>NC_133763.1:11965474-14651308 GCF_036562045.2 Rhinolophus sinicus
ATATATATATATATATATATAGTCACAGGATGTGGAGTACAGCATAGGGAATATAGTCAATGATATTGTACCAGCTATCTACAATGTCAGAAGGCAGTCGTTGGGGGGGTTATCACTTTATGAGGGGTGTAAATGTCTAATTATTACGTCGTTTTGTACACCTGAAATAAATAAATCTTATCGAGGTAATAGGTATGGTTATAAATTAAGATGACAGAAAACAATGGGGTTCAAAAGAAAAAAATGAATAAGATACCATTAGGTGTGCATCTGAGCTCAGTAATAGTGACCTTGTAGAGAAATTGAAATCAAATAGCCATTGTGTATGTGTGGTGGCGGCGGGGGAGGGTCTATAGCTCCTCCTCTGCATCAGCACTCTTCCCAGGAATCTATGTGCTATGCAAGATCGATCCTCATTTCCGGTCTCATGCCCTTGCCACTCCTCAACCTCTCACAGAACTCTAATGAGGAGGTGGGAAATGGATTACCAGTAATACTAAGGAAGGTTTCTACTTTAATATTGGTCAGGAATATCAATTATAATCAAGTCACTAAACTTACTTCGAGAGAGATTCTCAAGGGCTTTTCCCAGCTTCTTGCTCTCTTGAAGGATGTGGTTCAGTTCATCAAAATCACGCCTTTGTGGTTTAGTCCGCCAGTTCCATTTAGGATGATCTACTGACCTTGGCACTACGTTTGAAAAAAATGATTACTTCATAAGCAGACGACACAGTGATAAACACTTACTATTCGTTGTTACGTGAAAGACTGAATCAAGATCAATGTACAGAATAAAAATGTTTGTGTTGGAAATGGTTTTCTTATGAGCAAACACAAGTGGGGAAGTTATTAAGCTGGATTTTAAGAAATGTTTTAAATGAACAAGCAAAAGGAAGAGTGACAGTGTTTATAGAAAAAAGAAAATTCAGGTACACATTTAAAACTAATAATTTCTATAATTTCGGGAAAACACACAAGCAAAGTATATTTTGTATTATGTTTTAGTAGCTTAAATTAACCACTAACTTCTTTATCAGTAATTAGGCACTATTTCTAAGATATTCTTGCTGTCTTCTAATAAAACATAGAAGACGAAATACATGTATTTATTTTTTGCTTCCCTCCAAATTCCAAATTCCCACTAAAATTATAGTGAAAGATGTTTTTTTCTTTTCTTTTTGGTCAAAGAATTAGTTGAACAAGGAGAGAAGACATTATTAGACAAGAAATAGCAATCTATTTTATTGGAATATGAAAATGGATTGATGAGTAGTAAATGGATTCAGAAAGCTAGAGAATACTGAAACCTAGTCCCTGGAAAGAAAGAGAGAGCGATGCCCTCCAAAATGGAATTTCAGATCATTTATTTAAGCATTAAAACATCAATCAAGGAGCACCAATGTCAAAGTAACAGAATATAAAAACTTAATTGTTTTTCAGATCAGAAGAACTCATTAAATGTCCAGTATAATTCAAGGCATATTTTCACAAAATTTTATAACAGTGGCCACAAAGAAAAGATCTTAAAGGCTTTCAGGGACAAAAACAGCAAATCAACCTGTCATTAGACTTCTCACTAGCAATGCTTGGCCCCAGAAGACATGGGAGAAATTCCTTCAAAATTCCAACAAAAGATTACTTCCAACTTAGAATTTTATATCCAGCTAACGGACCGAGCAGGATACTTATAAGGGCTCAAAATTGATCTTGCAAGCACTCTTTTTCACAAAGCTCCTCATGGAGGCGCTGCATCAAAATAAAAAAATGGAATGACTTGGGATTCAGGGAATAGGTGATCCTCCATAAGAAAAAGGAAGAGGGATCCCCAGGATGGCAGTGAAGGACGATCTTAGGAGACAGTAGAGAAAACGGCTAGAGTCCAAGGAGTCAAGACTGGAGTAAGAGGACAGAAGGCTACATGAGGGAGGGCTCTAACATTTTTCAAATGCAGTAAAGTATAAAATATACAATAAAATGAGACAGATGTTAGGATTCCTTGATGTGTTTGATCACATTGAGAGTGTTTCATACTTTAAGGCAGGGTTTGGCGAAGCATTAGTGATGGAAACCTAGAAAACTAACAGAAAAACACCTCAATTATTAATTCTAGAAACAAATCGGACATCTTATGGCTCTACTATGAAAAAGGGTAATTAATAGAGACATACTAATATCAACGCAGAGTATGTATTCAACCAACATTTAAAATATCTGCATGACTATCATGTGAGGACGAGGTGAAGGCTGGAATATAAAGCACGAAGTCTTAGAAGGAGGGCAAGAGAGGATTCCTCCAATTTAAGAAGGAAAAGAGAACCGCATTAAGTACGTTGTATGTTTAGATGTGTAGACTTGTGCACCAAAAGAAACATCTAAGAGTTAAAAGTGGTTCCATGTCAGAAGCAGAATCGGGGAGAAGAAGGACACTGTAGCCTGGTACTACGTACTACTTTACTTGTTAAACATAATTTTGTTTTGATAAACGTAAGTTTTAAAAAATGTTTGTATGGTAAGGCTATAGGAAAAGCAGACTGTTGGAATATCTTTTCTGCCACCTATTTGAAATATAATCTGGCAATATCTATTATAATATAAAAATATACTCACCCTCTGACCCAGCAATCTTATGCCTGGTAAATTGTAATAAAGAATAAAGACATCTATACTTATGCTATAGATTACAATGTTGTTTATAAGAAGTGTAAGATACTAATTTGTTTATTTCAGCAAATAGTTTGTAGTGGTAAAACTCTGGAAATAATGTAATGTCTTTTAACAGGAATAAATAAATTGTGATATATTTACACTGTCTCAGTACTCATATACACTGATTAAAAAGTACAACTTATTGGCATGGAGATATATCCACAATGCATTTCAAAATAATAAAAACACATTACTTATGAATGTGTACAGTTTAAAGCCAGTTTTAAAAAGCAAATCTACTCACATATATACTATATGCTAGTTTGTACAAAGAAACTAGAAAAGGATGGAAAAAGATGCAACCTCTTTCAAAGGATGTGATCAGATACAAACTGTTTCTGAGGGAGTAGAATTTGAGGGGGCTGCAAGGAGAGAAATTATCTTTCTACATGTCTGTATTTCTTAATTGTTAAAATAAGCAAATATCACTTCTATAATTTAAATAAATCTAAAATTAAGAAAATAGAATGCAGCTGCTTCCTCTGTATTTCTTTGTTTAAGGGACTCTCAGATGCAGAGGTCAGCACATTGGTGTTCAAGCAGTGAAGAGTGGACAGAGTGACTGTGGTAAACGGTTTTAGAAAACACCTCCAGGCATACCGATATTACCCCACAGGTCATCCCCCCAGGGGATCCCTGGGAACAAGCCCAGGCAAAGAGGAGAGAAACTCAGAAGAGGAAGCAGGTGAAACTTATTTGTACCCTATCCTTCAAAACATTGATTGATACTTTTGTTAACTTTTGTTGAACACTTTCTCTAATCTGTATCATTGCATTATCTAATTTTCCTTGCTAGTACCATATGCTATCAAGATTGCTCTCTTTTTGTAATTTACAAGATAAGAGCATATATTTATAAAAATCCATCCCAATTGATATTCCCAGATAACCACCAGATATGCTTAGCTGCCCACAATCCCAGGCATTGCAGACCTACCACCTGAATACATCAACAAGCCCAGGTCAGACCCGAAGAATGGTCCAGCCAGTCCAATGAATCATGTGAAATGAAAAAATTGTTTTTTGTTTAAGATAACCAAGATTGGGGGAGGTTATATGAAACACTATGGAGAACTGACACAACTCAAGGACTTTCTTCAGAAACTTCCAACAGGAATTAAGGAAACTTTTTTTGTTTTTCATTTTGTAGCTTGTGACGGTTTGATACACATATGACATTCAATTTATCATGGAAATCAAATCTAGGACAACTGAGGCCACAGTAGAACATGGTCTCATCAACTACTCGTATGTTGAGTGATTTCAAAAGATGTTCTGATAAATAATGGAAGGAGATTAAGGAGGTCATCAGCCCAATATACAGCCTTCAGATGAGAACATTTCTAAAGGTTTCTGATGGTTGAAAAACCTTACTTACGTAATACTTAATCTTAAAATTCAGTGCTACAATTCAAATACATTTTTTGGAAAAAAAAATATCCCCTGGAGAAATGGAAAACAGGAGAACAGTAGCAAGAACATAATATGATCCATGTGAGGTAACAGAGTCTGAGAAGATGAGTCTGTGACATCACTGAGACAAAGTTCACCCCTAGTGCAGGAGTCTGTCCACAGTACCTCCATTGGGCATCCTCCATTGGTCCCTATGAGGCTGCTACTTCACACACCTGCCTGTAGTATATTGAGCAGGGCGAATTTTGAGCAATTATTTACTACATTAATCAAATTCTGACTCACTGCGACTTCCAACAAAAGTTTCTATCTATGGGTTAAAAATAAATTTACTGTTTCCTCCAAATGACTTTACCAATAAAACTGCTAAGAATATTTTATGTTTATGATGATGAGGTATATTGGTTTCCAGACTTCTTTTCTTGTAATGTCTTTAATTCATTTTAATAACAGGGCTGTGGAGGCCTCATAAAATGAATTGGAACATGTACTCTCCTTCTCCTCTATTTTCTGAATGAGTTGCATGTGATATTATGTTCCCTTCAAATGTCTGAATTCCCCTCCAAAGCCATCTTGGCATGGAGTTCTCTTTATGGGAAACTGTTTAATGGTAAATTCAATTAACAAAAATTGACATAGGGCATTTAAATATTTCTATTTCTTGTTGAATCAGTTTTGGTAATTTTTATCTGTCAAGGAATTCATCCTTTTCATCTAAGTTGTTTATTTTATCCACAAAGTTTTGTTCAAATTATGCCCTCATTTATCTTTTCAATGGGTTCAAAATTTGTAGTCTTTTTCCCTCTTCCACTCCTGATATTTGTAGTTGGATTTTATCTCTTCTTTTTCAACTCAGTCTTGCTAGGTTTTTATCTATTTTGTTAATCTTTTCAAACAACCAACTTCTGGATTTATTGGTTTTTCCATTTTTTATTTCAACTTTTATTATTATTTTTATCATTTCTTTTTCTTAACATATCCTTGTTTTAAGTCACTACTGTCTAGTATATTGATAAAGTGAAAGCTGAGATAACTGATTTTATACTTTCTGTCTAACTAGGATTTTAAACCTATAAATTTCCTAATAAGCACTGCTTTAGCTTCATCCTACAAATTTTAATGTTTTATTTTTTAAAATGTTGTTTAATTTCCTTTGTGATTTTTTTTCTTGACTCATGAATTACTTGAAATTGTGTTAAAATATTTGTATAGTAATTTCTAGCTTTGTTATTGTAACTTAAGTTGAATTTAATACCACTTTGGCAGAAAACACACTTCATATAATTTCAATCATTTTTTATGGTACAGACTATGGTCTATCATGACGAATATTCCATCTGGAATTGAGAATTGCACATATTCTAACTTCACTGAGTAGAGTGCTCTATAAATGTTAATGTGATTGCTGGTATTCAAATCTTCCATATCCTTACTCATTTTTTGGTCTATTTATTCTATCTGCCTGTATCTCCCCCTAATTCTAACTTTTTCCTGCATGTCATTGGGAACTTTGTTATTGGGCCATCTTTAACTCTAGTAATACCCGTCATCTTGAATTCTACTTGGTCTGATATTACCAAATCATTAAGGTTTCTTTATGCTTAGTATTTTAAACTGTTTGTGTATCTATGTTTAAAATGTGTCTTGTAAACAATCTATATTTTTTATTTAGCCTGACAATCTTCGCTTTTTAACTGAGATGCTTAGTTTATTCATTGTAATGATTTACATTTATTGTAATTATTGACATGTCTGTACTTAAGGCTACCATCCTGGTATTTATTTGATTTCTGTTTTTCCAGTCTGTTCTTTATTTCTCTTTTCCTCTTTTTTTGCCTTTGTTTTGGAAGGATGAATCACATTTTTATTTTGGTATCCCATTTTTAACTCATCTGCTGACTTCTTATTATTGTCTTTTTGTGTTTTGTGGTGCTTTACATATTACATACAGTATGCATCTTTAACCTATCCCAGTATATAGTTAATAGATATTCTATTACTTCGGGAATAATACATTTTGACAATATATTTCCAATTAATAATTTTGAATTCTGGATTCTTTTTGTATTTATATATAATATCTCTACATATACTACAGAAAGTCACTTTGCTATTATTTTTGCTTTTTGAAGCTGGCTAACAGTTTGGTGGAACCAGAACTTGGGAGTAGGTCACCTGACAGAGATAGCATCAGATGCCAGACCTCCAGCAATAGTCTGTGGCTTGGCAGTATCCCATAGGAACACAGGCTCTGCAGAATGAGGAGCCTTTTAGCATTGTACCTTTAGGTTGACAGGATACAACCCCTTTATAATTAGTAAGCCTGATTTCTCAGCGGGGAAGGGGAAGAGAGGGCTAGACAGAGCAGGAGAGAGAGAGGGAGAGAGAAACAGACAGATGGATTGACCCAGGATGGAAAGGGCAATGTGAGAGGAGGCTTGGTTCATTCCATTTTTCATTTATTCCTTTATTCATTTTTTTCTTTTAATTCGTATTAATTGAGCCAGGTAATATGTTTGGGGATATGGTTGTGAACAACACAGGTAAATTTTAAAATTGTATATTCCAAAACAATTTTTTTTAATTGTTGGCACCTAATTTTATAAACAAAACTGGTTTATAAGAATACTTGACATTTTTAATACTTCACATAATTCTCACAAGAATTCTGTGATTCATACGATACTCTTTATGAGTACCACTATATAAATAAACTCGAGTTAATTTCTGTCACTGTCACAAATGACCCAAAGTCAGAGTCTAGTTAGCACATAGTATCTTCTCAAAACTTTCAAATAACTATTTTCTACCTACTCGTTTCTCTGTTGAAATTAAAATGGAACGTCTCACTCTGTGACCACAAGCACAAGGTATTGATGTGTAACAACTGCTTTCAAGTTCTCCTGTCTTCCAAGATAACTGACTTGCTGTAGGCTTCTAGGCTGGCTATTTGGCACGTTTATACGTAGTATGTGGTGGTAGCAAAGCACTGAAGAAACCCAATGGCTATAAGGCAGCAGGAAAGAAGAAGGAGAATGGAGAGAGAAGGCGTACTTAGAGTGAAAACAGAAATAAATATAGAGGCCTCAGTAATAAATAAGGAGCAGGACTTCAGGGAAATCACGGGGGAAGGATTTTACGAAGCCTTGTTAAATGTTTTGAATGCAAATCTCCTTTACTCTCCTTCTGAAAGATTTAATTTGCTTTCATGTACTTTATTAAATAGAGGGTGGTTGTTACTTTGAATATGATACGATGCTACAAACTAATCATGAGAGGCAAGGGACCCACTGCACGCAAGTTACATTCTTAAAACATTATACTCAAAAAGGTCTAAATGGATTACATATGCTTATGAATAAAATGAGTAGATATAAATAAAACTCAATGTTAATGCTGAAATGGACATGGAATTCATTTGGATTAGCTAGAAATATCAGACAGAGTTTGGGTTCAATTCTTACTTACCTTTTCTTCATTTTGTTAATAACACAGACTTACAGATACTAAGTAATTTTTGAAAGACAAACTTCCTTACATGATTTGGATTCTGGAGATGGTGGGGAAATATTAGACACCGCAAGATCACTTTTTGACTTTTTTGGCTTCTTTGCATTTAATTGCCAAGGTTTATCATAGCTTCTGAGATCCCTTCTTGTTCCTTTATGTTCTATTAAAGCAAGCAAAGAAACAAAATATATATACATAAATTCAATAATAAGTGATTTCAAGATTGATGAAAAACTAAATCCATGAAGTTATTATATATACTCAGCAAAACATATAGGTCACCTTATATAAAAAATAATGTAAAGATCCAAAAGCATTACTTGCTTGATTTCCCATGTAAATTTTAGTTTTGAATTTGATATAAATCAGTTTTTCTACTAATATGATTAAGACCATGTTAAACCATGAAATTATTTGAAAGGTTTTTTAAGGCATGGATTACCATTACTTAAAATAACATTCGATGGTATCATTGAATAAAGCATTGGATTCTGTTGTAAAGAAAAACATCTAAGTACATTTTATTCACTGATGTTATCTTATCCATGATTCACTATGACACATGAAACCACTGACATTCACCAAAATTTCTTCCATAGGATCACTCATTTTTTCTATTTCTCTATTCAAGAAAGATTAATTCAACCAACTTTGTTGAAAGTTATAGTTCCCCTTCAAAGGTAGTCAATGTCATACCAACTCCCAAATTAAGTGATTTTTCTATGAGTCTGTCCCACTGACTTCTTTCCCAACCATATTTTATATTTCATATTCTAGATAACTTATCTCTGTGGAAATTTTTCTTCTCCTATTTTCAGAGCATTACATTCTCCTTACCCCATTTGCCTAGCTGATTATTTTTTCTCTCTTTCACTCATTGCTTTCTCATTTTCCTCTTTCATCCAGGTTGCATTACTCAGTTTCCTTCTGTCTTCTTGTTGAAGTTTACAAGTTTTCAAATCATCCTAGCTTTATGAGGGACTCATGCATCTTTCTCTGACCACCCACTTATAAATACCAAATAGACATCATGATACATTATGTGGATTCCTCAAATGTTCATGTTAAGACGGCACTTAACTAGCTGTGTTTTATCCAATTTTTCCAACTCCAACATTTGGTATTTAGTTAAATACTAAAAGAGGTATAAATATTTTAAAACAGTAGGAACAGAAATATTGGTCTGTGGTCTGCCAGAACCCAGGAGGTATTTCTATGGAGAGGATTAAGACAAAAGATAGGCAAATCAGAAATATATTGAAAGATTTCTAGACATCCACAATGTATGCCCCAATCTCAGAGTTTTCTACTTATGTTGTTTCACAAACTATGAGAATTTTTTCTTTCTACATCCATCCTAGGACCATAATTTCTTCTAATGCAATACGAATCCTGTTTATAAAATATAGTATCTCATGATACAAAGAAATGCTAAAAGAAGCCAGGGAGGAATGATGTATTAGATTTTGTGATGTTTTAAGTTCTCTACCACTGGCAAGGAAAAAAAAAAATCCACATTAATTTAAATAACCTAGCAATAATATTGTTCTTATTTTATTGACTGAAAAGAGGTAAGAGACAAGATTCAAATGAGACTAGACATTTTAGTATCGGTCATGATTTCTTCTGTCTCTTCAAAAGTTTTTTAAAGAATTCAAAAATATCCAAGTTATATGGTGAGGGGACAAATAAGAGTCCACCTACACATTTATTGACAAACTTAAAATTAAATAGAATGCTCCTCACTTACATTTAAATAAACAGAAAAATAATACCATTTTAAGAAAAAAATTCAATATAAAAAACAAGAGTCAAGATTCAGAAAAAAATCATAGTTTTAGAAAAGATTTACTATGAAAACCCTTCAAATTTTAGAATGTGACTACTGTGTCTACTCAATAAAAAAAAAAGAAAATGGATTCTATGAAACAAAAAGAAATGAGAGAAGAGATAGGTTAACCTACCTATGATAAAAATATAACTGCAGTCAGAAATGAATAAAGAAGATACTGAAACACTGACAGGAAACTAAAAATGCAATACCAGCATTTAAATTTGCGTTCAAAGCCAGAAAGAGAAAACTGATACTGCAGAAAATTGAATCAGTGACACAGAGAACACATTTAATAAATAAATCTCCCAAGAAGTTAGTCAATAAAGGGAAATACACTGTGAAATGAAATGAGAGGAATAAACAGTAAAGGAAACTCAATTTACACATAGTTGATTTCCCTGAACAAGAAGAAATCAAAGCAAATATAATAGAAGCAATAACTAAGGACATAAGAGGAAAACCATTCTAGGCTTAAGACCTGGATTTGCTGATTGAAAGGATTCACTGAATATAAGGAAAAATTAAAGAAAAGAGACAAACATCTACATGCATTCCCAGGAAAACGTTTGGATATTGGCAATCAAGAAAAAAAACAAAAACAAATTTCATAAGTATTTAAGAAGACTACGTACTTAGAATATCTAAAAAGGAATAAAAATAAGGCTGCTTTCAGATTTCTCCTCGACAATATTAAATGACAGACTTTTCAAAAGATGTTGTGTTCTAAGTTGATAACGTAGATACATTTCAAGTCACTAAGAGAACATCTGCAGATATTTTCAAAAAGTATTACACCCACATACTTTGAATACTGAGACATTTTTCAATGAATTAGAACATGCACCAAAAGGAACAATTCAACAAGTCAAGGTTTCCGCTGGTACTATTTACTGTCACTGAATTAAAATTTATTCAGTCCTATTCATGTTAAAGAATCATGCTCTGCTTTCCTTCTCCCTTGTGTCATACTCTCCCCTTCAAAATTTTTCCACTTTACCTTCTGGAACATTCACTCTACGGTAAACAAATACTCCTCTATCCTCAAATCCCCCCTTTCGTTTTTAAAGACACACCAGTTCTTCCCACCAGACCACTTGGTCGTCAGTAGCTTCCTGGAATAGTGGGTGTTGTTCCTCCACGTGGCACTCACCACAGGCTGGGTTGTCTGGGCCCATCAATGTTGAGCTGACGTCCCTCCCATCTTGTGGTTAATGCTGTCTGTCTACACCACACACCACTCTCTTTATAAATTGAGACATTTCTGCCCTTGGTTACTCTCGCAGCCATCTCCGCTGACCTTTCAACAACTTGGCTGAAACCTTGGTGACCTCCGCAGACAAACCATGCATTCAACCTCACTCTAAAGTTCACTTCCCTGCTTCCTAAGACTCTCCCAAACTAAGGCCACCAACAGGACTTCCCCATCATCTGGAATTCGTCCACCTCAAAAGTCTCAAACAGCACAATCTGCTTTCTCTCTGTTCGTCTCACATTTCCATGGCACCTGCACTTACACTGGATGCCTAAAGGTCTTTAGCGCTCTGATTTGCTTTTTACATTTAAACCGTTTCTTTTCCTTGCTCCCTACCCTCTCATATCAGACCACGTGGTTTGATCATTTGCACAATTTGCTCACAAAAGTCCTCAACCCCTTGCAAAACTATTATCCTATCCTCCACCCTCACTGTGGCACAACCACAGTTCTCAGTGCCTCCAACTATTTTCTCTGCTCCCCTCCTACCGTGTTTCCCCGAAAATAAGACCTAACTGGAAAATTAGCCCTAGCGTGATTTTTCAGGATGACATCCTCTGAAAAATCCCCTGGGAAAAAATTTATATAAGACCCGGTCTTATTTTAGGAGAAACACGGTAGTACTTCTGGCCACAACTAGAGAGAAATAACAAACTTGCTAATGGTTTCCAAGATTAATTCACACATTCAACTTCAAATAGGCCCCAGAACTGTTTGACAGACTTTTTATTATTTTCCTTTTGCCAACTCTTTTTTCCTTCCCCTTGGTGACTCTTCTCAACTGGCATCACTCACTTCAATCTCCCCTATCCAATCCCCAACCCTTTTGTCCTCAGTAAACAACCTCACTTCTTAGTAAACAGACAAAACTTTAGGCACCAGATATAATCTCACATTGGCCTTCTCCCAGTTCATCTCATATTTTATCTATAAATTGGACTACAACGGCTGCCATTCCTTCACTCTCACGGTTTTAATGTGTTTGTGTATGATTTTAAATGCCTTATCTGTGACTCCAGCTTTGACCCACCCCCAGAGTTTCAGACTTACACCTAAATGCTTGCTGGAATTATTGACTAAAATGCCACGCAAGAAATTCAAGTTCATCAATAGGAACTAGACTTATTTTCGTCCTTCATAAATCTATTCCTGTGTTCCCAGATTGCTTTATGCAACAAACATTTATCCAAGTCAGTAAACTGGGGTTTATAATAATCTCCTCTCCTCCCTCACCTTCTCTAAACAATGAGTCATTAAGTACTTGTGCTAGTCAGAATTCTAAGAGGATCCCATGATCTCTGATGTTATCACGCCTTACATAATTCCCTCCCCTTGAGTGTAGACAGAAACTTTGACTTGTTTTGAACCAACAGAATATGGCAAAGGTAATGGGATGTCAAGGTATGATTATGGTATGTTATACAGGACTCCATCTTATTAAACTTGAATGAGAGAAATTCCCTTGCTGGTTTGAAAGAAGTGAGCGGCCATAATGTGAGAGAGTCATGTGGCAAGGAACTGTAGGTTGCATCTAGAAGTTGAGAGCAACCAAGGGGCTGAAATCTAGCCAGAAAACAGGGACCTCAGTCATACAGCTGCAAGGAAATTAATTCTGCCAACAACCCAAAAGACCTGGGAAGCAAGTTCTTTTTTATTCTAGACTCCAGATGAGCATGCAACCCAGCCAGTATCGTCATTTCCAGACTTATGAGATTAAACAAAGGATCTAGTTAAACTGTGCACAGACTTCTGACCCATGGAAACTGTGACATACTACACGTGTAATGATTAAAGCTGCAGAGTTTAATATGCTCCTGTAACTCCAGATACTATAATTTATAAATATGGGCTAAAATGAGTGTCATTGGGCTCACAGATGTTCATCCGGTCAGCCTTAACATCTTTGTACCTACAAATCAGAGCCCATATCTATATACTTTTGCTACTTAGACTCTAAACACAAAAAAGTAAGGCCAGGAAAAACCAGAGTTTCCTCTTTTGCATGCCCAAAGCTCATATCCTAGTTTCCTGGATGATGCAGATACAAGTAACTTCTGTATGGACAACCAATACCAGAGATGTCTACATTCTTCAAGGGATACCCTAAACCCTATGCAATTCACCATGGCTTTGAGACATGGTCCTGAGAAGGTACCAGTGTGAGAATACAGCCAAAGAAGACCAAAGTCCTCTCATGGGATCACACAGAAAATGAAGAGGATGAGAGAAGTGAGGATGTCATTCCAGGAAAGCATTTAGAGTCCTGTCAGTCAGATTGCCATGGGAATTAGGCAAGGAGTTGGCTACGAAAGCAACAGGCATGGTGGGATTTGGTTTTGAAAGTAAATGCTAAACCAACAGACCAATATGTAGAAGAAAAAAGCTGTCAGACATATATTTTATAAGCAAAGATGGAAGTCAAATCTACTCAGTTATCTCACCAGTGCTTACTGGGGAGATGAGGCTATTGAAAATCTGAACCTATTCCTATTAAAATTGAATACACAAATTCTCATATTTTGAAATGTAACACATAACAACATATTCAAATTCAAGAATATTTTATGACAAATTTTAGCATTTAAGTGAAGTACGGATGAAACCCTAGGTAACCACCTAGATTTACCTTATTATAATCAGAAAGACTTGGGTAAATTTTTACATTCAGTATATCAAAATTAACAGTAAAATATATTTTTTTCTATTTACCTGATGTTTCACTTTCTGCCCAGAGAGCTGCAGATCCAGATAAAGTTCTTTGAAGTTGTCCACGGTTTCCTTGTTTAGACTGAAGATGGTCAATGAGAAATGGGATTGGGTGGTCAGGTGTTTCAGTTATTAATTTCGTCATTAATTCCTGAAGGCAGAAGAGAGCATGCATTTACATCTAAAAATAGCAAAAAACACTTACATAGCACTTTCTGTCACCAGGCACGGCTCTAACTGGTTTATATACAGCAATGAAGTTAATCCTAGTAACAATCTTTTCAGACAAGCTATTGCCCTAATTTTAAGGCAACTGAAGTGCAGAAGAGTAAACTGTTTATGTTACATAGCTAACGCATGGCAAAGCCAAGATACGCTTATTTTCATTTTTGTTATTATGCATGGCCAAAGACAATACTAGACATTTAATATAATTCTTTTATAAATTATAGTCTAAGAATTTTAAACTTCAGATTACTATTTTTGAGAGACGCCACAAACTAAACTTTCGATAAACCTCACCATGTACCTTATATACCCAATGTTATTTTTCCTTCTTAAGCATATATAAAAACCCCAAAAAAGTAAATTATGTTGAAATGAAAAAAAAGTAAAAAAACTCACAGAAACCAAAATGTGTCTTAAACTGGCTTCCAAACAATACAGAACTTCTTTTTTTCCAAAAGCCCTGATGGATATTCATTCTTTCTTCTTTTTTTTAATGAGTTAAGCAATGGAGACTTTCTCTACCTACCAAACAGGCAGTTCATTTTTGAACAGCTCTAATGATACCTTTAAATTGGGTAAAGTCTGATTAAGGGTAATATCTGCACATTGTTTTTTGCCAGTCGGGAATAGCAAAGAGAAGCTCCAATTGGTGGTTGTTTAGAATCCCCAGGCTGTTCTCATGAATCGCCGCCAAACTACATTATTTTGTGCTGTTAAATGGGGTTTGTGAACTTGCACATACCATTTTCCTTTCCTATCAAACTTCATCTTGTTAGTTTTAGCCCCAAAATTCTAGTTTGTCAATTATCATTTAAGTTCAGAATCTGTGAGAGGCAATGGTTCTTGTGAGTAGGCCAAAAAATCAGATATTCGAGGGCTAACAGAAGGGATATTGGTGATTTCCCGTCCCATTGTCTTTTTTTTTTCTTTGTAACACTTTTTTTTATTAGTTCCCCATTGTCTTTTTGTGGTTGGTAGCCTACTTCCTCTGTCTTGAATGCTCTTTCTTTCAGATGTTCAGATGGCTGGCTTGTGTATCATCACTGATGATACCTTCTTAGATACCAATCTTCATAAATTTTTATCACTTCATTATTTTATTTTCTTCACACCATCTAGCAATCTCCAGAATCATCCCGTTTAATATCTGCTCATCTGTTTGTACCTGTCTCTACTTCTCCCCTACTAGAGCAGTAAGAACCAAGACGGGCCTGGTTTGATCATTCTCTTTCTAGGGCCTGGAACTCTACCTAGCTCACAGGTGGTGTTGAATGAATGAATAAAGGAATGAATGAATTGGAGTATTGACCACAGGTAAATTAGTAATTAAATTCCTTCACTGTCCTAATAAACAATAATTAAAGCATCCATAGGTATCTTAGCCCAGCAAAATATACTCTTCTAACCTCCTGTACAAGAAACTGCTGTCACGATATCTCAGGGATATTTGTTGACATCCATAACAGTTTAGAAACACACAGATTGATCTGAGTAGAGGCTGAGTGGAGATTGTAGATGACAAGATTCCAAGGAAATCTCTGAGACATGAATAAAATAATTCAAGGTATCTCAAAAATGTGCAGATAGAGATGGAAGTAAAAGGAATAAAGGAATTCTACCATAAACACACTGTGGAGCAAAGTATTTATCAGACAAATGTAATCTTTTTTTATATTCTGAAAAACAGGTAGGCAAACTACCAGGTGGCACAGGTCTCCTTTATTTCTGTTATTTAATATATCAATTATTATAATTATAACTCAAAAGGTCATTCCTTGATTGTGGTAAAAGCATTGCAGGGTTCAATTAAACCCCAATCATACATCAGTGGAATTCAATTCAAAACATTTTGTAGAAGAGATGTGTTATGTTTTATTTAAATTCATTGTACATCACAAGAGCTATGAAAAAATAGAGAGAAAAATAAATAGAAGGACCAGCTAGATTAGTCTTGTCACAGAAGGCCTGGGCACTCAGATAAAGAAAAATTAGGTCAGATAACAGGGCTTTAAAGCCACAACAATTCCTGTACTGAAATCTCTTAAGATCTCATGCACTTTTTTCTTTACCTTTCATATTAGATGGAAAGTTTCTGTGGGTACTTTTTTTTTTTCATTTTAAAATAAACTGCAGTGTTCCTATATTGTCTCCAGAAGATGAATACCGTCATAATGAACCAAATAATCACTGTCTTTTTTTTTTAATATCATCAGTGTAGTAACTAATTTTGGATATCCTTATATTCTGTTAATGACTATTGGAGATGAAAGACAGGACAAATTCAGTCATAAGCAAAATGAAAACAGTTAATGTTTGCAATAGGCTATGTTGGGTACTTTGGTTGGGCAAGAATCTAGTATTAGATTACAGCTGACCCTTGAATAACAAGGGGTTTGAACCGCTTGAGTCCATTTATACACAGATTTTTTTCAACACAGTAGTTACGTTTTGGGGGTGTCAAAGTTATATGGGGATTTTTAATGGGGGGCTGTAATCCCCACTTTGCTCAAATCTCAACTGTACTGTATCTGTGAGAGAGAGGACTTATCCTGCCTCTCCCTCAATCCATGCATCATCTACCAGACATTACGATGTGAATGATTTTGAGGGCTTGAACTTGACAGAAACCTCTTTCCCACGCATGCAAATTTAAATCCTTGGGTTTGCAAAGATGATCCTGGCAACGAAAACATTGATTCCCTCCCCCGCCACCCCCACAAGGATTTATACACACAGAGATCGGACGGAAAGGCTGAGCAATTGAGAGGATGAGAAAAGAGCAGCGCAGCTGGAGAGCCAGGTTGGAGACAGAAACCCGACTGCAGAAAGTTTCACAGTCTTATCATTCACCATAAGGAAAACAAGTATTCTAGAACAGCAAACCGGAGTCAGGGATGGAAGCTGAACACCACTAGGGAAAGTTCTGTGTTTCCAGTAGGGAGAAGGGGCTCATCTACAATTCTTAACGCGACTGCGAGAATTGTGACATGAAATTCTCTGAGAGCCAGAATCTGACCAAGATAGAAACGCTGCACCTGGGCATCGCTACGTGGGCCCCCTGTCGGCTGCGGGGGTGCAGCACAGGCGCAAACCCAGATCCAGGCCCAGAAGCAAGCGCAGGCGCACTATTGCTCGCCCCAGACGCAGGAGACGTTAATCTAGCACATGGAAATTGGGAAAAGGAAGGGATGGAGGGAAGGTGTAGTTACCGAATGGGACCAGCTCCACTCATGGTAAAATGGCTCATAGTTTCCAGCAACTTTTAAAACTACTGTGCAAAGTTTCAAAAACTAGCTCTGATCAGCCCAGGCAGAGTTAGTGTTAATACGTGTTGGAATGACATGAATTCTAGGTAACACTCATCCCACTGTATGAAATCGTGTGTTTACCAGTGCAGCTCTCTGTGGAGTTCTTGAGGTTAGGAAACATCTTAGACGTCTTTGTTTCCCAAGATACAAAAACAAAGCAAAACAAAACAGTATTTGGAACATTTGCTAAAAGAAAGAATAAATGAAAAAACTATGTCAATAGCATTACTAAAAACCTTCTGTAGCTACATATTACATATATATATTTTATATACATTCATTTCTATCTATAAACTGTTCCCAACCTGCAGCTTCATCTCTTTTGATAATATGCTCTAGACTCTACAGACAACAAAAGTTCCCTTGATAAATCATTCACTTTCGTATCACATATTTATAGTACTCTCTCATCTCAAAATAAACAAGACTGATATGATCCAGGGTTTAGGAAGCTTATATTCTTTGGAAGAGTAAGGCAATACACAAATAAACCAATCAATAAAGTATATATTCTGGAAATCTCTGTGGAAAGAAAAGGCAGAGTAACATATGAGAGAAAAATGTGTATGGTATATATTACACAGGGTGATTAAGAAAGCCTCTCTGAGGAGGTGATATTTGATTTGAAACCTGAGGGTAAAACTAGAACCAGACATTCAAAACGTCAGCAGTTCTGGCAGAGAAAACAGTAAATGTGAAGGCTCTTGGGCATTGAAGAGCTTGATGCATTCTAAAGAGCTGTAAAAATGCCAGTAGGGATGGAATAGTGTGTGAGTTGAAGAGATTGACAGATGTCAGACCTTACAGAACCTGTCGGCTAAAGCATAGTGTCTGAATATTACTTTAAATGGAATGCAACCCAATGAATGCTTTTAATGAAGGAGGTGACCCTGCTATAATCTTCTAAAAGATATTCTCTGACCACTACGTAAAGGTCAAAAAAGGAAGCAGGAAGAACTAGTCAAAGACGACTGAACTGTAGTAATGGTGTAAGTGAGGGTGCAAAGAAGTGGCCTGACTTTATACAGATTTCAAAAGTAGACCTGCCTGGGGAGGGAGTGCTTAAAAGCAGCCTGAAGAACAAATCGCCTAGGTGTTGGGTTTGAATGAATGAATTCACTATGATACGGAACAATGAGCAAGAAGTGGTTTAGGTATGGAAGACCAAGGGTTCCAATTTGGGCATGACAAAAGGAGCTGTGAAGTAGCCAGATACGTGAGATACAAAAGTGCCCATAGTAACTTTTAAATTAATATTTTAATGCTTCCTTTAGAACATCAATGATTCTATTTATTTTTTTCAACAGATATGTATTGAGCACCCACTGTAAACCAGGCACTGTGTGTTGCAAATAGTGAACAAAACGAAAAGGTACCCCTGCTTTGCAGCTGCTGCTGTTGGTCTGTAGATTTCCTCTTCAGGTTGCTCTGATTATCCCAGTAAAACAGGAGGGTCAATAGCAGAAACAGAGCATGGGATTTTCAAGAAAAGGGAAACAATAGTGACCCAGGAGTGGATGAGCATGATTGGACTAGGAATGTGACAGTTAATTGCCTGGCCACCTGAGATTTGTGGTCACAAATTTAAAGCAAGACAAGTTAGTGTGGTAGTGTGTTTTTCTCCCAACCATGTTCAGCTGCACAAGTGTAGGTATGCAAGAGGTAAACATTATTTGTGTTTAGGCAGGATTTTGGTTTAGCTTATGGAGTAGGATGAACTGAGACAGGGGCAAGGCACTTGAGAGTACACGCAAGGGAGCAATTACAATGACTGGCCACTGACCCCAGAATTTAAGCTGGACAGGAAGCTGAGTGAGGACATCGAGGAGGTAAGAGAAAATGAAAACACGGTAGGGTCGATGAATTGGATGTCCAGGTAGGGACAAAGAAAAGCTGGAGTTGGGTTACTGGAGGCAGTGAGCTAGAAGGATAGGAGAAGATGGTCGGAGAGAAGGATGCTTGGAAGTGATGCTATGGAGAATCTGCTGTTATTGGTAACAGCAATAGGAGTGGCTGAAGCAGGAAATCAGGTAAAAACCATTGGTTGAGAGGAGTTCAATAAAAGATGATGGAAAGGTCATCTACATCTATATGAAACGGTCAAGGATGAATACAGGTGTCGTATTAGAGAGTGTGGCAATAATTAGGAGTTAAAGTTATTGAGGAATATAGGGGAACCACCCAGGGATCTGTAGATATAAATAACAATGAGGTGCAGTGGGCAATATAATCTGAAGACATGGAGTTGAAAGACAGGACTATTGTCATGCAGGGTCTCAGCTCCCGCTTCCCACACAAGAACATAGATATGGTAAGGACAGAAAGGAACACCCCGGAGCCATAGAAAGGGGAGTCATACCACTATAGTCTTGCTGGCTGACGGCTGGGTTGGAGATACAGGAAGCAGGAGCCACACAATCTGAAATCCACCATCAGCTTCTCTGCCAACCAACAAACCAACCCCTTGCTAACTGCAATCCGCGCTTGCTAACTCAGCCACGGCAGTTATATCAGTGGTCAATGGCTAACTGGTTACAGCTGATTGCCATCTACTACCCGAGCCAGCACCTTTCTATGTGAGGTCGAGAGCCTGGAAACTGTTCTCTGGGACTCCGTCCCCACAACTATTTAAAAAATATCTCTTAAATCTAGGAAGTCTAAAACATGTAACTACTAATCTTTCCTCTTTATTAGAAATATTTCCTCTGCTAGCAAACTATACTGTTACTATTAAAATCCAAAACTATAAGATATTAGATTAATATTCAAATTTATATATTCATTTTCAAAGTCAAGTTGTACCTAATATGAAGAACACTAAGTCAGTGTACAAAAAAGTTAACTGATAAGGCGTTTAATATTCAATCAACATTAAAGTAGAAATCATGGCATTAGGCATAGATAGACATTCTCATATAAATTAATTTAGCATGCTATTCTCATCTATTCCCTATGATTTATGAAAAGAAAAAGAGCATATCGATGTCATCAGTAATTGCTGGTAATACATTTCTAATTTACAAACACCTAGTGCCCCCAGGCACAGAAGGCATGTGCTGAACTCTGTTTGTATATGCTTTATAAACATATTGTAGATTGATATATGTTTTGTAGAGTGATATATGTTTTGATAAAAACAGGAATCATGTGCTTAAGACTAAAATTCCTTAATGAACAATAAACAGCAATCAGTTTCAACAAACGCTCACTGAGTCTGATAGAGAGCTCAGTGCAGATGGTAAACCACAAGGTGATTTAGAACGATTCGCAATCATTCAGTCAAATCCATTTTTTGCTGAGGCAATGGAAAATCTTGCCAGCTGTTTTCAAGACGGTTTTACTTATGAAATATGCTGTGTATGCTTATATATTTTTATTTAACCAAAATCATTTTCCTTCAACACTAAACCCAGACCACAGATACTTGTGGTTCTAGAACATTTGTGCAACAAGTTAAATACATGACGGCTTCTTGTGTAATACAATGGAATGATCTTTTTATACAATTACACATTGACTAGTCCTTCCCTCATGCCCCAAAGTCCTATTAAAATAACAGAAAAGAAATGATTTACAGAATGAAAATACAATAGCAAGGGAACACAAGAAAGGGTGCCATCAGTTGAGTAGAGACTTTGAGATTTTGAGAAACTCAGGAAGCATGAAGAATGAAGCAGGTGGGGTAAGACTAATGGCTACACGAGAGCAAGGAGACACTACAGCCCAAGACAACGAAGAGCATTCTATTCTTTCCAAGAGAGCCAGAGAAAATATTCAAGCTGAAGTACAAAACCAGAGGCCAAGGAGACACCAGCAGCGTAATTCATTCAAGAACTGCATTCTGAACAGCTGGGCTGGTTGGGTCCCATGCACTTCTTCTAAGGGGTGCTGTTGGCAGCCAGGGCTTAACCCACAGAGCAAGGTCAGAGAGCTCTTATCTCATGCCATCTGTCTGAGAAAGTCTCCAGGAATAGTGCTGGACTCCAAGAAGCAGCAGAGTAGGACTGGAGGTAGCACTGGACTCCACCTTTCATGAAAGGTGAGGACGGATGTCTGGGAGTGCATGACAGGAAAGCCTTCTACCCCCAGAGCAGGGCACTCCTCATTGGGCATTCTGGCTTTCCATATATATACTATTGTATGAGGAGACCTGATTGCCAACCTTGAGGAGACCTGATTGCCTACCTTGAGGAGACCTGATTGCCTACCTCTCTAACCTGATTCACACAGCCTTCCTCGTGCAGGGAGAGGACAGAGGAAAAACAAATCTTTTCAAGTACAGAGAAACCCATATAAGCTACCTATAATAAGCAACATATGACTTGATAACCAGAAAACAACAGAAATTTTGGAAAAACTGTACAAGTGTATAAACAAAGATTAAAACTGAGCCAAGAAGAAATAGAGCTATTTCAGGAAACTGCTGAAAAGAATGTTGCTTTTATAAAACAGGAACTTGCTGCCACACACACACACACACACACACACACACACACGAGAGATATCTGAAGAAAATATAGAATTTGGGAGAATTAAAGTATTGTTAAAGTCAAAATATAAATGGAAAGACTCAGTAAATTCGAGGCAATGTTAGTGATCTAAAAAGTTAAGTTGAGTAATTCTAATGATAAAGAAACAAAAATACAAAAATGCAAAAATGTAAATTAAGAACTATGAAAGTGAGATATAGAAGACCCAAGATCCTTTAAAGAAGCATTTCAGAAGAATACAGTGACAATGCAGTTAAGAAAATAAAGACAAAATACAAAAACTCCCTAAGCTGAAGAGATATCCAAAGTGTCAGACAGAAAGAGCTCATAATTAATGAAAAGAACTGTAATTAAAATGACCCTGTTGAAATGTTATGACTTCACAGACAAAAATAAAATAATAAAAGACTTTAAAGAAGAAAAATGCTGCCTATAAAGAGAATCTGATATTAAACTTTTCATCAGTAAAACAATGTTTTGTTAAAAAATCAAAAAAGAGTCACCCCAATAAATTTAAAAAATAAATAAATAAATAAAGCAAAAAAATCAAAAAAGTAATGCCTTTAAGATTCTACAAGGGCAAGTGGGGGAAATGACCTTAGAATTCTATGAATGTGTCAGGTTATAAGTCAAATGTGTGTGTAAAAAATAAGGATTTTTCAGACACGAAACAGAGTTTATCTCTCTCAAACCGTACATGAAAAAAAAAAAGTTTAAGAAGAGATACTCTGCAAAGATTAAAAAAGGAATCCAAGAAAAAGCATTATTTGAATAAACTCAGCAGTAGCCAGGCAGAGAGAAATGTGGTAAAATTCTTGAAAGAAAAAGTTTTAAATATAGAATTAGACCTCTAAGTTCTTCAGGTGATAATATTTTAATAAAGGTGAATTACTTTTCAATTTTTATGGGTACAGTCACTGTACAGGGCACTGCAGCCACAACACAGAGGCAACCCCTCCATACCTCATGCTCCAGCCTCCATGACATCCTACTTCTGGGGCAGCCCCTGTCCTCCTCTCCAGGTTGGCCTTCCTTTTCCTGAGCCGCCCAGACCTCACTTCCACCAGAGAGCAGATGCTCTTGCAGTGCCTTGTGCTCCAGTCCACTCAAGATGCAGTCCTGTGAGACACCATGACCATTGTGGTAGCTATGGGGCGAAGAGTGGAGCCCAAGAAGCTCCCAAACCCAGGTGAGCAGAGGACCTTCCTTCACCCACAAGGTTCTCAGAGGACCACCCCTCACACTCATATCTCTCCCAACTGAGTTGTCAGCAGAAACACAAGACTCTCAGTGTACCACCCAGATGTCACGCCCATAGTTTTCTGTATATTCACAAATTTAATCTATCTTTAACCACTCACTATGATTCCAGACCCTTCCGCTGGGGTCCATGACTGTATACTGGAAGAAGGTTCGAGATCATGTTTACATTCATTAAAACCAAAGCCAGCAATGGACCAGCAGATTGAATCATCCCTATTATCCCCTCCCATTTGTTTTCTCTCTATTTCCATGCAGGCTTTTGGCCCCATGGTTGAGTCCCCAGGACCAACCACTGCTTTACATTGCAGGGCCTCCCTCCACCCCCTGTTCTACTCAACTCTCCAGCCTCTAAATTAAAATATTTTCTGTAAATATTGTTCTGTGCCTTTCATCTGGTAACATACTTTTTACGTTCCTATATCTTTGATTCCTTCCTCTACTGGCAAACGTTTTCATGCCGTCTGATATTTTTCATGGCCAAAGAAGACAAAGGAATGCACGGATCCTGAAAGTTAGGATACAACAGGAAGAACTCTCTAACAGTTTCACTATAGCAGGAAAATCGAAAAGAGTTTATTGTGCTTGCATTGCTATTTTTTGAAGGTAGTTGATTTGCCTATATTTTATTTTCTCATGGAATTATGAGGAGACGTGAACTTGGAAAATCAAATCTTTATTTCCTTCTGAGTTAGTTTTCAGATTTTATCTTGCGCGTCTGTTTTACCCGCTCCTCTGTATGTGTGACACAGGTGGCTACAGATTGGAACACTGTCAGAGGCAAAGACCCTCCCTGGACAAAACCTTAGATGACATATGAACTGTAATATAGCACAGAACCAATCACGCAGCCAATCTCTTGTCAGTCTAGAGTTGAATCTACAACCAAATTCTCACAGAAAGACTATGAGAAGTGCCCTAATCAGCAACGACTCAGACTGGCCCACACCACTGAATTTATAAAATCTTAGGGAAGATCAGGTTAGGTAACAGACTTACCATATTTTATTTTAGAACCTGGGCGAACCCATTGATCCCAGAATAAGCATAAGATAGGGGAAGAAAGTACAGAAGGTTAAGGGCAGAGCAGCCAATGATGAGAACGGACAAGTCCACAAGGGACGGAGCATGCATGGCCTGATGGCCACAGGAGTCACCACCAGTCTTCAAGGAAATCTTGCCTCCCTCAGGGTCTATCAGTCCATCCTCGTGGAAGAGGTATCATCACCGCCACTACCAAGATCACATCACAAAGCTCCTTGTTGATATTTGTTCTAGGTTGAGTCTGAGTCTTCAAGAAGTAGTTACTTACAAGCACTGAGCTGCATAGATTTGAAACTCCTGCAATAGTAGGAAACCTCATCGAGGGGTTTTTCCAATGCCCAAAGCTTCTCCATGGTGGGGGAGGGGGCGCGGGGGTTGGGATGGCAGGACTTACTCCCACAGCGCCTGTAGTGAAGATTTCATTTGCAGTAATCATTCATTGGCCATTGGTTTCAAATACAATAGACTCATTCACATAGGTTTCGTTCTAAAATTTTCACTGTAATTAGGATTAATACTGACTCAACAAATACAGTTTCATCCTGAAAATATACTAAAGGTAGGACTGGATGTATAATTTGTGGGATCTACTACAAAGTGAAAATGTGGGGGCCCCTTGTTCAAAAATTATTGAGAATTTCAAGACAGTGAGTGCAAAGCATTAAATCAATAGCAGGGACCTCTGAGTGTGTTGGGGGCTGTGTGGTCGCACGCCCATGAAGCCAGCCCTGTCTAAGGGAATAGCAAGAGTTGCTGAGTCAGATACCACTGTTCTGTAAACTGCTTTTTCAGTAAATTTCCCCAATGCTAAAACTGCATATTTAGCAAAACAATTCAAATATAACATGAGTATCTCAAGAATACTTGAAACTTTTTCAATTGCTATAAAATTATTTCTTTGATAAGGATGTTGGATTATGTAAGTGAATTCTTCTGTGGCAAAATACTAACTCTATTTGTGATAACACTACAGGATTTCTAAAATATTATTTAAGTATACTATGTTTTGCTCCTGAGAATTGTTTAATTACTTATTCCTTTCAAGTTTATGCTAACCAACCTGTGAGTATATATTTCATATAAATGGGATAGTGTTCACAGATATTATTCATTAGTTCAACGGGCAAAGGAATTTTAATTAGCTTTGTTTAAACATACCAATTAGGCTTTTGAATTAATTAGGAGGTCCTGCAGATTTCTAATAGTCAAAGTATCTACAGAAAAATCAGACTGTATTTTAGTATCCTTGTGTTTCTGCAATGTTCCAGGGTTGTAAATTGCTTTATTTGTGGTACATATATGTTGTTTTTCTTTAGAAGATATGCAATAAATATGAGAAAAAAACAGACTAAAAGAAACCAGTAAAAATAAATATACAGTGACAGGTCACAGGACCAAAGGAATGGCAGTACAATTTAGTAATTCATTTCAAAAGTAAAAAATGTGCATCCTGACCTAGCAATTCAAAAAAGACAAACATGCAAGGATATTTATTGAGCACTATTTAAAATAAAAACAGTAAGTAACCTAAAAGTCTGTTAATAAGATGTTGGTTGGAGAAATTATTCTACACCATATTTTGGAGTATCTTACAATTATTAAAGAGAATAAAGTACTTTCTATATACCCAAACACATTTTTCTCCATGTTAAATTGCTAAATGAAAAAACAAAACAAAAAAACACTCAAAAAATTCGTTTATGATTTTTGAGATAATGATCCAGTAAACAGGAAGCTGGGAGCCTAATTAGGATGGCATTTAGGAAAATATGGGGATGAAAATGAGAACAGAAATATTTGGGAGGCTGAGAGAATGGAGGCTGCCCTGTATGTAGAAGCAACAATGGGTAGAGGTGGCAGGAGCAAGAGTGACAACGTAAGACAGCTAGGATGAAGGAGACCTTCCAAATGAGCTGGGACAATTTTCTCACTTTACAGTTGAGGGACGTGAACATCTAGGGATGAGATGACTTGTTCAAGTTTTCAGAGGCAGTAAGAGTTGTGCTATACTGTACAAGATGGAATTGCTCCTTAATTTATTGCAATGATTAATTATTAAGTAATTCATCGTTAAAATTTTAGGAAATACTGTAACTTGAAAAAATTTAGTCAGCAGACTTCAAGCTGTCCCCCCTTTTTTTGAGCCCTTAACCTGCAGAATCTGATGTGTTTTTTTTAATCACATGCTAAACTCCATGCTCGGGCCTGGGAGATATTAGGATGAATAGCACATGTCTCCTACCATTTGGTGACAGGGGTGAGGGAGGTAGGGGTTAAGACAAAAATATTTCCCCAAAGTTGCCATTTAGTGTAAAAGTTGCTAAACTTCTATAAGTATGGCCTCCTTAGGAACAGATACAGTAGAAAGTATATGGCTCATTTTGTGTAAATTACCATTAAAAGTGCCCAGAACACTTCGTATTTCCCTGCCATCAGGATATGTAGGTATTCTTACCACTGAACCCTCTGATAAAACATGGATGTTCGTTTTCCAGCCCACCACATCAAACTCCATCAATACTTGAAGCTGACTGGTTCCCTCCTTGGCCCTCCCAATCCCACTTTCCCTTGCCTGCTGTTATGTAGCTGCTCTAATAATATAGTTCTAATATAATAGTCGTCCACATGTCTCTCCCTTAAAAGACTATAAACCGTAAACCACAAGGATCTGGGCTCACCTATATTTCTAAATTTCTCATAGTACATAGTGATGATTTGGACTCATCAGGTCAGACTGTTAATTTAATTTTTTTGTTTGTTTGTTTGACAAGGTCAGGCAAACATAAAAAGTATATAACAGAATGCATTCCTTGACATCAGGGAGTTCACAATTAATATTTTACCAGTAAGTACAGAGGGCCCCATTCCAGATGTTCAAAATCTTGAATTAATTGGTTGGAGAAAGATAGAGATGACAGAGATAGAGATGATAGAGATAGAGATAGAGATAGAGATAGATAGAGATAGAGAGAGAGAGAGAGAGAGAGAGAGAGAGAGAGAGAGAGAGAGAGATAGCAGTAGCGATAGATACAAAAATAGCAGTTGGATTCAACATAGTGTATTTTGCTACCTACCCCCAGTAAAGCTGTATGTCCAGGGAAAACCCCATGCTCTGCTCTTTGTTTGTGTCAGAGTGTGACAATGTTAATCTTAGGGCACACGAAAGTTGCTCACTAGGTATTTGCACACTGATAGTTATAAAAATCCCTTTGCATCTTTTCCACATTTTGATATTGAGGGACATTCTCTTACTGCACATGATACGGAGTAATTCAAATTATTGTTGAATTTTTTGCTAAATTCTCCCTAAAGCCACTTGAAAAAAAGTTGTTTCAAGCCCTGCTCTAGAAAAAATTGTAGAATTTAACCTACAACATTTAACAGTATCTTCGCATCGCTAACACACTACATAACACGACTCATTCAATTACAGAGATACTGCATTTTCAAAGAAGTTGATTCTCTAATTGTTAATGTTTGCGATAGTATGGCCTTTTCCCTCAGAGCGATATAATTCAAGAAATGAAATCCTGAGCACAAAATTAAATGAAAGGTACCATAACTAATAGTGACCACTAGATGGCAACAGCAGAAATGTCATTATTTTTACTACTAAATTAATGAAATAACTGCCTTCACTGAAAATGAGAAATTATGAGCTTACTGTAATGCATATGAGTCCAAAACAAGGTGAAATTCACCATTAAGGAAATGTTATAAATTCAGAAACAAAATTATTTTTCATACCACTTAGCACTTAACTATCAGACAATCCTTTCCAAGAAATTACATGCCTACCCCACTCAATGTCACTACCTATAGCATTATTTGTAAATCCTCCTTCACCCTTGCTCCCACCCACAGTCAAATACTAAATCTGACTGCTGGTACTTCATAACTCCATCCCAAATCTAGTCGGTCCCCTCCAGTCCAGATGCCACCGTCTCTCCCCTAGATCTCTGTCCTGCTCTCCTAATAGGTATCACTGCCTTCAGCCTTGTTCCCCTCCAATCCATTTTTCAGACTGAAGCAAGAGTATATTTGTAATGCTCTCATCTAATTACTTCACTCGCCTAGTCAAAGCCCTTCAATGGCTTGCTGGCACCTTCAGAATCAAGTGCAAACCCCTAAAGATGGTTATATGGACCTACATGAACTGACTCCTGCTGAATTCTCTAATTGCATCTCTTGCTAAGTCAGTCTTCTTAAACGCTGCACTGAGACATTTTGTTTCCCTTGGCAAATCTTCTAAAGGTTGTCCTTTCTCTATTTTTTGTCAGGATGTTCATTTTCTTTCCCTGTGCCATTCTTAGGAAGCCAAGTAAGAGCAAAAGTCAAGCTGAAGCCTGACTTTTAGGCTGTGATATAGCTTCCAATTTGTCACCGCAACCTAGTACTGTTACATTATGGCGGGGAAAAAAAGAAAAGTCCTTGTTTTTCACTGATCTGCTCACCTTCCTCCGCCTTGGCTAAACTTGACCAAAAGCCTCTAATACCTGAATTCGACTCATGTTACTCAAAAAAAGCTATTCAGCTGTAGGAAATGCACTAAATACATAGATATATGTCCATTTTAATCTTCAGTAAGTCCTTCTTTCACCAGCTCCAAATAATTAATTTAAAGCATGAGTGAGCATGCTTTACTTTGCAGCGTTCTTTTACAAATAAAATAAAATTTTGGCTAATGGGTTAAACAAAATTAAGAAAGTAATGTGTTTCTCTACCATATTCCCTTAGGAAACCTTTCCAAGGTCAACATTCAATCCTTGGGCTTTTTCCAAAACTTAGTCTTTATTCCCTGAAGCCAAGAACATGCTGTTATCACTTTTCAAAAATCATAATAAGCTATGGAAGAAAATAGGACGGCAATCCCTACCACAGGCATATTCTCAAACCAAGAATAGACTGAGGATGAACAGTGGTCAGTCTCCTTTAAATGGATTCTCAGAGACTATCCATTTTCATATATTTAGTAGGAACACTCTTGTATGAAGTATTTTTTAAAGTAAAGCAGAATTGGGCTGAAAAGTATTTTAAATAAAGGTAGTTTGTAACAGAATTTTATCTGCAATATCTTCAAAAATTTTCAAAAGAAAAATAATAATTTGGGCAGAACATTACTTTTTTATATTTTGGGAAAATATTTAAAAAATTACAAAGACTAATCCAGCAATCATTCTTCACTCAAAACTCAAAGGTAACATACATTATTTTTGTTTCCAGTTTTTTTTTTTACCATAAAAGAAATAGAACATTGAGAATAAAAATCAACATCTACACACCCAAATAAAGATGAGAATAATATATTTTAGAGTTGGCCTTATATATCAGAGGAGAAAATGAACTATATTATAAAGGGTATTAGGACAATTTACTTTCCATATATTTATTTAAAAATCTTTAAAATTAGAGTTCTAATTCAAACCCCATATAGTAAAATTGTTCCAGATTTAGTAAAAACTTAAATGATAGCAAAAAAAAAAAACTATTAGAAGCAAATAAAAAAGAAAATCATTTTGACCTCAGGGAAGGAAAATATTCTATAGATAAGAAATAAAAATCATGGCAAAAAATAGAAAAATTCATAATTTTTAAATCAGAATTTATATACTCTTCAAATCACTTACCCTTTTTACCAACAAAATCATCCAATGTTTTTCACATGAGGAAAAAGTTGTATGGACTATTCAGTATTTATTAATGACATTCATCAATTTTCCTTATTTTTTATTTACGGGCACATGTAGGATTACACTTCCCAATTCCCAGTGGCTATGTGACTTGTTTTGGACAATGAAATATGAGCAGAAATGATTTATGTCATTCTGGGGAGAAGCCTTTCAGCACCAGTGTTGTCCCTTGTGGTGGCCAGCCATATGGATGTCTGAAAATTAAGTTTGAGAACTAATCCTAGAAAAAGTGCTACATACCTTCGCTGAATATCACTATGGTCACCTTCGAAGTACTCCCCTTGGGAAGCTATGCACCCATGCCAGTGCCTAGTTCACCCTTAAAAGCAATTTTGGAACTCTTTTTCTGTAATGGCCATCAGAACTGTTGTCTTATTAACCTTTATATCCTGAATGTCATCAAAATGTCTTCCTTTCAATATTTCTTTATCTTTGGGTAAAGAAAGAAATCAGTGGGGGTCAGATCAGGTGAGAAGGTAGGGAGCTCCAATACAGTTATTTGTTTACTGGCTAAAAATTTCCTCACAGACAGTGCCGTGTGAGCTGGTGTATTGTCGTGATGCAAGAGCCATGAATTGGTGAAAAGTTCAGGTCGTCTAACTTTTTTATGCAGCCTTTTCAGCACTTCCAAATAGTAAACTTGGTTAACTGTTTGTACAGTTGGTAAAAATTCATAATGAATAAACCCTCTGATATCAAAAAAGGTTAGCAACATCGTTGCAACAAGCTCTCAAGCTTAATTGTCCAACCTCATATTTCAGATAGCGGAGGTTCTCGAATGTCAATGATAGAAACCAGAACTTACTACTGACCCAAGATGGAAATCGTGTGTGAGTGAGAAATAAACTTTTATGTTTCAATCTACTGAGATTTTATGGTTTTGTTACCTGTCACTTCAATAGCAATCTGACAGCATCATACAGAATTCTGGTAGGAAGTGACAGAAACCCAACTCAAAGTTGCTTCAAAAAAGAAAAGCAACAATTTGTTTACAAGGTCAAATTGTACAAGAGAAAAGACCTCTTGGGACAGTCATGATTACAGTTCTCTGACTCTCATCATGCTGGCCTCATGCTCTAAAACCAGCCTGTTTCATGGCATGAGGCAACATGGCCATCAGCATGTCCAATAGCCTTGAATTTTGAGACGGTAAAAAAATAATAATAATAAAATAAAATAAAATAAAAATTCTCTTTTTCTAATTTTAGTTTGAAAACTTGTGTGACAGGATTGTTATTTATTTATTTATTTATTTATTTATTTATTTATTTATTTTTAATGAAAGTTTATTGGGGTGACAATTATTAGTAAAGTTACATAGGCTTCAAGTGTACGATTCTGTAACACATCATCTATATATCATGCTGTGTGTTCACCACCCAGAGTCAGTTCTCTTTCCATCACCATATATTGGATCCCTGTGACAGGACTCTGATTGACTCAGACATGACCTGGCTCCCATGCTCCTGCAAGTCACTGTGGGATAATGGCAAGTTTTATCCTTCCAAAGATCATATCTCTTCCTGTGGTTTGTATCACAACGAAACACAGCTCACACACTAAAGTATTGCCAGTTATTATTATCAATGCGATGACTATGTGACAGTTGGTTTTATGTGTCAGCTTGGCTAGACCTTAGTACTCAGTTATTTAGTCTAATACCAATGTAGGTGTTGCTGTAAAGGTGCTTTGCAGATATGCTTAATATCCACAATCAGTTGGCTTTAAGGAAAGGAAATTACACTTGTTAATGTGGGTGGGCCTCATCCAATCAGTTGAAAGACTTAAGAACAATAACTGAGGTTTCCTGAAGAAGAAATTTTATCTCTAGACTGCAACACCAACTCCTGCCTGAGTTTCCAGCCTGCCGGCCTGCCCTACAGATTTCAGACTTGCCAGTCTCTATAATTGCCCAAGTCCATTCCTTCTAATAAATCTCTATTGGAGCTGTTTCTCTGAAGTACCCTGACTGATCCAAACTGCAATTATACTCACAGGTACCCTTTCTCTCCATTTTATAGATAAAAACCTGAGCTGATTAGTGGTAGAGTTAAATTCAAGCTTAGATCCCCTGGTGCCAAAGCCCATGGCCTGAGGGAGATACACAAACTGAGTTTTCAAAGCTGAGTAGAAGTCCTACAGACAAAGGAAAAAGGGAAGAGTGAAAGGAATGGAAAGAGTCTGTCCTAGTTTTAACGAATTTAACAAATTCTCCGTGATACAGCCTTCATTCTTAGTCCCTTCTGATATATTAACTTCTATTGCCAGAGCACCTGCTTCTGGGTTTATCATCTTATTGCTAGCTATTTGTTCTTGAGCCACTTATGGTTTATGTAGAAAGCAAGTAGCCACCACCTTTTAGTTCAAAATCTTTCATAGATTTAATCAGTGAAATTTGGCTACCTCCGACTTTTCTTTTCCAAGGAGAAGAAACTCAACTCATTGTCCTCAACTCTTGGACATGAAACTCAAGGTTCTAAAATCTTAGGACACTAGCCCAGGGGACAGACTAGCAGACTCAGAAGCAGAAACAACGTTCCCTCATCCCCAATCAAATGTATGCTCGTTGCACCTTGCTTCCTTTTCATTCCTTCCACGGCCCCAAATCCCACGCCAAAAGGAAAGATGCAACAATAGTGAAGAAAAAGGCAAAACACTCTCCAATCTGAAATACGATACACAAAGCTGAAAAATGGAGGAGTCACCTTTTCATTAATAGTGATCACTTCAAGAGAACTGTAATTCATCAAAACGCTTACTCATATTTCTTAATACATAAGCACCTTAGAAAAGACGTTTAAAAAAAGTGGTCATCATTAGGATTATGTAAACCTAGAAACAATTTCCATCCAAAGAAACTGTCCTTGAACCAGATTTTCTTCTGATGTGAAAAGTAAATATATGTCTCTCCACAGAAGTTCACCGAGACATTTCGAAAGTAAATTGAAAATAAAAATTGTCAGATCATCTCTTCTATATGTCAAAAGATCACTTTCTTTCATTTAGTCTCACCTTCAGATTTATATGAATGAGTCTCCAAGTGCCTGATAAATTCTGAGTTCCTAAGCAGCAATTTTAAAAACGACTGTCACCCATGCCCTTTACAATACAGTAATGACAAAATAAATTCGTGCCATCAAAGAGGGAAGCTCATGTGCCATGTGGATAGCGAGTATACTTAGGTGTTGGATGTGCTCAAAATGAGCCTATAAATCATCATCACAATGCCTAACAGTCATCTTTTTCTAGCTCTGATGGTCCCTCCTACGTGCACTAGAAGCCTTCTTATTTTTTTTAGTTAGTACCTCACAGTTAAGCAGTGCTTCATAGCATACAAAGCAGTTACGATACCTCATTTAATTCATGGCAGCTATGCAAGGATTATCATTGTCACAGATGTGGAGACAGGAGCATGTCCAAGGTCATAGATGATGCTGGATCACTGAGATGGAAACTCTCTGAATTTCACAGTTGCCTACATACTGTGCTTTTTCCCTCCATATCTTACAGGCTCCATGAGGACAATATTTCGCTCACTCTTCTATCTCCATTTTCTAGCAGAGAGGGGTCTTCAATAACACTATCCAATCATCTATCCAAGGACACTTTGTAACTATTGCCACCCCAATAAACGTTAATTAAAAAGAAAAATAACTCTTTATGATGTATGCATATCGAAAGCTGGGTGCCAGGCCTTATTAGCAAGGATAAAGTTTCAAGTTATTGAATACCTGGTGGGTAGCACCTCCTACAATTGGTATTTTACATGCATCCGTTATCAGTTGACACTACAAAATGGTTGCTGTACAGATCCTAGTCAAAAAAGGTTAATGTGAAACGTAAAATACTCACGTAAAGTCCAGTTTAGAGCCATGGTTCTCAAAGTGGGATCCCTGGACACTTGGGAACAAGACATGTAAAATCTTGGGTTCCACTTCGTATCTACTATTCTATGGGACCTACTATTCTATGCTTTGACAAACCTTCCAGACGATTTTGAGACATGCTAAAATTTTGAGAACTGCTAATTTGGTGAGACAACATCCATGAAAGATGGTTTCATGGATATAAGTTCCTTCTACTCCTCTAAAGCTATGTTCGGCTCCACTGGAGTGCTGGAATAAAATACAATGAGGCTAGCAAGCTTAAAGCATGAAGTTGCTAAATACAAAATGTAAGCAATTGCATTTTATCCCAAAACCCTTTATCTTAGCTTTATAAAGCATGTTCTCCACGGAATAATGAGTAAAGAGTGTGTGTGTGGGGGGCGGGGGGGGACAGGAAATTGAAAGTCTGTTTAATCTGAAAAAAAAAAAAAAAATTGCCTGGGGATAAAACCCAGACATAAGCTTGAGAGAATTCATTATTGGAAATGATCAATGGAAAACAACCATCAACAATAGAAAATAATCAAGTATTCACCATGACACACTCCCAGAAAATGTATAGTCGGTGCTAATCAGAAAGTAGCTCCTGAAACAGCAAACAACTCCTACAGCAGGTATAGAAAGTTCAAGTTTATGGGCAATTAAGTATCTTTTACAAACTCAAGTTAAATGCCCAAACATTGGATGAAGGGAAATAAAATTTTTTAATCAAAATAATACACATATTCGAGATTTAAAAAAAAAAAGAAACACTAATTAGCAAAGTCACATTCATGCTCCACTGCCTATTTTGTGGTTATTTTGGATTTCAGTAAACAATGAGGTATGCATCTCAAAGGATTTGTTATTTTCTGCTTTCAGTTCTGCACAATCATTAAAAGTGGCTTTCTATAAGATTTTTTTTTTTTAGGAAAAAACAGTTTTTGTCCCTAAAATAATCCAATCAAGTATAGACACACAGTACTATGAAGGAAATTCTGTCTGTGACATATCTCATTTTATTTCTATGCCCTCTACCATAGGAATTCAGTTTCTCTTCAGGAGCTTTTTCGCCATCCTCTTCACCAGCATGGCTGCCCCCACATTTCTCTATTTTTAATGGTACTAACATTACCTTTTTCATCCAGATTTAATCCTGATCAACCCTCACATACCTACAACTATTCAATTGTACATCTGGTTGAATAGCCCCCACCAGCTGCCTCCTTTGAGTTACCACTTACCATCACCCTAGGTTAGGTCATTATCATCTCTTTCCTAATAACAAACATTAACCAGTGGTTCCCACATCCCTGTCATCCCACACACCACTGTTACACGTATCTTCCTAAAGCAGCAATTTGACGTGCACTATCCTGCCCAAATGGCATTAGTTATTCCTGCTTACTTGCCAAAGTAAGTGCCTAGTTTCTGCCTGACATTGAAGTTGAACCAGTCTATTGTCCCATTGGCATCTTCTGCCATCCTTCTACACATGGACCATGAGCCAATTACACCAAACTTCTTCAAGAAAACATTCCATTTCTAGCATGCCCACCTCTGTTATACCATCCTTCAACTTGGAGTGCCTTAGTCACTGCCCAAAAATCTCTTATTGTCCTGTCAAAATCTAATAATTCATGATTCAGCCCAAATGCAACTTCATTTGTTCATTCAGTGTGTTTCTGCAACCAGTATTTTCTTGAGCCGTCTACTGGACAAGACACTGTGACAGATTCTAAGGTGAAGTAAGGAGTGGAAGACAGTGTGACTAAATGAGCAACTTCTGCCCTCAATACACTTATAATTTAATTCAGGGCCAAGACAAAACATCATTAGCAATAATACAGAGAAAAAAAATTAAAGACCTATTGAAAGTGCCAAGCAAGAGCTTTCAGGCTAGAGAAGGACTTAGTCCATTTTGTTAGGAACAAAAGCAAAAATCACCTTTTCTTCATTTTGTATTCTTCACATATAGATGCATAAGCGATATATTACGAGATCAGCCAATTAAGCTCCTGACATTGTTGCAACAATGTTGCTAACCTTTTTTGATATCAGAGGGATTATTCATTATGAATTTGTACCAACTGGACACAGTTAACCAAGTTTACTCTTTGGAAGTGCTGAAAAGGCTGCGTGAAAAAGTTAGGCGACCTGAACTTTTTGCCAACAATTCATGGCTTTTGCATCACAACAATGCACCAGCTCACACAGCACTGTCTGTGAGGGAGTTTTTAGCCAGTAAACAAATAACTGTATTGAAACACCCTCCCTACTTACCTGATCTGGCCCCCAATGACTTCTTTCTTTAACCAAAGATATAGGAAATATTGAAAGGAAGACATTATGATGACATTCAGGACATCAAGGGTAATACAACAACAGCTCTGATGGCCATTCCAGAAAGAGTTCCAAAATTGCTTTGAAGGGTGGACTAGGTGCTAATGTCAGTGCATAGCTTCCCAAGGGGAGTACTTCAAGGACAGTGGTGATATTCAGCAATGAGGTATGCAGCACTTTTTCTGTGATGAGTTCGTGAACTTAATTGTCAGACTAAATGGAAAAATCAAATGTTTTGCTCCCTGACTTGAGAGGACCCCTGATGGACCACCTACTTGAGCTATGTTCCCCTCAAACACCCCATCTATCTAGCTTTTGGTGATTCTTGTCATACCATCTTCCTGAACTTAACCTATCCTGTATTCAATTCCTTCTGGCCACAGTTAACAGTGCTAAATGATGAACTGGCCCAGTCTGACAAATCAGTGACTTGACTGGTAATTAACTGGTTTCTATGCCTCCTACTAACATTTGGCAATGTCTGGAGACATTTTTTATTGTCTCAACTGGAGGAAGTGCTACTTGAATCTAGTTGGTAGAGATGCTAAACATCTTACAATACATTCCCCCACAACAAAGAATTTATCTGGTCCAAAATGTCAGCAATGGTGAGGTTGAGAAACCTTGCCCTAATGCCGTAAATAACATGGAAGTTTAAAGGTATATGGGACATCTAGCGGTAAAAAGCCATTTTGGAATGAGGCAAAAGGAATCCATTAACATTTCTCAAATCATAGTACAGCTCTAAGGTAGAACTGTCAGTGACCTATGGTCACTGAGCTTACAGAAGGAAAGGCAATCCATTTAATTTTAAAAGTTACATAATATCATTAGACAGTTGTCATACTCATGTTGTTTTTACCTATCATATTGTTTTTACCTATTGATTCCAGTTTTGTCTCTTGAACACATACAGAATACATGTTCCATACAACAATCTTTCATGTATTTGAAAACATATGTAACATTCCCCTTAAGTCTTCCTTCTTAAATTTAATGCTGCTAAATATTTCAAACGTTTCTTATTATCCCAGCCATTGTGGTGCTGACAATTGCATTCAGAGTATTTCTAATTAAATGCTGAACTGCATTTAATGCCTGTGAAGCTTCATATTGCCCATTTTAAGTTCCAGGCTCTGTTTTTCAAAATTCTTATGGCATCATCTATACATTTAAAAAATACGGCATGCCTTTCATCATCTAAGTCATTGGTAAAAATATTGACCAGGACATGTTCTGGCACCAGCAAATCATGGAGGGTTGTCCTCTAGGCTAACTCCCATGACCAACCTATCCTCATGAGTAAGGTGATTCAATAAGCTCCGAATAACTGCATTCAACACAATTTCTCCATCTTACATATAACCATCCCATGCATATGAAAGGCTTTTCCAACTGCCTGGGAAAACATCTTATATAAGCTATGTCTCCTGCATTGGTGTTATCTGACAGCCTAATTATCCTATCAGAAAGGAAGATTGGGCTAATGTAAAATGATTTGCGCTCAATAAACTCATGCTGGCTTCAATGGAGCATGTGTCCCATTCTAAACACACACATTTTTTTTATTATTATCCAACATTTTATCATAAATCCTATTCATTTTATTGTAGATCAACTAATCTTGTCTTCTGCTGATTCCAGAATATACCTATCTTGAATATACCTACTCTACTATCTTGAAAATTAAAACTCCTTTCCTTGCCTCCAGTGTTTTGGCACTTCTGTGTTCTAGCTTGGCAAGTATGGCGTGGTGACTAAGCATATGCATGCTGACATCAAAGTACCTGGGTTTGAATCCTAGTTCCTCCATTTGGTTGATATGTGATCTTAGGCCAGTTAAATTCTCTGTGACTCAAAATCCTTATCGCTAAAATGGAGCTAACAAAATTACCACATACCACCAGCGTTGTTGTGAGAAGCAAATCAGATAATATTCTAGTGCTTAAAATAATGATTGGCACATAGTAATTGTGGTTAGATGTCACGTTATTAATTAAATATGGTACACCATGGTTCTGTGACCTCAATCCAAATTCAGATTCATAAGGAACTAACTGCTCTGGACCAAGAGACTTTTAACTTATTAAAACTATATTCCATTTGGGGAACGTGCAGAGGGATAGTGGATGGGGGGAGGGGGGTTCACACAGTGTGAGGGATATAAATGATAAACGTCTAAGTTTTGCTTTGTCTTGTGCACCTGAAACTAATAAAAATAAAAAATAAAAAATAAAAGAACATGATATTAAAAAAAAACAAAAAAAAAAACTATATTCCATTTTATTTTCCTCATTTCTTGGTCTTCAGCTTCCTCTTAAGCAAGAACATACTATTTTGTGGTGTTTAAAGATAATACTCCTTAAAGGATAATGTATTAACAAAATAAAGGTTGAATTATTCCACTTTTTCCATGTCATCTGTTAAAATTTCACCATCTGCTCCCAGCATGAGCTTCATTTCATGATATTATTAGAACTACACTTCCAATCTCCAAAATATGTGCAAAGAGAGAGAAGAATACCTTTGGCTGAGTGGTAGTAACAGTTATGTCTACATATAAGGACTGAATCCATTTCCTTGTCAAAGTATCTTTATGTATTTAAACAACCAATGTCAGCCTATGAATCCAATAGTAAAGCAACAGCAGAGGGTAAATTGTGACTTTATACAGTAAACTCATACTGGCATCTATTGAGGATCTTTTTTGGTTTTTGTGTTTTGTTTTGTTTTTCCTAAGCACATAATGTTTTTTACTACCAAATATTTAACCATAAATCTTAGAATTTTAATCTTAACCAATTAATTGTGTCTTATTTCGTTTAATAAATAAAGCAATATATTGGCAACCAGGAGCAGAATCCAGCTCTGCATATCACACAGGCTGCCCCTTCATTCCAAACACGATGTGGAGGCCATCTTGCAAATCTCCTAGAATTGATGCCAACAGCAGTATTTGGAACACTAAACTGGCCAAAGTCACTGAGTACATGCTCTTTTGATCCATTGGTTTTGCTGTTGATATCTTTTCCCTCTGTACTTAAGGAACCTATTAAAACTTCAAAAAGGGTTGAGAACTCTGAATTGATATTGACTCGAGATACAAACAAAATTTTAAAATAGTTTCAGGAAACAGAAATGGAACAAGCCAAATTTCCATGTCTAAAGCATTTAGCTTTAGTTCAAGTTATTGAAAAGGGTAAAACCTCCCTTCCCATTATATCTGCTGAGAAAGGGCGCTGTGGTTAAATATCTCCTTATAAATAGGACACACGTCTGCATGGCAGACAAGTTGAAATACATGCATATCTATTCTAAAGTCTCGCATGTTGCTTTTACTGGAACAGAACTACTCTTCCCACTTCACTGGCGAAGCTATACAGTTTCATTTAGGCTGCCTAACGATACAAATCTGAATTCTCTCAATGAATAAATATTCTTTTAGCACCTAGTCCTGCCAGAATATTCTCCTGGGCACACTGCTGCAAAATATTTATGGACATGCCAGTGACCACAGAGAGGATATAAGCAATTCTCGCCAGAAATTAAAGAATCCAGACAGGTTGCAGTGGAAAGGCAGAGTTTTTTCCTATACCATGTTTCCAGAAAGGTGCACTGTTGCAAATCCGAATATGGTGACTTAGAAGGATATTCATCATTCTCACATCACAGATGGAGATTTACATATTGGATCTGAAACCTTAAAGGAATGTTGCAGACCCAAATATATTTCCTCTTAGAAGGCAGCTTGAAGGGAATTTGCATGTTTAGTGACATAAAAACTATAAACTGCAATGTTGACACTGGAAGGAAATTTTCATGATGGGGAAAGGTCAGAACCATACAAGCAAGACACAGATGTTTGGAGCCACTCATGAATGATCAGAGTCACCGCCACATGGGTCTGAAGTAGGGGATGAAGGGATGGATGGAAGACACAAGTTCATGGTTAACAGTCTTGCCCAAATTTAGGCCAAAAGTTTTCTCCTTAATGTGCTCCATACAGTATAGTTGAAAGAAGGTCAGAATTTTCAATAAAATTTTACTGGAGACCAGGAAGAAAAAGAACATGACCACTGTCATGATAATGACCTCAGATATTTTCGCTTTCAAGTGTGTTTCGACCTAGGATGACAGTTACATCGTGCCAGCTATTTGCATTTCCTGATTTTGGCCTGATGCTGTCCTTAGCCTCTGTCACACTACATAGGCTCAGAGGCTTACAGACCCAATGTCTAGTCCAAAGGGGAAGATAACACTTCTTCTGATCACTGGAAACATCCCCTCATTTTCTAATTCTTGTCTAAAGAGCCCCCTAGTTCCCAGGAGCTGGAAATAAATCCAAGTGGCAAGGATGTAAAGTAGATGTATCAGAAGACTTGATATGAAGTGAAAGTATGAAATTCAGAACTGTCCACCATAGAAGAGTCGCTAGGACTGACCCCTGAGAATACTCAACATTCAGAGAGCAGGTGGAGGGGGATGAATGCCTGAAGGAGACTGAGAAGAAATGGCCTCAAGAAGCAGGTGGAAAACTAGGAGAGGCTGGTGTTATAGGAGCTCAGAGAAGAACTGCATCTCACTGTGTGGAATAGATGGGAGGCCAGGGAAGATGGGGAATAGAAATGCCACCGATAACATATTTTGCAATGATGACAATACCCTACGTCTGTTGTGTTCAACACAGCTACCACACATTGCTATTAAACTCTCGAAATGTGACTAGTGAGACTGAGGACCGAATCTTTCATTTACTTTATTTAATCAAATCTAATCTAAACAATCACATGTGACTAGTGGTTGTTGTACTGGAAAGTATAGAAAGTCTAAGAAAATAGAAGTCAAAGTAGCCTAGTTGTTAAAAGTATGAGCTTCGATCATCAAAAGAAATGAGATATGAGCAAGTGTTGGCAAGGCTGTGGAGAAAAGGATACCCTTTGTGCTCATTGGTGGGAGAGTAAATTGGTGCGGCCACTATGGAAAACAATATAGACGTTCCTCAAAATATTAAAAGAAGTACCACATGATCCAGCAATCCCACTCCTGGTTATTTGTCCAAAGGAAATGAAAACAGAATCTCAAAGATATCTGCACTCCCATGTTCATCGCAGCATTATTCAAAATAGCCAAGATACGGAAACAACCTAAGAGTTCTTCAATGGATGCACTGATAGAGAAGAAACTACACACACACACACACACACACACACACACACACACACACACATTATTTAGCCATGAGAAAAGGAAATCCTGTCACTCGTGAGACCACCGATGAAACTAGAGGGCATTATACTAAGTGAAATAAGTCAGACAGAGAACGACCAATACTGTATGAAATCACTTATATGTGGACTCTAAAAAAGGCCAAACATACAGAAACAGAGAGTAAAATGGTGGCTACCAGGAGAGAGGGGGGTGATGGGGAGATGGTCAAAAGGTACAAAATTTCAGTTATAAGATAAAGTTCTGGGGAGCTAATGTACAGCATGGTTGTAGTTAATAACATATATTATAGTTAATAATACTGTACTATATTTTTGAAAATTGCTAAAAACAACAAAAAAATGTAATTTTGTGACATAGTGATGTTAGCTAATGTCATGGTGATAATCATTTTGCAATATATGTGTATCAAATCAACAGCATGTACATCTTAAACCTAAACAATGCTGTGTCAGTTATATTACATAAAAGCTGAAAAAAAATTATAAATGCAAAAATCAAAAAGTATGAGTTTTGGACTCAGACATATCCCAGGTTCCTATGATCTAACCCATTTATGCTCTGTGTATTTTGAGAAAGTTATGACTCTATAAAGCTAAGACTCTTCACATGCAAAATGGGCGTGAAATAACAATAGCATTGTTAAAAGTATTAAATAACTCACATGTTTTAAGTGTTGAGAGTTATAGACATGGACCCCTAAACAACTCACAAAAGAGATAAGTAGATGGACTTCTAAGCAAAAATCTGTAATAACAACACATAAGAGTTGCAAATATAGATGTAAAAAGTCATCCAAGAGAGCTTCCTGACCTATGTGGATGCACTTAACAAACCTTTTAAAAAGAGATGTGGTTACCGTGGCAGCGGGGGTTGATGGGGGAGATGGTCAAATAGAAAGGTGATGGCCAACTATAGAAACATAAAAAGTGGAGTCAAGAAACAAACATTGACCCTGCTCATCCAACCAACCCCATCTGGAGGAGAGGAGATCTTAATAATTAGTCTTTCTCTGGTCATAAAAGCTAAACCTTCCTTTTGTGGGGCTAGTGTATTGGAACCATCCTAGTACATCTAGCTCCCACTGTTCCAGTGTCCCTGTAGAATCTCTGAGTCTCACATAGAGATATTTATATGGAGAGAAAATACTGGAAAATACACTTTGCCTATTTTTATTCTCAGCAATGAAGACGTCTTATAGAAAAAACTCAATAAAAGGTTTTTGAATAATAATTTTCTTTTCATAAAGCCTGACTCTAAGACAAAAATCCTGGACATGCCCACCAGTATAGCTGGTCCAAGAAACAGCTATCCATCTCCTTTATTGAGGCAAACTTGGCATTCTGCTGTCCACCTCTGGCTGGCATGCATTTTAATAGGAGTGAGTTATTTTTTTTTTTTAGAGGTTGGTCATCCATGCAGGATGTCAAGAGCTTGTCGCTGGACTTTCCAAACCAAGTCTTAGCTTTCAATGGCTGTTCCTAAGCTGACATTCTCTGATGGTTGCCATCCTGATATGAGGTTCTGTAATGGCAATGGTTCTCTGCCAGAGATTATACCTCTAAGTTTTCTTAATAAGAGAAGTGTTAAGCTATTTCAGAAATTGTGTGAAATTAGAAGAAGAACTGGAATTATAAAAGATCATCTCCCTTAGATGGGCAGGTGGGGACACCCTTCGGCATCATGTGTGGGGTCCTTCCCAGAAGAGTAAATCATATAGAGGCAAAGAGCATGGCCTCTCTCAGAAGAAAAAGATCATGGTCTATAAATCAAGCCCTTAGTATCTCGAGTGCACAAAGAGATGGGCTGACCCTTTCCCCTCCTTTAGAACCCCTTGGGTTCTCCTGGGCCTTACACAGAGTAGGGTGAAATATCTGGGAGGGAGATGTGCTCTTTCCACCTAATAAGGCATGTAGGGCTTTAAGAATTAGGCAGGTGAATAAGAGATGCAATTGCATAAACTGACTTATTGAGTGGGTCACAATAACACCTTTTCAGGCTCTTGTATCTTATTTGCACTGAATGTAAAGTGATTGACTTAGTACCTAGGACCTAAGAACTGAGAGAGAGTGGGGAGGGAGAGGGAAAAAGAGAAAGAGAAGAGAGAATGAGTGAGAACCAACAGCCATCAGAGAGGCTGAACAAAGACACATTAAGATGAGAGAAACCTGTCGGTTTTGAGAGAAAACCCATCAGGGCCTTGGAACTTCAAGTTTCTAATTTTTTATATAAACCATTTCACATGTCAGTGCACTCTATTTTCCCAGCAAGCCTAGAAAGTAGGACAGAACTGTGTGAGCATCATTATTCCTGTTATCCAGATGAGGAAATAGAGGCAAAATTATGGAGAAAAGTGTCCAAAACTGCAGAGATGATAACCTGTAAAAATCTCTCTGGAAAGCAATTTGGCAATATCAGTAATATGCCTTCACCTGAGCACACCTTTTTAGACAGCAAATCTATTAACAAGAACTTACCCTAAGAAATCATCAAATCTATATATGTATCCATCACAGCATTCGTTATAAATGCAAAGACAGAAAAATAAATACCTAATAAAATCGGAAACCGGTTAAATATGTTATGATGTATTTATATGAAGTGCCATTAAATTTATCAATGGAATTTTTTACGAGATGTGTTTCTAGTTGAAGTTTTCCAGTTGCCAGTTTATACAGTATAATTTAATTTTCTTAAATAATAAATACAGAGGGTGCCAAAAAATATATACACATCTTAAGAAAGGAAAAACAACTGTGTTAAAATTGTAATACTCAATACATACTTATAACAAAAGATGAATACAAGTCATGTGTATACATTTTTTTGGCACCCCCAGTATATGTGCACAAAAATACTGGAAAGTATGTATTAAAATTTTCACAAAAGTTATTTCTGATGATGGGGTTATGGAAGACTTTTATATTTATTGAGACTATTTTGACTTCCTATTTTTAATCAATGGTTATTTAGATAATCTTAAAAGAAAAAGATGGAACATACATCATATACCATGTTCAAGACATGTGATTTGTAACCGATTTAGTATGTCTATTTTAAAATGCTTTGGTGTTTTAAACATAGAATATAAATGGTGGTGATGCTGCAGTGATGACAGAATATTCAAAAAGCAACATTTACAAATCTGAAAATATAATACTGACTGTATATGAAATACAAGGATTTAGTGGATTTTTTGGAGCCTGGTTATTTAACCTATGATGGTTCTTTGGAAGCTTTAAATGTAGAGTAGGGTTTTTGAATAGATTGATGAAGCTTATTGTTTTCGTTTCTTATTAGAGAATTATGGCCTAATCTTCTTCCTTCAGATAATGTGACAATTCAACTAGCCAATATCATGAAATTTCTTGTTACATTCTTAAAATATTCAGAAAAATAATATTGAAGTATTCTTTCATTAATCTATTCTTGTATTAAACTAAAATCCTTCACATTTTATGCATGATCATTTCTTCTAGAATGATTCATTGTAATTCTGTCACCTCAAAGCCTTCTTTTCCCTAAGACAACTTAACGTAGTAGCTTTTATCTTTTTGCTTGCATTTTATTATCTAACTTATTAATATGGATTCTCTCAATTGGAATTTAGCCTCAAGGAATAATTCAACACATAAGAAGGAGTTAATATTTTCCCAAAAGCATTTTCTTTCTGAAGCCAGTGCATGTTCTGTAAATCTTGATTGCCTTAAATTGAATATTATATTTATACACACACACACACACACACACACACACACACACACACACACACACATCCTTTTTCAAGCCTGGGTTTCAACTGAGTTTCTTTCCAAATTGTCTGCACATGTAAACTATTTGCTGAGCTCGTCAGTGTCTTATGTATATCTATTTTCCAAGCGGTATGACTGAATTCAGTTAGTGTGACACAAAGTGGTCTTCATGTCAATGAAATATTGATGCATTCAATAAGCCACAGTGAGAACCAAGACATCCGGGGGCCTGCATTCATCCAGTTTAAAAAACCTGGCAACAGTTTTGCTGGTTTTACAGCCAGAGAGCCAAATAATGATAACAATGCCCTATGTTGAAAGCAGGAAATTATCCTCATCAAAATGTCACTGCTGAAAATATCTTTTGAGAAATGACAATACTATAAACAGAAATTTCCACAGTGACAATTAAACATAATTAAATGCTAGATTTCTCTTCAAGCTTTTCATTCTCTACAACTTTTTTTTCTGGGCTGAACTCAATTTTGCTTTCAAGCACATCTTGTTCCGATCAGGGCAAAATGCAGCTACCACTATTTTTTTCTTTTTTAATTTATCAAGTGATTTTAAAGGCATATTGGGCCATATTATAAATCCCAATGACTCTGAAGATATTTTCTCTAACCATAAGCAGAGCCTTGGATTAATATTCAACAAGACAAAGGGTGGAGGAAAAAAAAAATATATATATATATACATATATATATATCAGGGGCACCAAAAAAATGTATACAAGTGGACACTTTGGTCAACGTTGCTCCAGCAGTAGTTCGCCATCATCAGAAGTGTCTGGACGCTGATGGTAACCACTTTGAGCACCTCTTGTAATTGCTGAAGTCAAACGTGACTTGTATTCATCTTTTGTTATCGGTTTATATTGAGTATGACGATTTTAAGAGTTTTCCCTTCTTAAAATGTGCATACATTTTATTGGCACCCTCTGTATACATCCATGAGGAACAGAAGGGTACATCTGTATCCCAGAGAGTAATGTGATTTTTCTTATTTTCTAGAAAGTGACCTACACTGGTCAGGTTTTATTTATTTATTTGGATTTTTTTTTCCCCCATATGTGTTTCTTTGTTTGAACAGGAATCAGTAACTTGTGGAAGGAATCAGATAATGTTGCAAAGAGAAATGGAGAGAAGATCAAAGCCATGGAAGCAATGAAAAGAAAGACAACAGACGAAGTTGCAGCAGGAGTGGGACCAAAGTCAGAAATCAAAGCAAATATAGCAATACTGGTTAAATGATATTCCGGGAAATTGTATCAAGTCAATGCTGATACGGAGGAGAGCAGGTAGGTACGGTCGGCCGAGGGAGATAAACTTCATGCTTAGCTCTACCTGTAGGAATGTGAAAACTATATTAGACATTCTTTTTTTGTGGGGAAGGAAACAGTTCTTTCCTTAAGTTTAGTTCAGAAAACAGCCTGATTCTTGCCACCAGGATTGGCCTAGCCTGGGATTGACAACAAAAGTAAGACTTGATTCTCAAATATCCATGAATGGCTAAAGCACTCATCGTCTTGATACTCTTCAAAAGTTATAGGCTATTGTTTACAAATTAGTGTAATATTCCATTTTAATTAATGGATTTATATATGTATATGTTTTATTAATTAATAATATAAGTTTGATTTCGTGCATACAGCAAGTCTTCTGTCTTTGAAAACCATAAGGAATAACTTTTAAAAGGCATTTAATAATATACTGTAATAGGTATATAAGATGTCAGAAGAGTAGTAGCTTGGGGGAGTGGGGTTATCACTTTGTGAGGGGTGTAAATGTCTAACTATTATGTTGTTTTCTACACCTGAAACTAATAATAATAATAATAATAATAATAATAATACAAAAAATAAAATAATATACAGGTAATTAATATAAACATTTGATGCCTCATTTTCTCTTCATTTCAAAGATAATCCTTCACTTTTTGAAATTTACAGTGTTCGGTCTATTTTTAGCTGGTTGTTCTTAATGTCAGCCTTTATATACTGAGCTAGACTTCAAACTTTAAAAATAAAATTTCTCACAACACAGGTATCTCAACCTTTCTATTCTTTATGCCCCAATTTACCTATCGTATATGCACATTGTATAAGGTATTTGGGGCTTCAAGTAAGAGAAAATCCAGTTCTAACCAGCTTTAATAATAAAGGTGATTGGCTGGCTGACTTAGCTAGAATGTCGTCAGCTGGACATTTCAAGTTGTTTGACCAAAGGGTTCATTATCATCACCAAGGCACTGGCTAGAACTTGATCATTTCTGCTTGTCTGTTCTGCTCTCCATACTGTGGGGTTCACCTAACAACAAACCTAACCCTGCCCAACAAATCAAGGCATGGGAAGTTAAGCAGACAAGGAATTTATGCTGAAGGGTAATGACCATTCAAGCATAAACATGGAAAATGGTACGTACAATATTTTGTACATCTTTTAAAGATATTTTTAGTTTTTGTTTTATTTTTATCTGTGACATGAAAAATATAGCTGAATATACAGTCGTATCTGGAGTGAAGTAAAATGATTGAGAGAAAAGGAGGCAGACACACAGTACATAAAAGAATAGGCGGGGAAACCCAAAGGAGGTGGTATATGACCTTACATGTTTTAGATGACCTGGCACCTGACACTGTCCAGCCACATTCTACATTTTTCCTTCCTAATTCTCTACTCCTGAGGCACACAGGCTTTATTCCAGTTTCAATTAGGCCAAGCATCTCACTACATCAGGGCATTCTTCCAGCCTGCTATGTTACTCCTTTGTCCGAATCCTGTTTGTACTCTGTCTTTCCCTTTAAACCTATTAAAAGTATTAAATCCATGATCTCACTCTACCTGAAGCCTTCCAGAGCCTACCAAAGCTTCTTGAGGTACCTTCCTTATAAGCTCTCACAAAAGTTGTACTTTTCCTCTCTCTTCTCAATACAATAAAAATTAAATATTTATCTAATTTTTTAATTTAATGTCAGCCTTTTCTAATGGACTACATGATCTTTCCTTCCTTCCCTCCTTCCTTCCCACAACAAATACACACATTGCTCTGAGCCCTGGGGATACAACTGTGAACAGAATAGAAAATGGACGGGGACCGTAACATTGCCTCAAACAACACTGTGTGTCCTCAGCACCCAGCAGAGTCAATGGCTTGTTGGAGCCACTCCATAGTTTGAAGGATAGAAGATGGATTGATGGAGGGAGACTATGGGTATAAGTAAGTGAAAGAACTTGATTCAAACCTAGATGTGCCTGACTCTGTAGCCATTCTCTTAACCACTTAGCAATCTAGCCAAATGCATTATCTATACCGTATCTTATTTAAAATAAGTGTCCTCAAGTATAATCATACCTTTGGTGCCAATTAACACTTACCCCAATGTGGGGCATATAACTACCCACTAAATACATGCTAAGCCCTAGATTATAATAGATCAAAACATGTATTTTAAATAGTTGGTGCTTGAGGTTATTTTTCTAAACATAATACTTCCAGGGACCCACTGTCTAACAGACGCTTCATGAATCATCTTTCAAGATTAAAAGATTGCCTTGTCCTGAATCATCCTGTTTCTTTTCTGGGGTTTGACCAAATCATGAAAGGTACAAACAGCCAATAGAAGCAGAAAGAAACATATGAATATCCTGTACATTGAATTTCTACCAGAGCAAGTGGCGCTTGTCCACTTAATGTTTGGAGATGTGGTTTCCTAATGGGGTGTACATGACCATCTGTGAGGGAATGCAGAGAAAATATTAGAACTTCTACTTTGATTTACTTTCATTTCATCTTTCGAAAATGTCCTTGTTTATATGTGTTTTATTATGTATAAAATTTATCAACACATTGGTATATCCCTATAATTTGGACATGCACAAAAATATTATAGGTGTGTAAAGCAACATTTTTTGTGGCTAGGGTTTCACAATCAAAACATTGGAATCCACTGAGTTAAAACACAATGTAGGCAGAGCCCGTGTCAAAAATTCGATTTCCTGTGCCACCTTATTGCACATAAATACAATTTCTCTTCTATAGGTCATAAAATTAAGTCCAATTAAGAGAATGAAATAAGTCATCGCAGAACTGTTCCTGCCAAAGAGTTAGAAAAATACCTTAAAGAACCTGATTAATGTTCATTCTATAACATCTTCTCCTATAACAAAGAGAGAAGAGAAAACTACTACTTATTGATGTCTAGTTTTGCACTAGTCACTAGGTCAAAACATATATTCTTATTTAATCTTCACACCAACCCACTAGGGTAGGAACTACTTATCCTACTTTATGGTTGATTCAATGGAAGTTAAGATCATTAAATAACTTCTTAATGTCACATGTATAAGGAAAGGAGAAAAAAACAGTATTTGAACAATTTTCAGTTGCAAAGTCCAAGCATTTTTCTAAGGCAGAGTACTAATTTTAGTACTTACATGTGATCTTGGGCAAATTATTTAAGCCTTTAAGCCTAGATCATTTATTTTTTTAAAAAAGACAATGATGAAGACAACTACTTTTAGTTGATTAGTATGTTTCACATACAGACTTTCTATACCACTGGGAAAAATATGTTAATGTTTTAGGAGTGATGTGGTTTTACTTTTTAAATCTCAAAGCTCATGTTGAATAATTACAAGGCAGTTCAAATATTTTCAACGGTGTTTGGTGGTTAGCTGGACCCTTGAACAATATCCACAGCTGGTCAGTTTTGAACTACAACAAATCCCATCTAATATGAATAATTAAATAGATTCACACTTGTTGTGCAATTAGTCAGAAATGGGAGAACATTTTTATGTTAAATTAGATTTCATGAGACAAGAACCTGAATATCAAGGATTATGAGCTTGCATCCTGTGTTTGCTCTCAATTAACCCGAAACACACCAGAAGAGATACAAATATGTTTCTAATATAAACGTCACATCAAAAATGCTAAGGGATAACCATCATTTAACAAAGACAGAATTGTAATATATCATTTTGGCTTTTGCTAATAATAACAATGTCTGCGGCTACATTTATTTTAACTATGTGATTTACCAAGATTACTAGTTGGATAATTAACTCCAAGCAATGTATTTATTTCAAAATGAGTGTAGGGAAAGTATATTTTAGTTTTTTGGCCACATGCTGCGATAAATAACATGCAAAGAAAATAGATTCTATTATTAAATGAATCAGTGTAATAGGTGTGAAAGGAGACATTTTCAGTTGCCTCAGAATTTGATGCTAAAACATTAAAGTTGAGAACACCAGATGAGAGGTAAACCACACTGAATATCATGGTACCTAATTTTATGCATCAGCTTGACTGGGCTAAGGGATGCCCAGATCGTCGATAACATATTATTTCTAAGTGTGTCTGTGAGGATATCTCTAGAAGAGATTAGCATTTGAATCAATAGACTGAGTAAAGAAGATTGTCCTCAACAAGGTGGATAGGTGACATCAAACCTGTTAGGGCCCTAAAAGGAACAAAAAAGCAAAGGAAGGGCAAACTTGCTCTCTCTGTTGGAGCTGGGACATCCATATTTGCCCACCTTTGGACATCGGCACACTCCTGGTTCTCAAGCCCTCGGACTCAAAATGAATGGCACCCCTGACTTTCCTGGTTCCTCAGCTTCCTGAAAGCAGATTGTGGGACTTCTTGGCCTCTTTAACCATGTGAGTCAATTCTTATAATAAATCTCCTTTCGTGGGTGTATGCACACGCGCATCTCCTATTGGTTCTGTTTCTCTGAAGAACTAATACAAATATGAAGGTCTATACACATCTGCATGGGACTTGTTAGGAGGGGCCAGATTGGTTCAGTCACCATTACTGCTATAGCTAATGTATAATAAAAGCTAGAGAGAAAATGCTTTAAAGAGAATTCCTATGAGTAAAGAGAGCTGAGTTGGTTCATCTCTTCTCTTTTCCTCCTTCCATGGTACTCCCACAACCCACGCCAAGAGGAAATGTCTTTGAGCCAATTAGGAAATTATTATTTCTTTAAAAATCCATACTTCTATACTCTGCTTCATAATACAGGAGCTGGGACTCTGAAAACGTCACTTCCATTATCAGCTGGCTTCCTGCTAAGGTTACACCAGTAGAGGGAACTGGAAAGAACTGGAAAACAGGAAGGAGAGAAAAGGGACGTCCTCCATCCTGACTGCTTGCTATTTCTGTCAATATAACCCCTTGGCTCATTGGGTTCCTGTCTCTAGCTTCCGTTGGCACATGGGGAGCCAGCCTTATCACAACTTCTCGGAGGTACCAGCATCATGTAGGCTAAGCTTCTTTCTGAGAGGAGGGTCCCCTGTGCTAAGAGTCTAAATTCTGATAACCCCAGTTTCTTGTCTTTATTCCTAAGGCTCTAGGGGTAGCTGCTTCTTGAAATTATTAAATGTGTGTTACCCCAGTTTTTCCCTATTTGCTTTTTCAGTCTTCCAACTCCTATCTTACCAATAAATGATCTCTGTTGAAATACCAAATGTGGTTTCTGTTTTCCAACTGGCTCCTGATGGATAAAATACTAGCATCAACAACCTCAGATGGAACGTTATGATTAGGTTGGTCACATGGTTGGCCTTGAACCCCAATGTTAAACTCCTTACCAATGAGAATTATGATACTAAGAAGACATGACGTGCAGACACATCATAACTTAAAGTATCATTACCTATGTTTCATTGTGATGAATTACTTACAGAAGCCAGTGGCTTGGGGAACCTAGTGGCGACTACACTTGACCATTATTGTAGTAATTGTGAGCATAAGGACAGCAAGTAATGGTGGTCATCAGAAGGCGTCTGCCTAAACCGATCGCTTGCAGATATAACGGCAAGCTCAGAGTCTGAAACTCAGCTCGAGTCACAGTCGGAGAACCCCAAACTTCAACGGCAGCCATAAAACAATTTTTTAGAGCTATAGATACGATTTCATGGAAAGTCCAACCCAAATTTTAATTGGTGAATTGGTGAATTCAAATTACATTGCAATTCTATACCTTCAGAAACATCCAAGCCTTGTGGTGACATAAGGTTAGAATGGTGACATCTGAATGAACATAGAAGAAACCAGCTGAAGCAGCTCGCCCTTCTGGGACTGAGGCGATTGTCTTACTTTTTTGGGGTACTGAGTAACTTCACCTGGGCAGTTGTCTTGTCCATGGGACACTGTTTCTCCTTAAGACTCACACCAACCACCCTTTAGTTCCTTCAGGCTAATAACGAGAGTCAAATATCAGCTTGTTCCTGGGAGGCAGGTAAAAAAAGTATGACCTTGTAGGAGAGAGCCTATACTCCAAAAGATTTCCCTAATTTATTTTGGCAGAACAATGCATAGAAATGAATTCTATGGATGTTACACTAAACCAAATGGAATATAGCACTAGATCAGGTTGGATGAATAGATATGGGTGAAGCCAGAGATTCCTTATGTAAAGTGTCAGATCTCAGGTTCTAACAGTTACCTGGATTGGTTGACTGACACTAGGTCTCAACAGCCCTGCATTCAATGAGGTTGAGATGTCACAGTCTATTCTGGTACAAAGGAAATAATACAACAGGATTAGAAAGATAAGAATAAGGAGTGAATTTATCATGTGCAAACTGTACGTTCACCTACCCCCAACTCGAGACAGGCCCAGAGGACATTCTCTTCACTAAAGCATCAAATAATACATTAGTGAGGAGTTCAAGAGTGTATCCTCGGAAAGCTCTGTGGTGGCTGTCTTCTGAAGGCCAGGGGTGACAGTGAGAGTTGTTGTCAACAATCTAGTCTCTTCTTTCCACTAGGATGATGCTTCCAGAGCAGCAGAGGCCAGGTAGGTGGCAGTGCTTACCTGCTACAGACAAGATGGGAGTATGTGTGATAATGGGCAACCGGGACAAAATGATAAGCAAGATATTTTGACCAAGAGTAGATGTTTCATATTGCCTGATAATCAATCATGCTGTCCCTCAAAGGAAAGTAGATGGGCAGCCTATGGAAATATAACTTAATCTATATAACACAAAAAAAGAAACGAGATCTGCTAAACTGAAACCTAAGTTGAATTATCACAATGGACAGTCTGGCCTCTTGCAAATATAGGGGTGCACCAAGTTGCTGAAGTCTCTGAGGGCCCATTAACCCTGCAGGGTGTCCTCTCCAAAGTTGCTGCACCCACACCACCGAATGCTACAAATGGACATGCCCTTTCAGATTTTGAAGGCATCATATACCACAAGACAATCCAAAACCACTGAGCAATCCATTCAGTTGCTCTTTTTGACTGGGGTCCGGGGCAAGATAAGACTCGGCAGCAGGTCTAGCTACGCTGCTCTAGCGCTCAGTGCTCAGTCCTTATGCCCCCGTCGACCAATGATGCTCACAGAGCCTGTGCCAAGCGAGATGCTGCTTTGAGTGGCTGGCAAGCCTGCATAGGACATTTACAGCACAGACCCCTAGGGATCTGCTTCTCCAGCTAGCCGGTTTCCTTTGGAGGTGCACCTCTTGGTTTGTTACTGGACCCTGTGAGAACACCTGACAGGGACATCATGGCCCTGAGACCTGAGATGCCTCATGAAGTGGGTATTTTCTGACTCACTAAACCATGAGATTGGATAAGTATATCAGCAATCCAGAATGCACAAGTCAGTTACATGTGCAGGCAGCTGAGGCACCTTCAATATACACGCCTGTGACACTGGCACCTTTCCCTTCATCCACACGTATGTCTTCATGTGGATGGAGTTCATAATGACCCATGACTAAGACGAAAGAAGCAAAAACGAACATCAACAACAAAAACGTGGGACTGATTTAGATCTAGTCCCACATGATACACTGTCATAAAATCCAAGAGCACTGTGAAAGCATTATAGAGCTCCACTCGTAAGTCTGCTGGAAAGACACAGAGAAAGGCTCCTGAACTTTAAGAATATTTACTTGTCAGCTTCCATGATCTATTGCCGGAAGTAGAGATCTACTGATTTATGGACAGTGGGTAATGGTGTGGCTCAGAGATTTGAAAAGAACACAATTGGAAAATTGCTTTCAAGGATTTCTAGGGAGAGGTATGTGAAAGAACACCTTTAAAGGGGAATAAAAAGTTGATGTATTTGTCTCCTGTCTGTTTTATGGGCCTGAACCCTTCCACCCCCAAAAAAGGAGGGGAGAATTGAAATAAAGAATAACAGCACAAAGCTGGGAAAGTGGGGGCCAGAGGCTAAGCAGTGTCAAGTCCTCGCATTCATTAGGAGGAAGGTAAAGATACTGCTCAACTTCAGATTTTAAGTTAGATATGCACCCTGCTATTTCGGAGATAACGACAGAAGAGATTGTCTTTAAAATTTCCAAAAATAGAGGGGGAAAAATCTTAAGCAACGTATTAGCAATCCAAGTTCAACAATGTAAAAAACAAAACAAAAAATAGATCATACATTTTGATCAGAATCAATTTCTTCCAGAAATGCAAACTTGGTTTCACATTTTAAAAGTCCAGTAATGTAATTCTTCCCTGTGACAGAATAAAGGAGAAAAATCATATGATAATTTCAATATACAAAGACGATCTTCAAATACTATTGAACTCAACTTTAAATTTAAAAATCCTAGCAAACTATTAAGAGAAGGAAACTTTCCTAACATTATAAAAGACATCAAAAACAAAAACAAAAAACCTACTAATGTTGCAACATCATTCCTCTTGAAATCAGGACCCCCACACATGCAAAATACAAAGTATTACCACTTCTATTCAACATTTCATTAGAGATCTTAGCTGAGAGAGTAAGACCAGAAAAAATAGCCCTTGAGACTCAAAAGAGACAAAACTGTCATTTTCCCAGTTTTCCACTAATAGCCATCATATAATCAGATGTAGATCGCCCCAAAAAAGAAGGAAGTAAAAAGTATAATGACTGCAAAGAAACAACACTGCCATTTCCACAAACAATATGACTTTCTACAAAGAAAAATGCAAAATAATTTCAAGCTAAGTAAAAATAAATAATTCAGCATTTTCGTATACATTTTAAATCCAAATAAAAAACGTTCTCTCATCACAATTAAATCCACTTTCTAGTCCAATCCAGAGACTAATCTGTCGTAAAAACCTCCTCATGTTGCTTTCACAGAATTGGCATTCTACACTGTTTGAGTCACAGCTTTATTCATTTTATAGTACCTTCACTAGTCCAGAGTAGAGTAAAAATAACCAATTTCTCTATCTTTAGCACAGTAATGCATTTGCTTTACATCAATGAAAAGCAAATATGGACTCTGCTAGATATTAAATAAAACCTCAGTGTTAATTAAGAAAACATGAAGTTCATAATTAATCTATACCAACTCTATGATTTTAATAAATAATAAGTAATCTTCAGTACTTAGTCAATATGAGCCAGCCTGAAAAAAAACACACCAAAAAAACCTCCATTGAAGAACCCCAGATGTATACCCTGTGTGAGAAAAAAGATAATTAAACAAACAAAATAGGGCGTCATTTATTTTAGCTGTACCTCCCTTAGGCTTGCATGATTGACTAGCGTTATGAAAATTTTTTTGGTTTTTTTTACACAACTCACAAAGTTATAACTACATGGATAACTTCGTACTCTTACATTACAAATAACAGAAAATCCAACTCAGTCTGGTTTACACACAACAAAAGGGGGTCCATTGACTCATAAAACCAACTATAGGTTTTAATTCCTTTCACTTGCGTTCTTTAACCTTCTTAAAAGTCTTTGCATAATTTTCACTGTGAGGCTTAGAGATAGTGGAAAGGTTTAGCCTGCTTTCTGTATAAAGCAAAGCTTATTTTGTGTTTCTGTAGACCATGCTGTTTTTTATGCAATTATTCATTCAACAAGTAATCAATTAAATTCTTAGTATGTATACACTACACGTTAGATCCTTAAAGAAACCTTGGGGGAAAAGCCAATGGTATACTTAGAAAGACAAGCCATAACCCAGAAAGTAGTTAAATAACAATGTGGTTAACCACAAAAATGAGTGGCTGGCCCCTCAGTGCAACAGGCGTTCACAGAAACAGAAAATCTAGGGAAGCTAGAGCAGTCAAAAAATATCTAATTATAGAGGCAAAACACGAACTATCCCCTGATTAGTGGTTGATAGTTGGCTAGGGGAATTTAGTAGATACTGGGATATGTGCCCAGATACTTGCTTCTGACAGCTGCCTGGAGTGCTGGCTTTTGAAGGCTCTTACCTGAGGCCTCCTCCAGAATTATCCCTCCCCAGAAGGCAGCTGCTTTACCCAAGGTCACATTCTCTCTTTGCAGGAAGCCTGCTTCTCATGACTGGAGTGCAAAGGCCCAAGGACCATATTTCCATTGGAACACCCCTTAAGGGCCTCTCTATGTGATTGGCTGAGGACTCTATTCTCACTTTCTTCAAGGTGCTCCCCATGATCCCAAGGTATATAAACATCTCCATCTCAGAGTCTGTTTCCCAAAGAACCTAACCCAAGACATTATTGAAGAAAGGGGAAATAGTCCATGTAGAGAGAACAAAGACTTGATATTACATGTATTGGGGAAACTCGACAAGCTAACCTGGCTAATACTGCAGGCAGTGTGTGGGGACAATGAAAAGTAGGGTTAAGTAGATTTCAGAGGACCTCCAATGCCACCTAATTTGGAACTCATCGCATAATTCAGTGTTGCAAAACATTGCAGCCTCAGTGGGCTAGGACAGTGAATTCATCCACCTAGATGACTGGAGGCAAAGCGAAAAGATACAAATGCAAGTATGACAATTCTCTGAAGTTTGATTAGCTTGAGAATGTATATGAACCTTGCATTTTGTCCAGTTACCAGCATTTGTTATAATGAACACATACTCTTGTTTAATAAACATGGCCCCAGTGAGTGGAAGAAAAGTATATATATATATATATATATATATATATATATATATATATATATATATGTATTCCCCATAGGGAAATGACATGATAAATGTCACTGTTTGGAATGGTCAATTTGTCAATTTGGAGGACGGATTGGAGCAGGACAATCTGAGGGTGTTGTGTGGATTCGATCGCTGTGCCAGGATTAAGTTGGCAAATGGTGAGAACAGCAAGATAGTGACACAAAGGGCATTTCAAAGAACAAACTGAAAGGATCTGATAATTTATCAGATATATCTGTTTAAGGTAAGGGAGAAAAGAATGGTATCGGGGGTTTTGAGAGTTATTATTAAACTATAGCTGAAATAAAGAGGTAAAGAGAATGGAACCTCTTGTGTTGTTTGGGTTTCCTTTTTGTCCTTTTGAGTTTGAGGTTCTTATATATGATAATCTACATGGAATGTCTTTCACAAAGTATCTACTCAAAAATATTTGAGGAACAGACAATGCCATGGAGACAGCTGTCAAATGTTGATGGTACACCAAATTCCACTTTGGGCTGAGACGTATCCAAATGAGATGCAACATGTTTCCTCTACGATATTGTAGAGGAAACCTTCAGGAGGCCACCTCAGGTAGTTGATGCCTCAGTTCCTGCAAAGAGCTTGGGCAGAGGATGAGTTTCGTGAAGCCATGTCCTGTGTAAAGTCCACAATTCTGTGTGTGTGTGTGTGTGTGTGTGTTTAGCTCTTTAAAAGAGGGTTTTAAAAAAGAAAGAAGGGGATGCATATCGAGAGACAGTAGGGTTGTATTTGAAATGTTTGAGTCATTTCTTTTCCACCTCCCCACCTGGCATCATTTCTACTCCCCGGATGCTCATACCAGCTCCTCTCTTCTCATCATCACCACTTCTGATTTGCTAGGGATTCCTCTCAGCCTCGGCCAAAAATAACCATTACGGTTTAATTGACAAGAAATTCAGTCCTCACATGGGAGTCCCTAGGGGCCTCTCGAAGACAAAACCACCTAAAACCAATAACTTAACGATACTAAAAGCAAGAATGCAGTAATACAGAGAGCTTGGGAAACTGGATAGGTTGTGGGAGCAAAAATGGCCCATTAACTTGGTACTTCATATAAAACCTATAAACCATTGTTATTTTCCATTCTTTTTTGCATGTTTCGCACAGTTCTAAAAATATTGCATGTATAATCTTGAAGTCCTCTTTTGTACATTTTTAATGGCTTCATAATATCCCACCTGGGGAAAAGTTTATGTAATCTTTTTTTTTTTTAATGCTTAGTAAGAGGAATAAGAATGAATCGCTAATAGCAGGAAATGGGCTATTGTGCATTGTGGAGGCAATTCGGAGAACAAGGTCCATGAGTCTCTTTCCTTCGTGAAGGTGATATCTATGAGGGGAGCCAAACACTGAACAAATAAATAAGAAAATGCCAGTGACCCAGGAGTGCTGTGGTGGAAATAAAACAGTGTGGCAGGCGGAGGTTGAATGGGAAGCTGTTGAGATGGCGTTGTCTGTGAGGGCCCCACTGATGAGAGGTTACACTTGAAATCTGATGCCAAGAGGAACCAGCCACATGAGGTGTTGGGGAGACAACTCTCCAGCAGAGAAAACAGATCATGCAAAGGCCCTGAGGCACAGGCAGCTTTTAGACAGCTTTGTCTCCGCTACTGGTAAAGCTCCTCCTGGGAGACATCATGCTGTACATAAATTCTCACTACACAATCCAGAATGAGCCAGAGAAATGTTTTGTTGTTAAGAAAGAAAGCCAAGTAGAGCGCGTATCAACAGAAAACAGATTGTTCCAATGTACCCTATAATGTACCTAAATTCTTTGGACCATGAGTAGGTCACTTTATGATTGATTCAACATATTTATATTCATGTTTATTTCAGAAAGAGTTTAAAATACTTTCCAACGAAGTATAAATTATGATCAAATGGCATAAATAAAACGGGGAAGAAAAAAGGTAAAGTAAAACTTGTGAAGACACCATGGGGGAAAGAACGAAGGCAAAATTGCTCATGGTAAAAACTACATTCTGGCTCTCATTAGGCTATGAGTTTTTCAGAAGCCTTAAAAAAAAAAAAAAAAAAAAAAAAAAAGGAGGGAGAGAGGGAATGCTGCTATTACACAATTTAAAATAGTCACATATGGTTTTTGACATTGCAAAACTGATCAGTAGTTCCCCGAAGAGGATGCTGCCTAATGTCATGAACACAGTCCTCCAAAACATATTTTAATAGATAAAACTGGTGTGGTTCTTAGGGTGACGCTCGGTAAAGGCTTCTTAAATCACTCCCCTGTACAACTCTGCAAAAGTAAGTCTTCACTCGATCAACCATATGCGGAACAGGACCCAAGTCATTGTTCAACAAGCTTTATCCAAAATACATTTTTTTAATAACTTGAGAACTTAATGTACATGCTGCTCATGAATTCTTCACTAAATATTATTTACTCAAAACCGAACTATTGATAAACCTCGTGACACCGATCTCTGTCTTGGATTCCCTACTGATCTGTAGACTCTAATAATGGATGTTCCCAACTATATGCAAACCTCAATGTCTTCACCGAATGTTACGTCAGAGTTAAAATAATTCCGTGAAAGCCGGGCTTTTTATGAGCTCCCACAAAGTAGAGTATTTGTCAACCGTATAAATCAGGGGTTTTCAAACTGCGACCCGCGGGCCAACTGCGGCCCACAATCCATTGTTAATTGGCCCGCAGCAAATTCCCAAAATATATTTAGTTTACTTAAATAAACCAGGTGAGGCAATACGTACTTCACCTCGAGTGAGTGGCCCGGCTGTTTGTGTATTTTACCGCATATGGCCCTTGGTAAAAAAGTTGAAAAAAGTTTGGACACCCCTGGTATAAATTTAACAGTGTTGTTTTTCACATCCTTGCTGTACAACTAAGCGGAAAGATACTAAGGAATGTCTCAATAAAAATTTGGGGTCAGAATAAAATATTCTATGCTTAAAAATCTGTAGCTGGTTTTAATTACCATTTTATATAATGCTAAGATCATTATTATATTTTGCAAACAGAAAATATAACAGGAAAAAATGAAATAACCGAAACAATACCCGGTCCTCTAGGGAGAATCCATAGCAGTAAAAGAACATGATCTTACAAATAATATCTCAAAAACATACAGCTATAATGCAGATTATACAATGGAGTTCGCTTCATAGATATAGAGATGTTATTTCAAGTACAAACCAAATGTATTCTCGATTCAACATAGCTTGTCACTATGAATTTAGATCAATATGTTCAAACAGTGAAGGAACAGCAGGAGTTACACACTCCTTTATGCTCCAGACTACACTTCAAAAGCAAACTCCTCTTTTTTATGTGAAACGAACAACTTGCAACCTAAAACTATCAGTATATTTCATGTAGAACACTCCCCAACAATCGATTATTTAGATATTTTTAATAATTCATGTTTAGATGTCTTAAGGCTGCTAAGAACTTCCAGGAACACAAACTGCAAGAGAAACTATTTAACAAATCTGCCTTTTACCTTTTGCACTTTACATACTTGATTCTATGGCAACTTTCTTGAAAACTAATCTCTACATCTGAATTTCAAACGTGAATTTCTTACTTCTAGTATTGTAATGATGGAATGCACTGATGAATATGAAACTAGACCAGGCGTATAAACAGAAAATCAAGATAGGTTTTTGTAAAATTACGAGAATAGAATAGTTGAAAGTTCCCCAAGTATATTAGGGTTTTCCAAATATACATGAGATTTTGAAGACAGGAAATGTTTTATTTGGATTTCTATTTCTCAGTAGGTAATACAGCACCCAATGAAGGCAAATAAAGCTCCAAACATCATGCGCCAAAGGATTTAATAGCTGTTGAAAAGATAAAGTCAAAATGAATTTTCAAGCAAGTGAAATCTCCATTAAATGACTGAGAATATTTCCAAGCAAGGCCACCCTGCCCCCACCAATGAACACACACAGTACACACACGTGTGAGCACACACACAGCACACACATGCACACACACGCACACCGTACATATACACCTTCCTCTACTACTGTTTTTCCCCCAAAATAAGACCTAGCCAGACCACCAGCACTAATGTGTCTTTTGGAGCAAAAATTAATACAAGACCTGGTCTTATTTTACTATAAAATCGGGTATAATATAATATAATATAATGTCTTAAATTAACTTTTGTTCCAAAAGACTCATTAGAGCTGATTGTTCGGCTAGGTCTTATTTTCAGGGAAACACAGTAGGTGCTCCACTCCTTTCCAGGCTCACTGCAATGATTATTCAGAAATACCACAGCTAAAACCTGAAAAAGCAGATGTGTGCTCTGAGTTCATTCTAACCTCAGGATACTGCAAGGCCAGCCTTCAAAAGTATCTCTCCACATGATGTCTCACTGGGTTATTAATATTAATAGACAAGAGAAGTAGCACGGAACGTGATGGCAGCCAACATGCATTGGGTGTTCACCAAGTGCCAGGTACTGGACTGGGTTCTTTAGATTTGGTTTCATCTCACGTATTCCTCATAACCTCTTTGGTGTTATTTTCTAGATGAGGATGTGGATGTTCACAGAGAGCAAGTAATTGTCTGATGGTCAGGCAGACAGTGAATGATCGCTAAGCCAGAGTTACCTCCAGAAATCACCGCCCCGCGCCATGGAACTGTGTCATGTGTCTTGTGTTCAACGCAAATGCACTTGGGGAGTCATGCATTCAGCCCCGCACAATGGTGTGAATTAATTTACCTGGCCCTCCCTAGAAAGCAGATATTAAAAAGAGACAAATATGGCTAGAAGGGAATTAGGTACTTAAATACATAATCAAAAGTTAGTTACTATACATGAAGATTAATTAATGGGATGGGAGATATTTCACTCTAGGTCTTAAAGGGATAAATATTATGAAGCTATTTGCTAGCTGGTTTTCTCTTCAGTGTTTTTTTTTTTTTTCCATAGAAGGAAAACATATATACAAGTCAATGCTTTGTTTAATTCAACAGATATCTACTGAGCCCTCCTTTATGGTTCATGCTCTACAGGACATTACAGCAGATGCACAGTAAAGCATGAGGCAAGACACTTGTTTCCCACCTTCAAGAACTTGAGACCTACTTTTAGACACAAGACATGACATAATTAATATATAAACAAATACCTATTGTCAGCAGATTGCTGATACTCACACATCCTTCCTTGCAGAAAAGCACTCTCTTTATCTGGATAGATTGTCCCCCACTACTGGAAGGACACACAGGAAAACACAGAAAACAGGGGCCCTAGTCAGGCCATTCACATCAGTCCACTTCTGTAACTATGCGTTTTAGTGCTGTCAAATTCCCTCTCGCCACTGCTCGCCTTGCATCTCACAAATTTTGATACATCTTTCTTTTCATTGTTTGATGTATTCTTTTTATTTCCCTGAGATTTCTTCTTTGACCAGTAGGTTATTTTGAAGTGTGTTGTATATTTTCCCAGCATTTTGGAAAATTTCCTGTTTTCTTTCTGTTATTGATTTCTAGTTTTATTCCACTGTGATGGAGAAAACACTTTGTATGACTTCAATTGAGAGAGTGTTTTGTGGCTCGGGAAATGGTCGATCTTTGTACACATCTCACGCCACTTAAAAAGAATGTGTGTTCTGCTGCTATTACATGAAGTGGTCTACAAATGTGGACTATAATAGATTCTTTTGGTTGATGTGCTGTTTAATTCTTCTATAGCATTTCTGATTTTCTGTCCAGTTGCTCTATCAGTTGTCAAGGGAAGGTTTTAAAGTCCCCAATTGTAGTTGTAGATATGTCTATTTCTCTTTTTCATTCTATCAGTTTCTACTGCATAGATTTTGCAGCTCTGCTGTTCAGTGAGTGCACACACACTTAGAATTGCTATATATATATTTTTTTTTTTGGTGAATTGACTCTTCTATTATTATATAATGATAATTTCGGTCTCTGGTAATTTTCCATCCTCTCAAGTCTATTTTATATAACATTAACAGACTCACTCCTGCCTTCATGTAATGTTTGCATATTTTTTTCCATTGTCTTACTTTTAACTGGCTTATATCTTTGTATCTAAAGTGAGTTTTCTGGAGGTGGCATAGAGTTGGGTCATGTTCATTTTTGTTTTGTTTTTTTTGTTTTGTTTTTAATCTATTCTATCTCTGTCTTTTAATTGGTGTATTTAGACCATTTTCAGGTAATGTAATTATTGCTAGATAAATAAATTAAGACTAAATTTTGCCATGCTCTTTCTTGCTTTCTGTTTGTTCTCTCTGTTTTTGTTTTTCTTTTCCCTGTTCTTGCAGGAACTTGAATGATTTTTAGAATTCCATTTGATTTACCCATAGTTTTTGAGGGCATCTTTTTGTATACCTTTTTTTAGTGGTTGCTCTGGGTACTACATTATGCATACACAATAGATCAACAGGTGTCATCATTTTATCAGTTCAAGTGAAGTGTACAAACTTTACCACTTTTGTGACCCTTTACTCTTCCCTGCTTATAATACAATTGTCTTAAAAACTTTCTCTACAGACATTTAGAAACGCATCTCACGTTGTTATAATTTTTGCTTCAAACCATAAAACATTATTTGGAAAATTCAAGAGGAAAAGGAAAATGTTTTATATTTACCCATATGTTTGCTCTTTCTATGTTTTTCCTTCCTTCCTAACGTTCTAAAGTTATTTTTTATCATTTCCTTTCTGTTTAGAGAACTTCCTTTAGCTATACTTTTAGGGTAGGCCAGCGGGTAACAAATTGTCTTAATTCCTGCTCCATTTCTGAAGGATATTTTCTCTGAATATAGAATTCTAGGTTCTTTTTTTCAGCAGTGGAAAAATATTATGCCACTTCCTCTGACTTCCATGGGTTTGATGAGAAATCGACCGTCATTCAAAATGTTTTCCTCTCTAAGTATGGAGTTGCATTTCTCTGGCTGCTTTCAACATATTTCTTGTCTTTTTTTTTTTTTACAGAAGTTTAATTTTTATGTATCTTGGCATGGATTTCATGGCAGGGGTGGTCTTGTTGCCATTGGGTGATACTGAAGTTCCTGACTCTTCTTTAAGCCTCTTCAGACTTGACCCAATGGGGTGGGAAAGGAATGTCTCATTGCTGCCAGGGGTGGAAGAAGCACAGGTTTCCACAAGGCCTTGACTGACACCATGAGGGAGCCCTTATTATTGACCAGTGGGGATGGAAACCCTAGTTCCTAGCTGGTCTTCTCGACATCACTTTCGGCAGGGCTGTTGCCTGCCTTAGATACAAGTCCTTTGTCAGACATACTATATTTTGCAAGTGGTTTCTCCAAGTCTATGGCTTGCCTTTTCATTTTCTTAGCAATGCCTTTTGAAGAGCGAAAGCTTAATTTTAAATAAGTCCAGTTTCATGACTTTTTCATTTATAGTTTATAATATTTGTGTCATATTTAAGAAATACCTGCCAGGGCCAAGGTGAGAAAAATTATCTCCTACGTTCTCTTCTAGATGTAGAAAAAAAAAGGTTTTACATTTAGGTTTAGAATCCATTTCAAGTTAATTTTTGTATATGGTTTAAGGTAAAAATCCAAGTTCTTTTTTTGCATATGTCTATCCAGTTGTTCCATATCACTTGCTGCAATGATTATCATTTCCCCATTCAACTGGCCATATATGCATGGGTTTATATTTCTGAACTTTATCTGTTCCATATATCCATTTTTCTATTTTCATACCAATACCGTACTTTTACTTGTAACTTTTAATGACTATTGAAGTCACGTAGTATATATCATTCAACGTTTTAACAATATTAAGTTTTCCTATCTATAAGCAAAGTAATACTTCTTCATTTATTCAGGTTGTCTTTGATCTCTCCCAGCAGTTTTTACAGTTTTTAATATAGAGATTTTACATATTTTTTTATATGTCTTTCCTGGTATTTCACATTTTTGACGCCATATAAAGGTATTTTTTCTTTTTTAACTTCTATGGTTATTAGCTTGAACATAAATATAGAATTGGTTTTTATACAATGAACTTGTATCTAAAACTTAAATAATCACTCTTATTAGTGCCTGTATCTTTTTCTGTACATCTCCTAAGATTTTCTACATACACTCAAAAATGTTAAGATCGTTATTTTGCCTAATTGCAGTAACAGAATCAACACAATCCTAATCAAAATACCGGCAGGTATTTTTCTCTGAAAATGGACAAAGTGATTCTAAAATTCACATGAAAATTCAAATGATTTAGGATATGTAAAGAACTCTTAAAAGTCAAAAAGAAGAATACAAACAGCCCAATTAAAAATGGGCAAACTATTTGGACAGACACTTCGCCAAAGATATACAGAAGGCAAATAACCACATCAAAAAATAATCGCCGGCATTAGGCATCCGAGAAATGAAAAATAAAACCACAATGAGATACCACACAGAACTATTAGGAGGGCTATTATTCAAAAGACGGACAATACAAAGTTTTGGTAAGAATGTAGAACTACTGGAACTTTCATACACTGTTGGTAGGAATGTAAAATTGTATTATACATCCACTTTTCAAAATTAGGGGCTCATGTCTTAAAAAGCAAAGCATACACCGACCATATGATGCAGCCACTGTACTCCGGGGAATTACCCAAGAGAAATGAAGCATAATTCCATACAAAATACTACTCAGCAATAAAAAGAAACTATTGATACATGATACAACCTAGATGCATGTACAAATAATAATATTGAATGAAAAAAAAGATCTAACAACAAAAACAGGTATATAGAAAACTCTAGAAAAAGAAAACTAATTCACAGTGACAAAAAGGAGATCAGTAGTTGCCTGGGGACGTGGAGCAAGTAAGGAAGGGAAAGAGGGAAAAATTACAAAGGGGCGCTCTGACAGCAGGTAAAAGGGAGGGTATCTGAGGAGTATGTGCCAACTGGGTCCATGTATTTTAAGGCACCTACCAGGAAACTCCAAACAACGTTGCCACTACGTATCATTGACTCTCACATTGCCCATGTAGAAGTGTAAAGGAGATGCCATCGTGCATAATATGTAAATGTGTTCTGTTCATAAAGAAGGAGAAACAGTCCCTCTGCTTCAGCACTCTTTCTTCTGTTCTAGCACTGTTAGGCATTTACTCTTTAAATATTTTTGCTGATATTTCAATAAAATTTTGAGAGGGAGAAGAGGAAAATGCATATGCTTGGCTAACCGGAATTGTAAATTTTCTTTACTCGGAATTTTAGCTTATTATTTATTGGTTTCCATGTATAAACCATCAATACAGTTCTTCACTGCATTTACACAATTTAATGTTTAAAGAAACCCAATGGGTGAGCTATTTTGTAAACAGTCATTTCCCAGATGCTCTTTATTTTTTGAAAACTGTAATACATTGTTTTATTTAATTTATGAATCCCACACTTGTATTGCATGGACTAATTTTCCTTAAAATCAACAATTTTAAGTTGTATTGGTTTTGTAAGGCTGCTGTAGCAATTTACCAAAAACTTAGTGACTTGAAAACAAGACAAATTCATTATCTTACAATGCTGGAGGTCAGAATTCTAAAATAGGTCCTATTGTGATCAAATCAAGGTATCAGCATAGCTGCATTTCTTCCAGTCTTTAGGGGAAATTTTGTTTTCTTGTTTATTTCAGTTTCTTTATTTTTATTTTTATTATTTTTTACTGTGAAATAATTTTAAACTTACAGAAGATAATATATGAACAGCACAAAAAATTCCATATCCCATTCACCCAGAGACACCATTTGAATTTTGCCCACTTTCTCAATAACGTCCTTCACAGCCAAGTATCAACTCTAGAATCTTTTTTTTTTTTTTTTTTTTTTGCATTCATCATATCCTTTCAGTCTAAGACCTCCCTTAACCTCACGACCTTAACATTTTTGAAGACTCCAGGAAAATTGAATTTCCCTATTGGATTTATCAGATATTTTCTCATTATTCTATTCAGGTCATGCATGATTGGCAGAAATATTACAGAAGCAATGTTCTTTTAATTGCATCGTATCAGGGGGCACAGGACATTGGTTTGTCCTATCATTTGAGTAGTGACTGCCTGTTTTTTTTGCTATCAAGTTACTTTTTTTCCTTTTGTAATTAACAACTATTTTGTGAAAAGATACTAGAGATGATGTAACATCTCATTCCTCATCCAATTTTCACCCATTCCTTTTTGCATCGATTAATGTTTTTGCCTGAATTATTACTAAATGGTTGCCAAGTAGTGATTTTCTAATTCCATCATCCCTTCTATTTTTATTAATTGGCATTCTACTGCAAGGTAAAGCTTTCTCTTCTTGCTATAAATTGAGTACATTCATGTTTTCCATTATATCCCATTGCAAAAAACAAAAATTGTTCTCTTTTATACAATAACATAATCTGTTATCATTCTTTATTTTGATTCTTAAATAGTCTCAAACTTAGTTAATAAGAGTCTCTTCAAGCTGGCTTCTATGCTTTGGGTTTTGTTTTGTTTTTTAACATGTTCGTATTATTTTTCGACCACTGTCTTACTTTCTGGCATAACATTTACCAGGTTCCTCTTGTACTTCCCCAGCCACGAAGCTGGAATAACCATTTCTCCAGTGATATCCGGTTGTACTTAATGGAGAATGGTATTTACAACCCAAATATGGTTGCTAAGTGTGCTCATTGTTACTGGGGGGTTGCTACTCCCAGGCCCTTGCAGTGAGTCACAATAAAGAAATAAATGCATACATTTATATACATTTTAATGCACGTAAATCTATACTTATTTCTATTAGCATCTATATCTATTATTGAAAGTCATGAGATCACATCAATACCTCTGATTTCAATCTAACACCATAAGGTTCATTCCACCTTTTTTCTTTTTTATATCTCTGACTGCCATCGCCATCAGTGAGAGAGAGCTGGCTTGCATTATTTTCAATATATTCACTCATTTTCTCAACACCTGCCTCCCTCATATGTAACAAATCTCCGGACCCTGCCAGGCCACTGCCTGATACTCTCCAGGCTAAATGGAGTTCAGGGTTACAGATGTGACTGGAAAGTATGGGACAAAGTACGTGACCAAAAGGAAGTTGTGGAGCAGCAAGTGTATGAACGATGTAGGCTTATGGGTGACCATGAGCTTGATATGAGTCCACCTCATAACATACGCCAAATCAGTTAACGTAAATTCAGACCATGTGAGTAGGGCTCCCTTGAGCTAAACAAAGAAGGTGATAAAGCAGTCCCGTTCTTTTGGGGGTGGGTCAGATCACCTTCGAAGAAATGTAGTGAATTTGTTGGCCTCATCTTCAGTACAAGAGATTTAAAACTTCTATAGAGATTTTATGAAGACCCCCCATTATTCTGCTTTTTAATAGTTTAGGATTTCACACTCTTATGAGGTGTGATCAGGGCTGAAAAAAGATATATGACTGCCCTGGGCATCCTTCTAACCAAAAATTTCCAAATAATTTTCCTATTTATGTAATGGGAATAGGAGAAACTGAAAATTGTATCGTTCTCTATGTTGAAAATAAGGAATTTACTGTGATGTTCCACATCATAAAAACCTCTTGGGGTATAAGTTAAACTGCTGCTTACAATACAGACACAAGAGATCACGTGATCCCAATAAGCAGCTATGTGCTGGTTAATTATTCAGTTTTAGAATTTCTGACTGCCAATTTCTTTGACTGTTAAGTGACTGGCCTTAGGGTTTGAGATAAGTCTTGTGTTTCCACCATGCATCTTGCCCACATGTGTTGCAAAAATACTCTACTTTGGTGGCAGCCAAACCTTGTCACGTCTTGTCAGTTAAGTAAGGAGTTATGTGCAATAATCTATAGTAAATAGGATTATATTTCTAACTTATTGCAGTGATACCCTACATTCCTTATAGATTGACGCCCAGGTGGTCACTGGCCCTGAATAAGCCAATCATAATACTAAAAGTATTACATTTGGCAAAAACACTAGAGTTTGCAGAATGTAAGTCATTAATACTATTTTCACATTACATCTTCATATATTTCATTAAAATATCATTACCCAAGACTCTAATGCAATGATTTCTAGGTTTGGTTCTATAATGCCTCAAAACATCTTAAATCATATTTAAAAGTAGCATACATTTATACTTCTAAATTACCTGGAAACAAGATCCATTCAATTGAAAGTACTTTTTGAAACACCATATTGTGTGCAGCACTTTATAAGCTTCTCAAATGGTAAAATGTTAGGAATAAACAAGTAAACTAAGTAGAAAATAAATTAAGGAATTAAGCTAAGTAAAGAAAATGTACAAGTGAAAAAACAGGATATAAGTGTTCTCAGTACCAGTATATGTTACCTTTGTTATTATTTTAAATAGTATTCATGTGCTCTCTTTAAAGTGTTTCACTCCAATAAGTTTTCTCAAAACATTCCTAACTTACAAAATCTGTAAAGGGGACATAATGTCATGCCTTGTATATTTTCAAAACTAAAGTAAACCTATGTCACCAACTCCAGTGCCTCAGCAAAAAAAAAAAAAAAAAAAAAAAAAAAAGTCACAACAAAGCGCATATAGTAAAACTTGAAGACACCTAACTATTTCAATGTGTGAAGAATAAAAGATTTTTATCTTATGTCACTGTTTCTTACAATGTGGTCCAGACATTAAATATGTAATAATCATTTGTGCTGCTTTTTACTAAATTCAGATTCCTTGGCTCCTTCTCTATTCTCCGGAAGCAGTTCTTTGAGAACCAATGACCAAAGTCCTGGAGCTTTGAGTAGAATGTTAGATCAACAATATTCATTTTGTACTAGTTCCATTGGTTTTCTAGGATGAGGAAAGGTAGGCTAGTGAGATTTTCCAATTCTGTAAAGTATGTGTAATTCTCTCAAAACCAAGCTCCATCAAGATCAAAATTATTGTAGAAGGACCTCCTTTTAGTAGAAGATAACTTGTCCATTTTCATCCCTTCAATTATTTAAAGTGCACACCAATCCTTAAAAATTAACTCATCAGTGCAATTCAAGCTAATGGAGATATATAAAATATGTCACCAGAAAAATGAATAAAATACAAAGCATTTAATTTTGTTGTTGTTTGATGAAGTCTAAGGATTTTACGAAACAATTTGCAGTCACTTGAAATTCATCAGTGCAGAACTAGCTGGTGCACGTTTAAAAAAAAGAGAGAACTCGATAACTATCAAGTTGGATTTATTTCCTAATTATGTAGAAAGTTTACATATACTCCAAACTCCGTTATCACTTGGAGAGACTCTTTGGAATTTCAAACTAAGTTAACAAATAAGAACAGCATCTATTAAAAACAATTCACTTATTCTCCCTGGTAAAATATACTTTAAGTATTTTATATATTTAGTATAAATATTTATACTAAAATATACTTAGAAATACTCTACATGTATTCATTTATTTTATCTTTCTTTCGATGCAATTAATATACTGTGCCCCAAAGAGTTATTATGCGTCTACTTTTTTAAAAATATGCATATGGCATTATGTACAGTCTCTAATCATTTGCCAAAGGCAAAGAACAGAATTCTGGTAGCTCCAGCGGTCCTACTTTGCTTTTGGATATGGACTTCTTTGCTAACCCTTTTGGCAGAAACGGGAATCAAGACACACAGTGTAGGACGTTTATGCCTATACAACAGTGAGTTTCAGCAGAAACAATGGTCCTGTCTTTTAAAGACAGTACAACGTTAACTTAATCTTAGGCAGAAAAACTTAAGAGATCATGCAAATCTTGGTCACTTCAAACCTGTCCACCCCAGAGAAAAGACCTACCAGATCTCACCCCCTGTCCTCTTTTCTCTTGTGTTGGAGCATTAATTCGCTACCTCTGCAGTTGTCACTCTCTTCTTTTTGGTCCTAGAGAAGCTGCTCTAATTCTCTGCTATTTTTTAGCCCTGCTGCGTTTCAACCTCACTCAGACACTAGCGACATGTAACCCCCCACTCTCACCCCCAAGAATGGCTACAACTGCTTTTGGAGGGGAGAACTAGCAAGGGTATCTTGACCCTCCCACGTCCTCTCGCCACCCACTGGTGCCCAGCTGGACAACTGGACCCGGAGAAGGGACTGTGGGCGTCCTTCCTTTCTGTCCCGGGCATCTGCCCAGCGCCTGCAAACCCCCGGGACGTTGGGCAGGTGCCTGGTTTCTGACTCCCATTCTCATTCTCTGCTGGGCTCCCGCTCTTCCTTCCTCCTATAGTATTTCTGTCATCACTTCTTTGATGGCGAGAGAACACAGCGCAGAGCTGCGTCTCCTTCCCATAAATACGTGTGTGCTTTCCCCGAACCTTTCTCCGCCTCCCCACGCAGGTACAGTCTGCAATTCGAAGGACTTTTTTTTTCATCCAGAGACCAATGTCAGCGTCTCAGTTTGACACTTTCATTCAACAGGCCCACCCCTACTGAAGCCCACTCCTTAACAGTTCCTGTTTCTCCCAATTAACCGTGTCCCTGCCAAATGCTAAGCACCTCTTCCGCCTTTTCGGGTTCTACTACTGCCCACATTAAAAAAAAAAAAAATCCAATAAAACAGTGTGAATTCCAGGAAAAGTGTGAGTGTATGCACGGTCTGTCTCAGTCTGTCAGGGTCTGCGCCTGCAGCTGCAAGGTGCTGCACAGTCGGAGGACTCAAACTTCCCCTGCCAGGCTGAGGCTGGGCCCTGCCAGCTCACCTGTCCGTGCCCAGGTAACCTGGGAAGTGCCGACAGGCTGCGTTCCAGGACACCTAGCCGTGACAGAGCAATGCCAGTGAACTAGGGCCACAGGGGCGCCCCTCCCACTCGTTTGTTCTCTATCCCGGCTTCCCTCCTGGCGTCTGCTTTTGTCTGGGCACCCCTTCCTCCACAGTGCCTTACCTCAAACAGGGGACCGATCTTGTTCTTCTCCAGGTAAGCCTGGATCCGGGATTGCTGATACGACGCCATGGAGACACAGCAGGTGCCGTGGAGAGTGCAAGCAGAACGCGCCTCTGCTGGGGGTCCACCCTCCTCCCTAAACTGGTGCCAGGACAGGAGCTCGTGAGCCTCGGCTCCCCCAGCGCGGCGGCCTCGGCCCCGGCCACTGGCGTGGGCTGCAGCCTGGGAGCTGCGAGCGCGTGGGGCGCTGAGAGCCGGAAGCCTGGCACCGGGCTGCCAACTCAGACAACTCAGAGGCGCGGGGGGAACTCATTCATCGCTCTCTCCTGCTCGCGCCCGCCCCCACCGCTCTCCGCAGAGGTGTCTTTCTCCTCTGGGCGGCAGCAGCAGGGATCAGGGCGAGGGAGGGGAGCCTGGCGCTGCCGCTCCGCCCAGAGCGCCACCCGGGGGCGCCCACTGCCGGACAGGGACGGCGGGGCTAGAACTGTCCGCGAGTGTGCGTCTGCGTGTGTGTCCAGGCGCAGAATGCGTGTGCCTCTCGCCCAGGCTACAGCAACAAAACCCGGGCTTCTCCCGAGCCTGGACTTGACCCGCCCGCCGCTCCCTAGCGACAGCGCCGCTCAAAAAGCCAATGGTGAAGGGGCTTCTTTCACAGTGCACATAAATCTGGTGTTTGTTGGCTACGCCTTGGCAGCTGCAAATGCTTTTCGCAAGGGGGTCATCCCCACAGCCGGTTTTGAGCCTCTCCACGCCACCTCCTGCTCTGCCTACACTGGCTCAGGGTCCGCGAAGGGCAGAGTTGTGAAAAGGTGCGTGGGTCTGAGGGTTTGCCACAAAAAATGAAGTTGCAGTCTGTTATTAAACCTGGGTTGGCTTGCAGCAAGCCCACAGGAGACCGTAGGTTGAGAACCCAGTTGAAAACTCCCAAAGTGCAGACACACCCAAAGGTTGGGAGCAACTCTTCAGCTTTTGACAGGAAGAAGAGAGAAACGCAAGCCAGCCCTCCCTTAATCCACATATAATTATGTGAATATATAAATACATAGCTGCATTTCAGATGCTAGCCTATTCCACTTAATGTTTATCCAGATACTTCATGAACTCCTCAAATGTAGCCCAGACCTTTCTTATTACGCAGGGATTTTTCAAGAAGATCTACAAACACAGAGGTTTCTTCACAGAGCTCTGTTTGTTGTGAAAAAAACACACAAAAAAAAAAAAACACTGAGATCCCCAGTGATGGTTTCCCTGGCTCCTAACCATGATGTGCCACCAAAATAAAAAATTTGTATTAGTAAATGTGAAGGTTTATAATAAGGGGGATAATTGTCCTTAAAGCTGACTGCAACAGTATAGATCTCTTTTTCTCCAGTGTGTCCTGGGTTTCTGTAATTCATAATTTCTCTATTGGTATCAGTGTTTTTTCGTTTGTGTTTTAAATGATATATGTATGTAGCAACATGCAATAGTTAAGAATGGGATATCCCAGAAGGCATTGTTAATGCCACTTAATAATTCAGATAAGAAATCTGCCAGAATATCTATGAGCTTCACCATCACTGATAATCTGAAAGAGACGATTTGCAGTAGAAAGAGGCCCAAGTTATTACTTAGACAATCAGATTCTGTGATCTGCCCAGGGAAAGTTAAAATGAATAGCAGTGAGGTGCCCAGGGTTGTCACGTGTTTTCCACTGTGGCTCAAAGATGTACTTATATATTTTTAAATATGTTCAGAAGAAACTAAACATAACAGAATGACTATAAACAATTTTATTTGCTATGAGGAATGGTGTACAGCCATCGATGACCCCGCTAAAAAGCCAAGTATTTCTGATAAAGAGAATCAGAGTGGTGCCTTTCTGAAATCAAGTGTTCGCCTCCTCTAAGAGACACGAAAAATATGCTTCTTTAAATCAGATAATTAACATACTCATTAAGTCTTGACCATGCTCAGAGCTCTGCACCTAAGGCCTTGAGTAGAAGATAAAGCTTTGCTGGCAAAATACTTATGCATTAAAGAGAGAATCTTGAAGATATATACACTTGTGTATGGAAAAACACTAAACATCCCAAAATTTCAATTTTAAAATTCAATAAAAATTTCAGAAGTCCTTCAAGGCTTACCGCAAATACTAACTTCTCCACAAAGCATTTCTAGGTTCTTTCCCCTTGTCCCCAACCTTGACTTCATTACAATGAATATTTATGGCACAGCCTCTCTATGGCAGACATTACTTGAGGACTGAGGATTCAAAGGTGAAAGGCCTTGTCTTTGGTCTCAGGTGTTCAGTCTTGTTGAGGCAATTGGCATAGACACAAATATGATATTAGAATGCATTATGCTAATACCTATGTATAAAACATTATGTGTACATGCTGATGATGGAAAATTCCCTGCGTCGGGATCATCAAGGAATGCTCCATAAAGGAGATGGTGTTTGAGTAATGTGTTGAATGAAGAGTAAAATTTTTTAGTTTTTCAGGTAGGATCGGTCAAGTGAGGATGGGGATAATGATTCTTCAGGGTTTGGCATTAAAAATAAAATAGCATGTGCAAAGGCACAGATGCATACAACAGACTGGTGGTTGGAGAAACAAAGTATATATATATATATACAGAGAGAGAGAAGAAGATTAGCATTTGAGGTTGAAAATGTAATCAGAGTTTAGCTCATCAAAGGTTTTAAATGCCTTGTTAAGAAGCATAGACTTGCATCTTCCAGGCGATGAGAAGTGACTAAAGAACGTTGAGCAGAGGAATGTTACACAGAGTCAGGTAAAAGTTTTTGGATGATCGCTTTGGTTACAACATGCATAATAGATTGAAGGAGAATGATATGGGAATAGCAAAACCAATTATAGAATCCATAAACAAATCACAAGGGCCAGCCTTAGGACCGGGGATGTAGACAGAGAAGATGGGATATATTCAAGAAATCTTTAGAGACTCATTTGTTTATTAACTAGATGTAGGATGAAGTTGAAAGAGGGATTCAATGATGACCCTCTGATTTCTGCAGTTAAACTAAGAGATGATAAATTATTGGGCCAAGTCACCCAATGAATAACTGATAAGGCCAGGTTTTGATTCAGATTTTTCCAACTCCAAAGCTGAAACTATTTTAATTCTCTACCCTGTGTCCTGAAAATTAGTCAAGAATTTATTTGCAGATATCGTAGTCCCTTAGAGGGAAGGACTATGTGTCATGAACTGGCACACATAGTAGGCACTCAATAAATAGCAGTTGAATGAATTAATTTTTAGTAGATCAATTCAATACAATTATGTTCTTTCAGGCTAAATTTTGCCTCTGACACATGGAAATTATGTTCTGTTTTGTTCTATTTAATTAATTACATGCATATCTGGTTCCCTCTTTTAAATTGCATCTCTAAAATCATGAACTATATCTAAATAATTCTTTTATAATTTACGACCTGTAACATAGTATATTTTCATACAGTATGGTCTTGGTAAACGTATCTTTAATATCCATTTGCTGTGCATATTAAGAATTTGTTTCATGTAGTCCCTTTAAGATAACCTGAAAAGTAAGATTAAATTTAACAATTTTCTTCTGCACACGTACCATGGTACCTTTATGATCCTTTCCCCCCTTTTTTGGCTTACGTTCAGCATGAAGAGATCATTTTTGGTGTTTTGACCTCCTCGTGTTATATAGGATTGCCGGTCAGTATAATTTACAAATATGTAGAATCCCATTTATAGAATATACTAAAACCCTTATCTCACTTCATTTGTAACAGACACCTGGCACAGCTCCTTAAACAAATGATTTTTGATGAGAGACAAGAGAACAAGGGTGAAGCCCAGTTGACCTAATTAGGAAGTGTTAGCCATATAATCACTTGAAATTAATTAAATACTGAAGTCAAAGACCAGAGAAGTTCTATACAGGTTCTTTGAATTTAGGCTACTAGCCGTGTTTCCCTGAAAATAAGACCTAACTGGACAATCAACTCTAATGTGTCTTTTGGAGCAAAAATTAATATAAGACCTGGTCTTATTTTAATATATATGAGACTGGGTATAATATTAATGTAATACTGGCTCTTATATTCATTTTTGTTCCGAAAGATGCATTAGAGCTGATGGTCTGGCCAGATCTTATTTTTGGGGAAACAGGGTCATAGTGGTTCAAGTCTAGGTGAAAGGAAGGGACACAGTATTTGGAAACCAATCAAGTACAATCAGGGAGAACATTGACCTTGGAGTTGTAGCCTAGGCTAGAACCCAGGCTTTGCCACTAGAGCTGTGATCTTCAGCAAGTTGCTTTACCTCTCTGTCCTTAGTATCCTCATCTGTCAAGTGAAGACAAATAGCACTTCATTCATCAGTTTATGATGAGGTTATATGAGATAATGCAGGAAGCACTCAGTACAGGACCCAGCACACAGTAAAGATTCAATAAAGGGTAGTGCTAATGTAGTTACTGTTGTCGTCATATCATAATCACCATCACCACCATCACTATCAATTCCCTGAGACGGAGATAAACTCAAATGATGCTTCCAGTTTGTGAAATCCTGCCACCCAGTCTTCTCAAGTGATATTTCCGTCTCTCTAATTTCCACATTTAAATATTAAGGTTTAATATTTGATTTTTAATATGTGGAATGTTGCTAAGCAGTCATCATCTAAAAGACTTTATGTCAATAACTTTTCATAACATGTTTATTTGCATTACATCATGAATCCCTTAAAGGAAATCTACAGATAACCAAACTGAGCAGATACCTTTGATGTTACCAATATGTCGTTAATCCTGACATGCTTTTTGCTTATAACTTCCAAAATGATACTGTCTTGCTTTTTCATCTGAATAAATGGGAGGAAAAATAACTTCAACCATAAAAATGTTCCAGAATACTGTAACATGATACTGGACTTATTGAAAGGAAGGAGAAAATAAGAAGAACTAAGCAAACAAAAGATGACGTGGTAAGGAAAAACAGTGCTACTTGGTGTGCACCCTGGGGAACCAGGCATTCTGCCTAGGACAGGATGTGCTGTTTTCCAGTCTAGCTATCAAGGAAGAAGTAACGTGGGACCTACTTCTCAAGCATTCACTTCTGTAAATGCCAGCTCATGCTCAGTCATAATGCAGCATATCACAACAAGCCCAGCACTATAGGTTAAAGGTACATTTTAGAAGAATTAGTGGAACCACCATTGCCTAGAGATAAGTTAAGTAAAAAAAAAAGAAAGAAAGAATGACAGCTCTCTGCAACAACACTCTGGATACCATAGTCAGCAAATTCTCTGCTTCCAAAATCAATGTTGGTCCACTCCCAATGGATAAATCCCATCCTCCAACCCTCAGATGGTTTTGGTCCTGAGAGACAGACAATTTTGTGATGTCTAAGCAGATGCTCAGCTTTCACACACGTCCCAGAATCACACTGACATATGTCTGCCACAAAAGATTTATGATGAGGTCATGAGTAACAGCAGCTAAACTTGCTAGCATGTCCTGGGAAGATTAGGAAACCAGAAATTGAATGAATGAATGAATGAATGAATGAATGAATGAAATGAACCATCAAACAAGTGAATACATGGTAGAATACATAAATTACAAAAAGAATGAATAAAATGCTGGTAATTCATTAGGTAACTGTGAGGCATATAAAATAACCAGTTTCTCTATCATTTGTGTTTAAATCCCCTTTTTATATGCACAATATTCTAATGAATTTAGTTCAGTAGAATTTTCTTCTAAGTGTTTATATATTTAAATATAGCGTTTCAATATGATACCATGTTTCCCCGAAAATAAGACCTAGCCAAACAATCAGCTGTAATGAGTCTTTTGGAGCAAAAATTAATATAAAACCCGATATTATTATATTATATTATATTATATTATATTATATTATATTATACCCAGTCTTATAATAAAATAAGACTGGGTTTTATATTAATTTTTGCTCCAAAAGACCCATTAGAGCTGATTGTCCGGCTAGGTCTTATTTTCAGGGAAACACAGTAACAGCATTAATTTGCCTTTATGTGTTTCTTGAGTTTATCTTCTTCAATTCGCCACTTTTCTTTCTCTTACTTTTTTTCCCTTTCTTTCTTTTTTTAAATTAAATTTACTGGGGTGACAATGGTTAGTAAAATTACATAGGTTTCAAATGTACAATTCTATAATACATCGTCTATATATCACCTTGTGTGCTCACCACCCAGAGTCAGTTCTCCTTCCATCACCATATATTTGACCCCCATTACCCTCTTCTACCATCTTGGGTTGTTTTTGTTTTTTGTTTGTTTGTTTGTTTTTTAAGGAGCCTTATTTATCTTGCAGCCTGGGCCTGAAACATGAGTACACAATTGTCAGTGGTCAGGGAAAACCAACTGACTAGAATTGATGACAAATGTTTTCTGCTACATCTCTTTTGTAAAATGTATTTTAAGAACCATTGGTCTGTAAATGCTTGCCCTTGTCATATCCCTAAGCATATTTTCATATCGAATCATTACCACTGAGCCCAAGATTTCCAATATGCAAAAATTGTTTTTCCTTTGTCTCAGCATAAACTGACTCATAACCTCTGTTTTGCCAAAAACATTATCAAAAGAAAAACATTTTTGTCCCTTTTTCATTTTATTGTCTTTAATAAAATGGTATTATATCAAAATCTTGTCTTAGAGCAATGCCAGTAAAAATATTTCAGAATTTAAGGAGGGAGCACGGAAATAGGGTCAATCTTCTACATTTCACTGATACTTAATTTCAAAATAGTCTCTCTGAAATGAAAAATTAAAGTTAGGGAGTAACAACAGTCAAGAAGCTTCTAAAAACTGCTGCATCTATGGTGAAAAAAAAGGGGGGGGGACTAACACACTGTCATGTTATCATACGAAATGTGCAAAAGTGAATTTTTTTAGTATGTGTCCTATCTGCTTCCCAGAATAAATGGTCTCTGTGTTTGTTCAGTATTTGAGCTTCTATCTATGCGTTTAAGTGTCCTTTGGCATTTTTATCTCCCTTTCAGTATAACTTTCTCAAAGGTAGTTTAAATGGCTTTGGGGTCAAACCTCTCTCTGGCCCACATACTCCAATGTCCCTTTGTCGTCATCATCCCAGGGCCAGGTTCCAGGCAACTGAGGACCACTCCTTTAGCTCAGCACCCAAGGAAAGTATGTAAACTCACCAGACCTAAACTGTTCACTCTGCCTGCCTGAACTTTCCTGAGAAAACCACAGTGAAGCTCACAGCCCCAGCTTTCCCCTTGCTCCTTCCTGCTCTCTGCCACCCTGAGGTGGCCCCAGATGGCCCTGCGTGGGGTGCAGTGCCTCCTGTCTCTGGGACCTGTAGTGTAATAAACTGTTTTCCTCTCTGTGTCCGTTCCTGCGGCCACACCTCACTGATCATCTCAGAAAAGAACACTGAACAGACCTCCGTGGGTTTGAACCCTGGTACGTAGCAGTACATACCAACTGTGTAAATTTTGACAGTTGCCTCTAAGCCTCATCTCCCTCACACACACAATTAAAAAAATACTGATAGATCTGTATTGTAGTGTCATGAGGTATACATGTGAGTGTGCCAAGCACAGGCCTGCCAAGGAGTAAGTATGCAGTAAATATTAACTGTATCATTGTGGTTGATTATACTGGATGATATTTCCACAAGAAGCCATGTTTCCTCCTCTTCCTTTCCCCATTTTAAAGGTGAGGGGAAAAAAAGAAAAAAGCTGACTGACTTTCTCATTTATCGTATCTCTTAGTCTAAAATAGCTCCTATTTCACCATTATGCAACTGAAAAGAAATTGGAGATTTAAATGATATATTTTTATTGGTTAGTATTTAATATTTTAACGGCTTCAAATGTAAATATTTAAAAAAAAAAAAAAAGGGAATGAATACAGAGAAACAAAAACCCTAACTTCATTATTGATAGTTTACTTTATTTAAAGTTTTATTTGATGAATGAATACGTAAATATTCATTTCCAAACTCAAGATCAAGGAAAACTAACATATCATAAGCTGCCCAGGTCTAGTTTAAAACAATATAATCTATTTTCTTCTCAGAGGAAGTTAGTAAATTATCTAATACCTGATACTGGTGAATTTGATTTTTCACATGCATGAATTATACAAAAACAACTAACAGAAGTTTCAGGGCTTTTTTTAAATGAAGTTTTTCCTCCAACGAAAACTTTTGAGACCTAATTACATTAAAGCACTCATAGCTGTGTGGTAAGCCTATATAAGTTGATCCTTATTCTAAAAAGAATAAGCTTTATATCTTTACAAAGAAGTTCCACAATCTTTCATGGTATAAATTCCTAAGACCATATTTCCAGCCCAGACCAGTCTTCTATACTCTTTTTTGGTTCCTGGAAAAGGCACGGGAACCCCAGTTTGCTTTTCTTTCTTTCATATGGCTAATAGTCACCATTTAGTCTTTCTCCCTTTTAGCTGTCAGACTGTCAGGCAGAGTTTGCTTTCCTCCAATTCACTCCTTCCTTACAACTTCTAAGGAAAAAAGACACTAGCTCTTTTATTATACTCCTTTACCACTAATCATAAGAAAGAAATCAGAGGGAAACACAGGCTAAAAGAAAATAACATCTTGCCAAAATATTGTATCAGAGGTTCTAGCCAGCACAGTTAGGCAAGAAAATGAGATAAAATTATCTTCACTAGAAAGGAAGAAGTAAAACTCTATCTGCAGATGCTATGATGTAATATATACAAAATCCTAAGGAATCCACTTTAAAAAACCCAAAAACTGTTGGAACAAATACATGAGTTTATTAGCAAGGCTGCAGGTTAGACAATTGATATACAAAAAAAACTCTATTGTATTTCCATACATTTTCAATGAACAACCCAAAAAGGAAATGAACACACAATTATATTTGTAATGGCATCAAAAAGGAAAAACACACAAAACACTTAGAAATATATTTAACAAAAGAAGTATAAAACTTATATTCTGGTAACTATGAAATATTTTTGAAAGAAATTAAAGAAGACCTAAATAAAATGAAAGATATGCTGTGTTCACATATTAGAGAATTTAATATTAAGATGGCAAACTCCCCAAATTGATGTACAGATTCAACACAATTCCCACTGGCTTCAGAATTCCAACTGGCTTCTTTGGAAAAATTGGCAAGCTGATCCTAAAATCCATATGAAAATGCAAGAAATTCAGAAGAACCAAAACAATCTTGAAAAAGCAGAGCAAAGTTGGAAGGCTCACACTTCCTGATTTTAAAACTTACTACGAAGCTCGGCAGTAATCAAAACAGTGTGGTATCAGCATAAGGACAGAAACATAGAGCCCAGAAATAAAGCCTCACATTTATGGTGATCTGATTTTAGACAGGAGTGTCAAGATAATTCAATATGGAAAGACTAGTTATTTGCATCCAATGGTGTTGAGATAACTGGTAATCCACATGCAAAAGAATGATATTGGACTCCTTCATATATATATATATATATATATATATATATATATATATATACATATATATATACATATATATATGTAAATTAACTCAAAATATATCAAAGACTTACAGGTAAGATCTAAACCTATAAAAATTTATAAGAAAACTAGGTGTGTACATTGATGACATTCATTAAGTAATTTTTATTTTTTTAGATATTGCACCAAAAGCACAAACAAGGAAAAACTAGATAAACTGGACATCATCAAGAACACTTTTTTGATGCAAAGGACACCATTAAGAAAGTTAAAAGATAATCCACAGGACAGGAGAAAATATTTTCAAATCATATATCTAATAAGGGACTCATATCTAGAATATATAAAGAACTCTTCCAACTCAATAATAAAAGTGACAAATAGCCCAATTAAAAATGGGCAAAGGGGCTGAACAGGCATTTCTTCAAAGAAGATATAGAAATAACTACTAAGCACATGAAGAAATGCCTAACATCATTACCCATTAGGGAAATACAGATCAAAACCATGAGATGCCACTTACACCCACTAGGATGGCTAGCCTGTAATAAAAGAGATAGGTAATAAGTGTTGACAAAGCTGTGTAAAACTTGGAACCCTCATACACTGCTGGTACGTATGTAACATGGTGCAGCCCATTTGAAAAAGCTGGGCAGCTCTTCATAGGATTAAATATCAAGTTATCACATTACCATGCAATTCCGCTCCGAGGTATATACTCAAGAAAAATGAAAACACGTGACCACACAAAAACTTATACACGAATATTCAGAGCAGCAATATTCATAAAAGCCAAAAAGCGGAAATGATCCAAATACCCAAATATCCGTTAACTGATGACAAACTAAATAACATACCAGTCAGGGGGATCACTTCTTCAATTATATACATGTCTAACCATTATGTTGTTCACTTGAAATTAATATAAAATAATACTGAATGTCAACTGTAATTGAAAAATTAAAAAAGGGGAAGAAGGTGATGGAGAGTATAATTTCCAGGTATAAAACAAGTAACTCATGGGAATGTAATGTACAGCATAGGGAATACAGTCAATAGTATTGTAGTAGCGTGGTACAGTGTCAGATGGATGCTGGACTTACGATGATCACTTCTTTAGGTACATATATGTTGAATAACTATGGCGTACCCCTGAAACTAATATAATATTGTTTGTTAGCTATATTTTAATAAAAATCTTTAAAAATGAAAGGCTAAATAACATGTGGCATACCCGTTGAATTAGATTTGGTAATACAAAGCAATAGTCCAGCTAAGTGAAAGAAACCACAAAGTATCACATATTGTATGCTTCCACTGATACGATACCTGCATATCCAGAATAAGCAAATCTGTAGAGCAGAAAGTAAATTACTGGTTTCTCAGAGCTGGTGGGAGAATAGGAGGCAGGGGGTGAGGGAAAGGGAGACGGATGGGTGAAGTTTCCAGGCAGAAATAGGTGGGAGATGAACTGCTAATGGATTTGAGGTTTCTTTTAGGGGTGAAAATGTTCTAAACATTATTGTACTGATGGTCGCACAACTCTGTGAATATACGAAAAGCCATTCAATTGTACAGTTGAAAGAGGTGGTATATTGTTTGGTATATAAAGTCCATCTCAATAAAGATGCTATTTTTACAAAACTGTTCAATTTTGTTGGTTCCAAGTTCCTCTTAGACTCCTGTTGTTTTTTGTTTATACTGCTTAAATTTTGTTTATCCTGTTTAAATTGTTTATACAGAGACAAATATTGTTATACAACACACAGAGAGATATAAACAGATTCTAAAAACGAGTCTTTATTTGGTGAGCAGCATAATGGGATAAAAATGCAAGTTTGAAAGCAAGAGAGAGTTAAATGATTTTGCATAAGTTTGAGACTGTGCATTTGTGTAGATTCAGGAAATGAGAGGCACTTGGTAAGACCAGAAAAGAGGCAAAGATGCCGTGTGAAAGAAAGAAGAGTTACAGCTATAATGGGCTGATTAGAATTTGGGTGAAATCAGTGACAATATGAGAATATTTCCTACTCAGGAAATATTCGGTAAAAACACCATTCCATCTTTCTTGCTATGCTGTGGAACCTGTTTTGAGGACCTGTCTGCAGGGTACATGCTGGGCCAAAGGGAAGAACTATGTTTGCAATGCTGGTGTAGCTTTCATTTTTGAAAGAAATTGTTAGGAGTCCTTTGGGTTTCTTTCTTTCTTGAGGTTAAGAATTACAATTTTTTAAAACCTTTTTCTGATGCTCTACATTTCAGCGCTTAGGTTTAACGCTGCAAATACTCTGCCACTTGTCTTTATCACAAAAGTGAAGCTGATGAGAACTATCCCTGATAATACATGTCTACAGTACACTGATTTTCACTACTCGGCATATTCCATCATACAAATATAGCAAAATTCATTTATCCATTCTTCCGTTCCAAGATTCTACTAAGGCAAAAAACATTGCAATAAAATTCTTGTCCCTGCCCGATTTTCCCCATGGCCTGGATTGTCAACAGGGTATAAACCTAGCAAAGGAATTGCTTGGTCAAAGAATGCACGGATTCAGATTCATGAGACATTGTCACATTGCTCCCCAAAGTGGTGATATACATTTGTAAGCCTTCCCACAACTTGTGAGAGTTCCCTTTGCCTGAATCCTCACTCATACTGAAGGGTTAGTGCATAAAAGGTGTGGGCATCCGTCCCAATTTTTGCTCTCCCTACACTGGTATTAAATTCAAGCCCCAGTATTGTTAAAAGTGATAAATAACCCGGCAGGCACAAGTGTCAACTCTGCACTTCTCTGTCCTAGTTTTCAAGTTTCTTTTTCATTTCTGTCCCAAGGTGATTTTCCTGCCTTTCTTAGCAGTTCAGCCATGCCTTTGTAAGGCTGTTAGTTATAATTTATTGATCGATTCTTGATGTTTGTAGCTGGAGGGTTTTCAAGTTATCTGTACTTCCAGACTAAATGCCTGACAACTTAGTCAGCACCCGAGCAATCTTTAAACAGTCCCAGATGTTGGACACCATAAAGACAATAAGGGAAGTCAAATTAGCAACTACCATCAGCTATTAAACTCTCTTTGCACCATAAGACAGCATAGCATAACAATTAATAGTTGGGACTCTGCAGCTTACCTGGTTGGAATCCCAGCTCTCTCTCTTACTAGCTGTGTGACCTTGGGCAATTTACTGCATCTCTCTGAGCCACAGTTTTTTCATCTCTAAGACAAGGGTGTAAATGATAGAATCTACCCTGCAGGTTTGGTATAAGGAGCTAATTATTATTCACAAAAATGCTTAGAACTATCTCCAACACACATCATGTGCTATGTAATCATGTGAAAAATAAATAAAATGGAATAATGAATATTAGACATTGTTTTTATATTCCCTATGACGATTTTAATAATGAGCTTCCCTTCAGTCCCCAGCATGGACAATCTAACATTTTAAACATTTTGTCCAAGGCTTATAGGTGTAATCTACAGGAAGTACAGTCTTGTGGAAAATTACTTGGGCACTATGCTGGAAATGGGAAGCTCAGTAACTTATTGTTGAAATTTTCTCTGCTACTCTCTTCGTTCTCTCTCTTTCCTCTAAATGTTTTCTCCTATTTATTTGTTTGGGTCCCTTTCCTGTTACATGTTTTCTTAAATGTGTGGCCATCCTTGGTTGTCCTTTCACTTTTTAAAATAATAAAGTAAAAGGCAGATTAGAAGATCGACACTAGTGGCTGTCATTTACCGAGTGGTAGACTGCTGTTGTTGAGATTTTCTGGATATTTCGATGGGATACCTATCAGTGTGCATGCCTACAGATCATTTCTTTGGGGCTGGTCTGATATCCCCTGATGGCATTTTCATACTGAAAATATAGTAAGGTGGCTGCCAAGCAAAGATCTTTAATGAAGTTTCTTCTTCAAATACATTGCATATATTTCATTTATACCCTCCTGTGTTTTTCTCAATGAACACTTGCCTATTGACTGAATTAAATACTTCAGTTTAAATAGCAAAACAAACAAGCAGAAACTCCTCAAAATCTTAAAAATGTGTTTTAAGTGCTGGGTGATGGCATGCTATTCCAATCAGCTTTAATTTCATTGGCACTGCATTTCACCCTCAGTAAGACAGGCTTCTTTCTGACCCGTATTCTGTTATGGCCATTCCAAACTACTTATCTTTCGTCAAATGGATCTTGGTCTTTCACACTTTCATGAATTTACACAGAATATATTTTCTTCCTAAAATACACGTATCCCATTTTCTTTCTCTATTTGACTGCAGAACTTCTGTTTTCCTTCAATATCCAGTGTAGCGATCTCATTTTCTGTGAGCATCTCTGACTTTTCCAGGCAGTCTCATTCTAATGCATCCCTTCTGTGCTTAACTGAAATGGTACAATCACCTCTGTTAAAACACTTATTGCTTTCACTTCTAATAACTTTGTTCAGATGTCTCCCTTACTAGTTTGCAAATTCTATAAAGGCAGGGACTCACACAATTTTATGAAGCCATCTTACCAACTAACAGCATCTCCACTAACCACCAAAGAGATCCATACAAATTTCTTTCTATATTCTATTTGGGGTAAGACTCAGATTGCCTCATGTGACAGCTCAGACTTTTATTATGGAATAGGATTTAATATATATATATATATATATATATATATATATATATATATATACACATACATATATACATATATATAACATATATTATATATATAAAACATATATATATAACATATATATGTATATAGATACATATATATGTATCTACATATGTATGTACTATATATTATATAGATGTCATTATCAACATTTCAGGAAAGTATTGACTAAAGGTATTTTATATTCGAGTATTTAAAATTCTAAGTTATGATAATTTAGAGCCTCATTCTATAACTCAAATGCATGCATTATAGGTAGCACAGATTCTGTTACCCTTTTATCTACTATGACTTCTGTTATGAAATTCAACATGAGAGAGATGATTGTTTCCGTAATGAATTTGTAAATGTGTTTCCATTTGGGAATATTGTGTGTTCATGTGTGCAGGTGTCAGCTGGATAAATACATATAACTGCTTTCTAAGTATTATAGATTTTACTCAATGATGAAGATGAAATCACTACTTATAAAATAATCTGTAGAAACTTATGTTTTAATTATAAGTGACAAACTATGGGCCTGAAATATAGAGTGAAACCTAAACAGTGCTTTTCCCAGACCTGCATGTTACTCAACTGTTTGAAGGAAAGCCCAGTAGCTGTTGTGTGAATCTGCTGGAGCATGAGGAAAAAATATTCTCCAAGTAAATTTAGCTAAAAATTCTGTAGAAGTTTTGAGAGAATGCAAATAGATGCAAACCTCATAGCTATAAGAAACTTAGCATGATAAAGACACAAATGCTCCTACAAATATCACAAGTTTGCATTTGGCAGCAACTTCGAAGATCTAGGAAATAAATGAAAGTGAATTGATAAAAGTGTCTATTTGCACTTTAAATGTATTTAGTGTAAGCTTCATCAGACTCAAATGAAATTTATTTTTGAAAATAAGCATGCCACTAATTTCCTGAGAATTCTTTAAAATTTCCTCACCCCAAATGTGAAGAAAATGAATTTAAGTCATTTTAGAGAAGGGTTGTCTAAGCAGATGGAGTCTGGAAAAAGCAAAGAAACAGGAAGGAAGGATAAAATATGATCAAAGCAACTATAACCTGCTAAAGTTTTGCATTGGCGAATATACGAGTATGTAGACATGGTTAAGTGCATGGCCAGCAGGAGAGAGGACGAGGGGTGGGGAGTCAGAGGGGGGTTGAGTCTTTGACTGTAACCCCTTCAGAGACCACATGACTGGTACGCACTGGCTGTGCTCCCAATGAGTCTAGTGTGGGGAGGGCAGCTTGTCCTCTTGAGCTCTCTCAGGTAAGGACTTTGTAATTGCCTACGGTTGGACCTAAAAGATCACATATAATATTCTGGCTTTTGGAGTTTGACTTCCCAAATGCCAATATAAATAATGGACATTTTCCTTAAATTGAAATGTTTTCCTCTAAGGAATAGATCAGTCTGACCTCACCTATAAAACAAAAACAAAAAATTCAAGATGGAGATAAATGATTCAATAAGATTTTTAGATCCATGTATAGCCTTATAGTTAAGACTGAGTTAGGAAGATCATTACCATATTTGCAGATAATATTTAGTTTAACATTTTTAATTCAAATTCACTTACTTAGATATTAAAATAGTAATGAACCCACACAAAAACAGTCAATATATCTTTGACAAAGGTACAAAAGGAATTCAATGAGAAAAGGATAGTCATTTCAATAATTGGTGCTGGGACAATTCCTCATCCATATGCAAAAAGATGAACCTAGATACAGCCCTAACACCTGCCAGACACACACACACACACACACACACACACACACACACACTCAATTACTCAAAATGGATTACAGACTTAAACAGCAAATTCAAAAAATATAAAACCAGAAGAAAACATAGGAGAAAACCCATGAAACCTAGTGAATTAGTTTGCTAGGGCTGCCAAGGCAAAATACTACAGACCGGGTGGTTTAAATGACAGAAATGTATTTTCCCATGACTCTGCAAGTTGGAAATCCAAGAGCAGGTGGTGGTAGGTTTGGAGATTCCTGGAGCCTCTCTCTTTGGATAGCAATTGGCTGTCTTCTCACCGTGCCCTCATGTGGTCTTTTCTCTTGTGTGCATGGATCTCTAGTGTTTCTTTCCCTTCTTATAAGGACAGCAGTCATATTAAATAAGGGCTCCGCCCTAAAATCCAAAAAACTGACAATACCCATTGCCTGTGATGATACAGAGCAATAGGGGCTCTCATTAACTTCTGCTGGAAATGCAAAATGATTCCACCACTTTGAAAACCATTTGGCAGTTTCTTGCAAAGCTAACCATAATCTTACCATACGATCTAGCAATTGTACTCCTAGGTATTTACCCAACTGATCTGAAAACCTATGCCCACAGAAAAGTGTCATACCAATGTTTATAGCATCTTTATTCATAATTGCCAAAAACTAGAAGTGACCAAGATGGTCTTCCAAAGATGGAAAAACGAAGTATAGTACATCCATACAATAAAGTACTATTTCATGATAAAAAGCAATGTGCTATCAAGCTACAAATAGACTTGGATGAATTTTAAATACATATTGCTAAGTAAAAAAAAAAGCCAATCTAAAAAGTTACGTCCTTTATGATCCCAATTAGTATATGATATTCTGGAAAAGGCAAAACTATAAGACAATAAACAGATCAGTGATTGGGTTTCAACTGGCGGGGAGAAGGTTGAATAGGTGAAGCACAGAAGATTTATTTAAGGCAGCAAAATTATTCCTTATGATCCTGTAAAATAGGAATATGATGTTATATATTGTTAAAACCCATAGAACTTCACAGCCCAAAGAATGAACCTTACTGTATGTAAATTTTTAGAAAGTAAATTGGGCAGTCCAGAGACAATGAATTGCAGATGATGAAAAAAAATCTAACTGAATTGTTAAATTAATTATACAGGAGACAATTAGACTGAGTTGGCTTCAATGTCTTAGTACCCCATGTAAGCAAACTGAAATCTAAGCCTGAAATGCCTCATGGTTAAGAAATCAAAACCTAACCACAACCAACCACAAACCACCAACTAGGCTTTCCCAAATAAGGCAACTGCTTAAGCTCTAGCCAATCAAATCATTTCCTTGCTTTGCTTCCATCTCTTCTCTATAAAAGTCTCTCCCTGAGCTCATCATGGAGCACTTCTAACTACTTCCGGTTTGGCACTGCCTGATTTGAATCAATTTTTGCTCAAATAACTTAAAATTTTTAATATGCCTCAGTTGATTTTTCAACACTTCTACAAATGTATGAAATAACTCTCTGGAGGAATAAAGTGAATGAAACAACTGAGATGGGGGAAAGGTACCTACCTAAGTAACTTTGGAAATTAATAATCAGAAAGACCAAAGGCAACGGAACCTCTACAAACACACTGTACTCTAGTTAACAAAGTTATTTCCCACAGGGATACAGGTTATCAATTCTGAAACCTGTATAGTTACTTGAACAAACACTTCACCAAAGAGGATGGATATAAGGGAGGCAATTCAACACACAAAACGATGTTCTACATCACTGGCTAGGAGGGAAATGCACACACCACAAATGTAAGAATGGCTAAAATTAAAGTTACTCACTATACCAAAGCTGTCAAGAATATGATGTCTGACAATTAAGTTTGCGAACTCATCCTAGAAAAAGTGCTACATACCTCATTGCTGAGTATCACTATGGTCACCTTCGAAGTACTCCCCTTGGGAAGCTATGCAACGTTGCCAGCACCTAGTCCACCCTTCAAAGCAATTTTGGAACTTTTTCTGGAATGGCCATCAGAGCTGTCATTATATTACCCTTGATGTCCTGAATGTCATCAGAATGTCTTCCTTTAGGTCTTTCCTTTATCTTCAGGTAAAGAAAGAAGTCACTGAGGGCTAGATCAGGTGGGTAGGGAGGGTGTTCCAATACAGTTATTTGTTTACTGGCTAAAAACTCCCTCACAGACAGTGCCGTGTGAGCTGGTGCATTGTCATGATGCAAGAGCCATGAATTGTTGGCCAAAAGTTCAAGTTGTCCAACTTTTTCATGCAGCCTTTTCAGTACTTCCAAATAGCAAACTTGGTTAACTGTTTATCCAGTGGGTACAAGTTCATAATGAATAATCCCTCTGATATCAAAAAAAAAGGTTAGCAACATCGTTGCAAAAAGTTCACGAAGTTAATTATCAGACATCATACAGAGCAACTGGAAGACGCATATTGCTGGTGTGAATGCAAAATAACACAACCATTCTGAAAAACTGTTTGACAGGTTTTTACTAACTTAACCATAGATTTATTTACCATATGACCCAGAACTCCCACTCTTTGATATTTACCCTAGAAGAATGAAACATTATGTCCACACAAAAATGTATCCGCAAGTATTGATAGCAGCATTATTATAATTGTCCAAAACTGGAAATATCTTGAATCTCCTTCACTGGACAAATGGATAAACAAACTGTGTTCCATCCATACAACTGAATATTAAATTAATTTAAATTTAACTTTAAAAACTTTTTTAACTTTAAAAATATTTGATTCAGCATTGAAAATTTTTAAGGTACGTTTGAAACAACTTGGGTTTGTAAATATTTTTCTGCTGTAAATCTTAAAAAAATCAAAATACAAATCCAATATATCTGTTAAAATGTAACTTCCAAATCAAGATGTGTTGTAAGTGTAAAATTATATACTAGACTTTGAACACCCAGTACAAAATCTATTATTCATTTTCACGTGGATTACATTTTGAAATGTCACTCTTTTGTACTTATTTGGTTAAATAAAAATATTATTAAAATTAAAATAGGGCATGAAGAGCAGTATAGATTATAATGTAGCAGATAGAAGGACGAAAGAAAGAATGCAATTATAGTGAAAAAATAACAGAATGCTAAAGAGCTTTGGGAAGATACTGGAGATTAAGGATTTAAAAGGGAAGATAATTGCCATTTAGCTGTACATCAGAATGCCATTGGTGCTGAGCTGATTCATTTGGGTTCTCAGGTTCCACTCACCAAGCATTAAACTGATTTTTCTTTTAACAAATTAGTCTGTGGAGATCATTGAGATTAGCATCTTTTAAAACTAACGAAGGGGAAGACTCCAAATCATTCTGTGTGCTCCTTCAATACCCGTCAATATTCCTTCAGAGGGATAGGTTGACACTTAGGAGACTCAGTTAGGAGACAATTGATGAACATTTTAAAGGTTAAAAACCAAGTTTTACAGTGAATGCTTTGTATCATGCTGGTGGGTCAAATTTTGCCAATTTAAGAGAGAGAAAGGAATTTAGGTTACTATTAGACCTAATACTATATATGTATTTTCATCAGATGGAGGCATCCCTTTATCTTTTGATTTTTCCTAGCAAATAGCATTTGTGCTATTAGATGGGAGAAAACACAAGAGGGCCATCTTGAAACCTCTTGTACTGTATTGTTCAAGCCAGATGGCATTCTGGCATTTCATTTATTACAAGCATCTCTGCCAGAATCTGATGAGACTCAAGGTTCAAATCAACTAAGACAATGTGTATTTTTGTCTGTTTCTATAATAAAAATATTTTCTTCAGATATATATTTTTTAAATCAGTGATTAAACCTCTTTTACTTTTCCAGATTCTAATAGAACAAGTCTGTGTCCCAGTTGACAGCGTTAGGAAAATATAAGGAGAAAAGAGAGGCCAAAGAGATGATTTAGTATTTATTAGTCTTTTCTACTGTATAGCTAAATAATGGCTCTGACTTGCTTTTTAAATGCCTCCCAGGTCAGAAGAGGGTCAAGGAGCATTGTAAGACATACGAAGGAATCTTAATATGATTTATTTATAAGCATGTAAGGTGACCTTCCCACTCTCTTGATTATTCATGCCACATGAAAAATTTACTAGTTGTTTTTATATCCCCCACCCCATAGAAATGCTATAACCCAAGATACATGCTCCAAGGATAACATGGTCAGGATATATCCATTTCTTTCAGTTTTTTAATATCGGTAATAGGTTGCATTTGCTTTCATGAGAACATTTAAGATTGATGTAATAAATGAAGTGACGTCTACATTTTTTGCCATTATTACATTTTAAATGCCATTTATTAAATGTTAACGGTTCATTTGGGTTTTAAAACCAAACTTCTATAAATTAAGTGAATTAACCTAATAATACTGAAAAGGAAGATAGAAAAATATATTCAGATGATTTTGTTTTACTATTAATATTTTTTTGAAGCAACAAAAGAAACTTGTGTATTTCAATAAGAGTGAAAACATGAAATATCAGACCCTTCAGTATCTGGACTCCAAGATACATTTAAAAACTCATTGTCCTGTTTCTCCAGTTAAACCAGATTGTGCTTCTTATTCTCTGGAACCTGCCCTGGTGCTTTTACTCAAATCATTTTCCCTAGTTAAACACCCTCCTCCCCTGTCCCTTACTTGAAATCTACAAATCTTTGCTCCCAGCAGCAAATACCTCCCTTGCAGGCTGCCAGCATCTCCCTCTGCAGAATTTGCACCCATGGCTCATACTCAGTGGTGCACATGGGGGCAGCATACCAGCCAGCACCCACTCTCATTGGTTAGCTTTACTTTGTTATTCAATGGAAACTGTGCCATATCGATTGCAACTTTGAAAATGTTACTTCTGCTCCCATTGTTAATTCAACAGCTCTTCACTGAGGAGCTGCTCTTGACACTAAAAATAAATGATGCATAAATATCAATAGACTTTCCCCTCTACGAACTTTTGCTCTAGCAAGCTTCAATTCCCATATTTGACCGTAATTTGATTCTAATGTCTTGGATAATTAAAGTTACCCATGTAGAGATCTTATGTCTGTAACTATACCTAGAACACTTATAGGACAGTTTCAGTCAATGTGTTTGACATAATGTCCAGAATAGAGCTTATTAAACAGTCAAGGAAAACTGAAAGACTGTTTAGTGATCCAGTAAAAAAAAAAGTTGAATTACAGAATAGGAAATTGACTGGGAGAAGAAGCGTCAAGACTAAAGTCATATGGTGAAATATTCTGAGTAAGTACTTACTGATTTGATGATCTTGACGAAATCTCTGGTTTAAAGTCTCCTGAGAGTCTTTGCCAAACTATCTCACTCATTTCCTGGTTTACATTTTGCATAGCATCCGTAATGTACTCGGTAACAGATTTCAGATACAAATTTTTCATGAATCTCCCTATTTTTAATGATGGGAAAACGAGCCAGAAGACAGTATGACAATATGAACTGTCCAAAAACACATCAGCTGAATACAGACCACCACCAGCAGCTGCAGCAGCAGAAGAAAAAGATACATAAGCTTTAACTTGGCTTTTTAGATCGCAGTGAGCAGAGACATAACTTGCACTGATGAAGAGCAGAAAAATCAGAACAGAGTCGTGAAACAGAAAAGAGTGCCTGACTGGCAAACCATGTCCAACACAAGAAAATTCTTGGTTTTCACCCACACGTGGTGTTGTCTAGCATTCCTAGCACCTTCCCACTAGATACCACTGGTACAGTCAGTTCTGCTATAATCTGACATACCAACTCTGAAAAAACACCTGCGATGCAAAATCGTGCAATTCAAAACCACAGGGCTTATGATAGGGGGAAATGAACTTGGAGGCACAACACTCAAAAATTTTGTCAGACCATGTTATTTGTTTTTTTTCAGACCATGCTTTTTTTAAAAAAGATAGAAATCTAAGAAAACTGGAGCACAGTTATAGACATGTTCAATGATGATAAGTGTATAAATTCTAGGATAAATGTGTCACTTTACTTTGCAAAAGACCTGCAGTTTGCGTGGGGAGGTGTGTGTTGAAAGGGCTGCAGCTTGCAAGTTATTGTGAAGTGCTAGAAGAAGGTTTTTCTGTAAGTTGTAACACCAGATGTGGGTGGGTATGATTCATTCTCCTTTTAGTGATCTTTCTCAGCCTTCCTGGGGCATGTTTTGTTTTTGTTTTTCCCTTTGAGGCATGTACTTATAATGCAAATCTTCATCGAAAGGGATATTTTGATTCAATGTTAACATCTGTCTCATGGCTGGAAATTCTTTTCCAACTTTCCTCTCTGCTTTGGGAGCTTCCTCTGGCAGCTGAAGACTTTAGACTTTTGTGATGTTGGAAACCCCCAAGCCTTTAGACTTTAGTGATATTGGAAACCCTCAAGCCTGACACTACTAGTAGCATTAAAAGGGACATTAAAAAAATCGAATGATTTCCATTAGGGTTCTCAAATTCTTTCTTTTTTGTAAGAACCACTTGTGGTTTTCAAGAATGAATAACTATAGGAATTTTTGACACATAAAAATAATGTCCTTTACATACAAAGCAGCTCAACTTGTTATTAAATGCACAAAATAGTCAAAATATCAACTTGATGTTTTTTTATGGACTTCTGACACATTTTGGGGAAAAAACCTTGAAATCAATTACCTCGGTGAAAGAGTTAACTCTCAAAATACCCTTCACAGTATTTTCAGAAATGGCTACATAATAACTAGTTATACCAGAGAAGAAGAAAATTAACTCAATTGTGAAAGACCAAAGGAAGCTAAATCATGAAGATGAGATGGGTTATGAACAATAAACAATTGTTCTCCACACAGCCTAAACAAAAGCCCCAAAGCATGGTTTTATTGAACAGAGAGGAACAATAATTGAGTTTCTGTAAAGACGTGCAAGCAGAAGAGACTGATCCATGCCCATTTAGAAAGATGAGATGCAAGGACAGACTGAAGGCTATTTCTACAAAGCTGGTGGGATGGTCCCTTCTAATCTGCAACCATCAGAAAGTTCTAAAAAATGCAAAGCATAAACTTGAGTATGGAATGCATGTGTTTATGAAAAAATTACGAGAAAAAATAATTACTATCTTTTGTTCAGTAACTATAACATACCAGGCAGCGTCTTGTGTTCTCCCACATTTTGTTTTTAAATCCTCATAACATTCCTATGAATGTAATCTCATTTGATCATATTTTTTATCTCTGTTTTACAGGTGAAGAGACTAAGGCTGCAGTTTAACTAACTAGCTCAAAATTATGCAATTAGCAAGTGGTAAATCAAGGATTGTGCCCATGATCTGGGACCCCCAGATCTTTCTCCCAAGTCACTACCCTACGCTGCCTTCGTTCAAGATAGTGGTGGTTTCTAAAGGAGTATGTTCCAGGAAGGGGAGGGCTAAAGAAATGGGGTCTCCCTCTGGTGCTGGACTGGCCCAGCGTATAAACAGTTTATGCCAATTCTGTCAACATACCTATTAATAATGTACTTTTCACTGTCAAAGGCATCCCAGTTTGTTGGGAAGAAAGAAAATGGAGGTGAGCTCTTGTGAGGTTCTTGTATCATTCAGGAATTAGTACAAGTTTTACTTAAGGTGCAGCGCAGTAATGGATGCATTTTGAAATGGTATAGGGTGGTATAGTCAACCTTGAAACCTGTGTAATATTACTAACCATTGCCACCCCAATAAATCTTAATTAAAACAATATATATTTGACTAACCCAAAAGAAGTCAGGAAAGCCGAGCTAAACAACACCAACTAAAGAACAGATGGAAATAGAAAACAAATAGCAAAAAAATAGAATTAAGCCAACTATATCAGTAATTAACTTACATGTAAATAGATTAAATACACCCAAGACAAAGATGAATATACTGGATTAAAAAATAATAATAACCAAGATCCAATTATATCTTTTAAATACACGCTTTAAATATAAAGGCACAAATGGGTAAAAAGTAAACACCACCCTATTGGTACAAGAATGGGTGACAAAGGGAACTTGAAGAAATGGCCATGTTCTGAAAAGTCAGCTCTGAGGAATGAAAAAGGGAGTTTGCTAAATACTATATATATTTAGAAGATTTCCACTTAACCTCGAAGGCAAACTTGAACTTGCAGCTCACACATTTTCAGAACTCAAGTCTCTAATAATAAACCCCTCACAAAATTACTACTTGTAAAGAAGTTAAAGATACAAAGATGAGACCTAATGAAAATATTTTTATATTGAATGAACCTCAGGCTTCTAACTAATGTAGGTGCAATTCAAACATTTTACAATTTGAATAACAAACATTTCTGACCACATCTTCACACAATTGCAAATTAACTGTTCTTAATGGAACTGGCTCACAAAACAATGAGCAGCTTATTCAATCTAGATTTATAACATCCACATCATTAAACACATAAAAGGATTTTGCAGTTGCCTAATAATAAGTAATTTAGGCTTTCATAGAGATAAAGCATGAGCTGGGTTACATTTAGTTTCCCATCATTCGTTTTATAAACAATAAAAGATAATTGAATTCTATTTCAGAATATATTTCAGTCTCACTACCTTTTACAAACTTTCAGTGAAAGACATCAAAAATTTCAGAGCTTGTACATATACGTTGCTAGAAGGCACCCACATAGCATATATGAGTTAAATTATCCCAGTCACGTGGATTTTTATGTTGGCTGGAGGAACTATTATGTTTTCTAAAAACTTTCCATTCTTCAATTTAAGTGAGAAATGAGAGAACTAGATCATTTCTCTTCTACGAGCTTCAGATATATTCCACATGAAGCAATAACAAGAATAACCTATTACAAAATTATCTGTGTCAAATACTCTCTGTGTGTCACTGACTGGAAAACCAGACCCACCATCCCACCAACTACCCCTTCACTCACCATCAACCCAAGTCCTCCATAAACTGGTAAAGGCTTTGAAAGAAACCATACAAAACTAATCACAAAAACAGTACTTATACTTGGGCTTAATACCAAAAGTTGATCTCCTAGGCTTTTGGTTATAAAAATGTAAAACACTTCTTCACTAACAAGCATTTAAGAATATTGCTTTATTTTGCATTTGAAAGTGGCTATTGACAGCAAAGTTGAACGAAAAGCTACAAGCACTGTTTGTACATAGAGACTAACTTCTGATTTGTGGCCTTTTGAACTTAGTGACTATCTTTCTGATTTGTGGTTATCTATAGGGCTATTACTATTTGTACTGGGCCCACTTCTCAGTGCCTAACTAAGTACACTCATTTCTGACTGTACCTATGATTTAAGGTATCTCCCTGGAGTTGTTTTCCAGAACCTCATAGCTTGATTTGGAAGTTTTCTCTTCGGCAAATGTTGACTCCATACGAGGTAGGACAAATAAGTTTGCAAACTCATGCTACAAAAAGTGCTACATACCTCATTGCTGAATATCACTATGGTCACCTTCAAAGTACTCCCCTTGGGAAGCTATGCACTGATGCCAGCACCTAGTCCACGCTTCAAAGCAATTTTGGAACTCTTTTTCTGGAATGGCCATCAGAGCTGTCGTCATATTACCCTAGATGTCCTGAATGTCATCAGAATGTCTTCCTTTCTCTTCAGGTAAAGAAAATAGTCATTGGAGGCTAGTAAACTTGGTTAACTGTGTGTCCAGTTGATAACAATTCATTATGAATAATTGCTCTGATATCAAAAAATGTTAGCAACATCGTTGCAACCAGTTCGTGAATTTAATTGCCATATCTCACATACATGGCAAGATTATTGACAAAGTAATTTCAGAATAAAGGGTGCTCCGTGATGTCCTATCCCACAGAGACCAGGAACATGAAGACTGAGAAAGCCTATGGATTGAGGCATCAGGATTGTAGGGGCCATCTTGGAAAGGGGAAACATTGCCATGGTGGCATGGGACCCTCTCTTATTGGGTGGGGCTTCATTTTGTTTCAGTGCTGGTACCATGATCTATGTGTCAACCTTTCCTGAAGGGCGCAGGGGAGTAAAATTTACCAGCCCAAAATGTGTCTCTTTGGCATGATAATTATTTTAGGCTGATTCTTTTTAAGAAACAGAAGACTCATGAAGTTTTTCTTTTGACATCCCCCTTAAGTTCCTAAAAGAATTTAGACAGAAGTCCCGTTCCAGGAAGAGAGCTATCACCAGAGATAACCAAAGACTGTTCACCAAAGAATAGGTGTGGTGGTGGAGGTGTGGGGAAACTGAGCAAGGCCTGTTTGTTCTAAGTCCTCTCAGTACCCCATTGTCTCTACATGGCAGGTCAAACAATTATTACCAAACATTTGCTCTTGTGAATTGTCTTTCTCCTCTTTGAAGTGCCAAATACCTACCCTATTCCTTAGCTCAGAATGGCATCTAGGCCTCCATTGCGTAAATTGTCCTTGGATCTCATATTCGTATGGGGCTCCTGTACATATGTAATTAAATTTGTTTTTCCTGTTACTCTGTCTTATGTTAATTTGATGATGAGACCAGCCAAAAAACCTAAAAGGATACAAGAATGTTTGTCTCCTCCCCAACAAGGTCATGGCGTTCTTTGTAATTTGATTCCCAGCTCAGAGCAACACTGAACATTTTACAGACTGAATAAGAGCAATGTATGTTTGCCCTTCCTTCTCTTGCTGAAGATGGAAAGAAAGCATATTACCATAAATCAGCCAGGTTGGAGGAGAATACATCCAGTTAAACCAACCAAATGAACACCCTCCACACCATTCCATGAATAAAACGAAACAAAATATAATTTCAAGATAATTAAGTTCCACTCAGATTATATCTTTATATGAAAACCAAACAGCCTTTCTTTGGGTTATAACTTAGGGCTGTTAAAAAGGAAAAATTCACCTGAGCAAATCTGAAGCTCTAACTGGCTTTAATTAATGATTCATGGATTCATAAATCAGGCAGCATCTCACTGAGCAAAGAAACAGAAGAGAACTCTGAAGAGTTGTAAGAAATGGAAGGTTTTTATAGGCAGAAGGAGAGTAGAACAAAGAAGTTAAACATGTGGATTATTTCAGGTAAGGTCTCCTTTCCTTAGGGAAAAGCAGAGGATCTTATGAGGCAGAATACATCACTAGTGTTAATCGGGAAATTCCAGACCGATTGGTTTAAAATTCCACTCGAGGAACAGGCTGAAACTGAAATTAGGTATTAAATCTTGATGGGGCTTACTTACCACAAATGACTGCAGTTGGGTTCTGTTGTTTCATTTTAACAGGGGTAAAAGGATACTGTGTAAGTTTAACAATAATATTTAAAATAAATCCAAATTAACATAAGCACATATCGATAATCAAATCCATTTGCCAGCCAGAATGCCTAAGGAAAGACTTTTAGTTATGAAACCTTCTGATTTTAAATTTGGTTAATGTATTTAAAAACATTTCAAATATGAATTCAGTGTTTGAATTATATACCTATTATAATCACTACAGTTTTGTTTTTTAAAGAAAACCATTTTGTGAACCAGTTCACCTGACTTATGCTTCAAAAGAGTAAATGACTTTTTCTAAAAATTCAAAACCAAACCAAACAAAAAAGCATTTCACTTTTCTAAATATCTAACTGGATATGAAATTGAGTATAGAACTACAAGTAGAATACATAAGCCATTGAATTATAGCATTAACAACTTTTTAAAAATAAAATTGACATGCCCTTCATAAATATTCGTGAATTTTTCATATGCTTTTCTGAGTAAAGAAAACAAATTTCAGAATAGTAGCCTCCTGAAAGATCAACTTTTATTTGATATTACAGAAGACATAAGATTTATATACTTTTTGTAAAGCATGATGCTAAAGACGCATGCCTACTCAAGCATTCTAACAAATCTTTGCATAGTACTTTATTTTTATATAAACTTAATATAAACTCTCATTTGATCTCCATATTAATTTTATGTGCCAGTTCCTACTGCTGTTTCCTTCTAAAGGTGAGAAAAGGAAGACTCAAAAAACTCGCCCACATTTACAAAGCTGCAAAATATAAGAATCAAGATTTGTATTTAGAGCTTCTGACTTTTGTGTTCTTCAGGTAAAATTGCTGTAATTTATGAGAGAGATTCTTTGCTAAATCTCAATTCTGTATTATAGGGCAGACATCACTTCCAAATTGTGTGCTTCACTTTGCAAAATGAACAGAAATGACCTGGAAGTCATATATAGTTCGATAATTAATTACACAACATCTCTTTACCGTCAAATTTAAATGGAGAGACCCCAAGTGTTAGTCTTGAACCATGAAGAAAAATGTTTTCTGCTGTCATTATTTTGCATGTTCTCATTAAGGATGAAGAATTTGCTCATTTATAAATGCCATGCTACATGAAGCAGTAGTTAGGCTTTTCTGTATAAACCAATTACTGGAACAGGATGTGATGGATGTTATAGGAGAGTGTGTGTATTAAGCAATAAAAGAATGTAGGTGCAGAAACAGAATATTCCGTATGAAGATAAGAGGCAGGAACATTCAGGGAAACCTGTGAAATATCTTAACCCACACTCCTCAAAATAAACAAACAATAAAACCATCCCTGTGACAGACAATAGGGATGAATTGTGTAGTGGCTGATCCTCTCCACTCTGCTCTGAGGCTTTTGAAAGCAAAAATAAACGATACCTGGCTATGCTGCTGCCAGTGTTTTTTCAAAGAATCCAGAGAAAGAAAAATTTTATTGAAAACCATATCCACAAAGTATTTAAAATGAAAAGGACCTGGGCTCTGTCACCCAACCTCTCCTTCTTCAAACTCTTCCTCCTGGGTAGGAACAAGGGATCAAACCCTCTCTGTTTTTAAGTCACATCCGTTGAGGCTTCCCTGGCTAGTTTCTACTAGAGCAGAATTTGGGGTTGCTTGTTTCACACAGGTAGCTCTTTGTCTCTAGCCAAGAGCAATCAGACAGCTCAATTCAAATCGATTCCTACTAATAAAGTCTTCATTTATGTATTTGTTCTCATTTTTCCATTCAGCCAGGAAACATAAAGTATCCCACAGTTTAAAGTTCTAATAAAAATGGACAGAAGTAGGTGATGGCTTCCCAAAACAAGCAAATAAATAAGTAGTGCTAGATAGATAATAGATGACAGACAGATAGATGCTAGATAGATAGATAATAGATACATACATACATAGATATATAGATACATAGATACATAGATTGATATAGATTGGTCTCTTGAAACTTGTAGTTATACTTTGTAAGAAAGGAAATTGAAAATGGCCAGATTTGTACTCTTAAACTAGCCAGGAGATCTGCAGCATTGCTCCAAGACACAGAAAATATTTTCTGTTGCTTCAGATGTAAGGGAAATGAAAACTTGCCTGTGGTTCAATGCCCACAATGTTTTCAGCACCACAGTGAACACGTATCGATCAAGGCACCATCTGCTAACATCATAAATGTCCATGGAAGTGCCAACAGGACTGCAGATGGCTGCCTTTGGTCTTCAGCATCTCTGCCTTTCCTGGGGGACAGCCTGTTCCCCAGACTACTACTCCTAAGTAACCTGGAGTCTAGATTCCACTTCCCTAGGAAGCAGGAAATGTTGTCCATTGATTTCAATCAGTACTCCAAGCCCAAACCCAAATAATGATGTTTGAAAAACTATTATAAATGAGGAGGAGGAATGGTGACATGGGAGTGTGGTAAAAGATTACGTAAGTTAAAAAGAAGCAGGAATGGAGCTTATGAGCAGAGAGTTTAAATGGAAGCAAAGTCTACAAAAAAGGAATGGACATGATTCTATCCCTCAACAAAAGCCACGGGGAGAGGTGGGAAGAAAGATGGCAATAATGACAAAATAAAACTGAGGTCCCCTTTTGCTCCCAATATCAGAAATTGGCAAAGGCTTCATGTGGCATCTTAAAGTATTGGAGAATACTCCTGAAATCAGTTAAAATCATGCTTCACGATGGGTCTCAAGAGTTGTGGGGGTCAGAGGCCATTATAATAGGGACAATGAATAGGAATGTTGAAAAAGCTGTATGGGAGGGTGGCCCTCATCTTCAGGCACCCCAAATGATGTCATGACAATCACACAACACACAATGTGGTGGCAAGGGAAAGGGGAACCAAAGGAAATACATACTCTGTTGAGTTAATATTAAATTGTGAATTTGCTGATTATTCTTTCTAGATTTCTATGCTCGTTGCATTTGATACTAGCCCGTGGGGCATACACACTACCTGGTCATAGTTCAACATCATACAATTTAGAATCTTGGCTCTTTGCCTAAAAGAGAGAGGAGAGCATTTGGAAAAACATGTTATAAATAATTATAAGGTCATAAATAATGTTATAAGTAATTATAACATGTTATAAATAATTATAAGGTTATAAGCAATGTAAGGTTTCCTATACTGTATTCCACAATGACTGAATGTGTCTTTAAGAATTAGGAAAAAAATAGATCAGAGATTGCTTTTATCTAACTAATTCTCAATCCATGCCAATTCTACTTCCAAGGTAAATATTCTTATTTTCCCTTCTTTTCCATTTCTACGCTGATTTAACCAAGTCAGATTTTGACTCTCTGTAGAATTATTGCTTCTAATTGATCAAGCTTGGCCTTAAATTGAGCCCACACCTTACTGCCAGATGAGTATTTCCGAAATTCTCATCTGATATTCTTCTTCTCAAAACTGTAACTCATGAAGCCAAAATTCTTTGGTGTTTTGCATGTCAGATAAGCAGACCAGCATGCTTATATGACATGCAATTAGTGTCCGATACATTTTTTTTTAAAAGAAAAAACTTTGAAGGAGCTCCCACGGGCGTCTGCCTTTAGAGCTACTTTATACTTTGTTTCCTGATCTCGCCAAGGTTGGTGGAGGCACAGATTATCACAGGAATAATGAGACTTCAGATAAATTCAAATATTTCCCAATTGTTCTACAAAACTTCATTGATGTATGGGACGTCCATCTATTCGAAATTTGTATAAACTCGGTCACAGAGGATTATTACTTTATTTTAATATTCTGTGTCCAGAAAATCTTAAATGTTGCGACATATGCATTGTGAATTGGAAGTTTTTTAACTAACTGATGTCATTTGAATTATGGAAAACCACTTGGAAATTAATTAAATACGAATACATTGATGTAAGCTAAACAAAACAATTTACATATGTAAATATACAATAAATATAATTTTATTAATATATTAGGTATAATATGTAATTGTAGTATAATTACTTATAACATATAATAAATAATTTAATGTGTATTCTATCTTTTGAATTTTTAATAAATTTAGAGAGTAATCTTTTCTGTTTTTATTTCTTAAGTTCTTACTGCATGGGGCTATTTTTATAAATAAAATTTTTTAAAAAGGGATAAGTTGCAACTGTAAACTAATATAACTCAGTTGACATAAAGAGTTACTATCCATTGAATGCTTGCTGTGCTGCTGGACTGGGTGTTTCATATACATTATGACATAGGTATTTATTCCTCACAAGTGCCAGTGAGTGCTCAATATTCCTCCATTTCTCAGGTAGGGGAAGTTAAGAGTTAATTTTCCCAAGTTGAGGAAGTTTAGTAAATTAAAGAGCAGAGATTCAAACCTTCTGACTGCAAAGCCCACACTCTTACCCAATGCCAAATCTTTGTTTGCATAATTACTTTTAAGGCCAAACTTGGAAAGATGTTTTATAACAGCTAAGCTCATCTCTTCATAAAAGAGGCTAAATGACCTCTTTCTGTAGCAATAAACTGTGGTAAAGCTTCTGATATATTACTGAAGAATTTTACTGGAAAAAGTATTTTATGGTTACAGCTTCATGGAGAAAAATAATTATTGGATAAAAATGAGACTTTACAAGGGAATTGTCTCCAAAAAGCATACCAACCCTAATGTATATCTTAGCATTGAGGACTCGAAAACACACACCTGAGTTCCCCAAAGACTTCAAAATAAATAGCACTGTAAGAGGCAGTAGGAAAGGAAAATGGGTGTCATGCAGGGTCTCTAGTCCTGCTCCCCACACAAGAACGCAGGACATGGTGAGGCCAAAAAGGACCACTAACGGAGCCATGGATAGGGGAGTCATACCACTATATTCTAGCTAGCGGCTGGGTTGGAGACACAGGAAGCAGGAGCCACACGATCTGCGATCCACCGTCCGCCTCTGCCAATCAACCCTACTTCACTTGCTAGCTGCAATCAGCCATCCGCTTCTTTGTCAACCAACCAACCCCCCAACGTAGCCATGGCAGTTATATTAGTGGCTAACAGCTAACTGGTTACAGCTGATGGCCAACTAGTCACCACTGATGGCCATCTACTACCTGAGCCAGCACCTTTCCACGTAGGGCCGAGCCCTGGAAACTGCTCTCTGGGACTCTGTCCCCACAATGGGTTATATAAAATTTTATGTCTGGTATCAAAATGGTTGATAAGAATCAATTACATTTGAATTTGTGCAGTCAGAAAGCAAGCTTCAATGGCTCGTCAATGGATCCCTTGCTAACAGCTGATAGAAATTAGAATTTATTTTCATAATAAGTTCCTAAGTTAACTGACATTATAAAAACAGAGACTGAACGTTGCATCAGAGATAAACTGAGGTTTATACAGTAATATTCCACGTTGGCTAAGTTTTCCATTTGAATTTTTATTCACAATATTAAAAAATGGATAACTAAAAGATGCACAGCGTAGGAAGGAAACATTGGCAAACGTTCTCTTTTTCACTAATTACCAAAGTAAAGAAAATGGGCTTTACCTGCATCTGGAAGGATTAGGTTAAAAATGATTCAGAATAATGAGAAGGAAGTATATATAATAAATTAAAACAGTCACGTGTCAATAAATGATGGGGAAACCTGGGAAATGCATCTTTAGGTGATTTTGTTGTTGCACTTACACAAGCCGAGATGGTACAGCCTACTACACACCTGGGCTAGATGGTGTAGCCTACTGCTTGTAGGTTACAAAACCATATAGCATGTTACTGTACTGAATATTGTAGGCAATTGGAACACACTGGCATTTGCACATCTAATATCTAAATATAGGGAAAGTTTCCTATAAAAGGCATAGTACAAGAGATACAGTATAAAAAGTATGCTGTAAAAGATTTTTAAAAAATGATACACCTGTATAGGGCACTCAGCATGAATGGAGCTTCCAGGATTGCAAGTTGCTCTGAGTGAGTCGGTGAGTGAAGGTAAAGGCCCAGGACATTACATCACCTTAAACACATTACACTGCAGTCGTTACATCGGCTATATCTTCGTTAACCGGGCTACAACATTACAACAGCTACAGCTTTACAAGAGTTATGACGGTACTAGGCGATAGTAATTTTCAGCTCCATTATAATCTTATGGAACCATCATTATATATGAGGTCCATCCTTGCCCAAAATGTTATTATGCAACGCATGACTACATAGGAAGAATTTCTGTATGAGATAAAGTATGTTTAACTTCATATAAATCTCTATATAAAGTATTTTAAAACATTTCCATGAAAATGTTTTAAAACAAATCAGAGTTTTGGTTATCATGTGTGTCTGTTTTTTGATAAAATCAAAACTTTTGAAAGCAGATATCCATCCTATTTGGTGGCAGAGAACCCTTCCTGACCCAGATCCTCATTTCATTTCACTAAAATTTTCTGATTTGTTTTTGTTAAGGTCCATCTAAAGGTGTTGCAGGGTGGGGGTGGGGGAGGTTTGTGTCAGCTAACTTACAAGATAGAGGGGCACAGAAAAATGATGACATCTGCCTTCAGCTGTTTTCCTTGAGCTTTTCCTCTTTCAGCTTCCACTCAAAAGAAGAGAACATAAAGTACTCTACATACTTTTATTCTTGTTTGAAAAAATGAGTTAATACAGCTATAATTTGAATGGAAATAAAAAACTACAGATATATCCCCAAAAGGGAAAGTTAACTTTATTCTGATATCAAACAGTGGAGCTTTACAATCACATTTTTTTCAATACCTTTTACTTATATGGGTGGTACCCGAACAGATTGCCTTAAATGACTAGTAAGTCAGAAAGAAAAACTACTATTGAGAAACAGAATTACCAGCTCATCTTCATGCATTATGAAAGCCAAGAAAAAAAATCACTCCCCGCAAAGAAACCTGACCTATGTCCCCAGTCTGATACCTGTATTATTCATGTCATGATGCCATTGTCCTGTAGAGGGTAACATTTGATTGCTATTTGCATCATTATTATTTAGCCTTTCTATAGCATGGTCATTTTTTTATCATGTCTAAAAGTCAATTTTGATTTAGGTTTTTCCAGGCCGATCCTCCCCGCACTTCTCTTTTCTTGAATTCAGTTAAGACATTTGTTTGGTTTGTTGTGCTCTGAAGGGTTCCGTACTGAATGGCAAACCCATCCTAAGGATACTTCAAGGAGACATATCTTGATGACCCTGCATGTCAAAAACCTAACATGCGTGTGTTTCCATCTGATTCAGGACATGGCTCACATCTTTGGCTGTTCACCTCCAAACTCTGCAGATTGCTGCTCAAAGCAGCTAGGAGGACAGGTAAATGTATTGACCTCAGACTTCACCTTCCACAGCAGGAGATGAATTTGCTCCTGTGTAGTAGGTACAATCACCTGTCAGATATTTATATACTGTCTAATAAATAATCTTTAAAGGATGTGCACCCAAGTGGCTTCAGTTCTCAATGTGTCCATCCAGTCATGCACTCAAAGGAAGGTCGACTTGCAAAGGTTTCAGGAATTCTTGCCAAAAGTGACGGGGAGCCTGGGTCCTGTGTGTATGGTTTTCCGGCTAGACAGAGTCCTAATGATGGACAATGTACTATAGGGCAGTTCATTGTCTCTTTCCGCATCCCGCAACTCCCCTTTCACCCCTGACTGGTCCACTTGGCTTCCACTCCAGTTTCAGGCTGAGAATGGAAGTCACCTCTGAATGCTAACTCTGATTAACCTGTTAACTCCAACCAATCCAGTTAACACCAACACTGACCCTGCCTGGTAATATTTAAATAAGAGGCCACTTTTTCCAAAAACCAGTTTCTGTCTCCATAGAAGAGCTCTGAGTGAGGTCACCATACCTCCTGCTTTGTCTGTCTTTCCACATGAGGCAGCTCATCTTTTAAGACAGGAAGTTAGCCAAGGGGCAGAGATCGTCATCTCCTGTCTGCATCAACAGGATACACCTTCACATCCACGTTCTAGTAAGAGTTCTAAAAGCAGCTAAAGAGCACCAAGACTTTTATCCCCGCTGATGTTCGCCATTGTCATCACTCCAAGCCTTTTCATGCTGTTTTCCACTTCTGTATTCTCATTCTGGCCTTGGCTTCTCAAACCCATCTTGGTTCTTTTGAACGCACAGCCATTTTTTCCCCACTGTGTCAACCTTATATACCCGCAACCCCTTCATCTCCTATTCACACCAAGATCTCACCTTAAGTGTGATCTGACTCCTCTCAAGGGCTGTGCCTCACCTCTCCTCTCCTCCTCCACACATCTTCCTCCAGCAGGCAGGTGGCTGCATTCCTCAGCTCTCCACTATCACGTATATAAATTCAGACAATTAAGTTCATGAACTCATCCTAGAAAAAGTGCTACATAACTCATTGCTGAATATCATTACGGTCACCTTCAAAGTACTCCCCTTGGGAAGCTATGTGCCGACACCAGTGCCTAGCCCACCCTTCAAAGCAATTTTGGAACTCTTTTTCTGGAATGGCCATTAGAGCTGTCATCGTATTACCCTTGATGTCCTGAATGTCATCAAAATGTCTTCCTTTCAGTATTTCCTTGATCTTCGGGTAAAGAAAGAAGTCAATGGGGGCCAGATCAGGTGAGTAGGGAGGGTGTTCCAATACAGTTATTTGTTTGCTGGCTAAAAACTCCCTCACAGACTGTGCCATGTGAGTTGGTGCATCGTCATGATGCAAGAGCCATGAATTGTTGACGAAAAGTTTAGGTCGTCTAACTTTTTCATGCACCATTTTCAGCACTTCCAAATAGTAAACTTGGTTAACTGTCCAGCTGGTACAAATTCATAATGAATAATCCCTCTGATATCAAAAATTGTTGGTAACATCATTACAAGTTCGCAAACTTAATTGTCAGACCCCGTAAACAACTTCTTCTTCCCCCAGGGCTTTTAGACTGATTATTGCATCTAATACTTACATATTTCTTGATGTGGGAATTTACTTACTTCCCTTTTGTTTTCAGTCAGAAGAAAACTGCCCACATCCTTTGAAAACTTTGACACAGGGCTTAACGCTTTGACCCCACTCCTCTCGCCGTGATCTTACTGGATGACTTCAAGGTCCCTGTGAGCTTTCAGTCTAAATCACAGCCTCACAGTGCATTGCTTTTTCCCATTTCTTTCAGGCCCCGTTCCCAGGACAACCCTAAAGCTTTCCATCTCCCAGAACTGTCCCCTTTCTGACATTAAATGTCAATATCCCACCCCCTTGCCACCTTCACTGGTTATACTTATTCCTCATTCCCCTTGCTCTCCCAAGGCGTTGTTCAGACTTCCTGGAACTATCAGTTCCCTTCTCTCCCACTCTATCTGCAACTCTGGGGCTTTATGTCTTTTCTCTCTAGCCTAGACCCCTTCTTACAATTGCCATCAATTCAATTTTCCTGTCAAACTTTAGCCTTAAATAAATCCAACCACTAGACTTTTCACATTTCATATTCCAACTGGTAAATCTTACTGAAGAAACTCACAACGTACAATGTACAATACGACTCTTATTTCTGAGCTCTCAGCAAGCATTGAACACAATCAGTTGGAAGCTGTTTTACCACACACGGTCCATATATTACTATTTTTTTGATTGCCTAATTTCATTAAAATTGGGCTAAGCTTGAATGAACAATTTGTTGCTGACATTCTATTTGTGACTTTCGCAAATACTGTTAGTGAGGCCTTTTAAACCATACATACATTTTTTGTGTTTAAAAATGAAAAGATGCCGTGCTGTGTCTGGCATAGTATCTCCTAGACGGAGGATGGTAAATACACTTATTTTGCATGCCAATTTCAATTGCTCGAAGTTCCGGTGACTCATTTGTATTGGCTACTGGACACATGGTGCACAATTTGGTTACTAAGATTTAATATAAAGGGTTAGGAGAGGCAGATGCTTCACTGCTGCTTGGAACAGCCTTCCCAGCTGTGCCTGGTTGACATTGATTCAACCTTCAGGTTTCAGCTTAAATATAACATCTTTGAAGACCGTCCATCTCCAGACCTGGTTAGATGTTCTTGCCATATGCTTCCCTATCACGGCTGTTAAATAGTTCCTCTTCCCCAATAGACGATGAGCTTCCCTAGGAAGACCCTGCCTATCGCGCTCACCATTGTATCTTATGCTTAGGCTAGTGTCTGGCACATAGTAAGTGCTTAAGAAATATGTGCTGAATAAAACAACTATATGACTGAACCTGTTCTCTGCATATTCTTCTTGTTCTAGCCAAATTAGAGCCCTTGTTATTCCCCTAAGGGCTCCACATTTCCCAGCTTTTATACCCATATACTTGTGTGGATTGGACTGCCCCCCACCACCACCCAAGAACACAAACTCAACAGGTTTGGTTTCAATTATGTATCCTTCAATGTCCATTTCCAAGTCTACCTTCTCTAGGAAGCATTTCCATATCTTCTCTTCTCATTTGGGACTCCTAAACATTTGATCACTTCCTTTTTACGTATTTTTTAGAACTGGAAGGGACCTTAAAGATGATGGGATCCAACTCTGTAATTCAACATATGAGAAAACAGGGACCCAAAGCCTTGGGGTAGGACCTACCCCACAATGACTCTACTCAGTGGAGGACCTGGTCCTGACAGTCAAGTGCCCTATGTTCTTTCCACTGCACAATGCCACCTGCATAAGGTACATGGCCAACTTTACCATTATCAGCTCAGAGTTTTAATTCATCTGATGGATGTGTGGATACATGGTGCACAATTTGGTAATGATCCAAATAATCATTTCTAATTAGAATTAGAAATGATCACAGTAGGGATACTTGCAATTGAAAAAGTGCTGTCAAACTTTCTGGAAAGTATTTCTTATGCTCAATGTATGCATTGTTTGGAAAATTATGTTAGTCGCATATCAAAAATATTCACAATGAGATGCATCTGAATTAATGATTATATTTGAAGAGCATTTTTCACTTTCATGCAACTTATATACATTCACCCTGATTCTAGATTGTTTTTTAAAAGAACTTTAAAGCTGATTACATCATGATAATATTAATCTCCAAAGAGAAGCTTTTATGAGCCCTTAAACTAGAGTCTAGAACTGAAATCATTTTCTAAACTAAGCTACAACTTTTATGGTAGAAGCATTTAGCAAAGGTTGAAGAGGCATTTCTGCTGATGTATATTTTCTCCATGTCCTCACGGAGCTTTCCTACTTCCCATTACCAACCTGCTGCCTGCTCCTGTTTTGTTGTTTGTTTGTTTGTTTGTTTGTTTAACCTGTTAACATATTTTGTTGTTGATTTGCCATCATCAGCAAAGATTGATTCAGGAACCCTTCCAAAGAAAGTGTAATAATACTGGAGCTTTGCTTTTTATATTTTCTGAACATATTAGCATAAGCCCTGGCTGCTTTTCCCTTATTAACCCCATCTAGAAAAATTACACTCATCTTTCAAGGCCCAGACAAGTTCATGACTGAGTCAGAAGAATTTCTAATCAGATTGCTGCATCCCAAGAGATGGATGGCCCTTTGGGTCAGGAACAGCATGAAACGGCATAAATATTTTGAGATTGGTAGAACCTGTTTTTAATACTACCTGCTTTGCTGAAACGCTAAGTGGAGAAAATAGAAGAAATTCTGCTAATGTTGTTATAACTCAAGTTCTAAGATGGCGATGGTTGACAGTCTGAAAGTTTCTAACAGTCAGAAAGCCAGCAACTAGCTCATGAAAGTTTGGGCTAAAAAGACTTAAAAACTGGATTTCCCAATAACACTCCTGGTATACAAACAAGTAAAGATAAAGGTGACTTTCCCAGAAGTTGACAGGAAAATGAAATTATCACAGGAAAAGGAAAACAGATGTAGCAGAGAAAAGTAGCATGTATCAAATCCCACTCTGTGCCAGGAATTATTTTAAGCACTTTATGTCATTTGATTTAATTCATATAACCACACTGTGGAAGTGGTCAACTTGGCCAGAGTATCTGGTGAGCTGGCGTTGGTACAGACTGCTGGCCAACAATTCTTCTTGTATATATGTTGTTTGTCCTACCCAGTACCTTACACTGACTAAATGAAAATGCAAAATAGGCTATTTTCCTAGAGGACCAACAAATACAGACAATATGGGAACTGTTGAAGTGAAAGGCAAGGCTTTTGCTATGTGTCTGGCCGTGACCTAGTAGAACTGTGTCTTAACTCATCCAGGCAGCTGTAACAAAATGCCATAGACTGGGTGGCTTATAAACAGCAGTAATTAATTTCACACAGTTCTGGAGGCTGGGAAGTTCAAGATCAAGATACTGACAGATTTGGTGTCTGGTGAAAGTTTACTTCTTGATTCATTGATGATTATCTTCCTGCTGTGTCCTCACATGGCAGAAGGTGTGATGGAGATATCTGGGGTCTCTTTTGTAAGGGCACTCATCCCATTCATGAGTGTTCTGCCCTCATGACCTAATCATCTCCCAAAAGCCCCACCTCCAAATAACAACACACTGGGGATTAGGGCTTAACATGTGAATTTTGGTGAGGCACATTCCGTCTATAGGAAGCTGCCACAACACAAGCCTGTCAGCTGGTTAGAGAAAGAAAAGTTGGGAGAACTTCACAAGTTGAAAAACTTAATATTAATAAAAATACCACTGAGTTTTTGCTATTGCTTTATAATCCCAACACTATTATTAAACTGATGTAAGCATAAAAGGAAATTAAAATTTAATTCTAATACTAAACATAAAGTTTGGGAATCAAAAGCCATTACATGAAATACCAAGTAAGACTCTGCTATAAGATATACAGCTTTATTTGATGTCATTATAACTCCAAGAGGCCTAAAATTTTTATGTGAAATATTGGTTTAGGATAAATGGGCATGGAACAAATTTTAGAAGTGTAAGGCTAACACCATAAGGGCCTATAGTTGGTTTTATATTCATCTTCCTAACTTGGAAAAAAACTTCAGTTAAACACATCCTAATAAAATTTTTCTCTAGGCTCTTCAAAATCAAAGAAAAGAAGGAAGAAAGGAAGGAAGGAAGGAAGGAAGGAAGGAAGGAAGGAAGGAAGGAAGGAAGGAAGGAAGGAAGGAAAGAAATAAGGGAAGGTGAGAGGGAGGGAGGGAGGGAGGGAGGCAAGGAAGGAAAGAAAGAAAAGACTGTATCATCCCAAAATGTTGGGTATATTTGATAAAGACTTAGAAATGGTGGATTTTGAATCATTTGCACACACATTAACTTTTAGGGGGTATTTCCAATACTCACAATATTTTCTCACTTGTGAGTAAAGACACACACATCGTTACCATTTTGTAATACTCTGCCATTTGCTGAAACCATGTAACACCACACAGAATGTGGATCCCAGCAGCCTGGGGAGCCTGCTCAGCCCGCTGTACTGTGCACTCAGCACTTGCTGGCTCTTTGTGCTCACCCCACCCAGCAGCATGAAGTGAAAATGTTGTCCCCTGTAGCCCTGCCCGGTGCTAGAGCCCATCTGGTCACATATGCAGCTCAGGGGATTGCAAGGACACCTGGTGCCCGAAGATACCAGGGTGTCATCAGTGTGGCTAAGCTGGGTCCTGGATCTAGCAGGAACACCAAACTCCAGCCCTCTCTCCTGATCGCTTCTGTTTTGTTAATTTTAAAATTATATTCGTTTCTCACAGCTTACACTCGATGTTTTAAAGCAACAGAAATCAGGGATACATTTCCTTCAAAGGTTCTCCGAGAGAATCCTTCCTTGCGACTTCCAGCTTCTGATGGCCCCAGAATGTCCTTTGCTTATGACTGCATAACCCCAGTCTCTACCTCATCTTTACGTGGCCATCTCTGTGTCTCCAATCTCGCTCTGCCTTTATTTTGTATGGACATCTGTCATTGGATTTAGGGACCACCCCCATAACGCAAGATGATCTCATCTCAAGACCTTTAACTTAATTACATGTACAGATTCCAGAGGTTAGTACCTGGACATGTCTTTTTGGGGACACCATTCCACCCACTGTAAGGATCTTGTTTCTGTTATGATTTATCATCCCTGGATCCTGATTCTCCTACCTTCAGCATCTGGATGACACTTCTGGAGCCTCATCCCTGATACAACTCATCCCCATCACAAGTTTTCCTCCACCTAGAAACTCCACTCCCATGCCCCATCCATCCTGTAAGACTCATAAGTCCCCTGGGGGTAGGCAAGGCAACAGCCCTGCAAAGTCTTTGCAAAAATAGGGTTTTGATTCAAATACAGTTATCACCACTTCCTTCCTTCCTGCCTGCCATCATTCATTCATTCATTCATAAATATTTACACCTACTCTTTGCCAGGTACTGTCCTAGGCATTGAGGATACAGCATTAGAACAGGCGAAGTCTACGTTCCTGGAGATAATGTTTGAGGATGAGGGGAGATAGTCAACAAACAAATGAACACAGTACCTCATATAATGCCAGGTACGGACAAGTGCTCTGGAGAAGAGTAAAGCAAGGTAAGCGCACAGAGAGCCATGGCCGGGGAAATTGTTGTTCAGGTGGGTTATCAGGGAAGACTTCTCCTTGGAAGTGAACGTTTGAGCAGAGACTTGAGCAAAATATCAGACTGAACCAGGACAATGTTCGAGAAAGGGCCTTCCTGGAAGACAGAATAGCAATAGCGCCTGGGGGCAAGGAGAACCTTGGTGAGTTTGGTGTGTTTGAAAACAGGCACGAAGAGCAGTTATTACACCTAGGGCCATAGCAGGATATTTGCAATAGCCAAAAGGTGGAAGCAACCCAGGAGTCTATGGGCAGATGAACAAATAAGCTAAACGTGGCATGTACATATAGTGGAATATTACTCAGTCTTAAAAAGGAAGGGCATTCTGTCATATGCTATAACTTAAGGAAATTGCGCCAAGTGAAAGAAGCCAGTCACAAAAATACAAATACTGTACGATTTCACTCATTTGGGGTACCTAGGTAGCCAAATTCGTAGACACAGATAATAGCATGGTGGTTGCCAGAGACTCGGGGGAGGGAATGGGGAGTTTAATGGGTATCAAGTTTCAATTTTACAAGATGAAAAAGAGTTCTGAAGGTTAATCACACAACAATTTGAATGTACTAAACACTAATGAACTGTACACTTACAAATGGTTAAGATGGTAAACTTTATGTTGTGTGCATTTCACCACAATTAAAGATAATTTTTTTAAAGCCTGCTTATTAAGCCTCAGTTGCTTTACCTATCAAATGGAGACAATAGAGATCTGTCATCGTTAGATGTGAGAAGGAGACAAGATGATCCATGTAGAAAGCGTCAACACTCCCTGACTTGTCATAAGGACCGTCCTCTCTTCACATGCTAACTGTCCTTATGACCCCAGGTGCCGTGATACTTGCTGCCATCAAACCCATCAACGATTCCCTAGGACGCTGTCTCTTTACCACGCTCTGTGGTGTTCGGAGCACTGACCACCCTAGGGAATTATTTTGTCTATTGGGAAACGTACTCTTCCATGGCCCTTCTCCCTCATGGGAGCGAGAATTCCTGTGCTAATTTATGACAGTAGCTCCTGAGCTGGAACAGGGATGGTGCAGAGTAGGTGCTAATACATACTGTGTGAATGAATGAATTCTTTCCATTATTGTTATTGTCATTATTATGTGACACTCAGATATTTTTCCTGAGGCTGGTAATATCCTAAATGATAAAATAATCTTATGATAGAATTATCTGAAAGGATTCCCAGGTCCCGCCTACCCTGCTGAATCAGAATCTCCAGGCAAATTCCCAGGCATCTGTATTTTTAAATAAGGCCCCTCGGGTAAATTGGGTTCTGGGCCTTGATACTCAAATGTGGTTATTGCACCAGGGAGCTGGCTAGAAATGCAATCTCATGCCCCACTCAGAAGCACTGAATCAGAATCTGTAGTTTAACAAGATTCCCAGGGGACTCAAATACACATTAAAATTCAAGAAGCACAGGGTTAAGCGATATTCTCTCTGAATTTTCCAAACTTGGCAGATCCCCAGAAGTACTTAGTAAAACGGGGCTGAGTTCTGACAAAAGGTGCATTTTTGTCTTCTGATTCTATGAGTGATTCTGATGGTAAGCCAGATTTAGGAAACACCACTTGACTCCTATTGCCCAGGTAGAGATTAGCCTATTGTGTGGTTTTAAGAAAGAATGACTCCTTGCCCTCTTGGAAAGAAATCATCCCATTTGATGCTAGTAAATTGTTTAATATCTTAAAGTATTGGGTAACCCTGGAAGGGGAGTTCCTCCAGGGTCAAGCCAGGCCCCAGATGTCAAAACATCAGAATACAGAAAATAAAAGACGATGGTTAATACAAACCCCTTTGCCCCACCACACTCAGTCAGCCAGGATCAGAAACAGAGCTGCCAATCATAAAATCAGCACTGCCTTATATGTAGAAATACATCTCCTTAGTTATATCATCCCCTTCTTTTCTGGCGTGACATTTTTCACTGTCTCTATATTTAACATAATAACAATTATGGTTTTGGGAAACAGAGATGTGATTCAACTTTAACATTTCAAATGACATTACTCCCATGAGCACTGGCGGCGGTTGCAATCAGGGTTCCACTTTTTTAAGTTTTCTCAAACAACTGATTTTGTTCCCTTAACTAATATCAATAGAAATGTTAATATAAGACCCTTTAGATAACTTTTCACTCTGCCTCTTCTCTAAAAGTGCATTGGGCATCATTTGTCATCTGTCACCCTGGGCTCAGGCATCTGATAACTCTGTTTAGTTGTCATAGACTGATGAAACAGTCCAGGAAAAAATGAAACTTAATCACAGTCTTTTCCCTTTTCTCCACTGGTTGAAGACTAAAGTGACAGTGGGTTAAAATCACTCCAAAAGATTCTTGAAACATATCCTCATCTTAAGAAAAGCTCCAGGCAATACCTCTTAACATGTCGTCATGATTTATAACGTCAGATGTGAAAACACTGTGGAATGGCTTTTCATTACCTTCTTTTACTCAGAAGGGTATAAGACATGTTTCTTTTTGGACTTTAGTTTTACAGTTGAAGTTCAAGGCCAGTGATATTTATTTATTAAGTTATGTAGTGAATGCTACCTTGGTAATAATCATCTAGTTCCTCTACCTCTGATTTTTTCATTTCATCCTAAAAGCAGGAAATGGTTGGGGAATAAGTTCAGGATTTCCTATTCCATCCATTGCTGAGATCTGAATTCAAAATATTGTACCGAAGATGTCCTTCACTCTGTTTACTTTTTGTGAATCCTTTAATTCTATGGCCAATAATGTGTGTCATTTATCTAGCCATCCTGACAAGTCTTGGAGGATGTCTGGTAAAAAACTGGGAACTCATATTTGAATCATCAATCTGCCATTATGCACTGGGATTCCTATACCCGTTTTCCCACAAAACATTGTTTCTACCACGGTTAACGTCACACTGGAGGCTCACAGTGAAATAATATATCTCCAAGGGCCAAAGCCAAATAACAGAAATCCAAGGCATGTATATTTACATACCCTTACCATGAGAAGCATTTTGCTTAATAGCTAGTTCCATGGGGGGGAAAAAAAAATCTAAGCATTTTCATTAATAGAGAAATACATTTTTATTGATCCCTTGCCTGCAAGCTAAAGAACAAAAACAAACAACACAAAAAAAAACCAAAACTCTTTGCACTGCTTCCTACTCAAACGAGATCTCCAGCCAGGTCTCTCCTTGCTTTTTCGACGGATTTTATAAGAAAAATGATCTATATTTGCTTTGTTTTCCTTTTTTCCTGATCAATATATAATTTCCTAGAACCTGGCTTCTGGACCAAGTTTCTTTTCTAATTATCTTTGGAAATTCACAGAAGAGGAAATGCCCTGATAGACTTGTCAACACAAGATAAAGCCTGTCATTAAGAAGAATGGCACCTGAATACTCTGGTGCTATTCTCACGACCATCTGTTGTTTTGGCCAGCCCAGAATCCGTCCTTGCTTCTGACAATATCACCCTGATTTTAGGAATCGCTGACAGCACCCTCTCTTGAAATCAAGAGATAGACAATGCAAACCTGCTCTTGCCAATGAAAGTACAGCTTCTGTTTGGCTCTAGGGATTGGTTTAAAGGAAGTCACATGACCCAGACTAGGCAATCAGAAACAATGAAGGAATTTTGCTGCAACTTTTGGTGAGTTCTTTTCCACTGAAGTTGGCACATTGGGTGAAATACAAGCTTAGTGATGTCGGGTGCCAATTTGTGATCATTAAGGGAGAGCTGGTCTGAGAAAGGGCAAAAACAGAGGAAAGCAAAGTCAAGAGATGAAGAGAAATTTCTGATGGCATCATTTCAACCTTGAGAACTGGTCCTGCCCAGGAGATCCACTTATAACATTTAATTGCTTCAATGCATCCTTTCTGTTTTATTTTAGGTGCTTAAACCACTCAGACTTTGGTTTCCATCTATCACATATAATAAAATAACTGGAATAATATAGACATCTATATTATATAACCCATGCAATTGATATATAAAGGTGCCAGGAAATAGGCATTCTGCTGGGGTTGTCCACTGCTACAATTTAAAAACAAAACAAAAAAAAACACAACTTTTCTGATCTTACAAAAAGCGTGTAAAACCCTGGCAATGGAAAACAAAGAAAATGCAAAAAATAAAAGTAATTCAAGGGACAAATGTCCTTTTTACTTCTCATTCTGCTTATAATCACTGACTCATTTGACAATTTCCTTTTTGAACTCTATCTTCTTGACTTCCATGACCACCTAATTTCTTGAATCTCCTCACAACCACTTCAAATATTTCTTCTGATTTCATTCACAGCAACTTTTCTTTATAAATTTTAGTGACCCAGAATTTTATCCTCTGCCCTCTAGTTATCTAAATCCTTGGGCTCTTTGTGGGTGGCCCAATTATTCATATATATTTCCTAGATTTCCATTCCCCATCTTTTAGTTAAAATCCAGACAGATTTTTCAATTGAACTAACAGCTACCTCCATTCAAGTGCAACACGCTCCAAAGTACATACAGTTTCATTTATTCCCTAATCTGCAACTCATCCTTGTTATGGGGGCCAACTGTCCAAGCGAAAACTTTGGTGACGTCCTTGATTATGTCCTTTAATTTACTTCCCAACATACTATGGATTAAGAAATCTTGTGACTTTATTTCCTAAGTATTTCTCAAAATGCCCCTCTTTTCTATTCTCTCTGATACTCTTTTGTTAAGAATTCCATCATGTCTCATTTAGACCAGCGATTCTCAAACCCAAGTGTGCAAAAAGAATCACCTGGAAAGCTTATTAAAAATGAAATCCTTGAGTTTAATCTTTCAAGAGATTCTGATGAAGTCGGTTTGAGAATCCCACTCTGAGAAATCAATTTTGATTATTCCAGCAACTGAACTGCTGTGAATGGAACCATTTGCATAATTTCATTTGTTTACCTGCTTAACAACTTCCAAAGCTTTACCACTGCCCACAGGATAATCTACAAACTCCTTAACATGACATTGCATGCTTTCCAACAGCAGATAACCCCTCCAATTCCATTTCTCTAGTACCCCAGATAAGACATCTGTCCGAAGAAAATGTCTCTGGAGAGCAGGTCTTTCCTCCAGTTCTTAGTATAACTTCATAATAACAATATTCAATTATTTAGTGAACACTTTAGGGTGCTGCTAGGTGCCAGGCTCAGTGCCACATTCTTACCTATGTTATGTCATTTAATTCATGCTACATTCCTATGAAATGAGTAGTAGTTATTATGGCAGTTTTGCAGCTCAGGGAATCTGAGGGTCAAAGGAGTACCTTGTAAATGGTCACACAGCTCTTCAGGGCTGGAGAGGGACTCTAAATCAGAGTACTAGACTATACCTCTGGTTACAGGCTTGCGACACCTCTAAACTAAGCTCCTCAAGGGCCCCTGAAGGTCAGGCAGGGTTCTCAGTCCCAACACCAAGCCTTCCGTACAGAAGGCGCACAGCATGTGCAGTTGTCATTCCGAAGGAATGAATGCTATAAGGGGCAAAGAAAACAGAAATCATCCTCGTGTTTAGTAGCCTCTAGCTCAAACTATGATTTCATTTTCAGGAAGATAATTTCCTTACGAATAAAGCTACCTTTACCACTACCATTCTGAGAGTCATTTAAAATTCATTATATACATATATATATATAAAATTTATTTTTTTTAATTAAATTTTTTTGGGGTGACACTTGTTAGTTAAGTTACATAGGCTTCAGGTGTACAATTCTGTATTACATCATCTATAAATCACGTTGTGTGTTCACCACCCAGAGTCAGTTCTCCTTCCATCACCATATATTTGATCCCCTTTACACTCATCTCCCATCCCCCACCTCCCTTACCCTCTGGTAACCACTAAACTATTGTCCTTCGATAGATTAATGGATAAAGAAGTTGTGGTATATATACAAAATGGAATACTATTTGGCGGTAAGAAAAGATGATACAGGAACATTTGTGACAACATGGATGGATCTTGACAGTATGATGCTAAGCAAAATAAGTGAGACAGAAAAAGCAGAGAACCATATGATTTCACTGATATGTGGTATATAAACCAAAAACAAAAAAAAAACAAGACAAACAAATGAGAAACAAAATCTCATTCTATATTTTAATTGAAACTTCTATTAAGAAAATTGTAGGTTCACATGCAATTGTGAGAAATAATTCAGAGAAATCTCATGTACACTTTATTCAGTTTCCCTGAAAAGTAACACCTTGCAAAACAATAGTTGTTTCACAACCAAGATGTTAACAATACTGGCAAGACGGAGAACTTTCCATCACAACAAAGATCACTCTCGTTGTCCTTGTATAACCACAGCTGTTTCCTTCCTGTCCATTTCTCTCTAATCTGTTCTCCATTTCTCTAATTTTGACATTTCAAGAAGGCTACATAAATTGAATAATACAGTATGAAACCTCTTACAACTCAACTGGCTTTGTTCAGAGTTCTTTGTGTGTTCTAACTTGTCAATATGTAATTTGCAACTATTTTCTCCCCGTCTGTAACTTATCTTCTCATTGGCTTTAAAAATAGAAAGTTTTAAATTTTGATAAGGACTCATTTATCAACTCTTCCTTGTATAGGTCATGCTTTTTGTGTCAAGACTAAAAAACTCTATCGGGCCCTAAGTCCTGAAGATTTTCTTTTATATTTTTTCTTAAAGTTTTATAATTTTATATTTTATACCAAGGGCACCAAAAAAAATGTATAGAAGTGGACACTTTGGTCAACGTTGCTCAAGCAGTAGTTCGCCATCATCAGAAGTGTCTGGATGCTGATGGTAACCACTTTGAGCACCTCTTGTCATTGCAGAAGTCAAACGTGACTTCTATTCATCTTTCATTATCAGTACAGATTAAGTATGACAATTTTAATACAGTTTTCCTCTCATAATTTGTATACATTTTTTTGGCACCCTCTGTATTTAAATCCATGATCCATTTTGAGTTAATTTTTGTATGAGATGTGATGTTGAGTTCCAGGGTCATCTTTACGCCTATGATGCCCAGTTGTCCCAGCCCCATTTGTTGAAAAGCCTATTCTTCCTCCATTAAACTGTTTTTGCAACCGTATCAAAAATGTGAATGAATTAACAATTATCTCAAAAGAAAAGTTTAATTTAAAAGAACCTGTTTGGAGGTGATGAAAATGTTTTGGAACTAGACAGAGGTGATGGTTGCCCAACATTGTGAGTGTACTAAATGCCCGTGAATTGCATACTTTAAAATGGTTGGTTTTATGTTATGTGAATTTTACTCTAACAAAAATAAAATTCAAAACAAAAATAAAATTCAAAAATAAAATTTTGTTAAAATAAAATTTAACAAAAATGAAAGAAAAGCTTATCCTTGCTTCCAACCAATATCTTATACAATTCCAATAAGTTGATCAAAGGCTGTGTATAAAAGCCTCTTTTATATCATCACCGAGCCTCTTCTTTCCTCTGAGTTTGGTGATAGTTTCCAGATCCCTCATTGCTATGTGGCTGACATCCTAAAATCTAACCCCCGAGGGAAAGATTTCTGACAGGGAGTCAACACGTGGGCAGTTAGAGAAGTTTTTAGTAAACCTCCCATTTCCTGGCCATCCGTCCCTGCCTGTCCTTGGTCATTCTTTGACCACGATTTATATCCTCACTTGTCTTCACCCTTCTGAACTGACGTGTCCCAAACAGAACATTCGATTATATCATGGGGTGATCACGGCCTTTTCTTCTGAGCACACAGCCCTGGTGTAATGTTTTATCCCTTTTCTGGGAAGGGATTCCCAGGTGTCTCCTAAATAAAAGCAACATAGTGAGTCAAGGACAGAGAATCTAAGAACTGTATGACTTGCTGAATGTCCAGACAGCCCTGTACTGAAACTTCTTAAGTACCCACTTTAATTAATAGCAAAGGGGTCCGTCCACATTTAGATCTGGAAAATTCGTCACTCCAAGGAATCTTGGAGATGACCTGGAAGTTCATATTATCAAGTTCTAGCTTTAAAAATTCAGTGACAATAGTTTAGTGGTGACCAGAGGGTAAGGGAGGAGGGACGGTGGTAGATGATGGTAAAGGGGGTCAAATATATGGAGATGGAAGGAGAACTGACTCTGGGTGGTAAACACACAATGTGATATATAGATGACGTATTACAGAATTGTACACTTGGAACCCATGTAATTTTACTAACCAAAGTCACCCCAATAAACTTGAATTAAAAAAAAAACAACTTTTACCTTCAAGCCCTCTCACTCAAGACACCCTTACATGAGAATTTTGAATGTAGTCTAGCAAACATGGCCAACTGGAGTCAAGTTATGACATCATAAAGGGCTCTCCCCTCCAACATGTCACCATATTACACAGCTGAAATGATTAGAATGGAGAGGACATCTTTGCATTTCTCTGTGGGTTAAGCTCTTCCTCACCCCTAATATCTTGAACATAGATGAATGGTGAGAGAACAAAAGTTACAATATTAGAGCCTGCTTTTTTAATTCTAATTCACGGTTACTGTTCATTTGTCACTGTCATTTCTTCCTTTAAACCTTAATCCATCAAGTAAAGGCTATGCCATCTCCTATTAATGCATTTATCCTTTTTTCCCCTTCATGTTATCATGACATTTTAGAATAGTTTTCCCATAGTGTGCTTTGCTGAGTATTTGTATTGCAAGAAAATATTAACAAATCTATGATACATGTCCAATCTTCTACGTAGTAAGTTTGGGAAACACAACAGGTCACTTCTCTCTTCCAAAGTCTAGATTTTTTATAAGTTCATTAAAAGATCGGAGAAGTCTTATAATAAAACAAAAACTGTTTAATTCTTTGTTTTTTAAACTTGTTTTGACCACAAAATACTTTGTGTGTGTGTCCCCTAATACCACCTCTGGAACACCAGTGTCTGGGATGCTGTTATGAAACTAATGGCCTGTGCGTGATGGTTCCATTTTCTTTTTATTACTGTATCACATTTGCAATCTCAGAGCATACCAGCAATCTCCACAAAGTAAAATCCTCTTATTGATTTTTGTTTCCTTCAGTGGTTATTTCTTTGGACTTTTCTGAGGCAGGATACACAATCAATAATATACACATTTTTCAAACTCCTCACTGGGATTTTGTAACTCTTTTATCATTGTTATGAAGTAGATCTCAACTTTCTTATGCGTATAACGTCCGGACTTATTAGCCTGACATTGAGAGTTCTATACCCACCAGACCCAACCTTTGCTTCTACCCTTCTCTCTCTAATCACATCCACAACTCTACACTCCTCTATCCAGACTGATTCATTCATCATCCCACCAAAATGTTGGTGCATTTGCATCGCAGCACATGTATTCATACTCACTTATTAACAAGGTTGCCATGCCCTTCCTCTGTTGCTTAATCTTAACACATCCCAAAAGCTGACCTAGCCTTCTCTCATCTTTTTTAAAAATACATGTATTTTTTGGTCAACGTTTTTACCATCTAGACTGTAAACGCCACGTGGATAATAACCATATATATGTGTTTCTAATTACTAAATACTGAACTGAGCACAATACCTGGTAATTCCTAGATGCCTAATAAAGAGATGTTGGATTCGATCTAAATTGTCTGTATTTCTGTAGTCCACATATCTCACTGACTTACCTCTCAATCTGCATCAGTGGGTATGGCCTTGGTTGGTAGCTGACATTTTGGTCTGTGCACTGCCTTCATCATCTATATATACCAAATTCTTCAACTGCAGAGTTTGGGAATAATATGCATTCTTCACCTTCAGCAACTAGGACAGGAGCTTATACATAATAGGAACTGAATAAATCTTGACAGATTGGCTGGTTAATTCTGGGAGCAGAAATCACTTATCTCCCAGGAAGCTGTCCTACGCTGTGTCCTATGCACATATTAAGCTTTTTTTCCTGACCCCTCCTAGCATTTACTGTCTTTACAACGCATCTTCACTCGTATTTGTAGATTTGTTTCATATGTGTACTAATTTTCTTCAATTGAGCCTGCGAACTCTTAAAGGGTGAAAATCTGTTTATCGCGAAGTTTTGTCTCCTAAACAGCTGAGAACATAATAAGAAATGGTTAAATTTAAATGGAAAGAAGCTGACATGATCATACTATATTTTGCTTTATTATTGACATTTATGATACAACGTTACTATTCTAGATTTTTACGCAAAAATAAATGATATAAAATACAGAGCACACTGATCATTTTAACCATACAAAAAATACTGAGTGATTGAAACTATGTTACATGTGTATTTTACAAAGGAAACAGTAGACTACTGTAGTAGCACATTCAAATGAAATGTGTCATCATTTTTGGTGTTATACAATGTTAAATATGGATACATTCAAAAGAATTACTATTTATAGAACCAATGTGATATTTTACTATTTAAAATAATGAATACTGTGTAAATGAATACTTATAACATTTTTTTAAGCAAAAGCTATGTTCTAGTTATTTACTGGGAAGTTACAAAAATATATATTCATCTCAAACTCTAATAAATTTGCTTGAGGCATTAGATATTTAAATTTAAATGTATATTTTCTAAAGTGTTGTATCAACTTAGTGTTCTTGACTTCATACAGCATATATATACCTCCCTCGTATTAGAATAGGTTTGCGTTACAAATAATGTGATTTCAAGTAAAAGACACAGGAGAGCATTAACACAGAAGAGAAACTGTGAAGCTTTTCAAACCAAACACATCCAATACATACAGGAAGCCCACTGCCTGTGCCTTGTACACAGCGAATTCTCAAACACGTTTGTTGAATGAACACACAAGTGGATGGCCTTAATTCAGCTATGTGCAGCCCAAATTTGCTGTCCAAAACTATTTCTAGTAGAAATATCATATAAAAGCTTAACACTTTTGTTACTCATCAGCTATTTCTTCTGGATAGCAATGTCAGGTAAATTGACTCCAGATTGACTAACAAACTAATGTCAATGAGCAGAAGTTGTGCTTCCTGTGTATTTAGACAACTCTGATGTCAGCAAAACACACATTCAGTATACTGAACAACTCCGTATGTCATGTCTTCGTCCAAACCAAGACATAAGAATGTAAGTAATTTCTATGCTGCATTATCATAAAAACAAAAACTGAGTAAATATAATTGTATACAAAATGTATGTATCTATATGTATCTTAGTAGACTCTAGATGTCTCTTCTCAGTGAGAGAAGCAAGCGATCCTGTGTGAAGGAGGCCGTGTGTCCAGGTAACAGCTAGAGGAGTCACAGGCCATTCCAAATAGTCTCCCATGCACACACAACCTGGCCATATACTGAGATCACTGTTAAAGGCAGAGCTCTAAAGTAGTGAAAGTTTTCTACAACCAAAGTCCAATGAATAACAGTTATGAAACTGCAGCACCTAAGGAGACGGTGGACGCTGTATGTTAAAGGAGTCAGCCTGAACCCCTTCTTGGCCCAGACCCCTCTTGTAACTTTCACCCATCCCTTCTGCTTCATACAGGGTGAATGTTTCTGACGCTCATCATTAAAACATCAAAAACCTGATGGAATGCAGAATATTTTTTTCTTAATCAAAGTTTACATCATCCTAAACCATTTGAAAAGCTTTTGCCTTTCTATACTGAAGCAGGACAACTGACAATTCAGTCAGCAAATTGGTTAATCTATTTGCATGTTAATGAAATAATGATTACAGGCTCTGGGAAAGTAATTAAACTATAATTCAGTGTAATACTTCACTTAAAAATAAGTCTCTAAAAATTCAACAGTTTCCAAAAATGCAGAAACAATTTAGTCACAGACTAAAAGGTTAGTTTCAATATTAGTCAATACCACTAGTGAAGAAAATCTAAAAATGCCCTTAGAAGTAAAATGTAAAGTAAAATGACTTAAATGTTATTCATTCCAAAATTATGTTGTTTTCAAAAAGACAAGTGAATAAAAATATGCCCTGTAATCTGCACTAAATCATGCTCTATAGGAAAAAACCTACATTAACTAATGGAAGAATACATTAGTATTTTAAGTACAAATATATTTTTTCAAATACATGGAGTAACTCTCAACTTAATGCTTCCAAGTCAATAATTTTTTTTTTTTTTTACTGTATAACTTATAGTTTGTTTTCTAAAATTAGTTAGTATGCTCTTCGGTATTTTTTCACCCATCAATTTTCTTGGCTTTTACAGTTAGAGCCAAGGTCAATTTCATTTCATTCTGAATTTAACTAACACAAAATTTAAATGAATAGAATCAGAACCAATGTCATTGCAATATCATATTCAGCTGACCCTTGAACAACACAAAGGATTAGGGGTGCAGTAACTCCCCCACGCAGTCCAAAATCTGCATTTAACTTTTGACTCCCCTCAAACTTAACTATCCATTGCCTACTGTAGACTGGAAGCCTCACTGATAACATAAACAGTTGATTAATGAATATTTTGTATGTTATGTGTATTATATATTGTATTCTTACAATAAAGTAAACTAGAAAAAATGTGATTAAGAAAATCATGAGGAAGAGAAAATACACTTATAGTATTGTATTTATTGAAAAAGAAATACGTGTTAGTAGACTTACATAGTTCAAACATGTGTTGTTCAAGGGCTAACTGTATATTATAGTATCATAAGAAATTAAACTAATTTTACATTGAACATTGTTGCTGCAAGAAGGGTGGCCAATGAATTTAAGCCACTGGAAAAATATGATTTCAAGAGACAGAAAATAGACTGGGATATTGGTTCATAAAATAAAGCTTATATTCTAAAATCAACATTACATATCCAATATAAGGAAAAGTAGTACAGAAATTCTTTTCTTCTCTCTCTCGTCCTTATTAAATATTAATTGGGAATAGACGTAAAATTCTAGTCTCCTAAAATTGCCCATACTTCTAATATTTTATTAAATTTTGTAATTTTTAATATTAGAAAACTTAGTAAGATGTAATGAAATATTTAAGACGTATTGCCTATAAGTTACTAGTTAAGTTAACAAGTATTTTTGAGTCAGGCTCCAGGTTAAAAACCAAAATTTCTATGCATGAACTTTCCTTTCAGGTAGAGAGAGGCAGATGCCAAAACTCAGAACTTGGGAGAACTGTTAGCAGGCTATAGCAACGTTTAGAAGTACACTGGCTGTAGAGGAGTCAGTGAGCATTTAGGTGAACCTCTTCTAAACACTCAAGGCCAGTTAAATGCCCAATGTCACACGGAGGGATATCATGGTATTGAAAAATTGTCTTCATTCATTCATTCGACATTTTTTACTGTTACTACTGCTTTGGAATCAGTCAAAGTTTATATGATGTACCATTCCAGACTTTCAAAATATATCTAAAACTGTTATCTTCAATTATGAGCAATACACTTTTTCAGATTGCGACAGCGTAGGGGTTACCTCAAAATGTGTATTTAGAATGGTAAAATATCCAGCACATTCTAAGATTTTCATATATTAAAGGTCTTTTCCATATTTCCATTCACTTTTTTCTCCATATAATAAGATGTATAATTGAATGGCAACACACTCCACAGAATTCCAACTTTACTAACAAATGATTGGTTATATTACAACAGTTCTCGGGGTAATAAGAAGCAGCATAATGGATTAAGAAGGCACACTTCCTGGGTTCCAATCCTGGTTCTATCACTTGGCAATTGTATCATCTTGGCCAAGTCACTGGGCCCTTCTCTTAGTTCAACTGTAAAAAGGGGGTGATGGAAAGAGGACCACCTCAAATGGTCCTTATGAGAATGAGTAAAGAAATAACGAAGTAGGGGTGAAGGACGTGGACATATTGCTTGGCCCCCAGTAATTACTTAAGTTTTAGCTACAATAGTTATTACAATAAAAAACGACAGTGAGTAATGATCAGATAAACCATTACTAACTTCGGATCATTTAATAAATGCCAAGCACTTATTAAAGTAGATGGTATACTTACACTGTTGAACCCTTAAAATAATAACAAAACACAGTATATTACACAGAAAGCAGATCCTTAAAAATAAGCTAATTTATAAATACCACAATAACAGATAATTACCTCCATGAAACATAGCAAAGTGCGACTGAAATGTTTAAGTGACCCTTCATCCCTCTAAGAGATTACTGCTTCCAGGATAATAATTAGAAAACAGTAATGATAATGTGAAAAGAACTTGCTTGTTAATCAGATTTGCTCACTCATTAGCTCTACATGGAACATAATCAAATGTATAGTACAGGAAAATCATAATGTACTAATATCACAGACCTTTAGGATCACTCGCTGATAGTACCAAGAATGTCAAATCGCTGTAAGTTAAGGATATACTTAACATAGATATTCATTTTAGGGTCAGATCTTTATTAAATTCAAAGTGTTCAACCTTTTTTTGAAAACTCTGATGTTCTTTATTTTTCATTATACTATAGCCTTATCGCAAAAGTCTCAAAACCTTCTGTGCCAAATAACAATAACTGTTACCTTGACTGGTGCATAAATATCTCATAGATAGGTAAACAGTATTTTTGTTATTTAATACACCACTGCTAGTGGTGAAGGTTTTTAATGATAGTTTCAAAACCATGAACAAATTTTATAAATTAAAATTTAACGATGGTTTTCATATACTTTAGCTATGAAAAGCAGTTCACATACTAAATAAGTCTAAATCCAAATAATTATCACAATCCTGATAAGGGCATTTTCATTGTTTTGAAAATCATGGAGTTCAAATCAATATTACTATATTCACCATGCTAACACACCAATGTTATTTTATCAACATAGAAATGATAAACATTACATATACTTTAGAATGAAAATAGAATACATCTTGTGCTTCCATAAATTACCAACATCTCTAATAGTCCTTTTCAAGTTCAACACATAAAGCTTTATTTTCACACTTATATATATACCTTGATAAAAAATACTCAGCACGGTGGATTCTCTTAAGAGTCTGACATCTCATATGAAAGCCTAAGAGTTTTAGATATCTTTCTCAGTTAATGGTTTAGTTTTTAAATAGGCTTATTTTTCCCACCCTCACTTTCCATCCCACACCTTCCCAATCCCTGGCACACCCTGGCCCCCTCTGTCACACACAGCACATATGGCCCAAGGGAGCCACGTCCTTTTCGGAGACCCACAATAGCACCAGCTTCTGGAACTGTCCAGAGCATAAAGGACGCCTGAAAGCAGCTGGAAGAAGTTGTTGCTGGAGGCCTCAATAGCTCTCTCCTTTACTGAGAAATACGTCCTTCGAAAGAGGAAAGCACGCTCTTCACTTTTCATGCAGAAATGACTTTCTCTGATGCAGGGGAACTGAGAAACTACAACACCCTTCTACGTTGTCTGTATCATTTCTGTATGATTTAGAAAATGTGGCCATGTTTCTTCAGTGACATCCTCCTTCGAATGAAAATATCCATTCTTACATGTTCCCATTTGGAGAAGATGAAAATAGAATATGATAAAATAATTTGCATAAATGGGAGAGGAAGCACGATGGTTAATTTTTTTCCTCTGGTATCTTTTGTTTTCTTCTGTAATTTCCAGGGATGCATCTGACCCTAAAAATGAAGAGTTCATGTCAATACAAAGAGAGATCAGTTTGTGACGCTGAACTGCCTTGAATGAACGTCTATCCATTCCCAGCAGAAATATCTAAGTACAAGCTGAATATGAGTTATTTATATCATGATGAAAGATTTAGAGAAAAAATTCCTTTCTTTATCTTGAGTGGACAGTGTTTCGCCAGACTGCCCTTTATCTAGTCCAGTGTTCAGAAGCTTTTGCTCATTCGGTTCCTTGAGGTTTCTTTATTCTTCTCCAGCTGGGGGAGGCGGCTCGCACAGCTTGTACAGCCTAGAAGAGGCATAAGAAAGTGTGACAGTGGCCCAGCATATTGACATCACATGAGATGTTTTTATTAGTATAACAGATACATTGATAATAATTTCTTGGTTTGGGAGTCACAATCATGTTGCCTATTTCATTTTAAAAAATCACATACAAATTAGCAAACTCCAAAATTTCAGTTCTATTATTTAGAAAACACCAGTGTCACTTTGCACATCTATATGGCTACTGATTAAGCAATGTTGCGCTTTTTACACCAGCTGCTTCTGCTCTGGTGTTTCTAACCTCACCATTCACCATGCTGGCAGCAAAATTGATTCTCCAAATTCCATGAGATGACATTATTATAATTATCACCATGTCTACCATGATTGTCTTGTAGCAAGACAGCATCTATCTCATGGTACTCTACTGATTTTCTGACCAGTTGCAGAAATGTGCTTCATTTTGCACCATCCTGGTGGTTATGGATAGGCTGGGGTGGCAGAGTGCTGAGGCCTGAATGTCAAAGGCACCGTTAGCTCCTGCTTCCTAAGGAATTGATGCCTCGCTTTGCTCATCACCTCCTCACTTGGCAGTAGAATCAAATGGAGATTCAAGCGGGTCTAGGAATCCATTTGAACTGGGAGAGATGCTGGGAGATGGGAAGATGCACCCGCTTTGCATCCCAGGTATAGTTGTTGTTTGCGACCATCCAGCATCGAGGCAAAGTTCAGAGGACCACACTAGGATACCAGCTGGCCTAAGGCTGCTGGGCATTGGACTCCACCGTAGGCCTCGCTAGTGCCCACAGCCACACTGGTCCTCCTTCAGAGCTAGTCTAATGCTATACACACATAAGGTGCAGATTTCAACTCTGTTCCTTTTTCAAAGCACTCCACACCCAGGGGTAGCTGTGGTGATTCACGCCCTTGGACAGATTAAATTAAACACAGCTAAAATGAGTTGTTGACAAATTTAGCGAATTAGAAATGTCCTCTTCCTTCAACATTTAATCCCATGTTAATTCTAAATCAGAGGGAAGAATGAAAAAGGTTTAGTATTGAGTTAGAAACCTAGTTAACAAAATGAACTCTCCGAGTCTGGAAACACATAGAAGAGGTTATTGCCTTGGAGGTTTGCAAAACGTATTTCCATTCTGGAAGGTGGTTAGGGCTCCACATGGCATCTCCATGGAAGAAAATGAATACTGAAATAAGGACACATCAGATCAGAAAGGCTTATTTCATCCTTCCCGGAGAAAAGAATACATGAAAATGAGATGACGTACTTCAAAGCGCCGTTTTCAGCTAAAGGATATGGTATTTCAAATTGCATTTCCGGGGCTAGAATAATAGAATGATGGGAAAGTTCTTTTCCTCTTTAACTTCTGTCCTCTCATGTCCCAGACAGTACTGCCTAGTGAGTGAAAAGGCACTGTGGCGTTAGCCTTACTGCTAGCACAGAAACAGTAAGCTGGATGGAGGATGTCTTACTCGGTGACATCGGCCTGAGCCATCACAGTCCATTACCTTTCTCTGCATGGTCCCACCAATTGTAACTAATGCCACTGGGTTGACAAGTCTTTGAAAGGTCTGCCTTGCAAACTGGTGAAAAGGCTACTCCCTGTGATCACCTAATGAAATAAAAGCTCTGGGTACTGCAGAACTGGGCAGATGCAGCCATTGTGAGGCTTCTTGGAAGAGACTCAGGGTTATTTGAGTTCAAACACATTAGTTATGGATATTGTGGGGGCTTTGGGAGGTTAGAACAAGCAGACGAAGTGGGGAAGTAAAATGTAATAGGTAACAGTTGGACTTCTACTCTGCACTGAGGCATTTGATTTGGGGCACCTACATTGTTAGGAAATGGGAGGCCTCTGTTTGCTCAACATTTTTGGGGTCCATACACACCAGTGGCCCTGCACAAAAAAGGTTTGTTCCTGGCTCCCCTTTCTTCTTTTCCAGTTTGGGCTCAGGCAGCCATCTTGGGGCTGGTATTCCCAGCCCACATCTAAATCTGCAGAGAATAGAATTCTACTTTCAAACTGCAATCTATAGTCACGCCCTTGATCTTTCTACATGGCAAAATAAAAGTTGCATTAAAGAAGACCGCAAAGCAAATGCCTCTTTCATGTTTAAAGTATCAAAACGACTCTGCTGTGAGGCAATTTACACGCATCATACCAATGAGAAAATTGTCTCAGAGAGTAAATAACTTGATTTAATCAGGTCACCGAGCACGAGCTGGGACTCAAAACCATCTTTTCACTTTTAACCACGATAATATGCTGCCTTCCAATCACACATACAAAATCAAGCTTTCATTACACAATAGTTTCCAGAGTTTGTAATGTAATAGAAAATAAGACCACCGTACCATTACTTCTGAAATGACATATTTGGTTCTTGGTGAAGATGGTTATTTCTCTATAAAGAGCTAATATATGAAAGTTAGAAGGAAGAAGAACCTCATTTATCCTGCCCACAAGGCATCGCCACACAGATGTGCCATTGACCCTTAGTCTCAACAGGAACAAGTGGACTTCATCTTTTCCCTGTACAGTTGTCCTCATCTATGGGGGATACGTTCCAAGACCCCCAGTGGATGCCTGAAACCCTGGATGGTAACAAACCCTATATATACTATGTTTTCTCCTATACCTAACAGACCTTTTCACTTACAGGAAGCACTTTACAGCTTCTCCTTGACACATCCAAATTGCCAGCATCACTACTTTTGAAATTCAGGGCCGTTATGTAGTAAAATAAGGGTGACTTGAACACAAGCCCTGCGATACTATGACAGTGGATCTGATAACCAAAACGACTGAGAAGTGATTAATAGGTGGGAGCATCTCTAGTGTGGAAACGCTGGACAAAAGGCTGATACATGTCTTGGACGGGATGGGACAAGATTGCATCATGCTACTCAGATGCATTCAGGCACATAATTTAAAACTTATGAATTGCTTATTTCTGGAATTTTCCATTTAATATTTTTGGACTGTGGTGGACCACGGGTAACTGAAACGGAGGATAGTGAAACTGTGGACAATCTTTTTCCTGTATCTACTCTCTCAGTGACTAGAGCAATTCACTCCTTGTCACCCAAGCCAAAGATTTGGTGGCCATTCTAGAACCTTCCTTTTCCCTAACCTCCTTCATTCAACGAGTGCCCAAAGATTACTAATTCTGTCTTCTAAATGTCTCTCTAATCCATCCTCTTGTCTTTATCCTCAATACTATAATAATCTCCTTTAAGGCTCCTGTCTTAGCTGTCCTAACGGATCCCCCCAATGTTGCCAGAGATAAATTCTAAAGTTTAAATCTTCTAGATAGGTAGGCTATTTATTAATGCCTCCCTATTGTCTTCACATTAAAATAAAAATGCTTCAGTATCTCCTACAAGCCTCTTCCTGATCCCGCCCCGCCCACCCATGTCCCCAGCCTCACTTTGTATCACTCTAACTCGAAAATCACAATCAAACATCCGTCAGAGATCTAGGTGCATTTCTCAGAATGCGATGTGTTTTTCAGGCCTTGGGGATCACTGCATCAGCTCTCTAGGGCATCTGACTGGGCTAGGAACATTCTGCAACCTCCGCTCTCCATGCCTAGGCTGAGTTATATACCCCTTCTCTGTCTTCTCACGGCAATCTGTGCCTATTTCTGTCACAGTTCCTATACACTGTATACTAATTTTATTTTATTCAATTGTCACTCTACTGTGCATGTCAGTGACTGGTGGACGAGACGCTATCTTTATCTCTGATTTCTAACAAAGCGCCTGACATCTACAAACACATAGCAGAAATTCAACATATGGTTGCTGAGTAAATTTAAAAAAACAAAAGACAGTGGTTGGTTTTAGGAAAACTATGAAGAGATTGATTGGAGAGTTGAACCAAACATTATCTCAGGAAGAGATAACAAACTTTATCTGCATAAAGATATCTGCAGAAACATTACCCCAGATTTGCCTTGGGGGGCCTGGCCTTAAGAGCCAAATATGTTCTTTGGTTTATCTTTGGGGCAGAGATACTGGTTCCCAGCTGGGAGGGATCCCAGCCGCTCTACAGTCCTCGGAACTCTCTTACATTCTACTGTTTTGCGTAGTTATGTTTCACTCATCTCATTGCTTTACCCAAAAACTCACTGAGAGCCAGAACTATTTCTATCTCATGTTTACTTTCTCCATGGGGCATAGCAGAGTGCTCTGCATGTCTTATGTTCTCAATAAACATTTGTAGAGTGAACGAAATAATACATTTAAAAAATTAAAAATTACTCTAGCTTTCTGCTTCCAGGGCTATCGTTCATTGTGAAAAATATCAACTTTACAGCTGGCACACTTTATTGCGTTTCATTTCAAGTGTTTTAAAACATAATCCAATAAAGAAGAGAGTGAGTTCATCCATTTCTTTTCTTGTATTCAGCTTACGGATTGGTTTATTGATTCAGGTCTTACCTCGCACCACTGTTTATTGTTGTTTATAAGCTCTAGCTAAGAGGACCTTGCTGAGCCATTATCTTGTTTTCTTATTGGAATTTTAACACTTCACTGGGTCTATTATCCAAATACACCATGTCTGCTCAAGGTACGAGAGAGCAAATGCCTATGTGAAATGATTCTTCAGCAATAGAAAGTCTTAGATTCTTTCTAATCAACTCAACCATGAAAGAAAACATTAGCAAGACTTGAGGATTAACTAGGGTTAGGAATCGGCAATAAAACAAATGCAATTAGAACACGAGCACTCCATCCATTTTTGAAGGGGAAATATGTTTTGCTTTTTGAAAGTAGTGTCACTGCCCACAAGTTTTTCAGAATGAAATATAACTTCACCAATACTGCAATCATCGTTGTCACTCTGGTAACTGCTTTGTACATGGAAACAAAGGGTGTCTTGACCATGCTTGAAGAAGCCTACTTTTTGTTAAAATGCAAATGTATGAAAACCATCAAATGTAAAGGAAATTATTTCACTTTGCCCTATTTCAAGACAGATGGCTGCCAACCCTAATGTCACCAGGGAAATCAAATGAACAACATTTCTTTGATGGCTGTTCCCATGTTCATTTATTTTAAAGGTGGGTTAGAGTCCTTTCTTATGATGATATGTGAACTGTGACTATTTGGTATAATAACGAACAAAAAGCTCAGTCATTTGTTTATTCATTGACACGTTCTTGAAATCAGTTCGGATATTCGTATGCAGCCACTATGATGAGCAATGAATAAAATCCAGAAAACATATTCCTTGCCTCCAAAGAATTCACATTCAGATTGGCCAAAGAGACATGGAACAATATATTATTGCAACACAATCAGGGTTATAATAGATCTAAAATACAAGGTACAAAAGGAGCATAAAGAGGAAGGAAACTCATCCAAGAATTCAAGGACAAAATGAACATCTAAATTGGGTTTTGTGGTTAAATAGTTTTTCATACGGACACAGATGGGAAAGGCAATCAAGCCAGAGGGAACAGCATATGCAGTCATAAAAGTATAAATGAAAATGGCATTATGGAAGTTTGGCATAGTTAGAATTATAAATTTTTGTCGTAACTATGTGGACTTTTGGTTTTCAATTCATGATGGAACTTGCAAACTAAAATAATGTCAAGACTCCTACGTCTAAATTTGTTTCAACTAAAATTCCTTTTCACTCTGAGAGTGTTGATGCCTAATCACATTTAGCCACGGAATGTTTACAAGGCCAATTTCCATGATTGTAATCAGTTCTACACTGGGCATATCCTAGAGAAGCTGCATTAGCTGTAAGTGACACTGCCTGGGAAAGGGTGGCGAGTCCTTTGGGAAAGAGCAGACCTGGGGAGTCACTTACCGGGGAGCTGACTGTGGGGTCCGGTCTCTGACTCCCAAATTCTTTGCTGTGTTCTGAACTCTTGCTCCCTGAAAGCAGTAAGGAAAATCACTCTTAGCTCTACGTTGCATTAGTAATTATTTAACATACCATTAACATTTGAGTATAGAATATTTATTCCGATCATATAATTAATGTCAAGAGACTGGATGAGGAGAAAGAGAAAAATCATCATCTGAGCATTTTCAAAATTAAATATTTTAAAAAATCAAAATACACTGATATATTACTTCAAAGGATTGATATGTATTTAAATAGCCATCTAAATCATTCAAAATAAATTTAAGTAGCAGTTTCAGTGTCTCTTCCATGTATTTATTCTGAGAAGCACGCAATACTTAAGACAGTCGGAAATGAGCAAGCTGTAAATATCTGCTGTGCCCCCACTTTCGTGGAACAGAAATCACAGTTCTATGACACTCATATGCCCGTTTTGTCCTTAGCTGAATAATTAGCTATTTTAAATGTCATAGTACTTATCAAGAAAATATTTTCTTAAATAGTTCTAAAGCAATTTCTGGACAAGATATGTATATGTGGCTCTCTGAAATTGCAAGAATTTTGCCTCAAAGTTTATAGTACAAAAGCAATGTACTTTAGCAATGAAAATGTCTTTATAATCTGTCAAGTTCATGAATGAAGCTATAATCATTGTTCAGTTCCTAATGGGAATTGGTTGTTACACAGAACCGAACACCAGGATATAGGGCTGAGAACAGATGAAGAAACGTGGTTTAAAAAACTCTGAAATTCTCTCTCCTGCTGCCAATTCTGAACTACAGGAAAGGAAGAAAGAAGGGGGAATAAAAAATAAAGAATATATTCTCTCAAATGGGGTGGGGTGGAATAAAGACTAATGGAAAGGAATTTAGGAATCGCAATTCAGCAGTTAAAAAAAACTTCTTCATTTAGAAGTAATTTTAAACTTAAAGTTGTAAAAGCAGAACAGAGCTCATCCACTTTGCCCAGCATGTAATCTCCCTCTAACATTAACCCTTCACTTGATCATAGCATGATGATCAAAATTAAGAAGTCAACTTTGGTACAATGCTATTAAGGAAGCTGCACGTCTTATTCAAATCCCCCCCACACCCCAAGGTCCCTTTTCAGTTCCAGATCCAAATCAGGATCCCTCTGCTGCATTTTGCTTTCATGTCTCCTTGGTCTCCTCCAATCTCTGACAGTTCCTCGGGTTCTTGTTTTCTTCCATACCTTCATGGTTTTGATGAGTACTAGACATTATTTCGCAGAATATCTCTCAGTCTGGGTGTGTAGATATTTTCTTATGATTAGATATAAGATATGCATTTGGGCAAGAAAATCACAGAAATGATGTTGTGCCTTCTCTGTGCATCGAACCACTGATGTTGACCACATCATATGATGTCCTTGTATCTTATCACAGGTGACGTGAACTTTCACCACTTGGTTAAGGCGGTATCTGCCAGATTTTTCCACAGTATAGTTACCATTCTTCTTTTTGTAGCTGATAGGTATGTTGGGGGGGGGGGGCAAATGCTATGAGACTATGCACATATCCTATTTCTCCTCGAACTTTTGCTCACCGATTTTAGCCTCCACTGGCACATCCTGCCAGCAATGGTATTTCAGTATTTAAGAATTGGAATGCTTCAGGGCCGGCCTGGTGGCTCAGGCGGTTGGAGCTCTGTGCTCCTAACTCCGAAGGCTGCCGGTTCGAGTCCCACATGGGCCAGTGGGCTCTCAACCACAAGGTTGCCAGTTCAATTCCTCGAGCCCCGCAAGGGATGGTGGGTTCCGCCCCCTGCAACTAAGATTGAACACGGCACCTTGAGCTGAGCTGCTGCTGAGCTCCCGGATGGCTCAGTTGGTTGGAGCACGTCCTCTCAACCACAAGGTTGCCAGTTCGATTCCCTCAAGGGATGGTGGGGTGCGCCCCCTGTAACTAGCAACGGCAACTGGACCTGGAGCTGAGCTGGGCCCTGCACAACTAAGACTGAAAGGACAACAACTTGAAGCTGAACGGCACCCTCCACAACTAAGATTGAAAGGACAACAACTTGACTTGGAAAAAAATTCTGGAAGTACACACTGTTCCCCAATAAAGTCCTGTTCCCCTTCCCCAATAAAATCTTAAAAAAAAAAAAAAAAAGAATTGGAATGCTTCTGTGAAGAAGAGTTATCCCTTCCACCCAATTATTTATTCAAGTACTCATTTAAATCAGTATGGATTCATGGATATTTATTTAGTCTATGAGTTATAATACAATATTTTTGCTATTAATAATGTTTTGTTCAAATTGTTGCAAGTTGCTTCTTCTGTCCTGCTGATACAACCACTATCATTTCTGAGTACTTGTTTATTTTCTGGCACTTCACAATGTTCCAGGTCTCACCTTCCTGTCTCCCCTGGGAATTAACCATGTCTCCAAGGACCCCTGGCTCTTTTTAATGGAGAGTGATATTGAGAACCAAAGGTCTGGACACTGGGTACGCTCATTACTACTACTGGTATGTAACTGTTTCTATGTCTCTTTAATAGACAGAGCTAGTTGACAGATGCAAACACACTCAAACATCTATATTTATGTCTCCATCTATCTGTGTGTGCATGCATGCATCCACCGGTTCAAACAAATACCTCTGATTCCAATCCAGTACCACAGGGTTGATTCTGGATGCCAGCCTTCTCTCTTTCCTCATTTGTACGTTCCTTCTCAGTCAGAAACTTTATTCTCATTATTATTTACAGGTTTTTTTTTGTTCAGTCTTAGTATTTGTTCAAGTTTATCTACATATCAACTAGTCTTAAAATTTCTAAATTTTATCCTTATGAAAAATCGATTTGCAAACTACAGTACAGTATTTGTTTTTAGTCTCATGATACTCCATTAAATCATTTATATAAAGGTTTTTGCTTTCTTAAAATGTTTCATATAAAACTGATGCTCATCAAGCCAAACACATTCCACTTGAAACTCAACAATACATTTCTCCATGCACTCAGCATGCCAGCTACTTCTGTGTTACACCTGCTTCTGCTGCTCCCTCAGCCTAACACCCTGTCTGTCCTCTTCCCTACTTGTCTGCATCACATTTATCCTGCCAGGCACCAATCAATTCTGTGCTAGTAACTGATTGGTCATTCACAATAATTCTCGGCTTACAGGATTATTATTAACAATAGGTTAATACCAGTCTCTTAGTCTGCCATAAACCATAATTTTGAGATGGCTTCTGCAAGTCTGATTGCAAACTTAACTCTAATATTTGGTTGGTGTGAAAGTAATTGCGGTTTTTGCAAGTATTTTTAATCTTGTAAACCGCCATTACTTTGGCACCAACCTAATAGCAACAGCGTGAAACAGAAAGGTTAGTCTCTTCCTGTATGTTTCAGCACCCAAACCCCAATCCTGATATGATTAATCATGAGACTATTTTTTTAAAATTGAAGTTGTATATCCACCCCAAAATCCTTCCGAAACTTGCTACATTTGCATCTGTATTTGCCCTTTTCCAGCGAAATCACAGTGTGTCTGTCACATATTTCTCACGGCTCGAATCTTCACTTAGCACATCTCTCTTGGACCTCGTGAGATCTGGGTTTTCAATCTTCAGCTCTGGGCTTCCCAAGGGGAAGCACCAATAGTCGTGCACTTCCTGAGCCTCTCTCTGCATTGGGGCCCCCAGGGCGGCCTGGCCTCACTTCCGACTTGGGTGACATGCTGTAGTGTAATCTTGGGAGCAAACTCACAGGGACTTACCTTTGTCTGACAGTTGTACAACTACACCGTTAGTAAATAATGCAGTCATAATTACGAAAGCAAATCTTAAAAATGAAGTCGCTATCACCGGGCAATTCAAACCAAGTCAGCAAATAGAGATCGGTTAATGCAATTTTCTGTGGTAGCCCTGAGAAAAGGTGACAGAGTTAAATATAAAATTGGTGTCTTTTCACCTCTTTGGTCTTTCTACTCTTTTCTACTAGATTAAGCACATTTTCCTAATAATCAGTAAATTGGAGATTAGTACATTTTGGTTGCTGTCTTCGTAAAGAATTTAAAAAACCAAACTACCACATTTGAGATTCTGTGGGATTATTGTATAGAAGGTTCATTTCTTCATAAGAGAGTATATGCTTACCTGTGAGTACTTCAGAGATCTGAAGACCGTGCAACAGCAGCTATTTGTTCTCTGAAGGAAAATCTGACTTATGTGCTTTATCTTCAGAATCACACCCAAACTTCTTAGTATGGCATAGAAGTAAGTCCCTTTGAGATCTCCAGAAGCATGCAGGACCCTCAGTTCTTTCCTCTGTTTTTCCCCTATTCCCTTCCCCCAATCTATTCCCTGAGCCGTCCTAAATCACCTGCAATTCCCAGAGAGTGGGACATATCGTTTTACAGAAGCCCCAAATCCATTCATTTTGCATGACCAACTCCCTTTCCTCCTTCCAGTTGCCTCTTAGACATCCTTTCCTCCAGGTTGTCTAAGTCTCTTGGAGAATCCTCATACGGAAATCCGTGTTGTCTTCTGCCCTGGGAGGGTGTCTTATTCACCACATACCCTCTGAGCCTGGAAAAGTGCCTGTCACATGCAGGCACCTGTCAGACACTTGATAAATAAATAAAGGAACCTTCCAATCCAGGTCCTGCAAAATGACTCCCGACAAATATCTGTGACCCTTACCTGCTTGCGCATCACATCGGTAGCCTGCATAATGTAGCGCGGAGGCAGTCCGTGGCTCCTGGCCAGAATGATGGCTTGCTCCACGGTCACGCTCAGGGTGCACCTGTAAAGGCAAGTCAAATCCCACCGGTTCCTGCTAAGCACTTCAGGACAGTGTGGGTTACTTAATGCAGGGTAACAGAATATGCCACCCCAAAACCTGCCACCTTAGACAGTGACTTATTTCCCCTTGGGTATCTCCCAGGTATACATGATATATACATGTTAACAAATATCTGTTTGTTTTTCTCTTGTTAATCTGTCTTTTATTACAGGGATCTCAGCTAAGAACTCAGAAGGGTAGAGGGAAAATTAATTTTCCTCCCCAACACTACACTCAAAATTGGAAAGCACCAGCCCAAATCAAAGCGACGCGACAATGAACCATTGATTTTCCTACACAGAACATGTGTTTAAAAATAGATTATAAAGCTATGCTTTTGGGGTCCAAAATTAGGTATTTAAGTTTAAAACAAACCTATAATGAACTATGTTTATGCGAAAGTTTATACACAAGGAATTAAATAAGCAGAATTCTAATGGACTTTATTATCAGATATTATTCTTTAGTGATATTTTATGTAATTTTAAAATGATTTCCTAATATTTTTCATTCATTTCAACATATTGATAATTTATACTGATATATGCCCAATATTGTAGAAAAATAAACAGTGAAATTAGATCAGAATTGATTTTTAAAAGAAAGTGTGCTTCTAGGATCCAATCTAAAAGACTGTAAAATTTTAAAAAGGAACTTTTGTTTAGTTATACAGGAATGTGGTGCCCAGAGCAACCCCAGGAAAATTCAAAATTCAGTCTCTGAACTTAGTGATTAGTGAGCCTTTCTCCTTTTCTTTCCCTTTAAAGGTTTTGCTTTTATGTTTTTCCATATTTTTCTTTACAGCAACTCTTGGAGCCTATGTTTAACTATTTGTTAACATTTTCAGGAGCTAGTCTCTGAATTGTTTTTTCAGGGGTACCTTTTGTATACATCTAATAAAAATGTTCATTACTTTTAGATGTTTTCCCTAAAATTCAGATTAGTGGGTTTTGTTTTACTTCACTTTTCAGTTTATTGGTATTTTGATTGTCTTTTCTCCATGTCTGCATTTACGTCCACCTTTGATGGTGCTTTGATGTTTTACACGTGTATTTTTCTCGCTCTGTTTAGTTTCTCCTTCAAATGAAAGTAAAGTCTATAATGCAAGTGCTTATATGTGAGGACTATCTAACCCTTTCATCCCTGGTTATGAGAATGTACTCTGGAGTCTAATATATTTGGTCAATTTTCATGCTGATGAATTAAGAAAAAGAGGAGAAAGGTATTTAAAACATACTGCTGTGATTTTAGAAAGAACTTGATGAAGTGCAACCATGTTATTGTGCAGAATCGCATCTAAGGAGAAACATGTTACGTTTCATTGGCTGTTAAATGACTTGAAAGGCAGCTCCCTCAGCAACATTACAGAGAATTCTCTAGAAAGCATTAATAACACATATTCAAATGGGCTAATTTTGTAGATAGCTTTTAGTAGTACACAATGTTTACAAATATTTAGTGTACGAGTCTGTTAACAGTATATATTGTAGTTTTACACATACCTGCACACTGTAAGACAGTATATGCCAATGAAAGCCAAGAGGTATCAGTGACAGCTCATATTTAAAAATCAATTTTTTACAAACCATTTCTTAGGTTACTCGACAGACCATAACCTTTTCCTCCTCCTTAGGCTCTGCTCTACTCCAATTTTAACTCCTTATTGATCCTAACATTTTAATCAATAATGCTCATCACACCAGCTGAATGAAACTAAGAAAAAAAATCTTTACCATTTTTCTAATCACACTGAAGTATCTCCATGCTTCCTGATAAAGCATGACTTGCCTACTCATAACGAATACTCCTTGTGAAAGATTTTTGACGGGCCACCTACAATTTTCATCCATTTTCTTAATCCTTTTAAACTGATTTATTTTCTCCCTAGTTGAAGTTGTAGTAAACAGTATCAGTGCAGCAAATTATCTGCCAGACACGTTAAAAGATTTAACTGTAATATCCCAATCAATCACTGTGGCCAGTAACGTGCTCTCTGACAGGGTACTGTAAAGTGTCACTTGTTTAGAACCAACCATACATATATCACCTAACAGAAAAATCTACCTTAACATGGATAGGTATATTTTCTTCCACTAGCAAAAGAGATGGCTTCATCTAACTTGCCTTTTCATACTGACCACTGTGTATATTCTATCTAGGTCCCAAGATTAATTTGCAAAAGTGTTTAAAAGTGAAAACTTTTTAAAAGAGACAACCAGGTCAGTGAGGGTAATATTGCTTCTCTTTGATTCACAGTTGATGCTTCCCAAGGAGACTTAGTTTTTCAATGACAACATCATAGAAACCCATTCTCCCAAATTAAGCTTGTGAAAGAAAGCCTAGTCGTAAATCCACAATTTCTCTGCCAATAAGACACTATTTGCCTTGTCACTTTTTACCTTCGCTCAACTATCTCAATCTGAATGCCAAGTGGAGAAAAGAAAACAAAAAAAAATCAGCATTTGCAGGAAGCATTTCAATTCTGGCATTTGCTGAAAAATTCTAGGTCCCGAGAGTGGCACAAGGTTTTTCAATGGTATATAAGCATGTACGCAGTCAGGTTTTATGAGAGATCATTTGATATTGTAGTTACTTCTCTGATTACCGGTGCGACGGACATACTAACCCCGGACAAGAGAGTCAGAATCCTAAGCAAATCCCATTAAGTACAAGACTTCCTGTCTGATGAACCAATTTCCATTTTAGCACTATCTCTGTTCTAACATTAGACCGTAAACTAAAACTTAAATAAATCTATATTTTTACACTATCCTGGAAAATATGGGCCTTTGATTTTTCAACTCCTTTTAGCTGCAATAACACTTTAAAAAATCTTAGACAACTCTTTCTCTGGGAGTCACACACACACACACACACACACACACACACACACACAATCAAGAGTAGAAATCGTCCTTCATAAAAAGCTAAATGTAACATATACGTTGGAGAAAGTTGTTTCATAATTTTAGTAATAAGACATTCAAAGTAGTGGCTCTGCTTAGGGCAGACTCCTGAGGAGGTGTACTTGACAGGGATGCAAAATTATGCAGAAATCACAAAATTCCCCATAGAAAGAAAAAGCAAAGGGTCAATATATCTGTGCTTACAATGAATAAATCTTCTTGACATATTTCATGTTAAAAATAGATGCCACATTGCTCAGAGATTTAGCATAGTTTTAATATGATAAATGTGACCTGTAGCTAATGGGTCCAATTTAATTTGAAAGGCACTTTGATTTAGCAATGCTAAGGAAGACACAAAGTACTTTTTATTATTCATCCATTCATCCATTTATCCATCCATCCATCCATCCATCCATCCATCCATCCATCCATCCATCCAAAAATATTTTTGAGTGTCTACTTTGTACCTACAAGTTCCATTAGGTGCTGGCAGAAGTGGATTTACTATCAAGCTACAAAAGGTTGAGTTTGAGGGTCCCTTACTTGTATGGATCCCTAGGAACTTGTTTATATTGTCATATGCTCTAAAAATTTGCAAAAGCAAAATGTGTTCATGGCAAATGGTTATGACTGCTATCTTTTTATAGCCCAACTACTCTCTGTCATGTTTTGCAATGTTCAAATGGCCATGGTTATTTCTGGAACTAAGCTAAAGTAAGTAAATTAGGGGTGCATTTAGGTTAGGTTTACTGGGACATATGTATACGATTCATAGTCACTTCCATTTATAATTAGGTGAAGCATTCTGCTGTGGGAATGGATTACAGAGTATTCCTACTGCCCATTGTGCAAATTCACCCAATGTTGAAAAGGGGTGCAGGATCCGTGGCTGTAATGCAGCAAGTTCCTAACCTGGGGCACCCAGGACTGTAAGTACCCGGTCTGACAATTAAGTTTGCAAACTTGTTGCAACAATGTTGCTAACCTTTTTTGATATCAGAGGGATTATTCATTATGAATTTGTACCAACTAGACAAACAGTTAACCAAGTTTACTATTTGAAGTGCTGAAAAAGCTGTGTCAAAAAATTAAGGGACATGAACTTTTCGCCAACAATTCACAGCTCTTGCATCACCACAATGCACCAGCTCACACAGTACTGTCTGTGAGGGAGTTTTTAGCCAGTAAGCACATAACTGTATTGGAACAGCCTCCCTACTCACCTGATCTGGCCCCCAATAACTTTTTTCTTTACCCGAAGATAAAGGAAATATTGAAAAGAAGACATTTTAATGACATTCAGGACATCAAGGGTAATACGATGACAGCTCTGATGGCCATTCCAGAAAAAGAGTTCCAAAATTGCTTTGAAGGGTGGACTAGGCACTGGCATCAGTGTACAGCTTCCCAAGGGGAGTACCTCGAAAGTGACTGTAGTAACAGTGAGATATATAGCACTTTTTCTAGGATGAGCTCGTGACCTTAATTGTCAGAACTTCTATGTGTGTGGAGGAGGAGAAACAAGTTTGAAAATGCATAGAGCCAGAAATTTCTCTGTGTAATATTCTTCCAAACACCATGGTTCTTACTTGACAACCATTTAAAAATTAGTAAGACAATAGAGGAGTAATGTTGACACTGAAACGTTTTTCTAAGCTATGAATAATTATTTTTAAAAATTGATTAGCCATGCCAAGAAAAGACAATTATTTTTCTAGTCTCTATAGAAAATTCTATTAAACTTTTTATAATTTGAGGAGGCAAAGAGTATGTTACCCAAAAATGTGGGGAAAAAAGTCTATAGACGTATGTCAGGTAATTGAGTAATAAAAAGATTATTTTATATTTCAGATTTTTAAAATGCTTGTGGTGTTCATCAGCATTTTAAATTTCATAATATGTTTTTCTCATATTCTAAATAAATATTAACTTTCATTCCAATTTTGTAATTTTCTACTCTTTTTTAAAAAGAGAGCACTTAACTTCAAACCCAAAAAATCTTCATCCATTCCACTGTGCTTGGGGATGCAACAGCAATCAAAGCCGAGCTCCATTCTTTTTGATGATCAAATTTTAGTGAGTGGGAAAAGAAAATAGAGAAAAAAATGCATAATATCAGGTGGTGATAAGTTATCCATAAAAATAAACTGTGTAGGGGAATAGAAAGTGAATACCGTGGAATGGCAGGAAGAGGGGCTGTTACTGGGAAGACCATTTCAGGGAGAGCAAGTGCAAAGGTCCTGGGGTTGATACTTATAATATCAGCTTAAGAACAAGTGTGGAGCTGAATATCCTGGGGCACTCAGAGAGGAGAAGGGGATGAAGTTAGAGAATTAGTCTGAGTCTAAGCATCCATGGCATTGGGAATCAGACTTTAGGAGTAACTGGGTCTCTTATTTATTTTTTGGTTGATATGAAAAGAATCTCAACATTGACATTATATGACATAACAGAACAATTTGTTAAGCAAATTATCAAAGGAATTTACTAAGCACCCAATCTTAACATCCTATCTATATTATATTCAAAGCATCTTAAGTTGTTTTCCAGGCAACTTTTGCAAAAGGAAACTCCTTATCCTGAGGCTTCTCAGCATGTCACCTATTCCCTCCTACCCAGAACTTTCTGCTTGTGGTCAGCAGTACCATTTCACAAACTTCTTCCCAAACCAGGAACATTTGCCCATTTTGGAGGTGTCTTTCCCTACTTTCAAAATATCTTGGCACAAGACCTATGTGACATGACGCGTGTGATGACTCAGCCATGCTGTGTCAATGAAATTTCCATTGCCCTTTGCTACTGGGCTCATCCAGTTAGTCCGTCTATATCAGGGGTGTCCAAACTTTTTTCAACGGTTTTCACCAAGGGCCATATGCGGTAAAACACACAAACAGCCAAGCCACTCACTCGAGGTGAGGTACATATTGCCTCACCTGGTTTATTTAAATAAACTAAATATATTTTGGGAATTTGCTGTGGGCCAATTGAAAATGGATTGTGGGCCCCAGATGGCCCACGGGCCGCAGTTTGGACACCCCTGGTCTATATGAACGCATTATTTGGAAAATCTGAGCAATATGAGCTTTTGTAAATCCCAAATTTCTCAAATCTCACTGTATTTTAACTATTTAAAAAAGCATTCTACTTTTTATTTTGAAGAGATATTCATCAAAGCAACCCTGTGGTAAATTCTTTTGTAAGATTATGATGTCATAGGATTAAGATAATTACACGAAGTTCGATAACACATTTCCACCCATGTCTCTCTTATAACTTGGGGTTTGGTTGAAGTAGAGTTTACCTGACTATAATTTACCTGCTACTATGAGTCTTTTATTTCATGGGTTTGTCCCAACTGATCCTAGACATTAGGTATCAATTTTATTTTGTATGTCGAACTGTGGAGTGACAGGTCAGGAAAAGCGTGTAAAATGGTCTATTTGCCAGTCCTATTTCAGGATGCTAGGGGTTTAAAATGACCAACATGCTAACCTCTCAAATAAGTCTCAGTGAGAGACAAAGTTTGGCTTCCTACATTGGTCTCATAGCAAAATATTGTATTTCAACTATTTAGTAAGGCATATCTATTACACTACATTTAGTTTATAAGACTTCAAATCTTGAATCAAGTTACATGGAAATGTAAATCCTTTTCAAAAACAAATCAAACAGGACATTTTATAATAAATTAGATAAAAGATTCTCAACACCTAAGGAACCACCTACTTATTTGGTCATTTACCCTGATAACTGATACAAACACCAGTTTTACTCTAATTACCTTTTAATACCTCCAGAGGTCTAAAGGCCTCATTTAATGTTGATTCAAATTGTACTGAATAAGGAAGCCAATCCCCCACGAGTTGAAATGTGTTAAATCAAACACTTGGGGAGACGCATCACCCCTTTTGGGCCACAAGTGTGACGTAGTAACTGAAGCTGACATGGGAAACCAGAACAAATGTGAGGTTTATGGCTTTGAGTTCTGTTTCCTTACAGTGGATTTATTTGCTAACTCCCAGCAAATCACGGTCAGGCATTCTGATATTTTCCTGGGTAGCTCATCGTTATATTGCTCTCTTGGGTGATCCCACGTTTTCTTATTGTTAGTGGAGAAGGGGCATCCAGATTCTAGTTATAAGCTGGCACATTAACTAAAAGACCTGGAAACCTAATGTAATAAAGATCTCTGAATTTTAAGCCACAATAATTTGCCAAAAATTAACATTAGGTAGACGTCGAAGTGAAGAGATTTTTAAAAAGTAATGAAAAGTGAAAAGGCAACCTTGAGCAAGGGAGACTGTTTTTATTTCCCCAAATTTTAAAAATTGAGGATGAGACTAAACATTACTTTAAAAATTTCTATTGTATTCCTCAATAATATTACATACTCAATTAAGACTAAAAACTATTCCCTAAAAACAAAACCCACTGGAGTCAATGAATTTAGGGATACATGTTGCTGCTTCAAGTTACTTGAGCAGTGATTTTTAACTATTTTGTGCAATCGCAGAATTGAGACACTTGGATAAGTATGTTACTATTTTGTGTGCTAGTGCAGTATAATTAGCAGAATAATTTCCTGTGAGAAAAATCTGATATATGGAAAACACACAGCCAAAGTCTAAAGGCATGTATTATGGTTTTCTGAATTTTAGGGAACCATTGACCAAACAAGGGTTTTGACGAACTGTGGAAATGTCAGCATTAGGCAGGACCCCTTCACAATCCACATAAACTGGCTAAACATTGAAACTCATTTTGAATCATTTGCATTAACATGAAGATTAATTTGATTTTTACGAGGTAAATACAAAGTGAAACAAATATTTAACGATTCTGAAATCACTGAGTTTTGCTCTGATACGAAATCCTACGCAACGATCAGAGTTTGGGTTTGTTTTTTAGCTCTGGACTTCTGTGTGTTTTGCCTCATTTTCACCATCCTTTGTAACTATGATGCTGCTTTTCGTCATGGAAACAAGAGCAAGAAAATCCCCTTAGGGCAAGAGCATCACTCAGAATATATGTATAAGGACAGCTTGAGAATCTACTATTTTTGATAATATTCTTCACATGGTTTACACGTCTTTATATAGCTCTACATTTATTTACAGATTTAGATCTTTAAAAATCATAAAAACCATTTCCCTTATTCTATGACAAGTCTTCTTTTTCTCTCCTTTAATTAAAAGCCAGGTCTATTATAATTGTTCAAGTGACTGTCACAGACAAGTTATTAAGAATCTAATCAGCTGTGGTTCTCTGTGATACCGTAATAAGCTCAAGTTTCCTGGGCAGACATCGGTGTTGGAGGAGAATAATGTGTACCTATTTCAATCCCAAGAGAATGAAGTAGGTGAAATAAATGGGACCATCAGCAGCTACTAATGTTATTTGCACACCACTATTTTATACACAGAAGCTTTTTATGATAGATGGAAGATATTATCCATTTATCACTTACCAATATTTTCCGGTTTCACAATATACTTGCAACCCTAACAGAATCAATTTTTTCATCCTGCCATAATGACATGTTATATATTCTTCCCCTCTACTATAGTTTAAAAAATATGTTTCCAACCTTCTGAGTCACTTCACTTAAAAACCCAATCTTTAGACCATCTTTCTCCTACTGTTATTATTAAACAGAACTAGTGCCACATAGTAGGGCTGTCTGGCTTCCCGTGTGGTTCCCTTGTCAAGACCTCAGACTGTAGGTGCAGTGAGGGCAGCCCTCTCGTCTCCCTGGTTTGCTGTAGCACAGGGCTTGGCCATGTGGTAGCGCTGCATAACTAGTTTTATTTTCCCTCAATGATTGTGTGAATACACAAATACTAGCACCTGATTCTTTTCCAGTCCTAAATATTTACCTTTATTCTAATATTTACATATACTGTACTGTTTTTGACACTAGGAAAGGAAACCTCTTATCCTTGAATTCAAGGGGGGCCTGGTCAGCTGCTCTTGAGTGATTTTCTATGAGCTCTCAAAGGAGGATTCTGAAAATAAGCTCCAATAGGTTCCAAAGTGCTGTGCATTCTATTTCTTACAGATCAGAGGAGGTAACACTTGCATTTTTCATACTCCTCTTTCATCCTATTGTAACCCAGCCTTACTGAGATATAATTGACATAGACAAGTTTAGGGTGTGTATGTGTCGATTTGATGTACTTATTAGTTGCAAAATGATTTGACCACAGCATTAGCCAACACCTGTATCACATCACATAAGTATCATTTCTTTTTCTGTGGTGAGAACATTTAATATCTATTCTTTTGGCATCTACTGTGATTTATTAAAATACATAGTTCTTGCAAGGTTTCCCCTAGTTTAGTAAGCATGATTTAGTCGTGTTTAAACAGATGCATTTCATAGTTCTAACTCTGGATTTACTATCAGAAACACAGATTCAGATTGAAAAAAATGGAGTGTTTACTATTGCCACGTCCCGTAGTAGATGCCTTCACATATATTGCTCACTTAATCTGCGAGCCACCATTTTCAGAAAGAAATCATTATTTATAATTCACTAATAAGTCTCTGAGAGACCAGATGATGCAATCACGGTCACACAGTGAGTAAGTAACAGGATTCAAAACCAGTTTTCTCCTTCAAAACCCAGGGCTCTTTCCATTATTCCAAAATCACATCACATAGATGACTACATTTAGAGAACTCCAGCCCCCGACATCCATAATTCAACAACCGCAATCTTGGTCTCAGCATTCACACTTTAAATGCATTGTTTTGGGAAAGATTAATTTAGCCAGCCCAAACCATCTCACTATGAGTATAGACCTCATCATACTAAAATGTGCTCATGATTAAAAAGGAACTAGATTTGAAGCATGCTAAGTAAGTATATCGATTGTAAAGCAATCAAGTAGTAAAAATAAATTGAAAGGAGACTGTGTTCCTTCTCTATTACAGATGTGCATTTTTCTCTATAAAATGCACTGTTCTGTGTAAAGTGTGTTCATTCCTGCAGCGATCTCATTTGTTCTGGCTGCTAATTACTTTTAACTACTAAGTACAGAGCCTCACTGTGAAAAGGCTATTGACAACTAGAATGATGCACCTGATTGAAGAAACCAATCATTTAATGTGCACGGTTCTATGTTCCCTGCTCTCTTTTATTACCTTATACCGAGGGAGAATTGGACTCCTGAGGGCTAACGCAGAATGTCACATACTGATCAACCCGGAGTGGCAGCTATGCTTCTACACAGGCAGAGTCTGCGACACCAACGTGGAAAGGCCACTGCTGACCTACTGGTCTTCCCCACCTTGCTCACTCTCCGCGGTGCATTTGTGACAAATGAAAAGCTTGAGAAAATTGCCATTAAGTCAGCGGGGATTTCAAAAACCCAACCCTGGTGTTCTTGTTCCCCTGTAACAGAGAAGACACTTTTCTTAATAGGGCAAAGCTATTTTCAACAATGAAGAAATCACTCTTCTCTCTCTCTCTCTCTCTCTCTCTCTCTCTCTCTCTCTCACACACACACACACACACACACACACACACACACTAAAATGTTAAATATTCACACTCTTCCTTTCGGAACATCTGAATGACAGTCTAACAAGAGCTGCAATCCAAAAGCCAGTAATCACTCAGGCAGGTTTCCAGTATATTCTATAGAAATAATCTCCGGATGACTATTGATGCTTCCAACATTATCATTTGACCCTTGTCAAACAGACAGTCTGAGGAAATCTTGCTATGGCTGTACTGAGTTCCTAGATTCCTCAGCCTGAGACCTGAAATACGGGGCTTAAGGAAAAGAAAGCTTAGAGATGGCAGGTCCAGCGGGGCAGAATGGAAAAATGACAAAACGGGATGCAGAAGTGAACAGAACAGCTGCCACGAGATCCTGGCGGCAGAAACGCAGCCAAAGTGAATGCTCAGCTCACTCTATAGAGCTCCAAAAAAGCATTTTCACATTTCTCAGGGAATTAGTCATGCAATTCCCCCTAGAGATACTGGGACTCTGTACCGCAGCTTTCAATATGTGCCCTGGAAAATCTCAGCGTGTATCTTCAAACCGAGGCTTCAAAATCAACTGCCAGGCAAACGCATTCCACATCCCTCATTCCTTTCCATTCACGCACATTAAGGTGTGTGTTTCTTTGACAGGCTTTCATGACTGAGGCAATCACTGACGTTTGGGATGAGTAAGTGAGCCCTCAGGTACTCAAGGACGTATCTGCATTGCTGAAAATACGGAAGAATATGAAATATCCGTGCGTAATTTAGGACCTTAGCCCCAGGTTTCATTCTGCTCCTTCACAGTTTAGATTTTTCAGCCTGAACTCATTCACCAATTCATTCGTTTTGTTTTTTGGGAGTTGAATTGAATAGGTTGGGGACCTATCGAAGCTACGCGAAGTCCTTCCACGTGACCTCGCTATTCCCACCTTCTCTACTTGCTATCTGACTTTCCTCCTTACTCCTTACAGGTTCTTGGATCACACCAACACTTACGGGTGTGACCGGTACAAGATTTCATCTGTCGCCCTGGTTCTTTGACACTATACCATCATTGTCTCCTTTTGGCCCTGTTTATCCAAGACACCGAAAACAGCTTTGTTTGAACATTTTTGTACCTTGCTTGTCATTCTTTCAGTGTTTTATTCTGAAGCCCCCCCCCCCTTTGTTGCTCCCCTTAGCAGGGCACACAGAGGAATGGGAGGTGGAGAACCAGGGAATTTAAATACTTTTTTTGCACTCTCTGGTGATCTTTTCTCAACGAAAATGCTTGGCAACTGGTTATTCTTGTCTCACACTTCTGTGCCTTCTCCTGGAATACCTTTTCCCTGCTCCTAACACCTAAAGTGTACTTAGTCCCCAAAAGTTCTAAGTAATGTTTTAAACCCAGCTCACATATCAGTGAAGACCTGGTCGCCTTCTCCTCTCTCCCTGCACTAATTTATCACTCCCACTTGTGTGTTTTCATAGCCTCTTTGTGTGTGTGTGTGTGTGTGTGTGTGTGTGTGTGTATGTGCATGTTTATGCATGTGTATGCCTTTAGTGCTTGCTGACTATAAATACATCAGAGATGATTCCCCATAGAGGTGAACCATCCATATCTAAAATTCAACAGCTAACAGATTAATTCAACATCCCTGTCCACAATCCCCTTAAAGAAAAATGCATATTTTTCCCCTGTGGCAGCCCCACTCCCCAGCCATCTTTCCAAGCTGAATAGTCAAAACCAACTTCCCCCTGTTCTCCACTTCTCACCAATCATCTCCTCCTGATGACTACCATGTCATTCCTTTGGCATCTATTCTTTCCCTCCCGACCTTTGTGTCAGTGCCTTAGTTTGGATCGTGTCATCTCCTGCTGCATTACTATAATATTCTGGCTACCTCCATGCCTCCATCCTTGTCCCGTTATAGAGCACGAGAGTGAGCTTCATTTTTTAAAATACTTTTTAAATACCTAATCATGGTAATCTTTTGCTGAAAACCCTTCATTGGCTTCCTAGGGACTTCAGGAGAGTCCCCGATCCTTAAGTTAGCAGACAGGGCCTTCGGTTCTCCAACCCGTTTAGCCCTCTAGCGCTCATGTCATTGCCCAGAAATAGCAAACTGCGACCTCCACCCACGCAGAGTATTCTATTTCACACCCAGTGTTGTTTTCATGCTATTCCTTCACACTGAACCATCCTTCTCCATCGCCATCACCTGGGAAACGATATTCATGCTTTAAATCCTGTCACAGGTGGTACCTTATACCTTCCCTGCTCCCAGGATTTTAATCTTACTCCTCTGTATTCCTCATGAATGTGTTAGATGACCTATTGCCAATTTAAGATTAACATCATAAAGGCAGAAACTGTGGCTTCCTCCTGTACCTTCCTCCATGCCACCTGCTCTCCTACTCCAGGTTCCCAAAGAAAAAGAGGCAATTCCGATCACGCAGACAAAAGCGAAACATTTATAGTGGCGAGATGTCCATGCTTCTTCTCTCCTCTGGCAGGTGGGGCATTTGGTTTATGACATTTATTAGAGTAGTTATAAAATCACTACTTTGAAGCCCTCAGAAACATCCCAGAAAGTGACTGAAATTTTATTTTGCTTTCAGTGTAATTGTACAGATTTAGAAAAAACAGTAACTATAGTTTATTTAAAATATTTTTGAAGAATCAGGTCCTGTTGAAGAGTTTGTAAATTAGATTTTGTATTTATCACTGTTAAATAGCTAAATATAAATATAATTTAGTGATATAAATACTTAAAATTTACTGCTATGCTCAAATAGTCAAATTGTGTTTGGCAACTATAGCTATGAAATATTAACTATAACTAATTTAAATTAGTTATAGTTAATATAATATCAATTAAAACATATTGAATGTCAAAAATAACACAATTAAATAACAAATACAGATATAAAATATTAAATATAACTACTAATTATATATCTAGATTATTTTGTGAAGATATGTTCAATGTATTGATTACCTAGACTTTTCCGATTTTACCAATGGAAGTTAATTATGCACAAGCTCTCATTTTATATGTACTGAAGTTAAGGCTTGTTTTGTCACTATCATAAGATTACTGGAGGTCAGCACAAGAAACCATTGCAATAAGAAGTCATTCTCATAATTACTGTTCTGGTCTTCTTTCACAGTAATCTAATTTTAAGAAAACAATGGACATTTTAACAGAACAGAATAATTTAATGTCCTAATTTTAAGGATTCAAATCAATTGCAAAGAAAAATCTAAGTGACAACTATATAGAGGTTGCCAAAAAGAAAACGCATACACTTTTTAAGAAAGGAAAAAACTATTAAAATTGTAATACTCAAATTGTAATACTGTGTAATGGCTCAGTGCGATGTCAGAGGGATAGTGGATGGGGGAGGGGGGTTCACACAGTGTGAGGGATATAAATGATAAACGTCTAAGTATTACTTTGTCTTGTGTACCTGAAACTAATAAAATAAATTACAAAAAAAAAAAAATTGTAATACTGTGTAATACTGTTTCCCTAAAAATAAGACCTAGCTGGACAATCAGCTCTAATGCATCTTTTGGAGGAAAAATTAATATAAGAGCCAGTATTGTATTATATTATATTATATTATATTATATTATATTATATTATATTATATTATATTAATTATAAGACCCAGTCTTATATTATAGTAAAATAAGACCGAGTCTTATATTAATTTTTGCTCCAAAAGACGCATTAGAGTTAATTGTCCAGCTAGGTCTTATTTTCGGGGAAACATGGTACCAATAAACAAAAGATGAATACAATTCACGTTTGACTTCTGCAATTACAAGAGGTGCTCAAAGTGGTTACCATCAGCGTCCAGACATTTCTGATTATGGCAAACTACTAAGTAATATGTAGATAACCTCACTTAAAAAGCATATACATTTTTTTGGCACCCTCAGTATGCGTAAATTTGATCACCTCTTTAGGATAGAGAACTTTAATGAAAGATAATGGGAAAAGGCAAAAGAATGAAACTTCTATCATATTTGAAATATTTGATTTCCTCCGATAATTTTAAGAGACTATACCTAGATTATTTATCTGGTTGTCAAAATGAGCATAAATTGTGGAGTTTTATTTGTCAATTTTACAATTCAGTATAATGTGAAATTCTAGGTTTACTTTTCTTTTCTCTCCCAGCTTTACTGATGTATAATTGACAATCAAAAACTGTACATATTTAAGGTATAGAACTTGGTGATTTGATATATGGATATATTGTGAAATATGCATCATAGCTAAACTAATTAACATATCCATCACTTCACTTAGTTACCATTTTCTTTTTCTTCTTTCTTTTCTTTGTGTTAAAAACACTTAAGATCTACCCTCTTAGTAGATGCCAGGTATATAATACAGTGTTGTTAACTATAGTCCCACTGTTGTACATTAGAGCTCCAAAACGTACTCATCTTGCATATTTGAAATCTGGTATCCCTTAGCCAGTATCTCCCCACTTCCCCCTCCTCCCAGCGCCTGCTAACCACATTTCTACTCTCTGTTTCTATGACATTGGCAGAGTAATTAAGATTTATACTCATATCCTATCATGACTAGGATACACTTTGTCTTTCTCCCAGAGCCCCACTATTATAGCATTTTATTTTCTCTTTTCTAAAGATTAGAGAGCAATTTTATTTTTTCATTTTTGTTTTTTGTGTTTCAATTCATTAATGATCTTATTAGATATCAAATAAACGATACTAGTTGACTTAATCATAATCAAATTATAATGGTGTAAAGACAAATAATCAAAACTACAGCTATACTTAATGACAATTTGAAATGTCATCTTTGTCACTGCTATTGCTACCCTTATATAAAAATTATTTTAGACCAATGTGTTTCGGATTCCTGACTACAGAGCATAATGTTAGAGCCTCTTATTGGAAATAGACAGTATCCTGGGAGCATGAATTAGCAGAAATGTTACTTCTGTTCTATTTAGCCATCTTTCTGGTGATTTAAAATTCAAGCACTGCCACTAATATTGTTCCTGAATCTCTCAAATCATTATTGCACAGAAAAATAAAATGGATATATTGGAAAACTACATTTGCTTATTGCAGTATGTATTATTTTTTTTCTGTCTATGCCAAGAATCTAACCTACATATGGAAATACCCAGAGTAAATCTCCTCCTCTTACTTGATAATTCAGTTGCAGGGTAGAGAAAGATGCTGCTTGATCACATACCCTATTACGTAGGATTCTGATTACCTAAGTCGTTACCTTGAGTGCCCCACATTTGTAAGATCCTGCATTTTTTAATCGGGGCCTACTGTCAATTTGTCCTTTGATGCCATAGTGATGAAAGAATCAAATGGTGCTAAGAAAAAGTCCTTTAAATTTCAAACGACAGTGGTTTTTAAAATTGTTAATTGAGAGTTACTCAGAAAAGATTCTTTTTAAGTTGCTTATATGAGTCAAATCATTACGGTTATCTTCATTTGAAATAAAAACTGTTCCATTAACCAAATCGGCAATATACTCATATATTTCTCTTTAGCTGTTTTTCTATTTTGACTCCTGGATTTCATTTTTCTAACAAATGCTTATAATCATACTCTGGGTCTGATCCTATGTTCACATGATGGGTTATATAAGCTTCTGCTAGTACCGTGTTTCCCCAAAAATAAGACCTAGCCGGACCATCAGCTCTAATGCAGCTTTTGGAGCAAAAACTAATATAAGACCCGGTATTATATTATATTATATTATATTATATTATATTATATTATATTAATTATATTATATTTATTAATTTTTGCTCCAAAAGACACATTAGAGCGGATAGTCCGTCTAGGTCTTACTTTCGGGGAAATACGGTACAAGAAGGAGAAGACGGATGATTGAGAATTCAGCCACCATTTGTATTACCGTCCAATGTGAAAACAAGTCTCAGTTTCAAAAAAACAAAAACAAATAAGAAATGTATTTTGGAACTAGACCCCTTTGAAGTTATATATATAATAAATATCCTTTTAGTTCCTCAAACTTTATATATATGTTAAAACTAATTCCTACCATGTATTAAAGAAAAAGCAGTCCAACTCTGGAATACGTAGATGGTGGCTAGTTTCATGTTCATCATTGTTTATTCATAATGAGAACAGGTCGGCCTTGCCACAGACTGTTTCCCTCTCACACCTGTGTGGAGTTCTAAACAGAAAGAGTGGGGACACCACAGGTGCTGGGGGTTCCCTGAGGCAGTGATCTGATGGTGCTATTCACAGTCCCCTCTGGATGTTAGCTAAAAATGCAGGGTCTCGCTTCCTGAAGGAGATTCATTCTCACCACAGAGCATGAAGATAAAAGGGAATTTATGTGTACAGATCTCCAAGGTTTTAGTTCAAAGGCATCTCAGGTGAGTCAGGATTATGAGACTTGTACTCAAGTCACCCTGCTTCCTGCAGGTCCATCCCAGGACTCTGACACCCCAGAAACCCTTTGTTAATAGATACAGAGAGTAATGGACAAAAACTGCCTGGAACAAGCCCTTAGATCAGGGGTGTCAAAACTTTTTTTAACATTTTTTACCAAGGGACATATGCAGTAAAATACACAAACAGCTGGGCCACTCACTCGAGGTGAAGTACGGATTGCCTCACCTGGTTTATGTAAGTAAACTAAACATATTTTTGGAATTTGCTGCAGGCCAATTAACAATGGGTTGCGGACCGCAGTTGGCCCATGGGCCGCAGTTTTGACACCCCTGCCTTAGAGGGAAAACTGTGTTTCGGATTTCTTGCCCTCACGGGAAATTTCTTTGGCATATCCTTTCAGGTAGCCTCTGGAAATTTCCACCCCCTTGTTCCCTGTGGCAAAGGAGGAAGAAGCTAGTGGAGTGGGAGGAAAATGGTGTCTGTTTTTGGACACAGCGAGACGCATGCCTTGGGTTTTACAACATCTGCAATGTAGCAATTTATATCAGTTAAAGAAAAACAGTTGGCTAGTAAAGAGTGGGGTGGGAATAAAGAACCAAAACAAAACGAAATACTGCATTGAATGAAAGATGTGGCAGTAGGGAATAAAATGGAAATTTAGAAATCCCTGTAGCACGCTTTTGGATTGCCTGCAACAAATAACTGGCTTGAGTACAAAAGAGAACTTTAAAAGCCACAGTGCTGATTCAATACTTTAAAAACATTCACTTTGGCAAAAAGTTGTCTATAAGGCAGGTATATTGACAATATATAGCATAAGTCTTTGTAGGAAAGGAAATTTAAAAGATATTCAAATGTTTGTATTTGTTAACCAATGAAGTCTAAATTAAAGCGCTACTGAAATACCGTTGTACATCTACTGAAGAAACAGGATATATAAATGGATTTGAATACCCTCTACATACAAACAAGGTAAGGTGACTGTGTCACAGACTACCTCACCTCACCTTCTGGTTGTGTTATGCATGAGAACAATCCTTTCGAGAACCTAAACAATAATATATTAACCAAAAAAGTTTAAACTCTTGGACACAGTAATTTTATCTGGAGGATGTTTTTGTTTTCTTCAGCTTACTGGAAAATAAATTGAAATTTGAATAGCAACATAAAGAAAGGTGCCTCTTTGTACAATATTATGTACAATAGAGAAAGAGGAGAAACCACTAAACTAACAGATGAGGAAACCGTGGTATAACAACTGGGTGGAATATCATGTAATAAATAAAAATGATAATGAGAAAGTCGAGGTGCACATTTTTGAAATACATATATGGTTACTATGAGCAAAAAAACAGATTATTAAACTACACGTACTTATAAAACTATGTTCAAATGTGTGTTGTTTGATAGAAGTTGCAAGAGATGATGCAACATAAAGATAAAAGCAGGCGTGTCAGGATAGGAAATTTTGGAAATTTTCCATTTATCAAATTACCTTTTAACACCATGTTGTTATTGCTTAAGCGGCAAAAACCTGATCTGAAAAAGAGACACTCCTGCTATCCTTCCACCATTCAACAGCAATAAAGATATTTAACGTTAAGTGAATGGTTTAAGAGAGTGTGGCAGGAAAGTTCATGAGCAGAATTGTAACACACACAAAGGATTATCCTAGGAAAGAACATTTAATAAAAACAAAGCCGGCCAAATGAGAAGATTGTAATAATTTATCCTGAATTCTATTCCAACTAATCGCACATTCACTGTTGTATGCAGCTCTGCCACCTAATTCAGGTCGGCATCAAAACATCTAGAAAGTCATGCTAATTAAGTCTGCCTTTGCATACTGAAAACTCTCATTGTTTTCTTTAATATCAAACATATGCAGTATAACTCAATACTTTTGAAATATTTTAAATTCTCCTTTTTTCGCAAATAAAATCAGAAAAGGCAGGAAATTTACTGTTTAATGTGGATATCATTTGTTGACAACCTCTCGTCTTGGTTTTAAAAGTAGATGACAGGAATACTATAGTGTGTGTAATATTTATTGTGACTCACATTGTGAACTTCTCCCTTTGGTCGGAACCTGAAGAGAAACCTCCCTGTCTAACGTTTAGTGTAGGTGTCTATCTACCTGGGTTCCTCTCTAGCTGTCTGAATTAGAATTACTAAGAAACTATTCTAGAACTAGTCTTACGTGGGATTTCTGATTCCAAAATAAATTAGCACACATTTTATCACCATGAAGAAATCTAAGCATAGCCTCCTCTAAAAGATGAAAGATAATGTTAAACTCCCATTTTATTCTGCATAATGGAAAAACAAAACCATACCATTTTCAAATAATTTTAACCTTAAATTCAATATCTGTCATGGAGCATTTGGGCCTATACCTGGGTAAATGTCTCCAAAATGAATTAACGAAAGCTATATTTATTTTGAAGTATAGAAATGGAAAAAAGTCAAACTCCTATGAAATTCCAATGTTATCTAATTCCAGCACACCAACGGACACAGCAATTGTAAAATTGTGGTGGAGGGTCAGTCTTTTCCTCCTGTACAACGTCAGTCACATTCTCAAATTGCTCCTGGAATATCCGAGAACAATTTGGACAACTTAGTCATGGTTCTACAATTAAATGGCAGAGTTAATCGCATTAATGTCCAATAAATTAATATGGAGATAAGAGAAGATGCTTGTCGTTTCCAAGACTGAAGTGTTCGCTTGGTTGTCACAGCGTATCTAGTCCTCAGGTAACTACGGTCTTACACCAGGGTGAAGTGGGAATACGAATAATCAAGGTGATGACACTTTGCCGAGGCCACTATGGCCGCCGGGCTGTTCCTTGAACACATCATACATGCTCCCACTTGGACGCACATTTGCCTGACTGTCCCCTCTGATGCTCAAGTGCTCTTTCTCTAAGTGAATCTGCATATCTTCATGCAAGTCTCCAATGAAATGCCCCCTTTGGAAAGACGGTAATACCTCTTCTTCCTGTCCTGTCATCTTTCACCCCTCTACCTTCTGTTCTTTTCTGTATTCAACCTACCACCTTACATTATTTATTTACTTACTTTCTCATCTGTTCCCCACCCCAACACAATGCACATTATATAAGAATACAGACTTTATTTTTTTCAATGCTGTATCCCCAACAACTAGAATAGATCTGGTACATAATTGGTGCTCAACATATATTTATTGAATGAAGGAGTAGTGAGTGAATAACTGAAAGAATGAATGAATGAATAAGAACAGAATGATTGAATGTGACTTGATCATACGGGAAAGATCACTTTTCTGCTAGTAAAAAAAATTAGGAAATAATTTTATATATTTGGTTGCAATGCTACTTTCAAGTAAGCTCTTAATAAGCTTGCAATAGAGCACACAGTATACAGCAAATACAATAGAAGGAAAAATTCTGTATATTGTGTCAGCCGCAAAAATGTCACGCTCCTTTCAGAAAAATAAAGTCTTACCCAATTTCACAAGCAAAAACATGCTGTGTAGGACTTACAAACCAGAATTTGGGCATATCAATTCTAAACGGAATTTTACACGAGAACCTTCTGCCTTAAATCTCCTTTCTCCCCGTTTCTACCTCTTCAACTTGACCCATTCAAACCCAGTTCAAACATCACCTTCTCTATGGAAAGTCCCTAGTTCTAACCACCTCAAAGATCTATTTTCTCTATGAGTTTTATTTTTATTTGCAACTTCCTTAGGTTATTTGCATTTCCTTATAGTCTAGGTTGGTTTGTTATTTTTGTTAGTTTTATTATGTTTTTGTGATCTTATTATGTTTTATTATTATTATTGCTATTATTTTTGTTGTTTGTTGTTCATATTATATGTCTCTAACATAAATGTCACCACTTCATGACATTACACAGTCAATAGTACCAACTGCAGTCCTTTGCATGGGTTTGACGTACCAACTAAATGTGAATAAACAATAATCGCCATCCTCAAAATCTAACTGGCCTCGAACTAAGAAGAGACAATGATTGATGACAGAAGATCTCCGCCTACTCAGATTACAATGTGGACTAAATGCTGCCCTGCATGGTTCCATTTCCTCATAAAGCTGAAGAGGTGACAGAAGAGGAGCAGTCATTATAAAAAGGACTTGATTTGTGGTTCCTCACTCTCTTTTTGCATCTGATGTCGCTAAATGCATTCATACAGCTACCTCAGCTGTCCCAGACAGAGCACCTGAACAGGACCCATCTAGATTTCCCCTTACGTTTTCAGGAACAGTATATTGTGTGGGCTCCTGAACTATAATTTTGCCAGGGGTGGGAAGATGGTAGTAACCCCAAGGCAGCATCCAGCTCATCACAGCTGGGCAATAAGGATGCAAACCAATGAAAAGTGAAGTGTCCATCGAGTGCAATGAGAAATGTTTTGTTTAGCTAGCTGCATCCGATCCGACCAAGCAAGTTTTTACAGTGAATAAAATCGATGTACACTTTTGCACCTAATGTATAAATCTTGTAATATGAATATCAGGGTGATAAGATCCTGGGCCACAATGATATAAATGTGGGGCTGTATTGTTTGGCATGAATAAATCGTCATGGATAACATAAGCACGAAAGCCAGGAAATACTGTGGAAGGATGGTCTAATTTCTGAAGTCTAAGTCCAACTACATCTGAGTCCTTGGAAGGTTTCCAGTTATCATGTCATGTAGCCAACATGTAAACAAGAACCCCCGAATGGAATTCGGTAGCAAAGACACAGACCACGGTCAAATTCACATACCGATGCACCCCGCTGTTACACATGATGATGTGGCAGGCCCCCAGCCGGCTGCAGAGCTCCGATGACACGGACAGCAGCCCCACTCCCGAGGCACTGCACGCTGTGTTCACACAGGCAGCTGTGCGCTTGGACCGGATGAACGAGGCTACCAGCCGGTACAGTTCATCCAAAGCATTAAGAGGCCTCATCAGCTGCAGGACAAAAGGACGGACACAAAGTTCCACACATTTAGTAGAAAGAAATCCCTGCAGATGGGATACAATTCATGGTTGTTATCACGTCTCATGAGTCATCGAAACTATTCTACTATGGAGGGAACAGAACTGGAGACTCCAACTTGTTATAATGACGTACATGTTGCTCAAGAATAATAGCAGAAAAATTAAATTAGAAAGGTATGTAGATGGCAAAGTATCCAGAAATGCAGTCATTGAGATTTACCTTATCGACATAGGCGGCTTTGGATGTGGAGTTTGGTGGTGAATTTGACTTGTCCAAGTAGAATGCCCTGGAAGAATTCAAGGAATAAATTATCATTTATTGTTAGAAAAATTAAAATGCATGGAGACATACAAGTTTCACCGACTTCCTTTTAAATGAAAATGAATAAACAAAAGTGTTGAACACTAGGCTGGAGGGAATTGCCAAAAAAAAAAAAAAGTCAATCGTCTTCAATTCAGAAAAAAATGATTAAAGACTGTTTTTTAAATCCATATTTTATTTCTAGGCTTGCTTCCTCGAGAATATTCAGTTTTTAAAGTTGATAATTCAATTAATATTTTTGGTCAATGTCTGTCAGTAGTATACTCTGGCACAGAATTCTAGAATCCAGAATGACAGGACATTTTTTCCCTGCAATACTGCTTTGGTGTCAGCTCTCAATCTAGTTATCTTTGTTTTGGGGCTAGTCTATATTTTTTCTCTGATGAGTGAAGATTTTCTTTGTATTCTAGATGGTCTAAAGTTTTACCACAAAGTGTTTAGGTGTTGATTTATTGTTTATCCAGACAGTCTCGCAGTGTACTTTCAACTTGAGGAGTCTTGTCTTTAATTCTAAAACAATCTCAACTATTATCTCTTTGCATAATCTCATGTGTTCTCTCTCTCTTTCTATCTCTCTCTCTCTCTCCATATTTACACACACACACACACACACACACACACACACACACACACACACTCTTTTTCCCCATTGTCTGCATTTTAGGTGATTTGCTAAGTAATATCTTCCCTATGAAAAAACAGTTTATCCTTTCTACTGGGGGTTTTATTTCAATACTTATCTTTATCATTTCCAAGATTCCTGTCTATTTCCACCACTAAGAGGTAAACTCCCCCACAAGAATGTAAACTCTTTGTGGATATGGGTTTTATTTACTTTGGTTCATTGCTGCATCTCTAGTACCTAAAACAGTGTGTGGGACATAGTATGATCTTAATAAACGGTTGTGCGGTAAATAATTAGATAATTGACTCTTTTTATTGCACGATTTTCTGTTTTTTTTAATGGACTGCAATCCTTTGTTTATATTTTGAGTATCCAAAATATACTTTGTCAGGCTGTTCCAACATTATAATTTCTACTGGATCAAATTTATTTTCAATAGTCAATTTTGTTGGCTATTTCTTAGTGTTAGGCTTCCTCATGTGTGTTGGAATTTTGTTTTGCAAGTTCATTTAAAGTGGGAGGATTTTTAATTTAGTTTTATTTAGTTTTTTGATACAGCTCCATCTCTTCTCTCATCATCTTTCCCTCCCAGATGATTCTGTGCCCATTTTGTGCCTAGAACCACCCAACTATAATCAGTTCCATGTTGGTGATTCAAGTATTATGTTGTGCTGACAGCTGGATTATTACCAGTCACATCACTGAACTATTGAGTGATTTGGTTCAGAGCTGAGTTTAATGGCCATGTCAGCTTCCTCGTGTCATCTTAAGCCCCGCCTGCCATCTTAAGTCCACACAAAAAAAAGCTATAGTCTCAAGCAGTAGTGGGCAGGAGATTTTTCATCCTTTACTCAGAAGTGGAGGAGACCTTCTCTATGCTCTGGTTTCAAACAGTGAGGCTGGCTTTGGACTTCCACCTAGTAAGGAATGACTTCAATTTCTCATTACCCTGAAGAAATTGTACCAGCCCCCACTGTCCACCACCAGTGACCAGCAGGCAGAGCTTGTAACTCATTATTGCTCGTGTTTCCTTTTGCTGCCTGGGACAGAGATGATGAATTCTGACTTCAGCTGTGATTTTACCACTTTCTGTCTTCATATTTTATGTAACATTGCTATATGCTTGGATCAAAGGTGGCACTCCAAAACCTTAACCTACAGAGATACCCTGATCAGACGTTCTCATGCCTTCCTCAAGTGAGCTTGGTTAGAAAAAAAAAACAAAGGAATGCAGTTAAAAAGAGTTCATGGGTCTACAGAAAAGAGTTTTGACCTCCTCCCACGGATTCAAGTACCTCATTTTTACACTGGATATTAGAATTATCTAATGTATCGATAGCATAATACCGACTATTAATGAATGCATACAATGTGCTCAGTGCTATGATAAGCAAACAGGACTCATTCGAGAGACAATAAAACTATTATTCAAGTACACACAGTAGAAGTACGAGTGACATTGAAATGGCTTAATTGGGTGCCCTGGTTGTGGAAACTAGCTCTTCCCTACCTTGAATCGTTCAGGAAGAAACATATTCTATATAAGCAGCCGAAGTACGGTTAGTGTCATCTAAGGAAAACCTGACTACTGAAACCTGCCACTGCAGCAGGCCACACGGAGCATGCCCCCTACTTTCTGAAAGAGATGTTCCTTTAAAAAACAAAATGTTGTCACTGGGTCGGACAGTTAAGAGCAGGATCATATTGATCTAATTCTGTTTTATTCACTTCAATTGAGTTGGCAGAAATCTTCAACTTTTCAATGGGGCAAAATCATTTAAAAAAACAAACCACAACATATTTGCTGAAGAGAGGGAGCAGAAAAATAACTTTTATAGACTTAAAATAAATAAATGTCCACATCATGTGAAACCTTATTTAGAAACAATCTCATATTACCTAAGCTGTTACGTAGCGGAACTAAAATAAAAAAGCCTCTAATGATATCATTGCACCCTTGAAAATAGTCTTAGAGGATAAAGGCTGACTAAAAATTCAGTTAAATATATTACTGATTGAGACTTGTACAAGTAGGTAATATTTGTTAATCCATGATTATAAAAAGCAACAAATTATTATAAAATATATCTATGCGCTGATGATGTCTAGAGAAAATAACCATGAAATACAGCCACCTTGTTAGTCTTATGAAATCTACATAGCCAACAAATATTTTAGTCAGTTATTTGTAAATTTGTTTGGACTTGAGGTTGCAACTAATTTTAGGTATTTTTCCATCAGAAAGAAAAAAAAAAGGTTGTTGAGTCTGATATTTTACTATCCCTAAGATTTACAGGTATTCATAGAACTTCAGTATTTTTCACAATACGACAAACTGTGGACAGGAAATAAATGTCTAATGTACTTCCTTTAATTGCAAGTCTTACAATGTTCCTTAATCAAAATTTATGAGAAAGTTAATGGTAAAATTGGATTAACGCCAAAACTGACCATAATTTATTATGCTTCGGAGGTTAGTAAGAATGAAGTCATGGTCCTTTGTCTCAACATAGCAAATTTTATGAAGAACATTTTGAAAGTGCTGCTACTATTTTATATAAGCTGAGCAGTAAGTTTCCTTTCAAGCTGGCATACATCAGGCGTCATTGTCACAGTTTTATAAATTAACTGTTGTAACCAATGAATTCATTATAGTAATATTTTTTCATTTAGTCCCTATAGAATAAAATACCAGGGCTAATGCTGTAAGTTACAACCAGTAGTGACATAAACATATGCAAATCAAATAACCGCAATGAAACTAATCTTGTGCATTTATTTCCTACACTTGAGTAGTGAAGACCAGTACACAGGTATCTATAATGCAAGGCAGGGATGATGGGTAAGTTAAAAGGTACAAAAAGTTACTGGTATATGCCCATCTGAAGAAGAAGGAAAGCCACATAAGAACATTACATAAGAGTTAGACTTTGACAGGAGGGTGGGATTCTGAACAGGTCAAAATGGGGAAGCAGCATTTCAAGTAGAGGCAACACCACAAACAGCAGAACAGATACAGAAGTGGATGGAGCCAATTTAGCTGAAGAGCAGATTCATGTAAGGGAGGGAGAGAGAACGCTGGGCAAGTAGGCTGGATCCATACTGTGACAAAATGAAATACCAAAGTAAAGAAACGTAATTCATTGGTTAAGCAGTGGAGAAGCACTACACTGTAAACACTTAGCTACCAGTGAAAAAGACTAAATGGAAAGAAATACACGACACAAAAAATATGAAACTTTATGGAATTTAGAGCTTCAAGAGACGTAGAAATGAAAAGCATCATTCAGCATTCATAACATGGAAATAGGGAATTGATTTTTGCCATGAGAAAGAAAACGAATCTGGGGAACATAGAGATTAATTATGGAGAGTTATGTAACCTAATACACTAATTTCAGAATCAGGAAAATGCTTTCTTAAATGGGTAGAGAATTAAGAGCATAGCTCTATAGGGACAGGCTGGCGATACATGGATGGTCAGGTTTTTACACAAAGAGACAAAATGCAACAGTGTGATGTAAAATATTTAAACCTATTAACTTTGTCATAGGAGGTACGCAGAGGTTAAATCAGTGACAAAAATGACATTCTTCTCATTTGGCACATCTCCCACCCCCACCCCCTTTTTTCCTGGGCATGTTGGAAGACATCCAATTTTCCAAGAGAGATGAGTAAGGCATACGAGACACTGGTGTTTTATAAATAAGGAGGAACAACTACAGTATTCAGCTCAGATCTCTACTATATTCTTGCTTCTTCTCCAGACCACTGCTTATGAGATCATCTCTATATTTATAATAATTTATGGAAATTTCTTACTTGGCCAGACTCATCTATACATCTTCTAATATTATGTCCTATCCCCAAATACACTGTATCAGTTAGCTTTTGGACTTTAGCATTCGTTCTGCATTTCAAAAAGGAACTATAACAGTGGTTTGTTCATTAGAGCTATTAGTCATAGAAATGATTAGACACGAAGGTCTGCCAATTAAGTGCACGAATTCATCCTAGAAAAAGTGCTACATACCTCACTGCTGAATATCACTACAGTCACTTTCCAAGTACTCCCCTTGGGAAGCTATGCACCGACGCCAGCGCCTAGTCCACCCTTCAGAGAAATTTTGAAACTCTTCTTCTGGAATGACCATCAGAGCTGTCATCATATTACCCTTGATGTCCTGACTGTCATCAAAATGTCTTCCTTTCAATATTTCCTTTCTCTTCGGGTAAAGAATGAAGTCATTGGGGGCCAGATCAGGTGAATAGGGAGGATGCTCCAATACAGTTATTTGTTTACTGGCTCAAAACTCCCTCACAGACAGTGCCCTTTGAGCTGGTGCATTGTTGTGATGCAAGAGCCATGAATTGTTGGCGAAAAGTTCAGGTCGTCTAACTTTTTCATGCAGCCTTTTCAGTGCTTCCAAATAGTAAACTTGGTTAACTGTTTGTCCAGTTGGTACAAATGCATAATGAATAATCCCTCTGATATCAAAAAAGGTTAGCAACATAGTTGCAACAAGTTTTAATTGCCAGGACTTGTCAGAACTCGTATGTCATTATAGCAATGGTACAGCAGTTGACCATAGGTGTCACTGTGTGTCTCATGAATATTATTGCTAAACTGCATTTGATTACCATAGCACTTAAATCAGGGGAAAAAAAATATTCTAGAGGAAATGTCATTAAAAGACACTGATCTCTTGTATAAGCAAATTATCACCACATAAGTCTAACCTTTGCCCACAAATAGGAGAAGAACGCCTGACGAATAAGTAGGTGGGAGAATGTTAATTTGCACCTCCATCCCACCCACCTTCCATGCCCATAAGCATTAGCCTTCACTTCTCTGGCATAGGTTTTACTTAAAGTTACATGAAATTAAATTCTGAATAATGAGATAAACTCGGATTTGCCTGGACAAATGTGTGTTTAGCCTGTCAAAAATGGAGCATCTAAGGTTATAGTCATTTAAGACCAGCCTATTAGCAATTAACAGCTCCATTTCTACTTGAGTGTTGGGGAAGAAAAATGCCGGAAAGTTAACAAGACAATCATGTGACCACAGAGGGCAAGACTTTTTCACATTACGAAAAGCATTTCTGGGAGATTTCTCTTATGCCCTAAACACAGAATTCTGGTGTCAGAGGTAACGTAGACACACCCCAGTCCTCCCTTATTTCACTCTCCTTTTGACAGCCTTCCACCTGCAACTTGACTGGATTAAAATCCTATTCTCTGCTTTCCAAACACTCCTTTTTTCCACTTTCATTCTATCCCTCTTTTCATGAGTTTGCCAGGGTGATATTCCTTTCCTGTACCTGTAACATGTATATATCACCACAGGCACCATCTACTGTTAAGATACAGCATACATTCATATTTTCCAATGGCAACACCATGCCCTACCATTTTGAAACAGAATCTCTGTGGAAATAAACCGAGAAAGCAAGTCCTTGAAAATAAGAAAGGCTTTCCAAGCCTAAGGTTGGACTATATTAATAACAACGCATCTCATGCATCCAGGAAAAAAGAAAGAAAAAAAAAAACACAGCAAAGTCAAGTAATATTTCTATTTTAAATGAATTCTATTTAATTTAATAGCAATCAGTTATATCTCCAGAAAAAGTGGCACTTGCCTATGAAAGGATAATGTTCAAGTTTAAAATCATAAAAGTCTTATACAGGCTCAATTTATATTAAGTTGACAGGTCAGCTGCTTCTCCTCTTTCTCTGCATTCCTCTTCTAACTGCAGTTGTCATTTAAAATTACCTTTCTAAAGCATCGTTACAAACATTTCACTACCTCACTGAAAGTCATTTAAAGGACCCTCCTGACAATTTTCCCAAGAATTCTTGTCCCGTCACTCACCTCTTCACCCTGCTGAGTTCCTGTTCCATCCCCCCAAACAAACTGTCCACCTGAAAACCTCCCCACCTTTTCTCTGCCTAGAATTCCCTCTCACCTCCTTCTTCGTGACAAAAGTCTGCCGACCCTTCAAAATCCCACTCAAATATAACACCTTGAGAACTGTCCCACAGACAAATTGATCTTACTATGTATGTAATGTGTACTGAGTTGCATTCATTCAGTCATCTTTACTAAACTGCATCCTGTCAGCCGGCCCAGACCCATTTTTTTTTTTAAATTTGCAATCCCATCATCAAAGACCCTGCCTGATACACAGCCTGGATGTAGTATTGAATGGAATCGAATTTTATTTCACGAGCGCTATAAAGGAGTTGGAGTTACCAGACTATCAAGAAACTAAAAATATATGTGACCTAGTAGAGGAATAAACACATAGTAAACATCTCAATTTCAAAAACAGATAAAATAATTATTATGCACATTTAAAACAAAGATTCTTTGTTTGCAGGGAGGACTCTTCTTAATCTTATAAATATTGGGTTACATCTCAATTAGCACTGAAGCATGATACTTTTTTAAGGAAAGTAATCTTCAGGACTTAGAAAATTAGAGAGGAAAGGTGTGTAATAATCTCTCCTTACTGAGGACAATTTCGATCACACAAAAAATATTCATAACGTCCCTTGCAAGCCTCACAATAGTGTTGTTTTACTCCAGCAAGAAATGTTGCAACAAAATTCTTTTCTAGTTTTAAGTAAGCAAAGAATAAAATGAACATGATTAAGTACTATTACATGACGTTAAGTACCTAACTCCTGGCTTTTATACTTTTAAACTGGAACCTATAAAAGGCTGTGTTTTCTTCTACTGGCAAAATTCAAGGTTCTTAGTACAGTACCTGACACACAGCAAGTCATCCAATGGTAGCTATTATTATTATTATTATTATTATTATAATTACTATATCTTTAATTTAAAAAAAAAATTTTAAATACAAATTATATATATATAATGCGTACAATATGATTTGACATACATATACATAGTAAAATGATTACTACAGCCAAGCTAAGATACCATTTTTGTGTGTACTGAGTGCACTTGAAATCCTTAACATCCTTCCAGGGTTCGATACAGTATCAGGAAGTATAGACATTGTGCCTGTATATTAGATCTCTAGACTTAGTCATCCTACATACCAGCAAAGCTGTGCCCTCTGACCAGCATCATTCTCTTTCCCCCAATGTCCAGCCCCTGGTAACCACCGTTTTACCCTGCTTCTGAGTACAACCCCTTCCGCTTCCCCTCCCCCCGGCCTTCTTCCCTCCCTCTGTTTCCTGCTTCACATCACTGTTCTCACTCTGAACACTCTCCTGGGTTATCTTTATTCCTCTCAGGAACCCAGATCTGTCCATGTTTAAACCCCAGATTTGTGGATTCGTTTATTTGTTCAGTGAACAAATAAGGCAGGCACAGTGGCAGGCACTGAGGATAGAAGAGTGAAATAAGACAATAGTTACCTGCGAAAAAGCTGTGCTTGAGAGAGGACAATAAACAGCTCAGTACAGTCAGTGGGATGGGTGACGTCACAAGGCTTAGCAGAGTGCTAAGGCACATTCGTGAGCACATTAGGACAAGCAGGTATTAGGCGAAAGCAGTGAAGGGTCTTTAAGGCATAAGGAGAACCTTCAGAGTGAGAAGAGGAATAGTCCATTGAGATCATGGAACTTAGGTGTGGGCGAAGCTACTTAATTACCTGGAAAGAGGGGGAGGCATGAGAAATGGCAGTTGGGAGATAACTCAGCAGATATAAACAGTAGATGAATGAATGAATGAATGAATGAATGAATGAATGAATGAATGAATGGAAGGAAGGAAGGAAGAAAGAGAAGGTAAACAAGAAAAGAAGGAGGAGATAGACAGGGGACAGAGGTAAGGGGCTAGAAGGAGGGAGAGTGGGAGATGGAAGGAGGGGCAGAGGGAGCCAGAGAGAGAAGGAGGGAAGGAAGGAGGGAGAGGGGGAGGGAGGGAGGGGAGAGATAGAGAGAGAGGGAGAGAGCGCCCTATGCCTTTTTTTGCCATGGATTCTGTTATGTTGCATTAGATGGAAGTGAAGAGGTCAATGATATGAGACTTAAAAAAATGTTCCCTTGTTCTTATTGTTGACAAACCACTGTAAATCTGTCTAACGTTTCTGAAATCCATGGGATCTTCAACAACAGTTGAGAGCAATAAAAAAAATACTCATCGTATAATATTGTTTTCTGGACATAAAGACATGCTCTTCACACTTTTATTCCATTACGTCAACAAGTATTGTTAGAGCATCTGCTGAGGCATAAAGCACGGTTCCCTGTTCCAGGAACACAGCAACGGCCAGAGACAAAGCTCCAGAGACAAAGTTCCTCCTCAAGGAGTGTGTACACCTCAGGTGTGAACATGTCCTTCGTTCCCAGCTGAGTGTCTGAAGAACCTGACTCCAGCAGCCTCTCTTTGTGGAAAAACAGAAACTCCTAATGCTGGCTCTTCCTACACCTGCTTTTCTACACAGTGCGGCCCTGTCCTCCACGTTACTCCAATAACATTACTTTCCCCAGACACGCACAACACAAGCTTGTTCTCTTTCCTTTGGGCTCTGCTCTCAGCTCACTTGACAATTTCCAACCCCGTTTTGGGAACACACATACACAGATGAAGGGCCAAAGCGACATAAAAAAAAATACTCAACAACAACTGCTTATTTTAAATCCTGCCTATGTCCTCTGGCTCGTGCCATTCAAACTGTGGTTCGCAGACTTAAGAAATTGCTAGCAAGAACAGCGAAACTGCATAACAATTCATAGTGTGTCACCAGGCAAACACTCAAAAGCACTTGTCCTATAGAATGGGGTGTAGAGCAGCACGAGTCAGTCCTAGGTGGTGTGAGTTGCAGGAGAGTCATCACAGCAGGGCCACACGGCAATAAGTGATATTGGAAGGTTAGTTTGTCAACCCTAAACCCAAAGTGTATAAAAACTGAACAGAAGCATAAGCATCCATTCTTATTTAAAACTTGTCATCTCTATAGTCATTTTAATTGTTAACCAGAATTTTTAAAACTGATAGTTTAACATACCGTGTTTCCCCGAAAACAAGAGCTAGCCGGACAATTGGCTCTAATGCATCTTTTGGAGCAAACATTAATATGACCAGGTATATTATATTATTATATTATATTATATTATATTATATTATATTATATTATATTATATTATCAGGTATTATGTCATATCATATCATATATCATCATATCATATCATATCATTTCATAAAGTCTCAGTCTTACATTATAGTAAAGTAAAACCAGGTCTTATATTAATTTTTGCTCCAAAAGATGCATTAGAGCTGATTGTCCGGCTAGGTCTTATTTTCGCGGAAACACCATAGTTAATTAGAGAAATAAAATTGGTAATATTTATCCATAATTGACAGATGACAATCCAATTTCACTGGAGTTTTGTTAAGAAATTGCTTTTAAAGCTTCTTCCCTCCTGTCGCCATATTTCTGTGAGACCGGTTTTCTTCTACTGTGAGGGTTGTTAAAAACAACAAAGGAAGAGTTTAGAGATACATTTTTCCCTATAAGCTATGCTGCCATTCTAACCCAGATTAGTTACCAAGCAAAAAATTAGCTCATTTCTCACACTGAAAACTTTAAATATTGGTACATGCAGCGTTTGTTCAAAGTATATGTAAAGACATTGAATATGGGGAATCACAATTTCACTCCTAACCTTTATTTTGATTGTAGAATAACAAAAATGAGTTTAATGGAAATTCTTTACTAATTGCTTGAGGAATCTAGTCACATTCAAGTGCAGTGGAGCAGAGCTGAATGTGACAATTTCCTTTTAGCTCTTAATTACACATGGTATAAAAAGTTCCCGCTTCCAGTACTCTCATTGGAGGTACTTGGAAACATTCTGCGACGTTGTTCATAGCAGAGTCAGGCAACCCTCTTTTCTGCCTTAAGGCTAAATCCAGGATTGGAAGCACAGCTAGCTAAGGCTGTATATCCTTCTGGATAATTTTCCACAATCACCTCTAGCTCATAGTCTTCTGGTGTGAAATCAAATGCCATACCTGGGTTATTTTCAGGAGTATCTCTGTGCACAGATAGGGTACTTCGAGCTCCATTTTGCATAGCTGTTTTATGCAAGTGCCCTCTACGTCTATCCCACAGGACAGGGAGATCAGCTGCCCCAACACCTAAAGCCTTGGAGAAGCCTTTGAAACTAATTTTATTCTCTGAGTGAGCTACATTGCAGGAAACCCAGGAAACCCACCTTCAGGCAAATATTGAGGAATACATGAATTTCCTCTCAGCTAATACTCACAACAGCCTATAAAGCATCACTAGCTCCAATGGATGAATAAGGAAACCAAGGCTGAAATACTAAGAACTTGCCCGGAGTCACAGAGCTAGTCCATGGAGAGTGGGGACTGGAATTCACACTTTGCCGACCCCCCACCTTCCGGTATATTAGTACAGCAGGCAATTCCAGGTCATTAACCTTCCATTTCTTCTCATTCATATCACTGCAGAAATTCCATATTTACCTCAAACCAACTAAAAAGTGTTTTCCCATATCATACACATCACTTGGTCTAATTAAGAATATTTCTCTCTCTCTTTTTTTTTTGTTTCCCTCACTTGGCTCATAAGAAACGCAATGCACGTCACAAAGATCTCCTAAAAATGCTTGTCCCTTAAGACTAACAAGGGATTTCTTCATCTTTTGGAGCTCTACCACTATGGAACCAATTCTTTTCAGCGAAAACAAAACAGGTGTCCTTTAAAACACTTGGAAATTCTCATTTTTTCAAAGAGGATTTCTATTTAAGTGCACTTAACTCTTTTATTGTAATTTATTCCAACAGCATTCAATCATTTCCCCAAGCACACACGTTAATCCTCGGATTATTTGCTACTTTGGAGAAGCAACGGAACGTTGTACTAAAAGCATATGCTTTGAAGCAGAACATCTCTAGCTTGGAATCTTGGCTCGTGCTGCCAGTTACCTGCCTTTGAACCATGCACAGAACCGCTCTGCATGTGAGGTGCTACCCCCTGGGACATCTCAGGCATTATTTTGGTTTTAACTATTACCTCCATGTTAGTGACTCCAGTCTACTGGACAGAGTCACTTGGATGTCAATCCCCTATCTCAAATCCAATTCAGTTCAGTATCTTGCCAGTTGCAATCCTGAAGAAGCTTCTTCCCTTGTTATGTCACTATATTAATGACCCAGACACCCAATCCAATGAGTCTGTCTCCCTCTCAACACGCTGTCTTCAATCGAGAATATTTTTTTTTCCTGCCTCCCCCAAATTTCTAAAATCTATACCTTGCTCTCCATCTCTATTTCTATCTGTTAGGGTTGCTAGTATCACTTGCCTGCATAGCTTCCTAACTAGCCTCTCTGACTAGTCTTGATCTCACCCCTAAATTGTCCTCAGTGGTATTACCAGGATGCTCAGTTTAAAATTCACGGCCCCTCCCCCTGCACCACTGAAAACTCACAAGCTGGTCCCCTCACTTACAGGCTTAAGCCTAAATTCCTCAGCTGTGTGTGAGGTGCCCCACGGCCTGCTCCTGCCCACGCCTCCCGCTTCCTTTCTGCCCCTCCTCATGCATCATGGTCTTGCCATGCTTTTGCTCATATTATCCCTCCCACTGAAAGAGCTGCTCTCCCCTCTTTCACCTGGCCCACTAGTAGTCCTCTGTCAACACTGCCGCATCCCGAACTCCTCAGGTTTCCCTAAATGCTCCTCTTTTGTGCCCCCTGGGCATACAGTTACCTCTACCATGGTGGTTAGTTGTGTTTCAAAATAACCTGTTTACTGCATTTACTCTCCCTCTCCTTTAAGATTCTTAGGGATGGATTGTCTGATTCATCTGTGAATGCCCAGCACTGTACACATTCCTCCACTTGCATATAAGTACACAATAAATATTGTTGAGCTATAAAGAATATTTCCCAAACAGAATGGGGGTAGCTAGGAAGACCTGTTCAGCATGGACACTAGAGACCACACTATTCTATATGAATGGTATTCTGTTAAAGTCATCGTGTCCATCAGGAACCCACCACCATTTACACTGCATCCTGGTTTGGTTGTCTTAACTTTGGGGTATTTATATATATACAAACATTCATTAACCATCTGTTAGCAGATACCTTATCAGCAATGGGTGACACAAAAGAAAAAGGCAAGAAGGAGAAACAGAGACATAAAAAGAGTATAAAGCATGATGGGATAAGTGCTATACTAGAGGCATATAAAGAAATATAAAGAAAAACACTAACTTAGGGGAGGTGGGAAGCCCGCATGAGGGGATGGATTTTGAGGTGTGCCAGGAAAGATGGGTAAGAATTGGCCAAAGCAAGTGAAATGAGACTCATTCTGGATAAAATTACCAAAAGCCAAGCAAAGATGTACTTGATGTTCTCCCTGAATGACTGACAGAATTTCACAAACTTGAATCTATACAAAATGTTGAAGTTGTGCATGTTTCAGGTAACTAGACAGCTAATTTTAGAAACACAATGTTCCATTCTTCACACAAATCAACACTTTTTAGTAAATCCATATTAATTTCTTCTAAGTCACAGTTATGTCTTTTTTGAATCAAAAGCTCGGGGCCTAAGCTAAATTTCCTGACTGGTGTAGGAGCAAAGCTCTGAAAGGAAAATTTATAATCATTTTGTTCACCTTCCATGGTACATCAACCAAACAAAGGAAGTTTGAAATGTCAGCAAAAAGGAACTGACCAAAAGCAATCAGAAAAATATTCATTGAACGAACTGGACTAGGATTCCATGAATATATATTTTTTAAAGACTGATTGTCCTGGTGATGGGCTAGAAAAGTCAGCAGAGTTAAAAATCAAAATCAATCCTGCTTCCATAAGCACTGACAATTTTTCCTCCTAGAGTATATTTCCCTGACTGAATCTTCAGGTTATGCTCATTTTCTCTTTAACACTTTCAGTTCTCGTTTATTCCAAAAGAAATTCTAGCACAGAGTATTATGATCTTCCCTTTGCTTTGGTGAAAACAACAGCTTTTCTTCGCTTAGAGATAGAGGTTATTCTTGTCAAAGGTTTCTTTTTGAAGATGATTTTATCTGCTTCTGCTTGTCAGCCAGGATATCTAATCATCCTTGATAAATATTATCACAATGAAGGATTTGCCATAAAATGTGAAAAACACACAGTTAAGTAATTCAGATCTCACTGCTGCTCTTATCTAAAATAGTATTAAAAAATTCCTTTAATGTAAAAGCAAAATAAATATTAGATATAATTACAGCTCTTCAAGGGCAAATGAATTAGTCTGAATGCAGATAACAATATGTACAGTCCAGATAAATTAAACAAGATTACATGCATAAACATACATGCAGGTGTATCACATTCTCAGAAAGCAGTGGTAGTAATGTTTAATAGAATTATAGTATTTTTCAAATAAAGAAGAGCTGTGTTGCTCTCAAAAGTGTCATTATAATTTCAAGTTTATCTGTTCTTGTCTTGTGAAATCTGAGACTTGGCCAGCCTATTGAATTCTCTTGAGAGAGGTCTCCAACAGAATCAACATCTATGCCCTTCAAATGGTCTAGAATTTTCTGGATCTGACAAGTAGACTGAATACTAGAATAAATCCAATAAAATGATAATTGCACAAAAACGTAGACCATTGCACTGCAATTTATCTGATTTCCAACTCAATGCAACTATTTTTATGGTCCTTACTACATACCAACTACAGTGGAAAACCAGGACCGGTTGTCCTCCTATGTATTGAGCAAGGCAGATAAATAACTCACAACTCAAAATAAAGCAAACACAATACAAGAGGTATTATGTTTTAAAGAGGAAAGTGGTTAATTCCAGCTGAGGATGTAACTGAAGGCTTCCTGCAGAAAGATAAATTTGAGATGGATCTTAAGTAATTATACTCTTGGAAATGGAAGTGGAGCTAAAGCTGGATGAGGCTTAAAAGAAGTTGGGTTAAAAGAAGTTGAGGGAAAACTGATAGTAAAAGAGGTACAGGAGGGCATATTGATTCTGTTCACACATCTGTTTCATGCCCCTCTTCCTCTTGAATTCCAGACTCCATAAAACTTACAATTTCCCCTTCCCCTTTTACGATTTTCACACATGGTCTTCTCCGGGCTAGAAAATACCACTCCCCACCCGCCATACCCAACACCATTATCTCTCATCCCAACTCTTCTTTCAGATCTCTGTATAAAGGTCACTTCCTCAAATAATTCACTCCTGAAACCTTCAACCATCTTCTCATCCCACCCCCAATTAAGATCAATTCCCTTCTTATACATACACATAGCACCTTACACTTTCCTACATCATTTTTTTTACATAGTGGTACAAATTTTTAGTAAGAAAATTAATGTTTCTCATAACCCATAGGCAGCATTTCCTTGAAAGGCAGCTATCTTGTCTACTGTGACTCCTCCCCCACGTGGCACGCTGTTCCTGGTACTTGGTGGGCATTCAAATCTAAGTATCCAGCAGTCTCTTAGTTTTACACTGTGTGAGAATTTGTCACTTAAGCATAACTTATATCTTGAAAATGTTAGAGCCTTTATATATTTCGTATATAGAAAAAAAATCTAGCAAAGTTTCAAACGTTATAAATAAATGCATATTCTGTATAGACTTTTCTCTCGTTATTAAAGAATCACGTCTGATATAAAATAAAATTTACCACCCCGAAACCTCTGTGTTTCAAATCAGAAAACAGAAAGAAATTGAATATACACATTGACTTTACAGCTTATCTTGGAGAAACAGAAATATGGATGCATCTTAAGGTACAAAGAAATGGAATTCAGCTGAAAGACAGAATAGAACATAAATAAATATAAAACTGCTATAGAGGAGATAAATATGCATCAGACATGTTTCCAGTTAATTTAAAAAGAAATCACATTATTTAGTAACTCTAAAGCTGCAGCTTTTAAAGAAAAACAATTGAAGGATAAAGAAATTATTTATAATCTAATTAATGCTCGCTCTCAGATTTTATTAAGTCTGTATGATTGTTGACTTAAGGTTGTTGCCACAAGTCCTCATCATATACTGTTTGCTATCCAAACAAGGAATGAGAGACAGTGTTTTATGAGTTGAATGACGGCCCTGAAGGAAGAGCCTGGCAGGGGGACATGTACCTAGTACAGTGGTACCTCGAGTTTCTAATGTAATCCGTTCCGGAAGATCATTCGAGTTCTGAAATGGTCAAAAACAGCCGACAGCTAGGCCTCAGGATCTGGCACTCAGCGGAGGCCGTGTGACACGTTCGACTTCCGAGGTGTGTTCGAAAACCGAAGCATTCACTTCGGGGTTGACAGCGTTCGTAAACCGAAATTTTCGTCAACGGAGACGTTCGAAAACCGAGTACCACTGTACTGAGATGAAGTGTGAAGCCTGAGGTCCCCCTGATGCTCATGCTCTCATGCTGTCCAAGAGTGGTACTTAGAGACACAAAATGGCAGTAAGTCCATGCCATCCTTCATGACTCTCTCATGCCAGGAGAACATATTTACTGACATTTATTTTTCTCCCTCAGAGTAGAGAGAAATGACGCATTTCATGTAGGTGCTCCCATGGGAATAGCCAAAACACATACGTACTTTGGGCCAGACGTTTCTCAGTTGGAAAAAAAAAGAAAAAACTGTTCAAAACATATGGCTCTGAGATTGGTATTTGTGTAGCATTTCTTGTTAACATAAATAAAATATATTCTTTCCACTTACGATATAAAATATATTTTAGCTTTTTAAAAACTTTCCTTTAAAGAAAATGTGCCATTCCCTATCCACAAAGGCACATCTTAAGAGAATATATGCTTTGAATCATTTTCCTGTCTACTTTCTGTAAAGATGATGAATTTACATTTAGATACCCCAAATCATAAGCCCTAAAAAATTCCAGTATGAAGCCGTCACTTCACAAAAATAAAAATCAGTAATATACAACTAATACACAACTTGTTTCCTTTTAATTTTTCTGTTTTATTTTGCTGTGAACTAATACTGAAAATATATTTAAAGCAATAATAATCTAGACCCCTCAAATTGAAAGGAGTGCTTTAATACAAGGAATACTGTTCAAAGTTACAATTATATTTTATCTCACTGGTTACCATGCAGTGGTGCTTTTTGCCAATAACCAGATGCATTAAAATAGAAGGGTTTGGTAAAGACAAATTACATTGTACGTAGGGCAGGAAAAAAATGAGGCTAATGGGAATGATGGCTCACGGCCAGAGGGAATAAAAAAGAAAGTCTGAGGTAGAAAACAGAGAGTAAGAGAGCACAAGGATGGTGACAATGGGAAATAAAAATGCCCTTCTTCTTGAATGCCTTGATTAGAATTTCTGACGGAAAACTCTACATGCTATTATTTCTTACGAATCAGAAAGAAATCAATTAAGAACTTTATCTGACTTGGCACAGGACAGTATATGTTAGGCATAGCTGTTAAACCTTTCTGCTGGCTTCACCTTGTTCACTGAGGTTAAGAAGGAAACCAGGGTGTCAGGGCTCAGATGCACGTGGCAAGGATGCTCCAGGTACACTTCCGGGTCCCTATTCCCATGGAGGCTGGAGGACGAATGGTCAGACCAGAAAGCTGAACTCTGCTCGCTTCAGTACTGCCTCATCAAAACTTGAACCATTTTGAATATTATTTGCAATAGAGGCATGCAATACAAGTGGACAGCAGGAAGTAAGTAAAATCTTTCCAATGGCTTCGGCATTGCCCTTATTAAAAAAAATCTAATCCTTCTACACTGACCTGCAGCCATTATCATAACCAGGCTGCTACACATACTTCTAAACACGCATCATCCTTCTCAAAGTACTAGAATCACCTGGGCCTTCTTTGCCATCCTCAAAATTAATAAGCTTGCCCCCACGATAAGTCTGCATCAATTATTCATTGTTTGCAGGAAGAGCTTCCCCCAGATTCCGGCAAGGCTGTCTCCTTGTGATTCAGGCTTCCGTTCTGAATCCCGTTCTTCTCATCTCTAACTACCCACTCTAGATGACCAACTTCCTAGAATTACATTTTCTCCATTGTATTAGGTTGGTCATTGCGGATTTTTGCAATTATTTTTAACCTTTTAAACCGCAATGACTTTTGCACCAACCTTTTCACTATGTGCAACACTTTATTTATGGATTTATTTGTTCATTTTCTGTCTTTCCCATTCTCATAAGAATGAAAACTTCATAAACATCGAATGAATGAATAACTGATGGTACAGAATCAGAGTAACTGGGGGGCACCTGATAATAGCTGATTCCAAACCTTAAAAACAGAGTTTGTTTTCCGTGTATAATGTTCACTTTATTCACTGGATGGCCTTAGATAGTACAAAAACTTGTGTAAGTTGTCGCTTAAAACAGAAATGATATGGAACAAACTGTCTTATTACCTAACCCGCCTAACCCACCTAGCATTGTTACTGACTCTTAACATGTTCTTAAAAACTGACAGGCATTATGGCTATCATTATCTTTTCTTTTAAGTAGCCAATTATTTCCACTTATCCTTTGATGTTCTGGAGAAATCTCTATAACTGGAGGGGAAGCCACTGTTTCCACTTATCCAGCATCCTTACCCTGTACTTTTGTGACAGTCCATTGGTCTTCTGTGGTGTTGAGCTCACCCCAGAATGGGCGCATGCTTGGTTCTGGCTAACAAGTGCCTCTTAAGGACTTTGCTGGAGCTCTCAGTGAGGGAAGGGGGTCGGGCGGAGGTGGGAGGGGTACCTTTTCTTTGAATGCAACACAGGTCTGCAGTGACTTAACCACATGTGAAACAACCCTGCCTGAAAATGACCAAGTCCATGTTTTATCATATCTTCCATGTTAAACATATTCTATTTGCGTGAAGGTGCCAGCTGTTTAATGGTCCATAAAGAAAACTATTTTACCTTTAATCACCTGGCCCTCCTAGAGGACACCACTATAAAACATCAATGCTTTTTTCCTGGAAATGGTCTACGAAATATTTAATCCCTAACCTTCATCAGAAATTAAAACAATTACATAAAAGTGTTCAAATATTTTTTCCTATTTTATTTGGGAAAAAAGTATACCCATTAGAATAGTTGAAATATTAAACCCTAAATAGAGGACTTTATATCCAAAGCAATTTAATTACTCATCTACTATAATGAATGTCAAAAACTCTATCTGCTCTTGTCAAAATATGGAAACTTTTTTTTTAAAAAAATAAAAGAACAATTAGGTACCTGAGCTTCTGGTTGTATTGCTTGACCTTTTCCAATGAGGCTGCATTTATTTGGGCTTGGAATTCTTCCACTGAAACATTGTCTCGATAATAATATCCTTCCATGCTCTCCAGTGCTGTTTGAAAGAGTAAATGTACTTTTCACATGATTTTATAACTCAATTTTGACACGTCTAGTGTAATCTTATTGATTATCAGCAAATGTATTAAACACATCAAATATGACCACATATGTAAGAAACTATCACTAACCAGATCAAAAATGAATATCATTCTTTTGCTCTCAAAATAAACTTCAAAGATTTCATGATTATCTCTGTTAAGTAGTCACAGGCAATTTCTAATTTAAACTGCCTTCTATTTTTAGAATGTTTTATGTATGTTCTTTGTGAAGCTAAACTCAAATTTCATATATATTATTAATATATAAACACACAAAGGGGTGTGTGTGCGTGTGTGTATGTGTGTGTGTTTTTACATATAAATACATATATACATACATATGCATGAGAAGCAGAACGAACAGTATTAACATACATAAGAGTAAAAAAATGAAATTGTCATTCTCTATGTATATTCACATTGTCTTGTAGCCGCAATTAAACTATGAAATATTAGTGCAATAAGTAAGAAGTATAGATAAAGTGAAATCTTAGAATACTACCTCTGCCCCAATGGTCAGTTAATTTAGTTAAAATAAATAAACATATATATAATACACACACGCACAGAGTCCCACTGATTTTAAATATTTTTTGATTAATATAGATTCCTTCTTAGTTAACATTTTCGGTTAAGTGTTTCTTTTCCCTTTAAACTTTCTGCACTGGTAATATTTTTAACCTTTTGGAGAGGAAATGAAGCACATGAAAGTGCCTGGAAGTACAAGAATTCCTATGGAAAGTTTTCTAGCAACAGGAATGACAATAGGTCCAATTTGTAATCAATTTGTCCAATGTAAATTATTTCCCCGTATAATTATTACCACTAAAGAGCCTCAATTTTTCAGCAGATTATTTCAAAATAGATAAAAAAATTAATCTTCTTTCAATACTGCTAAATGCAATAGTTTCTAAACAAAATGATAATGTTTCCTCATATTGACAGATACTCACCACCATTTTTCGGTGCAAAAATAGGAAAGTCACTGCTAATTTTAGCTGTGCTATGTATTCTAAACCGGTTAGATTTCTAGAACATTGGAGAAACAACAAATTCTCCAATTTGTTGTACAGGACATTAAATTTATTGGCTTGTTTTAAGGATTGTTACTTTTTATTCCTTATGACTTCTGCATTAATTAGAATATTTGCACTGGTTCAGCAAGCTTCTGTTCCTGAATACACACAAGAAATAAAGGAAAGTCTTCCTGATAAAACAATTCTCAAATACATGCCATATTCCATTGACAGGATGTTTACTTGTGAAAAGCAAATATTCCAGGAGGAGTCAATCTATCAGTGGTCATACTTTAGTGTGGATTCCTCTTACTAGTTGTAAAGCTAATAATGAAAGCCCTAGCATTTCAGTAAAACCACAACTCCCATGGTCCTCCACAGCTGTGTGACCTTGGCCATATTAATTAGTATCTGAGCTCCTCAGTTTCTTGATTTGGGAAATGAAAAATATGCATACCTACTAATTATGGTTCTTGGAAAAGAATTAAGTTAAATAATAGGATTAAGAGAGCCCATGACTACTCTTATCATTTATTGCAAGTGTTTTAGGTACTCAGCAACAGGCCCAGTACCCTACCGGCATTATCTAATTTCCCGGAGATACATGAGAGTGTTTAGTCAAACAGGAAGTTTTGGGAACTGAGAAGGTTCCATTCGAGAACACTTCACTTCGTGACTTAAGACCAGAAAGACTGGAGGAGAACACTAGGAAGGAGCAAGAAAAGAGGGCGGGTGAGGGATGGGGGATACAAGGAAACACCTGGGATCTAATTTTTATGTCTTGATGGCTCAACTTATCTAGAATGTCCAGTACTGCTCTAAAAGTTTGTTACAATATAAAAACAAATTGAGATTTTCATTATGTCTCTTGACAATATTTTCAAATTAAAAATAGTTAAAATTCACAATTATGTACATTTTTAAAAAAGAGTCTAACAATTTTGCCAAGAGTCTCAGCAAATTTTCATGGCACCTGCATGGAGTCGTGGGGAAATAAACAAAAAAAAAGATGACTTCTATATTTAAAAAGTAAATTTTATATGGCAAAGAAGAGAAAGGAGAACCACATCCTTTATTTTAGGTCAACAGCTTAGTTATTTGTTGTTATAAAAAAAAAGAAAAGGGAATGACGTTTTACCAAATTAAATTTCTATTTTCAGAAAAGTAGGTTAAATATATAGTAATGTCCCAACTTCAAAGTTAGACTTCTCTTTAACATGTTCTTATCTAGTTTCTGTAATTCTCATAATTTCATAATTTGTGGTCATATTTGGTACTTCCATCATTTCATACGTTCCTGTGGACCTCTTGATTTCAGACCTCCAGCCTCCAGAACGCTGATAGAATAAATTCCTGTTGTTTTAAGCCACCCAGTTTGTGGCCTGTTGTTGCAGCCCTGGGAAACTAAAGACTTCCAGTGTCTCATTTGGGGAATGTATGCACCCCATCCCTGAACTCTAGCTCCATGGATTTAAAGGTCCTGATCCTCAAAGGAGACAAAGCAGAGTCCAACTGAACTAAGCTACGGTGGCCACCTGGGCACTTGAGGCTCCTTGCGCCAAGGCACCAGCAGCCAAGAAGAGCAATCACGACCTTGGCAAGGCTACTGTTACATAACGAGGACAGGAAGAAATGTTTGGCACCCAAGTAATCCATTCAGGTCCCTCTTGGTATCCCCTTGGCCACGTTTGATGGTGAACGGACAACTGCATCAACCCTGGCCTGAGAAAGGCATCATAACCAGGGCATTAGGACCCTGGGGATGAAGGTCTTAGGTATGCCGTGGAGACCAGCAGAGGTTCAGACCGAGCGTAAGGCTCATCTACAATGGACAGCAGAAGGGGGGTAAATGAGAATCTATTGTCGCCCAAGACCAGCTGTAATAACAAGGGCTATGAGTTGTCTCATTAGCGTATTTCTTCTAAATCATCCCCCAGGAAGGGAGGCCCATCAGAGTCATGAAGAAGTCACTCCCAGTCCTTACAGAAATGCATCTGAAAGTGTCAGACGTGGACCATGGCTGATGCTCTGAGAGTCACCCACTCAGATCCCCTTTCAGAAATGAGGGGCCTGTTACCCAGATGCTATGATTGTCAGATGTCCCTCAGCTCTCAGCTCTGTAGAGCATCTTCAGCCTTTGCTGAGGAAAACTGTCCCATCCAAATCACATCCCCTCTAGGGGCAGCCAGCATCCTAATGACCTAATAAGGCAGAAGCGAAAAGGCCCAGCGCGCCTCAGCTCTCCAGAATCTAGAAATGTTGAACATTTGTGAAATGGATTAATCGAATTAAGCAATTATTAACTGCATAATTGCACAGTGTTTCATAATCCACAGTAACCCATGCCACACTCCCAGTGGCCATGAGAATAGCCTAGAAAGCTTCTAAAATATATTGGCATTTGGACCCCACCTCCCAGAGATTCTGACAGAATTGACTTGGTGTGAGACCAAGCATGGGTATTTTCTAAAACCTTCCCAAGATGATGAATGTGTAGCCAGTACTGAGAACCACTGAGAGAGAGCATGAAAACCAGCCACTGGGGAATGACCCTGAATATCACCCTCCTTAAATTCCCATTTTCACCCAGTTTAGTTACTTGCTTTATCTCACCCAGGGCTCGAGGACGCCAACAGGATGAATCTCTTGACCTGTAGGAAGTACTTAGAGAAGACTTCTTAGCATAAGCTTCACCTTCTAGTATTCTCGTTATGCTGACTTCACTGACTGGATGTTTCTATGATCCTTACCCTGGAAATCTAAATCATGTGTTTTGTCGGCCTAGATTCCTGTTCTCCCCCAGCAATGGCCCTTAGCAATGCATGTCCCCTAAAGTGTCCCCTTCTTGTTTCCAACCATGGAATTCCTGTTCTAATGGGTGGTCCCATCTCTGCAGGGTGCCCGATCAATGAGCATGCCCTCCTCTGCCCAAGGGTTGATCAGGCAAGAACACTGAGAAGAAGAGAGTACATTGGCTTTGTGTTCTAACTACAGGGTACCACAGAAAACTTTTGGAGGGCAGACTAAGAATGTCCCAGGAGATTTTCAAATTCATCTAATTTTTCTCTTTGCTAGCAAAGACCCATGTACACATGGGCACATAAAACTAAAACCCTCCAAATACATTTTCAGCCCAGTATAGACTCCAGGTGGAATCCCTTCCATTTACCACCACTTCCAACGACTCAAGCTAGGGCTGCATTTTCTGTACTTCCTTCAATCTGATGAACACTGAGTTCCTAATGGCTTCTCTTGGGAGTTTTATGAACACTGAGGAACTTCTGCAGGCACTTTAAATAAACAACCTTATCAGTGACAGATTTTTAATGAGACAAACTGCTTTCCTGTCTTCTTTACCTATCTATGACCTCAACTGGAGAGTAGCATTTCCACTGTTGCTTCTTCGATTCGTTTTTCTATTTTACTGCTATGTGAATACTAATAATACCTAATGTTTGCTGTAGTTTCTTTTTAAAGTACATTTTTTATAGCGATATTGTACTTACAGAAATAACATATATTTAGGGGTTCTTTTTAAATTCATTGTAGCCACAATTATAAAATAGAGCTTGCTGGCAAAGGAATCGTTTTCCTATGCACATTTGCTGTTGGGTATGAATATTCAGCTATTTATGGCTGATGTGTCACAAATGTAATAATTTTTTTAGAAAAGATGCTTAATGCCATCTGTCATCTCAGTAATGATTTCAAAGACAGAATTTTTAATGAGAGAGACATAAAGGAAAAGAAGTAAAGAGGCATTAAAAACTGTGAGCTCTGGTTAAACCCTACGAAAGTCAACATTCCAGACAAGTATCCTTCCCTACCTTCTAAAACTACCTCTCTGTAATGGCTTTTAACATAGTTTAGGCTAAATTGTTCTCCAAACTTAGTGCCGAAGTCTATTTTAACTCGGTTTCTTCTTTTTTATTCCTTTTTATTACAGGATCTTTTATTACCTTTATGGATCCTACTATAGTCCTCCAAAGAAAAATGAAAGTACCTTCTAATAACTCTTAAGATCTTCTCTTCACTGAAATTTCCCTCTGTTTAAATGTACTTTTGCCAAGAATCTGTTGGAGGCAGTCATTGATTTTAAATGATGGCAACAGAAAGAGAGGTAATCCATGTTTTAGAATTAAAATACTATGCATATGGTACAAGCAGAATTTTCACTTGGTAGTGAATTTAGATTTCATATCCCTGTCTGTTCTTCAGTTACAGAGGTTGATTTTATTCCTCTACACTTCTCATTTTTTATTGGAAAATAAAAATTCCACAACAAAACCAATGCAAGTCTTCGAGACTCAAAAGAAGGAAAAAATAAAATGTCTATGGTACCAATCAGAAAAATTGATATAATCTTGTGACTGCAGCCTGAATTTAAAAAAAAGAAGAAACAATCAAAGACTAGAGGAAACTAAACAATAATCTGGATTTCTGATCTTGTTGAGCAACATTTGTGACCTCCGAAATGAAAAAAGATCCAGGACATTCCCTTAGAAGCCAATTCACTGTAAGAATCTTCTTAATCTTAATTTATTCTATTACAATTGACAATAAAGGCTCAATGCCAAAGGTTGTTTTATATTTATAAAAGTAATACATTTTATTGACAAAAATGACATAATGCAGAAAAACTCAAAGAATAAAAGAATCGTCATGAATCACCCAATGATATAGAAAACATTTTACGTACATGTAAGTCTATACATACATGTATGACATAATTGAGGCTATCATATAAATTTGTTTTCAGTGTATATTATCAACCTTTTCTATCTCATAAATATTTTTAACTATACAATTTTAATGGCTTTGCCATCATTTATTTAAGCAAAATAAACTTATCTTTATTTCAGTCACTCATGTCTTGTTTCTCCATTATAAATAATGCTGCAATACCATTTGATAAATATTTAAACCATACGTGATTCTTTCCTTAATAAACATTCCCAGAAGTAGATATATTACCTAGGTACTATGCAGGAATTTTTGAATTAATGAAAAAAATAACACGATGATTACAATTAATTTTTAAAAGTTGAGCAAGATAAAATAATGTAAGTACATGAAGCATAAAAAGGGAAGCAGTTTACCTTGTGCAAAAAGAACAGGATGGATTTTGAACCCTCCTCCATTTTTCAACCGTTGAGGCAGTTGTTCAAAATGATAACTATCAATGTAGAAGTAAACTTTCAGAGCTTGTCGACTTCCTTCCACTTGATATGTAAGAGGAACATCTAAAATGACATTTAACGTTATATTACATCCTAAAATCAGGACACGTTATATAGTATATTTGTTAATCTTTAAATAGAATCCTGAAAATTACTAGAAACTAAATTATCTTAAAAGTACCCACGTATGTCAAGTTCAGGTTAGGCATACTTACAGTGCTATTAAATGAAAGAGTTTACATCAGATTCTCATTAGCTAAAGCAACAGATTTATCATTACACTGTATATAAAATTCTGTAAAAGGAAACTTCGTTACACTTTGATGCACCAGATGTCTCACTTAACTAAATGAGAAGTTTAGCTACATGTGGTTTGGAATCACAATCTCTCAGGACCAGTTGCCTCATTCATATTTTAGTCAAAATGAGTCCAACGGGTACACTTCTTAAGCAGTGTGCAAGAAATTGAGTACATAACAACCATTACCGAAATCTTCACGAGATTTGCAAGTTCTATTCCAAGCTCCAGGACAAAAATGGATTACCTCCATTGATGCCCAATAGTCATTAGAAATTATCTGTTCAGGGGGCAGCCAGATGGCTCAGTTGGTTAGAGCTTGAGCTCTGAACAACAGGGTCGCTGGTTTGATTCCCACATGGGCCAGTGAGCTGCGCCCTCCACAGCTAGATTGAGGAAAATGAGCTGCTGCTGAGCTTCTGGAGGGGCTCAGTTAGTTAGAGCACAAGCTCTCAAAAAGGTTGCTGGTTCAATCCCCGCATGGGATGGTGGGCTGCGCCCCCTGCAACTAAAGATTGAAAACAGCAACTGGACTTGGAGCTGAGCTGCGCCCTCCACAACTGGATTGAAGGACAATGACTTGGAGCTGAGGGGCCCTGGAGAAGCACACTGTTCCCCAATATTCCCCAATAAAAATTTTTTTAAAAATTATCTGTTCAAACTCTTTTAGCTATTTTTAAATATTCCAAATTTAGTTACTCAAAGAAAGCCAACTAATTCAAAAAGCTAAAATCCTGCAAGAGCATATCACAGTGCTATCATAAATTCTCTTCATTTTATGATACTTATCCAAGAAAAATAATTTCCACATAACTAAAAAAAAATGTGCTATGGAAGGCAGTGTGGAGGTTCCTCAAAAAATTATGAATAGAATTACCGTATGACCCAGCAATCCCTCTCCTGGTATTATCTACCCAAAAAATCTGAAAACATTTATCCGTAAAGACACATGTGCTCCAATGTTCACTGCAACTTTATTTATGGTGGCCAAGACATGGACACAATCAAAATGTCCTTCGATAGATGAATGGATAAAGAAGTTGTGGTATATATACACAATGGAATACTATTTGGCAGTAAGAAAAGATGAAATAGGACTATTTGTGACAACATGGATGGATCTTGGGAGTATAATGCTAAGCGAAATAAGTCAGACAGAAAAAGCAGAGAACCATATGATTTCACTGATATGTGGTATATAAACCAAAAACAGCAAAAGATCAAGACAAACAAATGAGAAACAAAAACTCATAGACACAGACAATAGTTTAGTGGTTACCAGAGGGTAAAGGGTTTGCGGGGTGGGAGATGAGGGTAAGGGGGATCAAATATATGGTGATGGACGGAGAACTGACTCTGGGTGGTGAACACACAATGGGATTTATAGATGATGTAATACAGAACTGTACACCTGAAATCTATGTAATATTACTAACAATTGTCATTCCCAATAACTTAAAAAAAAAAAGTAAAATCTTTCTCAAAAGCTAGAATAATCACATTAACCAGTTAAAAACTAAGGCCCAAATTTAGTAGGCATTTAATGTATGTTCTTGATTCAGTATTTATTATTTCTAACCTGCTTCTTGAAATAAAACTATATATAAAAATAGAGTTCAGGTTAATTATTATTAATGATAACAGATTCCAAACTTATTAAATGTATCTAATTCTGCATATCAGTAGAGACATTGTATTAACATCTACAAGTCTCTTTTATGCATATACTAATAATGCTTTTACTTTTGTGTATACATATTTTTAAGGAAGATGAAGGATTTTGGTTTGGGAAAAAGAATAAATAAATTTCCCAGTTGAAGAGTTGGAAATTAACTACATGTTAATGATTGGGAAAATCCTTTTTTTTTTTCTGGTTCAAAATATAGAAAAAAGATATATGGACACTAACGAAAATACAGATTTATATACACTAAATATTTGCATCTCTAGCTCCCCTTGTCATAAATGTCTTTCACATACATTTTCATTTTTGTTAAATTCCATTCCTTTACTCTTTGGCACCAACATAGCCAATCTCTATGTTACCAAATGAATAATGTTATTGAAAGGAAAATAATAATGCAGCAGTGAGTTCTATACTATAGGACTAGTAAAGAACAAATAAAGATGCTATACCAGGAATTAAGAAACTGAAAATTATCAAGTATATTAAATTTAAACAGAAGTTTAAACCTGAGAGTACTACATAGAAGAATGGAAACCCGTTTCTCTCAAAGTATTTGGTGCACCTGAAAAGAACCTAATAAAGTGGAGTTGAAAATTGCTGCCTTTTATTTTTGGAAATTTATCAACCATGAAAAACAAACTAGATGATTAGGACTATGTCATGATTAAAAGTTCCAAAAACATTACTGCATAAGAAAAAGGTCTCTGATTCTCTCCTCTTGAGGGATTCCTCCTAGAGAGAAATTTCAGTGGGGATATCCCATCCCTGTAAACATGGCCCCACCTCATGGAATGGGCCAGTGAGTTTGAAAATAAGTCTTTAACTAAATAGTTGTTAGTTCCCTCTGCCTGAATTTCTCTTCCTTGAACCTCTGCAGTGCTGGGTCTGTCTTGTCCTTCAGATTTCAGCTTAAAGGCTACTTCTGCTGAGAGCCCTTCGCTGGTGACCCTTGAAAGACCACCTCACTGTTATCCTTCCTGCACGCTAATTTCCTCCGTAGGCTTGATCACGACCCTACCTGTCTTTGTAATTATTCCTTATTTGTTGTCTCCCAACAATGCTGTGAGCTCCGTGAAGACAGGGACCCATCTGTCTTGTTCACCATGGCACCCACAGTTCCAGGTACACGCCTGGCCCACGCAGAGAGTGGAGCTCAAAATAGCCATCCCCATAATAATTACCATAAAATGACCTGTATCACCATTGAAAAGGGGAAGATCTGTTGTCATTATAGTCTCCAAAACCATGGAGATTTTCCACAAAATGAATTTAATTAGATATAACCTAATCATTTAGCTCATTTATTCATCCTTCACCAATTATATAATACGACATGGGAAGTATCTTACACGTTCCCTGTACTGAAGTGAGTCAGACTGCCCATTCACTCCTTTGCAGCTCTCACTAAGCGCCATGCCAACGGGGACTTTGTATCATTTATCACCATGACATTCCTAGAACTTGGCTCAGCACTGAGCATGTTACACATACTTAACAATGATTTCTCCCCCCAAAATCAAATGTCTTCAATGCAGACAGTTGATTCCACTTACTTGGCATGCCATAGTTCTTCAGAATCTCATTATTCTCTAATATAAAAATAAGACAAATGAGGAATGCTAAATGTAACTTCTTAAAAAAAGAATGCAAAGTAATAAAGCGAGGAGGATGGATTCAAATATTTACTGAATATTACCAGGAGCCTGACTAACTGCTAGAGACTTTCAAATACATTATCTTATTTAAGCCTCATAATCCTGTGAGTCAAGGAAAGCTGATCTTCTCATGTTTGCAGATGAGAACGGAGCCAGGATTTGAACTTAGTTTTCTTGACTTAAAGGCAGATGTTCACTTCGGTCTCCTTTGTTCTCATCTTCATGCTTCCAACCCTCCGTACTCAGCCCTTCCCTCACAGACACACAGCCGCCTCATTTCATTACAAATTAATTAGTCAATCTGACTCCTCTGCTTCTATGCTTATAGAAAGATCAAATCATATATAATTAATGATAAAGCTCTAGTTTTCTTACACCACTTGAATAAGATGTGATGACACTTGGGTACTGAGGAATTCTCTTCTTTCACGAATTGACTTAAAATGACAACTCTATTCCTACCATTACCGTTTTTAATTTGCTTGGACCATCTCATCCCATAGCATTGGAATGGACCTTTCACTAAGGAACTGTTTGCAGAAGTTTTGAGGAAATACATAAAAATGTATTGCCAAATGTATATCACAGGTGTCTGTCACAGGTTCACCTAATTTATATACTAAATATTACTTTCATGGTTTTAATTATCTTTAATAGTATATTTTTCAATATGCCAATGTTAAATCTCTCATAATGGATATGCAATAAGTATTTTATCAAGCTTATGATATTGGTTCCTCTCCTGCTTGCTCAACAGACCATTCACCGGAATATCATATTTGACCCATAGAAAACAGTACTTCTGTGAGCCTATAGTTCCTCAGGCAAAATATAGAAGAAAAAAATATTAGGTTATATTGTGAAAATAAGAGTTTCTCTACGTTCAGCAAAATTGTGCCTACATTGCTCAATAAAAATCTATTCAATACACGCCCACAGAAGACCATATACTTTGTTCAAATAATATTATCCTTATCAAATAATCCACTTTGCCAGACAAATTCTCCCTTGAATATAACCTATATTCCTAACATCGTAATTCACGTTCTCTCTCATTGATCAGTGAAGGTGAAACTTGAATAAAATTCTCTTTTCTCTGCCTTTATATGACACACACAGAATCAACCACTTCTGCCATCTCCACAGCTACGCTCGAGGTCAAGGTCACCACCCTCTTTCACGTGGGTGACTAAGCAGTAGCTCCCTCAGCAGTCTCTCTGCTTCTGTCCTGGCAGTGATGGTCTACTTGACACAGCAGGCTGAGGCAGCCTGTAGCAGGTAAGCCAGATCACGCCATTGCTCTGCTCAGTGGCTTAATTAGAAAGGCAAAGTTATTCCAATGGTCTGCCTTCTTCTTCATTCTCATCTCCTACTCTTTTCTCCTCACTCACTCCACTCCAGCCACACAGGCCTGCTTGCAATCCTGAAAGAATGGCACGCATGCTCCCACCTCAGAGTCTTTGCTCTTATTGTTCCGATGAAACCCTTATTGTTCCGATGGAACACCCCTCTCCCAAATATCTATATGACTTGCTCCTTGAACCCCTTGAGGTCTTTGCTCTCCTCCTTAGTGCAGGTTGCCTCCCTAGCTTGTCAGACATTTGCAACCTTTCACCTGCCCCTTCATGTTCAGGTGTTCCTCTGTTTCCCTCATACATTCATATTATTATCTTTTAATTTATTATCAGATTAACTCATTGTTCTTGCTTATTATTTATCTCTCCCCACTTGAATATCAGCTCTGGGAGGGCTATATGTCGGTTTAGTTCTCTACTATGTCCAACACCTACAATAGAGTTTGGCCATAGTAGGCATTTAAGAAATTTCTGATCAATGAATAAATGAATGATTATCATTCTTAAGTCAGATCGTGGATTAAGTGAATATTCACTGAGTCTCTATTTATTGTACTAGACACTGGAAATGTGTACATAAATAAGAACCCTTCCCAGCCCTGAAGAAGCTCGCATCTTCTATCATAATACATAATATCTCACACTTATGGAAAAAACAAAAGACAGAAAAATAAACTGCTAAAGGAACTCTTGGATTGATAGCTGCATTTTAAACCTATGTATGACATGTTGAAATGATAGATAAATGATGATAACTTGCAGAAACTAAGATACAGAGATTAGACCCTAGGTATTGCGATTTCTCTGAACGTATATTTCTAAATTACCGAATTTGTAAATTGCTGGTAAACTGCTAAATCAGAGGGATACTTTTCAATTCTTCAATTCATAAAGTAACTTCTTTGTAACATTAGATACAACTATGTTTGTTGAAATTCTCTTTCATTCTTCACACTATTTGTTTTTATTTTTATAACCATAAAACCCTTTTGCCTGTGGCAGTACATATATTTAATTGATATTTATTCATTCATTTCCTTGAAAAAAAAATTGCCTCTTTTTGTTCCAGGCACTTTTGGGTGCTGGAGATATAACGAACAAGACAGGAAAAGGTTTTGCCATCTTGGATATTGTACAGGACAAATAAATGAATCAAGATAGTTATTGTGATTATATTTGAACACACTAACATTTTTGACACTCAGATGAAATGATTTTCAATTTTCATTTTTAAGCTAACAGAAAAATGTAGAATATCTACTCCTTCAGGATTAAATTATAACTTTTATCAATTACTTCCAGGTCAACAATTATAATGTCTTTCTCGATTGGTTTCTGATCTAAACATTTTACAAATTGAGCATAATGTAGGACTCTAAATACTTGTTTACATTGCCTGCTAGCACATTCTCTATGGGATCAATTAAAGATAAAGAGTGCAAATTCGATGTAATCAGTTTTGCTAAATAATTGTGATATATTTGAGAAAAAGCTTTAGAGGTCACAGAGTTTATCCACACAGTCAGAAACATTAGGGCAGTCCTCTTATTTAAAAAACAAAACAAAACAACACAAAAAATCTTGACATGAATAAAGCAGCAGAAAAAACAAATATTCTATGACCCTACTTATATAAGGTACCTAGCACAGGCAAATTCATAGAGACAAAGTTGAACAGAGGTTACCAGGGCCAGAAGGAGGGGGAAATGGAAACTTTTTATTTAAGGAGTTTCTGTTTAGGAGTTCCTGTTTAGGAAGATGAAAAAGTTTTGGAAATGGATGTTGGAAATGCTTGCACAACACTGTGGGTATACTTAATGCGACTGAATTATATACTGAAAATTGGTTAAATGGTAAATTTTATGGTATCTATGTTTTACCACAATAACAACAACAAAGAAAATCTTGACGAGCATACACTCAAAAAACGTTTTGGAAGCCAAACTAATAGATAAAAATAAAAGTTTCGAATTACCTGTGGATTTAAATTATATATACTTTCTGTCACTTCCAAATTGGCTATTAGTAAGTGTGTTGCCCTAAATATGTTATTTTATACAAAACCATTAAATCTTCATAGTAAATACCAGGCGTGCCCAAAAAAATGTATGCACATTTTAAGAGATGTTATCTATGTATTGAATTACAGTGGCAGTGTGTAGTATGACATTTGTTCAAAAGATGACATTAATCAAATGAATGCTAGCATCACCAAGACAGTTAAATGCTAGCAAGACAGTTAAACAAAATGGCAAAAGCACGGTTGTCGTTGGAGGAGTACAAGACCATTTTGAAGTGGTATTTGAAATTCGAGAACTTTGTGGAAGTCCAATGACAATGGAGGCAGGAGTATGTAAAAGAACCTCCAACACGCCTAACAAGTGCATGCATTCGTGATAAGTTTGAGACACATGGCACTGTGTGAAGAAATTGAAACGGCATGCACAGTGATATAAGTGGACTTCGGTCAACGTTGCTCAAGCAGTTCACTGTCATCAGAAGTGTCTGGACGCTGATGGTAACCGCTTTGAGCACCTCTTGTAACTGCAGAAGTCACATGTGACTTGTATTCATCTTTTGTTATTGGAATATATTGAGTATTACAATTTTAATACAGTTTTTTCCTTTCTTAAAATGTGTATACATGTTTTTGGCACCCTTTGTATATTACTATCAAAGCATTACCATATGTTGTTTGATGCCAAAGAAATTCTATAAAACACCTTTGAAACATTTAACTACTTACTTGCAACTAGTGGTTCCTCTTCGGATGGTTTAAAGTAAAAAGAAACCTTTTCTAAATCAAAGAGTGCAACCAGTGTATCTTCTAGCATGGCTTGTTCATCTGTCTAGAAAGAAAGAAAAACACCTTACATGACATGATAGTTTTGTATAGAACATAATATAACATTACACAATATAACATCTCCACACCCAAACTAGCTTCACTTGTGTGTTATTCACATACGAGTACAAACCAAATGATCAACACTTAACTGAGAATTTACTGCCTAAAATGAAATTCATAAATCTCTCAAAGTTACAAGTTTCTTTTACAGCTTTATACTTTTCTCTATTGTCTAAATGGCTCTACACAACTTTTCAGTCTATTTTATAGCTAGATACTAATCATATTGATTTTGTTTGTTATTTACAAAGATATCTGTACATAAAAAGCATGTTATTTGCCTCTAAATTTCTATAATCTTATCAATATAACAGCTGAAAGGCAAACATATTGTTTTATTAAAAAGCCCCAGTGCATAAGGGTCATCCTATTCTACAATCAGATAACTTAGGCCTTATTCATTTTGCAATTTATTAAAAGTGTGATAAAAGCAATTTGCATGTGTGGAATGATTTTTCTATCAAAGAGCTTAGGGACAAGAATAATTTCCATCTCAACTGCCTTTATGGGACCTTAAACTAGAATCTTTTGAATATGAGATCTGATTTGTTTTCATCATTCATTTTATTCTTATTGCATGTTGTTTTACAGCTGAGGCAGGTAAGGTCCAGACACAGTAACAAGTTCAGTGCAAGTCTTAGCATTATCATCTTTCTAGTACTAGATTCTGGCCTTCAAATGAGTAGTTTAGTGCACTATCTGGAGGCTTTTACTAATTCCCTCACAAATGAATAATTAACCTCATCATACATAGCTTATTATTTAAAGATAACATTTGTTTCCTTGAGAATGTCAATGATCCTTTTAAACAATAATTTGAACATGCTATCCACTCATTTGAAAAGTTGCTGTAAGCTTATAGGCATATTTGTGGGGTAGTATTAGTAGAGGGTACAGGAGATGGTAAAGAATTTCCACTGTGTGAAAAAGAATAAGAGGCAGGCCCAGGCCCTACGGAAGGACAGCATGGAAAGCAAAAGATTAAGAAAGTCGTGACCTTTGCACCTTGGTTTGGTACTAAATACAGTGTATAGTGCACAGCAAGTGCTGGATAAATGTTTATTAATCTTATTTTTTAAAGTCCTTTGAAGCAGCAGGAAAACATATTGAACCTACAATTAGAAGGACGGGACTGAAAAACTGGCAGTTTTCTAACTGAGAGGAATACACACAGGAAGAAATGTCCCACACAGGGTGGCGTCTGATCGCTGTAGTGGAAACCACAATGTGTGATGCTCTGGCAGAAGCAGAGGAGGGGCTAAAGTGACACCCAAGTGACCACCAGGGACTGTGCTCAGAGCTCAGGGACAGACAGACTGCTAGTGCCTGCAGCTCCCAGAGGGAGCTCCCTTCACACAGCTGGGAGGCTTTTATGCTCATTTCAGAGGCAGAAAGACTATGCATTTCTTTGATTTTTGTTGCAACCTTTCGATTTTTTTGTATCAATACTTCAAATAAACATAATTGTTTTACAAGCCAATTAAAAAAAAAAAAAAACCAGCTTCCTTGAGATATAATTTACATCCTTGAAAACTCACCCATTTAAAGTGTATAGCTCACTGGTTTTTAGTATATTCAGAGTTGTGTACTATCACCATCATCTCATTTTAGAATCTTTTCCCCACCTCCCGAGAAACTCAGCATCCACTCCCCACATCCCGCCCCCCAATTCTCAGCCCCAGGCAACCACTAGCCTGTTTTCAGTCTCCAAAATTTGCCTATTTCACACATTACATAATAATAGAATCAAATAACATGTAATCTTTTGTAACTGGCTTATTTCATGTAGCATAATGTTTCCAACACTCATCCATGTTGTAGCATGTGCCATTACTTCATTCTCTTTTTTGCTGAATAATATTCCATTGCGTGGCTATACCGCAACTTATTTGTCTGCTCATCCATTCATGGACATTGTGGGTTGTTTCCACTTCTTAGCTATAATGAATAATCTTGCTAGGGACATTTGTGTACAAGTTTTTGTGTGAATGTAAGTTTTCGTTTCTCTTGGGCATTACCAAGGAGTAGAATTTCTGGGTAATCTGGAAATTCTGTTTAACATTTTGAGGAACTGTTAAACTGTTTTCCAAAATGACTTGACTATTTTACATTCCCACCACTTTGCCACACTTGGGAGTCACTGTCTTTGGGATGACAGCCATCCACATCCAAGGTGACACAGTATCGCATGGTAGTTTCGAGTTGCATTTCCCCAATGATGTTGATCGTCTTCTCATGTGCTTTTTGGCCCTTTTATATCTTCTCTGGAGAAACATCTATTCAAATCCTTTGCCCACTTTTTAACTGAGTTGTCTTTTTATTGTTTAGTTTTAAGGATTCATTATACAATCTAGCTATAAGTCACTTAGCAAATCTATGAATTACAAATGTTTTCTCCCATTCTTTGGGATTTCTTAAGTTTAAAGTCCCAGCACTTGATCAGACAATGGCAGTTTTAAAGTAAGAATATAATAGAAATGAAGCCGCATTCATTCATTCATTCATTCATTCAACATTCATTGTCTACCATGTATTTGGAAGTGGGCTTCCTATCTTATGTAATTTCTATCTGATAAATAATAGTTAATTAATATTTATTTTTAAGCTACTTTTCCAAGTACCTTATTTCAATTTTTTTTCATTAATTAAATCTTTCTTATTTGGTTATAAGCAACCAAATAAGAAATGACTCACCCACAGCGAGATGGAATCTGTTCAAAAGAATCTATTTCACTGAAGTACACTGAGGTAGACTTCTTCACCTTGTCATTCTAGAACCTTTTATAACTGTGCAGTACAGTGATTACCTCCCTGTCCTCAATGTTATTGAAGAAAACCATTCTTTTGATGTATAAACTCATGTATATTTCTTTAAAAATTCAACCATGTTACTTGGTAGCTATGTTTTCTGTCTATTTTCACAGATGGCATAGCCTGTCATGTTTCAAATCACAAGTCTATTTACCTAGCACCTTAAGTTTACATATAGAGTCAACATGTTTGCCTTAGAACATCATGACAATGATCAGAACCACAGAAAGTCTAAGGGAACAATCTCTAAGCTTACCCCAATGCTATTGATCAACTATTTTGAGATGCTTTCTTGACACCCACTGTGGAAAACTGGTACACAAACATGAACAAGTCTATAGCAATGAAGGCAAAGTTCTTCGATTTAACAGGATAAATGTGTATACAAAGGAAGGAAATAAAGTCCTTTAACACACGCCAATTTTAAACAGATTGTCAGACAGGATGATGTGAAAATTGTCGGAGCTTTCAATCAAGAAAGCTCCAGATTATCAACCTCAGTAGGAGCTTGGGTTTCATGGCAGGCTGTTTCTTCTGGGTTGGAAATGGAACCTTAGCTGGAAGATCCTCACTCCTCAGCTGACCTTTCTCAGTCAGTGCTTAGGGATGCAGGAATTAGTAACAGATGGAGGCTTTCTCGGCTTTTAGCAGCCACTGAGAATAGACAAAAATAAGGAAAGAAGGAATGCCTTCTACATACCTATTAAAGCTCGATTTACCCATGAAAAAGTATCTTCTTTTAAAGTAGCTGAATGACCGCGGATACAATGACGAATAACCACTTCTTATTTGGGAATATGTTGCAATGTGGGTTACAGGTGACATAGTGGGAGGCACGTGATTCCTTACCAAGTTCGGCGACAGAAGAGATTGAAAGTGAAAAAGAACCCCTGCATTCGCTATCTGTTCCAGCCACCTCCTGCTGGCTTCCCATGTTTCCATCTCATTTTCCTTGCTGTTGTCAAACATCTGGTTCAAAGCTGCCATGAGCTGCTCCGAGAAGGCGCAGACTGTGGCCACAAGGCTCTGGCAGAAAACCATGTCTCTTCGGAGCTGTGGCTCACTGTCTGCGTGCGATCCAGGGGAACAGAAAGACAGTGTTGAGAAATGTCGCAGTGAATAAAACCAATTTCTTAAGCATGTACATTCGCTGTTCTTTCATCCTTTCACCAAACTCAGCATGTGAAAAATGTGCATTTGAGATCTATTAATGAGCACATACATTTTAGCAAATTTGCTATGGAGAAAACATTAAACACCAGAAAATATTAGAAACCTATAAAATGATTTGTCTTAATTGATGTGTAATTAGCAAATTGTTTTGTAATTACCAAATTGTTTTATAAAACCCAAGGAAAAAAATAAAGCTGTATTTATTTGCATATTTTTTTGTCTGATGCACTGCAATCTGCATTTGTTGTGTGAACTTTCCTAAAGGAAACTCTATGTCCAATATTTCAGTTTATGCTGACAAATGAAATACAATAGTATGAAGACTAATTTTTTTTTAAATTACCTACTAAACCTACTGAAATATTAATGTGAAATGCACATGGGGAAAAGTGTACTGATGTCCAACCTTTTGTAACAATAAGCAAATCTGTATCTCCTGAACTTACCTATTCCACCTCATGAGTTATAAATACATCTAGTTCATAAACTCTTACATTTCTTTGAAATAAGTAATGGATTTATAATTTTAGCATAAACTGATTTTTACTAGGATTCTTATTCTGCAATTGACTGGATTTTGGATTGACTCACTTTGAAGGTATGTTTACCCTGTGAACTGCCACTCTGGGCCACAGTTTTTACAAGTGGAAAGAAAGCTAGCTGTGCCTCCGAGAACCTGATTACAAAGGGTTAACTTCTTTGGGTGCCTAGATATATGCAAACTACATAAGCAATATAAACACCAAGCCATACATTATGTACACTGAAAAATCACTAGTATTAGAACAACAAAGGCAAACATAATCATATTCCCAAAAGTGTGCTGAACGTTTTAAAGCTTCACAACTTTCTGAAATGAAGAAGAATTGTCAAAATTGGTATATAACATATAAACAAATGCTGCCTTTATTCAATGATGAGTTCTTGCTTTATTGACGAAAAGGCAAAATTTTAAGTTGCTTACCAAAAACACAGATGGTCTTTAAAAACCATCAAAGGCATGTGTACACATAATGTAATTGCTGTGTGTTAGTTTCTCTGTTAGTGAAGGCTATTTTTGAAAATTTTATTAGAAAAATAATTAAATATTAAAAGATTTGATTTCATAATGAAATATTCATTCATTAGGTTGAACAATAAGAACTCGCTGTGTTAGTAGGTCAAAATGCTTGAATATGGCATCTCCATGTGGTCCAATTTATTAATTTAACCAACATGTGTTAGACAGTTTCCTTAAGTAGTTACATACCATGTGCCTCATTCTAATAGCTGGAAAAGAGTGTTTCCTAGGTAACTATAAAATAGTGAAACTGGGAAAGAGCTTTGTTCAATTCTCAATTAAGAAAAAAGCAAAACACCTATTTTATTGTTGCATACAATTTCTAACAGAGTGTATATAGACAATAAATATTTACTGAAATAATGAATAAAAATAATAAACCAGTCAAGCAACAAACAAATGAAGTAAGTGAAATGAAAATATATGAGCTCACTCTCTAGCTTCTTGAAATTTCTGTCTTCAGTCTGACTTAGAAGGGTAATTCAGGTGGAAACGCAATAAGTAAAAATTGCCCTATCTTTCTTGTATATTCTTGCTTTGCTTTTCAGTTGTTCTGTAGTAAAGCAGAAAATCTGGGGAAAGTTCTAAAAATACTTCAGTAGCTTTGGCAGGAATACTCCCACCTACAACATGAGAGCAATTTCTTAATAAAAATCTAATTGGAAAGAACTTTCTAGTATCAAGAGTAGAAAGCTTAGGTCTAGAGAAGAAAGATTCTGGTTGCACTGCGAGCTTTAGAAGAGATCACAGGGGTTAGTAACTTTGCCTGTGGTAGAAATAATTATCTACAAATTACTTTTGAGAAGAAATTCCCAAATTTCTTTTTTTTTTTTTTTTTTTTGCGTTAAAAAAGAATACTTGGATGTCTATTCCACTTTCTGCTACTAAATTCTCTATGCATTTTAAGCCAAAATAAAATTTGCATTCAACTTCATTATCAAATCAGAACCAATCAAGCACTGAATTCAAACTTTAACACTGAATGTCCCACAGGAATTAAACACTGCACAAATAACTGGGGGTATGAAGGAGTCCAAAGGAGACCTTGGCCACGTCCATGCTCACAATAGAACGACAGAGCAGATATGTAAGGTGCCCTTGAACCACACTGCCATTTAAATCTTAATCCAACATATTTTCAAATGAAAAACCCTTAATAAATGCTATTGCATCATGTGATTTTCAACTGCCTCCTTCCTACTTTCGAGTCTAGTTTGCATAGATTTCAAAATGCACATCATATATTAAGAGCTTTTCAAGTGACTTTTGATGCGTTATTGTAATGGTGGAATTTGGTAAATCAGTAACGCAGTTAGATTGAGCTCGTTTGCAGTTTGACTCACCACATAGCTCGCTATCTAGCCACCTGTAAAATTAGACTTAGTTTGCAGTTAGATCCATCCTGATATTCAGCTGCTTTTTTCTTTGTTTCTCCCCTCATTAAGTGACTTAAAAACTCTGCTTCGTTCCCTTTCTCAAGGCTACCCATACCTCGTTAATCCATTTAATCAACAAAATCCTAACCTGAAAAGAGCAATTTCTTAATCCTCAGGCGCCTAGACACTAGAATCCAATTTGCAACTCCCATACAGTTTTTACTGGTGACGCATAAAACCCCAGGTTGCAGTGGCCCAGTCTGAGAGAGGAGTCCTGACATAACACTCTCTTAAAACAGACCAGATCCCAGGAAGGGATGTCAGCCCTCGGACCTGCCTGATCGACTCCCCCTTTCCTTTGTTCTTCTTGTGTATCTATAAAACCTTCTGCCCTTTCCGGAGATGCCTTTAGACAGATATGCCATCCTCTCAGAATGTAAGCATTCTGAATAAAACCTGCTTTTCTTTCCACCAGGCTTGTCTCTCGATTTTCAACTTTTCCAAGTGGCAGGCAGCCGAATCTTTAGCACGATATCATTATCATCTCACAGTTAGTAGCAAAGGCAGAAAACTCAGAGCAGCAGAAGGGGGCTTTACTCGTACTATCTATCCCCAAGTTCCATTTACAGCTTCTCAATACATCACTGTCCTCCATCCATCCATCCCAGGCACCTTCACAGGGTTGTTGTGAGAACATAATAGAGCGGTATATCTGAAAGCAGCCAGACAGTGGCTGTACAGACCTCTCTGAGCCACACAGTACTACCCAGCATCCCTCAAACAGAAAGTGCCCTTATAAACTCTTACAGCCCATGCATTTGCTCATGGACCCTCTGGCGATGGGCCCTTCTCCTCATCGTCCATCAGCAAACCTGAAATCATTGGTCAAGCGTCAACTCATTGAACAATTAAAACTCTTTAAAATATTATCTCCCCTCTGACATTTCCCCTCTCTTTCTGGAAGTTTTGTGCATTTCTTTCTGCCACTGCAGGCCTGAGGGCATCCTTCTGCGAGATGGCTAAGGACCTAGCATGGTGAGAGTTGGTTTATTTATCTGTGATCCCCAGGGACAATCCTCTCAGAGGGCTGGGGAAGTGGCATATGCACTGTGAATTATGCTCATGGACTTTAGAGACACAGAATTTGCTTTCATCTATCCATTCCGCCAATTTTAAACCAGATCATCCTAAGGGTCAGATCCCTTTATGTAAAATGGGGTATGCCTACGTCTTAGATCTTCAATAAAGATAAATGGGATAAACTCATTGAGAGCACTCAGCCAAGTGAAATTGGACGGTATCATTATAGTGATTCTTCTTTTCTCTAACATCTAAGATGGTGTCCAGCACTGAGTGGGTGCTCAGTTTTATTGCTAAAGGGAGAGGGAACAATGTAACAAAGAAATCAAAATAAGCTAACGCTCAGCAAAAATGTATATGCCTTTTCCTTTTAATCACACGGCTATTTGAAATTCGCAAGTGTCCATCCTTTCCAAAGCTATTCTCATTCCTCATCTTTATCAATAAGAATGGCAGTGAGAATAACAACAGCTGCTTCCAGCTTCTAGCAAAAGAAGAAGAGCAGCGAGCTGCGTTTCTTTTGTGTGACAGCTTGTTTGTTGTTTTTGCAGAGTAGGACTTCTCTTGTAGTGGGAATAGACTTAACAAAAAAAAGGAGTTTTTTTTACCTATCAAAGGCTTCTGTTTCATTTCAATATGTAAACACCCACTTAAACTCATCTTCTGCAAACATATTTTAAAATATTAACACTTCATTTAATCTTGACTGTTTTCGAAGTTCCAGTTCCATAGTTAGCTAGCTGGTCTAAAAATAATGAGACGGTTTCTAGACACAAGCAATCCCAGTCATTATTCTGAGATTGTAGGGAAAAGAAAGCAAGATTAACAAAGAAATAAAAAGAAGAGATTAGAGAAAAAGACAGGAGTAAAAGCGAATTTAGAATAATATTTAGCAGGCAGTCTACCCTTTTCAAGGGAAGAGCTTATCAATACGGAGTAATTTGGTTACTGTTTTGGCGCCATCCTATAATATATACAAGAAGGAAGGAGTGAGTGAGTGAAGGAGGAAAAAGGAGAATTATGACAGGAATAAAAAAATAAAATTGAAATCAAAATAAGGATCTGCAAGAACAGCCATTATTTCAATATTAATGAATAAAGCAATGCATTTGAGGACCACAGCTGGAATTGGCATTAACTAAATTTGTATTTCAAATCTGCCACCTACTATTTATTCATGTTCTCAAAAGGCATCTATCTGCCCCATCTTCCAGGAGCTCAAAAATATGTGTTGAATAAACAGTATTTCCTAGTTATTATTATTAATCTTCCTGAATGCTAATTTCTTCACCTTTAAAAGTGTGGGAAAATAATATTCTCCCAGAGTGTTTGTGAGGACCTGACGAAAATGACATAAAAATGAGGCCCATGAATTATGATTATCAGTAAAACTTAAAAAAGAAGTTATTAGTGTGGTTATTAGTAAAACTAAAATGAACACATAAATAATTTTTTTATATTACTACTCGGTCAATAAGCTAAGTCAACCTTGTTTAAGGCAAAAACCAAAAACCAACCGACAAACAAAAATGCTCTCTTGGTTAACTTGGCTCATTCATTCATCTATAATTAAAAATTTCCAAGTATGGTAGATTGCAAAAATGGTCAGAAATTCCTCTTCTCTCTGTATCCATGTCCTTGCAATATGATTTTGAGATACAGACTTCTCCCATTAAAAGCACTGTCCATCTCGCCACCCCTTGGGAATGGGCCCACCCGACGTCCTTGTTCATATACAAAAGATACAGTTTCACAATAAACCCCACCTACACAACCAACTGTACCAAAACCTGCTTTCTCTCTCTCTTTAAATTATATTCTATATAAATACCTATTTATATATGTCTTCATGTTTCTATTTGTAATTGAAGACGAGTATATGTTTTGGGGTTTTTATTACAACTAAGTTGTGTTTTTTATCTTCGCAAGGCTTTAGACAGGTAGGGATCATATTTCCATTTATTTTGTCGAAGACATTGCCCTGATCTCATGAGACTTCTAAGGTCATGGACCACAGTAATTTTCAATACTAAAAATAATACAAAATATTACCTGAATATTCCAGAAGTGCCAGAAGTATCCTACACTTTACCTCTGCAGAGAAAATTTAAAAAAAAACAAAAACATATCAGTTAGTTGTTCAGTCTTTTTCTGCCACTAACATCACATTTTAACAGTGTAGTAAAAATTAGCACATGACATCAGATAATAAAAATTCCACTCATTTGAAATGTTATTCTTTCCTACCAACTTATATAAATTCTACCCATTGCTCAGGACCCTAAAATGTCTCCCAGATCTGAATATGAGCCTATGAAACATAATTCAAATAGTTCATCCTTAGCTGCTATCGCTCGCATAGCATTCTCTGAACTCCTACAGTCTTGATCAATAAACTGTCAAACAGTACTTTTCCTTAGTTATTTAAACTTTTAAAAACTATGTATGCATATACAACCTTTATATACAATTACATATATCATATTATGCATTATATATTAGAATTACAGTTTATATAAATTTACATAGATTTATACATTATGTAGAATATACATTGTCGTCCTTTCCTATTTATACATCAAGACACTACCCTAAAGGACATAAAAATACTAAGTATTTCCAAATACTCATCTCCACCCCGTCTCCAAACAAGGCCAATCACAAATGTTTCATACTCATTGCTATCTGTCCAATGAGCTATGTGTTCATTTACTTCCAGTTGGCAGATGGTTTACTCGCACTAGGTAAATATAAAAATTTACAGAGTTCTTTTACATGCCCAAGATTATGGGGAATAACAAAAGTTAGGTTGTATCCTATTCTAGACTGGCTCACAATAGTCAGCAACAGAATTAACCTACAAGAAATGCAGGAAATACTTAAGAGGACATTGAATTTTACAAGTGAGACTGCAATAACAAAAGGATTTCAGAGGCAGAAACGTACATTGCACTAAGATTCAGAGACCCATATGCTATATACTAGCTTTATGGTCTTTAAAAAATTGCTCAACTACTTTGAGTCTCAACTTGCTCATTCATACGTGATAACATCTGTCTTATCTATTTTTATAGGTCTGTGTAGGAAAAATAAATGGGGATATAGATTAAAAACCTTGAAAAATTTTTTAAAGTGCTGTGCACCTGTGAATCACTGTTATTACTGCAATCTCGCTCTAGCTAAATTTGGTATAGAATTCTAAGTAAGCCTCAAAATGTTTAAAAAAAAAAAATTTCTAAGTTATGTTGTCAAGGGAGTAGGTGCATATTCTAAGAATGAAAAATAGTGCTAGCAAGAAAATATAGTAGAGAATGAGTACCAAATATCCAACAGTCTAGCATGGACAAGATCTTACGATATCATTAAGAGACTAGGATTGAGATACAACTAACTGGAAAGCCCCACTGAAAAATGGCTGCAACATCAGACTGATGACTTCGGACTTTCCTAACACAAAAATCACTATACGGCTCTGAGACAGGGTACCAACATTATGAACATGATATTTTAGGAAGATGAAGCTAGTATGTGTAAATAAGAAATGATGGAGATTGGGATTAGTTCAAAAACTATTCCAATTACTGAGGTGTATAAAGAAAAGGCAAAAATTGAAGAGACTTTTGATTTAAAAAAAGAAGAAAAGCTCTTTAAGATATTGTGACAAAGAGAAAAAATGAAAAGAGTAGGTTGCTGAAAAATGGGAGATTTTGAAAGGCATATGTATAATTTTTGTATAATTTAGGGTGATGGTGGGTAGAATTGTGTCACCAATTCTGATGTGTGTTTTTCCCCACACCCCCATCCCATATGCAGAATTAGACACCAAACAGATTGCCAGGAAATGGCAGCTTGCCCTCTCCTTTCACTAGTCCATTGAACTGAATTAGTGATTGTTTATTTATGTTTTTAAGACTCATTATAGTGACAATCACAGCTCTGATCCAAAGAGTAACTACCTCTCACTGAAACCTGCAACCAGGAGTGCAACTTAAATTCTGCAAAGAGCCCTCTCCACGCCACTGACAGGACTCTCAGCAAATCCAACTATGCTCAACCAGCTGCTGGGCTCCCATAACCGTGTCTGGCCCATATTCAATGTCTCTCAATCAATACGTATAGATAGCTGCCACTCCTATTGCTGTTTATTGGGCTATGAGATACTAAGTGTACAAAAGCGGGACTTAAGATGAAAATGTAAGATTCTCAAAATGAATACCTTTTTAAAAATTAAGCTTTTTATCCTGCATTAAAAGAAATTTAAAAAAAAATAAAAATAAAAAAGAAATTTATATCTTAAAGGTAAAGTTCTTTAAAATAACAAATCAAGAAAAAGCTCAAGGATTTATCTGTTCCTAATCAATATTTCATTTACTTTAAACTAAATAAAATGTGAAAAAAACTCAAAGATGATGAGAACAACTGCATGTATATTTACGAATTTTAACTTTTAGGAGTGCTATGATTCTGACATCTGTTCAGAAAAAATACACCCTTTACTCAGTAAAGTATATGCCCAAATTCCTTAAACCTAACAGTCTTTAAAAATATGATTATCATTTTCACTGTTCATTATTTTGGGGAGTTTTAAATGTAATGTTATAATGTGTCACAAGTAATCACTATTTTAGCTATAAAATAAAATTATAGCCAAAAAATCCAGCTGCCAAGAACAAAAGATTTCACTACACAATAGAATTGCTGTGATTTATTCGGAGTTTTCCGTAACTGTACAAACTCCTTTCCTATTGATATCTAACAATACCTAAGCTGTTATATTTGAGTATGTTTCTAGGCAGAAGACTTAATAATCACAGAACGTGTAAGTCATCTCTGCCATTCATGAAGAAATGAGGCCCAACGAAATAAAGAAACTGAGGCCCAGAGGAGTTAAGCTACAAACTCAGACTCTGTTGAGTTTAAGATCTGTCTTTTGTCAGGAAAGTACTATTAAAGAGAAAAACCACAGGCCCAAAATGTGTCACTTGTGCTAAAGCCCATGATACCAAACCTAAATTTAATACCTGACTTTGCTCTTTCAACCTTCCCTGGAAACATAGCCTTAATCAACCAGTCTGGAATTTTCTGGTCAAGAACCAGTAAGGTTATCTGTTGAGTGGACCCTCTCCATCCGCCATAGAAAGAAGAGGCAACATGCATGATAAAAACCCTTGAAATTCCCTTTTCCCCAAAGGAATATGTCCTGGTCTAAATATAATTATATTTTTTCTTTTGTCTATAGCTCCCTTGCCCCACCCTTCTTCCTATAAAAACCTTCCATTTTGTACAACCCCCTTTGAGCCGACTCTAGTTGATAGATGGGATGCTGCCTGATTCATGAATCACTTAATAAACTCAATTAGATCTCAAATATGCTCAGTTGAATTTTGTTTTTTCAACAGTATATAACTCTAATTTACCCTAAAATAATGGTAGTGACTGGGGTTATGCTGTAACTTTGCTAAATATTATTCACCTCATCCAACTGACATACAAAAAACTGGGATGAAAATTTAAACACAAGCATACTATTTATTGTACAGGTTTCTCAACCTTAGCACTATTAACGTTTTGGGTCAAATACTTCTTTGTTGTGAGGGACTATCCTATATACTGCAGAAAGTTTAGTAGCATTCATGGCCTCTACCCACTGGACGCCAGTAGCATACCCACAATTGTGACAACCAAAATGTGTCTCCAGATATTGTCAACCACTGGCTTAATATTGGGCAGAAAATAAAAACCACTGAATTAGACTTTTTTTTTAATGAAAGAAAATTCTCATTTCATTTTTTTCACCATAATCATGTTGGAAACTCTCAGACTTGTCTACTTAATAACTGACCCTAAACAGCATGCAATCAGACTTACTGGAGTTGTTCACAAAGTTTTATGTCTCTAATCACATGTTGTACCAATTATAGGACGTTGAGGAAACAATGTTATGGTCGTGAGTAATAATCAACTTAAACAAGTACCTTTGAAGAAAATTAAAAATGGATGATGCCACCTATGGAATTATTTTAATTCGCACAAAGATTCACAATTGATTTTTCAGACTTTCCATAAAAGTTAGCTTCATGCCTTTTTGTGAATCCTTTAGAAATTTTTCTAATATTGTTTGATATTATAAAATATGAAACTCTCCCCATGTTCCATTTGTCTTCACAAACATGAGCCCTTATTTAATTTCCCCAAGAATATTCTCCATGATATAGATCATTTAGATCCTTGGAACGCAAGGTTTTGCAACCTTATTCCTTCTTTCTCTTTTCTTCCCTCAGTCTTTGCAATCCTTTTATTTTCCTGATAACACAAAATATTGCAAAAAATAATCAGGGCGTTACTGAATTTTTGGTTTTAATGGGTTTTTAAATGATTGTTCCTAATGTCATGCGATATTCTCTGCTTTTCATACTGACCTTCAACAAATTTTCTGATGTTCTGAGCAAGATTCCGGACGCTGCTGGGAAGATTCCAAGGGTCCTGCTTGATGTGAAGTCTTAACCTTTTTGGACAACTCAGCTTTGGTTCCATTTCCTGTTGAAATTCTAAATAAACACAAAAAATCTCTCTTAATTCTCAACTATTTACCAGTTAACAAGCCTGTCAACTTCAGAATCCTCTTGTTTTTGCGGCCATCGTTCTAAGTTATTGTCATGGAGGTAATTTCTTGAGCTAGATCACAAAAGAAAACGTGCTAAATCTAAAATGTCAAACTTTAATGTATTATTTTCTCACAAATGTCTAAACAAAGGAGCAAACTTAGGTGAAAACTATACTTTCAACATCCTAAACTAGATGTCAGAAAATGGCAGCTCTAGGTACTGTTGTGTTTGACTGTTCTGTCTGCCCCCTGACATTCCCAAACCCCCTTTCCTACCACTGGGAGCTTGGTTTCAGTCAAAACAACTGGACACTTATGTTTCTTCAATGAACTCATTTCCATTCACTCTGGCATTAAACCTTTTAACTTACAAAGAAACTGAAAAGGTCTTACACCGTTTTTTTACACATACTCAAACATTACAAAAATAAAAGTAGTATTAAGGAAATTATGAAACATAAGTAACCAGAACTTTTCTTCTTATATTTTGCTTTTGCTTCATGACCATACGTTGTTTCCCAGTGGCTTCTAATAGTTACTTTTAAACTGTACCTTGTAATCCTCGACCTGGGGTGAGGTACTTGGTTTGCTCAAAGGCTCTCACAACGGCTTGCCCTTTTAGGAGATTGGTAATGGAATCCACCTAGCAAAACAACAGAGATATTTGACAGTTACATTCAGAGTTACACAATACATAACACAGAGGGTGCCAAAAAAAAATGTATGCATATTTTAAGAAAGGAAAAAATTGTATTAAAATTGTAGTACTCAATATAAACCAACAACAAAAGATAAATACAAGTCACATTTGACTTCTGCAATTACAAGAGGTGCTCAAAGTGGTTACCACAGCATAATTTTAATACAGTTTTGTTTTCCTTTCTTAAGATGTGTATACATTTTTTTGGCACCCTTTGTATATATTTTAGAGAGTAAAGCTTACAAAATTTTTTTTTTCATAAAGCAACAATTACTTTTGAAATCTCATGATTCCTGTGAAATCTACTTTAAATAAAATATTCCTATAAACTCACCTAATAACATTTGCAATGACATTTCTTATTATCCTACTATATATTAATACAAAGTATAAATTCACTTCACAAAAACAAGTAAAAGTTCTAGAATTATTTAAATAAAAAAACCTAAAAGTTATTGAAATACCTTTTAAGGTAGTAAAAGCTTCTACACTGTAAATTTTGGTTATGGATATAAATGTTTTAAGACTATAAAACACCAACATGAGACAATCTTGTGCTTTTTGAAGTTAGTAATAAAGTTGAGCAAGAAATGTCATAAGGGATTCTGAAAACCCACAAATAAACAAACAATAAAAAGAATAAGTCCTGTGTATAACTCTTTATAACTTTCCAAAGATTGTAAAATACTTGAAATTCACAACAATCCTTTGGGTTAGTTGGCTAAAAAAATCTTTATCCCATTTTAAATTGTGGAAATTGAGGTAAAGTGGGTGGAGGAACAGATCACAAGCTCTTTTCAATACATCTGAAAAACAGATTCCTGATAGGTTAGTCTGTAGAAAAATTACCAACTGTCCCAATCATACCTGGCTGAAAAGATGCTCAAGGCAGCTATGTATCTTATCCTGTTTTTCATGAGAAATGCGAACACTCAGGGGAAGTTCATCACCTAGATATCAAAAGAACAAAAAACAACAACAACAAAATACCCATTAATCTTACATTGAACATTGCAAAATATCTTAAAATAAATAAAATAAAAAACATTTAAACATGAGCTCTTATTCTGTACATTAGTTCTCATGTTCAGAAAATGAATTCTAAAAGATTTAATAGCTCTTAAGATATCAGATTACTGATGCTTGGAAACTGAGGTGAAAGACCACTCACAGAGTATCACAGAAAGACCACTGCGGTACTCTGTGTTAATAATTCTTTCAGATGGTATGTTTTACTAATGGTTGAACAGTTGAAATACACTGCAGATTTAAAAATTAAGATTTTTCCTAATTAGATGAAAAATCTTCTTTCATAACACACACAAAACAAAATATTTATATTTATATTCAGTGTTTTTCTCACTAACCACCCCTACCCCCATACCCATCCCCCCTTCACCCACTTAAAAGCCATTTCTGTCGCATCTACTGTTTTAAAAGTCCTTAGTTTCAAAGCCCTTCCTACCTCCACACCCAAGCCACCATGCCTAACGTTTCAATAAAACTTGCCTCCTGTGTACCTATATCCTTCATAGTACCACAGAAAGAGCACAAACCATATGTTAAGATAATGAAAAACTTTATTTGTCTCATTTCTTTGTAATGCACATAAATCTGTTTTTATCAAGCACATAAATCTGAAACGTAGTATGTGAGGTCACCAAGAACGACGGATAAAAGGTAAAAACACATAAGGATCAAACAAGTTAACCCCTTGGAAGTGTGTCCAATAGAACACACATCGAGAAGTACAAATTCCTCATTCAGGAAACGCACCTGAGTCCATTTCATCACTGTGAAAATACGAGCTGCACTGGCTGCTGCAAATGCTAGTGAAGGAGGCGATTGAATTCCTATTGCTGTTGCAGTCGCTGAAAAGAGGGAGTTACGTGTTACTGTCAAAGTCCATTTGCCAAAGTTTCCCGGTGATTTCTTATTAGATAAACTCACTATGTTACAATTCTATTTATTAGTATGTTTTATAGAGAATTATGAGAAAGTTAACTCGCCTGCCACAGTTCATCTTACTTTTTTAAAAGTATGTATTTTAAAGTCAATCCTATTTCCATTTTTTATGCCATATAGTCTAATTCTCAATGAATGTTTAAAAAAATGCATAGTTAGAAAAAGTTGTTAAATGTATAATTATAAAAATAGGAGTCAAACCAAACTTCAAATTCTTTATAATCTGTTTGATGGCACATGCGTGGAGTTTATTTGTGAATAGAGACCAAGTTCTGTATCATGATCTCTGCCTTTCAACCCTTTTTGGAAGCTGAAATTATAACTTCTCCATGGCACTCTGAGCTCCCTCAGGGATGGCCGGCACGTCAGAGTTCAGCACAGAACGTACGCCTTGTAAATAAACGTTCAATAATGCTGAATGTCAAAAGAAAGAAGGTTTAAGATGGTTGTGTGTGAACAGATATAGTATGGATTTCCGAAATAGTGCAGGAGATTACATATTTTTGTCCTCTCATAATAAGTAAAAATGACTTATTTAACTTTAAACTGACATTGGAAAATTCTATTTTCGCCTGGAGGAAGACTGTGAGGGCAACTTTAATTACTCGATAACTAGACGTTGAGGTAAGAAAGTATTTTTAGACATGCAATTTCCCGCTGGAGAGAAACCACATGCTATTAAACCACATGCTATTAAAGAGCATATTGGTATCCTTGAAGCTGAAAGAAAATGAAATGGTAAAAGTAGTTCATCTGTGTAATATAATATTATATATCTAGGAATAATTAACTCGTATGTATTCGTTAAAATTCTTTTCACATAGAAATTGGAATAGTAGAGTGGTTAAGAGACAAACTGTGAGCTAGACCACCGGTTTCATAGGTAAATTAGGTAAGTCCAGTGGGCCTCAGCTTTCTTACCTGTAAAATGGAGTTAATATCAGAACCTACCACCCAGGATTGTGGTGGGAATTATGTCAGATTGTTCTGTTCCCCGACTTGTCTGGTAAAAATATGTTTTTAATGTTATCTCTTGGTGTATACTAAACATCTCTTTTGGGAATAACTTTAAATAATAATTACTTAATATGTGTTGATTGTAAAACACTGTGTAATAAATAAGCACGAATAAGAGAGTTGTTGTCTTCAATTACTGTAAATAAAACAGGAGATGATGAAGGGGAACACAGCATACCATGTTTCCCCGAAAATAAGACCTAACCAGAAAATAAGCCCTAGCATGATTTTTCAGCATGAAACATAAGCCCTAATGCGTCTTTTGGAGCAAAAATTAATATAAGATCTGGCCTTATTTTCGGGGCAACACGGTAAATGTCAGGTTACAACAGTCCTCAGTGAGGTTTCAGGTGATACAAGGATTCAAAGGAGAAAAAGCCACTTGCAATTAAGGAGCCATCATTTGAGAGTCTGGTAGGAAGACGACAATAGAGGTTGGATGCTGTATGGGTTGAACTGTGTCCCCCCCAAATTCTTACACTAAAGCCTAACACTCAGGACCCCAGAATGTGACCTTATTTGGAGTGAGGGTCTTTACAGTGGTAATCAAGTTAAAATCAGGTCATTAAGCTGGGCCCTAGTCCAGTGTGACCAGTGTCCTTATTAAGAAGAGGAAATTTGGACACAGAGACATGCTTGGCTTAGAAGGAAAAGGATGTGAAGAGACAGAGGGAGAAGACGGCCATCCTACAGGCCAGAGAGAGAAGCCCGGAACAGATCACCCCCTCTCAGCCCTCAGAAGGGATCAACCCAGCTGACATCTTGATTTGGGACTTCTAGCACCAGAACTGTGGATAATAAGTAAATTTCTATCGCTTAAACCACCCAGTTCTTAGTACTTGGTTACAACAGCCCTACCAAAATTCCACAGAAGGCATGCGTCAGAAGGAAAAATACCCAAAGCAGGTCATGGAGGTGAGCAAGTGAGATTAGTCCAATTAGCTTGGGACACAGAATATAAGAAGAAAGGGGAGAAACAAGACAAAAAGAACTTTTCCTTACTAGCCACCTGTCCCATAATCAGAAACAGGTATTTGAAAAATGTTAACATAGACACAATTTGCTTATGTGCTACACACATGACACAATCCCAAATTAAGTCCACACCGCTAGAGAAAATGCTTTTCCCCCATGACTCAGATAAGAAAAGGGAAGAATTCAAAAGGTTACGTTGCCTTACTATGCTTTGTCTGGTGTGGGTAAGAGGCTACTCTGTAAGAGTAATAAACAAACACAACAATCCAAAAATGTCTTCAAGACCATTGTGGAAAACACAGCATCACGGGTGACTGTTGATGAAATGAGTTTGAGGAATGAATGAAGTACCTGTACGAGTCTCTGTTGCTGACGGTGTCGTGACCTGAGTCTTCCTGCTCATCGCCTGCCACATTAAAACAGACGCGTTTGCTGTTTCTCTCTCCCTTCTCATTGTCACTGTCTGTTGGGACTATGCACTCTGACGTCTTACGTTCTAATTTAGGAGAATACATTATCGAAGACAGAAGGCTGCATGGTGATAATAAAAAGAAAGAATAAATGCACATTTTCAAACTGGCTGGTACAGATAACTACATTTCGTGTTGCCATGATAGGCTTATAAATATGTCTAAAGTACGTCTATGTTTCACGTAGAGTAAATACCCTCCTGCATAAAAAGCCTGTCATGAAAACTTCACTTGTTTCTCTTAGAATAAGTAATAGAAATAGCACACAATTTGGACTAGAAGGCTGTGTTCCAATCCTGGGTCTCTTACCTTATTAGCTTTGTTATCATAGCTAAGCTGGGATAGTCTCTTGGCAGCTATGAAATGGGAATTATAAGAATATCTAGCCCACAGGATTGCTGAGAGAATAAAATGAAAACAACATATTCCTGGTACATAATGGGTGTCAACTTTCTCCCCCAGCCATTGCCACCACCATATGCAAATACCTGGGAAACTTTACAGTGCTACCCAAATATTAAACCGACACTAAATATGCTTAAATATCCATGAAAATGTCTTATACCATTCATACATATATTCCATAATATCAAACCCAATGCTGTACACTGAGTAAAGATTTGTAAACTGGTTTTACTAAGTAATTAATTAGACATATTTATTGTCCTATGCATTGTACTCAGTGCTGTGGATATAGCAGTTTATAGAACGAACAAAAGCCCCTGACCTCTAGGAGCGTAAATTCTCCTGGAAGGAAACAAACAATGAACAATTAAACTGTGTAGTACATCAGATGGTGACAAATGTCAAGGAGAAAAATAAAAAGGGAAGGAAGCCAGAATTGCAACTTCAAATAGTGTAGTCAGGCAGGATCTCAGTGTGAGACGATACTGGAATAACATTTTGGTGGTTTAAAATTTTTTAGACACAAGTGAAAATCAGGAATCTATGTTACATTGCCCAAGGCCCTGCGAGGCTAAGAATTATTTTAAACGCAGTTTTTCTATTGGAAGGATACTTTATGTCTTGTAAAACAGATTATGTACGTATTCCCTCCCTCCATTCAACAGATTAAAACATCAAACTCCAATTACCCAAGCTCCACACTGCACAGGCAGATGGAAGAACTCTGACTATCACAGAGGACAGGTGCAGGAGTTTTCATCCTGCAAGGAGTCCTCTGCATTCTACGCAACTTTTAAATTAGAAGCCATGAGGCTAAGCATAAACATTTCTTTCAAAGTTATATGGATTATAGTCACACGTTTGCTTTTCATTTTAAACAGCTGCAATCATGCTTGCTCTGATCCTGTGGGAACAAGGGTTAGGCTAACAAAACAAAAAAATGCTAGAAAAACAGTGTTTTTGACACCACGTTTTGCATACAATTTCTAGATTCTTAGAAGCAATAACAGGGCATCAAACTTAATGTTTGTGCATGCAGAAACATTTTCCTTTACTTATGCTCTTATGCTCTAGGTCCATTAATTCTAAATTAAAACCTTGAGCAGCCTGCCCTTCCAGATCAATCTTTCCCTGAAGATTAATGAAGAATTTTGTATGCAGTCTATGCACCTATCTGTGTTTTTCTATTAAATTGAGATTTAAATATCATCATCACCTTCATCTTCATCCTAGCTAACATTTGCTGAGCTCTTAGTCCATCACTATGCAAACAACTTAACAGGCATTCATTCATTCAATCCCTAAAACCACCTTATGAAGTTGGTATTATTATTATTAATCCCATTTTAGAGATGGGATGAGTGAGACACACTGTGACATACATATACTTTGCAAATTCAGCAGAATGCCCCCTCCCTGCAGATCTTGCACACTCTGGAGTGAGGAAGCTGCTCCTTAGAGCTCTCCACACATCCCTGTTCTCTTGGGCACATGACTGGGTGGTCTCCCCTTGCCTGTGAGGATACAAATGACCACGTGACTTGCTCTCACCAATGCAATGTGAGTGGAGGAGACAAGGGGCCCTCCGAGGGGAAAGCCATTATGCCCAGAAGGGCAGTCGGCCTCACTCCCTCTCTCTACAGTGACAATCAGCGAGATTCCATCTGGTGAGCGCTCCATGAGCCTGAACTTGGGTGAAGTCAATGTGGAAAGAAGACCCCGTGACCCTGATTGGCATGGAAAAGTAAGAAGAAAGGAAACCTAGCTGTGAGGCTTTAGACTTTCTGTGAACACGACAATGACAGGGGTAAAAAAACAAAAACAAAAAACAAAACAGTTGTATAGGGACCTAGGGAACTAGGTACAGCCTCTCCACACATATGCCATTAGCCTGACACTTACGTGCTGAGAAGGTCAGCCATGCAGACCTCAGGAGCAGGGCTGACCAGGCAGTTTGTCAAGTTCCAGGCACAGAAAGAGGCGAGTACAGATAGAGCGAGTACAGATACAGCTCAAGGAGATGAGGTTGGAAAGGGGGGACGGGAGAAGTCCGTGGAGGGCTGTGCAGGCCACAGTCAGGCATGTGACAGTAATTGGCTTTAAGCAGGGGACCAGCCTGACCTTTACAAACCTCTCTGGCACCTGCTGAATGTAGGATGTATCAGAGAGAGGCACAGCTGGAAACCCCTACAGTGGGCACTTGTGAGGGGATGATGGTTGACTTGGTCTAAGGTGCTGGGGTGGATACATTCTGAGGTAGAAACTGACAGAACTCGATGTGGTACTGGAGGGGAAGGGGAAGGAAAGAGAAGTATCAAAGCTGATACCCAGGTTTTGGCTTCATAAGCTGAAGAGACAGGAAATACTTTACTGAGAAAGGGAAGACCTTGATGCTGGAAGGGTGGAAATGGATTAGAGTACGATGAACCTAGAATCAGTTTTGGAACAAATTTAAGTCTGAGGTATCTGTGACACGTCCCAGTGGTTTTTAATCCACATCATAGAGAGACTGTGAAAACAAAATAAGTTGTGCATATAATGATATAATTGTGCCTGGTGCATAAGCGTGTATAACACGTTAGTTTTTATGAAGCTGTGCCCTCTTTTATATATTTACCAGAAAAATGCTTGGGAAACCTCAAAGATAATTCCACCACCAGCCCTACCATTCCTATCCGTAACCCCCCAGCTCGCTAAATGTCCTACAATGTGGTTTGTTCATCATTCACTCCTGGGCATCTGGCTCCTGCAAATGAAGTCTGTTCCCAAATGTCCAATCTTTCATAGCCCCCAAAGCTCTTTCTTCATTTCCTCCCTGTGAGAATACACAAATCCTGTGTTTTTAAAATCCTGTGAAAGGTTTCGAACTATCCATAAATAATTTTTCCCTTTACTTATGTCTAAGTACCTAAGTGTCATTCACTAGAAAATAACCCATTACAAGGCAAAAGTATTTAGCATCCCCAAATGAAATGGGAATCACAAAGTATTGATCAAATTCATAACATCATCTTATTTCATGTTACTAGACAGCAAATTCATCTCCAGTTGAACCTTTGGATCTGAACAAAGTAGAAGATTTCGTGGAATGCCTATGTATTAAATAAAATTATTTCTAGAAGTATTCCCAAGGGACGGGGTAACCAGACTTTGTCGTAAGACCAGTTCAACACCAGTCCCTTTCACAGGAACAAATATCTTCTCGAAGGGCTTGCAATGAGATGTGGTGAGGCAGTTTCTCTCAAAATTTGGCAAAGCATCTGAGATCTGCTTCTCCACTCTACAGAGACATCTATGTCTGACCAAGAATAATTACTACATGGTGGGAAAATTGTTTGGTAACGAGCTTTTCAAATAATTTGTCAAGCTCGACTGCCCTGCAGCATCTCTGAATTCTAAGGACAACGTGAGATTCAGGCTCTTGGACAACTGTCCTGCTTTAACGTGATTATACCGCACATTGAATTACATGGAACATATTTATATTTAGAACTAAATTATATAGAGCACACAGAGGAGACCAAGGAAGTTTCTCAAATCATTTGCTCACTTCATGTCACTTTCTTAATAGGCATGCACAGTTGGGTAAAGGCTTTTAGAAGAACAGAGTGGGGAAATCTTAAGTAAAAATAGGTAACCAGAGGGCAAGGGGGTAAGGGAGGGTAGATGAGGGCAAATGGGATCAAATATATGGTGATGGAAGGAGAACTGACTCTGGGTGGGGAACACACAATGTGATTTATAGCTGATGTATTACAGAATTGTACAACTGAAACCTAACTTTACTAACAATTGTCACTCCAATGAACTTGAATTTTAAAAAAATAAAAAATAAATAAAAATAGGTAAGCAGTGTACGTAATTGGCTTAACCCCTTTCTGCAATTAGTGCTTTAAATATGAAGCATTTTAAACCAAGGAAAGGGAGCCCCGTGACTCTAACCATTTTCTTTCACAGTATAGCTACATTAGCTGAACTTAAAAATGAAAAGCGAAAAAATTAACATAAACAAACACAACCTGGACAATTGCCAGGCAGTGCTAGGTAGTTAACGTATTAGAAGCTTCCTCTCAGAGGCAGTGTCCACTCAGGCACGTCAAGAAGCCTGCCATGAATAAAGGACCCAACTGAAAAGTAGGAATAATAACTCTTGGACTGATTGGAAATATGGCATTGGTCTAGATTCTCTCCCCAAACCCTTTGAAATCCAGGATACATGATGCAATGTCACTATTTATTACCTCATTAATACCGTGTTTCCCCGAAAATAAGACCTAACCGGACCATCAAGTCTAATGTGTCTTTTGGAGCAAAAATTAATATAAGACCTGGTCTTGTTTTAATATAATGTAACACCTGGTCTTATATAATATAACATAATATAACATAACATAACATAACATAACATAACATAACATAACATAACATAACATAACAACATAACATAACATAATATATAACATAACATAATATAATAAATACCGGGTATAATATAATATAATACTGGGTCTTATATTAATTTTTGTTCCAAAAGATGCATTAGAGCTGGTCCAGCTAGGTCTTATTTTCGGGGAAACATGGTAAGTCTTCCTCTATCCATTTCCTAAATACCTCAGGGGAAAAAAAAAAACTGGTTTCTAATATAGAACATATCATATAATAAAATCTGATTTATTAAACAAAGGAAAATATAATGCCCTAAAATATGAATTTTGCTGTTACAAGGTAACAAGGCCATTCTAAGACAATTCAAAAGTATCATACAGTTATTTAAAACCAGCTTCTCTTTGCAACTGTTTAATTCATTCTGTTAACAGGGCAGTCACAGTATCATATGTGTATACCAAGTCTTACAAGTAATTTTTAAAACTAGCATAGTAGACATAAGAAAACAGAATTTTAATTCTATATTAGCGCATTAAAACATTAGGAAAAAATGGCATAGTAAATTGTAAATATTTAAAGACCATCTTATAGAAATGTGATGCATCCAATATGGTGAATTTGATGTCTAAATTTCAAAGATGTGTAAAATAAGAGATTGTGTCAATCGACTTAATTAGTATCATGTCTAATTGCAACAAAGGGCTTAGAATAAGTTTTAAATATTTTGTCAAAACTGAATTATCCATGGAAATATGAAATGGTGTTTCTGTGTGTGAACTGCACAACACACACATCTGCTAGCAATCTAAATCTGTAATTTCACAGTGCTACAAAAAAAAAAGAGAATTAATGGTGTTCATACGATTTTTAGAGTCTACCAACATTGGATACATTCACCAATTTCAATCCCTTGAATGATGAGCAAGCATGCTGCTACATACTATGTGAATTGCTATAACTATAACTTTTATAGTTTTTACCACAAGCTTCTAATGTGTTATTATTTTCACCTGTTTTTTGCATGAGAAACTGTGCTACCCCAAATCCCATGCTTTTCTGACCACACATGATGTGGAAAATCATCCTACAAAGTCCAGGCTGTTCTCAAAGTATCAAACTCTTAAATAAGAATCAGCATTGATCTCTTTGGAAAAGTTCTAATTAACTTCCACTGTCTTACTTGGTAAAAACTTTCTAATTACTGGCACAGCTAGTTGGGTTATTGCTTTGTAGACTATTAATTCAATCAGAAGTGGGAAAAAAAGTATTGGTCATTGGTCCAAGGGATACCTAAGTTTGGATTTAGTCATTTAAGAAGAGCGTTAGGATTTACAAAAATATTTTATATTTTTCCCAAACATCGATTGAGTGCCTATGCACCAAGTATTATGCTATGTTTTGTAAAGGCTACCAGGAAATCCCTATACACAGTACTCTTTCAATCACATTTTCCAATTTAACATTTTCACGTGAAAACTTATTTAATGTTTTCTATATGATAAAATCTTTCCCCTGATATCAAATGCTTCCTTAAACTATATATATATATATCTTTATAGAGAGAGATATAGATATATATTGATATATTGATTTTGCCATGTTTTATCACTTTCAAGGTGTTAGAATGAAGAGGATCTATACGGTCAGCAACAATCTCCTACCTACATTTCCAAAAACTAAAGAGAGAAGGATGGATGTTCAAAAGTCTCCTTTTCCACATCTCTTTTATGAAGCACTGTTAAAAGTATAATCAATAAAATACTTACTCATCTATTTGACAGACACACATCTCCACTTCTTTCAGTGCAGTCTGAAGTTTGCACAGCAGTTTTTGATAGATATCTTGGGTTTCTAAGTCTTCTTCTTTTAACAAATACCGGAGCCCATGGCCGTCCTGCTGTCCCAAAGACAGGCCCGAGGGGGCAGCCATGGTTGTAATCGTATGCTGAATGTACACCATAGGGCTCAGCTTCCCTGAGGGGTTAGAATCAATCCACAGTAATATTTACTACCTTTAGCTTATAGTAACCATCCAGCACAACTCATTTGAGAGGCCCGAGCTTACATAAAATAAGTTGCCAATCCAATGTTGAGTTTAATTCAGGAATCAAAGCTTATGGGGAGATTACAAGTTAGGAATACATCTCAATATCACATCCTGCTGTGATGGTGGAGAAGCACATTATGCGTCTCTTGCAGCTGCTCACCCTGTATTTTTCTCATTTATAGGGCCATTTCAGGTTAACAGTTTTCACAGCAGGAAGAGCAGGGCCTAACATACGTATAATAACTCCATTTTCATTCTATAAACATTCACGCATCATCATCCAAATGATGAATAGTGAGGAATCCTGTCTTGATAAATGTTCAGACTTGCTTACACACCAGGGATCTATCCAGTTTCAGGAATGTGGGAACAGTTATGATTGCCTGCACGACTTTTCATGATTTGATCAAGTTTCAAACGCTAACATACCTTGCTCAGATTTGTTCTCTTTATCCTGAGAAGTATGCTTCCTACTATCCAGCTGAACACCAAATGCACTCCCCAGGGAGGTTGATGTCTTAGGATAAGAAACTTCCATCACATTGACATGGCAATTGGTAGGGCAGAAGTCACTGCTGTGCAATGGGGAGACTTTTGATTTGGCTTGTTTAAAGGTGGGCCAGGCTCTGTTCTTTAGTACACGAGAGAACTGTAAATTAAAGAAGAAATAAAAAACAGTTGAACATGCAGTGATAACACAAACATTTCATTTCCATCATTCATGGCAAACTCCAAAGAAAAAGAAATCAAGGCAACTGGAATGAACAAAATTATAAGTTGCTAGAAATTAAGTCATTGTTTTAGAGTCGACACATTCTTAATCAAGCAAAGCAAGAGAGGCAGCAACTGTATATGATTCCTTTGAAATTCTGATTGTAAGTTAGATGCTAAAAGAAATGAATTTGGGGTGGCCGGTTGGCTCAGTTGGTTCAGTTGGTTAGAGCGCTGTGCTCATAACACCAATGTCACCGGTTTGATTCCCACATGAGCTAGTGAGCTGCACCCTCCACAAGCAGATTGAAAACGACTCCACAACTAGGTTGGAAACAACGACTTGACTTGGATCTGATGGGCCCTGGAAAAACACCCTGTTCCCCAATATTCCCCAATAAACATTTTAAAAAATAAAACTAAAAAAAATAAATCATTTCACCAATAATATACACATTAAAAAAAAAAGGAAAAAAAAAAAAGAAATGAATTTAAGTGACCTAGAACTCAAATCCACACACAGCTGAGCATCTGACAGACAAATCAGTGTCCTGGGACACCAACATAGGATCTCCATCTTTAAAGCGAGGCAAGGTGGCAGAATAGGGTAGCTGACAGGTCAAAGGGTAGAAGAAGACGGGATTCTTCCAAACATTGTCAGAAACCCAATCCCAACCTGAGGTCTGTGAGGAGGTTAGAAAGCAAGGCACGGCGGTGTTGACCCAGAATGACAGGACGATGGGCGGAACCAATTGCACATCCCACGCTTTCTGCCAATCACTGCTGAGCACTTGGATCAGGATTGGCCTGAGGACTGGTGTGGACTCTGCTCTTAGGCCATTGAGAATAAAGCCATCCTCAGAGGCTTCACGTTGACTTCCAAGGACAGCCACTCCCCTGCTTAAAATCTTGCAATCGAAATCCATGTCACCCTTGCCATGGTGTACATAGCTGCCCGAAGTCTGATCCAAGCTAGCTTATTTGTCTCCAGCTCCCTTCCCCTTGACCCTTGTGCTCCTTCCGGCCTTCACTCAGTTCTGCTCACACACCATCTACTCATTCATTGGACACTCTATTCAGAGTGCTTAGAATATGTTCTTCTCTCACTGATAAATTTACTCCTATGCATTTGCAAGTTCTGTGAAACCATCAAGAGGCCTTCCCTGAGCCCTGGTCTAGGTTCAATTTCTCTGGTTAGGTGCTAGGGTACAGCACACTGTAACCCTCCTTATGATCACAAATAATTTCCTTTCTCTGTTTTCCTTAGCAGATGGTGAACTCTCTGAGGGTAAAGCTTATGTCTGTCTTATGCACCGTGAACAGGCATCTCACAGAGTTGGACTGGATTCTAGTTTCCAAAACAAAAGGGCGGAAAACCACCAGCTACCCATGTTTGACTTATGTCACCCCAATAACTGATGAAATGCTGGGCAAGTCACTGTCATTATCGTTTTTGGCAAAATAAGTGCTATGAATTAAATCATCTCTACGCTCGCTTCTTGCTTGAAAACTATAACCAGATCCTATCTATTTATTCTACTAGTAGAGTAGTAGTTTGGCCATTGAGAAGAACAAAAGTTAAGGCTACTACTGTGTACTATCTAACTTTTCTAGGGTAACTTCAAGAATAAAGATGTGATACCAAAAACCACATCTTCAAAATAAAAGCTCACCATTAGAATATGAGCCGTCTTATATGTATATTAAACTGTGTTTTCATATCACATGTCAGAAACCACGGAGCTCAGTGAAGTCCTAGCATATAGTAGGATATAAGTGGCACTGGATTGAAATGAAACAGTTTCCTAACTATCATCAAAATAACTAACAAATTTGATAGTAATGTAAACTTTCAGTCAAAAACTCCTTTCTACTGTAGAGGGGGGACAAAACTCTCAGGTACACCTCGCACAGCACGCAGAAAAGCACACAAATTGATTTATGTCACGGCATCTACCATAGTAGACAGTTACACTTGTCTTGCCTTCTTTCATTTTAACTAATATCCATTCATTCAAAAATGTGAAGAGAAGCATCTATTCAAGGCCCTGTGTTAAATGCTGGAAATCCAGCCTTCACCCTCATGGAGTTCATGGTATAGTAGGGGACACAGGTAAAAACAATATAACATTATTGTTATAGATAATGATATTATTATAGTTTATATGTAACATATATAAGTATATATAACATATGCATTATAATATATAATATAGAGAATATATTATATATACTTATATAAAAGTTACATATATATGACTATATGTATATCGCAATTATATAATAATTATAACAGCCAGTTAACTAGAGATTTTGGTAAGTGCTGAAGAAGAAAGTGAATAGATGTAATGCAGAGTTACTGGAGTCATCGGAGAAAGTAGGGGGAAGACCCCTTTCCAGTTCCTATAGCTTTCCAACACGTATATCAATACAAGAGTCTGTGAACATAGTATGCCCCCCATCTCCATGTACTCAGGGGTGTGTAACCACATGTCTGAAGGTGCCTGACCTCTTTCAAAAGAGTGAACGTCAGAGAGGAATGGTCTTTGCTAAGAGCCTCTCTTGGAGAAGGAGGAGCCTTATGACAGTAGTGCTATCTTCCCTCCCGGCTTGTTGCTCGGCGAGCAGATAGAGAGGAGAATAAGGGTCAGGGGAAATACTTCTTTTTTACCATAGGTGATAATAAGGCATATTTATATATTGACAGGAATAAGCATTTCTTGGAAATGGGCCTTTACATTTTTAATGCACTGGTAGTTAGTTCAGGAATTATTGAACATGATAACACATTTGAATCCAGTTAGAATCACTTGCCTAAAAGTCAAAAATAAAACAAAGGTAAGCTATTATTTTGCAGACAGCCTCCTATCTCCGTTCAGTGTAAAACCCCATTGGCAAGGAGTTGTAAAAATTTTATATCAGGATAAGAGGACATGGGGAGAAATTTTACCCACAATTTTCCCCATCCATACATCAGGTGGAAGATTATGTGGCACTAATAACTAAAGGTACTGGAGCATTCCAAGTAAGACTTTGTTGCCTACTTGTAATATTTTTGTGTAAACAGGAACTCTCCCTTAAAAGCTCAGGAAATATATGTATAGATGAAGTATCCCCGACACCCAACATAAGCCCAATTATGGACCTATTATAAAGCAGAAGAATCTAGAATTAAAAAGGGTTCTAAGGACAATTTACAAGGAGAATGTGCCTCCAAACAGTTCACAGTTTTACTCCTGGCTCGCCGACACATGCTGCTTCAGAGGTGGATTCATTCAGGTCTGCAGTGAAGGGCCAGACTTCTCTCGGGCAGGTGTCATAAACCACGTGTGGTCTGCACAACTGGCCAGGAAACCGGTAATGACTGCTGCAGCCTGGCTTCAGAAAATGTAGATATCAACCAGTTTCTATTTTTAAAAGCCAAAACTTTTAAGAGTCAAAATAAAGGCAAGCCAGCCTCTTTGAAATTTTAGTTTCTATGGATACATTTTATTTAACACAAAGAGGGGTGTGTGAAGCCTTCCTCTGTTATTAATAATAGTTTAAAAGGCAATATGTAGAAATTAAAAATATATTCACAAAGGCTGTAGCTTCTGTGGGCATGCATTTGATATGCAAACAGAACTAACTTTACACGACCTATGAAGGCTATTATCTTAGGAATCTAAATTTTGTTCAAATAGAAACAATTTTTGAAATATTTTCTTGCTAAGCTGGTTTCTCTATCTAGGGAGAAGGAGAGCAAATGATTCTAAATATGTTTATGGTTAAGGAGAGATGATGAAAGGGATAGCTTTTAAAGCACCTAAGTCCTAGTTGATGACAAGTTTCTTTTTATTTCTAAATTGAAAATAAAAATTAAGTGAGAGCATTCCTTAGGGCTGACACTCAGTCAGCCACTTGCCAACTATGTCTTGAAACAAGTTCTTAATCTTCCTGAGAAACAAGATGGTAAGAGTACTCAGTACACGTGGCTGTTTCAAGGCCTAACAACAACAATGTACATACAAGAGCTTTCCATAATTCAGTGGTATTATTTTTATCACCTAAAATCAGTCCATTCTCCTGCCCATCTCTGCCTGAAAAGCTTCCCAGTCTCCCAGTTACTCCTGAGGGAATAACACGGAGGACATGTCTCACTCACCAGGATGACGTTTTTAAAATCCCTGACATTTGGGGGAAAACCCTTAACCTTACGCTTCTGATCCCTCCAACATACACTCCTCAGTTTATCGCAAACCATATATTTGTTAGAGAACAAGAAATAACATCTTCTTCATCAGCCCTAACTAATTCATCGTAAAGCTGCATGTAGGTCACCTCCTAGACTTAGCTTGAATTGATCCTTTTTTCTTTTTCCCCAAAGCTTCTACCTGAGTCCAAGGTACCATCAACTCGCACGTCTTACAAACAAAGTTAATCATTATGCCACTCCAAAATACCACTGGGAAAATCAGATTTTGTCAGGTTTTTGTTGTTATTGTTGCTGTTGTTTTTTTAATTGCATCCAACTCACATCCTCCTTTCTGGTCCAGGCCATATGCCAATTTTTCATTGATAAGATCCGTCTCATGTCTATATATTTGCCTTCACTTATGGTATCTCTCTTTACTTGAGTGCCATCTCTCTTCCTCTTCACCCTGACAAATCTTTCCAGCTTATAGCCGCTAGCATTTGCTCACTATTTGATCCATAACACTTCCTCGTTGCCTGAAATGCTATAGTCCTTGGAATGAGATCCATACTGTTTATGATAAAAGCTGTGTAGCACAGTGTCAATACAGGCAAACAAGCAACAAGCAACAACCAGCGTTAGAATGCAAGGGAGCAAGGTTAAATTCCACTGCTGTTCCCAGCTGTGTGCCTTTGGGCAAGTTAATTGACCCCTCTGAGCTTCAGTCACTTCATCAATGAAATGAATGTCTCAAATCACTGTGTTGATAAGAAGATATAACATATACATACTGTAAAAGATCTCACGCAATGCTTGATACTTGGAGCAGACTACCACGAACTGTTTGTGTGCTGCATAACTCCAGAGAGTACCCTCATATAGATCAGGGTGTGGGGTGCCAGCATGTCCAAACATTCATGGCGGCACCTCCTAGTAGGTTTTGTAGTCAGTGTATTATTACTTATGTCATGGATTTTGACCTTTCTTCCCAAGTAGATTGTGAGTATGGGAGGGCAGGCATTGTTAGGTAACTGACTAAAGAAAGTCCCTACTGCCTTCATACAAGGTATGCATTTAGTAAATATTTCCCTATTCTTCCTGCCCCATCCTGCAACAGCATTGCTTTTGTGAAACTGAGTCTGTGACCTACACCATTGCCTTTCATTAAAGAGTGCATTAAAAATATCTGCCACATAAAACAAATTGCTGCTTCTTTTGCAGGGATATGTTCATGGGTACTGCCCTGCCATTTCCTGGCATTGCCTCTTTGAAATCCAGTATGAAAGATTTTAGAACTCAGTCCAAGAAAAACTTGGCTTCTCTTAACATGTATATAACCCAGGGGTGCTGATAAATATGTAACAGACTGTGTTTCCCTTTTATTTTGGCCACCAGGAAGCTGAAGTCCAAATATAATATTCTACTTCAGCAACTATTAGGTTGGTGCACAAGTAATTGTGGTTTAATAGAGTCTTAGGACCTGTTACCTATGACTCTTTTTCCCCGGTGGCCTATAGCACCTATTCTAACATAGATTTACCTATAAATTTACTTGCTAATTTCCCTTCAGTTTCCATCTTTCCATCTTCCTTTTAATAATAAAATTCCCTGAGTTTTAGTTGGGCACACGGACGCCCAGATTGAGACTACATTTCCCAGCCACTCTTCACTAAATGACTAACAGGATATGAACAGGAGTGATGTGTACAACTTCTGGGTGATGCCTTCAAAAGGTACATGTTTACTCTCCGCTTGCTCTTTCCCCTTCTGAGAGGCTAGAACTTAGACATGGTGGTGATGAGCAAACTTTGACCTTGCAGAAGAGGGCAATATCCTAGGGGAGAGAGCAAAAATATAGACGGATTCCTAGAAGACAGTCAAGCCCCACCCCACTGGATGGACTCCTATCAGGTTTGACTTCCATGTGAGTGAGAAATAACTTTCTGTCTTTTTAAGCCTGTGTTATTTTGGTCCTTCTTATCACGGCTGAATCAATACCATGCCTAATATGCCCTGAGCCTAATGTTTTATTTTTATTTATATAATGTACCTTTGTCCATGTATATTTCTTTAAGCTACTTCCACTGCTATTGTTGTATGAATGGAGAGAAGAAAGTGCAAAGAAAATCAAAATAATAAAAGAAAATGACACACGTACAGTGACAAGTTTGACAACCAGAATCTGCCTGAACTCCTATCACACCTCATACAGATCCATTTCCGAAGTAGAATGTTTCTTTTCACAATGTGTTCAAAAGGGGACTATTATTTTGCGTTTGTGTAGAGCTCTTAATTTTTACTTCAAAGCACTGTCACATCTTACAGAGACGGGCGAAGTAAAAAGAAACTCTTTTGTCCTTCAACTTCAACAAGGCATAGCCATGAAATCTTTCCCAAACTCAAATAGGCGGAGTAAACTCAACAACCATGGAAAGAGGATGTGACGGTTAACCAGTGATCTTGAATATCATTTTCTTCAAGTAAGTGGACTTATAAAAAATTACAATAACAATGTATAGTCAACTTAACAAGCCAAACATTAAAGGAAGTGCTTAAAGGAAGACATAGTGACTCTCGTCCCCTTGTCCCATTCTACCTGAGGTACCTAATGTCGAGGCCCCTTGGGTATCCATACATTCACGCATTTCCCTCGTCTTATGCAGACCTACCTGGACATATAGGGGTTATCACTTATGTAGTTAGTATATCAGGAACATAAAACATATACAGTTAACTCACATCGATAAACATTGAGATAAATAACATTTCCTAGTATGGGTGTGGCAAATTTTAAGCAACCAGCCTCATTTTGAGGGAAATAATTGAATTAGCTAGTCGCCCACTGCTATAAATAGAAAAAATTAAAACCTAATATATGTTTTGGAGATCAATTTCTATTGACTTTATCTCTAACATATATTCTCAAATCCATCTAATGTTCTCTGTCTCCCCTGTCTTAACGTAGTCCAAGCTCTGCATCGTCACCCAGACTATTGCAATAGCTGCCTACTTGTCTCTGTACCTCCATTCTTGCCCCCGGCAATCCCTTCCTACAGAGGAGCCAGCATGATCTTTTAAAAACCTAAACCTGATGAAGTCTTCTCCCTGTTTAAAAGCTTCCAATTGCTTCTCACTGATGTAAGAAGGAAATCCAAACTCCTTCAAGAGTTCCAGAAGGTACAAAGCTTCCCAGCTCTTCATACTGGCCCCTGCCTAAGCCTCCGACCTTATGCCTGGCTGTTCTCTCCCTCCCACTCTCGCCTTCTTTGTACTTCAGGGTCTCTTTACCAGCTGCACCTTCTACTGGGATGCTTCCCCCTCCAACTTAAATAGAGTGCTGCTTGTCATTCAGGTACAAGCTTTCTCAAAGAGGCTTTCTCTAGGCCCCAGTCGAAAGTTGCCATCTTGGCACTTCCCACCATATCTCCCGATTTTGATGTCCTCAAAATTCTTTTCAATATTTGGTTCCCCCCATTGAAGATATGTATTTGCTTCTTTGATGCTTCCCCCACTCAAATGTAAGCACCACGAGAGGACAAATTTTTTCTTTCGCTGCCGTATTCCTGGTACCAAGAATAGTGCCTGGCATATACAAGGTGCTTAATAAATATATCGAATGAATGAAACAATCAATTTAAAACAGCCTATGTTCTGTGTACTTTCTGATTGAGGGCTTTCTTTCCTATGTTGAAAGAAAAGGGAAAAAAGAACTGCAGAGTAATTTAAAAATTCGACTTCAGAATTAGGTGGCCTGGATGCAAATCCCAACTTTATCTTTTGCTAGTAAGTAATTTAATTACTTAAGCCTCAGTTGTAATATTATGTTTGGAAAATGTGGAATAATGACTTAGCTTACAGGTTTACAAAGGTCAAATGAGGTAATGGACTTAAAGACATTTTTTTTTATCTAAAATGTATACATGGGATCATTATTTCAATAAACTGGTACGTACATAAGCAAGAAAAATAGCAGGAATTGAATTAAATTTGTCATTTAAATAATAATTACATGCAACATATACACGTAGACCTATTTACCTTTTTATAACTGGAGATCCTCTGACATATGTGCTCAATTTTTTCACTGCAAACGGCACTGAATTTACTCTGCAGCTCAGTGGGAATCACTTCATTCAAAGAGTTAAGGCTGGTGCAGTTTTGTACAAAATGATCATCACTTTTAGCCAGGGCTTCAAGAATCTGTAGTGATACAGGCACACACACACACACACACACACATATACACACACACACACACACACACACAAAACAGAACAAAAAAATGAAACCTTTAAAATTAGCCAAATAAAATGTTCACAATTCCACAGCACAAGGTGACGTCCCCAGTGCTTTTTTTCAGCTGCCTGGGATTTCTACGTTCAGTAAAACCCCGGCAATGAAGGGACTTGTGTGTTTGTAATGGCATGTTTTACCTTCTGCTGTCCATAAAAGGCTTCCCGAGGGGGGGGGGGGGACTTCAAAGACCCCTGGCTGGATACATCAGCACACTCTCATGTGGGAACACAGTGCCTCTATTTTAGTCAGAGTTACTCAGAACATTTTTGTGTGTGTGTCCATTTGATAGAACAAAAACTAAGGGAAGCCAATAGAATAGCTTCCTTACTTGCTACTGAGAGTCCAGTACAGAGAGTGCATTTAACAAATGTTTGTTGAAGGAATGAATAAAGGAGTTCTCTTGCTAAAGTAACAATCAATATTACTTGCAGCGTGTGAGCTCTGATGAAAGCATCAGACAAAAGCATCCTATGGTGCATTCAATTAGTAAATCCTTTTGGCTATTTTAATCAATTGTAAGGCTGTGTGTGTGTGTGTGTGTGTGTGTGTGTGTGCACCCTGGTTCACATCACTTCTCAGGGTTTAATACTATAAGCAGATATCAGAGATAGTCACACGTAAAATGTGGACCAAATGCACACTGAGCATAGAGCATATCTACACACCCCTGTAGGAATTTGGTTAAATTTTCTTTTTGTGTTATGAGAATTACCAGTGAATTGAAAATTATTTATCCGTCATTTATATGTAGCATTTATGACTGTTCTAAGATCACAACGACTGATTTACATCTTTACATGACATTTTTATATTAATAATATTTTGTGAGCAATGTATAGGTGCTATGTTTATCTGAGTTCCCTCACTACCTCCATTTCCTTGTCTTGCAGAATATGAAATGTGAGTCCTTTATTTAATCACTAGTCTTGAAATTAGAGCTCCCTTTATCATTAGCAGTGTGATCTTGGTTAAATTTCTTAATTTCTTTGACTTTCTTTTCTTCGTGTGTGAAATGGAAATACTTGGAATACTAATTTATACAGTTGTCAGGTACAAAATAACCCATGTGATTTTTCAAATTTGAAACAGCTAGAAAACAAGGCCAAATAATTACAATAACTTGGTCACAAACTCTTTCCCACCATGTATCTGTAATGGTACAATGTCATCAGAATGGTGGGATTTTTTTTTTAAGTTGACTTTCAGACCATAAAACAAAAACATAAAGTAATAATTTTTTATATTTCTATATTATTTTCTCTCACTAGAATTTTTAAAAGTACAGGGTATAAATGCTCAGTCCATCTCAACGACACATATTTGAAACAAAAATTGAGATGAAAAAATAAAGGTAGCAAATCTATATGTCATATTTCTTACTTGTAATACCTGAGGGTTCACAGGGTGATATGAAAGCTGACAAAACACTACCATTCTGACCTGTGGAGGGTCCCATGGGGGTTTGATCGATTTCCCTACCTGGTTTAGCCATTTGGTTGAAGACTCGCTGCCTCCCTCCCTGCCTTGCTTTAGTCTGAAGACTAAGAATTATATAAATGTCTGAGGATCTATTCACAAATGATCTCTAAGGTTCGTGAAATTTTATGACATAAACTTCAGACTTGCAGAATTTGAAATTTCTCATAAAGTATTTCATGACTTCAAATACTCTTCAGAGGATTATGTACAGTAGAAAAAAGCACTGCCTGTCGTGAAAACCATCTGAAATGTACACATGATATGAAATTAACAAACATAGAGAACTTAACTAAATGCAGAGAAGACTCTGCCAAATCAATTAACACTCGCCTGGGCTCGAGTCCCATCGAACGTAACACTGTGCCCCAAAAGAGATCAATAAAAAGGAAGACTGTACACATACTGAGTAATGGGAGAAAAAAAGAAACCGAAAAGGAGTTGAACGGGCTGACAGCTGAAACATACACGGCTGCTGACATTTTTTAAGGTGGGGGATAGGGAGGGGTTCAGTTTATTTCCCAGGGTCATTCAGACCTTGGCAGTGAGGCTGAAGAAACCTTTGGGCTCGATCATCTTCTCGACCACGTTGCACTTTATCCCAGCTGTGCTGTCATACTCATATACGACCCCGTATTCCAGGTGGACGTTATCCACTGTCAGACTCACATGCTCCTTCTTTCCGTCGATGATAGCCATGGTGTTGAACTTGTCGATTACCTCTGGAATGGACGCAATTTTCAGGCAGCAGAAACATGTAGGGTCTGTTAGTCTTTTCAAATACTTTGAATGTCTTTGAATGATTTTTAAACAGTTCTTTAAAGGATGGCTACATCGGAGGTGCTAAGTAAAGCATTTATCCTTGTTCACATGTTTTAAAAATAAGAACATTTTAAAAATCATGCTTGAGTGATACAAATCTCACCACTCTAACATGACTGGTCTTATCTTTGCACATTCACTTAGATCTATGGGCCATATGTACGCCTATTTATACCAATATAAACATCATACATACAATTTTATATTTTCTCATTAAAAGCATGCATGAATTACAGTCAGCATTCTTAAAACAGTCTTAAACATTGGATGGGTATTTTCTTTAAGGAGAATAAATACATGAAGCTGTATTGAAGAAGCAGAAAGGAGATGCAGTAATCCTTTTTTCAACAGAAAGGGTGCCTGAATTTTCCCAAACAGCATCTTCCGGAGAAAGCTCATTGAGAAAATTTGTCACCATTCACTATAATAACATTCCCATCTGAAATGTCTTCTTATAAGTTTTGGTCTACTGGTATTAAAAACAAAAACAAACAAACAACAACAAAAAAAACACTACAATCTTAGGAAGAAACTGTGGAGAAATCTAACAGTAAATATCAAATAAGCAAAAATAGAATATTAGTTAATTTTTTAAAAAGTCCTAGAACAGCAGAAACAGCAAATACAAAATAGGCAGAAGCAGAATGATGGCTTACCTTAAAATAATTAAGTCCCAGAATTGCTAGAAATCCATTTCCAGAGCATCCCATCAACCCACGCCACCTTTCATTGTGGCACCAACAACAATTAGCAAAAACTAACTCTGCCTAAGAGATAAATGCCTCGGGATGAGGTCCTGAGACTCATCCTGGTTTAAATAAATAAGAGAGTTGATTTATCCTAACAAGCTTGCTGCTCCAGGGAGGTTGAATATTTCTACTACTGTCCCAGGACTGAGCGGATCCTACCAAGTGGCCTTCCAAGATTGGAGGAAAATCAGCTTTTCCTAAGTACGCCCTATGAGCAGTGTGTGGAGGGAATTTTCCAGCTGTCCTGTATTGGAAGAACCCAAAACTACAATAAAAATGTACAGAGACATCCACCAAATATATGAGTGGAAAAATACCAGGAAAATGGAAGCGAGGATTCAGGGACTTCTGTGAAAAAGTTCTGAAACCATAATTCAAGACATTTGTCAAATGCAAGCATAAATGTAATTGCCTCAGTCCCTTCACCCTTGGCAAAGAAGCCACTGACTACCGCCATCTCCTGATTTGCCTCACTGAGAAAACAAAATCATCGGCGTTCTTATCAAAAGCCCTCTCTCTCTTTCTCATTTCACATTATTCGTTTGCCTCTTTCATTACTTTCGATGTGAGAATACTTGAATCAAGAAAGGATTTTCAAAGAAACTATAGACCTTCTAAACTATGGCTTCTCAAATATTACTGTGCTACAGATCAGATCTTGTTAAAAGGGAGATTCTGGCTCAGCAGATCTGGGGTGGGGCTGAGGTTCTGCATCTCTGTCTCGGTCCAGGGGGTGCTGCCGCTGCTGCTGTAAGACCACACTGTTGTAGGAAGGTCTACACTACAACTAAACTCAAAACAAGGAAGCACTTTATAACTTGGGTTTCAAGCCTCATTCTACCACTCACTCGCGTGGGCAACTCCCTTACCCTACACAGGGCTCAGTCTCTTCCCCCATAAAATGAGGATGATAAGAATCACATGTTTATGAGAGTTTCTTTTTTGATGACTTTATGACGTAATCTATGCAAAATACTTAATAGGGTGACTAACAATGTGCGGTAGCTATTACGTTAGTTATTAGCTAGTGTTCTACATTTGTCATGACATCTGTGGGTGACGCTGAGTGAAGAAAGTGGCTTGAATATATAAGATGTTCAATAATTGGGACAAGGCACAGGTACATTGAAAAGAATACTATAAACAAATGAGGAGAAAAAGAAGGAGCCCACCTTCTACTTTGCAGTCAAAAGCGTCCCCTGCATCATCTCCAGGGGGTTTGGAGTTCGACTTTTGAAGGTCTTCTTGTGCGCTCTCAATGCTATTATAAACCCATTGGATGGAATCTTGCTGGAAATGAGGAAGGGAAAAAAGAACCTCAGAGGCATTAGGGTTTGCTAAAATGCATGTCCATTTCATAAGCCTGCTTCGGAAGGAGAATGGACCATCTCATTTATCCTTCTAGTTGGTTTAAAAATAATAAAATTTGAAACAGAAAGAAAATCGACATCAGAAAGTCAATGGCAACTGTCTTGTTTAACAACTGACTTTATGAAGCTTGAAATTTTATCTCCCAAAGAGTTGTTCTTAAATAAGATGGATTTCCCAAATGTCTTACTTAATTGACTCATGCATATTTTAAATGAATTATGTATTTAAATAAGTGAATGTTAGATGGACAGTTTTCCAAAGAAACAATCATCTATAATTGTGCAATTTAAATGCTCTCCTAAGAGTCACTGATATTTTAATACACTTAATGCATTTTTTGAATCAAATCAATAAAAAAATTGGATGAACATCTTCCATCTCACTGGGTTCCCAAGTGATGTAACTACCTTTTAATCTTTCCATGTCATAAATCACCCTATATTTTAATTGAAAGAGCAGTTCCAGTCTTATTCGGATAAATGAGAGATGAAATGGCTACTAAGTAAATGCGTTCACGATTGCATTACTTTTATACTTTTCCTCCGTAAGATGATAAATTGAGTTGCACCACTGAAGTGTGATATAATTTGTATTTTCATTTTTCTCTTGTATTATTAACTTCTCCGTTGTGTTTAATTATTATATTGCTACACATCATTAAAATGCTAGCTACCATTTCCTCATTCACATACATCTTGGTAACCTGTTTTGCCTCCAATGAACCACTTCTCCCTGTATCCATACTTTTATGTAGTTCCTTTCAAAACTGACCCTGGGCTTGGTCATGTGATCTGAATTTCCCAAAGGGATATTAGCCAGCAGGATGTAAATAGAGAGTTGATCACTTGTAATATCCCCTCTTGAAATCCAGACACCATGCAGAAAGGAAAATCCATTTATTGTTTTTCTTAATAATTTTACTGACGAACACCTCTCCAAGAAGGCAGGTAGGGAAAATGAAAAGGAATAAAATGCAAATCCATTTGGTTACTTATTAAAATTCTGATAGGAGGGGAAAGCTATGACAATTTCAGAAGTGTCCTTTTTAAAAATTCATTCAATAACACAGTTCAATAAATATTTATTAAACTACTTACTATCAACAAGAATAACCCATGCGTGTGTGTGTGTGTGAATTCTAATTTGCTATTCTAGTTTGACCTTATGAGTAAGCAAAATTGATGAGCTATTTCTTGTAGGTTTGGTATTTTGCAGGGTATCAGTCCTGGCCTATGAGAAAACAGCCATTCATCTTTCTGGTTTGGACACAAAGCCATATTCTCAAATCCAGAAGAAAGTCTTTCACTGTGCATGACAGAAAAAATACAAAGCCTTTCCTTTAAACTCTTTTGCATTTAAAGTCTTTTTTGCATTTAGTTGATTGAGAGAATTTTCTCCTATAGTTCAATACTCAATTGTCCCTCATGAGATAATTAAGTTTTGCTTATAAATTAGGATTGTCATTTTATTTTTCTATGGCACTTTGAAATTTGGATCCGAGGACAGTGCTTAAAATTTTAAATGACAAACACATTTTGGTATTTCCCTTTCAGGGCTAAGTTCAATAACCTAAATAAATATATCTAAATATCAATCACAGACCCTATAAAATAACTATTAAAAAATTCTAATAATAAACATTGTAAGCATTTATAATGCATATACACAGACAGGATGACCATTATATATTCTAACGCAATCACGAGGGTCAAGAAAATTTGATAAACAGTTAGTTCTTTGAAAACTTATATCACAATAAAAATGAAAATACCCCAGAGCACTTTTTAAACAGATGATAATACTGCAACAATCAAATGTAACCATTTAAGCATAATCAGTTACACTAATTATGCAGACAAAGCAATCGTGATGAGATTTACAATGCTGTGCATACATGTGAACCTGGAAGTAGAAACCATGGACATCTGCGGTGGGATCCTATCTTATCCCCTGGGGTTTCTATGCAAGCACACCGTTTGATCTGGATAAGCTGAGAGGTGGCTTACCTTCATTGGTCTCCTGTATTTCCGGCAGGCTGTGACATGTGCAATAACACTGGCATGTGTCTCTTTGCTGACATTGATCCCATTTACTTTGATAATACACTGTCCGGGGTGGAGACCGGCCGCTGCAGCCACAGTTCCTTGAAAGGCAAAGGAGAAAATTGCCAAAAACTAATTTTTGAAATAATATGTAAAGTTGTATCACATATGCAATAAGAAAAGCAACTTTTCATATAGAAAGACTTAGGTAGCACTGTGTTTTTGATAGATTTGGATCTGAGAGCAATACCCTCTCAAAATTTTTAACAGGCCTTTCAAACTGCGATTAACAGAATATCTTCTCACCTCCCTAAGAATTAGTTTAAAGGGATACTACAAAGTAACTTTTACAATGCTAATTGATTATGTGCCCTTTCAAATGTCTGCTCAATCTCATTTTCTAAATATGCACGTGTAATGGCAAAACGAAAAAGCCAGAAACATATGCCTTAATTATCGTTCTTTAGTTTAAAAAATATCTAAAAATTAAAACAGTATTTACTTCCATTTCTTAAAATGCCAATAATTAAATTCTTAAAACAAAAATCAAGTCAATTAGCAACTACAAGTAGACTGGATTTGCTAAGAAAAATAAGAGTTCAGGATATGTACAAAGGGTCAGGAACCAGAGAATTGGTGAAGAATAAAATTAATCAGATAATATCAACTATCCATTTATTTGCATACATATAAACTTAAATATGGAAGTGGCATATCCTAACCTGTGAATTAAGATTTTCAGAACCTCCCAACCACTATTATTTGATATTCTGAGCAAATCAACATTTACAAAGTACCATTAATACAATGAATATAATTAACATAAATTACTATAAAGCTTATCATAAGGATGCTAGAAGAGCCTTGCTTTATAAGCAATTTCTCCCATGAAGGAGTCATGAAACTTTTTAAAGAACATAACTTATACTCAAGAAGAGTAGGTATATTTTCTTCTCACTAAAATTCACTCCCAGGAATATTAAGTGGTTTTCCTGTATTGAACTAGATCTTGGTGGAGAGAGGGACATTCCCAACAGAAAGAAAGCTTGCATAACCCAGACTCAGGAAATTAACCTGCACATTTGGGAACATATAAGCCATTGGTGCGAGCTTAGAATGGGAGTGGGTGAAGGAAATACTTGACAGCAGAGCACAGCTGGGATTTGAAGACCTTACGTGCTTCGTGGGAAGTCCCAAGAGTCTGAACCTTACTATATGGAAGAGGAAAAACATTTAAGACTTTTAACCAGAGAAGTGACATGATTCCCCCCAAAGAGAGGTTGGATCATTGTAGTTTAAGCCAAGAAATAAAAATCACAGCACCTACTGCAATTTTCTAGGCTAGAACTAAGATAGCATTAGTTATAAAGGGGAAAACGAGCAAGTATTTGATGTTTGATGGTGGCGTTTATGTAGAGGCTACAGGATCCCTCTCTTGCCTTTAGACTCAGTGGCTGAGTTTCTGGAGTCATTTAAATAAAGAGAGAAGACAGACGGTAAAGCAGCTTCCAAGAATGGATGAAAAGTTCCATTGGGCGATAATACTGAGTTTTAAGGTGCCAAAGGGACAGTCAGGTGTATGTGTTTCATGAACAATTTGTTCGAGGCTATAGAACTCAGGAAAGAGATCTGGGCTGGAGATAGAGATTCCAAAATCCCCAGCAAAGAGGATCAACAAGGTTGCCTATGGAGAGCAAGAACGCAGAGAAGGGCAGGGAGTATCAACAGTTAAAATTTGGTCAACAGATGAAAAGAGCTGGCGGAGGAGGGGTTGGAAAAAAGTCTGAAAAGTGCCATCTCAGAAATCAAGAGATGAATGGTTTAAGCCATGGGCGTGGTCAGTTTAAACAAATGCCAGAGAAAGCTCAGTTAGGACAAGGATTATCAGTATCCAGTGTATCTCCCAGTTAAATCCAGGATAACGCTTACAAGACAGATTCTGGGGCTCTGGGGGGAAGGTGGGAAGGGGGGAAGGGATGTCTTAGAGCATTGGGCTAAAATTCAAACAGGAAGTGAGGAAGAGCGGGCCAAACCACAGGCCAGCATTTCAGGAAGTTTGGCTATGACAAAAATAAAAGTTATTAGAGCGTCATCCTGGAGCTGAGCTGCTCAGTCATTGCCATCCAAACACATCACGTGGGGATCTCATTAAAATATAGACTCTGACTCAGTATTTCCTGGGTGGGGCCTGAGATTCTGCAGAACCAGTTCCCAAGTGGCACTGATGGGGTAGGTCTGGGGACCACACTTTTATGAGTGGCAAGGATCTGAGGGGAAAACAAGGAAGAAGGAGAGGTTTTGTGCTTGCTGTTCTAGTTTAAGATGGTTTTGTTTCTTTGTTGATTTTAATGGGAAAGAATTGAACATGTTTATAACCTATAATCCACTAAGGGAAAAGGCTGAAAATTCTACAAGGGGGATATCTGATAGTGCAATACTCCAGAGGAGGTATCTGAATGGATGGGATCCAGAATATTTGTAGAAAATAGCTTTGAACTCCAGAAAAGAAAATAGAAGGCTTTTCCCTTTAGGATGGAGGAAAGTTGGTGATGGTGACAGAGCCAGCAACGTGTGTGCAGAAAAGGGTGTGGGGCGCTGAGGGCTTCCTACCTGGTAGCCGGAATTTGTCTGTGAGATAAAAAAGGAAACTCATCTTGGGAGATAGGAGGCCATTCTAAGAACAAAAAGAGGGAGCTAAACAGAGATACATAATATGATTGCTGAGTAGTAATACGGGTCCAGTAAAAACGTGGGATGACACGAATTCCATACCCATGATTATTTTTTTCTAGCTACTCAGGAGAAAGAACAAAGAAGGTGCTTAGGTTGATCTGGCCTGAATGCCCCTGAAATGAGGTGGCTTGGATGCACCCGAGGGGAAAGGATGAGAGGATCTTCATGATGCTGGCAAGAGTAACTGAAGTGGCCCACCATGAGGATAAATCTAGCTAAGGAAGGAAGTGGAGTCTTGAGGGGTGTAACTGACCAGGAAGAAAAGAGAAGGGTCCAAAGAATGGCGGTTCCAAGGGAATTGAAAAACAACTTAAGCATATCAAAGTGATAAGAAACCAAAATAAAAGATTGTAGTCAGAAATTGGCAGATTGGAATTTTAGGTTCCAAAGGTGAAATTCCAGTTATTGACTCACTGTAGCGTGTGGCCATAGAAGGGCTGAAGAACAAAAACGGAAAAGAAGTTTCTTTTTTTTTTTCATGGCAAAATTATAGTGCAAAAACAAACCACAGAATAATATCTTTTCATTTAATACTATACATCTGAAAGGAAACGCACATGAGTGTTTCTGACTTCTGCGCTTCAGAAGCAAACAGCATAGTGACCAGATTTGCGCCTAGCCTAAGTTACAAAGACGGAACCTTGCTCTTTAAATAATATTATAATAGGAAAAGAAGTACAACTTGATTCAATCAGGTTTTCAGTACTCATTTTGATAGTACTAATAATGTGACTTACTCCTTTTTGCTCTAGGAAAAATGAAGATATTTGATGTATCAAATATCCCATTGCAGTATGAAATATATCCCCCTTCAGTTTTATAATATTAATGAGTTGTTGGAAAGTTTTTAAACGTTGACTAATCTATGTGTTAAAAATCTAAATGAAAAGACAAGTTTTTGAAACAAGATTCATTTTTATCATATGCATACGAATGAAGGCAGCTTTATAATCTAATGAAGGTCTAGCAAGTGCGTTCTTGATCAATTTGATTCTGATAGCAATGCCTTCTCAAGATCTCCCCGTCTAATGTTTGTGTGATCACATTAAAATGCTTTATATCTTAGTAAGTAAAGCACGTATGCTTCTTGATAAAATAAGCACAAATCCTCTTAGGCTTATAGTGACACTTCTTGCTATAGTACCAAGTTATTTACTATGTTTGGCAAAGTGGGATGTACAGTTATTCCCTTAAATCGTTATGATTGTTAATATAAAATTTAAAAATACATATGATAGATAATAAGAGACATCAGTTGCTGATTTGCCCATAAAAGAACAAGAATAAAATACAAACATAAGTTTTTAGTCATTGAAATTATTTAATGTAAAATGTGTTGTATTTTTATAAAATACATGGTTTATAGGAATACTTGAAGTAACCATGCAGCAATACGCAGTAAATCATACAGATCATTCTTAAACCTTAAAACTACATCTTTGAATTACTGACAAAAATAAAATTATTTGCCATCAAAGAAAAATACAAATAGATGACCTTAAAATTGTTATATCCTTTGGCTTAACTGAAGCATGCAGAAGAGTGATTTGGGAAGGCATCATCTGCTTACAAATTTTTAACAATGATACATATGCCTTCCAATTTTCAAGAATTTTAAAAGATTTTAAGAATGTACTACCAATGAGCTAATACAGTGAAAAAGTGATGGAGAAAATTCATAACAACACGATTATGCATTTTAAACATCTTCTCGCTCAGCAAAGAATATCAGAATATGCTGGAAAGCTGTTTCCCACACAGACTGAATTTCTCACCTCTTCCTACCGCATGCACGATCGATGGGCCATATCCTCGGATCTGGAATCCAAGTCCCTCAGCTGAATCTGGGATTTTCACTGTCCTAAAATCAATCAGAAAATAAGGTAGTATGACTAATTTTTAAACACCACAATTGGTTAAAGCAATAGGCTGTCTACATCTTTATTCCTCCTTTCAACAAATTTGTATTGAGGATCTACCATGTGAAAGACACTGGGCTAGAAACCCTTGAAGGAGACATCCTGGCGTGTGCCCTCATAGAGGAATGTAGCAGGCAGGCAATCCAGAGTTCTTTACTTGAACTTAGGGATTGGATAGTATATCCTGAACCAGGAACAGGCTGTGGGCTCAGACAAACCTAGCTCTGAATCCTCAGTTAGTCATTTGATAGTTAGATTATTTGGATGAGCTCCTTAATTCCTCTGAGCCTGAGTGTCCAGAAAGATGTGATGGTCAAACTGACTTTGCAGGGTGTAGGTGGTGATTAAAAGAGATACCTTCGATAAATTACCCTGCATTGTGCTATCAACTAGGTATGTATTTAACAAAACGAAGCTTCTCTCTTTAGTTTACTGGGACAAAGAAGTCATCAGGGCACTATGAACTTTCTTTGTTAAAATTAATATGAAAGAAACACAGAGTACATATATTTCTACCTGTTGGGAGCTTCATCAAAGAACACAACACAGAGCTCATTATAAAGAACAGATGCGTCAAACACTGCATCAAAGTAATTGAAGAGTATGATTAACTTTAGCATTTATTCAGTGGAATTTTAAAAGAATAATATATCAAAAGGTAGACCTGAATAAATAAAAAAAATATATATTTTCACTGAATCCACATGGAAAAGAAGATGAAGGGATGGAGAACTTGAGCGAGCCGTCATACACCAGGGAGGGATGTTCAATTTGGCACTAATAAATGAGCTACTCCAGAGAAGGAAGCCAGAAATCAGATAGCGATGATGAAAAGTGGAGACCAGGAGATCAGACGGAACATCAGAACAATAAAAAAGAGTATAATAAATTGCAGTAGAGAGTAAAGTCAAATGAACACAAAGCAATAAATTTTGATGGCTAGCCCTTGAGGCTCCAGAAACAAAAGTGTTTTCCACAAGCTGATGAATTCACCATGAAATAAATGTGGCAGCTCTTCAAGGGCACATTAGACAGGGTCTGAAGTTGGGGATAGCTGTGCTGATTGGCAGTTTCTGAAAGAGCTGTTGGAGCAGTTTGAGCAACACTGTGCCTAGAGAACGCTTGAGAAAGCCACATACTGCATGTAGAACTAAGGCAGAGGCTGCCGCTGCCATTTAAAATATAACCTAGGCAGGCCTTCAGGCATTGGGTGATAGAAATGCATGTGGTCTGTTCCAGGGACCCTTGAAAGTATTATATTATCAAAAATTAGGTTACACCCTACGAAGCGATCTGCACATTGGGGGGATGGAGGTCACAGAACGAATTCATTCTTTATCCTAATTAAATAATTTGGGTGTATAAAGTTATATCTGCTTTCTCTGAGTAGCACCGTGTTACTAAGTGTCTATCAAAGATACAAGTGAAAATGGACAATAGCTGACTAAGGAAAAGGGAATAAATACATTTTCTGAGCATTAAACAAAAAATAGAGGTATCTCATAGCTTCTACGTATTTTGAATGCAAGTTCACTTTTGCCAAAATGACTTAGAGCTTTCAAGCCATTGTCAATTATCATTATTTAGGATTGTAAACAATTCATAGTGGCTTCTCAACCCTTTCTACGTAATGTCTTCTATCCTTCTAATATTGCCATGGAAGGTGGACCGTACACTAATCTTCAAAAAGATTATTATAATTTTCTTAACAAAATTTGTACAAAAAACTATGAGATGCATTTGGTCATAATTTGGAGACTTTCTTCATAAAATGATCTTTGGAAAACACGTTTCTCCAATGGGAACACTATTAAAGGAAGAATTAAATATATTCGAAAGGAATGTTCTATTTCCTGTAGAAAGTAAGTGCACTAAATCATCTGTTACAAAGCAAAGCCTTCTGAAAAATCCCTTGATGTTATCAAGTATAAAATACAGCTAGATGCAAAAGAAAACATCCGTGTAGTATTTATCACTCATGTTTTTTTCTTTTTTACCCCAAACAGACTACTACATAAATTATAAGTAACTATTGTAAGAAAATGTGAGAGAGTGATTTATAGGAATCATACGTTAAAATGAGGACAGAAAGGAAAGGTTATAAATTTCAAACGGATTCAAACAAAAAGGGAAAAATGAATACCCCATCCCCAAAACTGTTTTGAAATACAAGGTAAAATAGGCTCTTGATGTAATAAAGAAGCAATTGGAAAAAAAATGAAATGAGAGAACAGTGAAGCATCATGAGAGTACACATTATGTGCTGAACGTGTCACTAAGTCCATTACAAACCTAGATTTATTTAATGCTCTTAGCAGCTCCGAGACATAGGCAATCCTATCCTCCCCATTTTCTTTTCTTTTTTTAATGGATGAGTGTGTTGAGGCAACACAATTAGCAAGCAAGTGGTGGAAGACAGGCTTAAACCTGGTCCAGGAATATCGGGTTCCAGATACTGTGCAACCAACACCAAGGGAAAAATTAAAGACCCAAGCGTCCATCCCTGCTCATCTAGGTACCAATTCTAGGACTGATGATTGGCCCCTTTCTATTTACTTTTGGAGCCAATGACTTCAAAGTCCTCTAACTGCTGGAATTTTTTTCCTCAGTAGACCAGTATTTGCAGGGTTAATTCTGGGGTGAGGGACCATGGGAGAGAGCCCTCATGTTCACTAATAATTGCTTTGGCGTCCTACTCCCTTATTCCTTTCCAGGCTGTCCTTTTCCTTTTAAATGTCCTCAGAGTGTCCAGAGGTGGACAGTGAGGTCAGCCTTATCCCAGATAGGGTTAGATTAAGCGGGAGGAGTAGGTCAAGACGTCATGATGCTTATTTGCTGCTCTCTAGCTCAAAGTCTTCCCCAATTACTAACATTAATGAGTCACACTCATGCTTTCAGACCCTTTGGTGGGCTGTTGGTAGCAGCTAAAGCATCTACCTTGATGACTTAACACTGCTGAATGTAGCCCATTACACTGAACTTCAACTCTGAAGGTAAATTCTAGGTGTATATAGTATGCTCCCCTGCTGGTATATATTAAGGCAGAGAAGAATACTATACATACTTGAATATTTTCATAAGTCATTAAAATAAACCTTTCTTATGAAGTGATACCTTTATTTATCTTAAAATAAATGAAGTTGCTTATTACCACTGATAAATTATAAAATGAAATTGTAAACAGTATTTTGATATGATCATAGCACATTAATACACTATGCTAAGCACTTGAAATGCATTATCTCGATTAATTGCTTAAACCAACGGAAACCTGATGAGGAACACGAGGCCATCAACGATTTGCAGAAGAAAAGCCAGTGTCTGCCAAATATAGCCATAATATCTTGTTAATTAAAAAAAAAAAAAAAGAAAAAAGATCATGAAGCATGATCCCATTTTATAAATAGATGATAGTATAGATATGTCAGTACTTAGAAAATTCAACGTGAAATTTCAAAAGAATAACTGATTATTTATGAATGCTATGGTAATAAGAAAAATGTCTTCCTTTAGAAAAATCTGTATTCTAAATTTCCTATAATGAACATGAGTTTTTTTTTCTAATCATAGGTAGACAGACAGACTGACATATTATTTAAAAGAATGGACATATTACTAAGTACACACAAGCATGAAAGCATCTTTGGCCACTCTTAATCCCATCTCCCATGAGCGTTTAATTACAAATGATGTCTAATCAACTCACAGCCATTGAAATTTTTAGAGCTGAATATGGAGGAATGTAGTTCTTTATTATCGAGTGTTCTATTAATTTTCATGACTTACTGTCAAACTCAGCCCAACCCAGACCAAAAAAAATTTGGGCAGCAAAAGGAAAGTATTATTTCTGCTGAATCTACCTAGCAAGCATTTTGTCATCATAAGCGATGTAGTTTTTCCCATCATCTAATGGCCGGTATTAGTGATGTTTCTGAGGTTTAAATGTTCCACGCAATGAGATGATTAATTCTAGGCATTTGCTTAACTTTTCCATTTTATTCACCTATGTAGATTTTTCTTTTTTTTTTTTTTTAAATCCCACATAAATCATACAACTTACTCCCTTGGCTTTGTGCTCACAAGAACTCTGAGAGGTTTTCTGCTGTTTAAGCATGATTTCAGGAAGCAATCCACTTCATTGAAAGGTCTCATAAAAACTAGGTCACCATTAATAGCAAAAATCTTTTTCCCAACTTCCATGCCAGCCATCTAAGAGAGAAGTAGCAAAAAACTCAAATTATATTTTAATCAGGAATCTATTTCTCATAGAATTAGAATCTGAAAAGGTCTAGAACGTACAGAGTTTGACATCTTAACACATCTACAATGTTTTCATACAACTTCACAACGCCGAACTGTGGGCGAGATAATAGTTATTCTCTCTGACCTAGTTTTAAATTGGATCACCCATCTTTACTGAACTTCTCCCCCTCCCTCCATGACTTGACATTGTACTCCTTTTTTGACCCTTTGTCCTGTTTTATTTTATAGTTCTTTTTCTTATTTCATCCGTTTAACTATAGTCAAACCCAGGTTAATTGTTTTGACTGTGTTTTCCATCTATGTCCAATTAACTCAGAGTTTCAATTTCAATATAGTCATAGATGACAACCAAATATGCATCGCTAGCCTAACAGAGCTTAAGTGTCTCCAGGGCAGGAGAGAAGAATGACCTGAACTCCAAGGAAGAGAGTTCCCACAAGCACAGACTGCAAAATGCAGAAAAGACAACAAAGAGGACATTATCTCTCCAGCCAATCTGGCCGCTCTTCTGAACCAACCCTACTGCCTATAAACTATAGGCTGCGTTTGGTTGCCAGATAAATGATGAAAACCTGGGAGAAGACATTTTATCAGTGGCACAATCAGAAGAAGCTATGCTCCAAGAACATCCTCTGAAAATGACTGCGAGAAACATTTCTTTGGCACAGAAGCTTACTAAAAGTAGTCATTTGTTGGCCAGGCCCTCTAACAGAGTATGAGTTGACCAGAGTTACTGGGTTTGACATTATGTGCTATACATAAAGCTTTGTTCTGCATGAACCTTTTTTTCAGTAAAAGACAGAGACCTGGGCATGAGGAGACAGGAGGATGGGCAACCATTCGCTACTGACTTTAAATAGATTCGAAGGTAAATGCCATGCTTCCTTCATTTTCATGTTCTTTATTAAAGATTTAAATATTGAGAAATTGAGAAGTTTGCTGGAGGATTAACGATCTTACAAGCCAGGCAGCAAGGTGAGAATACTTAAAAATCTCATAAACCTGGTACGCAACACTAGAAAGTAGGTGCCATGAGGGCAAGGAATTTTGTCTGCTTTGTTCCTTGCTGTGTTCCCAGAGCCTAGAACACTGCCTAGCATATAACAGGTACTAAATAAATATTTCTGAATGAATAAATTAATGAATGAATGAATGATCAGGAGATTTCTTTGTTTAAAGGGCTGGTGAGGTGAGAGAACATGAATTAGCATTAGCAAGTCAAACCATGTGCTTACGGATGGAAGTTGTATTTATATGACAATCAAGAGTGAAAAGAAAATAGAAGACACAGCCCTTGAATTAACTGATGGAAAAACTATCTGACATACATAAAACAATCTCACCCTACACAGTCTCCACAGGGTTCCAGGCTAGGCTCAGTAAACAAAGAAGTCCCTGGCACATGGAATGAACCATTTGGCCTCCTAGAGAGGTCAAGAAGTTCACTGCCAGAGATACCTCCACTACCTGCCCCTCCCCAACTATACCTGAATGCCCAGACATCAGCCCCTCTGTCACAAATCCCAAGAGTATTTGGTAGAACTTCAGAATAAGATTATTCAGAAACATTATTTTCAATAAAGATACTTAAAGGCTGACTATAATTTGTTTAGAACTTTTATATTTATATGTCATGGACAACAAATTTAAATAAAAATCTTAATTTACATTACCTCAGCATTAGACCCCTTCTCTACCAACTTAATTATTGGAACTTTATTTTTGTCTTCTAACCCAAAACCATAGCTGCCTTCATTGGATTTAATCTGAAAAGCAAAATATTAACATTATTAATAAAGCAAAAAGGAAAAAAAAGGTTGCAAATAAAACAGAATGCAATAACATGTATCACTATCAAATATGTTTATGTAATCCAGACGACTTACAGAACATACTAATGAACTTACCAGTAATGATTTAGCTATAACATTTTCCACAACTTTTAAATCATGTTTCATAAGTCGGTGTTTCATGTTGGATCCTTCCATTTCCTCATCCGCAAAAAAACGAAAAAGTAGGGGTTCATCTTTGAATTCGCTTTTTTCAAGGACTATGGAAACCAAGAGAGACTCAAATTGTTTCAGTTAATCCAAAAATCAAACTCTTTGTCCATATTGATAGACACTCAGTAAATTGACACCAGTACCATGATTTCAATTTTATACTCATAGTACTTAGTTATAAATATCCCTGATGTTTTTCTATTTCTTTCCATAATTTCAAGCCCTGTTTCTTTTAAATCACTGTTATATAACGGATTCTGAATTTTTAATAGAATTGTATTTTTTCATTAACTTTTTTATACTTAACCAAGTCTTTCACTTCCCAGATTAAAACCTGCATTTAAATAAAGATTACATTGAATCAAAAAATATACAATCCAACACAAAACCTACAGTGTCTTTTATTTGTAGCAAACATTTTAAGTATGTTTTTAATATCATGCACAATTATGGGAAAATTCAAATGGGTTAACTGTTGTCTTTATATGTGTGAGTAATTCCCATTGTGGTCATTTTGTTCTGACACTTGAAACTAGAACTATGTCTTCTGGGTGAAATGCGATTTTAGTTTCCACTAATTCCTAGTTCTTTTCTGTTTAAAAGCATTATTTTCAAATAAACTTATTTCTGCAAAGGTCAGTTTTTTCCCTTAACATTAATATTTTCCCCCAAATCCCTAAGATTCTTAGCATGTCCTAATGATACAAGGTTCACATGTATAAGCCCTTTTTAAAACAAGGCTTAATACTGGTAGAAAGAATTTTTATTCAGTGAGATCCTGACAGCAGTTAAAATGTGTTCAAAGCAACATCTTCTCTATTTCCATTTATCTTTCCACAGTTCCTTGAAGAGTACTTGTTGGGGCAGGTTGATACATTGAGCCAGGGAGCTAAATCGAAGGCAGTAGTCGCATGGCACAGTAGAAAGTTAAGGCTTTATGATGAGACAGACCTACATTTAAATTCCAGTTCTGGGATTGATTCTGGGTGTAACATTGGGAAAGTTACTTAAACTCTTTGAACTTTAGTTTCCTCACCGGTGAAATGGAGGCCATAAAGCCTTCTTCATAATGTTGTACAAAACTAAAATGAATAAATATAAATAACTTGACATAGTGTTAGAAATCAAAAACGAATGTGGTTTATCTCAGTATTCTTAGAGTTCCCAATAATAATTGCTGACCAGAAGTGTTAGGTTGGTGCAAAAGTAATTGCGTCTTGAAAGGTTAAAAACAACTGCAAAAACCGCAATCACTTTTGCACCAATCTAATACGTATGTATTGACCTTTGGATGGAAAATCATCTGGCAATGTGAGTTAACAAATGAAACAACCACAAATTAAAAAGAAGCACAAGTTATACCTGACAAAATGAGAAATGAGAATATATCTGTGATAGAGTAAGGTCTTGTCTACGTGACCTAAGCAGTTTCCCAAAACTCACATGGTGTTTGGTTACTATTTTCCTGCACGAAATAGTCAGTCTAAAAGGAGTGCGAAGGGGCATCAAAAAGTCCGGCATGAGTCAAATTGGTTGTGATTTACTGACAGAGACTTTTGCCGGGACAACTCAGTATTTCAAAATAAATGCTGAGATCAAATTATCTCTTATTACTGCTTGTTTTCAGCTTGGTATTACAGCTTTAATTCCCTATAATGATATCATTTCTTCCAGTCAATAGTTTCCTGTTCAAGGACCAATATTTCCCTGTCACAATTGATACAGTATTTTAGTGAAATGTAATGGAGTTCCCAAAGGAATAAATGATAACAAGGATTCTCTCAAAATTGCTGTAACTGTTGTTGTACTTCCTTCTTCATAAAAAGGTAACAACCTTCTGAAAGTAATTGACAAATAGATACAAGTCTTGATGAATTGACAAATAGATACAAATACACGTCTATGAGCATGTACATATTAACAATAAAAACAGACTGAGTTTATAGAACCTCTAAGATGGTATGAATAGAGAGGGGAAACTAAGTCTCATTATTTTTATAAATTTAAAAGGAATAAAGTCATCAAACAAGAAAAAAAAAATCAATCTTTAATTAGTAGCCAGAAAGAAACAGATTTTTTCCAGATTTATAATTTTGTTCCCTGAGGTAATTTTGAAAATATTTTTAGAAAAAGCATAGTAAATATTTAACCATGTATACTCTCATTTAATCATTTTAATATATGCTAGCATTCAAAAAAAAACAAAAACACGAGTCTGATCTGAAATAGTTTCAAAGAAGTATATGAGCTTTTTTCTAAAAACAAAAACAAAAAAAAACTTCTAAGCTTAATCCCTTGCTCTTCTGGAATCAGTTACAGTCAAGAAAAAAAGAAGAGCAGTCATGGCAACTGATAAATAACAATTAGACATAGGATGGCACAAGCAGTGAAACTGAACGCAGATGTGGTGACCCAGTGTTTAGAAATGGCACGACCCAGACAGTCCTGCTGGTTCGTCTCTACGTGACCTCACTAGAACACTGAGATACACCCAGTGTCCTAACAAAAACAAAACAGTGAAATAGATGTGTAAGCTTCCAGAATGAAAATTCCTACCATGGTGCATAAATCCATTGTCACAGAGTCCGACGCCAAATATCATGGCCTCTTCTCTGGTGCGGCAGTCCCCCTGTTAACCATTAGAGCACTATACTGGTTAATAGGCAACCGAAGGCGTGCATCCTGACTACACGTGACAGTCCCAGCACTAAACTGACAGAGCCATTCACATAGCACAGCATACACTGTTTTCATAAGCCTACGATACATCTAATTGTTGTAAAACAGTCACTTGATGTTGCAAACATCTTCTTTTGACATTAAATGAAAAACAAAGATTTAATATTTCTTGAGAAAAACCATACTTGACTAAACATGAAAATATATAAGGAACTAAAATGTATTGCTACAATAAACGACCCCTTTCTCTTGTTTCTTCAATCTTATATTCCAATTATGGATAAAGGAAATATTCCATATATGAAAACACACTAAATAAAGACAAATAAACATCATTATGCACGATTTTTGCTATCACTTCCCTTCCACCAAACGGCCTTGATCTTTAAAGAGCCCTAAAGAAACCTACTAATCTAGGGCGACTAGTAAGACCGTAAGAGTAAATTGTTTGGCTGAGCCAGCAAATGCAAGCTTCTCTTTCACTCTTTTGCCGAAAAAATAATTAGATCATAGAACTGAACTTAGAAAGAAAGCCCAATGAAACCTCTTGTTATGATTTTAACCTAGAAAGCACTTATCTTAGCAGTATGAATATGGATTCATATATATGCATATGTGTATATATATATATGTATGTATGATATACATGACAGTTACATGTGTTACAGTTTAAGAAGTTCTTTCTCACATATTATCTCAGTTTTGTCCTAGTCCTATCTTTCAGCACTTAGGTACTCTACCAAATCTATCCTCTTCTCTCAGGCTCCTATCCCCTTTCACGTCAACACCCTAATCTAGTGTTTCTTCGTCTCACTTCTAAATTATAATTTTTTAATACTTTCTCCACCTTATGCTGTGATAGAATTAAACTTTCTTATACAGAAATTTCATGTTCCAAAACTTTAAACAATTTTTTTTTTTAAATCATCATAACATCAAAATTTCTGTTGGGCTCTCAAGGTCTCCCGTATGCTGGCTTCATCCTACCTCTCTGCTCCACTTTCCGAATCGCCACACCTTTTGCTCTAGTCAAGTTGGCCCCTGTTGTTGCCTGAACTCTGCGCTTACTTTCACCCTCGCTTTCACTCACGTCATCATTCATACCGCGATGCCCTTCTTACCCTCTACCCATTTCCATTCTATCTATCTGTCTATCAAGGACCAACACAAGTTCTACCTCATGCTGTGACAATCTTCCTGCTAACTATGAAAGCACTTATAATAGGTATCTTTGGACAATGCATCTGTGCCCTTTTCAACAATCTAGCTGTTACGTAACTTTCATGCATTCATTCAAAATGTATTTATATATTTTTTGCCACATCGTATGCCAAAGTGCTAGAGATAATATAGTAAAACATTCGAACACAAAACTACTTCCCTGTACTCAAGGAATTCAAATCTAGTGAAGGACGAGTTCACTTAAAATGTGGTGCATAGTAAGTACCATTATTCAATTTAGTCAATATTCCCGATCACGCATTATACTAGGAGCTAGAACAAAGGTTACACAGTTCCCTGCCCTCTAAGAAACAGGTGTGTTAGGCCAGTTTCGATATAATACGGTATTTGCTAAGACAGATCTCCCCAGGAAACTGAGACCACAGACTCTGAGCCCTGCTAGAAGACCCAGCCAAGCTTCCTAGAGATGATGCTGGAATGAATTCTTAAAGGATATGTAAAAATTAGCCCCATCAACTAACAGTCCTTTGAAGTCAAAAACCATGCCTGCTTCCTGTTTTGGTGGTTTGTTTTATTTGACTCTTCAAAGCAATTGCTTAAATGTTAAACTTTCAATAAGGGTTTGTTTAATAGTCACTGGCATTTCATTGATTATTCAATTGACATGCTGGCCAGGCTATTATTTTATTGAACAGATGGTATAAAAAATACGGTCTAAAGTGTGCTGGTACCTGTACGCCTTTTAAACATCCTTCTTTTGTCACATAGAACCGTTGAGAATCAAAAGAGAGCACAACAGAAACGGCTTTGGTTGTGAAGAAGGAAGGCATTAATTATAAAATATGATTGACCCATAAACAAATCACAACTGACGTGATTTAAATGTTGTAGACGTACATTAGTGCACTCGCTACATACGGAGTCGACTTCATGGAATAAGTTATTTATACCCAATTGGACTAGACGCAGCACAACAGCGAATGAAAAATGTATTCAGAGGAAAACAACAGTCATCACGCTTTTCATGATGACAACATACAATATATTACAGAATAACAGGAAAACCGTCAGATCTAGAATATACTCCAAACAATACAAAGACTATCCTATTGGAGGCAGTTCTTTATTCTGTCCTCTAAAGCTGTCCAAATCAACTCAGTGCCCTGGTCAATACTGGCTGTTAGGCTTTATTATCACTTGAGACTCTTGGTGGAAAGAGATCCCTCCTTTTTAGATTAAGAATTTATCATTCTCTTATCATTTCATTCCTATGTTTTTGTCCTCAAAGCCAGCCCTTGTTTTCCTAATCTGAAGCTAAGCAGTAAGAGTTAATTATGCCTGATACTTATATTTGGATAAGTCTTACCATATCAGAATCATAAAGCTTAAGTGATAAAGAAGAAATGACATGTACAGCTATAATAGGAAGTAAACAGTTGTGAAAATAAAATCTAGTGAGATTAAGTGCCTTGTTCAAGTTTGCGTAACTACTTATTGGCAGAGCTGTCATCAGACCTCTGCTTCCCCAAGTCCTAGTCCACTGAAATTTCTACTATGTACAATTTCTACAGACATTGCCAGAACAGGCCACTAAAAAACAAACCTGAAGATAAAAACCAATTGCAACCTGGTCCAGTTTTTGAGCAACTTATTCTATTCTTCTAATGACCACACTTGGAAAGTAAAACTGCCAAAAGGAAAAAAAAAAAGTTGATAACTGACTTCCAGAGTCAGAACTTTAAGTACTTATTCAGCACCAGCTTTTACTTCAAAATATTTTTCTTCAGTTTTCTCACATAGCCAACATATAGTATAAGTTCATGTGAATTCTATAACACTGTAGTTTCTATGTGAAATTACAACTATGATACCAAGTACAGAACCAATTCCAATGACACATATTGACCATCGTGTTATAACAGGTTCTGACACTAATAAACCCACTGGGCATACAAATTAGGGTTTTATCTAATGGTAACTGTTGATTTAATCTAAAATCTTAACTTCTAAATAGAATGCATTTAAGTGCTTTTAAAATACAAATATAGGTGATCTTGGATAACCAAGGAATTAATATTAAATAATAAAAATCTCAAAATGTATGTGTGTAGATAAATCAAATGTAAATTAAACATTACTATTGGAAACAAAAAAACATTTTTTATGGTTAAGTATCAAATGATTATGATTAAGTATTAATCCACTTCTAACAGGAAGTAGGCCACTTTCTTTAGTAACAAAAAAGTAAAACTGTTTATGAAACTGACTCAGATATCCAAGCATAATGACAATATTTCAACCAAACAATATCCCCTTCCCCAAAATAGTAAGTTCTGTCAAAGTAGATATCACTTTTGTTAGCTTTTTTTTAAATCAAGGGAAACATTTGATCATTTATCATTTGACCTAGTGCGATAAAACATTTAAATAAATTTATATTTGAATATCACTTATGAGGGGCTAGATGTCCTGACTGGCAAATACCAGCTGTCAGCTCCCACATTCTGACAAGCAGAACAACAACAACAACAACAACAAATTTTGTACCTTCCTATTTAAAATGTATGCAGATGGTTATTAAAGCTCATATTATCAAAGCACAATTATTATCGAATAGAGACAAAGGCACAGGAAGATTAGGGTAAGTCGCTAGGACTTTAAAACATACTTTAAAACATACTAGTAAATACATACTTTAAAACAAATTAGTGAATGAAGCATGCAAATAATTCAGTATATGCCCATTGCCACTTTTCAGTGATATTCAAACTACACTTCATTTTTTGGATATAAGTATCTCAGCTGACAATTTTAAAATAGGAACAACTTCTCCTCGAAAAACAATATGGCATAAAAATTAAGCTTGAAGACTCTGAAGGTAGGTTAAAATCCTAACTCTGCTTCATAATAGCTGCATGAATTGGTCAGGTTATTTCACTGTGCCTCATCTGCAGATGGGGATTAAAAAAAAAAAAAAGTACCTAACTCAAAGATAAAGCAAGAGTGAATATAAGTCAGCAACTTCTATTTGTCTATTTACCTGTGCAATCAACCAGTCTATCAGTTTGTTGGCCATGACGACAGATTTGTAGGTCCTTAAATGGTAATCTTTATCTCTGTAAAGAAAAAAAGATACCAAAAGCAATCAGGAAGGAGACAAGTGAGCCCAGAGAAACGTTTCATTTAGTATCAGTGCTCAACTGGAATGTTTACTCAGTGTAATCTGAATCGATTGTCCACATCATGTGTAAATAAGAGAAGTTTACAAGGTCTGTACAACATCTGCAAACTCCATCAGCTCTTATCAGGAGAAGAGACCCACAGTGATACCCAAATAGACACTTCTTCTTTCACTTGTTCTTATATCCAAATAAATCATTACTGCTATATATCTGGCAATAACATATAGTTAGAAATACAGTATCTCATTAACAAAGAATAATAATATAGATTTTTTTCCCCTTTAAATCAAGATGATTCTACAAAAAAAAAAAAAAATCTCCTCAAAATGTGGAGAATAAAGCAATCCTTTTTATTCGCACTCATGAATTCTTGGGGAAGGCTGGATTTGCAGGATTATTCGTTTGGCTCGACTATAGTGGAAGACTGTAGGCCTGTCCTGAAGCAAATACACTGAGAAAACTTGTCATTCATTTTGTCTCAGTGACACCACATCACCAGGCAACCAAGGTCATCAACTGATCCCACATCAGACTCTCTTTCAGTAGACTTCCCAGATCTGAGAAATCATTCACCGTTTAGTAGGATGCCAATAAAATGCTCATGATCAGAATGGGGCCCCAAGGGCGAAAATCTGTAATTCATTTAGTTTGAAGGCCTGGATCAAAAGGGAATGAGAAAATGACAGTCTTTTCACAAAGTCAAAAAATCCAAATTGTAAACAACTTGCAGTGACGAATAATTACTAGTTATATTCACAGTTCTCTAGCCTCTGTCAGTAATTGACAATTTTTGTATCATTTTATCCACTTTCATAAAATGCTCCCTAAAATATGATTTAAATTTCTGAGATTTCAATAATAAATGTACTAGTTTAGCCAGTAATCGACAGCAGATTTTTTTAATCTTTTTAAATCTATCTCCATATTTCTGATACTTCATCACCCATTTTGTCTTTGTTCCCATAAGTATTATTAAGAAGCAAAAAGGGAAATCTATTGTACACCACATGTGGGTCTGTAGGTTCTTCATCCAAGTAACTTTTCTTTTCATAAACTGAGTTTACACATATTAAAAGCATGACTATCATGCATTCCATCTGTTTTATGGGTTTTTTCCCATAAATTTTCCCTTGACAACTCATAAACAATTGTCATTGCTAGCCAAAGAACAATTCCTTCTTATCAGCTCTTACAGACTGTAACTTTCTTGATAAGAAATCCCATATGGCTAAAATATATTTTCAGAACATTTTCTCACATAGAAACTCTATGTACACAGGTGATGTGAAAAAAATAATTAACCATTATTGTTTTCTATTAGTTTAGCAGGAAAAAATAAGTTAAGTACCCACTTATTATTGGGTTAAACAAACATCGTTTCGTATTAAGTTATCCAAAATATTTGCAGGGTGTCTATTCAAGAGAATCAATAAATGACCACTTCTTTTTCACCTCTTTTTACTTTGTGAAGCCTGCTTGTGAAAGTGGACAAGATACGTTCAGGAGTAGTGGGTAAAGACCCTGTTTTTTCCTTCAGGACCTGCCGTGTACTCTCTATGAAACGTTAGTGGGCGTTCAAATAAACAGCAACTTCTGAAATATTTTCTTTTTTTCTAAGCTCTGCATTTCCTTGGAAGTGGAAACCAGAATGAAAAATACAAACACTGTACATCAAACATTTGGATTCTATAGCCATGAGTGAAAAGCCTCTTCATTCATTTTGGAAATAGTACATCCATTTCTTTGTTCTGAAAAATACAATTTAGTCAATAAACTCCGAATGATACCTGGCCATTTGAAATTAGTTTAACATTACATGATAGTTTCTCAGTCATTGTATATCAGTGAATATTACAAAGTACAATAATACTCTCAGATGACCTCCTCTAGATGCAATCATAACACAAAAATCAAAGTTTTCCTCTGTCTTTCTAAAGAGATAAACTGATAATTCATCTTGAGTCCTCTTAAAAATAAAAGGCGTATCTCTTCAGAAGGAAAAACATGGTAGAGATAAAATTATTAAATTATACTTATTAACTCCAAAGTGATTCTTAATTTTCAAGTACAAAATCTTTCCTTTGGATAAAAGATCATGAGAAAGAAATACTGTGAAATAAAATACACATTCAAGATTTGATTACACAATTTAAAAGTTAACATACAAGTAATCATAATAGTAAATATTTATTGTAAACAATATCTCCAAATCCTCTCCTAGTCAACTATTAGTTATTAAATATAACTGAATGTATATCATTTCATTATCATCTATAATTTATTGTAAATAAATGGTAAATAATTTTAGAAATCAGAAAAAAAGTACGAAAATGTATAATTAGAGCATCAGAAAATTTAGGAATATTTTAAGATAAATTATTACTTAATCTTTAAAATTTGCGCTTTGGGACAAAAAGCAAAATAAACCAACGAGCTCCAGCTGGATAATATTTACCTAACATAAATATTTCTTTTTTTAAATTTTTAAAATTTTTCAATTATACTTGACATACAATATTATGTTAGTTTCATGTGTACAACGTAGTGATTAGACATTTATATAACTTATGAAGTGATCACCTCAATAAGTCTAGTATCCACCTGACACCATACATAGTTATTACAATATTATTGACTTTATACCTTATGCTATATTTTACATCTCCAAGACTATTTTGTAACTACCAATTTGTGCTTCTTAATCTCTTCCCCATTTTCACCCATCCTCCCAACTCCCTTTCCATCTGGCAACCGGTAAAATGTTCTCTATATCTGCAAGTTTGTTTCTGTTTTGTTCATTTATTTTGTTCTTTAGATTCCACATATAAGTGAAATCATATGGCATTTGTCATTCTCTGTCTGACTTACTCCACTCAGCACAATACCATCTAGGTCCATCCATGTTGTTGCAGATGGCAAGATTCCATTCTTTTTTATGGTTGTGTAATATTCTATTGTATACTCTCATATGTACACTTAAATTGCCCATAACTTAGAAACCAGACTCACCTTATCACTGGAGTAAATAGACTATGAAGACGGCAATATAATCTTACGCCCTATTGTGAAATAAAGATATGTCAAAAGCAAATAAGATCACTCAAAGGACATACCAATGAAATTTTCAAATGAATGTATTCACTGTCGACATTCTGGAATAATTAAGCAATCTCAACCAATTTAAAAGTTATTCAAATATTACGTTACAACATAAAAATAATGTGACTTAAATCATGAAAAACAGGATTAAACTGTGTGATAAATTTGTTATAAACATGTGACATATACATATAAAAAAGGTTTTTAAATTTATTTTTCTTAAAATATAAAATATCAAGATATAATGTAAACAGAAAATAAATCTATGCAGTAATACATCATAATACTGATTCATTATGTTAATATAAATCTTGTCAAGTGTACAAATAAAAAATGTAGTACATTAATTTTATTTATTTGTAATTTTTAATTTATTCATGTGTCATGACCACTTGTTGCTACGTTTGAAATAGTTTCCAAAGGATATAACCTTCTGAGTGATACAATTGCATTACTTCCATTTAGAATTAGATAAGAGAATGAAAAAAAAAAATGATCTAACATTAGAATTCTTAGACTAGTAAGAAAAAATTGAGAGGTTTGTTTATATATGCCATTTAAGAACTTCCTACCAGAAGATTATTTTAAGTCTCTCAACAGCATTTATCTTGCTAAAGTATGACAACATGAATTCTGCTACTGATAAAAGGTTGTAGGAGAAGCTGTTACCTTTGAAATCACATCCTGCATCTCATTTCTTGGATAAAATGTTCCATCATCATAGCGAAATCTATATAACATCTGTTCTGGTTTGAATTGATGTTTATCAGTAACTAAGAACATAAGAACAATATATTAAAATGCTGAGAATCTAAAAGGTGGCAGATAAAAACAAATATATGCATGTTCCCAAATACTGAAACTTTTAGTTTTACCAAAAGCTTTTGTTTTCCTAACACAGGAAAGCTAATTCATCCAGTATTTGGACAGTAAGATTCATAATAAGATTTTGTTACCTAATACATTTACAATTTCCATATAAAGACATCACTAAATTGAGGTTAGCAACATTTAGCTAGCATATTATATGCATTTGTGCGTGTAGTGTATTTATATTTATATAAATATACAAGTTTACGTTTTCTATTTCTTTGCAATGACAGAAAGTCAAACAAAAAGCGCCCTTCAAAGAGCAGATATTCAGTTAGTGAGTTACGATTTGAGTCTCAGCCGTAGTAGTGAATTTTAACATTTATTTGTTTTATCCCACTGCAGTCAGGCCAAGACCACACATAGACCAATCTTGACCATTCATCGTGTGTTTAGAACTCTGGAGAATATTACATAATTTCAATATGTAACTGATTCCAAAATTTAATAGTTTTCTTACACTAAGAAATGCTTTCCTTGCTTGTCACTTAATTATTTTTTCTCAGTGGAAATGAGTGGTCATTCTTCACTTGTATCTTTAGGGTAAGATTTTCATATCCATAAAGACTCCTATTCAACTTCCTCTCAATTTTTCTTTTTTTCCAAAAGTCACTTTATAGACAGTCTAATAAAAAATAATAATAATAACTGTTCTAGAAAGGGGAAGTCTTTTTTATAAAGCTCAAAGAATTTACATCTATAAGTTTTCTTTACAGGGAATGCCACATTTGCAGAAGAGATAATTTGCTGGAATCGGCTCTATTTTCATGATTAGGTAGAAGATTTTGACCTTTATTTTTTGCTAAAAAAGGGAGAGAAAAAGCTGTCAGGATACAATCTCATGTACTACATTTGGCGAATCCATAACAAAGCCAAAAAAACTTATAAAACACACACACGAAGTTTCAGCTATTTTACCCCAACCTATCCAAACCACGTGCATGTGCATGGCTTATAGCCATAAAATCAGAGAGGATTGTTGCAAAAAAAAAAAAGAAAGAAAAAAAACAAAACGAAAAGATAGACAACACAGCCTTTTGGCAGCCTTTTTTACAGATTAAGCCAAAAAGGAAAAGAAAAAAAAAAGCATATGAGGAAAAAAATAAAATAAAATAAATATATTTTGAGATTCCCACAGCATCTTTCAAGACCACTCATTTCTCCTATGCAATCTACCTATTCCAATTTTACTCCTTAAAATTCACTGGAATAAATTATCGCCTTGATATTTCAAAATTCAAGGAAATGATGGGCCCAAATATCTCTGCCACAATAAAATAAGTGGTGGTATAACCTATTCAAAAGGGACTACTTAACTGAGAAGCAAACTCCCAGGACTTCAATAATTAATCTTGGATTAATCTGCAACTCCTAGCTATTGCCTTGGCAAAACAGTGAACAGTTCGACATTCAAATCGACTCATTCAACTTCTTGAACATAGTAACTGATGAGAGTTCAGTTCATCTTGGGAGAAAGTTTGCTTAATGGCATCTTTTAAACAACTGTGTGATTTTACCAGGGATGTACTGGTGAATATTTAATGGCTGGCTATGTACGTGGTAGGGGAGAAGAAGCTCTGATTTGTAGCATTTGCCAAATTTCTGTGGTATGAATGCTCCCACATTGGTCAATATCAAGCTACTAAAACAAAGTCAACAAACACGGACTCAGATGTGTGGTGACACATGATTATTTAGTATTTTTATCATACCGAAATAATAGGTATAAATAACACCAAGAGCATAGCTAGCAATAAAATGTAGTAAAATAATTAGCAAGTGATGAGTTTTAAGAATACACTACCTTTGTTTATAATTTATGTACTTATATATTTACATAACTTAAATTTTAATAATAGCTGTGCTTAACTAGCTTGCAAATTTTTTTTAAAATTTAATTACCAGCTCTCTTGAGCTTATAAGAAGGCAAATTCAGCACACCACTGGATATAACAAATGAGGTCTCTGAATTCTCACATAAGCACTTATAATGTAAATGGTAGTGCCAGACAAGAAAAGTATTTTCAGTATATCACAGAGAAAGCATATGATGCTTCAACCCAAGATTTCCTGGGATAGCAAGGCTTTGCCTCTCATGAAGTTCTCTGCGGTATTAACAATGTAAATAATAGCAACAACAGACAACTTTATTTCTTTCTTTATTTTTTTGGCTTGCTTTCCTTAAAACAGATGGTCCATTCAACTTTATTTTAGGAATTCTATTTTCACTAACATGCAGCTGGAACCACATACTAATGAAACTAGCATGTTTGGCTCATATTTCTTCATTCTAATAAAATTATTAATGTACAATTATATAAGAGTTCTCCTACCCTCAGTTTGGGGGAATGTTAATTTTGGACACTTAAAAAAATATTATTTCTAGTGATAAAAATTCTTTATGCAAATCTGACCAAATCCTGTAAACAGCAATAGATAGCACACGCCACTAAGATCAAACTGTGAAGGACCGAACAATATGAATAGAGAGTACTTAGTGCTTTATTTCTCAGAAAAGGAGTTAATCAGTTTATAAATATCATTGTTCAAAAAGATTTAAATTCTCATAAGTTAAATAATCAAATTATAATCCAGAATTTATCTACTACTTTCTTTTCAAAATTGTATTGTTGGAGAAAAGTTGAGTAGGACTGAAATTCTCCCGTTGTGATATCCCTTTCAAAATTGTTGGCATATATATATATATATATATCTATACACACACATATATATATACACACACACACACACACATATATATATATATATATATATATATATTTTATTTTTTTAGAGGGAGAGAAAGGAATAGCAGATGATTTCTATCTGGATAGATGGTGATATATTCTATTGGCAGCACTGTGTTGGGGGGGAAAAACTGGAAGGCTTTAGTTTGTTTTCACCCCACTCTAATTTAGACAGGAAATGAACATCAAAATACCCTAACCAAAAACCCATATTTATCCATAATTTCTTGTCTTTTTATCCTGTCCTACACTTTGCATGAGGCATCCTTCAAGCTTTTATTCTTAATCTTGTTATCAATGCTTTCTTGCTTTTTTATTGTTTCTTATTGCTGTTCTGAAAAATCTGATAACTCTCTTGATTGAAATGATTCCCAAATCTGTCTCTCACTCTCTCTACCCTGAGCTTTACACACACATTTCCAACATTTTCCTGGGCACTTCCCCAAGGGGGTCTCATGTCCAATCCACAGCAAATCCTTTATCTTCTCTCCAACCTGCTCCTTCTGAATTAACTCTTTCTGTCACCCAGACAGAAAGCCCAGAATAATCTGAACTCACTCTTCACTTTTCATCACCCATGTTCAGTTTTCAAATATGCTGTTTCAGCTTCACCAGAATCTCTCGAATGGGCCACTCTCATCATGCCATGGACACAGCCCTGAGGACGTTCTCGTCCTCTAACCTCTCCGTGCCAGGCTCTACATCACTGCATCTGTTAGCTCAAAAACAAAGTTCTGAGCGAGCCCAGTGGTTCAGGTGATTGAAGCGTCGTGCTACTAACACCAAAGTCGCAGGTTCCATTTCCACATGGGCCAGTGAGCTGCGCCCTCTACAGCTAAGACTGTGAACAACAGCTCTCCCCAGAGCTGAGCAGCTGTGGGCTACCATGTGCTGCCGTGAGCTGCCAACCTACAACTGGTGACCGACTGCCTCAGCCTGGGGGAGCTCAAGGCTCATAATACCAGCCTGGGCCAGGGAGCTGTGTCCTACACAACTAGACTGAGAAACAATGGCTTGAACCAGAGTGGTGGGGGGCAGATGGAAGAAAGGGGGGGAAATAAAGAAAACCAACTTCTGGTCACTCCTCTGCTTAAAAGTGTCCATCTGCAGCTCCTCATTTCCTTCAGAATAAGCCCACATTCTAGAGCCAGAGAGTTCAGATCTTCTAGGATCAGGTGTTTGCCTACCTTTCTCACCCCACGCGTCCCAGTATATCCATCATGAAGTATATCATCTCGCCATATGAGACGGTGCTAGTTCCTAAAGAGGACAACATGAAATTGTCCCCTCCCTGCCATTCTACAATGCCCAGTATTAATCCCACTTCCCTCATGAAACGTTCCCAAATACTCTACTTTCAACTCACCACCCCTTTCTCCACTCTCCCACAACACTTACTGTATCTCTAAGTGTTGCAGTTGTTCATTTTAAACATAGCAAATATAACACCATAAACCCACCGTCCCTGAAACACAGGTTTACATATAGTAGGCACTCAAAATCGTTGGTGAAAAAAAACATAAGGATCCTATAATGTGAAAAATTATTATACACTAAACCAATCAATGTAATTAAAATGCATGCGATTTGTGGATATTCAAATAAGTAATGAAATAATTACCGTGGTGGATGATCCCATTTTCTAATAATGCTTGTCCCAGATGAACACCTTCTTCAGGCCTGTGAATCTCTCCAATTTCCAACAGCCAGGATACAAATTCACTGAAACAGAAATCCAATGAAAAAGTTAAATAGTTAATTTTCTCCCCAGAAAGTCTATCTGTACCATGCATTTATCAAGGAACTATGAAAGAAGTCTCAAACTATAAAGGAATATTTGCCATGCCTTTCAGCATATATTTATTTCGCATATGTAAAGCCCAGTTATTTAAATTGGACTCTATTCTAGAAAACCCATGTTCATACATTCAGACTTACCTAAACTATACTTAATAAATACCTAACTCATTGAGACCTCTAATAAACACAATGGGAAAATTTTAAAGTAGCTTTAATTATAAGGTTACTATCCATATAAAGGTAAATTTGGGACTAAAGAAAATACAATAGATCCTAAAGATAGCTAAAAGACAGAACTAAATAGCATAATAATGACTTAATTTAAGAGCTAAACCCTGGAATGTAGTTTTCCAGGCACAGAGAACCAGTGGGTCTGAAACTCCCAGAGGACGAACAAAACAAAACTGCATGCCCAGGTAGGGTAGACAGAATTCTAAAGATGCCCTCCAACCCCCTATCAAGAATCGCACTCTTGGTTTTTTCCATCAAATACTAATCTAGGCAGTGCCGTGAGTGGATTTTGCATATGTAATCAAAATCTGAACTCTGCTGACCTTAAAATATGGAACCTATCCCAGTTGGCCTGACCCAATCGGTGGAGCCTTTCGAAACACAGACTTTTTCAGGCTGGTGGCACAAAAGGAAGTGAGAAAAATTAAAAGCATCAGACAGAGTCAGCGTGCCACTGCTGTCTTTGAAGATAGAGGGGCCATGCAGCAAGGAATGCAGACTTCTTGTCGCTGAGAGAGGCCGTGGTCAACAGTAAGCACGGAAAAAGGACCTCATTCTTACCACCACAAAAGACTAAATTCTGCCAACAACCTGAATTTGCTTGGAAGTGGATTTTTCCTCAGAGTCTCAAGATAAGAGTCCAGCCCCGCCCACACCTTGATTTTGGCCTTGGGACACCCTAAGCCAGGAACCCAGTATTGCTCACCTGAACTTCTGACCTACAGAATTGCGAACTGATAAATGGGTGTTGTTTCAGGCCACTAGGTAAGGGACAATTCATTTTGCAGCAATAGGAAATGAATACACAGCAAGAGACAGAAAAGTTTCACTACATCTTTTTCAAATTTTAAAATTACTTGGTAAATTCACTGTTGTAGCTAAACTGTCATCCATAAGGAATACTCCAGCACAAAACCATCCATCAAAACTGTCCACCACACACATCTGCTGTGGCTGTGAAAGGCCAACCGAGGATTACAGCTCACATCTTTCATCATTTCGGGAGGGGGCAAGGAGCTGCAGTCATCATAGATAAGAAGGATGATGTTTTGTAACACATAGGAGAGCCTCAGCTCAGCAGTAAATTTTTTTTTAAGGCCATGTGGTAGCATTAAGAAAACACTAAATACAGAGACATTTAACAATAAAAATTTTATCAAGTATATGTTATAAAAATCTAACATTTGACTTTTTACAAAAATGAATGAATATATTTTAGAATGCTTTTTATTTTTGCACAAAGGCCAGAAAAGCAAAGCTAGGGAAAGTGTTAGGAAATTCCTTTTCCATTTATTTCAAAACCAAAAGCAACACATACAGCTAAAGTCAACTAGCCAAGGAACATAGAACTCTAAATATGGATGTCTGGTCTAAAAAAGTACATTTTAAGGCAGAAGTCGTTCAAGTGCTTTTTATTCTTCTATGAAATAAGAACCACTCAGGAGAAAAAAATTAAAGTAAGGTGAAATACAGTATGGCTGTTAAGACCAAGTACTTTGTAATAACATAATCTGGATTCAAATCCTGTTTCAGCTTCTAATAGCCGTGTGATATTGGGTTAGTGGCTTCAGCTCTCTAAACTGCAGTTATCATGTTCCATAACATAGAAATGATAAGAAGAATATCAACCTCAAGTGAGCTGATAAAAATCAGGAACCCAGCACTGTGCCTGGTACGTTGCAAATACTGATTAAATGTCAGCGGTTGACCAGCGGGTTGAAATGGTTGGTATGTAGCTAAAGCGGAGTAATTCTACCTTCTGAAGTCACCAGATTCCTGGAGGTGTCAAATTCAGATGAAGGAAAGAACACCTTTTAAGTGCTGCTATAAATTAGGAGTATAGTGGGGAAACGAGAAGGGGTAAGAAAGAAAGTTAATGAGTGGCTTTATTATGGGACCTACTCAAGTAACAAGAAGGTCCCAGGAACACTGTACCAGGTCTATGATCCCATCAGAAACCACGTCCAATGTGGGCTGTAAGGAAGAGGAAGGGTGCTGGGATGGAAGAAGCCACAATTCACACAGCTGACATTTACTCATCTCTCCCATGTATTCGGTACTCTGGGGAAATTTGCATATTGCAACTAACTAGCACTACAGCCATACGAGACGGTTGGGCAAAGGGTGAACAAAACCCCTTCTCCTTCAATAAGGACAAATTTGACCGTGGGTTTAACTTTCTGGCTCTGTTTCACTAGAAACCTGATGAAGGCAGGGTGTCAGCTGTATCAGTAGGCAGCATTGCTTATGGTAAAAATGACCTCGATAGCTAAATCGCATACTCATAGTACAAGGTGAGAAGCCATAACTTGGAAGTGACTCTCTTGTAAGCAGACATATCCCCGTAGGGACCTTGGAAGTTATGCATGAGGGTGTTACAAGATACAGTGTCTTCTGGGCGGCCAGATGGCTCAGTTGATTAGAGCGCGAGCTCTGAACAACAGGGTTGCCGGTTCGATTCCCACATGGACCAGTGAGCTGCACCATCCACAACTAGATTGAAGACAATGAGCTGCCCGCTGCCACATGGCTCAGCTGGTTAGAGCGCGAGCTCTCAACCACAAGGTTGCCGGTTCAATTGGTGGGCTGCACCCCTGGCAACCAAAGATTGAAAACAGAAACTGGACTTGGAGCTGAGCTGCACCCTCCACAACTAGATTGAAGGACAACGACTTGGAGCTGATGGGCCCTGGAGAAACACTGTCCCCCAATATTCCCCAATAAAAATAAATAAATTTAAAAAAGATATAGCATCTTCTTTGCAACGTGGGGCTTCTAAGCCAATGGGGACTCACATCGGCTCTTCACCTTTCAAAAAGAGACATCACCTGGGGATGAGACACTAGCATCACTAGCTCCCTGGCAGCTGCTGTGTGGCCCGCGGTGAGGACCACGCCCACTGAAAAAGAGACCCCTCGCTGCCCCTGCAGGCACAGGGTTTCCTGGCCTATATTCTTCTAACGGGGCTGGGAGCTGGTGTGGCCCATGGTGATTTTCTGTGTCTGCACAGCTAATTAAGAAGACACTCCGGTCTATAGTACAGGTAAGCACTACAATTATCTTTATTTTTAGAGAGGAAAGAGGAATTCAACTTTCTGAAATCTCTCAACGAGCCAGTGGCAGGAACAGAACTAAACGGAGATAGTGTGATTGTGAAGTCTGGACTCTGAACTCCTACTCCAGGCTGCTTTTATAATGGAGTCGGCATTGGCACTTACCAGCTGTATGAACTTGACCATGTTAAACTCTAGACCCCTCATTTCTGAATCTTTACAAAATATAAGAATGTATTTGAGGATGAGAAATAATGTGTAGGGAGAAGCTAGCCCTCAGCCTGACCAACATAACTGAGGTAGTCACCCTTCCCTTTGGCCTGGCATGTTACACCCAGCCATCTGCAGAAACCAAAGACACAGTCCCTCTATGCTAACCACCCAGGCGACACCCCTGCCTGTTGCTCTGGGCCCCTCCACAACCCACTATTTCAGACTCTTTATCTCGAGCCCTTCATCCTGAGCCCAGCCATCAAAATCCTGAATTAACTGGTAGCTTAGACTGTGTCTTCAGTTCCCTAGTCTCTGACTTTCAGGTGGTATAGTCACATCCTCACCAGACTCTGTCCCCTACAGCCCAACCTGCCTGCCTGCCAGCCTCTGCCTGACTCCAGCCTCTGCTTTGCCCTTGGAACATAGTACATCAGAAACCGCTGAAGTCATACGTGAATGGATGGATGCCTTGAGGTTTTTGTTCATGATTCCTGGCTCTCTGTCCATTCCCTCACCCCACTATGGTCCAGGAAATGTTGATAGTAAATACATATTCAAAAATGCTAGGAGAATTTTTCTTAAAGAAAAACAAATAATTAAAGGAGAGTTAACAAGTAGACAGTGAAAATATGAAAGAAATATATGCACCCAGATTACCAACCCTACCTTCCAAGAAAGCATTTAGGGAACGTAGTTAGTTTTCTTTTTCGGTCTTTGATCAGATTTCCTTGTTTGCACATCATTTTATAAAGTTTCTCACCCTGTTCAGAGATCATTACCCAGGTGTCTTGTTCCATTCCTAATTTTAAACCTATCAAAAATGAAACAAAGGACAGGTCACTGAAAACGTCTCTTCATTCATTCACGCCCTCGTTAAACATTTATTGCGTTTCTACCATGTGCTGGGGGCTACGAGTACATAGCTCTGATAATAGAGCCCTGGTTTTCAGAAGCTCATGGGGTACCGGGGAGACAGTCAAGGCAAGGCTGTCCAAGGCCACATGGCACTTTTGTACAAACTGTGTCTCAAAGGTGTATGCTTTGGTCCCTGGAGGTAGAACAGCTGTATCCCAGGCCCTAGGGACCCTTTCGCAGGACAAAGTCAGCACAACCGGACAGGGTGGCCCCAGAGGAGACAGCCTTAGAGGAAAAACTGTGACATGGTGGAGGCACATTCATTGCACCTGAGAAATGTTTGGAAAAGCTTCAGAGATGGGCCCTGTTTGAATGCACAGGTATGAACAGGCTATCCAGAGAAAGAGAAAGTATTCACGAGAACTAACTGAGGTGAAGCCCCACAGAAACACGGAGCCCTGGGTTTTAGGTGGGAGGACAGGAGATACGCTGGTGGGTTAGGCAGGGTTCTTGCCCAACTGCAGTTTTAATGGACTTCAATCCTGGAAAAATGTCTAAGTGTTTTATTCAGAGGGAGGGGAACGCAGCCTAGTATAGGAAAGAAAGTTGTGTTGCTTTGGAAGCTAAGCTCAGAGGACAAACTGTAAGGGGGAGGGTTTAAAAAGAAGGAGACCCTTAGGAGGGAACTGCAAAAGTCCAGGCAAGTTCAAGCCTTTGCAGACAATACCGTGTTTCCCCTAAAATAAGACCTAGCCAGACATCAGCTCTATTGCACCTTTTCTTTTTCTTTCTTTCTTTCTTTCTTTCTTTCTTTCTTTCTTTCTTTCTTTCATTCATTCATTCATTCATTCATTTATTTATTTATTTATTTATTTATTTCTCTACTGCGCCTTTTGGAGCAAAAATTAATATAAGACCCAGTCTTATTTTACGATAATATAAGACCCGGTCTTATTTTACTATGTACAGCCATTCTTTAAAAATAAAGTTCAGTTTGATGAAAAATTCAATTTACCTTCTAAATAATTTGTTATATTTGAATTGACTGCTAAATTCAACAAAACATAAGCGTCAGCTATGCATTCATAGTCTTTGTCCTAAAAATCCCTATCTGGTTCTTCATCCAACATCAATCAAAGAAGTAATCATTGGAAAATGCTTTGGAAACTCGAACACAAATGTGTACTATGGATATTTTAGTCAAAGTAGAAAATGTGTGCATTCTTCAAGGGACAATATCTGAAGATGGAAGAAAGGGCTCTTTGTTATAAAATATCATCACCAATGAGATGTTTTATTCCTAGATCTCTGGGGAGACACTGTTGTGTCTCTTATCAATTATTTGGTAAAGAAACTAGTAGTTATATAAGTATTTCTATTTCCTAGCTGAATTACAGAAACACACTTACTTGCACAGAAACTTCACACATCTGAATACTGCCAGACCAAATACCTCCCACAAACTTTGCTAAAATCATGAAGCAAATTTGAGCTAGGCCACCTCCTGTGAACAAACTCTTTATTCGGTTATATTACATTATGTTTAATGGTATTATACCAATTCTTAAAAGTTCATATACATCCAAAGTGCCTTACTCTGCCATTAGGACACTAACATATTTGGTCTAGGAATTTTCACTGTGCTATTAAATATAGAGAGAACAAGTGCTGGAGGCCTTACAACACTGCATGTTGTTAAAGCTTGTCTCTTAAAGGAAAATTCTGCGATGATGCTTTAGAAATGGCAAGAATAACACGCAAAGAAAATTGAATAAATGTTAAAGCAAGTGAAACTATTTGCTGTAGACTGAACATGTGTGTGCCCCCGAAATTCATATGCTGAATCGTAACACCCAAGGTGAAGATATTAGGATGGGGGGCCTTTGGGAAATGACTAGGTCATAAGAGTGGAGCCCTCATGAATGGGATTAGAGCCCTTATAATAAAATAGATCCTCGAGCACTCTCTTGCCCCTTCTGTTATGTGAGGACACAGTGAGAAGATGGCCATCAATGAACCAGGAAACAGCCTTCACCAGATATAGAACCAGGCCTCCCAGCCTCCAGAACTGTGAGCCATAAGTGTCTATTGTTTATAAGCCACGAGTCTATGGTAGTTACAGCAGCCTGAACAGACTAAGACACTATTTAAAAGATACTGCCAGTCACAATATGTATTTGTTTTGCTAACTTTGGGAGGTTATTCTTTTTTATTTTTGTAAGTAGCAATATTGGAAGCCTTCAAAAAGTATTTTAGCATGGGGCTGACATCACAAAGAAAATCCAACTGAACATCATGTACCTTTTCATTCTCTCATAACTTTTGCCCCTTATCTGCTTTCCCGCTAAGTTAGCATCTTCACAAAGTATAATTGTGCCCAACGCATACACCCACCTTTTCGCCGTTCTCTTTCTTTCAAAATAGCTTCAAACCATTCATGTTTCTCTTCTGGTGTTTTTGCCATACACACAAACCATTTGTTTTTGGCTGTGTTATGTATCTTCCATCCATTCACAACGATGTGTCCACTGCTGTGGAAGTCAGCTGCAAATTAATGGGCAAACGTGAATGAACAAACGTTACCTATAACAGCATATCAATGCAATCATTCCATTTATAAAAGTTCCAAAACCAATGAACTCTTCAAAATTTCTTTGCCTTACATATGTGTATTGAAGAACCTAAAAATTTTTAAAAATTAGTGAAATGTTTATATTTTGAATGCAGTCAGTGCTAAATAATGCAACATTTCTAAGTCATAACGTTAATGGGAAATCAAACAACCAAATTAATTAACATTCCTTTCCTCTATGTCCAAAAATATTGTTAACGTTCCTACAGCAATAAAAGAACTTTTAAATAATTTTCATTTCAATAATCAAGTATTCACAGTGTCAGATTCATTTTGCCTTCCTAATATTCCTTTGAAATATTATTCTAGGTTTCAGAGACAAAGACTATACCCCCAGGGAACAATTTTCAATTACTGAGTGAACCACATAATAAGAATCGGACCAAATGAACAGAACATAGTAAGAGCTCATTTACCTAATCTGCAACAAATGGAAATATACAAACATCCATCCATTATCACTGCACATAGGTGAAAAGTACACACACGCTTTAAAACCACATCATTACATATAATTGGCAAGAATAGAAACTTACCAAAAGAAAAATTCTTTGAGTGTGAATTTACATTTATTGTCTTTTTCTAGGTCTTGCTATAATTTTGCCTAAACGGTCATGCTGTGTTTGAAAATGTTAACAGCAAACCCTCTACATCAGCTTTCTACCTAACAGCAGGTAGAGAACGGTGACGTTACTTGCAACCAGCCTTTACTGGCGTGGCAGTCTGCAAAGCAAAGATTCCAAGATGGAAAAACATACAACAAAGGTCTGAATCCGCACCAATTAAACTGACACTTTATTTGTCTCCCCTAAGAGTCACTACACACTAATGATGGGTAGAGAGAAGGTGAGCCACAAAGCGTTAAAAGTGGTTTAGAGAAATGAATGCATGGCACTGTGCCTGTTTATTGCTTATTTGTTTTTGTTTCCTCAAATGATCTATTTTATGAAGTTCTGAGTAGAGGTGGACATGGTTGCCACGCATTCTCCTGTAATCTGATTCCCACAGACTTTTTAGTTCAACATACATCATCATACATTATCTGTGATCAGACTTAACTATTCTAAAAATGCAGTACCAAACAATGCTGTTGACTTGTAGGGTATTTAAAAGTTCTAGGTTACATTTGAACTGGGATAGAATTATACAGAGGGTGGCAAAAAAATTTATACACATTTTAAGAAAGGAAAAAACTATTAAAATTGTAATATTCAATATATACTGATAACAAAAGATGACTACAAGTCATGTGTATACATTTTTTTTGGCACCGCCAGTATATGAATCTGTATTTTATATGTATATGCCATAATCCCATTAATACTCTATAATAATTTCTGATAATACAGAGATTCAAACTGGCAGAGGATTCTGTCCCACAAAAAGAAATTACACGTTATTTTTAAGAGGAATTTTTGTACTTTTCTTCTTATCTTTATATATTTAATTCCTGTTTACATCCTATACAAAGTAGCAGAACCTCATAATACATGTCAGATGAGTGTCAATGGAATTATTAAGCAAGTAAAAAATATTAATTCATTATTACACTACAGTCCCTCCTTAATACCATAAAAAAAATAACCAACTGAGAAACTGATAAATTGGTGGGGGAGAAAATCAGACTGTATGCGTTCACACCGTTCTCCTACATGTTGTCATGTTACAAGGCCAGTAGCACAAATAAACCAATTCTTAAAAAAGAACACAAATGATGATCAGGTGCTATTTTTTAAATGGATTTTCAAGCCTGTACTGTGAAAATTTCCATGAAAATTAAGTCTAGGAAATTCAATAGCTTTCCTACTTAGCCCTTAAGCTGGATTCCTTTTACAGCATCATGATCAAAATAACATCTTCAGAAAGAATCTCCAAAAAAAAAATTAAGTTAGAATTCACTGAAATGAGAGTTAGAGCTAGAGAATGGTAGAATGGAAATTTGGTCACAAACTCAATGGCTGCCATCTTTCTTAAACATGGGAAGTAATGAATAACATAAATATATTAAAATAAATATACAACTGTTCACATTTCTGAATGTCATATTATCATTGAAACAATTTTCTTTCCAGTCTGAGGTATGACTATGATATAATCCAAGTTAGTAACATTATAAATACAAGTAGAATCATATTTATTTTTCAAAAGATTTGAGATGGTTATGGTATTGACTAGAATATTCGTCTCATTTCAAACGCAATTATTTCTTCTGCAAGTTTTGAGCTGCATCAATGCAATTAATGGTCTAATGGAGTCCTTTACTTAGAAAAGCATTTTACTTGTACCTACAGTAAACAAAACTATTCAGTATTTCTATAACATAGTCAAATAGTCCTCCTCTCTGTTATATTGTCTTTTTCCTCTGACTGCCCTACCTAACAAAGTATCTCTTAAGCTCTAATGCACTGCATGTAAATTACCCAAGTGAGACGCCTGTCTTACGAGGGAGTTTACCAATGGCATTTCATTTTAAATCTACTGATCACTTACCTGTGCCATCATCCACATTCTCCACTTCCATCACTTCTGTGTTGATCCGGCCACGAAAAAGGTACCGATGTCCATCTGTAGATGCCTTGCTATTCTTCAACCGTCTTATAATGGAATGACATCACAAAAACATTATTACTCGACTGAATGCAAAACAATGTTGAAGCACTATAAGTTAAGCAAATTTTTCAAAACGATCGCAATTCAATCATATTATCGAATGTTAGGCTCTTAATGTTTTTCACTTGTGTCCTCCCATTCATTACAGCACTAATTGCTCTATAACATGTGACTTATAAGCTAATTTTTTAAATGAACTGAAGCTCTGAGCTCAGGACAATACGTAGGTGAAAGGGGAAATATGTGCTTTCACTCAATATAGGACATCAAAGGTGCCCAATGAAACTCCGACTGACACTGACAGCTGGTTAAAATTTCATTTGATTTCTTTCACCTTCATTTCTCAATTTTCAGTAATTAGCTAGTAATTCCCATTTGTTTTCAAGCCTGGTAAAATTCACTTAGTACTTACGATCCTTCTACAAGTAAGTTGACTGTCTTGAGTGTCAGCTGGAGTGAAACTATTTTTCCTCCATTTTTTATGATATGATAACTGTATACTTGTTGAGTACGTACCTTAATACATTTATGATCATTTGAAAATGTCTTTATTTAATAGTCCAAAACATTCCAAAACTGTGTACAGCATATACAGTACCGACCTTTAATCTTTAAAAGTATGTAACACCAAGTAATAACATCCAGATCTATAGAAGACCACTTGGAATAATGAGTTAGGCACTTACGTATGTTTGTAGTGGAAACACTGAACATTCAGGAAAGATTGTTTTAAAAACTGGGTCTTTCAAATTAAAGAAGAAAAATTCCAAGGAGTGATTCAGGGGGATTAAAGAATAGCTAGTCACTCAAGAGATTTCCATTGTCCTGAACTATCTCATTGACAAAAATCTGGCTCACAATTTAATACACAGAACTAATGATTAATTCATTGTGTAATACAGGCACACCTAGCAAAAGGTAAGATGTAAATGTACACCAACTTCAGTGCTCCCTCTCCTCCTTTCCTTGGGGGTTAGATACCTGCCCTGAACCGGAAGGGGTGGGTGCAGGGAGGGGTCACAGATGCCTTCACACTCCCTGAGTTCCTTCTTTGGGAAACAGGGCACATTCCTGCTTATCTGTCTAAATCCTCTTCAAAACTTCAGTCCTTCATCACTACTAAAGAAAACTAAATTGATGCATTCGTCTGACTGAGAGTCTATCTGCCCCAGGCCTTCACGTTCCTGCATTCCCAAGTTCCTTGTGAAAGCACCCTCTAAATGTCCCCTGTTAATACGCCTCCATAAATGTTATAAATTAGGGATTTAGGCCAGGTAGCTGTGAATGTGGGCATCACTGCAGGTGAAAGATAAAGAATGCAGAGCAGACTAATATGCAGGTAACTGCGTACTCTCTCAGGTAAGAAGTTGTATCATGGTGTCTCTAAAAAAAGAATCGCTTATAAGTTGATACATCATACTTAAAACCAATCATATTTTTAAAGGATTAATATCCTCAATATCAGTTTTAGTCACAGGCAAATAATCGTGGCATGGAATCTATCATTGGCTCCTCTTTTCTAATGTATTACTTTTCTTTGTGATCCTGCTGTGAACTTTGTACAGGCTTTTTATATTTCTCTTGACCTGCAGATAATAATATTCAGTGTGAAATTCTAGTAAGCATCTGATCAATACTGTAATGTTTAGCTTAAATAGAGAGCTCTTTAGTCTCTTCAGAAAACGGCTCTATTGAAGTATAAAGATTAAAAAGCCTATGGCTTGAAAACAATTTTACTCTACATTGTAACGTTGAGTATTTGCACATATTGAGTCTATGATTTCCCTCCTCATTAAGTATTTCAGTGGTCGCCAGGAAACATGTACAGGAAAGTTCACAATAAGAGAAAAACTGGAAACTACTCTAAAGTCCGTGAATAGGAGAATGAAGACATTGCTATTAATTAAATGATTGTGATATATACAACCAATGGAATATTATATAGCAGTTAAGATGAATAAAGTATTGCTACACACATGGATACGTACTTTAGAAAGCATATTGTATATAAAATATAAGTTGCAGATGACTAAATACACTGATACTATCTTATAAGGCTCATAAACAAGCCATATCATGTTATATGTATCAAATCCTACATAACATACTATTTTTTTTAAATACTAGTTTCACCTAAGATTAGTAGCATTAGAAATGTGAAGAGCTGGGCATGCCTAAATAGCACTCTTGTCTTTAATGAATGTAATTCTGAAATGAAAACAAATTCATCAGGTCCCTGCCTCTTGTAATCATAACACCATGGACGTTTGGAAAAGGTTCATTTTACTCATCATTTCTGAAGGATCATTAGAGCTTCGATTGCACATGGTAAAGGAAATGAAGTATTCTAAAATAAAGGAAACAGACAGGGGATTCACACTACTGCGATTCAAGAGGGGCATGGACATGCAGATTTATTAAGTGATTTCTATTGCCAATCATTATGGATTTTGCCCATGTTATACATACATTCAGAATATTTGCTAAACCACAAGATTTGAATTTTACAAAACTTTTATTGGTATTTAACTTATTTAAATACTAAGTCCATGAGACCATAAATGATATCATTTGTACACTCTTCATTTTGAAAAGTTTTGTACTTAATGGTATGTATGTGTGTGTGTGTGTGTGTGTATGTGTGTGTACACACACACATACACACACACACACACACACACATATACACATATATATGAATTTATTATTAGGTCAACAGTAATTTAAAAAAATCTCATTCTCAAATGGATGCTTTTAATAACTGCGCCCAAATGTATTAATTAACTCAATGGGCTCAATGGGGGAAATCCTTTCACAACGTATTATGTATGTCAAATCATCATGTCGTACACTTTAAATATCTTACAATTTTGTGTGTCAATTATACTTCAACAAAGCTGAAAAAAAATAATTGCACCTAAACAACTTGAATATATAATCATTTTTAATGAGTTACATACAAGTAAAATTAACAGCCTCTTCTACAGCTTCCTAAAGCCTATTTCTATTAATCCTAATCTTGCTATCAAGCACAAAGAAATTAGAAGAGCATACTAGAAACAATAAACAGGCTCATTTTCACATGCGGTAAAGAGCAACTTTTTTAAAAAGCTCATTAAGACAGAGATGACAACAGTTTAATTAACTTTTGGCTCTAATCCTAACCTGTTCCCTTTCATGAAGGTAAATGGTACCATTTCACTGAAATGAATATATCCTAAACACAGTTAAGAAGAAGCACATAAAGGCTCAGGAAATTTCCCAATTAAGTTCAACTTTACTATTTTGCTTAATCAACCTGCAAATATTTTTCCCGAGAGTTCAAGAAAACATACTATCAAATAAGTACCTCCTGGGGGAAAAAAAAATTATATCCAAGCTTTAAAACAAACAATATTACATCAATAACATTAATACATATCATTATTTAAACTAATGAGGGCTAGGTTATACCAAGGACTTGTTTGGGTTTCAGTCATTCAATCACTTATTTACTTTGTCAACAAAGATTTCTTGAGTGTCTATTACATGGCAGGGCTGCTCCAAGTCTCTGAGAAAATAGCGGTGAAAAAGCAGCAAGACCTTTGTCCTCATGGACTTTATAGTCTAATCTTGTAAAGATGGCAGGAAGCCAACAAATAAATAATGGAGATAATATCAGCAAGCACTTTCCAGATAATAAAAGAGAATGGCTGGGAGGCTACCTGGGATGGGGTGATCAAGGAAGATATTTCTGAGGAAGTGATATTTAAGTGAAATCTAAAAGACAAGAAGAATCCAGCCACATAAAACTCAGAGGGAAGAGCATACGAGGAAAAATAGCCAGTGCAACACGGAAGAAACAGAATTCTTATTCCCTCTCCTAAAACTGTTCCTTTCCCAGTTTTCCCCATTCACAGATGTCCTTGATCTCAACACCTAGGAGTTAACCTTAGTTCCTCTCTCTCCCTCAACTTCCCACATCCAATCCAACAGAAAATCTTATTGCTTCTACATGCAAAACACACAAAAATCTCTTCACACCTCTTCTTCATCTACTCTAGTCCAGTTCACCAGTATCTTCTCCCTGGGTGACAGATGATGTCTCCTAACTGGTCTTCATTTACTGCTCCACAATTCATGCTCTCCACTTCGCACAAAAGTAAAGTGTTTTAAGAAGGAGAAAGGGGCTCCACTTTGCTTAAACACTGCTGAGAAAACAAGTACAACTTTCAACCGCAGAAAAGTGACCACTTAATTAGAAAACATAAAGGTCAGTGGTGACTTTGACAGGAGCTGAGTGGAGCAGATGGAGATGGTTACAACAGAGATTTCAATTTTTATAGCTGGTAGTGTTGACAAAGTAAAGGGATAATCATAACACAGGTGGCTCAGGGGTAATGAAGGAGAATATTGTTCTAGGTGAAGAGACTGGATTTTCGGGGCCAAATATTGTATAGATCATCTATATGAATTTTGAACACACAAAAAGGGTGACAGAAATTAAGGTGGGAAAAAGTGATACAAGAGCTAAAGCAATCACTGAATTCATGTGGGGGAATAGACAGGGAGAGCTAATGGGCAGGAAGCACTAATGGCATGAATTTCACATGTGCTGGGATGTTTGAAGGAAGAGGAGAGTGGCGGGGAAGCAACATTAGGAAACAGGGAGACACAAGTACCTGTCCTACAGGCTCGGAGTCAAATGGGTTAGAAACAACAACAAAAAACTCTTTCCTCCAGAAAGCTCCTGGGGAGGTAGTGTCATCAAATGACAGTCGCCTTTCAGTTAGGTTTTATAAGAAGATGAAGAGAACAGTCATAGAATACGTAAGCTGAGTATATGGAAGTTGACTGATGAGATCGTGAGTTCCCAGGACCCCAGTGGAAAAGGTGGAAGCTGTGAGATTGGTAAACAATTTCTGAAGTGTTCCCTGTTTATCATCTTACCTGTGTTTTCTTTTGCAATACACCAAAAGATTGTCAAAAAGAAAAAACACCCGTTCTTGAATGTTTCCAGAAGAAATTTTCAGTAAGACGCCACACATCAGCATTTCAGTGCAGGTATCAGTGATGTTGGACCCCTAAGTGAGGAAAAATGGAGATGAGGTCTGATTACTTAACAGAAACTCTCATGTGTGATTCTTCTTCTCCTTCAAAGCAAATGTGTTGTTATTGGAAGAGGCAATATATGGACAGTATAGTTCAAATATTTACACACTGAACCTAGGGTTCCTTCCTTTCCAGTCTCATCATGGTCAGTTTCAGATGATACAACTAAAGGGAGACACACCTACCTGTCCTACAGGGTCTGAGCTAAGTGGATTAGGAACAGTAACCAAAGAATCTTTCCTCCAGAAAGCTCCTGGGGAGGTGGTGTCATTGAATGATAGTCACATTCACTTAGGTGAGCACAGATCTGTGCCTGAGGAAGTCCTGACTGCTTCCCAGTGCCCAGGGCAGAAGAGGTGTTTATCACATGTCACACGGTCACGCGTACACCTATCATATATTTCACCCCTATGGTGTCTTTCATCATTACTGAGTATTCACTTAAATCTGCATGAATAACATTATTTGACCTGGTTAGTATGTTATCTCCATTTTGAATATTGTTGCTAATTTTTAAAATCTAGATATTTATTCTTTCCCAAATATATATTTAGTCATTGAATGACCAAGTATAACAACATTTTGATCTAAACAAATATGAAAGTCAGGTTTTTAATATTTCTACAACATGCCAGGTAATGTTAAACATTTTCCCCAAGATAGCCTCTCTATTCCTAAAGTTTCAGGGGGAAAATATGTTAATTGAATTAAATCAGCTTTGTAAAGTTTTTCATGGGTCACCATGTAGATGTCAGAGGAAGTAGATTGTTGCACTGTGAAAAAACTATGACAGGAAACAGAATACCACCCGTGAAAATAAGCTACTTTAAAAGTGTAGTGATACTCCATAGTCATAAACCAACATTTGAGAAGTAATGTGTGAAACAATTATTTTTTAAAAATAAGAGGGCTTTGCATAAATCATTAATTTTGAACTGCCCTAAAGCCATTACATGTAATGTAATGTGCATACATACATATTTAATGCAGATACTTTTAAATAATGGTTTTACCCATATGATTCGGAGTCCTGCTGTCTTTTAGCAATTCTCTAAAATAGAACCAAAGTAATGGACTTTTATCATTAAGATGATTTATTTTTAATGCATATTTCCCTTTAGAAAGCTACATTTATTATGTAAAATCAGAAACTGTTTCTTTGCAATGAATTATATGTATATAGAATTAAATACAGTAAAACCCCAACAAGGAAGTTACATGGATAATTTTAATCCTGACTCATGGATAATCCTAAGCCTGACTGCTTTTATTAGACCAGGAAAAGAAGGCTGACTGATAGTTCAAGGTAAGAAGTAATCATAAATAAATAACTTTGACCAGTGTTGGGAGACATCCAGGCCTCTCTCATTCCAGAAGCTTCTCTCTTTCTACCCCAAGCTGTGCAAACCTATCTTATTATTCCTTCACCACCACTGCCCCAGCATTGCAAAGGGTGAAATACACTACGGGAAGCCCACCCGCATATGCCCATTGCACAAAAGAAACGGTACCTGCACTACAGAAAGACCTTTACAAAGACCACATTTGAAACAACTGCAGGATGTTCAACTCTACTAATGAGGAAGTGAAAAATGTCACATGGTACATCTGTGAACCACAAACCGGAACAGGGTGCTAAAGAGGATGAGAGAACATCAAAGGAGCAGAATAATGAAACAGATATTGTAATCTAAATGGAACCAGGTCAGAATCACTGCCAATAACCAAAGCGCCAAGAGTATCTAAAAATAGTGAGAGGGCACGAACAATGAATACATAACTGCGATGTAATTATATCTACATTTAATTACCATTCAACCCAGTATGTACCACTCACTGTCTTAGATGCTGGGGACCTAGAGCTTCAGACATGATCCCTGCTCCCAAAAAGCATGTGTGGGAGAATCAGATATGTGAACACAGAATTAAACGCAGTGCGCTCATTGCAATGATAGAACATTAATAAAATGAGAGTTGGCATGAGGTGACGGTGATGAAGATCAGAGATAGCTGTGTGTTTATAATTATGGATATAGTTCATCCCGTGCTGTGGCTTCAGGTTTCAATCATTCTCCAGTTATTTTCTCTGTCAAATATATGAAGTACAGCATTTAAATATCACTTTGCAATATGGTTCAGAGGTCAGTCTCAACGAATGGAATAAACAACAATGATTTCAGTCATAAAGACTGGGACCTACAGCCCCCCCCTTTTGGCAACATTCCTCATCAACAGCACCTCTTTTTGTTGGGTGTACCTCGTGTTACAAGGTATAGCAAGAGAACAGTACAATTCACCACCTAATTTGTAAAGAGTGGAATAATATTTGAATGTCTATAATTCGAAATACAGAATTGGCTGCCAATTATATGGTCAGCATAAATGAAAAACTATGACACTGCAAAGCACCATGACAGAATTCAATGTGGAATCATAATGCATTTCATGAAAGGACACTTGTTAAGTGCCAAAGTATGCTTTCAGAAAACGACACTAGCCAGAAAAGGCAACGAGAACCATGTGTATTTATTTTATGGCTTCTTTTCTAATTTCCAGTGTTTCTTCAAACAGTAAAATCATGATTTATGAAAAATTGTAATAATAGAACAAATCTCCTCCTCTCAATAAACCCCATAAAATTAATATTGCTAAACCATATCTGGACTGTCTGAAGGGTCCATTTATTTTATGTTAACAAGTTCTTCAATATAAGTTACATAAGCGTTCATTACTGAGTCTTTGCAGCTATCAGGTGGCAAAAATCATTGTAATAGGAAACTATTCATTGGTTATCTGACCCCATTATCAGCTCTCCCTGCCTAACACCAAGGTCTATCTCATTCATCTTGCCAACTAAATGTTGAATGTCAACTTTAAAAAAAAAAGCACAAAATGACTGCAGAGAGGAAACCACAATCTTGGGGAAGATGAAAGATGAACAGGCCTTGAAACTTCTTCACTCATATACAACACATTGACAAAGATTTAACAGAGCTAGACCCATTCACAGGAGAAGAAAAGAATATTGACAAGAATGACAGGTAGATGGATGTTTCATAAGAGAATAGTTTCAATATCAAGGAAGTCTCTTGAGAAAATTAATGAATAATTGAAATATTCCTTCAAAAAAATCTTCTTAAAATACTATGAAAGTCAAGCATGAAATGAGGAATATCACATTGAATGAAGAATATTACATAATTTTGTCATAAAATGTAAACCCTCTCCAAAAAGACTCAGCATTTGATTCACTCCTTTGAGATTCAAATTAACTGAAATTATAACCTAAATTCTGTTACATATTAGATAAAATGAACTAATAATAAAAATTTTCATTTAACTAAGATAATGTCCCAATCAAACTTTCCCCAGCTCCCACTTAGTATGAAATTTTGGCCCCCCTTTTATGTGGATTCACTTTCAATGGTCTTTTTCCTGAACCACTTATCAAGGACTATCTATAAATCAATTCCGCCTGAAGGTACTAGACAAATTGTATCTACCAAAGCACCTTGTACAGAAGACAAAAAGAAACAGATCGTTTATGAAATAACATGAGAACATGACTTGAAGTCAATACACTGTTAGACACAAACTTCATCAAATACAAGCAGCAGATTCCAGAACTAACCAGAGGTGATTTTAAAATGGTCTTTGTAGCATTGTATTTCTCTGTGTCAACAAGGTAATCAAGAGGTGTCAAATTTCTATTGTTCCTTTTTACTTCCTAAAACACAATAATTATCTTGGACCTTATTTTTTCCCAATACCTTCATATGTTAATAATTCCTCTTCTTATCTTTCATTGAGATTTTTACCCCGATTGGAGAGCTCAATTCCAAACAGGCCTATCAAGGATGTAAAGCTGAAATACTTAATGACATGATGTTTATTGATACTCCCTTGTCAATATCATTCAGTATGATTCCAAAGACAACAGTAATCATTACAATACTATCAATCAACCAAAAAGCAGACTAAAAATGGTCCTGTTCTATGAGATTAATCAATGACTCTGATTAAACAGATAATTTCTAAGCACCTTGATCATTGCTTTACAATTACCTTCAGTAGAATATCCTGTGGAAGGTTTGCAAGGTTGGATAAGATATGAGGTCAGACAATTAGTTCGCGAACTCATCCCAGAAAAAGTGCTACATACTTCATTACTGAATATCACTACAGTCTCCTTAGAAGTACTCCCCTTGGGAAGCTATGCACTGACGCCAGTGCCTAGTCCACCGTTCAAAGCAATTTTGGAACTCTTTTTCTGGAATGGCCATCAGAGCTGTCATTATATTACCCCTTTGATGTCTTGAATGTCATCAAAAGGTCTTCCTTTCAATATTTCCTTTATCTTTGGTTAAAGAAAGAAGTCATTGGGGGCCAGATCAGGTGAGTAGGGAGGGTGTTCCAATACAGTTATTTGTTTATTGGCTAAAAACTCCCTCACAGACAGTGCCGTGTGAGCTGGTGCATTGTCGTGATACAAGAGCCATGAATTCCTGGCGAAAAGTTCAGGTCGTTTAACTTTTTCACGCAGCCTTTTCAGCACTTCCAAATAGTAAACTTGGTAAACTGTTTGTCCCTTTGGTACAAACTCATAATGAATAATCCCTCTGATATCAAAAACAGGTTAGCAACATCATTGCAACAAGTTCGCAAACTTATTTATCAGATCTGGTATATGACTGAGATATAGTAAATTATATTAGTATTAGGTTGGTGCAAAAGTAATTGTGGTTTTTGTAATTATTTTTAACCTTTTAAACCGCAGTTACTTTTGCACCAACTTAATAAAAGGCAGAACTTTAAATATGATCAATTAAAACAAACTACAAATCTTCTGTGGTAGTCACTACATAAATGTCGACCAAACAAAAAAGCAAACCAAAAAAAAACTAATTTGGGTAATAGGCAGGGTGCCTGAGAGATTTCACTGCAAAAAGTCTTCATTTGATGAATGGGAAAATAAGACCCTAGATAATTCAGTAACATATTTGAAATAATAATCCACCTAAAGTGGAAATAATGCAAATTCATGATGTATCAGACTCAGATCCCATTCCAGAGAATTTTAGTTACTGAAGCAAGAGTGGCATCTCCAAGGTGGTTCAAAAAGGTCTGCAGGAGCTCATGGCAGGACCTAGATGGGAAGCCGTTTCCCAACGTTAGCTCAACATTCCAAACCTCAAAAACTCTTTAGGGAACGATCTATGTCCTCTAATCGTCATGCCATCCGACACCTGTCCTTCGCCTTGTCCTTACCCCACGAAAGGCACTCTAAACATACACAAAACTGTCTGTAAACTGAGCAATAAGCCCTGTGAGCAATTCAAAGAAAGCTCTTTCACCATTCCCACAGCCTCCTGGGGCCCGAATTCCTCCTGGATGACTATGACCCTCTGTCTCATGCACCTTTGTTGTCCCATCAGCTAGCTTCTCCTAAACTTCCCAGAAGGGACCAGGCTGGGTACTCTAACAGCTTCCCCCTCCGCTCTACGGTGGAAGACTGACATGGGCCAGCAGGGTCTTATCACGAGTTGTCAGCCAATTGGCGGCAGTCCCTCAAAGTACCCAACTCCCAAATCACTGCATCTTACGCCATCATTTTCAAATCTCCTCAAGTAAAATTTGTGTTGCCAACGTCTAAGTTTTGCTTTGTCTTGTGCACCTAAAACTAATAAAATTAAAAAAAAAAAAAAAAAATTTTGTGTTGCCACTCTTTTTGGAACCTGGCATTGATATCACCTCCCCTGTGCCTGCTGGACCTGGAGTCACATCTGATTTCCTCCAGCCAGTTTCCTCTGTCCCAATACTCCATTTTTCTCCTGTACTCCAAGAGTTGTATACCCAGCAAGGCTGGTAAGGTGCAGGCACCCACCGCTATGGGTTACGAATGACACAGTATGGACCACATACATTCTTCCTTGGCATGTACAGTACAAGAAACATCCACACATTTTAAATAATCATTTGCTTCTGTAGTAGACCCAATTTTTAAGATATACGCAAGGAGGACACAAAATTATGGCAGATCCCATTCCCCTAAAGTGCCGAAAGGTGAGTCTTTTGTTTTGGGAAAAAGCCTGGCAGATGTCACTGACAAATCCTGCAATTTAAAGCAAGTTTGGTTTTTCTTCCAATATTTGAGTGACAACAGAACAGCAAAAGCAAACTTGAGTCCGTTTTTCTCATCCCAGCAGGACAACCGCTCCCCGGAGATAGAATTACCATCATGAATCAACTGTAAAACACACAACCATTTTAACTGATTGAAATGAGTAGCCTTTATGCTGAATGGGAGGTCACGATATATTCTTCCAGACACTTGAAATGGAAGAATATAAATGAGGAGGAAGATAAGTCAGATTCCAGTTAGCATTTTTTAAAAATTCATGGGGAAGAATGGATAAATAGGAGAATTCCCTGAAGTCAATGTTTGAGGTTTCTTTGAAAATCTAAGTGGCTGCAATTTTACATCTAAATGAAAACCAACATATTGACGATAAGAAACAAATCAGTCAATTATAAAGCCCTGAAGATAAAAGTGATCTACTTGGATTTGTGTCATACAATATTTGGTTAGAAAGTCTTTAAAACTTCTTTACACTTTTTAAAAAAACTATCTTAATTGCTTACTTTATAACAATAAAATCTATTGCAGTCAAAAGCTCATGCTCATCTAAATTAAGGCAACTAAAGACAGATTTTAGTTTATTTTTTACATACTACTAAAGTAATAGAGGGCTCCAACTCCACGAAATCTCTGGAATTCAGTTACCACAGATGAAAACATACTGCAGGTTATGAATATCACTCTTCATTGGCTTTTTTGTCATTTTTATAAATCTTTCTTTAATGAATCATGAACCCATAAAATTTTTCATCTTGAATGGACCTTAAAAACTACATGAGAGCCAGTTCATTCGATTTAGAAATAAATTCAAAAATTTAGAGAGATTAGGTGGGCTTAAAATGAAATGCATCATCAAACAGTTAATTTGGACTCTGAAAATAATATCACAGCACACTTATGGAGTCTTAATCCTCTTCTTTACTCTCTCCAGGATTCAGGCTATGTACTTACTGACTAAAGTGAAGACAGAAAAAAAAGGATAACCATGCTGGAGATCATAAATACTGAAATAGCAAAGCTATAACACACACAGTATCGACTGGCTCTATCACAAAGCTTGAGGTTAAGTCAATTCACTGTCACTTTAAAGATATTTAAAAATAATCATGACAGCACTTTTCAGAAATGGCGATAGCCCCCCGGCATTATCCAGGAAGAGGCCACTTCCAGTTCCATCCACTATCAATAATTCTACACAGAGCCTGAGACATAGCAGAACTAGTTTAAGCTTAGTTGTTGAGAACAGTGAATGTACCTCCCAGCCTTCAATGTGACACTGCCATTCCTCTAAAACTTCCAACTTCTCCATCTGTCTCTTGGCCTCGTTGATGTTGGAACAGACGGCTTTCATGGCTTGGAGGGCTTCCATCACTGCTGCGTAGTCACTGTGTTTCCTTGGAGTCCGTTTCAGCAACTCCTGTGTATACACAAAAAAACAAATCGCCCTTTGATCTTCAGCTTTGTGGTACAGCAGGTTCAGACTGACCAGGAAATGAAAACTGCAAAGATCGTGAGAGCCACTTTCAGAAGTGACATCACAAACTCCACTAAGATTCAGATCAAAAACAAAAGGTTGAATCAATGAATAAACATTACCCTAAGACATATTTGGCAATCGCTTTAATTTGTTTCTCCCTCAAAATAATTTTGTTTGGAAAAACTAAATCAGATTTCTCTTTCCAAATTGTCACATATCTCACTTGCAGCATGTAATTTTTTATAAGTTTACCTTTGCTCCCACATAAGTACATCTTTACATGTTAATTTCATTCTTCTAGTCTTTAACATCTTTAAATGAATATGTCCAATAATTTAAAAAATAATTTAAAATATCTTATTGCCTAATAATTTTTAAGAAACTATAAAAACATATCATGAATCAAGCAAAACTTTTACATAATATCTTATACTCTAGCAAAATAAATAATTTATAAATTCCACAACACTCCATCATTAAAGGGACAATTTATGCCCTTTTCACCAATAACTCAGGTTGATTCTCTACAATAAATGAACTGCAATATGTCCCTCAATAGCTTTCTTTTTGTTGGGGGGGGTGTATTTATTTATTTTTTTGTCTTTTTAGTTATATTCTTGTTTTCTTATTTTCCATTCAGGATATCAGAACTAGAGTAATCTTTTAAATATATTAAAAGGTCTTGTTAGTTGTTTAGAGGCACAAAATTAAACATCTTCACCCACTGTCTAGACAGTTGTGACCACATTCCTTTTTAATTAGTCATTTGTTTCCTTACTACAGTTGCCATTATCATGCAACTAACACAATTACAGAAGTCCTGAGGCCAAGTCTTTAAAAGAATTCCTTAATTCTTAACATACAGTGGGAAAATATGCAGTTGTGATACTCTCTGAGGTCTGTTATTGTTGAAAATGCTGCCATAACTTTGAGCCTGCATTTGATGTGTTCACACTCTGTCCTGCAGAGTTAGCACCAAAATAATACACATTACATCCCTCCCAAGACAAGGTTTAAAATGCTGTGCTGGATCACAAATCCATAAAAGAGATGTGCAGGCTTCTCCAGAAATTCTAAAGTGAAGAGATATTTGTGAATTATATAAAGCGGTCAAGTCCATCTGCAGGCTATAATTTGGGGCTCAATGGGTGTCTGTGGGTGGAGTCAAGACACGAATTTAGATAATGTGAAACAGTGAGAGAAACGAGTAGTAATAGTTTTCTCTCGGTTACTTGCTACGAACCCTGTACTGATTGGCCAACACAATTTCAAGTTCCACAAATACGACCAACTTATCTTTTCTTTAACACCCAGCTAACCCCCTACTGTTTTTCTCTGAGAATATAAAACCATCCAAAATCAAAGAGAACACCAGCACCATTTTTCGGCTAGTGGTACAACAAAGAAAAATATTAACACCAACATATTTATTACACAAATAACTAGTTTTTTCATGTATCTTTGCGAACATAATCTTCCAAGAAAGGGAAAAGACGTCATCTCTCCACTGCTTGAAAGTGCTCTGAACTGACCTCTCTCTTCCTAACCAGGGACTTGTCCATTGATGTCATCTTTTGAGGGGTCAGCTGAAACACCTGAGGTCATCCTTATACAGAAATGAGTGATTTAGAACAACCAGTTGGCATGGTGCACTTCCCTTAAAATCACCATCCCTCCTGACTGTGAAAACAAACAAATCCCTGGGACTCCAAAAGCTGCCGTGATGAGTCCACATGCATATCTGAGTCACCAAATCGTGTCTAAAGGGACTCGCAGAAAGACAACAATCACATTTGCACCAACCCTCCCTGCCCTCTGAAGACCGTGCCAAAGCTTTGCATGACTGGAGATCCTTGTGTTATCGTCTCTCTCTGGCTTAACCACGCAACTTTAACTTGTTTTTCAATAAGGAGAGATTCTTTTCAAAGAAATTTTACACAGAACCCCAATTTATGCCACTGACAAAAGTTGTAGTAAAAAGTGTTGTTTTAGTTCAAATCCATGGCATTTATTTCCCAAAAAGTAAATCAATAGAAATACCAGTTAATATATCCATGGCATTTCTGAGTATTTTTTTTTCAATTTAGATACCAAGTAGTAATTAATATAGATACCAAGTAGTAATAATTTAGATACAAAGTAGTAATAAAATAAATCAAAATTGAATATATATGAAAAATAACGGCTAACATTTATGGAGTACATAATATGCTAAGTGATTTATATAAAATCGCTCAATTAATTATGTAATAATTTATATATGCATATATATGTACACACACAGATGTACATATACATACATATACAAATTCTTGTATGTATATGCTATCATTTCACCATCATCATCATCATCATCCTTTCTGATTCACAAATAAAATCCCAAGGCATTAAGAGATTAGATTATATGCTCAGTCACGAAATACTTAGGCTTTGAACTCAGAGCGCATGGACTCAACCACGACCCCAAACTGTTTTTACTGATGTAATAGTTTCAAAACACCTCACTTCTGGAATTGCTATTCTAATCTCTTCATAGACTCATGTAGTACAAGCGTAATTAATACTTTACAATATGTTTTTCATGATAAAAATTTTGGTCATCGTAATGAAGCAATGGACCTTTGACCACTAATGAAGCATTACCTATCTTCCAGAGGCAGTGTTTTCTTAGCACTGTCATTCCACATTCTATCATTTATTATCCCAGGTGACCCTCACCATTCCCTGTAATAATGATTTAAAAACAACAAGAAGTCACCAACGTTAGGGGAAATCAATACCAACAGAGAATTTTTAAGAGAAGCCTGTAGAGAAAGTGCCATATAAACTGATCATAATGTACTTAATGGAATCTGCCTCGAAAGTAATGCATTTAATCTAAACGAAACTCAAACATGTATGTTTCCTACAAAGTGCCCTAAAAGTCTCTTTTCCCAAAAGATTTGTTTCCTATTTCCTATATAAATTAGTGCCAAAATAACTATTTCCCCCAATAACTACAATCTGCCCTTTCTTTAGAATGTCAGACTATTTAAAAGAAGTTTTTTTAAAAAAATCATGAGTCAAATATGCAGGCACAAGGAAAATGCTACCATGAAGTAAACACATAAAATACCTTCAAAAGGAGAGGGTACTTGCATATTCTTTGTATCGGTGTTACTAAATATCCTTCCAGGGGAACGTCTGTGTTCTTCCGTCCTCCAAGAAGCATGCAGTTCTGGGGTGGAAAGAAACATAATTAATTACACTTTTAAACCTGAAGTAAAGCTTTCATCTACCATACAATTTTCTGCTGAAAAGTTGTGAAAGCAATTCTCTATATGGCTTCTTTCTCTGAGAAGATCACATCCAGTCACAAATAACATTTACAGGTGAGAAAGCAATACTATTGCCTTTCATATTAATCTGGAAACCAAAATGTGTATGACTCTGTATCTGGAAAATTAATTCACATAATTCTCCTCAGTATGAAGACTGAGGAAAAAGATAGTCATAGAGATAGAGATGGAGGGATGGATGGATGGATGGATGGATGGATGGATGGATGGATGGACATATGGACGGGCATATGAATGAACAGTAGATAGATAGATAGATAGATAGATAGATAGATAGATAGATAGATAGATAGAGAAACCAATCCTGCTTGTAAAGGAAGGTTGTGTTGTTTTGTAGAAGAACAGGCCTAAAGACAACATGGGTTCAATCCATGCTCTACCACTGACTAGTGACACAACTTGGACTGATTTAGGAATTCTAGTTTTCCTCTCTGTAAAACTGGCATATTTAACTAAGTGATCTCTAAGTCACTTTTAGCTATAATACCTCACCAATGATACTGACCAGCCAGTCTCAGAGAAGGAGGTCAGATATCTCCACAGAAGCAACACAAATGGAGAAGTCTCCAAATCAGCAGTCTGAGTGAGAGGAAATAGAAGTTTCCATTTTCCAGAAAGTGATGGTCAAGAGGAAATCAACTCTGATAAACAAAGCCTTAATACTCTTGGCATCTAGTCTTTGTCTTGTGGTTTAAGCAACAATTAAAAAAAAGGGGAGGGGGGGCAGCCGGATGACTCAGTTGGTTAGAGTGTGGGCTCTGAACAACAGGGTTGCCAGTTCAATTACCACATGGGCCAGTGAACTGCACCCTCCACAACCAGACTGAAGACAATGAGCTGCCAGCCTTCTATTCCCGCATGGGACGGTGGGCTGCGCCCCCTGCAACTAAAGATTGAAAAAGGCGACTGGACTTGGAGCTGAGTTGCTCCCTCCGCAATTAGATTGAAGGACAACGACTTGGAGCTGATGGGCCCTGGAGAAACACACTGTTCCCCAAGTTTCCCCGATTAAAGAAAAAACAAATTTGAAATTGGTGCCAAAACCTGTTTCTTCAGTGCCTATCAGAGTGACTGGCATAGAGCAAGCAGTTAATAAATATTTAATGAAAGGACAACAGGGTCCCTTCAACATCATACCGATAATTTCGTGACTTTTCTACCACTATTTTAAAAACAGTGTCCTATATTCATTGAGAGGAGAGACCAAGTGCTGAGCAGGGAAGGATGCAAAAGAAAGAGTGATAGTAGCAGAACAAATCCATTAAGCAACTCAACTTCAGCTCCACTTTGTGTATACAAGTTGTCAAAAGCCACACCATTCCTCTAACATCACCCAGACACCTCAGAAGACAGAGCAGCAGATTTGTATTGTGATTCAGCACGCTTCTGGGAGATCCATCCCCGCCTGCAATCAGGTTACCAAAATAATCTTCCCAACTCGGTACGTATTGTCCTGAGGAATCTTACGAAACACAGCTATGGTATTTACATCTCACTGTTGTTCCAGTGATGCTTCAACGTCCCCACGTGAGTTAGCAACCCTTATAAATGTGGCCACCCCCTTTACCTAGCTCTGGGCTGACGTGCTCTAAGGAACTCATGACTGTCTGACCCACTTTTATTTCCGTGTCTGCTAGTAGTGTATAGATGATGAACTCTCTCCATAAGAGCACAGGCTGGCTGCCATTTTAGACTGGCTTATGAGAGCCAGCGCTACCCTTATGTATACATAAAGAATGTTTCCTAAATGAGCTCCCAGAACGTTCACTGATCATCAGAATTTACTGAAGTGGCAGTGCATCCAAGTACCCAAAATAATAAGGTCATCACCCAAATCTATAAACCCCTGTATGTTTCTCAAAGGGTGCTATTATCCCCATTTTATGAATAACAAAAATGACATCAGAGACTTAATGAGTTTCCTAACCTCCTGCAGATAATTAGTGGGCACTTAGTGCCAGGGCAAGAACTATAAAAGCCAGGTTCTTCTTCTCAGACTATGCTGTAGGATCATCTAAAAACAAACAATCTTAACTGCTGACTTTTTTTAGTGTGCCTTCACACAATTCAGTTGACAAAGATGAACGTGGAGTCAACTCTGCTGAGAACAGAATGCATTCAATAAGACAGCAGAGTTCTACCACTTTCTAAAGAGCCCTAACATGCCAGTGGCATAGGCGTATCTTCTGGTCGTGGCAGGGAGAAGAGATCAGGAAATCCTCTTCGTAAACCACAAAGACAACACTGGGCAAAATTGTCAAAAAAACAACCATTTCAGGGTTCTAGAAATCAACTAAAGTCAAACAATACATTGAGACGTTTATTCATGAAAAACTGCTGAACTTCTAGTAAGCACAGTGGGAGTCTGGCATTCTTGCCAGGGCTTCTCCCATCCTCTCCCTCCCCACTTTACCTCGCCTGCCCCACCTCACCCTGCAGGGTAACATTACCACAGTAGATGGGTCCTGAAAACCTGCTGCCAGAGGGGACTGCAGAGGGCAAAAATCCCACAACCTGGGGTGTTGCTGTCAATAAAATTAGCACACTCCATAAGAAAAAATGGGGAATTTGCACAATTCTGCCAGCCTGAGACTACAGTCATGCTTGGGCAAGTGTCGCACTGCACATGCAGAGAAGAACTGAGAGGGCCCCTTGGGAAGAAAAATCCACGTCTGACTTGAAAACTAACGGCCTGTCCTTTGAATGCCCCCCACCCGCACACTCACACATACAGATCAGTAGATAAGATTGATATCGATCTTTGATCACCTCTGACAAATCACCAACTGGTCACTAAGATAAACAATCACAGGAGTGACCCCTAAAAAGAAAGGCTAAATTATTAAAAAAAAAAAAAAACTAAGCAGAGATAACAGCAGCTGCACATACAAGAGATACAGGTTCTCAGATTAAGCCTAAGCAACTTACTAAAACCAAACAAACAAATGAAAAACAATAATCAACCTCAGAGAAATACCGTGTTTCCCTGAAAATAAGACCTAGCCAGACCATCAGCTCTAATGAATCTTTTGGAGCAAAAATTAATATAAGACCCAGTCTTATTTTAATATAAGACCGGGCCTTTAATACAATATATAATGTAATGTAATATAATAATATCGGGTATAATATAATATAATGCCAGGTTTTATATTAATTTTTGCTCCAAAAGACGCATTAGAGCTGATGGTCTGGCTAGGTCTTATTTTCGGGGAAACACAATAGACTTGATAAGTTAAGATACATATTGTAGTCCTTGGAGCAATTCCCCACCCACCTTCAAAAAAATACCCTAAAAATAATCAACAGAGGAAGAGAAACAGTATACTACAAATATTTGTTTAACACAAAGGCAGGCAGTAAAAGAGGGGCAGAGGAACAAAAACAATGAGACATATACAAAAAAGTAATAAAACAATACATGTAAATACAACCATATCTATATTACATTAAAGGTGAATGAATTAAACACTCTAGTCAAAAGGCAGAGAATATCGGAATAGATAAAAAAAGCTAGACCCAACTATATACTGTCCACCAAAGGTATGTTTTAGACTCAAAGACATAAGTAGTTTGTAAGTAAAATAATGGAAAAAGATACAAACAGTAAGAGAACTGTCATGGTTATAATAATATCAGACAAAAGACTTTAAGAAAAGAAATATTTCTAGGAGCAAAGAGGGACTTTTTATGATAAATAGAAATATAAATACAACAATTTTAAATGCATGCATATCTAACAACAGAGACTTGAAATGTATAAAATAAAAACTGACCTAATTGAAGGTAAAATAAAGAATTTAACGATTATACCTGTAAATTTCAATCCCACCCTCAATAACTGACTGAACACCCCGCTGAAAGGATACAGAAGACATAAACAACACTGTTAACAAAAATGACCTTACATTTCTAGAACACCTACAACCAATAGCAGCAGAATGTACTTAGTTTTTAAGCACATGTGGAACATACAGAAAAAATAATAACTTGCAGTTCAAACCATATGCTAGGCCATAAAAAAAAGTCTCAATGAATTTAAAAGGGTTTAAGTGATTTAAGTATGTTCTCTGACCAGAATGGATGTAAATAAGAAATCAACAATAGGAAGAAATTTGGAGAATTCCAATATTGGGAAATAAAATTTCAAAATGTTAAAACTATGATAAATCTAACATTTTTACCCTACTTGCAAGCTGAAAAGTCAACCTGCCCCAGATTTATGGATATAGGAACAACCCATGAAACTCCTAGGACTGAGATATAGTATAGTTTTGTTGTTTTGGTGTTTTTCCTCACAGCGATAGCTGTAGCCAGAGTGGCATTATTTTGGGGCCCGTTTCCAAAGCCCCACCTCTCACATTACAACACAAAGAGGGCCAGGTGACACATGCACATGTACAGCAGGAGAGGAGACCTGAGATTAGGAAACATGAATCTTTCATAATGGCAGCAGGAATGTCTGCCCATTGCTGAGGAAGAAGAGAATATCTCTACCTTCTGGGGCTGTTCATGATACAAATATTATTCAAAAGATAGGCCAGAACAAAGGCAGTCAGTTCCTCTGCTCAGAAAAAGTACACAAACACAAAAGGCCCATGGAGAACTGCCTCCCAAGACAAATTTCTAAATAAATAATGGATCAAAGAAATCACAAAGGAAACTAGACATTTTTAAGAACCAATGAAAATGAAAACACATATCAAAATTTATGGAATGCAACTAAAGCTGTATATAGGGTGAAACTCATTGCTTCAAACACCTATATTAGAAAAGGAAAACAGGTAATAATAAAAACTCTCAACAAACTATGAATAAAATAGAACTTCCTCAACCTGATAAAGGACATCTACCAAAAAAAATTGTAGCTATCATCATACTTAATGATGAAAAACTGAATGATTTCCCCTGAATATCAGAAACAAGGCAGGAAAATCTGTTCCCACCACTTCTATTCAATATTGTACCAATTCTAGCCAGTACAAGAGAAAAAAATCATCCAGATTGAAGAGGAAAAATTATCATCTTTACTCTCAGATGACAAGATCCTATATGTAAAATATCCTAAATATTTTACAAAAAAAAAAACTTCTAGAACTAGTACATGAATTTAAATCAGAGGATACAAGGTATCGTATACAATATTCAAGACACAAGAATATACAAAAGTCAATTAAATTTCTATATATTAACAATGAAAGATCCAAAATTTAAGATAATTCTAATCACAATAGCATGAAAAAGAGTAAAATCCGTACAAATAAACTGAACAAAATAAATATAATACCTGAATACAGATGTCTTAAATATGATAACAAAAGCATGGTCATAAAGGGAAAAAAATTGATTAATCGGACTTCAACAAAATTTAACACTTTTGATTTTCAAAAGACAATATTTTAAAATGAACTGACAAACCACACTGGCGGGAGATATTTGCAAATAATATGTTTAATGAAGGAGCTGTATTCAAAATAAAGTTATAGCCAAAATAAGATAAACATTGCAATTTAAATATGTGCAAAAGATCTGAAAAGGCATTTCACAAAAGAGGATATATGAATAGCTAATAAACACATAAAAGCACGCTTAATGTCATTGGTCATTAGAGAACAGTAAGTAAAAATCACCTTGAGATACAACTACAACATCCATGAGCATGGCTATAATTGGAACTGATTAGACCATGTGTTGACAAAGCTACAGAGAAACTGCCGTCCTCACACATTGCGGGTGGATGTGGCACAGCCACTTTGGCAGTTTCTTAATAAATTAAATATAAACTTACTATGACCCAGCCATTCTACTCTTAATATCTACCCAAGAGAATGAAAATATGTCCACACAAAGATTTGTACATGAAAGTTCATAACAGCATTATTTACAATCGCCCAAACCGGGCATTTCCTGACTTTTCTATACTAATAAATGTCTCTCCCTGAAATGACCTTTCATATGTAGTATCTTCAAGGTTCATAGCTATCATAGTCACTTGTGGACCCAATGTTCATAAACTGGCAAATGGATAAACAAAATGTGGTATGTCCATTGGATGGAATATTATTCAGCACTAAAAATGAGCCTGATATGGATACATACTACAACACGTATAAACCTCAGAAACATTTTACTCAGTAAAAGAAGCCAGGTATAAAGGTTATATTGCATAGTTTCATTTATATGAAACCTCCAGGAAAGGCAAAACTATAGATACAGAAAGCAAATCAACAATTACCTGGAGTTAACAGTGGGAGTGAAGATGGGCTGTGAACAGGCATGAGGGATTTGGGGGGGTAATGGAAATGACCTAAAATTGGGCCATGGGGTGGCTGCTCCTCCCCATAGTCTGCCAAATATCATTGAATTCTACACATACAGTGTGTTCCTCACTGGCAAATCAACTGTCCAAGTAACTGCCAGAATATGCATCTATTTGTATTATCCTAAAGAAATTAAATACACATTCTTGTTCTTTTTATGAAAACTGAATAAGGAAAGCATATAGGAGAAAAAGCAATCTGTAAATTTCTTTTGTACCATCCCCATGATTTGTTTCCTTCCTGTTACTGCCCTACTTACAGCTTTTTTAGCAGAAGTAAATGAAACCCTAGGGAGTAAGGGATATAAAAGCCATGATGAACTCTGGCATAAATGTCCTCCCTCGGTAGGAAGCTGTGGGCTTCGCAAACAATTCATAATCAACCAGGACACATTATCATTGTCCCCATATACAAGCTTCTCCCGACTCTCATTTTCTACATTCATCTAGGATTCTAGCTTCCTAGCCTGGATGCGTTAAAAGATTTATCCCACAAGCAGTTTCTACATCACACTGACGCTATTCCTTGGCTCTTACTGGACCTATGAACACATCACAGCATATTAACACATAAATATATACTTACCAAAAGAAAGGTCCGGATTGTTCTAATTTTGTTCAGTTCAAGAAGCAGTTTTTGTGCCTTCTCATGGTTACTACAATATTCGTCATAGATACGAAACTTGTCTTTCTGTAAATTCAAGTAACAATGAGTTAGTCATGTTATTAACTATTTTTAAATATTAACCTGTATCTTTTATGAACTTTATTAAAGTGTTTACTGTGTTTCAAGAGCTATACTGTGTGTATGTATAAATAAATCTTATTTGTTTATTTTCCCTGATCCATGACAAATAGCCTAGGAAAGGAGATAGATTAATTACAGTCCAATATGATGTGGGCATAGGTAAACGAACCAAGTGGTAGCAACTTACAGAGAAGATAGTCCCTGACTTTGCTAAGAGGATTCAGATAAGCTTTAAAAGGGAAGTAACATCTCAGCAAGATCCAGAGAGATGAATCCATGATTCCAGGCAGGGAAAGGGAAGAACGTATTTTAGGTAGAGGGAAAAGAGAAACACGGTACCCTCTCATTTCATAGGCACCGATCTGGGCAGTGGTGTTTAAAGAGACACTGACAAACTGGAGAATATACAGCAACAAGTGATGACGATACGGACACTACTCATGAGAAGTCATTTCAGAAAGAGTTATTTGTTAGTACCTAAAAGTAAGGAAATGGCAGCTACATTTAAATAGCTGTCATATGGTAAAGGATTCGCAACTTTATGTAGCTTCAAAACACAAAACTAGGACCACTAGGTACACATCGTAGGGGAGTGTGATGGGCAGTGACATGCAGGTTGGAGATTAAAAGAAAGATCTTTTAATACTTACAGCTGTCACTAGAAATGATCAAGTTAAAAACAAAATAAACCGTTGTAAATGCCATGAAGGGGATACTTTCAAAAAAGGAGGAATTTCACCATCATGATCTCTAGGCTTCCTTCCGTCTATAAGATTTTCTCTAAATGGCTATGATCAATATCTATCCAAGCAGTACCAATAACAGCAGAAGACATGGAAAATGTATTGATCAAATTCTAGAACAGAAGTGTGTCCCCTGGAACTTTAAAGACATGCATTTAGAAAGAAACAGAGTGCTAGCTTACATAGCCAGTAGGGAATGTATTGAATTACTTAATTCAGGAGATGGTATGAACCAGAATGAAACAAACTTCAGAAATAGTTTAGCTAAATTCATGGATGACAGATTGATAGTGTGTTACTGAGGAAATGCACATCAGGACGGAAGATTCCCATGTGAAGGCCTGAATTGAGATAGTAACTACTCCAGCTGGCAGAAGACTTGAATTCCCTCATGAAACAGAACAGCCTGGGTTAAGTGGACACAAACATGCCGGACTTCCGGTCGTACCCAGCTTCATCTTCCTACCACCAAGGAGTTTCTCCCTTTAACATAATTATCTTTATGAACTATTTTCTGGTTATAAAAATAACATATACAGAGTCTGCTCACTACCTATACAAATACAGATCTAGAAACCACATACCTTTTTAAAAGACTAAATGGAAATAAACATAATCAAAAATTGATTTCTATGACCAAATACTCTCACACATTTTTTTAATAAAACATTAACTGCATAGCGTTTTGACAACTATGGATTCAAATTAGCATTCTGAAAATTAACATCAGTTGAATGGTATAAAGAGCAGTGCTTTTTTTTTGGAGCATAAATGATTTTTAGCTCTAAACACAATTTTTACTATTCAGGTGGCGTTCTACTTTGCAAATCGATCACATGAATTATTTTAGCTATCGTGCACAAAGAAATGAAAAGGATCATAGGAGCATGAGGTAAAATGCAAAATAGCTGAGTATTGACTTATTCGTCTGTACTACTCCGTAAACCCTTCTGAGAAACCATCCTGGAGAAAAATTCAGACGCAGGCCTATGTGCACCTAGAGCGACCGGGTTTGTTCACCTCCAGGTTTGTCACAAGTCGATTAACAAGGGAAAATTCTGACTAATCAAAGGCTCCTCACACCATTGTAAGAGTAAGGATTTTCTGCCTCACAAGAGAAATGCTCTATGTTTGAGAGAAACATAAAAATCCATTCATTATGAACAGCCTGAATATTCATTAGAATTCAAAGCTACAGAGGATGCGAAGAACTAACTTGTTGGGAACAAGAAAAGGCTGTTTATTCTTCCCTGAACAAAATGGATGATGTGAGGCACTCCCCCCTTTTCTGGCTCTAAGTGGAAGATTCCATTGACCTTAAAAGACCCCAAACTTTTTTGGTGTCAGATTTTACTTCTAATGCTGAATTCCCACATACCACTATGCCAAAAGCTAACCCTTAAAATGTTAAGGGTAAAGAGCTTTTCAAATAAACAGAAATGTATCCTACAAAGTGAAGAAAGCAGGTTCCCACTTCTTGCTGAGCATTAGGTTCAGGATGTAAGCATTCTTCCACAGCTTTTAAGAATTCCTTATGGACTGCAAGGATATCTTCAATGTTTGAGAACAGCATCTGTAAATAAAGAAATGTGTAAGTAAGTACAACAGTGAAGCAAGTTTAAAAGAAAAAAACAAAGCCTATGCCAGTATAGTATTGCCTCTCCAAGCTGAAAACTTCGGTGGATAGGTAGCTATCCCACATCCATTCCTTCCTCCCATCCTCCTGGCAGAGCACCAATTTTTCTGGACGTCCTCTCCACTCCCACACAACTCTAGCAACCAGGAACCTATTCCTGGCGCTCAGGAGAAGCCCGAATGACTGAATTCAAGCGTGGTACTTCCTCCCCATTAACGAGAATGGGTGGCAGGTAAAACAGTGCAAGCAGATTGGCTGGCAGGGTGTTCCCTCCTGAGAAGAACACCCTGGAATGGACAGCCCTTTTCCCCCTCTCGAAAGGCACTCTGCCTGGAAGTGACAGCTGCTACTCTGCTTGGAAGTGACAGCTGGGACAGCTACAGGGGCATTTTGCAGCTGCAGGTGGAGGCAGTCCAGGGGAATGCTGGAAACCTGGATGGCAGGGAAGGAGCTAGAGAGAACCTGGCAATCTTACTGACCTTCCTGAATTGCCAGTTCTGAACCTTCTCTTCTGTCTGGAGCTCCTCATATGAGAGCCAAAGTATCTCCCAGTCAATTGGAGTAATAGGTGTCTTTTGCAACCAAAAACACGCAAACTGAAATACCCCCGTGGTGGAACAATATGAAAGATAGGTATTTAACTTATGGGTAACAGAGTAAGGAGAGCCTATGCAATCCTTGGAAATATGTTTTGTTTTGTTTTGTTTTTTTACACTCTTAGTAAAGTAAAACAGCAAGTTAGCACCAAAAATAAACATCGATGATGGTTTATACAACGTAAATGACGACTATATAGCACAAATAATTTTCAGTTCCAAACTTTTCACAATTCTTCTTAAAAGGAAATGCTTATTCATTTGTTTCTGAGTTGCAGATATTATGCAGACTTTTTTTCTGCACCAGTGGATGGTCCAAATCTTTGGTTCTTTAGTGGTTAGAGACTGGAAGCTGACTTTGCCCAAAATTCTGCTTCCTGAACCACCTCTAGCAATCATCTCTCATCTACGGAGCTTGCTCAGCTCTCTCCCTTTCACAGACACAGGTTCTTGGTCTTGGGTTTATTTTCCTCCCCTTTTCAAACTTTCTCGAGGCCTTGGCAAAAAATTTCTCTCCTATGTCTTCTACTCCACCCTCTTCATCCCTGTTTCTTTTCTGAAACCCGAGCTTCCCTTTTTCTGTTTCCCACACAAGTGGCTGGCAAAAGATCTTATACTGGCACTGAAGACAAGTCGAAGAGTCCTGAAGAAACATCCCACAGGTAAACTTTTATCTAGGGGGAACTTGTACTTGAGCTGAGGGCTGATTGTACCCCGCCCCCTCACCTTCACTGTTTCCTCTGTGACATTTTTGTCCACTTTTGATGCCGCACACTGGTTCATTCGGTGTAAAAATGCCTGCATGGAACAAGAAAAGATATTATAATGGTAACATTAATAAAATAACTGTGTTGAGCAAATTAAATTAACCTTTTTTACAGGAAACCAAGGTTTAAAATTGCGATCATTCTTGAGTATAATAGAATATACTAGTTTTAGTGTAAGAAGGAAACTCCTGTATATTACTGCTTCTACCTGAGAATTATTTTTCCTTTTTAGTTTTGGGGCAGGACCAAAAGTGATCACGTATATGTGAATTAAATTTATCCACCAGGGTCTCAAAGTTCTGTGGTAAACATTTAGAGCAAGATGTTTCCTAAACTTCTAAATCTTGTGAAGCACAAAAGACCAAAGTCTAATAAAAAACAGGATTTCTAATTAAAAAGAAAAAAAAGGATCAGAAATTCTGAAGCAACCCCTTTAGAACTGAGAGAGACTGAGGGAGGGAGGGAGAGAAAGAGAAAGTGACTCTTCCAGAAGGAATGGAAGGATTTCCCTTCCCTTTTTATCCGACCTCCCCCAAGTTTTAGGAAGCCAGAATTTGTATTTCTGGGATCAGCTCAGGGCTTTCCATAGCCCTATAGTAGGCAAATAAGTTCATTAGTATTTCAAAGATCTGGACTCTTCTTGATGGTCCTTAAGCTTTGACCCATGGCTAAATAAGCTATAATCTTTTAGGGAAAGAAAAAAAAGGTAGAATGAGTTATTTATGCCCGGCCTTAAGAGAGACAGTTTAGAAGGAAAAGGAAGTGAGACTTTCCACGTGGCAAATTTGGTTTGTGTCCTCGAGACATTGTCCATTAACTATCTAGTACCCAGGTGAGACCATTCCTTCCCTTATTTGTCTGAAGGACTCCGCCAACTACCTGCCAAGTTGGGGTATGACTGTGCAGCCCACCAACTCCCCAGGGCACACAGAAGCTCTGGGGAACCTCTAGACACTGTATCAAACAATTGAAAATTAAGTAAGATCCCAGTTTTTGCCTACTAAATATTTAGGAGATTAACAAAACCCAAGATTGCTCACAATGTTCCAAAATTATCACTCTCCAGACATGGCTAATAAGAGCATAAAATGGCACAACATTCCTGAGGACAACTTGACAATGTATCTCAAATTTTTAAATGGGCATTCTCTTTCACCCAGCAATTCTACTTCTAGGAATTTATCCTAAGAAAATTCTCAGACAAAGGGTTTCGGTGTATGTGGATCACAGAAGTGGGAACATTGGAAACAACATAAATGCCCATCAATAAGGCGATCATTTAATATATTTTCGTATATTCAAATTTTAGAATACTTCGTAAAAGTATAACTTTTGTAAGAAGAAAAACAAAACTATCTGAAAGAAACAAAACAAATGAGCCATGAGATCTCACTGCTCGCATTAGCTTCAATACCACCTTTATCCCCAGTTCAATTAGTTCATGTTTCGTATTCCGTAACTACAAACCCACGTCAGTACTAACAGCTTCAACTGAATGAAATAATTCAGCAGAATTTAATAAAATGAATAAGAACATACTGAATGAACCTTCATTTTTTTAATTGGAAAAACGTGATACAGTTTTTAAACTATTTCCTAAATTTATGTATAATTGGCAACGGAAACAGAGGTTTTGAATTTTCTGAGTTTACATGCCCATTTTAATTAGTATTAGTCTCTTTAATTTTTAATTTTAGTTTTGTTTTTCTTGAATATGTTTCCACATACTCATACCAAAAATGCGCCTTAGTTCTTTCCATTTAGTCCTAAAATAACATGAATGGTTGTTTTGCTTAGTTTACATTTCATATTGACCACATAGTAAACAGGTAACCTCTCGTGCAAGCAAAGCTTAAACTTCATCTTCTAGATTTATAAACCTTTTCTTCATAAACTGAACTCAAGTCACATTCTGAAACCAATAAATAAAAGTTAGGAGGTAGTAAAAATGAATCAAAATATGAGTTAGAAGGGAAAATACAAACTAAGTAAACTATATTTTTATCGATTTTTTTGTCTCAGCCTCTGTGATAATATGGAACTGTTTGTCTAACTGTATATGAAAGAAAATCTGGAACTCATTAGCATTTCTGACCAAGCATTTATTTGCCCCAAGTGCCTCATTTTATACAACAGTGAGGGCAGATTTTAGATAGTTTGTTGAGAGTGCAAAATCTTAAAAACTGGTTGACATTTTCTACAAAATGTTGAAGTCTTTCTTCCTGAAGGTAGAGATAAATAACGTGTGTTCAGAATCATCCTTTAACAACCAGCATATACAGTCCTTTCAGACTTTGGAGACTGGACATTTTTTTTTTTTTTCATTCTTTTTTTTTTTTTTTTTTTTTTTTATTAAATTTATTGGGGTGACAATTGTTAGTAAAATTACATAGATTTCAGGTGTACAATTCTGTATTACATCATCTATAAATCCCATTGTGTGTTCATCACCCAGAGTCAGTTCTCCTTCCATCACCATATATTCGATCCCCCTTACCCTCATCTCCCACCTCCCACCCCCCACCCCCCTTACCCTCTGGCAACCACCAAACCATTGTCTGTGTCTATGAGACTGGGCATTTAATCTTTCTCATACCAATCAAGAAAGCATTAATACCCTAGTCACAAAAACACAGTAGGGAGGTAATATTTTGTTTTAGATCTGCATTCATTCATCCTCACTGGTCCAGAATTTCTCAGAATTAGAGCATCTTCATTTTGATACAAATATCTGGAAAACAAGTTTTGAAAAATAGCTTTTAATGCCAGTGGTTTGCAAACTTTGTATGTAAGACTTGGAGAGTCTCTTCCAAAGCTTCCAAATGCGGACTCCTGGGTCCTATCCCCAGAAAGTCTGATGCAGCAAATTGGTTTAGGACCCAGAAATCTGCATTTTTGAAGCAAGCTCCCTCAAATGCAAATCTGCATTCAGATGCTGTTTGGTCCACAGACCACATTTGATGACCAATCTTTATGTTTATCCTTCCAAAGTCTAAAGAAACAGACTTTGAGAAATAAGTGAGTCTTGGATGGAAAAAATGGGTTCATGCATTTCATCTTGATTTTCAACTCTGTCAAACTCCCTCTAGGTACAATACTCTCTCACTCAGCCATGTGGGGACCCTCCCCCACCAATAATGAAAATCACAATCTGGGTGTAAACAGGTCTTACTAATCTCTGAAGGCTAGGGAGATGCAGGGACAGGTGAGCCAGTTGAGACAGTCATATTCGGAGGAAGTGAGGTTCACAGGTGACCCTCCAGTACCTATCTCTGGCAGGTGTGTCAGCATTCACTCACTGGTCAGCGTCCCCCTCACATGATCCTGAACAATGGAAGCCTAAATATCACTCTAGTCATGGCTGCCTTCTTCCTGCTCAGGGAGAAAAGCTCTTCGCCTTCTCTTCAACTGGCTCCATATTGTTTTCCTTTTATCATGTATTTGATGAAATGTCACATGTCATATGTTAATTAAAGTTTAAGAAAGCTAAAACGGTCACAAATTTGCTACCAGGAAATCAAAAGAAGAAAACTCATTACAGGATATAACAGGAAGAGGATGGCAATCCCCTTCTCCTTGTCTTCCCATCTGGGCCACTGCTAGCTCAAAAGTGAAGCAAAGTCCATGGTGAGTTTTCGTCTCAGAACACAGTGGCTCACTTTCTGATTTCAATGTACTAAATGATCTCTGTCCACTCACTTGTGCCCTTCCCACTCTTATTGTCTGTCAGGCACACACATTAGACCACTCTCAAATGTCCCACAGATTTCAACAGCTTACACTTTTAATTTTAGATACCTGATGCCAATTCGAATTTCATAATATCATATAGTCAGTAAATCTTATTACTCCTATAAATATTCTACATTCAAAATGATCTTAACAACAGCCTGTCATCTTGAAAATGTGGCTATTTAATATGGATAGAGATGCGTAAATTTTATACACAAAGGTGAAAAGGGTAAAATTTAGAAGGGCCGCAGTATTATAGGAAAATGCATACTCGTTTCATGAAACTAAGTGGAAAAAAATAAGGGTAAATATTTTCCTTTTACCTCTTGAACTTAATATTATCACATCCAAATTCTTTAGAAAGTCTTTTGTTTTGTTTTATCTTCCTGAGAGAAAAACAAAGTCCTAATAAATAAAAAAGACATCTGAGTTCATCTTGAACACCACTGAATAGTGGTGCCATTTTATCAGAATGGAGGAGTCAGAAGGAGGAGTAGGTTTGGGGGTGAGGGAGTCAAAGTGTTTTCTGGCCATGTTGCCTTTGAGATGCTTCTTGGACAATAATGTGTAGATCCCTCCGTAGAGGGTTAGCTGAGGAGAGAGCAGGTTTGAAGGTAAAGAGTTGAGTGTCATGGGCACAAAGAGGTAACTCAGGGAAAGTATACACTGAGAGAAGAGACAACCGGCCCCAATCTGTGGAGAGAGCACACAGATGGAGAAGACAAAAGGTCCCAGGATAGATCCTTGGGGCACCCTAACAGTTAGAGGTCAAACAGAAGAAGGAAAACAAAAGAAACTAATAAGGTAGAAGCAAACTCAGGAGAATGTGGTGCCAGAAAAACCAGAGGAAGAGAGGGTTTCCAGAAAGAGGAAGTGGCCAACTGTTAACAGTGCTGAGAAATCAAGTAGGTTCAAACAGACACATGACTTGACAATGCAGAGATCAGTACTAGTGATCTTATCAACAGCAGTCCCAATAGAATTGGTAGAGGAGGAAATGGCAGGGAGGTGGATTTGGATCGAGGGAAGATTTATATTTTTAATTGAATAATATTAACTCAATTCACCCTTGAAATCATATATTATGTTACTTTAGTATAATTTCAGTGAACCCTTCATAACCTCTCCAGTCCACTGGATCTCACCCTTCCCCGAATATCTATTGATTCTCAATTTTTTGCATAGGAATCCTTCCTTTAAAATGAAGAAAAGTAATAGGCATGCATATTGTGGTGCTAATATTTGTTCATTTAAATACATAGTAACAATAATCTATTAGGAAAAATCCAACAATATTTATGATATGTGTCAGGCAGTGTTCTTGGGAGTGGTTCTTAAACATTTTATTCTCAGCATTTCTTTATACTCTTAAAAATTATTGAGAACTACAAGAGCTTTGATTATGTATACTGTTAATAGTTACTATATTAGAAATTAAAACTAAGAAAAATTTAGTATTTATTTTCCAATAAACTCATGTATTAATACATTTAAAATTAGCAGTAATAAACCCATTATGTGTTAACTATATATAACATATTTTTATAAAATTAACTACCTTTCCCAAAAAAAATTTGAGTGAGAAATGTGGTACTGTTTCATATAATTGCAAATTTCTTGAATGTCCACGTTACTAGAAAGTAACTAGGTTCTCATATATGCTTCAGTTTGTTGTGAGATGTTGTTTGGAAACATATACTTCAAATGATAGTTGGAAAAGGGAGAAATGTATTCATTGCTATAACATTTTCAGACAATTGTGGATATTCTTCTTTAATACAACACCAAAACTAAATAAGTGATAGTTTCTTAAAAGATAGTCATCCTGTAAACTGTGAAACCATATCAGCAAACTTTTTGTACTCTATTATATGAAAGCCCATTGATCTAGCTTGCAATTTGAAGGGATCTTTTACCCATGCGTGATTTTGTACATTTTTAACACGGACTAACTGAGAGTTATGTATATGTTCGAAATATTAAAACATTTCATTATACAATATCAAAAAACACATTAGCTGTTATGGTATCCAACTGATATAGCATCCATGCTGATATAGTATTCAACTCATTAGAAAAGTCTTCAAATATTAGGAAGCTGTAAAGCTCACGGTCATAGACAAAAATTTTCCAAAACTCTACAAGCTTGAGTTTATCATCATCAACAAATACTATCAGTTGTTTTCCATGAAGTGACAGGCTCACTTCATTCTGTTTTGGAAAACTATGTGCCAAATACCTAAATGCCCTGAAACTGAAGCCATAGTTTTTCTCATAGTTGCTATTTCAAGTAAATATGATGTTCCATAGCAACTCAGACAATCACACAAATTCTTTCCCTGGAGACAACTATAATACTTGAGTGGGCAGCAGAAGTCCTTAAGAGTATTTCCCATTTCATCCACAGAATACTAAAAAGACATGTGCTCAAGATTCGAGATTTAATAAAGTTAATCCTTTTTACAGCTTTATCAAGAATCTTCTTAAGTGAAACTTCCTACCACCCCCCATGAGTGGGTGACAGTGAAGTATGCAGTGACCCCACTAGTATAGTTTGGTGCCACTGCTTTGATTCATACTAGAGCATCAACAGTTTTACCCACCATTGCTTTTGCACCATCAGTTCAAATGTCAACACAGTAAAAGGAAGGAAGAAAGGAAGGAAGGAAGGGGAAGGAAACGAGGGAGGGAGGAAGGGAGGAAGGAAGAAAGAAAATCTTAGTATTACCATAAAAAAAGTTTCAACCTTAATATATCCCCTGAAATGTCACTACCTTATACGAGTATATCACCTTAAATGTCTGCAAACCACTGTTCTAGGCATATAGAATATGTCAATAAACAAAATACTCAAAAATCTCTGCTTATGTACTAGTGGGAAGAGACATATACTATGTAATAAACATAATAAACATTTGGCATATTAGAAGGTAGGTGCTAAAACTGAGCAATAAATTTAATAATAAAACAGTATCTACGCACATTTGAAAAACCATACAATATCCTTGCGATAATTCCCAGGCTCTCCAAGATCCAGGGCTCAAAATTCATCACCCTAAATCTATACCACTCCATTCTGTTATTTAATTAAACTTGACCTTTCTCTTGTTACATCAGGGCATCACTTCTCACACCAGCCAACACCACCTGCTCTCCCTCTCTTCCCTATGTCTTTCCTTTGCTCCATTACTTTTCACACCCACTATGCATAAGACCCACAGTGGCGTGAGATGCTGTAGGCTCCCTCTACAATTCCCAATCACCTCCAAAGATAAGACAGCAAGTATTCCTCCATTTTATTTTTACTGCCAAGCACTTGATCCTCGTTCAAGTAGGGAACTAAGGAAACTTAGAAACACAGAGAAATTACTAACCATAGATATTTGTATAATCATCTTACCATGACAGTCCTAGTCTAGAGTTCCAGACTTCCATTGTTGACTTCTAGCCTCTCCCTTCCTCCCTCTCTCTCTCTCTCTAGTTAGCACATCCCAGCTTTCCCATACTGGACCACTGCCCAACCACAACAACCTTCCTGCTCCTCCCCAAAAATGCCAAGCTTACTTCTACCCTAGCACCTTTTCACAATTTGCTTCCTCTGCCTGGAGCATTCTTTATTTCGTTGTCTCCTGCTGTCACTCAATTCTCAGCATATCTGCCACCTCGGGAGGTCTCTCATGACCATCCAACATGACAAGCTCCCTTCTCTAACCCCCATCATGCCCAACCTACCACAGCACTCTCCTTTGTTTACCCTATAGCACTTCCCACTCCTCCACGTCCCATTTTATGTATTTGTCTGTTTATTAGACTCCTTCATTGGGACAGGAACTCCATGAAGGCACGGCCCGCCTGTTTTGTTCGCTGGGGTATCCCCAGCACCTGTAGTACTGCCTGGCACTTTGTAAACTCTCAATATTAACTTCAGTGGAATGACTGGAGACTTTTCTCTTAACTAGATGGTTTTTGTTTCTAAAGACCACCAGACTGTGTAGTATTCATTTCCTAGTGTATTATCTTCCTAAATATTCCCAAATAGTATATTATGTCCCCAAATATCTTCCCCCCAAACCAAATAGCCAGCAACTTGGAATATAAGGATATCATACAATCTTTCTCTTTTCTATCACCATATACCAGCATTTCTCAACATTGACATTTGACATTGGGGGCCAGATAAATCTCAGTTGTGGGGGCTGTCCTGTGCATTTAGGAGATTTAACAGTTCCACCCACTGGATGCCAGAAACGACCACCACCCCTAGTAGTGACAACCAAAAATGTCTCCATACACAGCCACATGCCCACCTCACACCCCCCATATTTGAGCACCACTGGCATGTAAGTCCCAAAATACCTACAGCAGTGCCAAGAGAATTCATGAATTTGAGCTGAAAGGCTTTTGAATTATCAACCTCTCTGAGCTATCTTATAAAAATAAATGATTTCCCATGTCTAGCTGAGCTAATGCTCGGTCCAATATTTCTCTATAGAGTCTTGTTTCAATAAAATGTGTTAGATTATGAATAAAAAGTCAAACACATTTTTATGAAAGTTATAAGTAGGGAGAATTTAAATTTACATGTTGTTACAATGAACAATTTAAAAATACTCTTAGTTTGCACGTCCACTTTCCACCAGACTATAAGCTCCTTCGGAATACGGGCAGCATCTTTTCATCTTTGGAATAGATACTAGTTTGTCCTTAGGCTGTCATAACAACATGCCAACAAACCTCCAAAAACTTACAGAAAAAGAAATAATTTGTGTTATAGTTGAGTAGCATTTCAGACACCATCATGGGCATTTATCACTCTACAAACCGTTAAAAAATATATGTCACACATGGATTACTCAGCTAGATGCCTGAAGAGATCACAGTAATACCTAAATAGTAGGCCAAAGTCCCCAGTGAAATCCCTTTGATTGTTAATGTGTCTTATTATTCAGAACCAAAGGGTTTTGTTGTGTCAGTTATTGAGAGCCTTTAGAATCTGCTCAAATTTTCATCAAAAGATGTTTTACTCTTTTTCAGAACAACTAATAAATCAAAGTGAACATCACCTGAGAGTCTAGGTGAAGATAATTTCTCATCATATCATCCAGATTTTTTAAGCACTCTTGGCTGAAACTTTACCAAGATTTCAAGATAATTAAAACATGATTTAGTGTCTCCTGTCTGACCTCAATATGCCAAAAGCCAGCAAGACTTAACTATGTTCTTCAGTTTTCAGGAGAAAGAATTCATTTTTGTCAGCATGTGCTTTCCCATACTGGGAAAACTACATAAAAGGCACAAGATTTTAAAGATGTTTAATAGTTAGGTAGCTGGAAAGTCAGTATTGAAACCATACAGACGATGAAATAGAAATCAGAACCATTCTCAATGAAATGACAGTTATCATAAAATTATTAAATGTAAAAGTGAAAATTTAGAATTTTATTGAGACAGTCACAATAAAATGCTACAATAAATGTAAACTTTTCTGAAGTTGTCTTTTGTTAATTTTTTAATTTTTTATTAAGATTTTCTGTTAAATTTTTATTTAATTTTTTGTTATGTATTTTGTAATTTCAATTCCTACAAACTCATCTCACAGCTCAGCCTACAAAAATAGAGATATTATAGCTGTCTTTCTTGAATATTTAATTTCCATTGGCCTAAGGCAATGAGTTGATCTACAGCAGAGGTCAAAAGCAGTAGAAGTATGTTTTAACAACACAGTGTGATGAAAACATTGATTCAATTGCTACCATTGAAAGAAATAATAGCATTCACATACAAGTCAATATTTATAGTCTCTCTTCAAACACTAGTTGAAAATCAACACAAGGACCACATTTCTGAATGGAAACAATAGGCTGGAGCAAAGAGAGCCCCACGTTCCCTTCAATTTGCCACAGCTACTATTGTTCCCTATTATCCCCTACACCAAAGCTAAATGTTAATTATTTATTCTCATACTGATGCTATTTTTTTTTAACCCAAAGTCCATTTTATTCATTTTTTATATCTCCGTAGCCATTTTAATTTTCAGCCATTTGAGGTTTTGCCAAGGCCATTTTGGCTCTTACAAATGTTTAATACTGATCATTTCAGAATTCAACACTAATTCAAATTAAACACTAAGTTTAAATTGGTGTTTGATCTTAAAAGTGTTTAAGTGAAAAATTACTCCCAAGATGAGAGAAAAATATATATATATTAAAAAAAACTAAGAAAATTGGTGCGTAAGGGGAATCAAATATATGGTGATGGAAGGAGAACTGACTCTGGGTGGTGAACACACAATGGGATTTATAGATGATGTAATACAGAACTGTACACCTGAACTCTGTGTAATTTTACTAACAATTGTCACCCCAATAAATTTAAAAAAAGAAGAAAAAAAGAAAATTGGTGCGTATTTACTGAACTGCTGCTAGTTTCCCAAGGAATTCAAAATTCAATTAGACGTTAATTCTTATAAGTGACATTTTCTAAAGGCAATTCTGGAAGCCATGTATACAACTAGTTTTCTCAAATACTTAAATAACTCTATGTCTTTATTTTAAACTATTAAATATTTCTTTCAATAATGTGACTTTTTGACAATAAACTCTTCCTAGCTTAAATATTCCAAGTATCATTTGATTCAGGACGATCTTGGGTTCCTTGTATTGTTTTAGGTAATCGATGTTTCTTTCTGGAATGGTCAGAGATATACCAAACTCTAGGGAGAAATCAACTAAATAAAGTAAAAAAGATTCAGAAGTATGCAGTGTTCATAGTCAGCTGTATTTAAACCTATCAAAATTAACCGTCCCCCAAAACACCTACACACACACCTATAGAGACACAGGATGTCTCCTAGAGGTGGAGTTTACCCTGTGGCAAACATTTATGAAGACCAAGGCTCTAAGCCTCAGCTTGCTTGCTCACTGAATCAGGTTAATAATGATAGTAGCTAACTCACAGAGAGGTGAAGAGAATTAATTACACACAGGTAATTTTCATTGGAGATTTGTATAGTGCTAGTGCATAATTAGGACCAAATAAATGTTAGCTGATATTTCTGCTTTTATTGCTATATCCACAGACATCATTCTATTATCTCCACTGTGGTTATCATTATTACTAACACTAGAGAGAACAGAACTAAAGGATAAGACTCCTGCCAACCCCCTCTCTGCTTCTCTATTGACAGTGACTCAATCCAACAGACTCCTATCCAACAGACTCTGGATAATTCCTTTATTTATTTCAAAACAAATAATTCAAGACTTTTGGGGGGGGGGGGAATCACACACACACACACACACACACACACACACACACACACACTCCATATTGTATTGGGTCTTTTCTGTACAGGATTCCAGGCTGGTCTCCAAATGCATCACATGCCAATCTCTCTGTTCATATTTACAAAACATTCCAGAAATTGAAACCTTAACAAATAGCAGAAAGTAGAAAAGAATTAATTCCAAATCAAACTTTAAGGTGCTCATGAAAACTAGAGCCTATCTCCACAGTCCTTGAGAGGACTTACAGTATAAAGTATTAATAAAAAATGAACAAGGTAACGTATAAGGCTAAGTGGCAATATTTAAATTATATTCTATTTCTCTACATATTACAAATCATACTACTTGTAAACAATTCTTACTTAGTCAGATGAAAACAATGAACTTTTAATTCAGTTTAGAATTACAACGAAAAACGATATTTCAAAGATCCCACAATTTTTGGTGGCATTTCAGATAAAAGTATGTTTCATGGTGTCAGTTAGTGATCAGTAGGGGATAAAACAGATTTCTAAAAGGCAGTTCAGTTCATGAGCTTACATGAACATACTTGTGAAACTATTCCTGAATAAGATGTCTGCTAAATGGCCGTATTTTTAATATTATACAAATATTTATACAGAGATGCCAGTAGACTATTGTGTCTCCAATATAATACTTTGTATTGTGCTGTTCAGGAATTTGCATTGATATCAGATAACTTAAAAAACACAGCACAATGAAAGAAAAGGCTAAGCGGGAAGTACAAAGCACGTTATATAGATAATATTCTGAAGCACAAATTTTTCTCTGGCACAGGAAACTGGTCATTTCCCGAATTTAAAATGCAGAACACTATTCCTGTTGAAGTCGTTATTCCAGAATTCAGTTCCCATGAATAGGAAACGTTAAGCAGTGGGGGAAGGAAAAGTATTTAACGCTGGAAAATAACCTAGAGAAATGAATTGAGGGTCCCAACTCAAAGATCCATCTCTGCCTGGCTTCCATTACCCTCTTTTCTCTCACACTTTTTTCCTCATTGTGCAACCCCACAAGGTATAGAAAAAAAAGATTTTTAAATTCACTCCATGATAAATATTTGTTTCAACTAATATAAATAACTTTGTATTCAGAAATTTGTGTCTACTTTACCTTTTCTTTAAAATTGACTCCTGAAATTATCTACTCTTATTCTTAACACACATACAACTTCTCTTATCATCCTATCGCCCCTTCTCACTTACCAGGTCCCCGTCTCTTCTTTTCTCATGCCCAAATATTCAATATACCATCTACTCCTTAGTCTGTAGTTTTGTTTCCTTTCCTTTTTCATCCTATTCAAACTCTATTCCAAAAAGGAATTCATGTATAATAATGAAAACGGTTAGTGTTGGGCTAATAATATAGACGAATAGATCAACAGAACAGAAGACAGTCCAGAAAACATCCTGAGTGGAAGGTAATTTAGTATTTGAAACAGGCGGTACTCCAAATAAAGGGGGAAAGAATGCACAGGTGTTAAGACGATTTGTAGGCTCTGCCAAAATATAATCAAAAACAAGAATGTGAAGTGGTTAAGGGCTTGAATTTTGGTGCCAATCTGCTGGAGTTCAAATCCCAACTCTGCCAATTACTAGACAGACATGTGACATTCACAAGTAACTACGTCTCTGAGGCACAGTCTCCATATTTGTAAAATGAGAGTAATCTGGTATCTACTCTGATAGACTTGCTCTAAAGATGAAATAAATTATTATATATAAAGCAACTGGCACATCAAAGATTAATAAATACCTGTTTGCTATTACTACTATTTTTTCTATTTTATTTGACATCACCAAATATACTTGCCAGATGCTATTTTCATTAAATAATTGCACATTTCATCTCTGAAAGAAGACTGTCAAAGAGACTCATTCTTTTTTTTTAACAAAATTCACACAGCAACTTATAATCAATGCATTAATAAAAAGAACAGGTGTTGTGTGTATATAAGTATGTAAAATATTTTAAAACTGTTTTTAAGCCATTCTTACTTTTTATTCATACTGTTCTTTGAAAAACTTATATCAACAGTCTGCAAGAAGACAATTATCTGAAAGCATTTGCTTATACATTCAAAAAATATGAAAAAAATAATCTCAACTGTAAAAATCGGGGTAACAGTTATTATCAATAATCCCATTACGTTTCAAAAACCAAGAAGAAAATAAAATATGAAATATCATAAATACTTCTACATACTTCATAAACCAAATAGAAGCCAGCAAAATCATATTAATGAGTTCATTTCCATGGATATTGGCTTGCAGCTCTGTCAACAGCTGAATATTCATGAGGCCAGCTGGGTGCAGGTAAACAAGAAAACTTTCCTTTGAGGAAAAAAAGCTATAACGACTAAAAATATTTCATGCACTTTTTTTCTGACCTAGGTTATGTAAAACAAACAAACAAACAAACAAAAAGCTAATGTCTGTTCAAACATTCTCTATGAATTTTGTTATATAATCACAAAGATGCAACAGATTTGCTTAACTACTAAAAAATGTCAAATATCCCCTGATAGCAAGTTTCTTGGTTTCAGGGGACCTGAATGATTCTAGATTCTCAAGAAGCAGCCTTTTGGGGATGTAAATGAAACTGTCCCTAGGCTGAGTGCAAATAACTAACATGGTTCAGGGCGATTATTTGCAAGGCTTGGAAGTTGAAAATGCAAATATTATAAAGCATGAACTGAACAGTAAACTAAGCCTCCTCAGAACTAGGCCCGATGTTTGGAGGCTGTCTCAGTAAGTAGATTTCAAGCAGCAGTGCTAGTATTCAGGAAGATGAGAGTATATGGCGCAGTGTCACTGGGCTGAAAGTGACCCAAAGAGATGCTGCCTGAGGGACAGTGAGGAGAAAAGGAGGTGTGAAGAGGGAGAGTGACACCGAACAGGGAATAACTGTTCTTGTCATGGCTTCCTCCAAATGCAGTCGGATTTAGGTCCGGGCTCCAGGCCTGATAAAAAACTGGAATAAAAATTAGAAATGAGGTAGAACCCAGTTTTATAGTGTGGATGTACACTGCTGAAGCAGTTCATCGGCCTGAAGCTCAGTGGGGAAGTTGGTGTCCCTGCTCATCCCAGGACACTCGATTTGGGAGAGCAAAATGAATTCTGGACCGTTCCTCCCAGCATGGACAGGGATCCTCTTTCCCGTCCAACTTGGCCAGGACTGCCTCCGAGGCACTGGGGAGGTTGGGGACACAGAGCTTAGAGGACCAGCAAAATGTAAATGAGCTGCTTCCTCCAGTCAACCGTAAAATTGCAAATTCTGATGAAAGAATAATGGCAGGAACTGGATTTCAAAATTTCACATTCAACATTGTCTCCTGAATCTATTGAGAGTGGGCAGCCCGTTGGGAAACTCGTGTTATGTCCTGGAATATCTGTACAATTTCATCTCTTGTCACCAGACGAAAGGGAAAAATATCCTCATAGTAAGAGATAGTCATTGTGATGGGCAATGAGATAATGAGACGCGTAGTCTTTGCACATGTATGAGACAGCCACGCTATGCCAGGCTCTGCTGTAGGACTAGGCATATAATGATAAACAGGCCAATTCCTAGCCCTCAGGGAGCATGCATTCCAGAGACTAGACATGCAAAAGATAAACCACTAAACACAGTTTCAAATTCAATTTCAGGTGGTAGTAAGTACTATGAAGAACAATAAAATGGGCTAATGGGAAGTTGAGGACCTGATAGCTGGGGAAGGATTCTCTGAAGAGGTATCACTTCAGGAGAGACTATAGGGAGCTGAGAGAGTGAAGCATGGAAATACCTAGAAGGGAACAGTAGGCAAAGGCAACACAGATGCACATAAAGTAGGGGTGTGTGGCCCCAAAGGAAGGGTACAGTCAATGAAGTGGTACAAGGGAGGAGGAACGGAGTGGGAGAAGAGGTTGACAGACAAGTACATTTCACAGAGGGTCGAGGTTGGGGGGGTGGGTCATCACGGTGAGAACTTGGTAATTTATTCTCAGCGTGTTGGGACGCCATTGAAGGGTTATAAGCAGAGGAGCAGGTCTAAAGCTCACTCCAGCTATTGTGTGGAATACATACTATGGAGAAGAGCAACTGGGTTTCTATGGAAATAAGACAGGTGAGAAATGATGGTGCTGTGGACCGAGGTGATGAGAAGTAGTTAGAATCTGTATACGTTTTGAAGTTATTGCTGGCAGATTTGCTGATGGATTGGATGTAGACTGTGAAAGAATGAGAACAAGCAAGGTTGCCTCCTAACTTTTTGGCATGAGCAACTAAGTGAACACTGGTGCCACTTACTGGTATGGGAAAGACCAGAGAGGGCAGGGTTGCAGGAAAAATATTCTTTATGTTGTCAAGGTAAATCAATCCGTAAGTTACAGGACAAATTCAGTCAACATGGGTAGAGGGCGGAAAGGAATAGCTAATGCCTAACGTTAGGCAACACAGGTTCATAAACTATTAAATTGAAACATATTTTAAATCCACATTTTGTAGAGTATGATTTTTCTAAAGTAAAACTGAGGATAAAGGGGCAAGACACAAAAGAGGTGAGGACATTAACAGAGCACTGAAGGTGCTTGTGGCCTGGTCCGTGTACCACTCACTGCCTTGGGTTAAGTTCACGGTCCTGAAACAACCTCTTCCAGGGCTCACCATTCATCCATTGTGTCCCATTCACCTGTGTTCTCTCTGTGCCTCTACCTGGGAGGCCCTTCCTCCACTCCAAATTTAGTCAACTTCCTCCTTAACAGTCACTCAGGTGTCTTCTTCTCTAGGTCAGCTTATATTACCTCTCCAGTCTGGGGTAGTTTTGCTCTTCTGGTTTCCAAAATGCCCCATACACTTGTTCATGATTATACCTCGTGCACCACTGGGTTGTATTAAATCTGTACACCCCATTCCTCAACTAGCATGAAGCTTCTGATAGGAATTCAATGTTTGATGAATGAATAGTAAAGTCCGAGTGCAGGTCAAGATAAGGAATCTCTGGACTTCAGTTTCCTCATCTGTAAAGCAGGGACCAAAATAGCATTGCCTTACAGAGAAGGAGAGGGAATAGAGGATGAGATCAGAGCAGTAAGGGGAAAGGACAGTATGGGACCTTGTTGGCTATTATGAGGACCTTGACTTTTACTCATAGTGCAATGGGAAGGGTTTTGAGCTGAGAAGTGTTATGACTTGGCTTATGTTTCAAAGGATAAGTATGGTAGCTTATTGATAAGAGAAAATGGAATGCAAGCTTAGAAACAGGAAGATGAGTTATGGAGCTACTGTAGTCATCATTAGGTAAATGAATTTTGCTAATATCTATCTCCATAATGAGAAATGTTTTACACACAGAAAGAGATGCACAAATACACATACAAATAATTTCAATTAATAAGCACTTATCCGAGGAATCCCCTTTTTTATTGCTCAGATTTATTTACAATGCCAGTTAAGGGACAGCTGCATAGATATTTCTTCTGTTTTATGCTTCTCTTTTTCATTGAAACATTCCCTTCTGTTCTGCAGACTGAATCAGGGAAGCCATAAAATATATTACTAGCAAATAGTGTCAACAACTGCTATCTTATTATGTGCTATTTAATTAAATTAAGAATAAATGAGGTGTGGCCATACTTCTTTTATAGTCCTTTTTTTATTCCAAGTGATGTAAATAAATAAAGACCTTCTAGTGCCAGAAGTTCATACTTGAGGGAATACGGGTTCAGAAATGAGAAACATTATACATACATTTTTATATAGGGATTGATAACAATTAAGAAAAATATTAAACATTATTTTAATCAAGAAATTACTTGCATCAATACTAAGCTAAAAAAACAAACAAACAAAAAAAAAAAACCTAAACTAAGTAGAATGTTTCATATAAATTGACATGGTTCACAAACAATTTTGAAATTTCCATGGAGTCTAAGTCAATAAGAATAGGCCTCGCTGATTTGACACCCATTCATTAGTTAATGAAAGCACTATGAATGAATGGATGTGAAATACCTACTGGTTGCCAGATGGCCAGAAAAAAGCAAGACAAACAACTACAGAATAATTAAGGTTGCTGCTCAAACTTCCCATTTCTGTTATAGTCATAGCAAAAAAAGTGTTTATTTTTTCATCAGCTATAGAAATTATCTCAATTAATGCTTCAATAATTCTGTAAATTAAGCTCCATTTAAGCAATGGAGAGACTGAGCCTAAAAGAAGTAAATACAGTAAATCCTCACTATTGTCGACATGTTCTTGCAAATTTCAAGGAAACCACGCATAATGAAAGCAATTTGACCACAGGCTAATCAATACAAAACAAGCGTTAAGTTCCTATGACATATTTATGGTCACAAAAGCACCACCAGACTTCTAAATAAAGAGCAAAAACACTTCTAATATTAAACAGTGAAATAAATGTGAGCTAGACATATATATAAAGATTGATAAAAACAAGTAAGATAATTTTCCAACCTATTTATTCCAGTTGAGGGTCGTGAGTGGCTGGAGCCTGTCCTGGCAGCTCAGGGCACAAGACGAGACCCCCCAGGACAGGACGTCTGTCCATCTCAGGACCACTCACACCCAAACCCACACTCACTAGACTGGGAGACACGCCCATTGGCCTCACCTGCATATCCTTGGGATGTGGAAGGAATCTGGAGGACCGGAGAAAACCCACACAGACGTGGGGAACAGGTGGAAACCCTACACAAACTGTGGCCGAGGCAGGAACGGATTTGTTTTTTCTCATCAGTGTTATAATGAAACGACGTTGAACCAAACAACTTTATTGAGGGACCCTGCTGTTAAGTCTCCAAGGTCAAAGAGCCAGGAAATAAAGGAGCCCGGATTCCATCTCTGCTGGACTCAGCACCAGCGCCCCAACTGCTGACGACTGGATTATTAGCCCCCCACTTCCCCCAGGCAAGTTCGAACAGTCAAGTCAGGAGACCTCATGTAGAGGGCAGAAATAAAACCCAATTACGCTCAGTTTCTAAATTTGATTTCCAAAGTTCCTATCCCTGCCTTGGAAAAGATGTCACTGCTTTCCTATCTTTTAGCAGAGAAATTAAATAAGTCTCTTCTGTTTAAGACTACTTGACTTTGATTGTACTGGCTTTTTTCCTAACTGAATAAACATCACAATTTGAGTAACCTTATATTTCTGTAACAGAATATTGTTTATAGAAGAACATTCTCCAGGAATCCTTTCCTCTTATCCTAATTACAGCATGTGAGTTAAAAAGCCCACATTAAAGAACGCAATACAATTGAGTACCTCCTTTCAGTTAACAAGTTCCAGCTGTTACCTGGGGCGGCTAAGATCTTCCCAGTTTGACCTACCAAAAGAGTCCCCATCTGAATATTTGCCATCTGAGGAATTCAGATACTTAAAGGGTCACCCTGTTTTAAACAGAAATTATTGTATTTTAAACAGAAATTAGTGTATTAAGAAACTACTATTTGGAGGAATACAAGGGCTTATAAGGCTTTAGGATATGCTTAGGATAAATCCCGAATCCGGAAACAAGTCTTGATAAATCTTTTAAGAACAATGTACTAATGAATTAAAAGTACCATAAACATATCCTCTGAAGCCAACTGACGACTTTAATAATAATAATTACACTAAGCACACATTCTCCAGAGAGCTAACTGGTCTCCATACGATGTAAAAATGTTAATTCCTTAACCAGCATATTTTCCCTAAACTATCACAGATCCAAAGTTCTTGATTCAAAAAGGCATATGACTTGATTTAACCAGTTCTCAAACTATAATATTTACTACTTTTCTCAAACTAATGGTTCAACAAACTCTGTTTTCCACCATGCAATTGGCATTATGATTTTAAATGCATTAGTGACATTTTCCAAATCTCTTAAAATTAGGAAGTAACACACACACACCCTTTAAATGGAATAGATTTGGATGATGTAAAGACCTATCTAAGAATATAGTTTGAATTTCCTAGGTTCACATATCACAAACATATCACCAATAAGTTCATAGATTACAAATTATACACTGAATGCTCCTACTAGGACAAAGAGCCGTTGGAATAATCATATTAAGAAAATTAGTCTCTTCTCCATGCATCTTAAGTGAATATTTTTAAAAACCTTTACACAGAACTTTAGTTTCAACTTTACACAGAACTACACAGTTTCATTTGGGATATAGAAAGTTGCAAGACACCACTGCTTCCACTCTAAAAGCCTGATAAACAATAAAATCATGATTTTTCAGAGAGCTAGTAATGGGGAAAAACTATCTAAGTGAAATAAATTCCAGGTAGTGGTGAGCCCTTCATAAGTGAGGAAAGACCAGGTAAGCTGCTTGCATACCTGCAGGAGCCATAGAAGGAATAGGAATCGGTTATAGATCAAAGTACAGAGAAATTAGCTCCACTTCTAAAGACTGCATCTGAAATTAGAATCCCAAAAAGTCCCAGCCACAAGTTGAGTTCAAATGCACCAGTGAACTCTTCCACATGCCTTCACCAAGCGTGTGATGAAGGGTAGTGTGCTGAAGGTTCAAAGCCAAAGCAAGAAAGCTGAGAAAGATCCCTAATGAGGCACACAGGGCCTTACTCAGTGCAAGGCAGGGACCCACAGAAAGCTGAGGATTGAAGAGAAGAACTAAGATGAATCACCCCTCACCTCTCATGGACGGCATGTTACAGCAGCTCTCTGAATGCTGGGCTCAGCAAGAGAACTCCTAAGGTGCAGAAATCCAGGTGTGTTACTGAGGCACTAAGAAAACTCCCCAGGAATACAAAAATAGAGTCTTGGGAGAGCAAGCAACTAGTAAAATGTAAAAAGTAAAATGTAAAAAGATCTCCTGATACTCACCAGTGCCCATCCCAAACCCTGCAAAAAAGTAAATCCTGCTCCTGTATTCAAAACATCTGAAGCCCATGGTGAACAAATGAGTGGAAAGTAAAACTTTTATAAATACCATTAATAAAAGCTTAAAATAATAATATCACTTACAATAGCATCAAATAATCAGACAATTAGTAATAATCTCAGGGAAGAAGTGAAAGAGCTCTGCATTGAAAATTACAAGACATTGCTAAGAGATACACAGAAGATCTGAATAAATGGAGATATACCATGTTTATGGATTGGAAGGCCCAATACTTGTAAGATATCAGTCCTCCCAACATTGACCTAGCTACGTCTATCTCAAACTCAATCAAAACATCAGTAGGTTCTTTGGAAGAAATTGACAAGCTGTTTCTAAATTTTTATACGGAAATACAAAAGACTTAGAATTGCCAAAACAATCTTGGAGGAAGAAAACAACAAAAAAAGAACAGTTAAGAAAACGTATATTCCCTGATTTCAAGATTTACTATAAAGCTAGAGTAATCAAGATAAGGGATCATGGGCATAGGATAGACAAACTAAATCTATGGAACAGAATAGAGAGTAAATAACCTCAAACATAAAGGTTAATTGATTTTTTCCTAAGATGCCAATTGCAATCAATGGAGAAAGAAATTTTATTAATAGACATTACCAAAGAACTGTACACCCACCTGGAAAAAATGAAAAAAACTTCAACTCCTACTTCATTCCTTACATAAAAATTTATCATAGTTTTATCACAGACCTAAATGTATAAGATAGAAATACAGAACTTACAGGAAAAAAAAAAGAAAAATATATCACCATCTTGGGATAAACAAATATTCTTAGGACAAAATAATGTAATAATTATAAAAGAAAACAATGTAAAATATATTTTATCATGATTGAAAACTTTTGCCCCTATCAAAACACTATTAAGGAAATTAATAGTCGAGCCACAGACTGAGGGAAAAAAAGTCTGTAATACATATATCTAATGAGGGACACTTATGTAAACTACGTAAAGAATACTTACAAATCAATAATAAAAAAAGAAAAACTACCCAATATTTTTAAATGAGTAAAAACCTTAACACGAAGATATAGAAATGTCAATAAGCATATGAAAGGTTACTTCAGGTCATTAATTATCAAGAAAATGCAAATTAAAATGAGAATAAAATACCACAAACTAAATACCATGAACAAAAATTATAAAGACTGACAACACCAGCATTGGTAAAGACACGCATTGCTTGTAAGAATGCAAAATGGTAAGTCCAGCCACTTGGAAAAACAGTTTTTTATAAACTTCAACATACATTTCCCAAATGACCCCACAATCCGACTACATGGAATATACCCAAGAAAAACAGAAGCATATGTTAACCCGAAGACTCACATTCTAACACAGCTTTGTTTATAACAGATAAAAACGACAACCAACCTAAATGTCTATCAAGTAGTGAATGGATAAATTGTGTTCTCACTATGTGCTATAAACGAAAGTGAGCATATCAATTTTCTTCACAAATATTATCCATTAAGTTATATTTTAAGTTATAACTGATGAAGTAAATATTTACATATCATCTAATAAAACAATTTACTCATGTTAACAATTTGAAATTTTTCTATGTAAATACAGTTTTTAAAAAAAAATCTAGATTCAACATGGTACTGTATCTTAGATAAAACATATAAAAGGACAAACTAATTTTGTGTATCTATTGTACAAAGATAACTATTTTCAAATTGCAGCATTACCTAATCAAGCATGTATAACTGATTTTATTTAGGACTACAAATGATACTCTAAAAATAAGTTTAGTGCCAAAATTAATTATCTTCAAATAAGGAATTTATATCATATTCTGCTTCTAAAACATATTAGTGAAAATAAAAACTTAAACCCAACAATAAAAGGGTTTATAAGAAAGTGTTTCCATTATAATAATGATAAAGAATTTAATCATGAAAACCCATGTAAAGTTTGTTGCACGGCTTTATAATAACTCTAAAATGTGTACTTTCATTATCCATAAAACATTTATTATGTACCACTATGTATGGAGGGCAGTCGACATAAAGAGTGCACGAAGTCTTTGCAAATTAGTCTAAAAGAAAAGAAGAGGAGAAAACTGAAGGGGAGAGAGAAAAGAGGAACAACAAGGAAAAAAAAAAAGGAGAAAAGGAAACAGAATTCTTCCCCTCAAAGTGACTACGAGCATAATTTAGTTTCAGAATATGAAATTATATTAAAACTTTATAGAACTTCTTAGCATAGAATGTCTTGTAGGACTTAACCCCGTCTCCTCTCTAGGCATAGTTCTGGCTTTTAGTATCTCCCTGAATATTATACTACCTGGCACATGGCACAAGCTCAATTAATATAGAGGGTGCCAAAAAAATGTATACACAAAAAATTTGTATTAAAATTACGCTGATGGTAACCACTTTGAGCACCTCTTGTAATTGCAGAAGTCCAATGTGACTTGTAAAAAAAAAAAGTGACTTGTATTCATCTTTTGTTATTGCTATATATTATAATTTTAATGCAAATACCATTTTCTTTTCCTTTCTTACAATGTGTATATATTTCTTTGGCACCCTCTGTATTTGTTAGCTCATTATCTGGACTTCATGGTGAAGTAGTTCTCCTGAAAATTTATTCAAGTAAGCTAGTGATTAAGAAAATTCTTGAAGAGTAGAATGACATCTGTTTCTCTGGTTCTCCCATCGAATCTAGCCCAGGACCTTGCACATAATAGATGCTTAACAGGGGCGTGTTAAATTCATTGCGGGTAATAACTATTTCTCTCCTTCAGTGTTTTGGTTGTTAATTCAAATTTTCCAACAATTGATTAATATCTGATTATATGAAAATAATTCATATTCATCTTTATTATCTTCTTCAAGTACAGGAAGATATTTTATTCAAGATTTAAGAAAACCAATCAGGTGACAGCGAAAGGAATCAGTGAAAGAATCTCCTCTCTTCTCTGTCACAAAACCTACAATACACATTCAGTAACTATATTAAGACAATTCCAACAGCTGAATTTTTGTTATAGTGTCTATGCCATGTGAAATATCTGTCCAGTGCAAACAAGAGGATCCCTGGGTTGGGCTAATTCAGGCTTTCACCTGCCACACCTAATGGTGATCTCAGCCCGCCCACACACTGACAACCAGTGGGACACATTTCTGAGACCGTAGGTGTGGCCTAGGGCCTTGGAACAGAAGAAAACATGGTCTGGTTTTCATCAGATATATGCTTTAACCAAGGCAATCACCCAGGACCAGATGACAGTAGATGAGCAATAATCAGCTTAGAGTTATATATAGTTGCTATGCATCATTCCTACAGAACTCCACTTACCTTTTTTAATATTATCTCTCAGCCATTTATTTTCCTAAAGTCACCCTGTGACCCCAATCGCTTCCCTCTTCTACCACCAGTCTTATCAATAATGGGAACAGCAACACATTCTACGTAAATTCAATCCAGCCTTCAGGATGTACATCAAAGCCCACTCTCCCCATAAAAAGTTCCCCCAATCCTTTGGTGCATATACTTTTTCTTAATTAGATCACCAATAGAATGTATTAGATAAAATGCCGATTGGGCATTTAATCTTATATTGGAGCATGCCCAGGTGATTGGCACTGTATAAGGTAGTCAAATAGCTATCAAACTGAAGTAATATTCTAAAATTTCAAAAAGTAGTTGTAAGACATAGTACTCTAAGAAACTAGACTTATACACAAATTTGGCATTTCATCCTCAATCATCATATAACTCCAAATGGATGCTATTCTCTGGCAAGGAAACACAGTCTAATAAAACATGCTGTATGGTCAGAAAATATAGCCAAAGCAAGGTATTAATTTGAGAAACTATTTGTATTTAAAAGAAACAGAATTCTTAGATGATAGAATATCCATCTGCAAATACTTACAAATCTAGTAACTTTTTAAATAATTGTTTCCTCAGTGTTAAAAAAAAAAATTCAAAACATTTTGAAATCTGCTTATAAAATTAAGCCAAGGATAGTTTCAAGTGGTTCAAGTTCTGAAATAAACAGTTCATAATTTTCAATATGATGTTTAAAGTAAACTCTGCAATTTTTTCATAACCTTAGACTTTACAATTGAAATGTGTTCAAGGGACAGTTTTCCTGAAGAATAACTAATTACATTGCCCCTGCTTTTCTAAGGTACCAGTTATGACCTCATAGACCCACTGAAAGAACTCAGTTTGGTTCCTCTAACAAGAAGGCAGTTCCTACTTGTATCATGTTCAGGTGAATAACCCAAACTAATGGAATCTGAACCATTTCTAGAGACGTCATGGAAAATAAGTTTTTGACTCTAAATCCAAGTGCTAACATTCAGGTCCTATGGTGATACCGCCATTAACGATGATGTTTCTTGCAAAATACGGCACCATTTTAAGAATCCCTAAATCATTATATGCAGTATTAGAACATTCAAGAAGACATCTGTGTCTTAATAATTGCTTATGAAACCGTCCCAAATTTGTTTTTAAAAGGCTCAATATATGACGAAATCAGAGTTTAAGCCATGTTCCACAAAACTATAAAACACTATTTCTCCAAGTTTTTAAAAGCTTCTCAGCCTAAATGCTTGTTGATTGAATACTAAGGAAATGTTCATCAGACTTCTGAGCTGAGACGAATTAATACAAAAGCACAAAAATTAGAAATTCATCCATGAAAATAGAGCAAAACGAGGCTGTTAGTTAAGTTCATTGAGGAGGTGGCATATATCTTAACACCTGCGTCTAGGACATCATGATCCCCTCATCCTTTGCTGAGCCACAGAGCTAGCAAAGCATGTGGGCAGATGTCCTCCATGTAACCTTCAGACCAACATGACATTTCTGCACCTGGAGCTTAGCGCTGCAGCTGTAGACAGAAGACCAGTCTACACCAGCTCTGGAGAAAGTGAGACAAAGAGTAGTCTAAAGTCAATGGGAAAGACCAGTCCCTCATCCAAAACATCTCCATGCTCCCTTTTCAAAAAGCTTAATGTATTACTTGTCCTATCTTCTCAGTATCTCTGTCCTTGACTAGGGCTTTCCTTAGCAAGCATGAAAACCAATGAAGAGAGTATAACTTGTAATAGAGGCTTGCTATGTTCAGAAATTCAGAAAGATTTATGTTAAAAATTTCCGATATTTTAGATTACCTCTTCAAAAAATCAGAGTTCCTGGCTACCCTGGGGGTCACATACACGCCTAGCAGCAGCTGGTTGGTACAGAGTGCTGATGTCCCTCTGTGCCCCAGTCCCCACCGCTCCATAACATTTGCCCCTAAGCCAGGTTGCTCATTTTTGGTCCCTGACTCACCCCACAAGTGTTTTATTTGAACCTCTTGGTAGGAAGGTTAAACATGTGAACTCTGGAGTCAGACTACCTAGGTTTCAATCCTACCACTTACTTGTGTGAGCTTGGGCATATCACTTTCCTTCTTTCTGCTCTTCTTTTCTCCTTATAAAATTATAAGTATTTTGTGGAGTTGTTGGGAAATTAAATACATTTCTGATATCAATCAAGCACATAGCCCTGTGAACCCATAAATGTACTTATTACTAAGGAAAACACACAAACACACACAGATAGAAGCTAGATCAAACTCCCTCTATTCCATCATATTATTATGTACAGTTGTAACCTCTGGGAGGCTTTTACCTTAAGCCAAGCCATCATGACCCACACCCCAGAGGCAAAATCTAGGTAGGCTGCCAGGGACCTTGAATGAGGTAAATTTAGTGCTGAAACTCAGTGATATCGTATCAGTTATTCCTGGCATGTTCCTCTAAGGCCTAGGACAGTTCTTATCCCTGGCTACACATTATAGCCACCTGGGGAACATTTAAAAACAAAAGAAAACAATGCCCACGCCTTACCCCAAGTCATGTAGAATCAGAGCTATTGCGGGGTGATCTACATAAACAGAGAGTGGCAAAAAAATGTATACACATTTTAAGAAAAGAAAAAGCTACTGAAATTGTAATATTCAATATACACTGATAAATGATTAATACAAGTCATGTTTGACTTCTGCAATTATAAGAGGTGCTCAAAGTGGTTACCATCAGCGTCCAGACGCTTCTGATTACGGCAAACTACTGCTTGAACAATGTTGACCAAAGTGTCCACTTGTTTACATTTTTTTGGCACCCCCGGTATTTTTAAAGCTTCCAGGGTGACTATAATGTACAGACAGGCTTGAGAAGCTCAGATCCACGGCACAGATAGCACCTGCCCTACCCAGCAACTCTAGGACTCTCTAAGATTCATCGCAGGGGTTCATATTTTTACAGATGGGCAGCTTCAGGAAGCTTTCAAACCCAGAAATTATTGGTTCATCTGGCAGAAAATATTCATTTTGTAAACATGCCTGCAATTGGGGATATGTGAGTTACATATTTAGAAAAATATGGAGACGCTTATGGAATGTGATATTTCTTAAAGTACGTCTCTACATAGGTTATTTTAAATTCCTATTTAGGTGTATTTCCACAGGCTTGGGGATAATAATTTTGAATTTTCAGCAGGTGAATGAATTTATTAATATCACATTAAATAACTAAAGAATGGTAGATAAGCGATTTTTACTTATTCCTGAGATAACTTTAAATTGCTATGGGAAAGCCCTAAGTTTCTACTTAAAATGGCAAAATCACCCATACTTTTGCCTGAAATATAGAGCAACATTATTAATGCATTGCTAATACATGTGTCAAGTCTGTGCTGATTTGGTTAAACAGTTCAAATACTAATTAAACTGTAGTAATGCATCCAGAATGGCAAAGCAAAAAACACTAGTCATTCAAGTAATTTTAGGTTGAGAAAATAAAATGTTATTATTATTCTTTAGTTGACTAGTATTTAATTTAACCAGCTCTGGAAAATTTTAATTCTTAGAATATTTAAGATTTAGAAGCTTAAATTGAAAAAGCTTCTTTGAATACCTACTATTCTGTCTTATGGGAACAGCAAAGACAGTGTGTAAATGTACATGTACACACACACACACACACAAACAACTTCCCGTCCTCCAGAATTCCTAATGAGGAACAAACACATTCACAAATACTAGGAGGGCTGCCTTAGTAAGCGACCATCTAGCAGTGGGAATTCAGAGCGTAGGGAAGGGACAGTCAAATTCAGCTGGGGGACCCTGGCAGCTGTTGAAAAAAGGGTAGAGTTTGAGCATCACAGATCGAGAAGGGCTCCCACAGGCAGAAAAGGGTGGGGTAAAGGGCATTTCTAGCAAAGGGAACCATTTGAGGCCAGACCCAGAGGCAGAAGCTTCCAGGTCTGTTTGAGGACAGGTCATCGGGCCAGCACATATGATGGAGGGGTAAAGTGGGGAGTGAGGGGAGGAAATGAGCCTGAAAATGTACCTGGAGAGGAATTATAGATGCCGTTCAGTGCCAGGCTGTGATCACTCTGGATACATTTGGTAACTAAAACTTGGCACCCAATGCACGTAACTCTCCCCACATAGAGATAACCCCAGAATCCCTGCAGAAGTACAGCGGGTTGGAGAGGAATAATAAATATTCTAAAGGTGCCCAGACAGTACAAAGAAATAGGCTCCAGCTTTAAGATACTGGCAGTGGCTCTGAATTGATCTATTTAGCCTTGCTAGCTTAAGGTTTAGGGAGAGTTACATAGTTCTGGCCTCAAATGGTTCCCAACTGGCTTTACATAGTTCTACAAAGATGAAATATTGATGATAAAAAGAAAGCAAACATAAACACATAAAAAAAGTTATTTTATTTCTTTAATCATCTCTGAATTTGGTCTAAACTCAGACACAAGACAGTATCTCTCTCTAGTCCCCTGACAAGAGCTGGAAAAGGTCATAGAGGTCACTTGATGCTCCCCACCTTCCTTTTACTCTCAGCCCAGGTTGCTGCCACAGTTTCCCACAACTTCATAAGGTCTCTGGCACCACGCTCGTGCCAGGGACACAACGTCAAACCCAGGCAGAATGACAGAAGTGGCACAAATGTAAATCAGTGACTTAAACCCAGGGAGAAAAATGCCCAATGGAAGTGTTACCAAGAGCTCAGAGACCAATCCAGCTATAATATTAATATCTACACCTCTCTGAATGTCTAGGCAGTATGTAGAGTGCACTGGCTGAGAGCAGAGACTCTATCACAGGACTTCTTCAGTTCAAATCCCAGCTCCGCTACTTTACTAGCTGGGTGATTCTGGACAATTGCTTAATCTCTCTGTACCTCAATTTCCCCTCTGTAAGAAGAAAAGCATAAGAGTTCTACCTTGTAGGATTATCGTGAGAATTAAGAGTTTACATACACAATGCACTTAGTACTGTTCCTTGCACACTAACCATTTTCATTAGTATAACACAATGAGCCCAAAAAAAATCCTAGAAAAGTATGTTAATCTTTTCCCCATTTCTCCTGTCTCCAGCCAAAAGAAACATTATGAAAATGAACTTTTCTCTCTAGACTTTTTGGCCAACCAAGTGAAATTACCTTTGAACTTCCATCTCCCAAGTGACAGCTAGCCTAAGCTCTTTGCACTACTACATGTGTCTTCATATTCACGAAGCTTCCTAAAAGCTTCAAGCAGTGCTGTGTTCCCAGCCAAACATCTCATGGTCCTGAGAACAGAATTAAAGAGACATCACTCTGGAGATATAGGTGCCACTGGCTGCTTGCATGGATGGAGCAGACCCACAGCCCACAGGTAAATGGTTGACCCCAGGACCAGCCATCCCAGAATCCCCTGCTCTGACATCACTCTCAATCCACCCACTGGCATCTCCCTGCTCCTGTCTCTTGCAAATGTGTTTGGCCATCCAGGGAAGAGTCCCCTTTCCTTCCAGCCTCCTGCACTCAACAGCCTTCCTGGCGATTCCCTGTCTCTGATTTTAGGATTCATAGGCTACCCTGCTTAACAGTGGGAGCTGTGGTTCCCATCCAGAGCAAATAGTTGTGTCCCCATCCCTGACAACAAAGAAAATTAAGCCTCATCCGTACACAGGTAAATCACCACACAGATAAGGTGCTCAAATGTTGACATTTGGGTCCCAAGTGAAGTACCTTTTCAATTATTCCTCAGATGTTTAAAAAGATAACTTGGGTAATATCCATTGCAAATATATAGCATCAACCGTAAGTATAATCTAAAAACTGCATGTGTTAAAATTAAAAGCATGGCCAGTAGAATTAATATGTACGTCATGTGAAAAAACTGGAAGTAACAATCCTTAACTAGAGAAAAATCAAATTTCCCACGAAGCTCCTTCTTTACCAAAAGCATCCCCTTTCTTCTCATCCCCCTAAATCGAAACCCGCTAATTAGCTTGGCAGCAAAGCCTATCAAATGCTGATGAGTGTTCATGGTGCTATTGTATTTGGCTTTGAAAACAAGTCATGATTAGGAAATCGACATGGGAGGCATACTTCAGACATCCAAAAGCATTTTCTCTGCCTAGCAACTGGCAAGCCCTTGGTCTGTTTTTCCTGCTTCTGTGTCATGTTGCTCTGCTCAGTGGAACAACGTGGTCACTACAAAAGGGGGGATAAAAGTCTGCATTTAAGCAACAGCACAAATATAGCCTGAAAGCTGCTGTGTGGAGACCTGTGTGAATGGGCTCGGTGCCTGCCGGTTACTCACCAAGAAGACAGGCAGCCCGGCCCCTCCCGCTCCCAGTCCTTGGTTTCCTCCTCACCCCACATGGCAGCTAGGGGACCTTCAGCATTTCCTCTCCTGGGAAGACTGGGAATTGACTATTTTTATGAAATGAACATGACCCAGAAAAGCATTCAGCATGGTCAGCCTGTGCACTTGAAAAGAGTCCTCAGCTGTACTTCCCATCATCAAGTGTGTGAGCTCCTGTTTATTAGAACACAGCTTGGACCGGCGGACGTGAGTCTTCCGGGCGAAGAGCAACAGATCTCTGGCAGTGACTCGCATAGCTCCTGGCTTGTCTTGCTCCATGGGAAGTTAGAGAAATTCCTTTCTTATAAGCTACCAGAAGTAGTTAAATAAATGAACTCCCAGTCATTATTTTATTTAATCGGGCATACATGGATCAAACTACACACACACACAGATACATATATGCTTATCAGCGTGCCATAGAGACAAAGTGTTCTGGATTACTGTCCAACATCTTGAAATTCAATACCACTTTATGTCATAAAGTGCTTTGCTGTTCAATTCAAAAACCACAGTTCAACGATGATTTATTAAATAGTATGGGCCAGACACCAGGCTAGCTTCTAAGAACTCAATGGCAAATAAATCAGAGTCTCTGTTCTCATGAGTTGGTGGTCCAGTAGGGGACAGTGATATGTATAAAAACACTTGCATTAAAGTGCGTTGACAGACATTTATTTTCAAGGTTCACAAGTAGAATAGAAGATGGAGTGATCAGATCTTCCTGAGGATGTAAAGGGAATGAGGAAAGGCTTTACTACCGTGTTTCCCCGAAAATAAGACCGGGTCTTATATTACTTTTTGCCCCAAAAGACGCATTAGGGTTTATGTTCAGGGGATGTCATCCTGAAAAATTATGCTAGCGCTTATTTTCCGGTTAGGTCTTATTTTCAGGAAAACACGGTAAGAAGCCGCTACCTTAGAAAGGTTCTAAAGAATGGATAGAAGTTGTTCAAGTTGACAGAGGAGAAGAGCCCTCGAGATGGAGAAAAGCAGGGTACTCATTACCTTAGAGGTACTGTATTTATTCCAATGTTTTTTACTTCCTTAGTCACAATGAAAACCCTTGGAAAGACCATCTCATTTTAGAGGTGTGATGACACAAATTCCCAGAGCAGGTCTGGGCACAGAGTGAAACTGGTGGATGCCTAGTATATGCCAGGCAGTATGCTGAGCTCTTTCTGTGTATTAACTCAATGTTCCCAGCCATCCATGTCTTGGGTACTAATATCCCCATTTTATAGATGCGATAAGTAAAGGAGAAAAATGAAGAACCTCTTCTATGACCACAAAACTTCTATGCAGACCACATGGACCCAGAGCCCATGTCATTAATAACCTCTGAGGAGGCACACAATAATATTTAACGGATAATCAAAGAGTGAATAAACAAATGAAAAAACGAACTTGTATTTCTGGAGCTTAAAGTTCAAGGGATCTGGCCGAAGGGAGAGGACAGGAAGAGGGTGCTGCTGGAAATTCGGTAGGGCAGGCCCTCTCGGCCAGCTTAACTGCATGGAATTTCTGGTGGACGTTCTCGATGAATGAACATGGTCACCTGTCTATACAGAAAGTTCACTATCATGGAGGATGGGGACTTGAGTCAAAAATGGAGGCAGGAACCTCAGTTATGAGGCCATTACAGTAACACAGGTATGAGAATTTTAGAATAAAAACTAGGTGACATTGAGGATGGAGATATGGCAGATATTGCAAGGTGCTTTAAGCAACATTGAGGCAGCATTGCTGGGCAACGCAGGGGAGAACCAATATCCACGTGTCCATGGAGTCATGTCCATTAAAGGGGCATTTACTCTTTTTTCATGAAAGCCGTCTGAGGTGAGGCCAGAGTAAAGCAAGTTTGTTTCCTTCACTATTGATTCACAATTGTCAGTATGTGGATACCAAAGATTCAGAGTCTGTTTTCATTAAAGGAATGTTTGTTTTTGAAGAAGAATACAAACATACAATTTCAAAATTAACGTATCTGTTTTTAAAAAAACACATACTATGGCCTATATAAAGTAAATGTTGCCTTTTGGTATTGTTTAAAGGGATCAGGAAAAAAGGCACAAAAATTAAACCTTAATAAAGTGGCTCAGTTCAAATAAAGACTTGAGTTATCTGCATACCAAAATTTCTTTTTTTTTAATTAAATCTATTGAGGTAAAAATGGCTAGTAAAATGACATATAGGTTTCAAGTGTACATCTCTGTAATACATCATGTACTGTGTTTCCCCAAAAATAAGACTGTGTCTTATATTAACTTTTGCTCCAAAAGACTCATTAAGGCTTATGTTCAGGGTATGTCATCCTGAAAAACCATGCTAGGGCTTATTTTCCAGTTAGGTCTTATTTTGAGGGAAACACGGTCTACATCACATTGTGTGTTCACCACCCAGAGTCACTTCTCCTTCCCTCACTATGTATTTGACAAAACTTCTTGGTATTCCAAGAAATACCACACAGAATATGGTAAGGGCCAGGCCAAAACTGAGCTTTAGGTCCTTTGGAGAGGATAAGACAAGCACACAAGTAACTATTATTTAAGGCAGAAAACAATAAGCAAATAAGAACAGGCCATGGGAGTTTAAAGAAAGACATACTCCTATTCCATTTGGAGGATCAGAAAAAGTTTATAAAGTAGGTAGCATTTTAGATAGGCTTTGAGAGGTCATTGGCATGAGAGGCTATACAGAGGGAAAATACTGTAAGCTGTTCGTATGCATAGAAATCTTAGTCCATTCATATGATCATCAACTTTCCACTGGGCTCTCTACCAAATTCCTGAATAGAATGCATATTTTTTAAAAATATTTTCCCTGTAAAGAATGACGATTGTAATATTTTTTGGTATTTCTTTTGCTAACTGTCATATTATCTTCCATCCAGTGCTACCTCAGGTGGAATTAGTGTTGCAGTGTAACCAGCACGCGTTTTGGAGCCCACAATAAAAATTAAAGTGTGACAGCAAACTTTTATGAAGCATCTACTCTGTGCCAGACACTTTTAACCCTCACAGCATACCTATGTAGCAGGCATTATCAGCCACACTTTTCGATGGTGCAACCGAGGCACAGAGGCATTCTGTCACACTCTCAAAGTGACACAGCTAGTAGATGTCGCAGCTGGACTCAACTGATTTAACCCCAATTTTTCACTGGTAAAAGGAAAGGTGGATAAAAAAAAAAAAAATCACCCAAGTTTGTTGTGATGATTATGTTAGATTGCGGTTATAAAGCACCCAGCTGAGAATCAGGCCCTAAGAGGCACTCATTTCCTAGTGGCTGTAATTATTACTGAATGCATCCCAATTTAGCAACTAAGTCATTTCTCACCAGTCAAACCTTTAATAAAACTTCTCAGCACACGGCCCTACCTCGTGCCCAGGGCTCGCTGGCTTCAGGGCTCCAGCTGAGGCCATCTGGTTTCCACACCTCTTAAGGATATCAAGAGTGTCCTATTTTACACTCTCAGACATCTCCTTGTGATACTGACAGTCATCAGGTAAAACTCCCACAATTCGCAGCATTACAGACACATCCCCATCTTATAGATGCGAAATGGTTGGCACCCATTTACAGCTGGAACATTCCTAGTCCACAGGGAACTCATTACCTTAGAGGTACTGTATTTATTCCAATGTTGTTTACTTCCCTATTCACAATGAAAGCCCTTAGGAAGATCATCTCATCTTAGAACTAAATCTACTCACTGGAATTATTTAGTGGTTGTTGTCTTTCCTCTAGATAATTCCTGCTTTCAACAACTGTCTTGTCTCCTTTATTCAATTAGAGGGTTTATAGCCTGTTTCAGTATCTGCAGTATTGTTTCCAAGCCTTTCACTGGCTTGGTTACCTTCCCTTGGCCGTTCCTTTCTCTGTAATTATCTCTTAAAATAGGCATCCAGAACTAAATGATATCCCTTCTTTATCCAGATCTGCCTGTAAGACAACATTTGCTTCCTTAACAGTCTCATCATATTGTTCCCTTTTAGGTGTTTCTTTAAAACACCTAACATCTTTTTCCCAATAATTATTGAATTTTATAAATTTGTGTGTATGCCTTTAAATTGGACTTTCTCATTTTCAGGTCATTTTATCTTCCTATCAAAAATTATTTCTGTTGCTTGCGTCTGTTATCAATGACAGTAGCATCTATTCCATACGGTTACCCTCTGTGATTTCACCCAGGTTGTTGAATATAGAAATAAAGCCATGGTCAGTGCTCTAATGGAGGTTTGCTTCCAAATGGTGTTTCCATTTAATCTGTAGCATCTCTACTTTACAAATGGGCAACCTATCCACTTATTGTTCTGAGCTCACGCTGGAGATTTTTTGCCCAGTCTTCATATTCCTTTGTTTGTTTTTCTGGAACACCAAATCCTATTCTCTTTGCTGGTCAAAAGCTTACCTTTTCTTCAGCTCCTGCCAATTCCAGAAAAGGTTATCAGTTCCCAGATTCCTGTAACATTCCAAGTTCAAAAAGGAGGGGAGACACCCTGGGGGAAGACTGGGCTCTTGGGAACAGTAACTCAATTCATTCCCCTCTCCTCTTCTTCTTCACTCCAAGGTGCCCTCAGCTCTAGGCAAATGGAACTTACCACTGTTTCCTGAATATGCCCAACCTTTCTCAGCTCTGTATCTGTGTATAGACCTTTCCCTCCACTTCTTTGTTCAAATTCCTATACTTCCTTCAAGTCCCAGTTCCAAGTTTATCTGCTCTGTAAAATTTCCAGCACTTCCCTGGGCATGAATGAGTTGCTTAATCTTACATTGCTCATATACCTATTAGTTATCATATTGTAAATATCTGTCGACAAACGTATCTGATATTCCTAGTAGACTGTGATCTCCTCCAGGGCAGAGCCATGTCTATGGAAGTGTAAGGACCTACAGTAGTACTTGCCCCAGGGAAAACACTCAATAAATCTTTGCTAAAGAAATAAATGAATGGGAAAATACAAAAGACATCATAGCATTTTAAGAAAACATTCTAGCAACTAAAGGAAGAAGGATAAACCAAGATAGAAAATGCATGGATTTGTTTGTAAACATATATATTTTAAGCTTGGTAGTTGAAAAGATTCTTTAATCTTTTTATGTATCCTGATTCTTCAGAGTTAACAACCACAAACACGAACCACACAAACTATAAAACCATCTGACATTAATTTGAATCCCTATGTCCTCATTTTTTGTCCAAAAGCTACATTTTACCAAAAAAGAAAAAAACAATTCTGGCATATTGGAGTCAAACTTTTCCATATGGAATTGGCATTTAAGTAAATGTTCTGGGGTTGAAAATAATCAGACCTAGCTTTTTTAGAATAATATTATCATTGCATTTTTTTACATACATAGTCCAAATGTTACAGCAAAGAACAAGAAAATTTCTGAAGTTGAATAGATGTGAAAAAAATTTATAATTTTAGTACCCATTAACTTATGTTATAATAAATGACATGATATAGCTATGAACACATAAGACATCAAAATAGAGAATATGTACTCTAAGGCTATTTTCAAGTTACACAGACCAATATAATTTATTAGTTCTAGGCTAACAAGTGATTCACTGAAGCTTAAAACCCTTAGGTATCCTAATAGAATACAGAAACCTCCGTTGTTTATTAGAATCCTTTCTTTTATCATTATAAGAAACAAAATTATTTTCTTTCTCACGCTATTTGCAAAACAACAAACAATAGCTCTGGGCATATGAAATATTTTCCAATAAGCTGTTATTCATTCAACAGAAATGTCTAATTAAAAGGACAATTCCCTTTTCTTGTACTTAAAGACTGAAGTGTAAACTCTATCATTAATTTAGAACTTTTTTGAAGAAGCCAAGCATATGTGCCTTAAAACTTCTAAAAGACCAATCAATATATATTACCTGAATAACCACCCTAAACTTGAACCCTGTTTGCAAGCCATCATGATGGCAAAGGGAAAAAAATACAAAACCTCATCATTGTACTCTAAAATGGCATATAGGCTCCATATAAAGTTAAAACTACCAAGTACGGAACAATCATAAAACAATTCAAAAACCACCCAACAGAAAGGTATACATATGTTTACGAAAGACGTTTGCAGTGTGTTCATAGTAGGACTGTCCAAAATAGTCAACAACAGGAAATCACCCCAATGTCTATCAAGAGTACACTGGGTAAAATGTGATACTTTCATAGAAAGGGATACTATACAGGAATGAGAAGGGTTGAACTTCAACTACAGATAAGTCGCACAAATGTAATGTTAAGTGAAAGACACAAGACACAAAAGTGTATATAATGGATAAATCCATTTACATAAAATTCAAAACTAGACACAACTAGAGTGTTGGATGTCACGGCGGTTGTGACTCGTGAAGAAGGCCATTACTGGAAGGGGATAAAAATAGCTTCCAACATGCTGGCAATATTCTGTTTCTTGATTCTGGTGCAAGTTACACATTTGTGTTCGATTTGTGAAATTTATTGATGATTTACATGTTTCTGGATGTTATGTTTCGGTTACCTATCGTTACATAACTAAGCATGCCAAGACGTAGTGGCTTAAATCAACCATTTATTTTGTTTGTGCTTTTGTGGGTTAGAAATTTGAGACAAGCTCGGTCTGAGATCTCATGTTTGCTAACATGGTATCCACTGGGGTGACTAGAAGATGGAGACGTCAATGTTAAGATGGCCTCATTCCGTCATCCCTCACATGTCTGGCACCTTGGTGTATCTTGACCTCTCTCTCTCTCTCTCTCTCTCTCTCTCTCTCTCTCTCTCTCTCTCTCTCTCTCCTCTTATGGTATTTCATACTTCAGGGGCTCCCCACATGGCTCAGCCTTCTCATAGTATGCTGCTCTCTGAATAGCCACACTCCCTAGTTGGTAGCTGGCTTCAAGAAGGAGCATCTCAAAAGCAAATCTTCCAAGCGACCCAGACAGAAGCTGCAAAGCATCACATGACCTAGCCTTGGGAGTCATTGGTCAACAGCAATTTACAAGGCCGGCCCATAGTCAAGGAAAGGGTGCTACCCAAGGTGTGACTATTGGGAGAGTTCGTTCATTGGGACACCAGTTGCAGCAATGTACTACCATTTAATCAAAAGCTTAAAATATATATAAGAATTCATTCATTCATGTAATTGAAACTCAGTCACTGAATTCCTGATAAATACTAAGTATACTAGATGAATACGATATGGCTGAAAATATAATTACATGCTAAAATATAATACTCAGGTAGCACTTCCTGGCCACACTACATATTCACAGTAATACCCATCCAACTCTTTGCTCAATTCCATTGCGCTCATTTTCTCCTATATTCAGTTTATTAAAAGACTTCTATGCACCTGGGAATGTAAGAGATTAAAGAAAGATATATACTAATATTTATTTGTTTCACTTTAAACATATTGTTCATTCATTTACTCTCCAGGTTCACAACAGCGGTAGTACTGCACTAGTAATTAATTATAGGGAATAAAAATGCAAAAAAGGCACAGTTCCTGCTTATAGGTTTTTAGAGAAAAGCACAATGAATAAGATGTAGAGACAGAAATGCACAGGTTGTTAACATGAACCATATTCATTGGCTCACTTGCTCATAATAGTTCAAAAGACTGGGAGACCCCAACCAGAAGTCCCTGAGTTCGGACTGGTTTTCAATAGGTCATAGTGAGTCATTATGAGACAAGTTAGTTAGCATGTTGCTAGGTAGACAGGGGGGTCCCTGGTGGAACAAAAAAAAAAAAGCAGCCAAATCCTGAAATTCCAGGTTCTGGAATGTCTCCTTCACTGCAGGACAGAGATATGAGAATATGCCTTGAGGTTAATAAATTATCTCAAATCCCTTTTGGCTGAACAAAGGAGTAGATCTAGTAGATAGGAAGGGGTTATTTTGTTAATCCCTTCGGCATGGGCAAACAGGACAAACCTGATAAATGAATTCCATTAGAAGCTCCAGCCCCCTTCTCCAAGCAGGCAAGGGAAAGTATAAAAGTAAAAGCCTTTCACCTTAGCTAATGGGCTTCCCAGTTTCGGGTACCCCCTCCCACTCAAGAGCTGCAACCTCTTCTCCTGCTTTTAATAAACTATCTTCCTTTACAGCTCCTTGCCTCTGCCTGTTCTGTGTCCATTCTTCAGCCTCACAAGACAGGATCCCTGCCTACACCCAGAAATTGCCAACAGATCCTACATCAATTACACCTTTTTGATGGTATCACATAATCTGATCGCCTAAAGAAAGGGATAAAGGAAAGGCCATAGCCATACATTCATTAGGAAATTTAATTTCTTAGCAGTGCAGGAAGGATTGAGAGAGAGTGAAGGCGGAAACCAGTTGAGAAAGATCCAAAAAGAGGTGCAAAGGACCAACCTGAGAACTGGGAGGAGAAATGCACAGCAGGGGTGACATCAAGAGCTAGGTCTGAGGTACAGGATACCATAGAGATCAGATGTGAACACAAAAACTGTCCACTTTTATTCCTATAGTTATGACTAATTTCATATCCAATTGTTTATCTCTTCATATAAATAAAATTGAAAGAGACCTAAGCAATAGATCTGAAACCAATTATTTTTTGAATGACATCATTATTATCTCTAGGTTAGGAGAACTGTCATAACTATTCATTGCAGTAAAGGTTGAGTAACTGCTACTTCATATTAGTTTTATACAATCAGCCCCAAGCAAATCCTCAGAATTTGCATGATTAACAGTAGGAATATTTTTTCACCCTCATACTTGTCCAACCATACTTATTTTAATCTACCCAAAAAAAATTAAAATTAAAATTAAAAAAGTCAACTCCCTTTCATTCATCCTTTTGTTATTCCTTAATGAAAAAAATTAACTCCAAAACTTAATAAAGTAGAATATTTCTAAGCAGGATTTTAGCTGATTTCATGCCATGTTATAAAAATATAGTATGCATTAAAATACAGATTTTAGATATTTATATACAGAAATAGATAATATATATCTACTCAAATATATTTTAGACCATGACATAAAAATGCTCAAAAATTTCAAAATCAAATTTATTAGAATGCTTTAAAAACTCTACAGAGTTTCATTTATTTTTATTTTTTCAACCTATCAATCACACAGTTTCTTCTTAACCAGCAAAATCACATTTCATCAGTCCGGAGTGGTACCACAAAAGCAACACTGAGAAAGGAGCTTGCAAATGAAGTTCCTATAACTGACTTTAAGAAAGTTGTTTATCAGAGCACAGCAAAGCAGTTTTTAGCAATAATTCATCTTTTATCCAATTTTCAGGCTAAGTGCAGAAAGGTAAATGTAAGTACAATTTTATAATTCAGAAAACATTGTCTTGATTATTTACAGCATATGTTACCATCAGCCAACAAGATACTTAACTCCTACTATGTAACAGACATACACTAAGTTCTATGGAAAATACATGGGGGGAAAAAATGTGTTAAATTGTGCAAGTGAAAGCACCTGGGAAGTTAGAACAATTGAAAAAGCATTAATACTTGGAGTTAATACGTAGGTTCTAATCCCATTTCACATTTAACTCACTATCTATGTGTTCCAAGGCTCTTATTGACATCACTCTTCCCAACTGTAAAACGTCTGACTTACTTTATTATCAGGCACAAATACGATAATGCTTTGTCAACTGTGATGTCCACGCAAATAATTATTACCAAAACCATATAAATTGCAACGCAAGGATGATATATGAGCTATAAAATACATAGAAGATAACAGAAAGTAAGAATGGTATGGGCTAGATTAGGAAGAAATGTCATTACCAGGAGGTGATATTTGAATTCGGTCTTAAACGTCAAGTGAATTGGGATATTTGACAAGAGCAGAAGAGTTATCCCAGCAGAAAGAATACCATAAAGCAGAGGCAGAAAGGTAGGTCTGCAACATGTTTATTTGGATTACTTGAGAACCAAACTAACCCTACAGGAGGGATTCTTAGGCGTAACTATAGTAGGAAAGTTTGGACAGATATGGTAAAGACCTTTTTATAAAGGCTCTAAAATGTCAAGTTGAGATGTTAAGATGTGTGAGATTCAAGGAGGTGACTCTATGACAAAAGAAATAAAAAGGTGAAAAGACTTTTTTCATTGTTATATCTCCCCTGGAGAAAGAGAGCTTCATTCATAGAATAAGCAATAAAGGTCTGGAGACATTTGGAAAGGGGAATCAACAGGGCATTGAGACTGGTTGATAGGGGGTGAAAGATAAGGAGACAAAGACAACACTTAGCCTTCCAGTCCAGGGAGACTGGAGAAGACCGATTACAGAAAGGAGGTAGGGTGGGAAAGAGGGTGAGTATCTTCTAAGGGAAGATGATGAATTCAATTTCACACATGATGAGTTGGAGGCGAAAGTGAGACATACAGTGGAATGTCCTGCATGTAAAAGCCATGACATTGAGACTCAAGATCTTAACTGGAATAATATATTTGAACTCACTTTTTTCCATTGTAGAGGCCCTGAGGAATTGATAATCCTCGTGAAAAAAAAATTAAAATTGTGTACAAAAGAGAATGAGAAGGTAAAAATGAGAGTTGGAAGCAAAGACAATAAATACAGAGTTTCATCATGAACGCAAGGGATGCCCTCCAAGGAAGGAATTTCAAAAAAGTGACACTGAGCCACATCACATGCCACAGAGAAGCAGAGGGAGATGAAAATCGGGACGGAGGGAAGAGAAACGGTTAAAAGATGGTCACTGGAAAACTTCAGGAATCTTTTTTTCTAAAAACAGGGCTCAGGAAGCCATGTTGGGAAGAGTTCAAAGAAAGCAGGAAGCTGTCATACAGCAACGTGGTCAAGGAGTCTGAAAGTTTGGGACAGAATTTCCACCACAGCTACAGGCGGCAATGAGATTCAGACGTTTCACTCATACTTTTCAATACAAAAGACCTGCTTAATCTGACGGCATAAAGTTATCCTACAGAGAGGAAGAAATGAAAGGGATACTTCCTTTTTCCTTCTTCATATATAATACGAAGTTCTATGGAGTTTGCCAATGGACTTTATTATAGGAATTACTGCAACCAGAAATCAAACTATTACTATCACAGCCAAGAGCAAAGGCATCCGAATCTCTAACAACAGTGAACTTTAATTATACTTTTAGACAGAAGAGATGAGACCAAAATAAAACAAAACAAAACTAAGGTCATCTATCACATCAAACCCTAGTGGCTTCACATAAATCAGTTTCTTGCGTTTCAAATCTCCCTTGGTATACATATGCTTCTAGTCACAAATTGGCACTTAGAAAATAACCTTGCATATCTCATCACAACAGAGAACTTTGGAACATACATCAGAACCTTATGGGAGTCCTCTAAAGACTTTAAAATATTAATTTCTACACATCCTTATTTCCCTAAATAGCTTACTTTCTTTCTCACTAATCACTATTGTCTTATTGCTTTGCTCAGATACATGGAAAATAATTAGTTGACTGCTTTCAACTTAAGTTAAATCGAAATTTTAATAATATATTTTCTACTACCTGTATTTCTCATTGCTATTGAAACATATTATTAGGTGACCACTGAATGACAGACATCTCCTTATAAATGTAGTCTCCTAGCTAATTTCATTTCTCTTTAGCTTATTTTTCAATGTTTAGGTACCTCTTAGTTTTATAAATTAATTTTGTCAGGATATCCTTTTTCATCATTCATTTTATTATCCATATTATCTACTTTGTTAAACTCTTAACATGTACAGATCTGACTCAAGTTTGTAGTCCCTTACTAGACTTTAAAAACCTTTCCAATATATGGTGAACATTGCAAGAATTTTTCTCAACAAAGGATTGAAAAAAAAATTATATACCTTAATATGATATTGAGTACAACTCACACCAATTCATTCCAAAAACATTTATGAACACCTACTATGTGTTAGGCATTGTTATAGGGGTTGAACAAAGAACAATAAACTAATGGTCATGAATCCCTTCCCTTCCCTTCCCAAATGTGCTCACTTTCTAGTGGAAAAAAGAAGCAGACATAAACAAAATAATTAAGGTATTTAATATGTCAACAAGTGCTTTAGAGAAATTAACACAGGGAAAGCGAATGGGGAGTACTGGGCTAAAAAGGGAAGGGTTGCAACTTTGGAATACGATGCCAGAGAAGTGGCAAAGGCCTAACAAAAGCGAAGCAGTTGGCTAGAGGATATCTGGGAGGAGAGTGCTCCCAGCAAAGCGGACAACAGTGCAAAGGCCCTGAGGCAGGAGCATGCCCAGCAGGATCCAGCATCAGCAAAGAGAAGATTATGATGAAAAGAGGAGGAGGGGAAGAATGGCAGGAAATGAGATCATAGGGTCCTGCAGGCCACTAGCGAGACTCTGGCTTCTCCTCTGAAGGAGATGAGAACTGTTTGGAGGGATCAGAGCAAAGAAGTGAAATGACCTGACATAGTCCTAAAGAATCACTCCAGCTACTCTATAAATCCCTGGTTACAGGGATGCAGGAGACCAAGACAGAAGCTGCTGGATCAGGGTCACAGTAGCGGACAGAGGTGGTGAAAAGTGAGTAAAGTCTAGAAATGTTTTAAAGATAGAACTAAAAGGATTTGCCAGTATTAGATGAGGGATATGAGAAAAAATTGTCATTCACAGACATGAGTAAGATCTCAAGAGGATGAGGTGGCAGGAAGGGAGCAGGAGGGGGCAGGGGAGGTGATGGGGAGTTTGGTTTGGGCCATGTTAATTTGAGACATCTCCTCATATTAGACATCCGGGAGGACAGGCAGAAATTCAAGGCTGAAGTTCGGGATGATCACCAAGGGAATAAAGGTAGGTAGATAAGAGAAAGGGTCAGAGCAATGAATCCTGGGGCTCCAGGAAACATATACGGCTCCAACAGTGACATGTCATGGAGAAGAATAACAACCAGAAAAGGACACTGAGATGGGAGCACAGAGGCAGGAGGGAAGTGAGGCGAGTGCGGTGTCCTGGAAGGAAGTGAGGAGAGAGGATCAATCACTCCTTTAGGTAAAATAAAATGAGGACGGGGCCCCTGACCATTGGTTTGAGCCACATGGATGTATCACTGGCGACTTTGACAAAGGCGTATTTGGTGGGGTGCTGCAATGAAGCCAGCAGGGCTGGGTTCAAAAGAAAATACGAGGGGAGTAATGTGAATGTACCTGCGTCTTCAGCCTAACTCGCTTTCTGTTCTTGGGGTGTGGTCGTGGGACTCTGCTTCCTTCTACCCATCTTCTCCCTTGTCACTTACCTCCATGTAACCCTGACGCCACCATCTCTCTGGGGTATCTCTACAATAACTAATAATGACAGTTGTAAGACTAATCTTCACGCTGTCCTTTATTACAAAGTACTCCATTTATCTCCACATTTCTCCCCTATGCTGAGATAGCACAGGGCAGATATATAGAACAGGTGGCTTGGGAGCAAGGGCGGAGGTGTGCTCTCTTGCAAGCCAGTGAACCCCTTTGAGCCTCCTTTTATTTCCTATGAAATTGGGAGGCAAATCCCTACATCACGGGCCTGTTGTGAAAGTTAATGTAACATCATAAATTCCCATCACACAGGAGGTGTGTGGCACCCATCAGTTATTTTTCCTAGTATGTAGAGGAAGGACCAGAAGTCAGGTCTCACTGTACCAAGTAGCCAAGCCAATTTAACTACTTTCCTCCTGCACAGTCAAAAAAAAAGGATTCTTTTTTGTCAGAGATTTACGTATCTAAAGAACTAGAGTCTCGAAAGAGTACAAATTTAACTGGAAAAAAAAGCCTGTTCTGGCCCATGATTGTGGTCACTCTGCCTCATTTCTGGTCATTTTGACCAATTCAGTAATGTCTTTCTTTTCAGTGGTGCTTTTAAAACGATAAATGCATTCTACTTCTCAAGTCCTTCTGTGTTCCTTCCTCTTTGTTATCTCACAGCTCTCTCACCTTTCAAGGAAGCAAGCACACAAGTTAAATCGCACTGATCAACGTTTTAGAGGCACAGTGGAAAAACATTATTTATCTGAATCCTTGATTGATAGGTATGTTAATGTCATTTTATTCATTTTCCTGTATTTCTCAACCCTACCTCCACATTAGAATCAGCTAGGAAGCTTTTTAGAAATACTGATTCCTGACTCCCCACCTCGCCTCCCCGTTATCCTGTGATTCAAATTAAGTTGGTCTGAAGTGAAGGCCTCATCATATTCCCCACTGATTCAGTCTTTCCAACATTTGCTGGGCTTAGTGGGTTGGCATTTTCCAGTTCCCCTGTGCCCAACAAAGCCATTCCTACAGTCTGTTGCCTCTAAAGCCAATCTGTCAGATGACTCTTCCTGACTCAAGGCTCAATTCTGCGATTCTGTTGCTCAAACCTCCCCTATCTCTCCATTGTTCTAAGAGTTCTAGATGCTTCTTCTGGCATTCAAGGCCATTCACCGCCTGACCCCAGGCCACCTCGATCACCCACCACTCCTCTATACTAACCCTTCTGTCTGACCATTTTGATCACTGTTCTACAAAAACAAAACCAAAGAACAAGGCAGCCTTTTCTAAAATCTCCATCAAAAGTATACTCCACTCAAAAACCACAGGCCTTCACTCTTTTGTCACTAGAGTGACAGATGTGCAACCAGGCTCTGTCCTGACCCTCCAGGCTCTAGTCTAGAAGGTTCTGAGTAGCCTAGCGTATAACATCAATTGTATCACCATCTCGGAGGAGGAAAATGATTTTTTTCCTCATTTATTTCACATTTCTTACTCTGAAGTCAAAAGACGGATTACCCCTTGATCAAGAAAACATGAGTTTGTAGCTAATAGTGTGAGAACGCTTGACTCCAAGTGTTTTTGGTGTATTTTCCCAAACTGTCAGACTAACCCAATCTCTGTAGGGGGTTGGTGAGGCTGAGAACTCAAAGGAAAATGTCAGCCTTTATTTCTAAATTGGTTCCATCAGAGACATAGAAGCGTGAAAACAGATTAGGGGTATTGTTATTTTTACTGGGATAATTAATCTCGTGTTGTTGAAAAGCTGATAATCATTACAGTATTTCTTCTTAGGAATGGCTCTCATCTGTCGTTTTGGGGTTTGGGTTGTTTTTTTTCTAATTCATTTTTGGTTTTGGTTTGGTGTGGCAGTTTGAAGACTAAACAGTATCTGGACCTTACTGTTTTACATGAAATTTAGAGGCTTGGACTCCAGAAAACAGATCTTAACCTCACTGTCAACAACTGTTACCCAAACATATACCATCAAGTTAATAAACAAAACCACTTTGTTCTGTGCCTTCCTAAAATGGAGATAACTGATTTTCCTACTTATTTTTTCATACTTCCTGAATCTCTAAACAAGTCATAACAACAGTATCAACAATCACGGGGCAGAAGTATTTAAGGTGCTGGGAATTAGAATAAATCGAGCTACAGAAACTTGAATTACAGGATGTTAAGACTGGAGTCAGGCTCAGATGATGGGCAGAAGAGTCTCTAAGAGTCTGTTGCTTTTGTTTGGAGCAACCCATTTCACCTCTGCCCACCTGGGACCATAAATGAACTGAATGAAGACACTTCTAACATTTACACAGTGGTAGCAAAGTGACACTGCTGGGCCAAAATAAACAGCAACCTTCAAACAAGTTGTCGGGAAAGTTTGCAAGCTTTTCCTAAAGGCTCAGTCTGTAAATAAGACTAGACTTGATTTATTAAGGAAGGTCCTGGTGTCTGGTCAGTATTCTTTTGAATTATACAATAATCATAAAACATGAATAAACCTTTCTAGATGGAAAATGGATGAAGGGAATAACTATAAACCTATTGGCGCCAATGATTATTCTAATCACCTAAGGAAATAAGTTTAATAAAAGCAGTTAAAATCTAGCATCTCTCCTTGTTACAAATGTTGGTCCTACTCTTTATTATTACCGGACCAGCCACCCCTCAGAAGTTATCACAAGCCTCAAGTCCTTACTCTAAGCTACCTAGCAGGCTGGGAAAATCATCTCTGTCAGAGGATCCTGAAAGGGAAGGGGTGCAGGGGAGGACCAGACCAGAGTGCGTGGGAAGGGGCTAAGCAGCAGGAAATACATTTCTCAAGTGTACAGCAGTGGCCGAGATCCCCGAGGATGTTTCCTTGGCTCTGTGTCACAGACTACAGAGAGCTCAGCTGTGTTAACCCTTGACCCCAGTTCCTTTCATGACCCTCTGAGTGTCTAGATGTTATCTCAGACCAAATTCTGAACCCAGCCTAGCTTCCCAATGACCAACCCAAGGGCAGTCACAGTGCCCTTGATTAATGAGCATTATCAGCACTCCACTGCCTCTTGGGACTTTGGCGCTGATGACCTGGATGAGCGCTAAGATACTGAACAGAGCAAAGGAAAATCTCACAGCCCCTAAGTAAAGAGCTACTGATGAGATTGAATATTTTGTTACAGAGTTAAAGGGACGTTCTATATCTGACTTCCCTCTAGGCACTGCATCTTGCATTATTTCTTTAGACAAATCGACTTGCCTTTAAAGTTCACTGCAAATATTCTGTACACATTTTTGTGGTTGGTTTAGCACAATGGCTGTTCGTGTTAAGGCTGGTTTTTGTCCCAGTTTTGTCAGAATCACACCACAGTCAAAACCAGTGCCACTGATAAAGGAGAGACAGGCACCCCAAGTTTTGTTTTTCTGGTTTTTTTTGGTGTTTCATTTTTCTATTTTTTATTTTTTACTTTGAAACAATCAGGTAGACAAGTCACAAACAGCACAAAGAAGTGAATGGAACAGATTTCAACTTTCTGTGGTAATTGTGTTTGCACTTCCTTTCACTTTTATGATGTATTAGCCATAGAATGGTCTCGAAAGAGAAACGGAAGAGGAAAGCACAGAACCTTATCAAAAAATACAGCCAGCTAAATCCCTTTCCTTCAGTTATACTTTTTGTTGAAGTCTAACGTAAGTATAATTATTCACCAATTTCTATTCTGAAGTTGGTGATGACGGTAGCAATAAATCTATTTCCTTTCCTTTGTGCTACAAACTCAGTAAACTAAAGAATGAAGCTCCACAAAAGGCTGCTTAACAAAATATCATTTAGAGAACTAACTGAAAAAAATCTTCAGCACCAAAATCCGAGGTCCCAGACTCTACTAACAGGAAGGCAAGAAACAAGACCTCAGGATACTGAGGAGAAAGGGAATATTTTCCACAGTCCTTACGTGACCTTTCCTTTCACCCACAGGCTCTGACAGTGGCTCCCAATGTCACTTCATAGGTCACAAAGGGGCTGCATCCAGCTGTCCACACTTCTCAAGGGAGTCATTTCTATAGGGCCATGCAGGAGACAAAACCGAGGAACAAGGCGGGGGAGGGGTTGCAAGGTACAATCCTTACCCTTCCGGTTCCCTCTCAGGGAAAGACCTTAAGCAAGTAAAACATACGAAAGCACTTCATACCTTAGCTTTTAACTCACATCTGGGGTTATCTAAAGTCACAGTCATAACACTGGCTTTCGGTGCTGCTGCACATTCAAAAGCTCCAACCCCTCAGCCTCCACCAGCTTGTTCAATACCTCAGGCCCCTAGGGGCTAAAGGACACTTCGTTTCCAGCAGAAGCTTCTGGTTGCAGTCCCCACTAGACACAAAGCTGCTGTGACCCAGAACCTACTGTCAAACACTGTACAGAAGAAGCTCCTCCATGGTACAGACATATAACATAGAATGAGATAGCGTGTTTTAGTTTGCAGTTCCAAAGCTATATGCCTATTATGTTAAAGTCAATGGAAATGAAAAATGGCAGCTAAAGAATTAATTAGTGAAAGCTTTCAATCTTAGAGCCACTATGCTTTTGCTAATCTTACATTAGCAATGTATATCTGGGTTTAATTTCATCTATAAATTATAACTATACTGGAGAGTTAAACAAGAGACCTGCTTAGCACTTTCCTCTTGGTTATCATCTGTTAAGGTTAACAGTAAAAAATAAATATTATTTTCCAATATTTTTAGACTTACAAAAAGAAGTGTGGCAGAAAGGAGTGAATTCCTGTCTTTTCGTCCTATATAAAATGTGAAAACACACATGGATTTTTATTCCCTGTCTCTGCTTCATTCACTCTCTTTGCCATCTAAATGGCTGGATAATATAGCATACATTTTACTCATTTGTCTTGCATCTCCTCGTTTATAGTGGGAGCTCCATGAAAGCAGGCATTTTTCATTCTTGTATGTATCCTCTCAGCCTAGAATAGTGATTGGTTCACAGTAGGTGCTCAATAAATATGCCCTGAAACATTATGAATCAAAATATCTGGACTCTATGTTTTTTTAAAACAATTATTGGAAAAGACAAATCATAATGGTTAGCATATTAGGGTATTATTTAAATTGACCTAACACATAAATTACACTATGCTGAAAATAAGGTTTTTCACAAGTTAAGTAAGTTGATTTAGGAAATGAATACAAAATATCATTCTGATTCCATTTTGTGGTCATTTCTTTACAGATTATTTAGTTCTGTATTTATTTAAAAACTTACCGGAAATTTCACTTAACACATATCACATACTAAAGAAAATTCTAGAATATCATAGAGGCGTTGGAACTTTGAATTCTGACAGGCTGGAAAAGAAATATTTGTAGCGAAGATATGAAACACAATATAGTGAAGCTATATATATATTTTTTTCTTTAAATCTGGTTAGCTGACTTTTTCTTTAAACAAAAATTTATTCAAATATCCTGCCTGACTACCTGAGTCCCTCATTAACATCTGCTTATATTTTCATGATGCCATTAAAGTTGACTCTGACCCAACTCTTCAATTACAGAAATGTGTATGTTTAAAATTAAGAATCCATTCAAGTATCGACTAAACTCTCAAATTTTCTGACAATCTAACTTATGTTCCTTATAATTAGGCCAACCTTCAGTATAAACTTGAAAAAACCTTAAATCCCAAAGTATAATTGCTACCCTCAAAAATTTCACCATACAGAGAAGGTACAATTTATATTTGAGAAGTTTAGCCCACTGAAAAATACACAGCAGAGATGTCAACTTCTCATGTTTTAATTGAAAACTGTACTCATTTATCCACAACATGGTTCTTCTTGGACTATAAAAATATACATATGATTGTGCTAATTGTCCTTGCTAGAAACTGAGAAAAATAACCCCATCTATATAACATGGCCTATTTATCAAACTTCATTCCTGACTACCAGAATGCTACCTACTGTCCCTTATCTAACTTACCAAAAGAAGTAGGCCTGGCAAACAGAACACCTCCAGGAATAATGACCATTTTAATTATGGATTCACTTAATTTGTGTTTAAATTACATTAAGGCTTTCAACCAATGTGACCCATACAATATCCATTGAATACAGAGCAATACACTGATATTAGAGAACAAATGGTATGAGTGTGTGTGTGTGTGTGTGTGTGTAAAATTAACCTTTGCTTCAAACATGATTTAATCATGTATAGGATAAACATGGGCTATATTTAACACATAAAACAAAAGCTCAAATCTACTATGAAGTACTAAGTAAATAAGCACAGAAAGACCCAAAACGATCCAAGAGGAATAAAATTAAGCTGAAACTAGTCTCAGTAATGATGTACATTAACAGATAACCAACAAGAGAACCAAGGTTGTCTGTTTTGAAAAGGTTCATGGTGTGCCATCATTTCTGTGAGGGAAATGGCTGATATCTGGGCAATCTTTGGCTCCTGAGTACCTGCCTGTCTCTGACCTGTCTTGGATTGACCATGAGCGTCTGTTGCTCTCTTGCTCTTGACTGTTTGCCTAAAATTAGCTATCTTCCTGTCTTCTAGTTTCTGTATACTTCTGGAGTCAACAAGTTCTGCACCCCAGTTCCAACATCTGCCTTGGTTCTGACTAATCACACAGCTTTCACAACCTAGAAATGCCCAGGCCAGTGAATCGCCAGCTGAATCTTGGAATAGCTGCACAATGGATCTACTCAGAATCCCCACTCTCCCACTTAGGAATTGACCAGTGTGTTCTTCAGGTGTGAGTTACAATGATACAAGCCTTGAAGGCAGTTGTGAGTTGTGAGTTATACATGAGTATGCAGTGCCTGACATATAACAAACACATAATAAATGATGATTTCCATATTATCCTGGGATATTTTTTAGAGACTTCAGAAAAATTTAAAAATTACACCAAATCTCCAAATTGCTTCAAACTCTTTCTGTAGTGAAAGCCAGTGGGGAAAAAGAAAACTTTAGAGAACTCTTACAAACATGTGAAAAGATAGATAAATATTAGCTGGATTTCTATGTGGGCAAGAATATATCATTATAAGGAAACACAATCCAAATTATATTTTAAGTACCATAGGTTCTTACAGTAAAGGAATCCAAGAATCAATATAAATGATTTGCTGAGGACACAAGCCTAAAATATCACTGGGGCCCATCATGTGGCAGAGACTACACTTTGCCCCTCAGTATTAATTCTCCACATGTTTATTTTACTATAGAGCTCCCAAAGTTTCACCTTGTACACATAGCTGCCCAACTACACAACATACTTCCCAGTCTTCCTTGCAGCTGGTTCAGCCATGTTACGAAGTTCTGACCAAGAAGATGAGAGTAAAAGTAATGTGTGGAATTTGTGTCCCACCCTCCAGCCCCCTGGGGCTGGAATGTGAAAGGGGTCTTGGTAAGCCAGTGTCAACCATACCAACAAGAACACCCTAATTTATTGGTTCCCCAACCTTCTTTGCACAATGGAACCGGCTCTCTCTCCTATGGACACTGATTTAATCGGTCCTAGGGGACAGCGGAGAAATAGATAGAAGGAATGGGCGTCTGAATGACCTAATGAAGCTGAGCTGCTTACTCCCCTGGAACACTGTTGGGCAACAGTATCTAAAAATTAAATAACCAGAGCTCCAAGAGAGGATGCAAAAAAGGCCATGTTGATTACATACGGCTTTCATATTCACAAACAATCCTTCTGTGTTGTTTAAACTACTGATATTTGGCCTCAGTGAAAGCAGCTGAACAAATACCCTTATAAATATATATAATAAACACAAAAATTGTGGTCTTCAGAAAAAAGTATATAATTATGGGTGAAAAAAAATACTGTTCTTTTTCTAAAGAAAATCTAAAGTACACAAATAGCAAAAAAATGAGAGTGTGGCTTTAGCATAATCCAGGGAAATCATTGATAAGCTCGAGAAGATTCATTAAAGAAAAACTAAAAATAAATTTAAAGTATTAAGATTATTCAGTTTAAAAAGACAAAGGCAGAAAAATATATATTAAAATTTGCCAATTCATTAGAAATTTGTATACTCAATGAGAACTTAAACGCAAAATGTGAAATCCCAAAAGGATGATTTTAGGACAGAGTTAAGTAAATATTGATTCATCTAATAGGCCTATTTTTGATACATTACAGGCTAGATTGCTTTAATAAAGAAATGGACTCCTTCTGTTTCATTGCTCTGTCATTCTCAACATGTGACTTCCATTTCATGCCCCAAAATGGCTGCCCCATCACCTGTCATTACAACCTCATACCAGCCAGGGAGAACGGGGAAAGTGCATACTCCTTCATTATAAGGACACATCTTAGAAGTTACCCATGCCAGTTCTTCTCACTGTCCAGAACCTATCCCACTGTCCAGAACCCATAAATACGAGTATGTCCACACTTAACTGCAAGGGAAGCTGGGAAATGTAGTCTTAAGCTGGACAATCATGTACTGAGCTAAAGCTTTTATCACTACAGAAGGAAAGACTCTTGGATATGGGGTACCATTGGAATTCTCTACCAGAGGTCTCATTATTAAGAGGTACAGGAAAAACTGATAAAGTTGTATCTAGAATATTTTTAAAAATCTGTCAAGTGTAAAATATATAAATACAAAAATATTTCTATGCAATATATATAAACATATATTAAAGTTTTTAAAGTCAAACATGACATAGTTATACAGTGTAGGAAAATAATGAAAGCCCCCCCTTCCTCTCATCGTTTCACTTCTGGAAAAATAATGAATTATTAAAATAATCTTGGAATATGTGGATATGGAACTAACATTTAGGTAAAATAATGTCTTTCCATAGCTTCTCCCCTAAAGCTACTGACAGAAATAAAACTTTGGAATGGGAGATGTCATTTCTGGAATCCTAAAATTTCTTTCTTTGGGGCAAATAAGAAAAAAACTAGAATCCAAGAAAGCAAGGCCAAGTTGAGGCATTACAAGGCATCAAAGGAAAACATCAACACTTCTTACACAACCACTGAAAATATGTCACAATCTATAAAGTCTCTCTGACTGGCAAGAAGACAAGTTAAACAGATAATTAAAATAACAAGAGCAAAGTCAAACATAGATATTAATCCTTATTTGACTGTCTCAGAGGAACAAAGTTTTAAAATGAATAAAAATGTTTACCCATTTATACTCTATATTGCTATATTTTTGTTATAAACCCAGAGAAATCTTTTATATCAGTATTCTAAATTTAACCTGCTAGAGTCATTTCTCAAGTATTATACCATTTAACCTTTTCAAATAAAGGGCTTGCCTTTTAATGGAAAACATGCATTTTGCATTAATGACAGAACACAATGTCCTTGGCTTAGATATTCTCCAGCAAAATAGGTCCTTTTTTGTACACTATACTTAGCTATATGGCAAGACTAGAATACAACAAATTTATTCAAGGAAGTGTTTAAAAATTATAACCTCAACTTAAAATATCAATTTTCTTAAAATTACAATCATTGAACTCCTGGATCAAATGAAATAGTTCATGACAATGGGGAAAAAAAGTTTTTATTAGATGTTAGGATTTGAGTGATTAAGCTCAATACTAATGGAAAAGTGACCCAACTTTACTTTTAAGCAAGGAAACATTTCCGAAGGGATGTTTTTCCTATATATGGATTATCTGAGATAAATATAATGTTATAGATCAAAGAAATCTTGATTTTAATATGGCTAATGCAATTTTAATAAGATGAGAATAAAATTGCATCTATTATCAAAAGTAAATATTATAAATAAGATTTTTTTGAAGAATTAACATAAACAAAAAGAGCTATTTTCAGGTCAAGCTAACAGTAATCAAAACTCAAACATAATTTCATTTGGTATGAAAATATAATGCCAGCTATAGAGTACAAGAACACTCAACAGAACATTGAGAAAAAAATGTAATCACATCAAAACGTTACCAGATAAATTAATGTTTCCTTTTAAAAAGTGTGTACAATGATGGCTATGTGCATTAAATGTAATAAAGACATTCTATACAATTTGTATCATGTTTTAAAAAATTATTACAACATTATTTCCAAGATTTAAACCTAGTCATAATAGACGTAATAAATCAGTACAGATTACTGCTCTATTCTGACTTTCAAATTTATATGTTGCATTTAAGAAAGTCATATTTCAAAGAATGATTATACAAAGATATACATTACAGGAAGCAGAGTACAGCATTAGGAATAGAGACAGTGGAAATGTAATGGCTCTGTGCGATGTCGAGGGATAGTGGATGGGGCCAGGGGGGTTCACACAGTGTGAGGGATATAAATGATAAACGTCTAAGTATTTGTCTTGTGCCCCTGAAACTAATAAAATTATATTTAAATTTTTTTTTTAATTATAGTAATTATGGTATCTAAAAACAATAAATTGAAAAGGAAGGATTTTTGAAGCCAAAAAAAAAAAAAAAAAGAAACCTTGCTGTCCTGTCCCCCCCACCCCCCTTCATCTAGTACAGTACTTATCACACAATAGGTGCTCAATTAACATGTGTTGATTGAATGAATAAAACTTGCCTCAAACTGAAAAAAATAAAAAATATAAAAAAAATTAAAAATAAAGATATTATACAGACATTCCACAAACCTCAGCTATCTATGTTCAGTTCCCTTTACTATTCCTAAAAGTCTATGCTCCAAATCTTAATTATTGTTTTCGGGGCACCTCACTTCTCAGCCAATACAAACAACAAAACAAAAGCAAAACCAAAACGCAACACAAAGCAAAAAAAGAGTTCAACGCCACAGAAACATAAAGGCCATCGGGTAAAAATCTTCAACTTCTCTCTCCCCTCAAGTGACCCTTGGCCTACATCTTTCCCTCCTCCCAGAGAAAAATGTTCCTCCCTGGCCCCAAGACCACCTCCCATCCCCCGCAATCCTGAAGGTCCCTCTCACCTCCCGAGTATCTTTATTTATCTATTAAAACCTCCAGTATGCTTCTAGGATTGGAAGGGAAAAGGGTCAAGAGGCAGGCCAGGTGGCCTGAGCAAGTTCTGGACTCAGTCTGTGAGGTAGGACACACAGAGGAGAGAGAAATAAACTAGGAATTTGGGGAGGGAAAAAGAGGAAACGCTTATGACCTTCCAGGACTTTATCTACATAAGCTGATTTGAACTTCAGGCCAGCTCTGTGGGATATTATCAAATGTATTTTCCAAATATGAAACAAGGCATGAAGAGGCCATGTCATTTGCCCACAGTGACACGGTTTGCATAGTTCAGTGCCAGGACTTTAATCCAGGTCATCAGATTCCCTAAACCCATGCTCTGTACTAAGCACTTCACCCCACTGTCCCACTTTGGGAGGCAGAGTGCTGGGAAGTGTTTGCAGGGAGGTACAAAGGCCATCCAGCTGTGAGTGCCACCAGCTCTGGACCAGAGAAGCAGAATTTTAAAAATATACAAGAGTCAGCTTGCTCATTCTGAGTCTGCAATGACATTCTGCTATGAGTATGTTCCACGGCAGGATGGCTCAGTGGATCCTGCCAAATGCCTTCTTGTCTCCCAGTGCCAGGGGGACTCTTGCCATTGTTTGCCAGAACATGCATTTCATTTCCGCCATGCTCTGATGTAGCTGCTTTAGTTCTCTTTTTATTGTCTCCTTCCCCGGGCTGTACTCATCTTCCTCAGATATCCGTGGACACAATGGTCCCCTTACGTTACTAACTTAAATGGTCCCCTTACGTTATTAACTTACGTCTACCTTTGCATTTACCACCAAACTCTGAATAGTTTCTCCATCTTCTTCACTTCCTGAGCTTCAACGCATGTCTCAGCTCATTCTGAGTCAGGCTTCCGCTCACACACTACTGAAGCTAAAACCCCAGTGGTGGCTAACTGCCAGATCCCGTGGCCTCTTCAGTCTTCACACTATCTACTTCTCTGAAGTTGATACTTGAAAGAAACCTTTCTTCTGGGAACTAGATCCTTCCTTGTCTTTCAAGAGATCATTCTCTCCTGACTCTTTGTTTCAACCTTTGACAGCTGAGTCCAAATCTCCAGTGCACTCTCTTCTTCCTCTAGCCTTTAAATACTGGCTACCCTTGGTTTGTATGTTTTCTTCCTCGATTGTTCCTCTGATGCCATCTCATCCACCTGATGGTTTCAACATATATGATTTGTTAATGTCTAGATCTCTAACTTTTGCTCCAAGTTCTTTCCTAAGTTTTATCTCCCTATGTTCAAAAATCAGCAGAATTTGCAGCTCAGCATGTCCAAAACCAAATTCACTTTTCTCCTTCCAAAGCTGATCTGTCTGTCCCTTGCATTCCATTTCTTGGTTAATCATACGACCCATCTTATCTTTAAGCTAGAGACCTAAGCAACACCCTATGTTTTCCATTCTACTTAAACCTTCATTTCTGAATGGTCACAATGACTAAATGCTCTATCCAAGAAAGGTCTCCTAGTTGTTGGGTGTTTGGTTTATTTGTGGTTTTGTTTAGTTTGGTTTGGTTTCATTTTGGTTTTGCTTTACCTTCTTCATTGTTTCTACCTAAGACCTTACTTTCCATATGGTCCTTACCTGGACCATGGCAGAAATTCCTAATAGGTATTAATAACTGGACTCCAGTCTTTGTTCCTCAACCCTGTTGACAGAATTCTCATGCTACATAAGAAACAAAGTGAATCTCAATAAATACTATTTTTACATTAACATCATCATATTATAACAAGGTATAATTATGCAAATAAACTGTAAGACTAACGACACATCCCTCTGTGTAGAGAGCAGGCTCTGGCCATAGGATTAATATGCCAACAATCAGAATTATGAATGAACCTCATTTAGTTCATGGTATATTTACCACAGGAGTCAAGACATCTCAAGGACAGCTTTCTGATACCATCCTCATGTATACACTTCAGGTTAGAAATAGGCTAGAAAACAAAGAACCCAGTCAAATCACCCCAGGAGTTGTGCCCAGCCAGGTAAATCAAATAGCAGCTCTCTTGGGCCTTTACGATAAAAATAGGGCAGACAGCAGACCCTGGGAGCCAGATCACCTTGGTAGGAGCAGAAATCTGTGTTACACAAGCCAGACTGTGTTTGTGTTTCATGTTGTTTCTAGGATTACTGGCCTATGCTCTCCATTGGCAAAGAACAACTTTTTGAAAGTTAAAACCTTACCCAGGTGAAGAGGAGCAGGGTCGGGTCTTCTCTGTGTGTTTGTGTGGACTGCTGAAGAAGCAGTGTGTGCTGCGGCCAGGCAGCTGGCGGGAACAGGGCATAAGCAGAAGGAATTCCAAGGTGACGTCATGCTCAGAGACACAGATTCAGGGAATCGTGGCCTGGCAACTTCTTCCCATGGGAGACCCCTTCCCAAGTGCCAACCTTGGCACTTGAAAGTCTTAAACTCGTTTATTAAAAAGAGAGCAAGCATCCCCTCACAACTGATTTCCCAATGTCTTTAGCTAAAGTCAGAATTTTAAAGAATGGAATCCTACTCAATCCAGACTGACTTTACCTCATTTCCTATCAATACCCCGAAAGTATACAGAACTCTCTTTTCATCTCCAATGCTTCAGCACCCCCAACCCGCCATATTGAAGTCACACTAAACAAGCTACTTTTGGGGGGATGGCTAATTCTCCTCCCAGTCTGGCACATTCTTCCTTACTTAGCCTTCAGGAATCAGCTCTATTATCACCTCTTCCCCAAACTTCCTTTGCCCCCCCAGCCTGAGGGAGCCCCTCGATGCCTCCCTGATGCTCTGCTTATCCCTCTATGGTTATCACCTGTCACATGGCATGGTGAATATTTGTATACTGGGGGCTAGGGCTGCACCATGAATTTGGGGGTGGGAGAGACACAATGCAGCCCATAATAGAAGCTTTAACATAATGTGTTGACTCAATTCATCTTTGCCTGGAAAAGTTAGATCACGGCTGAAAGAAGTTGTTTTCAGATTCATTCAAACTGTTTTGTTTGCTTTTGCTTCCCTTGCCTGTTTATTTTCTTGAGCACCTGCTATTGACAAAGCACTGTATTTAGGCCAAGAAAAGTGTACATAGGAAGTAAATGCACTGTCCCTATTCTCTTGGAGTTTACCATCTAGTTTGTGTGTGTGTGTGTGTGTGTGTGTGTGTGTGTGTGTGTGTGTGTGTTTTAACTGCTTCAGCAAAAACACAAATCAGAACAAGATGGGGCTACGCTAGAAGCCAGGGTGGAGAGTCTGAAACCACACATTTCAGCTCCTCCTGACCCCGTATGAGGGCCCCTGAAGCCAAACCACGGAACTCAAGAGCTTGAGAGAGCACCATTTGAAAGAGCTAAGAGACACCCATCTATTAGGCCACGTAAGATAATGAATATGCAATTGTTTAGTGTAAACTGTAAAGCACTATACTAACTATAGTGGTTGTTACATAGACTATAAAGTGTCCTCACTGTCTTAAAGTCAACTGAGCATTTTTACAAGAATACCATGGGCAGAACTGCACTGACAGAAGGAAAACACAGGAGGATGCAAAGAAGAGACTCAGAGACATAGGAAAGGGCAGAGGAGACTATGACAGACACCAATTAAACACTAAGGATGACCAGTATGCGTGGCTCTGGAGAACAACTGTAGCATCGGAGGAAATAACAGTAACTATTTATAGGGCCCTTCAGTGAGCCAGACACTGGGCTGAGCCCAACGCATACATCAATGTCACCCTTACAGCAAGCTTGCGACATCTACTGCTTCCCCATTTTACAGATGAAGAAAATGGGGCTTGAAAAGTTTAGGAATGTACCCAAAGTTACATAATAAATTAGAGACAGGACTTAGATTCTGGGGCATCAGAGGTCAAAGCCTGGACAGATAAAAAATGTCTAATATCATTGGTTTATGACAAGACACACAACAAAGTCTTTGTCTTAATGTGCCTACAGTGTGGAATGACCATGCGTTCCGATTGGCCAGGAACAATTCCATTTCACATGTTTCTCAGTGTAACTATTGGGGAAAAGTGTTATTAAAGGTACTGAAATATAAAGGCTTTTTTTTCTTTCTTTCATGTATCCTCTCTGCGCACACTCCATTGTGCCACTGGACTTCACTTGAGAAAGACAAATACCAAGATAAAATTAGCAAGAATTTCAAGATGGTGCTAGAGCATTAAACGAAGCTCAAGGTCTTTCTGAATGTTAAGTCCTGTGTGAAACTCATGAGGTTGGCTCTGATCTGTCCTTTTTCCTTCCACCCACATGGGTCTGTGAAACCATTGTGATCTTGGCATGTGCTGTGACTGGGTTGCAAACAGGAAACCAGTAGCAACCTACTATTGTCCAGACTTTGGACATTAAATACTAGATCCATAACAGCACTTCTTTAGAAGAAATGTTTTAGAGTATTTCTAACGAAGCACAAAATATCATCTCCTGAGCAAAACAAGAACATATATTCAAACAAATTCTGTCACTCTCTAGTCTACCATTTTATCTTTGACCTAAAAATAATTAATCCAGATAATGTAATCTATCCAAGGTCTCGAAGATTTAGAACACAACGAATTGAAATAATAGCATGTTACAAAGTCTTTAATACCTCAATGCCTGATTTAAATTGTGTTTCTGTTTTAAATGCAGTTACTACGTTTAATTCAAAATATTTTGTTCTACACAGTAAATATGTATACATCTAAGCAACACCTAAGTAACTACCACTCTCTCTACAGACAAAATGAAAGAAAAATCAGAAATTTAAGGATGATTGAGGAACTGTCCTTAAAATGGATAGGAGGTTAGAGGATAGGTCAATTTGTTCATTCATTCATGCAGCATGTATTGAGTATCTACAATGTCACAAGCACTGCACAAAATTCTGGGGAGGAATAAAATGTGGCCTGGTCCTCAAGAAGCTTTCATTCTAGTAGATTGAGACACAGGTAAACAAAGAAATGCACAAGCTTTCTTTGGTGCTAAGGAAGAAGTGACTACAGGGGATCCGTGGGTAAAAAGCAGTGAGCATTCTTGCCTGAGGTGGGGGGCAGGCGGCAGGCAGAGAGGTTCATGAAAGCTTTATTGAAGGAGATGGACTGAGCCTTGAAAACCCAGCAGGTAGCTAAGGGCTGGGGAGAAGCAAAAGAAGTGGCCTGAGAAAGCATGGTACCCCATGGAACGTGAGAGCTGCTCTAAATGACAGCAGCAAGCTAATGGACAAATCCTTGTTCAATCAAGAAGTGTGTACCTGGGCGGCAACTAGAGAGAAGGTGCATATGGATTGAATCTGTGTGTAGAGAAAAAAGGCAATGTTCCTGGATTATCTGGGGGTGGGGGCGGGGAAAGGTGCTCTCTCCTTCAAAGGTGAAGGGTTGGAAATGAGAAGAGAAAGGAATCGGAAGTATAAAAGATCTTAGTAGGAAGTTTTTCCTTCAGGTCATATAATCATTTAATCAAGAGAAATAATACTGTTCTGTTGGCTTATTTATAGGCCCGCAAGTAAAAATATGTTCTTGGTAAAACTAAAAATATATTCTCTATCTCTTTGTGTGTAATAAAGATAAGAGTTACCCTTCATCTGTGTGTATTCGTCATTGCTTGAAGCAATGATAGAAATCTAAATGACTAATCTAACAAATATTTAAATTTGACCTAGGAATGCACTATCAAACTTTTGCAACAAATTTACCACTGCACGTATTTAATACTACAGTTATTTTTTTAAAAAAACAACTTTTCCTGTTTGTCTGCATTTCTGATTGTTCCATTAGGATGGACTCCTCGAAGATGAGTAACCAGACCAAAGGGTTTAAATATTTTTAAAGCTCTTGGTACATATAAGCTTAGGCTAAAATTAAAACTAGAGTGATTACATCAACTGAAGATGACCGAGTAAAGTAAATGGGAATTAAATGTTACTATAAATTATACCCCCAAAACAAAATCTAAAAATGTATTATATTATAAGTAAACCTTAGGCTTTAGGCTTTGATTAGTTATAAGACTATAAGATCAACAAATTGGTTTTTAAAGTAGTTTAGGTTAGCTATTTCCCTAAATGAGGACTCTGCATGGTACCTTTTTTTCATATCCCTCCAGAAAGAAGTAACTAGGTAACGCAATTTAAGAAGTGACTCAGATTTTATAAATCAAAGGACTGTCACCACCAAAGTTTTATGAAAGCCAAACCTGAAGTTATTAAAAGTCAAATCTCCTTACAAACATGTTTTTGACACTGCTGCATGGAAGCGTACAATTCTATTTATCACCAATTGCCAGTATAGTCTCCAATATGCGTACATTTCCAAAGAAGGTGGCCCTTGGGGGCTCAAGTAAGATAGGTTGATTTTAACTTGAGGAATTAACCAGAAGCCAACTTGTGCGTCTTACATCCCTTGAGAGATTCTTCTTTCCTTCTTGTCATAATTAAGAAGTGAATTTTCTCTATCATAATTATAAGCAGAAAGTTTACATCTTTCAGAAAGCTGAGCAGGAAGTTTGGCCTTTGAAACATTTCCCGTTGGACCAACGGGTTATGGGGTCAAGGTAATGGAAGAAGAAGGTGATTTGAGTGAGATTGCAAAGGCTAAAGCTCAGTTTAAATGATGCTCTCACCCGCATCTGGGTGGAGAGGCGTCAGTCCTCAAATTCTTTGTCTCTGCACCAGCGAGCAGAAAAAATCAACTTTTGAGCGATGTCTCAGAAGTCTCTTGCACTCAGTTTTGCTCCTACTGGCTCTAAAATGAATGAAGCGTTTTCTAAGCAGACATCCAGTGAGTCAAGGTGAAACTTTGAAACAAAGTTCCTGCCAGTTCTAGGAAATCCCCACGTTTTTGACAGGAGTTTTATTATGCGGCTCTCCTGGGCTCGGTGTGAACAGGAGACCAGGACTAGAGCGGGCGACAGACTGAAACCGGGGTGGGGGAGGGGAGAAGGGCTTGCAGGACTGGGACGGGGTGAGCAGCACATGTGGCTTTAATATCCAACAGCTGCTAGAGAGCACAACCCCGCTGCTGTATCTGTACCCTCCACCAGAATCCTATGTTTCAAAAATGATTCTAAGTAAAGGGACTCCACTGCCGTGCAATCTGAATAAGGAACTCAAGCTCTAGAAGAATCGAGGATTTGTGTTTTTCACTAAACGTACCTGACCACAGCAGACGGACTTTAATCACCAAGCCAAAGTCTCAACACGAAATCCCCAGGGGAGGAAGACGAGGGGGGGAAAAATTACACAACGCTACGGAGCAGCCAAAGGAGGGGGTAAAGGCGAGGGAGGAAATGTGGGGCGGCCAGGATTCCCCGGACGAGAGACTTCTCCCATCCGAGCTCACTTTGCAAACCCGCAGCTCTCCTCCCAGGCCCTGGCAACTCAGTGCGTGCCAGGAATTCAAACTTGCCCGCGGGGGGTCCACGCGCGCGCGACCACAGCGTCCGTGCGTGGATGCCCGCGTGGGCGCCCGCGATGCAGGGACTGGTCCCGGTGCCCGCGCACACAATGCCGCGCGCGCTGCCCGGCCACCCGCCCGGTCCCCGTGTGTGGGTGGCTGCGGGGACACTCACCGACACCAGGAACTCCAGCGTGCCCACATAGTCGCGCTCGGTCTTCTGGAGCTCGCTGAGCACGCACACGCGCAGGCGAAGCTGTTTCTCCAGGTCCTTGGCGCTCTCCGCGCGGCCGTCCCCGCGGCTCTCGTCGCTCATGGTGGGCAGCGGGACGAGGGGCTGGCCCGAGGTGTTGCTAACTGCCCCGGCTCCGCACCGCGGTTAAGGAAAGTTGCTGCCTCTGCAAAGTCCGAGGAGGGACGGGCGACTTTACATGCCGGGGAGAAGCTGGGGCAGGGGGGACAGGCGGTGGCGCCCGCTGGAACTGCGACGCGGGAGGCGCAGGGCTCTGCGGCCGAAACTCCTGGGAGACGGGGCTCCGGCCCGGGACCTGCGCGCCCGGCCCCGCAGCTCCGGCCTCACACGGCCCGGGCTGGAGGGGAGGCGGCTCCGGCAGCCACAGCGGTGACTTGGACATTAATCAAATGCTTTGTATCCATGTGACTCCGACCCTTTACCCTTAGCCAAATCTCAGGAAAAAGGAAACACAACCCTGGGGAAGTGTGTTGCATGCCAGCTAACTAAACACACACACACACACACACACACACACACACACACGCACCACTTGAGATGGAACTAATTGGAGATTCCCAAACCTAGGAGGATATACTCCAAGACACAGCTCGAGGATTGCTCCTGTGACCCCCGCCTATTGTTTAGCTTTAATGTGTTTTGTACAAATCCTGAAAGCAAAGAAACAAGTCCCCACGGTTACATAACTGGATGGGAACAAAAACAGCCATGGTCTTGACCCTCCGGTCTTTGAAAAGAAACACATTGATTTTTGGTTTTATTCAGGCACAAAACAGGTTTGCTTTTAAAAACCCCCCAACTGAGAATATTTCACAGGGCAGATACCCTCCTGCCAGTACTTAGAATGTCAATTAGCATAATAAATGAAGACACTATGGGAAAGTGACAGCCCTGGCCTATACAATAAGCTCTAGATACAATGAGCATCACCACTGCAGGATGCTGTTTTGAAGGGAGACCTTTTGCATGTCTGTAACTTTTTTTCATCATCTAGATAATCTGTATGTAAATTCAACCGGAGGCAAGAATATTTGTGCCAGTCTTGTTTCTAAGAGCTGCTATAGTTTAAAACAGTGTCACTAATTGAAAAGACAAAGAGGTGATTGACTGATCAGCAAAAGATGTATAGATGAAGATGTATGTAGATATATTCTTAGGATTTGAAAAATGGAGAGAAACAGATTATGTCCTGATTTTGATGTTTATGTGTATTGCCTTTTCTCACTTGGAGCCAGAACTTAATGAGCACTGAATAATTAATTTAACAAGCAAGCAAAACAATCCATGTATATTTTTGTCTTGCTATTATCCACGTATATTTTTCAGAGTCATCTTTTCCTACTCAGAACAACTTTAAACAGTTCTCACTAATGACCTTTACATAAACTGAAGAGTGAATGGTTTTGATGTAAGAAAGTGGCCTGTTCATTTGTTCCAATAGTGGAAAGCATTTGCAAAACTCTAAAAAAGAAAGATGCTTTCCACATTATTGACATGAAAATAATTATCAGTTTTCCAGATGATGTCTTTTCAGAGCATGGTTTGTGATGAATCACTCTACTCCTCTGTAATGAAACAAACAGGGACTTTTCCTCTCATGTTAAGGACCCAGTTTTTGCATGAAGCGAGAGGAGCTGGTAGACAGAACACCGTTTTCCTCTCTCTGTGGCACTTGGCTATTTAGAAGTAACCATTAGCAAAGGACAAATAGCAAGTAAATGGCTTCACACGCTGTGGCAGAAGAACAAAGGACAAGGCACAGGAAAGAGCAGACCTCACAGCACCTGGTAAACAATAAACAAAAGAAACAAACGGAAGACCTGGGAAACACGCATCCAGGAATGAATGGGAAAATCAAACGTGACTGAACCTTTTACAATGCGTGCCAGGCAACAAGGAATGAATGCATTTCCTGCTCCCTAGGTCTGCACCCTTCTCTAATGTAAAAAGTAAGTAAATAAATCGTGCTTTCCATCAGCTGTTCTCCTAAATACCATAATATTTCTCTCACCAATTATCCCCATTGGAGAACTATTTATGCAATTTCCTTCTATAAAAAAAAAAAATCCGTCTACACACAACCCCCTAGAGACACAGTCTCACTTCCGAGAGCAATACACTGAGCTTGAATGAGCAGTGGGGTTTAACCCACCCAAAGCATGTACTTCAGTTCCCCAAACATGTGCTGAGGACCTCTACGTGTATCACACAGTGCCCGGGCCGGACACCACAGAGACCTTGATCTCTAGGCAAATATTTCTCAAGGTGGGTCACAGACCATTGCATGACAACCCCCTGAGGTCTTGTTAAAATGAACATTCCTGGCCCCATCCCAAATGTACTGAATGAGAATCTCAGAAAGGTAAGCCCTAAACTTATTTGACAGGGTCTTCAAATATTGACACACGATCATCTGAGAGCCACCATTCTAAAGACTTACAGTTGAGTGGAATAGAATGTCACAAGAATAAGTAACTCTATAAAAAGGCAAATGGCAATGAAGACTTTGTGAACAAAATACACAAGGCAGCTAGCAGAAAAATATTCGTATTAGTGTGCAGATTCAGATTTCTCTCAGAAGTGCCCACGTAGAAATTATTGATAGTTTCTGCCCACTGTTCTGCTCTTCTTGTATTCCTCTATGTCATTTGTATTCCTCTATGTCATTTGTAATTAATGAACAGCCTCAGGACACCATGTAGCACTACCTTCTGCAGGACGCTTCTCAGTAGCCGGAGCTGGAGTTCCTAATTCCTCATCAAAGACATAAGAGCATAAGAAAACAGGGCTAGAGTATCTGGAAACCTTCACTTTGATGGTAAATAAGGTCTTTCATAAACTCTGAATGTGTTGTATCCCTCCCCACTTCCTCTATTGAAACTTTAGGCTCTGTCTGCCAGGAAAAGGAAAGCAACAACAAAAATGATGGACAGGATCCAGTTTTTTCCTGAAATACTAATGAGGTTGAAACATCCAATAAAAAGGAGATGGGAGAAAAGAAGATAGAGAGAAGAGGCTGCTGAGTAGTAAACTAGCTCAGCCATTAAATTTATTTCATAGGCATGAACTTGACGTGGTTAGAATGCATTATTATATAGTTCAAAGAGCCAATGCACAATGCATAGTAGGTTTCCCTTGGTCAGAGAGAGAGGTCTCCTAAACTAAAAGACAAAAAAACCCAAGGCTGTCTCTGCAAAAAGAGTGCTCCCCTGGGCATATTTCAGATAGAGATCATTGTAGACTCCCTGCCATTTCAATACTAATATTTACCCAGGTAAAGTAACGTATCAAAATTGATGCTAACGTTTATTAAAAGATAATAGCACTGAAATAAAATGTAAAGATTGATTTCATGTCCATCTTGTTAGAGAATTCTAAGAGTCAGACTGTGCTTTGTTTACAACTAAAATTGATTCTGGTATTTCCTCTACTACTCTGGCCTGTGAAAGATGATTCTAGATATTACTAGTATAAAAAATATTATAGACACATTGGAGCTACATAATGCACAATTAAGTGTCTTGGACAAGAAGTAATTCTAAAAATATTTATTAATTCAGTTATACTTCAGTCATAACAAACAGAGGGTATACTGAAGCATGTAATTATTTCTAGTACCAATTTCAAGGATTTTAGAATGTATATTGCCTAAAAGGACAAAGTCCAGTTTTCATAGCCATGTTTTAATATTAGACATAATGTTTAGGGCATAGCAAAATAAATAAATGTTCAGATAGTATTACTTTAGCAAGACTCGAAAGTTCTTAAACATGTGGTCATTTCCACACTGGCTTGATTAATCCCAAATCATCTTCATAGCCATAATGTAACACGTAAGGGATAATCACTGTCCTCATTATGGAAACTTAACTTACAACCATCCCTGTAAAATGAACAACTAGTTTCTGTCTGTGTTTAGACTCAAATGAGACTTGGTACATCCTTGCATTGCACCATCTGCCTGCTTAGTCTTCCCTTCCTTTTAAGAATCATCTCCAAACACATATGCCTCAAGCTATACCCTGTTTATCTCCTCCCTATAAAAATTTCTGCCTGGTTGTCTTGCCTCCAATATTAACACCCTCTAATATGTTCTCCAGGGTTATCATTCTAATATATATTACATATATACATATATATGTATATAATATGTATATATTATGTATAGATAATGAAATATATAATATAATATATATAAATATTATATATTTAATTTATATATAATTTATATATAATAATATATAAATATAATATAATATATATAAATATTATATATTTATATATATTATATTATATATTTCATTATCTATACATAATATATACATATTATATACATAATATATTATATACATAATATATCAATTGTATACACATATTTATGCCATTCTCTATTTTAGCCTGGTTTCCTCAGAAAGCAGAGTGTGAGATAAAAGCTAATGTGAAGATAATACCGAGTTTCCCCGAAAATAAGACCTAGCCAGACAATCAGTTCTAATGCATCTTTTGGAGCAAAAATTAGTATAAGACCTGGTTTTATTTTACTATAATATAAGACTGGGTTTTTATAATATAATATAATATAATATAATATAATATAATATAATATAATATAATATAATATAATATAATATAATATACTACCTGGTGTTATATTAATTTTTGCTCCAAAAGATGCATTAGAGCTGATTCTCCAGCTAGGTCTTATTTATGGGGAAACAGGGTATATATGATAATGTGATCCTAGGGAGCAGGAGTGAGGGAAAGGAAGAGTGAAACAGAGAAAGAGGAAAAACCAATATAAGAAAGCGTAAGAGTCAGCCACCCCTGTGGGAAACTGGATGCTCTATCCTATAGGACCTTCTGAGAAGCCTTGTGAAATACATCTCAGAACTACCCACCTGGAGGAAGAAAGAAGGAAGCACTTATTCATTATTTCCTATTCTCAATCAGTCAAGGATTGTCCCACAGGGCACGGGCTGCTCCCTGTACTTCCATGTCATCCATGCATGGTGCCTACTAGTGGTTTTTACTGATGAGATATGAGTCAGGAAGTGAGAAGGGGGAGGCACTCTTAGACTGCTCCTGTATCAGCTGGTCTGAGCGTTTGAGGAACTGCTTCCATGGTGATGGGAATAAGAGAAGAGGTCAAGAGAGTTTTTCCTGTAATATGTGAGGAGTCTGATCCTGTTTCAAACACTTTAAGATAAAGACAAATGTCATTTATGACCAGACTCTCTGACTTCATTCTATGCCACTCCCCATTTTGCAAATGCACCCCACCCACACTGAAGTATTTTCAGAATTCTTACAATGCAAGCCCCGTAGTACAGTCTGTTCTCCCCATTATAGCCCTGATTGCACTTTATCATAATTGCCAGATCAATTGATGGAACTCTCTAGAAAAAATTCATGTCACCCATGTAGCCCCAAAGCCTTTCCAGAATCTGGCACAGAATTTTGGTTAAAGGGATATTTTCTGACTGACTGTATGAATAAACGAATGAAAGAATAAAATGCACTGAAACTCAACTGGCCTCCCAGAGCTTAATCATTCCATCTCTAAACAAAGGCCTGTCTTTGTTCAGACTTGACTTCTTGTTTCTCTTCTAACCTTTCTTCAATAGGAAAAGCCACGTACGTAGATACTCTTTTATTTTCTTAGAGAAAAATGTCCTATGAGTAAAGGACTTTCACTATGGATTGTGAGTCTGTTTAGGGGACAGGAAGAAACTATAAATATATTTATTTTATTATAATCTCAGACAAGAAGTATATCATTTATCTCACCTGAACTGTGCCAAAAATATAATCAAATCCATCTACACTATTCCCAAACCAATCACAAAACAAATGGTGAAAGATTATAATACATTCAGGAAAGAAGTTACAACTACCAAAGCACAAAAGTTTACTGAAAATAGATAGATAATGTATTCGGCCATGCATGGTAGTGCAGAAGAATTGCCTTTTTGCTGGAATACTTCTGTAATCACATAAATACAAAATAAAGCATTGTGAAATAGCTTTCTTCTACCTAATTTTGCAAATTATTAAACTTTATCTTTTTGAGCGGTTTTAGGTTTATTGGAAAATATCAGAATATACAGTTTCCCTAAACTCTCTTATGTTCCACACCCCCCCACACCCCATTTTCTCTATTGTTAACATCTTGTATCAGAGTGGTACATTTGTCAATTTCATCAGCCCATATGTATATATTATTATTAACAAAAGTCCATCATTTACATTAGGGTCCATTCCTTGTATTTTCCATTCTATGGGTTTTAAAAAAATGTATGACATATATCCACCATACAGTATTATACAGAACAGTTTCAGTGCCCTAAAAATCCCGTGTTCCACCATTCATCCCACTCCCTCCAATATCCTGGCAATCACTGAAATTTTTACTGTCTCTGTAGTTTTGTCTTTTCCAGAATGTCACATAGTTGCAATCATACTGTGCGTGACCTTTTCAGATTGGCTTCTTTCACTTAGCAATATGCATTTAATTTTCCTCCATGTCTTTTAATGGCTTGATAGCTCATTTCATTTTATCACCGAATAAAATTCCATTGTCTGGATATACCAGTTGTTTACGAACTTACCTAATGAAGGATATCTTGGTTGCTTCCAAGTTTGGGCAATTCTGCATAAAGCTGCTATGAACATTTGTGCGCAGGTTTTTGTGTGGCCATAAGGTTTCAACTCATTTGAGTAAATACCAAGGAGCCTGATTGTTGACTCAATGATGAGTATATTTAGCTTTGTAACAAACTGCCAAACTGTCTCCCAAACTTTCATTACTACAGCAAAAAATGATAGTTCCTGTTGCTCCTCATCCTCTGCAGCCTTTGGTGTTGTCAGGATTCTGGATTTGGGCCATTCTAATCGGTATGTAGTAACCACTCGTTGTTGTTTGAATTTGCAATCCCCTTATGGGATATGAAGTTGAACATCTTTACACATTCTTAATTGCCATTTGCATATATTCTTTGGCGCAGTGTCTGTTAAGGTCTTTGACCAATTTTTTAATTAGGTTGTTTTTCTTATTATTGAGTTTTAAGATTTCTTTATGTATTCTGTAAAACAGTGCTTTATCAGATGTGTCTTGTGCAATTATTTTCTCCCAGTCTGTCATTTGTGTTTTCATTCTCTTGACATTGTCATCCTGACGAGCAGAAGGTTTTCATTTTAATGAAGTCTGACATGATTTGTTTCCTTCATGGGTCCCATTTCTGGTGTTGTATCTAAAATGTACCAAAAACGTGTGGATTTATCATCTCTGGATCCAAAGTCACCTAGATTTTCTCCTATGTTACCTTCTCAGAGGTTTGTAGTTTTGCATTTTACACTGAGGTCTATGATCTATGAGCTAATTTTTATCAAAGGTCTACGCCTGTGTCTAGATTCTTTCTTTTTTTTTTTTTTTTTGCATGGGGATGTCCAGTTGTTCCAGTATGATTTGTTGAAATGACTATCCTTTCTCCATTAAATTGCTTTTGCTCCTTTTTCAAAGATCAGTTGATTATATTTGTGTGGATCTATTTCTGTACTCTCTATTCTAGTACCTTGATCTATTTGTCTATTCTTTCACCAGTACCAACTATATTGATTACTCTAGATTTGTCATAAATCTTGAAGTCAGGCATTACCAGTCCTCTGAATTTGTTATTTTCCTTTACTATTATGTTGGCTATTCTGGGATTTTTGCCTCTCCTATCAATTTTAGAATAAGTTTTTCAGTATGCATGAATTAACTTGCTGGGATTTGGATTGGAATTATGTAGAATCTATGGATCAAGTTAGGAAGAACTAGCATCTTTGCAATGTTGTTTCTATCCGTGTACATGGAATATCTTTCCATTTATTTAGATCTTCACTAATCTTTTGTCAGAGTTTTTAAATGTTCCTCATATAGACATTACACATATTTTGTTAGATTTATACCTAACTATAATTATTTTTGTATGCTAATCTAAATGGTCTTTTTTTTTTCAAATTCCAGTTGTTCATTAATGGTATAGCAAAAAATAATTGACTTTTATATATTAACCTAGTATCCTGTTATCTTGCCATAATTACTTATTAGTTCCAAGAGGCTTTTTGTTATTGTTTTGGGATTTCCACATAGACAATCATGTCATCTATGAACAAAGACAGTTTTATATCTTTCGTTCCAATCTACATACCTTTTATTTCTTTTTCTTCTCTTGTTGCATTTGCCAGGACTTCAGGTATGATGTAGCACAGGAATGAGGATAGCAGATCTTCTTGTCTTATTCCTGATCTTAATGGGAAAGCATCAAAGCATCTAGATGCTCACCACTAGCTATGCTAGTAGCTATAGGTTTTTCACAGATGTTCTTTATCAAATTGAGAAAGACTGTACCCATTTTTCATAGTTATAATTTTATTAAGTTTTCGAACTAGTTGCAATGATGTTGCTAACCTTTTTTGCTATCAGAGGGATTATTTATTATGAATTTGCACCAACTGGACAAACAGTTAATCAAGTTTACTATTTGGAAGTGATGAAAACGCTGCATGAAAAAGTTAGACGACCTGAACTTTTCGCCAACAATTCATGGCTCTTGCATCTCGACAGTGCACCAGCTCACATGGCACTGTCTGTGAGGGAGTTTTTAGCCAGTAAACAAATAACTGTATTGGAACACCTTCCCTACTCACCTAATCTGGCCCTCAACGACTTCTTTCTTTACCCAAAGATAAAGGAAATATTGAAAGGAAGACATTTTGATGACATTCAGGACATCAAGATTAATACGACAACAGCTGACAGCTATTCCAGAAAAAGAGTTCCAAAATTGCTTTGAATGGTAGACTAGGCACTGGTGTCAGTGCATAGCTCCCCAAGAGGAGTACTTTGAAGGTGACCATAGTGATATTCAGCAATGAGGTATGTAGCACTTTTTCTAGGATGAGTTCGTGAACTTAATTGTCAGACCTCGTATTGATAAACTTTGTATAAATAAATAACACACTCAAGTTACTCTTTTTCCAGAAAATTTAGGCAAATACACTCTATTTGATGAGACTATTAACAATTCTGCCCTTTTTTCTCCATCTCACCAACCTCCAACTTCTATCTTTTGAGAAGTATCTGTTGTTTTATATTGTCAGGGTTGATAATATTTACCTTGTGTTCTATAACCACATTTAAGACACCTATGTTTCTTTCTACTTGTAAAAGCCTAAAAACAATAAATACAGTATGTATTATCTCACTACTTTAATAATGCTTACTACAGAAACAAACAGTGGTGGTAAAATTGCATTTCATTCTCTTTGGGTCCAAAGTCATAACCCTCATGACACTCAAGGAACCATTTCTAGGGTAAGTGGTTTCTGTTTCATAACACACCATCAATTGCTGAAAAGCATGCATGACGTCTCTTGGTTTCTTAAGTACTTGAACCATGATTTTATTACTTAGTTTCTTTGTTAGTTTTCTGTTTTTTATGCTCCATTTTTGGTGGAGATCTTAATTTTTTGTGGAAAGAAGAAATATATCCTTTCTTCACAAAGTCACTAACATTATCTAGCCCCTTAGGCACTAAGCATTGTTTTATTTTTTTTCTAGTCCATTCTTTATTCTTTTTGGAGTCCTCTGATTTAATTTCCAACCTGGACTAATTGCTTAAGGACCTGATAGAAAACTGTCATCCTACAATTGTTTTTCCAAGGCCTGCAGGTGAATTCCACCATCTCTTGCATCAGAAATCTTTTCTCTGGGTACAATAATTTTCTAGGGCTGCTGTAATAAGGTATACATATCTCACTGTTCTGGAGGCCAGAAGTCCAAGGTCAAGGTGTAGATAAGGTTGGTTTCTTCTGATGTATATGAGGAAGAATCTATTTGTGCCTCTCTCCTATCATCTGTTATCCTCAGACATTCCTTAGCTGTGTCTTCACATGGTCTTTGCTCTATGTGTGTCAGTCTCTATGTCTAAATTTACTGTTTTCAGAAGAACAATCATATTGGATTAGGGCCCACCCTAATGACCTCATCTTAACTAGATAATCTCCAAAGACCTTATTTTCAAATAAGGTCACATGCACAGGTATTGGGGACTAGAACTACATCTTTTGGGGTCACACAATTCAATTGACAACACTTGAAATCTACACTCAATTTGCTGGATTATGTATCAAAACCTTCTTTAAAAAGGTTGCATGGGATGTAAATTTTCTGAGTCCTGGCATGCCTAAAGTATAATTATTTTGCCATCATGCTTTATTAATAGCTTGACTGTGTGAGAATGCTAGGTTCAGAATTATTGCTCATTAGAATTTTGAATACATTGCACAGTTTCCTCCTACAATTTTTGTTGGTGATTAGAAGTCCAATGCTAGTTTGACTTTCTATCCATTGTAGAGGACCTGTTTTATCCATCTGGAAGTTTTTAGGAATCTTTCCTTTGTGTGCTGACGAAAAGATTTCTGGACTGTATTTACATGTGTATTTTCTTTCAATTATTTGCTGGGGACTTGATAAATTCAAACAGAAAAGATGTCTCTCTGATCTCTGGAAAAGTTTTTTTGTATTACTTCCATAAAATTTCTTCCCCTTTGTTATTATGTGCCCATTTTTCTGGACTCCTATCAGTTGAATTGGATCTCCTAGAATTCTTCTCTGTATATATTTTGTATCTCAACTGTATCAAAATGATCAAGGAAGATTTATTTTAAGAATGGGATAATATAAAAATATCCCAATTAACATAATTCACTAATTAACACACTAAAGAAGAAATAGTTTTCATCATTTCAATACATTCTGAAATGGCACTTGATAAACTACAGCAGAAATTATAATAAAAACTCTAAAAAGGCATTGAAATGAATAGCTTAAATAAGATAAAGTTTATATACTCCAAACCTCCAACAAATATTGTTCCAAAGGCTGAGACACTAAAGCCATTTTCATCAAAATCAGGAACAAAACGTAAGTGCTCTCTAATATCATAATTAAAAAACATTGATTCTGCAGTTCTAGGGAATATACTAAGTTAAAGTAATAAAAATATCAGTCAATATTGAACAAGAAGAACTTAATTATCTTTTTGCTGATATGATATGCTGTACTAAGGAGATTTGATTACTTTTGAAACATAAATGTACAAAAATTAGTAGCTTTATTCTATACTGGGAAAATGAGCGAGATACAGACACAGAAAATATAATTCATTTATATTATGGTTAAAAAACAATATTTATTTCTAACCAGATAAAGTACATCATTGAATATAATTATAAGCTATTACAGTAGTACCTCAGTTTTTTAACATCTCCGTTGACGAACATTGTGGTTTATGAACGCCGTAAATTTTATGGATCTATGGTATCATTAGATAGTAAAATTCGTGCTAAACTTGCAGTTTTAGGGGTTGATTTTAATGGTCTGGAATGGATTAATCCATTTTGCATTACTTTCTATAGGGAAACCGTGCCTCAGTTTTCAAACTTTTCAGAACTCAAACGGACTTCCGGAATGGATTATGTTCGAAAACCGAAGTACCACTGTATTTGAGGTCATATAACAAGATCTAAAAAGAGAAAGTCATTATGTCATAAACAAAAAAAATCTGAGAGCAATAAAAAAAGATGTATGAAAAGTGCAGGAGAGATTTGCCTTGCAGACATTACAACTTAACATAAAGCCACCATAATAATAATAAAAAAAAGAACGTGTCATTAGCACATAAATAGGCAACTATATCAGAGTAACAGAGAACAGTCAATAGATGTAATATATGTAGAATTTCAACATCTAACAAAGGCAGCATTCAAATGTAGCAGGAAAATGGGACCTCTGCAGCTTGCCCTGATGGCACAATAGGGGCTGGATTTAGCCTCTCATCTTTAACAACTAGAAAAACAGACCTGATATATGAAACAATAGTTTTCAGAAAATGGATGACAGGCAGCTTAGAGCAGTGATTCCTGAGAAAGCGGAAATGAGAAAGATGAGACCAGTGAGTGAGGTAGCTTGTAGCTCGCTACCTGGAGAGCCTTTTCAGGCTAAAGTCTAGGAGTTTGAATAGTCCAGCCAATCTCTTTGACTGAGGAGACAGAACTTAAGAGGCGAAGGCAGCTATAATTGTCAGGGTAGAGTGCCAGGGAGGAGAGAAAAGCACAGAGAGGGATTGGCAGATCAGCAAAAGGGCCCTCTCAGGTCTCTTCCTGAGAACAGATCTGTGGGTGCATGTGAAAAAACTATTCAAGGCTGAGGAAAGACCACCAGAGAGGAATTAAGTGAAGCAACCCTTGGGTCTCATACAGAGCCAGGAATAATTGGTGTTTGTACCAGCCAGAGTGGAAGGATCTAATAAATGTGCCATCAGGTAGGGTCCACAGAAGGGTACTGGTTGGTAGGAGGCTGATCATCCTTAGGGTGAATATCGTTCTGAACCTACCACAGTGAAGACCGAAAGCAAACCTCAAAAGGTCACACTGATTCTGAGTCATTTTATTTGTCCGAGATGAAGCCCCAAAATATTTAAAGGCATACAAAAATATCCAACACACAACAATGTAAAATTCACAATGTCTGGCACCCAATAAAAATTAACTGGTATGTAAAGAAGCAGGAAAAAATGACCCATGATCATTTTTCAGGAGAAAAATCAATGAATAGCAACAGATTCAGAAATAAAATGCTAGAATTAGTAGATAAGAATGTTATAAATAAACCCGGTATGTTCAAGAAGGTAGATAAAATATGAGGGTAAGGAGTATAAAAGGAAAATATATTAAAAAGACCTAAATCAAACCCCTAGGGATGAAAAATACAACATCTGAAATGAAACACACGAGACGGAATTAAAAGCAGATTAGACACTGATGAAGGAAATTGTAGTGAACATGGAGACAGTAGTAGAAATTATCCAAAATTAAACACAACGAGAAATTGAACAGAGCATCAGTGAGCTGTGGGAAAATAACAATGGCGTAACGCACATTTACAATTGGAGTACCAAGGAAAATGGGGGAAAGTCTAGGAGACAGAAATACTATTTGAAGAAATGATGACTGAAATTTTTCCAAATTTGATGAAAATGCTAAACCTACAAATCTAAGACGCTCACTGCTATTGACTGAAATGTGTTTCCACAAAATTCCTATGTTGAAGCCCTAACCCCCCATTTGATATTTGGAAATAGGAACTTCAGGAGGTGATTGGGATTAGATGAGTTCATGAGGGTAGGACCTTCATGATGGAATCGTAAGAGAGGTAGGGGAGAGGGAACCATGAGTTAATCAATCATGTCTATGTAATGAAGCCTCCAGAAAAAGCCAAAGGATGGAGTTAAAAGAGCGTCTGGACTGGTGAACAGCGGAGGTGCTGGGAGAGTGACATTCTTAGAGAGGACATGGAAGCTCCATGCCCCTTCTCCATACTTTGCCTTATACATTGATTTCGTCTAGCTCTTCCTCAGTTATATCCTTTTATAATAAAATGGTAATCTCGTAAGTAAAATGTTTCTCTGAGTTTTATGAGCTGTTCTATCAAACCCAAGGAGAGGATCCTTGGAACCTCCAATCTATAGCTGGTGGGTCAGAAGCACAGGTGACAACCTGGACTTGTAATTGGTGTCAGGGGGGGAGAGGGACAGTCTTCTAGGACTGAGCCCTTCACCTGTGGGATCTGACACTATTTCCAGGTAGACAGTGTCAGAGTTGAGTTGAATTATAAGACACCCAGTGGGTGTCACAGAATTGCTTGGTGGTGTGGAAAAAGACACACACTGGAATTGGAATCAGAATCATAGTCCTGTGTCTTCAGCCATCGACTTTAGAGATCCAAAAATGCCCTTTTTTAAGTAAAATATTCTTACAGTGCTTTAAAATCAAAATGTGTTTTAACTGTTGTCCCAAGCAAGATGTTTACTTATTAATGTTGACCTTAATCCCTTTATGAATAAAGTAATTTTCACTTTATATTCCTTTTCTGGAATTCAAAATAATCTGTTAGAAAGGAAAGGACTATTTTTATATGGTTGGCATGGTCTTTAAAAACTTAGAGGCATTTGAGATAATATCTGAAAGCTTCCGTTGAGATGTCTTTGAGGAATAGCTTGTATTTAGTGCAAGCTCTCCTCCTTTAAAAAGAAATTGGGGAAAATACAGTCAAATTAGATACCTCGGAAAAGTTGCCCTTGATTACGAATTTCCAGTATACGCATTTTCATAGAAGCTATTGCTCATGTTGTATGAAGGAAATATTTTTTACATGTTCCTTTTAAAAGGAATACAATTCATTAGACTCCTAGAAAATTTCGGGGTGGAATTTTTTTTTTAAATGTGCTTTTTGCTTTTAACCAAAAATGAAGATGACTTATGAAGCTGCTTTTGGCCTTTTTCTGAGCTTCTCACTAAAGCAGAGATGAAAGCATATTTGGGAAGTCCAAATGATTCTTATTTTTCAAAAATTGACTAACTTGGCACCAGTTCTCCAAGTTAAGAAAAATTTATGTTCTTGACACTAAAACTTCCCATTTTATTTATACGTCTTACCCTCTTTCTAGATCATCTTTACCATAACCAAAATCTCTATCACTGATGCTTCAACTACCCTCCACCTCACCCCACAAGTTCTCCTCCACTCCCATTCTTTGTTACATGCACTTGACTTTTCTTCCCTTTCATGTAACGTGCTGTGCAATCCCAGCTTCTAGGCAAGGTCCCCAAGTGTTCCTTGCCCAATCTGATTCACCCTCTGTAAGCTTTCCTTTATACAAATGTAAGGTTGCCACTGAGGTCTGCTCAAGAGACCTCACCTGACTTGCATGGCCTGGTACAGGCTTCCTTCCTCTGGGATAAGAAAACATTATTGGTTATCTAAAGGTTTTAACCCCACACACAAATGTGGAAAAGATAAAAGAAGATAATAGCAGGTCTTTCCTCACGTCAAAATCAAATTTATCAATTACCCCTAAGACAAAATCTGGGCAAAACAATCAACCTAGACACCAAATTTGCAACCCAAATCTTAAGAGACCCTGGAGCCAAAATATGTATTAATTATACATATATACATATAGAATCATTATTATTAATATATTGGCAAATATGGTAGGTAATTCATTCAGGCGAGGTCGATGATATCAACGCATCCATTTGCAATGAGTGATTGTGTGTTAAGGAACTAAATGGACTATACTTAAAATATTTATTTTATTTCAAAAATGCACTTAATTCTAGAGTGGTTCCTTAATCACTGTCATTTTGTTTGGGCCCCAAAGATCGTGTGTGTGTTTGTGTGTGTGAGTGTTACCATGACCAAAGACAAAATATGTCTATGGTTACGATATATACACTACCTAAAATATGAACACAGAAAATAATCTTAACTTTTAATTGGGACAAATACTGAAACATTAATGGCAATATGTGTTTTAACATACACTTGAGCAATGCGATTCTCCTGTCTTAAACAAATGACAAGCCTTTCATTTCTTGTGTCAGCTTTTGCATGATCAAATCTCCATTTCAAATGAGTCCAGTTTATTCAAACTTCAAAGCAAATGGAATCAGGAAAGTTGAATTTAGAATTCAAGTCCCTTTTCCTCCATATTGATAAATTTATACTCAGAGTGAACATTAGTGGAAATCCTCAGATTTTGCAAGTGTAGAACAGCCCCCTGTAGAGATGGCAGGAAAATAAACCCAGAAAAACTCAGTCAAAGACACCTGATATTGTTGTCTTCAATTAAAGGCTAAATTTGAATCCCTAAAATAATGGGTGTTGGGAATGAAAACATTTATATAAAATAGCTTACGGCAAGTAGCCTAATTTTCAGAATGTAATAAATAAGCCTAAGAATAAAATTGTAGCTTTATGGATACATGCAATGTAAGGGAAGTAAATGAATTAAAATTAAAATTTCATTTCTTGGAAATGAGCTTCCTGAACTGGTAAATGTGCCGTTCAAAGAGAAATATTTCAAAGGCATATTTCTCTATATGATTAAGATTCTTTACAATTAAAAACCTCTGTCTTGGAATATTCTTCAACTTCAAAGGCATTGCTAGTCAGGAAATCCCCCTGGACTCTTTGGTGACACTTCCCATTTTTTTCAGTAATAGGAAATTACAATACCAAAATACAGCAGAGCCCACACATCTGTTAGCCACTTCTGCTGTAGGTACTCAATTGATGCAAGATGTGCCTATTGAAACATGGGGGAGGGGCACAAAGCCAACGAATGCAACCTGCAAACTGCAGCACCAACTCCAGAGATGAAATAACAAGGGAAAGGAAGAAAAATGAGATTGCCAATCTGTGTCCACTTTAAAGCTTATGTGTATATGTGAGTGTGTCTGTGTACGTGTGTAGTCTGTCTGGGGACAAAGGTAATCAATAAATATTGGTTGACGGATCGATTCTTGGTTTGCAAAAGAGGGATCCCTCTTGAGACACAAAATTGAAATAGTCACTTCTAATTCAGAAGTAGCTTTTCTGTTAATATAATCAGGATCAAAATATTCAACCAGTTTACTTAATTTTCTCAATATGTGTGAAGACGTAAATTAATTACATGTATTGAGAAAAGCATAACAATCTTTCAAAGATACCTTCATCATCAAACGTTCAAAATAGTATCAAAATAGTATCAATAGCTTCAATTTATTGGCTACAACCTCTGTTCCAGACACTGTGGCAAGCACTTCCTGGAATTCTAGCAACAACCCTACATAGTAACTATTAATGCTCCATTTACAGATTAAAACAATTAAGGTTGTGCCCAAGTTCTCAGACTGAATTAGGAGCAGATCTGGGTTTCACTCAGGTGTGTCTGGCCTGAGAGCATATTTGTTCGTTTATGCAAGGAGTTTTCAACAGGTGGTCTCCTAACCAAAGCCAATAGCATTATCTAGAAACTTCTGAGAAGTGCAAGTTCTCAGGCCCTGCCCACATCTACTGAATCAGAAATCTGAGGGTCGCACTCATCAATCTGTTTTCTAACAAGCCCTTCAGGTAATTCTGATGCCTGCTCAAACTTGAGAATCACTGCTTTATTCTGTGCTACCTTTAATATATACTATCATGTTATGATTAATTGAAGATGACAAAGATTCTTTGCTTGACCAAATTTCACTTTAGTGCTGCTGCTGAATCTTACCTTAGGCTCATCTGTGTACTTCCTTGTAAAATCCAGTTTCAGCAAGAACCCTGCTGAAGTGTATATAACCAGGTTAAGTGTATATAACCAGAACCCTCCACCCTCCATATCTGATCATCTTTGATTATGGTTAAAGTTCCTCACCTTTCACCATCCCCCAGGTGGTGTCTGACCACCTTGGCCTATCTTCAGCAAGAATCCTGTTGGGTCCGTTTACCCAAAACCCCCTTTACTCCTGATGTTTCCTCTAAGTAATTGTCCATCCACTGACCTCTACCTTACTTTTTGGCTATAAATTCCCACTTGTCCATCCTGTATTTGCAGTTGAGCCCCATCTCTCTGCCATTCTGTACAATCCCACTGCGGTGGTTCCTATACCTATCTCGGTCCTGAATAAAGTCTGCCTCTTTATTCTTTAACAAGTACCATTGAATAATTTTTTCTTTAACAAATGTACACCAATGTACTAGGCATGACTAAAACTCTCTGTCTAGAAGTTGTACAGCTTCATCATAGTTTACGTAAGCTAAAACAAATATCCTTGTAAGTGGCAGTTAAATAATTTGAAGAGTACCAAATCTAGAATTGATTTTAATAATTTTTATTAGCATTTTAAAAGTGAAGAAATTGACTTTATACATATTTGTCAAAACTGAATTGGAATATCCAAAGTTTTTCTCTATTTTAATATATTATAAGATGACAAAAGAAAGTTAAAAGATAATGTTGATAAACAATAATTCTGAAATTGAAATTATATGTTCATAAACAATAACATTGAAACGTCAATCAATTTGACTATTTTTAACATATATACATCAGCTCATAGAAGATGGTTATGTTTCCATAGATTGATTGTCATCAGCCATAGTCACCATGTGTAGCCAACCATTGAAAAATTTCTTAAATATACTCATCCTTTAATTTAAAAATAGACTAATTTTATATATAACACACAAAAATACCTATCGCTAGACTGATAAAAGAATGAACAAGGTACAACTACTATGAAAAAATAAATAGTGCAATTTTAATGAATCATGGAAATCATGTAGACCAATACTAGCAAAACAAGGAAAATTAGTTCCAATGCTATAAAACAGACTTTCCGCAAATAGCAAAACCTTTACCTTGCATGCAATGGATGCTTGTAACTAGTCTCCAGAGGTGTCCTCCAACCAATTTCCTTCTCTCCCTATAGGCACGTGCCACTCCTCACATCAAGAAGTGGAGCTTATTTCCTCTTTCTTTGTTTGAGGAAGCTTTTATTTTTATTTACTTTTGAAGATTACTTTAAATGGATATAAAATTTTCCTTCAGCATTTTAAAGATGTCATTCCATTGTCATCTTTCTTGTGTGGTTTCTGACAAGAAGTCTACTATTTGTTTAATTATTGTTCTGTAGATAAGCCTTCTCTGATTGCTCTCAAGATTTTCTCTTTGTTTTCAGTTTCCAGCAATTTGTGTAGGACTTGCTGAGGCTTGGTTTTTGATTTGGGGGTTGTTTTAAATTCTTATTCTTCTTAGTGTTGTTTGATTTTCTTAGGTCTGTGGTTTGATGTCAGTCACTAATTTTGAAAATATTTCAATCATTATTTCTTCAAGTGTTTCTTCTGCCCCATTCTCCCTTTCTTCCTCTGGGATTCCAGTTATATATATGTTATACCATTTAACATTATCCCACATCTATTGGATGCTCTGTTTGGTTTTTCACTTTTATTTTCTCTTTGTTTTCCAATTTGAGTACTTTCTATTCACCCATCTTTAAGTTCACTGATTCTTCTCTAGGCTATGTCAAGTCTACTGATAAACCCAAAAAGTCACTCTTCATCTCTGTGACTGTGTTTTTGAGTTCTAGCATTTCCATTTTACTGTATCTTACAATTTCCACATCTGCTGAAATCACTTCTTTTACTTTGCACGTTTCTTTTCCATTAGAGCTTTTAACACATTAACCACAGTTATTCTAAATTCTCTATCTGGTAGTTCCAATATCTGTGTCATATCTGAGTCTGGTTCTGATAACTGCTTTATCTTTTCAGACTTCTTATCCCTTACCCCTTTTCATGCCTCGTAAGTTTTTTGTTGTTGAAATCTACCCATGTTGTATGAGACATTAGCTATTGAAGTAAATAATTTTTTTAAGTTTGAAGATGAGCCTGCCTTTCCTTCTGTAAGACGTTTAGAGTGGAATTTTATGTTAATCTAGTTAGATGTTGGGCTGGGTATGAAATTTGTTGTTGTCATGATCACCTTCAGGGCACCAGAGCTTCAAATTCTTCTAGTGATACCTCCTGTTCATGATGTGCTTCATTTGCCAGTAGGTTTTCTCACCTGCTCCCTACTTGGCCCTGGGTCTTCCCTTCATACTGGTTTCCCATTGCACATTCCACTATTATCTGTACTCAAATTTGTCAGTGTGATGTTGGGGGGAGGATGCGTGTCTCATTTTCTGATATTCTGATTCAGCCTGAGTCTTAGGCAGGCATTGTGAACCTTGGGAGTATGCCCTTTACAAGCGTCCCTGCATCTTCTTCAGATGTAAAGCTGGGCCCAGAACATATTTCCTGGGGTAAAGCTTCTTTTTACTTGTATCTCTCTGCCATCTATCATGGGTTCGCACTGGTACCTCCAAGCTACAGTTTTTGTTGCCCTTCCCCCAAGCATTAAGCCTTTTATTCCATAAGGGGAGATAGCAGAGAGAGATCTGGGCAGAGTTGTGGCAATGGCTGCTGTTCCTTGCCCAAACCAGCACCTTGAGCAACTTTTCTCTGGATTCTCCCTGACCTTCCCTGTGAGCACGTGGTGGAGTTTCTGGAAGGAAAACAGGCAAGAGGATGCCATCCCACCTATGTCTGTGGCTTCCAGGGGCTTCATACACTCCTTCAAGCCCATACTTGGCCTTTAGCAATTCATTAAATGTTGCTAACTGAATAGTCTTACCAACTTACAAGTATATGGTGTTTGGTGGTATCTGTTAAAATAAGCAAATACTCAGATTTTATTTCTGCTTTCAGTTTCCTATCTCTCTCCACATTTCAAGTAATTGTTTTTCCAGTGACCTTAGCTCTCTGAAGGGCTCACAAAAAATCATTAGTATGTAGTTTGCCCTGCTTTTGTCTTATTGTAGAGGTGGGAGAGGAATTTTATCCAGCTCTCTATGCTGAGCTGAATCCCTCATTTCCTCCTTTAAAAATCCTTATGAATTTTTAATGGCCTTGTGTTTAGCTTTGACCAATAGAATACAAACAATAGAAGTGACATCCTGGTACTTTGAAACCAGACTTACAGAAGAATGGCAACTTCCAGTAACCTCCTCTTAGAGACACTATGTAAGAAATCTAGGCAACTTTCTGGAGAGAGAGGTATCATGTAGGATCCCAACACGCCCTACATGTAAGTGAAGAAGCCATCTTGGATGCTCCATCTCCACCTAACATCTGACTGCAGTCTCGTGAGAGACTCCAAGCAAGACCAGCAGAATAACCACTCACCTGAGCCCTAGCCAACACACAGAATCATGCAAAATATGGTTGTTGTTTTTGTTTTCTGAGCCACTAAGTTTTGAGGTGGTTTATTATTCAGCAATAGATAACAAAGCAGTGCTCACTAAATAGTTGTAGAATAAATAAATGAAAATGTTAGACATAGTACCTCAACCATAATTCTCTAAATACCACATCTTCCAAGAGCATTATGTAGCCAATCATGTAAGGGAAAAGACTAGTAAGAGAGAGAGAGAAAAAATCAACCCAGAGAATGCTGAAAATGAAAACTGTGTTATTATTTTTTTCCCCACTGGTTCTGAATGGGAATCAAGAGTCAATTTAGAGATGAGAGAATCAATGTTTTATCCTGACCAAAGTATGCCCTTAGCAAAATGTTGCCACATTAAGCTCAAAATTAGTTTGGATTTAACTGAGGAGTCATTCTATTTGAATTTAAGGATCTTTCAAAGCTAATCTTTGTAGGTTATAATAAAAATGAGACCTAAATAAAATATTATTATTCCACGGAAATTATTCCAAAAGTATGTATAATATTCTAAAGATATTTCCAAACTTATTCCAATTGTGAACTTGCCCTGTTTATTTTTTAAAATGTTTGAAATTTTAACCACTCTGAGGAGAGTCAGAAAATGTCTAAAAATTGCCAAAACATAGGCATTTTTATCAACTCAGACAACAAATTATACACATGCAATTAGTGCCATTTTCTAACCATGGCCTCTCTTAAAACTTAATTAAAGTTTAACAAAGAAAGACTAATGAGATACATGAGTCAAAGGCTGATCAGCACAAAACAGAAATAAATTCTGGGAATTTAGATAACTAGGACAAGTTCACAATTGGGATAAATTTAGAAAAATCTCTCTGAAGTATTATATTAGTTCCCCTATCCAGATTCCCTTCAAAAATCCTCTTACACATTTTCTACTCCTAATGATAAGAAGAAAAATTATAGCCATAATACTTTTAATTTTATAACAAGATGCTCCTATCTGCCTCAGGGCTACCTAAATGAAAGTTAATGAACCATACCTTCCAACAGAGTCTGCTTTCTAGGGCTACAATTGAAGGAACTATATACATAATTTATGGCCCTTGGAAGAAAAAAATTTCCACTTTCAATTTAACTTCCAGAATTTAATCTTTGACTTTCTAGGTTACCTGGCTTAATGCAGGCTGGCTGACTAGTACAAGCATTACAATCATCAAGATTGGAATCAAGATTGGAAAGCAGCAAGTGGCTGGTTAGCTCAGTTGGTTAGAGCACGGTGCTCTCAACAACAAGGTTGCCGGTTCGATCCCCACATGGGCCACTGTGAGCTGTGCCCTGCACAACTAGATTGAAACAACTACATGACTTGGAGCTGATGGGTCCTGGAAAAACACACTTAAAATAAACAAAAGTTTAAAAATCGGAAAGCAGCGATAATACTCTGCTTTAAGGAGGTAAAAGTACCATGAAGTTAATGCTTCTGTTTGAGCCATAGTTAAAACAATGGTCAAAGCAATAACAAGTGAATAGAGGCAACTATGAGAATTTGTGCTTGGAATTTCCTGTGGATGTTGTAGATGTTTCCCCCTTTTTCTCTTTATTGATAGTAGTCAATGATTAAGACTTTGTTTATGTGCTATAATACTTCCTGCACAGGTGGAGCTTGAAATTTAGAGAACTCAGTGAAGAGAGTATAAATTTAAATTTTGTTTTATTGTTACAGATGGTTGTGTTGCAACTGAGAATTTATAATCTCTTTCTCAAAGAGAACAATGCAAATGTAAATTGTATCATGAGTCATTTAGAGCTAGAGTGATTTTAAAAGAGAAAAACGTAACATAACATTTACTGAAACTTTTCTATCTATATACATTGTATATAGTTTAGTTTGAGACTCAGAAATAAAGAATTTATTTAAGCTCCTAAAACAAAATTAGTAGCCAAATTATAATAAGAAAACAGTTGCCTAAACCATGATATCTTATGCCAGGATACACTGTCACAATTAGGAGGTTTAACTCATTAATTAATACATTAATTGATTTACAAATAAATATTTATTGTGTGCCCACTATATTCCAGAGCTTTGCAAAGCTTGGGAGGCATTAGAGAATTAGCATGCCATGGTCTTTTTCTTGGAGGGCACATGCTCTAAGATCTCTGATGGTTTGTCCTGATGAATCATTTATCCCCAGTCAGACTGTCAATATTCATTTATTCATTCATTCAGTGAAAATGCATTGGTAACTTATTCTAGGCCAAGTCTTATTGCAAATACCTTACAAGTAGTGAATAAAAAAATTAAAATAACCCTGACCTTCTGTAAGTCACAAAGAGGTGAAGGAGATAGACAATTAACAAGATAAATAAAAAATACAGGATATTCATAGTAATTACTAAGGAGAAATAAATAAATGATAGAAGGGGGAAGCAATGGGATGGTTGCAATAACAGAAAGAGTAGCTAGAGAGGTCCATGATAAGATGATAACAGTGTCGGTAAAGGTCTTAAATAAGTGAGGAAAGGAAGCATGGAGATTGATAGATATCTGAGCAAAGAGCCTCCTTGGCAATGTTGGAGGAAGTGTCCAGGCCGTGAGGCAGGGGTTTGTCTGGGCAGGCTAATGTGAAAGAAGCTGAAGGTTGATGAGAATGGCCATAGATGAAGTTACAGGGAAAAGAGGCCCAGTGTGCAGGGTTGTGTAGACCAGTGTGAGGATTTTAGTGGGATGGGATGCTGATGGGAGGTTTTCAGCAATGGGATGACATGACCTGACTTTAGTTTCACAGTTGATTCAGCAGCATATACTTCTCCTGGAGCCCAACACTAGGCCAATACACTGCTTTTCACTTAAAATACTACCAATGTAGCTTGATGCATGAACCTTCAAAAGTAGTTTCAGTTTGGCACAGATGAGGCTGCCCTAAGAAAAGACAAATTAACTTCTCCTGAATCATGTTATTTCCTGTATTATTTTCAATGTGCCCACAGCAAGTGGAAGGCTCTGAGCCAAGGGATACAACACCAAGCACCATTTTTAGCAACTGCTTTAGGGGGTGTGCATAGAGCTATGAAACTGTTTTTCAAATTTTGTGAAAATGCATCCTTTCAGCACTTCCCCGAAGGCAACCTATTGTAAAATAGTAAATCACCCCCAAAAATACTAACCATGGGATTTTTTCTTTTTTCTGAGACACATTTTTTTTTCTTTTTTATTAAAGTTTATTGGGGTGAATGGGAATAGGTGAAACAGAAAATGGTTGATATTCTCACCCAAAGGCACTTCATGTCTGTTGAGAGCTTCACAACTGTGGTTACTGTTAGGCCATAAATTCCAGGTTTGACTGGTGATAGCAACTTTGGTTTAAGTGGCTTTCCTACAGTTGCATACTTCCTCATTGATGGAGGTAGAACCATACCTAATTAATGCCGCTCATGAATACACCTCTTCACTCTGCTAAGCACTATCTTATATAATTTAGGTTCAGTAACCATGAATAAAATTGTACTAACTCTGACAATTAAGTTTGCGAACTTGTTGCAACGATGTTGCTAATCTTTTTTTGATATCAGAGGGATTATTCATTATGAATTTGTACCAACTGGACAGTTAACCAAGTTTACTATTTGGAAGTGCTGAAAAGGCTGTGTGAAAAAGTTAGACAAAAACGACTGAACTTTTCGCCAACAATTTATGGCTCGTACATCACGACAATGCACCAGCTTACACGGCACTGTCTGTGGGGGAGTTTTTAGCCAGTAAACAAATAACTGTATTGGAACACCCTCCCTACTTACCTGATCTGGCCCCCAGTGACTTCTTTCTTTACCAAAAGATAAAGGAAATATTGAAAGGAAGACATTTTGATGACATTCAGGACATCAGGGGTCATGCGACGACAGCTCAAATGGCCATTCCAAAAAAAGAGTTCCAAAATTACTTTGAAGGGTGGGCTAGGTAATGGCGTTGGTGCATAGCTTCCCAAGGGGAGTACTTGGAAGGTCACTGTAGTGATATTCAGCAATGAGGTATTTTTTCTCGGATGTAGCAGTTTTTGTTGGATGAGTTCGCAAACTTAATTGTCAGACCTTATATTGTAATTCTATGATATAGGCATTAGTGCCCTCAATTTGCAGGTGTACAAAGTGAGACTAACAGGACTGAATAACTTTCTAGGATCACAGCGAGCAGATGGGAGTAACTCCAGGGCTGCCTGACTACATGCCTATTTTCTTTTTACTAGGCAACCCTCCACTTCAGAAAAAGTACCAAGGATCCATAGAGAGCACCATGCCCATACTCGTATTTTAAGTATGGAGGACAGTATTCATTCTCACAATCCTGAGGTCTAGTCACCCAGTGCTTAGGATCCACTGCATCTGTACAAAACCCAGAAGCAATACTGTCTTTGAAGATGAACAGCTGGCCATCTGACCCACCGCAGAGCCTGTATTTCCAGTTTCAAATAGACAGGGCATGTTGTCTCAGGAAGTATTTCAGTAACTTGGCTTTATCTTACCCCATATAAACTTCAAAAGTAGCCTATAAATTTCAGCAAGGAGACAGTTCTTTTCAGAAAGAAGAGACTAAGACCTTTCAATCCTACTAAAATCCCTAAGTTTTTATAAGTGTATACCCTCATACATTGAACTATATTCCAGGGACTGGAACTGAACCACGTAAGGGATATTTTTCAATATTTATTCTTGCTTGCTTCAAGATGGAAGTGAAGTGATTAGTGATATTTGACAGTATTGGCATTACCAGAAATTCTGTATTTAAAATCATATTTAGATTATTTTCACTAACCACCTCTGAAGCGGTGTTTCAGAAGCTGTTCCATAAGGTGAGACCCTGACTTAATTCATTCAGTGATTTTGTTAAGCAATGAACCTGGAAACTATTAAGATAACACCTTAAAAGCTTCTCTGTTTACTCTTTTAGTTATCCATGGGGGCGCAATTTGAAGTAGAATTTCATTAGTAGAAATCATTCAGTGATTTGAGGGAATTCACTAGCTTTTGATTATATCTCAGTATTTTTTCTGGAATAAATGCTTTTAATTACAGGAAAAGACTACAGGTTTGGCAATAGGAGAACATACTTGCACAATACAGATAAACAAATAAGGTCAGTCTTCCAGGAAAACTCCAGAAGACTTTGTGTACTATTCATCGGCACAGGCTCACATACATGAAGGACATAAACAGCAAAGGCTCATTCAAAATTAACCTACTGATAAACCTCATCCTGCCCACATCCTCATCTCTTCCCGAAGATGATCAGTGATGCTAAGGCCATTTCAAGTAACGCTTTGAAATGAAATCCCATGTGCAGACCATGTTGCTGTAACATTGTCGACAGAAAAGAGGAATGTATCAGACAATGATGTCTACTCTTGAGAATTGTTTTCAATTTTAAAATCAAACTAAGGAAACATCATGTACATGTATGAAATGATGACAGGCATTCTAAATGACAATCAGAAGCTGATGTAAAGCATTTGGTCCGATAGACATTTGTTTCACCCTTACTGACCTGTTTTGATTGAGGCATATGCTCAACTGAGGAAAAAAGAATTACATGAACTATTGCTGACTACTCTATTCTTAACAGTACTTATAGCCTTGGGGGAGGAGGGAGCATGACAGTGAAATATCAGGCTGTTAGGTGGGAAGGGCTAGGATAATAGTAGCACAGGGTCTGCATGGGAACCCAAAGTAGGGATGTGGGACCCAGTGTGGGGATTTCCAGAACATGCAGAGGAGGTTATGTCTTGTACTGAAGGACAGAGAGGAGTTAGCCCAGTGGAGATAATGTGGGTGGAATGGTGGAAATCGTATGTGACGGGAGAGGATAATCAACTCTGGAAGTGAGAAAGAGAAAGCAGGCTTTAGAATTCCAAGTGTTTAGAATGACAGCGGTTCTCATACTTTAGCCTGCCTCAGAATCTTCTAGAGAACTATGAAAACACAGATTGCTGGGTTCCATCCCAGGGTTTGTGATTCAAGAAGTCTGGAGTGGAACCCTGAGGGATCTGTACTTCTAACAAGTCCCCAGGTGGTGCTGACGCTGCTGGTCTGGGGACCCCACCCTGGAGTCCCCAGACTAGAGCATAGCGTGTGAAGCAAGTCATGGCACGAGCTATGGCTAGAGCCATCAATTGGGCTTCTGTCCCTTCCCAAAGGAGCTGAAGGGAAAGAGGCTAGAAGGCAGAGAATGGCAGGTTGAAATTTGCGTTTTAAGAAAGATTATTCTTCTGGGGCAGCCGGTTAGCTCAGTTGGTTAGAGCATCGTGCTCTTAACAACAAGGTTGCCGGTTTGATCCCCACATCGGCCACTGTGAGCTGCGCCCTCCACAACTAGATTGAAACAACTACTTGACTTGGAGCTGATGGGTCCTGGGAAAACACACTTAAATAAACGAAAGTTTTAAAAAACAAAGATGATTCTGGATTCGTTGAAAATAATGAAGAATTGGAAGACTGAGGATTAATTTTGGCCTTTATAGTAATTTAGGGGAAAGATGTGGGTCATTGACAGAGGACAGAGAACCTCCTATTTTAAATTTTGGGGGAAATCAGACTCAGAGCAACGTGCCATGAGCAGAGAGGGGACTCTAAATGGATCACCAAACAAAGGTTCCAAGAATATAAGGACATGGAGATAAGCAAGATCACAGACATGAAGATTCTGGCATGACCTGAATAGCCTTTTTTTTTTTCTTTTTTAATCATACTCTATGGTGAAAAGCTAACAGTGTTGTCCTTAAGTTCAAGACCATGATAGGGATGTCCACTTTCATTACTTTTTTCAACATAATATTGGAGATCCTAGCCATAGCAATCAAACCAAAAAAAAAAAAAAAAAAGGCATCCAAATTTGAAAGGAACAAGTAAAACTCATTATTTGCAGAGGACATGATATTATATAAAGAGAACTCCGAAGAGTCCACCAAAAAAAAAAACTATTAGAACTGAAAAATGAATTCAGGAAAGAAGCAGGGTACAAAATTAATATTCAGAAATTGGTTGCATTTTAATACAATAATAATGCACTACCAGAAGGAGAAATTAAGAACACCATTTCATTTACAAATGCATCCAGAAAGAGCAAAATGCCTAGGAAAAAGTTTAACCAAGGAAGTAAAATACCTGCACTCAGAAAACTACAAGACATTGAAGAAAGAAACTGAAGAAGATACAAAAAAATGGAAGCATATACTGTGCTCATGGATAGGAAGAATTAACATCATTAAAATCTCCATACTACTCAAAGCAATCTTTAGATTCAGTACAATCCCTATCAAAATACCAATGGCATTTTTCACAGAGCTAGAATCAGTATGGAGTTTCCTCAAAAAATTAAAAATAGAACTACTTTATGACCCAGCAATCCTACTCCTGGGTATTTATCCAAAGAAATCCAAAACACTAATTCAAAATATATATGCACCCCTATGTTCACTGCAGCATTATTTACAAATAGAGAAGATACGGATGCAACTTAGGTGACCATCAGTAGACAATTGGATAAAGAAGATGTGATACATATATATAATGGAATATTACTTGGCCATAAAAAGAATGAAATCTTAGCATTTATGACAACATGAATGGACCTAGAGGGTATTATGCTAGGTGAAATTAGACAGGCAGAGAAAGACAAATACCATATGATCTCACTTCTATGTGGAATCTAAAGAACAATAAAAATGAACAGACAAAACAGAAACAGACTCATAGATCCAGAGAATAAACTGATAGTTGCTAGACTGAATGGGGGTTGGAGGCTGGGTGAAAAAAGGTAAAGGGATTAAGAAGTACAAATTGGGATTTACAAAATAGCCATGGGGATATAAAGTCATGGGGATGTCAGCAGAGAGTACAGTTAATAACATGGTAATAACTATGTATGGTGTCAGGTGGGGACTAGACTTATTGGGGTGATCACCTCATAAATTATATAAATGTCTAATCACTGTGCTGTACACCTGAAACTAATATAAAATAAGATTGAATATCAACTGTACTTGAAAACTAAAAATAAACAGATACAAAGATGACAAGGTGGCTAAAAGAGCATTATATTTGTTCTCCGTAATCTCTACGAGGATGCTGGTTTGACCAAAACTACAGTTTCCAAAGTCTGTCATGGTTAAATCCAAGAACTACTTGCATCACATCCAACTGTAATTAGAGCAATTTAACCATAAATTGGGCAAAGGTCTTAAACTAACAGGATACAGTTATTAACAATGTGAAGGAGCTGCTGCTCTCGTCAATCGCACTAAAATAATTTGAAACTTTAAAAGTGAAACAATGGCCAAGGGTACTTTCCATTTAAAGAATTACTGTTATCAAGAGGAAATAGGCTTTGTTGTTCTGTATTGATTTCCATAAAAGGACAACTACAATTTCTACTAAAATAATCTCACGAGTCTACAACAGATGCAGAAACACACACACCCACACCCATACTAAAGGAGCTTGTCACAAATGTGTATTGTGTGTCTTTTTTTTTTTTCTTCATGAAGGATGGACTAAGCATTACACTAAAGAAATGAAATTCTTAATTTAATAGATTTTTCCATCACTTATTTACTCTCATATGGGTACTAAGTAACTTTCACAAAAATATCACTTGCAAATACTTGGAAGCTATAAATAGAGCAAGAGGCTAAAGTACATTTTAAATCCACCTAAATGCTGAAGGCTGGAGAAGTTTTAGGAGAGATAAAAAGGAAATATTCATTTTCCAAAAGGAAATAGTTGGCAAATTGGGACAAAAACAATGTGGAATTGCCATCAGTGCTAATGAGAACTGCATTCTCATCAAGAGAAAAATATAAACTCCAGCAAATGCTAAAAAAGCTCTCCAAACACATTGATCATAGTGAGAATAGTTTAAAAGCCCTCAAAAATGAAGAAACCACCATTTCTCAAATAACTTCACAGAGGTGCAAAAAAATAGCAAATCTTGGGGCGGCTGGTTGTCTCAGTGGCTAGAGCTCAGTGCTCATAACACCAAGGTCACCAGTTCGATTCCCACATGGGCCAGTGAGTTGCACTCTCCACAACCAGACAGAAGACAATGACTTGACTTGGAGCTGATTGGTCCCGGAAAAACACACTGTACCCAAATATACCCCTTTTAAAAAAAGAAAAAAGCAAATCTTTCCTTTCTTTTTTCCCTTCCACGTTTACTTGCTTTCCTCCTGGTCCGCAATTGCAAATGAAGGCTGATAAAGAGGCTCTTTCCACCAGCAGCCAGCAGACACTGGTACTGGGACACCTCCTGTCATTGCATTACCAGGTCCAGTCACTGATGCTTGCTAAAATCAGTGCCGTGTTCTCTTGCTGAGCTTCAAAATAGGATTCTACATCAAGCTGGTGAACAGCATGGAGTAACGTGCCAATTAGAATGAGTTCTTCAGGAGCTCAGTTCCCCGTGGAGGGCTGGAAAAACTGCTCAATTCAAGAAACTTTTCACTCATCTTGGAAAGATGGATTCAGTAGATTTGGGCTGGGTTGGGGTGCAAAGAAGTTACTTCTTTGCAAGAAATTCTTAGAATCATAGATTTGGAATAATCCATAAAGGTCTTCCATGGGTCCAAATCTCTTATTTGACGGTTCCATTACTTTGTCAAAGCAGACAAGTTGAGAAGTTACCCCATGCGTATTCTCTCCGGCCAGGACAGAATCTCCATGAATTCTTTTGATGTGCAGCTTTGCTCTAAGAAGCAAACAAGTATTTCTGTCTCAATGTAAGCTATGGTAAAACAGTGGACAATCACAGTCTGACTTCTATGTTTGATAAGGTGGAAGGTCCTATCCCGATTTTCCGAGTATAGGGGATAATATGTGTTTTCAGTGGAAAATTATGCATTGTTTACAGCTTCAGAGCACAGCCTTCAGAGTTATCTGATATTGATTCCTTGAGGGTTCTGTGGACTCCACTGTCTTTGGGCTATTTTACAACTCAGTGGGTTGGAGAACACTGATAGCAGTGCAATAATGCAATTCTATAGATACACAAATAAATTCTGTCTAGTGGAGGGCAGCCCCTCCCCCACACTTCCCCAGAGAAAAGGAGAGGAAGGCTGTGTTGCATCCATTTGCCTATTTATTCAGTATTTCTGATCTGTAAATGTCTGTGCTTTTTGCCATCTTTGAACTAGTTATAACATCTTTTTGTTTCCTCATTTAATCAATAAGATAAATGAAATATTTGAGACATGGTCATTTTATATTTGTATGAGAATCGTAACTTTACCTTTAAAAATTATTCTCTAACACAGTACTATGGTTTTTAAATAATTCCAGATTATAATAACTTAAACTAATCAAATCCACTTTTTTCTACTCATGTTATTTTCCTCAGACTGCAATAGTCTGGTTAAAAACAATAAACTGTCAAATTGGTCAAAAAGCTTTTAGTTTTAGTTATGGTCTCAGATTGTCTATGTGCTGAAGAAAAAAGGTTAAAACTCCATCAAGTAGTTTGATGTGAAACTAAACTGTGCATGTGTGTGTGTGTGTGTGTGGGGGGGGGGGGCGTGTGTTATGGGTGTGTGGGGGGATAAATAGAAAAATAAATTGATTACACACTAGATGTTAAAAACATCATCATAGGAGTGAAACTGCAAATTGCAATGATCAAAATTCTAAAATACTCCATCTGAAGTATCAGAAATGCTAAATTAAAGTATTTATCACATGAGAGATAATATAAAACTGTCTTAGCTTAAAAGAAGTTATTTCCAACTCTACTAAAAATGATTTCACACTATAAGTATCTTCCAGCTTTCCTTCCATTTTTATTACAAATAGGTTTAATATTTAATTACTTTGACTATCATAAATTAAAAAGTAAATGAAGTATTAGGCTTCTGCTACACTTAGTAATACCTTTAGATGGACTCATTCATTTGACAATCATGAAAAATTTATTATGTGTAAGACGTCATGCTGAATACTGTTAGAGTTGATCTAAGATTCATTTCAATCTACATTGGTCTAGCTCAATCAACACCCTGTAAGGTGATGAGACACTGAGTTCAACACCGGGCTCTGGCACTAACTAACGGGGTGACCTTGAAGAAAGTAACCAGCATTCCCACACTCTGCTTCCTCATCCAAAATAAGGATAAGTCCTGCCACATGGGTTGTTATTTTAAGGATAAAACTATATAATATATGTAAAATGAGTTGCAAAATTCTGTCCACATTTTAATTATTATATCTAACTCAAAATATGTACGTTTCAGAAACATGTAGATATCTAGAAGAAGCTTTTGATCCTGACCGGGGATGATATTATTATTATTATTATTATTATTATCATCATCAAATATTTTTCATACTTATTTCCTCTAATGATCACAATAACCCATGACATAAGCATAATTAGAACTAAGTTTTCCAAAACAGAAAGCATTAGGAACAGATGGTTTCACTGGTGGATTCTACCAAACATTTAAGGAAGAAATTATGCTAATTCTCTATAATCTCTTTCAAAAAACAAAGAGAGGGAATACTTCTTAACTCATTCTATGAGGCCAGCGTTATCTTAATCTCAAAATTGTATAAAGACATTACAAGAAAACTACAGACCAATATCTCTATTGAAGATAAATGCAAAATCCTGAAAAATAATTAGCAAATGAAATCCAAAAAAGTATAAAAAAAATTATATACCATGATTAAGAGGGATCTATCCCAAGTATGCAAGGCTGGTTCAACATTTGAAAATAAATTAATACAATTTATCACATGAACAAACTAAAAAATAAAAACCTCATGATCATATCATATCAATAGATGCAGAAAAAACATTTGATAAAATCTAATACCCATTCATTATAAAGATTTTCAGTAAAATAGAAATTTCTCAAGTTAATAAAGACTATCTACAAAAGACCTACCATTAAAATATATTTAATGGTGAGAAATCTTTAGGTTGGTGCAAAAGTAATTGCGGCTTTTGCAATTATTTTTAACCTTTTAAACAGCAATTATTTTTGCACCAACCAAATAGAAGCTTTGCCACTAAGATCAGGTACAAAGCAAGGATGCCCCTTATCATCACTCCTTTCAACATCACATTAGAAATTATTGTCTTGTAATAAGGCAAGAAAAAGAAAATAAAAATATATAGATTGTGAAGGAAGACATAAAATCATTGTTGTTCCTAAATAATGTGATAGCCTATGTAGAAAATCCAAAAGAAGTGACAAAAAACAAACAGACAAAAAAATCTCCTGGAACTAATAAACAATATATGAAGATTGCAGGATACAAGGCTAATATACAAAAGACAATTGATTTCCTATATACCAAAAATGAACAAGTAGAATTTGAAATTAAAAACATAGTACCACCTACATTAGCATTCAAGATAATGAAATACTTAGGTATAATGCTAACAAAATATATGCAAGGTTTAGATGAGAAAAATGAGAAAACTGATGAACAAAGTCAAAGAAGAATGAAATAAATGGAGAGATACGCCATGTTCATGAATAGGAAGACTCAACATCGTCAAGATGTCAGTTCTTCCCAACTTGATATACAGATTCGATCAATCTCACTCAAAGTCCCAGAAAGTTATTTTATGGACATTGACCAACTGATTCTAAAGTTTATATGGAGAGACAAAAGATCCAGAATAGCCAACATAATATTGAAGGGAAAAACAAAGTTGGAGGACTGGTGCTGTCTTACTTCAAGACTCACTATAAAGCTACAGTAATCAGGACAGTGTGGCAGTGGTGAAAGAATAAGCAAATAGATAAATGGAAAAGGATGAAGAGCGCAGAAATATACCCTCATAAATATAGTCAACTGCTCTTTGATAAAGGAGCAAAGGCACTACAATGGAGCAAAGATAGTCTCTTCAACAAATGAAGCAGGAACAAATGAACAGCCGCATGCAAAAAAAAAAAAAAGAAAGAAAGAAAACAAACAAACAAACAAAAAAAGATGTACCTAGACACAGATCTTACATCCTTCACAAAAGTTAACTCAAGATAGATCACAGACCTAAATGTAAAATACAAAACTATAAAATATTTAGAAGACAACATAAAGAGAAAACCTAAATGACCTTCGGTATGCAGTACCTTTTTAGATACAATACTAAAGACATGATCCGTGAAAGAAATAACTGATAAGCTAGACTTCATTAAAATTAAAAGATTCTGCTTGGTGAAAGACAATGTCAAGAGAATTATAAAACAGGCCCCCTACTGGGAGGAAATATTTGCAAAAGACGCATCTGATAAAGAACAGTTATACAAAACATACAAAGAATTATTAAAACTCAACAATAAAAAAGCAAACTACTCAATTAAAAACTGGGCCAAAAAGGATATCCAGATGGCAAATAAGCATATGATAGATGCTCCCTAGCCTACATCATCATGACAATGCACATTAAACAATGAGATATCACTACATACCCATTAGAATGGCCAAAATCCAGAACATTGACAAAAACAAATGCTGGTAAGGGTGTGGAGCAACAGGAATTCTCATACGCCACTGGTGGGAACGCAAAATGTTACAGCCACTTTGGAAAACAGCTGAGTAGTTTCTTACAAAGCTAAACATACTCTTACCATGCTATCCAGCAATCACACTCTTTGGTATTTACCAAAATGAGTTGAAAACACACACACACAGACACACACATGTGTGCACATGGATGATTATAGCACCTTTATTCATAATTATAAAGCTCCGAAGCAGCAAAGATGTCCTTCAGTAGCTGAATGAATAAATAAACGGTGGTACATCCAGACAATGGAAAACTATTTAGCACTAAAAAGAAATGAGCTATCAAGCAATGAAAAAACGTGGAGGAAACTTAAATGTATAATACTAAGTGAAAGAAGCCAATCTGAAAAGACTTGATACATGCTGTATGAGTTTACTATATGACATTATGGAAAAGGCAAGACTGTGGAGACAATAAAAAGATCAGTGTTTACTAGTGGAGAGAGCAGAGGTGGGGGATAAATACACAGAGCACAGAAGATATTTAGAGCAGTGAAAATACTCTGTATTATATTATAAAGATGGATATATGTCATTATTCATATGTCCAAACCCACAGAATGTACAACAACACCAAGAGAGAACCCTAAGGTAAACTATGGACTTTGGGTAATTATGATGTCTCAATGTAGGTTTATTCTTGGTAAAATGTACCATTCGGGTGAATGCTGTTGATAATGGGGGAAGTTAGCTCTGTGTGGGGATAGAAGGTATATGAGAAATCTCTATACCAACCTCTCAGTTTGCTGTAACCAAAAATTGCTCTAAAAAAAAGTCTTTATAAAAAAACATAATTTACATGTGATAAAGTAAGGATCAGGAAAGTTAAGTCATCTCCTAATAAATATCACAGTTAAAAAGTGGCTAAAGCAGCATTTGAATCTACGCTGGCCTAGTTCCAAAGCACATGCCTTTCTACCATTCTACACAATTGTTCATTCTAGTGGGAGATTTTAACCTGGTTAATATTCCTTAAAGAAATCTCCTCCCACCAAGAATCAAATAAGATACATAATTCGCAAGTCATAAAATGAGCACTTTCAGCCTAATTGATTCAACAGCAAATAAACCTCATAAGGTAGGAGTCCTTCACTCTGTTGACATTCCTCAATATTCAAACATACAAGATTCTAAAAAATGTTCCTAGTTAGGTAAAGTTTTCTAAAGTAATTGAAGTAATCATGCTGCCTGAAGTAACTGTCTACCTCATCCATTCAACTACAAAATGTTACATTGCACTACAAAAGGTTTGAGGAATTTTCTAGAGTAAATATTTTAAATAGTTTTTTCCAACAGAGAGCTAATCTTGATTAAGTAATGCCTGAAAAAAGTAAGGTAGTTATCAAGTATCCTGGTAGTAAAAATAAGTCGTATTATCAAATAAGTCATATTATCAAAAGCCTAGAAATATGTCCTCTCCTGGGGAGGAAATAAGCAATGATCCAATGTAGGCAATATCCTTTTTGAACCAAAAATAAGAACTCTAAAAACAACCCAAAGATACTTTAAGTGCTATCACACTGAATCCTGAAGACAACATAAAGAGAAAACACAGTGGACAAAACTGTGAATCTACCAAAATTCCTCAAAGAGCCTGTTAAAGAGTTCCTCATTTTGATTATTTGTCCACGTGGAAATGGCAAAATGTCAGTTGTTGCACATACTCTTTTCTGGGAATATTTCCCCAAGGAGAGAGAAAAAGTCTCTTTAGACATAGGAAGCACCAGAACCTTCCTTAAAATTCACTGGCATTTAAATCTTTTGGGGGAAAAGATGGGAAGTAAAACCTCTGCAAATATAAAATGCATGATGGAGAGAACGTAGAACTAGGAGAAGATGGACAAATCCCTGAGTAGCTGCCACAAATAGTAGACGAAACATCCAGAAAAGAAGGCCGAGAAGAAGTGGTCAGAGAAATAAGTGTAAAGCCAGAGCTGCAGCGGTGAGGGAAGTCACGGGTATCCTGTTTGCCTGAAAGAAATATGGTAAAGTGTGCCAAATAAGAATGAGAAACCAGGTGGAATGAAAACACCAGTCTGCACTTAATAACAAAGTTCTCTTGATTTTAGAAAGAGTCATTTTAGTGCAATCATGGGAATCAAAGCCAGATGGGAGGGTATACAGGGAAAAATGGAATGTGATAAAATACAAGCAATGAACATAGAGAAATTGTTGATGTTTGGCTGTACAAAGAAGGATAATAGTTGGGGTAAAATGGTTGTAGGAAGGGGGTGTGGCACCCAGAATTTCTTTTTTAAATGGGAAAGATTAGAACATATTTAAGTGTTGATGGGATGGGTCAAAACTAAACATAAAGAAGAAGAAGAAGGAAATAATTGTTAAGGTAACATGTTTTAGAAGGCGAGAGAGGATAGGATCCCAAGTACAAATGAAGACTTTGGCCTGTGTGTGTGTGTGTGGGGGGGAGACACCTGGGAACAAGGAGGAAAGGATGTGTGCAGACGATTTCAAGTCTATTGCTCACATTGAGTGTTAAAGAGAAAACCACAGGTCCAAAATGGCGTCACCTGTGTTAGAGCCCATGATACCAAACCTAGATTTAATACCCGACCTAATTGCTGTGTCTGCCTCTTTCAGGAACATAATCTTAATCAACAGTGGAATTTTCTGGCCAGTACCAATGAGATAATCTGTCACATGAGCCCTATCCATTCCCCCCAGCTCCACAGAAAGAAGAGACATCCTTTCTTTTCTTTTGCTGATTAACTTCCTTGCTGCACCCTTCTTTTCTATAAAAACCTTCCATTTTGTCCAACCCCCTTTGAGCCTCTTCTCGTTGTTTGATGGGATGCTGCGTGATTCCTGAACTGTTTAATAAAAACAATTAGATCTTCACATTTCCTTGGTTGAATTTTCATTTTTTTAACAAGGGAAACAAGGGAGTTTCTTATGATGGTTCAATTATTTTTTTCAGAACAATAGAGTAAATGTATCTGTTGACAATGCAAGAACTAGAGGAGAAGTAATGATATTCTTATTTTTTTCTTTATCCTTTGTCCTTAATTATCCCAGCTACGTGCAAATTCTAATAATTAATTATGCTATTTAACAACATGACCTGGTGATGGTTTAATGGGATTTTTGTGATCTGTTTGCAAATGAACTAAACCTTGAAACAGGGAAAATAGAAACTATGCCCCACATGGCTCCTTCTGCTCTAGTAATGCATTCACTTAAATTTCCAAGTCACTAAGTCAGGCAGACATCTTCCAAGTAAATGGTGGGTTAGTTCGGAAAAGAAAGTGTCTGTTATTGCAGGCAAGTTCTGATAAATGCAGTGAGAATTATCAGCTTATTAAAGAAACATGCCCTGATGTTGGAGATAAAGAAAAATAAAATGATGCCTTCTTCTTTTTTTTTAATCAGCTAATGTTAACAGATGAGTTTGATTATGGAGACCGATTTGATCAGAAGCTCAGGGAAGCAACGTTAACTATGGAAAATCTTTGAATTAACACAGAGGAGCCTTTTAAGTTAATCTATGATAGCAGAAAAGAAAATTAGTCTGGTAAAAAAAAAAAAAAAAATGCCTGCGAAGAACAAGAAGTAGGAAAAGTAAATAGAAGATCAATTAAGATGTAATTTCACTTCTGCGCTATGAGGGTTAGCTACCAAGAAATGAAATCTCTAGCTATGAAGGAGAAACTGGATAATGGAAAGGTAACAGAGATAGATAAATATAGATAGATAGATAGATAGATAGATAGATAGATAGATAGATAGATAGATAGATAGATAGATAGATGATAGATAGATAGATAATAGGCAGAACACAGGAACAAATCTAGCACATATGTGGAATGCATTAACAAGGTTTTTTAAGGGCTACTAAGCATCCAAAATAAGGGAAACAATGCACACTGTGCATAATGGAATAAGACTTTTCAAAAGCCTTATTTAATAAGGAACTGGCTTCATTTTGGAAGCCTGGGAAATTCACACACAAAAAAATACCATTCATTAGACGTAATTAATTTCACACAAGCTTTTCTGAAAGTAAATGAAAACCAAGCTGTGGCTTGCACTGAACATGCTCTAGGTTAAAATAATAAGAAAGTGGCCATCAAAGAAAAAAAAAAGTTACAGGTAAGAGTTTGTCGCATTAGTGAGGTGTTGCTAAAAGTATAATCTACGTATCAGCTGGGTTCTCCTAGTCTTTTGAGATCTAAACAGGTCCAGGCCTGAACTCATTTGCATAGTGTGGAAATCCACAGCCTTCCCACTGTTGGAGAACAAACCTTCTCAGGGTCAAATCTATTTCGAGGTTCATACCTCTGAGGCAGCTGTCTCTATTTAATATCCAGTTGACTGAGGCATAAAAATCATCTCTTTCTCTCAAGCTAGTTTACATACCCATTTGTGGGTGTGGTACACTGTAAGATTTGGTATGGAATGACACAGAAGAGTGTGTTCAGTTGTAAAAATTGAAATAGTTTCCGTTGAGTCTTCAACAATCCTCTTCAGGAAACATCTTTTGGCCACCATATTTTTCCCACTGGCTGTTTTACCTCCTCTCATCCAGCAGACATCATAATTTTCTCTTCCTAAACTCTGCTCTCTTCCTTCTCTTTTTTAGTTCCCTCTCTTCCCCACCTCTGCCTTTCAGAAACAAGAGAAATTCCTCTATAATTCTCATAAGGGCAATTTAACCAGCCTCTTTTGTGGTTTTGACTGTACCGAACACCCCACCCCACAGGGCTCCACCTTCTACCCAGTGGTTAATCAAAGCATTTCCTCAAAGATCGTTTCCTCCCCCAAAAGCATTCTGGTGCCAATTGCTAAGAAAATAAATCCAATACCTAAATCACACAAGTACTTCAAAAGAGTGGATTTGTCACACAGGAAAACAACCAATTGCTTGAAAAGCTCATGTCATATAATAGTAATCATCAACGTAGCCGTAATTATTGTGAAATCTTTTTATAGACTCGTGCCTGTAAGGAGATTTTTTTCCACCCTAGGAAATTTTCAGTGGAATAGATGGTCACATGCAAGAAAAAACTTTTAAAAATATAAATAAAACAAAACTCAAGAGAAGACTGTATTTTGTAGGTGGGGACAACTTGCATTGGGTAACCCAGGCACATGCTTCCATCATAGCTGAATGTTCCTCTGTTTGCTTCAGGAGAAATGCAGGAACAAACAGCAGCTGGTCAAGGTCCCTGCTGGGGACCATCATCTAAGTTGGGACCCAGCTGATTGCCCACCTACCTTCCTGTTGGATGTGAGTTCTTCATGCCTTTCCATCCTGTTTACCTCAGGTTTCCCAGCAGTCAAGGCGCTTGACTCATTCCACAGCCTCACTTTCCTTGCTACGCAGCCACCATCCTGATGCTGTTCAGAACACCTTTGAATACCACTGGGTCTAGCCATCGAGTCCATTTGTACGTGACCTGATGTTTTCTCTCTCAAATCTTCTAGGATTTTTGTTTCTTTATTGCCTCTCTTTTCATCTGTATGGCTGGGCAGTCAGTGGGTCATTTTAATCTAGAAACTGTACTTCAGTTCCAGGAATTTTTGTGTGTGTCTTATTTCCTTCATCTTTTTTTCTATTTTCTTTTTGAAACTCTTATCATTCAGGTGTTGGTACTCCTATACAGATGTCCTCATTTTGTTTTAACTTTCTTCTCCTATTATCTCTTTCTTTTTCATCTATTTTTAAAAAGATTTTATTGACTTTACCTTCCAACCCTCCTACTGATTCTTTTAATTCTCATATATTTTTAATATCCAAACACCCATTCTTGTGCTTTGATGATTCACTTTTTATAACATTCTGTCCTCGTTTTGTGGGTACCACATCATCTTGTAATTCTTTGAAGATATTATTAAAGTATTTTTGAAGTTTCTTGATCCTTGTAGCACTTTCTGTTTTCTCTAAGCTTTTGGTTTGTTTGATTGCTGTGTTTTTTTTTTCTTCCTCCCTCCCTCCTGCCCTCCCTCCCTCCCTCCTTCCCTCTATCTGTCTCTCTCTCTTTTTTCCCTGTCTCTGTCCCTCTGTCTCTCTCTCTCTCTCTCTCTTTCTTTCTTTCTGTATTTCACATTGGGAGCTCTATTTGCATGAGCAGAATTTGTCAGTGGTGAATATCACTCAACCGTAAACTGGCTTTTTCACTGAGGGGCACGCAAATATAGGTATGTTTTTTACCACAGGCCAGTTTTCCCTGTAGGGAATTCTCTGGTCTCCAACTTGGTGTGTACAAATGAGGCTGAGAGTATTCTCATCATTGTTTGGGGAAAGAACAAACCTTTCTGGAGAGTAAAGTTCCACCTTCTGCTGGTATAAGGACAGGACACCCATTGGCTAAAGATTGGAGGAAAAAATGTGAGGACCTGTTTCATAACCAAATATTCAACTGATCTTTCAAAGTTTCTTGATACCTTGAGTTCCCAAGTTCTTGCTGGTTCTAAGACAAGTATCATCTTGCTTTATGTCTTTCTTTTTGGGGGATAGAATGACACCATCTCCTCCTGCTTTTTCTCTTATTTCATCATCTGGTCCTTAGTTGTCTTCAATTGCTCTTGCTCTTTTGCCATATCCTAAATGTTCAATTACAAGTCCCAGATCTGCAATCAGCAAAGCTGGGGACCTAGAAGAGCCAATGGTGCAGTTCCAGTTTGAAAGCTGGCAGGTTTCAGACACAAGAAGAGCTGATGTTTCAGTCTGAGTTTAAATGTAGGAGAAGACTAATGTCCCAGGTCAGTAGTAAGGCATAAGGAGTTCCCTCTTATTTCAGGAGAGTGAAACTTTTTGTTCTATTCGGGCCTTCAATTGATTGGATGAGGCCCACCACATTAGGGAGGGCGATCTGCTTTACTCCATCTACCAATTCAAATGTTCAGATGTTAATCTCATCTAAACATACCCTCACAGACACACACTGAATAATGTTTCAATAAATATTTGGGCACCTCTAGGCCCAGTCAAATTGACACATAAAATTAACCCTCACAGTTGGTTAATCAAAAAATGTCAGCCATATTAGATAATCATAAAAGAGATACATAGAGACCCTTGAACTTTTTATTTTACTTCAAACATATAAATGTATATTCATTTGCCAATCTTTTGTAGTAGACCCAAAGCTTTTTCTTTGAGTATGAATCTGATGATTGAAGGTCCACCTGTTATTTTTTTGCAAAAATTATAACTCTTAATTCATCTACAACATTTTCCAGTGTCTGTTTCCTTAAGTGAGAAAAAGAACTTACGATCTAAGAGGAAAATTGTTTTTAGACATTGAAAGCTTTTTTCCCAATTCTTTTGTCGGTTTTTTCATTTGAATCCATTTTTGAAAGGCAATTTGCTTTCTGAAGTGTTTAATTTCGTTTTCACTGCAACATTATTCTTATAAAACTTGTCATCTTAGTAATATGTAGTTTTATATTATTACAAAGACAAGGTTTGGGTTCAAACACAATGGAGTCTAGGGCCTCCTATGAGTACAACTTAACTGGTGGAGCACAAGTTCATGGGCAGTGAAGCAGCAATGAAGGGCAGTTTGCTGTGTGAATCAACCAGTGTGTTTCACAGAGAGATGGGGGAGAGTCAATCGGGAGAATCAACTCAGTGGAAGCCTGCTTAGAGAGTTGCTCCCCATATCACTAGGTTAAAAGGACTTTAAACATGAACATCTGTTTGCATCAGAGTTTTTCAGAGTGTCCAAAGGACACAGATTACCATGAACAACAAAATAAACAAGAAGAGGAACAGGATCCACTTCCAGAATTTTCTAGAAACTTTCTTGATTCCTTTTGGTTATATTCATCAGTTCATATTTCCATGATTACCTTTAAATATGTAATTTAAAAGTTTTAATTCTCACGCCTGTTTTTCTAAATTATACCCTTTGGCACCTCAAGAATAAAATCATGTGCTGTTTTACTAAAAAGGCTACTTTTATCGTAACAGTCATTTTTTAAAAGTAAAATTCTACTCTGTTTTATTTAGATGATAAAATAATCTGTGCTGCACAGTGAAAACCACTCAGAAAGAGGTACTTTGGTTATGACACCATGTCAAGGCACATCCTTTTTTTCATACTTCAGGAATGATAAAACACAATGTAACACTTTCATGTGACAAGATGACACTATAAAAAAATTATATTACTTTTGTTAATTACCTCTATGACATATTTGTCATCTAAGTAACAATATCCTTAAACGTTAAGCTTTGGAAGATGAGAGGAAAAAAAAGACTAATTATTTAGTCATTTTATTTTTGAATAGCTGAAAAGATAATGCTCTGGTACCCAAGCCATGAGGGATCGAGCAGTAATATTTGTCCTGGGTTATTTGTCACATTTTCCTTTGACCTTATGGCCTTTTGGGGGCAAAATAGTGTGCTGTTTATGAGAGGGCTCCAGGGTCAGACTACCTGGGCTTTAATCTTAGCAACACTCCCTCCTATCTCGATGGACATGGACAATTATTTAAGTTCCATAAATGTTAGTATCATCACATGCTGAATCCTTGATAATATCACCAAAAGAACCTGTATAAAAGGTAAATCTGAGTTTATTGTTTACCTCAGTAAGGGAGAACACTACTTTGACAATCAATTAGCAGCATCTTGGAAAGGAGAGAGCAAAGTTGATATTCATGAAGTTTGGGGGTTTGGTGTAAGGCAAGTCTTTCAAGTCAAGGGATGGGACTTAGTTAGGATGGGGTGACAATCACGATAGACTGCTCTAGGATTGGTGGGTGCAACCAAATAAGGGCTTTGAGGTAAGGGTACGGACGAGTCTTAAGGAGAAAAGAGTCATTTGATGTTATCTATTGAAAAGTCAAACAGTCTTATGTTCCTTAAAAATGGATTTTTCAGGAAGTTCCTGAAAGGAACATTAAACTTATTTTTAACTTTCATTTCTCTGGACAAAGCTTTCTTGGAAGAGTTCAAACATTATGCTGAAGAAGATAGAGGCAGAATAAAACCCTGATAATGAGGATAGTAAGCTGTGTTTGTGTGTGTGTACAGGGGATGGCAGGAGAAAAAAGTTGTTATTCTCAGTTTCTCATTTGCAAAATATGAACCATAATAGTAAATGTATGGATGATGGCACTAAATGAGTACTAACTAACCTTCTAGAAGGAAAGTATATGCCATGGAAGGAGCAAGGGCGTGGCATCAGTCAAATACAGATTTAAATCTAAGTTACAATTTTTCAGTAGGTATGATCCTGTTTTGCAACCTTTAGAGTGATACCCCTGACAGGGGTATTGTGGGAATTAAATAAAATAATTTCTGAGAGATAGTGTTTCCGGCAGGAAAACTATGGCTCCTTCAAAGCGGGGAATTGAAGAGAGTTTGATATAGGGACTGATTGCAGAGGATAAGGAACGAACAGAGGATGTTGATACAACAGCAGGAAGACCTGTTATCACTCCCAGCATTGAAGGCAGAGGGAAGGAGCTGTCCTGGAGCCTGGCAGGAGCTGGGACCCTGGGAGAGAAGCCAGCCCACAAGCGCTGAGGCCATTTGGTAAAGGAACGCAGCCACTTCCAAACCAGGCAGGGACGAGCAGGAATAAATAACGCTGACGCTGCCTCCTCTCACTCTCCAATTTCCTGCATTGCACTGTCAACCCCAACTAAATGCCACAGGGCAGGTGAGCCTGGATGAGGGGCAGGATGGAGAAGAGCAAAGACTGTGTCAGGAGAAGTACACACAAAATAACCAACACTAGCAGGGACTTACAAAGTCTTAGTTCCCCTGCTGTGGTCCATTTAGGAATAAGGATACAGTTGAAATGAACATATATGCAGTATAGGGTTGAAGACATCGTTATATGTCTATTTGGGGGGAAAAAGCTTTTAAGCACTAACCATGTAAAATCCTTGGTGTACTAATATGTGGTTAATCTGAGAATGTTTACTTAATGTGCCTGTTTACTCTGTAAGGGGACCAATATTATATCTGCTTGTTGGCAAATCAGGATGTAAAAACATACAATGTCCATTAGGTTCAGACATACAATGTCCATTCACTATTTCCAATCAGTTCAAAAACCTCCTCTTAACAAAACCTAGAGGATATTTTTGCTTGTTTATCTTGGGACAAGAAAAGAATTGGTTGAATAGAAAGGAAACTCCTATTGTGAAATAAACATATCAAAATATACAAGTCATATATGAGTGTGTCTACGAGGTCAGACAATTAAGTTTGCGAACTCATCCTAGAAAAAGTGCTACATATCTCATTGCTGAAAATCACTACGGTCACCTTCGAAGTACTCCCCTTTGGGAAGCTTTGCACTGACACCAGTGTCTCATCCGCCCTTCAAAGCAATTTTGGAACTCTTTTTCTGGAATGGCCATCAGAGTTGTCCTCGTATTATCCTTGATGTGCTGAATACCCTCAAAATGTCTTCCTTTCAATATTTCCTTTATCTTCAGGTAAAGAAAGTAGTCATTGGGGCCCAGATCAGGTGAGTAGGGAGGTTCCAATATAGTTATTTGTTTACTGGCTAAAAACTCCCTCACAGACAGTGCCGTGTGAGATGGTGCATTGTCGTGATGCAAGAGCCATGAATTGTTGGCGAAAAGTTCAGGTCGTCTAACTTTTTCATGCAGTCTTTTCAGCACTTCCAAATAGTAAAGTTAGTTAACTGTTTGTCCAGTTGGTACAAATTCGTCACGAATAATCCCTCTAATATAAAAAATGTTTAGCAGCACCATTGCAACAAGTTCATGAATGTAATTGCCAGACCTCATATATCCATTTCCACTAGCCATGAACTAATACTTAAACTCATCTTTCAAATCCTGCTAGTCTATTTGGTATAGGGGAATGAAACCACCTATGTATTTGTTTACTGCCATTTTAACCATTTTTAAGGGTACAATTTAGTGGTGCTAATTACATTCACAATGTTGTATAGCCATAACCACTATCTATTTCCAAAACTTTTCATCACCCCAAATAGAGTTTCAATAACCACTAAGTACTAACTCCCATTCTCCTCAACCTGCCAGCTCCTGATAGGCTCTAATCCACTCTCTGTCTATGAATTTACCTTTCCAGATATTTCATAAAACTGGAATCATATAATATTTATCCTTTTGTGTCTCCTTATTTCATTCAGCATACTATTTTTATGGCCCAGCTCTGTTGTAGCATGTATCAGAACTCCATTCCTTTTTCATGGCTGACTAATATTCCATCATATGTATACACGACATTTTGTTTATCCATTCATCTGTTGGTAAACACTTGAGTGGTTTCCATCTCTTAGTCATTGTGGATAATGCTACAGTGAACACTGGTGTCCGAAGCATCTGTTTTGAGCCCCTGCTTTCAACGATGTGGAGTACATACCTAAAAGTGTAATTTCTGCGTCTTATGGTAATTCTATATTTAGCATTTTGAAGAACCATCAAACTCTTTTCCATAGAAACTGCACAGTAATACATTCCTACGAGCCGCAGAGGAAGATGCCAATTTCCCCAGATGCTCATCAACAAGTTTTCATTTTTCTAAATTATAACCATCCTGGTACATGTAAATTGGTATCCCAGTATGAGTATGGTTTTGGTTTACATTTCCCTAATGATTGGTGATACTGAGCATCTTTTCATGTGTATATTGCCCATTAGTATATATTCTTTGGAGAAATATCTATTCAAGTCTTTGCCCATTTTTAAATTGTGTTGTCTTTTTGTTGTTGAGTTTTGGGAGCTCTTTATATATTATATATATTAAACTCTTATCAGATAAATGATTTGTAAATAAACATTTTCTCCTATTCTGCAGGTTGTATTTTAACTTTTTTGATAATGTCCTTTGATGCACAAAAGTTTTTAATTTTGACAAAGTTCAATTTATCTATTTTTTTTTTATTGCATGCTTTTTGTGTCAGATCCAAGAGTCCATTACCAAAATCTAAGGTTTTCAAGATGTACTGCTATGTTTACTTCTAAGAGTTTTATGCTTTTAGGGGAGAGTAAGAAGAAGCAGAGAATAAATTTAACAATAATTCTGGGTTTTTTTGTTTTTGTTTTTTTTTAGTGCAGAAGACTAGATTCAGATTTAAAAGAAGAACAAAAATGAAATGTTCAATCAGGTAGAACTTATATTTCCTGTCATTCACAACATACTGTTTTCCCATATTTGACAAAATGTTTTAAGATGAATAGAGGAAGGAAATTAGAGAAGAAATTTTAGATCAGGGAAGGTCCCAGAGAAAGGAAATCTATGCTCACCTCCCAGGGCTGATTCCTAGCAAGAGAGCAAGAATTCCATAGTTTGGTGCATCTGAAAGCAGAGGGAGGAGTATTACGCTTCCTACCTGACTGCTATGGAGGCTGCAAGCCCCACTGAAAGTTCCATGCATCCTCATGATGAAAAATAGTAAAATAGATAGCTGTATAGGGTACCATACATACAGACATGGGCCAGAGTGGAACCTCAGAAATATCTGCTGACCCTCCCCCCCATAATGTGCTGAAGTTCTTACATGAAACAGTGCAAATCACCCTAAGAATATAGAGTTTCTTTTGCAATGACTTTAAAATTAAGCTTGAAACATATGTAATGATGTCCACTAAATTTTATACATCCAACAGACAGCTATCACATTTTGCACGAATAAAAGACACGGGGTAGGAGTGGATGCAGTTATATTTCCCTTGCCTCACCTTGTGACCAGAAGTTGCTCACCAAACTTCACTGCTCCATCATTTGGAGGATTAGCCAATTTAACTTATTCTGCAGCAGCTGACAACCTAATATAGGTGAATGCATTTATTTGGGGTTCTATCACGATATCCTAAAAGAACACCAATATTATACATGGCCATAAAATGATTGTTGGACACACAAATAAATTATTGTTGTATGCAAATAAATTGTTATTCTGATGGATATTAACAAGTCCAGGAGGAGGGGGAATAAGTGGAGATCATATAATGAGGAGGAGACCAGAACATGAAGTTGACCACTCTTTGGAAGGCCCTGGAAGGAAATGTCAGTGTTGAGATCTGCCTCTGTGCTGGTAGAAAGTTGTCCTAATTTCACATTCAAAGACTCAACTGACTGGTCTTAAATCATGATGGCTTCTCTTTTTTAAAAAAAGTATTGATACAAAACATTCTATAATTCTATAATTAACTGTTTCTCAGCCGTCAAGAGGCGGGCAGACACGCAAAGACAATTCCCACGGGTGGGGTCTTACTTGCCAAACTTCAAAGCGCTTCCCTATGAAATGGCCAGTGACCAAGGACATAGTTGACATTCAGTACAGTAAGGACACACTGAGCATGTCCTGTGAGGTGGGCACTGATGTGTTTCTTTGAAAAGAGAAGCCGACATATTTGTAAAACACAACCCTCCCAACAGGTTGTGTTTTATGTGAGAAGAAATGCAGAGGGACTTGGGGGAGGCTAGGAGAGCCATTCGAAGGTGACACGAGTCTCACGCTGAGTGAAGAATAGAAAGAAGAAAAGAAATTCAAGTGGAAGTGTTTTAGACTGCAGGGACTTGTAAGGGAAGTTCTGCAAGAATGCTGGGGAGTCCTCTACCAAAGTCATTCATCAGAAGAGTCTTACATGTCCCAGGAATGAGCTTGCCATAGTTTTCCTGTCATACTCGGTCAATGACTAAGAGCAACGCATGGGAAAGGTGGCCTTGGAACAAACCTGGCAATGAATTTCAGAGCCAGGTAGCTGGGGTTCTAAGTCAATTATGCTCCCTGCAGTGGGAGGAGATCCGAGAAACCAATTCTCATGGTGGTCACACCAGAGGCAGTTCTCCTGCAAATGCCTTCCAAGACCCAGAATTAGTGTAACACGTGTGTATCAGCGCATCATTTAGCATTGCAAGTATATCTGTTTAAATGAGAAGAAAATTAGTTCATGTATTTACCTGGTAGAGAAATGAGTATTTTCTACCTCAAAAAGATAAACTAATTTATTACTCAGAGAATCTTTGCACCTACTGGGTTCTTTTGACTTGATGGATTTTAGCTCAAAGAAAGTTGCCACTTCCTTCTCAGTAAACGGTAAAGACGCAGAGAAAAAATTGTTATTGCACTAATATACAGAGAAGTAGCAGCTCTGTTCTGTTCTTTTTTTCCCCCCTGAAGTACCCTTTACTTCTTCCGGACAAATGACTGCTCTGCCTGAAACTACTTGTCATAAGGGTGGGGACAGAAGCATGGAGTAACCATGTCTGCAATATTCTCAGCATTTCTTCATTACAATCTAATTCTTCACACCTGTTTCCTACAGACGACCTTCTCCATAACATAGTATTACCTACTTCATGAGTTAGCATGAGTAAGAAGTGAGCAAGGAGTGGTATTCTATTATGGTGTTACAAGTTGCCACAATTATTTCTTTGTTGTCTTGAGGTCAAAATTTCACCCCATCGTGGCATAAACGCATCTCATCATTATGGCCAGTGAACACTGACTGAATATCTATTAAAAGTTTACCAAAGAGAATGCAAAGAGGTCTCAGAATTTTGAACTCAAGGGGATTCAGTAATAAAAAGCACATGCATAAAAGCAATTCAGATAGTATAGACTTCTGGGTCTAGATTTGATTTTATCCCACATATAAGCTATAAAATTAGCCTATAACAGTTTCCTGAAGGCTTAGCAGAAAACATGAGATCCTGGGTCAGAAGCAAAGGACTGTATCATTCACAGCACAGCAAGCATCAGGGGAGGTTGGGGAATCCACTGCTTTTCTAGTAAGAAGAAACCTACCCTGCTCTTTGTCCAAGGGGGATACATTCCTCATCTCCCAGGTACCCAGCTGCATAAGCAAACTTGAGAAATGGACTGGATTGTGAACCTTGCAGTCTTGGTACATCCAGCAAGACATGTAGGAACTCAAGAAACTCAAGTGAGACTGTCTTTGTCAACACTGGCACAAAGTCCAATGATCAGTGCAGGTGACAGCACCACGGACGTTTGGAAATCAGACAGGACACCCATGACTTAGGTAGGGGAATTGATGTTGACTTTGATTACAAAAAACAAAAAGATTGCTGGCTATAGTAACATGTTTGTTACCAGCTCACCACTACAGGCAGCTATGGGTTGCTTACAAGGAAAAAAAAAAAAAAAGCAGGGGGAGGAGAAGGAGAAATGGGTCTTTGGGTTTAACAATGATGACATTGGACTAACCACACAGAGAGTTATCATAAAACTATCATTCTGAACACTCATCTTCAATGATTTGAAGTGAGGGATGTTAGATGCAGGAATCTGATTATAATCATGTGAGTTGAAATGTTTTCTCCATCCAGATATTTCTGCATATGTTTTATTAAACATCCCTCCTAAGCCAAAATATAAACAATAGGAATAATGGCTGTGTTTTAAGTTCCTTTTAGCTGTATAGACGTTGATGGGAGTATAGGGATTTAAAACCCTTTATGCTCCCATTAGATAAAAATCTGTGACACATAAGTCATTATTATCCACCAGCATGAGGCCAAGTGAATTCGTGGAAGGCCAATTCCTGCTCCACACCCATGTCTGCTTGGCCCAATTCCCTCGGTGGGTTTCAGAGCCACACTAGCTGTTATACCCAAGAGTGACCTTTTGTACCAGAAGCTCCACTGATTCTAGCAGGAAACTGGGTTTCCTCCACTTCCTCCTCAGTTCCAGAGGGCACTGAACATGACCTTGAAATATTTTGTGGAAAAAAAAAAAAATATTTTGTGATCCTATTGTGAAGCCAACAGCAAAGAAGCAGCACTTCCCAAAACAAAAGTAGCTGACATCAGGTGGATACAAGACGGACAGTTCTGAAGCAGGCGGGGACTCCTTGTTTTGGAGAGGAGACATGGAACCCTGGTTACAGCCCCTGCCTCGCTAAATAAACTCTATCAGTTTATGGAAAACAGAACATGAAAAAGTAGAAATCACTGGCTAGTACTAAAGTATTATTTAATATGGAAAGCAGTCCCAATTAGAATGTGAAAATCTATGCTTCCTTCAAAAGTAATGCTGACCTTTTCTCTTCAAAAGTAATTTTGAATTTTCTCAGTTCATAGCATGCGTATAGATCTCTCTCTCTCTTTCTCTCTCTCTCTCTCTCTCTCTCTCAATCTCTCTCAATCTCTCTCTATCTGTAGCTCAGGAATTCCACAATACATTTGCACATTTTTTTTAATTAAACTCTCATGTTAGAGGAAAAAATATAAGTCTTCATCTGCCTAGAGAAGAAAAGAACTTCTGGAGATCTCTGTCACTTTATTTTAGGAGCTCTTTCCTACGCCCTGAAATTGGCTCTTTCTCCTCGTATTTTTCTCTAATTATCCCACTTCCTACTTCACATCCTGCACTAGCTTACCTAACACCTAAACATCCTTCTCCTCAGTGATTTTCAAATACATGTATGACAAAGTGCTGTGACCACCTCAGCCATATTGGCACCTCAAAGAGGAAATTGGTATTTCAAAAAGAAAGTGGTATACTACTAACAGTAGATTTCTAAGGGGTGTCTCTTAGTGTGGGGAGGGGCGGGAATCTCCCAATTTTAGAGCTACAGAGCATTTAATAAAACATCTAGTCTGTTTCTGCACAAGTCTATCTCTGGTCCACTTCACCAGAGGATTTCTATGCCCAAACTCAGACTGAATCCTTGACTTTAACCTCTTTATCGACAATGCTAAATAGCCAATGAAAATTTTCCAAACGCAGCAGTTGACCAGATGTTTTGTCTGATTGCAAGCATCCAGATACTATTTGAGAACACATAGACGTTTGACTGAATTTTTCATTTGTCATCTGGGCATTTGGCACTAAATACGCACGCTCTTTAGAAATCACAGAAGGAGCTCATCCTCCAGGCATTTCATGTCACGTGCCCTCCAGTGTGGCTTTCTGTTCTAAAAGAAAGTTCCACTGTCCACTGGAAGTGGCAGCAGCATGCAACTCTGTCATCATTTGAGAACTTGGATATTTAGGAGGCTGTTTTGATCTTTGAGAAGCCAGTGCCAGTGAGGAGCTGAAATTGCTGCCTGCATCTTGCTGGGGTAACCCCAAACACTCCAAATCTTAGTGGCTGAAACAGCCAAGGCTTATCTCTCACTTAAATTACATGTGCAACGTGGGCCTGGGGTGGCAGCAAGTGGAAGCGGGAGTGGGGATTGCAGGGTCTCTGCTCCACCGTCACTGAGGGACTCAAGCTGAAAGAGTTCCCATCTCAGCAAATATTTTTGCATTTGCCTCACAGCAAAATGCAGAGTGGATGGGTCTCTTAGGGTAAAATTTCTTCAGAAAGGAGCCTCACCATTGACACATGGGACGACAAGTTGTCAGTAAAGTACAGTCCCCTGAGTGTACCCCAGAAGGAGAATGGGACCACGTAACAGTGATCAGAAGTAGTATCTTTCACATCCATCCAGGGTTCAGAGGAAAGTCACCAAACGTTTATTTTTTTTAAACTGGGTTTCTTCCTAGGGCAAAATCAAACATTCTTTCTTTCTCTCAGACAAATTGCATAGTAATAGTTTATTAATACATTATTACATAGATAAAACCACTGGATGCACGTTTCATTTAGAATGTAAAAGTCTGTTCTCTCATGGACCTTTACTTGCAGTCCCCGCCCCGTCAAAACAAAAAAGAACCAAAAGAAAGAGAGAGAGAGAGAGATTATATGCGTTAAAACTCTAGTCTCTCATTTCAAGCTTGCAAAGGCTCTAATTGTAAATTCAAACAATGGAAAAACAAATCTACTTGCCTCCTGGCAAACCATTACTCTTTAAATGAGAACCTGCTCTATGCTTCAAAATCTCATTACCAGGAATAATCACTGCTCAGCGTTGTATATAATCAACTTTCCTATGCATGGGCAAACATGCATTTGTATTTATAAAACAGAAATGATACTCTGTATTTTTATATCCCACTTGTAAAATGCTCAGTGTTATCGTAATTATTTTACAGTTTGTGGAAACAATTTCAATGGCTACATAAGATGAAGTCAAAAGAGCCTATAATTTATTTCACCATTTTCCTTTTGGACATTTATTTATGTTGCGTGGCATGGAAATTCACATTTATTTATGTGATTATTTGATGCATGTTTGTTTGCTTCACAAGATTGTAAACTCTTATGTTTGTTTTTGGTCACCATTTTGTTCTCATCCATAGCAGTACCTGAAATATAGTGGGCAGACGATAGCATCAGTGGAATGAATGAATGTACCCACCCTTCAGTCCTTGGCTCAAATCAGCATAATGCACAAAATATTTTGATCCTCACCTTAGCTATACATAATTGTCTCTCCCTCTTCTAAAATTTCTCCATAGTTCATTTTTTTAAACAACGCCCTTGCAGGGGAAAAAGGAAAAATACTATTTACTGAGCACTGTTATATGCTAGGCACTGTACTAGACCTATTAAAAAAAAAATCCATGTCAAAAGGGTTGTGCCTTGGCCTAGTGGACACGCAAGAAAAAAAAAAAATCTGCCATGATATTTTTAATCAAGATTCTTGCAGAACTCTTCAGTGACCTTGTTATGCAGTCTGACTCTCGAAAAAGCTTGAGTCCCACCCTAAATGAGATCTTTCTTCTGTATGCCTGGGGACGGTCTGAGAGGATGGAAGTCTGAAGTAGACAGCAGCTGATGGGATCTGCCCTGGAGGCTGAACCCTGGGCAGGGAACCAGCAGCTCAGGCGTGGGGGCACTAAAGTGAGTTCTAAATGACTCTAATGATCAAAAAGGGTATTAGCAAAATTTTGTGATGTCATCTGCAGAGAGAGGGGCAAATGGAAAGGACGAAGTCCTGAATGATAAGCCATGAGCCCATTTTAGGGAAAAGGAGAAAACCGTATGCTGAGACTTTCGTTTGCTTGTTTTGCCTTGTTAACATGTTGTACTTATTCTCAGAGGTACATGCCCAAAAGAAAGGCATCATTCCTGTCCCTTCACATTACAAATCAGAAATAGATGTGTGAACTATCACTCACTTAAGTGCACAGAGGTCTCTATTTTCTTCCCCTTTAAATGACATTTATACTCATCCACTGACAAATGTCTCAGATTTTAAATCTCACATATGGGAGACACAAAAAGTTCAATGCTTCAACATGAAGAAATAATGGAAAATAGTGCAAGCCATAAGTGTTGAGTAACTCTACTTTTGTCTGTCTTAACACAGATGTTTATGCAACTGAGCAGGTATCTAATTAGTCTTTACTAATGATTCCAGGAAGATGCTACTTCACTTCCGAAGAGTAAGTCAATATATACCGTGTTTCTCTGAAAATAAGACCGGGTCTTATATTAAGGTTTGCTCCAAAAGATGCATTAAGGCTTATGTTCAGGGGATGTCATCCTGAAAAATCATGCTAGGGCTCATTTTCTGGTTAGGTCTTATTTTGGGGGAAACCTGGTATGAGGGATTTTGGAGATGAGAGAGGAAAGCATGGTAGCTGGAGGTTTCAACATGCAACCAGATTTTAGAGACAACTTACCTTTCACAAGTTAAGCAAGTTATTTGATAGAGTCTAGGTGTATGATAAATGATGCTGAGGTGCCAGCTAAACAGAGCAGCAGACACCTAGCAGCATGGGCGTGAAATAGATACAACAAAGCTTACTACAAAATTTTGCTCTTCAGACATTTTCCTACCTGAATGTTCTCACCCCATCTCTCCTGCACTGTTCTAACCGCATCTCCTACAAGGCACAGAGGCCATGATCAACCAGAAGGACAGAGGTAAACACAGAACTACTCCCCTCAACACACCCCACGTGCCGACCCCCACCTCTCCGTCTGCACAGTTTGCTCTTATGTCCAAACCCTCCCCATCCTTGTAGGTGCTCCATGAGGCGACGTCTACGAACAGCGCCACGAACACAATCAAGCTGAATGCACTATCCCACATGATCTATAAAGATCTCTTTACATGTAGAACTTTGAAAGTCTACGAGCATCATTGAAAAATACAAATCAAATAGCTTATTGAAATTAACACTTGGGAGACAGAAACTGACATCACGAGAGTAAATGAGACAAAGATCATTTTATATAGATGATCCCAGAGCAGAGGCTGTGGGAATCAGGAGAAATTTTTCACTTTTTTTCCCCCTTTGATGTCCCAAAGTAAGTCAGATCCTCTCTGAACACCCAGCCCTCACCAATAAACCTGGCATTTCCAATATAGAAGACAGATGACTCTTTTTTCTTTTTTAAAGATTTTTATTGGGGAAGGGGAACAGGACTTTATTGGGGAACAGTGTGTACTTCCAGGACTTTTTTCCAAATCAAGTTGTTGCCCTTTCAATCTTAGTTGTGGAGGGTTCTGTTCAGCTTCAAGTTGTTGTCCTTTCAGTCTTAGTTGTGGAGGGTGCAGCTCAGCTCCAGGTCCAGTTGCCATTGCTAGTTGCAGGGGCACAGCCCACCATCCCTTGCAGGAGTCGAACCGGCAACCTTGTGGTTGAGAGGACATGCTCCAACCAACTGAGCCATCCGGGAGCTCAGCGGCAGCTCAAGGTGCCGTGTTCAATTTTAGTTGCAGGGGACACTGCCCACCATCCCTTGGGGGAGTCGAGGAATTGAACTGGCAACCTTGTGGTTGAGAGCCCACTGGCCCATGTGGGAATCGAACCGGCAGCCTTCGGAGTTAGGAGCATGGAGCTCTAACCGCCTGAGCCACCGGGCCGGCCCCGACAGATGACTCTTATAAGGCTTTCATTTAAAAAAGTTTAGCTTCTTTTAATTCTGAAAACCAGAATTCTTGGAAAGCACAATTTTCTCAAGTATCTAGGGTCCACAGTAGATCAAATTATTTCCTAACCAACCTCTTATCCCTATGAAATACTCCTGCTTTCTCCCAACCAATATTCCAGCTATAAAAAAAAAAGCTGTTAATTTTAATATCCATGAGAGTCACTGCCCTGCCTGAAGAGATCAGAAGAATGTAAATGAATAGAGAAGGAGCAAATGCTTCTCAGACATAGAAAGCTGGCCCTTTGGAAAGCTGAAGGGCTTACAGTACCCAGCACACGACAGATGAGCCGTGGGTGACATTGAAAGTCCAGTCATCTGGACAACTTCCTTCACTTTCCGTCTTTGTGTCTTCCCATCTTTAACACATCTGCGGCTGCCTCCCTCCAGCCTGCCTCCAGCTTGTGTTGAGCTCTCTCACAGGAGAGTCAATGGCCAGGTAGCATCCATGTGTGACGTGGCATTTCCCAGCATGTACTCTGAGAACAAGTTTCTCAAGATGCTCAGGTGAAAACCTGCCCAAGCTTGCAGATTTTACTCCCAATTAAGATTCACCATGGACATTTGCATTTTCTGAATCAATTGGACCTATTTCAAAGTGACATTTATTAACATTCCAACTATCTTGTGTTCTACACAACGTCTTCTGGAAAGCATTCAGTTTATGCATTTGAAATCTTCTTAATTAGGGTTTATAGTCTAGGCAACTCTGTAAAGTGGGTGAAATGTGCTCTCTGCTTGTATTGGCCCCCAACAGTCCAGAACCTATTTTTTCTGCTCTGCTTTTCTGGGTACTGTGTTTCATGGTCCTGTGTTCACTGCTGAAATGTACTCCTAAAATGCATATTCTGTTGTCTGCCTTAGTGCCAGGTGCCTGAAGGGCTACCCCACCCTCTTCCTTCTTTTAGCCAGCTAATTTCCACTCATCCTTTAAGACCATTCAGTTCTCACATCCTTAGGAAGTCTCACCTTCCCTCTACTTCCCACCTGTCTAACCTCCCTCCTGCCCAGGCTGGATTAAATGCCCATCCTCCACACTTGTCTGCACCATTCCACAAGTAAAAGCGAAGAGATACTTCTTTTTTCCTCACTTGGTGCTGGGCCCTTGAAGGTGCTCAACAAATACTTGTGAATCAATATCCAACTCATATATTTGCTCCTTGAGAACAGATATTATATGTTACTCATTTTGCTAGCTCTAGCACATGCAAGAAAACAGTAGCTACCCAATGCATATATTTGCTTCACAAATACTTATTATACATGTTCTACTATAGACATCTAACTCCTAACATCGCCTCCAGAGTCAAACTATTAACTACCTGGATAAATTAATTTGTACATTAATAGAAACGAACTGGGATGGGGGATCTTTCAGTTTAATATGGGAATTTGAAATACATAAGAGGTGTTCATCCTGATGACGTTAGGCCACATCTGCTATTTAATGCAAAGACGTTTTGACATGAAGTAGGAGAGAAACAAGAAAGCTGCTTTTCTAGTCATCATCGTCTGGTTTAGATCTGGATTAGGTTCCCACTAAGCTATAATACCAGGAAGGCCAACGCGTATGCCAAAGGGCCTACGAGGTATCATCCCCCAGGCTATATGGGGTAGGAATCACAGCTCTCAAAAAAAAAAATTAACATTTTATTTGAATCTAAAAAATTTGAGATCAGAATATTCTGGACCTTCCAGATAGCCATGATTTTAATAACCACGTTGTTTGATTTCTACCCTCAAAATTATAACAAGGAAAACCAGAGAGCAACATGCAAATTTCTTGATGCATCCTTATCAAGAATCACAGAAACCTGTAAGTCTCAACTCACTTGGTTGCCCTAAAATAACTCCTGGATGAGGACTTTACGTTGCCTGAAAGTTTACTGTTCTGTATCAGTAAGCTGGGCAATACCTTACCGGACTTTAATAACAATTGATGTTTTTAAATACGAGGACTGATTATCACGATAAAAGTGAACATGTAGCCTTAGGAAAATCTCTCCCAGACTTACACATTTACTAGTAGACAAATATTTTAATTTTATTGGATAATAAATGGTAACCCTGAGACTGAATTCTACAACCATTCTACCAAACGAGGCATGAAGCTGCCCAGACAGACACTCCAGAGTTCCTGTGTGAGTCAGACACGGTCCAAGGCTGAACAATGCTTCCAGCGACTGAACACATGGGTGGCTTCTAGGTGAATCTAACTGCTGTTTAATTTTTCAGGGAGATGGGATCAGAAGCATATTTCTCCCAGTAAAACTGCCCTGTGGGCCCATATCATTTCAGGATGCTTACATCCGCTATTTGGAATTACAATACCTTTGAAATCAGGAGCATTTAGAGAGGGAGTGGGGCAGGAATAGATCTACTAACAATGTAGAATAATGGTTAGGAGACCGAGGGTGGCGAGAGAGTGTGGTTGAAGGAGCAGAACACACAAACTCCAAATACAGAAGCCAAGTTGGGTGATAGCTCAAAGGTATAAATCTACATCCCATTTTAAATTAAGTCATATTAAGTTTAGCACCGATCAAGATTGAATTTTTGGGCTTAGAATCCATTTGGGTTGGTGAGTGATGCGGTCTTCACCAGCTGGCCCTGATCCAAGGTTTGAAGCTCTGAAGAACAGGGTTTCCCCCCAGGAATCCAGGCGTTGATACTGCTAAGGTAGGAATGGTACTTGTGGAGATGCATTCGCCCTGCTCTCTGGAAATCTGCTTGAGACTCCACTGCCTGCCTTGCCTGGTGGTGAAATAACAGCAGAAGGAGCATCCCAAGTCCGGGCCTGTATTTTGGGGTTTTAAGGGGTTGCAAGGAACTGCTTTGTGAGCAGTGATAAATCGCTGCAGAAAAAGGAAATCAGAGCTGAGGTTCTTTCTTGCTGGCCTGGCACTGAATGACTCGGATGGACCCTGGCTGACGCAATAATGAGTCTCTTGTGATACAAACGGGTGACCAATCAGGGATGTAGGGCCTAGGGTTTATTATTATACACCACTCAGTTTATGAAAGCTCAAAATCAGTGTAATCATTAATATGCTGACTACTCGTTATTTTTGGTTTTATTTTCTTTTTAGTCAGGAGAAATGACAGTGGGGGAGAAGGAAAAGGAGGAAATCCTGATGGGCTTCAATGTCATTAGTTATTAACAATATCATGATGGCATTATTCTGACACACAGTTTGCTTCAAGTTGGAGTTAAACTGTCTTTTTTAATGTTCAACTTGCTAACTTGGTTGCTTGAGTTTCATTTCTATTCTAATTAGAAAACTGTGCTGCCGGTTAGAAAACCGTTTTGACCCTTATTCAATTGCCTGCTTTACTCTTCATTGTTCTACAAAAATGGGAAAGCAGGTTGATTGAATAGCCACTATTTATGATCCATGAGAGCAGGGAAGGCATTGCCTTGTTCACTGCTGTATTCCCATGGCTTAGTACAGTACCTGGTATATAGTCGGTTCTCAATAAATACGAATTGAAAAAATTTCTACTTCCCATATCATTTTGCTTCAAACTTCTAAAACAAAGTAATACTAATATTTTCTACATAACAGCAGCTCTCGTAAGCTTCATACCAGTTTTCCTTGCAGTGTGACATATTTGTTTTTAGGTGCCAACTCATTTATTTAGATTAAGGAAAACAAATGAAAATAATGTGTTATGGGACCACTTATTCAGGGTTCCAATGACATCAGACATTCCTAATTTTTAAAAGACTTTTAAAAAAAGAAATTATTAATTTTTTTTTTTTAGAGCACTTTATAAGTTCAAAACAAAATTGAGAGAAAAGTGCAGAGATATCCCTTAGACTCCTGGACCCCACACAGGCATAGCCTCCCTCATTTTCAGCATCCCCCACTCCTTTCGTGTATTTGTTACGATCAATGAACAGGCATCATTACCCCCGAAAGTCTACAGTTTACATTAGAATTCACTCTTAGTGTCTTACAACCTATAGGTTTGGACAAATGTATAATGACATGTATTCACCATTGTAGCGTCATACAGAGTAGTTTCCCTGCCCAAGAATCCTCTGTACTGTACCTATTCAACCTATTTATCCTTTCCTCCTCCACAACCCCTGGCCACCACCGATTTTTGTTTAACTGTCTCCATAATTTGGCCTTTTCTAGAACATGGTTAAGCTCATACAGTATGTAGCCTTTCAGATTGGCTTCTTTCACTTAGTAAAATGAATTTAAGTTTCCTCCATGTCTTTTCTTGGCTTGATAGCTCATTTCTTTTTCATGCTGAATAATATTTCATTGTCTGAATGTACCACAGTTGATTTATTCATTCAACTACTGAAGGACATCTTGGTTGCTTCTAAGTTTTGTAAATTATGAAAACAGCTGCTATACACATCCAAGTGCAGGGTTTTGTGTGGACATAAGATTTCACCTCCTGTGGGTAAATATCAAGGAGCACGACTGCGGATCATACGGTAAGACTATGCTTCGTTTATAAGAATCCACAAAACAGTCTTTCAAAGAAGATGCACCATCTTGCATTCCCACCAGCAATAAATGAGAGTCCTGTTGCCCCACATCCTTGCCAGTATTTGGTGTTGTCAGTGTTCTGGATTTTGCCATCTAGTAGGTGTGTAGTTATATCTCATTGTTGTTTTCATTTGCATTTCACTGATGACATATGTAGAGTATATTTTCATATGCTTACTTGCCATATGTATATTTCCTTTGGTGAGGTCTGTGTTAAGGTCAAGTGGTCTATTTTTCAATTGGTATTTTTGTTATCTTATTGTTGAGTTTTAAGAGTTCTTTGTATATTTTGGGTACTAGTTCTTTATCACATACAACTGGCATGTCTTCTATAAATATTTTCTCTGAGTCTGTGGCTTCTCTTTTTATTCTCTCGAAAGCATCTTTCACAGAGCAGAATTTTTTACTTTTAATGAAGTCCAGTTTATCAATTCTTTCTTTCATGGATTGTGCCTTTAATGTTTTGTCTAAAGAGTCATTGCCAAACCCAAGATCATCTAGATTTCCTCCTATGTGATTTTCTAGGAGTTTTATAGTTTTGAGTTTTACATTAGGATTACGAGCCATGTTGAGTTAATTTTAGTGAAAGGTATAAGGTCTGTGTCTAGATTCCTTTTTTTTTTTTTTTTTTGCATGTGGATGTCCAGTTGTTCCCACACCATTTGTTGAATCTATCTTTGCTCCATTGTAATGCCTTTGCTCTGTCGCATCCTGTGCGATGAGAGTTGTGGGGAGTGAGGAGGGAGGTGCAGGGTTAAGACAAGACAGTAGTCATGAATAGAGTTTAAGCAGACCAAGGGACCCCCCCATCTCAAGGACTGGAAGCCCCGAATCAGCCTCGCATCAGCTTTTATTAGTTCGGTGGGGAAGTAAAGGAGGTAAAGCTTGTCAATCTCAAGATCTGTGACTCCTATGCATCATAATAGGAAACCGATTTAAGTCAATCACCCTTGCCTGCAGACAGCTGGACCGTAAGTCTCAACTTCCCCAAGGGAAAAACCTATGAATAGATGGAGAGCACCTCATTGAATCACTTCCCTTGCAGGTTTTGGGAAGGAATGTAGGGACAGAGGCTGAGGCTTTCCTTGGTCTGAGGAAGGTAGGGGTCTGTGCCCACCTCTGTGAACCCCGTGGGTTCTCCTGTTGGTCCCCACAACTGCGTCTGGCTTGAGTTGTTCCTTCCGTGAGGAATCTTACTCATCATTGACTGTCCAGTCATCTTTCTGGGACCAAACAGGGAGGCATAAGGTGCAAACACAAAGGTTTAGCAAAGTCCCTGAAAGGATCCGTCTTACAGACTCTCCTTTCTTTGGGGGCAGGTAGAAAGAAACAAACAGTTAAGCTGCTGCATGGCAACATTGCTCTTTGCCCAAGACTAGTTGACTATATTTGTGTGATTCTGTTCCATTGATCTACTTCTCTATTCTCTCAACAAGTAATCACTTGATTACTGTAGCTTTATAATCAGTCTTGAAGTCAGGTAGTATGAGTCCTTTGACTTTACTTTTCTCCTTCAGTACTATGGTTGCTATTCTGGATCTTTTGCCTCTATAAAAATTAGAGTCAATTGATTGATATCCAAAAAAACAACTTGTTGGAATTTTTATTGTGATTGCATTGAATCTGTAGATCAATTTGGGAAAAACTGACGTGTGACAATGTTGAGTTTTCCTATCCATGAACATGGAACATCTCTTCTCTCTTCATTAATTTATATCATCTTTGATTTCTTTTATCATAATTTTGTTGTTTTTTGATATATACCTTCTACTTATTTTGTTTTATTTATATCTAAGTATTTCATTTTTGAGGTACTAATGTAAATGATATTGTAGTTTCAGTGTCAAATACCACTTGCTAATTGTTGGTATAAACAAAAGCAATTGGCTTACATATTAACTTTCTATCTTACAATCTTGCTATAATCATTTATTAGTTTCAGGATTTGTGTGTGTGTGTGTGTGTGTGTGTGTGTGTGTGTGTGTGTGTGTGTGTAGTCCGTTGGATTTTCTACATAGACAATAATATTTTCTGCAAACACTTTTTTTTTAATTTCTTTCTTCCCAGTCTGTATACTTTTTATTTCCTTTTCTCCTTGGATTGCATTAGTTAATACTTCCAGTACAATGTCGATAACGAGTGATGAGAGGGGTCATCCTTGCCTTGTTTCTGAACTTAGTGGGAAAGCTTCTAGTTTCTCATCTTTAAGTATAATGTTAGCTGTAGGGTTTGTTTTGTTTTGTTTTGTTTTTGTTTTCAGATATTCTTTATTAGGTTGAGGAAATACCTCTCGATTCCTAGTTTACTGAGAGGTGTGTTTGTTTGTTTGTTTGTTTGTTTTTTCATGATTGGGTGTGGGATCTTGTCAAATGCTTTTTCTGCATCTATGATATGATCATGTGATTATGCTTATTTAGCCTGTTGATGTGAATGGATTACATTAATTGATTTTCAACTGTCAAACCAGCCTTGCACACCTGTGATAAATCCCACTTGATCATGGTATGTAAATATATATATATATATATATATATATATATATATATATATATATAAAATGTATGTATGTATTTTATCTGGTTTGCTAATTTTTATTGAGGATTTTTGCATTTACATTCGTGAGAGCTATATGTTTGTAGTTTTCTTGTAAGTCGTTGTCTGGTTTTAGTATTAGAGTAATGCTGGCCACATACATGAGTTAGGAAATATTCCCTTTGCTTCTATCTTCTAGAAGAGGTTGTAGAAAATTGGTAAAATTTCATGTTTAGATAGACACAAGGCCTATTCAGATTGTCTATTTTTTGTTGTGTTTTTGCTGATTGTGCTTTTCAAGGAATTAATCCATTTCATCTAGGCTATCAAATTTGTGGGAATATACTTGTTCATGGTAGTTGTTGTTATTCTTTTAATGTCCATGGAATCTGTTGTGATGTCCCTCTTTTGTTTCTATTAGTAATTTGTGTCCTCTCTCTTTTTTGATTAATTAGCTTGGCTATAGGCTGATGGATGTTATTAATGTATTGAAAGAAACATCTTTTGGTTTCATTTACTTTTTTTCTATTGATTTCCTGTTGTCAGTTTCATTAAATTCTTCCCTAATTCTTATTATTTCTTTCCTTCCTTTACTTTGGATTGAATTTTCTATTTTTCTAGTTTCCTAAATGGCATCTTAGAAGATCAATTTTAGATCTTTCTTCTTTTCTAATGTATTTTTCACTGCATCTCATTAATTTTGATAAGTTGCGTTATTTTCATTAATTTCAAAATATTTTAAATTTCTTTTGAGAATAACATGTGTTACTTAGTAGTGTATGTTTTTAATCTCTCTATATTTGGGGATTTTCTAGTTGTCTTTCTGTTATTAATTTCTAGTTTAATTCCACTGTGGTCTGCCACCAGACTTCATATAATTTCTAGTCTTTTGCATTTGTTAAGATGTGTTTTATGGTCCAGAATGTGGCCTGTCTTGATGAATATCCCATATGAGCTTGAGAAGACTGTGTATTCTGCTGTTGTTGGATGAAATAATCTATGGCTGCTCATTATATCCAGTTGATTGATGGCAGTGCTGAGTTCAATTATGTACTTACTGATTTTCTGCCTGCTGGATCTGTCCATTTCTGATACAGGGAGGGCTGCTGAAGTCTCCAACTATAATAGTGATTCATCTATTTTTCCTAGCAGTTATATCAGGTTAGGTTCTGGTTAACTAGTTTCTCTTGAAGACAGACCTCACAAAGTATGGGAGGCCCTTATGACTTTCCTTAGAACTTTTTACTCTTAGATTTGTTCACACCGAGCCTCCAGCAATTTGTCAATAAAGGTTCAGGTTTTCCTACTCCAGCATTAGTTCCTGGGGAGATTTCTGTTCCAGTATGTTGTGATTCTCTGTATCCACCTATCTGTCTCTTCAATTTTGGGGGCAGCAGTTTGCCCTATGGCCGCAATTCTCTTACAGAACTAAGAAGAGTTGTTAATTTTTCAGTTTGTTCAGCTTCTTAGTTTTTGTCAGGACAGACTAGCAACTTCCAAGATCCTTACATGCTGAACCATCCTTAATTTTTAAGCATAAATAATTATAATAAAATATACACTGGCAATATATTTAGACATCCTATAAACCAGATGTGTCTGTTAATCCAGGCTTTATAGGCTTAACTCAAACATTTGAAGAAGGTAAGGAATAAGACAAAGAGACCATGTTTCTCAATACTGGGGAGGTGATGTGCTTCAGAGAACTAGATTAGGGTAGGCTTTGAAAGGAACCCTCAGGATGATCCATTTAACGTTGTAGGCTAAAGTTTCTGCCTCTGTTGAATCAGAGAGGATCTCCCAGTGGTATAACTTGAGCTAATTCCATGCCCACAGACCCTCTAAGAACGTGGACTGTGCTTTCTCACTCAACACGGAAGTGTTTTCCTGAAGGGCAGCTAATTTATAGGGTGGCCAGCATCTTAGGAGATAGACTAGTACAAGATCTCCACCCGGCAGTAGGAGAGAGACTATCTGAAACAAACAGATCCTTTGAATGTGAGTTTGGTTTGAATTTGAGGCCTTTAGAAAGCACCAGTACTTGCTAGTCCAGGCAGAAGCCTAAAGCAGGCAGAGAGAGTAGTGGTAGAAATAGTGTCAGGACACATCATGAACAAGCAGGGGCTAGAGCAGGTGGGTACCTATAACAGCAATTCCAGCCCCTAAGTAGGGAATGCCCACGCAGGAGAAGAGAGCGAGGAGCTGTTTAATCACAGAGCTGCTGTCAGAAACTGGACATGGTACTGTCCTTGAATGACCTTCCCGGTGGCTTGGTGAGGGCTGTCTTTGTTCTTCTCCCTTCCTGTCTATCTCCTTAGCTAATGTGGAAGAGCCTAATTAACACATATACAAGTTAAGTTCTTCTCTGGCTCTAATATTCCAGAATTATGCTGAGCACAGTAAAAACTCATTAATTCAGATCGCTTGTCCCAAATTTTTAATTATTCCATTTGGACTAAGCTGAAGCTTATTTGTACTCAAAAAAATTTTATTATAGATAGCTCAAATTCAAAACAAAGGGGGTAGATAAATTCTTTAAACTATTTGAGGTGACAAGCTATCAATTTAATATGTTCCAGAGTTAATACAGAGTTATTCGTGCCTACTTCATATAGACAAATTAAGAGTCTGAGGAGGTGTCACACAATTTTTTGAGCATCTCAGTAACACAATAATAGATGCAATAGTTTTTATAAAATGTTATCCTTAGCTCATCAAAATAAGTTATTTCCCTAACTTTTTTCTTCAATTCTTTCTGGAGCGTATCACATATACAAAAATTAAAACTGTGCATTATAAACCAATAATTGCTTACTGAAGGCAATTTAGAAAAAAGTGTAGGTCCTTCCTAATACCATGAAAAATTGTAGATACATGAAAGATTTAATCACAAGATGAAATTATAAAGTCACCATAAAAATAAATATTCTTGCATTGATAAACGCCTAAGTATTGAAAGTAAAAACTGAAAAACAAAACAAAACAGATTTTTACTAGTAAGCACTGAAAAATTGAGGAAAATAACAAAATATAAACAATGTCCTTTATGGGCTAAGCTCCAAAGAGGAAGGGGGCACTGCCATAAATGATTATACCAATGTTTAGGAGTCTGACTTGTCACAAAATTTCTAGAATGAATTAAAGTGCAGTACTCCCATTAATGTGTTTTCAATCCTCTTACTCAGAAATTCAACTTTATGCTCAGGAAAATGTTCAGGATATGTGAAAAGACTTACTCCTTTAACAAACATTTATTAAGAGCTAACTACATGCCAGGCACCTGTGATGGACACAGAGCTGGGTCACCAAGATCCCCTTGAGGAAAGGACTCCTTGCCTCCAGCTGTCAGCCCCTGTAGGAATGGCCTCAGCTGCAGAACCACATCCTCAGCATGTGTCACCTCAATGACTAATAGAGGCAAGGAATAAACACCCACCCATTTGGCCGCACATGGTAAGACTCCAACACGCCATTTTATTTCAAGAGTTAAGGCAGCCAGGCCACATTGCTGCTGGACTCCTTCCTCTGCTTGATCCTGCTTCTGCCTCGTCCCCTCCACAGGTGTTAATCCAAAGGACACGGTCTAATAAGCAACCTACACTCTCAACTCTGCCTCACTATCTGTTCCCCCAAATCCTCACCTGCAATAGTTCTCATCTAGAAGTTGTGGGCACTGTGGTGAACAAGATAAAAACCTCTCTTCTTGGCCCTTACATCTGGTTTATAGGAAATAGAAAATAAACAAGTAAACACATAGATGAGCAAGATAATTGCAGAGTAGTAAGTACTGTGAAAAAAAAAAACAAAAACAGGATCATTTGAGGGAACAACCAATGATAGGGGTGGTGCTGGTGGTGGTGGTGGTATTTTTTGATTGAGAGATCAGATAAGGAAATAACATTTGAGCAGAGAGCTGAATGGCAAGAGAGGGCCAAACACACAGAGATATGATGATAGATATTAGAAGAAATGGCAACGGCAAAGACACTATGATATAGGAAAAAATCAAATTTTAAAGCTATTGCAAGAATGCCTGTATGATCTTGAAGTTGAGAAGGGTTTTTTAAATAAGTCGTACAAAATTCAAACCACACAGAAAATTTACCTGAAATTTGAAAATGTCTGTACTATAAAATATACTATCAAAAAAGAGAAAGGGTAAACCACAGACTGGGAAGAAAGATTTGCAATACATGTAACTGACAAAGAATTATTGTCCAAAACATGGAAAGCACCCTACAACTCATAAGAAGAATAACTCTAGAGAAAGGAATGGGGTAAGGAATTCAGGGCTTTGCATTGGTACCTCTAATGTTTCATTTCTATTTAAAATAATTTGAAACAACATACATGAAAGGCTGAAAATTAAGATTCAACAAGATGAATGGGGAAATTGGTATTCATTTTCATTGGTCTCTGCATGTTTTTAATACTGAAATATTTTATAATTTTCCAAAAGGGATCACATGTACCTAGAGTTTAGGGAACAAGGTGAAAAGATTGCAGGATAGAGATTGGATTTCAGTCTGATTGTAACAGGAAGCAGGTGGAGGGTCTTAAAGATGAAAGTGAGATCACGATTTTAAAAGAACAGTCTGGATAGTGTATGGAAAATGGGTTGTAGAGGTGCCAGAGTAGAATGAAGGAGACAATTATGAGGTTATTGCCACAGTTCAAACAAACTCTGATGGCAACTTGATCAAAAATAGTAGCAAAGTAGAAGTTGACAGATTGGGAGTAATTTTTGAACATTTGATTTTGAAATAATTTTTGACTTATAGAAAAAAATGCAAAAACAGTACAGAGAATTCTTAATAATCTTCACCCAACTTCCCCTAATGTTAACATTTTACATAACTATAACATAATGGTCAAAATCAGGAAATAAACATTCATAAAATACTATTAACTGAATGACAGATCTTACTTAATTTTCATCAGATTTTCTATTAATGTCCTTTTTCTGTGCCAGGTTCCAATCCAGAATCACACATTTAGTTGTCATCATGTCTCTTTAGTCTCCTCCAGTCTATGACAGTTCCTCATTCTTTCCTGTCTTTCCTAACTTTGAAACTTTTGAGGTGTATTGGTCGGTTATTCTATGGATGTAAAAGTGAAAATACCTTGCTGAGGTAATCTAGTTTCTCTATTGAGATTTCCAGATTGACTTTATTTACTTTGTTTTCTGAAGTTAAATCATTTCTTTCCACTACATGGGTGAAACAGGATAGAGATAGGTCATTGCTATGGTCTCAAGTATGACAGTTGTATATATGTTCGCAATGAATTGAAATGAGATGTTTTCGAGGGAGACTGGCAAAGCAAGAGTTCACCCACATTGGTTGTAATGTTACTAGAGAAGCGGGGAACAGATAGGAGTTGAGACCCCATCTCAAGAGGTTCTAGCTGTTTGACTGTACCCAGCCCATTTGCCACACAGGAGCTAAGAATCCATCAAGATGACTCCAGCCCCAGCCACTGTCGGACGATAACTGTTTGAGATACCCTCAGCGAAACTGCCTAGCTGCATCCAGTCAATCCTCAGACCTTCAAGAGATACTAACAATCCATGATTGTTGTTACATGCCACTAAGTTTGGGGGTGGGGTGGGGCTCGATTACAGTAATAGATAAATAAAACTGCTACCATGACTCATGCTCAATTTTACTTTTATCTTCTTCCTAATGGATGGGCCTTTAATATTTACTTGGATTATTTGATACATTTTAAATGTTATCACTTATCATGGTCAAAATAGCTTTACCTAAAGGCTTTGCCTTTGTCCTTGGGATCAGTTGAATATACTTAGTTCTTTTGAAAAATCTACTTCTGAGATAACTCAAACTAACACTATGATCTTTTAAAAGTCAACTATACAGGAGCCGGCCCGATGGCTCAGGCGGTTGGAGCTCCGTGCTCCTAACTCCGAAGGCTGCCAGTTCAATTCCCACATGGGCCAGTGGGCTCTCAACCACAAGGTTGCAGGTTCAACTCCTCGAGTCCCGCAAGGGATGGTGGGCTCCGCCCCCTGCAACTAAGATTGAACAAGGCACCTTGAGCTGAGCTGCGGCTGAGCTCCCGGATGGTTGAGACCACAAGGTTGCCGGTTTCGATTCCCCCGTTGGATGGTGGGCAGCACCCCCTGCAACTAACAATGGCAACTGGACACGGAGCTGAGCTCCGCCCTCCACAACTAAGACTGAAAGGATAACAACTTGACTTGGAAAAAAGTCCTGAAGTACACAGTGTTCCCCAATAAAGTCCTGTTCCCCTTCCCCAATAAAATCTTAAAAAAAAACACGTCAACTATACAAAAGTCTAGAGAAAAAAAATCACTCCTCAAAATGACTTTTTATTCCCAAAGTTCTGCATGACATCCTTACAAAAGAATAAAGAAACACACCACTAGGAAAAAATTAAGGCATATTATGACAATCTTATCATAATTTGGAGTACAAAAATATGTTTTTTATTATCTAATGTTATTCACTTCAATGTTAATCTATTTCTTCTGTTTAAAAAGTATTAAAAATAGAACTTGCCTTCTACATACTCTGTTGAGCAGATCTTTTAGAGCTGCTTTGTCACTTAGTCTATTCAGACATGATACAGTTCATTTCTTAAAATTAAAAATAGCTCCGAAATGCCGCTATCATTTTCTAACCTTCAGAGCCACTTAACAGGATACTAATTATGTAACTGATGGAGCCACATAATTTTTATTTGACAAAGTACCTAGACAGACATGAAGAGATAACTTCTTTAACAATATTACATTGTGAAAATGAATAAACAGAAACCTCATTGAAAATGGAGTCTGGAAGCTATTAGGTAGGTGCAAAAGTAATTGTGGTTTTTGCGATTATTTTTAACCTTTTAAACTGCAATTACTTTTACACCAACCTAAGAGAAGAGAGAACTGGCACATGTCACTCAATGCTCACTACTGACACCAACAGGAAGAGAGTACCTTGCGTCTCCAACAGGAAGTAATACTACTTCACTACTTCAGCACTAGGAAAAAAAGATTGCTCCTTGCCTAGTAACAGCTCAGCCAATGGGAGACTGCTCTAACTCAGCCAATGAAAAGGCACTACACTTCAAACTTTAAGTTTTCTCTTATAGACTCATTCTTTATAACAGCTCTTCCCAAGTCCATAAAAGAGTATTATTTTCCTTTGTTTCTCCAGACTTGTGTGTAGTTTACCATTAGACTGCATGACCCAAATTGCAAAATGAACCCATTTTGCTGGAGGACTGACTGTCTGGCTGTCTAAGGTCAATCACATCATAAATATTTTTTGTGCGTTTTACATTATATAATGGTGGAAAGTCATTTCTGTAAAGGGAGAACATTTTCTAACAATTGTATTTGAAAGTATGTCCATCAAATCTGAACTTACTAACATTTTTTTGGTTTCTTGGAGATCATTGTATATCCCTTTCATCTATCTCTCAACCACATACCGTGTTTCCCCGAAAATAAGACCTAGCCAGACTATCAGCTCTAATGCGTCTTTTGGAGCAAAAATTAATGTAAGACCCAATCTTATTTTACTATAAGACTGGGTCTTCAATATAATATAATATAATATAATGTAATGTAATGTAATGTAATGTAATGTAATGTAATGTAATATAATATACCAGGTCTTATATTAATTTTTGCTCCAAAAGACGCATTAGAGCTGATGGTCCAGCTAGATCTTACTTTCGGGGAAACATGGTATAAAGAATTTTAAATATAGTGTATCAGTTATCACCGCAATAATGTGACATCACCAGCCACATCTAAAATTTCATAACACATTACCATAGTCATCTGGGGGTCAGCTGGGTTGGCTCTGCTCCATGTCACCCATTCTGGGGCCATGTGTCTCATTCTGTTCTCCTAATAATGGCAGAAGAATAAAAAGCCCAAAAGTGCAAGCATATTTCCGGCTTCCACTCATTAACATTCTAACATCCCATTGGCTAAAGTAAGACTCAAAATCCAGGGGCGGGGAGATGAGGCCATGGCAACCATGTAGATGTCTAATTCTATTACAAGGGAGTGAAGTATTGCGACCAAAAAGTTAATCAACCATAAATAGTAAGTGAGGATAGTTATCCTCCCTTGAGCCCTGAATTCTATACTTGGCCTGTTGGGATACATGTACAGCCCACCCTGAAGCCCAGCCAGATCAACTCCCCAGTCTTTACTTCTTGTTCTGGTCTCATTCTACGTGAAGGGTCAGACTTCTTCCTTGTCCAGACCTGACTCCATGATGCAACAGTAGACTGATTGTCATGCCACTATACTCAGATATTCTAAAGGAATGACTTAATATGAACTTTTTCCAGAACAACACAATGGAATATATAGAAGTATTAAAAGCATGATTTTGTAGTGATAAGAGTAGTAGTAACTACCATCATTTGTTGACAGCCTAATATATGACAAGGATTGTGTTCAGTTTTTACAGAATTATTTTATAAGATAGGAGGTATCCACCTGGAGTTAACCCTAAAACATGAATTATCCATCTCAGGAGTGAGGGCTTTGAGTGGCTAAATTTTATGCCCACTACTAAATCTTAACTGAATATAGTAAACCTTAAAATTTTGCCTGCCATTCTTCTGGTTAAAGCCGAATTGATGAATCTATCAAGACAAGGTATTCTGCTCTTCTCAGCCTAAGATTTTTTTATTTCTTAGAGCTTTATATTTTTAGAAGATAGACAAAGAGAGGGAAAAATATGGAGCTGATTTATTGAAACTGTAGATTGGTTCCTGCTACAGGATACCCAAAGCACCCCTATTTCCTGTGCTTTCCAGCTGCATTCTTCAGCTGATCTTTTGTTTAGTGAATCATGCCAGATCCTTCCAAAAGTTAATGTTTTGCTTAAGTTTTTGGAGCCAATTTCTCTTCCTTTCCACCAAGAGCCCAAATGGACACATAGGTCTCCCACATGAGTAAGCTAGCTAAGGTCACATAGACTGTCACCACTCACTAAATAACTAAGGTCCTCGTGGGGAGGGTGGGAAGACGGTTTTCATCTATGTATACTTAGTGCCTAAAATAAATTCCTGGAACATAACATGCTATAGACAGAATGTTTGTGTCCCTCCGAAATTCGTATGTTGAAACCTAACACCCAATGTAATGGTATTTGCAGGTGTAGCGTTTGGGAAGTGATTAGGTAATAATGTGGAGCCCTCATGAATGGGATTAGTGCCTTATAAAACAGACCTCAGAGAGCTCTCCAGCCCCTTTCACCACATGAAGATGCAGTGAGAAGACAGCCATATGTGAATCAGGAAGCAGACTCTCAATAGACTCCAGATCTGCTGGCAACTTGGTCTTGGACTTCCCAGCTTCCAGAACTGTGACAAATAAATTCTATTGTTTATAAGCTAACCAGTCTATGGCAGTTTATTACAGCAGCTTGAAAGGACTAACACAATACATAATTTATTTTTTCCAGAGATCTGTGTAAACCTTCTGGTTCCTTTTATTGAAAGATATCCCTATCACTCACATTCATCCTACCACTATTTTTCAACTTCCCTGAATTCAGCAAATTTTAACCTAACAAGATCAGGAGCTCACACTATTTCTCAGCAAATATTCAAAAATCACAATTATTATGTGAGGGCTTATGTTAAATTTAGGGCCTTGTATTAATAGAATGTATTCTAATTGCCAAGAGAATTGTCCCACAAGAAAACTATGTATCAAAATTTCCTAACTTGGAATAAAAATCTCTACTGAATAATAAACGTTGCCTATAATACTTTAACATAAAGAAAACTAAAGTTTTCTTAAATTTAAGTTAGCTTCAAAGACAGTAAGAAGATTATTCTAAAACCATCCCAGGTGTTGTCGGTTGCCAAACTAGCTTGAACGAGATTTAGGAATAAGTTCTTTCTTTAAAGGAATATATTCTTTATCTGCAAAATAAAAGACAGATGCAACATTAATAGATGAACTAAACTTCTCAACACCAAAAATAAGGGAAGAATTTGTTAATACGATTTTGGAGAACTAAAAATAATTCTCTATCATTTATGAAGGGTGATTCTATTTATAGTCGATTGTTGAAAAATGGACATTATAGAAAAATACAAAAAAAAATTATCATCCATAAATTTTAAGTGTTAGGACTCTTTCTACTGTGGGTAAAAGGAGAAGCCAATTCAAATGTCTTAAGCAAAGAGAGAGCTATTGGCTCCTAGAACTGAAAAAGCAGGGCTTGATTAACTTGAGGCACCAGTTGAGTTGAGATCGAACGATGTTACCAGAACCAGATTTCTGTCTCACCATCTCTGGTTTTGCCATGCGTGAGGCTGACTCCATTCTCAGGTGGGCTACCTCTTTAAGGCTATTGTGTGGCAACACTCCAGCTACTCTAGCACTAGCTCACCTCTAGTTCCAAATCTCAGGGGAAAAGAAAGAATTTGAAACCCTGATGACTGAAACCAAAGCTTCAGAATTGAGTTGGCTCTAAATGGGCCTAGCTCTGAATCCCTCACAGGCTCAGTGTGCTGACTGACTTGGGGACCAGGGGTGACACCTGCCTCCCAGGCTACAAGAACTGCAAGTAGCGGAGCGTTTGATACCAAAATGACAACTAGAGCTGATGTGTAAAGAAGAACGGGGATGGGAGAAAAATCACGAATGTCTATTACTAAAATGCCATCACTGAACAATAACAACTATTAACATTTTGTTCATTTTGATACACATGCTTGTATATCATAAACACACACACACACACACACACACACACACACACACACAAGAAATTAGAGCATTTAAAAACTGATTTATAGAAACCAGACACAAATTTTAAATTTTGTGTTATTCCATTTACATGAAATTTTGAATAATTAAAGCTAAAAGATTAATGAGTGTCTGGGGCTGGAAGAGGGTAAATGATGAAACTGTTCTATGTCTTAATTACGATGGTGCTTACACCATTTGTCAAAACTCATAAAATCATACTCTCAAAATAAGTGAATTGTATTGCATATACGTCATACTTACATAAAGCTGAAAATAAAACTAAAAGAAAAAAACTGATTCTGCTTTCACTTTACAATGCACAAGCATTGTTGGCTGAGAAGAAACTATCTTCAGTATGACAATTAGCACATAGTCCAAAAATCATAGAATTAGAATTAAGTTACAATTCCATAACCGAGCTCAGAAACATATAAAATATGTTTCTGAGACTTCAAAATATAAAATAAAAAACCCAAGTTCATGAATTTTGCATCGGAGAGTCAGAGCTACTCATCTATCAAGTACTTTGTATATAGCATCTGAGCAAATTGCTCGTGATTAATTTTAACCTTTTTTAAAAATTCAGTCCAGACATAAGTATAATGAAAACTAAAGTAATGTTTCAGACAGGGCCAGAATCAAAAGACAGAAGAGGCATGATAAATTATCCTTATTCATTTTATATGACTAATACAGTGAAATCTTTCTCAGTCAAAAACAGCTTTGATATAATAATATCATCCTGGTCAGGGGCCAGTGGTAACTGAGAGTAAGCATAGCAGGGACAGAGTTGGTTGGAAGAGTCAGCTTCACATTAAAATGACAATGTATCAGATACTTGGGATGCCAAAAAAATGTGTACACATTTTAAAAGATGGTATCTATTCTCAACCAGTAGTTCGCCGTAATCAGAAGTGTCTGGAAGCTGATGGTAACCACTTTGAGCACCTCTTGTCACTGCAGAAGTCACATGTGACTTGTATTCATCTTTTGTTATCGATATATATTGAGTATTACAATTTTAGTAGTTTTTTCCTTTTTTAAAATGTGTATACAGTTTTTTTTGGCATTGTGTGTGTGTGCGCGCGCGCATTTGGTTCAGATTTGTTAAGAATAAAACCTAACATAAAAGAAAGTTTCTCCAGGGCTACTAACTGTGCATATTTGACTTCTTTATCCCCACAACCACTGCACTGCATTTATTATGTAGAGGGTCTCTTCCTCTTCCTCTAATCCACTGTTTTAGTCAAATTTGGGGATCTTATAACTCAGGGTGAGTAGAGCTCACAGGACACTACAGTGAGATGTGCTAGACACATACGTGAGACATGAGCTTTGTGACCAGAGCACAACAAAATCTGTTTCTTCCAGACATCACAGTGAAGGTCAATTCTCACCGGGCGCTCCTTGGGAACAGGAGTATGTTAATTGTTGGTTTTATTATTATAAATATCTATGTGACATTTGATATGATCAGAAGTCTCCAAACAACTTTTGTCTGCCATCTCTTGCAATGGCTTGCCTAGAGTGGCATTTGTAGATACATTTTACAAATGGTGGGTCTACGCCAGCACCAGTGAGTATCTCAAAATCTTGACTCCAGGGCAGGGATTCACGCTTCCTTTCAAGACATAGAAAAACCATTCTGGATTTAGAGTAGGAGAGAAAGTTTTTAGCCGAAAATACACATTTTTTTTCTTTTAGAAAAATAACTTTAGCAGGTTTGCAGAGTGGATTTGTGAGCAGAGAAAATTGTTGGGGTCAATTGCAATAGGTCAGGTTTGAAGTGACATGGATCAGAAGGAGAATTCAGCATTTACAGAAATAGGCATAAATAAAAATGGTGAAGAGACATGGTTTGAAAGTATCAATATAGACAAACTAGCCCAGTGAGTCAGGGCAAGAGTTGCAACTGAAGTGGGACAGAGCAATGGCATCACCATGTTGCCTATTCAGTCAGTTGGAGTACATTTATGTATGTTGGCTGTTGCGTCCTTTTAACAAGCTTTCATCTTGAAAACAAATAAAAACACAAGACTTCCCTGTTCCTGGCTTAAAAAGATATGCTAAGCTCATTTTGTACTTTTCCTACCACAGCTCTAGAGTCAACCATTTCTATGAGGAGACTTGGTACTCCTAGTGGGGAATATTATAGAGCATGATCTGAATGCTACAGGTACCCATTGCTATTGGAATGTTTCTGCTTCCAGGTTCTTTTAGCAAAGCTGGAAAACACACACAGAGACACACACACACAAGTATGCACATATACTCGTAAATGTATACATGCATAGGCATATTTTAGAACTCATGAGTTCACACCACATTCCCTATTCTAGTTCACCTCCACAGGGATCTTCCTTGCCTTTTCTCATTCCATACACATATGACCTTTCTTCCACAGTGAGGACACTGGATCCTCAAAATATCAACACATTTATTCATTTGTTCAATCTTATGATACAACTAAAATAGTTGCAAAATCGCTTCACTCACACTATTAAAAAAAAAAATAGACCTACTCAAACTAATTCAGTATTTGCTTGCCATTTTTCACACCATCACAACTAGTCTGAGGGTACATGGTTCAATACTGTTTTCATAAATTATTAAACTTCATCCCTCCCTTCCTTGGTGTGGGTGTTATTCATCTGAAGCACAGTCGGTTCCTTTGTTTCAGTTTGCTTTCTGTTTTAGTTTTCCCTTTCACGTCTTCGTTGATTTCATTTTATTTTTTTTTAAATATGTAGAACATTAACAGAGTTCCAAAAGCCAAAAGTGTTCCAACTAATACACTCAGAAAAATGTCCTTCTCTCCTGTATCTCTTCCAACTGGGTCCCCTCTACTAACCATTGTAGGTAACCAATTTTATTCTTTGGTTTATCATTCCTGTGCAACTATTTGTTAAGATTAATAATTACACACATTTATATGTGTGTAATTAGTATATGTAAAATATACTTCTTTATTAAAGGTAGTGTACCATGTAGCTATATATATGCTCTTTTGCTCTTTTTCACTTTGGTGTTCTTATTTAGCAATATATTCAGAAAATCACTCCATATCAGTTCATAGAGAGTATCCCATTCTTTGTTATAGCTGCATAGTACTCCATTGTGTCTATTCAACCTGTCTCACATAGTTGGAAATTTAGGTACTTTCCAGGATTTGTTGGGATTTGTTGTATTTATCCATGTACATGTAATTTGACAACCATTATATTCTCTGTCTCCTAGTAATGCTGAAAGTGAGTTTTGTGTGATTTTATTTACTTTTGTTGTTGATTTTATGTCATTTGGGGAGGGTATGGGAAGATTCAAAATCAGGTGGTCACCCTTGCCCTCCAGATTATCAACTATAACTCTAAATTTCAAAAATTATTTTCTTTTACTTCTTTACCATGGCACCCTATTCTTGTTTTATGGATCAACATCTTTCCAAAGCTCCCTGACGATATTAATAAAATTTTTAAAATTTTTTCTTCTGATCTCTGAATTGTTTGTTTTCTCCAGGGTCAGCTTTTATTTTTCTTTTCTTTTGTTCCTTTATTGTCCCAGAAAATGAATGTTGTTGATTGCTCATTCTCATTCGTGGATAAAGCGCTGAGTTGCCAATGTGGATATATGGCATGAATGTCCTCTGAATATGTACAGTCCAATTTCCTGGCTAAGTCCCTCACCTGAATGAGAAGGTTAACTGCAATCTTCAGGTACATGGGTGCTACCTGCCATTTGTTGGAAGAGGATACTTCCCCACTCCCATCCCCACGTTCAACAACAAGAGCTTTACCTTGGGGTACCTATATCCACAGTCAGAGCCCTAGAATTCCTCACAGAGATCAACTGACATTTTTAGAGATTATTACTCCAGTTTTATCCTAGAAACAACCACAACGCATTGAGGAGATGGTGGTAAGGAATGAGGGTGAGACTGTGAGCTCAAAACACTTCTCTGGACAGCTCTTTAATGACTCACCTGCCAGTTCTTATGTTCTTTCTCATCAGCTCTTGGTCTGCAGTCTTGCTGTGGCAATCGCACTAGCTGCTACCTCCACTGTAGACACTTTCCTGACATTCTTTTGGCATTTAGCTCTGCTCTAGTTGATCTTTCAATGTTATCCCTTTTGTTTTCCATCTTCAAGAAACTGGTTTAGATATCTGATCCTCTGTTGTTCTTTCATCTCAGGGTATCATGAATTAATTCTATTTTAAATTTTCTTATAGTTATTTCAATGGATGTGTGGAGGTCAAGTAAGACTGCACTGCTTATGGCAAGTGTTAATGTGCATGAAAGTTTGCACCCCAGGTAAGAGCTGTAGTTCACAGGAAGCATGTTGTAAGTTCTGCTACAGGCTGGAGATGCAAGTCATTGAAGATGGAAGAGCCAATGGAGTGAAAGAAATGCTGGGTTGGGTGTCCTGATCAATCCAGAAGTTTCCAGTGGAATGTTTTGCCTTTCAGTAAGCTCACTCCTATGTACATCATAACCTTTCTAACATAAAGGGGCTTTATGTGATACGAGGACCATATAGACACCAGGAATTCAACCTCCTATTCTTCCCATTTTCTAACGCTTTGGTTCATAGAGAACATCCAAAAACTTGGCTTCTCTCACCGCGCCAATGCTATCTATCCATCATTCATACTTGATAATCTCAGACATAAAGTAGAGTCTCCTGCATTGACTCAGCCTCAGGATTCAGGCACCAAGAAAACGTAGGCTACTTTTCCCACTTATATATTACTTCTGCACACTGCCATTCTATAACAGGAGCAGTAATATTCCATTTTAAACGTCTTTATTAGATTAAGGAGAAGGTTGACTATTTTTCATAGCGCATTCAATTACCATGGCAGGGTGCGTTTTGAAGTAAATTTAAGGAATTTCACGTAAAATCACTTTCATTTTTTAGCATTAGCTATAAAAACTGAAAGATTCTAAGAAATGAAAGCTATTTTTCTTCACAGGCACAGGGAAAGAAGGAATTTTAACATTTGATAATAACCAAAACTCATTTATTGCTGAATTATCCTGCTTTCCTTGTACTAAATGAACTGGAGAGATGGGATCCCTTTTTCCTTAGGATCTATTACAGGGCTTTCATCTCAGGGTTTTCATGTTGTGTTGTCCTGTTATATGATGACTCACCAATAAGGCCTGTTCTCTAGTTCTTATTTCCTTTTTTTAAATATCCCTGTAGAAGTTTCTAAATACTTATTTTTTTATTTTCTTTCTTCTTCTTGAAGCTGGCCTTCTACTGCTTTGCAGTTTGCTCATTAACGATCACAAATGAAAAATGGGAATCGCAAGCTCAGATTAAGAATGATTTTCTTTCTCAGGACTCTGACTCACAGTTTGCTTAGTCAGTCCTTTTTTTTTTTTTTTTAATCTGCAATGTGTCATATATTAACTTGGATTTACATTTGTAGAAAAAAGACTTGTCACTGTCATAATCAGACTTTAAAAAATACACTACGAAGAGGGTCTCAAGTATAAGTTTCTAATGCCATCTAAAATTCTGTTTGATTTTTGTTTTTTATCTTTCTTTTCTTTTCTACCTGTTCATCTATCACCTAGCATGCTTTACGGGTGAGTGTTTCAAAAAGACCAAAAGAACAGATATGGGAGCTTACCAAACTCCAGTGAAGTCTTTGATATAAATGGAGTTAAAAAAAAAAAAAAAGTGGATTTAGAATTTTCAGCTTCAAAGTCTTATCACTATATTCCTTTAACCAAAGATTAAAAATTGAATAAATCGCCTTCTGGCTATTTATTCTGTGACTATGAAGATTTAATGAAGACTACTTTATTGAATGTACAGCAATCTACCCATTCTATTTGTACTTAATTTTACAGAAGAGTAGTTAAAAACATGGGTTTTATAGTCAGAAACTCCAGGGTTCAAATGCACCACTAACATATTAATTGCTTAAATGATTCGGAGTATGTTACTTAATATTTCTGAGCTTCATTTTTCTAAGGTATAAAATGGGATAATAATAATAATAATATCTACTTTATGGAGTTGTTACAAGGATTGAATTAGGCAACATATGCAAAGTGCTTATCCGAAAGCCTGACATATAGTAAGTGGAAAAAAAATATTAACAAACACAAAGAAATGCCCTTTGAATAGTATTTCTATATGATTACAAAAGATCACTTGTGAAATTGCTACCCTTGATTATTTGCACTTTCAATATCTTTATTTATGAGTGGAATTCTTACTCTCTAGATATAACGTCTAAAAATGCTTAACAAAATGTATTTTTAAAACTCTTTGAAAAGATTGGATACACCTGTGAGAAAGTGTGGAAAATAAAACCAACAAACATGGAGAAGAGACGCAAAGCGGACGCGTGAGATGAGGGAAGTGAGTAAGCACGAAATTGGCTGAATGTTAACGGCCGCCTGAAGCCTGCAGGACAAGGGACTGGGGGCAATCTCTGTGGCTTTGCAGCGAAGGGAGCTAGAGCAGAGGTCATCCACTTAAAGTCAGGATCCTGAAGGAAATGCACTCTCAGGAAGAGGACAAACTAGGAAAATAGCAACCTTCCCACCAATGCAGTTGTCAAGAAAGTTTTCTGTCTTGGCCTTGGTTCTAGTAAGAGGTAAATAAAAAAAGTCTTCCCTGAGAAATCTTGGTCACCGGCCAGACCTCACATGGGTTTAGGGCCTGATTTGCAGTCTTTTCAGGGCCCTAGAAACTAGAAACCAAAACCTGTAGTTTAAAGTAGATGCAAGTTTAGAATGCCCCAGGTAACTTTAGGGGCAAACATAAAATTTCCCTGAAGAAACACATGCTCAAGCCCAGATTTAAAGAATTCTCAGGCGCACTTCCAGCAAACTCAAGTTCACAATAAAACACGTAAGAAAATAAGTTACCCTGAGCAGGAGTCAGAAAAAACAACAGAATCAGACCTGCAAAAACATAAAACACTGCAGAATACAAAATAATTATGCTAAATATGACCAGGGAGATTTATACTTCTGTGTTGATGCTTGACATGGCTGAAAAATTTTAAATAAAGCTGTAAGCTCTCTATTTGCATCTGTTTGCATATTTATATGTGTGTGATTCAGAAAGGCTTTTACCTCTCATTGTGTAAGCGTACAATATTTTCCTATCTTTCATGGTAATGATGTATTAGTTTGCAAAATCTATTAAAGGAGACCATTCGGATTGGCTTAGTAATAAAAAGCACTTACATGAATGAAATATCCCTAAAATTCCCAGATATTAAGAGAATTAAAGCTCCTCAAATATTTTCAGTGTTAAAAAAGAGATATCCTTACAGCCATAAAAACTCAAAAATGTTGTAAGGATTCAGTTCACGTGATTTAAGTAAATCTTTGGCAAACAAGACCTGTTTAATCATATTGATTTAACTAAAAACAGCTATGTATTTTCCGTTAGATTAGTGTTAAGTATAATATACATGTAGACTTCTAATCTACTTGAGTATGTTTTTCCTAAACACATGCAGGTTTGCTGATTGAATAAGATAGTATTACTTCTACTAAATGTTTAAGATTCTGAAAAATGCAAATGTGTTTCACCAAAATCGAATCTGACAAATTTTACAACAATGTTATGGACACTCTACAAAGAAGAATAGACACCCACCCAAAATGTAGTTCTGACAAGAGGCTGATGATATCACACAATAACGAGAAGGTAGGAAAAGGTTTATTACTCACATATGGAGGCTTTTTGGACACAGCAACACAGGCCTCCCAAAAAGGTCCAAATGGTTTGAAAGAGAACAAGGAAAGAAGACTGGAGTGGTGTTTAATGAAGGTTAAGGGTAGGGCTGGGGTGAAGTTTCCCATATGCGGGCAAGGGCTGGCATGGTTTGAGCTTCCTACCAGCACCAAAGAAGGAAGCATCTGGGTTTTTGTATCAGCTTGCCCAAATGTGGAACAGAATAGGGAAAGGTGAGGCTTAAAAATTGTCAGCAGTTTTCATGGATAAACGTTTTCAGATTTTTTTGGGTAGATACCCAGGAGAGGGCTTGCTGGGTCATATGGCAAATTTATTCTTAATTTTTTGAGGAATCTGCATACTGCCTTCCATAGCGGCTGCACCAATCTGCATTCCCACCAATATGAACTCCAGTGTTCATTGCAGCTTTATTTACAGTGGCCAAGACATGGAAAGAACCAAAGTGTCCTTCAATAGATGACTGGATAAAGAAGATGTGGTATATATACACAATGGAATACTACTCTGCCATAAGAAAAGAAGAAACAGTGCCATTTGCAACAACATGCTTGGATCTTGAGATTATTATGCTAAGCAAAATAAATCAAAAAGAAAAAGGCAAGAACCATATGATTTCACTGATATGTGGCATATAAAACAGAAAACAACAAAGGAACAAGACAAACAAATAAAGAAACAAAAACTCATAGACACAGACAATAGTTTATTGGTTATCAGAGGGTAAGGGGGGGAGAAGGGTGGTAGATGAGGATAAAAAGGGATCACATATATGGTGATGGAAGGAGAACTGACTCTGGGTGGTGAACACACAATGTGATATACAGATGATGTAATACAGAATTGTACACCTGAAATCTATGTAATTTTACTAGCAATTGTCACCCTCAATAAACTTTAATTTAAAAAAAAGTGTCAGCAGTCAAACATCAGCATCAGCAGGTAGACTCTTAATCACAAACAGTATTTATGTTTTGTAGTATGTCAACTTGAAGATCATTTCCACGAGTTTTAGGTAACTTAAAACTTGCTGTGACACAACAAAAAGAAAAAAGAATCCAAAGAATTGGGAAGAAAGGGGCCTCCAGGACAATATCAAGCAAACCAACATTAACTTTCTAGGGGTACCAGAAGAAGAGGGAGAGCAAGGAATTGAGAACGTATTTGAAGAAATAATGACAGAAAACTTCCCTACCCGGTGAAGGAAATAGACATACACAGCAGGCAGCACAGAGAGTCCCAAACAAGATAAACCCAAAGACACCAACACCAAGACACATCATAATTAAAATGCCAAAGGTTAAAGACAAAGAGAGAATCTTAAAAGCAGCAAGAGAAAAGCAGTTAGTCACCTATAAAGGAGCCCCCATAAGACTGGCAGCTGATTTCTCAATAGAAGTTTTTCAGGCAAGAAGGGAGTGGCAGAAAATATTCCAAGTGATGAAAAGCAACGACATACAACCAATTTCCTCTACCCAGCAAGGCTGCCATTTAGAATTGAAGGACAGATAAGGAGCTTCCCAGACAAGAAAGAGCTGAAGGAGTTCATCACCACCAAACCAGTATTACAAGGCATCTTAGAGGAACTTCTTTAAGATGGGAGGGAGGTTAAGGATGGGTGAAAGGGGAAGGGATTAAGAAGAACAAATTGGGTGTTACACAGTAGTCATGGGGATGTAGGGTATAGCATAAGGAATACAGTCAATACTATTGTAATAACTATGTATGGTGCCAGATGGGTACTAGATCTATCAGGGTGATAGATGGGAATGGGGCTGGGGTCAGGGCGAAAAAGGTGACGGTATTGAGAAATACAAATTGGTAGTTAATACAGTATGGGGAATAGAATCAACAATGTTGTAAAGATCATGTAGGGTGCCAGATGGGCACTGGACTTATCAGGGGGATCACGTCACAGACTGTGTAGTTGCCTGACCAATGCACTATACCCCTGAAGCTGAAGTAGAATAATATTGAATGTCAACCATAACTAAATATATAGGTAGATATAGTCATGAGATGTGGAATACAACATAGGGAAAATAGTCAATGGTATTATAACAGCTATAACAAGATGTCAGAGGGGTAGTAACTTGGGAGGTGGGTTATTACTTTACAAGGGGTTTAAATGTCTAACTATGACATTGCTTTGTACATCTGAAACTAATTTAAAAAATTAATTTAAAAAAATTTTAAATTTTAAAAAGACCAAACTAAATAAATAAATCATTAAGTTAAAAAAAAACACAACTTGTTCTGACATTAAATTGAGTTAATCAATATTTACAGGATGCCTAGATTATTTCTAAGTAAAACAGATTACTGAAACATTAATTACTAAGCATAATTTTAAGTTTATGTATTTTTGCCTCTGATTTTTATGGTAGAGGGTAAATATTTGGGTCTGTTAAACAGTATGTTCATTTTTGCCACGTTTTGAGAACTATAAGAGATGTGTTTGTGTTGAGGAAATGAGAGCCATTTTGCCCTAAAGTAAAAGGACTGGTTGTTCCCAAATAAGAAGAGAAAAATGTACAACACAATCCGAATGAATATAGAAAGTTGAGAAAATTTGCTGAAAGGGAATTTTTTTGTCATGGCCAAAGCCAAGTAAAATTTGATGGGTGTATTAGTTTCCTATTGTTGCTATAACCAATTACCACAAACTTAGCTTAAAACAACCCAAATTTATTATTTTTCCATTCAGAAGTCCAAACTGTGTCTCCCTGGGCTAAAATGAAGATATCAGCAGGGCTGCCTTCCTTCTAGAGCTTCTAGAAGGGAATCCATTTTCTTGCCTTTTCAGGCTTGCAGAGGCTGCCCGGGTTTCTTGATTGATGGCCCCTTCCATCTTAAGTCAGCAATCACCTGTCAAGCCTTTCTCACATTGCATCATCCTGACACTGACTCTTCTGCCTCCCTCTTCCACATTTAAATGATCATTGTGACTACCTTGGGTCCCGCAGATAATCCAACATAATCTTGTTATTTTAAGGTCACATGAATTGCAACCTTAATTCCATTTGCCATGGAATTAATTCACTCTTGCCATGTAACATAATATATTCACATGTTACAGGGACTAGGAAATTGACATCTTTGAAGGGCCATATTCTGCCTATCACAGTGAATTTATCAGATTTTCAAAAGGAGATTTCATGTCAAACATTATTTTGATTCAAAGAACAGAATTTGGAGTTCTCTGATAAAGTGGAAATTTTTGTTTGGATTATTGGCCTGCTCTAAGAAGTGGTTGTAAAGTTTATTCTTACCTTCTGTGAAAACTGCCCAGATCCCTATCGGGACACTAGGTTGCCTGGCAGCTTGCCTTTTCCCCCAGAATATAAGAAAGCCCCGGGAGCCCAAGGACTTGATAAAAACCTCAAAGGACTCACCACCACTACAGACCACGCATGGTCCAGATTTCCTTCTGGATCCTAAGGGAGAGCCCTCTCTGGGCCATTGAAGTCCCATGAAACACTCGGTCACACACGTACTTATAAGAGAGGTAATCTCCACTGTGGACAACATCACAAGAGCATTGACATTCTAGCTCCAGAGCTTCCAGAAACTCAACAAGTGGTCCTGTGTATCGATATGATTTCCTTCCACTCATGTTCTGAAATCTACTGATCTGGTCACTATCAGAGTTCACCTCCTGGCTCTCTCTTTTACCATGAGCTTTGATATTAATATGTCTCTCTTTTATTTTAGGCATTTTTAAAATACCTGACCCAGCACTCCAGCACACTACAACCCCCAATCTTTGTCACCACCTCCCATCAGATGGTTCAGTTGATTTTATAGGAACAATGCCAACCAGAGTCCTTGAGAGACTATTTCCTAGCCCCTACTTTCCTCCCCTACTTGGAAGGTTTATGATTGCCTCCGAGTTATTAAGCATGAAATAATATTCATTGTCTTGAATAAGAGGGGGAACCGACAACGTTGAACTTTATTGGAGCCCTGTGTTCCTGGAAAGTAGAAAGTAGCAACGAAATCCTTCCACCATTTGGGGTTCCAAGAAATGGCCAACTAGTTAACAGCAAAGAACTCTGCCTTTGCAGATTCAGAGATACGACAAAGCTCCACCTTTCCTCAATGACTTCCTTTCTTTCTTTTTTTTTTTTTTAAATTCTAAGTTCTCATCCTCTTCTTTGTGACATTCATTCATGAACACTCTCCCTGTAGCAATAGACTGAATAAAGCATTTCCTTCATTGTCTGGCACATTGTATCTTTCACAAAATCAAAAAAACCACCCTTAAATTATCTATTTTCTAAGCTGACTTTTGCTTCACTTGGAGCCCCAGCTCTTAAGAAGCAGTGTAGCTGGATTCATTGCTCGAAATACGGAGTCTGGAGAAAGTCTCCAATGCTGGTGCTGCCATTCACACTATGTGACCACGGGCAAGGGACTTGATCTTTCTGTGCCTCAATGTATTCATCTGTAAATGGGGTTGATGATGATGATGAGGAGGAGGGAACCTACCTCACAGGGTTGTTATGTAAAGAGCTCATAACAAATGCCTGGTTCAGAGAGCTATACACATGTTTGCTATTATTTGAGGAAATCTGAAGGCTCCCCAAGTCCTTATATTCTGAGGAGAATTTATTTCCTGTTCCATATCTGAACTGAAATTTCATACTCGCCGTTTAACCCTGGCACATACATTGGATGAAAACAATAATACTGAATAAATTATTGGATGCACGGGTGAATGAGCGGATGGATGGAGGAAGAGAGGAACTATAGGTGAGGAGGCCAGTATTTAAAGCAAAAGATGACCGTTTTTAATCAAATGTAGTATTTCTTTCCGCAGTTAAATGAACACGTTGAATTCCAAGCTCTATCTCACAGACATGTTATTAATTCTCAGAAATCAAATCAAACACATTTCCCTGAGGGAGTGGGTGCTACACAGGCAGCTGATCTGATCCAACACATTGCACTCAACGTTCTGGGGTCAAAGCGTGTGAGGCAGTATGACCTAACTTCAATTAATGGCAGCTGTCTCTGGTTTCTTTCCTTAGGGAAATAGGATATAAATTAGTCTAGCCAGATTGAAATGCATCACTGTTCAACTGAATGCAGAAACTAGAATTCGTACTTTTTGATTTATCAGTAAGACAGAAATGCTTTCCACATATAATTAGCTGCCTCATTCTTCACACCAAATGGAAATACAGAGACTTATCCAGGCACTAACTGTGGGAACTCTTTTGAAACTTTCAAACAGACAGAACTGTATGTCATTAAAAAAATTAAGCTGAAATGTGACATTCAGTTTATGTTCTCAAACAAATCAATATTCCGGGCAACCAGCCGTAACTCTTACTATATACTGCCCTCCAGTGGATTCCAGTCAGATCAAACCTCTGAAAAACTGAAATAACCTACACACAAGCTTCCTTGCAACAGTGATGTTCAACCTTTCACATGAACTTTAAAACTGCTCTTGCAAATACTACACAATAATTCTCAAAACTACTTTTTTTTTTTTTCAAAAAGAGCCTTGTACTGAAATTCTCTGACTTCAAGGTAAAGTACCTGTTCATTTTCCCCAGAGCTTGATTCTATTTCTTTAGCTGCCATAAGTGTTGGTTCATTTTTATTTTGGTCCATCTCATTAGTGGGTCCTGAGTCTACTATTTTTTTCTAACTAGATTCACTCTGGGCAAAATGACTTTGTATTTGTCAGAAGACGCTCCAAGAGCTTTAAACGCTACCTTGACACCACACTGGGTAAGCAAACAACTATTTCTTCTCAGCTTACAAATAAAGTCACAGATCAGTGGTATAATTTAGAATAAAACTTAGATGTTCCCATTTGTGATGACGCTCAGATGTGAGAAGCTCTGATAAAAGCAAGACGACTTCCTACACACCACGATTTGACTTGATTTACTCAGAATTTGGTTTGGTGAAATGTTTCCTACGTTTTGGTGTCTTCCATATTTCTTAGAACCTCCTTTTTTAGTATCTGGACACGGCAACCTTTTCTATTGTTTTAAAATAATATCTCAGGGGAGGATTTTTCCTCGTAAGGTAATTATCTTCCTTATTTTTCTTTAGTAAACATTATACAGCAAACATTCCACAAGGAATTGGGAATGTAACGGATGAGATTTTTTTCAGGGCAGAAATTTATGATGACTACTAACTAAATAACGGGTTTCTTGCAGGTAACTAATTCGATGGAAAAGAAAACCATTGGAGAACTTTTCTGGAAAGAAGCTAGTTTTATTCCTTTAAAGTAAGCATGACTAAGGTTTAGCTCAAATTAGTCCTCTTAAATGTGCTCATAAAAAAGTGAATCATTCAGTGGAATTCAGCCTCTTTCTAGCTGATAAAAGACCTTTTCAGAAATGGGGTTTGAAAACATTGCTTCTCATAGTAATTTACCACCAGATTACTGGACATTGAAAACGTGCTTGCTATCTAATGAAATTTTGAAATAACGCAGCACTTCAAGTCAGGCTATTTGAGTTTATTTTGAAAGCAACTCTATATTCTATTTGCTTATCAAAATATTCGCTCAATATTCACAAAAATGAATACAGGAAATTGCCTGTTTAGCTTATAACAATAACCTCAATTACACTTGAATATGCCACAACCAAACTTTGATGTAAATATCTTCACAGAATGCTTTAACAAAAAGACTAAGTTGATTAAGAGAAGCTCCTGAAAGTGATTGATTAAATTTGATTCTACAGTAATGTTTATATATTCAACATATATTCACTCATTCACTCCCTTGCTCTAAATCTATTCATTGAGCATCTACTATAGACTGGAAAGTATGTAACATAAAGAGGATTCAAACAGGAACAAAACAAGGTCCTGTGTGGCGCAAGAGTTCAACATTTGGTGGGCAAGTCAGATGGGTAAATAGATCATTACAATACAATGTATTTAAATGTCCTCATAAGGCATGACGAGGTTATTATGAGAACATAGAGGACACATACAACTCCAAGTGGGAACTTTTCACAAAAGCAGCATTATTTGCATTTTAAAAGATACCTGAGTTTATCAGGTACACAAGTTGCAAATACATTTAGGCACCAAAAAGGTGACTTGTGAGGGAAACTGAAAATAGCTCCGTTTAGCCTGAGCAAGGGCCGCCTGTGGGGACATGGGGGTTGCAGGGTGGGCTGGGGTTTTAGGTGTCACCACAGGCAAGTAAATGGAAACAGCTGAAGAATTTTAAGCAGGATAATGGCATGATCAGATTTTGCTATTAGAAAGTGTACTCTGGTGGAAAAAAATTGTTAGGGACATTTCATTACCTTTAGGCAAGTGGATTGGGGGTAATCCAAAATTGAGATGGTGAGAAATGTGAAGCCAAGAAAGCAATAAATCCAATGAAACAGGTCTTAAGAAATTTACATTACACTTTTTTCCAGGTTCGTAAATCCTCTAAAGTGAGTGTTTGTATAAATCATATCGAATTGTTTCTCAGGTGAAAAAATGTCATAAAAGTGAATTTCTAATCAGAAATATGACCACATATCATTAATATAAGCAGTTGTTACTCTTATATGTTTGTTTTTTCTTTCTCTTGGGACATGATCCTATATATATATATTTGTTTCTGCTCATGTCTTTAAACTGTCAAAGCTATAATCAGAGCTGAATCTTGCCTTCTCAAGTAGATCCCATCTCTTCGTAGGTTATTTTAGTCATTTCAAAGCATTGTTCATGAGCCAAAAGAAATCTCTGAAATAAAAAATTAGTGGGGGAAAAGCACTGATAGAAAAGAAAGTGACAATAGACAATGACAGACAGGATAATACTATGGCACTTCCACAATGACTGAAGACATCCTAGAACACAATGCACTCGTTGGTAATTAGAGCTCCTTTGAAAGTCATTTATAAAAGCACCTCAGTCCAGGGCCAAAAATAAAGTAAGAATGAGCCTAATTTCAATGCTTAAATGAATGTGTATTGGGAAAAGAAATACAAGTTCTTTATACAACAACTACACTCAATTTTTGTGGGGCAAAGGTAAACAACAGTACTTAGTTTACAGAGGGGAGAAAAAGGCCCAACTTTTTGGAGGTACCGTCACAATCTAGGTGCACTTGAGCCTGCTTTCCAGACTGGACGAAGAAGGTTCTGGACTGAGATCCCTCCTCCTGCCCAGTGCTGCTCAGCCACTTGCTGCTTGGGGTACGTGCACACATTACTTAACCTTTCTGGGCCTGGTTTCTTCACCTGTAACAGGGTTTTACCATCCTATTGACATTTGGAGCCAGATAATTCTTTGTCATGGGGCAGAATCTGGAATATAATCCCAGGCTAAATTTAGCAGGCAATTCTGGGCGTATTTTCTCTAGCGTGGGGTGAAGTTCCTGCCTGCATTCAGCCTCATTTCCCTGTGGGTAACTGCGTATACACACATCTCCACGTTATAGACACCATGCACCCAGGCTAAACCTTTGCAGAGAAGAGCTCTATTGCCCAAAGAATTAACATCGGCACAATGGTACTCTGGCAAAAACAAAAGGAATTCACATTAAAAGTGAACAACTTGGTTTTTACTCTCACACATCTGCACTCAAATCACTTTATCATTTTCTTAAGAATAGCAGAGTGGATTATAAATATTTGTGTAAACAGTCTATGTATTGTCCAAAAACCAAAAGCAGAGTCCAAAATCAAGTTTCTCCCTTTTGTGACAGAGATGCTGTCTCCAGTCAAATTTAAAGTTAAAGCTTGCCTTAGGTCTCAGGATCACATGGTCACTCACACTCTTGAAGATTATGGAGGAGAATCCAAAGAAAGGAAGTGAAGAGAACAAAAGATGTCCTAAAAGAGGTTAGTCGGCTGAGGAAATTTTGTGAATATTTGTAAAATAGAGATTCTGTTGGTGCTAGATATCATAACTGCATACCACATGTCAGATTATAATGTTCACTTTACATAACTTTATGACGTAACTTTATGACATCTTTTCAAATTTACAAACCTGATTAAGTGTTTTCTAATATGTATAATGAGGAAGGGATAGAGCCTTTCTTTCAGGAGAGAGGATGGGGTAAAGCAGCCTTGAAAAGCCCCAGGAAGGGCTGATTTAAATACAGGCCTCCGTAATCACAGAGGCAAATTCTTCATAATATATATTATATTATGGTTCTGGAGAGTCACCATGGTATTAGTCAGTCTCTGGAGAACATTGACTGATACAATTAATGAAGATTTTACTTTTCTCTCACATTTGTTCAAATGAATTTAAAACAAAATATCGCCAAGTGTTTCTGAATTTTACTTCCCAAAGATATATTTTTAAAAATACATCTAACTCTTAACTAGAATTTTATAGTGCAGAAAAAACAGAAACTGCTAATAATCCTGTCAAAGATAGTCTTTTTACAAAGTTTAAGTTAGCAAGTTACATTGAATTTTTTTCTTTCCTATTAAGTACTATAAAATTTCATCCAGTCTTTTATTCCAAGATAATATTCATTTTTGGAAAAGATGAATAGTTTTTACTTTGTAGTTCACTTTTTGCTTTCTAAAGACACAAATATAGCTAGGAACGCATTTGAATGGACTAAATCAACTATGGGATAACGTTTAAATTAATGTCTGCATATTCCCTGGTATTAACAAGAGATAACCCATGACCATGACTTACGAAAAATGTATCTCTCTCAGCTACTTCTCCAATCCCTGCCACGACTCTAATTAGTCTCCTTAGGTGTCCTGACAATACCAAATTTCTTTGATATTGTTTCCAGAAGCCTCTGAAATGATTCAAGATATGATTTCCATGACATTTACTCCAAAGCCACACCAAGTAAAAGGCTCATGTGTCCTAAACCTGGATATGAACCAGAATCATCTAGGGAGTTGGTTAAACTGAGCTTTATGCTCATAGGTTCCAGCAGGATAGATGCAGGGAGAGATCCAACATCTACCTGTTTGATCTCGAACAAGTAATGCTGTGACACAGCTGAGGGGGCCCAGAAGCAGTTTCCCCAGGACATGCATGTGCTCAATGAGTGTAGTATTGGTGTGGGGTTCAGCAAGCGAGCAGGTGGTTCAGCCACTAACATTTAACTAGTTCACAGTGAAAGACTGCCTACCAGTGGGATGAATCATCTAAGGGGTGTACATGCTGGTCAGCCTGCCTTCTTCATCTCTACAGCTCCACTTCCCAGGTTCAACGAGGCCTCAGGCATTCATCCAAAAGTAGGAATACCCCCTTTCTATGGACTAAATGTGTGTGTTCCCCTAAATTCATATGTTGACACCCTAACTGCAAACGTGATGGTATCTAGAGATGGAGCTTCTGATGGGTAATTAGGTTTGGAGGAGGTCAGGAAGGTGGAGTCCTCATAATGAGATGAATGCCCTTATAAGAAGAGACCAGAGAGCTAGCTCACCCTCTCTTCACTGTGTGAGGGTACAGAAAGGAGATGTGTGTCCTTAAGCCAGGAAGAGGGCTCTCGGCAGAACGCAATGATGCCAGCACCCTGATCTGCCCCCCACCAGCTTTCCTGCACTCCATTTTCTTGGTCTATGCTTTTCTGTAGCGTTTATTGCCCTCTAACATATTGTAGAATTCACTTCCTTTTACATACATTGTACCCACAAGAATTTTACTCCATAAGAACAGTAGTCTTTGTCAGCTTTGTTCATTAGTATATTCCACACTTGGAATGGCGACTGGCATCTAGTTGATGCTCTGTAAATATTTATCAAATGATTCAATCTCAGTCTTTTTCTCCTTTATTCCCAGTACCTAATAATGTGTATGTAGCTCAAATATTTACTATGTGGTCTATGCTTCCCTCCTACCTCTCTGCCTCTGGATGACACACTGTATGAGAAACTGTGTATGAAATTATTATAAACAAACAACTTTCTCATGAGTGCTGCCCTAAAGGCAGATTCACTGCCTATCCCATTACCCTTTCTTCCTCAAGGCCAGACAATTTTTTGGACTAGACTCTCTGCAGTTGATTTAATTTTTTGATACCTGGCTAAGAAAATCTCTCCCTGCCTTATCATATATAACTATCGCCAAAACAGAACTCCCCCTTTTTCCAATGGATTAACACAAGGCCTCTGAATTGCTTGTCTCATAAGCTCAGCTTTTCATGTTTTTGGAAGTTGGTGGCATCACACTGTATTCTAGTTTACAGGTACAACTGTTTTAGAGTCTCAAATGTCTGCCAGCCTTGGCTCTATAAACCCAAGGCAACAATGCATTTCCAGACCCTTTGGAACCGTCCCAAACGGTAATTAGGAGGTTACCTTGTACTTGGGAGGTTTCACATGACCTTGCTTGTCCAAGAGTGACAAGAGGGGAGCAGGCAGCCTAGGGAAAGAAGCATCATCCACACCGCAGGGGGCTTGCCTAATCTGAGCAAACCAGCCATGGCGTTCCTGCGGGCCAAATTCACCTAGATACTACAAAGGATTCAGAGCCCACAGCGTTAAAGAATAAAACGTTCCCCTGTGCGTATCCTCCCTCAAGGACCCAGAAGGCATGACAGCAGTCACTCTGGTCTCCTGGTCCTGACCACTGCCCATCTACCTATCCCCCTCTTGAATCTGCTGGCACATTGAGCAGCCGGGGAGAAGCTGGGCATTCAGGATTCTGGCCATCCCATCCTCCCTCACACCTTTCAGATTACGTCACACGCTGGAGCTGTGACTGACACTTATTATGTCACAGCTTTCAAGAGTTGACTTGGAGTGAAGGTGGGAAAAGGAAATATTAACCAAAATGAAATGTGAGACTGTCTCCAATGAAATGTGCTTTTTCTCTCCTGTCTGTTTTTGTACTGGTCTTTACTGTGTTTGGTATCACTGGTACAAACGGCCTGTGAGGTAGATAGACTTGTAAGAAGAGAAAAAAATCTTAATTAACAAGCAACACCAAAACCTATTCCAGTTTGGAACTAACAAGCAGCATCTCTGGTCCTCCCAGGTACTGATCTCTCTGTTGTGAACGTAAGTAGCACACCAACTTGTTCTGGGGTCCACATCAACGATACTTGTGCTCACCCGCAATGCCCTTTCACCTCTTGCCCTCATCATGCACTTCACCAGCCTCCCAACAATATGTGACCTAGAAGCCACTGAATTTCTACTGCTGTCAGTAATGATCCAAGCTCAATGCCCAAAGACAAAGATCTAAAACTGATTACCATGTTTCTATCACAGACCATTAGGGCACTCTAACACCTCAAATGGTTTCATGCAATAGCAATGCATAAAGAGTGCATAACCAAGACTTAAAGGAAGAAGCGGGCCTCTTGGTATAAAAAAACACGAAAGGACTCCCATACAGCCAAGTTTAATAAACCATTTTTCAATGTACGCTTCGTATAGAGACGTTTCCAGTGTGTGTTTCATGCTATAATGCTCAGCAGCTGCAATGGCCATCCTCGATGTGTTCCATATGGAGCTGTGGTTATAATTGTCTCCTTCTGGAAAAGCTCTCTCAGACTTCTTTAATTAGGATTCAAATGCACCACGGGCCCACAGAAGACGCGAGACAGGCCTTTTATTTCAATCATTCTCATTTCTCTCAGGCAAGATCACCTTTCAGAAAAAGCTGTATAGGTTCTGTCTAATCTTCACAAAAAGAAGTCCAGCCTGTTAAACTAAATCCTCTCATTTTCATATAATCTGAAAATGACTTTGAGGCAGCAAGCTTCAACAGACTAGCAATTGTTTATTGCTCCACGAAAAAGAGCTGCTGAGATCAAGAGTGGGTTGGAGCATTCGTAAAAACATAAATAAATAAGTGTACCTCACTGAAAACGGCGGACATGGGAACCTTAGGAAGAAAGCTGACTGACCATTTTAATGAGATAATATCCCCTCCCACCCCAAACATTACCTGAGACAAGGCAATTGTTTAACATATACTGAAGGCTGGAACTGTATCAGTAAAAGAGCTACCAGAAATCATCCAGGCATGCAAATACAGAATTCATAAAAGGAATAGATTATTTGACTACCAAGACTGAAGTTTCTATATGACAAAATATTGTAAATTAAATTAAAAGCTAAAAAACAAACCCAGGGTAAAACAAGAAAATGGTACTATATATGCCAAACTGGTTAATATCATCAATATAGAAAAATCTCTTACAACTCAATGAGAACAAGAATATATAAAACATCCCAATAGAAAATTAAAGCTATACAATAAGAAATTCATAGAACAAACATCAATAAATAGAAAAAAAGTGAAACCTCATAATCAATAAAAAAAATTCAAATTATAACAACTAGAACAGATCCATTTTCACTGCTAAATGGGCAAAGAATTAAAACAAATTTTTTAAAAGAAGGTCCTTCTGAGGAATTTTCTTTAAAAACAGTTGCTTTGAGGAATTAAGAAAAAGAGAGCTACTTCCGATATGACAAGTGTCAGGAAGAAAGGCTAGAAGGAAAACAAACTGTTAGAAGATTTTTGAAAGAAAATTTGTCAGTAAATATAAAAAATATTAAAATTGTACTTATCTCCTTGTTGGAGGAAGCCATCATAAGACATGACCGCTGGTTGAGCCGAACCTGGCATTCCAAGGATCCTCACCTTTCCCCATCCTTGGAATGTACCATCAGCCCACCATTCCCACAGAGGGAGCCAATGGTAAGGACACAGCCTTAAGAGAGTGATATGTTGTCGAGACCATCTGGGCTGAATATGTGGCTGAACCCAGTTAAGGCTTCTTTCTATATAGCAAGTCCTTGAATAACATTGTTTTGCTTAATGTCCTTTCGTTATAACATTGATGAGATGATGGAGGAACTTAACTTTCATTCATATGGTAAACTTGGTTTTGTTTCACGTGGTTTTGCTTAAAGTTGCTGTCATGCAGGGCATCATGCAAGGTCTCTGGTCCCACTCCCCACACAAGAACACAGGACATGGTGAGGCCAAAAAAGAACACCTAGGAAGCCATAGATAGGGGAGTCATACCACTATAGTCTCGCTGGCGGCTGGGTTGGAGACACAGGAAGCAGGAGCCATACCATCCGCAACCCGCCCTTGCTAGCCGCCATTTGCTGCTAGCATAGCCATGGCAGTTATATTAGTGGCCAATGGCTCACTGGTTACCACTGATGGCCAACTAGCCACAGCTGATGGCCATCCAATCACAGTTGATGGCCATTTACTACCCGAGTGAGCACCTTTCCACGTGAGGGCGAGAGCCTGGAAACTGCATTCCTGGCTCTGTCCCCACAGTCGCAGAACCTATAGATGACGTTAAATGAGGATTTACTGTGTAAACTTTTGAGATTCGGCAGGCAGGTGTGGCGATCTCCTTTTCTTATAGTTGCCCAAGATAAGTCTCCTATGTAAGTTTTTTTTGCTTATTAAAACTGCCACCTACCACTCTGCAGTGCTCTGCCTCTTTCTCTGGTCTCTCTTTGCCCTCCATTTATGGGGCCAGTTTCAGATTTCACCTGAGAAATACCCAAGTTTTCACACCAACACTCCTTGACCCAGCAATTCCACATTTAGATAAAAATATATAGAATTATTTGCCTTTGATTTGGGGTTTGATATTGAAATGTACACTTTCACGGTTAAATAGAAAACCTAATGGATTAATAGCATTTTATTCAATATTATTTATATTCACTTAAGTGGATTCAAACCCCCTAAACTATTAATTTCTTAATACAATCCCATATTTTCATGAAAATAAAATGGAAAAAAAAAATTACCTCAGAAACTTTCTCTCCCTGAACCTGTTCTCATTTTCATGTCGTTTCCATTTCTCTCCTGCTGGGGATTCTATTTTCTTCAAGGCAAAGACAGGCAGCATGAGTGTGGTCCTAACATTAGGGAATTGAGGTGGCACCTGACTCTGCCTCTTAGTACCTGTGCCTCTGGGGCGGTCTTCTAGCTGTTGTCCACTTTTGTTTCCTCGTTTGGCCAATTGGGAATAACTATCCACTCTAAGTCTGAAGACAGGTACAAAGATTACATGAGATACTGATCACTGGGCACAGGACCTGCCTCAGAATGCACACTTTGTGAAGGATGGTTCTTACGTGAAATGTTTATATTTAGGCATTATGCGTGCGTTAAAAGTTACTGACAACTCATCCTTTCCATGTGAGATTCTAAAATTCCATTGCTGATATAATATTGAAATTCTGGTCCAGCACATAAAAAAATAGCACCATCTCACCTCTACAATGATTAGTAATCTGAAGAATTGGCCGTAACAGTGAAATTTTGAAAAAAAATCTTTAGTTCCTGCAAGTGGAATTCATGAAATAAATTATTATATCTATATAGGATGGACCACTATGTAGCTATGAAAATTACGTTACAGATAAGTATTCAATGTATTTAATGGATGTTTACATGGCCCTTGCTTTCTCATGTGTGAAACCACAGACCTAGAGTAGAGATAATTCTGAGTCACTTCGGGCTGTTTTCTTCCATTTTTTCTGTAGATTTCCACTGTAATTTAGTTTTTTGTTTTGCTGTCTGAGTGGATTTGAATAATATGAATAAGCAGCAGTGTGAATAATGCCTTGGAGTTGTGCAATATGGTGGCCCTGCAGGTGACTCCACCTGTTTCAAGTAAGAGACCCTCTTCCATACCACATGCAGATAACGGTGGGACCAACCAAAAAGACATCAACAACCTGAAGCCCACTCCATCAACCACCAGCAGAAATTCAATAGCCATTTACAAAAGAGAAAAATATTTTGTTTCAGAAATTTATACTTCATTTTGCCACTGTGGCCTGAAATGTCCGGGAGATCATATAGAAAAGAAAGCACACGATCTTACCACAAACAACTCAGAATCCAGAAAATAGTATCAAGCAGAAGATCAAAACCAAATAGTTGACATTAGTGTCCTTTTCAATTGGAGGAAGTTCACCTGAGTAGGCATGCAGCAGTCCCTTCTCCCTAAATCTCTCTCCCTCTTTCAGCTTCTGCTCCTTTGCCCAGTCCCCAGGGCCCCAGGCTCATCCTTCCACAGCCCCTTATGGTGGAGGCAGAGGGGCGTCCCAAGGGCTAGAGGGAGAGAGCAACATTCTGCATAGTTCAGCAGCTAGAAGCGATCAAACTTCTCTCCAGTCCAGAAGATTAGAATCAGAGAAGTCTGAATTAAAATTCTGGATCAGAAACCCTGCAGTGGGGCCCAGCCATCTGTGTTTTTACAAGTCCTCCAGTTGACTGACACCCTAAAACCAGAGAAATGTTGATCTGTTTCATTCTGCTCCTTTGCTCCATCTTCAGCTGAGTCTGAAACAGGTAAGCTCATGAAGATATCATCTCAATAGCATCCTCTGAAAATCTCCCTACTCGTTCTTCTCTCTTCTCCTTATGAGAGGCTATCCTCACCTGAATAATATAATACATTAAATTAGATAAAGTGACCTTTATTCTGCCGTGATATTGTGTTTGTGTGTGTGTGTGTGTGTGTGTGTTTTACCCAAAGGGGAATGGGCTGAAAAACTGAAGTTTGAGGTCCTTCTAATTTTAAATATGCCTTCTATGTATGTATGGAGCATCTGATTATGAAACAGAGTATCCACACTGTATTAACATGTTCTGTTTCTTCCCTACAGCTTATTCTTCTAGTCCACCCCTCATTCCAATATTATCATCCCTAGTAATAATTAATTCAGCATCCATTCTTTATAACTCTTTTTTTTTTTTTTTTTTTTTTTTACAGCGCATTGAATGCATCCTGAGGCATTTGGTGTCAATCCTTAGCTTCTTTATCTGGTTGGTGCCAGTGAAACTGAGGTGTGATCTCCTGATGATGAAGGACCCCAAGGTGTGCTTTATATTTAAGAGCCTAAAAGTCCGAGAGGTAAATAATCCTTGGGTCTTCATCATATAGTTGCGGCATTTACTAATGGGTCACATTGTCACATTTGTATATGCTACAGTCTCAGATGTCCTGGCCAGCCTTCAAGGTACGTTCTTCGCTCAGGGAGAAGAGGAGCAGACATTTAATAGTTTAATAAGAATGAAAATAATTTTCCAACGGAACTAACACCAGTTTGATAGAACTTCGGACTGTTGAAGTCTGCTTTCATTAAATGAATGTCATATAAACTTTGTAATTAGCTTCAGAGGAGAACAAATTTACCCATGAGGCATTTGCTTCTCTTTTGATGGCATTCGATCCAGAAAGCAATCTCCAGTGAAGCCCCACAGCAGGTTTTAAAGGATGACATAATTCATTACTTCTCAGCTCAGGGATGGTTTTCTGAGTGGATTTCAGTCTAGGAGCAAAGCATGTGGCTGTGTGTGACTTCCTCCCCAAATTCCTAAAACCTGGAGGCATAGGGCTGCTGTCAAAACTGGCTCTGGCTGCAAGAACTAAAACACTGGGCTTAAAATCTTCTCCACAGAAATACCTGCTTTACAATGATAGACGGTTCAAAATTTTGATCTAGTGATTGAATAACTGAACTCCATTCCATCGATGTCTAAGGTGAGGGAGCAGCTACCAGGTCTGCCAACAAGATGGTGAGTCAGTGACTTCCACTGCTACTGATGAATGGGCACCATTCACTGGTTAAACTGCTACACTCCGTGAGCTGGAATTTAGGGCTTTTGCTCTGTATCCCCAGAGTCCTGGGTTCTCCCTCTCCCCAGTTCTCCTATTGTCCAGAAATGTCTCATTGGGATTCCACAGGTTGAAATTCAAGGGCATGCTGCTCCCATCTTTACAAGCCTCAGAGTAGAATTGCACAGATCGGAAATTCCATGAGGAGAGAGCATAGACATCAAGGGCTGGTCTGCCCTGTTTGAAGACACCTGGCAATTTTCAGTGCCCTAACATATAGCTTTCAACCCCAACCCTGCCCACCACACAGGCACGTGCCCTTCACATGTATCGGATCCCAAGAATTCAAATTCACAATAAAGACATGGTAAGAACACCCATGCCAGAGTATGATCTAAACGCAGCATTTTCTTGCACTTCAAGTTAAGTGGACTTCCATGGTCACAGTTTTGTGAAACACCCTTATACTTCTGCTTGCAACCTGTATGAAATCATCCTCCATGGTATTGTTTCCATACCTTTTTCACACCATGAGAAATGCCTAAACTTGCCAGGAGAAACAGGAGGTGGAGGAGGGCAGCCCAGCCCACCTCCTTGAAGCCATCCAAGGTCAGACCATCTGTCCCACCATCTTGCCTCCCAGCTCCATTCACTTTATTTGAAAACATACAAGCACAGACACCAGCTGTCATCTTCTATGATTTTCTAACCAACTATACCCTAAAGCAAAACTTGGGGGAAAAGAAAGATTTCATGCAGAACAGGGCTAAATCAAGAGAAAACTGTGAGGTTGATCAGGCCTTTCTTGGTTGCCTTCCCACTTCACATTTCAGAATCCCCCTTCCATCCAGGCTGCCCCCACCCTGCCCTCATGTCACGAAAGAGATGTGCTATTCTTCAATAGCTGAAGGTGACCACTGGGGCCTTCTGTCTGGCCTCGTCCTTCCTGAATAGTACCTGGTTGTCTGAATGGGAAAGATTACCTCTTCTGCTCAAAACTGCAATCAAATGTTATACATTGCATATCATTCTTATCTCTTAGAGCCCTGGTATCTTCTTGCTTTGCTGACAAAAACTGTAATGAAATTAATAGGCACCAATAAATTAATGTTACCTTTCCCTGGAAAATAGTTCATCTTTTTTCATTTTTGTCAGTTAACTAACATCTATTAAGTACTTACTGTGAATGAAGCCCTATGCTACAAAAATGAATAAAATCTTGTTTCTGCATTTAGAAGCCTACATTCTAGCTAGGAGGAAGGGTATACACCAAAACACTATTTGAACAACAAAAGAATTATAACACAATGTCATGAAGTGTGATTATAGATGTGTACAAAAACTGATACAGAGACACTGGACAGGAAAAATGAGAAAAATGGATGAGAGCAACTGGAAATAAAACAAAAACAAAACAAAAAAGAATTAGCTAAAGGCCAATTTTGAAAAACTGTGTGTTGTTCTAACACGTTAGATTTTTCTCTTTTCCTGCACGTGGAAAATTTAAACGGTCACCTCCTGAGGATGACATGACCCCATGAAGTGACTATTAGAGGAAAGTTTTTGTTGTACCCCCAGTGGAGGACATGCTTTAGACCCTACAGACCTTTCAGAGTGGCCACTACCCCAGAACTGCCCTTAACCCCTCCCCACAACTGTCCTGATAACTGTTTAGATAGTAGTTGTTTAAGATATAATTTTAAAACATTTTTCAGTCTGTATAACCCTGTCTTCTCAGAGGATTTTAGGAAAAACGCCATTTCTATCTCTAACAGAATGAGGTACAATGTCATCTCAATGAAAAAGGTCTGGGAAAATAATATTCTTACTTGTTTGAAAATACCAAAATTCATCAATAGACAATACTAGAAGAATGTATAGACTTCAAATTTAATTACAGATTATCAACAAATGTCAGATGAAAAAGAAAAAAATACATAGAATAAAAGGTATATGATAAAAACCACAATTTAACAATTAGTAATGAGTATTGTTGTTTCTTTAATATAATGCTTGGAAACCCAGCCTTGTGAATGTGATAAAACATAACATTTAACATTATACATCCCCTTGTAAAAATTTTAAACCACTATATATAATTTTGACAACCACAGCTATGCACTGTGGGAAAGTCTAAGCCAAAACATACAGGAATGCCAGAGAGAACTTGGGAGAGAAAGAGATTGAAGTCTGTTAAGCTTATGAAGAAGAAAAAAAAATTGAGGGCTTTCCAAAAGTTCAGAACTAAATTCAGTCCTACAACTGCATAAGGAAACTCTTAACTGAAATAGACATGCCATTCAGAATTTTGAAATTATAATTGGCCTTTCAGCATTATTTTGCATTGAGTTAGCTTCCTTCAACTATTAATCCAGAAATACCAGCCCAACCAATACATCTTTCATGCACCCCTAACATTTGATAACTATCATGACTTTCTTTAGTACACATGAATTTCAAATTTTTCTGAATTATGATTTATAGTGCATTCTGGAAAGGATTACATGCGTTGGCACACAGCAATGCTAATGAGGAGGGAAAGGCAGTCCCCACTTCATAACTTAATTGCATTCCAAACGTGGATTGGAACTCAGAATGTACCCTCTTGTGGAAACGCATGGTGGATAATTCGCTGGACTGCCCACATGCCCGGTAAGCCAGGCTATGACGTACTTCAACCACAGTCCCCACAGCGCAGCCGAATTGCTGGGTCCAGACAACAGGGCTTTTTTGTATAGGAGGAGGAAAGGAGATATAGCGAGGTTTTGTCCTCTTCTTTTTCAGGATTATTATTATTTTCTATTAGATAGGTTAAAAGTGTCTTGGCCATTCTCTCTCCTCCTATGTAGTATCTCTCTATCCCTTGCTATGGCTCCTCTCCCCAGAGGCACCCTTTGTCATAGGCTTCAGTGGCTCTCCCAGCCCCACTCCCCATACCCAGTTAGCCAAGTGCTCCGAACTCTAAAAACACCTTCCTTTGCCTGCATCCCAACCCAACCCCTCAGGCTTCACACCGAGAGTTCTGCAGAACGGGAGGCAGCATTAGAGAGACACACTTGCAGTTAGTGTGGAGTTAGATTGATCTGGGTTTAAATTGGGCTTTTCCATTTACTGGCAGTGTGACCTTGAGCAATTTAATTTAGTTTTCCTCACTTGAAAACTGAGATAAAATCTACATCAAAGAATCCTTGTGACAAATAAAGTTAACATTTGTAAAGATATAAAAATCCCAAGCTATTAATTCTTATCCACTTCAATAACACTGTCTGCCACTGTCTTTTAATCAGCTCAATTCATAAATATCGGTCCTGACCCTCCTTTTGGTTATTTTCTCTTAAATTAGTGAGATTTTTTTGTTGTTGTATAAATTAACAAATGTATTTTTTTTTTTCCTCCACAATGATTGTTTGGACCAGATCATATGTCTTTCTTCTATGTCGTCCCTCACTTCTAACAAGGAACTAATTGTAAGATGTTTTGCATCAAATTGATAAAATAGCCTCTTGATGAGGATGAGAGGATACACATTCAGTTTAATAGACACATCATCTATAAATCAAAAATTCCTAATTTTCATAAAGGCTAAAAAGCAAGGTTTCTAAAAATGTAGTAAATAACGTAGTTTCTTCTCTATTTTGTTACCTATCAAGAAACAAGTTATATAAAGTAATACAATGCCAGCCAAGTTCCATTATCCTTTAGTTGCTTAGGTACACTTGGCACCGATTCCCCTAAATTTATGCAAATACCCAGGTGCTTACTTTCTCGGGGTGCTGTCTGCAGCTTCAGCACCTCAATACTCCTGGGTTGTGTCCGCTCTGCCCCCCTTAACTCCAATGTGAACACAACAGGACTGGAAGACCCAAAGGATTCCACTCCCCAAAGCCTGCAGCCTCAACTCCCCAAAGCTTCCTCGAGGAGAAATAAAAAATGTCACAGGCAACTCAGGCATCTGTTGACCACCCAGGACTGGAGATTCACTGTCCCTTCTGCTCTTCCTAGACTCTCTCTCACCAGCTCCACATCCTCCCTCTCATTCTTCCTCTCTCCTCCTCCCTTCCAAGAGCAAAGTAGAAAAAATCCTGTACAGTCTTAGGAGAGTCACATCTAATTTCCTGTGAAGCCTTGGTCCTTATATTACTGGGATGTCCTCAGCACTTCTCAAGACCTGCCAAGCAAAAACAGTGTTCTTCCAAAGAACAAATCCTCCTCTTTCCTCCTCCCATTATAAAAAGATGGAGTGGCCAAGAAAGATTGCCTTCAGAGGAAGCTCAAGCCAAATAACTGGACAGCTGAATGGAACAACTACTTCCAGAAGCCTTGCAATCAGAAGGCAAGACCTATGGTACTGCCTACAGGTTGCCCCCGTCTTTGAAATGTCATTATGGACATTGTTCAAAAAGATTGGATAGTCAGGACTAAGATTTCTAAGTAAACTTGGAGTTTTCGCTTTCTTTAAATCATACAAAATTATTCCATCGTTTTACATATCCTAGAAGTTAGGAGACTACACTTGTGTGGCTATTTAAGGCAAACACACGTATGGCACAGTGGAAATGGTGTAGGTCCAGTCAAACCCATGTTGGGTCCTAATTTTGCCATTTAGCAAGTGACATTGGGGAAAATAAAAATAAAAAAAACTTTTTTTAATTCTGAGCTTCAGTTTTCTCATCTCTTAAATAGAAATAATAAACCTTGCCTCAGATTTTTTTTTTTTCTAATTTTTATCAGTGGTTTGTTTTTTTGGAAGGAGAATTTTTGTTTTCTTCGTCCCTCAGTTTTCCTCTTTAGTCAAGTATTATGTTTTCCTTTATGCACTGAATATAATACCATTGAAATTTTCTGTTTGTCTTTCTCTCCAACAGATAATTTAATGGCTCAAATACCACATCCGTACCTGTGACCTAGGAGGGCCAAAATGTTTAGAAAGTGAAAGCAAGGATGCAGTCAAAAACTAGAATGCCAAAAACTTTTAACATCTCACTTAATCAAATCTAGCAATTCTACCATATTTACCCCTGTTATAACAATCAACTAGTCTGATTATGTTTAACTCTGGCTTAAACTCCCAGGCTGGTTATCCAACTGACTATTGCCAGGACTTAAGATTCAAATGAATACAGTATCAGGGGTCAGTTTTAGGATTGGTTAGTTTCCTTCAATTCTGATATGTAAGATTAAAAATATTAAAATTATCAATTTCCTGGTTGTTACCAGAGTTTTCTATAGTATACACCCTGTAAATTATAAGGATATAAGCATAGACAGCCAAGTGATAGCTAGAAACAATGCATTGACTTTTACTTAACAATTTTAAAGTCATGCATCAGACTCTGAATAAAATTATTTTGCCAAATAAAAATGGTATTTGTTGTACTAAACTTTAGCACAATAGTGGTAGCCAGATTTTATCATATTTTCTGTTCCCAAACTCTCTAGTATAATTTTATTCGCTAATACTAAAGCAAACAGTTTGTTCAATATAAAAGCATGAATGCATTGTTTTTGTCACTAGAGGGCAGGAAATTAAAGTATATTATTTCTAAAACCCCGTAAAGATAAAAATGCTATGTTTAGAAAATCATAATAATTTCCTAAAAGAAGGAAATAATTCAGTAAATAAATATTATTCCAGCAAATAATTCATAAGCACTAATAAATGCAACAAATAATAAACTCAATTGTTTTTGTTTTAATGACTTTTTTAGGAAAGAAATATGACTTTCTACTGGGTGATAATGTTAAGAATGAACATTTCTCATAACACAATATATCTTCGTTTAATAGTTTTCATTTGCTGTAAAAAAAAAATCCCTTCTTGCTTTCTGCTATGCCTATTATTCATCACACAGTGGTTTACTTTTCTCAGAAGTTTATTTAACCTTGTTAAATCTTTAGCTAAAGGCTTAAATTTTAAATAACGGAACTCCATCCATTGATTTCCAATCACCTTCTGAATGGTTTTCCAGATGCTCTTCCGTAACCGGCACACCTATGGATGCCTCTGTGCACAAGACCTTCAGGTTTACGCCCTGAGAGGCATTTGCACACCTAACATTTCTGGAAGTTCCCACTAAATGAACCAGACAGAGCTCAGTCCCTTCCTATACCCCTTGGATTTAAAATACAAAGCTAACGTTAGAAATTTAAATAATACAACCATGCAACGTAAATGATCAAATATGAATTCTGTGGATTGACAATTCAAATCAAGTCATTTCACCTTTTCACTGGTAATTTGTCCCAACCCTAGTGTGCTAGGGAAAACAATGGCTTCCCAGAACCTATCACCATGTTACTTTCCGTAGCAAAGGGATTTGCAGAGATGACTAACGTTAAGAATCTTAAAATGGAGAGATATTCCTGGATTATCCACGTGGACCAGTCTAATCACATAAACTCTTAAAATCAGAAGAAGGAAGCAGGAGTGCGGAGAGGCAGAGAGATGAGATGGAAGAAGGAGAAGGGGAAATTAGAAGTGTGAGAGGGAGCTGACCCACTGTTGCTGGCTTTGGATGTGTGGGAGCAGGGCCGCAAGCCAAGGAATGTGGTGGCTTCTAGAACTTGTGAATGGCCCCTCAACTGACATCCGCAAGAGAATGAGGACTATGGTCCTCCAGCCACAAGGAACAGAATTCTGCCAACAACCTAAATGAGCAAGAAAATGGATTCTCCCCTAGAGCCTTCAGAAAGGGATGCAGCCTGCAGAATTCAGCCTAGTGAAACCTGTGCTGGGCTTCTGACCTACAGCACTGCAGATAATTCATTTGCATTGTGTAAGCTGCTAAAGTTGTGGGAATTTGTTATGGAACTTCTAGGAAAGCAATGCACCTGGCCAGTGCTGATCAGACGAGAGAGTTCCCTCCTCCAGGTTCCAGCCGGTGCCTTCACTTTGCCTGACGCTCCCAGCTTCAAGAACATACCCCAGGTTTTTCAGCGTACCCACAACTCCACCTGAACTGAGTCTTGTAGGAGGAGTTAGCCAAAACAAATGGAGTTGATTGAGGCAGAAGGGACAGTGATGGGAAATTACATGCCATGGGGGAGGGAACTGAAGTCTGCCTTGGGTTTTGAAGCATAAAGTGAGGCAAGGAGCACAGAGAATGAGTCTGAAGAGGTAGATCAGGGTTAAACCAGGGAAACAAATACCATGCTAAATACCACCTTAACTCATAGGCAATAGGGAGCCATTGGTTGACTCTTAGGCAGAGTTTTACACAAGCTTTAAACATGTGCTTCACAGATGAGCATCCTTGCAGCTGTCAGGGAAAAAGGATCCAAAGGAAATGAAACATTAGAATATTCATGTAGAAGGCCAAGTAAAATATGGTGCTCACCTATGACAATGGTAGAAAGGAGAGTTGTTTGAGGATGAATCCAACAGTAGAAGTTAGTAATTGATTAGATATGGGATTTGAGTCAGAGGTAGAGTCCTAACTCACTCCCAGTACCTGAGTAAATGGTCGTACCTCCAAAGGAGATGAAAACATACAAAAGGAAAGCTGTTTTGTGGGAAAGAAGGTGGTATGCTATTTTGGGTATATGCTATGGAATTTGAGATGGCTCTAGAATATCAAGGATGAGCTGTCCAGCAGTCAGCTGGATGTTTGAGTCTGAAATTCAAGGGAGATAGCTATGTTAAGTATAAATATGAAAGTTATCAGTGTCTGGCATATGGGGAGTAGATAAAATCATGAGTGGCAAGCATTCCCAGAAAGAATACGTAGAATAAAAGGAAATGAGAATCTGAAATTAAACCCCTAAGTACACAGTATTAGAGCCATGGAGCGAAGCCTCAGAGAAGAACCCACGAAGGGACAAGAAAAGGAAAAGTCAGTGAGATTGGAGGACCCATGGAGTGTGGTATCATCAAAGTAAAAATTGAGGAGAGATTCCAGAAAAAGGAAGTGTCACGAGGGGTGTCAGGTGGGGTCTCTAGTCCCACTCCCCATATAAGAACGCAGGATATGGTGAGGCCGAAAAGGAACACCCACGGAGCCATAGATAGGGGAGTCATACCAATATAGTCTCTCTGGAGGCTGGGTTGGAGAAACAGGAAACAGGAGCCACATGATCTGCAACCCTCACTCCACCGCTTGCAGGCTCAGCCACCATCTTCTTGCTAGCCCCCATTTTTTCTGCTAGCATAGCCACGGCAGTTATATTAGTGGCCAATGGCTCACTGGTTACAGCTGACAGCCAACTAGCCACAGCTGGTGTCCATCCAATCACAGTTGATGGCCATTTACTACCTGAGCCAGCACCTTTCCACGTGAGGCCGAGAGCCTGGAAACTGCACTCTTGGCTCTGTCCCCACAGGAAATGACCAGCACTAAAGTAATATCTACAACATATCCTTGAATCCAGCATTTAAGAAGCTATCGCTAATCTTCTGATGGCAGTCCCAGTAGCACAGGTAAACTGAAGCAAGTTACAGTAAAATGAGACAGATATAGCACATGAGAAAGTAAAGAGAGTGTTATTTCTTAATATTGATTGCATTGTAGCTTTGCCATCTATTCATTCTCTCGTCAGGACATAGGATCTTGCTTATTTCATTAAAGCTAAAGTTTACTGAGCACCTACTCCATACAATTCATTGACATAGGAAACTAAAAAGAAGACAGAAATACATATGATATAGGTCTTCCCATTAAGAAACTTACAGTTAAAAGGCAAGATAATATATAACAAAAACAAGAGCTGGCCTTTATTGAAACTTTTCAATGTGCCAGGCACTGATTTCATGAACTCTTTTAATCTTTATAACAAACCATTAAATTAGTCATAGTTATTATTTCTGTTTGTGTTTTTCAGATGAAGAAACTGAAAAAGTATGTAACTTGCCCAAGGTCACTCATCTAGTAAATGTTCATATAAGAATTCAACTTCGGGAGATCTGATTCCAGAGTATATGTGTTTAATTACTATGACCCACAACTCTAGGGAAAGATTGAATATATAATAGGAGTCAGCAGAAAGGAGTCACAAACCTCTTCAGGTGTTTAGAAGAGAGAAAATCACTTCCACTGAGGGAATCAGGAAAGAGTTCATGCGGACGTGGCATTTGGTTAAGGCTTGATGGACATGTGAGGTATAGTGTTTTGAGAGGAAGGGCCACAAGGCTGAAGAGGGGAGATGACCCAAGGTCCAGAGGAGGAGATGGGATTGCATGTGGGATGCACAGGGCAGGTGTGCCTGGTTTCGTCTGGGAGGGACAGGGAGCAATAAGGTTGAAAGGAAGATTTGGCCGGAATTTGGAGGAAGTTAGGCCTTTGAACAATTAGCCCCCACCTCCCACCCTCCCCCCAAAAAAAATCTACAGATGGTTTTAAGAAGGATTAAGAATATGATTTGGTGTTATATTTTTAGAGAGATTAATTCAGGGGCAGTGTTTAGGGAATGGTAAAATACCATCTCTCTTTCATCCCACCTACCTCCCAAATTGCCCTATGAGAAGTTATCCAAGAATTATGTATTAGTTTCATATGGCTGCTGTAGCAAATTATCACAAATATAGTGGCTTGAAACAACATATATTTACTCTTTTACAGTTCTGGAGGTTAAGTGTCCAAAATCAGGTTCACTGGGCTGAAATCAAAGGGTTGGCAGGATCATGCTCTCTCCAGACACCCCAGGGGAAAATCTGTTTCTTTGCTTTTCCAAGCTTCAAGAGCTTCATTCTCACAGTCTTCGGCTTGTGGCTCCTTCCATCTTCAAAGGCAGTGGTGTGGCATCTTTCATCCGTGGTCACATTGCCCTCTTCTTCTGTCCCAAATCTCCCTAAGATACTATGCTTCACTCTTACAAGGACGCTTGTGATCACATTTAGGACACACTGGCGTAATCCAGGATCCTCTTCTCCTCCTAAAATCCTTAACTTCATCTCATCTCCAATGTCTTTTTTATTTGTTTTCCATAAAAGGTAACACTCCGAGGCTCTAAGGATGAAGACCTGGAATCTTTGGAGGCTGTTATTCAGCCTAGAACAACACCCATTTAGAACTACAATTCCAAATCCTTTGGCCTGTTTTTCATCATTATCCTTGAGTGACTCAGTGGTGACAAAAATATTACCATTCAATGGGAATAGTGGTCTGGAGTTGGCAATGGGGAATGGGAAACATGCAGATCTCTCTATCTACCCTTGTGGGGTTGTAGGAAGTGAGAGAAAAAGACAACCGTACTGAAGGTAACAAGACTTCATTTAACCAAGAGATTAGTAAGATACCCTCTACAGTGGGGAAGTGGAAGGAATGCTGGTGGGGTAAGTGGGTAACTGTCATGCAGGGGACCCTGCTTGCTGTGCCATGTGTTGTGCAGGGTGGCCTGCGGGGTCTCAGCTCCCGCTTCCCACATAAGAACGCAGGATGTGGCTAGGCCAAAAAGGAACACCCACGAAGCCATAGATAAGGGAGTCATACCAGTATAGTCTCACTGGAGGCTGGAGTCACATGACGTGCAACCTGCTGTCCACTTCTCTGCCTGCCAACCGACCAACTAACCAACGCAGCCATGGCAGTTATATCAGTGGCTAACTGGCTAACTGGTTACATTTGATGGCCAACTAGCCACAGCTGGCGGCCAACACCTTTCCACGCGAGGCTGAGAGCCTGGAAACTGCTCTCTGGGACTCTGTCCCCACACTAATGTACGTACAAAACATGTATGTGTTCAGAGGAATGGTGGAAGAGGCTGGATTGGAGACACTGCCATCATTGAGAACTAAGCTGGATGAAGACATGGAGTTTGAGAGGACAAAGCCGTGAGGGTGGGCCAGTAGTTGGGCATGAATCTATTACAATAAGAAGCAAGGGCAGAGCCCTGGGGGCAGCTGAGGCACGTGGAAAGGACAGGAGTCCTACATGGAAGAAAGTCCTGAAAACTTGGACACTGAAGAATGGATTTGCAATGAAGCTGTGGGGACAGAGCCAGGAGTGCAGTTTCCAGGCTCTCACCCTCACGTGTAAAGGTGCTCACTCGGGTAGTAAATGGCCATCCACTGTGATTGGATGGCCATTAGCTGTGGCTAGTTGGCCATCAGTAGTATCAGTGAGCCATTGGCCACTAATATAACTGTCGTGGCTACACAAGCAGAAAGGGGGGCTAGCAAGTGGATGGTGGCTGAGATAGCAAGGGCGGATTGCAGAGAGGCGGATGCCGCCAGCGAGAATATAGTGGTATGACTCCTCCATCTATGTCTCCGGGGGTGTTCCTTTTTGGCCTCACCATATCCTGCGTTCCTATGTGGGAAGCAGGACCAGAAACCCGCGTGACACCCCGCATGACAGAAGCGGTTAGGTCAGTCCCTGTCATGACCAGAAATTCTGAATGTAAAAGCTAATTCATGAAATTTCACAACATTTGGGGCTCAGCTCTTGCTGTGTTTCCTCCATTATTCCACTTGTGTGCCAAATTTGGATTTTTCAGCTTTTTTTTTTACATTGATTCATACAACATGAAATGATCAGTGAGCAAGTCTAAAAATTATGAGTTAAATAGACAATTGATTTATATTAAAAAATATTTCTTAGTGAAAAAAAATATTGCTAAAGAACATCACGCCTTTGGGGATTGAATTACAATGATTTTCCATAAGGTGTTCATTTGATTTCAGCCAGGATCAAAACTGGAGACACAAGGGTGGCTTTCTATAAATACACTATTTAAAAGTGTAAAGAAATTGTTTTAAGCTGAGAAGCCTAAGATGTGACCATATTGATGAATCTTGGAAATGGAAATGGAAATCAGCTACTCGAGAAACCCAACTATCTTATGATGAAGGTGTTTGTATGTTAGATGTTTCAGTCAGGATTCTGGAATAAGACAGACGGCATCATCGGCTGGGATGTCTGAGGGCCTTTTTGGTGAAGGAATTGTTTGCAGTGGGGTAAACAAGGTTAAGGGAACCAAGGGGCTGCTGAAGCAGAGTCAAGTACCAGCACTAGCTGGAAACCATTGCCATCCATAGGCCTGAGGAGTAAGGGGAAGGAGCCTTTCCTGGAACCAAGACAGCCAAGATCTTGGGAGACAGAATAATCATCAGACTCACCAATAACATGTATTTTGGTAAGGCTAGGAGACTTCAAAAACTAAAATCTAAGCAACTTAACCCCTTCTCCCATCAGTCACGGCATATAATAATATCCTGCCCTGAGCTGTAAGAGTTGGCCACAACCCAGAACAAAGATAATCATTTTTGGAGATCACCTTTGAAAAACTACATGCACCAGCAGTTTCAGCCACATTCAGGAGCTAAGGTGCCTTGTAGCAGCTTTGTGTGTTTTGTCAGCTCTCCGACTTGGTTTGACACAGACAGGATATGACTCAAGCAACCTGAGTATGGACAGTTCCATCCTGTCATCAACAATGTACAAAAAGCCTCACCTGGGTCTTAAACATCTGTTTTGTGGGGGTTTTGTGTTGTTGTTTTTAATTAAAGTTTATTGGGGTGACAATTGTTGGTAAACCTATGGTAAACATAGGTTTCAGGTGTACAATTTTGTAATACATCATCTATATCTCCCATTGTGTGTTCAGCACCCAGAGTCAGTTCTCCTTCCATCACCATATATTTGACCCCCTTTACCCTCATCTACCACCCCCTTCCCCCCTTACCCTTGGGTAACCACTAAACTGTTATCTGTGTCTATGAGTATTTGTTTCTTCATTTGTTTGTCTTGTTCTTCTGTTGTTTTCAGTTTTATATCCCACATATCAGTGAAATCATATGGTTCTCGACTTTTTCTGTCTGACTTATTTCGCTTAGCATAATAATCTCAAGATCAATCCATGTTGTCGCAAATGGCATTATTTCATCTTTTCTTATGGCAGAATAGTATTCCATTATGTATATGCACCACGTCTTCTTTATCCAATCATCTTTCAAATAACAAGTGTTGGAGAGGCTGTGGAGAGAAAGGAACCCTCATACACTGTTAGTGGGAATGCAGATTGGTGCAGCCGCTATGAAAGGCAGTGTGGAGGTTCCTCAAAAAATTAAGAATAGAATTACCATATGACCCAGCAATCCCTCTCCTGAGTATCCAAAAAATCTGAAAACATTGATCCATAAAGATGTATGTGCTATGATGTTCATTGCAGCTTTACTTATGGTGGCCAAGACATGGAAACAACCAAAGTGGCCTTCAATAGAGCGTCAGTTTTAACTTCATCTACCGGAGGAACAGATGGTGCCTATTTCTTACTTACTTAACCCGAGGTAGAGAGATTTGGGACAGTGGAGTCGCTAAAGGTGAGCCTTGAAATCAAAGGCTGGGAGGAACCTGATCCATACTCAGGTCAGCAAAGAATGCCTGTAGGACCTGAGCCCTGAAGAGAGATCCTGGATGGTGATAGAAACGTTTTCAACTGGAAAAGCTTCTGATAAATGGAAAAATGTCAAGACTGAAATATTATTTTTATTATTATCACTTTTGCTGGAACAAGCAAATCATCACACATGGACTTTACAGCTGAGCAATTCCGCCACCCCCACAACTTCTCAGTTCCTCTGTCAGGCCCACAATGGGTAATTACAGAACCAAATGAAATGTTGTATATGTTCCAAAGGTTTTTAGGGGGCCATCATCACCTACACACTGGGCAGCAGGTCCTCGGGGAAGAATTCAGTGTAAGCCACATCTAAATAAAAGTGGAAACTGGCAGCCTTCATTCTGGCTTGGGAGCACACGGTTTGGTAAGTCACCAGCATGAAGTCTATAATTAAGGACATCACTTCTCAGTAATGATGCCTCATTGTGTGTGTACTCAGCTGCACGTCCCCTTCTGGAATGGAATCAGACATGTCAAGCTTTGGTCTGATGCTTTGGTGACTCTAATGAACAGCCTCTGAATTATAAATACCTTCCTCGCCCACTCCCATCAGCCTCCAAGAAGCCAGCCATACTTTCTTACCCACGAGTTTCATACCTTGTATTATGTGACCCCCTCCTCTTGGTCACAAGCAAATGGAACCAGGGACAGGGGTCCAAATAAACAACTACGAGGTGCTTTAGCCTGAGAAACCCGCAGAGGCACTTTGCACTGAAGAGTGTCAACCCAAGGCCATTACGTATTCTCTTTAGAGAAGTCTTGATGGAAGCAGAAGCATCCAGAAGTAGGCACAATCCATGTCGAAAATGCAGAGGAGCAGCGAGAAGGTAGGAAGAGGTGGCAGAGGAGCTACAGCTGGGCATAAAGCACAGCAGTAGAAACGGAGGCTCCGGGAGGGTGGTGTAATTAGAAAAGAGAGCAGGGAGGCATGGATGCCTGATTCTGGAACAATTACCAGAGCAGCCTGAACAGCCATGAATGACATTCCACTTCCGTAGTGCTTCCCTATGAAATTGCAAGTAACATGTCTCTACGCATCTTTATAAAAATTCCTATCCCTGAGGCAACATAGGCATGGCTCCGTGCCTTGCCACTAGAAAAACAAAACAAAACAAAACTGAACATAGAAGATTTTGTGTTGAAACCACATTTGTACACCTGAAGGTCATGTCCATCGAGAATGTTCTTTTGTCACACGCAGGACAGCAGTGGATGAGAATAAGGGCTTGGAGAGACTTCGCTTCTAACAGCAAAGCCGCACTGCATTTTGGCTCTGCCAAACCAAATGAGTACTTCCTATGCTCCAGAAACTGTGCTGGAACACAATTAGTCACAATTTGGGAAAATTGTTGCAAACAATTTGGAAGAAACATGAACTGTTGCAGATTTTGATTTCTGTTAAGCATGACACTACAATATTTACATCAACTCAACCACAACGTGGGATCCTTGAGGGCAAGAAATACCTCTTAGAGCTGTTTGTGCCTACGCCCCACCTGGCATATACATGTTAGGCAGTGTGATTTTGATCTGGGTTGTCAGGACATCTGGGCTGGGATGTAGGTAATGCGGCCATGAAACAACATTGCCTTACGTCTATGGTTGTATGATTCCTCACCTGTGAATCAGTGAAAGAACAAAGAGTACCTTCTTTTGATTATCATTGTTAACAGGATAACTTCTACCAATTTCTTGGTAGAAACAGCGTTGTGGTTTGCAATGGAAGCAATTTTCCTTTCTCAGAAGGCTGGCTGGTTGACCAGCCACTCATCTCATGGTGGTGAGTGCTGAGTTCCCCAAGAGCACAAGGTTCTGTCCTCAAGTCTGCAGGCTCACCTAGGTGGGGGCGTAGCAGCTAGAATGCCAACTTATTGATTTACATTAACAATGTAACCACCAGGTGGTGGGACATTCCCATCTGCTTGAACAGGTCTCCCAAGGAAAGTCATATTCCAGGGGTTCTTAGTTTGAACAGATAAAAGAAAGGGGGGTAAACTGTACACTTTTATGCTTTGTGGCATCAGAATCTGCTATCTTGTTTCATCTAGCTCTACCAGGGTCACGTTCTGCCAGGTATATGTTCCTTCACACTGGCCCGATGGGATACCCTCTCTTCTCAGCAGGATTTGGATGGGTACCATCACCTTGTTCTGGTCTTTCATGTACCTTTTTTATGTTATAAAGCCTGGAACTTTGTTAGCCACCATCCCCTTTGGCAGTCTGACCAAGCCCATAAATTCATTCTTAGAGTAACATTCTTAGATGCCAAAAATAATACATAGGCTTGCAAATGAAACCAGTTATAAGGAAACCCATGCATCTTGACTCATTCATAGTCTTTCTCCAAGTCAGGTATATTGACACTGATTAGGTTTCCCTTACTAAACTAAATTCCTATTTCTGCCTGGCCTTCCTATTATTTCTGCATTGCCTTGTTTAGAGTTTGGCAAATTTCCAACTCTTCTACCCTCCTGCCACGCAATCACAAACCATTTCCAACACATGGCTGACAGAATCCATCGTTTCCTCCGTCTCCAAGTCCTTAGAAGTTCTTCGCTGTCAATCCTAAGTAACGATATACAGTAGAGAATGAGTAGGAAGCAATACAGTGCAGTGAAACAGCCTGGATGGAACCCCCTTAATTGTAACTTGCCTAATATTTACTAAGCACTTACTATGTGTCAAACACTACACAGAGACCCACTCCCTGCTATCCAAAGTATCTGGAGTCCAGAGAGGCTGTTTAGCAATTCAATCTCATTTCCCAAGCCACTCGGGAAAATCACCCAACCCTCTGGGGTTCAACTTCATCATGTTTAAAATATGTAAATAACAGCGATAGCGCTGGAGACTATTGTGAATGAAATAACTGAATGTATGTGCAAATGATGTTTATGAGCAACCTGAGCGTTGAAAAATACAAACACCTAGGGACTTTGCGGACCCTTTATTACAACTAAATTCAACATTTGTTCATTACTGTTGCGTGGATCCCATCCTCTCCCAACCTTTCTCAACTTCAGAACCATCAGGCTCGGATACACTTTTGGTATATCCTGCAGTTCTTCCTATTTTAATTATTAAAATAGAACTCCTTCTTAAAATAATAGCATCTTAAAATATCCCTGTTCTTCCTGGGATATATTAGCCCTTCCACCCCCCACCCCCCAAAAAAACCAAAACAATTGTGGGAGATTAAGCTCCAGGATTTTAACTACTTGCTATTGACTTCTCAGACACTTAGCTCCCCATCCTGAGGGATGTTTAAACAGGAGCTTGATAAATATATGGAACATTTCCTGTAAGGGTTCGGTTGGTATGACCTACATTCCAGGGAGCCAACAATTCATATTCTTTGTTTTACAGATTACCTAATCAAGGCTTCTGGAACAATCTGTCTTTCCTCGCTCCACGGGGCTCAGCTCGTGTTAGGGTTTTTTCTCTTAGTCATCCTTTCAAATTGCCTCCTGACTCAATCTCCTGCTTCATGGATGGGTCACACGCTGCACTCATATGTAAGAGGACAGGCAAAATGACCTGGGAGCTCTTTTTCCTCTAAAACTGTGTAGAAACACACACCAACTATATAGAAATGCATCACTGAAATCTAAACCCTGCTAAAATAAGAGAGGACCTCTGGCTCTTTTTTATTTCACTCACCATTTCAGACTTTTTTTCTTTGGGGGGAAGGCTCAAGAGAAAATTGTTTTTTCTTTCTCTTTCTCTCTCTAAAACATAGAGAAAACCTGTTGTTTCCCTCAAAGACATATGACAACCTCAATACAGCACTCAATATTGCCTTACAATGAGAAAAATTCTCTCCTATTTGAAATGAACTCACAGGGGATAAATTCTGCTAACTACAATGTCAGATTCTCAGAAATGACACATTTTCTTAAAAAGTTGTGAAAATCAGGAAACATTTTTTTACTGAGATTTTGAATACACCAGTGCAGCTTTTATGCTGTAGAGCAGAGATACCTGTTTTCCTCAATTAGTATTCCAGCCTCAGTCATCATGAGGCTCCGACCCGTGGGTTCCACAAGTGTCTACCTCTACGGCATGTGTGTTGCTGGCGTTGGTGTTGGCTGTGCAAGGACGAGTGAGTCATGCCCTGAAGGAACTTACTGTCTTGGTACAGTTTTCAATAGTGCCTTCACCACACACCAGTTATAAAGTAATTTGTCACCATTGATAGTACCATTACTGACCAGCTGAGTAGCAGATGATTTACTTTCTTCCTTGTAAATTAGGTCACGTTGAAAGTCATCCCTATGGAACATGTGGTCATTCCGATTGGCTTTCCTGAGTGGAATGGAAATGGATGGAGTTAATGGTATCACCTAGATTTTGCATGAGGGATACGTGGACAGCACCTTTCATGAGCATCATAGAGAAAGTGGGGTTGAGAACTGCTGCCCTGGCATGTGCAATGATGTGTCGGCCATGATAATTACAAGAAGAAGGTTAAGACATGGCTCTTGTTCTTAAGGAGCTTAAATTATAACTAGCAGGACTTATCTAATCACCCCATGGACAATATAGTATTAAGAGCTAAATGACGGAGTTTGGACTGTGGAACTGGGAGAAGGCAGAATGCAGTAGGGAGTTTCTTCATATCAGCTTTGGGACACTTTGTAGAGGTGGGGAGACTTCAAGCTTGGGGAGGTTTTGATAGGTGAGAATCACAGACAAGCATATTGGAGCGGGGTAGGCTTCCCCCCAAAGTGAGACTGATTGAAGCTGCTCCTGGTGTCTTGAAAGTCTTCCCATATCTCCCACTAATTCACTCAGAGCTACAGCTCTCATCAGGTCAAATCGCAACTCCGTTCACTTCTCTGCCCCTCCATGGTCTCTATCATAACTCCTGACCTCATCACGGCAAATCTCTAATCCTGCTGCAGCCACCCAATGGCTCTTCCTGCCTCTATTGCCTGCCTCGAATCCACACATTACAGAATGACCCCTGCCCGTCAATATCAAATTGACCATGTAATGAATTCTTCTGCTTAACACCATTCAATGACTCACCTGTTGCCTCCAGGTAGTCCAACCTCAGCAATGGGACACAAGACTTTTCATAATGTAGTTGTCAGTTACTCTTTAGCCTCATCTCTGGCCCTTTCTCAGCATCCATCTTTCTCCCCAGCCATTGAATCACTTGCTGTATTAGTCAGATCAGCCTTCCATGACACAATTCCATAAACTCAGTGTATGAGAAACAGAAATTTAATGTCTCACAGTTCTGGAAACTGGAAGTCCAAGATCAAGGTGCCAACAGGATTGGTGTCTGGTAAGCCTCCCTCCTTGGGTTGCAGATGGCCACCACCTTCTCACTATGTCCTCACGTGGACTTTCGTCTGTGTGTGTGGGTAGAAAGAAAGAGAAAGCCAGCGAGCAAGCTCTCTTACGTCTCTTACAAGAACACTAATTCTGTCAGTTCAGGGCCCCATCCTCATGACTTCATTTAACCCTAATTACCTCCTCAAAGCCTCATTTCCAAATTAGGGGTTAGAGCTTCAACATATGAATTTGGGGGAACACAAACATTCATAACACTTGCTATTCTATGAACATATCATATCTTCCCAGACAACCCCGTGCCTTTGTACAAGCGCCTCCTACCTGACATGCCCTTCTCTGAACCACCCACCAACACGCCCACATACCCCACCCCCATCTACCTCTTGTCGTTGTTTGGCTAACATCTTTGTACACCTTCAGATACCTCTGTACACCTTCAGATTTAATTCAAGGTGGGCTATATATCCCCCTACAGTCTCCCTTGGGGGTCTTCTGTCGCTTTATCAGAGCCGTTCTATAGCTGATTGATGCAGGACTGTGATTTCCTTCAGGGCAGAAACAATGTCTAATCCTTATTCATCTTCCTATCCCTAATGTTTAGCACAGTGCCTGGCACATGCTTATTGCGTGCGTGCATGCATGAATGAATGCATTAATGAATGAATGAATGATTAATGAATGACGAGGGAGGGGAAAAAGAGTTGTGGGGAAAAATGAGGCAGAAAATTTATGCTTGATTAATTAAGTAGCATGAAGCCTATACACGTTCTTTGGCATAAAAGTATGATTCAAGTGGTTTTAGAAGGATGGTTGGAAAGTTTTATTCAAGATGGATAGGTTATGAGTAAGGTGGTCAGCTAGGCCAACATCATAATGATCCCATACTGATGTAATGATATTGGAAATAACAGTAACAATCATGTCTATCATTTACTATTCAGCACTCATTATATGGCAGGCATGGTTTTCAGTGTTTTAAATGAATTAACTTATTTTCACAACAACCTCAGTTTAGGGGATTAAAAAAAACAGAAACTTTTTTAAATCCCATTTTACCCATGAGGAAGCCGAGATACAAAGAGGTTAAGTAACTCAAAGTCACAGAGCCAGAAAGTGGCAGAAATTAAAGATAAAGTATAAGAGACATTTCAAAGGGAGAAGAAATACTTGATGGGGAAAATCCAGGTATTGTAAGATAATGGGGTGGGAGAACCAAAAATGACTCAATTCTCTAACCAAGAAAAAGAGAAAACTGAGGAAGTTAGGATGGGATGTCAACTTGTTGAGAGATTCTGTGGTTATTTGGGATGAACTGGCCATGATGTAGTGGCTGGACATCCCCATGGAGACGACCTGTAGGCAGTTATAAATATTCACAGCAATCCCACATAGACCCACTGAAAGCCAACTATGACACTCTTATCAAGTTCTGAGGAGTGGCAAACATGAATTTTGTATGACATTTTTTAAATTATTGATTTAATTACATTCTGTAGGCAAAGGGGTATCAGTGAAGAATTTTAAATAACAGGATGACGTAGACTTACTTCATGGGGCAACCAAGTGAAGGGTAGAATTGAGGAGGACTGACTGAAGTTGGGGACACAGAGTTGAAGGACTTAAAAAGGATTGAAATGGTAAATTTAATATTATATCTATTTTACCACAATAAAAAGAGTTGGAAGGCTGCTTCAGAGGTCCAGGTAAGAGATGAAAAGGTACGAAGTAGGGAAGGGTCAAGAGAAACTTAATAAGGAGGCCTTATTGAGCCATCCATCCTCCTAGTTCTTCTAGCTAGAAATATGGGAGTGAATTCTTATTTAACATTTATTCACCTGTCACTGCATGCAAGGTACTCTGGTGGGAAACAAAGATGGATAACAATTCCTGCCCTCAAACAGCATCATGCATTTGATTGTCTAGTATTGTGATACTCATAATACAACATGTAAGGGCAGTATTAGAGATAAGTAAAGGCCATTATGGAAGCACAGTGGAGGGCAACCAGTAAGTTGTGGGGAATAGTCAGGAAGGAATCTGAGCATTGTGGCTCCTGAGTTGGGTCTTAAATAATGGAGAAGACCTTGCCAGGTAAAGGCGAGATGGAAGGAGGAAGGACATTCCTAGTAGAGGCATTTGCTAGGAGGCACAGAGGGGCACAGGAAGAGACTGGGAGGTCCTTGCACCTGAGGGACTCTTGTTTCTCCAGCACACCTGCTGCTCCATGACCAGGCCCATTTCCTTTTTGTACATAGATAGCAATGGGGCCCACAACTCTCACCCACCCAGCTAGGGAGAGTGGCCAATCAGACAGGGTAGATATCCTGGTACCTCTGGGAGCATTAGGAGACAGCCTTAAGAAGTGCCTATCCCTCTCCAGGAAAGGGAGCCATGGAGAGGACCCTTCAGAAGATCAGGAGATTTTTGAGGATGGTGTGGACCTCAGCCCTCAGCAATGGTGTAATTATCACTGAGAGAAGATTGAGCAGGAGTGGGGAAATGGAAGATTCCCGGGTTAACTCTAGAGTTTTATTCATGAGTTCCTCTGAGGCACATCTTAGAGACTCCCAGAACAAATGCAGGAGTCCCTTGCGGGGAACTGAACTTCCAGGGATGTCTCTGAGAGTGGCTAAAGTCAGAAAAATGGATTGCATAGTGGGTTAGAGCAGGCTTCTAACTCAAGCACTCTTGCTTTAAAATGTAGACTCTTCCAGTTAAAAACTGCCTGCACTGGGGAACTGTGTTGACCTCTCTGAGCCTCTGCTTCTATAAAATGAGGATAACAATAGCACTTGCTTCACAGAGCTGCCATGAGGAGTGTACGTAAGGACATCCCTGTCCTTCGCACAGTTCTAATACATGGTAAGGCACTCTGTTCATGACGACCACCATTACTACTGAAGTGATGCCATTTTATCTCTCCCGGTCATGAGGATAAGACATCCAGAAGTAGAGATCCCAACATACAAGTCACTATTTTTTAAGAGTTCGTTTTCTAGATGTTTTCCTTCCATAGAGTGATTAGTCTTTTTATAGTGGAATAGCTCTTTATGAAGGAAAAAAAAAAGGGGGAAGTTACAGGTTATTGAGAAATTGCCCTCAGTTTACTGGTAAAACAAAATAAAACATACCAAATATGACTGCCTCAACATTAATTTTGGAGTAAATTAATTAACAAGTTATTTTTATTCTCTTTTTGTCTTTATTTTCATAGTTTCCTTGTTTAGTAAAAACCAAGCAATCTAGTTAATTGAATTTGTTCAATAGAGATGGTCTCCTCAGAGACAACTGCAGGGAAAGGGCTGATAAAGGAGCAGACGACAGTTATTTCTGGAGCTGAAAAAAGGGGACATCAATACATTTCAGTGAGTTTTTCCCTTGAGGAATTATGCCAGGTACACATTCTATATTTTCACATATTAAGAAGCTGAATATCTTAAAATATGAGAACTAATTAAATTCCAGTACTACATATTAATAATTCTAAATAAGCCTTTATCATACAAAGAAGCCAAATGTTAAATGAAATAAAGCTTTCTTTTCTTTTTTATAAAAAGAAAGATAAAGCCAAGGGAGGGAGGTGTTGCCTGCCCTCAGAAAAGTGTGAACTCTAATGAATGAGAATATAATTTGTAGAACTAAAAAATAAATTTGTCTATGTAAAATTAAATCTGTAATCGTATCGGAAATTAATACTTCCCATTCTGTATTAAAACTGGTTGAGATGACAAAATTATCTGGCAATGTTAACAACTTCTACCTTGTCAATTGAGAAGAATGGTCTTCAACTGTGAAGCTAGGACAAGTATTGCTAAGAGGGAACTAAAGAAGAGTGGAGAAGAATCACAAAATACTTGGTCTCAATAAACATGATCATACTTTCAGACCAAGATATACTATACTTGAGAATACAAAAGGAGTGTGCAGATACAGTCAAAGGCCCAAAGAGATTACTAGTGAAAAAACATAGAATTACAGAGAAGAATCTTAAGACTTGAGGAAAAAAATAAAAGTCTCTCTCTTTCGAAAGGTAAACACAAGAAACTTCCAAAGAATAAATTTCATATCTACATCTAGCAAAATCCGGAAATGATTGATGGCTTCCCAATACTTAAGAAACAAAGAGGTAGTCAAGATGTTCCTTAGAATACAAATGGGCTCACTAAGGGAAAGATTTGCCCAACTCACCAGCAGTTAAGGAGTTGTCACAGATACTATGCCAGGATTGTACAAATGCAGTTTAAAAGCTTCTCAAAAATTCCATGAACCAAGGGCATATTTTCATGATCAATGTACGTGAATTCATGGATGGCTGAATAATGTTAAATATGGATTAGAATCCACTTAGGAAGATGGGTAAGGGGTTTTGTCATCTGGTCTACTTCTTTCTAGTAATGTTGTCAATTATTCAAATGAACCAAGGAGACACATAAATCTCAACTGCATGATTAATTCATTAAATTACAGAACAAATGCTTTAATAGACTTTTGCCTTTTTTCCCCAGACTGGTGGAAAATTGGGTCCAAAATAAATAAGATGACATCTATGAAATGCAAATAGAAAATTTGTACATATTAGTTCAAAAGGCAAGGCAAATATGCAAGGCTTTGCCTGCTTTACCATCAGAATGAGCCTGTGAGGTGGGTATTATATTTGCTATGTTATAGATGATAAGACTGAGGTTTGCCAAATTAGTGACTTTCCCAAGTCCTATAACAACCTCTTGCTTCCATTGTCACGTCTCCAATCTGACTCTCCTGCCTCCCTCTTGCATGGAACCTGGTGATCACATCAGGCCTACCCAGATAATCCAGGATGATCTCACCTCAGGATCTTTAACTTATTCCTATCTATAAAGTCTCTTTTGTTACTTCTTGTAACATTCACAGGTTCCAGGGATTCGGACATGGACATTTTGGGGAGCCATTGTTCAACCTAACCATACTGATGCACAGTGAGCAAGGTGGGGGAGTAGTTGCAGATGAGGTCAGAGAGGTGACTGGCCCTTGGGCCTTGTAGGCCATCATAAAATCTCGGGTGTGACCATAAGTTAAGTGGAAAGCCATGCAGAAGAATGTCGTAGTTGAATTTGTGTCCTGAAGAACCACTCCAGGGGCGGTATTGAGAAGAGACCACAGGGAGTCCTGATAAATGCAGGGAGAACAGTGAGAAGGTGCTTGCAGTGATCTAGGTGAGAGACGATGGCAATTCATACCAGGGTGACATCAGTGAAAGTCATCAGAAGTGGTTGGATACTGGACATACTTGGAAGCATAGAACCAAGAGGATTTTCTGACAGAGTCAATATGCCCAGAGAAAGAGCAGTCAGGAATGATTTCTTTTTCATCTGAGCAACTCAAAGACTGGAATTGCCATCAACGGAAATGGAAACTTCTGTAGAAGGAGTAAATTTAGAGGGGAGGTTAGACTAGAACCACACATTCTGTTTGGGATACGTCATTTTATCATGACTATTAGACATCCAAGTGGAGATATTGAATAAGGAGTTGAACTTACGAGAAATTTTAGTTAGAACTGTCAAATGTGGGAATATGGGAATTCTCAGCATATAGTGATACTTTCAGCCATGAGGTTGGATGAAAGCCTCAAGGGGGTAAGTGTAACATAAGTAAGAGTCGATGAAGGACTGACTCCGGGAGCACATCCATGCTGGGAGGACAGGAAGAAGAAGAGAAGGTATAAACAGGGACTAAGAACATGGCATTACAAGTGCTGTTTCCTGGACGACAAGTGAAAAGGTATATTAAGAATAATGAGTTATCATCTGTAACACACAAGATGAGTACTAAGAACCGGATCGACCGACCCATGTGATCTGGGATGGTCTGATAACTCTTGAGTGATAACAGCCAACATAGTGAATTGATATAGTCAAATAACTTAGAACAATGGTTTTTAAGCTTTGCTGCATTTTGGAATAACCTGAGAATCTTGAAACAATAGTGATACCTAGCTCCCTCCGCAAACACTCTGTTTAGGATTTTTTTAAAGCTAAATCTAATGTGCAGCAAAGTTTGGGGACACACTAGTTTAGAACAATGCCCAACATATAGAAAGGTTTTTTAGTATAATAAGTTAAAAAAGCTTGTAGGAAGAGACAGGGCTTCGGGGGGAAAGGAGTGGAAATCAGTGTGCAACTGATAAATTACGTGGACAGTATAATTGTAAACTGAGTGCTCCTTAGTCAAGGGTTGACTTGGCAAGAGTAATTACATCAGTTTTTCCTCATTTGACGCACCAAAACTTTTGGTCCTGATACCAAAATTAAGTAGGTATTCTATTCGGCAATTGTTGGACAGAGCAGAGAAAATGTCACTTAAGAGTGAGACTTACAGGGGTGGCCGATTAGCTCAGTTGGTTAGAGTGCGGTGCTCATAACAACAAGGTTGCCGGTTTGATCCCCACATGGGCCACTGTGAGCTGCACCCTCCACAGCTAGATTGAAACAACTACTTGACTTGGAGCTGATGGGTCCTGGAAAAAAAACTTAAATAATAAAAAAAAAAGAGTAAGACTTATACCTCCAAATGGTGGGCAAGGCCAAAACACACACACTGAAATAAGCCACCTGAGTCTCAGGGATGATTTGTAGTGATGTTTTGCAGGCAGTTCTGAAAATGGTTCCTGCCATCACTTCCGGCTGCTAAAGAATTAAGATCACAGATAGGTTTTATTTCTTCTGTAGCTGATGAAACCCTATCCGGACTATTTTTTCTCTCTCCCAGAAATCTCGCAGCTCTGAGTTTAATGCCAAGTTGCACGTTTCAAATAAAGTTCAATAAAGGGCAGCCTAACTCAGCTAACAGGAGGATCTGTGAGTGTCTTTATACACCAGCTGTTAACTGAGGTGTTGAAATTCTGGTTGGACACTTGATGCTTTCTTTTAATTCAGAAGAGCACGTAAAGCACTGAGAGAAGCAGCGGATTTATTTTTGATTTGGGAATCCCGTGTCTACAACTCTGAAACAGTTTCGTAATGTTGTGAGTACGTTTTCTGCTCCAGCAAGCAGGTAAAGTGGAGTTAGGAATGCATCCTGGACAAACAAGAATTGCTTATGGTGCAATAAGGAGTTTGCACTGAAAGAAATGTGGACACAGTTGGGAGGGAAATCGGATGGGAGAGCCTTGACTAGATAGAATAATAAAAGGGGGGTGGGAGGGTGTCAAAGATTACATCGCAACAGGGCTGGCAATTGTGAAGACCTAGAAAAAGAAGGAGAGAGATCCCTGATCAAAGAGAAAGGGTAGACAAAATAATAAAGAACTACTGATTGGAAGCAGGAAATTAAAAGAAACTGGCAAAGAAGAGCGTCCCCCAAACAACGGTGAGAAGGAAAAAGAAGGCCAACTAACCCGGAAAACTTTGGGGTGGGAAAAGAAGAGGGATTGTGCATAGACCCATAGGACAATGAGGGAAGGTAGAGCAGAAGCTGGACAAGACAGCTCCTGTTCTGATGTGAAGGAGGAGAGAAGACCAAACTCACCGTTTTCTGCCATGGTTGTTGACTTTTCAAATTGTCATACCTACAGCGCAAGAGCATAAGAGTAAGACAAAAACTATCTGTAAATGACAGAGGTTCAAATAGTTGTGAATAATTTATTACTGAAAACTTTCAAAGGCGAAAGGTCTGATGAGAGTTCCTAACAAAAATGATGCACCCGACCGACAAGCAAATTCCATTGTATACATGGCATGAAAATTAAGATAGGAAAACCATTTCAGAACATGTCAGTAAAATGTCTGTAAGGACCATGATATAAGCCAACTTTCAAAGAAGTCAGTGAATGTTACATCAGCTTTATACAATTAGATGAACATACTTTTACAGAGGAAATAATTTTGACATATAACTAATAATTCGGAGACGTAATACGCATAACGTATCAACAATATGCAAAGTATATGCTAAGAATATCCTAAGATTATCAAATAAAGAGATTTAGTAAGTCTGAAGTAGAGTCCAGACGTCTATATTTTTAATAAAAATGTATGTATGTGCCTGATATACATCACCAACTGAGAGCCACTGGCCTGGAAGATATTAGATGTAAATGAAGAATGAGTTTGTAGACAATGAGCATTTTAAATAATAAGTGAAATATAACTAATAGCACTTTACTGTTGACACCTAATAGCAGCAAGCAAAACAGCACCAACACTCTTAATAAATAGAAACATGTCATGGGAAGCAAGGGCGTTGACAAATCCCTGGGAACTTCCCATCCAGGAAGCCATTTCGGAAACATTTATATTAATAACATTTTACTTACAAAAATTTTACCTAGGGAAGGATAAGCATCTCTTTTGGTTTGACAGCTCACCACAGGCAACACATCAATAGGAATACAGAATTTTTCTTAAACCTAATTATTTCTAGTACTTTACAAGGTAAAAGAACAAGTCTTTGATTTGGCAGGATCCCTCTGGGAAATCACAAATATAGTTTTAGGTGCAAAAGATACCCTACAAGTTTTACTTTATTATTATTTTTTATATATTGGGGATTGATTTGGGGAGACAAAATAAAAACTATTATCAGAGGAGATTTAGATACTTGATTAAGATAAAACTATGGATGCCTGAGAAACAATACTTGTTACCTATTTAATTGAAATGACAAAAAAATTTAATAAACATAAGAGATAACGTAATTGTAAAATGTTAGCTTTTTCAGAAGTGTTTCTTTGCTCTTCTCTTTTTTGTTATTTTCTTAAATAATCCAGGATGTAATAAAGTCAATATAAAGCACAGAAAATTACTCTGATAAGACAGTCTTTACTATGCAGGCAGATGACACATAAAGATTAACCCTTCCTATTTTAAGCAAAAGCAATAAACAGTAAACCAAAGAAGAATCCAATCACAGAGTAAACTTTGCTAAGCTATTAACACATTCCATAGCTTTCCAGACTAGGGTATTATAAACCAAGGCAAATAAAATTTACATTCCACCTTAGCCTTTTATTGTGCATTTTAATATTCTGGAACATACTGGCACTTTAGGATAAATCTCTCAACACCATGAAAACAAATTTCATAATATGTATTAGCATACAATGCTTTCATTTACTATCTTCAAATGAATCAATAAATATTTTTAAAAGTTCTCAATTTTAATTCCCATACAGTTAGTCTCAGTAGCTATAACGCACATAAACAAACTCTTTGGAGTCCGCAATAAGTTTTAAGAGTGTAAATGGGTCTGAAGGACAAAAACAAAAACAAAAAACCCATAAAAAAGAGAAGTACCATTTTAAGAAAAAAAATCTACTCTTTTCTTTGAAAAATAGAACCACACATGTAGTTATATTTTCTCTGTCACTATTGCTCCCAATATAGTCTTAACCACAAATATTAATTATATATTAATTATAACTTTTAACCAAATTCACTTGTATTTCACAGAGAAAGTTTGGAAGTGAATATGGAAAACTGTCTGACACAAATCAGCATTTTAGCCAACAAGTAGAACTCATAAATACATATCACACAACTTTTTACAGACACATACTTGCTACACTCTTATATACCTTCTGAAATTGGCAAAAACTAACCAAAGATATATCTATCTGTAGCATATTAAAAGCAAAAGCATATATAAACATAAAAATGTTTAGTAATTAATGTTTCCACGTTCTATCTTACTTAGAAATAATTTCTAAGTAAGAAATTTATTAAACATTGTTTAGTTGAATTTAATCAGTCTAAGGTTTCAAGTTCCCTAAAGATCTTTTTAAAATTGAAATATAATTCACATGCCGTAAAATTCACCTGTTATCGTATACAATTCAGTGGTGTTTAATATAGTCACGCGATGTGTAATCATCATCATTATCCAATTCCAGAATATTTTCATCACCTCCCAAAGAAAACTCCATATCCGTTACCATTCAGTCCCCCATTTTCCCCTTTTCCCCACTCTTGGCAACTGTAATATATTTTATTTCTGTATGTTTTACCTATTCTGGACATTTCATATAAATGTAATCATTCAACATATAGCCTTTGTGTCCAGTTTCTTTTGCTTAGCATAATGTTTTCAAGGTTCATCCATTTTGCAGCAAATATCAGTATTTCCTTCCTTTTTATGGACAACTAATATTCCATTGTACGCATATACCACATTTTGTTTGTCTGTTCATCAGTTGGTGGACATACGGATTGTTTGTACTTTTTGTCTATCACGAATAATGTTGCTATAAACATTTGTGTACAAGTTTTGGTACAAAAGTATGATTGAATTTTCTCGAGTGAAACCCAGGAGTGGAATTTCTGGATTATATGGTACCTCTGTATTTAATTTTGGAAAAACTACAAAACTGTTTTCCTCAGCAGCGGCATTATTTTATATTCATATCAACAATGCCTGGGGAGTCTCTACATTCTCACCAACACTCATTATTGTCAGCTTTTTATTATAACCATCCTACAGTGAGTGAGGTGGTATTTCATTATGGTTTTGGTTTGTAATTCCCTAATGATTAATGATGGTAAGCATCTTTTTCATGTACTTATTAGCCATTTGTATATATTTCTTGAAGAAATGTCTATTCCGACCCTCTGCCCACTTTTCAATTTGATATTTGTTTTTTATTAAGTTCCCTAGAAATCTTGGAATTATCTTCAAGCAGACATACTACAAAACATTGAAATAAAGTGTTTGTCAAAATAATGATTCAATTTAGTTGTACACAAATTCACATTTTTCATAACCAGTCAACACAGCTGCATACGTTTGGAGAAAGCATGCCTAAATGGGACGAAAAATGTGCTTTTATGTTATACTGACCATTGATAAATCAGGGAAAATATTGCTGGTTTTTATTATATCAGAATCATTCAACTAGTTTTATCTGCCAAAGGTTTACCTTAATGAAGTGCACTTGGATTCTTAAAATGTTTCTGAGTTAGTTACTGCAAGAGTACTTTTTAAAAAATTGTAGCACTTTGAAAGTATTATTGAAGTTCCTTATTGTCTCGGAATGTTAGCAATATTCAAAGTACACTTACTTATCACTGGAACCCAATTGGAAAAGAGCTCCTTTATTTTTCTTTACTGTTTCTATGCCCGGCAGCAAGAGAGGAACATTCTTATCCCTCAACCTTTATGAGTGTCTAATACGTCTGAAGATGAAACATGACTACCTGTGTGATTTCTCTCATTCCTCACAATGGTTTTTCTTTCTTAAGACGGGTTCCATCACCTATCCTTTTGATCTTTGTCATATCTGAAATTTCCCCTCTAGTTAGTCGTTTTGGTAAAAGTTTTGTTTACATCTGAGTCTTTTCTGTCATTACAATGTTTGCGTTCTTATTTGTTTTTGTCTTTTTTTTTCCATCACCTCCAACTGCCTCAGGCAAATGGAGAGAAGTCCTTCAACCATTTGCTTTAATGTTACTTTTGACTTTATCAAACTATCTTAATCTCTGTCTGGTGTGCCATCAAATTTTTCTTAATTTTCATTAAAATGCTTCATGTCACAAATGGTATAACGTAGACATCCTTCTTTGTTATTTGAAATAGTAATCTTTAAAGTATTTTCACCTCCTATGTGTTCCCTACCATATTTCTTCCTAAGAGCCTTGGAGACAGGTATCAGGAAGGAAGGGAGAGAGGGAGGAAGAATGGAAAAGCACGAGGGAGAGAAAGAAGGAAAAGCAGAGGGAGAAGACGTGAAAGTCTCTTCTGCTACTTGGAATCACCGGCAGGATTCCTCATTCCCACCTTCCCAGATCAAAATATTTTGGTGTTGCTCTATAAAGTCTGTAAAACATCTTTGTAACATAATTTACAAGGACCTGGAAATATAATAATAGGCTTGCCCATCAATAACACTTACTCTTCAAATTGCGCTTTCACCTGAGTGAATAAGACCATGTTTGGGAGAGACCTGGCCAGGTCAAGGGTGCAGTCTGGCTTCTGGACGAGGGCTCCCCTCACAGCTGGAAAGTCTATGAGCATGAGGCTGAACGGCAATCCAACAATGTTGCTAGTAGACATCAACTGTGGCCTCGGCTGTCCCCAGACACGGGGAAGATGGACACACTAGAGTGCCTGCCCTCGGAGAATTAACAATAAGGTAATTTGAATTAAGAGTCAATACATACTAGAACTTAAAGGTGGACGTGAATGCAGGATGATGTTCCGAGAAGGTGAGCGCTGCAGACAGAATGGGCTGGAACACTTTCATGGAAGAGACTGACTCACTTGAACTGGGTCCTGAAGGCATGGAAGGATTTGGCTGAATATAGGATAGGAAAGCTGGATAGAGCTGACCATTATTATCAAGGAGACTTGTAAACAGACCCAGAGAAAGAAAAAGATACACTGATACAGGGAACATCGAAAAGATAAAAATGAAAATTTTCAAGGGCCTTGAATGCCAAATTGAGGAGCCCGAATGTTGCTCTTTATCCTGTCTTCACTTAAGGAAGGACAGGAAATCCTGAACAGGACTTCTTTGCATATACTGTTCCTGTGCCTGCAAAGGTCTTGTCCCACCCCTCACTCCCTCCATGCCACCACCACCTTTTTCTTGGTACAGTTGGTTCCTTCTCATATTTGGCTTCAGTGTTCACTTCTTCAGAAGACCCTACATACGTGATCCACTCCCCCTTAACCTTCTATCATAGCATCAGTGATTTGTTTGCATATAATTAATTGAACCATCAAGTGTAACTACATGTTTATCTGCCCAGCCCCTCCACCAGCACCAAGTGTCACAAAGTCAAGGACGATGTTCTCTGTGTTTGTTTACAATGTTTCCTCAACAATAACAGCCCTCTCTATCCAGCTTTCCTATCTCTATGCAGCCAAATCCTGCCATCCCTTCCAGACCCAACTCAAGTCAGTCTCTTCCATGAAACTGTCCCAGCCCATTTCCGTTCACAGTGCATCAGAAGAGGAGAGGGCCAAACCCCATGCAGCATCTACTTTTTAAGCAGGCAAAAAATAGAGATAGAACCCAAGAAAAAAGTGGAATAGGAGGGGACCATGTCCCCAATCCTAAGAAAGAAGAGAGTTTCAAAACACAGTTGGCAAAGAAACCAGGCGACTCTAGAATGGGTGAGAATAAAGGGTTTTCCACTTAGAGCTCACGCATGATATTGAAGAGAAAGTTCCATTAGGGTGGTAGAGATAGAAAGCAAATTGTCAGGGCTTACGGGTGAGCTTTTGAGAAGCCTGGGAAAAAAAAAAAAAGTAAGAGAAGTAGCTTGCATTTAAGGATGGCAGAGATATGGATAGTTGAGAAGGGAAAGGTTAAAGACATAGGGGCAAGAAGAGTTAACTGATGGTCCCCGAGGAAGCTGGCTGGGGAGGAATCATTAGCAACCTGTTGTTAAATGCTTCAGAACATTCCTCACAGAAGAGCCAAGACTGCATGCACAGTAGGCTAACTTGACACTTGCTATTTCCTCACAGGTTGAAACAATGGCAGAAAGCCATAAAAGAGACCTGACAAGCAACAGATCTATGTTAATGAGGCAGTGAGAAACGAGCACAAAACCAGCTGCAGTGGGAGGGTTGCCCGTATGGCAAAGCGCAGTCACACCCGTTTATCTCTTCCAGGTAACCTTACCTGGACAAATCTACATGGCTCTCACTCATATACTTAAGAAATGGTTTTGCAAAATCTTCCCCCACAATCTATAGCATTTCAGATCTAGAAGGGACGTTAAAAACAATCTAATCCTCAGCAAAATGGACCCAAATCAAGGATGACATTTTCTTTTCCCGGCTGGTTTCCTTTTTTCCTCTGCTGGGTAATAGGTCTTTTAATAAAGTTCACACTTTTTACTAAAATATGACAAGACATAGCCCGTAAATACAAATTCTCATCTTTCCATCTCCAGATCTCTAAATGGTTTAATAATTTACTCCCTCTCAGTGCCTTAAAAATGGGACTTTTATCTTTGAATTAATCTGTAAAACTGTTTTCTTCTCCTCCCCCTTGCTAAATGGACTCCATTTATCACTCATTTTATGGGAGCTTATCTACCCCAAGAGAAGTGTGATCAGATAACCAGGTCCTTAGAAAAGCAGAGGAATGGCTTCTATTGTCTGAGAACCTCTCTTTGATGTGAATTTTTTAGGAAGGTTATAGGATGTCACCAGGGTCTCTTGCATATTTCATGGTCCAAGAAATTATTACCTTGGTCTCAGGGTCTGGAGAGGCTTTTCTAAACATGCTTGCTGGATCCAACCCTTCATAATGATTTGAGGATGAGCTTAATCCCCAGAGACTGAACATTCTTAGTTTAATGCTGTGATAGAATATGACAGATTTATACATTGTTCTGATACAATGAAATGCAAAGAGATGAAGTGTTTTATTCACACAGTAACCTCTTATTTCAACAGTTCACTGGCTGTTATATCGGCGTTCTTGGCCTCATACAAAAGGCCTCAGGAGGCATCGCTGTGAGCCCTGCACAGCAGCCTCACCAGTTTACAGAGGACAAAGCACAAGGCCATGAAGTCAGGAAGGAAGAAAACAACCACATAAACCAACAAGAAACAAAACCAGGGGACTTGGAATGTCCAGTCCTCAGAGTTACCCATAGAACTCTGCCATTGAGATGTCGTTTCCTCTATCTGGATACAGAAGCCACAGAGGAAACGCTTGCTGACGAATCCCTTCCCAGGTCCATCATTCACTCAACAAACATTGTTGCTCATCCTTCAGTGAACATGGGGCTCCTCGAGGAGCTATGAGGAAGTGCACACAGAGAGAAAAGGGATACAGTTCTGCATGCAAGGGGAAGGCAGCCTTGGGAGGAAACCAGGCAAATACTTAAAGCCCATGCGTTATGTACACTCCACAGTACAGAACAGAACTTCGGTGTTACAGAGGGAGACACAGAGAAGAGGTGAGCTAAACTATTCCTGGGGTAGTTGAAGAAAACTTTAGAGAATCATTTCAAACAAAAAGCATTTCAGCTCTGTTATGGACCAAACTCCTGTATGTTTGGTTCAATTCCCCGGGTACAGACATGGGGAAAGATTTGGTGCCCCTCTCCTAACAGGTGCTCTAGCTATAATGTTAGTGGGTACAGGAGCTCTTGGCCACGACGCTTCAGGAGATTCAAAAAGTATATGAATGAGCATGACAGAGATGTTGGCTCATGCTCTCTCCTAGAATATGACCAGAATTTGACATGGGGGATAACAGGAGTTACCTTGTTCTTATTTACGAGAGCAAAGCACATACCACCAATGGGCGTTCTGATGTTCAGGTGGGAGCAAGCGGATGCAGAAAAGCCTTCTTCAGCACCAACATGGGAAAAACGAGAAGGAAATGGTTTGCTCCACGATTCCCTCCACCTCTAGTTTTGAGAGAGAGAAGAAAAAGCAGACCTCATTCTGAAGTAAAGCCTGGCTGCTCACAGGTGTGACTGAAGGACGACAGCACAAGCAGCAGCTGAGAACTGGTTAGAAATGCAGACTCTCAGGCCCCAGCCCCAACCCACTGCAGCAGATGCTGCATTTTAACAAGCTCCGAAGGTGATTTGCATGTACTTTAAAATTGAAAAGCTCACTCGGGAGACCGTGTGGTGGTGGCTGCACATTGGAACACCTGAGGAGCTTTTGAAACTACTGATCCCTCCCCCAGGAATTGTGATTTAAATGGTCTGCTCCCTAAGTGATTCCAAATGTACAACAAAGGTAGTAAAGCATTTGGAGGCTTCCTGTTTCCCAAGAGAACCTCTGAAATAGCCACAGGTCTGGGTGCTGCTGACGTGGAATGACTACAAGAGTTCCCTCAAACCCAGGGAAGTGGCCGCCCCATCCTGGTACAGGTACACCTGGAGACAGAGGCTGGCTGTCCATCTCCAGGTGCTCTCAGCTTACCCCTATGTACCTACTCACCAAGACGCTTCACTGTGCATTTCAGGACGTGGAATCCGTGTGGAAATTTGTAGGAGAGATTAAAACCTTAAGCCCAGAATGTTCTATGTTTGAGTATTTAGCTCATCCTCAAAGCAATCATTTTTATAAATTAGTTTCATGTGTACAAGACAATGTACAAGTTAGACATTTCACCCCTCACAAAGTGATAACCCCCCTCCCCCATCTACTACCCCTCTGACATCATATACAGCTGTTACAATTCCACTGACTCTATTCCCTATGCTGTACTCCATATCCCGTGACTATATATATATATATTAAATTATAGTTGACATACAATATTATTCAGCTTCAGCTTCAGGTGTACAGCACAGTGGTCAGGCATCTACACCGTCTGTTCCTCTTTAGTATATGTGCTGCTGAAGCGAGCACACCGTCTGTTCCTCAAACACATCATTTGCAATTAACTTGGGGTCCTCTGTTCTGGAAGGTGATAGGAGAAAGATTGTCCAAAAAAGTTAGAAGCCTAAAGTTGGATAGCAAATCACCCCCACCCCACCCCCCAAAAAACAACAGAGAAGAGTTCCCCACAGGAAGCAGCACCCAGCAAACCACGGCCCTGAGTCAGCACAGGGGAGCCCCAGCCCCGTCCAGGGGAGCCTGGTAAAGCGTCAAGCTCAGCTGCTGGGCTGGGCTGCGTGCGCGGCGGCTTCTCGTCCCAAGACCAAGTCTTAAGAGCAACTTCCCTTCCTCCGCTGCTTAAACACTTTTTTTTTTTTTATCCTGTGCCTGGAGAGAAGTGTCACATTTTGCTCACTCCCGACCCTTCTCCCCCAGCCCCTCCCAGAGACGGTGTGCGAGTGCGGAGGGGGTGCCGGGAGCCACCTCCAGCCTCGGGTGACTGCGGTAACTAACTTCCAGCTCCGCTCCCTGCAACGCTATGAAGTTCCTCGGGGAGCCCAGGAGCCAGACAGCTGCTTTTCTGCCTCTTTGCTGGCTCTTTTTGAAGATTCTGCAACCAGGGCACAGCCACCTTTATAGCAACCGCTATGCTGGGTAAGTGGAGCGACTTTTGCGCCCTGCGTGGCTTTTAGTTGGATAAGGGGGCTGATTTGGGTACTGAGCACGCCTCAGTTTTTCGGGTCGGTGGTCGCTGGGTGGATCAGCACACTTTCTTGGCCACCTAAAGTACCATGTATGTGAACTCCCAGCTCTTTGGTTGAGTTCAGTGAGAGAATGCGTTTGGGAGCAAGTGTAGCGTTTCGTACTTTTTATAGTGTGTCCACATAAGCTGTGGACCGCTGTTGAATGGGGTTCTGTCTTTGTCGTAGCTATGGCCAGCGTTTGCAGTATTTGCCTCGGTTGATGCTCGATGGAAAGGATGCTGCTGTACTATGTGATTTATGACCTGAAAACTAAAGCTTCTCCTTTCCAATTGTATGCAGGAGCAGTGGGTTGAAATTCACCAGGGATTAATTTAAGAACTGAGTGTGGTTAGTTAGTTTGTTCGTTTTTCAGTGCTTGTTTGGCCCACAGTGTGGTTATTAGAAAGATATTCAAATCTGAGTGATGCAAATGAGTCCATTCAAAATAAGCAGAATAAAAGTAGCCAACTGTAAAATGTGTTTTTCTGAAGGGACAAACATAGAAGGGGAAGGAAGAACAATTCCCTTTTCCCCCCCTCTGTCGGTTCGCGTGCTCTGTGCTTGCCTTTGATGGGGAGGCACAGGCCTGCACATAGAGCAGTGTGTGACTATGCACATCTTCTTATCCTGAAGGCTTGCTGTGGACTAGACAGCATGTGGTTTGCTGGAATTTGCAGGGGGTCGTTCTTTGAATCTGGAAATTACAGCATTCTTGCGTTTTAGAGCTGGAAGAACCTTAAATAGCTCCTCTCGTTCCATTCCTTTCTAAAGAGGAGGAAAACCAGTGTCTTAAATCTTTTTAAAGTAGTCTACTATCACTCAATAATTACCAGTTGAGGAAAGCTTTCATATAGATCTGGATTATGACCGGGGAGTGCCCGGAGATTTAAAGCAAAATTGGTCTTTCTAGGAATAGTGGAGAGAAGAATTTATGTATGTGACCCTGGAAAAGAGAATTGTGTTTCTCTTTTTCTCTGAAAGAATCTGGGCTCTGCCTTTAGAGTCCCCCTGAATGCAGTGCTTACAGAGGGAATTTCAAGAACACGTCCTCAGTTTTAGGGGTTGCAGGCTGGGAGCAGGGGCTTTGGTTGAAATGGAGACTATAGATAGTAATGCAATCCCCAATTTTTCCACCCTAATGTTCCCACGAGAAACATAAAGGAGTTAACATCTGAGGGCTGTTTTTCGGGCTCCCAGACACACACACATGGTCCAGGCTTTACATCCCGTCATTTGTCCCTGCCCTTGGGTAAGGGACCTCGTGTTTAATGACTAATGGTACAGGCTCAGGTTGTGGAGGAATTTACTCTGACTCTTCTAGCTGATTCAGGCCATGTGATAAACATACATCACAGGTTTTGATGTGCCGTGTGACACAGAACCTTGCACCACCACTCAGCTGTGGCCCTTTCCATAATGGCTTCAGTGTGTGGTGTTCCTCAGGGACAAGTTACCAGGCCTGCTGGAGCTGAGCAGGTGTGTGCGCTTTCCTAAGCACCACTTAGCAGAGGAAATGAGCCCAGTGACGGCGCCCTTTCCTTCTAGAATTTGCAGCAACTGGAACCTTTCTGGAGGAAGTTGCACTACCTTTTCTGTTGCTCTGCAGTGAAAGTCATAATTGCCGTTTTCTTTTGAGCTGCTACATGATAAGTTAGTCCCAAATGTATAAATAACCACGTGTCTGAGAGTTGGAAGGAAAAGATGCAACAATGAGAAACTGAAGAAGGCAATCTTACCTGTCCATCACTGCAGAAGCCTAGAGCATCCTAAAAACCAGAAATGTTTCTGGGCACATTCACCATCAAAGGTGGGTGTTTTTTTTAACTTACCTGCGTTACACATATACCTTATTCTCTCGTCACCAAAGACAAATACTGTGTAGGTTTGGGAGTATTTTGTTTTATTTACTTGGGAACTACTTTCTGTAAGATGAGCTCTTCAGTGACCAAGAACCTGATGAGATGACATGGTGGAATAGTATTTAGCATTATTTTTGTCACATTATTTTTGTTGCCCATCCAAAGTTCTAATTCTAAACCACCTCATTTTTATCCCTGATGTAATTTGTTTTGGTTTTGCTGTTAATCATTATGGAGCAGCCCTACTTCTTGCATTTTTATAAATGTATTTTTGTAGGTCTTGGTTAATCGAATAATATGGGATTGTCATCTGCAGGACTCTCAACATGGGTAAAAGATAGAACATTCAGGGCAGACCAGCACGCCCCCACCAACAGCAGTTATTGAGTTCCATCCTCTTTATAAATAAACTACTAACAATTGGATAGTGTCAATTTTATAATAGGTGTTTAGTAAACGGCAAACTTTAAGTGTCGCAGGAAAAGAATTGTGGCTAGACTACAAGGAAAATCTGATGACAAAAGCTAATAATACCTATTTTGATAGCTATATTAAATTACACATTTACAAGGGAGATTTAAAAATACATAGCAAAAATAAATAAAAATGCATAGAAAAGGAATAAAGCCAAAATGTGGAAAATAATTTGACTTCAAATAACATCTATTGATACTCTACTATCAGAAGGCATTCAAGGCCTCCAAATGCAAGTCAAACTTCCCTGATAAATAAATGTCAGTCAGTGAGTGGATTCCCCCCCCACCGCCCTGCCCCCCCCCCCCACACACACCCAGGCAGACATCATCTTGTTCTTTCCTTTTCACCCATCTCCTCGTATTCCTGGAAGCAGACCTAGTTATGTATTACACTGTGATATTGAGGGCAAAGACGTAAGGATCTTTTGCCTCACATGAAATTGGGGTAGATTTTTTTTCAGTGATGGTAATAGAGATCTAAGACAATAAAGCGATAAATTCTGGCAATGTTGTAGGCTTACAGTGGCTATGGTTTTTTTGAGAACTACTTACTCAGTACCTCCTTTGTGCGAGTCAATGTAGCATAATGTTTATGTCTTGAAATTCAACTTGCCTGGGTTTCAATTTCTGCTTTCCCATACTTAAAGGCTCTGTTACCTTAAGCTCATCACTTAACCTCTGAGCCTCTGAGACAATGTAGATAATATTAGTTTTTTTGAGGATTAAATACACTAGCATGGATAATGCATGGTTCTTGGTACTTAGTACTTAATGAGGTTGTAAAATAGCTAATACTTAATATAAACATGTATACAAATATTAGTATTCTCAACAACCTTATGCAGGTTTTGGTATTCCCATTTTACAGATAAGCTGAATGAGATACAGGCAGGGTAACCCAAGGCCAGTGCTAACTAACCCAAGGTTACTATAAGGCTACAGTTGGGATTCTAACCCAGCTCTGTCTGACTCTACAAACTAGTACTTCTCTCTCTGCCACCCATTCAGATAGTCAAAAGACTTGCTTCAAAGAAAAACTGAATATTTAATCTTACTTGGGGAACTGATTGTTTCAGGCTAATCAAGGAAAGGACTAGATTATGTAGGTGAAATTGGAAGTTTAACCTTGGTCACCTTTTCTAGGGTGATGATGAGTCACTGAGGATAGATGATTATTAGAAAAGCAGGCAGAGACCACAAGAGATAGAAAAATGGAAAATGAAGAAACTTTAGATTGTCACAAAGAAAACACCAAGAAGTAGCACGGAAAGTGGCTGCGGGTGTGTGTCTTCATTCACTTAACAAGTATTATTCGGATGCCTACTCTGTGCCACGAACAGTAACCAACAGAGCCAGTGCCCTCTGATAACTTGTGTTCTAGTCAGGAAAATAGCCCCACACCCCGCATTAGTATAGAAGCTATAAGTGCTTTTTGGGATGACAGATACTATGGGGATTAACAAGAGAGCTTGATGGACCAAGAAGGACGGGTAGAAATCCCCTCAGGGCCTCACCTACTCTGGTCACCTAGCCCCGCTGTATCTTGGGAGGGGGAGAGAGAGAACTCACTTCCTGCCACCAGCACTACCTCTGGGGATGTAAACCCACTGGGATTGGATCTGCCCGCAAGGACCCCTGACTCCTCCTTCCTCACCCAGTCCTGCATTCATGGAAGACCCTTTCATGTCTCAGAGCAATTCTTCCCCTTCTCTTTTCTTAGGGGTGTAGCTCCCAGGACTCAGCCTTTTCCCCAAGACTGCAGGTGTGAGCAGGCCTGCTTACAGCCACTAGCCAGCGGGTGCATTCTGATTGGCCAGTGTCCGTGCTGTAGCCACAGCCCCGCCCTCTGTCCCTCACCTGCCACCACCCCACACACATCCCAGTTATTTTTCATCCATGGAAGCAGGATATAGAGATTCGGGAATTAGACTTAAAAGGAAATAAGATATATTTTGAAACATCAGTTTGACCCTTGAAATCTGTAAGCAAAGAGGCCCCATATTGGGATATGAAATATTGAAGAGAAGAGGGGTGTGAGAAATACAGCGACTAGGTAGAATAGACAACTTCAGAGACACCGGATGTGTTTCCCCCTACCTAGTCCCCTCTATCTCTCAACAGCACCTTTTAATTCTTTTATCCTCCCAAGGTGACTTCCTTTTAATGCTCTAACCTTCTAGAAACCTGGAGTACAGGAGATCATGCTGGTCATGTGAATCGGAGAGTTACCTTCTGTGTTGATAGTTAAAGTTCTTCTCAGAAAGAATGGCCATAAAGCATCATTTGTCCAAGACCCGCCCAGTTTGCACAAACTGTTCTGGCACAGTAATCGGCAGTGCCCCATTTCAGTCTGAGAAGGGTGCTGATTTGGATGGTAAATGGTGGGGTAAAAATCATTTACTATGATTGCTGCTTTAATGAGCTTTATTTCAAGTGTTCAACTACCCTCTTTACTTCATGCCCAAAGAGCACATTTATCTCCATTTCCTTCCATTCCTGTAAAAAGTGTCCTATTCTCTCCCTTGTAATAGCCACCAGCCATGTCCAGGACTTCTTTATCTCCTCCTAATTGAAAGCAATTTTCTTCTAACCGATCTACCTCTCTCGAGTCCTTTTTCATACTGATGATCTCCCTAAAGTAAGACTTGTTGTGTTACTCCTGGCCCAAAGATCTACTTGGCTTCCTATCGCCAACTCCATCATACTCCTGAATCCTCTGCCTGGCTTTCGAGGCCTCTATAATCAGACTTTCCACCTCTTCTCCTGCCTATGTTTCACTCTGCCTCAGCCCTGAGAGCCCTCTGGAGTCAGGTCAGAGAAATAGCTTCCACAGAGCTCATCTTTTACAAGCAAAGCAGGCAGGCCTCATTCGTAGTAAGGACCTGACGCAAGAAGGCTGTGGTGTGTTCTTTGAGTTGGGGCCTCCTGCTTTGCTATTTACAGATGTGCAGTGCTGCAGCTCTCCCCTCCTCCGACCTGTACTCCTTGGGGATCAGCATTCCCTCTGCCACTGAGCTAGCCAAAGGAGGAGCATTTCAAATGCTCCTGGGCCACTGTCTCCTTGGAGCCCAGTCTGATAATGGAGCCTTTATTTTGTGGTGCCAGGATGCTTTCTGGGTAATACCACTAACATAATGATTTCCACCCCTTGAAATGCAATGAAGGATGTCAATGTTTCATAACTTCACAGCTTATATTGTACGAGTTACAAAAGCATTACATGTTTTTCTGTCTTTGTAAATGGGATTACTGAACAGAAAATAAAACCCTTTTGGGGACTTGGTTTAGAGTCTTCATTACAATTGCAGATAACTGGTTTATAGGATTAGAATTTGCTTTGCCAAATAAATGCTTTCCCAGTCTGCCTCTGGGCATTTGCTTCTTTATGATAAAGTGGAATGCAGAATATAAAGCTTTAGAATCTCTTTCTAGGAAGTATAGGAAATTTCCTAAACTATTAATTATGTTATTAAAGATTGAAGCAAACTTCTGAGTGATTCTCTTCAATAAAATGACCATCTTTGTTCTTTTTCTCACTGTACTTTGAAAATAGACACTAAAATCTTTTTTTAAAAGTTTTACTACGTTATTAAGGATACTATAGAGTTGTTTTGGTTTATTTTTCTTTCTTTTTCTTTCTCTCTCTTTTTTTTTTTTTTTTTTTTTTTTTTTTGGTATAACAAAGAGCCCTCAAACTCAATGACTTACACAAGAAATGTATTTCTTTCTCGTGTAAAAATACAGAGCAGGTACAGTGAGTTGTGCCAGAAAACCAGGCTTCCTCTGTCCATACCTCTGCCGTGCTCAGCACTCAACTCCAATATGTGGTTCAAGAAGAATCTTCTAGCTCTTGCAGTTCAGCCAGCAGGAAAGTGGAAAATAATGGTCACTCCCCTCCCCTTTAAGAGCACAGTCCACATGTTCAAACATCACTTCCTGCTGTCCGGAATTAGTTAAATGAACTGTAGCTGCAAGGGAGGCTGTGAAATAATGGTCTTGAATTAGGGGGCCAGATCTGGGAGAACATGCTGAGAAATCACTAGCAATATCTCTTTCTCTCTCAGTAGTCACTCTGATATTTAATGATGACCAACCCCTTCTGCCCTCCAGTTGGTTCTCTCGAAGAAGCTATCCACCCAAGTAGGCTTTTAGAATTTTGCACTTCAAACTAATTTAAAGTGTGTACTTTTATTCTGTAAATGGTCTTTTTAAGTCAGAGTGTCAGAACTGGAGGAGAGAAAAAAAATCATAGCCCAGCCGCTTTATTTAATACATAAGGAAACAGCGCTCCAAAACGGTAAAGGGATTTGCAGAGCTCGTTGTGGAGTTAGGACTCAAAACCCAGGTCAGCTGAGTTCACAGCATGCTTTCCAGTTAATAAAAGTATCTTTGGTGAATCCAGAAATCATCTTATCCTTTCCTAGTCCCTAGAGTTGTTGGGGATGAAGCAGAGTGACTTGGCAAGGCTGAGAAGTGTTTAATGAGGGAGGATTTAATTTCATTTCTATAAATATTCGTAGGGTATCTGGTCCTCAGCTAGTCTGGGACGACAGAGATAGAAGAGCCATCCACGTGCACAAGCAAAATGAGTAACTCGGACAAGTAAACAAACAATTCCAACTCTGGGATCACGGTGCCCTCAGGGAAAATCCTTGGTGCCGGGTGAGCGCAGGGGAGGGTAACTTAATCCAGACTGAAGGGTGGAGAGAAAATCAAGGAAGCCTTCTTGGATGCCAGATGAGTCTTAAAAGACAAACAGGAATTTGAGTGGATTATTAAATTGCCAAGGTATTTTACATTTTCCTTTTAAATGATTCATAGTTAAAGGACATGGCCCTGATCTCAGTCATACTGTGTTTCCCCGAAAATAAGACTTAGCTGGACATTCAGCTCTAATGCGTCTTTTGGAGCAAAAATTAATATAAGACCCAGTCTTATTTTACTATAAGATCTGGTTAATATAATATAATATAATATAATATAATATAATATAATATAATAAACATAATAAGAGACTTGGTCATATGAGACCCAGTCTTGTAATGTAATATAAGACCGGGTCTTATATTAATTTTTGCTCCAGAAGACACACTAGAGCTGATTGTCTGGCTAGGTCTTATTTTTGGGGAAACACAGTCAAAAACAAGTGGAAATTAGGTTAAATCTTTTCAAACATGGAATATATTGTATGTGCAAAGAACTACAGGCGAGAGGGCTTGGTCAACTCTAGAAAATTGGAGCCATTAAATATGACTAGAATAAAGGGTATTTCTCTTGATGGGACTAATGAAAGGTATGTAAGGCTTTAAGCCTATGTCCCATAACATGGGGTTCTGACTTCTTCCAAAGGTTACAGTGTGCTGATGAAAAATTTTAAATAGTATATATAGATAATTTGATTTTTTAAAGAGAGTTCCATCTGCCATCATTGAGAACAGATGACATGAGGCTTGAAGATTGGAGGCAAGAGGAGTGGGATATCATGGTGACCATGGGAATATGTGTTACAGCCTGGCTTATGGCAGTGACATTCGAAGGAAATGGAGACAAGCAATTAAAGGACTATCTAGGAGGCACAATTTTCACAAGTAACCAAAAAGAAGAGGAAAGAGGAAATAGTGTAAAGTAATTCTTAGGATTTTGTAACTAGACTGAACTCTTTGCAGAGAAGTTAAGTGCTGTTTGAATATGTGTAGTCTGAGGTGCCTGTAAGATGCCCAGTTGGATAGATGGGTCTGGAGCTCGAGAGAGATCTAGACTGTGAAACAGATTCCAGTAAGTGATGTGTAAATAGAATCTCTTGAAATCTTGAGTGTAGGATGGAGCACCCAGGAAACACTCATTACATGAAAAGAATAGAGAGCCCCAAACTGAACAGAACAGAGGAGAAAAGCCAGAGAAGAAACTAGTATAAAGGCCTAGAAAGAGTAAGAAACCCAAGACATGTCAGAAATCCTGGAATATAAGAGATACAAGAAAGGAGAAGTCCGTCACATCAAGAACTGCAAAGTTGTATCCATTGGTCTGGCCATTAAGAAATCAATTGTGTTATTAGCAAAGGTGCTTTTGGTGGAGTAGTGAGTAAAAACCAGAGCACAGTAAGCTGAGAAATGACTAGGATGTGAGGAAATTAGCAGGGAGTGAAAACCATAAATCCAAGAAGTTGACCCATGAAGGTGGGGTGGTGATGGAGGTGGAGAGTCGATAACTCGAGTTGAAGAAGCATTTTATTATTTAGCTCTTCTTAAAATATGGCCATGTCTTTTCTGTATTATGTGAGATGGTAAGAATAAGAAGAGAGGGAGAGCCTGTAAATAAAAGAGAGGGTATAATGAAGTTGAAGTTAGGTCTCAAGAGACAGAAAGCTAGCTGGCCTGTCTTTTCTCTGTCACGTAGGAGGAGAGATCCTGGTCCCGTGAAGAGATAGGGGACCCAATAAAAGGAGAGATGACTTGGTTTTATAATGTCCCTGCGGGGGACATTTTAAAACTTGGACCTTCAGAGGGATCACCAAGCATTACTGAGGGGCCAGCTGATGGTAGAGATGAGTCTGTAATGGAACCATGAACCCCGCTCCATGATTTTTTTTTTTTTTTTTTTTTAGGATCATTCCGTGTTTCCTCATGTTATCTGGAACATGACACCATGGACCCCATCATTAGCTCTATTACAACAATTCCAAAAAAGGGTGAGGGATATACCTTTACACAAGCCCTTAGGAAGCCAAAAAACCAAGTCAAGCAAGATTCATGCCAGAAATTACCCCCATCTATTCTCTTCTTTTCTTCTCTGTGTCTACAAGATAGGCCTCTGTGGCCTGTGTCTGGCTCCTTTCTTTAGCACTTTAATGGAGGGCAGGAGGAGACAAAGGGAAGGTTATTTCTTCCTCAGCCTTCCTTCCCTGGTTTCAGTGGCACAGCTCTGATGGTAGCTGCTAGCCTCTGTAGTCATGGCTCCTGCTGGACACGCTGCCAAGGCCCAGCTCTGCCTGCTCTCTAGAAGATCATTTTTTCTTTCCTCCTTTTGTCCCTTCAGACCCAGGAATCCCTCATCACTGGGAGCGTCAGCATCTCTTGTCTGTTCCCTTACCTGGCCCACATCTCTATAAATAACTCCTTTATTAAAGTCTCTTCGGTTGAATCATCTGAGCAGAGCTCTGTTTCTGCTGGGACTCTGACTGAGAAAGAAACCAAGCTGGAATTGAAAGCAGAAAGAATACACATTTAACTCTGAAGATTTGTGTTAGAGAAATTTCTGGAGCTCAAAATGAAAGGAAACAGGGCAGAAATGAAAACAGCAGTGGAAGAAAGAGAGGATAAGGAAAAGGCTGCCAGTGATTTCTATTTCTCTAGCATTGCCTGAAATGATAAAACACTTTATAAATTGGAATATAATCTAAGGTGTTATATTCGGTAAATTAGGATGTCTAATATTAGTTGGAAAGGCTCTCATGTAGACACATCCTGTTACAAAATTGATTACCTTTTTCATTACCTTCTATCTTACGGGAGAATTAAGTAAAAGATCTATGAAAATGTCTAAGTATCTTCTTAGCCAAGTGAATGGGCCTCACCTCTCCCTCCTCCTGTCAGTCACCTAAGAACTGGAAATACCATCTTCTCCATCTCCAGGCCTCCCACCCTCATCCCAGGACACTTAGTGACCAAGTACCAGGAGAACTAATGATGACTACCTGCCATCGTTCTTTATTCCCAAGTAGGGTCAGAAATCTTCAAAGTAGAGAGAGAGAGACAGAGTCTCTACCTTCTGAGGGCTTATGTTTTAATCCAACAATCTAAACTGGAAAAATAATTTGAAAATACAAGTATATGAAGTCAACACACCCTCCTCTTGCTCTTTCTCTACCTTTGTTTTCTTAACACATACATCATGTATGTTTAGAGCATCTCAGTCTTAGGTCACCAACTGCTGAAATATGAAACTTCTATGTGATCACACATTTTATCACTGGGTAAGCATCCTGGTCTCTGCACGTACAGAATCTGTAACCATTTGCACATGGGACCTCATCTGCCATCTTTTCATTTCTCCCATCTACCTTTCAGATTGTCCTCTTATTGGGCTGATTCCTCAATCACCTCAATGTGTACTAAGCTCCTTTTTGTAGTTTTTGTGAGTGTAATGAGAACAGAAGACTTGTAACAAGATATGATTGGGACCCTATTATAGCTTATCAATCATGTGTCCATGGAACGTATATAATGTGTGTATTATGATGTGATTGCAATGTATTTGGCCTCAAAATTGGGACACATGGGGAAGGTTAGAAGCATTTGGGACAAGCCTGTGTAGCAAGATGGTCAGAGTAGTTAGAAATTTGCTGCTGAGAAGAGTTCTCGGCCCTTGACTTACGGGGCAAAAAAGGACACGTGTGGGAGAGTCCATCTCTCCCTGTTTTCAGATCTGTGTGTGAAAGCAAAGGGCAATGATTGCAAGGGACAAATAGAAAATTACCTTAATATCTGATAGGAAAACCACTTTAGTATCGCCTAGAAAAATACTGTCTGCCTTGTTTCCTCTGCCTAAAATAAAGGTTTCTTTTCTCTTTTCCCCTAGAAGCCTAGTTTGCTGAGGTAGTTCACTCTCCACAACAGTTCTAAAAACTCTCCAATTACTTCAAGCCCCCAGTCTGCCTAACCCTCCCTTCCTCCCAACCCCAAACCTTTTACTAATAAATAAGAGCAAAGAAATGTACCTTTCCTTTCCTGATAAGATAGAGGCCATGCAGCATCTGACCTGAGTTATCTGGGTTCCATCATCTCTGCTTCAAACTATACAGGTCCCTTTTCCTGCCTCTTCTTTCCGAGACAGTATCTCATTCATTCAGTCAATACTGTTTGTTGAGTGCCTACCACATGCCCAATACTATTTTAAAGCCTAAGGGCGGACAGAGGTTTAAGTGCTAGGAATATAGCACTGTTTTAAGCACCGGTGACTAAAAATAGTCTTTCGCGGGATTTACATTCTACTGGGATGACAGAAAATTAATAAACTATAGTGTTAAATTCTGATAAGGGTTATGAAGCTGGATTAAGCATAGAAAGGGGGTAAAGAGTGTCAGGAGAAGAAGTAAGAGGAATAATAATGTGAGACCAGGAGCCAAGTGAAAATCTGAGGGTAGAAATTTCCAGGCACAGGGAACGGCAGATGGCATGGGAGCCTGGTTGGCATGTCCCTGGATTCTCAGACCTTCAGGGTCAGGGTCACCTGGCAACTTGTTAGAAGTGCAAATTCGCCACACCTTCCCTCCCCATCAGGAATGCTGGGGGTGGGCCCAGCAATCTGGGCTTTAAGGAGCCCTCTGGGTGATGGAAGCAAAAGTTTGTGGAACCACCATGGAAGACAAGCACCAAGGTGACATGGAAGCTGGAGTTGCGTGGTTGAGGGGAGCAGTTACTCACCCTTTGTTCCTGCTGCGCCCCTGTAGATGTCCCGCTACGTATCAGGTTGGTGCAAAAGTCATTGCGGTTTTTGCAACTATTTTCAACGTTGTAAACCTCAATGCCTTTTGCACCAACCTAATATTTTCTCGTTACACTGTGAAACGTCTCAAAATCACCTCCACCTCTCTCGCTCTGTGCCTTTGATTACGGGGCACATTTCTGAGGATGCCCTCCCTCCTTCATGCCCGCCTGCCTGCCTTTCATGAGTCAGTTCAAACACGACTCCTCCAGCCACCAATCAGCTGTGATAGCTCCCTCCTCTGAAATGCCCTAGCGTTCTATCTGTCATTTATAACAGTCACCACATACTGCTGCATACTCTGGTTGTCTGTGCATAGCCTGTCTTCCCTTGTTGGTTATAAGCAAGGTGGAGAAAGGTGTTATATCTTATTCTTACCTGTATTCTCACAATCCCCAGAATTTGACATATTCAGTAAAAGTTTGGATGGATGGATGGATGGATGGATGGATGGATGGATGGATGGATGGATGGATGGATGAAAAGGAGGCAAGGAGAGAGGGGGGAAAGAGAGGAAGGCTGGCAAGGAAGGAAACTAATAAATTAGGAATCAAACTGCCAACATTTGCACGCGGTTTTGCCAGTAGGTTTCATCCACGACTAGTGGGAAATAGAAACCATTTGTCCCTTATGGCTGCAGGAGAGATGTGGGGACCCCTAGAGCTGTCACAAGTATGTGCCTAAGTGTGATATTCCCCACCCTCACGTCATTTTCTCCCTGTTCAGTGTGTTTTGGGAATCACTCACTTGATGGCCCAAATTTGGTCTCAGATGTTTTACTTATACAAGCTCCTAAAATTGCTTTGAACGGCATTCTGCATTGGGGAGATTTCTGAGGCTAAGCCACTGCTTCCTGCCTAGAGCCAGAATGGAACCATCTGGTCAATATGTTTACTGGCCATTGCCTTTTACCAAATTTAGAGAAGTGACCCCTGCCTTGTTGTTTTATCCTCTAAGGAATATGTATGACATCATCTGAGATTACAGATCACTCCTCAATCATCAATTCATGTTGAGGTTAATGTTTTCTGTAGTCTGTGAACACTTTTACGAACCAAAGGCCTTCTAATTTATCTCTCAGAATTTTATTGGTCATGCTCTTACTTTTAGCTCATCTTTTTCTAACTCTTTAGATGTCTTGATGCAGTAAGAATATAAGTTGGTTTGCAATTCCTATAACTCAGTTCACCAACTCAGATCACCGTATAAATTCCAGGGGCCAGAGAAACAGAATGGCCCCGGAATGTATAGGCAGTTTCCCTTAAAATACGCTAATAATAAAAACTTGAACAGATGGAATTGATCAAATAAAGTGCTGTGTGGTTCAAAATGTCCTGAGACTTTACAGCCTTTGGTGTTTAGAGTGCAGCATGCTTCCCATGGCAGCACTCAAGCTTTAGTAAAATCTGTAAATATCCAGAGAGAAATTGTGTGAAATCAGTTGGTCCCTGTGAGAAAGGCTTCGTTTCAGAAAGCCTTGAAGGAAGGAGCTGTGGAAGAAAAAAGTAGGGGCAGATCAGGACCAGCTGAGAAATAGCAAGGGGATGGTCCCAAGGTAGACACTTGCTAATATATAGTTCCCCAAGAAAGCCTATGGCATGGCAAAGGACTTGTCACCGGCTTGGCCTTTTTGTTCGTATGGGAAAAAGCATTTGTTTGTTCCTTCAATGCAACTTCTATAGAGAGCATTTAGCTAACAGATGAATAGCTCACCATGGGCCCAGCTATTGGTAGGTTATTCCTTTCTCAGAAAGAGATCTTAATAAGAAAAAAGTCAGATGAAGTGCTAAAGTGAAATTATTGCCAATTCAACCAACTCCCCCAGAATTAAGCATTCTAAACCAACCAGTGGAAAGATGCAAAATCAACATGATAACCCTGTCTAATTTCTGTAATAGCAAATGGCAAGTACTTAAAAGACTGATGTACTGAAAATGGAAAACTCTGATGGTAAATATTTCGCAAAGGTTTTGTACTCTTATACATGTTGTATAATTTATTTACAAATCATTAAGCGTAGCTCTAGTAAACAGATTTTACCTTTAAGTACTATGAGTTAGCCTAAGATTCTTCTGTTCACTTCATAGTACAAGGGGAAGCCAGTTCTTCATTTCACCCAAACTAAAAATATCCATTAACTTCAAAGAATAGAAATGGCCAAGTGGGGGCCCATGAGAATAGTACACGGTAAGTGGTAAGACCTGTAATTTTCTTTCCCTGCCATCACCATTAAGGACACATGGTGATCTTGCTTTCTCAGTTCAAGCCGTAATTCATATCTCCCATACTTTGTGGAACACTTTATAGTCTTTATCTATTTGTTTTATCAGACTTTAAGCAGCTTATGGGGCTCCTCATTTGACAATTTGACTAAGACATGCAAGCCCATCTTTCTTGACATTAATAGAAGCAAATAATTGTTTTCTTTCGTAGCATTTATCCTCCAGAACATTACTTAACTTTCTCCTGAGCTCTCAGAATGCGCTTAGGTAGCACGTATCACTTCGCATTGAATTGTCTGTTTAACTGTTTCTTCTTCCTGACTAACCTGTACACTTTTGGGGGGAAGGAACCCCGTCTTATTCTTCAAGCCCAATCTCTACACGGACTACAGATACCTTTACGTTTTATTACTGTGACCCCTGTACCTACTGAAGTTGAACCACAATAAGTTGCCAACGTTTGACTGTTTTTTATCTAAAATAACAATCTCATATAGCTCAGCCCAACATAAGCTTTAACTAACTCTGAAAATTGAAGACATTTTTTCCGTGCTGTGGAAATACTAGCAGTTTATATGCAGATTTTCCATGAAAGTAGCAAAGATCTATCAAGTTCACAGAGTGTCTTGTTAGAGCTTCTCAAACTTTAATGGGCAAATGAATCACCAGGGCATCTTGTTAACAATGTTGATTCAGCTTCCAGAGGGCTGGGGTAGGGCCTGAGACTCTGCATTTCTAAGGGGCTCCCAAGTGCTTACATGCAATGCTATGTAAGTTCTAGATCTGCAACTAGTAATCTCTGTGACTTTAATAAGTCAAGGAATCTTCCTGGACTTTGCTTTCTGTAATGTGTAGGGAGTCAATTGGTGGTCTATTCTTTCCAAGTCCAAGTTTATGACCTGCCAGGGTCATATTTACATATGTGATTAGAGTCTGTACAGCAAAAGGTTAGGGGCACGAGCTCCATCCTGAGACTGCCTGGGTCCATGCCCCAGCTTTTCCATTAACTTTGTGACCTTGGAGAGAGTTACTTCATCTTTCTATGCCTCAGTTTCCTCATCTGTAAAATTGAACTAATATTGAATTAGTTCATATATGTAAAGTAAGACAGAACCTAACACAAACACAATTATTGTCAGCTATGTGCAGCATTGGTAGTTGCTGTAGTTTCATTTCTGAGAAGCTTTCCTAAGAGAATTATGTAAAATATAGGCTAAAATTTAGAGTGTACAGAAAGATGTTTACCACCAATTTGTTATTTATTTTATCAAAACCTGGGAAGCTACCTAAATGTTCAACAGTAAGAGAAAGGTTAATTATGGTACATATTATGGCATCTTTGTGCCCGTTGTAAATGTCTAAAAATAATTTTTAATGCTAGAGAGACAATACAAAATGGGGAGAAAACAGGATACAGAACTGTATTAACAGCTTAAGTTTAACTATGGTTTCTTACATATGATATAGTTCACCATATCTGGGAAGAAAATGCTCCAAAATATTAAGTGATTATTATGACCAAGTGATAGCATGAGAAGTGATATTTTTCCTTCCTCCTTACACTGTTTTTCTGTATTTGCTAATTCTACATGAAGCATGAACTACTTTTATATTCAGAGAAAACATAATTTGAAACATGTGTAAGTCCCCACCCCCCACCCAACCTCGCCAAAAAATCAACCCCAAAACAAGGATTTCAGCTTCTGTGGTGCCTTATGCCAAAACTGTTCTAGAAGCATTACAAATAAGAATCAGAAGTCAGTAAATTTAATAATATGACACTCAGGGCCAAACTAATGACTACAAAGTGAAACAAGCATGTTCATTTTTTATTTCTGAGTGAAAATGAGATTGTTGGGTATTCCAACGAAGCATTAAATGGCCAAACGGGCTGCCTGGCTGCAAGTCACATAGATCCTGGGGAGAGTGTAAAAGAGGGGAGCAGGCCGTAAGGCTTTTCAGTTTAGAATCGTAGCAGAAACAACCAGCGTCATGCTGATATGTGCATTTAAGTAGATGGGTTTTCAGATGGAAGCCTTTCAGTAGTCTCAGTGCCACAGTACGATTAAATCTGTATTTAGATTTTCATTTAAAAGTTATTACAATGGGTCAGGAAAAAGCATTTGAAGTGACGAGAGGGAAAACCCGTTATGCTTTTACATTTATTCCCCTATGACATATATTTTTCCCAGCCGGAGCTAGCCCATTCTATTTTGAAAAGAAATTCAGAAAAAATATTTGCTAGCAGGTTCCCACACCATCAATTTCTTTTTAAAGCTGCCATAATACTGATAATCGGAAACTAGTTCAGGTTGAATGTCTTTTAACTTGCGAGAGAAGATTAACTGCTCTTTCATCTTGCCTCTGTGGAGCATGGGTTGAGAGGAAAGTTTGTCTGCATAAAAATTCTACTACTCTACTGCCGGATGAAATCCCTCATCCTTAATTTTTATATGACTTTTAGTACTTTGAACTTCTCACTTTTTGAGTAGCTATCACCTGTGATCTATGGATGCGTGAGTCTTTCCCTAACCAGTAACTTCAACTTTAAACCTAAAAGAAAAAGAACATGGGAATAAAAATTACTTTTGAATCACTTGCAAATCATGTTTCTTTGCCTCCCTCTTGTGCCCTCTAGAAACTTGATTAAAGAGAATTTTGTCTTAAAACAGAGGCTTTTGATGAAAGAATATTGAAAAAGATTCGATTTACAGCTGTGTGTCTGACTGCAGTTTAATTCTGGGTAACTAATTGTCATCCAGAAAAATAGGTCTCCAAAATAGGATGCCCCCCAAAACATTATATATCTAACATTTGTTTTAGCTCATCCTTATTTTTATTTTTGTATGTTTTATAATATAGATAATATGTTGGTATATTAAATGGTACATATAAATGGAAATGACTTTAAAATCAACATATAGAGATTGAAAGTGCTCACAATATTCAATCACGGAGCATTGGAAGTGGAGCTAATGATGACCTCAAGGTCCCATTCAGCCAGCCAACAATAGCATATACTGGGACCTATATTTATTAGCAAATTTGTATCGAGCACCTAAATGTCCCACATTGTTTCAGATGTTACTAATATAACGGGTTCAGAATAAGGCAGGCAAAGCCTCTATTCTTGTGAAGCACATATTTTCATGAGGAAGATAGATAATGTGCAAGTAAACAAACAATAATAATTACAGATTCTTACAACAGCTGTGATATAAATAAATAAGATACTGTGATTTTCATTTATTCATTCAACAAATGTTGATTGATGATCAGCTATGGACCTGGTCCTGTACTAAGCATCCTGCCCCAAATAGATGTGCTTCTTTCACTGAGATTACACTCAAGTCAGGGTGGCAGATGTTAATTACAACTGTGATTAAAGTTGTAAAGAAGGACAGTGTGCGACCAGTTCTGAAGGAACTGACAGCTACAAATTGGGGGACGAGTGTAAGACGGGGTGGCTTTCTGAGGATGTTTTCTGAAGACACTGTTTAAGGTGGGGCTTTGAATGATGCGTTGACGGGCGATGGTTATTATAGCACATGAGAGCTGGTGAGAAATGTGTGGTCTCCACCTCGGGAGAAAGGAGCAATGGGTACGTGAAGTTCCCACTGCTCACTGATGATTTTTAATGGTGTAGTTGTAAATGAAAACCTGGGCAGTAGCTTGCTATCATTTGTATGTATCTCATAGATTATCTCAGCTGCTTCTCTTCTGAACCTGCAACATTTAAGTGGTGTTTTAAATTCTGATGTGTATAAAAACAGTGCAGGCGCCTTTCCTAAACTCAGTTTCTTTTTTAAAATTATTTATTTTTTTCAGTTACAGTTGACATTTCATATTTTATATTAGTTGCATGTGTACAGCAGAGTGGTTAGACATTTATATAATGTATGCTGTGATCCCCCAATTAATCTAGTACCCAACTGTCACTACATATAGTTGTTGCAACATTATTGCTCAGTTTCTAAACTCTGCAAGTAGACGTGGTCCTTCCATCATAGGCACATCTAAAACTGTAAAATGGTGCTCAGTGGGGCCGTTTACTTTGTGTACAGAGCTTTTGGAATATTAGCTTCAAGAGGCAGTTGGGCTGCTGTGAGTTGGCTATAGAGTTGGAAGGGGAGGTTGGAGGGAAATGTTAAAAGGAAATCTCAGATGTGATTAGTAAGTATGTGAGGTTTACCAAAGGCGACACGCCACATGCGGAATTCAGACCCAAATGCCAAGAGGCTGTACAGGCAGAGATGGATGACAATATGAAAAGGTCACATAGGAGGAGAGACATCTTCTATTCAATACTCTGAAGTAATCATGCACTTTGTCTACAGAAATCTTCAGGGGACATTTGTGAGAGTGAACATACATCCTTTGCTCATTTTTCTTTTGCTTCTTGTTTTTTTGTATGATTTTTTTGAGAGAACCATCAATAGCACTATTAATCCTTTATATCTTATATATATTGCATGCTTTTTTTAAAAAAACAAACAAAAAAACACCAGTTCTCAGTTTTTTGGGTTTTTTTTTTTTTTTTTTTTTTTCCAGTTTTTCTGTAAGGCAAAACACAATACAAACAAGTTTAATGGTTATAAATTCAAATTCTTAATTTTTCCTCCTTGGTGGCATTTAGATATATGTACCTTGTTTCTTCCACTCAAAATGTTATACAAATGTTCTGGGGTTTTTTCTTCTGGTATTGCAGACTTTTTCTTTAGGCCTTTAATCTATATGGAATTACTCTGTGTGTGTGTGTGTGTGTGTGTGTGTACAGTGTGAGGAAGAATACAACTTAATTTTAGAAGGCTATTCATGGAAGAGGACATTGAGTAGAAATGAGAAGGTGCATTTCCCTTATAAGGAAATGCAAAATAAAGCAATCCAATGCCATTTTACATTAATCAGATTAGCAAAACTATAAAAGCTTGAAAGTGCTCAGTGCTCAGTGCTGGTGAGGGTGTGGAAGGAACTGGAACCACACACAGTGCTGGTGGGAACATGAGACTGCTACACATTCCTGGGAAAACAATCCAGCAGAAATGAGTAAGATTTAAGATCCTTGCATTCTTGTGCAGGGCCAGCCCATTCATTAGAAAATACCTGCCCGGAATAAAAGAACTAGTAGCATGTGGGTTACAATGTTTATTGCAACACTGTATGTAGTGATTAAAAAAACAAACAAACAAACAAACAAACACTAAACTAAACCTGAAATTCCATCAATAAGGGAATGATTAGAAAAATCATGATATACTATCTCTCTATACTATGGGATATTATGAAGCTATTCCAAAGCCTGAATTATGAGCACATACTGATCTACAGGAATGTGCATAAGATATTGTGAAATGAATATAGAAAGTTTGAGAATGTGTATGATCTTATTTTTGAAATATGCTCGTTTTTACATTGTGGGGATGTTCCTTTGGGATGTTGTTCGTGTTAATTCTTTTCCTTTTTATCTTTTTAGGAGGTGGGGAGGGATTGGTGGCAGTGGTATTTTTGTGAAGGTAGATGACCTTCTCCCTTAAACATTAAAATGACCTGATATAGCAACATGAGAGATTTAATTTTATCACATAATTATGTATTTCCTAAGAAGTAGATGAAGAAAGAGAAATCTGAGCTCTGTTTTGATTTACATGTCATGGGTATGTCATTATGTTCCTGGTATCTCTTTTGGGAGAAATAAAGAAGAAAATATCAAATGCTGCAAACGCCCCTGAAATAAGGGCATCATAGGGCAAGGTGATAATGTTTCCCCTGCAATTTTTACCTTTGTGCTAGTTAAAGACCAAGATTTATAACTCCATAAATTAGTGTCTGTTTCAGCTCACTAGAGAAGGACCAAGGTTTTCTCACGGGAAAGACTTAGCACCTTGATGCCCACAACTTAGCATATGGAACATAAAAGCCCATCCTGGGTCACAGATTCCTTCACTGAGTCTCCTGGTCATGAATGATACATCTAGAAAGAGCTGAGCTGACCTCAAAGCTGATTAATTCTCAGAATTACCTGCAGATTTAACAAATGGAAATAGAGCCCCACACCCTCCACCCCACGGACATACCCCAAATATACTAACTCAGAGTATCTAGAAATTGGGCCCAGGAATCTATTTTGTAAATAATTATCAAGTGATTTCGATGTGTTTCATCTATAGACTAGTGTTCGTCAACCACTGATGAAGTTTCTCCAATAAGAAGGTCAAACTATGTGCCAAAGGCAAAGAGGCAGTAATGGCAGCCAGTGTTTGTAAAAACCCTACATAAAAAGATACCTGTTAGTGCTAAGCCCTCCTGCACAGCTAGCAGATGCGTAAAATTCAAACATGTCTGCAAAATTTCTTTTTTTTTCATTTTTAATGGAAGCCATTAATCGTTGACAGGGGTTTTTGTTAAAGTAACATACCAGCTTTGCCATGAGAAGTGTCACCCTGAGCCTCTATTATTAATCTGTACCTGACCTTCTCAGTCTGTGTCCTGATATTGTGTCCTAGTCTTCAGCCACAATGCATATACTCGGTGCCCAAAACTCAAAGTCGTCCGGGCAACACTGTCCTTTGAAAACGTTACAGTAGTAAATCTGGTGTACAAATCTTAACTGTATATTCTTTACTTTTTTGAGTAATGGATGTGTGACTTATTTAAACGTTGGAAAAAAAAAATTTATTGGCACCAGACACCAGACCTTCAATATCTGAAACCCTGGAAAAATATCAGCGCTTATGGAGAAAGAAAGACCAAGTGGAAAGGGAACCTTTTAGAAACACTGAGACAAAGCAAACGGCATGCGTGGTATTTCTCGTTAGCCTCGAAGGCAGTAAAGTACCAGATGTCATACAACAAAGTCTGAGGGGACTGTGTAACCTAATGGGCGTAGCCAGCGTGCTCAGCTTTTAAAAGCTCTCGTGCTTATAAAAACAAGCCACTTGGCACCATTAACTCCATATGTGCGACTTAGGACTTTTTCCCAGCCTGCATTTGATTTATTTAAACATTCATAATGCTTACCTTTTGTGTTAAAAGGGAGGATATAAGTGAATAAGATGTTTGTTCAGCCCCTGAAATGGGGTCTTTCACATAGTAGGCTGCTTAGTAAATATTTGGGGACAGTATTACCTGCTGCCTTCTATTGGTGCAGTTGGAAAAGGAAAGATCAAATGAAGTTGACCTCCCTAACGTTAAGCTACTCAAAGTACCCGTTGCTCCGCTGGAGAATGAAGTCAGCCAGGACGTGATCAACGTGAGGAAGAAAAGCCAGAGCACAGCTGTAGTTGAGCCCAAAATCCCTAACTCGAACATATTAGAGTGAGCCTTTTTTTATGTTCAAGGTGCTCCATGCAGAGATTCATTACAAAATCACCAAAGGCCACTTCTTCCTTTAAATTCTATTTCCTAGAAGTCTGTGACATTATCCAAATGTGATATTGTTCACATCTCTCTGACCACTTCTTCTGTCTCCCTCAGTGGTCCCCTCCCCCACCACACCCACACCCCTACTGGGTATTTACCGGTAGGTTATCACTCTGGGCTGTTTCTGCGAACTCTGTGTTCTCTGTCTGAAAGATGTGGGTTGTTTTCATGGCTTTAGCTGTTGAATCACATGCCTTTATTTCCAGCCCTGGCTTCTTACCCATAATTCAGTTGCATTTGTCTAGCTGGCTCCTGGACATGTGTATACGGATGCCAGTTTCTTAGTTCATCCTTTTTATTCTACACACAACCTTCCTGCCTCTTTTCCCTATTCTCATTCAGTTTAGAGAAACTCAACCACCCAGGATCAAAACTTCTATCATTTTTCTTTCTTCCCTAGTTCAGTCACTCACCAAGTCTTGTCACTCCTTTTTTTTCACAGCCTCCGCCCCCGGTTCCATTTCTCTCATGCCATATTCATTATTTTATGCCTGTGTGGCCATAATAACCTCCTAACTTGCCTCTCTGCTTCCACTTTCGCCCTTCCAATCCATTCTCAGTACCAAATCAATCTCCCTAAAGTGCCTTCTGACACATCGCTCAATGATCCAGAGCAGTCAGTGGGCCGTGACATCTCGAGAATCATGTCCAAACTCATTTGTCTGGCGTCCAAGGCCCTCTACAACTTGGTCCTCTACAGCCCTTCCCTTTTCCCATTTGAGCTCCTTTTTCACTTGAAAACAAACCTCTGTTCTGATTAGAGGGTTCGGCCCATTTCCCCAGACATGACCACAGCTGGCCCACACTCCATTCCTATCACCTGGATGCTGTCCTTTATCCTATCTGAAATGTCCCTACTCTTCAGCCTCTGGTTTTAAGGTCCAGCTCTATCATGACTGTACAAACCCACAGAGACATCTCTCTCCTCGAACAGTTTTGTTGCTTATTTTGTTTTGTTTTTGTCAAGTCTAGGCACCTTGAGTGGAAAGCCTATATCTTCAACTACTTTATATGCCTCTCCTAATGCTTCATAAATAGTAAATTCTTAAAAAAAAAAAAAAAAAAAAAAAGATTTATTTTGATTAGATTTAGAACCGGGTCCATTGTCTTAATCATGATTCTCAATTCAACTTGCCCAAAATAAGGAAAGACACAAAAAGAAAGGCCGAGAGAAAATATTGGTAGCTGTGCTCGTTTTGTTTTTTTTACTGCCCTCCCACCCCCATCTAAGGTTCAAACAAGAACTGTGAATTGAATTTAACTCTTGTCTATATTCAAATAATCCACATCTCCTAAAACTGGGAAACCTGTATGTACCTGGGGAAAGGTATCAGCTCAGATAAAGATGTGAAGGAGAGACTCTTGCCAGAGGAAGTTTTCTGACTTCCCAGCTTGATAAAATTCCTTTAGGGGGATTTTCTGACATGCATATGTACCCCCCACTACAGCCAGCCCACAACCCAAGGTCCTTCTCAGACCTGAATGGTTTCCCTAAGATTTTGCAAATTCTGTGCTCCTGACCCTTATCCAGAAGAACAAATTATGATTTTACCTGGCTGTGTTTTCTCTAGGCAAAACTAGCTTTAAGAAACAAAACAAAAAAACCGCACAATTCTTAAAACCTTTGTATGAGTTTCAAATAGACACATTATTTTCTTAATTATGCCAACCAGGATTGATGAGGACTTAATGTATTTTGCTGTGAGGAATTGGGTAGTTTCAATAATAGGTTAAATATTCTATAACATGGCGGACTCAGGGATGGAACCAAAGTAGGCTGTCTTGGGAGAGTGCAAATGTAATTCTTCTGGAAGGCAAAAGAACATAATGAATGTTGCACACACATACACACCCATCTCTTTGTGTCTTTTAGTGTTACAGATTTTGTCCCAAAGGCTGCTTCTGTTGACAGTGTGCCAATGAGGTTGAAACCAAGGTGTCATCAAGGCTGCATTCCCTCTGGAGGCTCCAGGGTACAACCCCACCCACCCTTCTTCCAGATTCTGGTGACTACTGATTTGTGGCCACCTCACCCTAAACTCTTCCTTCGTGCTTGCAGTGCCTTTTCTTCCATGTGTATCAAATCTCCTGCCTGGCTTCTAAGGACACTTGGAATTACATTTCAGGAACACATGGATAATCCAGGGTAATCTCATATTAAGAATTTCAAGATTCTTAATCACACCTGTAACATCCTTTTTTGCCACGTAATAGTCACAGATTCCAAGGTATCTTTGGCGGTAGGGCGTTATTCAACCCACCACAATGATTAACCATTAATGTTTTGTTCATACCAAATACTACATAATTAAAAATTGAAATTATAAAAGCAGCAAAAATATTCTTAGAAGAACATACATCATATGATTAATAATAGTTATCGTTTGGGAGTGGGTTGGTGGGGAATTTTCACTGTTTTGAAGCATTTTACTCTTAGAGCATATGATTGATATGTTTGTGTTTAGGAATAAAACAATGAGGATGAAAGAGGAAAAAAGGCACTTCCAGCAATGTGAAAGGAAGCAAACGATGCCCCATTTGGGCATCTTCACTATTCTTTATTTCCTGGCGCTTATTTCCAGCACGGCCCCTTTCTCATCCCCTGTACAGCTGCTCTCCCTTCACTCATGTGTGCAATTTGGATGGAAAACACACTTCAGGCAATTACATCCAAACTCGGATTTGCTTGGTTTCAAAGTCCCTGCTGTTCCCTCTGTTGCAGGCTATTTTCCCTAGTTTCCTCCTTCAAAGACCAAAGAAAGAAGTTTCCAGAAGGAAGGGGACAAGGACAGTTGGAAAGGACAGAGAATGTTTCTTTTTTGACCTGTGCCCTGAAATCTTTTGGTGTTTTCTCCCTTCAACAAAGGCTGCAGTGCCCTACTTCATGGGAATAAATTTACTTGTCCTGTGTGTCTAAAACCCTACCATCGCTGGAAGGTTTGGGTTTTGTTTTTCCTTTTTTCGCTATTCTGCTGACTATCATCCATCCACTTTCTCAACCTACATTCTTGGAGCAGTTGCTATTTTCCGGGTGCTATAAAGAGCTGGTTGAGAGTATAGTTATGAATAAAATAAAGGTCATGCCCTCAAAAGTCACCGTCAGTTTTTCCACCTTTCCTTCAATCCGCTGCCAAGGCCCAGTGTCACTGGCTCAAGATGCATCCAGTTTACTGGTGACAAGTAATTTTTTCCGTTTCTCTCTTCTGTGACATCTAGTTTCTTTACAAATGCCTCAGAAAAGGCTGAAGAGTCCATATGTCAGACAACCAAACTACACATTTTGAATTAGACAACAATATTGTTTCTCTGTAAAAGAGATATCCTTGTGTTAAAGGACAAATCTGGAAATCCATAACTTTTCTATAAATGTATTAAGAAATTACAGTCGCTATTGGTCATACCAATAAAGGCATTTGAAGTTTTGTGACATACTGTGTTTCCCTAGAAATAAGACCAGGTCTTATATTAATTTTTGCTCCAAAAGACGCATGAGGGCTTATGTTCAGGGAATGTCATCCTGAAAAATCATACTAGGGCTTATTTTCTGATTAGGACTTATTTTCCGGGAAACAGGGTAGAACATTTTCCATTGTTGTGGTGAAATAACCAGCTGTTTGAACATGTATATGTAATCAGGCATTTAATTAAATCAACTTGGTTTAACACTAGGTGCATTTATTATACTGTCTAATCACAGAGGTAAACACAGCTGGTATGGACATGTGGGCGGAACACTCTGGAGAACAGGAGTGGGAAACCTGTTAAAAGCTGCCAATCACATCTTCCCTTTATTCACTTTAAACATTGCAGAGAGGGCCTAATTTTCATTGACAAGGCAGCAGAGTAGATTCTTCTTAAAAGAAAGAGGGAAATCATCTAGATAGATGAATCATAGAAAACATGTACAGCCAAGCTTTGCAAACTTGATTTGCATACACATCACCTACAGATTTTCTGAACATGCAGGTTTAGGTTTAGTGGGGCTGGGCTGGGCCCTGAGATTGTGCATTTCTGACAAGCCCCACAGGTCAGTCTTGAAGGTTAGCAAGACCGAGAAGTGTCAGTCAACTTCCTCAAGGCCACACTTTTGTGAAATCGAGAAAAAAAATCCACAGCGTGGCCCTCCAAGGGGTGAAATCACCATCTCTTTTTAGGTGCCCAACGAGAGTATCATTTTTGGTAAGTTAGAGAAGTTCTGGTCCAGAGAAGTTGCCCTTCTCTGCAAACCTCCAATAGCTCCTCACTTTTTTTAGTTACTTGGTTTAGTTCGGACTTGAAAAATGTATGTATTTTTAAATTTCTGAGTGATACTATAAACTCATTGAGAGTCGAAACAGGATCCCGACAGTGCTGGATGCATATTAAATATTCAACAAATGATGTCTCTAATTGAACATTATGACTTCTCTGTTTCTACAAAGTATTTCTAGGAAGCCCAGACTAGGAGCTGCTACTTTTGCCAATAAAACAAAGAGGTTAGGAAGGAACTTAATTCTAAGCTTTAAATGTTAACAGGGATTGGTGGTGTATTTTAGATTAAGGTTTAGTATTAGAATACTCAGAGATATCCTAAGATCTTTGGGGGTGTTGTCACCACCCGAACCCACCTTCTAGCCTCACTATCAGGATTTTCCTTCTATTCCAACACCTTCAAAATGACTCATCATGCAGAGTGAATTCTCCTTTTCATCATTTTCCCTTCTGTTTTTGTATATCCCTCATTCTCCACCCATGGGATAATCCCATACATCTTCAGACTGGAGGTGAGTAAAGAGATCACAGGTAACGTGTGTACGCCAGCACCGGCCACCATGCATCTTGTTTGTGTATAATAAGCAGATGTATTTATGGTCAGATGCAAACTTAGGGATGTTTTGACTATTTAAATGACAGCCTTCTAAAGAACCCATTCCTATACAACAATTCTAGCCTTTCGATTTTAAAAATACTTTTGAGATCACGATTATTTGAATCTGGAGCTCGTGTAAAACCAGCAGGATTAACATTCATTTGTGGCTAGCGTTTAATAATCATCTGAATTTCAGCTTCGTCCTTGTGCTAAGAGAGAGAAGCCGAAATAAATAGCGAATGAATGCAGCTATAAATTGGAAACATATGCAGAAGTTAATTTAATATAGAAAACTAAAGGAGCCTTCCACCAGCCAGTATACTATAAAATCAGTCTTTTCTTAGAATTAAAGAAAAACTGAGTGAAGCCATTTGCAGACTGGAAAGCACTTCAGAAATGCTCATTGTGTCAAATGCCTGTGATGGAAATTGCAATTCTAAATCTGTGACTTAGAAACAATGGATGAAATATTCCCAGGCTGCCTATAAACTGCCCAGGGCACTTACTGTCTACTTCTTGTTACACAGAATATGTGTGTGCCAGGTTCCACCAAGCCTTATTGCTAGAGCAGGGAAAGAATTCTGTTCCCTCCTTTTTGGAAAAGCAGAGCCATGAGCTGATTACATGGAGTAAAGGACTTTTTGGGTCACCCATAAAAACCTGAAATGAGGAAACGTGGCCAAGTATGAGGGGCAGACAAGCTACTTGACCAGGTTCTCTTTTTCAGGCTTAATTCATTTCCCAGAACAAACTCCAGGTGACTATCTTTTATCTATGAAATGGTTAATGCAGGCTATTGAAAGACGAGTGGTCCCCAGAGAAGAAGCTAGTCTCCAAAATGAGTTTACTTTTTGGGGAGAAAGCTTTCTGAGTATCCTAATGTCTCTGTTTCAATGACCCCAAGTGTGGCCCTCTCTCTCTCATTTTCTAAAAGGAACGTTTCCTAGTCCTCATGAGGATGCGTGCTCCTACTTAAGCTTCCCAAAACAGATCTCAGTGAGTTTTTTTCTTGCTGCTCATGTGCAAGATCATGTCCTACTCTGTGGCAAATTCATAGGCACGTAAAATATGTTCTGTGTGTCTCCGCTTTGTGATTGCATGGGAAGCCATGTTGATTCACATGCTTTCCTGATCTCAGTTCCTGGCAAATTTCTCCCCACTCCTGCCCAGCAGAGTTGGCAGTCCACTGAGGGTGTAAATATGTGTCCGTAAATTAGACTGGTAGCTCTCCTGATGCTGCCAGCCCCTCCAGGACATAAGGTTGTGGATTCAATTGTCCAGCTGCACTGTTTCTACCCAATTGGTGCCAAGGGCTGAGTCCCTGCTGCCTCAGCCCTGGAATGGCGCCGTTCCCTGTGGCTGAAACACATCCATGCAAGAGTGAGCTGGGATTCGCTCCCATCCCAGCAACTCCAGATGCTAGTCCACGTGTGCAAGTCAGTGTGGTTGCTGCACACTCACCAGGCCAAAAGGACTGAGAGGAAAAGAGAGACAGATCTTCCTCTTATGTGGAGCTGGGATCCATCCCAATGGAGGTCACTGTCATCCAGGGTGTCATGCGGGGTCTCTGGTCCCGCTCCCCACATAAGAACCCAGGACATGGTTAGGCCAAAAAGGAACACCCAGAGAGCCATACGTAGGGGAGTCATACCACTATAGTCTCTCTGGCGGCATCCACCTCTCTGCAATCCACAATCTGCCGTGCTAACTGCAATCTGCTCTTGCTAGCTCAGCCACCATCTTCTTGCTATCCCCCATTTGCTGCTAGCGTAGCCACGGCAGTTATATTAATGGCCAATGGCTCACTGGTTACAACTAACGGCCAACTAGCCACAGCTGATGGCCATCCAATCACAGTTGATGGCCATTTACTACCTGAGCCAGCACCTTTCCACGTGAGGCCGAGGTCCTGGAAACTGCAATCCTGGCTGTTCCCACAGTCACGTTGGACTGCAAAGTATCACATAGCTTTGTGCATCTGTCTACCGTGCTGTTTCTCCTTGGGATAACCACGCCATAGGGGAGTTGACTGGGGTACCACTAGACTGGCTTTCCCTCAATCACCATGTGGGGACAGAGTCCCAGAGAGCAGTTTCCAGGCTCTCAGCCTCACATAGAAAGGTGCTGGCTTGGGTAGTAGATGGCCATCAGCTATGGCTAATTGACCATCAGCTGTAACCAGTTAGCCAATTAGCCACTGATATAACTGCCGCAGCTGCGTTGGTTGGTCAGTTGGTCAATTGGCAGGCAGAAAAGCGGAAAACAGGTCACGCGTCATGTGGCTCCAGCCTCCAGTGAGACTATAGTGGTATGACTCCACTACCTATGGCTCCGTGGGTGTTCCTTTTTGTCCTAGCCATATCCTGCGTTCTTATATGGGGAGCGGGAGCTGAGACCCCGCAGGCCGCCCCGCGTGACACACCACTTCCCACCAGATGTTTGGAACTCACTGCTGACTGGCTCCTCTGCAGACACCCTCTCCCTTTCTCCTGAATTCTCTCCATGGGCACTGACACCCTTCTTTGAGAAATGGTTTATGTAACATGCCTCCCTATTTTTCAGACAAGTGTGTATATGTCTGTGTGTATGTGTACATATACATACGGACAGGCACTGCTGCTGGGGACAGGGTTTGGATCCCACCCCACCCCAAACTTGGAGCCTTTGCAGGCTGGTGTCAATGCGCTGATGCAGATAGATGGAAGCATACTTCATTGTATCGGGCTTTGCTTTCTTGCACTTCACAGATGTTGCCTTTTTTTTTTTTTCCAATACAAATTAAAGACAAGACCCTCCACCAGTGAAACTTGATTGTGACACTCGCTTTGTTGTGGTGGTCTGAAACCAATCCCACAATCTCTCTGAGGTATACCAGTACTTAGGAGGACAGACGATGACCAATTCCACAAATTGGATTAATCTGAGTGTGATCACCAGCCCAAACAGAGCCCCTGCTCCCAGATCCTGGGCCCTGAAAATGAATGCTGTTACATGTAGTAAGTTTGTTTCCAATTTGCCATAGAAACCCTAATGAATCTGATATTTTCTGTATTATTTTTCATAGATAGTCTGCATTTTCTAACAAATTAGCATTTGAATTGCGTATCTGATAAGGGTGTATTGTTTGCAAGTAACAGAAACCAATTTGAGCTACTTTAGACCAAAATGGGAAATTTGTTGTAAGGACTTAGGCAGGGCCCTAGGGACTTCAAGACATGACTGGATGGAGTTTTCAAGAGCTCTGTGCTCATCTGACCTCTGTCTCCAGTCTCTTTGTGTCACAGTTGAAGTCCTAAATTCTGAGCAGAAAGAATTCCGTGTCTATCCGAACATTTTCCAACCAGCTAAGGGTGGGGATACAGTGTCAGGTAATTGAAACCGAAAACCTGGAGCCAGCCCTGTAGAGACAGTGCAGAGAATGGGGCTCTCTGTGGACCAGGCTCCAAAGAGTAACCACAGTAGGGAGCATTCATTCATCTGCATTTGTTTTTTTGGTTGTTTGTTTTTGGTTTTTTTAATCATGAAAACAACGGTAATATTTCAATGACTACATTTCTTTAAATGGTCTCACAGGAACCACGAGTTAAAACGTTTTTCAGAAAGGAAAGGAACCTTGAAAATAAACCCAGTGGTTCTGAACTTGGATTCCCTGGATCCATTAAGGTCATGCAAGGTTTCTGAATGTTCTGTAACTGCTCCAGGATTTCCAAAGGGCCTTCATTTATTTACCATGGTAAAGCGATAACATGGATGGATCTTGAGATTATAATGCTGAGCGAAATAAATCAGACAGAAAAAGTCGAGAACCACATCCTTTCACTGATATGTGGGATATAAAACTGAAAACAGCAAAGGAACAGGACAAACAAACAAAGTAACAAAAACTCATAGACACAGACAATAGTTTAGTGGTTACCAGAGGGTAAGGGGGGAGGGGGGTGGTAGATGAGGGTAAACGGGATCAAATATATGATGATGGAAAGAGAACTGACTCTGGGTGGTGAACACACAATGTGACATATAGATGATGTATTACAGAATTGTACACCTGAAATCTATGTAACTTTACTAACAATTGTCACACCAATAAACTTTAATTTAAAATAAAAGCTACACAAGATCAGGAGGACCTTAAATTTCTTTGATTTAGGCTAAAATTGTATTAAATTGATGTGGTAATGCTTGTTGTGAACTTGTGATGAGAAATATTTGTTCTATATAACTTTTATGAAACAATGGAGAAATTATTTAAATAAACTCAGTATGGCAGCAGTTACGGTAAAAATAGCAAATATTCATGCAGTGTTTTCTGAGAGTCTGCACTCTCCCAAGCACTGCAGACATGATCTTTCCAAACCTGGTGTTCGTGAACGAGGGAAAAAGGAGTGTTTTAAGTGCCAAAAAAGACGAGGAGCCACCGAACTAGGTCTTCAGTTATAGTTCAGTGTCTGCAGTAATTCTGGTGCAGAAGTAAAAACATTCCACTCTTAACAGGGAGTTACAGTTCTTCCCAGGAAAAGCTTCATAAATGAGGCTTCTCTAAGCTTGCCACCCTTGAGTTTGGTTCTAGCCACAGTTTCACACATTCCTGAGTTCTGGTTTCAGGCTGTTTAAACCCATGGGTGCTTTTGCATTTCTTGTACTATGAAGGGCATCTGAGGTTCGTCACAGTTTGTCAAAACAAAATCATCACTGGACTACAGAATACTTTCATGAACCCATCACGTAGGGCTGTTGCCGTCTTTGTTCTTTAAAGAATTTGAAATGTGTTCGCTGATCTGCCACACAGTTTCATAGCATGGCGTGTCTATCCTTTCAAAACTAGGAAGTAGCTGTCCAATAGCAATTCAGATTGAAATATTACCTGTTTGTTAGATATTGAACCAGATCCTTTTTCTATACGTGCTCTTCACAACACTTGAAGGAATGAGTGATATTCTTTCCTTCTTCACATGAGGTAATTGAGGCTCAACAAAGTAAATACTTGATGCATCAGAGCTCAACAGCACACCTAGAATGGAAGCTAGAGTTCCAGGCAGCCGGAACTGCATCTGTGAGTTTCCTGTTGTATTCCCTAGCATGAAATGGGCCCATAATAAATATATAAGTAAGGAATAAATGAATGTCTAACTTCAAAGTCCATGCTCTCTCCAATACTCTATGTTTCCTCTGAGAATACCCTGAGACCTGCTTTGTACCTCAGTGAAGAAATAATTCGTTGGCTTGTCTTTATGTGTTCCTGGCTAAGAAGGTTAGTTGGAGGATACGGAAATAAGTCATCCCAAATCTGTGGTTTAGGGGGAAGGGGAATGGTCAGAATTTTATCTTTGTATGCTAGCATGTTATTATTGCAGTCACTAAAATTCACCTGCTAACTCTGGGATAGTTTTCTTTCCAGATAATAATATATAAAATACAACTCCCTGAAAGTACAATTATTTTACATTGTCTTTTGCCAATAGGTTTAGTTATGAATGTTTTATAATGTAAACATATACTTACTGCAAAACCCAACCTATGTCACTGGAAGAAAAGTTGAAGACAGATGACCCAGGCTATAAACATCCTCCTTAGGACAAAATTGCTCCAACTTTACCCGTACATTTGTTGATTATAATACATTGTTTTAAACCTTGATTCTAATGATTCTTTTTTTTTTTTTTTCTGAAAAAAAAAAAAAAACCCAAGAGAATTACAACATCCATTCACCTAAGTCTCTTGCAAGACCCCCAAACTTCAGAAGACTTCCTTTGGGGAAATGTCACCCAATGATTGCTGGAGAAAAGGGCTATATTGGTTCAGAACAATGGCTTATATTCGCTTAGCAAATGCAGTTTGAGGTTACCAGAAATAGTTTTCCTTTCAGACTTTACAAACTCCCTGGTATTTATAAAACTGAAAGAATGTGTGCTATTCAACCATGATTGTTCAGTGAGACTCTTCAAGTAAATATACAAACATCTGTCTCCAGAGACCAGCAAAGATATCACAGCTTCAGGTATCTATACAGTGCCTCTCTATTAAAGCTACTATTTAGAGTGTTTAAAACAAACCAAAAACAAAAAATGTCATTTGGAAAAATATATAAAAAAACCCCTGCTTTTGTAGCCCTCTTAATTGTATGAGCCAAAATGTAATTTTTAAACTGGAGCATGATAAACTCCTTTTGAGTTTTGGATCCTGTGTGAGTCTGATGAATATGATATAACTGCTCCTCCAAAATGGAAATACACACAGTTTTAGAAATTCTCTCATCTCTGAAGCTCATCCATCAGTTGTCAATATAAGTATCACTAATTTTAGGCCCAAGCCTACTTGGATTTGAAATTGTCAGTTACTTAACTAATTAATTAATTAGTGTGTTTTTTCTACTTAGCCCCTTTCTTATTATGTGTGTGTGGCTACAAGTGCCCAGAAGCCATAATGATACAGCATTTAGAAAAAGTTATTCTGGCAACGTAGCATATGATACCATGCCATTCTTCCAGCTTTTTCCCTTTTTATTGTCGATGAGGTAGCAGCTTGCATCGCTTATCTTACGTGGAACGGCCTGCCCTGAGCTTCTAGTCTTTGAAGTGTTTGGTTTCCTCTGGGACTTTATGTGAAGCCATATTTGGGAAACAGAAAGGAAGAGGACCTGGAATGTAGTAATAGAACTTCCAGGCACCGGTCTTGCCTTTCCCAGTGAATTCCATTGTGATAATCAGTTAACTAGAACAGTCTGTGTGTTACTGTCTTCACCCTTCCCATCAGTATCTACTCTTAGGTGGTGTCAGTTATCATGTAGGGTCTGTGTGACACAATGAACTTAAAAAATATACGCCGCTCTCAAGACTCTTACAAATCCAGTTGGAGAGAGGAGACCCACACGTGAAAGAGGGAGTAAAACAAGAAAATAATTATTCAGCATTGGCACAGAATAAGAAAACGTTGATATGTGCTCATTGATTTTAACAGCAAGTAGAAAATTAGATTATTATAAACTTAATGAGTATTTCTCAGCGTGTACCCGAACTTATTTGATCATAAATCCTATTTTATAACACCAGCTAATATCCCCAAGAGCACACCAGGGAATCCTGAACTAGAATTGTCATGGAAAAGTTTCCTGTGGGAAAGAGACCTTAAGAAGTTGGTAAGATATGAGTCAAGTATTGTCCAGAACAACCTACACGAGAATCACCAGTGGTTATTTATTTTAAAAACATTACTGAGCCCAACCTCTATCCTATGAAATCATAATTTCTGGTGTGGGGACCTTGGTTATCTGTATTTTAACAACACTGTAGATTATCTTCATGCAAAGTCAGGCACGAGAACCCCCATTGGACCCACATAATGAAGAGGGAAGGCATTCATTACTATCTAGTCCAGTAATATTAAATAATATAATAGATTGGGCTCTTTGAGTTTAATCTCAAAACTTGAGAACTTACAAGATTTTTCATATAGTGAGTGACTTCTACCAGTCTGTCATTTTGCTGGATTTAATAGGACGAACACTTGATATTGCTGAAACGGTCATTTAGGATTTCATTTTAGTAGTATATAGTTCCAAACATTCTTTTACTTTCTGCCAAAAAGCCATGATTCAAATAATGTGAGTTCTTTTGTGTACATGTAATTTACACACACATAATGTGTAATTTCTTTTGATTTTTTTTTTTTATTGAAACTTATGTGAAGTGTTAATAGCTTTATAAGTCAGACTTCATAGAAAGGAAGCAAGGAACGGAAATAATTATACAGTAAAATGAGTTTCATGTATATTTTTTTTAATGACTGCATGATCCTGGGTGGAATTTAAGGGCCAGCTACCTCTAATGCCCTGGAGGATTCCTGATGAAAAATTTCCATTTATTTTCCCTCAGTGAAGAACATTTTTAAAAAGTAATCTGAATCCTCTTTCTGGTTATTAAACAGTGGAATTGAGTGCTTTTTCCCTCTTGAGGGAAAAGGGAAGGGAATTCACTTTTACTGAGGCCCTGCTAAGGGTCTGGTCCTTTGTCATTGATCTCATTTACTCAATTCAATAAGTGAGGTGATATGGCTTGAAGTCATTTTCAGAGATTAAGGAACAGAAGCTGAAGGAAGTTGAATGGCTTGCTTACGGTCTTGAGATTGTTAAGTGGCAAAGCCAGAATTTTAACCCTCCTCATGTGCTTTGTTTTCCCCATGAGAACACACTGCCTTTGAGAGCTGCTGAAATCTCTAAACACTGTGTCTCTAGCCCAGGACTCTCGCCTCACTTCCTGGTTTCACACCATTACAGCAGAGGGCAGCAGTCCCTAGTGGCTCCAACTGTGGTGGTGTTTGCTGATCCTGGGAGCTCCCATCAGGATCTCGGTATACCCAGTCTCCCACACCCCAACAAGCACTATGGAGCCCTGGTTACCGATATGGACTTATATTTGATAATGACTAGCTGTTTAACCTTAGGTAAATTACCCAGTGTGCACATGGAGTCATGTCCACCTCACAGAATTGTGTAGGATTCTTTAACAGGTTTATTGAGGTTTAATTTATATACAAATATATAGTTTAATGAGCTTGATAAATGTCTTTAGTTGGGCAACTGCCACCATAATCTAGAACACTTCCATCACCCCTGAAAGTATCATGGGTCCTTTTTGCAATCAATCCTTAACCTCACTCTTGGTCCCAGCAACTATTTGCTTTCCATTACAGTAATTAGACCTTTTCCAGATTATCATGTAATTGGAATCACACACTATGTAGTCTTTTGTGTTTAGCGTCTTTCACCTAGTATGATGTTTGTAGTTCGTTCATTTTGTTTGTTGCTTGTATGAATAGTTTTTATGTGTCTTTTGGCCATCTGTATGTCCTCTTTGGAAAAAATATCTATTCAGATCTTCTACCCATTTTTTAAACAAGATTGGTTTTTGGTTTGTTTTTGGGTTTTTTTTTGTGTTTTTTTTTTTGCTATTGAATTGTATGAGTTCCTTATTTATTAACCCCTTATCAGGCATAGGACTTACAAATATTTTTCTCCCATTCCTTGGGGTTGCCTTTTCTTTTTGTTGATGGGTTTCTTTTCCTTTTTTAGTTTGATGTAGTCCCACCTGTTTACTTTTGTTTTTGTTGCTTTTGCTTTTGGTGTCAAATCCAAAAAATCATAGCCAAGACTAATGTCAAGGAGATTACTGCCTGTTTTCTCCTGAGAGTTTTATAGTTTCAAGTCTTGAGTTCAAGTCTTTAGTCCATTTTGAGTTGATATTTGTGCATGATGTAATTAATATAGGAGTCCAATTTCATTCTATGCATATGGCTCTCCAGTTTTCCCAGCACAATTTTTTGAAGAGACTGTCCTTTCCACGTTGGATATTCTTTTCTCTGTCGTAAATTAACTGACCAAATATGCATGGGTTTATTTATGGGCTCTGTATTTAGTTTCATTATTTATGTGCCTGTTTTTATGCCAATACTATATACTGTTTTGAGTATTATTGCTTTGTTATATAGTTTGCAATCATATAGCCTAATGCCTCAGCTTTGTTCTTTTTTCTCAAGTTTGCTTGGTTATTCTAGGTCTTTTGTGATTCCATACAAATTTTAGGATTGTTTGAAAAATGCCATTGGAACTTTCATAGGGACTGTATTCAATCTGTGTATTGCTTTGGGTAGTATGAATATTTAACATTAGTTCTTCCAGTCCATGAGCACAGAATATACATTTATTTGTGTCTTTTTCAATTTATCTTGTCAGTATCTTTTAGCTTTCAGTGTATAGGTCTTTCACCTCCTCAGTTAAATTTATTTCTAATTATTTTATTTCTAATTATTTCAGTGTTAAATTTATTTCTAATTATTTTATTATTTTTGATGCAATTTTAAATCATATTGCTTTTCTTAATTTCTCTTGTAGTTTATTATTAGTGTATAGAAATACAACAGATATTTTTGTACATTAATTTTGTATCCTGCAACTTTACTGAATTTGTTGACTAATTCTAACAGTTTAGTGATGGGGTCTTTAGGGTTTTCTAGATATAATATCAAGCTACCGTGTTTCCCCAAAAATAAGACCTAGCCAGACAATCAGCTCTAATGTGTCTTTTGGAGCAAAAATTAATATAAGACCCGGTCTTAATTTACCTATAAGACCGGGTCTTATAATGTAATATAATATAATATAATGTAATGTAATGTAATGTAATGTAATGTAATGTAATGTAATATAATACCAGATCTTATTTTACTATAACACCGGGACTTATATACTGTAATATAAGACTGGGTCTTATATTAATTTTTGCTCCAACAGATGCATTAGAGCTGATTGTCTGGCTAGGTCTTATTTTGGGGGAAACACAGTATCTGCAAATAGTGACATTTTTACTTCTTCCTTTCCAATTTGGATGCCTCTTATTTCTTTTTCTTGCCTAATTGTTCTGGTTAATGTTCCCAGTACTACACTGAATAAAAGTGATGAGAGTGGACATCCTTTTCTTGTTCCTGATCTCAAAGGAAAAGCTTTTAGCTTTTCATCACTGAGTATGATGTTAGCTATGGGCTTCTCATACTTGACCTTTAGAATGTTGAGGTATATTCCCTCTGTATCCACTTATTGAGAGTTTTTATCATAAGTGGATGTTCATGGATGCTCTTTATAAGGTTGAGGAATTCCCACCTATCCCTAGTTTGAGGTTTTTGTTTTTTATTTATTTATTTTTTTAAAGATTTTATTGGAGAAGGGGAATAGGACTTTATTGGGGAACAGTGTGTACTTCCAGGACTTTTCCAAGTCAAGTTGTTGTTCTTTCAGTCTTAGTTGTGGAGGGCACAGCTCACTCAGCTCCAGGTCCAGTTGTCGTTGTTAGTCGCAGGGGGCGCAGCCCATCATCCCTTGCGGGAGTCGAGGAGTCGAACTGGCAACCTTGTGGTTGAGAGCCTGTGCTCCAACCAACTGAGCCATCTGGCCACCCGGAGCTGAGCGGCAGCTCATTGACTTCATTCTAGTTGCGGAAGGCAGAGTTTGCTGCACCTGTGGGAATTGAACCGACAGCCCCATTGCCCAGAGCTCACGCTCTAACCAACTGAGCAACCTGTCCTCCCCGAGGTATTTGTGTTTTTTTAAAAAGCAGGAATGGATGTTAATTTTGTCAAATGAGTTTTCTCACCTATTAGGTAATATGCTTTTTCTGCATTATTAATATAATCTATTCATTTATTGATTTTTTTTTTACCATTAAGACAACCTTTTATTTCTAGAATAAACCCTGCTTTGTAATATATATTATCCTTTCAAATATTGTTAGATTTGACTTACTGACTTTTAAAATATTTTTGCATCTATGTTCATGAGAGATATTTTTCTATTTTTTTTCTTTTTTCTTGTATGTCTTTATCTGATTTTCATATCCAGGCAATACTCACTCATAAATATGTTGGGGAGTGAGTGTGCTTCTCTTTTCTGTTTTGTGAAAGAGTTTATTGAAGATTAGTAGTTTTTTTCTTAAATATTTGTTTCAGTTCACCAGTGATGCTATCTGTGCCTTGGCCTTTCTTTATGTGAAGGTTTCAAACTACTAATCGAACTTCTTAATTTGATAAAAGTATATTCAATTTTTCTGTTTCTTCTTGAGGCAGTTTTGGTAATTTTGGTCTTCTGAAAAATTTTTTCCTTTCTTCTGAACTGTCAAACTTGTTGGCATAAAGTTATTCATAATATTCTTTTATTAGACTCTTAATGTCCCCACTTTCATTCCTGATACTTTTTTCTTGATTAGTTTAGCTAAACATTTGTCTATTTTATTGATTATTTTTCAAGAAAGCAACTTTTGTTTCATTGAGTTTATCATTTATCTCTTATTTTCATTAATTTTCACTTTGTGATTATTTTTTTCCTTCTACTTAATTTGTATTTAATTTGTACTTTATCTAGCTTCTTAAGGTGGAGTCTGTGATTCATTTATTAAATCATTCTTCTTTTCCAATATAAACATTTAAAGTTATAAATTTCCTTCTGAGCACTATTTTAGGTTCATGCCACATATTTTAATGTATTATGTTTTTATTTTTATTCAGTTCAAGATTATTTTCTAATTCTCCCTGCAAGTTATAATGTTGTTATTAATTTCCAAGTATTTGGGCATTTCCAAGATTTATTGTTTATTTGTTTATTTGTTTTGTTTTTGTCTTTTGGTTTTTTTGCGGTTTTTTTGCCCCAACCTATGCTTATTCTGGTAGATATTCTATATGTGCTTCAAAATAATGCAATTCTGATCTTGATTTTTTGGAGTGTTCTATATATGTCAAGTTTGTCAAAATTATTTTTCAAGTTTTCTCTATTCTTACTTATTCTATCAATAGCTGAGTGTTGAAATCTCCAACTATAAGCACTGGTTTGTCTATTTCTCATTTTAAATCTGGCAGTTTTTGCTGCATGTATTTTGAAGCTCTATTGTTAGATACATATACATTTACAATTGTTGTATCTTCCTGTTGTATTAACCCTTTGAAATTGTGAGATATACCTCTTTGTCTCTAGTCATTTCAGTTGCTTTAAAATCTATTTTGTCCACTCCAACTCTCATATGTTTATTGTTTGTCTGGTATATTTTTTCCATCTTTTAACTTTCAACCTATTTGTGTCTTTGAATTTGAAGTGTCTGCATAGGTAGCATATACCTGTATCTTGCTTTTAAAAATCTCACTTAACAATCTCTGTCTATTGACTAGAGTATTTATTCCATTTCTGTTCATGTAATTTTTGCTATGATTGGATTTGGTTCTACCATTTCATTATTTATTTTCTATTTTTCTAATCACTTTTTTCTTTATTTCTCTATTTTTTTCTGTAAAATAAGTATCATTGGTATGCCATTTTAATTTCTCATAGAATTTGTAGCTCTATTTCTCTGCCATTACAATATGCATTTTTAAATTTCTAGCAATTTATTTCAAGTTAATACTGGCTTTTTTACAATAAAATATAGGATCTTTACATTGGTATAGCTCTATATACATCCATTCTTTCTTACCATAGTGTCATACATACTTCATGTATTTAAGTTTTAAACCCAGTAATACAATTTTTTTTAAAAATTTTGCTTTAAGTCACATAGTTTTTAAAGTTCAGAAAGGAAAGAAAAAATGTGTGTGAGTGTAGAAATACATGTAGGTAGGAATGTACTCGTGCATACCTACATGCATATACACATATGCACATACACACATACCACTTATACCTGTACCTATACTTTCATGTCTCCAGTGCTCTTTATTCCTTCCTCTGGATCTGAGTAACCTCTTGAGTTCACTTCCTTTTAGCCTGAAGGGCTTTTTTTTCTTTAGCATCTCTTATAGCACAGTCCATTAGCAATTTGCTAAGTTTTTGTTTATCTGAAAATGGCTTATTTCACCCTTGTTTTCAAAGAATCGTTTCTCTAGGAAGAGAATTTTTGACTATTAGGTGTCTTTTCTCTTTCAGCATTTTGAATATTCCATTCCAAAATCTGTGGTCTCTGTTGTTTCTCATGAGAAGCTAGCCATTAATTATATGATCGTCCCCTTGTATATGATGAGTCATTTTTATCTTGCTGCCTTCAAGATTTCCTTTTTATCTTTGACTTTCAAAATTTTGACTCTCATGTATCCAGGTGTATTTCCTTTGGTTTATCCTACTTCAGATTTATTGAATTTCTTGGATTCGTAAGTTAATGTTTTTCCCAAATTTGAGTATATTTGAGCCATTTTTTACCCTCAGTTGTTTTCTGATCTTTTCTCTCCTGGGATTTTAATTACATGTATTTTGCAATGCCTGATATTGAGGCGCTATTTATTTTTCTTGAATCTTTATCTGCTCTCTGTTTTGACTGGATAATTTCTACTGATCTGTCTTCATGTTCATCAGTTTTTGTGTGTGTGTTCTCCGTCTCAAATCCATTTGTGAATCTATGCAATGTATTTTTCATTTCAGTTAACATACTTTCATCTCTAAAATTTTCATTTGGTGCTCTTTTATAATTTCCTTCTCTTTTAGCATTCACTATTTGTATTCATTACTGAGCATGATTTCCTTTAATTTTTTTGAATATATTTATAATAACTGTTTTGAAGTCTTTGTCTTAAATCCAACATCTGAGCCTACTCAAAGTCAGTTTCTAATGACTTCCTTTTTCCTAAATATGTGGCACACCTTCTAAGTCCTTTCCACATCTCATAATCTTTAGATGAAAATAGAAAAAAAATTATTTATAGATATTACTTGTAGTGATTCTGGAATCCATTTTGTTCTTTGGAGGCATTCTGGCTTTTTGCTATTAACATGTCTGGAGTCAGATTGAAATTTCTAACTCTTTTTTTGTTTTTGTTTTTTGGCCAGGCTCTCTAGAGGTTTGCCTCTGTACCTTCTTTTTAAAGGTCAGACTATACTTTGGGCAAAGATTATTGTGCCTGCTCCTATCCAAGTCTGCCACCTTCAGCTGATAAAGCTGTGGATTTTCACTGCCCATGCTGGATAGTTGGTGGAGGAGGGGAATACTCCCAGACTCTCCCACCCCCTCAAAAAATCTACAAACCCATAGAAATTGCTACTGTATTGAATAGTTCTTATTCAATGCAGTAGCAATTTCTCATGAGTAATTACTTCTTAAGTTGTTTCCTATTTTTGGTTATTTTCCCCAGAACCCTGAAATGAGTGTCATTAATTTGTCCCAGTATACAATCATTTTCTATGGAGGAAAATCATCTGACCTATTCTTACTGTCATTACCAAAAGTAGGGTCTGTCGGCAAATAACTTTGTTGACTTGCAATGTACCAGGGCCCTTCTCCTACCTGACACTAATCTTCGGGGTACACCAGAGGTCCTGACCTCAATATGGTCCATGGTATGTTCTACGTTCTATGAATGCCCTGTTTTTCCTGGTAGTTTATGCAGTAGGCGATTGAACAATACCCTAATTAAGTTTGTTGGCTTTCCTGAAGAGGGGAGGGATTCTAGTAATAACTCTGAGTATCCTATCATTTGTTTCTTAAGATAATGCTACAGAATAAAGTAATAGTGAACCTAGGTCACAGAGTTTAAAAATGCTGCATGGAAAACAGAAGGAATTTTATTTCAGTTATTGTCTTGTTTGGGGCCAGTCTTTTCACAATCAACAATGCACTGATACCATTGTATCCATCATCTTTCCTAAATAGAGATGGACACTAATTGTAGTTTTCTAAGTCATTATTGGAATTTTTATGCAGGTTTCCATTCTTGCTTGTGTGACCTAGAGTCTTTTGTGCCCTAGGCTTATGGGTCTACGCTAATTGGTATGACTCTTAGTGAGTATATATCTACTTGACAACTCCAGCATATTATCAGCTAATAAAGATTACATGTGAACTGTCTTGGGTATTAATTTGCTCTGATTGTCTGTGCCCCAGTTTGAAGCAAAGAGGTCAACACTTTTACGGAGACCTATGATTTAATAGCAGAGAAGTACACTCTGTTCCCACTAATAGGACCATGTTTGCTCTTGCCACTTAGTAAACCCATCAGGTAAGGGTCAACATTTCTGTGTGATACTAGCTGTAATGAAAAGTAGCTTAGCAGGCCAAGTTTTGAAATAACAGACATGGGAAGACATGATTTACATATAAATTATAGCAAGAAAGATAAGCTTTGCTGTTAAATATCTTAATTGGAAAAAAATGTTTACTATTGGTGCTTAAAATGTTTTTGCAGATAAGTTTCAATAAAAATAGGACAGTGGTGAAGTTTCAATAAAAATAATACAGGGGTGAAATGCATTATGTTATACTTATGAAAATAAGTGATATTTTTAATAATATTTTAAGTAGCTGCCATCATGTAGTTCACACTTTAATGAGTGAAATATGTTTTTGTCACACTCAAGTTTCACCACTCTTTTGTTCTTGAAATCTGTTTTTCTTCCCTGCAAAGGCAGCTGCTAAGACAAAAATATGTGTTAATTAAACAGCTCTAATGTAGTTCACAAGGGAATTAGTCTCCATCAACCAAAAAGTTTTGGAGGTGATGCCAGAGATTTATCTGGGGTTTTATCAGTTCACATTTTAGTCCTTGCAGGTAATATTCTCCTTCTAAAATGGACCTGTATTAATACTTGGTGATTTTCTTTTTTAAAATTTATTTTTCAATTACAATTGACATACAATATTATGTTTTAGGAATACAACATAATGAGTAGACATTTATATACCTTACAAAGTGACCTCCCCACGACCCTCAATAAGCTAGTGCCTGTCTGGCACTATACATAGTTATTACAATATTATTCCCTATGCTGTACTTTATAAACATCCCCATGACTGTTTTGTAACTACCAACTTGTACTTCTTAATCCCTTCGCGTTTTTTCACCCAGCCTCCCAACCCTCCTCCCATCTGGTGACTATCCACTCGTTCTCTGTATCTGAGTTTGTTTCTGTTTTATTTGTTTATTTTGACTTTTAGATTCCACACATAAGTGGTATTTGTCTTTGTCTGACTTATTTCACTTCTCATAGAATCTAGGTCCACCCATATTGTTGCAGATGGCAAGATTTCATTCTTTTCTACGGTTGAGTAATACTCCTTTGTATATGTACCATCTCTTCTTCATCCATTTATCTAGTAATGGTTATTTTCACTAAAAGCCCATTTTCTGAAATCTATTCAGCATTTCCAAGTGCTAGGCAGATAAAACAATTGAAAAATAAAAAATACAAGTCAGTCGAGTAACTTGGTAACTAACATATTTAACAGAGATAATTATATCTTGAATTTAAATATCACAGCATCATAGGCACAGAAATATATGGGAAGCACTAAAGATTTGTTTGTTGCTCATGACACAGTTTTGGGGATAAGGGTACTCTATTTCACAGAATTATTCAGGGATCCAAGCTCTTTTCATCATTTCTGCCATCTTCTCAGATCTCAAAGCCTTGCAATGGATCCTCTGCACCTCTCAGCAAATGAGAAAAGAGAAGGTGAAGAGGATTTCAAGGGAAGTTTCAGGGAGCCAGTCCTGAGAGAGGCACACATCACCTCTACCCACATGCTATTGACCAGCCCAGTCCCCCAGGGCCACCTAGATGTCAAGTAGCTGGAAAATATAGTGTGTGGTGTGTCAAAGAGGAAAAGAGAAACAGAATATTGATAAACATCACTGTCTCAGTGACAGGCACAGATGGACTTACATAAATCCATAACATGAATTCTGAACAGACATATGAGGCCTACATGTGTTATTGCTAAAAACTTAGAGAAATATTTGGTTATTATGTGACTTTCCTCATTTTCTTTGTTTTCTCAAGGTTCCCTTTGGTATTACGAAGTGAAGGGGAAAAAGAAAAGTGACAAATCCCTACAGTTATCAAAATGTAATTTTCAAGTTAATGTGCAGTTTTACCCTTCAGGGGGTGTAGTCTAGTTAGGCATTAGTTACTCATCATCTGTTATTTTGTTTATCAAAAAACATTTGTACAGTAAACCGGTTGTAGATAAACTTGTACCCCACGAACTGTGTAATACAGTTATATTTGCCATCTCAAGTTTGTATTCACTGACATTTTATTGAATATATATTCAAATACATCCCATATTTGAATATGTAGTTGACATATTCCCTGCAGCCGATCCAAAAGTTAAAGAAATATTGAAGTAAAAAAAATAGTTTAATCTGTTGAGTCAGCTCCTTAGGGTAATATAGCTGTTTATATTGCTTTTGAGAATTTAATAGGACTCTTAATAGTTTCTTAACTTCTACTGTGCTGACTAAATAAGCATTTGAATGTGTGACTAAAAAATGTCACACATTTCCAAAAGATTGCTAGAACCAAATTTCTTGACATATTAAGTTTATTTGATGTGGTGATAATTATTCAGGCAGATTTTTAAACCTCTAATTTTGGGTAGTAGTTAATATTCATGTTATTCTCAATTATTTCTGTTGTCATTGACAACTTTAAATATATTAACCTCTGATATATTAACAATTGATAAGAACATGAGAATATTCTATCGGGATAATAGTGCCAGGATTATAAGAGTTTATAGGAGGGAGAGAGGGAGGAAGAAATGAACAAACAAATGTAAGAATCATTTATTCTTTTATTAATTCATCCAAACAAATAAAAAACAAAACTAGGACAGGACTGTACAATGTCATGGAAGGTGGGATAGGAAAAAATTTCTAGATTGGGGAATACTCTGAAATTACAAGTGTTTTCTTTGCCACAGACCTCAGAGTTAAGTATATAGACTGTAATTAATTAACACATGCATAAGGAGTCCACCATAAGGCAGCTATTACAGAACTTTGTGAGGCTGTTGGTGTTTCTAGGCTTTAAATCTTGGGTTAATGAGCCCTGTGAGTTGATACCTGTATCAACGAGGAGGATTCTTTGTATTTGCCCTAAAACCTGTCTCAAGAATCAAAGAGTATCCCTTTTTTAATTAAATATGTGGTTAATAAAAATATATATATATGTTGCAGATAATTAAATATTTGGTTACTAAATACTAGGCACAGCACTAAGTACATTCCATGCTTCCATATTTTATTATGTATAACCAACAACCCTATTAGCAGAAGGTCAAAACTATTATGTGATTTGCAAAAGGTCACAGGACTAGTAAGCAGCAAAAATAGGATCTGAGCAAAACAATGCCTGCCAGACTCCTAAGTTGCCCCACCCAGCCCAGATCCTCTGATTCTGAATCCAATTGTTTTGTTCTTGGTACATCAGACAGTGACGACAAAGCCCAGAAAACAGTCCTGGGTTGTATCTGATAAGTTGAGACTATCGTCCTACAGGTAAATATCTAAAGGGTGACAACCATCCCAGTTTGCCCAGGACTGAGGGGCTTTCCTGGTCATAGGAATTTTAGGGCTAAACCTGGAAAGTCCTGCACAAACCAGGATGATTTGGTCACTATAATTATCTCACAACCCTCTTGTCCTCTAGAGCATCTTGTGGGAAATTCCCATTATCTGTCCTTGTTAAGGAGGGAGTTGAGCCCTGACAGGTATAGGCTACTTTGAGATTCTTTAGGCCTCTGAAGACTCAGAGTGAGACTCCATGTGAGTATCTATTACATGACAGAATATAGCTTAATTGGATTTTATTCTTCATAATTATTTTTCTGAACTTTCCCACACTGTGTAAAAGTCAGTTCTATGTATTTTCCCATCCCCAACCTCTTAAATTTTATGATGTCTTTTATCTTTTTGAGAAGTCACTCCCGATCTCTCCCCTTGTGTATTCATTAATTTATTCCTTAGCTGATATGTCCCCTAAGAATAATCTCCTCGTGTAAACTGTTCTTTCATACAGTTAAAAAATCACAAAATCCCAGCTTGAAACACAACCATTAAACACGTAAACACAAACTTCAATAAAGTTCTGTTTTATTTCATCACAGTGTTACTTGAGAGCAAAGGCTCTAATGGTTCTCTCTTCTCATCTAGACTGGAGTTGTGGTCAGCCAGGGGAGAACCGCTAGGCCCAGAAGCTCGTAATTCCTGCTGTCACCACTAGCCTCCTCCTCGGTTATATGTACATATTTCTTACTTCCTTTTTGGCTACACATATATGTACATGTCAATAAAAAAGTATTATAAAGTTAGTGTATGATGAACCAGGTTTTATATGAGACGAGTAATTAAAAAACAGATGGGTGGTAGCAGCCCAGGCTAAGGGAAAATTGTGACAAAAAAGATCCCAATGGCTTGATTTTCTGTCATGGTGCTCTCTCTCAAACAGATAATTGAGCTGAGCTGCTCATGTTGACTACTCTTTTGGGTACTGCTTGATAAGAGAAGTTAGTACAAGGGGGCTGTGTGATGCTCTTCTGGCACCAAAATGATTGTGTATTAACCAGAACATGAGAGAATTTTGCCTTGTGGGTCTAAATGAGCACATGACCAAAGCAAAAAGTATTCTAGCCGTCCGTTCATTCAACAAGTAATTTTTTGAGCATCTACTTTGAGCATCTAGGCACATAGTCTCTGCCTATATTTTGGTAGAAAAGAGACAGACATGTAAGTAAGTGTATCAAGTGGCTGTAAGTGCTAAAATGAAACCCAACGGGCTAAGGAGATATAAAGGGAATGGTAGAGGCTGAGTGCCGTTTTAACTGGTGAGCTGGAGAAAGGCCTTGCTGATAAAATGGTAACTGATGAGAATCATGAATGAAATGGGATTCCAAGCCACGCTTGTGTCTGGGGAAAGAACATTCCAGACAGACAGAATGATCAAGATAAAGATCAGTGCCTTAGGTCACCTCATGATAACTTAAGGAGATGGTGGTATACACCACAAACTAGGAAACAACCGGAAGGTAACCATGAGAATGACAACTGTGGATCCTTGTACAGGCCCCATGTGCTGTGACTACATCACAGTAATTAACAATGAAATGTGGGCACAATACAAAAACAGTAAGAAACACCATACTAGCTACATCGGGAGGATGGCTGAGAATCTCTGCAGAGGAGACAGAGAAAAGAAATTCTCTTTAGAGCATGGGGAACTGTGCAGGCACAAAGGACTCTACTTGGGGCGTCCACAGCTCCTGAGAGAGAGCAGGTACGTTCCTGCTTCTCCAACCTTAAAGCCACGGTTTCCCAAGCATCAGGTCAGTCTGGAGCTGGGGAGAGGCTGTGGTGTTTATGCTGTTTCATGGGCTTTCAGGTGTTTCATTGGCATTCCTCAGGCTGTTGTAAAATCATTCCACATATGAAGCTACTGGTGATTTTTCCCTCAGGGGGAAATGATAAAGGAGGTGGGAACATTTTTTTCATTTTTTTTTTTTTTTTCTAAAGTGTATTGTATCAAACATGCAATATTATATTTCCAGGTATATATGACATAGTGATTCAACATTTATATACCTTATGAAGTGATTACCACAATAAGACTAGTAACCATCTGTCACTATACAAAGGGATTATGTTGTTGGCTGTATTCCCTAAGCTGTACACTGCATTCCCATGACTTACTCTTTACCTCTTATTCCTCTTCGCCTTTTACACCCATTGCCCCTAACTCTCACCCTTCTGGCAACCATCAGTTCTCTATATCTACTGGAATCTGTTTGGTTTTGTTTGTTTGTTTTATTTTCTAGATTCCACATATAAATGAAATCCTATGGCATTTGTCTTCCTCTGTCTGACTTAATTTGCTTACCACGCTATCCTCTAAGCCCATCCATGTTGTTGCAAATGGGGGGTGAGAACTTAAAGGAAGAGTTCTGATGGCCTTTGGCCTTGAAGCTATGTGGATCTGGCAGGTTATAAGGGATAGGAAACTGTATTCTCATTTTTAGTGAGAGAACACAAGCAGGACAGAGAAGGACCATGGAATATATAAGCACCTACAAGGCCTTTGAGCCTTTGAGCCTCGGTCCGCTCCTAACCCTTTGGAGGGTACTTTCTTTTCTAATAATGACCCTTGAGCCACTGCCTTCTGCTCAGGCCCAATTCTACCTCTGTGAAGTGTACTTTTTCTTCTAACAAACTGTTCTTTCACCACTTAAAAAAAAGAAAAAATAAGAAGAAAAAAGCTCCTACAAGACATAGAATAAGCTTAAGCATGAGGGCAGTGATGTACAAGACAGTCTTTTGATGTCAAGATATATCATCTAGGGAGGGAAAATTAGACTTGATCAAAAATTCATTTTTATGAATGAAAAGAACCTGAATTCCTGAGCTTTGTTCTGAGAGACTATTAAGTTATGTAGGTAAATTAATGTACCTATAAAATTACTGTCTTGGCCATAAAGAACAGACACATAAAGAAGAGTGTTCCTCATGGGGAGAATATCATAGCAAAGCTGTGACGTGCAGCTCATGGTGTGAAGCCTGGTTTCAGTCAGCCTGGCTGGGACAGTAAGTGTCAGTTTGGAAAGGTAAATGGAGGTCAGGTTGTGGAGGCTCTTCCATGGCAGACTAGGAACTTGAATTGCATCCTGAAGCCAAAAGGGAGCTTTCACTAGTTTAGAAGAAAGTGTATAGAATTGACCGTGACTGAGTTAGAGGGCATCAATCACAAGTAGCAAAGCCCAAGGAGAGGGTACACTTAGAAAAATTACAGTATTCAGTAGTTCAGGTGTCAGATATGATGTGATGGGTTAGGTGGGTTGTACATAGATTAACACAAGAGGTTTAAAAAGACATGGCAGTTTCTACTTTTGACCAAGATGGAGTGGAGGTGATTGGATATAACCCCCTACCTTGAACAACTGAAAAAACCAAAACATATGAAACAGTAGTTTTCAGCTATTGAATAGCAGACATGATAGGACAGTGATCAGGGAGAAAAAGGGCACAAACAAGGTCAGCATGATGATTGCTCCCGCTGACTGATGGGGGAGTGTTTCCGGGAGGCAGCATAGGGAGACGGAATGCAGTGGGAGCCTTGCAGTCTCCCTGAGTTGAGGAGACCAAACTGGAAGTCCAAGGCAGCAAGAGATTGTAGAGAAGAGCACAAAAAAGGAGAGCCACATAGAGGAGTTCCAGAGATCTGCAGAGGGGTCCCTCGAGTCTTTAGCTGGGTCCTAACCGATAAATGAATGTGTGTGTAGAAACTACCTGAACCTGGAGAAAGAACCACCAAACAGATTAGAGAGAATAATTCTTGTGTCTCAGGGCAGGAATCGTTTACTTCCCAAGAGACAAAGTAGAAAATTATCATAATTCACTTCAGGGAAACTACTCCACTGCCTTTAGTAGTGGAACAAAACTAGCTGTATATTAGATGCTGCTCTAATCCTAACAAGCCTTGAAAGCAAGACTTAGGAGAATTGAATTGTTTCCAAGTAGCTTAACAGCTTCCGAGAGCAAAACTCAAAAATATTTATAAGAATACAAAAAAATGCCCAAGAACCAGCAAGGTAAAATTCCCAATGTCTGGCATCCAATCAAATATTACCACACATGCAAAAGAGTAGGAAAATATGAACCATCATAGGGAGAAAAATTAGTCTATAGTAGACCCACAAGTGCCACCAATGATAGAATAAGTAGAAAAGAACATAACAGTCAATATCACAGTACTCCATATGTTCAAGAAGGTAGATGAAAAATTGGTCATGTAAGTAGAGACATGGAAAATGTGAAAAAAGACACAAGCTGAAATTCTAGAGATGGAAACTATAATGTCTAAAATGAAAAATATACTGGATGGGATGAATAACAAACTAGACAAGACAGAATAAAAGATTAGTGAACTTGAAGAAGACACGGCAATAGAAACTATCTTAAATGAAGCACAGAAATAAAAAGAAAAATGACCAGATCATTTGTACACTATGGGAAGAAATGAAACAACCTGAAATGCATGTAACTGAAGTTCCTGAAGGCCAGGAGGAGGAGATAGTAGGGAGGAGGGCAGAAAAAATATTTGGAAAAAAATGGCCAAAAACTTTTATGTACTGGATTAAAACTGAAAGTCACAGTTCCAAGAAGCTCAATGAACCTGGAGAACAAGAAACACGACAGAAATAATACCAGGTTACAACCTAATCAAATTGCCTAAAACCAGGAATAAAGAGAAAATCTTATAAGAAGTTTGGGGAAAAAGACACATTATGTACAGAGGAACAAAATGAGAAAGCAATTTTTTTTCTACCCAAATTGATCCATAGATTCAGTGCAATCTCAATCAAACTCTTAGTAAATATCATTTTTTTTTAGAAATTAACATACTGCTTCTAAAATTCATTTGTAAATGAGAGGACCTAGAAAAGCCAAACAAATTTTTAGGATGTAACAGTACGTGATTTCAAGACTTTTAAAAAAGCTATAATAATCAAGACTGTACGATATTGGAATAAAAATAGACAAATAGAACAATGGTACACCATATAGACAGTTCAAAAATAGAACCATACCTATATAATCAAATGAATTTTCACAAAGGTACAAAGAAAATGAAGTGAAGAAAGTATTTTCAACAAATGATGCTGAGCATCCTTATGCAAAAAAACAAAAAACAAAAAAAACTATGCATTATACCATTTATAAAAATTAAGTCAAAATGGATTTTCAGCCTAAATGTAAAACTTCCAACTGTAGAATTTCTAGTAGAAAACATTGGAGAAAAATCTTTGTGACCTTGGGTTAAGCAAAGATTTCCAGTATCTAATACCAAAAGCACCATCTGTTTAAAAGGAAGAAAGAAAGAACGAAATTGACTTCATTAAAATTAAAAACTTCTGCTCTTGGAAAAATACTGATAAGAGAATTAAAAGACAAGACACGTACTAAGGAAGATATTTGCAAAGCATATGTTTGTTAAAGAACTTGTATGCAGAATATAGGAAAAATTCAAGAATAAGAAAACAAACAACCCAGCAAAAAAAAAAAAAGCAAAAGATTTGAACAATTTACCAAAGAAGACATACAAATGGCCAAATTAAAACATGAAAAAGTGGAAAAAGTGTTCAACATAATTAGCCATTAGATAAATGCAAATTAAAACTATAATGATGAGAGTTACAACTACAAAAATGAGAGTTAAAGGTGGTTTCAAACTTTGGACCTTGGGTAACTGAAAGATTGATGATATGTACAATTGCTAAAATAGGGAAGCCAGTTAGGGCTAGCGGTTAAATTTTAGACGTGTTCCTTTTGAGGTAACTGAGGACCATTCAGAGTGGAAATATATAGCAGAGACATGAAAATACAGAACTAGAACTTGGAAGACAGATCATGTCTGAATACATAATCGTTAAAAATAAAACCACATAAAAAAGAATCTATAGCCAAATGATATTTTTCTTGATGATAGATGTATCTATGTAGGTATACGTGTGTGTGTCGTGTAGGCTCACATGTGTAACCATGTGAACAGCTTATAAGTTTACTTCATTGCCTTGGAAATAGCAAGCACTCAAAAGTTAAATTACATTTGTTTTGGATGGAAAACAGATGGCATTCTTAACTCTCATGTATTCTATTCCCCTTATGCTCAGAGTGACATAAAGACAGGAATCCTAGAAAAATGTATTTTAATACTAATCTTTAGAAAAGAACAATGAGTAGCTTTAAGCCCAGCCTGCAGACAAGTCAGTTTTATATGTATGCCTCATCCTCCATGGCTGCCGTCAAAAACAATACATAGACCCTAGCACACCCCACATTCAAATCTGTGTTATGATCACCATCAACGATTGTAGCCAAGTAATAACATGCTGAACTGTTTACAGAGGAAATGAAACAATTAAGTCCTAACATCTTTGGATCTAAGCCTAACATTAGATTGAACTCCATGAGGAAATGCTCTCCAAATAGTAGACAGCGGTCTACACAAGAACAAGCTAAAACTCAGTAGCATGCTGCTTAATTTGGAGACGGAGTTTTGGCTAAGCAGTTCTTGAGTGTGGCTTCCTATCCATCAAAAGCATGACAGCTGTGGATATACCCCTGGGCATTTTGCAGCTTCACTACAATATGTAGACAGAGGGATTTCCACTCAGCATCCCAAGTATCAAGCTGATTAGCATAAGCATTTGATCTTTTAGTAGTAAAAAGCATAGTAGTATTCAAGTCCATGATATGAAATTGAAAATGTTTGGCTTAGCACATTATCAATAAAAAGACTTTCAAAGGCATTAAAATTGGTTTAAAACAGATACCTAGAAGCATTTTGTCTCAAGAGTGTTTTCTCTCCCAAATATCAAGTAAAGTTTTTAACACAGAGGCATATGTTTGATTTGAGCAAAAATGTCCTTTCTATAAAAAGCAGCGTTGTACCAAGGACTGTTTAATCAATAAGCCCTCATAGATAGAATACATATAAAATGCTGTTGGTCCTTGGAATGTTTGGAGCTATTTTTTTAATATGGACTTTTTATTGGCATAATATACAAGTATAATATACCCCCCCAAAAGTGCGCAAACCATACATGTTCAGTTGAATAACTTTTCAGAAAGTGAATGCACCCATGTAATTGATAACAGACTGACACAGAATACTACCAGCCCCCAGAAGTTCCCTGAAGTTTCTCCAAGTCTCTGCCCCTCCTCCTGAGAACAACAGCATCCTAACTTTAACTCCATAGCTTGGTTTTACCTGTCTAAACTTCATATTAATGGAATCATACGCTCTATGCCTGGGTTGTTTCACTCAACCTTATGTTAAGTGGCGGCTGTGTTTGTGCATGGTGCCATCGTAGTTCATTCCTTCTCATACCACAGTGTATCCATTTTACTGGTAAGAGATCTTGGGTCATTTCTAGATCTATGACAAATATTACTGCTATCGACATTCCTGTATATGTCTTCTGGTGAACACACTGATGTGTTTCTGTTGGGCATGTGGTAGGAATCGCTGAGTCATTGGGTAGCTTTAGTAGATACTATTACATCATAAACAGTTTTCCCCAGTGGTTGCCATTATTTGCACTTCCGTCAGCAAGCCTTCTAGTTTTTGCCCAGTTTAGCTGATACTTGGTATTATTTGCCTTTCATTCAAGCCATTCCTGTGAATGTGTGGTGGTATTACACTGAGTTTTAATTTGCATTACTCTGATGACTAATGACATTCATTTGCATATTTATTAGCTATTTGTCATGTCTTTTTTCACAAAGTGCATGTTGAAGTCCTTTGCTCGTGTTTCTATTGGATTATTGTTTCTTGTTGAGTTATAGGAGTCCTTTTTGTATTTTGGATACGAGGAATTTGGTTATATATAGTGTAGTTGTGATTACCATTTGTAACAAATTATAAATATCCTCTTCCATTTTGTGGTATCTTTGACGAACAGAATTTCTTCATTTTAATGTAGTTTAAGTCATCAATTTTTTATGTTTAGCACTTTTTCTGTTCCTTTTAAGAAATCCTTAAAAAAAAAAGAAAGAAATCCTTGCCTGCCCTGAGGATTTGAAGATATTCTCCCGTTTGTTTGTTTTTTTCAAAAACACTTTATCCTTTTCTCATTTAGAGCTACAATCCACATGGAATTATTCATAATTTTTGTATATTGTGTGACATAGAGAGTCAAGATTTATTTTTTTCTAAATGGCTATCCATTCTTGCCTACATATTTACCAACCTAGGCATTTGGTTATTTCTCTCCAGTGGAGCAGGGTAATAACTCCCAAAGGATAACATATGTACATACATATATGTATACACATATATACATACACATGAATATATATCACGTATATGTGACATATACAACAGATACACACATTGAGGTGCAGGTTATGCTCCAAACATTCATTTATGAGTTGGCTTTTATGCTTCTACATATATCCAATGTTGTTATTGATGGTTGCTTTCCAGGACAGCTTACAAAAGTCTCCTTGGCACATCCTATTCCAAGTACCCTGTACCATTATAGAGGAAAATGCAGTCCAATTTCAATTCTGGACTCCAGAACACCTCCCCCTTCACTAGCAACAAGAGAAAATAGTGCTTCAAGAGTGAACAAAGAGATGGGCTTCAATAGGAATGAGTATGAAGGAGGGAAATAGCTGCTATAGAACAGTAATAAATCATTCATTAATAACTTGTGAATAGCAGTCTCTATCCCTTCCCTCATGTCCTGGATTGAGAAATAGTAAGCACATGGCAAGGCAAGAAATGTATTGGCACATTCCAGGTCCTCCATGTAAAATTTTGAAGATTGTATCCTATAGAGCTCCTCGGAAGGCATCAGCATTCCTCAATGTGAACGGTACCCATGGAGTTGTGCAGTATGGTTCAGTATGGTGGCCGTGTGGGGATGGAGATATATAGATGTGGGTATAGACGTCATACACATTTTCCCAGGTGTCGGGGCAGAATTGGTGCTAGAATTGGAATGTCAAGCTGTGCTGATGTATTATCCTTATTAATAGTTATAAGTAAGGATTTCAGCAGTCAAGGGCTTTTAAATGGCTGCATTTTAAACAACAATATACTTTTATAACAGGATAGAGTTCATAATGCAGTATAACTCTTCAAGTAACATGCTTCTTCCTTTTACTATTTCTAAAGGAACGTCCACTAGGCATGTAAAAACCTGTCTAGGAAAAACAATTCAAATGCATCTATTACAACTATTATAACTGTTACCAGTTATGTCTGTGCAATTAATCTATAAAAGTTTTGTAACATAACTGAATTGTCCAAGTTGAAAGCTAATTGGCAATACAGTAATGCTCTTCCCAAAACAGAGTGGTCTGACACAAGCTACACCTTTTGAAGTTCCTTCAGATATCCTCAACTTAAATAAAACAATATCTGACATGTTCAAATAGTCACAGAGAGTAATTAAGACCAGGGGTTTAAAAGAAGATGTAAACTTTCCTGAGCGTGGTATTTTATAATTGAGATCTGATTTCTTTTAAATCTTATTTGAATACGGGTTAAACCTTGTAAATGGAGACTCTGTTGGATGCCACTTGGTCGGAAGTGAAAGCACAGCTACCCCTCTGTGTTCATGAACTGTCCAAAACAACCATATCTGTCCAGATTAACTAATAATGAATGTTCTCATATCCCCCCTGCTAATACTCCCATAACCCTATTAAAAAGCAAAAGACCAATAAATACTCATCTAATGATACAATTGACATAGAACTAGAGTGCATCACACATCTGAAAGCCCTGTAATTTAGGTAGGAATGTGGCTCATAGCAGAAAAATAAGAGTTTGCAGATCTTAAAATGAATGAAATCTAGATCTCTGCCAAAGGAGCAATGTGTTTCAGCAAAGATGCCCTGCCATCTCAGGGTTAGAAGTAGGTGGTACGTCGATGGTGTGATTGGAGAGTTTGCACAAAGTCCCCTCACCAGCCCCACAAATGGCTCTCACATCAAATGAGACTCAACTTTCACTGCAAAAAAAGTCATGCCAGTGGGTTGAGAAATTGCATCTTTTAAGACAAACGCCCAGGAGAAGAATACCTGGGCAGCGATGAGTGAATTAGGCGATCAGATCCTTAAGAACTGTTGAGCCATTGGGCTTAACACCTTAAGTGTCAGATTTCACAACTATGGAGCAGAGTTCATACATCCTGTGACATAGGATTGTTCTAAGAAGTAAGTAAAATGGTACATATAATATAGCACAGAATATAGCCTATAGTAAGTATTCCATAAATGGTAGCTATTGTTATTATCTACTTGAATACCCTCCCTTAATTTACTGTTATCTCATAAAGCCACCCTTGCTACAATGTTTTATATATAGCAGGTCCTTGAATAACGTTGTTTCTTTCGTTTGACATCCTTTTGTTATAACATTGATGAGATGCCAGTGGGAAGGTAACTTGTGTTGGCGTCAATTAGCCTGTGGAAAAATTGTTTTCATAATATATCGTTTCACTTAAAGTCATAGAGCCTAACAATGACATTAGGTGAGGACTTAGTACAATTTTATTAAACGTTTCTTGAGCGGAAAGGCACTCATTTGTGTCTTTTGCCTCGACATAGTTTCTTGAGTCAACACCAGACTCCCAATACCTTGAATAGTGCCTGGTGTGTAAGAGGCACTTAATACATCTTTGTTAAGTGAATTTTGCTGAATGGAGTCTATTCTACTCTGTGTGAGTGCTCAAATGCTATTATTTTCTGAGGGTAAAAATTATAAAAGCACTGAAAGAGATCACAAAATTAAAAGAATGCAACCTTGAACACTCAGATCCAAATTTAAAATTGTCTTATCTCCTACCATCAGAAAATTTGAATATCCTTTATTTTGCCCCTTTAGGATCTGTGTTTAATGCTGCCAGAGTAAGAGGGGTAGATAGATAGAAGAGAAACAAGAACCAAAGAGTTTAGCCCTGGCATAATATCCCGGCTTTTATGGAGCAGAAGTTTTTGTCTCCTTTTCCTTTTCCATAATTCACCTTTTTAGGTTTCTCTCTGGCCTGCATTTGATTAGCTGCCCAGTGTACCTATACCTTCCAATTACATCTAGTTGCATTGTTCCTTACTGTGGAATTTGCAATAGCTTCCAAGTCATTATCAACTTTTGAAATTCACTTTGTTACATAAAAAGTTGATTTTTTTTTTTTTAAATCTTCATGAAATAATACCTTCCTCTGTAGTGCTTAAAGAAAATTCTGCAAGCTTAAAGCAAATGAGGCAGTTAGGGCTTATTTGTTCAACAAAGACTCTGGTTTAGCATTTCATCAATTTTCAAAGCAAAACATCATTTTATGGGACTTAGAATAAAGCGCCTTGGTTGTGTTCTGAGCAGGATTTCAGATTGGTTTAGTGCCTAGGTTAATGGTATTTCAACCACGATGGCTTCTAAACAAAATGTAAACTGCTCTGGCTTTTGCCCCTACATGTTCACATCGGGCCTTAACTCTCAGACAAACGTCCTTTTGAGAATTCCGGTAGACCCCGGGGGGGGGGGTGGGGGGGGTGGAGGGGGAGGGTCAGCGTGCCTTGGATGGATTTGACTTGATTCTAGAGGTAGAGTAACAAGGATTTAATGATGAATAGGATGAGTGAGGAAGAAAAAAGAAAGGATGACTTTTTGGTTGTGGGCTTGAAGACCTAGATAGATAATGGTGCCATTTAGTGAGATGTGAGAAAAAATGGAAAACGAAATGCCTTGGGTTGCACAGAAGTATAAAAGGGTGATCTAGAAGCTTTGCAGGTAGTAGGAAAACATTTTGTCCAGGAAATAGAATGAAACTATGAGTTCAAAGAAAAAAAGGGTGTAAAATTTCTCACTGTTGTATATTCGGATTCTTTTAATGCATTTAAAAATGTGATGCATTTTTAAATGCCCATATTTACAATACACTGAAAAACTATATCCATTGCACCTATTTAAACTTACGATGAAAAATATTATACATTGACTTTAAAACATGTGAGAGGGTAGATCTTCAAAATCTTTGAGGGTATACATAAGCAAAACTGTTGGAAGACCACTGCAGAAGAAAACCTAGGTATTAGTCGAGGCTGCGTGAAGAAGAAGCTATAATGTCAAATGGTTTTCTTAGTAATAAAAAAGTAAAAATAATAGTAATAACTTCGAAAGCTACTTGCTTCTGCAGCAAACTATGCACTAGTGGCTTTCATATTCAAGGACATCATGTCTTTAATGAATTGGCAGAACTGGTGCCACAGATACATAAAATATGAAACCAGACTGAAGATCTATAAAGAGGCCGCAGTATTCTCTCTTGTGTCATATATTTTTATACGTCAGGTGTCTAGGCCTGATTCTTAATCGTTTCTATCAGCTAATGAACCCTATGGAACACTAGCTGACTTAAGGAGCCCAAACATCATCTCTCTGCTAGTATTAGACAGATGTGTACAGTAGTGCGATTCCACTGAGAAGGATCTTCATGAAAAGCAGCTCCTGGCAAGTCAGCTGCGGGGGCGGAAGGGGGATGCATAATGAAGGAAAATAAAAGCATGTCAGGGGGGACCCAAAGCCCAGGATGGGGAAGGAGATACAGTTACAGAGAACTGAAAAAAAAAATGTGTAGTCAGATTTTAATTCCAAAAAAAGTATTTAATGAGCACCTATTATGAGTTGGACGCCACTGTGGGCTATAAGCAAGATTGAGGCGATTGTTTTCAAGGTATTGTTTTCATGACCACGTGATAGATCATTTTGAAAACAGCTCTGGGCTCCATGGCAACTTCAATCACCAGTCAGAATAAGAATTCACATCAACATACAGAAAAATACTGTTGTTTTTTTTTCTCACCAAATAAAACGGAAGATACCTTCCGAGCCATCCTCTTGGATTATAAAAGGACAAAGGTGGTCAAGCATATGTGAGTTTGTGTTTATGTGTATAGATGAATTAATAACATACAAGTGTTTCCTTTCTCAGAACACTCAGAACCTTGACAATGGTACAGATAAAATGTACGTGTGAAAATTGATGTTTGATGCTTTATTTCCAGTGTCACTTACTAGATTCCCCTGCAAATTCCCCTGCCTTTATTTCTGTGCCTATTCAGGACTCCTTAGATTATTTTCCACAGCAGTTCAGGTAACTTGAACAAAATAATGGATAAAGACATATACTTGATGTTGACTTGCTTTCCTGTGAATACACACACACACACATACACACACACACACAGTTATGTGCTCACACAGTATTGCTAGTAGGCAAAGATAATGCCTTAACCCAATTATTCATACTGTAATTTGCATTTGTTTTTCTAGTAATTTGACATACTTGTGTTTCCCTACTGAGCTCCCAGATCTTAGGAAGCCCTGTACATGAGGGGAGTGAGGTTTGTCTTCACCAATAACAAATGGCTTGTCAGTGACCTAATCTGTAAACAGCCTTGATTTTGAGAGCATTATGTTCACCTTTGCTAATAAGTATATTTTATGTCTTAAATGAGTAACTGGAGAGATTCCTTAGACCCTTAAGAATGTTATTCCATATAAACAAGTGTTCCTGAAGCTGCGAACAACATAAACATCAATATTTTTATTTTTAATTATTTTAGTAGAAAATCATTGTAAAATGTAACACATCCTAACCGAATACAAGGCTGATCTTTAACCTTTTGTGATCAAGAGTGATTATAATTGGCATCAGTTATTTATTTTTTAAATTGGGGAATATTGGGGAACAGTGTATTTTTCCAGGATGTCAAGTCATTGTCCTTCAATCTAGTTATGGAGGGCACAGCTCACTGGCCCATGTGAGATTTCGAACCTGCGACCTTGGTGTTTTGAGCACTGTGCTCTAACCACTGATCTGACAGGTCACCCAGCGAAGGCTCAGCTCCAAGCTCAAGCCCTTGTTTTTAATCTAGTTGTGGAAGGTGCAGTTCACTGGCCCATGTGGGAATCGAACCGGCAACCTTGTTGTTAAGAGCTCACACTCTAACCAACTGAGCCATCCAGCCGCCCATGAGTTATTATTTAGAGACACTCAAATACTGAGCATTCTTCGTTTCCATGTTACCTGGCTCCCAGGTGCCTTGTTTTTGTCCTTATATCAGTTCTTGTATTTCCTTTTTGCTCTTAGTTATACTAATACAAACAAGAAGCACCAGAAGTCTGGCAAACTCTTTTTTTTTTTTCCGTTACAATTATGTCTTTTTTTTTTCCTTTTTTTTAATTAAATTTATTAAGGTGACAATTGTTAGTAAAATTACATAGATTTCAGGTGTACAATTCTGTATTACATCATCTATAAATCCCAGGAGAACTGACTCTGGCAAACTCTTTAATCCTTTTTGAATGTTCTGTTATTCTAGGAAGTGACAGATGCTCAACAGAGAAGAAAGGAAAAGAGGGAGTATAGGAAGGGAGGAAGGGAGGAAGTTATTAGCTGAGAAAGTAGATTTACTAAACTAACTTTTAAAATTACTTCTAAGTTAAATACAAGTAAATTCCTGAAGAATTCTATTAACTCACCATAGATTCTGTTGCTCTTGGCAGTTTGGAAATGATTTTTGTTTCTCATTCATGGGGAGAGTTTCTGTGGAAACTCTGTATATGGAAAGATTCTGTATGTCTATGGACATACACATATAACTTGATCAAATTAACCATCTCACCATTCCTTAAAGTCACTCACCTCTTACTCTCTTTAGTCCACATATAAAGAAAACTCTGAAACAATAATTAGTTGTCAATATACAGTTAAATAATATCGCCACACAGAAGAACAGTCTTACCGGTGAGGGACTACTTTCAGCCTCTAGTAATAAACGCACTCATTTAAGAATGTGGTAGTGAATAGCCAATTTGTAATTAGCACTGGAATAAATCAGATAGTAACTCAGAGTATCTTCCCTTGGTGATTTCCTGGGTGATTTTGGCAATAGATGTTTGGTTACCAAGGAAGAAAGCTGGTTGATAACAATATTGGTTTACAGGATCTGCCTCCAATCCATCCTTTCACTGACACCAAAGTAATTCTCTCTTCCTGACTGTCCTTACCTACAGGTGGCCCCTCTCCTGCAGCTATCTACAGGTGAGCAGACACCTATCATTCTAACCTTCACTGAAACACTGCATCTTTCAAGAAACTTTGCTCCCAGGAGGTTTTGGGGGCTCCTTTCTCTTTTGCTACCATGATACGTACTCCATTTTAGCAAACATATTGTAATGTAATTGTGACTATGCATGTCTGTTTCCTCTCGAAATGATGTGCCTCATTTTTGCATACCTCATACATGGTAAAATGTAGTGTGCCTGGTAAGCATGTCGCAACAGTCTTTGAATGACTGACTATTGTGGATTTTGTTATCATAAATCTCCAGATGAATTTACGAATCAAGTTAATACTGTACAACGCACCTTCCAACAGATACCTATTTTTCCTACTAGAGCATATCTCCTGTGGGCTATCCTATATATCAGGGAGCCATATTAATTTTGAAATAAGAAGTAACTGGAGAGCAGCTACTATAATGTGAAGAAAAAAAGCTAGCCCTGCATTTATAAATAATCCTAACTTTCCTAACTTAGAGAAATTGTTTAACTTATTTTCATTGGAGCAGTTCTTTCACAGTAGCAAAGCAGTAGAGAATTGTCTACATTTGTATCTAATGGACAACAGATGAGGAACCGTGATGCTGAAGCTTTTATTGGGTGCGAATATTATTTTATAGCTCTGACTATATGAACTGTTGAAATGAATATAAAGACTACAGATTAATCTATGGGAAGCTATTGAAATTACTTTGACAAAATACATTTCACCAAAACCAATTCCCTGACTATGAAAATGAATAAATTTAAACTTGATAGGGTAAAGCATGTTGAGCAAAGCCTTTTGAACTGGATTATCAATGTTAATTAATAATGCGTACGCACACACAGTCTTCTGAAATAAGTCTTCAAGGAGGAGGATTTTAGTAATATGTGAATGTGAAAAAAAACAAAAACAGAAACGTATGCATGACCTATACCAGCTCAACCCAAACAGTCTTGGAGAACTTCTGTGTGTGCAGAGTAGAGCCACGTTAATACCATAGAGCAACTACCTTTTGATTTGCAGCGATGGCGATGGCTGGCTAGACGTGTCGTTACTTGAGAAGCTCATGTCCTCCCCTCAGCCTGGAAGGTGAGAAACATCCTTATTCATCTTTCTGCCCCTAGTTTCTAGCACCCACGGAGCTGTTTCTAAGAGTGAGCAGTCCATTATGGCAGCCATGGAGGGTGCCATTATAATGGCATTATAAGGACCATTATAATTTCAAGGTGTGTCCCATCATTTAAAGCGGAGGGTGTCTTGGCTTCAGTTGAGGTTAAATTGAGTTCTGATTCTTATACCAAAAGAAGTTGGAGGACCAGAAAGATAACCCCAGTTTCACACTTAACTCTGAGGTTTCCCCTCAGATGAGTAACTAACTTAGCTGAGCCTCTCTTTTTACATCTGTGAAATGAAAGGTAACGTAGAGGGACCTAAAGTCTTCTCAGGTCTGGGAGTTAGGACACCAGAATCCAAGTGCTATCTCTGACAATCGTTTTGTGACATCGGCCTGGTTAGCCTATTTTGGAAGGACTTAGGGGCTGTGGGGCTAAACTAGGTGAGTTCCGAGGTCTTTTCCAGATCTGAGAATCAAGGACCAAGTCACCACCACCTGTGACATCATTAAGCATGAAGCCTTCATTCATGACCTGAAATGATATTGGGCGCCAGCATCCGTTCCTTGGCACAATGAACCAATGTTTCTCAGAGGTCGTCAAAGCAGAAATGAGAGTCTACCATCAATTTTCAGTGTTTTAAAATGCGTAATCAAAACGACACAAACTAAAGTTTCAAAATCTTCTTTTGGCTCTTAAGCGTGGTCACGGGTTCGCCCGTGGTGTATCATGATTAGCTCATGGTAAATGGTTATCTCTGGCTGTTATGAAGATTTGGTTGATAGTTCAATATGTCTAGTGAAAAGAGGAAACAGATGGCTAATAATTATAGTCTGGTAGACTGCATTTCCCAAAATATGATTTCCTTGAAGGAAACAATACACAGGGTCTTCAGCAGGGAAAAGGCGACAGCCTCTAGGCTGGATCATTATGGAATAGCCCTCGTGCAGGAAAGAGAAATGAACCCAGAACCTGCTTAGATGCCAGATAATAGGTTTTTTATTCCAAAAAAATCAAACATGTATCAAACATCCTCTGCAGGCCCTGCTCTGTGTGGCACTGGTGACAGTAATGACCACACACCTATGTCCAAGGAGCCCACAGTCAAAGAAAAAAGGAAATGTAGACCTGTAAGCCCTATAATTTACAATACCAGGTATTGCAGGTATTTGCTTAGGCTCCGGTCCTCTGGAGACAACAGTCACTAATGTTTCTCAGGACTAGGGCCCCAACCAGTAAAATATTTGGGGAACTCAAGAACAATCAACAGTTTTAACTACTCTGATTGACCCTTAGATCCCACATCCTGTGACCTGGACATGACCCTGCCATTTCTCCCAATGGCCTGGATAGTAGGGCTGCAGTCTTCACCCAGGTCCACTGTGTCACAAGCCTTGGTCACAGCCACAGAGCCAGGCAGCAGCTGTCCTCAGCCACGGCTGCATGAAGGCCCGAGGTGCCAGATGTCTCGCTGCACTGCTCCTCTGGGGTCTGGGGTACAAAGCTTTCCCTAAAGGTCCCTGCAGGATCTGCCTCTCAGTGAATCACCAACCCCACGTGCTTCCTTCTTCCCATTCCCAGTAACAAGGAGGAGCCAAGGGGGACTTTCTGTCCAGAGCCAAAGGCCGTGAGTTGCCAGGCCTTGTCTCTCTTCTGCCCAGCTTCACTGGTCATTACCAGGGCCCTCCACTGGCAAGAGTGACCCTCTTGAGCCCTCTCTTCCCAGTACCTGAGGTCTCCTTGGACCTGTTTTCCTGGAAGAATAACTGAAACCTTAGTTTGGAGAGCTTGCTACAAATCTCCTGCCTGCTTCTGTGACTCTCCTCACCAAGCCAGGGCTTTGCATCCTCTCCACTGGGGAAGTGTAGCAGAGATGCACAGAACTAGCGTGTCTGAGCAAGGGGGAGAACTCCTGAAGAGGCTTGCTTCTTTAAAGGTCTGAGTCTGCCATCCTACACACAAGAAACAGTACAGCATGTGCACTAAACCCTGAGAAGTTCAGTAGATCTGAAATGCAAATTAGAAGATTGGAAACACCAAGACAGAAGCCTCTATGGATGGTGGCAGGCACACAGCCCAAGAGGACACATAAACTTGGTCAGTTACCTATGGAAAGTTTGCCAATTGCCAGGCATGGCCATAAGAGTTTACCTGTATTAATTCACAACCCAGTGAGATCGGCACTATTATTATTCCCAATTTACTAATGAAGAAACTAGAAACTAGAAAGGTGAAGTTACTTGTCTAGAATCCCACAGCTTGTCAGTGGCAACACTGGAACTCAGACTCAGATTTTTTTTTTTTTTTAAAGCTTATACTCAATTTTATTGCCTGTGCACTTGAGAATTATTGCTGTAGCAAACAGGGGCCCACTGTAAGTTCTAGAACAAGAGGAATGGTGCAATAAAAATGTAGCCATAGAAAGAAAAAATATGTTTACAAGAGGCTAGAAAAAAGCAAGAAGACCAGAAAGAGGAAAATGTCAGTGAATTTGGATTTTAATCTGTAGGCAATGAGAAAACACATGTACATATGATTAATCTGAAAAGATCTAATTATAAATATTTAAAGCTTCTCAAAATAGTTTTATACACACTGTATTTTTCATCTTATCTTTTCAGTTTTTATAGTTGGAGATATTTATCCTGTTTCTTGAGAGATCTGTTCCTATGCCATTTTTTTCCTTCTGTTGGTGTTGTGCTCTTCAATTTCAGCAGTGGAAATTGAGGTCAGAGAATAGATTACAACTTCATGTAGAAAATCAGTCCTGTAAGGTCCCAAAGATCTCAGTTGCCTATTAAGGAACCCACGATAGAAAAGTAATGAAATAAAAACGTAGCACACTTTTAACCTGTATTGTTTTCAGGTATTGTGATAATTTTGTTTTGTTTTTCTTGAGAAGAAATAGAAATCTTGTAGAAAGAAGCCACAAAATTGGCATTGATAGTCTACTTGACTTTTACAAGTGAAACCTTCACTGATTTTGGGGGGGAAGAATAAGCAGTTTTAACTTCAGAAATAAGAAGATAAGTTACTTATGATTTCTTGTGTCATTGTGACCATTTTCTTTCTGTTTTCCTCTATCCTAGCTAGGACTTCGGAAATTTTGATCTCTTTGGTTTAGTGTGCAATAAACCAAGTGTTTGAGTGTAAGACTCCTTTTGTATTCTTTAACACATTCAACTAGCCTTGTCATAGGATGAGCAATAATTACCCAAATACAACCAGAGTGATAGTTTTTCCTGGTACTACAGCTAGGATTACATCTTACTACCTCGGAGAGAGGGGCTCCTACTCAGGGTGTCATGTTCTGGCTCTCCTTCAGCTGCACCCCCACTCTACTCAGAGCGTGCCCTTTCCACTGACTATTTGGGGGAACCCAGGGCTCTAGAATCTATGCCCAAACAGCCTCAAGCCCACTTTTAGTGCCCCCATGAGCCTTGCAACCCTAGGCCCAAGTGGTAAGAAGGGGCAGGGATTTGTGTGGGCTGTATTTGGAGCTTGGAGATGCACACTGGGGTATCCATAAGCCAGGGACAGGAGAAGGCAGCCGACGGGAAGCAGGCTAGGGGGCCAACTCTTCTCTGTGCTGCTACATTTGGGCACAGTCCCACATGAAATCCAGTAATTCCACATTTGAACCTGGACTTCAGGCTGTTAGGAAGGTATACATGCCAAGGTAAAGGGATGGAACATTGTATCATCTTATTACCTTGATTTATAACTTTCAATATTTACACGTGTAGCATGACGGTCTCCGTTTACACTCGACGTAAGCCCTATACACCTGTTGGGGATGGGTCTGCATTGACACCTGACCCAAAACCACTGACTCACATTCTCTCTCCTTGGAATGTAGAACCGGGGTTTGTTTCTGCTCTCCACTGGAACTGAGAGCATCCAAACTTAGGACTTGAGTTCCATCAATCGTAGGATTACCAATTGCAGTCTATGAATTTTTGGAATGAGAATTTTAGAGGTGCTCTGGTTCCTGTTCTATCCAGATTTGGTTGTTGAACTTGTCCTTAAATTCCATCAGATACATGATCATCCATCCTAGAAAGGCCCTTTCTTGCTACCTTATTTCGAAAAGGGTATCCACACTTGCATAACCTGTTTTTAGCTAGACAGCGAGGATTCGCAAACTCGTTGCTTATTCACCTAAAACATTACCTTGGAGACTTTCAATGTTTTTTAATAAAAATTTTACCTGCTAATCAAGCAGTTCAGAGTCTAGTTGGATGGCACTTGTAACTGGCTAATAACAGGCCAAAAGAGTTATACCATCCAGGTTTCACCAAATCTACTGCACCTACATGTTACAACTGAAAAATGATCTTCACTGGTTTTCAATTATTACTTCATCTCTGTTTTCTATTTGCCTTGAGGTTTAGGGCTTTTTTCTTGGAAGCAGTGCAGTATATATATTTGGTTTTTATTTTTCCCATTCTGAATAGAGAACTTTTCATAGAAAGGGCAGGTACTTGGGGAGCTGTGACTCCCTCTTCTGGAGAGGTGGTAAGGGATAGGCTCTGTCACCGACAGTGGCACCAGCTTCACAAGCCCTTTTCTCAGAGAAGAGCCCCCTGATGGCACCAGTTCTTTTCTTTCCTCCTACCGTTCTCCTTTCCCTGCTGCTTCTTAACCTCAGTGTGACTCAGCTCTAATTGAAGTTGTCAAGGTTGGTAAGGGAGAGGAGAGACATGGCTTTATATTACTGACATGAGATAACTTTCCAAGGTGCTTACTGCATAGTATTGTGTCTCCTTGAGATGCACATTGAAATAACACAACAAACTGCTTTATCATAAAGACCAAGTAAGCAACAAATGATTAGATGCAAGAGTAATGTTCCCTCTCTTAGAGTACCTGTGTCGTCTGGGATCTCATGTTTTTAGCGCTAAATCGCGAGTTATTGCCTTGTTCCAGAAAACCCAAAGGTTAGTGGGGGTATCTTAGATGGACATGGAATTAGAGTGGACTGCCCCTGGAGGTCATTGATTTCTGGTAACCTCATGCATTCTTTGTAGGTTAACTTCCCCCTCACATTCCAAGAAGAAATATAATAGAAGCCATCAGGAGATGACACGCTCACATGCTACTCTTTCTAACTCTAAACTCATGGACAGCCATCCTCAACTTCCTCCTCTCACATGGAACAGTGAAACGCCTCCTTTTTCCTACTTGCAATTACCTGCCTCCCCCAAGACCCTCCCCCAAATCATAATCTGAGAAGGTTGTGGTGACCCAAAGTGTTGAAGGAACATCCAAAATGGTGATGCTGGGCTGAAAAAATAGAATTTAAGTATATCTATGCAATAGAATATTATTCAGCCTTAAAAAGAAATGAAATCCTGACGCATGCTACAACATGGATGAACCTTAAACATTTTGCTAAGTGAGTAAACGAGACACAAAAAGACAAATATTGTGTGATTCCACTTAAATGGGATTCCTAGAGTAGTCAGATTCATAGAGACGGAAAATAGAATGGTGGTTGCCATGGGCTGGTGGGGGAGGAGGATATGGTTAGCTGGTGTTTATTTTCTCTACTCCTGCTTGCTCTGCTTCAGATTTCCCATGTCTCAGAAATTTCTAGAATGTATTCCCTGTGCTATGTAACGGACTCTTCTAGGTTTTACCCCAGTTTTCTTGTGCTTTAATAGAACAGTCTCCATGTTAGGATGAGTTGTAGTGACACAAAGTTTGCATGGGACCCAAAAGTTTTATTGGAGGCTTGAGCGTTCAGGGAACTGGGTGTGGAGCCAGCCCCCAAGGCAGGCTGTAGAAACCGTAGGAACAAGATGCTTCCTGCTGCATGAAAAGGATAATTTCTAAAGAAATTCCTTTACTCCGTTCAGATCCCACAGTTCCTCTGCTTGAAACGTTCTGGGGACTGCCCCTCTCCCCTGGTTTAACAATCAGGTCCTTACAATGGCTTGTCAGGCCCTGCCTCTCTGTCACTTCCTTCTTCTCTCTCCTGTGCTCACTCCTCTAAAACCACGCTGGGCTCTTCATTATTCCTCAATCGCCAGGCACATTCCTGCATCTCAGTCTTGTGCCACCCTTGCTCTTCCCTCTTGCTGGAATGTTCCACCCCGAGAGGTGCATGTGGCATTCTCATTTATCTCCTTCATGTTTTTACTCAACTGTCACCTCACTTCCACCTTCCTGGACCGCCATATTTAAAATTAGAAGACCCTCATCTGTTGCTCTATATAAAGCTTCCCTGCTTTCTAGTGTCCAAGTGCTCTCCACCATTTTCGCAGACTTATTCTTTACTTATGATGTGTGTGTGTTTCCTCCCTGACAGGGGTCAGAGGGTTTTGTAGTTTTGATCATTGCTCTTTCCCTTTTGCTTAGAAAGGTGTGTGGTACGCATTCAATGAACACATGAAAACATTACCAAATACAAGAACAAACTGGTGTTTGCATCCCAGAATGGTTAGAAATAATATAGCGACACACAAAGCCCTCTCTCTTTAGAACAGAATTATGACTGGAAGCTGTATAGGTCCCCAGTAATCCCAGAATTCTGTGACAACCATGGGACGTTAATCCAGATTACTGCAGCAGTACTTATGCTAAAGTCAGTAAACTCTCAAGTGAACCATGACAAATCTGTCTTTTCCAGAAAAACCATATCCTTTGGGAAATTAATTGAATCAGTCACTGTATCAACTGCAAACAGTGCTATGAATACCAAAGGCAGCTTGGCATTTTCCTTTGCAAACAAAATCAGGGGACGGTGGAAAGCTTGGCATCATTATATTTCATTAAAACTGCAATTTTTAACCCTCACTCTGTGCCAGTCACTACACTGGTGGTGAAGGTCATTTAAACCTTACTGCCCTATTAGTAGATATGATGTTCTTCAGAGAAACCTGAGGCCCCGAAGACAATCTTCTCAAACTTATGCTGTCATGTGAGTCAAACTGAGGTTTTCTGAACCCAAAGTCTTTCCATTATGTTACACTGCCTCCATAAATAACAAAATCAGACCATTTGGGCGTTGTTTTACTGACCCTAAACTACATTTGAAATTACTAATCTTCTATCACTGCTTTCTTCCTGGATTATTACAACACTGATACAGCCATGAAACTATCCCACAGCAGGAAATGATATGTTAAAGATTGCTACTGTTTTTGATTCAGTTTTTGGAAAATCATCTTGGTTTATCACTGGGGAACATTTCTAAGCAATAAAAGAAATGCAATGAAAAGAAAAGGCAATGTATCATAAAATGTGCTTTGCATCTTGATAACAATACGTGATCTAATTATTATGATAAATGTGAAAATAAATTGTTTTGGTGGGATTCATGAATAGGACAGTTTGGGTAATGTGAAGTCTTGCTTCTAGCGTTCAGCTGGCTGAATACCTTGTCGAAATGGAGAGTAGAACCTTGGGGCAGTTTTGTAAATATAATTAGGTTTGTGGTTTATTAAAATGTAGATTTGAAGTTCTCTGATGTATAATGTATTTTCAATAATAATCCAAGTGCCGGGAGACTCTCTGGAAGAGATTGGGAAGAAAATAATATTTTCTCCTGTGCATCAGAGGAGAAAAACTTATCTATCTTAGAACAGCCATTGTAGCTTAATCTATTCCATTTTGTCCCCAGATCAACTATATCTTAAATGACTCTAGCTAATCTTAACTGAAATAAATAGGGTGGTATATTCCTTTCCCCCTTAAGTAGTACTCAGTTACACATATATCACATGGCTTTGTCGCTTAATTAGCACTTTCTCTAGTTTGAGTGACAACTGGCAGTCATAATTTAATCAGGGGAATCTCAGCATCCCCTGATAACTTTTATAATCTGAATTTGAACTCTGTTATGTATCAGCTTCCATTCAGTAGGGAGAATCCTGGCTCATTAGAGAGCCAAAAGAAAGCCTATATGGATTTCTTTTGGCTCTCTAATGACCGTGGAGTGAGGGAGTGAGGGGTGAAAAAAAAAACACAAAAAACCTGGAGAGGAAGGCAGAGGCCAACTGGAATAGGGTTTTGCAGGCCATGTTAAGAATTTGAGAAGAACTTGATCTTTCATGAATGGAAAGACACTGATGAGTTTTAAGTAAGAGGGGACAGGATGCCATTTACAGTTTTTTTTTTATTGTATTTTTTATAAATTTTATTGGGGAATATTGGGGAACAGTGTGTTTCTCCAGGGCCCATCAGCTCCAAGTCATTGTGCTTCAATCTAGTTGTGGAGGGCACAGCTCAGCTCCAAGTCCAGTCACCGTGAACAGGCAACCTTGTTGTTGAGAGCTCGCGCTCTAACCAACTGAGCCATCTGGCCGTCTCTGCATTTTTTAAAAATGTGTTTGACTGTTTTGTGGAAAGCACGTTGAACAGGGACAAGATGGTAGCAGAGAGACCAGTTAGGAGGCTACACAATCGTCGACTGTGGAGGAGGACAGGAAAATGGAGGTGGAGCGGTTGAGATGAAGACAGAAAGGAAGAGGCGAGATCTGTATTAGAAGCAGAATGTACTGGATTTGATCATGGATGGGATGTGGAATTGAGAGAGAAGGAACTTTCAAGGAAGAGACCCTGGTCTCTGGCTTGCAGGGGAGGAGGATCTGGATTTGGTACCATTTAACAAAATGGAGAAGTGGCTCTGAGGGAAAGATCAACTTCACTGTTGGACATGTGTATGCGATGTCTGGGAGACGTGGGGAAGAGATCACCAGCTACACAGTCAGATATGTGGGCAGGAACTAGGAACAGAGGTTTGATGTAGAGGCATTATCAACACAATGTATCAAAATAATGGGATTATGTGAGATTGCCTAGGGAAAGGGCTGTGGAGTGAAAAGACAATGAGGCCCCAAGAAATGACATTTAGAAGCAGGTACAGGAAGAGGAGGATCCATGGGAAAAGCTGATTTCGTAAATTCCAACTATGGTGCTATTCTTTTAACAACAATGTATTACATACCTTATTAGGTACTGGGCATGACAAGATACACTACAACTAATTAATCCTTGACCTCAGGAAGCTTCACTGCAGCCAGGGAGACAGCCAGGGAAAGAAAGCATTCCAATCCAGTGCTGTATATGTAATGACATATGTACTACACTTGTGTGATAAATAATATGGTAGCACGTATGATAAATAAGGTACAATGGTGCCCTCACTCTGAGTTAGATAGGAAAAGAGATCAGAGCAGCCTTTATAGAAAAGCCCCTTACCTGGGTGTTATGGGATGAAAAAGGAATTCTTCAGACCAGCAAGGTGGGGAAGGGTTTTCATTGCAAAGGGAACCACAGAGACAAGAAGAGGTGAGTCAGCACACGACTCACTGACACAAAAAGGATGCTGGTGTGGCTGGAGAGCCAGCGTGTGGGGTGGGCAGAGAAGGCAGGAGAGGAGGCTGGTGACCACGTAACTCCAGGCATGATGGGGAATTATTATAGGGGATCGTCAGAGCCTTAAGTAGCAAGACACAGGAACTCAGTTAATATTGATTTAAAGCATGAATACATCACCAGATTTGCATCTCACGAAGACCCTTCTGGTGGCATCAGAGAGAGTATATTGACGTGAGGAGAAAGTGGAGTAGGTGGTCCACTTGGAGGACTCCTACAGGACCAGCTGAGCCATTAGAGCTTGCATGGAGGGAGGGCAGAAGGATGGGGGACACAAGGCAGGATGTATGCAAGAGCTGTTTGGCTCTCCTGGGTATTACCATTATTCTATTAAAAAAAACAAAAAACCTTCTTTAGACCCTCCAAGGTTTAAAGAAACTTTGCTGAACAAATATTTGCTGAAGGCCTACTAGGAACTGTGAGCAGGTCTGGTTGTCGGAGACACCAGTGAACACAGCACATTACGTGTGGATCCAGCCTACCCTTAGCAAGGAAGACAGGGGTGGAACAGACAGGTCATATTTACTGTTGACGTAAAAATCCCGTTTTTCTGATATTTCTCACCTTTTAGAGAAAGTAAGGAAGAATATTTTTTAAATTGTTGGTATATTATGTAGGTATTGTTTGTATATTTGGTTGGTTGGGTTTTTTTGTTTTTTTAGGGTGTTTGTTTTTTTGTTTTTTTGTTTGTTTTGTTTTTACTTATTATTTAAGAATTGTCTGGTTACATTTATTCTCCAGCAATGTGTAATTGTTTTCTACAGATACTCTAATAGCTGGTTCCAACACATTTACAAGTCTGTTTTCACAAAGGACTTAAAGATATTTTTTTAACCACTGTGACTTCCTATCATTAAGGATCTCTAAAGTTACCTTTTTATTCTATTTTACTTATTCTTTTGGGGGGGGGGGCAATGAAAGAAGAGGCCTCTCCTTATCCCCTAATCCTTCCCCTCTTGGTATCTCCCTGATCCTAGTCCTGATTTGCAGTCATGATCTTCTGAGCCATCACTCTTCCTCTTCCTAGTCTGAGTCTGGAAACACCATGTGTTTAAGAAAAATAAATCCAATGTTAAGAAGTGGAGAGAAGGGATGTGGATGTAGAGGGTGGAGTAGTATTCTTCATTTTGTGGTTTTATGTTTGAGAGGGAAGGAGGGAAAGGCATTGTATTACCTCAGTTTCCCCAACTCAGTCTCTGAGGTCAGTCTACTTGGAAATAGTCGCATAGATCCAGAGGTCTAGGCTCAGGGACACGTCCATTTGGCTATGGCACTCTGTTCTGGACCAATAGAGAACACCACCAAGCTCATAAAGACCATCCTTGAAAACCCAAGGGCTGTCGGCCCAGACAGAACCTCATTTGTATATGGCATTTGACCGCTGTACAAAGAGCCTCCATTTCCATTCGCGTTCAGTCATCCCCAGACTCTGTCGTGTAGGTGAGGTTTCAGCATCTCATAGGTGACCAGACATCAGGGAGGTTAAGTGACCGAGCCAAGCCTTGAAACCCTCTCTTGCCACCTCACCACGATGGCATAAGGTCATCACACGTAATGTCATGTTGCCAGGAGTCCTCTGAGTGTTTTGTCATGATTTGTGCTCTATAAGCGTTACATTACGAATGCCCTTGATTCAGGGCTCACCAGTAATTGCTGTACTGACCCCCTGTTCCTCTTCCTGGCATTTGTGGGAATATTTGAAGGGAGAAGAATAGGATACTGGACACAGAAATGTCTTGAACAGAAATTCCTTCAAGCCAACTGTGTTTATGGTTACGGGCTTCATGGGAAGCCAAATGGTTTCTGAACTCAGAATGAGCAAAAAAGTCAGCTCTGCCTCCAAATAATCTGGGCCAGGAAAGAACATCCCAGCCAGCCTTTCTGCAGACTTCTTTTCTCACCCAACCCCATCTGTAGTCTGAGCAAAGGAGTCATAAATAATCGTCATAATAATAATGATAGTGATGATAATAATAATAATAATTCCTCTAACTGTTCACATCGCTGCTTCTACAGAGACTTAGAAGGAGAATTCCAACACACATCAAAACCCATAAGCCTTATGGTAATATCAGTGTAAAGTATTTTATGTCCAGGGAGGGGGATGGATAAGAAATAACCTTGGAGAAAACAGAGCCAGGGACAAACAAAGGGAAAGATTCTGTTATAGAGGCTCTTTTTCTTTCCATTTAAAAATATCTTTATCTAATCTTCTATTGATGGATATTTCAGTTGTTCGCATATTTGGCTATTGTGAATAGCGGTGCTGCAATAAACATAGGGGTGCATATATTTTTTTCGAATTCATGTTTTGGCTTTCTTTGGATAGATACCCAGGAGTGGAATTGCTGGGTCATAAGGTAGTTCCATTTTTAAGTTTTTGAGGTACTTCTGTACTGTTTTCCAAGGCTGCACCAATCTGCAATCCCACCAACAGTGCACAAGGGTTATCTTTGTGAGGAGTGTAAATGTCTAAGTATTACGTTGCTTTGTACACCTGAAACTAATAAGGAAAAAAAAAACAAAAACAAATAACAAAAAAGGCTGTTTTTCCCTCTGTCAAAAAACACACACACACACAAAAAAAAACCTCTTTTCAGCAACTTCCTTCCATCTTTGCCAACATGAGCTCCTCAGCGCTGTCTCTCTGCCTTTCGGTTCACACAATGGTGGTCATTCAAAGTTGGAATTACAGAAATTAAACATTCCCTTTTAATGCTGCCATTTCTGAGAGTCATACTGGGAGCTCCCTGTCATTTCCAGCTGAGCTCATCCTCTTCTCTTTCTGGAGCTTCTGAACTGCATCAGAGCCAGACTCGGTGATCACCCCTGAGATTAGATTGAGAGGAGGGTTCACTTTCTGCATAGATGCTGATTGACGTAGAACAAAAGAATTCCAGCAGAATCCAATGTTGTTTTTAAGCAGTTTAGAGTAAGGACTTGAAATGTTTTTCATGGTCAAATATAATGGGGTTTTAGAATCAATCTCGAGAGGGGCCTATATCCTCATGTCTTCCCGTCAGCATCCATCTCTCCTGAGTCCTAACAGTTATGTATTTCACAGTAGGTATTATCACTCTTTAGCTCGTTAGAGAAAGTGAAATCACAGAATCCATAAATAATGGTGAAGTCAGATCCCGGTTATCAGAAATTTAACTGCTGTTCTACTTGGATGGTAGCAGCCAAACGCTTGCATCTGCTTTCCCCCCAGTGTTACATTTTATACAAGAGGAGCACCAGCGTTCTGCTTTGTAGAATGATTGAATTGTATCACACTGCAATAAGACTTCCTGTTACAACAAAGGACCCTCAGGCACATGGAAGGGCTAGCTGCATGGTTGAAACACTCCAGATGATTTTGGGTGTTTGTGAGATTAAATAATAGCGCTCTACCACTGTATAACTTTACAATATTTAAGGAATGCCTGTATATTACCTAATTTGGTTCTACTGACAAGGCTATAATGAAGGGGAAGCATTACCCATGCCTTATAGAAAGATCACAAAAGTGAAATCATTTGCCTCGGGTTGCTCATCTGGTAACAGAAAAGCCAGTACCAGAATCCAAAGTTCAAAAACAGAAAATTAAATAGATCTGGCTGCCTCTCTTGGAATAAGCCCTTGAGGCCAGGGGTAATGTAGAAAAGGCAGAGGCCAGTTTAGATGTGTCAGAATAATTCCATGATGCCCACAGGACCCGTGTGCAGCCTCACTGAGAGGGACATTGTCACAGATTTTACAGATTGGTGGCTTTCCTGTACAAAATGCTCTTCATCTATTGCCCTCAATACTGATCCAACCCATATTACATTATAAACAGAAGAGGGATACGGTGTGGGGAGGAGGGAAACCAGTAGGATGTTTGTCATCAGGGGCCCCGGCCTCTTTTCATATTGCACGCTGCATGATGCAAATGAAGCCATTCACATTCCAGAAATCTCCCTCTATTCCAGACTTCCAGAATCTCACAACATCTTAAATGTGGGTTTCTTCCCAGGATCTGGTACCCATATGACAAAAAGTCCGACCTTGCATCGATTTTATTCACCAAATGGGGAAAATTAAGTACCTAGTAAGAAGGCACTGGAAAACACAGCCTGAAGAAGAGGTCTTGAAAAGTAAAGACCTTTATATAATCACAAAGCCATTAAGCTTCAGGCAAGTTCCTTTTGGGGAGACAAAGAAAAGAAGTAGGTTTCAGTTTTCGCCTTTGAACATAGCTAACAACAGTTCTTTGACTCTTCGGCTTCTGCGTGGTAATTTTAGAGTGCTAATATTACCATCCCCTTCACTGATTATTCTTAATTAAACTTGCTCCTGAGCATTGTTAAATGCCAAATATCTGCATCCTCAGAATATTCTTCCAGAAGGCTTTGGCGTGTAGGAACCTGACAAGATTATTCTCCACTCCCACCCCTGCAGGTGGCCAGTGCTGTACATTAAAATCTACCGAATTACCCCAAGCCGGCATCCTGCCAATCCTGTGTGCAATTTGAGGAAGAAACTTGGACAAGAGCATTGAAAGCAAGAGCATGTGGGATCATCTCTTGGTTTATCAGTGTGAACATTGTGTATTTTTCCTCACTGTGGAGCAGCCATGGATTTTTATGGTGCCTCCCCCACCATCACCACCATCTCGCCCGTCTCCCCAGCTCCCCAGCTGCAGGAGCCTTTATAGCATGAAGCAGTCAGCACACAGCATTCTTCTGGCGCTGTGATGAGTTCAAGAATGGTCTTGGCATCTGACTTGATCCAAATTTAGTGTCGTTCAGGACACTTTAAGTAGTTGGAAAGTACACCCTTCTTTTTGATGATATGGTGGATGGCTATAAGGCCTGGGACTGCTACAGCCATTTTGTGACAGTAACGGAAGCTGGCTGAGTAAACACAGGCATGCAGAACTAAGAGAATTATAGAGAAATCAAGCGGGATCCCTGGCCAAATTCTGCTAACCTATTGCTAGACTTCATTTCTAAGCAAATAATTCCCCAGTTTGTTTCACTCCAATCTATGATCGGTTTTCGGGGAATTTAGAAATAAAAGCATCCTAACTGATTTGGTGATTATGCAATAATTTTCGAAGCCCTGACAGAAGTGTCCCAGAATTGGTTACACTTCTAGAGCCAGACAGACCCACTGCCAAAAAAGAAAAGTACGTTTTATCTTTACTTCAGGAGATGAACTCAAAGGCCTAAATTATGCAAACTCATACGTAAAGGCACCATATACATTTAATAGAGGAAATAAGAAAGTGAAAAGGGTAGATCCCAGGGTTTGGGGACTTTGCGGGCTCTTTGGTCACGCGGGGAAATAATGCAACGCAGCTCCCTCCCTCTTTACACTTTACTAATTTTCCCAGCTTCCTTCAACTGGTGTTCTTCCTTCTTGAAGGGCTGTTTGCAGTTTTGCCACTTTCCCTTTCTTTTCCTTAAATCTTCATGGTATCTACCACCATTGCCATTCAAAGAGCTTTTCTTAGACTGAACTTAAAGTTCATGGTGGTTCTTGTTTCCTAGACAGCCTCAGATGCAAAAGAACAAATCACAGGTGATAATAGCTATACAGTTCTCATGTCAACCATTGCTGCTAGACACCATAAACAATTTTGGACAAACCACTAACAAAGTGTCCTTCTAAATGTCCTACTCGGTGTCCTTCTAAGACACTGAATAACCCTTGATAACATTCAACCCTAATTGTATACAGATAATCATTACGTCAGGTTACCATTTCTTCATTCCTTAAAAGATAGAAATTATCAATCAAATATACTTCCTTAAAATTTAGCCAATTGCTAAAAAAAAAAATCTAAAAGGAATAAATGAGATGATACATGTAAAGCACTTAGAAAAAGCTTGATAATAATAATAACTCAAAAACTATTGGGTGTAATCATAATTTATGATAGCTGGAATTAAAATAAATACATAAAATATTATAATCAAAAAGTTTCCTACAGTCTGTTTAATTTGGACAATTATTGTAAGCCTAATTATTCACAAAAACAGACAATTCCATACTCACATTGCATTCATATGTTTCCAATACGATTTTAAATAAATTCTAGACATCTTTTTTTCCCAGTTATGATTTTTTTTAAAGTTTATTGGGGTGACAATGGTTAGTAAATTTACATAGGTTTCAGGTGTACAATCTGTAATACATGATCTATATGTATCACATTGTGTGTTCACCACCCAGAGGCAGTTCTCCTTCCATCACCTCATATTTGATACCTTTTACTCTCATCTACCACCCTCCTCCCCTCTTATCTTCCGGTAACCACTAAACTATTGTTTGTGTCTATGAGTTTTTGTTTCTTTGTGTCTGTCTTGTTCTTGTTTTGTTTTCAGTTTTATATGCCACATATCAGTGAAATAGTATGGTTCTTGACTTTTTCTGACTTAATTCTAGACATCTTTGTCAACATCCCCCCCAATTTTTAAGCAAATATGGGAATTTAAAGGTATTAAAAATGTATGCCGCTGTCTTAGTCGCTGCATGAAAAGAAAATTCAATATTTGCACTCCCAATTTTTCCCCCAGCTTTACTGAGATATAATTGACATATAACATTATGTAAGTTTAAGGTGTACAGTGTGATTATTTGGCACATGTGTGTTGTGGAGTATATACCACAATAAGGTTAGTTCACATATCCTTTACCTCACATAATAACCATTCTATTGTTGCTGTTGTTATGGTGAGAATGTCAAAGCTCTAGTCTCAAAGCAACTTTCAAGTATATGATACAGTATTTTTAACTATAGACACTTGCTACACATCAGATCTCTAGAACGCAGAATTGGAAGTTTGTACCCCTTGACCAACATCTCCCCATTCGCCCCACCCCCTCATTCCCTGGCAACCCCCACTTTACTCTGTTTCTATGAATTTGGCTTTTTCAGATTTCATATACAAGTGAGATAACACAGTATTTGTCTTTCTCTGTCTGAGTTATTTCATTTAGCACAATACCCTCGAGGTCTATCTGTTTTGTCAGAAATGAAAGGATTTCTTTTTTTATGGCTGAATAATATACCATTGTATGTGCATATGTGTGTATATCTATGTATTGTGCATGTGTCTATATGTATATGCATACACACACATATAAACACACCACCTGTGTACATGTGTACACATGGATGTGTGTACATATATGTGTATATATGTATATGCACACATATACATATAAACACCCCTTATTTTCTTTATCCAGTCACCTGCTGAGGCACGCTTAGGCTTCCAGGTCTTGGCTGCAATGAATGTGGGAACTTGCACTTCCACTTTTGCCTTCTGTGTTAATTGTACATCCACCAAACAGCAAAACACAGTCACCCCCAAAGATGTAAAGACCATTCACATGTCACAATATGAGTGTATTTACCAATAAGAAAATTCCCTCCTAAACCAAATTAATTCATAAAAAAGAAAATCTCCAAACTGAGGAACACATTAGACGTGAACTATAAACAGATACTGGTTTGTCTTCCCAGTTTCATTGATTATATCCCACCACCTCTTCAATCACCTCTGATTTTTGATTCACAAATTAAAAGCTGTTTCGGAAGCTGGCTCAGAGCTTCCAAGGGAGCTTTCCCACAGCTTTCTATAGCTGCTTCACCCCTTTTACACACAGGGAGAAAAAACTTTTTCTGCGTGAAAAATTTCTAATGCATTTCTTAAAATCTCTCATAACGTTAAACCCTCATTAAAAGCCAGTGTCCACATTTTTCTTATCCATGGGGCAGACACTGAATTGGCTCACTCAGCATCTATTCCAACCTCCTTCTGCATCTATTCCAATGACTTTCTGGCCAGCTGAGGCTACAGAAACCCCGTATCCTTGCAGCACAGGTCCCAGATGTGATTTAGGTTTCACTTGCTCAAGACTCAAATGGAGTAAGTGGGGAGAGCCGCAATGATAACAAAATTACATTCTGTATATGAGGACGTCTCGTGACTTGGCAGCAGAGTTATTCTCTACCAGACTCTTGGTGCTTCATGTGATTTCAACCGAAAACTCACATCCTGGTTTTACAGACAGAATGAAGGAATCACTGAGAAAAGAGAAAGTCTGGCAAACAACTTCTAGGAGATCCGAATCTTATTTATGAGATTTCATCTGGTCTCTAAATAGCCTCTGCAAGACCTAGACAGACTATTTATGTGAAATGGGTACCATAGTTTAAAATATTAAGCATGTGCTGATACATTTGTATCTCTGGCCCCAGCTTCCTGCTGAGCCCCAAATTCATACATCCAACTGTCTCCTTAACATCACCGTATCCAATAGCATCGCAACCTTAACAGGTCCAGAAAGAAAGGGGAGCTTGCTATTTCCTGCCAAGCCAGGCTCCAGTCTTTTCTACCTCAGTTAATGACAAAGACGTAAGAGTCATCTGTGAGTCCTCTCTCCCCAACTCTCGTTCGGTGGTGTGATTTCAGCAGAGAATCCTGTGGGCTCTACCTCTAACATATCCAGGATCTAGCCTGTCTGTCCCACTTCTTTAGACCAGCCGTCTCTCCCCTAGACCATGACGACCATCCTACTGGTCACCTTGCTCTACCCACTCTGTTCCCTTCCGCCGTAGTCCATGCTGCACATAGCAGCCAGAGCAAACATTTGAAAATATAAGTCAGGTATCATTCTTCTGATTAAAACCCTCTAAGAGCTTCGGTGCACTGAGTTTAAAAGACAAAGTCCCTCCAGTGCCAACAAGGCACCATCGCATAATCTGCCCTTGATGACATCCCCACCTCCTCCTCCCGTTTTCTTGCCCCTTTGTTCTCTCAGCTGCAGATGCACAGATCTCCTGGAAATTGCTTGCCAGACTTTCTCTTTCCTCAGTGCTTCCTTCATTGTGTTTGTAAAACCAGGATGTGAGTTTTCAGATGAAATCACATGAAGCACTACGAGTCTGGTAGAGAACAACCCTGCTGCCAAGTCATGAAACGTCCTCAGACACAGAACGGAGTTTCAGTGTCTCAGCGTCTCTCCCCACTTACTCAGTTCTCAAACAGGCCAAGCGTGTTCCAACTCAGGGCCTTTGCAGCTGGGGTTATCTTTTTCTTTTCTTTCTTTCTTTTTCTTTTTGCTTAGAGCATGGTCTATCAAATCCTGCCCTGCTGGCTCATTATCACCCAGGTTTTCATTCACAAATTGATTCAGAGGACCCTTCCTTGATTGACCACCCAATGTGAAATAGCACCCTTCCTCTATCAAATTAGTTACCGGCAAATCACCTCTTATTTATAGCACTCATTACTATCTCAAAGGATGTTCCTAATTTGTTTACCCATTATCTGGCTCTCTCCCGGCTGACTATAATGTCAGCTGGATGACAACAGAAAATGTCCTGCCTTATTATTGTATCTCCAGCACCAAGAAAAATGGCAGTAATAGATATTTGTTTAATAATAAAATATTTTGCTTCGTGCAATAGAGCAAATATTAATATGTTTAAGTAAAAACTCTGAGCTCCTTTCTTACCTTCAACAGGAATATCTTTCTTCCCTCCTCTGACTTTTCCTGACAACTTGACACGACCACCAGGAAGGCTCTCTCAATCTGAGGAGTTACTATCTTCTCAAATAGGCAACTAGAGACAGATAGCTAAGGAAGTCATCTCCCAACTTGTCTGCTTGTGCCTCCCAAAAGAATTCTGGGAAATAATGTATCTTTTACCCATTTTTTGTTTAACCTGGTATCATCAGAAATGCTTGGGAAAAATCGAAATATTGTTCACTTTGTTTCATCTCTGCCAACACAACAATATTTGACAGAAAGGTGTTATCACATTTAGAATTTCCTTTAAACCTTGAAGCTGCAGATATAGGTCAATTTAGGAAACCATGTACTGTATTCTGTCATTGACAAAGGCAAATTTCATGGTCAAACCAAACAGCTAAATCAGACTTAGTTTCTATCAGTAAAGTCTGCCTTCATCTTTCAATTCATACTTCTGTGTTAATACACAGCCCCTTCACAACACTCTTCCTTCTTAAATTGAACTCTAGGATATATGAGTAGATAAGATACAAAGCTTGGCCATAAGTTTGTTTCCTGCACGAAATATGTGCCTTAATGTTCAATATGTTTGACCAGTGTTCCCTGTTTACTCTTCGGGTCTCACCTTCAGGAGCAATGGGTTTGGTTGTTCATAGGCGATAGAGGAAGTGAGGTTGTTAGATGTAAATTGTCACCACCTCTGCCCCTCACTCTCTGATATAGCTGAATACAGATTTTCCCATCCTATTTATAACGCCCTACTTAACCTCACGATAGATAACAGGAAAGTGCATGACGTCCTGACATCGGCTTATGATGCCTTGTTTAATTGTTGCTTTGTTTGATAACCCTAAGACCTTTTCACCCTCAGAGCAGTGCTGACATAAAGGGTGGACTAAGATTTTGCCTTATATTTTGAAAGGTAGGAGGTGCGTGACTGCGAAGGATGGTGGGATGTGAAAGGAGAACTAGAAGAGCAATTCCCCCTCAGCTATAGGCGATTCTCAGGCAGATCTATTTTAGGAAAGAGTACATATGAACGCTAAAGAGTTGGGAATTTATTCTCTTGAAAATATCAATTGCCTCATTCCCATTGGAAAGTCTCCATGTAGCCCCAGGGGTGTGACTACGCCAGCTTGAAGACAGCTGGGACGAGAAGCCCTGTTTCTTTGGGCTCTTGCTGCCACTGTCACAGTATTGTTCCTGACATGTGCAATCCAACTAGATTTTGTCCCCTTGTTCACTGCTAGTTGATCTGGGCAAAACACCATCCCAAAAGCACAGAAGTCCCCACAGTCTGCAATCTCTCCTCAAGCTCTGACACAGAGATCTGAACTTGGCACATCTAGCAACAAGCACAAGACTGAAAGAGCTCTGCCTGTGTAAAAGGCACAGAGTTTGCCTCAGTTCTCAGAGAATCAGGACTTCGTATCTCTGAGTTACCTTGCTATTAGGTGTTGTGCAAGCTCACACACATCACCAGCCATTGATTTTACCCCTTGCATGCTTGCAGCGCCAAGCTGTATTGGAATGGGTTTACAATAGCAACCATGCTCCCCTCAAAGTACCACCCCCACTCTCTAGCTGCATCTTGATATGAAGAGTGAATAACGTCATTTCTGCTCAGGTTGCTAAACCAGCTCTCCTTTGCTCTCTCAGATTAGGTGTTAGTTCTTTTAGCGTAGAAAGTCCACCTTGTTATACTGTTTCTCCTTCAGTGTGGTCTGTGGACTTACCTGCTTTGGAATAACCAGGGATGCTTTTCACACCTGTTGAATCCAAATTTATGGGGATGGGGCCTGAGAATCTATATTTTTCACCAGTACCACAAGTTTGTCTTTCTCTCTGATGAAATGTCATATGTAAAAGGACACATATAACTATATATGTGGTGTGACAAATAAATTAAAACAAAGAGCTGCATGTCTACCACTCAGCTTAAAATAGGCAAAATTGCCAATGCATTTGAATCCTCCCATGCTCACCTCCCTCTTCCATCACCCCTTTCTAGGTTACCTCTATCCTTAGTTTTCACTGTTCTCTTGCTTTTAAAAAAATGACTACATATATACGCCTCCCTAAAATACAATTTCTATAGTCACATTTGTGAAATGTATACAAATTTACTATACATTAGGTGTTCCTCTATGAGTTGCTTTTCTTAATATGTTTGCAAAATTCATTCCCATTGAAGTACGTAGTCATCATTCATCTATTTTAAGTAACTGTTACATAGAACTCCATGTATTTTAGAGAACTACAATTTATCAGTGCTACTGTTGATGGAAGTTTGGGTTGTTTCTAGTTTTGTATTGTGATTATGGAATAAAGCTACAATGAACATTCCCGTACGCTTCTCCTGGTGCACTTTTGCATGAGTGTTTTCAAGAGTGGGATTGTTGGGACATTGAGTGTGGACAGGTTTAATTTTTACCAGTAAAAACCCAATTGTTTTCTTCCAAAGTGTTATACCAATTTATATTATATTGAGCAAAAACAGGAGTTTCAATAGCTATTTCTTGATGCTGTCAAAATGTAATTGAAAAACTGGTAGTTGTGCAACAGCAAAAAAACAAACAACCCAATTGAAAAATGGGCAGAGGACTTGAAGAGACATTTCTCCAAAGAGGACATACAAATGGCAAATAGACACATGAAAAAATGCTCAACATCACTAATCATCAGAGAAATGCAAATCAAAACCACAATGAGATATCACCTCACCCCAGTCAGAATGGCTATCATCAACAAGACAAATAGTAACAAGTGTTGGAGAGGCTGTGGAGAAAAAGGAACCCTCATACACTGCTGGTGGGAATGCAGGCTGGTGCAGCCATTATGGAAGGCAGTGTGGAGATTCCTCAAAAAATTACGAATAGAATAGCCATATGACCCAGCAATCCCTCTCCTGGGTATCTACCCAAAAAGTCTGAAAACGTTTATAGATAAAGACACGTGTGCTCCAATGTTCATTGCAGCTTTGTTTACGGTGGCCAAGACATGGAAACAACCAAAATGTCCTTCGATAGATGAATGGATAAAGAAGTTGTGGTATATATATACAATGGAATACTATTCGGCGGTAAGAAAAGATGATATAGGAACATTTGTGACAACATGGATGGATCTTGAGAGTGTAATGCTGAGCGAAATCAGTCAGACAGAAAAAGCAGAGAACCATGTGATTTCACTGATATGTGGTATATAAACCAAAAACAACAAAAGAACAAGACAAACAAATGAGAAACAGAAACTCATAGACACAGACAATAGTTTAGTGGTTACCAGAGGGTAAGGGGGGAGGAGGGTGGGAGATGAGGGTAAGGGGGATCAAATATATGGTGATGGAAGGAGAACTGACTCTGGGTGGTGAACACACAATGGGATTTATAGGTGATATAATACAGAATTGTACACCTGAAATCTATGTAATTTTACTAACAATTGTCACCCCAATAAATTTAAAAAAAAACCTGGTAGTTGTGAAATGGTGTCTTACAGTGGTGTAAATTTACAAGTGATACTAGGCATCTATTCATATTTTTGGTCATTTGTTTCTTGTTAATTGCATGCTCATATCTTTTACTTTTTTCATATTGCATTTTTTCATATTGATACAAATCTTCTGATTGATACTTAAATGTCTCCTCTCCATTGGTGGCTTGACTTCTGACTTTATAGTATATTTTGATAAAAAGAAGTTCCTACTTTTAATATGAGGTCAGACAATTAAATCCACAAACTCATCCTAGAAAAAGTGCTACATACCTCATTGCTGAATATCACTACAGTCACCTTCGAAGTACTCCCCTTAGGAAACTGTGCACCAATGCCATTGCCTAGTCCACCCTTCAAAGTAATTTTGGAACACTTTTTCTGGAATGGCCATCAGAGCTGTCGTCATATTACCCTTGATGTCCTGAATGTCATCCAAATGTCTTCCTTTCAGTATTTCCTTTACCTTTCGGTAAAGAAGGAAGTCATTGGGGGCCAGATCAGGTGAGGAGGGAGGGGATTGCAATACAGTTATTTGTTTACTGGCTAAAAACTCCCTCACAGACAGTGCCATGTGAGTTGGTGCAGTGTTGTGATGCAGGAGCCATGAATTGTTGGCGAAAAGTTCAGCTCATATAACTTTTTCACGCAGCCTTTTCAGCACTTCCACATAGTAAACTTGTTTAACTGTTTGTCCAGTTGGTACAAATTCATAATGAATAATTCTTCTGATATCAAAAAATGGTTAGCAACATTGTTGTAACAAGTACACAAACTTAATTGTCGGACCTCATGTAATGTAATTAGTGAAGCTTTATGATTTTTGCCTCTTGTTTAATAAATCCTTTCCTATTGTGAGGTCATGTAGATATTTCATGTCTTCTAAATCTTTTAAGGTTTGCCTTTCACCGTTCTTAGTCCAACTTGACTTAACTTGATCTGGCTTGACTTGATGTGTGTGTGTGTGTGTGTGTGTGTGTGTGTGTGTGTGTGAGAGAGAGAGAGAGAGAGAGAGAGAGAGAGAGACTCAGGTTAATTTCCCCCCATATGGATAACCAGTTGTCCTAGTTCTATTTATTCAAAAGCCCATCCTTTCCCCGCTGATCTGCAACAGTCCCTCTGTCATTGATTCTCTATGAGTGAGGATCTATTTCTGAATTCTCTGTCTATTCTCATGCCAACTCCATACTGTCTTAATTATCATAGCTTTAGAATAAGTTTCGATATATGTTAGGACAAGTCACTCATTTTATTCATCTTCAGAAGTGACTTGACTACTCTTACCCTTCACTCTTCCAGTATAGTTTAGATTCAGCTTACCCAATTCCACACCAAAAGCGTTGACATTTTTATTAAGATGCACAAAATATATAAACAAATATGTAGGAAATTGACATCTTTACAATATTGTCTTCTTATACATGCACATGGGGTGTGTCTATTAGGCTGATGCAAAAGGAATTGAGGTATAAAAGGTTAAAAATAATTACAAAAACCACAGTTACTTGTGTACCAACCTAATATTTAGTTAGCTCTCCTTTAATCTCTTTTAATTTCCTCCATGAAAAACTTGTATATCTGTTGTTACATGTCTTGCTAAGAACCTTATATTTCTGTGCGTGATATATTTTTACGTATCTTATGCATATTGATAATTTATAGAAATTCAAATGACTTTGAATTTTAACTATATATTCATTTACTGTGCTAAATTCTCTCACTAGTTGTATAACTGTAGATTTTCAAAGTTTTCTATGTGGTTATTTATATCATCTATGAAAATTGACAGTATTTTTCCTTCTGTCCAATTTCCCTGCCTTTTGTGTTTTGTTCTTATTGCACTCATTCTGTTGAATAGAAATGATCCTAAGTTTCTTTCTCTTATTCTTGATTTCAAAGAAAAAAGCTTTGAGCACTTCACTGCTGAGTATGATGTGTGTAGAATGGAAAAAATAATAGACCATCTTACTTTATTTTACATGTCTCTTAACTATTTCTAACTGTTTCTTTCTGTATTATTCAGTAATTTCCTTAGATATACTTACTGGTTTGCTCATTCTTCTTCAGCTGCATTTTCTGGTGCACATGTGCATGAGTGTAAATATGCTATTTAACCTGCCCTTTAAGTTTCCAATTGTATTTACTATGTGATTCTATTCTAGAAGTTAAGTCTTGTCATCTTTATAGATTTATAGACCTATGTAATTTATAGGTCATCTTTGCTAGTCATATTTTTGAATCCCCTTTTTCATCTCATTAGAATATTAAATATATATGTTTACTCCACCTCAGGGGTTGGCTTACTATGGGCCACAGACCAGATCCAGCCCTCCTCTGTTTTTCTAAATGATGTTTTATTGAAACACAATCATACTTATCTATTTCATATATTGTCTTGGTTGTTTTCACCCTACAATGGCAGTACTGAGTATAGGCATATCTCAGAGATATGGCAGGTTAGATCCCAGGCCACCATAATAAAGCGAGTATAGCAATAAAGCAAGTCATACTGTTTTTGCTGGCGGAGGGTCTTGCTTTCAATTTGTAAAAAACACATCTGTGAAGCACAATAAAATGAAACTCAATAAAACATGGTATGCCTGTAGTTGCAATATAGGTTGTACGGCCTGCCCGCCTGAAATATTTATCATCTGGCCCTTTACAGGAAACCTTTTCCAACTTTAGCTCTATCTGATTATTTCAACATCAGTAGGCCCTATAGGTCTTCTTCTGCTCTTCGTTGTTTCTACTGATTTTGCTCATGGTGGCTCATGTCTGATGTGATTTATAATTTTTGATAGTGAGCTCATATTTGCTGGAACTTTATTTGTAGAAATTTTTTGAGGCCTGGTTTTAAGTTCGATTTTTCTAGAAAGGATTTTCATGTATTCCACTAGGAACCTAGGGGCAAGTGATGTCACTGGTCAAAATCCCCCAGGAAATGAACTCTGAAAAAAGATTTTCATGGAAGCACTTCATTGGGGAGTGCTCTCATCTATAAAAATCATCTGTAAGCAAAGGAAGGAAGCTGAGGCTAGAGAAAGAATTAAACCACCACAATTACAACAGACTCGTGGGGAACAGTAAAGCTGGCTTGGCCCTTCAGTACATTTCAAATGAAGGCAACGGGTTCCAGGCCTTAGTGCCACAGCATAAACTAGTGTTTGCATGTGGGCTGTGCCTGGGGAGGGGTCTTAATCTTGGGTGAAGCAGCTCCTTTTAGCTGAAGACAATTCCTTTGGATGGACTCAGCTGTGAGCCATCAACCGGGTACACTCTGCTGCTGGAAGAATGCAGTTTGTAGTTTTGGGGGCCACATAGGTAGTTTGAATTTCTTTCCTAACCTTACTAGATGACTAGCTTGTGGTTTTAAATTCTCAGTGATGACAACATTTTCTCCTCTACCCAGAGGCAAGTCCAAGATACAAGTTTCCCTGCTCTCTCCTTTCACAAGGCATGTTTTTCTAGTCATGTTTCCACTGAGGTTGTTATCTTTACGGCTTTCTCTGAGGGTCTCTGAACTGAATCCCACCTTGCTCAGACTCTGGGGCATCGGGAATTATCAAGGTGCCCCTCAGCCAGGGAGCCCCTGGCCTCAATGGTAATTTATCCCAGTATCACTGGCTTCTTAGATTTAACCTTACTCTATCGCCACCCCACCTATGCATATTAAAAGATACACCACACACAAACATACATATTCCAGTATTACTAAGTGTTTCATACTGGAAAGTGATTTCAGGATAGTTAGCAAAACAAATTATGCTGGTAGATAGATTCCCAGGTGAATTTTACATACATTCAAATTTCAACAACACTAAACTAATATGTGCCAACGGCTATCAGTCCACTGGGGTCCAAATCTTTTTAGTTTCAAGTATCAAAGTCCTTCCATATTGTCCTCTCTGATAATCACAGCTAAACCTGTTTTATACATGTAGTCTACGTAATTTATAAAACATTTATCACAGGCTACCTTATATTACAATAATAAGGTAAGGTGTTATTTGTGTTTTATGCACCCAACTAGATTACACATCTTTGAAGCTTGTTCCTTTAGACTTTGTTCCTCCTTTTCTTTTTCCTCTCCACCAGGGACTTTCTATATAGACATCTGTTGAATGAATGGGCTGTTCTCCATAGTGGTAACAGTTTTTTCAGATTGAGTCCTAATCTGACATACTACAAGAAAGAACTAAATTGAAGCATCATATAACGATTTGACACAATATATCGCAAGTCCTCGAGACATAGTGAAGATAACATCTTACTGTAAGAAATTCATTTAATGGCAGTGTTACATTTTATTCCTTTTTCCTCTCTGACCTGTGCTAGTAGGAAGAGAGGAAATTCTCAAACCTTACAATGGAAGTCAATTTCAGAAATTGAATAGATGATGCAGTTTACAAAATACCATTGCAATTCAGCTCAGCAGATATTTATTGACCATCCATTATGTGTGAGACACCATGGTTTCAACCTCTTGAGAACATTTCTTTTATATAGTGAAGTACGCCAGTGAAGCTTTGTAACAACTGTGTGTTTTTCTTTCCTCTGCTATTAAAATAGTGCAGCAACAAAAGAGAAGGGGAAAAAAAAAGAATACAGTCATCACTTCTGCCCAACTTTAATCCAAGAGTGAGGTCTAAATCTTCACGTCCTAAGCAAACTGCCACAGGGAGCTTCTTCACTTCCTAAGTGTTTTATATTGCAACTATAAACCATGACCGAAGAGAGGAGAATCCATTTAGCTCTCCAGAGTATTCTCTGCCAAGTTATCTCTTATTTATTGCTTTTTAATGAAATTTTTCATGTACATCAAAACACAATCCTTCAACAAAAGAAATGTTCCTCTGAAACCCAAGCACTTTATAATGTAGAATCTACATATGAGCATTAATTTTTTTTCTAGATGAGATTACCTAACGAATTTCTTGGTGCTTGAGCATGAGTTGTTTGTTTTTTAAGTCAGTGCACATTCTATTATTAACTCTTCCACCAGATATAAGCTCTCAGAAAATTCAGCAAATATTTTAAATGGTTCTATTTTTCTTGACAGTATGAGATGCGTTTAGCTATTGAGCACCCTAAATCTTCCCTTCTGGAAGCACAGGCAGTTTTTTTGTTTTTTGTTTTTTTTTCCAGTGGCCATCAAAATTAAAGAGGTGTTTCGGAGAAAAGTATTCTAGAAAGAAAGAATGCCAATATGTGTTTTCTCACCTGCAAAGGCTTTGATTTAACAGTACATGTGTTTATTCCATTATTCTTCCTTATCTCATTCCTTGAAAATAGCCAAACTAAATAAAATTACTGTTATGTGCAGGGTGCTTTTGGTGACATGGAGGAGACAGCCTGACTCAAACTGGCCTACACAGTAAAGACATTTTTTATATTAAGTAACAGAAAGTCTAGAGGCAGGAGAAGCTCCAAGGTTGGTTGATTCACTAAAACTACTGAAGACCCAGGTTCTTTACGTCTCTACACTCAACAACCCATAGAATCTGCTTCACCCTAAAGCTCATTCCTTTCATAATTGACGGCTGCCTGTAGGAAGCAAGGTTACACATTTCCTTGTTTATGTTCAACAAGAGAGTGAATCTTTCCCCCCCAAACCATGGAGAAATAATTCTTCCCTTAAATTTGGACCAATTTATAACACATGTTTGTCTCCAGACTAGCAAAAGTTGCCGGGGATAGCTAAGCTCTGATTGGCTGACCAAGACTTATTCCTAATGTGGGGATAGGGTGAATATCTGAGCAAATCAGTCCTTTTAGGGTTTAAGAAGGTGGAAAAAGGATTTGGAGAGGCAGCCAAAGGCAGCTACTACAGTCATCTAACCTGATACCTGCTGAAGAACAACACTAGAAATCCCTTTCTACATCCAGATAAATTGTCCTTAGAACTATTAAAAAGGTGAACATGCGTAGCTTGTACCAATATAGAGAACATCTATGCAGGACTTCCTCTGAAATTATTTTCCCTTTTATTTTATATAAAGTATCCTATATCCCCAGCTGCTACTGTAGGAAATAATGAGACCATCTAATATGCGTGTTTCTCAGACGCCAAAGTGCTGCCTGAGAAGAGAAGAAATAGTAAGTCCCAAATCAAGAAACTGATCAATTATTAGATTCAGATACCTATGACAAGGTCAAGATACAAAAACACCAGCAACAGCAACTAAAAAAGGTTAATTGCTATTCATAATAAAATCATATTTTATTGTTTCTGATGTTCATGGTGAAACACCTAGAGAAGCATCTGCTCTCAGCGCTTTAAGCTCTAAAGGACAAGAAAATATTTTCCTGTAGCGCTATTAACAGTAGGTGCTATGTATTGGGAGGCTGTAATAAGGTAGGCATTTCTCAGACAATATCTCACTGGGAATATGGCTGTATGCCCATCGCAGGCTGGAAATGCTGCATCCCTAGCACCTGCCACCATGATGGCACGTACGAGGTCTGGCAATTAAGTTTGTGAACTTCTTGCAACAGTGTTGCTAACCATTTTTTATATCAGAAAGATTATTCATGATGAACTTGTACAAACTGAACAAACAGTTAACCAAGTTTACCATTTGGAAGTGCTGAAAAGGCTGCGTGAAAAAGTTAGACAACCTGAACTTTTCGCCTACACTTCTTGGCTCTCGCATCACGACAATGCACCAGCTCACAGGGCACTGTCTGTGAGGGAGTTTTAGCCAGTAAACAAATAACTGTATTGAAACACCCTCCCTACTCACCTGATCTGGCCCTCAATGACTTATTTCTTTACCCAAACATAAAAGAAATATTGAAAGGAAGACATTTTGATGACAGTCAGGACATCAAAGGTAATATGACGACAGCTCTGATGACCATTCCAGAAAAAGAGTTCCAAAATTGCTTTCAAGGGTGGACTAGGCACTGGTGTTGGTGTATAGTTTCCCAAGGGGAGTGCTTCGAAGGTGACCGCAGTGGTATTCAGCAATGAAATATGTAGCACTTTTTCTAGGATGAGTTCGTGAACTTAATTGTTCGACCTCGTACGTAACCCTAATAAATGTGGGCAAATGAAATAATTCTCACAAACAATCTTAAGTAACAATATGTTGGTTTTTTCCCCCCTCAATTTAAGGATAAGGCGTCATTAGTGCTAAATGTTTAAGCAGTTTGGTCAAGGGCACACAGGAAATGGTGGAGCTCAGATTAGAATCCAACATTGATCTCTTCCCTAAGTGAAGCGAAAAAAAAAAAAAAAAAAAAGAATCAGAGAGGATAAATCCAGTAATTCAGAGATAGGAATGAAAAACTGAATTATCTAAAGTTTATATGTTCTTAATACTAGTGCATTTGTTAGGTTTAAAAAGACATGTTCCAGATACATGAGATGATAGAAATTTACTGTAAGGAAATACAAGGAACAATGGGGACTGTCCCCAGATCAGGCCCCTGGAGCCCAAACAATCATTCATGCCAAGAGCATAAAATCTCAAGTGTCTCTGCTCCCTGCTTGAGAATTGTGACATTATGGTATCTTGGCTATGACTTGTATTTATGGCCACTGCTCCTGATACTACTACTAACTGATTTTTTTCTTGATGTCTCAAGTGCAAACTCCCAAAGACAGGATCTGACTGGATCAGCTATCAGTCACTGTTCAGTAGAATGAGCCTGATGGGGAAGGATTCACTTGTCATTCCACTTTACGGTCCAGTGACTGCCTTAAAGTTGGGTATCAAATTAGATGGGGTCCCAGGGGAAAGAGTGACACACAGTACACCAAACAAAGGACTCCTCAACAGAAGCCTGCGGATAAGACATACAATCAGAGTCTGCCCAGGATGTCTGCTACACATAGTCTCCTCTTGAAGGAATCATATTCATTCTCCCATTCAACGTACAAGAACATGGATGACTGAGCGGATGCCGTCAGGAACCCTCAACATATAGAAAAGGGATAGAGTGAAAAAATGGTAAAGATGTGAAAATGTAACAGTAATATCAAGCATCTGCTTAGGCCATATTATGTGTCAGGCATTACTCTAAGCACTTGACCTGTACACTCATTTAAGCCTCACGATAACCCATGACTTAAGTACCAGTTTTCCCAATTTATAGTCAGAAGGACTGAAGCACAGAGAAGTTGAAACTTTGCACAAGGTCACACAGTTGGTACCAGAACTTGCTTCCAGGGTACCATATGTGCTTGAATACCCTGTCATTTGATTTAATATAGATAACTGAGCTTTGTAGACAGGAAAAAGAGGGAACTTCTAGGTGCCAAACATTTGGGGGGGGGAGGGGACAAAGCTAAGGAGGAAAGGAAAAACTCATTCCTCATGGTCCTGGAAGTCAGGACTTTGAAAGGGGCCCTCACGGCTGAGGCTGGCAATGGGACAAGTGAGAGCTAGAAGCAAGTCTCCACAGGAAGCAGGGAGCCTCAAGATGTCAAGAAAACTCCATCTTGCAACTGGAAAAAACTGAGGGAGGTTTTAGTCCACTAGGGATTTTTGGGAGCGGGATCCCAGTACCCATGAAAAGCAGGTACCCCAGGTCCCTACTACCATATTTCCCCCAAAATAAGACCAGGTTTTATATTAATTTTTGCTCCAAAAGACACATTAGGGCGTATTTTCAGGGGATGTCTTATTTTTTCATGTATAATAATCTACATTTATTCAAATACAGTTATACTTTATTTAGGTTTTTCTTACATTTTCCTCTGGAAGCCAAGTATTCTCAATGATCTCCTTTATGCCAATCCATTAATAAATATTTAATAAGTGTCTATGCAAAACACACTGACAGTTTTGATTGTTCTAGACTAGAGCTGTGCTTACCAACCTGTCCTCATCATGACACAACTAGAAAATGATAATACCTGTCTGGCACACCTGAGGGAGAGGTCACCACCACAGACGACTCCCTGGCTGATAGCGTGACACCTCGAGTCTTCTTAGGCAATTTAGGATCTTGACTGAGAGACCCTTAGAATGTGTTCAACTAAAATTTCAATTGCAGTAAAATTTTAATGGCTGCAAAAATTGATTTAAAATCATTATCACTTTAAAATTGTTATAGCCATCAGTGTCGCATGGCAGACCTGTAAGCAGCCGTTGGCCCCCCAAATTGGGTCCCACCTGCCAGTGGGTAAGCTCTGTATTAGAGAAGTAAGAAGTTCCATAGAAACCAGGAATGTTCTATAGTGTATGTATTCTATATATCCTCTCATTGAAAGTCACACTCCTTTTAAGCATTAAGTTTTAAAACAAGACTGGTTTTTTCTTCTGTCATCAAGAATTTTGTTTCTGGGTATCTGCTCTGAGGTATTCATGAAAGTTCTTATTCCTGCTGCTTCTGTGTTTTTGGCCTTTCCCTGCTTACGTGTTGTGTTTGCAATCTTCAAAAGCTGATGAAAAAAACAAATCGTTTTAAGATGGGGAAAGAGACCAGTGTAATCAGAGAGTAACAAGAATCGGATAAAATACTTGTTGGCCAGTCCCAAGTTTTGTTTTTTCTTGTAACATGCAGAGGCAGTGTTTTAAAAGGTAAAACGAGATGGCTAAATCTTTATTTTTGAAAGGTAAATATCACCATTTTTACTATTTCTTACAGTGATAAGGTGATAAGAGTTGTCCCCAACACAAAAGAGGAAGCATACACACTGAAGAAAATATGCCACCAACTTAAGGTAAGAGAATGTCCACTCACGTATTATTGTGCTTAGATTGTGTTTACAAGGCTTTGCTGACTGGGGTTGAATAACTGGAATCAATTAGACAAAGGGAAGACAATTCTAAGAGATGACTTGGAAGAGCTTTCAAAAGGTAGGTAAAGTTATTCAAAATATTGTTGTACCAGCGGTGTCCAAAAAATGTATACACATAACTTGTATTCCTTTTTTGTTATCATATATTGAGTATTACAATTTTAATACAGTTTTTTCCTTTCTTAAAATGTGTGTAGATTTTTTGGCACCCTCTGTATATCTGACCCATTATCTATATACTAGTTCATTTATTTAATTTCCATCTCCCTTAGTAGGATGCAAGCTTCATGAGAGAGGTTGTGTATTTCCTTCATTGCTGTATTCTAGATGAGTCTCTGGAACATCCTACAAATGCAGTAAATGTTTTGTTTTTTAATGAGTGACTGAATTGAATTTATAATTTTCCCTCTTGAAAATCTTCACTTTCCCCCTCTGAAATCCTCCTGCTGCTCATCTAGACCTTTTCCTTCCAGTTAAACCCTCAAGCAGAAGTGAGTTGAGGAAACTGCAAGCTAGAAATTGAAGTTAATTAATTTTGCCATGTTTCAGTGAGTTGGATTAGAGCAGGGGTGTCCACACTGCGGCCCGCGGGCCAACTGCGGCCCATGATCCATTGTTAATTGGCCCGCAGCAAATTCCAAAAATATATTTAGTTTTCTTAAGTAAACCAGGTGAGGCAATACGTACTTCACCTCGAGTGAGTGGCCCGGCTGTTGGTGTATTTTACCACATATGGCCCTTGGTAAAAAACGTTGAAAAAAGTTTGGACACCCCTGGATTAGAGAATTGTTTTGGCAAAGATTGAAGGGCTCTGATTGTTTAGTCTTTGATGAATTCTATGGATTTTAGAGTTAGAGTTGCTCATCTCCCTGTTACTGCATATAATTGAGTGTTGTGAGTTTAGCTAAAAAGTTAGGAGGAGAAATATGGTGAGGGGCTCTGTTCCATGCCTACCAAGAAGAGGAGCGAGCCCGTAAAATAGGTGGTGGTTTAACTTTATCTTCATGGATAGCAAAGCAGATTCCCAAAGAGGCCTCATTAATCTTCAGTGGGATGGAAAAATAGGTGTCCCTGGAGAAAGTGATAGGAGAAAAGGAACGGACTTAGTGGCTTCTGGAAACATTTGTAGTTATCAAGTTTTTGCTCTTCTATTTTTGGTTTGGTTTTTCTCTTTGCTATCATCCCTTCAAATATTGGACGTATTTGCAAATGAAGTTTTGAACTTCTAGTTTATTGGTTTCCTTTCTTCTTCCTCATTCCCTAGCCCTGCACACGCAATGTCTAATTTAAGGTTGGTGTCTCATTGAAGGGCCAAGAGTGGGGATGCAGGAGCTCATCCCCAAATCACTGTGATTTGTATCCAATGCCAGAGAGACTGTGTCACCAGGCATCTCCCAAACCTCCTCTCCTTCTCAAAGGAATCTCTGCTTCTGGATACAGACATTAACCTTCCTCTGTCATGTACATTCATCAGCCCCATTACAGCCTTTTCAGTTGCAATATCTGAACACTGTCTAAACAACCCACCAGGGACTCAAAAGTTGCAAGTAGAAGTTTCCATACCCAGTGCAACTGTGTTTTAGATATACCACTGGAAAAATAAAATAGCCACTTTGTACCTTGAAGTCCAGTATTTCAGGGGACAAAGATTCTGAACCAAACATTGGAAAAAATAATTTGTCAAAGGATTTGACAAGAGATTCCCAATATGTGAATATATGTATTCGCATGGTAGGCATGTTATGAAAATAAAATTGCATAGTTATATATGTGCTGATCACTTGCCATTATCAAAAGCAGTAAGATTACATCAGTGAAGACTGTAAGGGTTACTTAAAAACTCTTGTAAATCATAGTAGAAGGAACCAAAAGCTGTCGAGTATAGCTAGAACTGTGAACACTCATGGTAACGCATTTATATTGAGCCCTTTTTTTGTATACACTTAAAGACAAAACATTCCTGTATGCTGTATTCATTTAGTCCTTAAGCAAAGGTAATGAACCGGGGGAGGAAACGGTTTGGATGTGAAGGAGCTTAGAGGACAACTGAGAGAAGGGAGGAAAAGGGGGCTGGTGAGGAAGAGGGGAGTGGAGTGAAGCAATGAAAGGGAGTTACTGTTAGAATGTTGGTGATGCACTCGCGATTCCCGTCTACAGAGAATTACATCCAGTGTGTCCCAGTCAAGAGCTGAGCTCTTCCTATAAGCTGCCTCATGTTAACAGCTCTGTAAGGTGGGTGTTCTTGTTACTGCTTTGTGACAGGTGAAGAAACTGGCAGAGACAGAGGTTAAGTAATGTGCCCTGGGTCACAGTGTGGAATTGGAACACGTGTCTAGACCGTGCCAAGCCCTCTAGCAGCCAGGCGAGGCTGCCTCTGACCTCCAGCCTGTTTACCCTGACCATCCATCTTCACGATGGAGAGGATGAAGGCCAAGTGCGCTGGGCAGTCGAGCCTAGACTCGTGAACATCATGATGCTTTCATCTGCTTTATTCCTTGAGTCACCACCACTCCCACCCCCAGGGTCAGTGACTTGCAGGAGAACTCTCACAGCTCAACCTATAGTCCTATCCACAGCAATGACTTATCGTCAGAAAAGGACCCAAAGCAGAATCAGCCAAGAGAATGGCACGTGGGTTGAAGTCCTGGAGAAACCAGGCACAAGCTTCCAAGAAGTATCTCGCAGTGGAGGCACACGGCGTGTTCTTAATTCCCCCAGCAATGAGTTGTGATAACACATGTGGCATATTGTCTGCCAGGGAAGCTCATTAGCGACTTAGTGCTCAGGGTTTTTATTGGGGCCTAGTCACATCGGCCCCCTCTGTCTGGCACATGTCAGAATTCCGGACTCCCAGAAGGGAAGCAGTTGTTCAGCATGAACTATATCGTTTGCACACACAGTTCAGGCACAGTGAAGCCACTTTTCTCAGTTAGGGTCCCAGAATCTAAGTTCCCGGATTCCAGTGAAGGGCCCATCTTGCAAGCAGGCCTTTCTTTAGTAAAAGGCAAAAGATTTATACGATCTGAAGAGAAACCAGAGTATTACAAGTAGACCTTTCGAAGGATAGCAGTTTCGTCTCTGCTATGTTAACTCTTTTCTGCACATTTCTTCATTTCCTTTCACTAAAGGAATTGCTTTATTGAAACTGAAGTTTGAGGCATGGCACTGAAATAAACATCAATCTAAAAGCATCATGTTAACGTGATGTCATTTTAAATGTAAATGATTTCATCGAGTGATCCCTTTGCTCTACTGAAAGCAGCAATTTTGGCCAGGCACAGAAAGCGGCGTGCAGAGAAGAAAGAATACGACTGTCTGTCATCTTATGCCCTGTGGAGCTGGTGGGACAGAATTAGCGTCATTGTTAACAGCTCTTTTGCACACCCTGTACCCTGCCTCCAAGGGGCAGGGAGGCGGGTTTGCCAGGAAGCCTTTAGTTGCCTTTTCCCCTAAAGCGCAGTGTGGTAGACAGAATTCTAAGATGACCCCAAGATTTCTTCCCCATGCTGTGCATGCCCTCCTCTGGATGTGAGTGGGACCTGTGAGTACAAGGGGATAGTCATTCCCTTGATATGTTATGTGGCAGAAGGAAGATGACCTGGGGTAGGCCTGACCTGATCAGGTGAGCCCTTTCAAAGAGGAGAGTTTTCTTCAGCTGTTTACAGAGAGAGCAATCACAGAAATGCTCCTACTGCTCTCAGAGAAGAAGCAAACTGCTGTGAGCGTCCCTGGGAGCTACATGGTCGGAATGCCCATGGCCTTTAGGAGGTCAGAGCCATCCCCAGCTGATATGGAGGCAGCAAGTATATGGAGATGTCAGTCCTACAGCCACAAAGGACTAAATTCTGCCATCACCACATGAGTTTGGAAGATGACTCTGAGGTCCAGATGAAATCACAGCCCAACTGGCTCCTTGATTTGAACCCAGTGAGACGGTGAAGAGAAAATCCAGCCAGCTGTGTCTGGACCTCTCACTTACAGGACTGTGAGATGACGTTTTAAGCTGCTGTGGTAATTTGCTCTGCGGCAGTAGAAAACTGATACACACAGTAAGGTAACAACCCTGCATCTTGGTTTTTGATGGCTCTTAGTTTAATAGCATATATGAATGCTTTAAGTTTTCTGATTTCACTGGCAATCACCAATGAGCTTTGGAAAAGTGAAAAGTGATTAGACTACATGCTTAGGCTATAAATTCACAACGTCTTATCTGAAACATGAACAAATGCAAAATGTATGTTCGACGTTGAATAGAATCTGAGAAGGTACAAAGCACAGTTAATTGGATATGGAACTGCTGTTACAAAGCTGGTTACTTTCCTAATTAAATGTTACAGTTTAGTAGAAGAATGAAAACAAGAAAGTTAAGCAGAAAACCATACCCCAAGAGAACTGGATTGAGAAAGCACCAACCAATTAAATTAAATTGTTAATTAAGAGCACAGCCACGATTTAAATAATGTTATGATGGATGGGGGACAGTTTGCAGGTGAGTAAAATTAGAGTCTGAACACCACGTCCTGCTACATTTCTTCACAAATGCTTTCTTTGTGCTCTGAAGGAATAGAAATGGATCTACGTAAGCTCATAGACGAAATTTCTACTACGGAACTGATACATCCTTGTTGAAAGAAAAACTAATGGGCTTCGATTTCCAGTTTTCTCAGCAGAGAGCTATAGAGAAACTGTCCTGTATCCAAAAGTTTGTAATTTACTTCAAACGAAAACATAGCCTCACAGTATCAGTTGATTTGTCAGGTACCACTGAGTGACATGTCAAGAGTCATGAAATTCCATGGGGAACTTTTTGCACCTCGTAGGAGGAAGGCTTCATCCCTTCGCCTGTGCTTGGATGTGAAATTCACTGCCGCCTTTCCCAGGTGTGACCTCCCTCCTCAGCATCGTTCTGTCGTTGACGGTTCCCTACTCTAATACTGCAGAGTCATACACCTGGGTCTACAGTAGCTTGGGAACACCTATGGTCCCTAGGTGCTGACGAGCTCAAACATCCCACTGGATGGATGAATTTATTGGGAAACTCGTGAGGAAGAAGATGGGTGACAGAGTTCATGCTGTGCAAGTTACTGTTCCCCATTTTCCTTAGAAACTGATTGCTAGGATTGCTTGATCATGGCTGTGGTGGGCAGAATTCTAAGATGGTCTTCAAGACTCTTGGCCCTGGTATACACACACCTTTTCCCAGGTATTTTATCAAACACTAATCTAGGTACTGCTGTAAAAGGATTTTGAGGATGTAAGTTGGGTCCCAAATCAGTTGACCTAAAAAAGGTATAGTATCCAGGTGGGCTGACCTAATCAGGTGACCCCCTTTAAAAACAGAGTGTTTTCTCCAGCAGCTGGCCAAAGAGAAAACCAGACAGATGCACTCCTGCTGGCCTAGAGGAACTCAAACATCCATGCTGAGAACTGCCATGTAGCAAGAGGTTGTAGGAGGCCTCTCGTTGCTGAGAGCTGTCCCGAGTGGACTCGAAGGCAAACAGGGAACTCAGTCTTACAACCACAAGGAAATTAATTTTACCAGTAAACAGTGGGACTGTGACAGGATCCTGAGAATCAGATGAGACCACAGCTCAAGCTGACACCTTGATTTTAGCCCCGTGACACCTTAAGCAGAAAATCAAGCCGCTTCTGACCTATAGAAATAGTGCAAAATAAAATTGAGCTGCTGCATTTGTAGTAATTTAGCCATAAAAATCTAATAAAGTGGTCTTAACCAGCGATTTAGTGAGCTAGCTGAAGATATACAAAAGCATTATGAATGATATTAAAAGATAAAAGCGATGAAGAGATCAAAACTTATGATCTTTCAATATATTTGGGGCAAGAAAAAGCATTTTCATTTTTTTGTTAAAGGTTTTGTAAATAGTGAAGCAACATTACATTTGACTTCCTTGGCAAGGTTTTTGAAAGAGAGAAAAAGCTGCTTACAATTCAGGCCGATGTCCAAATTCAGTTATGGGTTAAATTTCAGGAATATAAATTTCAGACATAGCATGACATTTTCTCCCTCTTTATGGCTAATGGTAATTAGTAAACTCAATAACAAAAACATACGAAGAGAAACAATACAATATATGGGGGATAGTGGGGTGGAGGGAAGAACTACATTAGACACATTCTTTCAAAAGTAAAAAATCTACGGTATTATGGTTGCCCCAGTTATCCTTTATTTAATTTACTAAAGTAGATTGACAACATGAGTGTGGCATTTTGTTTCCTTTCTGTTTGCAAGGCTTTTCAGATTTGATGTTAAAACAGTCTGCTTTGAGACTAGTTTTTGAACTTCAGAAGTAGTAGTTGCTCTTATTGGCTGGTAGTAACTGGCCATTCCTAAAGTAGTATTTGTAACTGGATAATGTAAAAGGTCAGGTCCACCAGAGTCTCTCCTAGAAGATAATTCCAACTGGCTCATTCATGCAGCTTCCATCACCTGTCTTTGCTTCACTCTCTTGTCTGGTGGTTGGCAGACTGTGGACTGGGATGACGGGAAAACTGGATGACATGTCTCTTGTCATCTAGCTGGCTAGCCTCGCTTATTAACTCAAGGGTCACAGAGATCCAAGAGTGAGAGAGAGCAAACATACAAAGCCCATTCAACCCAAGCTTGGAACTCCGAACTAACATCACTTCCATTACATTCTACCAGCCAAAGGAAGTCACAGGGCCATCCCAGTTTCAAGGGATAGAAAAAAAGACTCCAGTTCTTGATTGCAAGGTGTGAACACAGACATGAAAAGAATTTGTGGTCATTTTTTTATAACCCACCACACCTCCTATTCCCCACCCCACTCCAAGCCCCCACCCATACAGTCATTCCAATCTGTCGCCAAATCTAAGTGGAAGATGGCAGCTCCCTAACTTCTCTGCATTGTCATGGTCACAGCCTTAGTTCTGGCCCTGACTGTCTTTAGCCTGAATTGCACCCATCTCCAAATTGCCTGTCTGTCACCTTACATAAGACTCTTGTTTGTTCTCCATACTTTAGCCAAGGTGCTCTTTCTGAAATGAAAAATGGACCATGTTACATCTCTACTCAAAACATTTTTATGTCCTCCATTGTCAACAACAGTAATTCCCAGCTCAGATTGCACATTGCATTACCTACAAAGCTTTTGATAAAAGGCCAATGTCTGGCCCCACTGCCAGACATTCAGACTCCATTACTCAGGTGAGATTTGGTTGTTAGTGTCTTTTTAAAAGCTCCATAGGTTAAATCCACAGGTAGCCAGGGGAGTGAACCACTGGCCTCAGGTATAGACTTCAAGCTCTTTGGCATGACACATAGGGCCCTTCAAAACCACACCCTGCCTGCCTCTTGAACATTTCTCAGCATCCACTGCTATCCTTGACTCAGTGTTCAGTACCCCAGCCATGCTGACCCCATGGTGGTTTCTCTCCTAAGTGCCTCCTCTCACGCTCCTCTTCCTGGAATGTTCTTCTCTGTCTTTGCCTACCTTTGCCTACACTAGGCTAAAGCATCAGGTTCTCCTGGAATTCTTTGACTTTCACAGAAGTCTACAGACAGTTATGTCTTAGCATTTCTGTCACTTTGTGCTTACAGTATCTTTTCTCCCCCAACCCATCAACCCATCTCCAACAGAATGAGTTTCTTATAGATCTGAAACTTTGTCGATCCCTGGATCATGTGTGGTGAATAGGGAGACATGGATGGAAGAGAAAGGAATGACTCTTCAGCTGGTGCTAAAAAAGGCTGGTGTGCACAGTCAGGCCCTTCCCCCAGGAGCACAGCCCAGCCGAGACTTAGAAGCGACCATCACTCCTCCTTGACCCACCCGTTGGGGTTGCTTTTTTAAATGTTCTTTACAGGTGATTTCACCTGGGAAAATACCAAAGATTGGAGAGTGTAATTTGTGCTTTGTCACATGTGAATCTCACCACTTCCACTTTTAAAGGACATTACCATGTGATCAAGAACAGGGGGATAGACGCAGTTCCTTTTTCAAAGGCAGAGACGGGGCTTCTTGATGACTGAGAGGTTTTCTATCAAATGTACAGATTATACTTTGATGCTGTTTCTTGAACCCATGAACTTACAACCACCTTTGCATATCCATCAGATATAGCCACAGCCACGCAGGCTGCTTGATTAAAGAAGTTTCCTGATTTCTACCATAATTTTTTTCCCTAGCTGCATAAATGTGCAGTGATTTCCCCTGCCTTCCTTGGTTTTAGAGGTCATTGTTGGTGAGAAGGATGGAACCTGAACCACAATCTTTTTTAGAGAAATGGGTTCAGTCTTAATGGCTGATATCAAGGCATAAGCGTGTAAATGAGTGTCAATGACCTAAAGAGATTAACTGTCACCATCCAAATGCATTTGTTAAATAATTAACCAGGTGAGGTCTTGTAAGGTCAAATGTGGAAATCTCTAGAGCATGACCCCTAGTGCTATACTTCTTGGGTTCATATCCAGACTTTTCCATGTCCTTGTACTATATGTCTGCAGTTTACCTAATTTCTCTATTTCCTAATACCTCCATTTCCTGATCTGCAAAGTAAAGACATGCAGAAAGAGTTTATCTTTCCCACATTTGTGCTAACCTATAGTTTAGAACACATACCGGGGGTGTCAAAAAAAATGTATACAAGTAGACACTTTGGTCAACGTTGTTCAAGCAGTAGTTCGCCATCATCAGACGTGTCTGGACGCTAGTGGTAACCACTTTGAGCACCTCTTGTCATTGCAGATGTCAAACGTGACTTGTATTCATCTTTTGCTATCAGTATATTTTGAGCATTATAATTTTAATACAGTTTTTCTTTCTTAAAATCTGTATACATTTTTTTGGCGCCCTCTGTATATCTATACCGCAGCTATTGGTATACATGTTGTCTTTCTCACCAGGTTGGGAACCCCCTGATAACAAAAACAAGACTACTTACCATTCTTCTTTGGGGTAAATCAATGTCTGACTCATCTTTGTTTCCCTGGTGCCTGCCAATAGTGACCACTCAACAAATCTTGAATAAATGATCAAATGTAATTCATTTATCTATCTACTTGCCTATGGTTATAATAGTTGAGCAACTGATGCAACTTGGATGCCAACCAGGAACAGGTTGAAAATGTATTCAGTCATACACAAGATCAAAAAAACAAAAATCTAGGTAGAAATGAGAATCATAGAAGGATGGGTTACGGGAGTATCAAGGAATAGGCCAGGGTGTGAGGTGGGGAAAATTATCCGTCTCTTCAATTACTAAAGAAGTTTCTATGGAGGAAGTACGAGCAAGTAGGATTTCTGTAAGAGCTTTATGATGTTTTGTCAGAAAACTCGCTCTAAGATCTGCATTTTTCTGTGAGAGCCTCGTGTAACTTTAAGATTGTGCCTTCAGATGTTGGCTAACTCAATGAATACAATAATGCTAATTACCAGAATATTTTAATTTGAAGGTCAGAGTTCAGGTGTTCTGACTAGGAGTCAATTTATTTTGTGTTATCAAAACTCTTATCGTTTTAAGCCTCTGACATACTACTAACAAATCCATTCCTTTCTTATAACCTAAAAGGGATGCCTTTGTGGCAGTTCTCTGTGCCCTAAAAAAAAAAAAGATTCAGAGCAACTTTTGCATTTTCATCAGCCAAAACCACAAAGACTTTGCTTGATTAAAGAAATTTCCTGTTTTCTACCATTTTGTTTTTTCTAGCTGTATAAATGTGGTAAGATTAAAATTCCCATGGTCCCACACATAGATTTGTTGGATCTTTGCCTGATAATTGCATTTGCTTTGAGGCTATCTGATCATGAGTGTTCTATTCTCTCACATTTCTGTTACATTTTGAAAATGGACTGTGAGCTTAGCTAGCTAAGAGTCAGCATCGTATTCTTGAGAGAGAAGAAAGGAGAAGGTGCAGATTACGGACCATTATCTAGCATTGTAAAGATGGTGAGCCAGTGGCAGAACACTTTGTTCAATGGTGCTCAAGCAGCAGTTCGCAGTAATCAGAAGTGTCTGGATGCTGATGGTAACCACTTTGAGCACCTCTTGTCATTGCAGAAGTCAAACGTGACTTGTATTCATCTTTTGTTATCGGTCTGTATTGAGTATTACAATTTTAATAGTTTTTTCCTTTCTTAAAATGTGTATAAATTTTTTTGGCACCCTCTGTATATGTACCTGTATCTGCAATATGTATGTATATATGTAACACATGAAATTACACTCTTACATATAATGACTCCTTAGTCAAATCCAAGTTGCAGAAAGTACAATGATGTTAAAATACTACAAGGTAATGTAGAGTATTATGATGATAATTCAGATAAAAATTTTCTTTGAGGTGATTTTCACCAGATCCATAAATTGCACTAATTTGATTTTAATAATGTTACATGATACTGTACAGTGACCCTCATACTTTTAAAAATAACATTTAAAAGAGGACTTGTTATGATAATATTTTCTACTTTTGCTTTTCTTTTATTGGCGATAGAGACTATCTATACACGTGATGTGTTAAACATAGGAAAGGATTTGTAAAGAGTAGCCTGAAACCTCCCTTAGCTCATCATCTAGAGAAAAATGTATTTATTTAGAAACAAAAATTATTTTTTAAAAAGTAAAGTGGGTGTGTGATCTTTTTAATGTATTATTAATTCTGTTTGCTAATATTTTGTTGAGGATTTTTGCATCAGGAATATTAGTCTGTAATTTTCTTATAGTGTCCTTGTCTGGTTTTGGTATCAGGATAATACTGAGTTTGGAAGTGTTCCTGCCTCTTCAATTATTTGGAAGAGTTTTAGAAAGATTGGTATTAATTCTTCTTTAAATGTTTGGTAGAATTCACCAGTGAAGCCTTTGGTCCTGGAGTTTTGTTTGTTGGGAGGTTTTTGATTCCTAATTCAGTCTCCTCACTAGCAATTAGTCTATTTACATTTTCGATTTCTTCATGATTCAGTCTTGGTGGATTGTATATTTCTAGAAATTTATCCATTTCTTCTAGGTTGTCCAGTTTTTTGGTATATGATTGTTCATAGTAATCTCTTATGATTCTTTGTATTTCTGTGGTATCAGCTGTAACATTTCCTCTTTCATTTCTGATTTTATTTATTTGCATCCTTTCTCTTCTTGGTGAGTCTAGCTAAAGGTTTGTCAATTCTATTGATCTTTTCAAAAATACAGCTCTTAGTTTTATTGATCTTTTCTATTGTCTTTTTAGTCTCTATTTAGTTCTGCTCTAATCTTTGTTATGTCCTTTCTTCTACTAACTTTGGGCTTAGCTTTTCTAGTTCCTTGAGGTACAAATTTAGCTCGTTTATTTGGAATCTTAATGTAGGTGTTTATCACTATGAACCTCCCTCTAAGTTAAGAGGATAGATCTTAAGTTCTCATCACAAGAAAAAAAAATTATACTTATGTGTAGTGATGGACGTTAACAAGACTTATTGTGGTAATCATTTTGCAGTATGTACACATATTGAATCACTAGGTTGTGCACTAATAAAATGTTATATGTCTATTATATCTCAACTTTTAAAAAAATGGTTGCTTTTTTAAGTGCAAATTCCAAGAATCTCAAGTATCAAGACATGAAAGAAGTTTTTGTCTATTTTTGATGCTATAACAGGGAGGAGTAAATTTACAGGAGTAAATTCCCGTCTACATTTTAATATGTATTTGGTCCCCAAATCAAGTTCAACACAATGTATTATTTTAAAATACATGTCAACAAATTATTTTATCCTTATATTCAGCATTTGTTACTTGCTATATAGGAAGGTCAAAGTTTTGTTTGTCCATATTACCAAAGACTGAATTTAAAAAGTAATTTCATAATACATAAACTTAATATCTGATCCAGAATAAAATATTTAACCTAGAAAATATAACTTCAGTAATGCAGATCTGGTAATTTGATCCAACACTCCCATTCAAGACAACTAACTCAGCATTTAAAAATAAACATTTTCTTTAAAAAAATCAAAAAGCAAACAAGATGGTAAGGAATTACTGTGTGAAAGTCAGGAGAAGATTAAATCCAGAGAGGTAAACGCAAAGTTTGTAGCTAGTTTGGCTCTGGAGGTATTTGCTGGCCCAAAGTGACAGCTAAGTCTAAGCGGCCATTTTAAGCCTCACAGGGCTTACCAATGATAAAGACACTGCTAAAGCATCTGGTGCTTTGGGTCAGGATGCTAAAAGATTGATCCTAGGAGTAAGGATGAACCAGGTATACATACATAGCCCTGCCTTGAAACATCTGAATGGTCCAGAAAATCTCACATTCTGAATTTCAGTCAAGGTGATCTGAGATAACTAGTTTCCCCAGAAGACAAACAAAAATCTTCTCTGAAAGAGAAAACAATCCCAAGCCTCAAATTATTTCTATAAATAACTTTAAAAATACTATGTCCACACAAAATCAAAGAGAGACAAATATATGAGATAATAAGTAGCATGAACTTGACCCAAAGCAAAGGAACAAAAACAGATCTACATGGTTCCAGATAATGGTGCAGCATTTAAGCTTACTGTGCTCATGGAAATACAAACCTGGGCTTTAAAAATGTCAGCAAGAAACTATATAAAGTGATACGGAGAACTGAAAACATAGAACTGAAAAATACAAAAGCCAGAATTAAGAACTCGGGAGATAGGTTTAACAGCAGATTAGGTACAGTACAGTAAAGAGAAAATTGATAAAATGAACAAAAGAAAATGCCCAGAGAGAAGCATGAATAAACCAAACAATGAAAATATAAAATATAGGATAAGAAACACAAAGGATACAATAAAAATACCTAGCATAATTAATTGGACTCCCAGAAGGGAATGGAAACAAAAAAATAAATAAATAAAAAGCAATATTTGGAGAGGAAGTACGTAGTCTCAGTTGATGTTCCCTCAAGATACTTATTAATTTCAAAGGCAAAAATAAAAATCAGTCACCTGCCACATTAACCAAATGATTATGCTTCACATCACCAGTAATGGAATAAGTTAGCATCATGTGCTTCCTGAAAATATGTACTGTGAATACACTATCACTTCTGTAAAATTCCTGCCAAAAAAAAAAAAATGCTTACTCTGAATCTAATCATGAGAACATATCAGACAAACCCAAATTCTTCAAAATAATTGACTTGTACTCTTCCAAAATGTTCAGATCATAAGACAAAGAAAGACTAAGGAACTCTTCAAAATTAAAGGAGACTAAGGACAGATGGCAACTAAATGAAACGGTGATCCTGAGTTGGATTCTGGATCAGAAAGAGAATATTAGCGGGATAACATGCAGATCTGAATAAAGTTTATTGATTAGAGAATACTATTTTCTAGACTTTTCTTCTGATTTTTAAAATTGTTATGGTTATGTAAGAGAATATCCTTGACTGGGAAATACAATCAAAAGTATTTTAAGGTTATTGGGTATAGTCTCTGTAACTTAAAATACCAAAGCAGTGTTGAGAGGGAGAGAGCGAGAAGAGAGAGAGAAGAAAGAAAGGAAAGGAGAGGAAAGGAGAGGAAAGGAGAGAAAGAGAGAAAGAAAGAAAGAAAAAGAAATTCACACCTAAATATAGAGTACACTGGACAAAAAGAAAGTTTTAAAGCAGGAAGGAGACAATAGGAATGGAATGGGAAATGTAACCTATTTTCATTCAATGGAGCGAACAGATTAATAGCTAATTTCTGCACAGAAGCAATGGAAGCCAGAAGTCAGCGGACTGATAGCTTTAATTGGAAAATAGTAAGAACAACGACAATAAATGCTATCAAGTGACAGAACTAAAACAATATTTTTCAAGAGTCAGTTTTGTCTGGGAGAGTTCATCAAGCAACAGTCACTAAAGGAAATGCTAAAGTGTGTTCTTCAAGTGAAGGTATAACTTCCAAACTAAAAACAAAAAGCAAACAAAATAAAAACCCCAGAAAGACAAGAATATTGAGTAAAAGCCTCATAGAACAGGTGAGATAATTAGAAAGAATTTGTTAAATGATAAAAACTACAAATAAAAAAAAGTGATTGCTATAAAAATCAGGAGAACAGTCTCCTTCAGGGGTGCTTTCGAGGCTTTGTTTCTTAACCTCGGTGTGGTTATATAGATTTTTAGTTTGTAATAATTCTTTACACTTGTTTTGGTGTTTTATTTTGCAGCAAAAAATGTCTTTAAAACTTGGCAACACTACATCAGCCTTATCAATACAACATAGAACATAAAAATGATGAAATGGCCCATCTAACGCCTGAAAGACCTCATGAGGTAGGTTTGAGGTTCAGAAAAGGGTTAGAAAAGCTCCCACCCTCCCCCAGTTAAAGGTCTTACTCTGCCTCTCCAGGAAGCTGCTTTCAGAGGTTCATAATATTGAATTTTCTGTCAACTGTAGCCCCACAGCCCTTGCACTGAAATTAAATTTCTATCTATATTCCCCTTTCCTCCATGTCACAGCCGATAAGTCTGTGTACCTTTCTTTCAACGAGGTATACTGTCCATTAGCAAGTGTATAATTTCATTAGCACAAAGTCCTTCTGAATTGAGGTTGCTATGCGACCCAGCACCATTTGTTGAGATAGATTTGATCAAATCCTTTTTAAAAAGCAAATTGATTTTTTCATCTAATTTTTTTGAAAAAAGATTTGATTAAAACCACTTCAATACTCTGCTAACAGGATGGATCTTAAATGCTCTCCCTACAAAAAGAATAAATTAAAGTACAAAAAGCAAAATAAATACACTTAACAGAAATTTTAAAATAGGCTAAACAAAGGAAATAAAACTTTATAAAACTACTGTATTTCTAGCTATCTAATCTGGAGTTTCTCTTTACAAGTCCCAATAATTATAGCATTCCCAATATTAATCTTTAATGTAACTGGTTTCTAATCTCCGTCACTCATGATCTTGAAAACAAATCATATTTGGGGGCTGAGCTAAAGTGAAAACTCAGCAACACTTGACATTCAGACTCAGCAAGCTGCTCTGATTTTGTTTGAGGCTCAATTTCTATGTCAGAGGGCATTTTGAGTTGCCCAGTCACTGAGCATTTCTTTTTTTTTCTTTAAATACAGCTATTTTTAAAGTATTGTTTAAGCAATGGAGGGCTGCAGAATTCCTGCCATGATTTCAATGTAGTAAGTAGGAATTATCTTTACACATATTTTAACCCTCAGGCTTATTTTTCCCTCTCTGTACAAATTTCTCCCTCCTATCCTAAGTTTCCCTCCTTCCATCTCTATTTCAAGTATTTTTCCTTACTTTACTTTTAAGACATTAGATTTTCTGGAATACGAAAACTGGACTATAAATAATGGTCTGGAGGCATTTGAATAATTTTCATGAAGTTACTGAAAGGCAAAACTAATGACAGCCAAAGGGTCTTAACTTTCTGTGTTTTTATCTAGATGACACCTTGCTTCTTTAATACTTTACTTCTGGTTCAAAGTGCTGTGGAAATATTGCATATAAGGAAAGGTTGTGAGTTCAAATTATAAACTGTATGAATTAAATATACCAGGATAGACAGTTAAGTTCGTGAACTCCTCCTAGAAAAAGTGCTACATGCCTCATTGCTGAATATCACCACGGTCACCTTCGAAGTGCTCCCCTTGGGAAGCTATGCACCAACACCTGTGCCTAGTCTACTCATCAAGGCAATTTTGGAACTCTTTTTCTGGAATGGCCATCAGAGCTGTCGTCATATTACCCTTGATGTCCTAAGTGGCATCCAAATGTCTTCCTTTCAATATTTCCTTTATCTTCAGGTAAAGAAAGAAGTCATTGGGGGCCAGATCAGGTGAGTAGGGAGGGTGTTCCAATACAGTTGTTTACTAGCTAAAAACTCCCTCACAGACAGTGCCGTGTGAGCTGGTGTATTGTTGTGATGCAAAAGCCATGAATTGTTGGCAAAATGTTCAGGTCATCTAACTTTTTCACACTGCCTTTTCAGCACTTCCAAATAGTAAACTTGGTTAACTGTTTGTCCAGTTGGTACAAATTCATCATGAATAATCCCTCTGCTATCAAAAAAGGTTAGCAACATCATTGCAACAAGTTTGCAAACTTAATTGTCAGACCTTGTATACGTATATTGCATATTAAGACATATATGCAAATACTGCATGTTAGACTTCCTGATATGATGACAGAAAAGGTGTAAGTGAAGTTATGCTTAAACTGCTTGCTGAGATGCTTACCCAGAGGAAGGCTTAGCTGAAATACGTTGTTAAAACCATCTGTCATGGCAAGAGGAGCAGCACACCGAGAAGGTGGGTAAACAGTCCCATAGACAGCTAGGAAAGAAAGCAAAATCCCCTACGTGGACACTCCAGAGCTGGGACTGAAAAGTGAGGCTGTGGTTTCCTCTGTCAGACCTGGAGCCCAGGGAGCAGCTCCCACGGCAGTTCCTTCTGGATGCTGCGAGAAGTGACCCCCACCCCCACTTGGTGGCTGCCAAGGGGCCCTGTACAGCGGCATACACTTGTATCTATCTTGGTGGGTGGGCAAGTAAGTGGGCATATGGGATGGGGGTTGCCTCTGTCCTTATACCAAAAATGTTGCCCTGCCATTTCCTGTCCCTACTTTCCTGTCCTCAGTCTTTATAGTTTGTTGTGTTCTGGGTAAATGGAAGAGGGAGGAGGATAAACAGTCTTTTAAAAGAAGCTCTTTGCCCTTAGTCTTCAAACACCCTTCAGGCAAACCTTTCTGTCACAGTGATCCTTTATTTGTGTTTTTTAAATTCAACCACAGCTTGACTTGTGTCTTCTTAAAAAAGTGGGGGAAGGGAAGAGGGGACAAACTTTCTGTAAGAGTAAATATTTTAGGTTTGAGGGCCATATGATCTCTCTAAACCACTCAACGCTGACATCCTAGCCTGAAAGAAGCCAGAGACAATATTTAAACAAATGAGCATAGTTGTGTTCCTATAAAACTTTATTTATGGGTGCTCACATATTCTTCCTTTACTGTTTTTTTCTTCCATTGCCATTTAAAAATGTAAAAACCATTCTTAGCTTGGGGCCATACCAAAACAGGCAGCTTGCCAGATTTGGCACTGGGCTGTAGGCAGTTTGATGACCTTTGACTACAAAGGTAAGGCCTTTTTACCCCCAGGATGCTTTCGAATTAAGAATTAATGAAGGTAAATCAACCTATATTATCTGTACTTTGGGATTAAATTAGATATAGGTTTTATATCACTGGAACAGTCTGTATGTGTTTGATATTTATTGTGCTTATAATAAATAAGCACAATAAATTTGACATGATAGAGAATCTTATGGATTAGTTAGTGGGGGTTCCAATTAAAATGTATAATTGATTATAGACGTGATTTTAAGTTGAAAGTTGGGAGGGAGTTTAACTACACTTGTAAACAACAATGGAATGCTTAGACCTTGAGTCTCTATAGTCATAAATTTAATAACATTAACACTGATAAGTTTCACTTATATTATTTAAGTACGTAGGAAGGATTTACTGGTTTAGGTAATAAACTTTTCAGGTATTTGAAGTAAAATCCATTGAATACATCTATGAAACCAATGTAAAATGTTTATACGAATTTGATAAACTAAAGGTTGATTATTATTTAAGGGTGTTTATCCTGGGCAACTTAAATTAATCAAACATTAACCAAAGAACAGGGGGAGGTAACATTCTTATTTTAGATATAGATTTACAAATGGAATAATAAGAGTTGTATGTTACACTTAAAAGTTCATGACAAGGGTGTATCAAATGATACAGCACTACTATAATAAATTCAGGTTTCCTAAAATGCGAGTATCGGGGACTAATCCTTTCTGTGCAAACGCCTCTTGGACTTCAGCACTCACGATAATAAGAGAGACTCAGAAGGAGCACAGAAACAGGAAGAAAACACCAGGTGCAGTCAGCGAGAGCAGTCAATCCATGTTGGCAATCTTGGTGCAGCCCCCTTGGCTGCCAGTGACATTGTACCACATTGTGTTGTGCCCATGGTGTTGCATTGGTTCTTTGTCTCTATAACATGCTCTTGATCCAAAGCAAGGGCCAAGCCAACCCCAACCACCAATGGGTAGGGAAGGTGATGATGTTGCATTTGAGCCCTTTAAGGGAAGAAACCACAAATGTGTTTTAGGTCTTCAGAGTAATGCCTACAAAAACAGCCGATGCCCAGAACTACCTCTGCATAGAAATGTAAAACAGAAAAGTGGTGCCCACCTGCTCCTGCCATTAGCTCAATCCCACATCTTTCCTGAGCAGACTGTAGAACAGAGATCAAATCAGCAAATGATGTCTTGGGTAAAATCTGACCTACCACCTGTTTTCGTATAGCTTTCAAGCTAAAAATGGTTCATATATATATATATATATATATATATATATATATATATATATAAATGGTTAAAAAAATTTTTAAATAATATTTTGTGACACCTGAAAATATATGCAATTCAAATTTCAGCCTCCATAATTGAGCTTGACTGGAATACAGCCACGCCTACCCATGGGCGTTTTGTCTATCCCTGCATTCACGACGGCAGAGTTGAGTGGTTGCAACAGGGACCATAGGGCCTGCAAAACTTAAAACATTTACCATTTGATTTTTCCGGAGACACTTTGCCCAATCCTGCTCTAGGTGGGACAACTTTATCATCTCCAGTGAGATATACTGTGTGGACATTTCATGGCTGCAACATATTTCTTAACCCAGGTGGCCTGAGATGACTTATTGGCCAGAGTTTGGAGTGGGGATGCAGACCCTACGGGGTGGTCCTGCCTGTCATCCGTATTATTTACATGGGATGTATTTATCCTGTAATTTACATACTCTCTTGTAAGAACGAGCAGCGGGTTACAGCAAATCTCTTGCTTTCCTTTTGGTCTCAAAACATTTTAACGTCTCATCTGACTCAAAAAACACTTTGATCCTCATTCTGTCAATGTTGAATACCCCTTATACCTTTGTGGTCTTCAGAGAGAATAAGGAAGATGCCTATTCTTCAATCAGTATGTGGATGTAGCTGACCCTCCCTACTGGGAACCTCCAGATTATATGCCAGGCAAACTCTAAGAGTCCAGACGCAGAGATGAATTTTCTCTAAAGCTAATGAAATGGCATCTTCAGGATCCTTCACCTGGACAGCCCTTTCTGATGTGCTCACATGCGCATCTATATTGGAAAAAGGAAGATTTTTAACTGTAATCTGCTGAGGCCAGTGTCTCATTCCACTTAGCATTTCCCTCTGTCACTTGTATCCTCCTGTCTGTTGAAAGTCCGTGGCTTTTTGGAGATCCAGCTGAAGGGAGGTGGTACTTGGGATACTTAGCTTGGTTTGGGTGGGGGTATATTTATATGATTTGAAGTCTCTTGGTCTATAGTTCCTATGAGCTGTCTCCTTCCACCCACTGTGTCAACACAGGACTTTGTGGCAAGAGCAGGGGAAACACAGTGATACAAACTCATCCACTAGCGCCCAAGAAACAGGTTTGAAGTGTATGAAGCCAGAAGCTACTCTGTAGACTATTCTTCGTATCATCTGATATGTATAATCATAAGCAAAAGATTTGTTTCTTAAATGTCTAGTCAAAACAGACATTCTCTGCTGTCAGAGATATGATTGATAGCGAAGCACATACAATTATAAACGCACCATATGTTTTTAATGGAAATCATGTGAAGCAAAATTTCTGTTTCTAGAATTTGTGTTTTCAGAGCATACGCCTGTAGTACTTCTGCTAGCAGGAGGGTATCTGTGTGAAAGGTCATGTGTTTTATGCGTCCCAGTGTACCATATGGAATCATAGTCAGCACCTAGCATATTTTGGCCTGATTCAGTCTGGTGGCTCCAGACAAAATGCTTTGCAAAACTGCCACTGACTCAGTTAAGTGGCCTAAAGAAACTAGTTTCAATGGCAAAACTATACACCGGGGCTGTCCCCACCCCCACCCCCCAAAAAAGGTAGACACATTTTAAGAGATGTTATCTGAAAATGTGTATACATTTTTTGGGGCACCCTCTGTATATTCATCAATAAGTCAATGATTTCCACCTGGGAAGAATTTGATTATACAGTTACATAGCTCAATACAAAGTAGCAACAATTTTAAAATCTATTTAAAGTGCTTTTGTGACTGTGTGAATTTTGTATTTTTCAAAATTGTATGAACTTCAGGTCCCACAAGACCTGGTTCTGCCCTGGCCAGGCCCACCCATCTGAGACCGAGTAGAAGAGAGGAGTTACATGGTTTGTCCACTCTCCTCTCCCTATTATCTAAATAATAAATCACACACACATTTATGAAGAAAGAGGTGGGTAGGGGAGAGACTCTGCTATCACCATGATTCTTGCTCTCTCTGTCTGCCCCTCTTTCATTTTCTTCAGATGCCAACTGATAAATTTCTTCTGTTCTTGCAGTTCAGATTACCAGTGTTGGATGTATAACTCACCTTTTCATGCCAGACCATAGTATAGGTTATAGAGTAGCTTGTGGAATGGCCACCCTTCCTTCTACTCCAAAGTGACCATTCTTATGTAAAGAGCAGCCTCGTGCCTCCCCAGCATTCTTGGGTATCTCATTTAATATCTCCAGCACAGGAAAACGAAAGAGGATTCACAGGCAGAATGAAGTGTCCTGCTGAGGTTAGAGGTCCTGTGTTGAAACCAACATACGCATTGCCTGTGTATGTCCAGCAATGCTGCCTCTCTGGGTGTAGGGATGGAGGTCAATTGGAGCATGGGTCTAGGGTTGGGTTTTGGTGATGAGGGTGCAGCAGCATCTTATGGTGAGATTACTGTAAATGCTATCAACCACAATGTCCAGTTTGGGTAAAGAAAGAATGAAGGCTAAGAAGGAACTAGAAGTATAGAGAAAGCAGAGGAAGATGGGGGCTAGATTAAAACTCAGAGGGGTGAAAGCATGGCTAGGAATTTGCGGTCAAAGAATGGGAAGTTGGAAGTTAAGATTCTGGAGGTATTACAAGTCATTGTCCTTGAAGTGGATATCTGAAGTGGAGTACAGATCTGGGTCATTTGGGAGTTGAGAAGGTAGAGGCTCAGGTACCAGATATGGACATTGATAGCTTCTAGGGTGTTGTCTGCAGGTGGGGTGCTGACTGCAGAGTAGGAGGTGCCCCATCCTGGTGCATGAGGAAAAGTGACCGCAAGGTCAGTACAGGGTGGCACTGAGTCAGCACATATGGCAGTATAACCAAGTAGCATCACCTTTGGAGGAAGATGCTCTCCCACAGGAAAACTAGAGTAGTATTTTGAAGCAATAGTGGGGAGCGAGGCGAATGCCATGTAGGAGAACAGTGGAGGATTGGCTGCTGTCTCCCTTGAGGCTTGAGCTATTTATCCAGAGGTGAGGATTTGTTTTTGCCCTAGAAGACTCTTCAGAAGCTATTTGGGTGTCTGACAGAGAAATGAAAATCATGAATTAGCTGTGTCCATTTATGAGTGAAATTCTCTCTGAAATTTTAATTTCGTCTTGGCAATAGCAAAGGAAGGGGTCACTGGTCATGGTGACCCGTGTTATCCCAGTATTTGCAGGAGGCACCTCCAAAGTGTTGCACGAGGAACCTGGCATCCTCTGAAAACACTGTCAATGTATGAAGATGACATTTCAGAGACAGGTCTCATCTTCCTGAGAGTCAGGGTGTCTGAGACAAATCTGCATGACAAAATCAAGCCCGTTTTCAGAATAGCCCTCCAGGTAGTTGATCAATACCAACTAATAATTGATTCATTCTATTTTGTTCTTGGAAAAAAATTAATAGCAATTAAACAAGTAACCACCATCAAATTTGCAGTCCTAAGGGTGTTTTTCAAAGCTGTTCATCCCTTGAAAACCAAAGAGTGGTGTTTTGTACAGGACTTTGGTTCCATATCCATTAGCTGCTCTGTTGCTGGATTTCCAGAGTGTCTCGTGCGGACCATGCACCTCAGATGTACTGCAAGGTGCTTCCTTTGATCTATTATGTCAGCAGACAGGGGGGCCCATAGCCTAACAGAGGCCTGACTAAAAGGACAGACTTCAAAGTCAGTGTCATTTTCAGACATAAGTACATTCCCCCAGAGCTGTATGGTTTTTTGTTTTGTTTTGTTTTGTTTTTAATCACACGCTGCTGACAGAATCTTCCTCGTCATTTTTGTTTTCCTATGTCCCATTATCCTTCCAGTCTTTCCCCTTTGAAGTGTTTATACACAATCTCGACATTTGGGTTTTGAAGGGGATTCTGCAGTGGTTTAAAACAGAGCAACACCCTTAAAAAAAAAAAGACCGTGTTGTGTTCCCAGATCTTCTAATTGCCAGCCTCCTGCTCTCCATTATCTTGCCTTGGTGTCATGCTGCTTTAGATATCCATCTCTAGCTTTAATTTCAAATGGCATGACTGATCTAACCAAATGTTACATAGTAAAAGATTTAGAAGACCACACTGCGATCTTCAATTCATTTCTCAGTAAATGATTTGTGACATTGAGTCAAATAATCCTTATGAAATTCCTGTAAAGGCCAGTGTTACCCTTTGTTCTTTGCAATGATTGCTCTGATCATTGTTTAATTAGGGTGTGCATATTGCCTCAGTGTGGATCATTTTACATTTAAAAAAAAAAAAAACCCACAAAATTATGTTGACAATTTTAATCACTAATTAAAATACATTAACATAGTAATGTGTAAAATGAGTTGAATGGAGCTTTTTTTCCATTAGAAAATTTGCTTTATGCAGGAATTGTATTTGGAAACAGACACACATCCCTCCTAAGGGGTAATATGCATATAACCATTTTACTGATATGATGGCTTCAAGAACATTCTGTGCACTTAATTCAGCTTTCTACTGCTCTTTCTATGACCTTGAAAACTCATTCATATTAGAGAAGAATTCAGTTTTATTGAAAAGAAGTATTCTTGATGCAGAAGTAGGAAGACTGAATTAAATAAACTAACACCTTAGATGCAGTCCTTTATTTCGCAAACACCAAAAAAAAAACAAAAGAAACCCTCAAAAATGACTTTAATAGCCACTGCTCAGCTTGTATCCCAATAGAAGCACAGGCTTCCAAAACATAAGAAGGAGAAAAAGGACAAGAAGAAGAAGAACAGGGAAAAGCAGCAGCAGGAGCAGCTTTGGGAGCTTAACAGGAGAGTCACAGGCTGAGACTAGAAGGAGAAATCTGGGTTTGACCAACACAATAGACTCCGGCAAGCTTTACTCTTAGATCTAGAGACCAGTTGCATGGTTCTCTTTGTTTCCTACCCTATATTTTGTCTCACAGGATGGTAAACTCTTCTGGGGCAATCACGTCATTCTTTCAACATTAAGCACCTACAATGTAGCAAGTTCCCATCTAGGTTCTGTAGAGTTACAGCTGTAAACAACTTACGCAGTCTCTGCCTGAGGGCCTCCTAACTTACATTCACTAGAAGTCATTTGAGCCAGTAGAAAGCACTATAAAATGCTCTTCCATACTGACAGCATTGGAGATGTGGCTTACCACTGAGCTCCCCAACCCCCAAATTATGGAATAGCCTTCCATCCCAAGGAGACGACTTTGGTCATGGGAGAAGAAGTGGATACATCATTCTAATTGTGCTTCATTGAATGCAGTGGACATCAGTTAAAATCAGCAGCAAGGGCAGCTTTGAAGGACACAAGCTATGCATGCAGAACTGCAGCTTCAGAGGGAAAGAGTGGAAACAGACGTTGGAAAGAAGTGGCCTCACTAGGGGAGAGGAGTGATATTGTAAGGATGTGAGTCTCAGATCTTTCTGTAGCAACTCACACAGCCTGCCTTGGATAACGGTAGTCAGGAAAAGGAACTGGATAAGAGTTGATTTCTTCTCCCTACCCAAAGTCTAGATGTATTTCCCATCAGAAGAGTAGGTTTCCCAACAGAAGTCTCTGAGAGAATGAGAATCACCTCCCTGAAAGAATTTCAGAGGTCTGCATCCCTATTTTCTATCCAAAATTTTTTGGAAAAAATTAATCAGGGTTGCTCGGCTTCCTTGAGTTGTTACTATTTGCCAGGTACTCTATGTTCTTTATATGCATTTAATATGAAAAACTTAGATGGCAAATGCTACTAATATTTCCAGTGTTGCAAAGCGAGGATGCAGCAGAGCAAGGAGCCAAATGCAGCCCAGGCAGCTGACCCCAGGCCTGTGTTCTCAAACATCTCCCTTAATTTCTCCAGGGACAGTTGCTTAGTGTTTTAGCTATCATTGAAACATGTTTTTATAGCTCCTGTCTTAATTAAACAAAGAAAGCATGATTTCACATCCTGTTTAGTGCTGTTTTTTTCTTGTCATCAATCTATTTTGTGAGTCACTTCAGTTCTGCAAATATTCATTGAGCAACTACTTTGTGCTCATCCCAGTGATCGTTGCTATGGAAACACAGCATCGGCCCCAGAAGAGCTTGCCACCTTGTAGGTGAGACAAAATGTACAGAGAGGAAATGGAGAGCTGTACCACTGCAGTATACGATATCAGCAGATGCAAGGAGGCATGATACCAGCTGTGTATGGAACTTCAGAACAAATGCAGACTAAGGAGATGCACTGAAAGTGGCATCAGTCTAAGAAGTCATCGGGAAGTCAGCCATCACCATCAACACTTGCTGTGGTGCTTGGACCAGACATTCCCTTAGGGCTGAAAAACGGCAGAAATCCTGAACAAGTACAGGGCTTTGAGTGTCGGAGTGGAATGTGATGAGAGGAAGGGACAGAGACATGGGCAAGAAAGAACATAGGTGAAACACCATGAAAGAAGACATCATATGCTGAAAAGTACGTGTCTATAGCTTTGTTTCCACTTATGAAGTTAGAAGGACCTAGGTGGGAAGACGTGGACTTAGAGTTTTCCTTCAAGGAACCCCAGTAACTTCTGGTTCCCCTGATCAGTAATGGTGCTGCTCCCTTCTCTGCCAGAGACGGTGTCTTAGAACCATATTTAACCTTTTACTCTCGTCTGGACAACTGCTAATACCGTCCTAACCAGTCTGCCTTCTTTTAGGGTCACTCTGAACCAATCCCACCCCCTTCTGCACAACGCAGACAGGTTACCCCCCCTAAAGCATATTCCCATCGTCACTCTTGTCACATCTTTATCATCATCACTGCTAACACTGCCATGTGGCAGGAACTATGCTGAGCCTTTTACGTACAAAAGCTCCTTCGTGCTCACACGCACAACATCGGCTTTATTCCTATTTTTGAGATGATGGAACTGAGACTCAAATAGTCAAAGGTCACATAGCTTGTTAAAAACAAAATCAGCATTTGAATCCTGTTCTAACGCCAATGCTCATCTTAGCCAGTTTTCCATTCTGCTTCCCTCTGTTCTGTTCAAAAACATAGTTGGGAAGGCGGGGGAGAGGGGGGAGACACTGAATGTGTTTAAACACAGCACTTTTTTATATGAAAATATTTCCTCCTAGACAGCTCTACCTATCTAAATTCTCCCCAAATTCTCCGTCTCCTCCATGAAAACTTTTCTAAACACTAACTATGGTTAATACCTCGGCACCTACCTGGTGATGGTAACATTTTGCTCTAAGAGGAAAAGCAGAGTACAAGGGACAGTATATCTATCTTTCTAATAACTTATTTTGAAACAATCTTAAACTTACAGAAAACTTGGACGTATAGCTTAAAGGGCTTTTTTTTCTGAACTACTTGACAGTAAGTTGCCCCATGACAATGGATACTTCAAAGTGGCTTTTCTCCAATCAAGGGCATTCTCCTTATACCAACAATAGGGCCGTCAGAATCAGAAATAACATTGGTACCTCGCGATCCTTCAATCTTCAGACCCCACTCAAGTTTCGCCACTTCTCCCAATAATGTCCTTTCTAGTAAAATCATCTGGTACAGAATCAGGCGATTCCATTAAGTTGTTCTCTTTAGTGTCCTTCAGTCTGAAACAAGTCTTGCTTGACTTTCATGACCTTGATACTTTTGAAGATGTCGGGCCAGTTATTTTGTAGAAAGTGTCTCAGTTTGGGTTTGTCAGATGTTTCCTCATGATGAGAAGGTGGTCATGCTTCCTCGGCAGGAACATCAGAAAATGTCACTGTGTTTTCACTGCGTCCTCTCAACAGTACGAGTGTCAGTGTGTCCCATGGGTGATGATGGTCCCTGTGGTTCCTTGATTGTGAAGGTGTCTGCCAGGCTTCTCAGCTGTTCTTCCCAGTGCTTTGTAGGGAGGCCCTTTGAAATGATAATAATGCCCCATGCCTCGTAAAACTTTTAATTTATCTATGTATATAGTTATTAATATGGATTCATGGTTTCCTCTTTTTAGTCAACAGGTTTAATTGGTTATTATTGTGATCTGTGTTGATGCCAAATTTGTCCTCTATGAGGCCGGTGGGGTTCCTTTAAGTTGCCTTGAGTGTCTTTTTGACATATTTCCATCATTTTTTAATTACTTTCTTTCTGGCTCAAGGGGAAGTTCCCAGCTCATTTTGTACTTTCCCTGGCCCAGCCCTGGAATTAGCCATTTCTCCGAAGAGTCCTCTTTCTCGTCAGTGGAAAAATGGCATTTAGAAGCCAAAGTTTGGGTACCAGGTGCTGTCATTGATGCTGGGGTGGGCAGAGCTAGGGACCATGTGCATGTATACACATGTACATACTCGTATGGATTTATAGATATACTTTCAACATTTACATGAATATTTATTTTTGTATCTACTTTTATATTGAAAACCATGGGTTTACATTCATGCTATTTTAATTTTAGTTTGTTTTATTTTTTATTTTGTCCTTTCTATGTTTGTAATTCCCTTCTTTGGCACTGAGAAACCAGCCTCCCATTATTTGAAATACATTCACATATTTGACCAATCCCCCCATATGGGTTTACATAACCCCCATATGTCACCCATTCCTATCCCCTCTCCCCACCTTTACACACATTCACTCATACATACTCCAAATACCCTTCCCACCCTATTTGGGCTCTAAGACCTTGTGCGACCCCATGTTCAAGCTTGAACACCCAGACTGAGTACCTATGCCCATGGGCACTTGTCTCACCCCACTTGGTCTCTAACACCCATCACCAGGCCAGGCCTCCAATGTGGGCACCCCCATGACCCCACCCAGGCTCTGACCCCACACACTCCCCTCCCACCTCCACTGTGACACCCTCCTCACCTTCCTCGAACTCCTTCCTACAGAAGCATCCTTGTCACCCAGCCCAGGGTTTAGGTTTCCACACCCCACCCCCAAACAGGGACACCTACTTTGCTCTGCCCGACCTCATGGCTTTAGATTTTATCTTTCAGTCCTTGTTGCCACTTAAGAGTATGATGAACTCTGGCAAGCTATTAACCTTCTCTAGCCCTTTTTACCTAAGAAGGCACATGGCACTGGACAAAGAAGAAAGACTTTGGAGTCAGAGAGACCTAGGTGTGAAGCTTGGTTCTGCCACTCTCTTGGTCTGCTCAGGGTGCTGTAACAAAACCCCACAGACTGGGTGACTTATAAACCCCAGACATTGATTTCTCACAGTTCTGGAGACTGAAAGTCCAAAACCAAGGTGCCAGCATGACCGGATTCTGGGGAAGGCCCTCTTCTTGCTTGCAGTCTGCTGACTTCTCGCTGTGTCCGCACATGGTGGCAAGGGGCTAAGAAGCTTTCTCAGACCTCTTTTCTAAGGGCACTAATCCCATTCGTGAGAGTTCCACCCTCATGACCTAATATCTCCAAATACCACTGGGCATCAGGATTCCAGCACGTGTATTTAGGAGCTGGACATAAACCTTCAGACCACAGCAGCCACTGACTAGTTCTGTGACCTCAGGCAAATCTCCGGCACTCATTTATAAAATGAGTGTTTTGGGGGGGATTATGTGTGATCATGTATACACAACACCTGGCACTGGTAGGAATTTGGCAATTGCTGTTGTCATCTGTAAGTGGACAGTCCTACCTCTCTTCTAGTGTTGTTGTAAGGATCCATGATAAGAGATGTGAACGGCCTAGCACACAGTAAATGCTGAGTATATAATCGCTGTTATTATTTATGCCTCCTTGTGGCACGTATGTTCTGCATGGCAGGTTTTTTTGTTCATATACTCACGATTAGGTTGTAAATTCCTTCAAAGATCGTATTATGCTCGTTTTGTACCCTCTGCAATGCCTCGTGGAGTCCCTGGCACGTATTTTTTCACTAAATTAATGGAGAGCTTTACATCACCAAGACTAAAATTTGGGAGTTTCATTCTATAGGCAATTTGTAGTCATTATAAATTTGGGGGTGTGGGAGAGGCATGGAAAGTGTTGTTAAAGAATGATTAATTGCAATGAATTAGAATAGGGATTGAAAGTGGAAATTTAAAAAGTAGGAGGTCAACTATCCAGAACCTTCCACATTTGCATGTTTATAATGTGATTCCAAATAATCCGGGCTTGGTGTTGCTGCATTTAGTCTCCAACCCATAATGCTTTGTGTTAAACATGGCTGACGAGATGTTTTTGTTTGTAATGTCTGGATGAATGGGAGACTAGGGAGGGCTGCTGAGCAGAGGGTAGCATGAAGGCACTGAGTCCCAAAACAGGTGGGAAAGGGGGTCTCAAAGTAAAATGGGAAGTTTCCTAGCAGTCCATTTCCATGTGGCCGGAAGCCCTGGTGTCCCCTGGTTACTTAGAATGTCAGTCAATACCAAGTTAAAAAGTCAGACACCATTTAAAAGCCAGCAAACTTCAGCTTCCATAATTTCAACTCTTTAAAGCGTGAGAGAGGCAGAGGGAGAGAGAGGGGGAGGAATGATTCTAGGGCCCCTCACCCTCAAGCCTATTCTCACCAATTAACAACATAGTTTATTGCATCGTATAAGGCTTTCCCTACCCACGGGGTCCATTGCACTGGCCCCCCTAGGAAGATCAAAGGCCTCGGAGAGCGCTGTAAACCGGCTCCTGCTTTTGAAAGCTTTGTATTTCTTCCTAGCCCAGACCTGCACTGAGGGATAGGAAGTCTGAGAAATCCAATTTGAGAAAATGTAGCGTTGTCCCACCGAGGGAGACTGTAAATCAGGTTAACAATACTCAATGTCATAAATGATGGAGTCTAGCAGCACGCTGAGAGAAGCATTTCCCCTGTAATTACAGTGTTCTCTCCATTTCATTGTGCAATGGCTTAGAAACAGAGCCCTGCCAAAAGTACATCTGGGAAACGGGATTTTTTTTTTTTTTTTATCCAAATCATCAGCAATAGAAAGCCCTGTGGTAGAATCCTATGCTTATGAGGCTACAGATAAATTTCCCATTCTGCTGCCTTCTCTGAATGACGCTGAGCATATTGTCTACGGTTGTGAGCTGTGATATAGACGGGATTTATACTAAGGTTTGTCAGAGCCTTAAAAGGACAAACAGTAGAATAAATAAGAAAGCTTGCTTGTATCGCTACACTTAGGATATTGATAGTGGAGAAAGTTCTAGTCCTGTAAAATAATGACAAACACGAGCGGAAATCTCAAGATCGTATATTGATAAATCTAAACCCTCTACCTCAGAAGGGAGTGATTGTGGGATATTATAAGATGTGGATAATCTGTCAGCTGGGCAATCATTCCCTGAATAACACAGATAAAATTTCATGCTGATCTTGTTAGGTCACATGTCTTAATAAACATTAAATGGTTTAGAAACAAGTTTCATCAATGGTATAATTATGGTGCAAAGAGAGTGTGCCAACATATGGGGGCAAAGAGAAATTTCAGCTGACTCTTAATGAAATACACTCTCCAAAAGTGTAGTGTATTAAATCAGACCCCAAACACCATAATGGCCAACCATCTGATTCAAGTGGACCTCCCATGCGTTTTGAAAAGCAAGGTGAGTCAATATTAGACCATCCGGTAAAACTTTCTTGGGCCAATATAAATTTGACAGGGCTTGGTTAATAGAAAATCTCAATTTCACTGACTTCACTTTGCCTTCCATTTTTGCTTACTTGACAAAGTTGTTCCTTTGTCCTTTTGAGCCAAAAGTGTTCAGGGTGTGTGTGTACAGAAACGTTCAGGCTCGTGATGAAGTGTAATCAGGTGGGAGGAACCAGACATAAGCCTGCAAGATTTGTGCTGTGCATTTGCTAGGATGAAACACATTGGTGAACGGTTTGCAACAGCCTTTCTTTGCTCTGACATCGATTGACAGGGTCTTGCATCAAAATTATGCTGAACCCCCTTGCTGCTGTCTCTTTTTTCCCAGATGACTTACTGCATGAATGGTCCATCCTATAAAAAGAGTTGTCTACTTGTTCTGAGTAGGCTTAGAAGAATAAAAAGGTTATATTTAGCGATTTGGAGTCACTGGGTTCCTTTGAAGTTTAGAAGTAATTGATTTGCATCGATTTGCATATTTTAGAAAGTACCAACAGCTAAGTTCATTTTTTATTCACTAGATATTTAAAGAGGGTAGTCAACAAGATAAACACATAGCTGCCCTTATGAGTTCAAATTCTAGTCGTGAAGAAGAAAACAGGCAAATGAAGAAGGTAGTTACAGACTGGTAAATGCTATGAAAGAAATAAACAGGATTAAATAGAGGGAATGGGACCCTGAAAGTTCAGAAAAGTCCTCTTTAAAAGATGATATTAAGGCATGTAAAGATCTCAGGAGACAAATTCCAGGTAAATATTATTGTAAGTGCAAAGGCAGGTTTGCCTAGGTGAGCCTAATAGCTTAATGAACAGAAATAAAGCTCGTATGGCTGGAGTGTAGCAAACAGAAGGGGAGCAGTAAGATGTGAGGTCTGAGAGATACAGCCTACGGTAAGTTCATACAGGCTTTGGAAGAAAGGATAAAACCTTGGGGTTTTGTTCAGAGGAGAGTGGGAAGCCAGTAAGCATTTTTAAGCAGAGCTGTGACGTGAGCTAAAGAAAAACTCTTTCTTCCAGGAATGGACAGTCTTAGCCATCACGCAAAACCAATATGGAAAGTGGCCTACCCCAAGGCTCGAGTTAGTGTCTATTCCATACTTAATGCCAACTCATCCCTCATGAACAAAGGGAATACATTAGGATTACTGGATTTGAGCGCTTGCCGGAAGTCTCCCACAAGGGCAGAACCAACCTCTGAGAAAGGGTACTGCTTGCTGATACCGGTGCCTCAGGAGCTTTAAGCAGACACCCTGCAGAGTTGAGATCAAACCTCTGAGGGTGGAGGGTTTGCTGGCAGATGGTGCTGATGTCTCTGAAGTTGCACAATGATGTGGATTCTGATACAGTAGAAAAAACTGCAAATTGAATCCAACTGCTACTGCTAGAAACAGACACAGAGGGGGCAGCAGCTTCATTATTCAGGAGTGAAATGGCAGCTGCAGGCACCACCTCCACTCATATCCTATTGGTTTAACAGACCTAAACAGGTTTTGGAACAAATGCAACTAATTCTGGGTAAGCATGCAATTCAACTGGTAGGAGCAGAGGTGCACAGATGTCTTATAGAGAGTAACCTACAGACTCCCACCATCCTTGGGCACAAGTCAGCTTCCTTTCCAGAGAATGTGGGGGCTATTCATTAATCTGGCAATCAGTTAATTACAGTACAATTAAGTCTGTTCAGGATACTTTCTAACTTCCGGTAGTACTCAAGCCTCACCACTGTTCCTATCTCCAAAAGGAAAGAATCCTGTTATTTGCCATAGGTAACATGTAGCGCTCAAAGAGGTACCAACTTAATAGGACAGGTAAATAACCATAAATAGGATTTCACAGGAATAAAAGTCCTTTTTCATTATCCTCTTTCTTCCCCCACCCTTGCAAGGTCTGGAAGGACCAGGGTAAGGAGACACGGAGACAGGTGGCTCAGCTTCAGCCTTAGGAGGAAAGAGTCTTATTCCCCTTCCCTCCAAGTGCTAATTCAAGGGCCAAGATCAAATATGCTCCTAGGACAAACAACCAAAGCAACAGTCCATTGGCCGTGCTCTTGCCTGGGTCTTAAGCTAAAGAAAGCTGAAGTTTGACATTCAAAAATCGACATATATCTATATGGGGGAGGGATTGTGACACCAAATACATCTCATTTTTCCACACCAGTTCTGCCATTCAATATCAACTGGGTATCCAACAATTTAATTCAATTCCCAGGGTTACCATAGACCCCACAGGTTAAGGGCTCAGTTCACAAGATTGCCCCTACTTCAGACTTCAGCTGCCAATGGGGTGCCCACGCTGCCCAGAGTTCTACCCCACCAACTGTCAATTCAGAGGTTCCCCCCACTTTCTTCTCAGGTTTGACAGTTTGCTAGAATGACTCACGAAGCTCAGGAAAGTATTTGATTTACAATTGCTAGTTTATTATAAAGGATACAACAGCCAAATGTATCAGACAAGGTTTTGGGAGGTGGCACTTCCATGCTCTCTCTGGGCACACAACCCTCCCAGCACTTCCATATGTTCACCAACTTGGAAGCACCCCGAACCCCATCCTTTAGGGGTTTCTATGCAAGTTTCTTTATGTAGGCATGTGGTTGGCTTTTTCCTGGCTACAGGCCCCAATCCTGAAGCTATTTACCCCTCCCCACCCATGAGTCATCAGGATACAAAAGACAGTATATTTCAAGGGTTTTAGGAGCTCTATGCCAGGACCTGGGGACAAAGACCACATTCAGTTTTCATTATACCATAAATGTCACAATAACAGATAAGTACACACACATACACCAACACCCACCCACCCTTTAGGAATCAAGCAGAGTTTGCAGAAAGTTTGGGTTTTGGGTTTGAAGATCATTGCCTCTGTCTTTCCATCACAAATGGCTATATTGTCCACTCAGCCACATTTTGGGAACCTAAACTGGACACAAGCACTGTTTTGGGGGTTATCTTAAGACCAACTCATTATTCTGTTTACTTTTATTATTTTTAAACTAATGCTACATGTTATGTCAGTTGCAAGATGATCAAATATTTCTTTGAAATATGAATGAGTTGAATACTAGGTCACTTCTGAATCTTGAGCCCCAAGAGGAAAATGATTGTTTTTTTCCACTTTAATGTATCAAAAAGAGACAAACTTTAAAGCGGTTGTGAGGGATTGATATTACAAGTGCTTGAGAAATAAATTAAAAGATTGTTACAGGTTATTTCCTATACGCTCATAAAACTACTTCTAGTTTTTACTTACGGTATAATCAATATCCCTTATACAATGACGTGACCAGAAGGTTTCTCCCTGTGTTTCGAATAGAAAGTTAACTTGAGAACTCATAATATCATTTTTCTTTACACTTGAAATTGTTTGATTTATCTACTTTTCTCCTACCAGGCTTATACTTATTGAGTGTATGGACCGTATCTTGTTCATTTCTGTATACCTTGCAATTATCATGGTACCTGGCATAGAGTAGATGCTACTAAATGCTTATTATATTACCATACTTTATTTTAAGATGCACATTTTTCACGTTTTAACATCTCTAAAATTTTTTAATTGATAATGGTTTAAGTCACTGTCTTCCAGGTTTGAAAATCTTCAGTACTTCCTGGTAAAATCAAGAAAGCATCAAATACACAGCATATTAGATTTGAGGAAGTATGGGTAATTCATAAATTATTTATTTAGAAATTATTTATTATAATAAATCTACACTTATTTATTATAATATTGATTTAAACATTTTATAAAGGGATGTCATAAGTATGACATTCAATTCTCTTTTATAGTTCTACTGCCTCACAAATTATATAGTTTAACGCAAAACTGTATAGTTTATTTCTCATCATCCTTTTTGTTACTAATTAGTGCAAATAAAAATATAACTTTCCAAATGCAGTTTATCATTTTAAACAAGTTGATGACTTTTATCCTTCCATGTAATTAAGTAAGACATGGGCCTCCAGAGATTTTGCTGTCCTCTCATTCATTCTTTTATAATATACTCACAAGTATTAATACATGTTTTACATTAATTCATGTTTTGTATTAACCCCTTTATAATATATTGAGTCCACAGAGTAACATATTCTGCTAAAGGCTGGGTGGGGGGGGGGGCAGCTGTAGGCTGTCCCCATGCCATCTGAGCCCTTAAGTCACAGGCAAAGCGTCCACTAAGGAATTAGCATGTGTCTGTGAAATGAGGGCCAGTACTTTGTGACCAACCAGCACGGTCCGCTCCGAGCTTTAGTAAAGCAACCCACTGATGCTGTTATACTATTTGTGAATTCCCACTTACTTATATGTGTGTGTGTTGCCTTGTTTCTCTAATTTTCCACTTGTAAGCTGGGTGGTTTTAATAGGTAGGGGGAAGAAAAGATTTCGTTAGAAACTACATGACCCTATTTGTTTAATCTGAAAGGATTTGGAAGAATGGAAACTAAGGCAACTTTTTTTTAAAACGGTGTGTTTGTATGTTGTGAATGAAGTATACAGATGAAAGAAAGAAGTCTTATTTTTAAAGCAACAGTCTTTATTACAGCAGATGATCAGAAATGCTGACTGAAATTCTGCACTGGACCATTTGATCAACTGCAATCACAACAGCCTTTCTCATAATCCCAGTGGTCTGCAGATGTACATAAAGGAATCTCCTTATATTATACATGAAAGGATTATTCAAACGGACCCACTCTTTTCCAGCTTTTTAAATAGAAAAGTTTGTTGCGTGTTTAGTACAAGCCAAATGTGGGAATACAGGTTATTTTTGTAATTGATATTGTACTCTTGGTCATTTATCCCAGAGGAATAAAAATTTATGTTTGCACAAAAGCCTATACACAAATATTCCTAGCAGCTTTATTTATAATAGCCCCAAACTGGAAAAAAAAAACCCAGCGCCCTTCAAATAGGTGAATGCTTAATTCTTTTTCAGTTTAATCTATATATTTAAGCACCTACCCTGAAACAAGAATGTGCTATGAATGAATGGGGTGTGGGTTTTGTAGAACCTGGCCATCAGCATCATCCTGGAACTTGTTAGAAATATAAACCCTCAGGTCCCACCCCAGATCTACGGAATCAGGAACTCTGGGAATGAGATGAACAAACTCTGCTAAAGGACCACTGGTCCACAAAAAAGCGATTAGCATGTAGTATTGAAAGTGCCACGTTAAGTATGTTTGCAAAGCATTCTGGGAAAAGGGAGAAAAAGCAAATAACTGGGAAAATTAAGAAAGACTGTACAGATGAGGTGACATCTGAACCAAGCTTGAGGTGAATAGGATTTTCTTTAATTCAACAACTCTTAATTGAGCACATACTATGTTAGTCACTCCGTCAGATTGAGAAGGTTTAATAAACAATAGTTCAATAAAAGTCATTGGACAATAACTCAGAAGCAGATATATCAAGCTCAAGCGTCTGCCTTCCTCACGTGCCTGGGGCCATTCCAACGCCCTGTCTCTATTTTTGTAATCATAAAAAACTGTGAGACTACATAAATGTATGCTCTTTTCTTACATTGGACCCCCAAATTGTAAGAGCCTTATGTGCCCCCCAAAACCTGGATCTACCTCACACTTGCTATGTTCAGGGGTAGATGGGAGATAGCAAGGAGGCAAGCAGGACCTCCCAGCAAAGAAAACCATGTCAGTAAGCCAGGATGGAGGCGGAGAGTGACAAGTCTATTGACGGCAGTGGAGTGTGACTGACAAGATGCGTTACCAGGGGACTTGGCTGCGCTGCCAAGGGGGTTGGACTTTATCCTCTACTCAGCAGATTTTTCAGTCGTTAACAAAGGTAACTAGAGAAGGAAACAGATTGTTGAAGGGAGAGACATGAGTTCATAACGTAACGAAACAGACCCGGAGGGAAATGTTGACAGTGTAGAGTCTGGCAATGGAAGTGAATTTGGGGGACACTTCAGAGACAGAATCTACCCGGGGACCCCGGGGACCACTTGGAAGATAGACCAGGAAGAGGCATTAAAAGTGACTTTTAAATTTATAGTTTGGGTGCATTATAATGTGGATAATAAACCTCTCAATTCAAAGAAAAATGTGGGAGAAGCTGTCGGTTGCATGGAGAAAATCATGAGCTCCATTTTCAATAGTGGTATTTTTCTACATTATGCTTCCATCATTCTTCTGCAGTATATACATAATTCTAATTAACTACTTTTTGAGAAGAGCTACACATTTGAAAGAAAAATCACTTATACATAGCCCGGTGCTTTATAATTATGCAGTATCATTAGTCTAAACCTTGTTATAGTCTATAGTCATTAATTAAATCACTATTTCTAAAGAACATGAAATAGGATTCAAGTATTCAGGCAAAAGTCTGCCTTACTGATGAAATATGAATCAGGCAGGCTTTAAAATAATTTAGCACTGTATTTGATGGCTAGAAAAATGGTTCTAGACTCTCTGCAAATAGCTTTCGGGATGAAAAGGTCAGAAGACTCCCCTTTTATAGTATCATTAAATGGAAGAGAGCAGAACAGCTAAGGAGAGAAGCAAGAGCAAGCTTTGCTCGGGTCCAGGTGGAGGGTGGGTGTGAATGGAAGGAAATTAAAGTTGCCTGTCTCAGGCATACATGACAGAAGTAGGGACTTTTATGTGTAATCCACATCAAAGGACACTAACCAGATTTGGTGCCCCAATCTAATTACACTGATTAGACATTTAGCAAAGCATAAAGCTGCATGCTGTCTCAAGAAAAAGGTCCTCTAAATATCCCTAAGTGATTGTTCACTGAGATTATTCAGAAAGTATGAACTCCTTGAGGATGAGGGACATCTGTTTTTGGTGCAGCTTTGCAGTGTCTGCTAGACTTCATGATTTATTCATTGCCATTTAACAGGGCACCCCGCTCCTAATTCAGTGCTCTGTGTGCTGGACCATGGCATTGCTGTACACAACAGAAAGAAGCTCTGGAGTGCCGTGAAGCTCCTCAGGCCAGCTTAACAGCCATCAAAGAGTTCCTTTCTGTGACTCAGAAATGGATACACCTGGAATTCTGACAATGCACCTTGATCACCTTTCTGCTCTTAAGATTAGAAATATTTCCCTTTTCCTGGATTTATCTCAAACCTGGTTAAAATTAATTCCCCTGGTTCACTGAATCTTTTATGACTCTGCAAGTAAAGGCCGTTTCAGATATGTAGTCACCACCTGCTCCATTGGCGAACAGTCAGGAATTTTAAAAAGTGATAGAGGGGGGAAAGGGAGTTGTCTAATGAGCATAGATGAGAAAGTTCTGGAGATCTGGTTTTCACAACAATGTGAATATATTTAGCGCTACTGAACTGTACACTTAAAAATGGCTAAGAGGGTTTAAAAATAATAGTGGGGTAAAAATTCTCATTCTTAATTGTATATGCCACAAGAAACTCCCAGAGACCTTTAATGGGTACCTCAAAACTTTCAGACCCCTCAAAGAACTCTACCTCTTTGTTTCCATAGTTGTTTTTGTATAGAGTTCCTGGTTTGATTCTTGGGTCTTTAACTGTATATTTGTCAAATGGAAATTGAGCAGCATGTTCAGCTGACAGGCATACAAGCAGCTGCGGTCGGCAGTTGTGTGATTCATAAACCAACCCCTTTGATGTGGTGCAGAAAAACAATGCTTGATGACTCCAAATTCAAAACCTAAACCTGTCCGTTCTTTAGCATTCCTCTTCATGCAGAAATACAAAAACGCAAATGCTATAACATCGCACTTAGACAATCATTTCTATTTTATTGAAGAATGTAGGTGTTTTTGTTACAATGCAATATATGTGTTCCAGGAAACTCTGCATTCTACAAAATTGTGCACTAAAAATAACAGGGCTTTTGAGAAAAACTGGATTAATGACAGGCCACTCAAATCGATCCAACTTTATAAACAAAATGTTAGCACACACACAAAAACCCTAATAAAATACGAGTATGTTAAAAAGTACGTTACTCATTTGTTTGTCTTGTTCTTTCTGTCACCCCAATAAATTTAATAAAATAAAATTTTAAAAAAAAAGTATGTTAAATTCCTGAAGAATAAATACCACCATTAACACAGGTACGGTAAACATGAGTATGTATTGCAGTTAATAACAGTAGTTTGATGGAAAGGGTTGAGACCACTGAGCTTCATAGAGCCAAGGATAACATTCAGAAGGATCAGGGAAATGCAAGCAAAGGCCACTTTCACGACAGAGCAATGGCCGCCAAGAGGGAGAATATGGGGTGAATGGGGTTATGACCTGCTGTGTATTCCTCTGTGTCTTCCTGGGCTCCACTGTACAAGTACACTTTGTGTTCAGCTCCTGCAACTGGGCAGTGCACTTGGAAATCATGTATGAACCAATGCAAATGCAGCGTTTTGACATTACCCTGTAATACTACTATGATGCAATATTTGTGTCCCCCCAAAATCCGTATGTGAAAACCTAATCCACACTGTGATGGTATTAGGAGATGGGGCCTTGGGTAGGTCACGAGGATGGGGCCCTCATGCATGGGACTAGTGACCTTATAAAAGAGACCCCGGAGAGCTCCCTTGTCCCATCGCCATGTGAGGACACAGCAAGAAGATGACCGTATGAACTAGGAAGCAGGCTCTCGCCAGACACCGACTCTGCCAGCACTTTGATCTTGGACTTCCCAGCCTATGGTATCCTGATCTAGCAGCCCCAATGGATGAGGACCAACACCAGCCTGTTGAATGCTTTGAATTACAGAAATGCACCTTCTACCGGAACATCCTCCATCTGCATTTGAAAAGTTTCTGAAAATGCAAACAATGTGTCGATTTGACTCAGGACAAATTGGAAATAGACTTGGTTGCTACCCCAGCATCAACAACTCTATACAGGTTCTTCTCTGCAGCCAAATAAATGACTTTTCCTCTAAAACTGGTGCAAGACTTGACTTTCCTCGGAGAGTCACTGAAAACGAGTAGGTGATTAAATGCGGCTAAGGGTTTATTGATGTACAAAGGAAGCAGAGGAAATGTTAGTGTCTTAAAACTGCAGTTACATTTGGTGTTGTCATTAATGACTACTTGAAAGAGCAGTCCCTAAATGCACAGGACTTTCTTTCATCAGGCATGATCCTCTGTATCCTCAAGTTTCACACCCACGGAGTCAACCAGTCACAGATTGAAAACAGTATTTTGGATCCGCAGTTGGTAATCCTCAGATGCAGAGTGCTGACTATATGCATTGTTCTACACCATGTCATATAAGGGACTTGAGCATCTGCGGATTGTGGTATCCAAAGAGTTTCCTAGAACCAATCCCCCATGGATACAGTGCAACAACTGTACTTCAGAATTGCCTAATGGGCTTTTAAAAGGGCAATGTCCCTTGGGCCCACCCAGGACCCTTGAAATTAGGGTAGCTGGCCGTCGATCCCAAGAACCTTCATCTTGTTAAGATACCCAGATGAGTCTGATGCTCTCTAAAGTTGGAGAAGCAGTAATATAAAGGTTTCTTGCCAGGTAATACAAATGGACATAGTCGATAATAATTGTCTAACAATATATTTTTCAAAGTATGTGCTACTTAGAATCTCATACAGCCTCATGACAGGCACGGGAAGGAGGAAGTCATTGCAGGAATAGACTTATGCAAGTGTTCCCTGATATTGTTAGGTGATATTACACCTGAGACATTGATCTGCAGTGTGCATCTATTCCAACAGGGCATTCAGGTCTTACATTCAAGTCTTTAATCCATTTTGAGTTGATTTCAATGTATGGTGCAAGATAGTGGTCCAGTTTCATTCTTTTGCATGTGGCTGTCCCGTTTTCCCACCACCATTTATTGACAAGACTATCCTTTCCTCCATAGTTTATTTTTGGCTCCTTTGTCATGGATTAATTGGCCATATATGCGTGAGTTTATTTCTGGGTTCTCTCTTCTGTTCCATTGATCAGTGTGTCTGTTTTTATGCCAAATACCATTGTGTTTTGATTACTATTGCTTTATAATATAGTTTGAAATCAGAATATGTGATACTTTGGCTTTGTTGTTCTTTCTCAAGATTGCTTTGGTTATTTAAAGTCTTTTGTGGTTCCATACAAATTTTAAGATTGTTCTATTTCTGCGCAAAATGCCATTGGAATTTGATGGGGATTGCAATGAATCTATAGATTGTTTTGTGGGGTATGGATATTTTAACTATATTAATTCTTCCTATCCATGAGCACAATATATGCTTATTTGTGTCCTCTTTAATTTCTTTCTTCTTATAATTGTCCTAGTATGGGTGTTTTACCTCCTTTGTTAAATTTACTTCAGGTAAAAAAAAAAAAAAATTTACTTCAGGTATTTTATTCTTTTTGGTACACCTATAAATGGGATTGTTGTCTTAATTTCTCTTTCTGACTATTTGTTATTAGTGTATAAAAACACAACTGATTTTTACATATTGATTTTGTATCCTATAACTTGACTGAATTCATTTATTAGTTCTAACAGGTTGTTGGTGGAGTCTTTAGGATTTTCTAGATATGATAACATGTCATCTGAAAATAGAGTTTTATTTTTTCCTTTCTGACTCAAATGCCTTTTATTTCTTTTTTCTTACATAAATATAACTTTCTAATATCGCCCAGGAGTTAGAGTCATGAAAATTAAACTGTCACTTCAGCAATGAATATTCTTGGTACGCAAAAAATCTTAATCAGTTGAACATTTGGAAATTTTTAATCCTTTTAAAAATTAGCAGTTATCTTCAATCTGAAAGAACCACACTTGGCTGTCAGTGTATCTAATCTTTCTAATATTTCCCCTTCTTCCTGCTACAGCCATTTTCTTAAGCAGATGCTCTGACTCCAAGATAGAGGGGTGAAGGTCAGGTTGTAAAGTCAAGAGTCATGCTTACCTCTGTTCCCATTCAGGATGTGCATAATTACATGATTGAATGTTTTTTGTTCTGGTTGAATTAGAAATAAGATTAATAAAATAACCGTTTCTATTACTATCTAAAGAAAATTACCTAAACGAAGCCCAATTCTTATTGACTTTGAACAAGTCCTTGTTTGCCCAGAAAGAGCACAGCACCCAGGAAAGCTAGCATTTACATTCACAAATACATATCTAAAAGAACTAATTATTCAATCCAAGGTACTCAGCCTCAAAAACTTCCAAATGCCCTTATGCCCTGTGCCTATAAATGTCCTTCCTTCCTCCTTCACAAAATTTAGAAGAAATATCAGTAAAAGATGAATTCCATGATTCCTATTTGGTGTCTACCAGCTATAGGAAGGAGGGCAATAAAATCTGAATTTAATGAGAACCCAGTGGAGTCAGGAACAGCTGATGGGAGCATACATTTGTTTAGAGGAATGAAAAGAGAACATGTTCACGCACAACCCCAATGCTGGTAAACTCAGAGCATTTAATACAAAATTCTTAGAACTTTCAGTTGATGCCAACAGAGCCATGTATCCCACTGTTGGTCGTGGGCTAGGCTTCCAGAGCCTTGCATTCACTTCAGCATTGTCAGGCTGGTGGGCTACGCTGATGTGTAGCTTTCATCATTAGTCCTTCCCGGACCTCAGAGACAATGCAGAGTGAAGGAAAGATGGAGTGGGATGTCAACAACAGCAAGATAAAACCAGAACCAGGGCCATACGACCGGAAAAAAGCCTTGCATGATGCTGTGGGAATATATGAGTTCTCACAATTAAATTCGCAAACTTGTTGCAACGCTGTTGCTAACCTTTTTTGATATTAGAGGGATTATTCATTAAGAATTTGTAACAACTGGACAAACAGTTAACCAAGTTTACTATTTGGAAGTGCTGAAAAGGCTGCGTGAAAAAGTTAGACCATCTGAACTTTTCGCCAACAATTCACGGCTCTTGCATCACGACAATGCACCAGCTCACACGGCACTGTCTGTGGGGGAGTTTTTAGCCAGTAAACAAATAACTGTATTGGAACACCCTCCCTACTCACCTGATCTGGCCCCCAGTGACTTCTTTCTTTACCCGAAGATAAAGGAACTATTGAAAGGAAGATATTTTGATGACATTCAGGACATAGAGGGTAATACAATGACAGCTCTGATGGCCATTCCAGAAAAAGAGTTCCAAAATTGCTTTGAAGGGTGGACTAGGCACTGGGGTTGGTGCATAGCTTTCCAAGGGGAGTACTTCAAAGGTGACCATAGTGATATTCAGCAATGAGGTGTGTAGCACTTTTTCTAGGATGAGTTCACAACTTTATAATTGTGACACCTCATCAACAGTTTATGCAAAAGCAGACACGCCTGGATTCAAAGTTCCAGCAATACAGTAGAAGCACCAGTTTCATCAACTAACTAAAAAAGACATCTAATACGTACCCAGCTCCTTACTGTGGGAAAACCAGATTACCAGAAATACACCACCTTTTCAAACCTACTTCCTTCTCATTTAGAAGAGTTTCAGGAATATAAGAAAAAGTATGCCACAAAGCAATCTGCCTTCAGATATTCCAGAGAAAGTGCAATAGTTGTGTTTTTGAAATTTGTTTCCTGAGGACCCAAATTCATCAATAAATTATTCGCGTACACACACATTGGAATGGATCTGTACGGACTGACATGAAAAATGTCCTTGCTACATTGCCAAGTGAAAAAAAATCTAAAGAAATGCCTAACAGTGCTGTTTATTAAGTAGATAAGTCCAAATAACTTAATAGTGGTATACTCTGGGTATTTCCCTTAAAAAGTTTAAACATCTGTGTGGTATGGATTCATTCTGTCTTAATTTACATTTTCCTGATTACTAGGGAGACTGATTCCACCTTCTTGTGATGCCAGTTACCTGCCCCCGATGAGAAGGCAGGTTTCTAACCAGAATCTATAAAAGAGTTGATAGGAATGAGGAGGGGATAAAAAACTTTGTAGATGGTAAAATTCGGTAGCCTTCTCTGCCAGAAATCAAACATTCTCTTGTAGAATTCAAATGGTTTGAATTATGGGTCTTTTTCCTCCCAGCTAGTTTGGGATTCACCCCAATTTGTGTGTGTATATATGTAATATAATTTTATCAAATATATATGTTATATATAAATAAATATATATACATTATATTTGTACAAATGGCATCATACTATACATATTATTCTTTTCTCCAATTTTATGAGATGTCACTGACATACAGGTTTGTGTAAGTTTAAGGTATACATGTTCTCTTAACATATATTGCAAAATGCTTACCACCATAGCGTTCACTAACACCTCTATCACATTATATAATTACCATTTCTTTTTTGTGTAGAAAACATTTAATATCTAGTCTCTTAGCAATGTTAACTATAATCACAAATCTATGCATTAGACCCCCAGAACTTATTCATATTATAGCTGGGAGTTTGTATCCTTAGACCAACATTGCCCCATTTCCCCCACCACCCAGCCCCTGGTAACCAGGATTCTACTGTTTCTATGAGTTTTGACTTTTTTAGATTCCACATATAAGTGATATCATGCAGTATTTGTCCATCTCTGACTTATTTCACTGAGTATAATACCCTGAAGGTTCATCCCCATTGTCACAAATAGCAGGATTTTCTTCTTTCTCACAGCTGAATAATACCCACTGTATATATGTGTACCACATTTTCTTCCTTCCTCTGTACACAGACGATTGTTTCCATATCTTAGCTATTGTGACTAATGCTGCAGTGAACATGGGAGGACAGATATCTGAGTTCATGTTTTCATTTCCATTGGATGTATGAGGTATGATCCAACAATATGGTGAATGTTTAAATAATAATAAATTTATTATGGTAAAAAACACATTGCTATTAATCCCCCTCAAAATACTCCCCCTCACTTCAAACACACTTATCCCATCATTCTTGCCACTTCCTGAAGCAGTTCTGGAAGTCTTCTTTCTTGAGTGTCTTTAGCTGCACTGTCGTGGCTGCCTCCATGTCCTGAATCCATTCAAAATATTCTCCTTTCATGGTCTTTTTGACTTTGGAGGGGAACCAGAAGTCTCATGGTTGCAGACACAGTGAATAAAGTGGATGAGGACACACCATAGTGTTTTTATTTGACAGAAATTGCCGTACAGGAAGCAATGTGTGACACAGAGCATTGTCATGATGGAGGATGATTCACGACACACTTTAACATACACCTTCTCTCAACTGTAGCTCACGCCCGAATGATTGCACCGAATAAGTTGAAACGTGTCACACACTGTTACTAAGGTTTGATGCACCAATTCCCATATTGAAGATCCCGGCCTTTCTGTTGGATGGCACTCGGCAGCAGCCTTCACCAGATTTTGTGATACAACAGAAGGCTCCGTGTCACACATAGGTTCTTGTACAGCAATTTCTGTCAAATAAAAACATTACAGTGTGTCCTCATCCACCCCATTCACCAGATCTAGCACTGTGTGACTTCTGGCTCTTCCCCAAAGTCAAAATGACCATGAAAAGTAAACATTTTGAATTGATTCAGGACATCGAGGCAGCCACAACAGCACAACTAAAGACACTCACGAAAGAGGACTTCCAGAACTGCTTCAGAAAGTGGCAAGAATGATGGGATAAGTGTGTTCAGAGCAAGGGGGAGTGTTTTGAGGGAGATTAATGGCAATGTGTCTTTTACTGTAATATTTTTTTTTTATCACAGCTCGTATACTCAAAAGTGGGACTGTTGGATCACTTGGTAGCTCTTTTGAAGAACCTCCATACTTAGTTGTCCATACTGGCTGTACCAGTTTTATCTTTATATAATGACCTTCTTTTTTTCTTGCTACCATTTTTATAGTGGCTGTACCAATTTTATCTTTATATAATGACCTTCTTTTTTCTTGCTACCATTTTTAATTTAAAGTCTACTTTGTCAAGTATTAAGTAAAGCTACTCCTGCTCTCTTTTGAGGTCCACTTTCATGGAATATCTTTTTCCATCCCTTCCCTTTGAGTTATGTGTGCCCTTAAGCTGAACTGGGTCTCTTGTAAGCAGAATATAGTTGGTTCTTATTTTGTATCCATCAGCTATTCTGTCTTTTGATTGGACAATTCAATTCTTTTACATTTAGAGTAATTACTGATAGACAGGAGCTACCAATGCCATCTTATTTATTGTGTTCTGGCTGTCTTGTGGTTCCTTTGTTCTTTTCTTCCGCTCTTGCTGCCTTCCTTTGTGAATTGATAATTTTCTGTAGTGGTACGCTTTTATTCCCTTCTCAATATCTTTTGTGATTCTATCATAGGTTTTTGTTTTGTCATTAGTACTGTGAGGCTTATATATTTTATATACATATACATGCAAATAGTCCATTTTACTCTGGTAACATTCAACTTCAATCACATACAAAAATTCTGCCCTTTTATTCACTCCTTTTATGTTTTTGATGTCACAGTTTACATCTTTTTATATTGTGTATCCAGTACCAAATTTTTGTAGCAGTAGCTTTTTTTTTAATACTTTTGTCCTTGAAATTTATACTATAGTTAAGTAGTTAAGACACCACCATCATTACAGTAGAAGAGTAGTCTGAATATGACTCTATGGTTACCTTTACCACAGTGTTGTATATTTTCATGTTGCTAATTAGCATCCTTTTGTTTAGCTTGTAGCACTTTCAGCATTTCTTGTAAGCCAGGTTTAGTGGTGAATTCCCTCAGCTTTTGTTTATCAGGGGAAATCTTTATCTGGCTTTCATATCTGAAGGACAGCTTTGCTGGGTAAAGTACTTTTCATTGACAATTTCTTTCTTATAGCTCTTTAAATATATCATCCCATTCTCCTCTGATTGCAAGACCTCTGCCACAAATCCACTAGTAGGGGCCTAATGGGGGTTCCCTTTTAGAAGACTTTTTTTTTTTTTCTCTTGTTGCTTGTAAAATTCTTTGTCTTTGGTTTTAGACAATTTTTTAACATGTCTTGGAGAAGATCGTTTTGGATTGAAATTATGGATTAACTATTAGCTCCATGAACTTGGATGTCCAAATCTCTCCTCGGGTTTAATCTCTCAATAATTTTTATTTAAATAAGCTTTCTGCCCCTTTCTCTCTCTCTTCTTCGGATACTCCAGTGACGGTTTATTATTTCTTTTTATAGTGTCCTATAGTCTTTCTTCATCCCTTTTCATTCTTTTTCCTTTTTGCTCTTCTAATTGGATAATTTCAGTTTACCTATATTTTAACTCACTGATTCTTGTTTGGTCAAGTTTGCTGTCGAAATTATTGAATTCTTTTGTTCAGTCATTATATTCTTCAGCTCCAAAATTTTGGGGTTTTTTTTGTTTTGTTTTCTATCCTCGTTTTGAACTTCTTATTTTGTTCTTACATTGTTTTACTGATGTCATTAAAGTGTTTATTTGTGTTCTTTTCTAGTTTTGTGAGCATCTTTAGAATAATTATTTTGAATTCTTTGTTGAGAAATTCCTGGATCTGCATTTCCTTAGGGCCAGTGACTAGAGGTTTACTCCATTCCTTTGGTGGAGTCATGCTTCCCTAATTCTTTGTGAACCCTATAGCCTTGCATAGGTGTAGGAGCATTTGAAAAAGCAGTCATTTCTTCCAGATGTTATGGACTGACTTTAGTAAGGGAACACTTCACTTACAGGTAGGGGCATGCTGGGGCATGCTGTGACCCTGGGTCTAGTGGTGCAGGGGCATGTAGTGGGAGGTCCAGGGAGCATTATGTCTCTTCAGCACAGGCCACTGGGTCCACAGTGTCAATGACTATATGACCCTCGATGAGTGCTGTTGGGGGTCCACAGTGGCTGCAAGGGCTGTTGGAGTTCTCAGCAGCACCTCCAGGTTCAATGGCTCAAGATCGGGACAGGGAGCTTGTAGGATGCATACACCCAGATGCAGTGGACAGCTGCAGGTGCCTGAGTAGTGGCAGGGGACAGATGCACTCATAGTGGTGGAGGCCAGGGCAGGCAGGAAGGGCTGGGGCCAACTTTGGACTCACTGGCAACTGCAGGCACCCTGGCTGTCAGCATGCTCTCCCATGACTGCACCATCTCCCCCTGGATGTATGCACTGCAGTGGCTGCCAGTGGCAGGGACTGGGCTGGGTTTTGCAGCTGAAGAGGCTACAGGTATGATACTGAAGACCAGTGATAGGAGACGTGGCCTCATCCGGGCCACCAGCATCTGCAGGGGCCCTGGCTGTCAACAGGCTCTCCCATGACTTCGCAATCGCACCCAAGGTTTGCACACTGTAGTAGAGGCTGGTGACAGGTGCAGGTGTCAGTTCAGTGGCATGCAGCTGGAGGTACAGCCATAAGCACACACACAGCTATAAGGATCAGCCACAGAGGTCTAGGCTGGCCTCCGGTACTCACACAGCCGTAGACCTGGCTGCTGGTGCTGTTTCTGAGCTCCAGTGGCAGAGAGGAGTGAGGGAGCAGGGAGGGACGCAGGCAGCTAGTACCAGCACATGTGAATCTGTGGGGAGAAAGCTGGTGCCATCTGAAAGAGGTCTGTGGCAGCCATGCTGGCAGTTGATTCCTTCTCCAGTGCTGAAAGCTGCAGAGTTTATCTGTAGAACAGGTAGGATCCACGCTTGCTCCCACTGCGTGGCTGCTACTGCTAGCCCCTGCTTTTCTTCCTCGTTCATAGCCATCTCTATACACCTCAGCTTTGCTGGTCTGGGTGGGATAAAACTGAAGCGAGACCGCCATGTGGTGCTCCGAAAAGACTGGGGAATCTGCCGCTCACCCTGCAAAGCTGGTTGCTCAGCCTGCTTTTCCTTTCTCGATGAGAACTCCTGGCTGGAAGTTCCCTCTTGGCACTGAGCAATGCTGGTTTGGTGGAATGGGATGACGCAGACAAAATGAAGCTGTCTTCCTTCTCTACCTGTGCAGTTACTCTCATGTTTTTTTTGTTCCACTGTGTTGCTCAACTTTCTTAAGTGGGCTCCCGAGCTCTCCCAGAACTGTTTCTGTTTATGGAGCTCTGTCTAATTGTTGATGTTTGTTGGAGGACAAAGGCTGAGGTCTCCCATGGCACCATTTTGGTGACGTTACCTATCCCTACTCTTCTACAATCTGCTTTTACACTTAATGTTTTTGTGAAGACATTACAAAGTCAATAAATACACATTTACATTGATGTATGTATATATTTACATCGATATTATATTTCTAAATGCCACTAACCTTTGGATTCTCATGGTTTACCTGAATCAGTTCTCTTGGCTTCTCTGTGGACAGTGGTTTATGTAGAATGACAGTTTTGTTTCTTTCCTTATGATTCTCAGCCTTCTTAAAATTGATTCTTTCGCTTTAGCAGTGACCCTCAGTATGAGTCTATGAAATTGGTATTACAGTACATTTACTTTGTGTCTGACTTTAAAATGAATGCTTCTAACACTGCCACTGTATATAAATGTTTGCAGATTTTTGGTAGATATCCTTTAATGGGTTAAAGAAATATACTTTTTCATTACTAATTTCTACAGATATTTTATAATAGATGTAGAATTTTGAAAAGTTATTTTTCTGAGTGTATTCATATGATCACATGGTTTCTTCTCTTTAATACATTACTATTAATATGATGAAATATGTTAATAGGTTTTTCTAATGTTAAACTGCAACTGCATTCAGTCGTGATTTTAGTATGTTTTTATATTTCGTTTGTGCATAGATATTTTTAGGATTGGCACCTATGTTCATAAGTTTGTCTCATAATTATTTTCCTCATACTACCCTTGTCTGGTTTTTCTTATCAAAAATTATACTAGCCTCATTAAATGACTTTAGGAGCATTTCTTCTTTCTCTAAACTCTGGAAGTGTTAATATCAGATTGGGATAATATTATGTATTGCATATGTGTTAGAGCTCGCCTGAGCGTGCTGTTTTTTTGGAGGGTGGGAAGCTTTGTTTGGGTTTTTTTGTTGTTTGGTTGGTTTTTTTGTTTTTGTTTTTGGGGTTTTTTTGTCTTGTGTGATTTAGGACATGCAGGGGTTGGGAAGGATATGAATTTTTAACTACTAATACAGTTTTGTTAAATGAAAATAAACCTATTCAGGTTTTTTATTGCTTCTTCAGATAATTTTTAAAGTGATATTGGTAAATTACGTTTTCTTATGAAATTTTTCATTTAAGTTTTCAAATGTACTGGCTTAAGATTGTTTATAGTATCCATTTTTTGTTGATTTGATGAATCTGAGTTTACATCATTCTCATTGCTAATACTGGTCGTTTGAATCTTCATCCTTTGTTCTTAAGCAGATTTGCTAATAGTTTTTCTGTTTTAATTGTCTTTCAAAGACTAACTTTTGTGTTTTGTTGATCCTCACATTACTTTTTTTTCCATTTCATCAATTTATCCTCAGCTATACTATGCCATATATTCTACGTTTTTGTAGGTTATACTGTTGTTCTTTTTCTAACCTCTTGATTTATACATATGACATCAATTTCTCATCTTTATTCTTTTGCGACATGAGCATTTAAGGTCATAAATTTCTCTCTTAGAAATGTTGTATTTAGCTTTTATTTGGTTCTAATTTCACCTCAGTGTCTTTTTGAACCCACAAGTTATTTAACAATGGTTTTTAAATTTCTAAATGTAGATAGATTTTTGTCACTGGTTTCTAAATTTAATTATACTGTAATCAGAGAACATTTGTTTGACATTCATTCTCTGACATTTGTTGAGACTTGTTTTGTTGCCTGGTACTGAGTCAATTTTCAAATAATCTCTGTGTGTGCTTGGGACAGAAATCTGATCTTTGAGTTACTGACATATAACATTTATAATTTACAATCTTATGATATTGTCAGTTTTTTCCATATATATTTTGATGCTGTCATATTGGATACATTTGGATGAATAGTATTGATATCTTCCTGGTAAATTCAACATTTTATCAGTATATTTTTTGAAAAACAGCCAGATGGTGTGGAGATTTTTGCTTAATCTACCTGTTTTCCCTCCAACATACTCCCAGCTTCTTTATTTTTTAATTAAAATTTATTGGGGTGACAATGGTTAGTAAAATAACATAGGTTTCAAGTGTCCAATTCTGTAATACATCTTTCATATATCACATTGTGTGTTCACCACCCAGAGTCAGTTCTCCTTCCATCACCATATATTTGATCCCTTTTACCCTCATCTACCACTCCCCTGGCCCCTTTCTCTGGGAACCACTAAACTATTGTCTGTGTCTGAGTTTTTGTTTCTTTGTTTGTCTTGTTCCTTTGTTGCTTTCAGTTTTATATCCCACATATCAGTGAAATCATATGGTTCTCAACTTTTTAATGTGTGACTTATTTCACTTAGCATAATAATCTCAAAATCCATCTATGTTTTTGCAAATGGCACTATTTCATCTTTTCTTATGGCAGAATAGTATTCCATTGTGTATATATATCACACCCTCTTTATCCAATCATCTGTCATACTCCTAGCTTCTTCTATACCCTGCATCACCACTTCAAAAGCCCTTTTCCACTTTTTCCAGAAAACATATTTTCCTGGGCACATGGGAGGGGCCATTACCTGAGAGTGATGTTGGTGCATAGAGAGTTTAGAGTCCTTCAGATTTCTATAAGGTCTCTTAGTTTTGTGTCACCAGCTCTTCACCCCCACCTTCCCTACTCCACAGTAATACCAATCCCTGAGACAGTCCTGAGCTTCTGTGGAGCTCATGAACTTGCTTTTCACTGATATCCCACACCTTATCCCTAGCTGGTTAGATTTGAACTTTTTCTGATCAACTAAGTCATTTGTTATTTCTCTATTTGCTTGGTATCTTTGTATTTTATTGTTCAGGTCTATAGCTAGTTTCATCAAAGATATAGTGTTTCTCTTTCAAGCTCCCCTTGTTATTTTAGAGGTGATTGTGTGTGAGGGGAGGGAGTGGGATGGAAATATCTTTACCCCATATCTTGAAGCAGGAATTCTGTCAATATAGAAGAGTATTATTAGTTAAGTCAGGATACAATATGTGAACGTTGGTTAAAAGAACTTCTTCTGAACTTTTATTCTCTAAATAAACCATGAGCATGCTTTTGTATAGTACCATCAACTAAAAACCATATCTAGAGTTAGGAAAGCAGAGACTTTATTCAAAAGGATTTTTGCAAATATGGGAAAAGAGACTATTGCCATAGGGAGAACATGCCAACCTTAAGACTATAAGTTTCAAAAGTCAGACAGAAAAGGACATTCTTTTATGGAGGAGTGAACAAAGCTAGAAAGAATCAGGAAGTGGGATAAACAGGTGGAGGTGGCTTGATCAGACAGTATGTTAGAGAAAGTTTCACTGTGGGGTCAGCTGATGCTCAGGAGAGGCTACCGTGTTTCCCCAAAAATAAGACCTAGCCAGACCATCAGCTCTAATGCGTCTTTTGCAGCAAAAATTAATATAAGACCTAGTATTATATGATATATGATATGATACATGATATATGATATGATACGATACGATACAATACAATATGATATGATATAAGACCCAGTCTTATACTAAAATGAGACCAGGTCTTATATTAATTTTTGTTCCAAAAGATGCATTAGAGCTGATGGTCCCACTAGGTCTTATTTTCGGGGAAACACGATATTAGGAAGGGGCTCTATGTGTCCAGCCAAGGTTGGATAAAATTTCAGAGGCCTGGTGGGAAGAGAAAAGCTTAACTAACACTTGGTCAAGTCAAAGTAGCAGGTAATTTGTCCGGATTGATCAGTGGGGACAAACAGTTCAGCTAACTATTTATGAGGCAAAGAATGGGAATCTGAGGATCTGTATCTCGGTTGTCATAGATTTTAAAAAAAAAGGCGGGCGGCAGTGAGTCCGTGAGTCTTTTCTAAATTATTGAGGGGAGGATGGTTCTTTGTAGTAAGCCATTTCTAGAACACAGAGGAGCAGTGGGATTATTGTAACCATTACTGTTTTCCAGGATCCCAGGGCTCAGATAAACTTCAAATTTGTCATTCTTTCGCCTCTCTTCTATCTCTGACACAACCCACCTGGCGTGGAAGTCTCTGAAGATGCCTCTTATTCTACTTCCCTTCACCCTTTCCAGACTACGGTGTCCCAAAGCACCTCCCATAATGCAATGGAACAGTCCTCATGTGTCTTCTCTCTGTAGACTGCATGTGACGTCTGCTTAGTCTTTGAGAGCAGAGCTATGTCTTACTCCTCAGCATGGAGCTCAAGGGCTGAGACTCAGTAGGTACTCAGGGAACAGTGAATAGATGTGGGGTAGTTACCTGTTCTCACAGACAACTGAGAGATAGAACAATCTCCTGGTCCTCTGGATTGTTCAAAAGATGATGATTCAGTTGCTTGGTCATCCAGCCTTCCATTTTGAGAGTCCCTCACTGGTGACATCAGGTGACAATTACCATCAGGTGACAATTCATATGGAAGGAAATAATTTGCTGATTTCCATTTCATCTTCTTAGCTGCTTTGGGGAAATGCTTTCAGGAAAAGCATTTTACTTTGTAAAAATTGAGTAGTTATCTTGCTTTATGTATTAGTTTTGATAGTGACCAATAAGTCAGTATAACTGATTAGTAAAAGGTGATTCTAGTGCTAAATTGTTGAGAGGGTCTTGTTTTATTTCTGACTTTCAGGGTAAGAAGAAAAAATGGGCTAAAAATGCTAACTCAATTCTCAGGTGTAGATATATTTTAAGGTAGCAAAATGTAGTGAAATATTACTTCTCTAATAAGTTTCCTGTGTGGGGTCGGCTAAATTTTTGGCACCTCTAGTACAGGAGTCAGGAACCTTCCCTTAGTATTGGTAAGTCTTCACATGTTCACCTAGAGGGCAGATTACGGTAGTATTGACTCTTTTATTTGAAAAAGGGGGTGGTATGTAGGTACCACAGAAAGATGCAGCTGTCAAACGTACATGTGATGAACTTCCTAATTTCTCCTGAGTGGACCAGCATAGCGCGCCATCCTTCGTTCCATAACCCCAAACTCCCTCGTCCCTAAATCACCTTCGAGCCACCCTGGCCTGATAATGCTGAGGGTCCCCAGCCCTCATGTAGCATAGCGTTACTTATCACATGACCTAAGTAGGGCAGTGATTATCTTGAAAAGGGGCACACAGCTCCTGGCCAGCAGACCTCACTAACACTACAGAGAGACCTTGGCATTCTCCTGTGGAATATAAACCATTTCATAGAACACTAACTTCAGACAAGACCAGTCTCTGTCCGTCCTGAAATAAGATAAAGCAAGACCCCTGGGATCATGACCAAACTCAGACCCAAAAAGAACATTGTCCAAACCAGGAAAATGACCAAACATCCCCATTTTGGGCTGATATAAGTGACTAGGGCTTATCAATTACAGCCTGAGCCCCATGTTATTTCTCCCACTTCTAGATAAAATTATTAAGATATCTAGTAATAGAATTACCCCCTTTTCAGACGACATTCAATCCAGAGAAAAGCTGCCGTTCCTTAAACCCTTCACAAAATTACCTGACACGAGCCCAAATCCCCTAGGTTCTTTCTAACACCCTCTCACTGACATTACTGCTTGTTGCGACAAGCCAATAAACCCCTACGTTCTGAGTCTTTGACTGATGGGGCTTCAGCAACTCTCCCAAACTGGTGAATGTACCAATTAATAGTTCTGGGAAATGTTAAGAATCTTTTTCTTTTCCAATATGTGTGCTTTGTTTTGGTAAATATGACTTACTATCTAGTTATGATGATTGGTATTCAGCCTGGAAGAGAATTAGAGAGAAAACTTGCGTGCCAAAAGAAAGTCTTTCCAGGCCGTCCCTCCTCTACCTCATGTTGTAGGAATAATGCTCTTCTGATGACCAGTACTCCGGCTGGTAGTATTAATTGCTATTATGTTAACATTTATAAGCTCTGCTTTCATTTGGACTGATCTAATTTTATTCCAATATGGGGTCTCCACTAAGTTTTATGATTATTTTAATTCCTAATTAGTTGGTAGTTATTATATTTTCATCTTTCTTTAATAGTGAAATAACAAGGAACTTAATTACCTAAATGTCTGGGTCCTTTGTTTGGATTTATTGGGGCTGTGCTTTAGGGAAGTGATAACTTATAAAATACGCCTGGGCTTGGACAGAGAAGACAGGGCTAGGAAAAATTAGCCCCAGCTACTTGCTTTTGTGTTAGGAAACAGTCCAGCCTTGTTCAGATTCTTGCTGTGTTTATTGTGTCCCATCCTCCTTAAAGCCATCTATAGGTTGTACTCTCTGAATAAGGGGACAGTCTCACCCTATTTTTCATCTTAACTGAAAATAGGTGAAGGAAAACTTTACTGCTTCTAGCTCTTCTTTTCATATGCTTTTCAAACATAATAATGACAGCTAGCTAATATTTGCTGAGCTCACCAAGTGCCAGACTCTCTGCTATGTGTTTTACTTCTATCATTCTAGTTAACCCTACAGGAAAGCATGTGAATAGGTTTCTTAATTATCTTCACAAGACAGATGGGGAAACTGAGGCTCAGAAATGTGAAACTCTTCCCCAAAGTCACACTAGCATTCCAGCTGAGGGTCACTGGATTCCAAGAAATCTATAGTCTTGAACGTTTTACACTGAACCGCCTCCACCTTTAAATAGATCTGACTATATGTGACAGGTAGTCATAGGAAAGGAACGCATGGGAGCAACCACCTGGTTCCAAGGCCAGAAGGCTCCACAAAGGAGCATCTGTTGCTTGGATATCAGGGATGTTTGCAGCCCAGTCCTGTGATGGTTAGTAAACAGTCTCAGGCCATCCTGACAAGGTGGCTGATATTTTGTTGTCACCCAGCTTTGCAGCTCAGAAACTGTTTATCACTTCACCCAGTGTGATCAGGCCCTGTGGAAATGATTGATGGTAACCTGCCCACAGGGGACTTTAAAAATATGCATATTAATTTATAGGGTAAATAACCCCTGACATTTCCTGTCGGTCTGAGACCCACCAGTCAGGCCCCTCCTCAAACACTAAATCAGGAAACTGGAAGTTGCTGCTTCTTCTGGGGTCCTCTCAGAAGATGCTGAAGACACTTACCCAATCAGTAAATTATGGGCTTCAACTCTTTTTCTGATGACATGTTGGTTTCCTAGGAGGTCTTCTCCAGGTTAGGCTGGAGGGCATATTACTCCCGTTCCTATGGGGACGCTACGCTCTTCTGTGGGATGAGGGTGCTTATTTTAGCATGTACTCCAGAAAATAACACTTACACACTCATCTCCAGAGGCTTATTCATATTATTTCGATTCCTGTGGCTCTTTACCCTATGAATATGGCACTATTTCCTCATCTCTGTGAATATGGCACTATTTCCTCATCTCCACTGGCATTAAATGATTGCAGGAAACCTTAATATAAAAAATCTGTCTCTGAAAAATAAATTGATGGTTGACAGATGGGAAGGGGGTTGGGGAGAAGGGATTAACCTGTACAAATTGCCAGTTGTAAAAACAGTCACGGGGATGTAAAGTTGTAAAAACAGTCACGGGGATGTAAAGTATAGCATAGGGATTATATAGTCAATACTGTAATAACTGGGGTACCCGATGGGTACTAGATTTATCGAGGGGATCACTTTCTAAGTTATATAAACGTTTAACCACTATGCTTTACAACTGAAACTAATATAATATTGTACGTCAATTGTAATCAATTTTTAAAAAAAAAATAACAGTGAAATGAGCATAAAAACCAACACCATCAGAAAGAAAAAAAAATCTGTCTCTATAAAGGTTTAGAGGCAAGTCCCAAAGATGATTAAATAATTTTAAAAATGTAATGTATAAAGAAAAGTGAAAGATACCAACATGCTTTATCTCACAAAGGCAAGAAACCAGACATTCCTCACTAAAGAATAGAACAAAACAAACAAAAAAAATGAAACTATGCTTCAGTGTAAGAGATTAAGAAAAATATCTGCAATCTTGTTAAATGTCAATCAGAGTTAAACCAGTATGTCGGTGACACTCCTCTTTTGGAGACTTCAAAGATATGGTTTACTTGCATCTATTGGGGACAGTTTGATTCAGTCCTAGATGTATCCTTGCCCAAGGGCTGACAGATGGACCAAATGATCTCTCAGCATCCCTCCCAGCCCCACACTTCTGCTTTTCTCCGATTGTTGGGCTAGCATGTTAGCTGAGTCAGATTTGCCCTTGCAAATTAGTGGAAGAGACAACTGCTTGAAAGAGAACAAGTAGACTCTTTGTCCCCAAAATAAATGGCTCTCTACCCTGTTCCAGGTTAAATTATACCGGTAGAGGTGTATGTTTCCTTGAGTCACAAAGTATTTTTAGTCTTCTGGAATTCCTAAGAGAATGCAGAGACACTGGCATCTTAGTGAAGATGTAGTAACTCATCCTGATCAGATAAGGATTTAGCCGGTATCGAGATCCTGCAATAAACCAAGACCGGAAATGCAGGAAGAGGGAGCCGCAAGGCAGAGAGCAGACCGACAGGACTGGACAGACACACTGTGCCTTATTGAAAACGTAGTTCTAGGCTGGTACAGATTGAGCTGTCCTCCCCCCCAGCTGAGTTCAGTCATTCTTTCCAGGAATGTGGAGCTCCTACCAGGTACAGAGCACTAGACAAGGCACTGGGAACACTACAGGACGCCAAACATACGTGGTTCCTGCTTGCCTGCAAACCACTGACCACCTGGTGAACGTGTAGTGAGTTACTACCCGGGGTCTACACCCTGCAACAGATGACGACTGAGTTGCTAATATACATAAGGCGCCATTTTAGGCACCTCGTGATGACCAGACTGGACAAATCCTCTGCCCTCATGGAGTTGACCATATTTCGCTGTAGATAATGCACATTGTTTGCCCAAATATGTGGGAGAAAAGTAAGGATGTGCATTATACATGGGTAATACTAATTCCATTCCCTTGAAAGTTTGGGCCAAAAACATAGGTGCGCGTTACACACGGGAGCGCATTATACATGGCAAAATATGGTGCATTCTGGTAAGAGGAAGTTATCAAATGAAAGAAGCGCAAGGGGATCTACTCTAGCTGATGCGTCTTCCCTGAGAAAGGGCTGTTTCTGTTGACATGTGAAGATGGAGTAGAAATTAGTGAAAGGCACGCGTTAGGGAAGGAGGAGCAGCCCGGAGAATATTTCATCTAAAGTTACCAAATGTTGTCAAGCTACACGATTTGCTTCTCTAGTAGGATGAAGGGTAATTTATATCTTTCTTTTTCTTATTATTCAAAAATTTATGCAATAAATAGTTTTAAGCAATATCATAGTCATACTTAGAACTATGTTATTTTTCCTTTGTGGCTTTAATGTATTAGTCTTTAAACTATTACATATAAATAATGATCACATTCTATCTGGATATGAGACAATTTGCAGACCAAATGCAAAGTCAATGCATTGAGTCTAATTCCAAAATGTGTTTGGTGTTTCTGAATGCAAACAAGATAATGTGTTTGACATTGTGACACGGATCTTTCCCCACCTACACTGAATGTGAATTATAGGTTGGTTCCTGCACTATAGGTGGACCTGTGGCAGCCCAGCAGTCTCTCCTATGTCTCAGAGGGAACAGTTACTGATGTCCATATTCCCCAAAATGGTTCCCGAGCCCTGTTAGCCTTCTTAGAGGAAGCCACCATCCCGTACAAGTAAGCTTTTTTTTTCATTGCTTAATTCATTTGTACTAAATTGAATTCAATGATAGCTGTATTCAGGTTATGTATTGGTTGCCAGTGACAATGTTTCAGGTATTTTATCAAGTGGGGAAAACCAACATGAATATAACACAATCATGTTTACCTTTGATGAGCATATTAGTGTAATGGGGGAGGGGAAAGGACCCACAGTGACATCTTATCTCAACATCACCACTAAGTGGTCAGTGTAAACACAAAGGAAAGGAGAGCAGCCTAGGAGTGCCTAGAATGTGGATAGAAAAGCAGGGACAGAACAAGCTTTCTTGTAGGAGCTGTGTCAGGCAAAGGATGAGACTCAGGACCTTGCAAAGAGCAAGCTCAGACTTTGTCCTGTGGGTGGCGCTGCACAACCCCCATGTAAGAAGATGTAAGAAGGGAGCCACGTGTAACTGGGTGGAGGGGGAATAGGAGATTGCAAACGTAGTCTCCTATTGAGAGAGAGGCCCTGAGTCACGACCAGAGAAGTGGGACCAGGACAGCTTTCAGCAGTTCAGCGGCAAACCCCCCCACCCCGCCCGGACTCCACACTTGGTTGGATGTAGGTGGAACAGGAAGAAGCCAAGCATGACGCCAAGTCTTCTAGCTTGGGTAACTGAGCAGACAGATTCAAACAGATTTGGTTATTTGGGTGTTGTTTGTTTGTTTGTTTGTTTGTTTGTTTGTTTGTCAAGGAATAGATTACTAAGAATAGAGCAAGTGGAAGATACTCACAGGAGTCAAAAAAGAAACGAAAGACTTTAGGGAGAAGGAACGTCAGTGGTGCCAAGTGCCGCAGAGAAAAGGAATGACCAGTGTCCTTTGGATTTGGCAATAGAAACTGTGTTGGTGACTCTAATGCTGGGATTAGATTGTCAGGAGCAGAAGACAGAGAAGTGAACAGGAGGAGAGGACATGGAGCAGCAGTGCAGACAACTGCGCTTAGAAGGCAGAATAAGGAGACAAGCAGAGAATTAGGAGTGACTACAGGAAGATGCAGCATCAATGACTGCCTGAGATTTGGGATTTGTTTGGGTCGGAGGCCATTTTGGCCTGTCTGTGGGCTGAGGGGAAGGACCGGAAAGGAAGGAAAGGCCGATGGCGCAGGAAAGAATGCACAAGTGGAGAGTGGGTTTGCACAATAGGAAGGGCACTTTATCCTCTAAGACTGAAGAGGTAAATGTGGTTCTAGCAGAAAGAGATCATAACTGATGGCTAAAATTTTCTGGATGAAGTAAGAAGCAAGATTATCCTCTGAAAGTGAAAAAACAGGTATTGAAGAGTGTTCTGAGAGAAAAACTGGGGTAGGAACCAATATAAGTAGTTGTTGCAGAGAAGAAAGATTGTAAACCTGATACAGAGTTGAAATTTTATTGGACAGGAACTAAGAAAGATCAAGCTGGCAAGGAAGTAGTAGTTCCTAGAGAGGCACTAGCTCAAGTGTCCATCCATGGGTCTAATCTGGATAGGAATGGAGGAGAGTCTAGGAGGGATAATGGGACAAAATGGAAAAATCAAGGAAGGGATGAAGATCTTTATATTGAAAACAGATTTAGTGTGACTGAAAACAACAAGCTGGAAGCAATGAAGTTTTGACAAAGTGTAGGTTATTGGATGCTAAGAGTTCTGGGGTAGAACACTTATGGCTGGTGACAAGATTCAGGAAGTAGCCATGGAGGAGACAGATGAAGTGGAGTAGCGATCACTGTGGTCAAGAATGGATGGGCTAAGTCACCAGAGAATCATCGCATCACCGCAGTCTCGAGTCTCCTTGGCTGATTGCAAGATTAGAGGTGGAGGGAGAGAATTCCTGGAATAGGGACATGAGAGAGTACGCAGGAGTGAGAGGAAAGCAGCTAGGAATGGCATGATGCAGGAGGGAGCATGAGCTTTTCCTGGAAGTTAGAAGATTAAGGGGGAGGCAGAAATGGGACTCCAGGAGAATGCTGACCTCCCTCCCTTCTGGCCCCATGGTAGGAGGAGTGGAAGAAGAGAAAGCCAAAGAAAATAAAATCTCTTTCTTTAAGAGAGTCCAATTTTTGTTGGGGCAAGACTATGAGAAAAGAGAGTTCTCTGAAGAGACTGGAGGAAGTAGGAAATGTATTTACAATGAAAGAGGGATTCCAACAGGTGCAAGGGAAAAGGAAATGGAGAGATGGAGAGTCATGCAGGAACAGGAGGGGGCGTTGAAATGCAGTGTAGTGAATTAATGAGACTGGAGGCAGTGGCATATCTTTTGTTTGAAATCCTAGGTTTTGAGGGCTGAGAGGCACGATATAAATGACTGACCTCAACAACTGCACCTTTTTAGCAAGTTCTGTGCTGCCCAAACTGTTACAAAGATCCCTAATGTCGGGCAAGGCCTGAAATGGGTTCATGGCTCTGTGGGTCAATGTCTCCTTGGGCCAAGGGATGCAAAGTGGCAGTGACGTCCCTCCCTGGTCTACTACACCAATACTTCCCTGGCAGAAAGATAATCACAGCCTTACTGAAGTATTGATATGCTTTTTGCAGTAAGGTATTTTATCTGTGCTTCTAGAACAGGATAGAGTCACAGCTGTGCATGAAACTATTGTTCCTATTGAATATATTTTAGTCATTGCTGTAGCTTTGAAAGCGTGCCTTGATTCTCTGAATGCCCGGCAGGAAAGAGCTCGGTAATTATATCTATAGGTGCTCAGTAACAACTCACATGTTTCATTAATTATTATTCAGTAGAAAAGAATATACCAGTTATTTTAACAAGTCTCTATTTCCTGCCATTAAATATAGGTCATGTGGAACAGATATAGAATAAAATATCACACTGTATGTCACAGAGAATAGAGTCTTAAAAACAGTGTTTTAAACCAGTTGTGTCCTCAGTCATTTAGAATTACTGATTCTGTTGGTCCCAAGATAATAACACATAAGTCAATGAAATTTCACGGGGCCAGTAGGTAGAGATCATTTTAATTGACTTTTATTATTGTGGTCTGGGATATTTTCAAAAGATTATCATTGACCCTGTAAAATTATACATAATGTATAGCTATAATGTATAGCTATAACTATCTTTAAAGCAAAGATAATGTGGCCCCATATGTCTGGCCCCTAGGTGATATGACAGATGAGATTATTTATTCTGTCATAAAAAATTTCTATCAGTTTGTACATTAAGTACCTGTAAAAATTGGTCATAGAATTAAAAATTTCTGAGCCTCCCCTCCACCCTGGAAGTTTTCAGGAGGTGGTTTTGTACTAAGTGATGACATCACTTGGAAAGCTCTTCATAGCCCCAGGAGTACTTACACCTGGCATCGGAATAATAATCAGCCACAAATAACTAAGAAAATCCAACAGTTACAAAAACCATTTTTGGACAGCATTTCATGACCTTTTCATCAATCTTCCAGCTTCCAGTCAACTACTTGACAAGGAACATGGGCTAGACCTGCCACGTCACAATTATTTTCATTTTCAGGTTGGTCTTTTAGGGTCTGAGTTAAAGTACAATCTAAGTTATTAAACTTATGGCTGCCATAACAAAGTACCACAGACTGACTGGCTTAAAAACAAATTTGTCATCTCATGATTCTGGAAGCTGGACGTCTGAAGTCACAGTATGGGCAGGGTTTGTCCGTTCTGAGGGCTGTGAGAGAAGGCTCTTTCCCAGGCCTCTCTTAGTTTGTACATGGCCGTCGTCTTCCTTTGTCTCTTCATATCCTCTTCCCTCTACGTGTATCTGTCTTCGTGTCCTAATTCTCTCCCCCTTCTTACAATGGTTGTTCTACCAAGAGCTGCCCAACACATGCATTATCAGCATCAGAACTTCAAAACTTTCTGATGATACATGGGTGGGATTGCTCTTGAGTGGAAACAAGTTATCTGCACTTGTTTATATTTAGAAGGTCTGTCCACTTCGGAAATACTGCAAAAGCAATACACTACAGCTCCGTTTTGTAAACATTTTGAAAACTTTTTGTGTTTATGTATTTTGTCTTTTTAAACTGAAAATTCGGGAGGAAATTCTTGTGTAGATTGCTGGCTCTGACAAATCTATTTACTTTTTTTTTTTTCTTAGTTTCCTGGGATAGAGAAAAGTCGCCAGGACATGGATAGATGGTACTAGTGAGGGAAACTCTTTTGAAGATTGCCTGCAGTAAAAGGACTATGTTGACAAACCATCTCAGCCTAATCAAACTTGCATCTTTCTTGACCACCCCATAGTATTTCACAACACAGGAAGCTTGGACAGTGATACAAAAGTTCATTTGGGTCTTAAGACCTACACAGGTGATATTTTAAGGTGTTGTAGTCCATACAAACCCACTTTCAACTGTAACTTCTTTCCTTGTGGGAAGAAACGACACACTAATACAGATCATGTTCAGACGGACAATCGAATGTCCCACTCACATTGAGCCACTGCAAGTAGCTACAAAGCAAGTTTACCAACTTTGTGTTACCTGCCCCCCCATCTTGATATTTAATGTTTCCTATTTTTAAAGTCAAAAATTGAAAGAAAAAGAACAATCAGCTAATGATAAATTCCTCATTAAGTATTTGTCCACAATGGGTACAATATTCAGCAAATAACAAAGGAAGGAATCAAAAGGAAAGTTCTACACCCGGCCTGACCCTGAGTAAAGCTGCTTCCTTCATGGAACAAAAAGTGTTGATTCAGGTCATTCAAGATAATCTTTTTTTATAAAGTGGCTTATATAGATCAACCTTGGAAGTCATTTAAAGATGCCATTACATGATTTTTTAATAGCACTTAAACTACGAAGCAATAGGTTCTTTGGGAAGATAAAATATGAAAGCAAAGCGTTTTAGCTACCTGCCAGGCCCAGAAAAATCACTGCGAGGCTCTTAACATCTTGAAGCATCCAAAATGAGGGAATGCCTTGTTACTTCACGGCCCTCTAGTTAGAGGAGATAAGTGAGTATTGGGGAGACAAGCCTCTATCTAGCCCAGACATCTCACCAAGAACACTAACGACTCCAGATGGAGGTGGTTCCACACACTGCAGTGACCCTGGAGTCCCCCACCCTAGCAACAGCCTTCAATTTTCAAATGCATTCACTTTGATTAGCTGAGCTTGTCTTCTCTCGGCATTCTTCATACTGGCAGGCAGTGGCGTTCACTTTCTCCCACTCAGGGCATTTCTTCAGGTTTCTCTGGAGAACTATAGCTTCTTCCTTCCTTTTCCTTTTCTCTCTGAGTCTTGGGTCAGGTGTGCTGGGTGATGATATGAGATGGTTTCTCAGTGATGAAAGGGATGGCAACAGATAGAAATGGACGGAAAGGAGGATGTGGTGAGGGAGTAAAAGACTTTGTCTTGTTTCAGTTTGCATAATGTCAAACCAGAATGGAGTCTAAAGACGGGAATTTGTGTTCACAGTCCAAGTTGAAATTCTGGTTCTGCACCCTCTACTAGCAGAGTGATGTTGGAAGTTCTTCACCCATTTGAGCCTCAGTTTCCCCATTTGTGAAATGGAGTTAACAATAAAACCTACGTCATAGGGTTATTATCTGTGATCATGTGTGTGAAATATATAGCACAGTTCCTAGCAGGCACTTAACAAATGTAAGTGGTCATATCCATCATTCAATTCTTGTACCTGTAAATCAATGGTAGTTATTACTATTAATATTTGAAAACACCTGCCTATTTTACATTTTATATTTATTACACCATTTATTTAAGTTTTTATTTCCTAAAAAAGAACGTTTTCCCAACATTTGGTATTTTCAGAAATGTCAATCTTCTCTGTCTTTCTCCTCAAAGATGCATGATTTTCTTGGATATTGCCTGATTTTTATATTACTCCATTTAATTTTCTTCATGTCTACCATTTCAAATCCAGGATTCTCATAGAAGATCTCCAGAACACACTAGAAAAGGAAAGCAGTTTGCAAGCCCAGAGAAATCGAAGATCCCTTTCTGAATATAATTACGAAGTTTATCACTCCTTAGAAGAAGTATGTAACCAAAGGAGCTTTTTTTTTAATTTATTTTTTTTTTTAATCAATGCACCTTTATCGAGAAGCGTTAAGACAGAGGTGGGGCTATATAAAAAGCTCTTTTATTGTCTAGGCCCCTCAGTTCAATCCTCTCTTCATTAAGCCTTTAACTGCTATAAAAGACATAGCAAAATGATTTGAATTTCATCTGCTTTACCCGACCCACCCCTAGAAAGGACATGGAAGGACATTGGAAGAGTAAGGTAATGTTGTGAATAATTTCATTTATAAAGACCGTAACTAAAAAGCCTGATGCACTTTCTGATGGAAGGTAGAGCTAGCCGAAGTTGGAGGACAGCGATTTGTTGAGGGGTAGTGTGAGCTTTGATTCTTGCCCCACACCTCCTGCAAACTTAAGACTTCCCAAAAACCAAGCCTCATCTGTGGCATCTCAGGACCTATTAACATGCTGTTACTTATTCTACCTGGAATACACAGCCACCTCATTCCCACTACCCCACCCTTTACTGTTCACCTGGACAACAACTAGTTACTCTTCAAATCTCAGCTTAAGCAAGAAGATCTGTTTCCACTCTCCCAGACTGGATCAGGACTCCACTCCAACCCCAGCACACTGCATGTGCCCACAGCCCATGGATGGACAATTATTTGATGAATGCCTTTCTCTCCTAATAAGCTGCAAGTTCCATGAGGGCAGGCCATTTCTTTCTTGTTCATGACTCTAAGTGGCAAGCAAATAGAGACCTCCAAATAAAGAGTTGATGACAGAATGATTAAATGAATGTGTATATATATTTTCCATGCTTCCCTTGAATTGAGCAGAGGAATGCCATATGTAGAATTAATAAGATCCTGTTATAGTCATATTTTTAAGCAAATTTTTGGTTCTCTTGATAATGATTTTCTTTTCAAAATTATTTCTACATATTTTATGTTACAACAAAGGAAAGGTGTTAGATACGTTAGCACATGGAAGTGCTATTAACATGCACTATAAATAAAGTCAAATTTTTAAAATATATGGATGTATATTCTATATATATATTCATTAGAATAAATAAGAATAGAAAGAAAATATGGCTACTTTCCAAAATCTATTTTTTCAGCATAGACTCTTTTACATCATGGAAACAGTGGGACACTTTTATGTGACTTCCTTCCTCCTCACAGGGCTTTTAAGTCAGAAATGTCACCCATCTTTCTAAGTGCCTTATTCATCCATCTCAAATACTCGTATACCTTCTCCTGATGACAGATAAGTGTGTGTGAACAGATCAATGCAAATGTATCACTGGGGAAATGTATTACTGGGGAAATTACTCAGACTATGACTTCTGATGTGTGGCTTGATACATTACCTTTAAATGCGAAAAATAATGCCTTTTTCTTAGCATCTTCTGTTCAGTGGCAAATTATAATATATTGGACTTTAATGAACACTTTCAAGTGGTCTAGATGGTTTACCAACGCCGATTTCTTTTATTTTCTTTTAAATACTTGGGGGGAAATGGAAATAAATTTTGATTTTTAAGAGGAACTCAGAATGCATCAATTAACTTTCTTTAAAACTCTGCCATCAAGATATTATTGATAAATGGTAGCAGAAGGTATGCTTTAAAGAGGTAACAATATAAAGACATGAAGGTCGAATTTGTAAAGGCAGAAAATAAAATGTAATTTTAAGTATCCTAAAGAAAATTACAATAGAGAATTGGTTTTTGTTCAATATTATATTCCATGTATGCTCTTTGAGTTCTGAAACCTATTGTCTTTTTGTTACCTTTTGTTCTCTAATAGCTCTATAATTATGGGAGTCTGACACGGTTTTTATTTACTTGCTTTTAGATTCAAAATTGGATGCATCATCTGAATAATACTCATTCAGGACTCATTCACATGTTTTCTATTGGCAAATCATATGAGGGAAGATCTCTTTTTGTTTTAAAGGTAAAAATAGAAAATTAACTAAAATGTTGCCACTCCTTTTTGTCTAACTGTGACCTATGGGGAAAAGAAATGAAATGGCCTGTCAGTCTCATATTTCACATCATCTAATCATTTAAGAAAACAATTTTCCTTAGGTTTTAAGCCACAGTAAATTTTTGCCATTGAGTCTTACAGAGAATTCTAACACAGTCAGAGTTATGAATGTACTTAAAAAAGAATGGCCTTCAACATGATTTGTTAGTTGGCGCTACTTAAGGTGAACCAATAAAAAATACATAAATGTGTGAGAAGGTATGTGTCATTCCCAGCCTTGTGTTCTCGTCTATCCACTGACCTGTAGCTCTTTATTCCTTCTCAACCAAACATCTAAAAAGATATATAATAAAGCATCACTGTCTCTACTTCCTCACTTCCCATTCAGACCTTGACTTCCTGGCCTTTGCACCCCCACGACTCCTCTAAACCTTCTCTTGCCAAGGTCAACAATGAGTCCTCGTTGGTTCCCCTCCCATCTCCCTGACCATTCCCCTTGGTCTCATTCTCTGGCTCTTCTCCCCTTGTCTTTCCCTTAGGTTCTTGGTGATAATCCTAGCATTCTAGCCTCAGATGTGCTTTCGTTCTATGAACATTCTCTACATGGGCACAGCCTCCCCATGGTTTCAACAATCATTCCAGACTATTCTATTCAGTCGAGTCCACCCTCTGGAGCTTTAAATTCATTTATTACTGTCTACTTTACATTCTCATCTCAGTATTCACAAAAGCACCTAGGCTCAGAATGGTGTGCTCCCCGTCAAAAAACATGAGCATCCTCCTAAATTCCTCTCCTTTATTTTAACCACTTATTTTAAATCTACCACCGGGAACTAACCATTCTTTCTTCTAAGTATCTTTTGGATGTGCCCTCACCACTTCTCCTGCCCTCACTGCTGTTGCCCTAACTTATCTCTGGATCTATTCCCCCTCGACTATCGGAATAATGGCCTCAGTACTGAACTTCCTCTCAAGTCCCCCACCTCTACCTTCTCATCCATCACCACATGCTGTCATTGCAAGCTCTCACTCTCTCTTTCTCTCCCCAGCTCCACATGAAATTCAGGTTGAAGCCTTCTCTCTTTTACATGGTATTCAGGAATTTCATGTGTTCCCTGGTTCTGCGTCCAGCTTCACCTGCCATTCCTTCCTCATGTCCTAGAAAGTTCCTCAGATAGGATGTGCTCAGATTCTCTTCCAAGCTTGAAATGCCTTCTTCCGACTTGTCTGCCAGGCAAGCTTCAAGTCTTGCTCAAGTCTCCAGTGCTCAAGAAGAAGGCTCCTCTCCTGAGAAGGCTTCTATTTCTCAAGAAACATAGGCATGTTCCCCTGTTCTAGAGCACTCCTATCAAGTAACTTACACACATCATAAGGATTAATTGCTCATATGTCTGTTCTCTCCGTTAGCATATAAATCCTTATCTTTCAACTTTCAATCTCCGGTGCCAAGTACAATGTCTGACATTGAAAAGGATTTCCTGACGTATTAGTTGAGTGAATTAATGAATAAATGAAAACTAGATCCCCTATAATTATAATGTCAAGAGCCACCTATTCATAACCTGGGTTAGAAACCAGGTTATAAGTAATATTGATAATAGGATTATAAAGAAAAATCTGCCACTTGATTCTACAGATCAAGTTGTTTTGTGTTTTTCCATTTTGTGCTGAAATGAAATTTGACTTTGTTCACCTAAAAAATATTGCTAGCTCTTTAAGAGTCCTTGGATGGAGGACAGGGGGGGACATTTGGCTTTTTACTTATCAGTCATATAGTATATTAAAATAGAGAAGCAAACCTATTTAGGAGATTGCTCTTTTCCTTGTGTATTTTCTAGTTCTTTGATTTGTAATTAGGGTGATAAATTTATTGCTTCTGTATAAACAAGGCTGGACTTCTGAAGTAGATAAGGAATCTCTCTTTTTCATGGGTTACCTAATGAAACAAACTATAGTGAATAATTATGCTGAAACCTTATTAATTATGCTGGTCAATGAATCAAAAAATAAAAAACTGTGTTGGTTACTATGAATACTCTTGTTTTCAGCTGGGCAGAAGATCACGAGCTTACAAAAGAGCTGTCTGGATTGACTGCGGTATTCATGCAAGAGAATGGATTGGTCCTGCCTTTTGTCAGTGGTTTGTAAAAGAAGTAAGTTAAACCCCTTACACAACATCCATTTCAGCTAGTTGGTGCTTCCCATGTGTTTATTCTGCTCAAGGAACAAACCTGGGAATATGAAGCCAGTGATACCTGATTGAATACACATCACTTCCATGTGTATGAAGATTTCTTATCACCCTGGCTCAGTTCATCCTCACCTCTGCCCTTGGAGGTTGGACTTATCAATCCTCACTAAAAGAAGGAACCTGAGGTTCAGAGCATTCATGAATTTGTGACAAATTAGGAAGCAGCCATAGTAGCTGGTATTTGGCAAAAGACTAAAAATCCAATTTAAGCTGTTCCAGAGCAGTTTCTCATGTGATATTCAGCTAGGAAAATTCTATATCACTGTTCTATCAATAAAAATGATCTTGCATATACTATAACAATAAACAGATGAGCAAATGGTTGTATTTTTCCCTCCTACTATGGATCTGTAATTTAGATACGAAAGACCTTTAACATCTGTGGATTTAACATTCTTGGTTTCAGTGTTTTTCATTGACTCTAATTGTTAATGACTCATAGTGATTTCTCATTTTCTGAGGGCTTCTGTAGGTTAGTGGGTCCCTAATCCAAGAGTGAGTCAGACTCATGAACCATCATCTTCATATGTTCCAATACTTTTCTATTCATTAAGAATGTAATCACTTTCATGGTTTGTTTGTTTTTAACCTCTACTTTTTTTTTTTTTAATTAAAAGAGAAAGTCTCTTAAAAGAAAACCAACCACTAGTACTGGTAATGAAGAAGTCTAAGGAAATGAAGGTTCTAAGCCAGAAAATAACCCTACAAATATTTTCAGCCCTGTACTTACAGAGAACCATTAAGGATACAAAAGATATTTAAATATTTCAGTTATATTTTCGTATGTTTTATGGGGAAATTATGTGCCCTGGTGAGGTTTGTGATCTTGAGGCCTCTCCTAGTCTTAGAAAATATTCCTCACAAATGTCAAGAATATACTAAATTTGTAAAATCTGCCTCTCTGCCACCACCAACCCCATAAAAGTATCCTTAATTTTATGTAATGATACAATTTTCAAACTATTCCCACTCAGTGTATTGAGTAATTCATATTCTCTTAAAATACCATTTCATCCTGGTAGGACAAATGCAAAAACTAATAAGAAGTTGTTAACTCTATTACCTTGTATTAAATATCTATTGTATACATACAGCATATTGTCTGCTGTCTCGAGTTTCAAAAGCGAGGAAAATGGTTAAGTACAGAATACATATTTAGAGGCTATGGTTCTGTGTATTATTAAAGAACATAAGAAATTATCTCCCCAACATTTTACCTCACACCCACATGTGCAACCTCTTCTTTATAACATCGAAACTTACATTGTTCATGGTGTTATCATCTGTCTCTTTTTGTACCAAAGCCAAGGGCACAGACTCTATTTATCTTGTTCATTGCCAAATCCCCAGCACCTAAAACACCTGGCACTTAATAAATCTTAAATATTTGTTAATGAATGAGAATAATGAGAATCCAGAGGTAATGATGTGGAAAGATTACTGAGAGATGACTTGTCAAATCATCTCATACAATATAAATGGTACCACCTGGATTTTTGCACAATCTGTACAGCCATATATGGCAGCCCTATAACTCAAGTTAAATTTCCAAAGAAGAGGAGGACACACTGTAACCACAGAAAAAGGAGGAGGCACTTATGACGACTACCAATTGAGGTTAGCTGATTTGGGAGCAAGACGCATCAATTAAGATTACGCTCCATTTCACCAAAGATGAGTAAGGAACAACTTCCACGCCTACACCAGGCCATCTTCAAGTATGCAGCTATGTCTAGCCATTTCTGTGCTTCTGCTACCCTTTCTATACCACTCTCACCATTTAAGGCTGTCACTTGCCCCTCTACTTTATCATTTTCATTTTCTGTCTGAGTCAGGGTAGCAACCAAAAATGGAAACTAGGAGGCCTAGGGGTCACTCATCTCAGTGGCCTTGTGGAAGCAATGGGGCTGCCAAGGTGTGACAACACATGGTAGCAGTGACTGGAGTGGATCAACACACATTACAGGCTTGTAAGAAATAACTGCATTCACTTTAAAGCCCCCATTTCCATTAATGGTGCTATTGGGGGCAGAGGGAATGACACAATGCATTAAATAATCTTAAACCTGCCAAGCAGTGGAACATCGTCTCTTACACACTAACTCAGTCCCTTGTTAAATCTTCAGTCTCCCAAAGAAGGCAGGTAGTGGCTAGAGCAAGAGGGGCTCTAAGCAGTGTCTCTTTCACAGGTTACCTCCCCTCCACCACAGAAATCCCACGACCAGCTCCAGGTGCCCAACTCACCTAATTTCCATGCCCCTCTCTGGGGACACCAGGGAACCTCTGGGTTCTCTTTGTGCCTACCAGAGACTCCAGGATGCGATTTATGTCTATTACTCTCTTGGACTTCTGATTGTCCCCACCTATATTTGCCCCTCACTGCATAGTAGGATCATGTGAGGTGATGTCCTCTCAGACTCATGGTAAACAGGACAGAGGTCCTCTTTTTTTATATTTTTTACCCCAGTCTGTCAGGAGGTCTCTGTCATCTCTTGATTTCCCTGGAGTTTCAATCCCAAGAGAAGAGGGTAGTGTCAGAAGCCAAAAGATTGGCTTCCTACCTTTGCTTTCTCTCTTTCTTGGGTACTTTCACCCAAACTCAACAGCTTAAAACAACATAGTTTCTGTGGGTCAGTGACCCAGGCACAGGTTAGCCAGATGCCTCTGGCTCAGGGTCCCTTACAAGGCTACAGTCAAGGTGGCAGCTGGAGCGTCAGTCATCTCGAGGTTTGTGTCAGGGAGGCTCTGCAGCTGTGTTCACTCACATGGCTACTGGCAGCCTCAGGCCCTCCCTGGCTGTGAGCCCGAGGCATCGCTTCCTTGTCACGCGGGCCTGTCCATAGGGCAGCTCACAGCACGGCACCTGGCTTCCCTCAGTGGATGAGGGATGGGGAGAGAGACATTAGGCCCAAGATGGAAACCACAATCTCTTTGTAACTTAACCTTAGAAGTGACATCCATCACTTTTGCCATATTCTGTCCATTAGAAGTGAGTCACTAAGTCCAGACCATATTCAAGGGGAGGGCATTATACAAACGGGTACCAAGAAGTGGGAATCATTGGGGACTACCTTAGAGTCTGCCTTCCGTACTTTGGTGGGACTTTCCCCACAGCCATCCCTATAACGTTTGCGTCTTTACTCAAATGTGAACTGGAAGAAAATTTATCAAGTCATCTAGGATCCTGGTAGAACAAATTGCATAGAGGTTACATGCACACATGTAATAGACAACCCTGGGTTGGAATGCCAGCTCTGCCATCTACTAGCTCTGTGATCTTGGTGGGCAAGTCATTTAACCTCTCTCAACCTCAGTAATAATAATATGTGACACACTGGGTTATTGGGAGGATTAAATGATATAATGCATATAAAAAGACTTAAAGAGAATGCTTTGCATATAATAAGCACTTAATCAAATCAGGCTTATTAGTAGTAGTATCTGCAACTTGGTATTTTTAAATAAGGTAAAGAGAATCATTAGAAAGAAAATCAGCAAGGATATGAAAGAAATCAACAGCACCAATAATCAACAGGATCTAAACATGTATAGAGCACTCCACCAACAGAACAACAGAACACACATTCTTTTCCAGTGCCTATGGAACATGTATCAACATATATACCATATCCTGGGCCAAAACTCAGTCTTTTAACAAATTTAAAATAATTAAAATCATATAGACTGTGTTCTCTGATCACAATGAAATCAAACTAGATATTGATAGCAGAAAGATAACAGGAAAACCTCCAAACCCTTGGAAATTAACATGCTTCTAAATTATCCGTGGGTCAAAGATAAAATCTCAAGGAAATTTTTTTAAATACATTGAACTGAACGAAAATGAAAATACAACAACAGCTAAAGCAATGCTGAGAGGGAAGTGTATGGCATTAAATGCATACGAGTACCTTAGAAAAGAGGAGAAGTCTCAAAATAATAATCTAAGATCTCACCTCAAGAATCCAGAAAAGTAGAAAATAAAACCAAAGCAAGCAGAATATTGATAAGAGGATAAATCAATGAACTTGAAAACAGAAAATTATTAGAGAAACTCAGTGAAACGAAGAGTTGGTTCTTGAAAATATCAACAAAATTAATAAAGCTCCAGCAAGAGAGACAAAGAAAAAAGACAAAAGCTACAAATTACCAATATTAGAAATGAAACAGGGCTATCACTACAGACCTTGCTGATATCCAAAGGATAATAAGACACTACTACAAATAACTCTACACATATAAATTTGACAACTTAGACAAAATGGATCAATATATTAAAATGCACAAACTACCACAACCTATTCATTATTAAACAAATAAATTGAATACCCCTACTACTGTTAAGGACATTGAATTCATGATTTTAAAATTCCTGGGAAAGAGAGATCTAGACCCAGATGGTTTCACTGAAGAATTCTACCAACTGCTTAAAGAAATATTAACACCAATTCTACATAACTTGTTTCACAAAATAGAACACTTCCAATTCATTTTACAAAGCTAGTATTACCTTGATACCAAAATCAAACAAAGACAATAGGAAAAAAGAAAACTAGAAACTAATATCTTCCATGAAAACTGACTCAGAAATCCTTAACAAAATATTAGCAAACAGGATTTAGCAATCTATAAAAATATTTACACACCATGATCAAGTGAAGTTTATTTCAGGGATGTAAGCCCGGTTCGATATTTGAAAGTTAGTCAATGTAATCTACCATATTAACAGGCTAAAGAAGAAAAAAAATAATCTTATCCACTGATACAGGAAAAGCCTTTGATAAACTTCAACACACATTAGTGATAAAAACTCAGAAAAATCGTAATAGAGGGGAACTTCTTCAACTTTGTAAGGAACATCTGCAAAAAGCCTCCAGCAAACATGATACTATCATGGTAGATGACTAAATACTTCCCGTTAAATCAAGAACAAGGTAAGGATGTCCACACTTAATTAATATACCGTGTTTCCCCCAAAATAAGACCTAACCGGAAAATAAGCCCTAGCATGATTTTTCAGGATGACATCCCCTGAACATAAGCCCTAACGCATCTTTTGGAGCAAAACTTAATGTGAAACCCGGTCTTATTTTCGGGGAAACACAGTCGTGCCGAAAGTTCTGGTCAGTACAAGACAAGAAAAGGAAACAAAAGGCAAACAGATTGGAAAGGAGTGAATAAAATTATCCCATTTTTAGATGACATAATTATCTACATCAAAAATCCCAAGGAACCTACAGAAAACTTCATAGAATTAATGAGTTCAGCAAGATCACAGGATACAAGATAAACATACAAAAATCAATTGTATTTCTATAAACTAGCAACGGACACATGGATGCTGAAATGAAAAATATACCATTCATAAGTACTCAAAAAATGAAATACTTAGGAGTAAATCTAACAAAACGTGTACAGGACTTATATGCTAAAACTACAAAACACTGGTGAAAGAAATTAAGCAAAATCTAAATAAATGGAGAGACATACCGTATCCATGGATTGGAGGACTCAATATAGTAAAGATGTCAATTGCCCCCAAATTAATATACAGGTATAGCATAATTCCTATAAAAATTCCAGCAAGACTTTTTGTAGATGTAAATAAGATTATTCTAAAACTTATATGGAAAGGCAAAGGCACTAGAAGAGCTAAAACTCTTTGAAAAAGTATCATTCTACCCAATTTCAAAACATATTAATCAAAAGTGTGTGGTATTCATGAAGGAATAGACAGAGATAAATGGAACAGAAAAGAAGAGTCAGAAATAGACCTACATCAATACGTCCAACTGATTTTCCACAAAGGTGCAGAAGCAATTCAATGAAGGAAAGACAGCCTTTTCAACAAATGGTACTGGAACAAGTGGACTAACACAGGCAAGAAAATGAACCTCGACCTAAGTCTCATACCTTATACAAAAATTAACTCAAAAATTAAGTCATACCTCACAGACTTAAATGTAAAATTATAAAACTTTCAGAGAAAAAAAATTTCAGGATCTAAAGCTAGGCAGAGTCCTTAGACTGGACACCAAAAGCACGTTCCATAAAAGGAAAAGTTGATACATTGGACATTATCAAACAATCAAAATAAAAAATTTTGTGTGTGAAAGACCCTGTTAAGAAGATTAAAAAGACAAGCTACAAACTGGGAAGGTATATACAAACCACATATCTGATAAAGGATTCATATTTGGAGTACGTAAACTCAAAGCCTGACAATAAAAAAGCAAGTTATCCAATTGAAAAATGGGCAAAAGACAAAGAGATATTTCACCAATAGTATACAAATGGAAAAAAAAAAAAAGTACATAAAAGGATCCCATTAAGGCAATTCAAACTGAAATCGCAATGAGCTATCACTAAACACTTAATCAAAATGGCTAAAATTAATCATATATATGACTTTATGTGTGTGAGTGTGTGTGTATATATACTCGTATATATATATACATACATACATACATACATATATATATATATATATATATATATATATATATATATATATATATATATAGTGAGAGAGACAGAGACAGAGACAGAGACAGAGACAGAGACACCACCACCAAATCCTGGAGAGAATGTGAAAAAACTGGATCACTCATACATCGCTGGTGGGAATGTAAAATGATAGAGCTACTCTTGAAAACAGGGAACAGTTTCTTTTAAAACTAGACACGCAACTACCATAACACCCAGTAATTGTACTCTGGGCATTGATCCCAAAGAAATTAAAACTTATGTTCTCTCAATACTTGCATAGGAATGTTTATCGCAGCTTTGTTTCTAATAGCCAAGAACTTGAAACAATCCAGATATCCTTCCATGGGCGAAGGTTTAAACAAACGAGTACACGCATACCATGGAAAACTACTCAGCAACAAAAAGAAACAAACTGTGGGAACACACAACAACCTGAATGGATCTCCAGGGAACTATGCTAGAAACACCAATCCCAAACAGATACATACTATATGATTTCATGTATATAATGTTCTTAAAGTGATAAAATTATAGAAATGCAGAAAAGACCAGTGATCGCTGGGGGTTAAGGAGAGGTAAAGTTGGGTGTGGCCATGACAGGGCATCATGAGGGGTCTTGGTGGTGATGGAAAGGTTCTGTGTCTTGACTGTATCAATGCCAGTGTCCTGATTGTGATATTATACTATAGTTTTTCAAAATGTTACCACTGGGGGAAAATGGGTAAAGGCTACCTTGGGGTTCCTCTGTGTTAATTCTTATAATTACATGTGAATCTACATTTATCTCAAAACAAAACCATGCATTACAAAAATAATAGCCAGGTCTCTATTCTCCTGGGTTTCATTCTCTTTGGAACCAGGTGCTGTCTCTTACCTAGAGAATCAGGCAATTTCATCCCTGTTCTCTTTTCCTAGTTGTATAATCCTCATCAACTGACCCTGACTCTATACCATGGAAACCAGAAGTATCAAGACAGCTCTAGCTCCATATGTCCCTATGTTCTTCGGTCAGCTTGACTACCCCATGTCTCACCCTGAGAGCCACTTGCACTTCTGTTCCCCACCCCTATTTAGCGGATGGCTCAATGCATGTCATGGACACACAAAGCTCAGAAAACAGTGACACAGAAGCAAACTTCCTGGTTTAAATGACTGGTGCAATGGGCTTGATTATTTTGTTGTTTTGAAAATTGTTCAAATGTATTCATTATCTCCACATATAACTGCTGGTTGGCAGACATTTTTAAAATGCAAAATACATGATAAGAGTCTGGGTTTTTATCTTTTAAACGGAAAATCATTTAATTATGTTGCAAAATATAGACCCATCGCTTTTGATTTCAATACTTGCCACCTCTCTTTTTTCTGGTATTTATATCATAAATTTTTATAACTTGGAACAAATGGAGGTATGCTTGGATTGCAAAATCTTTCTGTTATTAAATGCTTGTTTATACCAGGTTAGCAGAACCATTACTAACTTTATAGTTATAGTACTGTGGGGATTTTTTGCAGGGGGAAGCGTGAGGGAGGAGCAGACATGGCAGACTTACTATTGAAATGTGTACTACAGATGTCCTTGCACCGTGAAACTAAAAAGCAGCTTTAAAAAACACTACCTTTTGGTGATAAAGTTTTCTTTAATTTGTCATGAGCCCAGAGGGATGATAGAGACACTAAATTCATCAAAGAAAGAAAACAGAATAGATACATAAGAAGAAGGAAACAAAGATAAATATACAGAGCTTGGAGGTTATCTTTCTGCAAAAGTGAACATATTATTTACAGGACAGTAAGATACTTAAAGCTGAGGGCAGATAGAGGGCAGGAAACAAAGAAAGCAGACAGCAAGCAAGGGCATAGGAAAAGGGACAGTCACGAAGCTTTAAAGTAATGGACTTAAATTAAATTACAAAGTAGAGGAAACTACCAAGTGAAAAACAGCCTTAAAACAGTTTAGCAGTTCCTCAAAAAGTTAGAGTTACCAAAAACTCCACTCCCGTGTATATAACCAAGAAAAATGAAAACATATATCCACACAGAAGCCAGTACATGAATGTTTATAGCAGCGTTATCCATAACAGCCAAAAGCTGGAAGCAACTCAAATGTCCGTCAACTAATGAATAAACAAAATGTGGTCTAGCCATACAGTGGGATATTATTCGGTCATAAAAGGAATGGAGTACAATACAAGCTACAACATGGATAACCCTTAAAAACATGCCAAGGAAATAATCCAGACACAAAAGACCACACATTGTATGATTCCATTTGAAATGTCCAGAATAGGCAAATTCTTTGAAACAGGAAGTAGAGCAGTGGTTGGCAGAGATTGGGAGGAGAGAGGAATTGGGAGTGACTATTAACAATGTTTCTTTTTGGGGTGATGGAAGAGCTCTGGAATTAAATAGTGATGATAATTGATCGTTATGAATATACTAAAAACCACTGAACTATCCACTCTAAAATGGTGAATTTTATGTTATATGAAGTACATCTCAATAAAAGAAGGAATGAGGTGCTGTACATACTATACCATTGATGAACCTTGAAAACATTGTTAAGTGAAAAAAGCCAGTCACAAAAGACGACAAATTACGATTCCATTTATACACAATATCCAAAATAGGCGAATTTAGAGACAGAAAGTAGATTAGTGGTTGCCTATGGATGAGGTAGCTGAGAGGGTTGGGGAATTGATACATAAAAGATGTGAGATTTCTTTTAGGCTTATGAAAATATTTTTAAATTACATAGGGATGATAGTTGCACAACCTTCAATATACTAGAAAGAACACTGAATTTTATAATTTATAAGGATGAATTATAAGAAGTATAAATTATTTCCCAATAAAGGGGTTATTTTTAAATTACAGTTAAATAGGGTTTCCCCAGAAGATATTTATATTAATCAGTCTAACAATTTCTTGTTGATCACTACATTTTCAGAACTCTGCTAGCACTATGGGGTCAGCAAGAGTATAAGTCAGGGTCCCCACATTCTATTTGAGGAGAAATATTTACGTGCAGGAAACAATAGTAAGCAACACAAAACAGGGTATCTTTGGGGATTAAACTGTACTGACTATAATAGCTGAAGGAATTCAGGAATCAAGAGAAACCCACAAAGCTTTAGAAGACAAGGTTTGGGAAAGATTTGTAGACGAGGTAAGTCTTGTTAGGCCTTGACTGAGGAGTAGGAATTCGATCAGAGAAATAAAAGTTATCCCAAAAAAGAGAAAAGACTGACGTTGAGAACATGGTGTATATGTGGCTGCAGATGAGTGAAATAAAACCTATGTGAGTAGATTCTAATGCAATATGAGACTGACAGAAAAATTACAGCTAGCCTTGGAAACCAAAAGGAGTTTATAAAGTAAAATGAAAAAACACTGATAAGTAGTACAAAGCATGTATCATTGCCAGCAAGTTTAAAGATGAAAGACAAAGACATATGGATGAACCCAACACAACACTACAGGTTAAATGATTAATTTATTCAACAAGTAATCACTAAGTGCCCACCAGGCATTGTTAACCCAGTGTGGAAATTGGGGAGGAAGAGGCGGGACCATCAAAAGCTCTGCTCTCCTGCAACTTTAGTCTCACGGGCCAAAAGAATGAAATACTCTCTGATGAGAGATTAAAGAGATGCAGTAAGCAACCAAAATGAATGAGTAACTGACTCACAGGCTTAATGTGGGCAGCAGACATCCAGGAATAAATTCCATTGATTTTGCCCACCATAACAAAACTGTTTCTAAGTACTTCTCCTGTATTACTTAATCTGATAAGAAGAGACAAGAAAGGATGAAAGGGTATAATAGTCCACCATTGAAGTTCTGGCCCCGGTTCAGGCGTGGTAATATTTACATAGAGTGTAGTCAAGTAATTTTCAACTTGACAGCAGCTCATTTTTATATCTTTTGCTTTTTTAATTGTGGGAAGGCCACTTATTTCTTTGTTGCCAATAGCATTTGCTTCATTTCTCAGATTATCACCAGTTGAATGAGGTAATTTGGGCTTTGTTCACTTTTGAGTGTATGAAATTGTCAATATTCCTGGATTAAGTTTCCCAAACCATGGCCGGTACCAGTTGGCCCAGAGTTATGGAAGAAACTTAATTTTTGCCTCAAACAGTTCTACATTGCTGGGGCAAATCTGACCACAGTCTTTATTCATAGAATATTTAGAAAGTAACTCAGAGAAATATCTATTTGATTTCCAAGTGGGGAAGACATTTCCAAGCATAAAAGCAAAAGAGAAGGCATAGAAAAAATTATTGATAGCCCTGACTTTATAAAATATTTTAGAGGGATAGTTAGTTATATAAGAAACTGTCCATGGCATGCTGCTATATCCAAAAAATAAATAAAAACCAGCATGCACTTTATCATTTCAGTGTTGTAAAATCTACATCTGAGATACATATACATGAGAGATACTCGTACACAAAATGCTAAAAGAATTGTGGGATTTTTCTCTTCTTTATGTTTTTTACAAATTTTCCATTTTTTTTTATATTAAACAGAACCAAAAATGATTATTTAAAAGAAATTTAAAACTGAACGCGTTTCATTTTCCAACTACACTCCCTTATGCAAGAGCCATATTTTAGAATCAGTGGTTGTATGCTATTTAACTCAGTAGCAGACCACAGAGAAAGCAAGGGTTTGTGAGAAGATGACCCACAGGCAAATTGGGATGGTAATAGTCTGAAATGGAAAGCTCTTCCCGACTTCAAAGTGTAATATACAGGCGGGTCTAATTTGATCCTGTTACAGGAAGGCAGCGGCATACAAAAAAAGAGAAAAGAAAGACTTCCTTAGTCTTTCATTTCCCAGGTGAACCACGGTATTCTTTTGCTGCTACAAAATGCGAAACCTCACGCTTCCTGGCCCAGCCAGAGGATACAGGAAAACCACCTCCATTACACATCCCCACCCATCTACACTGATGGCTAATCCTGGTGCCAAAATCTGTAAGTGGTTCAGATGTACTATGTAGATAATTCAAATGGCTATTTGAATAAATAGGAGTAAGAGGCTTTCAGGGAAGAGAGTTATTTTGAAGAATCTGTTGACCAGTGTAAGCTGGATAAGCAGTAATATTGGGAGGCGGTGGTGGGTTGTGTGTATAGGACTTAAAGCTGTCATTATGGAAAAGTCCTCCAACTGGGGGGCTTTCCAGAATGGGAAGGCTCTTTCTTCCAGAATCCCAGAGCTTTCCAAGGAATACTCCTTTTGGATAATCATTTGTTTCAGTCTCATATGTCTTACTGGTTATTAAAGGTAAAAATATAATATAAACCCTCAAACTGTAGGTGTGCAACTCAAAGTGTGGCTAAGAAACGTATCACTAAATATAAAATGAACCATTTAAAGAAGAGAACTTAAATTATATGTATAAAATATGCCAAGAGCCAGGGAATGAATAAGATATTGAGAGAGTCATTAAGCCTAGATCAAATATCTAATGAGTTGAGTAAGCAATTAAATCTTTGTTCTTAACCGCATAATGAAAAAACTGTTCATCATATAAAAATGACCTGCATTGTTTTAAATTGTCTGACTTTGTTCACCACCATTCCAAGTAATTATAGTATTTTAATTTGTTTTCTACCATCCTTTTTCTTTTAGCCGCCCAAATTCTCCTTTCCTTCTCCCCTCCCCAATCTTTTCATTAATATTCTCTGCACCCTCCAACCTCTTTCTCCCCTTTTGTTCAATTTATAATGTTTTGTACATAGCAAGGTCTATATTAATGTTTGTTAAATTGAATTGAATTGAAATTAATTTTCATCCATTGTACTTCACTATCCAATATTTGCGGCATTGTTTATACAGGCATTGTTTACACAGGCAATTGTCACTTTTCCTGCACAGTAGCTCAGTATTATAAAGATGGCCATGTAAGCTGAAGCCATAAAAATCTAAATAACCAAGGGGGAAAATTACATCTGTTCCACGACCTTTACATATTTTTGTCAAAAGATTAATAACTCTCTTCATCTGTTGTAAATATCCAGGGAAATAACAAAAAGTAGTAAAACTGGTATTTATTACACTGTAATTCAAAACGTTAGAAATATTAATAATTAAAATGTCATTTTTTTGTAAAAAGCCTTATCATGGGTAGTTTGGGTAGTGTTTCCCTTCTCATTATATAACTTACAACGTGCACTGAGCCTGTTTTTTATGCCTTGGCAAATTGTCACATTCCTTCCTTAGTTGGATCTAATATTTTCTCCGTTGCACTTTCAATGTTGTAAAATATCTATTAGTTCATTTAATGTGAAATGTTGACAGCATCGTTTCTTCTGGAACATCACAACCACTTTTCTCATTTATGACAGTAAGTTCATCTTCACTGAGCTCCTCTGGCTGCATATCTACAGTTGAATGGTGGCAATGTCAAAATTCCTGTGGTCAGCTATTTCCTCTATAACTTCATTTACATTTGATTCCAATGTCACCTCTAGATTATCACTTTTCATTTCTTTGCTGCAATTTCATCTTTGTTGGCCAATTCGCTCTCACCATCATCCATTTTTTGTAAAATGCCACATAGATTTATCACTGGGAGAAGAGGGGCCAACACGGCTACACACTTTGCAGTCTGTATACAAACAGATGCTCAGTCACCAGTCACCCACAGACAGACTTTAAAAGAAGTAGCATAATTGGTCCCGGATCTTGGTGCACATCTCTTATTTACATAGTGATTTGTAGACTAAAGAAGTAGCCATAGTAACTGAAATTTAAACTGTACTCGTTGGAAGATGACGTTATTTAACTAAGCCATGGTAACTGAAATTTGTGTATATCAGAGGCATGTAAAGTGAGGACACTCGTGCTTTATTTATGGTAGGTAAAATATTCTTCCATAGATTTTAATGCCACAGAGTTGGTCCTGGCCTGCACACTGTTCGTCCTGAGTAACAGTGAGACAACCATTGTTATTAGGCTATCTCATTATAAAAGTTCTAGAAATTATTACTTAGGAAAGAGTGGACATGCTTCTAATATCATATTCTCCATGGGGACACAAAACCTCTCAAATATTTCTCTACGTCTCTTATTAGAAAATATAGAGCAATAGACAACAATTTTCAATCATCATCTGCTCTGTTAGATTAGTCATCTCTGGGAGTTTCTAAGTATAAACTAAGTATAAAAATGCCTAGAATTCACAAGATTAGCTATGATTTTCCAGTTCTCCATCCTTTGCTCATAGAGCCTTTGTTCACTTTGCTTTCAAACTATTATTTGGTTACCATTTTGTATTTAATGAGCTTCTCATAATGTGACATCAAATAGCTTTATAGATTAAGCTCTCCTTTTTACAAGTCCTTGGAGATAGTTCGACATATGTATACCAATGTGATATACCACATAACAAAATAAAAGATAAAAATCATGTGATCATATCATGTGATCAATAGATGCAGAAAAGACATTTGACAAGACATAACGTCCATTTTTTATTAAACCCTCAATCAAATGGGTTTAGAAGGAAAGTACTTCAACATAATAAAGGTCATATAAGACAAACCCTCAGTTAATATACTCAGTGGTGAAAAACTGAAAGCTTTTCCTCTAAGATCAGGAACAAAACAAGGATGCCCACTCTTGCCCCTGTTATTCCACATAGTACTGGAAGTCCTAGCCAGAGCAATCAGACAAGGGAAAGAAATAAAAAGTATTCAAATTGGGAGTGAAGAAGTAAAATTCTCACTATTTGCAGATGACATGATTCTAGATATAGAAAACTCTAAAGATTCCACCAGCATCCTGTTAGAAACAATAAACAAATACAGTAAAGTTGCAGGATACAAAATCAATATACAAAAATCTGTTGAACTCCTATATACTAACAACAAAATATCAGAAAAAAGCACAATCTCATTTGCAATTGCAACAAAAAGGATAAACTACATAGGAATACACTTAACAAAGTAAGTGAAGGACCTATACACTAAAAACTAGAAGACATGTTGAAAGAAATTGAAGAAGACACAAAGATATGAAATTATATTTCTTGCTCATGGATTGGAAGAATTAACATAGTAAAAATGGCCAATTTCCTAAAGCAGTATACAGATTTAATGCCATTCCCATCAAAATCCCAATGACATTTTTCAAAGAAACAGAACAAAACATCCTCAAATTTTAATGGAACCACTAAAGACCCCAAATAGCCAAAGAAATCCTGAGAAAAAAAGAACAAAACCAAAGGTATCACACTCCTTGATTTCAAATTGTACTACAAAACTACAATAATCAAAACAGTATGGTATTGGCAGAAAAACAGATCAATGGAACAGAATTGAGAGCCCAGAAATAAATCCACATATATATGGGTGACTAATTTTCGACAAAGGAGCCAAACACATACAATGGAAAAAAGAAACCCTCCTCGTTAAATGGTGCTGAGAAAATTGGAAAGCCACTTTCAAAAGAATGAAACTGGACTGGTATCTGACGCCATACACAAAAATTAACTCAAAATGGATTAGACTTGAATATAAGACCTGAAACAATAAAATACATAGAAGAAAACATAGGTACTAAACTTACAGAACTTGGTCTCATAGGGGGTTTTGTGAACTTGACCCCAAAGGGAAGGCAAGTAAAAGCAAAAATAAATGAATGGGACTACATCAAACTAAAAAGCTTCTGCACAGTGAAGGAAACAATCAACAAAACAAAAGGGGACCAACCAAAAGGGAGAAACTATATTTGCAAATGATATTCCAATAAAGGACTAATATCCAAAACATCAAACTTATATAATGTTATTAACTAATGTTACCCCCATAAATTTTATTTAAAAAACTTCCCTGGAAACTCTCTCCTGTTCTAATTAATTCTCCTAGTATTAAATTTTAAATACCTCTCTTGTGTCTAGATGCACCCACTTTGGTGCTACAACTTTTTTCCATCCTGAATAATTTTACTCACCTCCACCTCAGGTGAGGATATTCTTCAATCTGACTGGTGACTGTGCCCTTCCTTTGGCCTCAGCTATAATATGCCTACTTCTCCTAGTGTGCTTTTCATTGAATGCGTGGTTGTTAATATTAGGTCCTTTCTAGTGATTCTAGAGAACAACAAAATAATGGAAAATTTTAAAGCTACCTTTTTAAAAACCAGTAACACCAATCTTCAAACAAATATCCCAAAATTACAGGTTGTCATGGGGCTCTAAGAAAGCAATATCCAAACAAATAAATCCAAAAAATAGGAAAAAGGAGGAAAACTCTTAGGCCTAACTTTGTCACCGCACACAAAAACTTTAGTATTGCAGAATTTTTCTACAAAGTTAACCAAACCTTATTTGGTGAATTCTAGTATATAAAATGTATTTATGGGGAAGCCAAAATAGTCTGGGTAGGTGGTGAATACCAAATAGATTCATTCTTTGTCTTTCTGAACTTCAGAAATTTCCTAACCTAATGCCAAACATATCATGTTCCCAGCAGAAGGTAATACTCAAAACTTTCTCTATCTTTTATTTTAAAATCAAAATCCATTCCAGTGACATATTTTTAAAATAAATTGAAGGTGCATGTAATACCTAGAGTCTGCCACACTGAGGCGTGTGGTACATTGCTTTGTGACTGGCCTTCAGATTACGACCATTTCTGTCTTCCTCATAAGTAACAATAGTAATCAAGAAATCAAACGTGTAAAGCCCAGATGGAACTTAATTAGTAGGCATCTCCTTTTCTGTGTATGGGTGGTGTGAGTTGATTGCTAAAAAGAGTCCTACACATTAGAAAGAAAGTACACGCCTACATTCTTTATGGTTGTAATAGAATAATAGGAAATAGTCTCATGGTCATCTTTTCTTTTTTTTTTTTAAACTCCACCTAAACCATAAAAGAGAAATGATCTATGAGTGTGTCCTATTACTTAAAGCATTAAAAGAAGGAGGTGTCTCCGTCATCCAGTTCAGTACTGAACAGCCATAATAGGGTGAATATTGTCTCTTTGTCTGACCAGATGGAGAATGGATACAATTCTTGGAGAGTTATAAAAATCAAAATATAGCATATGCAGTACAATGACATCCTATTTGTCAGAGGAAAAACACGTTCTGGCAAGTCTTGGAAATTAAATCCACTCCAGAATAGAATACTAGAAAACAGCTTCCTTGTTAAATATATTATGTAGAAATGAAGAACTTTAAAATGAGACTGTGTTAATGGCCTCAAAATATATAAAACAAAATTTGACAGAATTATAAGAAAAAATAGCAAATATAATAGTGTGATTTTTTTAACACATCTCTCAGTAACTAAGACACTAGACGGGCAAAATTTTTAGTAAGAATATAGATGATATAAACAATGTGATTATAAACTTGATCTAATAAACATATATATAATCCATACCCATTAATTAGAGAATGTATATTCTTTTCAAGCACAATAGAAACATTTGTAAAACTTGACTATATGTTAGGTCACAGAGCAAGGTTTAAGAAGCACCAAAAATCTGTATCACATACACCATATTTTCTGACTATAATGTAGTTGCTAGAAATGATTTATAAAAGTATGACTTAAAAAAGAAAACTTACATATTTTAAAATATAAAAGTATTTATAAATAACATATGGTTTAAAGAAATCAAGGGAAATTTTTAACAGTTACAACTGAATGGAAACAAAACTATTATATATCTGAAAATCTAGAATGTAGCTAATGTAGTGCTGAAGGGAATATATTTCTTTCTTTTCTAATAAGTATATTAGAAAATAATTAGGTCTCAAAAGTAATGAGCTAAGCTTCCAAGTCAAGAAATTAGAAAAGAAAGTCAATAAAAGAAACAATAAAGAGCACAAATTAATGAAAAAGAAATATGTGTCTTCTCTATTGTATCTTTGTTTTATATTTAATTAATTTCTGCTCTAGGCCTAGATGGTTTACTCCCCAAATAATATAATAGATTAACATAACCTTTGCACCAAAACCAGACAAGGAGAAAATAAGAAAGGAAATCTTAGACCTATTTCCTTCAGAATACAGATGTGAATATTAGCAACATGAATCCAACCAATATGAGTATATAGCATAACCAAATGGGCTTATCCCAGGAATACAAGTGTGATTCAACAATAGAAACTTACGGAAATTGACCGTAACAACAATTATATGATTATGTTAATAGATGAAGAAAGATGTGCTAAAAATTCAACATCCATTAATGACAAAAAAATAAACAACAACCTAGGATAGGACAGAACATCATTAATGAGCTCAAACTTGATTTCAAAATGAATGTGAAGAGAGAAGGGTCAAAAATAGCCAAGATGATTCTGAAGTGGAAAAACGTGGGGAAGCACATCCTAACAGACTCAACAGATTCTATATAAACCATGGTGTGGTTTTGGTCAACGGATGTAAACCAAAGTAAGTACATCAGGGCAATTCCACCCACAAGTGAAAACTTGACATTTGACAGAACTGATAACTCACTGAGGAAGAGACAACCCATTCAAATGAACACAGTGGCACAACTGGTCCTCCATAATGGACAAGTAATTTAATAAATTCCAACCTTTCATCGTGTAAAAAATAGTTTCTAGGAGGGTTAAGACCTACATTTGAAAAACAAACTGTAAAACAACTTTTTGAAGAAACTACAAGATAATATATTTATGATCTTGAGGCAGAGATGGGTTCTTAAATAAAACATACATTTAATGGGGATAAAATTAAAAATATATGTGCAAGGTCATGATGAAAATAGGAAAGAATAAGCTGCAAGAAAGGAAGGTGTTCATGATATAACCAAAAGGTTAATATCTAGAATATAAGAAGAGTTTAATAGAAAAATGGGTAAAAATATGAGTGAGAAATTTGTAGAATTGCCTGTTATTATGTAAAAGCTCTTCAATATAATTTGTAATCAGGGAAACCTGAAGTAAACCAACAAAACAACTTCATACCCATTAAATTATTTTTAATTGAAAGTTCAATAATACCAAGGGATGGTAAGATTGTAGCACAATAGGAACTCTCATTTCCTATTGCAGATGAGAGTATTTACTGATTTGGAGAGAAAGTGGCAACATTTACTAAAGTAGAAGGCATGTAAATCCACGACCCAGCAAATCCATTCCTAGATATTTATCATAAAGAAACTCTCACACATCTCTAAGAGGCATATGCAAAACTGTTTATTGCCATATCGTAACAATGAAATATCAGAAGCAACCTAACTGTCCATCAACAAAATAAGAGATCAATATATTATGCATTTAGCTATAATGGAAGACCATACAGTAGTTAAAATGGATAAATCATCAACTTATTAAGTGTCAAAAGTATAATATTTGGGAGAACAGCAGACTGAAGACTGATGTATCTTGATTTCATTTGCAAGAAATTTCAAAGCATACACATATATATGGTTCATGAATCCATATATATATGTAACAAAACAAAATCATGCATGGGAATCGTGCACGTTAAAAATGTCAAATTTAAGACAGTGCTCGCCTTGGTGGAGGAGAGGAAAAGGGAATCAGGGAGTGATGAGAAGGAAGCTTTAGTTATATCTAGAATGTCTCAATTTTTTTTAAAGATTTCATAAATATGGCAACATGTGTTTGGTGGGCACATAGATGTAATATTCTTCCCTGTGTTTGGTTTCTATTTACTTAAAAAGTTAGCAATCTTCTTTTAAATACAGAAGTATGGAGGTCACTTGCCCTGGAGGAGGAGAAGGCAGGATACGAGAACGTTCTCATTCCGGTCTCTAGCATAGTCTGGCACTTAGGTCCTAACATGATCCATAATCCATGCTTGGAAAAGGTGCGAATTCCCAGTTTGGACTGAGACAATTAGCTAAGGTCCCTAGTGCTAGGAGGAGAAATTACCATGATGTTTTCCTACCCCCTTTTTCCCTGCCTTGTTGACCCCAGCTCCATTCCATCTCTTCTCTCTTCCTCTCTACAGTGGCATGGAAAGCCACAGCTGCCTAACTTTAAGGGAGGGATGTAACTAACCATATAGCTCTGTCACTGCCATTCCTAGTAGGAGACTTCCTCCACGCATTGGGGAACCCCCATTTATTAAAGGAAAACAAAATTCCAGGATATGTACGATTCCAGGAATATTCCCATACCAGGGATATTCCTCTAGTTTGAGACATTAGAGAATTAATGGATATTCAAGCATATATGAAAGTTCTACTGAAGCTATTTGGCCAACAAATTATTATTGAGCCTTAAATAAAGGAGAAGAAGAGAAAATTATATTATCATTTATCAACTTGTGTTAATCCTATAGTTAAATATTTAATAAAATTGTATTTAACTCATGTTCTTAAACATAGCCCTATATTCTCATTGTTATTTCTAGTATAGTGATAGTTTCTAATAATAAGTTGTATTATTGGATCGCTCTCTATGAACAGAATTCTCACCATGTAAAGACAGAATGCTGTTTATGATGGGTTCCAGAAATTCTACTCCACTAGATAGATGTGAAATAAGATTGGAATTTTAAGTGCTAAATTTTCCCAGGCAGTATACACATAATTTAAGATTTTATTTTGAACTGCATTTTTAATATGGGAAAAACTCAATCCAAATGGGTATAAAAATTAAAGGTAATTTTCCTTTCTGTACATTCATTGTCCCCCAGTTTTCTTCCCCAGAGGCAGCCATTGTTACAAATTTCCTATGTGTTTCTCTAAGATACTTTACACATAGACAAATGTGCATCAGAAGAACTTTTTAAAAAAGGAATGGTATTTTGAAATGTCTTAAGTTGACTTAGCACATTAAGTACTTTTCTATTTGAGGCCAAATCTATACATATTGCAGAATCTTCCAATTTGGGCTCAGACACAATATAAGTAAAACCCAATCACAACAGGAAGATGAGAGATGTTATATTGTTATTAACCTTTTTTTATAGAAAAGTTAGGAGAGAACAGAGTGTCCATGAAGTTCTAAGATCTGAATCTGGTACCAATTAGACAAACAATTAAGTAACATATATAACTAGCCTGTGTTATGATGTATCATGTAAGGATATAAACATACAGGGGGTGACAAAAAATGGTATACACATTTTAAGAAAGGAAAAAAACTGTATTAAAATTACACAGATGGTAACCACTTTGAGCACCTCTTGTAATTGCACAAGTCAAACGTGATTCGTGTTCATCTTTTGTTATTAGTATGTATTGAGTATTACAATTTTAATACACTTTTTTCCTTTTTTAAAATGTGTATACATTTTTTTTAGGAATTAGGTAATTATTTTAGGTAATTATTTTGTCCACAATTGAATGGAATTTTTAAAAGAACTGATTATACAAAAGTCATATAATTTGTGGCTTTCTTAATCAGCCTAAAATGTAGCCAAGATCTGAAATACTTCCAAAGGCTGCCCAATTAATCTGTTTTGCCATCTTTGCTAAAACGTTATCAGTGATAATGTGAGACAAAAATCTCAATAAGAAATATGTGCTGTCAAAGAGTATAGCTCCTATTAGCTTACTTTTTTTTTTAATTTATTTTTTATATTTATTGGGGTGACAATTGCTAGTAAAATTACATAGGTTTCAGGTGTACAATTCTGTATTACATCATCTATATATCACATTGTGTGTTCACCACCCAGAGTCAGTTCTCCTTCCATCACCATATATTTGATCCCCCTTACCCTCATCTCCCACCCCCCACTCCCCTTACCCAATATATTTGGTATTTCCCATGGAGAGAATGGATTTTTTCATATATTTTTGTTTACATCTGTATTTAAGATCAATTTATAAGAAAAATGTCACATTTGTCTTTTAGGCTCTTCTAACATATAGAAGTGACCCTACCATGAGAAAAATGATGAACCATCTGTATTTCTATATCATGCCTGTGCTTAACGTTGATGGATACCATTTTAGCTGGACCAACGTAAGTCACTTTGCTTATCCAATGGAGAAGAGAGGGTGAATAAATCCTAGAAAACAGTCCTAGAACAGGAAGGAAGCTTGTGGGCAGTCAGACTAGTGATTCCGGAGCTACAAGAGGCCTCTACTCCCCTCCCCCATCATAGCAGCAACCTCTTAATTTTGCTTGTATATTTAGCTTTGCTTAAGAGTTCATGTAAATAAAGATTTCTCCTTTTAAACAAATTGTGAAAAGTCACTAGTTTAGTCCAGCTTATTCAATGTGCCTGTGAAGAAATGAGGCCAAAAGAAGATATGGGACAAGTTGGTGGCAGATATTGGAGCGTGACCTTGGGTGTCTCCCGCTAATTCACTCCTCTTTCCACTCCCAGGACTTGTCGGTTCGCGGAGGAACTCTCCTCCTCAGTGCTGAGCTACGAAAATGCATGAGAATGACCTTTTGAGTGTTTTGTCTGCACCTATTTTCTTAATTACATTCTAGGATCGATTTTGGAGAAAAACAAGATCAAGGAGGTCAAAGTTTCCCTGCCGTGGAGTTGACGCCAATCGTAACTGGAAAGTGAAATGGTGCGGTAAGTTGGGGAATAACTGAGATGCAGATCCAAACGTTCCCGCAGATTTCACTCTCAAATATAATGAGCCCGTTGGGACTCTCATGTAAGACTGATGTTTTTCTGTACGTGCAAACCTGATAAAGAATAACACAGATGTTTATGTTGTAGCTGTCATTGGCAAAAGGAAGTGAAAAGCATTTTTAAACATGTAAATATCAAATGGAACCCCAATTCTGAAAATTGAGAATTTCAACACAGATGTAAAAGCAGAAAACTGAGGAATACAGTATTTGTCATTCAGAAACTAAAACAGGAACTATGCTCTGTGGGTAGGAATCTGATTCAATGTTTGCATCCTTTCGCTGAGAGGAACACTGATCCTGCCTTCATCTGCTGTGACAATCAAAGCTGCCAGACCCCTTGTCTAGGAACCACCAATCTGCCAGTAATGCATTGATTGGCCACACCCTCGGAGAATATATTTCTGCTGCATTCCATGTGTCATTGAAATGTACCTTTCAAGTAAGGAGAGGATCTCATTTTAAAGAAGGAAACTGGCAAAATGAAAAGGCATGGTACCAGAGAGAGAGAAAAAAACATATAATAGCCATAGCTAGTGCAGAGGCAAAACTTTATTTCTATCCATCTTGGGTTTTCAGCTGGGACCCTTATCCACAAAGAGAAAAACAGTTTATTAACGTGTGCAGCGCATGACCCACGGGAGAAACCTCATGAAAAGCAACTCAAAGTGGCAATTTAGAACTCTGGCGTATATAGCATCTTCAACAAAGAGCAATCAATTTGTAGAGAAATGGCAAGACAAAGGAAATCAGTTTTAGGCTTCCAAGGGCAGCAAACTGGGAAGCTAAATATAGGGGAGGAAACTAATGGAGTTAGATTTGTTTGCAGATTCCTCTGGTGCCCTCTCTGGGCTGATAAGAGTCTGTCTCCAGTAAAAGAAAAATTTATATCCTGCCTTTAGACAGAAAAGGGAAGGGTAAAGAGAGCTTTTTGTCAATTTGCTGCTGCTTCATTTCCTTCAGCTCAAAATAAGTTTTATGTCAAAGAGTCGTATTTTAGGGTGACATATTTTGGTTTCCTTCACCAGTGTCACACTTGGCAACAAGAGGGAGGGGAAGGCGTAGCACCATCAAAATGCAGTCGTAAGGAACTGCCCTTTTGCTGAGTCCTACCTTAGCTCCCTCAAAATACAGACTGCTGTGTAATACCATGTTTCCCCAAAAATAAGACCTAGCCGGACCGTCATCTCTAATGCATCTTTTTGGAGCAAAAATTCATGTAAGACTCAGTATTATATTATATTATATTATATCATATCATATTATATTATATAAGACCCGATCTTTTGGAGCAAAAATTAATGTAACTCCCAATCTTATATTATATAAGACCGAGTCTTACATTAAAATAAGACCGGATCTTATATTAATTTTTGCTCAAAAAGACGCATTAGAGGTGATGGTCCGGCCAGGTCTTACTTTCGGACAAACACGGTAAAAAGTCTTCATTAGTCCTTTAGAAATGAGGCCTATCACAAAATCACTCATTCTACGATGCTTTGAGGTCTGTCTTAGATGCCACTTCTCCCATCCCCACCAGGATCAGACAGAATAATTGGGTGAGGGCTTCAACTCCTTCCATGTATCCCTCCAGGAAACCTCCCTTCATCAAATAGAATTGCACATAAGAATATGGTAGCGCAGAAAGAATCTGGCTCTAGAATATGACAGACATGGTTTGATGCTGCCATTATCAGTTCAATGATTTGGGCAATTTTCTTTAACCTATCAAATTATAATAATAATAATACCCACCTTATAGAGTTTTTATAGGAATTAAAGGGATTTACATATGTTGTATGCCAACTTCAGTCCGAGCTCCAAACAAGAGGTCTAAATATCACCGACCCATCCCTTCTCCCTGACCCTCCACAATAGTCAATTCACCTCTGAGCCTCATGTCAACTGTTCGTAAAACCTACCTCTTTCCTCCCTGAGAGCGTTGTCATAATGAGTCATAAGGCAAGCTTAAAAGTGTTTGCACTCATGGGGAAAGAAAAAGCATCACATAAATAAAGGGGTGTCACTGAGGGCTGTTTAGAGTTAAAATATTTTTCTCCGACTTGGATTGAAACAAAAAAAAACTTGTTCACATTAACTCCCTAACACCACAAATTTTTTTTTTTTTTCAATTCTCTTTTTTCCTCTCTCGGATGGGACCATTTTGCATAACTATGTGTCCCATTTCATTAGTTGGCAGCTACCCACATCCATATGTATGTCATACACATGATGCCAGCAATCAACTGAGTAAGTACCCTGAATGGGTAACTGAGCTGAGTAACATTAGCAGGCCGGCCAGCTCTGCCCGTGTAAAGTTAGACTCTTGTTTATATCCAGTTACAAATAAGTGTCTTGCCCTCCTTTGTTCTTCTTCCTTTACCCAGCTTGTTTCCTTCATACATTTGTCTTCTTTGATTTTTTTCAGTTTCAACTGCTGTCTCCACTAGAATTCCTTTGATCTTCCCATTTTTTAATTGTTTTGATTCCTCCTATAAGTCAACAGCTCAAGAGGTTGACAAGGGATTGTGGCAATTGTCAGTTGCAAAATGACCTTGACAGCCCATTGGAAGTGATGTGGAAATGCAGACAGCCTGACTGGGACCGTCTCTCCCACAAATCTCCCGAGAAGAGTCAGCTGATTTGACAGGCAGGCAGATGTGGCCTTCCTCTCTCACAGCATCGAATCCATCTCCCCACATCTATTTGCTATTCCCTCATTGAGGAAACCACTCTTAAGTCAAGGGCATAGAAATAAGTGAAATCCCTAAGTGACTCTCCAAATAAACATCTATAAGATAAGTGATATGGAAATGCCCAAGTCCATTTTAAACACTATACCACCAGCATTGAACTGACAGAAACAATTGTTTCTTTCTTTTAACTCAGTGAGTCTCAGACTTAAAGAGTAGAAAACATGAAACTGGTTATTACCATGAAAAATCTGCAGACGCCCTGTGACAGTGTTATACTTTAGTGCATTTAATATGGAGTAGCCAGAGAATTTCAAGCATACACATGGAAACAGGTACACCTTTCCAAGACTTCAAAGCTCCTCTAGGGGCCTTTAGGCCATGAAATGAATATCATTGCTCTGAAAGACCAACAGAGGGACTCAACAAGTCAGAGTAGGGGTGGCAACCAAAAAATATATACATGCTATGCATTTATTTGCCAACGTTAATTGAGCACATGTTCTCTGCTAGGCACTGTTTTTTCCCACTTTCTCTATGCACTTTTTAGAGAATTTTATGAGTACTTCTTTTTCCAAACTGGAATAAGTTTTGGAGAAAAGTGAACGGTTTGGATAATATCCATACTTAAGCTTTAATCCCTGAATAATGTGTTCCCTAAATATAAATTACTATCAGGACAACCTACATAATGGGAGAACGTGAAATCATGTATCTGATAAGGACTTGTAATCAGAATATTAAAAGAACTCTTACAACTCAACAGTAAAAAGACAACCCAATTTTAAATGTACAACTGATTTGAACAGACATTTCTCCAAAGAAGAGACACAAATGGGAATAAGCACATAAAAAGATGCTCAACATCATTAGCCATCAGGGAAATGCACACCAAGGTACCACCTCACACTTATTAAGATGGCTATAATAAAAAAGAAAGATGATAACAAGTGTTGGTGAGGGTGTGGAAAAACTGGAACACTCCCACTTACTGGTGGGAGTGTAAGATGATGCAGCCACTTTGGAAAACTATTTAATATTAATAGTTTCTCAAAAAGTTAACATTGAGTTATCAAATGACCTAGCAATTCTACTCCTAGGCATATACCCAAGAGAAATGAAAACATTTGTCTATATGATGACTTGTACATGAATGTTTATAGCAGCATTATTCATAACGGCCAAAAAGTAGAATCAACCCAAATGTCTATCAACTGATGAATAAACAAAATATGATATATCTATACATTGGGCTATTATTTAGCCATAAAAAAAGAATGACATATGCTACGATATGGATGAACCTTGAAAACATTATGCTAAGTGAAATAAGCCAGTTACAAAATAACAAATATTGTGTAATTCAACTTATATTGAATATCAAAAATAGGCAAATGCATAGAGACAGAGAGTAGATTGGTGGTTACCAGGGACAAGGGAGAGGGGGAATTGGGGAGAGACGGCTAATGAGTCAGGGGTTTCTACTGGGGATGATAAAAATATTTTGGAATTAGATAGTGGTGATGTTTGTGAATATGCTAAAATTCATTGAACTGTATACTTCAAAAGAGTGAATTTTATGCTATGTGGATTATAGCTCAATAAAGCTGTTACCAAAAAGTTTAATTGCTATTTAGGAGCTAGTTAGGTACTTAATGAAATGTAACTACTTTTTTTAGAATACTCAATCACCTCATATTGTAAATTAGGTATAATATGGAGAAAACCATATTTTTTTGCGGCCCAATTACATAAGTTCCTCTCCACACATGCCATTCTCCTGTCAAAACCCCCTCATTCTATCAAAAAATGTGGGGGAGGAGGGCTGTTTCGGTTGGACAAATATTTTGATAAATCACCTGAGATGAAACTGCTACATGCTGATGTTTTCAGCCAACACCTGCGAAAGAATAGATGGTGACTGGCTGGCTTTCTAAGAGAATAAGTTCATCCCACTGAAGGGGCTTGGTTTTGAGAAAGCTGTTCTAGGTGAGAACCTGAGCTGAATTTCTATAAAACTATAGGGAATTTCAGAGCCTATGTTTGGGGCCAGGAGAGGGAGGAAAAAAACGAGAGATCGCCAGACTCTTGAGAAAGGGACTTGGGAACTCAACGATGGCTAATGAGGATTTTAATCAAACTTTGCTGTGAAGTATGTAGATTCTCTTCAGTATTGCGTAATAACCATGATTGGGAATACTCAGCACAATCCACTACACGGACTAAGGCTTTGTACAATTGGATCTGCTATTTGAGAATATGAGGAAATGCTCACTCTGGCCTCCAGGTAAGCTCGGGGAGAAAACGAATCCACATCAAATTTCCAGAGGCATGGAACTCACAACAGGAATGCATTGCTTTATGAGACAGTGAATGTTACACCACTGGAGATTTACAGACAAGAGTTAGCTAATTTGGGGCTGAAAACAACTTGTAAATAGAATTAAACCTCAACTAGGTGGTCGAATTAGACTCTAAGAGTCCCAGCTACCTCTATTAGGGCCGGTTCTAACACATTATATACTAATCCAATTATTACTCAAAATAACTGTATTAAGCACCTTCTATAATACAAGGTGCTATAAATTGCATCAGAAACTTCTGAAAGATTAAGTGAATCCATATCTAATGCCCAAGAAATTATGTGGGATTCTAGAGAAATATAAAGGGGAAATCTGTTGGTTTACCCTATTGGCCTTACAACCAGTTTCATATAAAAAGATATTAATCACCTAAAATCTTCTGTAGAAGTTGACAGAGAAATTTAAAAATTAGAGTATCAGTTAGTTAATTATGCTTAGTTGTTGTTTTTATTAGTTTCAGGTGTACAAAACAATGTACTAGCTAGACATTTACACCCCTCACAAAGTGATAACCCCTTTCCCCCAATCTACCAACCCTCTGACATTGTGTATAGCTGCTTAGTTATGCTTTTTATAAAGGGAGTAAAGGGCATAGCATCCTAGAGATTTAGAAATTTAGATCATATGGGGTTTGTTCACTGGTGGTGTTGATACACGGTTAATATTTACCAAGGGTTCATCATTATGTGCCACGCATGTGCTCGAGATGAATTTCTCATTGGTAGATGCTATTATTATCCCTCTTTAACTGATTATGAAAGTAAGATTCAGAGAAATTAGGAAACATGCTCCAGATTACAAATAGTTTGAGCCAGAAATGGGAAGCCAAGTCTGACGGACTCTAGTGTCCCTGTTTTTAACCCATTAGTCTGACCCCTTAGGGATCAACTTGCTGTGAATGGTCACTCACATTGTTAAAGACTTAATATGTGGCTGCAAAGGAGTAATTTAGGTATCAAAAGAATAATAGAACTGGGGCCCTTCAACCGAAATTAAGAAACACAGACAAGAGAAAGAGAGAGGTTGGGAATGTGTGGTAAGAGGGAAGGAGAGGCAGATTCCCCAGGGGCTATTTCTGATCTGGAGCCACCTCATACCTGCAGGTGGTTTGAATTTGCCTGTGGTGTCACGCATATGATGATGAATTCTCTAGGGAGACCTTTTCCCTCCCAGCCGGAGCGTGACATCTTCCCACAAAGGCAGATTTTTTTTGTAGCTCATACTTTCATTGAAAGTTTCACTCTTTGAGGGTCCCAGGTATATGCCCAGATCTTGTTCCCCTTTCCTGCATATTGAGAATCCAAATCCTGGTCCCCTGCCACCACCATAGGAAACCATTGAAACAAGCCTCCAAGGCTTCTTTCAGTGAACACCCAAGAATGGCTGCAGTTCTGCTTCAGCTGTTCTCATTCCAGCTCCCTCTTCCTCTTTGTTCCCTCAGGAATATTTTTGAGAACTCTGTTGTGTTTACAATGTTTACATTGACTTATGGAACATTTAGACGTGTTTATAGCAGGAGGTTTTATCACAGTATCTGCCACATTTCTGCCATATTGCCCGAAAAGCCAGCTATCATTTTAGACATGAACACAATTAGAATTAGTGTTGGCCTGACTTCTTGGTGATGGTTTTAAGAACTTCTACCACCACCATAATTGTCTCAAACAACCTTACGTGTACCTGACCATACAGAACCTACTAATGCCAGGCAACTTTCTTATTTGCTGCCTCCTACAAGTCATAACCCCGCAAGGGCAATACTACCACAGTTTCAAATGAAAGGTCTCCAAATAAAAGTATGTAGCTTTAAAGTGTTTCTTACTCTTATTCCAAATGTTGTCTTTTAAATCCTTGTATAAACAGTCCTGTTGATATACTTGGGGAGAGCTGACGATAAAGGGTGAAACTTAGGAAGAATTGGTTCTTCCTGATTTTTCTGGTTTTCTTGTTATTTTAGGCATTTTCTTTTTAAGTTTCTCTTGTAATGAAGTCTGTAGTGCATGTCATGGGTAGGCACTCTCCATCCATTCCAAACTGTTTCTAGTGCCTTCCCGTACTACTGAGACCAAATAAGAGTAAGACTGCATTTCCTAGAACCCCTTACAGCTCAGGATCTGCGTGTGAACTCGGTGCTACCATTTTGGTGCCCTCACTTGAGACTTCAAATGTGGAAGATGGAGGTCATTTTTCTGTGGCTTCTGTTTTCCCTGCTGTCTAGCACAATTGCGGAGGTGTGTGGTTTACCTGAGCAGCTTCCTCGTCTTAGAAAAGGCAGTAGCTGCCCTGGTAACCAGCACCAGACCTCTTGAGGGCTCAAACTATAGCTTCTTTCCCAGTGGCTCTAAATAAAATTAAAAACCAAACAAAAGAAAAACAACTCTGCTTAAAGTAGCCACAGTAGATTCTGTATCCTTTCATGAAACCCTGACCAATACAGAGTCTCTCAGAAACATTTCATTTCCCAGTCTACATTTATTACTGCAGCCGAGAATGTTACACTTTCATAAGCTCTTTCTGACATTCTGTTCAATTCTTCTTTCTCTTTTTCATTGTTGTCATTATTGCTACTATCCCACCTTTTCGTATTCAACTGCCATCCATCCTATTTTGGCCTTTTATAGTCATGTACCTATTAGAAATATTAGTAGGCTATTATCTATCTCCTTAGTATTACTCAGCTAGAGAACATATTGTCGATTCCATTCAGAGCTCCTCTAACTCATCAAGCTGAAACATGTTTTTTTGCAAATTTTGTTCTAAATTTCAGGACAGAAGTTCTTAAGGATGAACTGAATATCCTCCTGTTTTTAAGACTTAAAGAAAATACAAAAAGCTTTCCTTTTCTTCTCTTGCTAGAGAAACATGTATCTTCCAGCTAATACACCACTAAAAAGAGCTATTTTATCTTTTGTGAAGTCACTCTTAAATCCTATTTTTCCTAATTCAGATATGGATTCCACACAAAACTCACTTCATCTCCCTGTTTTATATTTTATGTTGTTTGTAAAAGACACACCCAAATACTCTTTAAAATGAGCTTTTTGTAACTACAGATTAAATAATGTTTGGTACGGATTTTGTGTGTGTGTGTGTGTGTGTGTGTGTGTGTTGTATGTGTGTGTCTACGCAAAATGATATCTTGTTTTATTTATCTGATCATTCTTGTGGGTAACTATGTAAGAATGTGCATGTCATAGGCAATATCTTTATTTGTAACATCCATTCCAACATCATGAACAAATATCCTTGTTAACGTTTTTGAAAAGGATGTTACAGTTTTAAAACCTTTTACAAATAACTCATTTTTGAAAGTCACTGAGGTAAGTGGCATGTAAGCATATTTTTGAAGTGAGGCATGATGGAGAACACAGAATCACTCCCTCAGCTCCTGGGACACTGAGCTACTGATATTTCATTTGGTTCTGATTTTTAAATCCAGTAAATTTTATTGTGCCTGTTTCAGCAGGTAACCCTCCCATGCTGCTCAATCTTGAGAAGGCCTCTGGTTTTGCTGTGGGCATACGGATAAGGTTTTTAAAGCTTTTATCTATCAATTCCTTTTCTACTATGCTGGTTGCTTTTCAGCATTATTGCATTTCTGAGTTTACCAAAAACAAACAACATCTCAGGGATAATTTTCCTCCAGCTGTATCATTTGCATTTGACAAGTCTTGTTATTTTTTATTTTCATAAATTTCATGCATATCTAACTGCTTTGACTTTTTTAGTCCTTGTTGTTTCTAAAATCTTATGAGCATTATAGCACTATGTTCCTTCTGGGCCACTAATGTTGTTAAATTATTTTCCTTATGTTCAGATTCCCAATTCTCTTGCAACCTATATGCTTATTTTTAATCCAAACTCCTTTTGAGGTTATTAAAACAATCTCTTTTGAATGCTATTCTTACATGCAGAAATAGGAAAACGATGATATTCTTTTTGTCTACCGCTTTTTATAATCGTTTGAAAAGCTGTGATATGCTGAATGATGACAAGAGACACATGGGAATCACCTTGCCTTTCCACTGTCTTCTAGAACAGCCCTTCCCAAAGCACACAAAACCCTAGTGAATTGCAGAACCCTAGGCGTCCAGAAGTTATTAGGTGCCCCCAAAATAATTGTCTTTGTTTGGGCTGCTATAAAAAAATATCAGAGACTGAGTGGCTTAGAAACAATAAACCTTCATTTCTCACAGTTCTGAGGGTTGGGAAGTCCAAGATCATGGAGCCAGCCAGCAGATTCAGTGTTTAGTGAGGGCTTGCTGGTTCATACGTAACACCTTTTCACTGTGTTCTCCATGGTGGGAGGTGCTGGGGAGCTCTCTGGAATCTCTTTTATAAGGGTCACTAGTCCCATTCACAAGGGCCCCCACCTCATGACTTAATCACCGCCCACAAACCCCACCTTCTATTAGATTGGTGCAAAAGTAATTGTGGTTTAAAAGGTTGAAAATAATTGCAAAAACCGCAATTACTTTTGCACCAACCTAATATACCTTCATGTTGGACATGAGGATTTCAACATATGAATTTATGGGGGGACAAACATTCAAACCATAGTAATAAATGACATCAGTGATGGTAGTGTTGTTATCAGAAAAAATATTTTTTTACATGGTAAGAAACAATACCAGATACATTTTATATAGTTATCACCTCAGAGGTTATCAGATGCATGACTAAATTCATTCCTTCATTTATTCAACTACTAGCTACTGAGGTAGTTAGTGGGCAAACAGCAATGAACAAAACAAAGTCAGGTTGTCATACATTCTATGAAGAAAAACAGAATACCAGGAAAGAATAGAGTATGCCAGGGGTAAGGGTGGGTTAGTTGTTTTAGGTGGCATAGAGAAGACCTCTCTGTAGGATGAGACTTGAGAGTGAAGGAGGTCTGGGGGAAGAACAGGTAGAGAGAACAATAATGTAAAGGCTCCGAGTTGAGAGCATCTTTCATGTGTTTAAGGAAGAGCAAGGAGGGCTGCGTGGGTGGAGCTGAGCAGGGAATGAGAGAGGGATAGAAAATGGAGTCAGAGAAGAACCAGATGCAAAATGATAAAAGTCCGGCATCTTAAGAAGGACTTTGGATTTTTCTCTGAATGGGATGGGAAACCACTGGAGAGCTTTGAATTGAAAAGTGATATGATCTAACTAACTTTTTAAGATAATTATTCTGGCTACTCTGTACCAGATGCATTGTTGAGGGCAGATATTTAGATTCAAATTATATTGTCAATAATACTGTAATAACTATGTATGGTGTCAAATGGGTACTGCAAATAGTAACTTACTTTGTAAGTTATGTAAATTTTTAATCACTTTTATTGTACATAATAAAATACATAATTGAAATTAATACTGTATTTCAGCTAAAACTGAAATATTTTTAAAAATTAAGAAAAAAACTCCTCCAAAATAATAAAAATATCTAATCTAAAACCTTGAAAAAATTATACTTTCTCATGTGAAAACATTGCTTTCAGAATATAATAAAAAGTCTAACATGGGTGGCCAGTTAGCTCAGTTGGTTAGAGCATGGTGCTAATAACAGCAAGGTTGCTGGTTCGATCCCAACATGGGCCACTGTGAGCTGCGCCTTCCTTAAAAAAAAACAAAACGTCTAACCTAAGAATGTTATTGTCCACATCGTTAGACAAATATGGCATATACCACAATGAATTCCAAATGTAAATGCATCTTCATTATGTAAAGAACTAACTATTTTTTAAAGGAACCAAAACAAAGATAAACAACTGTCGTGCCGGGAGACCCTGCTCGCTGCGCCATTTGTCATGCGGGAGATCCTGTTCGTGACGCCATTTGTCATGCAGGGCGGCCTGTGGGGTCTCTGCTCCCGCTCCCCATACAAGAACGCAGGATATGGTGAGGCCAAAAAGGAACACCCACGGAGCCATAGGTAGGGGAGTCATACCACTATATTCTCTCTGGCAGCACTATACTCTCACTGGAGGCTGGATCCACACTGTCCGCAAACCGCCATCCACACTTGCCAGCCCAGCCGCCATCTTCTTGCTAGCCCCCATTCTTTCTCTCTTCTCCTTCCTAGCATAGCCACAGCAGTTATATTGTGGCCAATGGCTCACTGGTTACAGCTGACGGCCAACTAGCCACAGCTGATGGCCATGCAATCACAGTTGGCCATTTACTACCTGAGCCAGCACCTGTCTATGTGAGGCCGAGAGCCTGGAAACTACTCTCTGGGGCTCCGCCCCCACAACAACCTTACAAGAAAAAAAATATTTGCAGTAAATATAGCAAAGGAAGTTTTACTATCATTTTTATATAAACACTTCAGAATCAAACATTACACAATAAAAATTATTTTTAAGAGTCCATATAAAATGTGAAGAAAAACTCCAAACCTCTAGAGGTTAAAATAAAAACAGTCAAAACTCATGAAAATAAACCAACCTGATAAAATGGGCAACCTCCTACTAATCAAAAATGATATTAAAATAAAACAAAATACTATTTCATCTATTAAATTATTCCCCCAAATGTTTAATGTGAAATTAAGCTGGAAGCAATGGTAAATTGGGAGAGCATGTATCTCCAGGGGCATTAGAAAAGCAATTTGACCAGACCCATCAAAACATCCTTCATTCCTCCATTCATTCAAAAAATACTGTACTGCTTGCATTCTATTCGCCATACTGTGTTAGGCAATTGGGAAGCGAAGACAAATCTAACAGATTCCCTGTCCTCATCGGGTTTAAAATCATTGAGATTGGATTAGGTGAAGAGAAAAAAAAAAAGGAGAAAGAGGGAAGAAAAAAAAAGTGAAGGGGAAAGGAAAGAAAAAAAAATAAAATGTTATAGATACTATGTAGAAATATGTATGGCATATCTGTGTACACATATATAGATAGGCATATGGAACAGTGGAGATAAAGAAAAAGAAGGGACCAGTTCAGTTCTGCTTGATAAAGTCAAAAAAGTGTTCATAGAAGAGATAATAGATTTAAATATTAAAAATATATTTGTCATCAGGTAGACCAAACTGCGGGGCAGGAGGTAAATAAAGCAAAGAATTCAGAGTCAGGAGGGCATCCAGGTAAAGGAAACAGGTAGGTCCTTGAGGAAAATATGCAACATGAAACAGAACGGGTGTTGTGAGGGTGGGTGGCAGGTGGCCCTGCATGGCTGGATCAACTGGTGAGAGAAGAGGCAGGAAGAGGTCATGATAGACATACTGAAGGGTTCATGATAGACATACTGCGATTCAGAACTGTGTTAAGCTCTGATTTTATTCTAGAAGCTGTGCCTGTCAAACTGAGGTTATATGTATATGGAATTACGTCCCAAAGAGAGTCACAAAAAGTCATAACATACCTTTAGGGCACATCAATTTCATTTGAAGATTTCAGAAACAGAATTACTTTATGTTTGAACAAACACAAATATGTAATTGAGTGGACCGGACAATCCCCATGAGTTTTTAAGGTGAAACAAAATTATGGACTTACAGTCTACCGTGTTTCCCCGAAAATAAGACCTAGCTGGACAATCAGCTCTAATGCATCTTTTGGAGCAAAAATTAATATAAGACTCAGTCTTATTTTACTATAAGACCGGGTGTACTATACTATACTATACTATAGACCGGGTTTTATATTAATTTTTGCTCCAAAAGATGCATTAGAGCTGATTGTCGGCTAGGTCTTATTTTCGGGGAAACACGGTATGTTGACTTTGCCTGTTAGGGGTATTTTGGTGGAAAAGTTTAACAAATGCTAAATAATTTAAAGCCTTTAAAAGAAGGGATAATTGGGAGCTTTTAAAGCTGTGAAGAAAATGACTGATCTCTGAGTGTCACTTGAGCAGGAGTGTCAGCCAGAGGACAGGTTAGTAAACTACAGCAGGACCATAGTCCAGGAGGAAGTGGTAGGATGGAGAGGGCACACACACGAGAAATGCAAAACCAGCAGCATTCCCTTAGACCCCAACGAGATGTAGATGACAAAGTTTAGAGGGAAAGGGAGGAGTCTAGGATGACCATTTCTGGCTAGAGTTGCGACAGATCATGGTCTACCAAGATATGGCGTCTAGGAAGAGGTGAGGATAGGGTGGCAAATATGAATCCACTTTGAGCAGCGGATTTCAAGTTCTTGTAGGAATCTAGGGGAAGATGTGCAATACGTAACTGGATATAGATTTGAAGTAGTCAAAATGGTCTAGTCTTATCATATAGGTTTGTGGGTCCTTAACACATAGGGGGTAGTTGATGCTTTGGAGGCAGATCAGATCGGTACATATGAACAGTGAAAAGAGAACACAATCAAAGCAGAACCTTAAGCCTATGCATACGCTTTGGTCTAAGCATTCCATTTTGAAAATAAATTCTAAGGAAAAAGATGCTGCCCATAGTGTAATTTATAATACTGAAAGGTTAAAAACAACCCAAATGTTGAACAGGGCAATGGTTTAGTAATTTTATACTCATTTGATGAAATTTTAGAAAGCCGTAAAAATGGATAAGAAGTTCATTTAAAAATAAAAAGTTTATAATATTGAGTCTAATTCTGGCTATAACTTTTTCAATTGAACATAGTTCTATAAAATATATGATGATGATTCTATATGTGCATATGACAAATATGTCTGTCTGATATATACACATTCATATACTAACACAGGAAGGAAAAAACAAGACTGGGGAAAAATATACCAAAATACTGGAAGCGGAGGATGAGTGTTGGGTTTTCTTCTTTTAAATGTTTTATAAACTTAATTTTAGAATCCCACTTTAAGGAGCAAATTTGTTTTTAATAGTATGCATTCTGTATTTATATTTCCCATACAACCTACAAGTGATTAGCCAAGTGACCAATCAATAAACATGAATTTTTAAAAATATGCATATAGTGAAATGAAACTGAGCTAAATACCATTTAAATATATGATCTTGTTGCTACTATGAGACTTTAAGTTAGGCCATCCTATTGTAGCACTGAAAATTTAGCAAAACTCAACAGAGTCACAGGAGTCATTCAACAAATATTTATTGAGCGCCTAATATATGCAGGTACTCTGTATGGATGCTACTTTGGAATATTTCTTTAGATCAAGGAGTCAGTTTCTAATCTTCTTCAAGTACATTTTTCTCTACCTATCTATGTTCAAATGACACTTGAAATAAAAACATTTTCTGACTGTCTAATTTAGACCTATTGATATTCTTATAACTTCATTATGCACCAGTTCTGTGTTAAAAGACAGAAAGAAAGAGAATAAAATTTGAAGGATATGGGGAAATGGGCAATATTATACATTCCTGAGTGTGAATGGGTACAACTTCTGTGGAAAGGTATTTGGCAATGTCTAAAAAATAAAAGAAATACATATCCTTTTGACTGAATAATTCACTTTTAGAAATTTATCCTATTGCTATCATCCCATATGTGGAAAATAACATATGTACAAGGATACTTATTGCAGCATTCTTTATAACAAGAGATTAGAAGCATTCCAAATGTCCATCAACAAAGGACTAGTTATGTAAGTTGGACTACAATTATACAGTGAAATAGACAGAAATAGCCAGAATTAGACAGCTATTTTATGTACTGATATGAAAAAATCTCCAGGATTGCATACGCACACTAGTTGAACAAAGCAAGTTTTAAAATTAAAATACGTATATAAAGAACACCACTATATGTGTAAAAAAAACATTTTTTCCACAAATGGGTATAATAAAACTGACGTTTTTGCTTATAAATGCATAGGCTAACCCTGGAATAATACAAGAAAGAAATTGCTTCTGGGGAAAAGAAATGGATGGCTAAGACAGATGAAGGAGGGAGCAAGTTACATGGCATAATCATGGACATTCATTGACCACTCAGAACAATTAAAAATAGCAAAAATAAGTCAACATACTTTTCTGAAAAAAAACTAAAAAGAAAATTTTAACTAAAATCAAGCTCCAAATTGTACTACCACCATTCAGAGCATTTTTCCTTTTGTATTAATTTCTGTTATTTAGTTTAATTATTATCAGTAAAAACATGGGGAAGTGGGACCAAAAAGAGGCAGCCCATGGGCTTCTAAAGAAATCATATTATACTCCTTTCACCACCTTCCTCATTGGCCCCACTCACCATCCCCCACCGGGTGTGGGAAATGCAAAGTTAGAGTTCCCACCTAATTACATATTATTTAATCTAATAAACACCAAATGCACTGCCCTTCATGTCTCTGGCCTCCCTGTTATCTCTCTTGACCTTCCCCTAAAGATGTTGGCTGTGAAAGAGATCAAAAGAAAAGGTTAGGTTTTACACTGACTCAAAACATTTTACAAAAATTTATTGTTTTATTATGTGGAGAAATAAAAAGTGTCCATCAGCAAAAATATTTTAATTCATGTGACCTATTTCATTAGACTACAATAACTATTTTCTTACACTGACATCTATTTAAAATGAGGTTCTGGTATGGCATTCTAGCCTGTCATTCTGAGAGAGAGATTCCAGCAAGTTCCACAACAAAAATAGCACTAATTCATCTCATTCTTCACTGTTACACTGGGAAGGTATATTCCCAGTAATATGATCAAAGACAAATATGATTCAAAACTATTGATTCCCTTTTCTTTTTACTTATTCTCATTCTCGGGTATATTCTTATTCTCAGGTATGATTTTATTTGCATGTATTTTAAGGTATGCGGGAGACCTAGAAAATGTTCCAGCTCTTCTTGTGCAATCTCTTATCTTTTATTGTAACTTTAAGCTATAATGAAACTACTTTAAAATATGAAACGCAAATGGAATGTTGACGTGATAGACTGAGAGGAACCTTGCTATGTGGCAGATTGATTCACTCAGTAAACATTTATTGAGCCTCTGCTATGAGCAAAGCACCATGCCTGGCAAATAAGAAGGCTATTCAAGTCTGGTTCTTGGGAAGTAGCAGCCCACTAAGGAAGCGTGGCATGTTAAAGACTAGCCGTGAGTTGAGACTGAGAGAGAGCTGGTAACTAGAGGTATGAGTGTCTCGCACAGAGGAGAGAGGAAAGAGAAATTCTGACTGGGGTGAGAGAGGGAAAGCTGCAGACAGGCGGCTTTGGAGCGGAGCCATCCAGGCCTGGAAGGATTTCAATAGGTTTCAAGAGAGGAGCTGCACAGTTGAGGCTGAAGGAACAGGAGGAACAAAAGCAAAGAAATGTGGGAGGGAGTGATGGAGCAGAAACCGGCTCTGGGAAGGGTGGTGCTCGGGCTGAGGCTGCTTATGAGGTGACAGACGGGAGCATAAGCCTGCAAACGATCCATCAGTAGGGGTTTGGGCACCAGGTGGAAGGATGGGGCGGGGCTAATGTTGTTAGCCATGACGAGCCAATGAGAGTTTCCCAGGACTTGGCAGAATAACGTGATCTATTTGGGTTTTAGAAAAGCACAGTGATGATAGCAGTAGGAGGGATGGATTGAGGCATGTGGTGGCAGGGAGACTAGTTGAGAGGCCCTGGTGTTGTCCAGGTGAGATATTATGAGTGCCAAAATTAGGTAGGGGTTAGAAAGGAGAAGACGCTGGAAAAGGTGGGAGGGAACTCGGAGACTAACTAGAAAAGAGAGGGACAGATGGGGACACTGTGGGAGTTAAAGAAGACCCTAAGATCGTTAGACAAAAAAAAAAAAACAAAAAAAAAAAATCCCCCCTATATCCTGTTTGAGGGCTTTGATCCAAAAACCAAAGAATGTTAATAAAGAGAAAAAAGAATTTTCTGGGGGTATCCTCTAGTCTGAATCATATTGATAAATTCATTCATTTCTTTAATAAATATTGTTAAGGGCAGTCTGCTAGGCAGAGCAGATACAAACAAGAAAAAGACATAATTCCTGGTCTCAAGAAGATTGACAGTTTAGTAAAAATACGATTACATTAAACTGATAAATGCTGTGTAGGGATAATTAAAGGGTCCTTATAAGAGTGTATTAGTGTCCTTTTGCCATTCTAACAAATGGCCACCAACTTGGTGGCTTCAAACAACACACATTTATTTTCTTACATTTCTGAAGGCCAGAAGTCCAAAATGGATTTCACCAGGCTAAACCATACTCCCTCATAAGTTCTAGGAGGAGAATCCATTTCCTTCTTTTTTTTCCAGCTTCTAGTGGCCACCTGTGTTCCTTACCCTGTGACCTCTTCCTCCACCTTCACAACCAGTGACATAGCATCCTCTCTGACTCCGTTTCCCTCTGCTTCTATCACATAGCTTTCTCTTTTGTCTATAATCAAATTTCCCTCTTATAGGATATGTGTGATTACATTCAGGGCCTACCCAGGTAATCCAGAATGATCTCCCCATTTCAAGAACTTTATCTATCACATTTGCAAAGGCCCTTTTCTATGTAAGGTAATAGTCACAGATTCCATAGATTAGGACCTGGCAATCTTTGGGGGCCATTATTCAACCAACCACAAAGGGTATAGAGAAAAGGCCCCAATCCAGCTCCTTTCTCCTAAAGGCTGTGGTGAACCATTGGAAAGCTTTAAGCAAAGGAATTACAAAGTAAAATTTGCATTTCAGTAAAATTAATTCAGGACTTCTGATACAGGCTGTAGAAAAAGAGCCAGAGTCAGGGAACCCGTACAATAGTCCAGGAAAGTTTTGACTAAAACAGTAGTAGTTGGGTTAGGTGTATTGGAGAGAAGTTAACACAATGGCACCAGGGGCTCTTTGCAGATTGTTGGATGGAGTACATGATTTCCAATTTGGGCAATCAGGTGCCATACACCAAGATTTGTAATACAAGAGCAGAAGCAGATTTGGGAGGGGTTGGAGGATCTTAGGCAGGGACGGAACTTTTTATCTAAGAAAAAGCATATTCTGAGAATTAAGCAACTTGCTTGCCAACTAAGTTTTAGATTGCAATCCATTCTTGGAGACTGCCTCTAAATACAAAAACAGAAATCAATTAAGTCACACAACTTCTATCACTAAATGTTAACTTCACATTTAGAACAGAATCTAAGGATGTGAAGGAAAAATAAGTATGTAATTACATTGGAACTTTTTTTCCTCTGACTGAAACCATGAACTATCAATGCGGTACTCTTAACAATCGTTTTCTATCCAACAGTTCTCGGCTTTTTTCCCCCACTACCACACTCCCAACTGATGAAGAGAATAAACACCTGTGGTTTTTATTCTAGGCACACCCACCCTAATCGATTTTTTTCTCCCCCCACTCCCCTCCTGTTACAAGAGTGTATTAGAGTAAATTAAGAGTTATTTATCAGGATAACTAAACCAATTTTTTTAGTTAAATAACTTTATAGCGTGTGACTATCTACTGCGAGACAATCCCACCCCCTCCCCCAACTGATAGCAACACATTGTCACACCACCACATGAGAACCACCAATTTGGGTCCCTAAGCCACCCACAACAAATATAGCCAGAGTAGTGACATGCCTGTCACTGAACTCATTCGTAGTACACTACCTCTGACTACAGCCCAGTTTGGGGATTTTTCAGTCCATTGCTGCTTCTAATACCACCACCCCGTTCTCCATTTCTTCTCTAAAGTGTACCTCCAACCTCATTTTACCGTCCAGAAGGACTAAGGTTCATAGAAGCAGCAAAACCTTTATGTATTTATTTATTTATTTGGTGAAGTCATATTTTTTCGAGTCCCTTCCATCTTGAATCCCAGCGAGTCTCTTTGCCATCACAGCCTCCCCAGGGCTTCTAATCCTTCCTGCTTTCTCTCCATCCTTTGTGCTCCATGCACTTAGTCTGCACTGCACACTTTACCACTGTATTATACCTACATTGCCTTGTCCTCTAATTTCCTTATATGTGCACGTCTTGTCTCCTTTCTAGATTTATGTGATCCTTGTAGAGTTTCGCATCTCAGTACTCAAAAACTAAAGAGGTGATGTATGGTATGGAAGTTAAATTGCTGAGACGTTCCGAACAGAGATGTATGCTGTCTTATTTGACAAGACTAAAATCACTCCCCTCTGCACTGCAGAGATCTGTTATATATTCTGCAGTTGTTCTGCATGCAAAGATGGGAAAGAATTTTGTCTCAGCCTCAGAAACAATATACTGGCTCCCATAAACTAAGGGAAAATGAATCACCTTTTGATTCTCGTGCTCCTAAAACCTCAAGTTTTAGGTATAATGCTTCTTGTTCCTTTTCCCCTAGAAGTATGTTTCATCATTGTTTCCTGGATATTGAATCCTTTATCTGGTGTTTTTTACTTGTTTTCTTGAAATGCTGTGTCTGGTGTTTTCACTTTCTGCTATCTTCATCTTCTATAGTACAGCAGATATTTCTGACCAGAATCTGTGTGATTGAGGCTAGATCTGGATAGGGCTCTTCAAATTGTGTATCCAACACAGCTACTTAAAATCCCGCAGGGACTTAATATTCAATAATGTTTGTGAGCTGTTCCTTTGCATCTTAGCAAAGCTTGGATCTTGCCCCTCAAAGGCTATAAATAAAATTAGATCATTTCAGTGGCTTTCTTTCCACCTGAATTAATTTCTTTTCATTTTAGAGGCTCTGCTTTTCAGATTCTGTTTTTTTATTTTTTAGACAGGATTGGTATAGGAGATGAGTAAGGCAAAAATTCCAAGAAAAAGACAGGCAGATAGCATTTTGAATGCGAGACCCCATTCTGCTGAATCAATACTTAAATCTGCGGTAAATAACATTGGCAGGATGCCAATCCATAAAATACACCATAAAATGCTCTAGCGTATTCCAGACTCTAATATGCTTCTTTGGCAAACAGCATTAAATTGAGGCATGGCCGTTCTTATTATACAGGTTCGCTTGTGCATGCTAATCATGAAATAAAATTCTTTTTCATTTTATTAGGTACCCAATATTCGTCAAACACTGGGCTAGGCCCAACGAATAGGGAAATAGGTGTGCATACAATTTTAACACAGGATACTAAGTTTTATGACAAATGCAGGGTGTTTGGACACATATAGGAGAGCACCTAACCCAGCCTAGGGGCATTGGAGAAGATGCTGAGAGGAAGTCATAACCGAATTGAGCATTGAGGGACAAGGAAAATCAGATTGTGAAGAAAAGAGATGTTTCAGGCAGAGGTAACATCATGTGCAAAGTCATAAAGGCAAAAAGGGGTATGGAAACTCTGGAAAATGACCAATAGTTTAGTCAGAGTTAGAGCAGAAGGCTTAAGGCAGAGTAGTAGAAGCTACAATGTCAAGCAGGTTGACCAAACAAGAACATGAAAGACCTTATCCCATAAGCATCTGGTCAGAGGGAAGAAGCATGACCCTGAGTTCCAAGGAAGGGGAAAACTATGGAACTTTGAAACTATTTCAGAGCCATGGAAAGTACATGTAATTACCTAGCAAATGGTATAAAATACCAGTCACAGTCTTTTCTGTACAGCAATGGGGCAAAAATCACAAATTGTTTCTTAAGACAGAAAACACACACGCAACATACACACACACAAACACACACACTAAACTATAATACATACGACTACCCCATTCAAACATTTTGATCGCACTACCTCTATGGCCTTCAGGGCATAGTGAAGATTTCAGAATTTTGTCCAGAAGGCAATCACTGAAGGAGGTTAAGCCGCAGAATGATAATATCAGATTTCTGTCTTTAGAAGGTTACAGTGACATTGTTGAGAAGGCTGAACTGAAGGTAGGCCAGCCAGACCGAAGGCAGAGACTGTTCTGATAATACACAGGAATAAGGATGAGGGCCTGAAGTTCAGACCCAGAGAGATTTAGCAGGTGAGATCAACAGAATTTGCTCTCCAATTGGATGGAGAGATGAAAGAGAAGAAAATCTCTAGAATTGTTCCACCAAAGTTTCTGACTTAGGCTGCTAGCTGAATGAGGGACACATGGGTTAAGAAACATAGCAAAAGATTAGTGATGGCTAGGAAAGAGAAAGCTGATTCCATCTAGGGTTATCTTGAGCTTTCAGAGCTTCTGAGACAAGCAGATGGAGATACCCGCAGGCTACAATATACGTGAATTTGAAACTTGAGATAGAGATTCAGGAGTCATTGACTTGCGTACTCAAGAATATTACTCCAGGAATTATCCCATCTCTTTTGTTCTGTTGTCTGCTTGATTGGCTTAGGGTGTTTGTTTGTTCTCTACTGGAGTTTTCTAGATTCCAACCATTTCCGACCACTTCTATTACTACCACCTTGGTCCAAGCCATCATCATCAGCTCTCACCTGGACTGTTGTAGGAACCTTCAAACTAGTCTCACAACTTCTATCCTTGCACACACCCTCCCTACAACACACACACACACACACACACACACACACACACACACACACACACACACACACACACTGTCCTCAGCCATAATGAACCTTTGAACTATAAGTCAGATGATGTCAGTTCTCAGCAAAACATGCTGCAATGGCTAACCATTTTACTCACCCAAAGGACATAAAACAGCCTATAAAACTTCATGTGATGTGGGCTCCCACTGACTGTCTGATCTCATCTATTTATGCCCTCCTCTCAACATTTGGCTCCATCCACACTGGCCAGACACACTCCAGGCCTGCCTTGGAACCTTTGCATTAGCTGCTCCCTCTGCCTAAAACACTCTTCTTCAGATGCTATGGCTGACTCCCTGTAGTCCTCAAGTCTGCTCAAAAGTCAGTTTCTGAGAATAACCATCAGCTCCATCTTATCATTGCAACCCACCTCCCCAGAATCCTGGATCTTTTCTGCACTCTTCTACCTTTTTCTCTTTTCCACAACACTGTCCTACTACACAGAGCAATTCACTTATTCTCTGCATTTACTGTTTATTGTCTCCCCTGACCCTTAGCACCACCACTAGAGTGTAAGCTCTGCAAGGCAGAAAACTTTGTTCTGCTCTTTAGTGTATGCCAGTGTGTGGTGCATATGTGCAAAATAAATACTTGTGAATAAATGGAAGTATCAACATATAAATAGTAGTGGAAGAAGCCATATTCATTGAAAAGAGAAATAATTGAAGAGAATGGACTAAGGGCAGAATAATTGGGTAGTCCTCCTTTCAAGGGACTAACAGAGGAAGAGAAACCCACAAAAAGGACTGAAAAAAGAATGGTTGGAAGAAAAACATAAAAGAATAATGTATCAAAAACCAAGGGAGGAGAATATTTTAAGCAGGAGGTCAGCTCTGTGAAAAGCCAGGCCCCGGGCTCTCCTGAAGCCACTTTCCCCTGCTTTGCTGGCCAGTTTCTACTGTTTCTGGCCCTGTCCATCCTGCACATACATATGCTCTCTCTGCATCTTCCTCAAAACCTTCCTGTTGTAAACTGTCCTCGCCAGTAGCAAATCTCTCTCCATTCATTCTTTGGAAGAAAGCTCACCAGTTTTTATGCAGTCTAAAAGGAAATTTAACGGACCTATTTCTGCTATGACTTGTTTAAAGCTTACCCATGAAGCTATCAGTCTGTATTTTCTTGGGGGCAAGGGAGGATTTGTACCCACGTGCCTAAACAATCGGGGGCTCATTACTCGTATTTAAGAATTTCTTAAGTACCTCATTTCCTTTCTGAAACTGTGAACCTCTGTTAAGATACCTATAACTTAGGGGAAGCTCAGCATTGCAGATTTGAAATTATTCAAGAAATATTTAGGTAAAAAAAAAAAAATGTTCTCATGGTCTAAGAGGCTTTATGAAGATTTCTTTGTTGTTATATTGCCCTTGTATATTCCCAGCTTCCATGGAGATGACCTGGGGTTCAGTTGTCTAATCAAATAGTCCCATGTAATAACAGTCCTAGGTGCAAGGACCTTCTCTGAGCTGGGTAATCTCCACTTATTCCTTCAGCAACACTTAAATGATAGCAAGGGTATTTTGCTAAGTACTTGAGAATAATAACGCATGACTTCTCCTTGAGGAGCTCACCCGAGAGTCCATGTAAATAAATAACTACTGTACAACTTAAGTGCTACCCAATTTCCACCCAGTCGTCCCTAGAATTAGTCTCTAGTCTATACCCTGCCACTCTTCCCACCAGATGTTGAATCTGTACCACCTATGCTAGTACGGGATGTTATAAGCACCTCAAACCTACCCAGAGAAGAATGGTGTTGGCTGGATCTAGTAAAGATGCTTAGGATAAGGCTAGTAGCTTGGGTCAACAGGAGAGTCTCACTGAGGTACACGGCCAGGGACACAAAGCAAGATAGATACTCACCACTCGCAGCTCCACCTACAGCCCTGATTGTTCCCTTCTCCAAAAGGGACATACAGAGCTGGTCCCATTTTCAGTACCAAACATTTATCCCCCTGGCTACTCAATCTTGAAGGAGAAAATCATGAAGTTCAGTTTTTTCCCCCATATAAAAGACAAAAAACAGCAATTCCACCCTTTGTTAGTTGAAAAAGTAAGTAATTTATCTTTAGCAACTTAGAATGTTCAGTTATTCAGAAGAGGGTCTGATTTTCTCAGGAAATGTCAATAGAGGTGTTACTCATTATTCCAAATAAGTGGTAGGCCTATATCTTTAAAAGTTATCAGAACACTATATAGTGTGTGTGTTTGTGTGTGTCTGTGTGTGTGTAATGTATGTATACATACACACCATATATATGTGTATATATATATATACACACATATATATATTATGTGTGTATACTGTATATATACATATATATATATAATATATATAATATTGAATATAAGATTTACTCAATGAGTCATATTTTTATTTTGAGAGCACATAAGCCTCCAAAATGAAGTTTAAAGGTATAGGCTGGGGAACTAATTCCCAGTTATATTTCATGGAGTTGGAGGTGGGGGACAGAAAGAGAGAGGATGGGAAGAACAGTGATGGTATCATGAAATGACTTCTAATATAGTGCTCTGAAATGACCATTTGAAAACAGTTATCAACTCACAAGAACAATAATAAATACATATTAAAGAAAAATGTTAACATGTAAATGAATATAACACACAATCTGAGCAAATGGAATAGCATCACATGTCCTTATATTGGGTGACTCAATATAATAATATCCTCCCAAAATAAGTATAAATTGAATGTAATCCCAGTTAGAATTTCAATAGGGTTTCATTTTGTTTTCTGCTCTTGCAATTGGTAAAACGGTCATAAAGTTTATAGGAAAAAATAAATAGACCCTAAAAAAGCCAATATCAGAGCCTGATATCAGAGCATACTTTAATTCTACTATAGATTGATAGGGTAACAATATGAAAATACACCAACGGATCAGCAGAACAGAACAGGAAATCTAGAAATAGATCCACACATGCAGTAGACTTTTAATATATGACCAAGGTAGTGCTTCAATTCAGTGGGAAAATGACAGAATATTTACTAAATGATGCTGACAGAATTGGCTATCCCTGTTTTAAAACCTGAAGGTATAATCATGTTACATATGTGTAAAAAGAAAATCCAGAAGAATTAAAACTTAGATGGAAAATAAAATTCTTGAAAGAAAATCTATAAATTACCTATAATCTCTAAGAATACTGAAAACTTTCTTAACTAAAACAGAAAACCCGAAAGCCATTTAAAAAGAAAAGACACAGTGATTATACATAATTTTAAATGTCGAAAATGATATAAATTCCCATTAACAATTAAATAGAAAAATTACAAATTTGAGGATAACATGCAATGCAGATGACAGATAAGTATCTACACAAAGCTATTTTATACACGGGTAAGAAAAAAATAAACAGCCCAAGAGAGAATAACATGAGCTTAGATCACAAGTAAGCAATTCACAGAAGAGTCTAATAGAAAACAAATATATGCTCACAAACACTTGCAGAAAGGAAGGAAAATTAAATTCTTGCCATCAAACTGGCAAAAATCAAAAGGTGATAAACTTGTAGAGTACTGTTAGGGATTGAAGAGAAATGGTACTTTTATACACAACTTTTGGGAGTGTAAATAGTAACAAACAAGCTTCATAAACAATCTGAAAAAATCTATGAAAATTAAAAATGCAATCCTTTTAAAACTTTTAAATTTTGGATCATGTGAATTTAACAACTACTCTCTCTATATATATTATGCATACATAATTTTATTATATATAATTTTTAAAAACACTACAACAATGCAAAACAATTGTTGATATGATTCCGTTGCTGTTCAATTTAAAAGCTATAAATGAAAAGAAAAACAAACATTCAAAATGAAAAAATATCAAACTGATAAGAACAGATTCTACACTTGATCTTAACCAAAAGGCTGAGAAGTGATACAATCTAGAGGAAATGGATAAATTTCTAGAAGCATACAATCTTCCAAGGCTGAATCAAGAAGAAACAAAGTTTGAACCAACCAATTACTACTAATGAAATTGAATCCATAATCAACAAGCTGCCAACAAATGAAAGTTCTGGACCAGATGGCTTCAAGGGTGAATTTTACACAAACATTATTTAAAAAAGAATCAGCACCTATTCTTCTCAAAATATTCCCAAAAAATGAAGAGGAGGGGAGGCTACCAAGCTCATTCTATGAGTCTAGCATTACCTTGATTCCAAAACCAGACAAAGACATTACAAAAAAGAAAATTATAGGCCAATATCCCTGAACTTAGATGCAAAAATCCTCCACAAAATATTAGCAAACCGAATTCAGTAATACATTAAAAAGATCATACACCGCGATCGAGTGGGATTCATTTCTGGTGTGCAAGGTTGGTTCTATATCCACAAATCAACCAACATGATACACCGCATAAAAAAAATGAAGGATAAAGTTCATATGATCATATCAATTGATGCAGAAAAAGCATTTGATGAAATCCAACATCCATTTATGATAAAAATTCTCAGCAAAGTGGGAACAGAAAGAACATATATCAACATAAGAAAGGCCATATTAAAAGCCACAGCTAAGCATCATACTCAATGAGGAAAAGCTAAAAACATTCCTCTTAAGATCAGGAACAAGAGAAGGATGTCCAGCCCATTGTGCGAGGAACTCCTTGATAATAAGCCTGGGTGTCCTGCAGTGTGCCCGGTAGCTGCAACACAACCTACCCCTAAAGGAAGGAATGGTGGAGGTCCCCGGAGCTCCAGCTATCTTTGCATGGCAGGGCCCTGATTCTCGCACTAAGAACACACAGTGCCATGAGGTATTTTAATAAAGCATGAGCTCTGGAAGCCTAGCCAGGGGCAGTGTGTCTTCACAGATTTGCCACTAATGTGGTGCTGAAGGCCTGAATCCTCAAGACTTAGTCTGATTTGACTTGGTTTCTTTTCATGTCTGTAGAATTAGACTGTGGCACAGGGTCACCAAACATTTTCCACTTGTTTATGGAAAGACATAGTTTTCTAGGGGTATGTGAGGGATTATAATGGCCCAGAATGGCAAATAATTACGGAAAAATGTAATTATTTTCAAAATTTCTTGGAACCTTAATACTTTGTGATTATTATACTGAATCTTATTTTCCTTCCTCCCCTTCATAGATTCATATGATGTAATTTCTTAATTCAAAAATTATTAAAATTCAGTTTTAAGGATTTCTTAACTGAACCAGATCTGACCCCCAAGATAACTGCAGAGGCCTCTTGGGTTTTACAAAACCAGTTTAGATATTGCTAACCTAAAAATATAATAGAAATTGGTTTGCCATGTTCTGTGGAATTATTTCTGTCTTGTTTCCATGTTTTTGATATGTCAATATTTATATCTTACCAGACACCTGTACAGATAGCAAGCCTTTTTTTTTTTTTCAATTTTTTTGGGGGGGAGTATTGGGGAACATTGTGTTTTTCTGGGGCCCATCAGCTCTAAGTCAAGTCGTTGTCCTTCAATCTAGTTGTGGAGGGCGCAGCTCAGCTCCAAATCTAGTTGCCCGTTTTCAATCTTAGTTGCAGGGGGCGCAGCCCACCATCCCTTGTGGGAACCGAATAGGCAACTTTGTTGTCAAGAGCTCGTTCTCTAACCAACTGAGCCATCCGGCCTCCCTCAAGCCTTTTCTTTTGATCCAACATTCACTTACTCAAAAATATTTGTTAAACACTTGCCATTCCATTTTTCTAGTTGCCAGGAGGCCAGCCAGGAAGACACAGTCCCTGCCTTCACAGAGCTCTGGAGTCTAACAAAGAATCCAGGTTGGATGTAGGCTCCGTGAGAGCAGGGATTTTTGTGTGTGTGTTGTTTTCTAGTGTATCCCAGGCACCTAGAACAGTGTAAATATTGGTCGAATGTTAAAGGAGTAAATATTTAACACTAATTGCAAGTGTGTTAAGTGTTAATGGAGTATATATATGGAGTATACAGGTATCTCTACCTGCTCTAGAGAACCATATAGAATTAGTTCTCCAACTGATAGAGTTATCTGTCTCTTTCGAGTGGTTTAGGCAGGCTCAGTTAAACAATCAGTATCTATTTCCTGTTTAGGCCACACCTTGGGTTTTTCAGTAATTGATCTCTGTAAACGAGAAGTGAGATGAATTGCTGAATAATACCATATGTCTATCGAAATAAAAGAAAAATCACAGTCTAACAATGCAGATTTGTGTTTTTTGCTTCTTGCCTGTCCACTCCCCCACCCCATTTTCTTTTCTAACTTGCAGATGAAGGAGCTTCTATGCACCCTTGTGATGACACGTACTGTGGACCTTTCCCAGAATCTGAGCCGGAAGTGAAAGCTGTAGCTAACTTCCTTCGAAAACACAAGAAGCACATTAGGGCTTACCTATCATTTCATGCCTATGCTCAGATGTTGCTGTATCCCTATTCTTACAAATATGAAGCAATCCCCAATTTTAACTGTGTGGTGAGTATTTGACCCTGTACATGTGTGTCAGGCTTCACACTTCTTTCTAATGCTAAGATGGTTCTAAGCAGTGATGATAATAGCAAATATATATTGTGTTTATTCTAATAAGCATTTTATATTTATTAATTCATTCATTTTTCTTAATCATATATGGTAGGAAACTGTTATAATCCCCATTTGACACTTGAGAAAACTGAAAGCTAGAGAAATTAAATAATTAGATTAAGAACACACAGTTACAAGGGTCATAGCCCCCAACCTAACTCCAGTGTTGTTGTTTTAACCACTGTACTATGCTGCTTCCCAGATGCAATCATTTCAAACCTATTTTTATTCTTACCACAGGTTGTACAGAAAATGTCAGGATGGATTCGATTAGTATTACAGCTTCGGTCACATGTGCAGGGTTGTGATTAACTTTATTGAGTAAATAATTGCTCATAAATTATGGTCTGACTCTCATTAATTAAAAGCAAGTTTTAATTTATAAGCACTATTTGCTTAGTGCTAGTAAATCTCTGGGCGTGTATCTGACAAGTTAGCACTAAGAATGAACAGCCTTTCAGGCATAAGATTACTTGAAGGTGAGAAAGCAGTGTTTCTTTCTCTCCTCATCTCAGAAACCTGACAAGCTATCCACTACAGGCATAATTCCTTGTAAAGTGGGTATGACTCGGAACCTATGGTATCTAAAAGCCTATCAAGTTCAAAACCAGGCCAAAGTAATGTATAGTGTTAGAAATAAGGAAGAGGAAGGGAACAGTGATTGTGAGGAGGTATAAGAAAGCTTGTGGGTTGCTGTTGATATTCTGCTCCTTACCTGGATGGCATTCCATGAGTGTGTGCAATTTGCCATCATTCACTGAGCTATCAATTTAAAATTTGTGTACTCATCTGTATGTATGATATACTTGACTTCAAAAGGTTTTATAAAATAGAAGCATCCCTCTCTCCCTATCCCTTGAACTCTAAGTCCTGCACCAGTTGCCTGGTGTGGCATTAATTCCTGGTCTAGGTGTCCTGGACTAGAAGGAATAGGGAACGTGAGGCGATCGGAAGAAGGCCTGGGAGAAACCTTAAATTCTGTCCAAAAGAGGAACTTGGTTCTTGGCATTCCAAGCAAAAATGCTGAGCAAATTCTCTCTCTTGAGAAACATTGTGAATGTAAAGGTTATATTTGATAGTGTCCTTCTTCGGCTACTCTGTGGGTCAAATAGGATTTTTGGTGGTGGTGGTGGTGGTGACCTGGCATCCTAACCACCTTGTATCACAACGTTTCCATAGGCCAATGTCTAATCCTTTCTAACTTGGGCACAGTGTCTATTTATATTCTCTCAATAGATTATATGGAGCATATAATATATTACAAATGTTATCTGAGAACGTTCTCCATATTTTGAACTTGTCTTCCCACCAGGAGTTAAGACTATTTTCTTTTTGTCTTAGATTGGAGGATGTGGTATAAAGAGTAGATTAGTTGTTCACAACCAAGGATGAATTTGTTTCCTAAGGAACATTGGACAATGATGGAGACATTTTTGATGGTCATAACAGGGCTGGCGGATGCTATTGACATCTAGTGTGTAGAGACCAAGGATGCTACCAAATATCCCACAATGCACAGCACAGCTTCCCACAGCAAAGGATTATTCAGTCCAAACTGTCAGTAACGCCACTGTTGAGAAATCCTGTTAGTTGGTTACATATAAAATAAATCACTAAAACCAGGATTATAATTCTCAAAAGCTAGGTTGTCTCTGAATGTTAACCAGAAACCATTAAGTTCTATTAAAATTGCTCAAAAATATTTTGTCAATATGTACGAGTCTGTGTTTCTGCTAACATTTTTAGATCATTCAAAGTTGCTTTGAATATGGACATATTTAAATAAAAAATATACGCCTTACTTAGAGGAGGTCTGATAAGTGAGGCCTGAGTCCTTCGGGACAATTGGAAAGAGAAAGCAATGGAGAAAAGAGAAAGCACTTAAACTCTCTCAAACAGGTGTCTAGCTATGCCACCTGGGAAAATAATTCTTAGAAAATTTGCTGAAGTTTCCACTTTTTCTGCAAGGACCATATCTAAACCTCGTATCTACCTGCACCCGTACTGAATGGCAGAAGTGCAGTGAGCTGAAAAGGCTAAAACTATGCAATGTTTTGTGTAATGTACAAAGTGGCTATCTTTTTTTACTGAATGGATTTTTTTTCATTGGGTTTAGTCATCTAAAATAAAATAATGAGGAACAAAGAGCTCCTCACCAGCAGAATGCAGTAATCTTCTAAATGTAGAAATATCTGTCCTTGCCATAGGATATTTGTGGCTGTTGGACAAGATGTTAAATCTTAGAACATTCTCCATAAAGATACTTCATTATGGTATTTATATTCCTTTTCTGTTGGCTCTTGAGAGGGTAATGTCATCATCAGTGAGATCAATAATAAATTGTCTGCCAGGTTCTGGAGCCTGGTCCCTGAATATCCAAAAGGGGTGGCATTTGCTGCAAATGCTGCTTTATGCATCCCTGAGGTGAATGAGGCTGCAAGCTGACGCTGGGTCCAACACACAGCCCCATGTTGCCCAGAGTGCTTCAATTGATGTTTTAAATTATTCACAGGCAAATTGAAATGGGAGAGTTGTATACTGGTGTCAACATACTTCTTTTCCTCTCACTGGTCATATAATACTTCTCTAACTCCTTGTCAGAAGTAGTGCTTTTATACCATTGAAAATGTTTTCCAGGGTAATCCATATCATCCTAGTTCATGATAGAATATTCACCTTTTAGTATGTCGATTGTGTTGAGTATTTTTCCTGATATTGGGGCATTGGTGAGAAGAGTTCCACCTCAGAATTTCTGCATCTTTGAGCTACCTGGCTGAGGCTCCATCAGACACATATGTAACCTTAGTAGTCATGAAGCATTCTGAAATTGTTCCCGTTCCAGTAGAGATAAACACACAAGAGAAGTCATTCTTACTGAAGTAAAGGGTTTCTTCATTGACCCAAATGTGTTTTAAATACCGTATACTGAAGGACTCGTATGTACTTAAGGATCAATAAGATTATGTTGATACTCTTGCAGATCTGTGCTTAGTCAACATTCATGCAAGAAAGATTGATTAAGCGTCTGCTATGTTCAGGTACATGGCTAAATACTACATATGTAACTATGAGTGAGACTGACATGGGCCCTGCCCTATCAAGCATTTTGTAACTTATAGAAATAGGTGTCTCTGAACTAAAGTAAAAAAGACAGACAGGACACAAAATCAGTGTCTGAAGGTATGAGTACGTATGCACTTATCCCAAATCAAACCCTCCTTGCTGTGGAACCCCACCCTGCTCGTTTAACTAACCTCTCTGGGCCTTCCTTTTCTCATCTGTAAAATGGAAATATTTTAGACACTGTTTAAATATTTTAGATCAGTTTAGGTACTGATCACTGACTTGTTGCAAAGAACAATCAAAGGAAATAACATGGTCTAAAACATATTGCAAAATGCAGCATGCGACTAAGAATAATGTTATTATTAAATAGAGGGATTACCTAATGTGTCCATCCTTATTCTTCAAATTGATGACTGATAAGGCTCAAACAACATGCCAGTGTTTCCAAAGATTTCAATGCAATAGTGTAAGTGATATAATTTCTCCATTTTTCCCTCACAGGAATCTGCCGCTTATAAAGCTGTAAGTGTACTTTACTCGGTATACGGGGTACTCTATAAATATGGACCTGCCTCCAGCACATTGTGTAAGTTTCCTGTGTGTGTTGTGTTCGAGTCATCTCTTGATCCAATATCCTGTATAATAACTTCCCTTTAAAAAAAAGAGAAACAGTGTTCCCCCCTACAGTGAAATTTTTTACTATAAAATTAGCCAAGGAAAATGAAGGGAGTTTATATATGATTCGTTTTACACCACTTGACTACACAAAGATCACTGCACAAAATTAAATAAATTCTAAGCAGAGAATCTTCAAGGCATGTAGTAATGACTACAAAGATGAATTGAGATCTTCCAGCTGTAGAAAGTACCAAAATGGGCTCCTTAAGCAATTGTCACTACTGTAAGCATAGAAATGGGTATTGAGAAGACAATGAAGTAATGTTTCAGCCTGAAAAGAGTTTCCCTTTTATTCCTTTCCTCCACCATTCTTGTTATGAAATTCTATTTCTTACATATACCTTCACCTGAATTTCCCTTAAAAAGTGATTAAAATATTTCTTTTTATATATGAAATAAAGAACAACTGTGTGGATGGAAAGAATGTGGACAAAGAATCAAGAGACATGGATTCTAGTCCTAATTCTGCCACTAATCAGGATATAATCCTGACCAAGATATTAATCCTGGGCTTCAGTATTCCACAACTGTTAAATGAGGAATTGGACTAGATCATGTCTCAGGGCCTTTCCAACTCTAAAATTCATTGACCATATGACTTGGAAAATCTAGTGAGAAATCACAAATATCTGAATATCTATGCGTGCATGTTGATATACACACACACACACACACGTTATGTGTATATGTATAGATAGTGACAGCCAATTATGCTGCTTTTCAGTGAGGTAGCAAATTCCTTCTGATGCCTTTAATCTACCCATCTTATCATCCTAACCACTCACTTTCTTCAATCTTCAGAAGAAAAGCTTGGTTTGTCAATTTACATTGCTTATCAAATAAGTAATTCTAATAATGAGAATGTCCTAAGTATCAGAACTTCTTTCAGACGCTATGAACCTTTTTGGAGGTCATGCTGACCTTTTTAGAACCATTTTTCACTAATGCCACCATGAAAGGGGAAATACAGTATTGAAAAAATAATCACATAACCAACTCTCGGAGAAGGACGTGGAACAGGTAAATGCTCTGCTTGCCTACTCCCACTACCGTATCAAACTAAATTATAGAACAACAACCATCCTTGAGAACCACCTGAACACTACCTGAGAAGAACTCCTACAACTAAGGATATTAAAAAGAAGCCATGTTGAGACTGGTAGGAGGGTCAAAGATACAAAAGGGCTGGTCCCACACCCATGTGTGGTGGTTAGAAATTGAGAGGGATATCTTGGCTGCGGAGGTCCTCCCTGAAGAGCGAGGGGTCCCAGCCCCACACCAGGCTCCCCCACCCAAAGAACTAGTGCCCGGAAGAGGAGTCCCCACAACAGCTGGCTGTGAAAATCAGCAAGGACACGGTCCCTGTGAGATGGAGGACTGCTGTTGACCCAGGCATCCTCTTAAAGGGCCCAAGACTCACTCACTCACAAATACTTGCCCTAAGTTCCAGCTAAGGGACAGCAGCTCGAAAAGTTCCAGGGCCATACCTGAAGGATCTGAATTCACCGGCTTCAGGGCAAGGGGCGTAGGGTCTAGGACACAAGTGCTGGCAGGTACCACTCTTCCTTTGTTGAGCCTTCTGCCCATCCAGACTGCAGGTTTGGTGGTGGGATGGGGTCCTTAAATCTGAGTCTCTATCAGTCTCTATCAAACTGGCTAACATCCCTTGCCCCACCTTGTTGATTCCCTGAAACCCTACTCCACCTAACTAGTGTACTAGCCTAAACCTCTTTCAGTAGCTGGGCTGTTCCTCACAAGTGGCTGGCCTCTGCCCACACTGTGGACTTTCCTAAAATCTCTCAAAGGTCCACAAATGCCAAATAAGCAACAGCTGACCTCAGCATGCCCCCAGCACGACACTACTGGTAGCCAGCCTTGGTTCACAGCATAGCAACTCTCATGCACCGCCAAGCCCAGCACAGGCAGCTAACAACCACAGATCACTTTGTAGATCCTATCAGGTGGTCCCTGGCCAGACACAGGCAGCAGCTGACCTGGGCCTGCACCAGAGTCTCTCTCAAGAGAACCCAGAACCAACACACTGGGTCACCAGCTTTAGACAACACCAGAGCACTACCCAATTAGTTTCACAAATGACACACCTAAAAGGTGGACTCAACCCTCCCACAAAACCTCCTCTGCTGTAATCATGGCCAGTTCTCACAGGCAGTCAGCCTAAAGGTAAATCCTACTCACTGGCTTGCCAACAGCAATCAAGATTCAACTACAACAGGGGGGCACACACAACCCACCAAAAGGAGAACCCAGCACATGTGACCAGGGATACTATGTCAGCGGACTCCCCAGGGCACCTACTACATGAAGCCGTCCTGTTAAGAATCGGAGATGTAGCAGATATATCTAACATATAGAAACAAACACAGGGAAGCAGCCAAAATGAGGAGATAAACAAACATGTCACAAATAAAAACATGACAAAACTCCTGGAAAAAAACTAAAAGAAATGGAAGGCAAGCAATGTACCAGATACAGAGTTCAAAACTCTGTAAGGATGCTCAATGAACTTAGGGGAAGAACTGATGAACTTACTGAGAATTTACACAAAGAGATAGAAACCAAAAGAAAGAACCAGTCAGAAATGAAGAATACAATAATGGAAATGAAGAATACATTAGAGGGAATCAACAGCAGATTAGGTAAAGCAGAGGACTGAATCAGCGCTCTGGAAGACAAGGTAAACCCCCAATCAGAAGAGAAAAAAAAAAGATTTTCTTAAAAATGAAGATAGTTTAAGGAACCTCTGGGACATCAAGTATAACAAAATTCACATCATAGGGAAAGCATAAGGAGAAGAGAGAGAACAAGGGACAGAAAATCTATCTTAAGAAATAATAACTGAAAATATCCCTGACCTGGCAAAGGAAATAGACATACAAGTCCAGGGAGCACAAAGAGTCCCCAACAAGATGAACCCAAAGAGGTCAACACCAAGATACATCATAATTAAAATGCCAAAGGGTAAAGACAAAGAGAGACTCTTAAAAACAGCAAGAGAAAAGCAGTTAGTTATGTTCAATGGTCCTCCCATAAGACTGTCAGATGATTTCTCAACAGAAACTTTGCAGGCCAGAAGGGATAGGCACAAAATATTCAAAGTGATAAAAAGCAAGGACTGAAAACTAAGATTACTCTACCCAGCAAGGCTATCATTTAGAATTGAAGGAGAGATAAAGAGCTTCCCACGCAAGAAAAAGCTAAAGGAGTTCATCACCACCAAACCAGTATTACAAGAAATATTGAAGGGACTTCTTTAAGAAGAATGAGAAGGAAGAGAAGGAGGAGAAGAAATAATCATATATATGAATAATAAAATGGCAATAACTACATACCTATTGATAACTCCTTTACATGTAAATGGATTAAATGCTCCAGTCAAAAACAGGGTAGCAAAATGGAAAAGAAAATAAGACCCATACATATGCTGCTTGCAAGCAGCCCACTTCAAATAGAAAGAAGCACACAGACTGAAAGTAAAGGGATGGAAAAAGATATTTCAGGCAAAGAAAAATGAAAAAAAAAAAAAAAAAACTGGGGTAGCAATAATTGTATCAGACAAAAGAAACTTTAAAACAAAGGCTATAACAAGAGACAAAGAAGGGCATCTCATAATGATAAAGGGATCAGTCCAATAAGAAGATATAACCCTTGTCAACATTTACATACCCAACATAGGAGCACCTAAATATATAAAGCAAATATTGATGGACATAAAGGGAAATATTGACGGTAATATAGGCATTGTCAGGGACTTTTAACACCCCATTGACATCAATGGATATATCATCCAGGCAGAAAATCAACAAGGAAACGGTGGCCTTAAATGACACATTAGACCAGATGAACTTAATTGATATTTTTAGAACATCTTACCCCAAGGCAGAATATACATTCTTTTCAAGTACCCATGGAAATTTTTCCAGAATAGATCCATGTTAGGCCACAAAACAAGTCTCAGTAAATTTAAGAATACTGAAATCATATTAAGCATCTGCTCCAACCACATGGTATGAAATTAGAAATCGATGGGTTAACAACAAAATTAGGAAGAAATCAAAAGATACCTTGAGACTAATGAAAACACAATGACCCAAAATCTATGGGACACAGCCAAAGTAGTTCTAAGGGAGAAATTTATAGCAATACAGGCCTATCTCAAGAAATGAGAAAAATCTCAAATAAAAAAATCTAACCTTACACCTAAATGAACTAGAAAAAGAACAAACAAACATCAAAGTGAGTAAAAGGAAATAATAAAGATCAAAGCAGAAATAAATAAAATAGGGTCTTAAAAAGCAATATAGAAAAGATCAATGAAACCATGAGCTGGTTCTTGAAAATATAAACAAAATTAATAAACCTTTAACCAGACTCATCAAGAAAAAAAGAGAGAGGGCCCAAAGACAGACAACTATAATAGAAATGAAAGAGAACTGACCAACACCACCACAGAAATACAAAGAATTATAAGAAAATACTACAAACAATTATATGCCAACAAATTGACAACCTGAAAGAAATGGATAAATTCCTAGAAACATACAGTATTCCAAGAGTGAATCAAGAAACACAGAAAAATCTGAACAGACCAATAACTACTAATGAAATCAAATCAATAATCATAAAACTCCCAACAAACAAAAGTCCAGGACCAGATGGCTTCACAGGTGAATTTTACCAAACATTCAAAGAATTAACACTTATCCTTCTCAAACTATTCCAAAACATTGACGAGGAGGGAAGTCTCCCAAGCTCATTTTATGAGGCCAGGATTACCCTGATCCCAAAGCCAGACAAAAACATTACAAAAAAACAAAATTATAGGCCAATATTCCTGATGAACTTAGATGCAAAACCCCTCAACAACATATTAGGAAACTAGATTCAGCAACACATTAAAAAAATCATACACCATGACCAAGTGGGATTTATTCCCAGGTGTAAGGTTGGTTCAGTACCTGCAAATCAATTAACATGATATACCACATAAACAAAATGAAGACTAAAAATCATATGATCATATCAAGAGATGGAGAAATAGCATTTGACAAAATCCAGCATCCATTTATGATAAAAACTCAGCAAAGTGGAAATAAATGGAACATACCCCAAAATAATAAAGGGCATATATGACAAACCCACAGCTAACATCATGCTCAATAGTAAAAACTAAATGCATTTTCCTCAAGATCAGGAACAAGACAAGGATGACCACTTTCGCCACTTTTATTTAAAGTATATTGAAAGTTCCAGCCACAGCAATCAGCCAAGAAATAAAAGGCAACCAAGTTGGAAAGAAAGAAAACTGTCATTATTTGCAGATGACATAATGTTACAGAGAACTCTAAAGAGTTCACAAAAAAACCATTAGAACTGATAAATGAATTCAGTAAAATAGCAGGATACAAATTTAATACTCAGAAATCAGTTGCATTTTTATACAGCAAAAACAAACTATCAGAAAGAAATTAAGAAAATGATTCCATTAACAATTGCATTAAAAAAATAATAAAATACCTAGAAATAAATTTAACTAAGGAGGTAAAAGACCTGTACTTGCAAAATTACAAGACACTGAAGAAAGAAAGTGAGGAAAACACAAATAAATAGAAGCATATACCATGCTCATGGGTAGGAAGAATTAAAATCGTTAAAATGTCCTTACTACCCAAAGCAATCTATAGATTCAATGCCATCCCTATCAAAATGCCAATGGTATTTTTCACAGAAATAGAACAAATAATCCTAAAATTTATATGGAACCACAAAAAAACCCCAAATAACCAAAGCAATCTTGAGAAGAAAAACAAAGTTGGAGGGATCATGCTATCTGATATCAAACTATACTACAAGGCCATAGTAATCAAAGCAGCATGGTGTTGGCATGAAAACAGATACATAAATCAATGGAACAGAATAGAGAGCTCAGAAATAAACTCACACCTACATCTTCATTTAACCTATATCAAAGGAGGCAAGAATATAGAGTGGAGTAGAGACAGTCTCTTCAATAAATGGTGTTGGGAAAACTGAACAGATAGATGCAAAAAAAAAAAAAAAAAGAAAAAAGAAACTAGACCACTTTCTTACACCATATGCAAGAATAAACTCAAAATGGATTAAAGACTTAAATGTAAGACCCAAAACCGTAAAACTCCTAGAATAAAACAGAGGCAGTAAATGCTCTGACGTTGCTCTTACCCCCATTTCTGGGTATTTATCTGAAGAAATCCAAAACACGAATTGGAAAAGATATATGCATCCTTGTGTTCACTACAGCGTTATTTACAATAGCCAAGATATGGAAGAGCCTAAGTGCCCATCAATAGACAATTGGATAAGTAAGTGGTGGTACAGATATACAATGGAATATTACTCAGCCAAAAAAAAGAGAAAATGAAATCTTACCATTTGCAACATGGACCTAGAGGGTATTGTCCTAAGTGAAATAAGTCAGAGAAAGATAAATACCATATGCTTTCACTTATATACGGAATCTAAAAGACAAAATGAACACACAAAATAGAAACAAAATCATAAATACAGAGAACTGATGGTTGCCAGATGGGAGGGGCATTGAGGTGGCTGGGTGAAAAAAGTGAAGAGACCAAGAAGTGCAAGTTGGTATTTACAAACTAGTCACAGGGATGTAAAGTACAGCACAGGGAATGTAGTCAATAATATGGTAATAACTGTGTAGGGTGTCAGGTGGGTACTAGACTTATCAAAGCGATCACATCGTTAAGTTATACGAATGTCTAACCACTATGCTGTATACCTAAAACTAACATAATATTGAATATCAATGGTAATTTAAAAATTTTTAATGGAAAAAAATCACATTACCAATTAATACCAATATACATTAACAATTTTAAACCATTAATTTTTAAAAATCTTACTCACACTTCACTTTTCAGCTTGATATCAAGGCACAGTCATAGTATTGTCTTTACTGAGAAGAACCTGTTACCATGGAAATGAGGCTGTCGCATTACCGTGACGTAAATGTCGGCACATATTGTCTCTGACTTTGGCTACTATGACTACTGTTTGTAATTCCAGTGTACTCTAACCCAGGGGGACAATGAAGCCACAGCCTACCTTCCACCCTTAACTGAAGCAAAGGGAGCCTGAGAAATAAGTCATTTAGTATCATCTTCACATAATAATTCTATCTCTAACTTGTCCTGGCAAAAATAGCATTAAAAAATGGTATCATTTGAGTAGGTGAACACACTCAGAAAATTTTTAAATAATAGTGTTTGTCAGGCTAGATTATATAAATTTCAGGAAAAAAGTATATAAACATTCTTCTATGAAACATACATTCACTTAAAACTTATTCAAAAATTATTAAGAGCCTGTTATGCTGAAAACTACATGCTAGGCTCTTTGGGGTGTGAAGATGCAAATAACAGCTAATATATGCTACGCACATTATTTCATTTAATTTTCACAACAACCCTATGTAGGTATTATCCCTTTTTCACAAGGGGAGACTGAGGCACAAAGAAGTCACAGGTGGTGGGATTGGATACAGCCCAATCCTGCAGTCAGCTTCTACTGTTCACACTTTTAGTTCTGCTGAAAAGCTGGAACCTGTGAGGTCACACAAACCAGAAAAAGAGAGCTGCCAAAAAGGATTGTCCGCTAGGTTAAATGCGATTAAGAGGTTGAAAGTAAAGTAAGGTCTGAGGGGAAAAAAGAAAAAAAGAAAAAAAGAAAAAAAAAAGGAGTTTAGGCCTGTTGTCATTTGTTCCCCTCAGGAATAAAGTTTTCATAGACTGGTAGAGGCAAGAACCAGATTGAAAGTGGTTGAGGATGTAGAAGTAACATATATACTCTTCTGAGTTCCAAAGCAACCAGAGGAAGCAAAAGAGGATGGCATATAGCAGGATCATGAAAAGGAATTACTATAGGAAAGCAGTGCTGGAACATTTTGGTCAAGGCAGATGCAATAAAGGGGGTTTTCATTAATGAAACAAGGTCCTAGAGAAGGGACCCTCTCACTCGCAGAGAAGACAATAACAAACGGTACCAAAAGATGACATGTAAAGGATGAGTCACATTTCTTCCTGTGAGCTAGAAGGAAGAAAGTCAGAGGGCTATGATGTCAGCAGAGGAGGTGATGGGCTAATTACCCATTCTAAGTATGGGGACAGTGAGAAAGTGAGGGGCGGGCCTAGAAGAGAATGAGAAAGATTCAGTAAATGAACATCTAGACAAAGGAGCCCAGAGCAGCATCAGGAAGAGAAAAGGACTTCAGTAATTAGTGTGAATTTACAGCAAAGACTTTCTCCAACTCCCTCAGGAAGAGGGAAAGCAGACAAACTAGGCCAGGGACTGAGAATTAGCCAAACAAAGGCAGAAAAAGGACTGAGGGAGGCATTGTAAACGGGTCCGGTGAGACGTTCAGTGAAGTAACTGACCATGGCAGGTAAAGTCAAATGAAATTATAAGAAGGCTGGGAGGAGTGTGGACACTACAAACTTAAACAAAGATAAAGAACAAATTCATTAGGAATGGAAAAAATAGGGGAAGTCCAAGAAATGAGTAGGTTTTCTGGGAACAGAATTTCAATGTTCTAGACCTTGAAAGTGGAGAAGAACTGAGTGATGAGAAGGAAAAAGTCCATGGTGTGGTTTTGTCTGTGGGTGAATGAAGTGCGGGTGGGGATAAATATTATTGGAATTGAGGCTGAGAAATGTTGAGGTCATCACACTGGAAAAGCAGTACTACTTAGACTAGATCCTCACAGATGGTGGCAGGTATGATTTATAAATTCCGTGTCCCTGATGGCAAGAAACTACTGTTAAACCATTCTTATTGAAACGGTATTTATTGGAAGAATTCAGTATAGCTTAGTAGGCAAGAACTATGTATACATTTTTGAAAATTATGCAGACTTACTTTAGTGAGGCTAATTTTTTTTTTTTTTTTTACTTTTAGATGTGAGTTCTGGTAGCTCAATGGACTGGGCCTACAAAAATGGAATACCCTACACATTTGCTTTTGAACTGCGTGACACTGGGCATTTTGGATTTTTACTCCCAGAGACGCTCATCAAACCCACCTGTACGGAGACCATGCTAGCTGTGAAGAACATCACACTGCACCTGCTCAAGAAGTGTCCTTGAGATGGCTCAAAAGTCAAGTCCATTGCCAGAAAGAGGGCTGATTCTGCCCAAGAGCTCCTTGGTAGTGGGTAAAAATTGTTTTTAATGAGAGGGGCAACTGCTTGGAGTGAATATGTCTATGGACTTTAAAAGGAACTTCTCATGCAATTCAACTCTCTGTGGCAATAAAAATGGTAATAAAAAATAATAATAGTAAAATAAGAACATAGTCGAGTTTGTTGTAAAATAAAGCATCCTTTTTATATCCTGTTAGAGTCTCATTTGATGAAGGTGAGGGATATTTTCAAAGTCTTTTGTCTCAAGAAATGTACCAATTGAGGATTTCACTTCAAATAAATCTCATGCTCTCAATTAATATCTAGACTACTAATAATGTTTAATCATTTGGTCCTTTTGAGATGGAAATTTTTTCAAATGGAAAGAACTATATCCTTTAATATAATAAATATAAAATGTTCAAGACCTCGGATTATTCACATCTTTATCCCCTGACATTAGTGTACCATCTACCTATAAAAAGTATAGCAAGATAGAGCACTTATTTTTATAGACTTTGAGAATACATTTTTAAAATAGGAGTAAACACTGAGGTGCCACACACAGCGGTAAGAGCTTTACACTAATAATCTCACCTTATTACTCAACTGCTATGATACTACTATTATCATTTTTCAAATGAGAAAATCGAGGCTTAGAAAAGCGATATAAGCTTTCATTTCCAGGCATATGATAGGATAGATATCTGGACTTCTGGAAATAACTAAAACTTCTAGATAAAATATAATTTTTTGAACAGTCTTTAAAATACCAGACAAAGAAAAGGGTATCTCAGGCCAGGCATTGCTTGAGTGAAGGCAGGAAGTGGTGTAGTTTATCCTGCAAGCATTTTTCAAACCAGGTGAACGCAGACTGATTTTCACAGCATTTTGGAGAATGAGAGCAGAGAACAAAGCCCAAGCCTCCTCCAAGATGAAGTCCAATAGCAAATTCTCATCCTACCGGCCTTCTGAGATTCCCAAGGGTAAATTACAAATAACCCCCATATACCTCCAGTGGACCACAAGGAAAATGGACTGTTTCAAATTTGGGCAAGAGTGAAAAAGGGAGAAGTTGCCACCGGGAATTTGGAAACAAGTCAACCCTCACCTAGGTTTGCAGCCCAAATTCAGACTACTTATTGCAAGTTCACTTTATGCCATTTTGCTTTTATCAAACACCTATACTAGTACCTGTTTTCGCTAACAGAAAGAAATCTAAAGAGGATTTCCTCTTTTACAAAAATTTAAAAATTAAAAAAAAAAAAAAAAGAAAAGCAAAATAGCATTCAGTGTTTGTTCAGCAGTGAGCAGTTATAGAGTCAGAGCCCAACCCGAGCAGCAAGCGTGGCCCCGCCAAGCTCCTTCCCCAGGAACCACACTCAGCATCAAGCCACCAGAGCTCTGAACCGTGTCTGTGAGCATCTGTGCTTTATCTTGATGTATTTTATACATCCATTAGCAAGATATGTCCTCAGGGGACTGCTTCTTTGCTTTACACCATGTTGGCTTATGAAAGGTTTCATAGGAACGCTCTACTTTCAGAAAGCGGGGGAATCCAGTACCTAAATGGTCTGATAAAATTCTAGCCAAGAATTTAATTCAGAGTAATCCGAGATTGGTTATACCCTCCATGTATTTGGTACAAGCAAATGCAAATCCTCTCAGAGGACTTCCCTGATGTATCATGAACACCAGGATAAAGAGGTGAGCCTAAAAATTTCCAGAAGAAAACAAACAAAAAAAATGATGACAAAGGGGTGTGGACTAGAGCAGCGTGAAATTTCTCAACAGCACCACTGAAGCCTGAAGACAATGGAGAAACGCCCTCCAAGTTTTGAGAAAAACGTCTATCCTAAAAATCTACACTCAGCAAAATGATCAATGAACTGTCAGGATAGGATATAGACATTTTCATAAAATTTAGGTCCTAATTTATCTTCCTCAGGAAACTTGTGACAGATATGCTCCACCAAAATGAGGGAGTAAACCAAGAGAAAGGTATAGGATCCCAGAAAATATGAAATCCAACATAGAAGAAAGGCCTGGGGGCAAAAATCTCAAAATAATAGCGAAGGGAAGAGTCCCAGTAAGAGCTGTATGCAAGTTTGAGAGAACTAACTTGGAATAGCAGGAGAACTGAAGACTTCAAATGAAATTCTACTAGATGACTATGAAACAGAACACTTAAATATGTTCAGAGGCAATTTTTACTTCCATCAGAAAGTTTGGGGGTGAATTAGCAGTAAAAGCACAGAAACCAAGCAAACAAACGAACCAACAAAAAATGTAATTGCTAACGCTGGTGAAAATATAGAGTAATACAAGAGAAGAAATATAATCATAGTATACTATGTGACTTAGCTATAAATAATATTTATATAGTTAAACAATATTAGCGCTAAATATTAATTTAACCCAAAACTGTGGTATAAATATATTGAAAGGCTAGGAAGAGGTAAATATGTGAGAAGGGGGCATAGGAAAGCTAAATCCTCATCTATTGCACTAGGAAGTCAATAGATAGCATCTAAACCTGAAAAAAAAAAATCAAGAAATAGCAGTATTTCATTTAATTTAAAAACAAAAAAGTAAACACTAGAAGAAATAATTTAAAAGGTTATGAATTATTGAATTAATGAGAGGAAAGTGGAAGGAAGGAGCAGAGGCCTGCTGTTTTTTAAGACAAGCCTTGTCATAATACTTAGACTGGTTTTTGTTTTGTTTTTATTATGAAAAATATCATATAAAGAGTATATTCTTCGTAAAGGAAGATTATTTCTTTAAAAGAACGCCCAACTGCCCACCATGCAGTCTTTTTGGAGTTTATAAAATGCACATTGTTTCAATAAAAAAAATCAAAATTAAATTTAAAAGAAGTATTAAATGGGATTATACATGGAATGCCAAGCACAGAACCTAGATTATAGTAGACAATCAGGAAATATTAGTTTTCTCTATGTTCTACGAATCTATTTTATCTTTTTATCTTGAAGTCCCAGGTATATATTTGCAGGAATGGATCTCAGGTGGGGGGAGGGGTTGTTTTATACTAGTTATTTCTACCTACAGAACAGGTGAAAGCCAAAGTATCCAGAACAAACAGAGAGCCAGGGGCTCATGAAGACCCCCAAGAATGGGAAGATACTGCTTCTCAAAGGACCTAACAAAGGTGCACACAATCGAATGGTGTCATCGAATGGTGGCCTTCACGGACCCTGATGCCTGGAACTTTTTTTCCCTTTGATTGGAGCAAGCTGCAGAGTCCCTATTCTGTTAGACGCCTGTGTCCAGATCCTTTGCTGGTGTCTATTGATGCCTTTCCATCAAACATTATCACCCTATAACAACCAAACAATAATCTACTCTAGGAAAAAGGATGTATGGATAAACCCCAAAATTCATTTTTTACATTTTTCATTTCCAATCTATTCCACACCCTTTGTAATAAGATCTGTTAGCAAATTAACACTAATCACTTAAATTCTGCTATTGTATTTTTTCCTTGCCCTTCATATAGTGTAGGTGCTATGAGTACATTTTTCAAAGTCAAAATGAGGGCAACAGAGAATATATAATCTGAATAATCCACAAACTAGCTGGGCATATTGTTTCTTTATTATCCACATACAGATTCACGATAAAATTTGCTTTGATGAACCTCATGTAAATTCTCTTCAATGATTACTCTCACATTTCAGTAGCACTGTATATATTTTATGGCTCAAGTTGTAGAAGTGGGTATTTTAATATTTATAGGCAATTGTCTTTTAATCTTTTTCAACTAAGCCACAAAATGTACTGTTGGGTGATTTACGTTCAAGGTACTCTGCTACGTGTTATGTGTGAGGAGGGGTGCTAGGAACAAAAAGTGTTATATTTATGTCAACACTTGCTTAGGAACATAAAAATTAACACCCAACTAAAAACAGCACATGCATTTAAAAACTTAGTTTAGCAGGGCGGCCGGTTTCCTCAGTGGTTAGAGTGCAATGCTTGTAACACCAAGGCTGCCAGTTCGATTCCCACATGAGCCAGTGGGCTGTGCACCCCCCTCCCCCCCCACACACACACACAACTAGATTGAAAACAACTTGATATGGAGCTGATGGGTCCTGGAAAAACACATTGTTCCCCAGTATTCCCCAATAAAAATTAGAAAAAAAATTAGTTTAGCAAGATACTCACACTACCCCATGCCACACTGCCACACACACACACACACACACACACACACACACACACACACAATATAAAAAGTAATTTTATACATTCTGGTTATGTTGAGTTGTAACTCTCAACTTAGTTTGCGTGTTTTAGTTTCCTAGGGCTACCATAACAAAGTACCACAAATTAGGTGGCTTAAAACAACAGAAATGTGTGTTACAGTTCTACCATGTTTCCCTGAAAATAAGACCTAACTGGACAATCAGCTCTAATGTGTCTTTTGGAGCAAAAATTAATATAAGACCCAGTCATATATTATATTATATACGACCCAGTCTTATAGTAAAATAAGACCGGATCTTATATTAATTTTTCCTCCGAAGGAAGCATTAGAGCTGATTGTCCAGCTCGTTCTTATTTTCGGGGAAACACGGAAGAGGTTAAAATTCCAAAATCGAGGTGTCAGCAGGGCCACGCCCCCTCTGACACCTGTAGGGAAATCCTTTCTTGCCTCTCCCTAGTTTCTGTTTGGTTACCAGCAATCTTTAGTGTTGCAGGTACATAACATCAAACTCTGCCTTCGTCTCACACAGCCTGCTCCCTGAGTGTCTCTGTGTTGTCACATGGCTGTCTTCTTATAAGGACACCAGCCATATTGGAGTAGGAGCCCATCCTACTTCAGTATGACCTCATCTTAACTAATTACATCTGCAGTGATCTTAACTCCAAATAAAGTCACATTTTGAAGTACTGGGGAGTTACAGCTTCAACATACCTTTTGGGAAAGGGGACAAAACTCAACCCACAACGGGGAACAAATATCATTGAGATATTGATAGTAATGAGTCTATTACCAAACCAAAAAGTGGTGAGTCTTGCTTGAGTTTAATCTTTAGTTGTCGAGGCTAACTAAGGGGAATAGATGCCAAATAAAACATATTTTTTAAGTTCGAACACTCCCAATGAGATTGTTTTTAATAGCCTATTAATGGAAATAGAAGGACCTACTTTATAAACAGTAAAATTATAGTTCAAATTTTGATTTCTTAACATGGGAAATTTGTTAGTTTTAGGTAGTGTCATATATTACCTTAGCTCTCGATAATTATTTTGGTCTGCTGCATCATGAAAAGTGTTTATAGATAAGTTATACCAGATCAAATCTAATTGATTAAATCAGAACTCTGGGCAATGTTAATTAAAGTATGCTGTAGATTAAGCAAAGTAATTACATGAACGATTGCATTTAATGGAATATTTTCATGAATCAGAATATTGCATAATAAACTTGAAAACAGCTACACTGAATACCTAAGATATTTCACAAAACAAAGGGCACTGAGAATCACTAAGACATCTGAATAATGCACATGAAATAAAGGCAACGTGAAGACCTTCTAAAGCAGACACTAACTCCTTATATCCAATGTGCCAACAATCCTGCCACCCCATTTCTGCAGTTGTGATTTTTAGGACTACTTGTTTTTTCCCCAGTGGATGTCCTGTGGGAGTTTCTGCCTGCCTAGGGCATCCATCCTTGGTCCACTGGCCTAGGCTAGGTGAGGGAAGCACATCAAATGGTAATTCAAGACTTCATAGTATATGGACTCTGGAGTGTTATTTGCCTTATAAATTATGAGTTAAATAAAAATGATAGCTTCCTGCATAACACTGAAATAGTGTGTTCTAGGTTTTAGACTGACTCAAGAGTAAATGCTGCCCCAGTTGGGAAAAATGAAAAGGTAACAGGAATACTCAGCTCTTCCATGAAATTGAACCAGCAGCCCAGTGTGCATGCTCTGGAAGAAAAAAATTTGCAACAACCAAATGACTGGTGTTAGGTTCAGTTATTAAATTTCTCTTATAGTTATACTTTTTGACCAAAGTATGATCCCTGCTATCCTAGGTAGCATTCTTCAGGAATTTAAAGCTGTAGTCAATATTTGGAGGGAGACCATCTGATATCAGCTAAGCAGAAAGTGCCACTAAAGGTCTTTAAATCCAGCTGTATATCTCCAGGAACACTGGTCTGAAATATCGTGCAAGGTTTTCATTTGGTAGAGCAGCAAACGTGAATAGACAGTTTAATGGCTTTGTGCCAGGGTCAACAGAATTTTATAAAAAAATATTTGAAGTGTCACTGCACCTGTCACAAACTATCATGGGAGATACATGAGGATATCCTAAAGAGGTGGCACTGAGCTAACCAGGAGTGTCCAAAAACCAACTAATTATTTGTGACAATAATAGTAATTCTGAATAGAATTTACCCCCAAAGAATCAATTCTGTACTGGGAACTTGAAATCTAATTCATGTTCTTTTTAGACCATAAATACGAACACGAGCCTTGATCTTTCCTTTACAATACTTGAGAGTCTGTTCCTTTTTATTTATTCTCTTCAGCCAAGCTGTTTTCATATAGAAAACACTTTGAATCACAATCAACATTTCAACCACAGATCTTATAGCATGTGCAATCTGCTATTTGCTTAGAACCAGTTAATTATGCCAAGTGGTTCTCAAATATCACTACTAAAAGTGTTCCTCCTATGACTGGATATGAAGTTTTAGTGCACCAGTCTTTCCCTTAAGGAATCCTACTTTAGCCTGTCTTAACCTTTTTCCTTGCCTCCCTCTTCCTTATGAGACCAGTTCTTAGACGTTTGCGTGGGGAACAGAAAGGGAGTAAGAGGACCTTGAGACAAGGAATGCAAACTTTTCCAGGGACTTTGGGGACAGGAAGCATGGGCGGTAAACAGGAGAGTAAAGAAGGAAATGTAAGAATCATTGCTGAAGATTTATATACTGCTTTTGTGATGTTCAACAAAGACCTTGAAATTACTGGGCCGTATTCTTTTATATACATCCTTACTTGAGAATGAACCATTTGGACCCCAGTTTTATAAACATTAAAATCTGTTCCGCACATTTGATTTCTGTGTAGCTGTCACCTTAGAATGGCTTTCCCATGTCTAGGGAATATGAAGCCTTAAGAATCCCGTCTTCTCAAGATAGAATCCAGAAAATGTGGTTCCCCGATATCTTTTGCAGAATACAGCCATGTGACTTAGGCTCCCCTAAGAATACATTCAGAAGTGAGAGTTGCTAGTCAACGAGTATAACGTTTCAGTTACGCAAAATGAGACCCATGGTACAAAATCATTCCTGTAGCTAACAATAAGGAATTATGCACTTAAAAATGTGTTAAAAGGGTAGGTCTCATAATAAATGTTTAAATCACAATTTAAAAAAAAAAATCAATATAGAAAATTTCCAAAAAAAAAACAGTGAGAACTTGAGAGGCTCCACAAGTCTCTAAAAAAGGAAGGAGGCACCACACAGAATCCATGTGCTGGCGAAAATGGCAGCCAAGTTCATGTTGCAGAAATGGCAGTGGCAGCCTTGTCTCTACAGCGTGTGGGGCAGTAGTAGGGGCCAAGGTTAAGCTCTTAAGGCCAGTTCTGCAGCCTGTAGTTGGACAGCATTTCCAGACTCAGCTTTGAGCTTGTTCTCCCAGAAATATTTATATAATAAACTCCTTTCCTGCTCAATCAGCTGGCACCAATTTCTGGTGTCACATAATATATCGTATTAGAACTCTTATTGGTTTGCATATGATCATGATGGCTCCGTGTGCCCTACTTACTCTAATTTTATATTTAGCCCAGGCACTATTTGCTGGATAATGTTACTGACAGATTTTAATCCATGGCTTTTATTAGGTTGGTGCAAAAGTAATTGTGGTTTAAAAGGTTAATAATTGCAAACACCGCAATTACTTTTGCACCAACCTAATAGTTCAAAGTAAGGTTGTTTTTCCAAAGTATTAATGAAAATGGCATGAGTAGACCATGGAATAAGAGGTTTTCAAAATTCCACACGTAATTGCTCTTGTAAAGCGAGGGCACAATGAGACGTGATGTTTAGATTTATCTTTAGAAAAAAGAAGTGGTTCCTATTCGCAGTGCTGAGATTCTATGTCGTACTCCAGAGGAGCCCTCCTTTATCTATGAAATAGAAATAACATAACCTGTATTGCAGGTATAGTGTGAGTGTTAAAAGAAGAAACATGAAAAATATCAGCAAAGGGCCTGAGCCCCACATTGTCCATAACAAGCAAAGATTTCTAAATTTTACAAATATTTAAGAACATACCATGTTTCCCTGAAAGTAAGACATAGCCAGACAATCAGCTCTAATGCATCTTTTGGAGCAGAAATTAATATAAGACCTGGTCTCATTTTACTATAATATAAGACCGGGTCTTATGTAATATAATGTAATGTAATATAATATAATACCAGGTATATAATATAATACCAAGTCTTATATAAGACTGGGTCTTACATTAATTTTTTCTCCAAAAGTCACATTAGAGCTGATTGTCTGGCTAGGTCTTATTTTTGGGGAAACACAGTAGGGTAGAGGGTGCAGGCAAAATTTTTTACTGGCAGAAAAAAATATGAATACAATCAAAGCATGCAGAGATCTTCATTGATAATGGGTAAATGATCTTTAGGATTTCACCTTGATCTACTTTTCTCACACTCAAGGTACTGCACACCTTGTTTAACGAAAAGAAATTCTTGTTTTTATTCTATAGACACTGTTGACAAAGTAAGTCAACTTAGAAAAAAAGTATTTCAGTAAATATCTCATCTAAACTGAGATCATTTAAATATAGGCTTTAATGTAAGAGGAAATATCCCTATTCGGTGCTCTGGGGTAATAAAAGATTTTATCCCTAAAACCCTGAACTAACAAGACTAAAAGAGTTATTGGATACATTAACCATTCTGTGTATGTAGCAAACAAGCAATCTGCCAGAGAAAATCCATGTCCCAAGGGAATTTGTACATTTATCTAAAGGTTTATTGAACAATTACCATGTGAGTGGTCATCTTTCCTGCCAAGGTAATCCACAAGCAACATTGTAAAGAAAGTAAAGTTTGCATCAATGCCTTCTTCCCTGACAACTTCTCCATCTCCTCTGGATACCAGCACCCTCTGTTGCCTCCCACTGGCCTGCCTTTCCAGATAGGTCTCACACTCCCGACTTCTCTCCATACCTCTTCTACAAAAGCTCACCTCTCCGGTGCACTCCAGAAAAACATGCTCTCAGCTAACTGTCTGCTGGAGGATGTATTAGTATACTCAAGCTGCCAAAACAAAATACCACACACTGGGTGGCTTAAACAACAGACATTCATTCATTTGCTCACAGCTCTGGAGCCTGGAAGTCCAAGATCAAGGTTCCAACCAATTCGGTTCCTGGTAAGGCCTCTCTTCCTGGTTTGCTGTTCTTTCTTGTGCATGGAGTGGGGGGTGTGGGAGGGAGGGAAGCAAAGAGTTGGGGTGAGGTAGAGAAAGAAAGGGGGAAGAAAAGAAGAGGGGAGGAAGAGAGGGTGGAAGAAGGGAGAGAGGAACAAAGGGTAGGAATAGAGGGAAGGGTGAGAGAGGGAGAGCAAGCCCCATTGCTTGACCTCATTTAACCTTAATTGCTTCCTCAGAAGCCCCATCTCCAAGTACATCTATACTTGGGGTTAGTGCTTCAACATAAGCATTAGAGGGTGGACAACAAACATTCAGGCCATAATGTTAACTCCTTATGGGGGGGCACAATTAACTCAAACACGCCACATTATGAAAGGATCTTAACCCTCTTTACAAAGAATGCACTGTCTGGCAAGGAATAATTGTTTAACACCCACAAGAAAGAATTCCTAATGATTCAGGAGGGTAAGCATACCCTACACTGATCACATGGCACCCGTGTCTACCCTACTGTACTGGGTGCAAGAAGCATCCTCAGCCTAGTTTACAGTTTTCATGGTTCCCATTTCTTCAGAGCCAGTCGGGAGTGTGCAGCAAACCACCCCACTGACAGCCAGGAATGGGGTCCCACACCAGTCCCCAGACCTTCAGGCCACCAGCCATTTCTGGACCTGGTTCATGCCATAGCATCAAATCCACAAATAAGAAGGGGGACATCATCTCACCTATCCTGGCAGGATGCCACACGGCCATGCGTGGATTCTATACCAGATTTTCTAAATCATTTATGCTTGCAACAGACACACACAAGCTTGCATCTTCTTAACTTTTCAGTTTTTCCTCTACATTTACCTGCCTTTTGGGGAGTTGATCACAATAGTGTCCAAATTAAAGTATATCATACCGTGTAGTAGATACAGATGGTATTTAGAAATCTTAGAGGATGCTTTGCTTTTTCTCCAAAAAACACAAAAGGAGCCAAGATGTATAACATATTTTTCTTATGTCCTATTGTCAGGTAAGAGTCTGAACAGCTGCTTTCTCAGCAGATACCTAACTTAAATAACTGTTTTTAAACACACACACACAGTCTTTGGGATCCTTCATTTACCGAAGTTCTGGGATCCAAGCATTTGTACTCAAAGAATTTCAACAATGGATTTTGCAAAAATAATACTTGAAAAATAGGTTTTGTTTCTTGAAGTACATTCCACTTTCCAGTTATCTGACAATATCCCTGGGAATTTAGATAGTAACATCAGAATGCTCCCAACACAATAAGCATCGCTCAGTAATTACTTGCTGATTAATTGCAATATGATCATTTTAAAAAATTGAGACGCAGAACATTTAAGTGATTTGAGCATGGTTTGTTGTCCAATTGGTGGCAAAGTCAAAATATCAGCCAAGTCCTTAGATTTTTTCCAACTTATACAAATTTTTAAACACGTAAAGGTAGCATACTATAAGAACCCCCATGCTTCCTTCACCCAGTTTCAACAGTTATCAATATTTTATTTTACCAAACTTATTTCATCTTTCTTTCTCCAACTGTTTTCTTGTTTCAGCATTTTAAAGCAAATCCTAGATATCATTTCATCCATCAATACTTTAGTGTTTATCTCTAATAAGGTAGTTCTTAGATTTTAATACATAGCTGTGGTAGATGAACAATTGCCAAACAGTAGCCAAAGGACTCAGACACCCAGCAAAATATTCTAGAAGCCTTCTTTCATTTTTCCCTATATATTTCTCTCCCTCAAAAGAGGAAATCCAAATAAATTTTAATAGGCCAATACACAAAAAACTGAAAAGAAAAAAAAATAACCTTCATAGTAGAAATATATGACAAGGTCAGCTTTAAAGTGACTTTAAAACATTTCAGTATGTTCCAGTTCTACCAAAAGCACAAGCAAATCTCTCTTTTATCTTCCTCCAAGAAAATCAGGTCCCTGGAAAAGTCATAGTGTAGAAATTCCATTCTGTGTACTCCAAAAACCCTGAGAATGTATCAATGCTGTGTATATCTATAATTTGCTAATGGACGCAGTGGTGATGTTTCATAAAATATAAATAAAAATTCCGAGTGTCTCACCTTGTTAAATATTTATTTGGTATATAATTTAACAAAGGTTTTCTGCTATTATTATTGTATGGGTTTATGGACAATCTAATTCTATTCTAAATTCTATTCTAATGGAATTTTAATTTCACACTCATTAAAAGGCAATTCATTCACTACAGAGGCAAATAACTTACGTATAGAGTGGCCATAAAGTCTGGAAACAGAGGCAACTATATATAATAAATGGTTTATTGATATTACACGACAATACATGATGTTTGAGTGTTGTCCCTCATTAGTGATGCATAGTTTAGTGTTTTGGCAGAATGGCAATCAATAGGATACATCACACAGCATTTGTAGCAATCCTTGCACAGACCATATTTCCCCAAAAAATAAGACCTAACCGGAAAATAAGCCCTAGCATGATTTTTCAGGATGACATCCCCTGAATATAAGCATTAACGTCTTTTGAAGCAAAAATTAATATAAGACCCAGTTTTATTTTGGGGGAAACGCTGTACCTTTGTAATGTATCACCTCACCTCAGTAGTGCTCAGGTGTGATCCCTGGAATTAGCAATACCAGGGAATAGTAAAAATGCAAATTTGGGGGGGCCTGACTCCAGACTTACTGACTCAGAAACTTGGGCTCAATAGTCCGTGTTTTAACAAGCTCTGGCAGATGATTCTGATGTAAGCTCAAGTTTGACAACCACAGGCTCAGACTATTGGTCTCTGATTTTCACTGAAGAAAACAAGAAAAAAAAAAAATCCTGCCCTTTCAGCATACCCCTAGCATAGAGCTGCCAGATTTAGCAAATAAAAACATAGGCTACCAGTTAACTTTGAATTTCAGATTAAAAAACAAGTAAGTTTTCAGTATAAGTATGTCCTTGGCAGGTATGTCCCTTGTATATATCCCACTTATGCAAGGGATATACAAGTATCCCCACGCATACTTACACTAAAAAATTATTTGTTGCTGATCTGATACTCAAATTCAACTTTTGATCTCATGTCCCAAGCTTTTCTGGCATTCACACCCAAGGATGTTCAGGTCGGGCCAGCATTCGGCATACTCCACAGAACGACGTCATCCAACCCAGTTTTAGAAATGATCATCCTGCCACTCTCTTGCTATTCTGGGGTCATATGGTGGCTGGTCTCTGACCTTTCCTCACCTGTTGAGAGCATACACTAATCAGTGGTGACATTACATGGTCAAATAGGGCAGATCACCTATATTTCCAAACTTTGTGGCCACTCTGTAGGTAGAAGCACAGTGTCGTCACTTCACATCCTCATGGTTCTTAGAAACTGTGACTTTAAGCAAAACAACATGTAGCAAAACCAACTTGACCATAGGCTAATTCATTAAACAAGAATTAGGTTTCTTGGGGGCGGCCGGTTAGCTCAGTTGGTTAGAGCGCGGTGCTCTTAACAACAAGGTTGCCGGTTCGATCCCCACAACTAGATTGAAACAACTCCTTGACTTGGAGCTGATGGGTCCTAGAAAAATACACTTAAAATAAAATTTTAAAAACGTTTAATAAAAAACCACAAAGTTAGGTTTCTACAGCATATTTCTGGTCACAAAAACATCAGCAAACCTCTAACACTTCTAATATTGAACAATGAAATCAATGTGAGCTAGACATACATTTCAGACAGATGAATGAAAACAATAAGATAATTATTTTCCTACCTGCTCATTCCAGTTCAGGATCACGGTGGCTGGAGCCTCTCCCAGCAACTCAGGTCGCAAGGCAGGGCCTACCTGGGACAGGCCACCCTTCCATCACAGGCCACTCACAGCCACACCCTCAGATGGGGACAATATAGACCCACCCATTTACCTCACGTGCACATCTTTGGGATATGGGACTTTCTCCAGAGTCCCTAGAGAAAACCCACACCAATGTGGGGAAAACGTGCAAACTTCACACAGAGTGGTCCCAGCTGGGAAGCTGTTTTTTTCCTCATCAACGTTGTAAGAACGTTGAACGAGTTATTTGAGGACCTGCTGTATTGGGTGTCAGCTGAAGACAAAAGCTAAAATTTAGCTAACTTTTTTTTATGAAATGTGACGACAATATTTTTCTGCTTCATGTAAGATTCTTGATTTCTAATATGAAAAAATTAACTATGGATAAAAATGTTTTTATATCCCTCAGCAGAACTGAATGCTGATGGTGAATCCTTTCCTATCTTTATTTAAGTCAGAAAATTAAAACCAAACAATTTTGAAATCTAAATCTTTCCTGAACTAGTTTTATATAGTCATTTCTTTTTCATTTTTGAACTGTCATCCTGTTTTCAAATTTACATAAAATAAAATGCATAGATTTTTAGATACACACTTCAATGGGTTTTGACAAATGTATACTCCCACCCCATCAAGATATAGAACATTTTTTTCACTCTAGAAAAGGTTTTCAAGCCCCTTTCTAGTCCAATCTCCCCTCCAGAGGTAACCATCATTCTTATTTTTATCACCATAGATTAGTTTTGTTTATTCCAGAACTTCATGTAAATGGATTTGCTTTCATTTTCACATATTCAAAACATATTTTACTACATGGCAAGGAATTGATAATGTATTTTTATTTCTTTCTTTCCTTTGAAGTCCAAAAAATATCACCCCATCTCCCAGCTTCAAGGAGAGAGGAGGGTACTGGACATTAATCTGGTCTGAGGGGATGTGTCTAGAACCTAAGGAAGTAACTAGAGAGACAGGAATGAGTGGCTTTAGATCAGGGATCCCTGATGGCTTCCTGCGATGGGTCCCCAAATAAACAAACACATGGGCCAGGGGCCCAGGAAGGGACACCACAGAGCGCCCAGGAGCTGTGCCAGATGGAGAACAAATGCATCACCCCAACGGGCTGTGGAAAGGAGGTGCTGCACCGTTGGCAACACCCATCCCTGAGCCTCTAGTCATTTAGTGACGAGTTGCAGCAATGCATCTGGGTTCTAACATATCTGTAATGAAGACAAATCTCTGTAACATCCTTAGGGCGGGAAGGGCCACCTGTATCTGTACCTTGGGGGCACTAGACCCTAGTGGTACATCCTAAGGTAAGGGCAGAGGAATGTAGTTCCTCCTGTTCCAGCTAATGTAAGTTAAACATGCAAGTTATTTAATATTTTAGTGCTTTTCAAAGCACCCACCGGAGTAGCATCTAATTATCATTTTAAAGTCTACTTCCCAGACAGAACATAAAATTTAAAATGCCAGCAGTATGTAATCTAATATCCTTCATGGAAAAAATATTTCTATGATGTTCTCTTTTGCTCACATTCCTGGGGGATCCAGGGATGAAAGACCATATCAATCCAAACAGATATATTGCTAGTCTGATTAATTTACATCGATATATACAATGTTATTATCTGAGACAAATTTAGAAAAATACATACAAAGAATAAAATGCATTTTAAGTGCACCCCCCAAATGTTAATACTCATCACAAATCCTCACTCCCCCTGAGTTGGTCTTGGACTTTCAGAATCTCTCCAAGGCAAACTTACCTGCAGGTCTTTCAGTGAAGACTCCAGAGTCGCTCTCACTCACCTCACTGGACATGGAGTCCATTGCTTTCAGGTTCCAAGGATACCCACCACCTTCATGTCTGAGGAGAAACGCCATAGTTGTATCACACATGACACAAAGCCTTCCTGTTTCTTTGCGTTGAAGATCGGGTCCTCCAGGAACTGGGTCTGACGCAGAGTTTCAGGAGCATGATATTTAGTAAGGAACAACACCTGCAAAAGTAAGGGGGCAGAAATAGGGCTGGATGGAGGAAGTGTGATGCAGATTCAATAAATGTACCACCAGGAACTCTGGGGTGAGTATTGCCCATGAGAATGTCCCCCACCTGGCCAGGTGCCTGTGCCCCTATATCCCTGTCTCACTGAGTCACCAGATGCAGGCAGCTTCAGAAAGGGGGTACCTTGGGCAAGGTGGCTCTCCAGAGATAAGGCATGCCTAAAACAGCTGACAGCTGTAGAATGTTTTGTCGACCACTATATCCTTCTGGATATGGACAGCATATCCTTTCTTGAAAGGACATGTAAATACCTTGCACAATTATTCTCCTCCAACTCTTTCTGCAAGAGCCATATCGATTTCTCTCAATTCCCCAAAGCACCACACTCACCCTTATCTTGGAGTGGCTCCATGTGCCTGGAACATTTTCCCCACCCTCTTCACCTGGCTAATTCCTGCCCAGTCCTCAGATCTCATCCTGAGGAAGGCCCTCCCTCATCCACTCCTTTAGAACACTCATCTCACCTGTAATTTGCTTAATACCTTTATTCCCTGCTTAAACACCCTCTATGAGAGCAAGGGGGATACAGGACTTGTTTGTGCTGTATATTCAGTGCCAAGCAGAGAGTAAATATTCAGTGTATATTTGATGAATGGATTAGTTAACTTGATATACCTAGTATTTTAGTTTGGGTTTCCCCAGAAGCAGACCCTAATGCTAGGATCCGAGTGCATGTCCTTTATTTGAGAGGTGATTCAAGGAAACACTAGTGGAAAAGTAGGGAAGTGAGACAAAAAAGGAAAGGCAGCCAATTAATGGCCCATTACAACTTTGGGCAACGAGCTCCATCCTGCTGGGGAAATTTGAGAACCAGAATTAAACATGTGCCTTGAAGTTGTCCATCCAAAAAACAATAACCACTTATAGTATGAATCCATTTATATGAAATGTCCGACATAGGTGTAGGGACAGAGCCAGGAGTGCAGTTTCCAGGCTCTCGGCCTCATGTGGAAAGGTGCTCACTCAGGTAGTAAATGGCCATCAACTGTGATTGCATGGCCATCAGCTGTGGCTAGTTGGCCATCAGCTGTAACCAGTGAGCCATTGGCCACTAAAATAACTGCTGTGGCTAAGCTAGCAGCAAATGGGAGCTAGCAAGAAGATGGTGGCTGAGCTAGCAAGAGCAGATTACAGTTAGCAGAGCAGATTGCAACTAATAAGCGGGGTTGGTTGGTTGAGGATTGTGGAGAAGTGGATAGCAGGTTGCGGATAGTGTGGCTCCTGCTTTCTATGTCTCCAACCCAGCTGCCAGCGAGATTATAGTGGTATGACTCCCCTATCTACGGCTTCATGGGTGTTCCTTTTTGGCCTCACCATGTCCTGCATTCTTATGTGGGAAGTGGGACTAGAGACCCCAGATGGGACCCCGCCTGACACCATGCATGACAGAGGGATAGAAATGTTGATAGTGGTGATTGGTTGTATGACATTGCGAATTTTATGTTATGTGAATTATATCTCAATAAAACAAATCACAATAAAGAAATGAGGGTGCTGGGGTCTTTGTACACTAGCTCCATTCATTAGTCGGGGCTGCTGGGGCCTGGGGGTGTTAATTTCTGCTCAGCCTGTCCCAACACAGGCAGAACAGGCTCTGAGACCACAGCAACCTTCCGGCAAAGAGATGCAGACACCAGTGCTTGGCAATCTGGTGGCACGATGCACTGGAATGGGAAGAATGGGGGCAGGGGGGACTGGGTAGGGCAGACAGGTTGAGCACCTAGTGAGAGACCTAGCAAACCCCATCTGGCATGTTCAAAACTGAGCATTTCTGTGAAGAAGGATTCACTCAGATGCCTCCAGCTCCAAAAACATATTTTTCTAAACATTTTTTAAAACAGATCAATACATGGATGACATGATTAGGGAGCCCAATTATGTCAGTTGTTACCCCAAATTAAGTAAAGCTGTGGAAGAAGAACAGTGCATTTAGTGGAAAATACGCAGGACTGTGGTAGGTTGAACGCTGACCCTGCCCCCACCAAAAAATGATTCCACATTCTAATTCTCAGAATTTGTGACCATTCCCTTTTAAGGCTTAAGGGACTTTGTGGGTGTGATTAAGGTAAAGATTTTGAGATAGGAAATAATCCCAAATGACCTAGGTGGGCCCTAGATAATCACATAGTCCTTGTAAGAGGAACGAAGGGGGAACAGTCATAGAAAGAGATGTAACAACAGAAACTGAGGTCAGAGTGACACACTTTGAAGACGGAACACAGGAGACGCTAGGAGGTAAAAAAGGTAACAACACAGATTCTTCCTCTCAGAGCTTCCAGAAGGAACTGACCCTGCCAACATCTTGGCTTTTGCCCAGTAAAAATGATTGCAGGCTTCTGAGTTCCACAACTCTGTGTTGTCTTAAGCCACTCAGTTTGTGGTAACTTGTTCCAGTGGTGACAGGAAATAAATACAAAGACTTTCCCAGGATGGGTTTAAAAAATAATCACCACCACTTCTTTCCCAGAATACATTGCAAAATTTGGAAGCGTCTTAACATCACAAAGAAAAGAAAGTAAAACACTTTGTATCTTGGCTTTACGTTCAATATAATTAGTCCGTTTTTTAAACTCTTGAATATCATGCTTAGGTTTGTCTTCATATGATTTCTTTTTAGGATAATTAAACAAATACTTTTTTTTAGCAAATGTATTTGTGTTTAATCATTTTTTTTCAGTTACAGGTGACGTTCAATATTACTTTATATTAGTTTCAGGTATACAGCATAGTGGTTAGACATTTATATAATTTATGCAGTGATTGCCTGAATAGTGTAGTACCCACCTGGCACTATACATAGTAGTTGCGACATTATTTCTATATTCTCTATGCTGTACTTTGCATCCCTCTATTGTAACTACCAATTTGTCAAATACTGTTTGAAATAGAGTATTTGTGTGTATTTTTTCCATTTTAACAAATTGAATGTTCAATTTACCTTTTTCAGACTTTGGACTTATAAATTATACCATGCCAAGTAAAAATTCTTACTAGAATACTGACATATGAAAAGAAAAATCAGTGGATCTAGTCCCAGAAAATAACATGTTTACAACTCTATAAATACTGTAAAATTCAGTTAGTTAAATAGAAATATTCCTATTGTATGTCAGCAAATATCTGAGCATACCCAAGGTGGGTTGAAGGGAGAGGGCTGCCAGGCATGAATGAAGGTGAGTGTGCAAGGTTCCTGAAGGTGAGAATGCAACAGGGTAGGATAATGTAGCGAAGTCTTAGAAAAGTGGGGAAAAAATGCAGGAGGGGTTAAAGGACATAAAAAAAGGAGGGTGTTTCAGGGGCACCTGGTAAAAGGCTCAGGTAACTGATTTCTGATTCCGGTCTATTCTCCACATTATCACCATATAATAAAAAATAAAACTCAATCACGTCATACCTTTGTTTAAAAGGCTCTGAACTTTGTTAGGTTAAAATAAAACAAAAAGCCACACTGTCATCTCAGTGGCGTGTAATGCCCTTGATGACTAAATGTCAACCTACTTGTTTAGCTTTATCACCACCATCCCAATTATGCCAGACTCTCCACTCTTTCTGAAATCTCTCAGTGCCTCTTCTGCCTCAGGGCCTTTGCAAATACCGCTCCCTCTGACTGGAATAAGTCCTTCTGTTCTTACCACACATGGATTCACCCCAGCCTAAACATCACTGCAGTTTCTGCTAGAAGAAGTAATTCATCATGGGCCCTGAGCATCCCCCTCTCCACATTCTTGCCAGGGACGCCAAGAACACAAAGCCATGACTACGCTTTACCTTGGCCATTGCTGAGCGTTATGCTTGCAGAGAACAATCTTGAGGGCTGAAGTAGCATCTCGCTTGCCACTCACTATAAAAGTGGCAAATTCCTTAAACTTGGTGTTCCTGTTCTGTAACATAACTCATGGCATGTACCGGCATTCTTCTAGACCCACCTGAGTGCCCTGTGGGACTTGGGGGCATGGGAACCCAGCCCCGACATCCTGCTAGTGCTGCTCACTGTGCTATAGTCATTTGTCTCTGACCTGGGAATCTCATGTCTTCCGTCAGCATCCATGAAATAGTACCATGTTAGCTTGTTAGCTTGCAAAGAGGGGAAAATCCCAGATTCTTTACAGACCTTGGTAGTTCCCCATCTCTCCAGACAAGGTTTGTGGCCTCATATATGTGATCTTACAATATTTACTCAAGTAAAATGTCATGTTATTATATGAGGGCATGGGCTATGGCACATAGGAAATGTTCAGAAAAACATTTGCCGAATAAATATGTCCAGTTCAGTAAAGGTGTCTACTCTGATAACTGCTTCATTTTCCCCTAAAACTGGGACCATTTAAATAAAACAGACAAAATGAAACTGTTCTTTCATTGTCAGAGGAGAGTGTTCCTTAAATAACTAATGTTGTGAAGACCTTGGAGAATCTAAGAGCAATATTAGGCTCTTTCAATCTTTTCTCATGTCAATTAAATTTAGCCAGCATGATCCTGCTAATTCCTAGACTTTAAGAAAAATCAATTTTAAAGCGTTCTTACTCAAGTCCAGAGTATATATTTTCTTTTCTTAAGAATTGAAGGTTAAATCTACATTTTGAGATTTTTGAATAAGATTTTTTTTTCTGAATGTTATAAGCTGGGGGGGGGAATAAAACTCTCATTAATTATTGAACTTTTTCCCAGTGATTTTATCATATTTTGGCAGCCAGGAGGTATGATAATACATTAATAAGCGGAAAAAAATGAATAAGTAGAATCTTACTGGGTTATGAGATCATAAAAAGAGATTCAGAAAATGCAAAGTAGCATTTAGAAGCAGCTGTTAGAAAGCTCCAGAAGTGAAGATATTATAAAACAATAGACATCTCTCTCGCCAAAGGCTAGATGAAAGCCAGAGTTACCCCGCTAATGAGCTACATAAAAAATATATCTCTCTTCCTACCCAAGTAGGGAAAGAAGGAATTACTTATTTTATTCAATTCGAAACTAGTCAAACATTTGTATTTAAATGAAGAATTGAACTCTAAGGCTCTAATGTTTGAAATCACATTTATATTGATGAACTGTACATCTTATTTTTCAGATAGCTTATGGGCAGGGCTAAGTGCCTGCTGGAAATAGGACCCTTGTTAAATGGAGGAGGCAGATCCAGTCCCTCAGTCCCTAGTGGCACAGTGCCCTGTAAGGCCACACCAAGGTTACAGTAATACAGGTGGGTGCCTAAGTAATGCCATTCACCTCACACGCTGGCCCCAGGGCTCCCTCTATGAGGAAAGTTAAGAAACCAGCCAGATGTTTTGCCAAAATATTCCAAAATTTGGAATGGCTTGAGAGAAAGCTGAACATTTTACTCAATAGTAATCTTCTTTCCTTAATTTTATTCTACATTTGAAAGTGTGAAATTGGCCCCATGAAAATACCATTAATCAAAGCAATGTGAGTAAAAAAGGGAGATGATTCTCCTAACATTTGGAGAAAAGGATAATATATCATCTCATAATTTTGTCAGCTGTATTGGACTGCCCTAATTGTGCCTCAAAACAGAATGCTTGGTCTGTACCTTGGGCTCTGGGAGGAATGTAGAGAATCCCCAGGGTCTTTACCCAGGAGTTCAGTGCTGCAGCTACTGATGAAATGCGGAAATGGCCAAGGCAACGTCTTTACATTGGCCATTGCCAATGGCACCCATCTGCTGCAAAGCTGGAACAACACAATGCCTGCTACTCTAAGGTCTCACGTGCCAGTTATAACTCTCACTCCACTCCAATTCAATTGTGTTGAACCATTAGCCTTTAATAATCAGATAGTTCATTTAGAGAACTGGGGATCCAGCCGTGGATGAAAGGGGGAGGGGCTATGCTGTTGAAAACAAAAACAACTTAGGACAAAGAAAGAAAAGTTGTCAGTCTCAACACCCTCCCCTCCACCAGCCACCATCCCTATTCAGCCTCCAAAGTCCTCTCAACTTGCACGTTCCCACTGACAGCTCCCGCAGGGAATATGATTATCATTCCAGCCTATCAAGGATGTGTGTTTTGTGCTGCAAACTGATCTAGTGGTATGAACGCCAATGAAATTATCCCCTGCACCATCTTGTGTACCTGGTAATAAGAGGGGGACCGCTGACAAAAGACATCACAGGCGCCCAAGGAAATCTGGAGCTCCTGCATCTGGCTTATGCATCATAAGAAAATACTTTTTTATGATATGTTACAGAATTGTACAGTTGAAACCTATGTAATTTTACTCACCATTGTCACCCCAATAACTTTTCATTAAAAAAAGAAAATACTGTTTTTACCCAGCCAATCAAGTTTGTGCTTGAGTCCACTAAATTGTGGTTTGGGGTTATTCTGAGGGTTTTGCTTTCCTCTTTTCAAGTTGGGGAAATAACTACCTAGTGAAAGTTGTTTTTAACTTCCTCATTTGTAGTAAGAGAAATAATAGGGCTCAAAAATGAGAGTCACCTAGTTACCAGTCTGCTTGAAGTTTGCCTACTAGAGGCTGGTACTTTTCCGTGTTCTGTGGTGCGGGTGTGTCGCACATGCCCCTCCCCAGAGTGGAAAGGTAGGAACCATGGAAACGACCTTAAGACATGTTTCTCGGGAGAAGTAGATTTACTAGAATCCCTAGATTGGCACGTAGTTTAGAGCCATTCACACTTCCCTAGAAGTAGAGCCTCACAGAATTATCCTTCTTAAGGCCTGTAAGGGTTGGGGACATTTTTATATTAATGAATTCTACAAAATAATAATAATAATAATAATGTAGATAAATCAATTTTTAAAAAACAAAATTACATTTAAAAGGAGTTATATGTGAAACACTGTAAGTAAAAGGCCAAAAGATACTGAATTACTATATTGGGCAATATTTACTTTCCCCAGGTATTTACTATAATCATGAGAATATTCTAACAGACTTCACTAATCTTGGCTAATTTATAACTACCATTTAAAACTCAGTTACCCTGAGCCAGGTCTCTAATGTAATCCCAAATAGCTATTATTCCTGACTATCCTATTTCTGTTAATAGTATTAATATTCTTCTGTTCACCCAGGCATAAAATGTCAGATCCATCTTTGACTCCTGTTTATATCTTTCTCCACCCAATCAATTGTCAAATCCTGTATTTCCTTAATAATGTGGCCCTTAACCCCCCTTTCTACTGAAACCTTAGTTCTGAGCTAAAATGGTCTCCCAGCTCCCAGCCTCTCCCTCCAACCCATTTTGAACATGGCGGTTTGATTAACTTGCCCATACGATCACTTTGGTTATAGGTGCTCTCTGTTTAAAAGTCGTTCAGGACTTTGTTGTTGCCTACCGCCATGGTTTTCATCTGGTAAGACAAAGTACTTTGTCCCTATACTTGGCATGCTTTGCAAACATCCTACCAACTTTTGCTCAATAGGCAAAATTCGTTTTTGCCAGCATTCAAACTTTTACAGCAACTTCTGTCAATCAGAATGCTGATCTGAGCAACATGGGGGGGGGGGGTTGTTAAAGTGCAACTTGCTACAAGTAAGAGGGATGAGGCTTAGAGTAACATCCAGTCTATGCCAAGGGAACTACCTTGGGCTTACTGGAACATGGCCTTGGAGTTTCAAGAGTGTACTGTCTGGAAGTAAAAAGCTCTGTTCCAAACGAAACATGCTGAAGGTCAACCAAATGAATAGTGAAGTAACTATGGATGGTTTTATAGACACTGTGAGACCATAACTATACTGTACTATTGCTCGTACTGTAACTGCTGCTGGCTTGCGTCGTGTTTTCAGACCTCTAATCCTTCCCATTGTGCTGCTAAAAATTCTAGTATTTGGCGGTGTGTCACAAACCCAGAAGATTGAAAATCACTGGTTGATATGACTTAAGTCCAAATTCCTTACTATAACCTCAGAGGCCCTTCTGATTTGGACCCTAACCTTCCTTTCCAGCCTCAACTTGCAATACTTGCCCCTAGTGTCACGTAGGACCTCACTGGGCCCTTTGACTAAGTCAGCCCTTTCATGTCTCTGGGACTTGATATGCAGGAGGAACATTAAGTTCTTGTTTTTTCTACACTTATTTATCAAGAACCAGTTACAATACTATCTCCTCTCTGGTGTTTTCTCTGACTCCCCAGGAATTGTTCCCATCCTCCTTTCAACATATTTTTATTATAGCCTGTCCCCTCACATTTTGTAATCACTACACTATGCCTATCTCCAAGGAATCAGGGATTGTATGTTTGAGTTCCCAAGGGCACATGCTTAACCTCATTCATCTTTGAATTCCTAACTGTTGAGATGTTACAAACCCTCAATAAATGTTTGCAGAATTGTTTATTTTTCCTGAGATTCATGCCTCCGATGACCTAATGCTAATTAGTCTTTCGAAAATTATCCTCTGCAACTCTGCCTCATGTACTTTATACTCAAACCAAGCTAGAGTACTTACTCGTTCTGAAATATGACTTACTCTTTTCCACCTCTACAAATGAGCTCATAAGATTCAAAGGATTCTTACATTTGGGACACTCACCCTCTCTCTGTGATAGCCACCTATAAAAATTCTCTCTATCCCTTTTGACCAAGCCCAAATCCATGTTCTCCCAAAGAGTCCATCCTGATACCCAGACTAAGCATTTTCTCTGAACTTTTTCATATTTGGTTTATGTCGTTTTTAGGACCCTTAGCACAAACTACTCTGGAGTGTAGTCACTTGAGTATATTTTACCTCCCTTATTAGGGTATAATCTCCTTGAGGCAAAAAAGGTGCCTTATAATTTTTGTTTTCTCCTTAGTACCTATGTAATATTTTGCACATAGAAGGCAGTTTGTCAATTGCATGAATGCATGAAATGATGCATATGACTAGTGCATCGTGCTGTTCGCTATATTCTATTTACATGAGCTGTCATACAATTTAATTACAGTTTCTGTAATAGGAGACATTTCAACATTTCCTTGGTACATTATGCAATTGTCATGGAGTGTAGTAAATTCTTCTACCACACGCTCAACACTGTTACAGGCCCGTTTGCTTCATGAGGTAAATTTTAAAACCCTACACAGGATGGAGGTGTTAACTAACCTTACCGTGATAATCATTTCCTAATATATAATGTGTATCAAGTCATCACGTTGTACACCTTACACTTACATATGTTATATGTCAGTAATATCTTGCTAAAGCTGAGGAAAAAAACCCTACACAGATGTTCTCCTCTTACTCTGGAATGTGAAAATCCTAATTGATAACACAGAGTGTTAAGTCCCAATACAAGTGAATTCCTCTTTTTCCTGCTCCAGGCAAAGTTAGTTCCTCTTTCCTCTTTGCTTCAGTTCACATGTCTATTATAGCAATTGTTTCCATTGCTTTGTAGTTATATGTTTTTACATTTATCTCCCCTGCTAGAGTTTCTCAAGCTTAAAAACCATGTCTTTATCTCTTTATTGATCAGTCTATACTAGTTTACATAAAAATTATATGTATACATTTTATTTACTTTATATTTATATATAAATATACACTGAATGTTTATATGTAAGTGAATAAGAAAGTATATGTAAATTTATATAATTGTTTTGCCTAGCAATAGTCTCCATTCAATACATATTATTGAAATAATGAATGGCATTTTAAACGGTCAATACTTTTTATCACTAACAATTTGTTTTCAGATCTACTACATAGGAGAAAAAAATTAAAGCAAAGATACCAAGTCCCATTGCCCCCCAAATAGTAACTGGATATGAATACAAAACACCTATGAAGTAATAATAAAAGCCAAACATGATTGAATTTTCATAGAACTTTCTAGTTTGACATTATTGCTTTGATATCATTTAGCCACTGGGATAATATTGATCTCCCACTGCAATTTAGAGCAGTGTTTCTCAAACTTAAGTAATGAACAGACTCCTTGTAAAATGTAAGAATCCTCCAGACTTACAGACGTGCCATAATTTGTGTTTACTTTGTTATTATTTAAATATGTAAAAACATAAAACAAGTTACAAATATCTGATACTTACGGCCTTCATAGAATTTAAAGTAAAATATAAATTTACAAATTGAGTTCAAACAAAACAAGACAAATGAATAAAATTCAAATTCACAACAGTAATGTGATGGATTATGCCCTTTTGCTAAAACCAAATTGCCGTTGCAGTGAAACGGTGGTACCCACATCTAAAGTGGGCTCTTTTAGGATCACTGTTCCCCTGCTATCCACATGTGACTCCCCTGAGAGATCACTTGTTCTCCCATTACTTTTCTCTATTCAAGTGTCATTTGTACAAGCATAAAATGAAGCATTTAGCCTTCACTTGGCACAAATACATCATTTATTAAGTTAACTACTACTCTTTTATCATTAGCCCATGAGAATTAGAGTAACCCAGTGCTATTTTACACCTACCCAATGTAAAATAAATATTGTCATGAAATTATTAGATAGTACTCTGTTACAAAGTGGTCATCCTGGTGATTCATGATACGCTTATGTTAACAATTTAGAAGATTATCATCAAATGGAAACCATCAAATTGGACTCAAGGACCCACCTTCCTGTGTTGTAAAAACTATTTTTCACAAAGATAGGTACCAAGGACCTCTGTCAACACTTTGACCTAATGGAGAGGTGTCTCTATGGCTACTGCCTCTGCAAGTACTAAAGCTGCCTAGCGTTAAAAATTGATTTTTATTCACACTTTTCCTTTAGCATGATCAGTAAGTTATATATCTTCAACATAGCTTATTTAAAATTGTTATGGACATGGATCATCGGAGGATCTCAGAAATCCAAGTTATTTTATACAACAGTGACAGAAAATCACTCCAAAATGACAGTAATGCGCAACAAGGAAAAAAATAAACTTCAGTTTTTGCAAGCATATAAGTAAAAAACCTGATTACATTTGCAGCCATCTACTGTTGTAACACATGACATGAAATTTAAAATTCAAAAGATCCCTTTGAAACTAACAAAGGGAGTTCAGAAAGACCAAGATTGCAGGGAACTTAACCCCAAGCTGCTACAGTCAGAAAATCATAAGTACTGGCCCCTTGACATTTGGTCAGATGTGCTACTCTTATTGAATAGCTAATGTTTGAGATAGTTAAAACTCATCCAATGATGAAACCCTTAAATAAAGAGAATTAAGTGCAAATCTAAAATTATGCAATGCTTTCCGAGCAAAAATGGAGGAATGATAACAAAACAGAACAACAACTCATAAAAGGTACCAAGAGCTCAGAGATATTTCAATGAATCTTCATTTCCCTTTCTTCAAATTGTTTTTATTGGAACTTTTAAGTTCAACAATAATAGGAATATTTTCTAATCCTAATTCAAAATTAAAGCAAGGCAACACAGAAGCATTCCTAAAACTCGGCACTCACGTGGAAAAGAACTTGACATTGGATCTGAGAAAATGTATGATCAAAGACTACAACACATGCAGGAAAAGGAGGAATACTATAAACATTAATTTTAAGGAATAATAGCTAATGTGATCACACTTTCAGTTTTTCATTATAAATTTTATGACTATATTTGAAATGTGCTGCAAAGTATTCATGTTTTGAAGTCAGCTATAAATATAATTCTCAGTAAATAAAAATGCCACATTATTATATGTTTTCTCTGTCAAGCCATATCCTAATCTTATGTCTCATGAGCTTATTTTTATATGCCTTTTTTATTCCTCAAGTGGAAAAACTAGAAAATATAGGTAAGCAAAAATGAAGAAAAACTAATTCTATATTGTCATTACCCAGAGATAAACAATATAAACATTTTTCTTTATGTCTTTTCAAACATATTAAAGCTCAGTACATTTATTATATTGTAACCTGGTTTTTTTCCCCAATGACTATAATGTGGACATTGTTCCATGTCTACATATGGATATGCTACCATTTTTAATGACTTCGTAATATTTCATTGTACATATATACTTGATTTATTTAACCAATTCTTCTTCAATAGATGTTTCATTTCTTTACTATAAAACACTGATAAACAACTTATTCTCTATCCTGTACCCAGAACGATTTTTTAAAACATAAATCAAATAAGTCACTCCTCTACTGATTATTACTTTTTACTCTTGGGGAAAAGACCCTAAATAAAAAGTGTTGGCAAGGCTGTGGAGAAAAGGGAGCCCACATGCACTGTTGGTGTGTTTGTAAATTAATGCAACCACAATGGAAAACAGTATGAAGATTCCTCAAAAAATTTAAAATAGGGTGGGCAGATGGCTCAGTTGGTTAGAACGCAAGCTCTCAACAAGGTTGCCAGTTCAATTCCCAAATGGGATGGTGGGCTGTGCCTCCTGCAACTAAGACTGAAAACGGCCACTGGACTTGGAGCTGAGCTGCGCCCTCCACAATTAGATTGAAAGACAACTAGTTGGAGCTGATGGGCCCTGCATAAACACACTGTCCCCCAACATTCCTCAATAAAATAAAATAAAAAAAATTAAAAATAGAGCTGCCATATGTTCCAGCAATTCCACTTTTGGGTATTTATCCAAAGAAACAAAAACACGAATTTGAAAAAAATATATGTACCCCTATGTGCTTTACAGCATTACTAACAGTAGAAAAGATATGGGAGCAACCTAGTCCATCAAAAAATGACTGTATAAAGAAGATGTGGTATAATAATGCAATGGGATATTATTCAGCAATAAAAAATAATGAAATCTTGCCATTTGCGACAGCATGAATGAACCTAGAGGGTATTATGCTAAGTGAAATAAGTCAGACAGAGGAAGACAAATACCATATGATCTCACTTATATGTGGAATCTAACCCCCCCTCCAAAAAAAAAGAATAAATAAAACGGAAACAGACCCCTAGGTATAGAGAACAAGCTGATCGACGCCAAAAGATAGGGTAATGGGGGGGATGGGAGTTAAAAAAAGAAAAAGAAAGACCCTCCTGACTCCTCCCATGGCCTACAAAACCCTACCCAAGCAGGCTCCACACCAAAACCCTCACACCTTCTTCCTCTCACTTACTTGCTCTGTGGTCAGACAAGCCGACAATGTCATCTCTGCCTCAGGGCCTTTGAACACACCTTTCCTTTAGCTACACACTCTCTTCAGCAAACTCCTCACCACCCAGGGCCGCTGCGTCTGGTAAGGTCTTTACTGACCAACTACCCTGCCACCTCTTTCCAGTGATTTCACCTCATACTCCCTGAAAATATCATGTTTCTTTATTTTTTATATATTTTCTGTCACCTCCTCTAGGCTACACACAAGCTCCATGTGATCTTAGCACAGTACTTAGAACATAGAAGCTCTTGAATAAGTGTTCCTTGAATATATCGGTTAATTCAGGACAAAAACTCAACAAATGTCATCCTTCCTATGTTAGTTGTCTCTTCAGATGCAGCATTTGCAGAGAAAAGAAAACTTGACCTAGGAATAAACCAGCCTTTTCTAATCCTGGTCAAAGTAAACGTTGTCAGGGAAACCTTCCCTTACCCCTCACCTCTTACCTCTTTCTGTCACTGCCAAGCCCTTCCAGATATTAGTCAGAAATTTTCCTTTGTGGTAATTACCCGAGTTGTTAATAATTATTCACATCATTATTTGTTTAAAGCATTTCTTCTGCAGGAGACTGAAACTCCATGAGGGACTGTGTTTGATTCCCTACTGGATTCCCAGCTCTGGCAATAAAGCCTGGCATAAAAGAAGCACGCAAAAAATACTTGTTGAGTACAAGAAATATTGGTCTTCTCTGAGCTGAAAACACTGGAGTTTAAAACTAAGTTATACAGGGTTGAAATTTTTGTCTTAACCAGAGTTCTTAGGGAAGAAATGGTGCCTGGGGAAATTCTGGGATAGCCCTTTGGAGTAGGTGGGGCTGTGGGAAGGTGCTGGGGCACGGAAAGAAATGGCTGGCCGGTTCTGCATGACAAAACAGGTGGAATTTGTTTTGCCTCTGAGAGAGAAAGGAGGAGCCAGGTGATGCTGATTTAAAACTGGGACACCAGGTGAGGTAGAAAGAGAGAGATGAAAATGACTCCCTACTTCACCTCTCTCTCAAATCTTCAGTAAAAGTCCACTTCCCATGTAAACCATCCTGTGGTCGTGGCGTGTGTGTGAAAACTGGCAAAGAGCCTGAATGTGAAATCAGAGTCAATGCATTGGCCTAACAGAAGCAAAACATGTGAGACAAGAAAACAATCCATAAACTGAGAAAACGAAAGTTGGGAGCCAGAAGTGACTTTGAAACTGTAAACTGCCTAGAAATTTTTAGAAGTCAGCCACAAGCTTCGGAATTGGGGGGCTGATTTCGTTTTATCTAGACCTCAGAGGACAGGGAGAGCCCAGGTCACACCTGGATTAAAACAGTGACTGGCTGCTATCACTTGTCATCCCATCTCTGGCCTTACTTGCTGCTCATGCTTTCACCAGTTTGGAATTTGGGAACTAAAGGGATGAGAAAAATGAGGAAAGAAGAAAAGGGGGGAAGTTGGAATGAGACCATTCTCCCTTATCACCAGATAAGATAAACTTTACCAAAACGTCTCTTCCTCCCTGTCTTTTAAGAGATAACACAATAATTGAGCAATTTACTGTCTTTTGGAGAAAGGTGCTCTAAAAATAAACAGCACACCCTTCGCAGTTGTAATTAAGTACTCTCTCAGTAAATTCCAAATGGTTTTCTTGATTTCACTTGGTTACTCACAGATTTTGCCATTTTGAAATTTTTTCAGAGCATGAATTTCTATATTGCTTTCAACTCCCTACCTAGAGAATCGTTTGTGAAGACAATACTATAAAAATCTTTGCTGGTGACTCATGAGTCACCTGCCAAGAGAAAAATATCTGATCTCAAGTCTACTATTTCTTTACATTTGTGTAATCTTAACACTTCAGGAAGAAGGAAGTAGTTGCCCAGACATAAATTATTAGAATATATGTATAAACAAGTTCTCTTCTTTTCCACAGAACTCAGTAGCTTGAAGCATGATTAATGCAAGTTTGTGTTACAAGTGTGAAGACATCCAGGTTTCGCTACTGCCAATGGCTCCTGTTTTCATTGGAACAACCCTGATTCTTCCCAGAAAGTTTTAAAACTTGCGGCCAACACAGTGAGACATTCGCTCCACTTCCACTGGCATCTGAATGGGACAAAGGGAACAGGCGAGGCCACCTTTCCTGACCCTTCAGTATTTACTTATCACATTCAAAGTAGCTTTATTAATTATAAACTGAGCTCAAAGTAAAGAATGACCTACATGTTCAGAAAACTGGAAACAATGGTCTGCAGTTACTTACTCAGAAAACGCCATTCCCCAAACAGACGTTATCACACTTGAAAGTAGGAAACAGTCTACATATTACATATAGTACATGCTTGCATTTATGTGAACTTTAAAAATATTAGAAAGTCATATAATAAAATGTTCATGATTACTGTTTCTGAATACAGAGATTAATGGGTGTGATAGAAGAATGACAACACTTCCCCCCACATCCTAATCCTCAGAACCTGTGAACATTACATTCCATGGCAGGAGGAATTCAGGTTGCAGACGCTAATCAGCAAATAGATTATCCTGAGTTACTCAGGTGGGTCCAATGTAATCACAATGGTCTTTAAAAGTGGAAGAGGCAGAGGGCGCTGAGACTATGGAAGCATACTCAGAGAGAGGTGAAGTTCCTGGCGTTAAGGATGAAGGAAGGGGGCTACAAGCGAAAAGATGGAGACTTCCTCAAGAAGCTGGAAAAGGCAAGGAGCTAGATTTCCCCTAGAGCCTCCAGAATGAACACAGCCTGCCAACACCTTAATTTTACCCCATTGAGACCTGTGTCAGACTTCTGAGCTCCAGAACTGTAAGACAAGCAATTTTTTTAAGGCTTTAATTTGTGGTCATTTGTTACAGCAAAAAAAAAGGAAACTAATGCAATGGGTGATTCTGGTTATTGTTTTTTGTGGGGTTTTGAAAGGAAGGGAGTTTGCTACTTTCTGAATTTTATATTGTGTATATGCATTACTTCCATAATTAGGAAAATCTCGTGTTTATTATTTTCTCAAATCATACTAAAATGATAATGCAGGCTGCAGTAGAAATGTTTTCAGCCTTTAGGCTCAAAACTGACAACACCCAATTACTCCTTAAAGTTTTTAATGTCATTGGTGGAGAAAATTGACTTAAGATTCCCACAACAAAAAGTGGCAGAGTTTATTTTAATCACGAGCTCATAAACAATTAAAACTCAATTTCATAGGTATTTCTTGAGGACCTGCCGAGTACCAGGCACCATCTGGGTACCCCAGCTGACCTATATCCTTTCCACAGAATTCCTTAAATGGACACAACCTGGCGTTCTCCGGCAGGCCAGTGTGCAGCGCTTCCTGACACATTTCTCTCCCATAAGCTTCCTCTGCTGTGTTTGGTGGCTGTGGTCGTGATTCTGGCAGTCAGGCTGCAGGGGGAGGGAGGTTGTCAGACATGGTGACATGCAGTTAATGGCGTTGGTACCTGCGGAAGAGGTGGTGGTGTCGCTGGTAGGAGAGGGGTCTGGGTGAGCAGAGGTAATAGACTATTTCACAATTTCTTAATTAGACTCTAAAGCGCCACAAAGATGTCCTTGTTTGTTGCAACATGTGGAGTTCCTTACTCTCCTTTGGTAATTTTTCACCACCTTTGGCCCAGAGAAAAGGTGATGCCATGTCCGAAGGTGGAGGGGGATGTGTGTGTAAAATAACCACCTTTTTCTTTATTTTTTCCAAACCCCACACATGTTGCACAAAGCTCCCAGGGCTTTGTCTAACATAACGTCTGTGTCCTCTTTCTCCAGGCACCTTTTGCGGGAAGCACACCGTCAACCCTTCATTCCCATTTCCCTCGTCAGCCTCTGTCAACTCTCCGTTCCCGTGTCATTGCCTTAGCCTGGAATACCCCTCTTCCCATTTTAAAATTGTTTTATCCTTCGGGGCTCTACCCAAATGCCAACTGCTTCTTGCAACAATAATTGAAACCATGTGCCGAGTACTTTCATGTACATTATGTTATTGAATCCCTTCCATTTGAGTATTTTCTCATCTTACAGTGCGTTTATTTCAACCTGGGATCTGTCCACTCCTGGATGCTGCTGCATAAAACTCCCTTCAGGAAGAAGCAGGACCCCATGGTTGGTTACTCTATGCTTCCTAAATCTCGGTATTATTACTTATTTCATCCTACTTAACAGTTTATTACTGTTTTACATATTTCCATCCTCTCTTTTGACCGTACTGTTAGTGTTTTGAAGTCTGGTACCTTGTCTTACCGTCCTATGAAATGTATATCTACAATGTGTAGCATGTAGGGCTTTATAAAAGGCAGTGTGTACAAATAAAACATGTAAGTTCTAGATCAGGAATTTCCTCTCCAGCCTCTTCTACCCATGAGTTTTCACAGAGTCAGAAGGTTTCAAAAAGTTTAGAATTTTCCCTCCACATTACCACCACTCTTAATGTGGAAAGTTCACGGGTATGTCACAGACTGGGGTTAGGAAATACTACTAAAATCGTTTCTTGCTGCTACTATTTTTTTTTTTTTTAAGCCTCTAGCTAGCAGGATCTGTTGCTTAAGGAGGTGGAGTAATGAACTTTGTAGAAAGGGCTCTAGGATTTCAAGGTGGAGGGGTAGATAATATCACTGGAGAGGAAGTACAAGGAAATAACTCCTTCAAGAGCCGAGCAGAGACCAACCCTCCCTTCCCAACTGAACTTACCTTTGTCACATAAAATATGTTGGGGGACAGGGGAGTAGAGGCAGCTGGTTTAACCTGCTGGCTCAAATGCTCAGGAATGAGGCAATGGTAGTTCAAACCAGATTTAAGACTCTGCAAGCAGTTACTGACGTTTCAAAGGCAGTTAAAAGAAGCATTGTTATAAATGAAAACTGAGTAAACTTTCCTCAAGTGCTTTTGGTGGTTTGAGGAGCAAGTGGGTCTGATAATTCTTAGAGGAAATAAATTATTGATGCCTTTCAGGAATGGCATTGCCCCAAATTATATTGCTAATTTTCCACTAAGTAATGGGAGACTCTAGAAACTAGTACATGTTTACCAAGTACAAATCCTAATGTAAGAAATACAGAGATATATCTCTTTGGTGACAATTTGTTTCTGAAGTTTTAAGGGTTATTTTCTATGTTTTGAAAGAATTCTCTCTCGCTGTAAAAGTAAATATTTTTTTCATTTACCATATCATGTACTTCTCAAGGCTACATAAATATTTATCTTAGAAAAACAAGAGAATAAATTTCCACAAAATAAAGCTTTCTCATGCCATTTTTTTCCCTCTTGAAACAAGAGACTTCTTTTTATGGAATGTGTTTTTCCATTTGCAAATAAGATGAAAGGATTAAAAGAGCTATAACTGTCGCTGGTGAGGGCAGAAAATAGAAAAATTCAGTCATTTTTCCTTTTCCGCCTCTCAGAGATCTTTATCAGGAAGGAATGATTGTCAGCATCCCTTGCATACCTCCTGTTCTCTGGTAGTGAGAAGGAAAAGGCTTCCACCAGCTCTGGTGCTCCATATTCTGGGACCAAACATACTTAATCTTCCACTATAAAAGTAGAAAGGAGAGGCAATATATAAATACCATCACATATAAATACCATCATTTATCTTTCCCAGTCTTTATCTCTGAAACATATATCTAGTTACAAAAACGTTAGCCGAGAGGTATATTTTAGGATCCTTAGCTATTTTTTAAGAGAGGACGATGAGAATTCATTTTATGAACTAACTCTACATTCTACTCACCCTTTCCAACAGCCAATTTTGTCATTGTCATTTAGCAATTGTGTTATAATTTCAAGGTTAATGAAGGTTTCCTAGAGTGTTAGTAGACCAGGATCCTTCCAGCTCTCATTTGTAGAGAAAACAGAGTTGCGGAGGGGGGAAGAGATGGGAAGGAGTGGGGCAGGCGGAGGAAATTTTGCAGACAACATTCTTCAGGTTAATATTTATTGACATAACTAGGCTCCAAGTGACAGTTAACTAACCAAGTGCTAATTATATTTCATGGAGCAAATTTAGTAGTGCTCAAACGTTAGTCCATCAAAATCACCACGGAGGCTTGTAGAAAACACAAATTTTGGGGCTTAACCCCAGTCTCACATTTAGTAGGCTTGGAGTCAGGCCTGTAGGGGAGGAAAAAAATTTTTCTACCCTTCTAGCTTCTTGTGGCTGGTTTAATAATTAAATTGACATAAGCAGATTACAGGAGAAAATTTGAATTATGTATGTATGGGGGCTCCGTGAGAATATGAGACCCACAGGCAGCCAGGTAGTTGAGGCTTATAGGCTGAGGAGAAGCAGGGAGAAGTCTGGGACTTCAAAAAGGAGAAAGACAATTTACAGGAAGATGGGAAGAGCAAATGTTTGGTAAATAAATGTGTGCCATGCCATGCAGAGGCAATGGGGCACAGGCCCTGCCAAACTCTCCCAGGCTACCCACACCTAGCCCATACACTTTGTAGTTATTCTCTGGTAATAGCTCTTTCTGGGCCAGCCCTCTGAATTCTTTTAGGCAATTAAGGGAGTGGCAAACATTTTTCTTGAAGCTGCTGGGTCTTGATTGCCTTCAGCGCAGAATAGTACACATGCCAAAGTGGCACTTTTGGGGGAGGCTCATTCTGAACCCCTTCAGGCCTAAGCATTTGCCTTTCTAACAAGTTTCCCAGGTGACGGTGATACAATTGGTCCTGAGACCCCATTTTGAGAACCACTGTTGTACAGCAGTTATTTGCAATCCTGAGACTGTAAGACTCTTCTTTGGAGGTTTTCTAAAATCCTGATACCTAGATGCCCCCGCCCCATGCCCCATGCATCCACTGAAACAGAATCTCTGGGCTTATCAAAGACAAATAAATCTGGATTCTAGTTAAAGCAGTAAGGATAGATTTTATTCAGTGATAACTATTGCAATAGGGAAGAGGGTCCCGCATGAAAAGGTCAACTTTGTCAAAAGGCAAGAGGCTTTTTAAAATTAAGGTGTACTGAAGAAAACGCACTGCAGGTGTTAAGGGTCCACGTGACTAGACCACCAGGGTTTGTTGATTGGCACTTATCCTAAGGGGAAACAAGCTTCTCCTATATTTAAAATAGGAGGCTAGGGGTGCAAGTTAGAGCACTGTGCCCACCAAAATTAGGCCCTATCCTCCCCCAGGGACTGGGAGCTGGAGTCAGAGTTAGCTCCTAGAATGTTTTCATTTCAAAGACAGATCCTTGAGATTCTTGAGATAGTTCTGGGTGGTAGAGATTTACATCTCAAAGGGGCAGAGAAAGGACTTATAATTGCAAGCTTTCTAAAGTAACTGCTCTGAGAGGGGGTTTAGGGACTTATCTGCCTATCACCAGGTTTTGGCTGGAACAAACAGTAAATTACTCAGTGTTGAGCTTTCTCAGGCAGGAATTTAAGGAGTCTGGTGTCATCCTGAGGTTGCAGCCTTGAGCTGTGAGAAACCGTGCTAGTAGTGTTTCTTCAAGTTTCTGTGTGTGTGTGTGTGTGTGTGTGTGTGTGTGTATGGGGTGAGGGGATAGGAGTGGATGAAATGATTTATGCTGAAAGTCTGTTTTTTTAGAGGCCATTGAGGACTAGCTGAGACCAGGACTCAGAGGAGCCTGGGTAGTTTCCTCAAGCAAGGAGTCTTTGTTACTCTGGACACCCGTGTGTTGAAACTTGTCTATAGATACTTCTAGTGAGACCTGGGTTGAAAATCAATTCCTACAGCAAGGATTTACAATACTAGAAGAGAAATAAAGTTTGCTTAAGTGTATTTCTTTTATAAGTTCCTAATACTTACACAACTGCAGAAGCACTTGACACACAGGAAAGATTTCTGCACTATATGATGTGGACATGTAACATTTCAGAGCAGCTGCAATAACTTTATATTTTATAAAGTAATATTTCATGCAAGTTCCAGTCAAAGAAGATAAAGGACTGAGAAGTAACTGTAATAAACACCTTGAATTTTTTTTTCAATGTTTAAAAACATATTCAAGGACATCTGACTGTTGACTGTGAGAGAGGTTGTGCAAACCTCTACCTTGCCATGTCCAGAGCCACCCCTACACATACCCAGGGTAAGTCCTATCAAATGGCTGCAGCTTTCTTGTTCGGGGGACATTATGTTAAAATAAACACCAAACGCAGTCTTAAACAGAATAAGAATTCAAATGAAAAACCAGCCTAAGGGGGCAACTTCTTTGATGTTGCTGGGAGTTGACTGTTTATGGGATCTGCTACGGACTGAACTGCGTCCCCCTGAAATTCATATGTTGAAGATGTAACCCCCAAGATAACTATTTGGAAATACAGCTTTTAAGAGGTAATTAAGGTTAAATGAGGTCATAAGGGTGGGATCCTAACCCAATAGGATCAGTGGCCTTATAAGGGGAAGAGGAAGAGAGGGAGGGGGCACGCTCCATGCACCCACACTGAGGAAAGGCAATGCAAAGTGAGAAGGTGACCAACCAACTGTAAGCTGGGAATAAGGTCCTCACCAGAAACTAAATCGGCCAGCACTGTGATCTTGGAATTCTAGCTTCCAGAACTGTGAGAAATGAATTTGTGTTGCGTAAGCCAGCCAGTGTGTGGTATTTTGTTATGGAAGCCGGGTAGACTAAGATAGGATCATATGTTCATTCATTCAACAACTTTCCCTCTTTCAGGCACCAGAGATACAGCCATAATCAAAATAAAGTCCAAGTTTTTAAAGAGCTTATATTCTAGAGGGAAGAGATACAAACCAAAAAGATAAAAAAAGAAAACAATATGTAGATAATGTGAGATGTGATCAGTGCTATGGGGAAATGTAAAGCAGAGTGAAGGGGATAGAGGAGTGGGGAGTTGCTTGCTACTTTATGTGGTGTGGCCAGGGAAAGCCTGGCTTATCAGAGGAATCTTGAGCAGAGACCTGAAGGAAGGGAGCCATAGCTTATCTGAAGGAAGATGATCCTGGGCAGAGGCAACAACTGCAAAGATCTGGAAGCAGAGCATGCTTGACAAGTTTAGGAAAGGAGGCCTGTGGGGCTGGAGCTGAGCAACACAAGGAGGGAGTAGTTGAGTGGCGGGGTAGGTGCATTGCAGAGCCTTGTAGGTCTGCGGTAAGACTCGTCCTCTGAGTAAAATGGAGGGGCACCGAAGGGTGTGGAACACTGGAGTGACATGGTTGACTTCATTTCAGAAGAAACATTCTTTTGTTGGCTAAATGGTGGTGGGATGGGGGAAGAAGCCCGAAGCTGGGACTTGATGGAAAGTGGATAGATGCTTGTCAAGAGTTTTAGTTTATTTGGGTTTGGCTTTTGAAACAGCTAATGATTGCATCTTTTTGGGGGGGTCTCCAACAATGGTTTTGTTCATATTCTTGGGTTATTCACAGGTTAAGTAGAAAATGTATTGCAATTTTATTTATGCTCAGGAACTACCGTGTTTCCCTGAAAATGAGACCTAGCCGGACAATCAGCTTTAATGCGTCTTTTAGAGCAAAAATTAATATAAGACCTGGTATTATATTATATCCAGTATTATATCCAGTATCATATTATATCCAGTATTATATTATATTATACCTGGTATTATATTACATAAGACCCGGTCTTAACATAAGACCGGGTCTTATATTAATTTTTGCTCCAAAAGACGCATTAGAGCTGATGTATTTATTTTCAGGGAAACACGGTATGATTTCCCTTTTGACCTTAGGTTCTAGGATCTTCCTGAGATTCCCTTTGGTTCTTCAATAAACTTCACCAAAGCTCGCTCAGTGCCCTTTGTCTCCTGGTAGAACATCAATTTTTCTAATATCCCAGGGCTATTGGCACTGTATTTATCCAGCTCTCATCCTGCCTGCTGGAGCAGAATTTCTCACTTTTAAAATGCTTGTAAATTCCTTGGGGATGGGGCAGGGTGTCTTAATAAAGCACTGATTCTGATTTGTTAGGCCTGGAATAGGGCAAAAGGATTCTGCATTTCTAGCCAGCTCCCAGTGCTACTACTTCTTGGACAATACTTTGAATAGCAAGGTATTCGAAGGATCTTTCCTACCACTTTAGATACTTTGTGAAGAAAAAAAATCAGACAAATGTGTGGAACGAGAAATTTTTTCTCTGGTGCCTTTCTATTGAGTGAGGATGTTGGGCCCCAGCAAGCAAATTGAATTATTATTTCTTCCAGGCAATTGTTTTTTTGTTTGTTTCTTTATTTTTTAAAATACATAGATACTTTTGGTTGGAAAGAAAAGGGAATAATTTTTATTTTTTTGTAACAGACAAAGCATTCACAGGGTTCAAAATATGAAAGACACAAAATGGTCACCAGTGATACGTCCCAACTGTCAACCATGAACACCTAATTACCCACTTCTTCTGTATTCTTCCAGAGATAGTCTAAGCAAATATAAATAAATACACATGTATGTATATGTGTGTATAAACTTCCCCATTTCTGCACAAATGATAGTGTATTCATCTATTCTAAAGTTTGGTTTTTTACACTTAATATATATTAGAAATCATTTCATGTCAGTACATTAGAAACAACCTCATTCTTTACTATGGCTACATACAAGTAGTATGCCATTAGATAGATGTACCCTGTTTTATTTAACTAGCCTTGAAAGGTAGCTTTAAATTAATATAACTGGAACTCACAACTCTAAAAACTGCAAATAAAAACAAATTATAATCCAGTTTTCCTGCCATGGAAAAAACATGTATACACAAGCTAGACTAAATTGTCAGTATTGCTATAATAAATTCAAATTTTTCTTAAATATTTAAAAAAATTAAAAGACTTTACTTAGCTACATATCAGTGGTGATATCTTAAACATTGTTTTTAAAGAAAACAAGGTTAACGTCTTCTAATAAGTAAGGGATTCCTTTGGGATTATGAATGGTGTGTTAGGAAATTGCAGAAACTCTTTCAGGTTGAAACTGGTAAATCACTAAAAAGAGCTTTGAAAGTATGTAAGTGTTGGTGGAGAGTTTTTGAAAATGTAAATTATTGCAGTGGAATCACTCATGCACTTCAAGTGTCTTCCTTGCTTATAGGTGAGTGTAATCGTGTGTAATTATCTAGAAAATTCCATTCATGGCCAATCGGGATGATTTAGCTTCTTTGCTAGCCAGACCCTCCTTCCTCTAATACGACTTAATTTTTTTACTGCTTGGTATAGCAAACCTGTTTCTCTCTATTGCCTAAAAACCTCCAGAATTAGTCATCTTTCTCTATATGCAGTGGGCTCTGACTTAGTAGTCTCTTTGAGGTAAAATTGATATTTGGTGGTGTTAAAAGCAGAGTTTTTAAAAAGTATCATAGAGTAAAACTGACTGTTCCCTGTGAACACTGTATGTATAGATACATGTAACCACCATCTTATCATGTAACCACCACCATAATCAGATACAGAACATTTCTACCACCCTCCCCCACAAAAACCTCCACATGCAACAGCTGATAGTCAGGGATGTTTTTTTGTCTCTATAGTTTTGCCTTTTTGAGAGTGTCATAGAAATGGATCATGCAGTATGAAATCTTTGAGACAGGCTTCTTTTACTCACCATAATGTCGCTGAGAGTCATCCAAATTCTTGCATGTGTCAATAATTTGTTCTTTTATAGTGCTGAGTACTATTCCATTGTATAGATGTACCACTGTTTGTTTATCCAGTTACTCCCTAAAAGATATAAGTTGTTTCCAATTTTTAGTGAGTATGAATAGAATTTCCATAAATACACATGTATAGGTTTTTGTGTGAACGTAACTTCTGATTTCCCTAAGGTAAATATCCAGGAGTACAATTGGTGGGTCGCATGCTAAGTGTTTAACTTCGTAAGAAAACTATTACTATATTCTACTATATTACTATATTCTATATTACTATATTCTTGGGTATATAGAATATAGTATTCTTACTAATTTTTGGTCAACAGTTTGGGGGGTGACCAAAAATTGCTGTACCATTTTGCATTTTTGCCAGCAATGGGAGTTCAGATTGTTCCGTATCCTCTCTGGCACTTGATACTCCCAGCATTTTTTATTTTAGCCATTCTAGTAGGTGTGGGGTAATTTCTCATTATGGTTTTAATTTGCATTTCCTTAATGGTTAACGATATTAAGTATCTTATGCTTATTTGCCATTGTACATCCTCTTCAGTGAAGTGTCTATTCAAGTTTTTCATCCATTTTTAAAAAGTAGGGTTTTTTTGTTGTTTTTTTAAAGAATTTTTAAAATATGTATTCTGTATACAAGCCATTTGTCAGACATGTGATTTTCAAATGTTTTCTCATTTTGTAGCTTGTTTTTTAAAATTTTCCTGACAATGTTTTTCACAGAGCAACAGTTTTAAATTTTGTCGAGCCCAATTTATCATTTCTTTTTTCTTTTATGGATCAGGCTTTGGCGTCATGTCTAAGAACTTCTGTGTAACTCTAGCCCATGAAGAGTTTATCTCATGCTTATTTCTGAAAGTTTCATAGCCTTACATTTTACATTTAGATCTATGGTCTATTTTGCATTTTTGTATAAACTGTGACCTTTAGGTTGAGGCTTTTTAATTTTTTAATATATGGATGTCTAATTGTTTCAACACCATTTCTTGAAAAGACTATCCTTACTTTCACTAAATTGCCTTTGAATCTTTGTCAAAAATCAATTAGCTATATTTCCATGAATGTCTATCTGGACTTTCTATTCTGTTCTGTGATCTGTTTGTCTATCCCTCAGCCAACACCACAGTGTGTTCATCATCACAACTTTTTATTAAGACTAATATTGGATATTATGATTCATCCAATTTTATTCTTTTTAAAAAAATAATTGTTATGACTATTCCAGGTACACTGCTTTTCCCATAAATTTTTGAATCGGCGTCTCTATTACTGCAGAATTAGAATTGTGCTAAACCTATAGATTAGTTGACATCGTTCCAGTGTCTTCCAACTCATGAACATGATATATCTCTCCATTTATTTAGGTCTTCTTTGAGTTCCTTCATCAGCGTTTTTGTTGGTTTCAGAATAGGATTCTGTATACGTTTTGTTAGATTTATAATCAAGCATGTCAATGTTTTGCTCTATTGCAAGTGGTATTTAAATTTTTTTTGGTTCCTAATTATACCTTCATAATATATAACAATACAATAGATTTTATGCATTGACTTTGTACCCTGACATTATTAAGCTCAATTATAAATTCTAGGAGTGTCTTTTTTTTTTTTTTTTTTGTATATTCCTTGGGATTTTCTACACAGACAATTATGCTGTCAATAAGGACAGTTTGCTTCCTGCATTCCCATCTGTGTGCCTTTTCTTTCCCTTGTGCCTACTGGGACCTTGAATATAGACTTGAATGGGAGCACTGAGAGAGACATCCTTGCCTTGTTTCCCATCTTAGCACTCAGTTTTTCCACGGTTGTGATGTTGGCTCTAGATTGTTCTTTTGAAGATGTCCTTAATCAGGTTGAGGAAGTTTGCTGAGAGTTTTTATCATGAATAAATGTTGAATGCTGTCAAATGCTTTTTCCTTGTCAATGGATATAATCATGTAGTTTTTATTTTTTAGTCTGTCATTGTGGTCAATTACATTACTTGATTTTTTAAATATTGAACCAGCTTGCGTTCCCAAGATGACCCCCACCATTTGTTGTGGTGTAGTATTCTTTTTTATATTGCTGAATTTTATTTGCTAATATTTTGCTGAGAATTTTTACACGTATGTTCATAGTGGATAGTGGTCGATAGGTCTCTTTTTTTGTTTTTACCTAGTTTTCATTTCAGAGTTATGCTGGCTTCATAAAATAAGTTGACAAGTGTTTCTCTGTTCCGAAAGAGATGGTGTTGGTGTTTTTCTTCTTTAGATGTTTGGTAGAATTCACTAGTAAAACCACCTGTACCTAGAGATTTCTTTTTCTCTGGAGGTTTCAAATTACAATTTAATTTCTTTAAATGGCAGGCTTTTAACAAAAATTCCCATTTTTAATTTTTTTGAAAAACGTGACATCCAGAAAATTAAGGGCCACGTAGCCATCAATATTTAAAATTCAGTTCTCTAGTTGTTGAGAGTAGTTTAAAATAATTATGGCACAGTATTGGTGAAAAAATATTTTCATGTAGAAATATGGGACTAAGAAGAAAGACAGACTAGAACAACCATTAAAAGCATGCATGAACCTTGGCAAGTGACAAACTTAGATTTGGTTCTGTAACCTTGCGCAATTATTAGGTTGATGGAAAAGTAATTGCAGTTTAAAAGGTTAAAAATAATTGCAAAAACCTCAATTACGTTTGCACCAACCTAATAACTTCCCTAACCTTTTTTCCCCTCACTTATAAAAGAGGAATAACAACATATACATGGCTGAGCTGTTGTAAAAGATTAAAGGAGTTAATGCTTGTCAAGGGTGTCATACAAAGCAAGCACCTAACAAGCAGTAACTATCATCAAGTGTAACTTGACAAAAAAATTACAACAATGTACACAGGAAAGATGAGAATAGTACCAGGGACTGAAAGTAAGTACTCTGTACCCTAGAAAATTATACAACTTGAAGATTTTAGAGAAATTTAAGTGCTTATGCTTTCAGTTTTATTCTGTAAAATATTAGCACTTAATTTAAAATTCATGGAAAATTCTGTTACCTCCAATTTCTGGCTCTAGATTTGTAATTTTTTCCTGCAACAACCTCCCAATTTTTTGAAACTTCACTTTGATTTTCAAATACCACAATATAGTCCCTTAGTCAATAAAAATGTGCTTGCTCTTATCTTTTCTTTCTAAATCAAATTCTTCAATCTACCATGCTCCCACCTCTGTCTGCCCTCTCCAGTGTATTGATACATTTCCTGCAGGACCATGAGCGGGTCCTCTGAATTTGAACGCACTTTATTCACTTATTTCCTTAAAAAAACAAGATGAGAATCAGCAGACTTGATAAAAGAGGAATATCAAATTAGCTTACAAGCCTCTTCACATGAAAAGCAAGAAAGCAAACTTGGCTTACTTTGGAGAGGGCCTTATATTAGTTATGTCATTATTATTGCCTCAGCAAAACTGATGTTACTCAGTGTTTCCCATCTTTTCCTAAATTGCCTGCTTTATCTTGTCTTATATCCCTGATCTTAAAAAATTTGCAGTCTGATTCAACACTTCCGTGGATATATAATTAGATGTAAGGTGTGAGGTAGATGATGCTATAGAAGGATAGAGAAGGAAGGGATTTGTGCTGTTGGAAGTAGAAAGAGAAAGTTAGCAGGAGATAAATTCCAAGGAGGCTTTGAAGGTTGGGACGCCTTTGGGGAGAGCAAACAAAAGGAAGGTGGTTGTGGGAGCTCTGAATTGCTGAAAGATGAACAAAGGCACGCAGATGCAGCAAGGCTTAGCATTTATATGGATGTGTGGTATGGGATGCAAAGAGGGGAGGGGTGGATTTGCAGAAGGAATGGACTAGAACTTGAGTGCCTACTTGTATATTTCAGGAGAGGAGGGAATGGGTAGGGAAGGAGGTTACAAGAAGACTTTTTAGAGAGGTAGCATAGTTTAGTTGTTTCAAGTATGGGCTCTAGAGCCAGTCTTTCCAAATTGTAATCTTGGCTCTGCCATTTATTAATTTTATGACGTCTGTAAGTTATCTAAATTCTTTGTTTCTTCATCTATAAATCAGGGATAATAATGGAAATGTCTTCATTTGGGTTATTGAGCCTGGCTCATAATAAGCTCTACATAAATTTTAATTTTTTTATTACCATTACTACTGAGAAATTAGTTGGAAAGTCAGAGAAGGGTCAGATGATGGAATGTTTTGAAAGCTAATAGAATTTAGAAATCATGTGAAAGACTACTGGAAGCATTGGTTGTTGTTTTTTTTAACTAAGTGAACATGATGCTATTTTTGATGTTAACTAATATTGGCTTGTAACATCAATCAGATCGGCTCAGCATTAATTAAAATTTTATTCAGATTTTATTTAATTTTCATGTTACACTGAACTTGTATCTATATTTAATACACTGAACTTACATCTGTATCCAAAAGGATGATGATAAAGCATAACAACCAAGATGCTAAAACCCAGGTCAAAGTCTTTTACTGTTTGATATTAAAATCAAAGTGGGAATATTATCCAAAGAAAAGTCAAGGCAGCTAATATATAGTAAAGCTACAAATGAAAGGAAATGATTAGGGTTAATTAAGTGAAAGGAAGGTGAGATTGCAGACCAAGAGGCAAAAATAGACTCAGGAAAACAATCATATATAAGAAAAATATATATTAAAGTTAAGCGGATGATTTGAAGAGATTGAATGTCTTATTTAAATAGGTTGGTTGGGTAAGCACCAAACAGCAGTAACAAAAAATAAAAGGAAACGTACAGGGAAATATACTCAAAATTTCATGGAAAAATTGCCTGAGCCTGGCACCTGCTAACCCTTCACCCTTCTCCCCTATACTTGTAAATAAAAGACTAAAAATGCTATCTTTCTCTTTTTCTTCTAAGGACATCAGCTTTATTTCAGTCTTTTTTTTTTTTTTGCTCCAGGCAGGTCAGAGTTAATATCTTGAGTTTGGGTGATATTGGGTGGGAGTGTCCATCTCCCAAGGCTGAACACACCCTCGCCCCATCACAACCACCTTTTGGGTGAAGGGATTGACTTGTTTAATATCCTTTCCCTACTATATACTGTAAGCTCCACAAGAGCAAGAATCACGCCGGACTTAGCCCAATGTCTTTCATTAATCTAAGTTCCTATTCAACAAGTTTATACCAAAGGCCTTTTCTATGCCAGTGACTATACTAGATGCTAAGCATACAGAAGTGAATAGATAGATGAGTCCTTGCTCTTATGAGAGAAACAGATAACCAATTAATACACGAGTAAGCAGACAAGATGATGACAGATTGTGATATGTGCTATATAGTAAGTAGACTCTGAGCTCTTTAGGTGCAGAGATCTATCTGTACTATTCATTAACAAATCCCAAGTATATTGTTTAGGATAAAGCTAGCTGCTAAACATAACTGAATAGTTTATTTCGCTGTCCAAAGCGAATATTCCTGGTGGGTGGACGGCTTTCCTTCAAGTGGTAGAAGGACCCAAGCTCCTTCTATCCTTCTAACTTGGAGCTTTGTTTTCTTCAGTATGTGGCCAGAAAAGGGAAAAAGTATGGAAGATTGCTTTAAGTTTTTTGTTTTTTTTAAATTAATTAAGTCTGGATGGCTACACCTAACTGCCAGAGAGGCTGGGGAACACAATGTATCTCCGTACTGAGGAAGAAGAGTAAATAGATTTGGTAGTCAGCTAGCACCTTCAGCAGTGCCTAGCACAACACTGGCATTATGAAGAAACAGATAAATTAGAAATGGAGCTTGTTCTCAAAAATTTTATAATCTGAGCATGTACATAGAAAGCCATACGATGCCTGATCTAGTATGTTGAATCTCTAACTTCCGAGAATTTAGAAACAGCCTTTAAAATGAAATTAGACAATTTGTTTTTCAGGACAAAAAGTTTTACAAAATTAGTCTCCTTTAATTTGGGGTCACCTTCAAAGTTTCCATTTTTGTTTCCCATCGTTTATAGCCTGTCCCAAATCTTGTCACTCGACAGCCTTTGCATTCTTGGGTTTGGGTAGTTACATTAGGACAAGTGCATAGTCAAAGCAATAGGATGGATCAGAACAGTGAGAGTGTTAACAATCTGAGACCCAGTGTTGACAGAGCCACACAGTAGCACCTACATCACTTTGCAAATTATTTGCATGTACCTTTATGGTATTCTTTGTAATTTTCTGCTCTGCATGAAACATTCGAATTATTCTCTGGTACGAAAAGCAGACACATGGTCGTGTGTGTGTCTGGGACCCCTTTGACCCGGGCCCTGGAGAAGCTTTTCCATTCTGAAACTGGTTTCCATACCCTAGACCGAATCTTAGTACTAAAGGCAGAGAAACACAGAGCTCTAAGGGGCCTCATCCATCAGAAGCATTCACCTTTTCGCTGAACTTTAGATTCAATTCAGAAGGGTTCTGAACGCTCGAGTTGACCAGTTTATCCTACAGAGATGCAAAAGTGCATCATGCCTGAGTCCTTGTCAAATTGGTTTTAGTTTACTCTTCCCAAGAGAGAATGCTCCCAGAGGTAGTCGGAGGGCACCGTCCTAGCTGAGCAGTTTCGTGCACCTGGTAACAAAATGTATCGCGTCCAGCTGCAGGTGGAGACCGTTCGGCTGAGACTGGGCGATGCGGGTGTTTCCGCGACCCCTGGAGCGGAAGGGACTGCGCTCCCACCAACGGGATCTTCAGCAAGAAGGAGAAGCGGGGGCATCATATCCGGGAGTCCCGCTCCCTGGCAGGGGCTGGGGCATGGGGGCCTCCGTCCCCGCAGTGGAGCCGCCCCAGGAGCCGGGCGCCGGGCGCAGCGCCGCAGGACGCCCGCCACGCCCCACGCCGCCCGGCAGGCGAACGCGGGAGGCCGCGCGGCCCCGCCAGGCCGCCGTAGCGCTGCGGCTCGGGCCGCTCCTCCCGCCGCCCTCCGCCCCCTGCCTCCCGGCGCCGCGGCCGCTCTGGGCTGGCAGTGCCTGCCGCTGCCTCCGCTTCCTCCTCTGCAGCCGTTCGGCCGCTGCGTGACGCGTCGTTTCCTCCCAACATGGCGGCTGGGGCAGGTCGGCGGTGATGGAGGCCAGTTCGCGGCCGCGGCGGGTGCTAATCCCCACAGTCGCCAGGGCAGCCCTGCTGGCGTTGGGCCTCTGAGCCGCCGCCGCCTCAGCCCTCAGCCCTCGGCTGCCCAGGCTGCGCCCCGTCGCCGCCCCACGGGCCGGAGGCTGAGTGAGGGGGACCGGGAAGCGCCCCCCGCGCCGGCAGACGCGGAGGTCCGAGCGGCGCAGCCCTGCAGAGTCGACCTCTCGGGGGCACTGAGGACTCTGCGCCCCTCGCCGCGCCCCGAGGCGGGACCACCCGCCCCTTCCGAGCCTGCCGCTGCCCTCCACGCCTCCTCGCCCCCAGCGCCACCCCTCCTTTTTCTCTTCCTCCCCGTCCTCCGCCTCCCCCGTCCAGCCTCTGGGAGCCGCGGGTCGGACCAGCCGCCGCCGCCTTCTCTGCGTCCATGTATGAGGGGAAGACGACGAAGAACATGTTCCTGACCCGGGCCCTGGAGAAGATTCTGGCCGACAAGGAAGTGAAGAAGGCGCATCACTCCCAGCTGCGCAAAGCGTGCGAGGTGGCGTTAGGTGAGCGGGGAGGAGGCCCGGCGGGGGTGCGCGGCCGGCCGGCGCGGGTGGGCTCGCCCGGGGTGGGCGCCGCGGGCCGCCCGGAGCCCTCGCGAAGCCCTGCTGCCTGGCTGGCGTGGACGGGAACTCGGCTGGGTGCGGGGCCGGGCGCGGGAGGCAGAGGCCGGGCAGGCAGTGGGCTGGGGGCACGAGGCAGGGCTGGGCATCAACTTGAGGAGGTTGTGTGGGTGGCCCGTGCGGGGCGGCCAGGGTGTCCCCCTTTGTGAGGAAGCCGACGATGAGCTGTTTTATTAGCGTGGAAATTCAGGTTGGAGCTGATTTGTCAAGATGGGGCGTGGGAAGGGTTCCCTATCGTAATTGCCATAACTTTGGCGTTTGGCGTGGTACTTCGGGAAGCTAGGCCGAAGTTGTTCCCCTGTTGACAGTGTGGAGAAGGGGTTTGCAAGAGGGGGCAGCGTCTTCTGACATCTCTCCGCCTGCGCCGCAGGAAAAGCATAATGTTGTCGCTGACGGGACTGACCTGGAAGAGCAAGACCAGAGGTTAACGGGTGGAAGCGGCGATAGAAGCGCCGGGGAGGGAAAGGACCTTTAGATAAGCTGGCTTGCGTGACGCGGAAAGGAGGACTTGAAATGGGGAAAAGGAAAGAGACAATGACCCCGAGCAGCCACATGTCTGGACAGTGGCAGCTGCTCTCAAGCTTGAATTGTGATTTATAGTTCAGCCCGAAGAGCTCTAGTGTAATGAAGTCCATGCAGCAGGGTAAATCCAAACAATACCTAGAGCCCAGAGCGAGGACAGGCAGCTGAGGAATCGTTACGGGGCGGGGGCGGGGGTGGGGGGACCCTGATCCTGCGTCCATCAAAGATTAAATCGGTTAAGGAGCGCGAGCAGGACATTGAACACAAAGATGAATTCCTAATGGCTTATGCTTTGTTTTATAGCACTGGAAATAGACTAGATCAAATTGACAAGAAAATGAAGCTTGTGAAATGGGCTTTGGGGGGGAAAAAACGTTCTTGAAGGGGGAGACATCCAGGATAACTTAAATGTGTGCTAAATGAAAGGGTCAAGACAGCTGAAAAGCAACTTTGCCTTTTGCTTATTAAAATAAATAGAAGACCACTTTTTAACTTGCTATAATAAGCCTTACTGCCCCCCCCCTTTTGTGGATCCTTTAACGTGGGGCTATAAAAAAAATTATTGAAGGAATTGCATTAAAATTTTTTTGAATCTGTAGTGTACCGTGGGCTTAAGTTTAGTTTTTTGGCCCCTCATGGCTCAGAAGTTCACCTTTTGTTATCCTAGTAGCTAATGAAAGACGTTCGAGGTGTATGAGAAGACATTGTACAGTGGCAAAAAGAAATGAATTTATGTCTGGGTCCTGAAAGGAATAATTAATTGAATTGGGGTGGGATGAGGGAAGGAGTGATTTCGGAAATTTTAAAGGAATTTATATGTAGGTTTATGAATAAATTGCAGCTTAAAGGACTTGAGATTCAAACTAGAGTTTTAGTTTTTGAGATCAAATTTTTCCATGTTAGAATATATTTTTAATACAGTAAAAGTGTAAGTATTACACTGAAGCAGTGGAGTGTGTTGTGTGTATGTTTTTTCCTCTCCAAAATGCTAATACAGGTAAGTGTTTTAATGGAAAGCTCACTGGAAGGAGAATCTGGGATTGTGGGTTTATCCCCGTTCAGTTACACTGCACAGTAGTCCAGTCTCTGGGCCTCACTTTTCTGTAAAGTTAGGATATTGAACTTAGTGATTATAAGGTTACAACCCCTCTAATGTGCCATGAATGTGGGTACACTGTCTGTTGTTAACTTGTGTATGAGGATTTCTGACTGGCATCTCTAGAGGGCTTATTGTTTTTGGTCCTTGTCATTTCTAGACACAGGAGCTACTTGGTAGTGTGTGTGCCAGCTATACCAGCATTGTCTGTTCCAGATTTTGCCAGTTTTTACTTTTTTGCCCCTTCCATGTAGTTAGCAGAAGCTTAGTCACGAAGAATAATAGCCAGGCAGGGGCTCGGCACCTGAGTACCTTCTTTACTTGAGATGTCTAAAGCATTTACTCACATTTCGTAAGAGTTACATTTAGCCTCCTACAAAATCTCATTGAGCAATCTCAGGGTAGTTAATCCAGGGTGAGCTTTGTCTCTTCCCTTCCTCTCATCTGTCTACATTATCACCCTAATGTAAGTCGATAGGGATAACCCGTTTCATCTTTGCAGAAAATATACTGTCTTTCAGTAAGAAGGTATCCCCAAATACTTACATGTATTGCCCCTGGAAGCTAATATAGATGTCCCACTTTCTCGCCACTATTGAGACCTGGGCCGTGCCCACGTTGGTCTCTTGATTATCTGTGTGGCCATCAAGCAGGATCAGAAGGAAACTAGAATGGCCTGGTTTGGTCATCCCTGATCTATAGGTTGTGAGTGGGTAGAAGTTGGATGGTGGAAGTACAGAGGTGTGTGTTGTTACAGCTGTTCTAAATACACTTTCTAAATACACCTGCCTGCATTCATCCCCTCCCCCAAATATTTATTGAGCACCTACCATGGAGCTGAAGGGAGATGGCTGGTGAACAAGGAAACAGAGCATGTCAAATTTAATTCTCTTGTGTTTTAAAATGACTTTATTGGCATGTGAGTAGATTTGAGTACTGGTATTCAGAATTAATTCAGTTACCTTTTAATATAAAGGCCAATTGTAAAAAGCTTTTCTGTAAACAATACTCATGAAATTACAGTTCATCACATATTCTGAAGAAAATGTTTTTTGTTAGAGTGTAGCTTTTAGGAAATCTTAATCTAGATTAGGGGAGAGTTTACTTCATGAAAACAAAATCCATTCTCAACACTACATAAAGGAACTTTTCACAAAATAATGTAACTTTTAAAGGGTATGCAGATTATTTAAAATTTTTGTCAAATTATTTCATTTTAGAGTTTATTTTGAAGTTGAACGAATGGTTTAAAAAACGAAGGAAGGAAACAAACCCCTGACAACTACATTGTTAGAATCAGGGTGAAGCCCAGAGGCCCAAAAACAGCTCCAGGTTGCCCTCTCTTGGTACCTGCCCCACTACAGCCCTCTGCAGTGAACACAACTCTGCAGGATGAGGGCTTCTAGGCTGCCCTAGCTTATCGCCTGATCCGTTCCTGCTCTCTAGAATCCTGAATTAAAAATAGGCTGGCCATCTGCTGGCAGATGAGACAACAGCTGAGCTATTTTTAGTTTCAAAGAATTTAGGATTGTTGCAGGGTTGGGCTTGAAGGTAGTATTGTTTGTCTCAAAGGGAGGGTGCAGTTGGGCGGGCCATATTCCAATCAGGCCTCTAAGTTTGAGAAGTTTCTTTGATGTTAGGGGCATGACTAGTTCAACTTCTGCTTCTAGCATCACATATCTATGAAGATGTCCTGCAAATGTTAGGATGAACGAGTTCAAGGATGGAAGCTGGCACGATACACAACAGGAGTGAGGGGTTTGAGAGGCAAGGGAGGCAGGTACAGGCAGAGATAAGAGTCGATTCCCCGCAGAGATGTGGGAGAATGGTGGAGAAAAAGGAATTGTTACGAAGTAATTTTTGCATCAGGCAGGGTGTGAATTTTTGTTGTTCATCATATTCTAAAGTGATCTTACTGATAAAATTTTCTTAGGAGTCTGTTACCTCTAATTATAGTCTTCCCCAGAAACGTAAATATAATATTTAGGCTAAAATTTTATAGAACTTGCTTCTTTCTGCTCCTCCAATCCCACCTTTATTTTAGTTAGTGATGATCCAAAAAAGGGATAAATGGGTGGAGGGGAAGTTATAGGAGTGCTTGCGGCCCTAGTTTTGTGCTACTTTGGTAATATTATTAATCTTTGTCACTCTCCAGTATTTATGGAAAAATGACTTACTCCCAAATAATATCCCGCAGACAGTGAACATTTTAATTGCAATTTAAATCAATTAGTAAGTCTACTTTTACATTTTCCTTGATCTCTAAAGTAAGAGGTGTTTTCAGTAAGCCAGCTGCCAGAATTTCTCACGTAGCTGGGAAAAAAAGTATAATGAACCGAGTGATGGAAAGGAAGCTTCTATTAAGTTTGAATTGAGAAAAAGTAAGTTTGGGTTACAGTGTATCTCTTTCCGTTGTGGAGATTTACGGTGCAAGTTTAACATAGTTAGGATCCTGAACTGTCCATTAAGAAAGAAACCTGTTCAGTTTTTGCGTAATGAAGCCTTGCCTAAATTTATTTAACCCTTTTCAGTGTCTCTGAACTCTGTTAGCGTCCCTAGGAAACACTGTTCCTTGTAATTTACTGTGGGAAACTGTTCAAGGGAAAGAAAGGCAGAATAGACAGAGCAACCCTAACCACTGATGGGGCTTCTCCAGAAGACGTCCTGTGTTTGGGAAAAGCAGGCGTCCTGTTGACAGTGTGTGAAGGAGAACAGTCAGAAATAAGGGGCAGTGGTATCGAGACCAGAGCACTGACTACTTGCTGGCTCTTTCTTTGCCATCCCATCTATGGCAGGCAACTGGTTGTCTCTCCTGATAATTCACTTGCAGAGAAACTTATTGGTAATTGTTTTTTCAAAGCAGAATAAAAATGTATTGTGAATGGCAAGTAATTTGGGGAAATATTTGTCCTACTCCTTATAAAACAGAGGAGGGGATATTTGAAAAAGGAAAATACGCGAATAAATATTGTTGCCACGCAAAATGAGGTCTATTCTTCATTCAGATATTTGTCAAACTGAACAGTGGGTGCCAGATACTGTTTCGGTGCTGGGTGTATAGCAGTGAACCAGACATGCTTTCATGGAACTGACTTTCTAGTGGGTTGAGGTTGACAGCAAAAAACAAATATACCGGGGGTGCTAAAAAAAAAATGTATACGTATTTTAAGAGATGTTAACACTTTGGTAAACGTTGCTCAAACAGTAGTTCACTGCAATCAGAAGTGTCTGGATGCTGATGGGAACCACTGTTAGCACCTCTTGTCATTGCAGAAGTCAAATGTCGCTTGTATTCATCTTTTGTTATCTGTATATGTTAATACAGTTTTGTCCTTTCTTAAAATGTGTATACATTTTCTTGGCGCCCTCTGTATATTGTCAGATTGTTGTCATCTGAAGAAATAGTTCCGGAGGTTAAAGGGAGAATGACCAGGAATGCAACTTTAGATCGATAGGTCAGGAAAGGTGTTTCTGTGAAGTGACATTTCCGCAGAGAAGTGACAGAAGAAAGAGATTTAGTTTTTCAGATACCTGGATGAAACAGAAATAGATGGAACAGCAAGACGGTGTGAGCTTGGTGCATTCCAGGATGAAAGGAGGCTTGTGTGGCTGGGGGCGAGTGAGAAGAGTGGTAGGAGATGAGGGCGACTTCAGAGTTTATTGTGTCTGTGATGGAAGCCACTGGGCGGGAGTGACACAGCAGGCTTACATTGGGCCAGAGATCGCAGTGATTTAGACTAGGCTGCTGGTGGTGGAGGGAGTGAGAATTGGTTACATTTGGAGTATATTTTAAAGGAGTCTGCAGGATTTGCTGGTGGATTGGTTGTGTGACAACAATTTTGTAGCCAGAGCTGTACAGCGTTGTTTGAGAGGACATTCGCCATGATGGGGAATACGGGAGAGAGATGAACGGTCTTTAGGAAATAAATTTCTATACTACAAATTTTCATCCAACCCATTACATGTATTTTAGAAATTTTTAATGATAGAATTTCCTGATAGGATATTTTCTACTGAGAATGCAGAAAATAATGTCAAATTAGAGTTGGCAGGGGTTTTTTCAGTGAGGTAGTTTCCTAAGAGAATTAACCTTTTACGGAGATTTAATTACACTACACAACTGGCCTGGTCCCTTGCTGAAATAGGATCTGTGCAGATGTAATTAGTAAGGGTCTCAAGATGAAATCATCTTGGATATAGGGTGGGTCCTACACCCACTGACTGGTGGGGTCCTCGTCAGTAGGGGAAGGAACACAGCCACACAAGGAGGCCGTGTGGAAACGGAGGCAGAGGTTGGCGTTACGCTGCCACAAGCCAAGGCGCTCCAGGAGTTTCCAGGAGCTGGGTTGAATCAAGGAAGGATTCTTCTATGGAGCCTTGAGAAGTGGTAGGATGCCCTCGTTGACACCTTTCATTCAGAGTCTGGCCTCCAGAGCTAGGAGAGAGTGAATTTCTGTTGTTTTAAGCCACCAAGTTTGTGGTAATTTGTTAAGGTTGCCCTAGGAAACTAATAAATAAAAAGTTCCCTTTTTTCCTGACTTTTCAGACTCAGTATGAGCTATCTGAGCTTACCTTTATAGAGTATATCATTTTGTTGGGCTTTGCTTTATTGTACCTCTTCATAAATACTGTATTTTTTACAAATTGAAGGTTTGTGGCAACCCTGTGTCACACGAGTTAATGGTGCCCAAAAGATTATGACTTGCTGAAGTCCCAGATAAAGGTTGGCATTTTCTAACAATACAGTATTTTTTAATGAAGGTGTGTACGTTGTTTTGTAGACATAATGCTATTGTACACTGGGAAACCCCAAAATTTGTGTGACTCAGTTTATTGAGATGGTCACTTTATGTTGTGATCTGGAACCAGACCCACAGTATGTATGAGGCGTGCCTGTACCTGTTTAAACAGTCAAATGCTGTCTTGGGCTGGTCTGTCTCATAAATTTAGAAAGCAGTTAATTCTAAAGTTTTAGGGTGCATGAGTCTCTTGAAAAACTTCTTTTGAAAAAAAAAGGAGTCCAGGGCCCAAGTATTCAAAAGTTTTGTGTTCTATATTTGACATTTTTGTTTTGCTTAGGTTTAGACTTAATATAATTACATGCATCTATGTAGACTATGTTATCTTCTTATTCAGGAAAGGTTGTGAAAAACAAATCTTTAAAATACTTCATATCACACAGTATTACCTCTGGCAGTATCTTTAGAAAACTCCATGGGGGACAGTGTTTTTCTCTCAACTTTGAATCAGGAAAGGTATGCAGTGAAACTTCACTTAATTGTCAGTAACCCTCATCTATCCAGAACCTTGCTAAGAAATGAAGTAATCAAAGTATAAGCTGACAAAGTAGATATACGAAGGCCAAGCACGCTATTCACGGAGTCCCTCTGCCTTTACTCAGTCTGTTTGCTTTTAATGATACATGAGTTCAATCAACTAGGCAGTTTTTTAAAATTTAAATCCTTTTTTCAAACCATTTCAAAAGTATAGTTGGGGGAAAGAAATCACCATGACACTCTTAACTAGAGATAACCATTGTTAAATGTGTAGCTCAACAAAGTTGTTTTTTTATCATTTACATACTATAATATCTGCCCATTTTAAATGTAATGATTTTTACTAAGTTCACTGAGGTGTGCAGCCATCACCGCAATGCAGGTGAGAACATTTCTATCAGCCGGTGAGATCCCTCGTGCCCATTTACAGTTAATCCCTTTTGCCAGCCCCAGCTCTTGTCATCCCGTGATCTACTTTATGTGTCTAGATTTGCCTTTTCTGGAAATTTCATATAAGTGCAATCATACATATGTGGTCTTTTGTGTTTGGCTTCTTTCAACATAATGTTTTTGAGGTTCATTCATGTTGCAGCATGTGTCAGCATTTCATTTTGTGTTGCTAAATAGTAGAATAGATGTACCACGTTTTGCTTATTTATTCACCAGTTGATGGACATTTGGGTTGAATGAATAATGCTGCTGTGGATATTTGTAAGTATTTGTGTAAATTTTTATTTCTTTCGTATAGATACCCAGGAGTGGAGTTGCTGGGTCATACGATAAATTTATGTTTAACTTTTTAAGAAACTAAATTGTTTTCTGAAGTGGCTGTACCATTTTATATTCCCACCAGCAGTGTATCAGGGTTTTTCTCGTACCTCTTTTCCAGGCAACATTTGTTGTCTGTTTTTATTTTAGCCAACTTGGTTGATACGAAGTGTGGTTTAATTGAGGCACTTAACTTTTTGAGTATTTATTCCTGACTCTATTCTACTCACAAACACATAACATGAATAGATACACTCTTCAAAAAATTGAGCTATTTAATTTCTAAGGCAGTAGTAGGAGGGAATAAGGTAGCTAACATTTATTGAGTGTTTGCTGGATACTGAGTTCTGTACCAATGAAATACTTTATTGGCTTTGTCTCAATTACTCCTTGAAACAGCTCTGTGTGCTTAGGTGCTGTTGTTATCTGCATTTTGTAAATGAAGAAACTGAGCTCCAGAGCTTGTGTTTGGCCGAGTTGGAATGTGAACACCTATTGGCTAAATGTGACCATTCTAACCTGCACCCTTCATCACAATACTGTTTGCAAATAACTAAGTACAAAAAGGGCAAGAAGGGCCTCCACAGAAAGAAAGGCACGTTAAGAGAAGAGAAAGGGTGAGACAACAAGGAAGCATCCAGCAGCACATACAGGAAAATACTTGGTACATTCCAGTGAATTTCAAGGGCGTTTATGTCCTGTGTGATCATAAAGGCATCCCTAAGTACATGATGCAAAAACGGTCGCTGTATTCTGTGTTCGGCCTAAGAAGTCAGGCAGATCCCTGCATGTTTTTCTGTGTCTTTCTAAGATTTTAAAATTTTAAAGTGAGGTTTTAAGAATTTAAGCCGCTTGAAAATTCAACTGGCCTGTGACTCTCCCAAGGATTCTGGGTAGGCTGACTTTTATTATACTTGAATTCCTAACCTTTTAAAAATACTTTCACTTGCTTTTTATTGTAATATTTTATAACATTTTCAAATCATTCTAAGAGTTGAAATAAAAACAGAATCTTAATAAAATGTCATCTTACAGGAAATTACAAATAAGACGGTTATCTGAAAATAACTAATTGTATACCTCGGCTTTTTGTCTAATATATAAATGTAATTATTGTGTAATTGTCATAGTTTCCAGTTGTATAGTCTTTCACCATTATTTCACATGTATTCTCTCTCTGTTGTCTTCCTACCTAGCATGTCAATAATTTTTAAATGTCATTTGTTTAAATGTTTCTGAGTTTGGGGAAATTTACATTTAAATTTTGCTGCACAGACTTTCATTTATTTTTTATTAATTCCTTCAAGATTCATTGAGTGTTTCTGTGTGCAGAATTACTTAAAATAAATGCTTTAAGATTGAGCGTGCTAGGTTAGAGTATGGTCATTTATGGCTTTTGTTCCTTAGGCAAAATTGCCATAAATATACCCTACCTGTGCTGAGTGCAGTGGACAGCACAATACGGGGGAAAACAACATGGTCATTTGCCTTCTTTAGATGTGTTGGTTTTGATCTGTTTTTATATAACCATTTTTTTCATGTCATTTGCAATTTTTTTCTGTTCTAAAAGTGAAAAACAAAAACACAAAAACTCTTCTTTATAGTTAAGATAGGTATACTTTTGTTTTCCATAAATTTTATTTGATTTTTTTATACTTTTTTAAGGATTTTGTTTCATCTGTTTTGTTGGGTCCTGATGCTTCTATTCCCTTATGTTAATTCTTACGTGATAATTGAGAGTGTTGAATGCAGTGACAAGCCAAAGCTTATGTGTAATTTCTAATGTGTGTGTATCTTTAGAAAAGAAAATGGAACCACGTGCATCTTCTAGTAATAGTGAAGAATAGAAATAAGGTGTAGCATGTTTGATAACCAGTTAATAATTAACAATTAATAGTTAATAATTAAGCTTTTAAAATGTATACCAATGTCCAAAATAAGTGTTTTACAATGATTAGAGATGGGAATTTTTATAGTGAGTACTAAGGCTGCGTCTGCAACTATTTTGCTAGAAGATACATGTACAAGAAATTAAACTTACATTACCAGAATGTATTTTTTTCTAAATACAGTGTTGACTCTGTGTGTTTGCATATATGAGATGAAAGTATTTTTATTCTCTCTGTTCCCACTCCCAATCCGCATCTCTGTGGCAATTGGAGAAAACTCTTGAGGGCATACTAGAAGGAAAGCTACTTTTGTTAGTAATTTGTATCATATGCTTCCCTTAAAAAGTCAATGAATCTGCCAAAGTATGCTATTAAACACTTGTTTGTGGTTATATCTTGATTGAGTTATTTTCCTTTTGAAATAAATATTTTTTCAATTCTTAATTTCCTTTTACGTTTCAAAAGGTACACTTGATTAAGTGATTACTATGCCAAAATCTGGTTTCCCTATAAAAAAGTTAGGTGTTTAAATCTTCAGCATTATAATTCTTAGGTTGGTTTTTCTTGGTTTGAATTAAAAATGTCATTAGGAAAGGTTAGTTTTTGTTGTTGTTTTATTACTAAGTTAAAATTATATTTATGAATATTTACTGAGCAGTTTTAAATTTTATATTAAATTGAATATCCCTTGCTTTTTTTGTTTAATGCTTCTCCAAATCGTTTCTACCAATTTGGTCTCATTGACGTTTTCTATCTTTAACATTTATTAACGTTATATAATCTTTCATTAATAGTAAATAGGGAGCTGTGTTTGATTTTGCTACTCATGCATGCCTAATGCTGTTCTGTGTAATTAAGATCTCTCTCACTAATTTACTTGACTAAAACTTCTTAATGTAAAGGTTTTGTTGATTCACTTAATTAAGGTCTCCAAATATTTTGTCTAGGATAGTCACTGTTAATAATTTGGCTTTCCAGGAGATGTGTAAGAAAATGAAAATATCTTGAGTTTGGAAATTAAATAAGAATGTTTGCTTTTTCTCAGTTTTCCCATGTTTATTTTAAAAAGTTTTGTTTTTATCCTGGACTTTTTATTTAAAACATTATCAGTGTTTTAGTTCCTTTTTTTTGGAACGACTCCTTTTATGTTCACTTCCTACCCAGCTCTCCTTATGTCCCTTCCTTCTTCCTTTTCAAACCCTCAGAGTCTCTATCAGCACTGATATGTGAAAACATTCTTGATTTATAAGGACATATTTTAAAGCATTGAGACAATTTAAAAATAATCAGAGGGTTACCTGTCATCTGGTTAACAACCCTTGATGTGACCTCCAAATGACCACTAAATGCAGAAATGGAAAATTCACTGGATTGTGGAAAACCAGATTGATGGCAGTCTGTCACTAGACCCAGGTGGGATGAGAAAGAAGAGCCAGGTATGGAGGACAAAAAACAAAGCTGCCTAACATGGATAATTCTTTATCCTAAACTCAAAACAAAAAATTTTGAAAACTTGAAATTACAAACAAAGCAATAATAAAAAACATATAGAAAAAAAACTTCTGCACTCAAAAACACCTGTGTATGCAAACTGCCATATTCCAGGAAGAAAACAACTATAAAGAGACTCTTAGAAGTCTTAGTCTAACAACATTATTTACAATTAAGGATTAAAAAAATCCCATATAGAGAAAACTAAGTTCCATAGAAGGAACTGTAAGAGTGTAAGACTGCAAGGAAAAGTTTCAGTCTCGGTAAACATAAGTAATAGGAATTTGCTGAAAATGATAAAACAGCAACTCTGCTAATGATAAACTCATACCTGTTTCCCCGAAAATAAGACCTAGCCAGACAATTAACTCTAATGCGTCTTTTGGAGCAAAAATGAAGAGAAGACCCGGTCTTAAGACCAGGACTTATAGTAAATAAGACCCAGTCTTATGTTCATTTTTGCTCCAAAAGATGCATTAGAGCTGATTGTCTAGGTCTTATTTTCGGGGAAACACGGTACTTTTTTATCTTTTTTGAAAAATCTGTCTTATCCTACCTCTCTTTCCGTCTTCTTTTCCTCTGGTTTCTTTCTCATTTCCCTGTCTATCTACTCCCTCTAGCTATTCCTTTCTCTCATTCCCTTTATTTCAAATTCTTCTAAAAATTGTTAGAAAATAATTAGACATGTGAAGATAAATATGTACAGTTTATTCATCGTTTTGTTCTTTATAATTGATAAAAGTTGAAAATAACTCGTCATCAACAGTATGGGATTGTTTAAATAAATAATGGTGTGTTTATAAAATGGAATACTATGAAACACTGAGTAGTGATTTGCCTGAAACAGATTTATTGATATGGGAAGACAACTGATTGGACCAAGCAGATTATTTAATCTTTTTCTTAGAGCAGATATGTATAGGTATACATAGAAAAAGTGTTGCAAATACAAGAAAATTTTGACAAATATATCGATTAACATATTTCATTGTTTTGTGGTAGAAGTACAATAAAATATTTATAAGGTTGTTAGAAGTCTGTTATTGAAGAGTCTATAGGCTTCCAAAGAACCTTTCTGTTATGCAAAATTAATACCTGTTTTCTTCCCCAAGCCTCTGGTATTTACATGTAGAGTAAAAGAGGGGAGAAAAATCCACAAAGATAAGTAGTGGGCTTTTTATTGAAGTAGAAAATAAAACCAAGAAAGGAGACTGCTGACATCAAAGATAGATGATTGAATAATAGTCCCATTTATTTACCAGTAAATCAGCCTAGTGGTGAACACAGGGACAATTTAAATGTCTTTAGGATTGCTTCAAGTCTACCTTAATTATCAATTAGAACTTGATTGTACTCGGGGCTTTATCACTCACTAGCGTGTGATAATAGGAAAGAAATTATTTTGTTGTTTCACATATGCTATCATGCCGTTTCTCACTTTGATTCCTCAAAATGGGGAGAGAATAACTAACTGGTCTCAACCAGGCTTTTAACTAGGAAATATTTACAATTTATGCTTCTGGTAATCTATCTAAATATAATATACAAATTAAAAAGGTTTCTTGAGAGGACCTCATTGATTGCTATATCTTCCAAAACACAAAGGAAGCCTTAGTTTTCACCTCACATAACCCTAAGCAAAGCAAAGTATATAGGTTTCAGAAGATCTCATTTCCATGTATGTGCCCATTGTGACGTTCTCAACACATTTAAAAGAGGTGTGAAAAAATGATCCAAGAGTACAGGTTTTCTTGATGTGTATAGAAAGTCTAGTGGTGTTAACTTGTGTAGACTTAGTTTGCAAATTCCTGGGTCTGCATCCTTTCTAGATTTTAAAACCGTCTTTTCAATTATGTAGAACCTGCGATTTAATCAACTATTTTCCTGGATATTTCACTTGAGCCACAAAATAATACTGTATGTTGTAGATGTTATTCTCATATTTCGTATTGATAAGAACTGGATTAGTACCTTTTTATTAACAGTGCCTTTCCTAGAACAAACATTTTTAATCTTGATAAAGTCCAATTAACTTTTTTGAATATATAATTGTTCCAACAACATTTGTTGTACAGATTATCCTTTCTCTATTCAATTGCCTTTGCACCTTTGTCAAAAATCAATTGGCTATATTTCTGTGGGTCTATATCTGGACTCTGTTCTGTTTATTGGTCTCTGTCTATCCTTTCTCCAAAACCACGTTGTTGTAATTATTGTAACTTTAAAGTCTTAAACTTGGATATTGTGTTTCTTCTCACTTTTTTATCAGAATGATTTTGTCTATTCTAAGTTACATTGCTCTTTCTTGTACATTTTTGAATTATCTTAAACCTATATACAGAAAATTCTGCTGGACTTGTGATTGGCAGCAGGTTACATCTGTAGATCAGTTTGGGGAGAATTGACATCTTTACTGTTCTGAGTCTTCCAGTCCATGAACATGATATTTCTCTCCCGTTTTTTAGTTCCTCTTTGATTTCTTTCAGTTTAAATCCTGTGCATGTTTTGTTATGCTTATACTTAAGAATTTCATTTTGGGGGGAGCTATTATAAATAGGCTTGTTTTTTAAGTTTTGGTTTCCAGTTGTTCACTGCTACTATATAGAAATTTTTTATTTTTGAGCTACAATTTCTCATGGCTTAAAACCTTGCTGACTGCATTTTTGAGTTCTAAGAGTTTTTCTAGATTTCTTGGGATATTTTTACTTAGACAGTCATACCGTCTGTGAATAAGTACAGTTTTATTTCTTCCTTTCCAATCTGCATGCCTTTTATTTCTTTCTCTTGCCTGTTGTACTGACTGGGACATTCAGTACAAAGTTGAATAGAACTGGTGAGAAATGGGAAAAGCATTCAGTTTTTCACCATTATGTTTGGTGTTAGCTGTACGTTTTCTGTAGCTCCTCTTAAAAGTTAAGGAAGCTCCTTTCTATTGCCTAGTTGCTGTGAGGTTTTGGGTTTTTTTCCTCCTATTTTTATGATGAATGGATGTTGAATTTTGTCAGATGCATTTTTTGCATCAATGAATATGATCGTGCGATTTATCTTCTTTAGTTTGCTTACATGGTGGATTACATTGGTTGATGTTTTTGAATATTGAATTAGCCTTGGATCCTTGGAACAAATCCCAGGTTGTCATGGTATATGACTTGTTATAGATGGCTGGATTCTATTTGCGAATATTTTGTTGAGGATTTTTACATTTGTAATCATGAGTGGTATTCATCTGTATATTCTTTATCTGTGTTGTCTTGGGCCGTGCAATGCAATTGTGGCACTAACTACCCAGGGTCAGTTCACATTTGACAGGTTAAGGGCATAGTCAGTCCTCCGTGAAACTGTCTTTGTTTACAGACACCAAACCTAAGTTTCCAGGCCACCCGCACTTCTAACCAACTGCTAAAATTCAGGGTTCTTGCTACCTGCTCAGGTTTGCTAGAACACCTCAAAGAACTCAGGCAAGTGCGATACTTAGAATTACAGTTTTATTACAAAGGATGCAAATGAGGACCATCTAAGAGACCCGTAGGGCAAGGTCAAGGAGAGCCCAAATGCAGAGCTTTCCTGTCCTAGGATGTGTCACTCTCCTGGCAGATCAGCGTGTATCACCAACAGGTAAGCTCATCCCAGCTCCAGGGGTCCATGTCCAGAGTTTTTGTTGGGGTTTCTTGGCATAGGCTGACTGATTGATTCATTGGCCACGTGACTGAACCCAGTCCGCACCCCCCGCCCCTCTCTGGAGATCAGGCCGAGATCCTGTGGCTCAAAGCTACACAGTTGGTCTTTCTGGCCTGGCTGCGCCTGTATTGAAACTGCCCTAGAGACTCAGCATCAATGACAAAGACACTCCTGTGACTGAGGAAGTTCCAGGGTCCGGAGGCTCCAGCCCAGGACCAGGGACACAGAGCAGCCAAATGCTTAATTAAACAAAAGTCCATTTTTATAATCAGGATAATATTGGCCTCATAAAATGATTTGAAAAGTGTTGTATCCTCTTCCATATTTTGAAGGGCATTGTATACAATGGGTGTTAATTTTTCTATAAATGTTTGGTAGAATCCTTCAGTGAAATCATCTGGCCCTGGAGATTTCATTTTTGCTTGTTTTAAAATTAGGAATTCAGTGTCTCGAATAGTTGCAGAACTGTTCAAATTATCTATTTCATATTGGGCAAATTGTGGTAGTTGGTACCTTTTGGAGGCCTTGGTCCATTTCATCTCAGTTGTCAAATTTATGTGTGTGTAGAGCTGTTTATACTAGTCCCTTTTAATGTCTGGTGTTTTAATACCCTGTTTTATTTCAGATATTGGTAATTTGTGTCTTTCCTTTGTCTTCTTTATCGATCTTGTTAGAGGTTTGCCAATTTTTAAAATATTTTTCAAAGAACCAGCTATTTTTCATTCATTTTTTCTATTTTTCTGTTCTTAATTTCATTGATTTCTTCTCATGGCTTTATTATTTCTTCTTAGGTTAATGCTGTTCTTTTCCTGCTTTCTTCGGGGGGGCTTAGATTTGAGAATTTTCATTTCTTTTAAAAAATAATATTCTGAAACTGATTAGTGAGAACATTTAAGTTCTACTCTCTCAGCAAATTTCAGTTACACAGTACAGTGTTATCAGCAGTAGTCACCACAGTATATATTAGCTCCTTACACTTGATTCATTTTATAACTGAAAGTTTGTACCCTTTTACCAACCTTCCCTTATTTCCCTCACTCCCCAGCCCCTGGCAGCCACCATTCTGTCTCTATTCCTCCGAGTTCAGTTTTTTTGTAGAATCCACATACAAGTATAAGTGATAACATGCGGTATTTGTCTTTCTCTGTCTGCCTTATTTCACTTAGCATAATGCCCTCTAGGTTCAGGCGTGTTGTCAACAAGGCTAAGAAATGTGTGTGTGTGTACACGTGTACGTGTGTGTACGTGTGTATGCACACCACATCTTTATTCATCTGTTGACAGGCACTTAGGTTGTTTGCGGATCTTGGCTGTTGTGAATAATATGAACATAGGAGCATAGCTGTCTCTCTGAGATAATGATTTCATTTCCTTTGGTTATATACCCAGAAGTGGAATTGCTGGATCATATGTGGTAGTTCTGTTTTTAATTTGTTGAGGAATCTCTATACTGTTTTCCATGGTGGCCGTACCATCAGCAGTGTCCTTGTTCTGTGCCGTTGTGGCTGGAGAAAACACTCTATATGATTTCAGTTCTTTTACATTTCTTGAAGTTTATTGGTGAATATTCATGGGCATTCGAAAAGAAGGTGTGGTCTTCCGTTGAATGGAGTGTTCTGTAAATTTAAATCCTGTTGATTGATGGTGTGCAGTTCTGTATCTTTGGTGATATTTTTGTCTAATAATTCTATTGTTGTGAGAGGGGTGTTGAAGTCTTCAACTGTCATTGTAAATTGGTCTGTTTTTTTCCTTTTAGTTCTATCCGTTTGTTTCATGTGTTCGGAAGCTCTTTTGTTTATTGCATACACATATAGGACTGCTATGTGTTCTTGGTGTAGTGACACTTTCATCGTTTTGTTTTTGGTCATTTTCTTTGTTCTTTATCTCGTAGTGATATAGCCATTTATGCTTTCTTTTGATTAATGTTTATGTGGTACATCTTTTTCCATTTGTTTTCTTCCAACCTACCTATATCGTATTTGAAGTTAATGTCGTGTAGATAGCACATTGTTGGTTCATAGTTTTTGAATTTGGTCTGCTTAACTCTGTGTTTAATTGTTACGTTTAGGCCTTATACATTTAATGTAATATTGATATATTAGAACTCAATTCTGCCATTTTAGTTTTGTTTTCTGTTATTCCTTGTATTTTGCTTTCCTGTGTATTCCTTTTCCTGCCTTTATGTGGGTTACTTGAACAATTTTTTAGAATTCATTTTGGTTTTTCTGTAGAGTTTTAAGTGTATCTCTATATTTGATTTCGAAGTGGTTGTGCTAGGTATTACGTTATACATACATAACTTGTCAGAGTACACTGATATCATTATTTTACCAGTTTGAGCAGCCTGTAGACACCTTAGCTAGCTCCATTTAGGTCCCTTTACATTTTTATAGTATTTTAATTTTAAATATTTCTTCTGCATACATTAGGAACCACATAAGACAGTGTTTTATTTTTACTTCAAATGTCTAACATAATTTAGAAGACCCAAGAGGAGAAAGGAGAGTGTTTGTTACATTTTCCCATATTTTTATACTTGCCATTCTTCGTTCTTGCTGTTTCAAATTTTCGTCTTTACCATTTCCTTTCATTTTGAAGAGCTTTTAGGGTAGACCTAATGGTGATGATTTTTTTTTCCCTGAGGAGGTTTTGATTTTACCCTTTAAGATATTTCACTGTTGGCCTCCGTAATTTCTAATGAGAAATCCACTGTCGTTTGAATCATTGTTCCTCTTGTAGATAATATGTCATTTTCCTACCTGCTTTCAATATTTTTTGTCTTTACTTTCTGAAGTTTGATTATTATGTGTCCTGGCATGTATTTCTTTAGACTCATATTCTGTCTGAGTTTGCTCAGCTTTTTGAATCTGTAGGTTTGTGTGTTTTGCCCAATTTGGGAAGTGTTCAGCCGTTCAGTCTTCATACACTCTTTCAGCCCCGTACTCTTTTTCCTCTTTTTCTGAGACTCTGTTGATATGAATAATGCATCTTTCATTATTGGTACTAAGTCCCTGGGGTTCTGTTCATTTTTTTCAGTATCTTTTCTACCTGTGATTCAGATTGGTTAATTTTTATTGCTCTGCCTCAAGCTCACTGATTTCCTTCCTCCATCGTATTTATTCTGCTGTTAAGTCCATCCGGTGACTTTTAATTTTGTGCAGAGTATTTTTCAGTTCTAACATTTCCATTTCCTTTTTCTTTTTAGCTTCTGTTTCTTTGCTGACTTTCTGTGTATTTTTTAAATTTGTTTCAAGTTTCACTGAAGCATTTGTTTTTAAATGATGGCTACTTTAAAATCCTTGTTAGAGAATTCTAATATCTGTGTCAGCTTGCGGTTGGCGTCTGTTGATTCTCTTTGCTCATTGAAGTTGAGATTTTTCTGGTACTTGGTATGATTTCCAGTTGTACCTTGGCTATTTTGGTGTTATATTGTGAGATTCTAAATCCTACTTAATATTCACTGTGCAAACAGTCTCTGTTGAGGTCTAGTGCACAGGTCCAGGCGGGGGGAGATATTCAGCTCCTTGCTGGGCCCTGATGACGCCAGCGTAGGTGAGAGCAAAGGGTGGACTCGAACAGTGTAATTGCTGCTGGGCTGGGGCGAAGTTCAGTTCCTCCTCAGTGGGCCCTGCTGCCACTACCCTGTGGGGAGAGAAGACGGCTTCTTACCGCCTTCCACCGCTGCATTCTTCCTCTCTGATGCCGCTCGCTCGGGGCTGGAAGTTGAACTGCCCATCCAGCCTCACTGACAGCACCCCACTGGGGAAAGCTCAGGGTCTCACTGCCACCAGAGGGAACCCTAAGTCCAGCTCCTCCCCCTCAGCCCCACTGACACAGCGAGTGCAAGTTTTCTTTAGTCTTTGGCTAGAGTAGGGCAGATACTATTTTTTAAAAGTTTCCTGTTGGCTGCTGGTTTCCTTGTCCTTCGGCTAGAGGGAGCTAGCTTTTCTTGAGGCGTTTTTGTCTGTGCCTGTTGGTGGGTTACCAGAGCAGGCTTTTCCAAGTGTCATCCAGGATTGTAGGAGGCACAAAGAAAACCCAGAGAATCCATCACGGTTATTCCTCAAAGCCTATGGTCCCACCATTCATTCTTTCTTTGTTTATCGTATTAATAATTGTATTGGGCACACTCTGGGGTTTTTTAGTTATAAGAGGGAGGACTTGTGAGGAATGGGGCTTGCTCCATATTGGCCAAAACAAATTTGTCTTTTTTATTTTCTTTTTAATGGTGGTAAATTACGCATAAATTTTTTTATCTTGGCTATTTTTAAGTGTGCAGTTCAGTGGTGTTAAAGTGTGTTCATATTGTTGTGCAGCCAATCTCCAGAATTCTTTTCATCTTGCAAAATTAAAACGCATTAGCCATTAAATAAATCTCTGTACTTTCCTCTCCCCCCACCCCTGCACCTGGCAACCACCATTCATTCTATTTTCCGTCTCTATCATTTTGATTACTCCAGGGGCTTCTTAAAAGTAGAATCATACAGTATTTGAATTTTTGTGATTGGTTTATTTTACTTAGCATAATGCCTTCAGGGTTCATCTTTGTTGTGGTGTATGTCAGAATTTCCTTCCTTTATAAGGCTCAATAATAGTCCATTGTGTGTGTGTGTGTGTGTGTGTGTACATTTTGTTTATCTGGTCATCTGTCAATGGAAACTTGGGTTGCTTCTGCCTTTTGGCTCTTGTGAGTAATGCTGCTGTGAACATGGGTGTACAGATATCTCCAAGACGCTTTTAATTCTTTTGTGTATATACTCAGAAGTAGAGTTACTGGATCATATTATATTTTTAATTGTTTGAGGGACTGTCATAGTGTTTTCAGTAGCAGTTGCATAATTTTCATTCCCACAAACAGTACACAAGAGTTTCAATTTCTCCATATCCTTGCCCACACTTGTTACTTTTTGGTTTTTTTGATACTGTAGTAGCCATCCTGATGCTGTAGTAGCCATCCTGGCAGCCATGAAGTGGTATCTCAGTGTGGCTTTGATTTGCATTTCCCTAATAGTCAGTTATGTTGAACACCTTTTCATGTGCTTGTTGGCCATTTGTCTGTCTTTGGAGAAATGTCTATTCAAGTTCTTTGCCCATTTTCATATCAGGCTGTGTTTGTTGACTTCTAGGCATTCTTTATTTTTTCTGGGTATTAACCCCTTATCAGGTATGTGATTTGCAAATATTTTCTCCTATTCCTTAGATTGCCTTTTCATTCTGTTGATTGTCTTTTGATGCACAGATTTTAATTTTGATAATTTTCTTTTTACTTTTGTTTCCTTTGCTTTTGGTGTCATATCCAAGAAAGCATTGCCAAATCCAATGTCTTGAAGATTTTCCTCTGTTCTAAGAGTCCTAATAAACACATGAAATTCTAAACATTTGAGTTCTTAGGTTATTAGACCTTTCTTTTTTTAACTTTGGTGACCTCCTAAGGCTTTCTGCAGTATTGCACATACATTTTACTTTTCTTACTTATGCTTCTATTTTATAGAAGTTACATTACTGTTTAAATTGTCTGTGACGCCATGCGTGTTGTTTAAAAAGCAAAAAGAACAAGTAGTCTTAGAGAGAAGGACCAACATTCTCTGTTTTCCTCATGCTGTTCCTATAGATGCCACAATAGCAGAAAAAGCCCTGACAGGCAGTCAGGTTTTTATTCTAATCCTGATTTTGCCATATATTGGATCTGAGACAAGGAAGTTAATGAATCTCTTTGGGTCTCTTTTCTTCATCTGTAATGTCTACTTATGTAATAGGGTTACTATAGGATTAAATGGGAAAGTATATGTAGTCAATAAATGTTAGTTTTCATCCCCTACGTTAGGGTTGGCAAGAGATGCATATACACCTTACGTAGAAAACTGTAGATATCTGTATAATAAGACAGTTCCTTAAGTTATTTGGTTTTTCAAAGAAAAGGTGTATTTGCAAAGGAAAGTATCGAGCTGAACACTTGTAACTTGTACACTTTCCAGCATGTATGTTATACTTTAATGAAAAGTTTACACTAAAAATGTGCATAGGGAAAAATATACATTATAATATTAACTGGAGTTATTTCTGTATGATGGGATTATGGTTAGTGTTTTTTTTTTCTTTATACATTTCTGCATTTTTCTAAAGTGATCATGCATTACTTTTATAATTTTTAAAAGAAATTTAAAAGCTGATTTAATACTGAAATATTTATTAATTAAATTTTGGCCAAGAATTGCTTTAACTGAATTCCTTGGGAAAGGGGAGCGTGAAGTGATGAGGGTACAGGTGGAATAAGATAATTGTTTAAGGTGGAGGGACATGGGACTTGTTATATTATTCATTCTCTAGTGTTGAAAATGTTTGGAATTCTTCATAATAAAAAGCTTTTAAAAGCTCTTAGAAGAGTGCACTGTGCAATCGGAGACTTAGTGAGGACCCAAGTACACGATGACTTTTTTCTGAAGGGAATAATTTTTGGAGAATAAAAATTTGTCTCCTGATCCTGGAGCATACGTAGTATTTCACAGTTATGGGAGCTTTTTGTTTTTCTTTCTGTGCTTACAGGCTCGTACATTTCAGCGGAGCTATTCAGTTATAGAATATGCATGACATGTCATTTGCCCCCTACTGTCTGTTAAAGTTCCCTCATTCCAATCAGGTATATGTCTTTTTTGGTTTTAATATAACTTTACCGACATATTTTACGTATCGTATAATTCACCCATTTCAAGTGTACAACTCAGTGGTTTTTTTTAGTAAATTTACTGAGTTGTGCAACCATAACTAAAAATCAATTTTAGAAGAGTTTCATCACTTTTCATAAAATCGCTCATGTCCGTTCATCACATTCCCACCCCGGGCAACTGCTTATCTACTTTGTCTTTATAGATTGGCCTTTTCAGGGCATTTCATGTGAATTGAATCATAGCGTATACAGTCCTTTGTGTATGATCTTTTTCTTAGCATGCTGTTTTTGAGTTTTATCCATGTTGTAGCATGCATCAGTATTTCATCTCTTTTTGTTTCTGAATAGCATTCTATTGTGTGGAATTGATGTTGTATTTATCTGTTCATCCATTGGTGGACATTTAGGTTGTTTCCAATTTGTGGTGATTATGAATAATGGTTTCAGCATTCACATGCTGTTGGGCTTTGTGTGGATGTATGTTTTTTGTTGTTGTTGTTTTTGGATCCGTACCAAAGAGTGCAATTTCTGGGTTATATGACAAATTTATGTGTAACTTTTTAAGAATCTGCCAGCTGTATTCCAAAGTGGCTGCATCATTTAACTTCCTTCTAGCAAATGTATGAGGGTTCCCATTTCTCTGTCCTCACCAACATTTGCTATTGTTTATCTCTAGAATGTAGAATAGCTGTTTTAATGCTGTGAAGTGGCATCTCAGTGTGGCTTTAATTTGCATTTCTAGACTAATGATGTTGAGCATCTCGTCATGTGCATCTTGTTTGGTAAAATGTCTGTTCGAATCTTTTGCCCGTGTTTTTGATTGGGTTGTTTATCATTTCATTTATTGAGGCGTATGTATCTTTACTGATAGCACCTCATGTACATTCAGCTCTACTCTCTACTGTTTGTCTTTCCTTTATTTTTCAGTACCTTGTACTAACCTAAATTCTTTTTGTCCTTCAATGTTTAGCTCAAATGCCACCTTCTTTGCGTGGCTTTCCTGATTATGCATTACTTACTACACTTCCTATTTTCTTGATCTCTTATACTAATTATATTTTGTTCTTTGAGATTTAGTGCTTAATTGTCTTAAAAAATAGAGAGATCTTGACAATGGTGGACTTAAAATTTGCAGTTTGGACTGTTGAGTTTCTGATATGAATATAGTAATTTATAATTTTTATGAGGCATGAATCAGGTGTGTACTACTTTTCAAGGTGGGTCTGAGGAAGTGAGTCATTTAGCTAACAATTGAGGTTAGCCACTGCTGAGGAACATGGCAGCTTTGTTTTCTCCTTGTGAGGCACATTATTTGTTATAGATGTATTTATGAACTTGAGATTTTTTGCTAAGGTCTGAAGACTATCCTTGATCAATACCAGGGGCCTGAAAATATCTTGGATTTTTAAAATTGCTTTCATGTATAACTTAGGTCCTCTATTTTATGATAATTTATTCATTCAATAGTCATTTATAGACTGTCCACTATCAGTATGGTAATGCAGCTTTAATAATATAGGTCACACAGTTAGTACTAGGACCAATCTTCATGTGTCACTGAGCTGTCCAGGTCGGTTTTCTCATGTATACTAATCAGAGCAATGATGGCATTGATCGCAAAGTTGCTGGAGGATCTAATAACATATTTTAAAGCACCTGCAGTAGAACTTGGCACTTGGCACCTGCTCAGCAGCTATTAGGTGTTACTATGTGCAACTTGCACTACTGAAGTGTATAGCAGAGGACCTAACCTAGACTCTGTGTGTGTGTGTGTGTGTGTGTGTGTGTGTGTAGGAGAGAGAGGTGGAAGGCACGAATTCTGTATGTCTGTATTTCTCTGTTTTACCTCACGGGAAATGACGGTTGAGGGAATAGAGATTGAGGAACTCTGGATCAAAACTTTAACGGAAATGTAGAATTAAATTTCTGCAATGAAACCATTCTTTTGGAAAACAGAGCTATATTAGAAGCCCAACAATATTCACATGTATGAATTATTTGTTTTATCATGCATTCAGAAATTGCTCTACAAGTGTCTCAGTATGAAAGTTTGTGCAGTTAGGATATACAAAAATAGGTTGTCAAACTCTGGAATGTATTTTGGAAGGGCAGAATAAAGTATTGGCCGTTCTACCTTAGTATTGCCACTTTATGGCAAAGTGCCCAGCCACACCAAGAGGTGGACTTGGTGGTCCTTCTGAAGATGAAAATTGTGAGTGTGTGAGTTAGTGTGTTTAATACATTTTGACATACAATTTTGAGAAATGCAGATTTAGTATTTTCATATTTGTTTGTGATGGTTCAAACCTTGATTTAAAAATCATTCTTTCACTGTCAGTAGTTTAACCACTTGGTGTGATGGGCTATAAAAAATTTTGGGATGGAGGGAGAACTGACTCTGGGTGGTGAACACACAATGGGATTTATAGATGATGTAATACAGAATTGTACACCTGAAATCTATGTAATTTTACTAACAATTGTCACCCCAATAAATTTAATAAAAAAAAAAAATTTTGGTGTTAAAAAGGTTTGGTGTTTAACTCAATGTTCAATGCTGCATCAGTTTTTAATTCTTATCATACTTTTTTAATAAAAATATGTAAATATGTATAAAATTTTGCTGGTCTATACTAAGATTCTTTAGAAAGATAATTTCATTGTGTATATACCTTTGATAAAATACCATAAAGGTACTATTACATAAGATGTGTTTGCATTTGTGACTGCTACAAGCATAAATTATTTATAGACTAGATACATTATTGGAAAATTTCCTGTAGTGTAGATATCATTTTCCCTTCCTTTTCACTTTAAAATCAGCTTTTTAAATATAGGGATAAATAAACTGCAAGATATAAAAATCTCAGTAAAAAAAATGTAGAAAAATTTTAAAAGTAATATTTTAAAGGAACATTGAAATTTGAAAGTAATATTTGTAGATTTTAAAATAATAGATAAATGGGTCCTAGCCTTTAATGCTGAACCAAACATAAAAATATTCATTAGGATCTTTATTGCCTGTTTGCTGAGTTTTTAAATTTAATTTCTCAAAATCGTTAAAACGTACACATAGTATGAAATTCAAAAAGTGCAGAGAGATATATAAAGGATGACAAATAAGTTTTCCCCTTACCTAGTCACTTGTTTTTTCCCCCTTAGGCAAACACTTACTGTTTCTAGCAAATTCTTTCAGAGAGGGTTCATGCACTTACATAGGCATATGTTTTGCTTTAAAAATTTCCCCATGTGTCTACTTTAAATGGAGGCTTTGACCGGACCTCTATCCCAAATCTTTTAATACCCCAACTTTTAGCTGTTTGTTCGTAAAGGCTATTACTTGTAATTGGAAAGAGCTATACTTTTATGAAATGTTCTCATAAAATCAAGTTTGGGTGGTCCCTTGTTGGGTATTTATATTGCTTGTACTGTTTCGTATTTAAGATTTTCTCAAAAAAGAAAAATTAAACCCAGCCCCAGATGAAGCACTTTCACACTTCTTTGATGCTCCGAATATTTTTAAGAGACAGACAACTAGACACTATCATCCCCATTTGAAAAATCTGTAAACTGAGTTTTAGAAAGGTCATAGCATGGCAAAGCTGGGGTTTGACTCAGTCTTTTGCGGCCTTCAGCCCATTTCTCTGCCCTGTATTGCTGGTGCATCCAAACCTGAAACAGAAGCAGCACCCTGACTGACAGTGTGGTCGTCTGCTGTGGTCGTCTGCCCGTGACTCCATGGCTGCGCTGCTCTGTGGCTTCTACTGAGCAGAATCCCTGAAGGTCTGATTGTTTATTGCCCAGTGGGAGTGTTAGCACTTATAACACTAACTCTGCGCTTGTTGATTTTTACTGTAGTTGCTGTAAGTTGTTGGTAGTGAATAGTCACTGCATTCTTTTTTATCTAAATATTAAGTTCCATTAAAGGATTGTTTTCATAATTCATGATTTCTCTAAATGCTTATTTTCACTTAGTTTTCTGTAAATTTGGTTTGCCTATATTTATCACTTTAGTGTCATTAGGCAGGCACTTGGTCTGAATTCTATTGAGGTTTTTATTTTGTATTTTATTTAAAAGATACATAAAGTCTGGAAGAGAAAATTAATGACTTGAAATATTTACTAGAACTTAATATTTCTAGTTTTGGTTTTCAAACCAGCAGGATTCCTTCTATTTTTTAATAGGCAGTACAGTGGTTTTTTTTTTTGTTAGAATTTTTATGAGTGCGCGGGGAAGCTAATTACAAATATTCTAAAATTAATATCTTAAATTAATAAGTCATTGACATTCAGCCATTGGATTTAGGCTTGTTTCTTATCAGTCACACGTAATCATTTCTTACCTCCTTGGTCATCTTGGGTAAATCACTTCACGTGATTTATGTAGATGTATGTAAAACTGCTTTGTAAATTGTAAAATGTTACACAAATATGATATATTTTTGTTTATTAGACTTGTTTCTATTCAAGTGATTTTGGTGAGCTACTCAACAATTTTCATCATTTTAGAAAATATTTGTCAAGGACCTCAATATCGTTGATATACCAAATATTCAAGAAACAGTTTCAGTCCATTGGAATTTTTTATTCCTAGTTTTAAGTTACTTATGGGAAAATTACTTAAATGCATTAGAGAACTTAAATTACATGTAATCTTTGGCCAGAGATCAAGGTCTAAGTTAAAAAGTGGTTCAGTGCCTTTCTGTTACAAGTAATTAAAAATTTTTTTAAATGTAAAATTAAATTTGGAAATTCTAGATTTGAGTTATTTGTAAGCTGTCTATGGTTCATATGTCTAGTTTTCATTTGGATACAGTCATTCCCTATTAGTTGGCTTTTACTGTTTTACTGTAGAAACATCTTTTCACCTTTATTCTGAAAGTTTGAGTGACAGACCATTGAGAGCAGTAATGACAGAATGATTGCGGTCAGAAGTTTGCACTGCTTTTTGACACGTCCTCTAGAACCATATTATCAAATGGGGATCTGTTGGCTTTGCGGGGGCAGGAATATTGGCTTTTGAATGAAAATCTAGTTTTTCCCCTTTCATCTTTCAGAAATTAGCCATACCAATCTATGACAAGAAAACATTTATTTGAAATTCGGCAGGAAAATTGGTCATCTATAGGACCGCTCAGCAACTTCCATCACACATGCTTGTGGTTTTATTTATTTATTGGCTTAGTAAAAAAAATAATCACTATTTTTGCCAATAATTTTGAAAGTAATGGATTCTACTAAAAGTGCATATAAAGTACATTTACCTCAGAGAAAATGTCCCTAGTTTAGTTTATGGGCTTGTTTCCTTTTAGAGAATACTGGAAAGTAAAATAGTTTAGCTTAGGGGAAAAATGGTTACAAATACATAATAAAATTTCTAAACATAAAATAATACTAAGTATTGTGTCAGTAACTGTGACAGTTGTCACTGTAAACTATGGAGATAAGTAAAACCTTATAGTATATAAATATTCATTTAACTTTCACCTTAGTGTTGAATCACATGTTACTGTGCATTTCACCTTTTCCAACATTTTTAAAGTTTTTAAGAATATCAGAACTTAGGTACTTTTATCAACTCTCAATCATTTTAGTACCTGGGGACAGTCATTAATTCGTTAGTGAATATTCCGTATACAATTAACTTGATCCCAGCTGAATATTCGTGCCCATTGCATCTTTTGCTTCCATAAAATAAGAGAGGGGAGGTGGAGGCAGTGACAGTGGCAGCATAAGGAAGAGTTACATCTTTTTTGGGTATTTTTCTGGGCACTAAAAAGTAACTTAAAGTGGTATTTTGTTTTACATTACTTTCTATCTCAATAGAAATCAATTGTTATATATGATTTAGTCATAATTTTGCAGACTAATTCTGTAGAGGACCTCCAGATTTTGAGGCTAAGTACGTTACAAGGTGGTTGGTGGGGCGACAAGTCATAGCTGCATTTTATCAAGTACTATACCTCTTACGCATCTGGTTTCCTTACCCAGATGCTCAAAATACATGAGAACTTTCCATGTTCCTGCAGTGCTTTGTGTTTCTCAGTTAGCTCTCTCTCCCATTTGTTACGCCAGGGAGTTATTTCAAACCCCAATCTCCTCAAGCCTCCTGAACTCTTTCTGTTGCAGTTTGCCTACTGCTGTATAATAAACCACCTAAGAGTTAGTGGTGTAACACAGGGACCATTTTATTTGGCTCACAGACTCTCTGTATGTAAGGAATTCGGCTGGGCCGAGTTGCTGCTCCAGTGTCTGGGGCCTCAGCTGGGAAGACTCACAAAGCTGGGGGGCGGGGGGGGGGAACGTGAAGGGCTGGGAACGGAATCCCCTCTGGAGGTTCTTCACTCATGTCTGGCGCCTGGGCTGTGAGGACTGGACAGCGGGCTCAGCTGGGATTGTTGGCTGAACCACTTCCGTGTGACCTCTGTGGGCTTGGGCTTCCCACATCGGGCCGTTGGGTTCCAAGAGTGGGCGTCTGGAGACCCGGCATTCCAAGAGAATTAGGCAGGGGCTCCTTGGCTTTTTCTGACCTGATCTTGGCAGTTGTCCACTGTCACTTCCACTGCATTCTGTCGGTTATAATGAATCTCTGAGGACAGCCCAGATTCAAAGAGAGGGGAATTAGATGCTATCTCTTGGTGGAGTTGTGGCAAGGGCATGTGGAACAGGAAATAACATAGTGACCAGTGTGGACAACACAGCCTGCCACACTATCCCAATCTTCAAATTTATATGTTTTAGTGCCTGCTGGATATTGCCACTTGAATATTCCAGTCCCTTACAATAAAGTATGACTAAGCTTACCTCCTCTTCACACCTGCCTTTTCCCCCCTACCCCCCATTGCCCAGTGAGAAAACTGCATTTTCTGTCTAAACTCTATTACCCAGTTCTGCAAGCTAGATCTTCTCTTCTTGCTAACACCCTCCTCTTCCCCTAGATAAATGAGAATTTTCATTCTTTTTCCTCCCAGATGTCCATGGAATTTACATTTACAAACCCTATTGTCATAGCTTTAGTTTACGACATTATCTCTTCCTTAGATTACTGTAACATTCTATTTAACTCCTGTATTTTCATTTAATCCTTATCTGTATGAAATGTGATTCTAAAGTTACATGACTGGATTTGAAAATGTAAACCTAAGCAGAATATATACATCCAAACGAATGTTAATTTTTCAAAGTAATCCCTTACATTTATGCAATATTTTATAAATGTTTAAAATTCACGTGTATAGTCATAGTTGATCTAAATCACTGTTCTTCAGTGGTCCTATATCATCTTTATCGTTTGGGTTACAAGCTTCTTTGAGACTTCATTGAGAGATGACTTTTTCTAGAACAGTGCTTGCACACGCAGTGTGAGATGGTTCACAGAAGCTCTGAAGTTAAGAACTTTTTTAGTCACATACCATTCTTCATACTTGGCTCTAAGCCACTTGTGATTAATTGGTGGTTAGAATCTGATTCCCTTTCTAGAGATTTTTTCCTTCTTTGAGATTCATTTAAAAGAAGAAAGTGGTCAAGAAAGAACTGCAAACAATGAATTCCACAAATATTTTGAATACTTCCACATTATGATAATTTATTGATATATATAGCCTCCCGTACTTACCATTTTAGAGAAGATAACACTTTGGATGTGTAAATTCTAATGTGTTTATTAGAAACTCTTCATTTGACTTCAAGGTCTCTCCTTAAGATTTCCGATTAGTTTGCATTGAGTAAATGCTGCTGCTCTGCAGACTATGCTATAATATAAAACGAAATGATGTCATGAGAGATGGATAAATCATTTGTAGGCATAGATAGCAGGATTTGTTGAATTATATAAATACTATTTTGAAGTTTATATTTGTACTGTAGTCGGGGAAAAGACAGCTGCTGAGTAAGTTGATGGTAAAAATAATGAAAGGGAATATTTCATGTACTTAGGAAATCAGATAAGTTACCTGTAATCAGTTATTTTTCAAATAAATCACTCTTTCGTGTTCATTAAACAAATCCTGTGCCTTATCAACTTAGTTCCAGTTGTTTGATATACCTGAAAGGAATAATATGTCTGTTTCTTTCAAAATATTTTAAAAGCTATACTGTGTTAATTCACAATAACCCTTTTCTCCAATTTTAACCTTTCCTTCTATATATAATGTAGTAGTTTCTAAGGTTTTTAAAAAGTTTGTAAAAATAGTTCCAAAGGGATAGAGGGAGTCAATGGCAAGAGAGAAAATAATTCCTGAATTTTAATAAGGTTTTTTTCAAGGACTACGACTATACAGTTGAAAAACCTAAGTATCTTTAACAAACAAATCCAGCATCTGATTTTTATCTTACTTGAGTCCAAGAGTGATGGCTTTTCTTATCACATCAAATGTTGGATATTTGCATAGTCTAGTGTTTGCAGAGCGATGTCAAAAATATTTTGCTGTTTGTAGTTATCCTTTTCATGATTCCGACTTTAACAGGAAAGTATTTCACAGTTCAGCACTATGTGGTGTTTTTTTGTTTTTTTTTTAAGATTTTATTGGGGAAGGGGAACAGGACTTTATTGGGGGAACAGTGTGTACTTCCAGGACTTTTTTTTTTTTCCCCAAGTCAAGTTGTTGTCCTTTCAGTCTTAGTTGTGGAGGGCACAGCCCACCATCCCTGTGGGAGTCGAACTGGCAACCTTGTGGTTGAGAGGATGCGCTCCAACCAACTGAGCCATCCGGGAGCTCAGCGGCAGCTCAGCTCAAGGTGCCATGTTCAACCTTAGTTGCAGAGGGCACTGCCCACCATCCCTTGCAGGACTCGAGGAGTTGAACTGGCAGCCTTGTGGTTGAGAGCCCACTGGCCCATGTGGGAATCAAACCGGCAGCCTTCGGAGTTAGGAGCATGGAGCTCTAACCGCCTGAGCCACCGGGCCGGCCCCACACTATGTGGTTTTTAATTTGAGTATGCTATTTCTTAATTTGATGCTTTGTTTTTTCTTCTGATTTTTTTTAACAATTGAGAATTTATTCTTGATTCTACTGTTGAAGCAAACTATTTCTAAGCTCTGATTCGTTAAAATAGGCAGTTTTCTCAAAGGTAGTGTTACTGGACATTGATTATATGTTAAGAAAATTGAAAGGAATTCCTTTTTAGCATAGGGTTAAGTGAGTCGTAGAGGTATACAATAAATGGTCGTGGACAGTTGGTGAAAGCCAACTGTCTTCCTCTCCTTTCTTTTACCCATTCTATAGCGATGCTTATGAAACCTGTTGGTAGGGTATCAGAATCCCTTGAAGCCTTGTTAAAACACAGATTAGTACAGGGTAATTTAAAACATCAGAAACATTGAGACTTAGTGTTATATTTCTATAACACTAAAAAAAAAAAAAAAGAACTTACCAAATCAGTTTGAACAGTGCTTGCCTTCTTGTCTAACTTAAAATATGGAGATCGGTACATATAAATAAATAAACAACATAGTACCATCAGAATTAGAGAAACATATTCAATATATCTTGTGTTGGGTAGGTTTTATTAGACTATTTAAATACACATATTAAAAAATAATGGAATTATTGGGGCGGCCGGTTAGCTCAGTTGCTTAGAGTGCGGTGCTCTTAATAAGTTTGCCAGTTCGATCCCCACATGGGCCACTGTGAGCTGTGCCCTCCACAACTAGATTGAAACAACTACTTGATTGGAGCTGATGGGTCCTGGAAAAACACACTTAAATAAATAAAAGTTAAAAAAAATAATGGAATCATAGGATAGAATGGTTCAGAGTTTATAGGAGCCTTTGAACCATAATGTTTTAGAAGAAAGGTCAGCAAACCTTTTCTGTGAAGGGCTTTGCAGGCCAAGAAGAAAAAGCAATGTTATGTAAATACTTACATACCAAGAGAAAAGAAGTTTACACAAAGTTTTTATTAACTCAGTTCACAATAATAATAAGCAAGTATACATTTTAGTATACATAATAAGCAGAATCCTGATCTAATGAGAAGAATGGAATTGTTTTAGGGGGGATAACATTACTCTTCATTGGGCTTCAAAATTAGGGTTCTGTATTATCAAGTTGCAAATGTTCAGCTGTGAAAACTGTTCTTAAACTCATGGGCTATGCAAAAACGGGGTGGCCTGGCTTTGGCGTGTGAGCCATAGTTGGTGACCCGTGTTTTAGAATGTAGGCACACTTCGTTATATTGTGCTACACGAGTGTTGCATTTTTTAAAATGGAAGGCAAAGCCCTCCACCAACAAGAAAAGATTACAGTTTGCTTTGTTGCGATAACTCACGTTGTCGATGGTCTGGAAGGGAACCTGCAATATCTGAGGTATAAGGGACCTTTGCAGTAACCCCATCATTAGTGAGGTGAGGATTGTTTCTCAGGTTATGTAGTGACAGGTGGGGTCAAAACACAGTGCTCTTTACAATGTTACACTACCTCTGGTATTCTTATCTAGTGTATTATTCACTTAGCCGGAAGACCCTATTCTCTGTAAATGGAAATTCACTTTATACAAAAACTGCTACCTCCTCCCTCCCTGCCTCTACCTCACATCTTTTTTTCTATCTTACCTGATGTTCAGCAATACTCCAGCTTCTTAAATAATAATGATTCAACATAATAATGAAAAATACTGTTTTAAATTTTTTATAAAGATTTGTGATACTTAATAAATACACCATTGGTCCCTCATCTGTACTGTATTTTAAAAAGTGATTTAAATTGTTTTAATAACCTGTATTTGTGAACTATACAACTTTAGTAGCTATATGCAGGTCAGACATTGTGAATTTTTGTTAAGTATTACAGTATTTTAAATACCTACAGATAATAGTTTTACGTTTGTTCCCCTTCCACTCCTACCACCAGTAAAATGGAAAGAGGTTTGGTCCACAGAGAAATAGACTGACATACCAAATATCAAGTACTTGGCACAAAGGATGTAATGAATAAATTGTGTATATATGATCTGACAGAGTCACTTTATCAAGGACTTACTAGGTTGGGCAAAAGTAATTGCGGTTTAAAAAGTTAAAAACATGCAAAAACGGCAATTACTTTTGCACCAACCTAATAATACAGTCTGGTACGTGGAAGGTGCTCAGTACGTGATAGTTTTTAATAGTTATTAAACTTGGAGCCTACTTGTTTATAATACCCAAATTTAACACATTTCTCTCAATATTCAGAAATCAGTTTGAACAGTGCTTGCCTTATATACCTTATAATATGGAGACAGATAAATAATAGAGCACCATCTGAATTAGCAGAGCAACATTGCATTCAGTGGCGATCCTGTGACACTTATGTAGTATAATGGGTAAAAAGCCAGGATCTGGAGTTAGATGACCCAGTTTTAAAACCTGGTGAAACCTGATTAGCCATACACCCAAGTCATGCAGCCCTTGGGCAAGTTATTCAACCTCTGTGCCTCAATCTCCTGATCTTTAAAAAGAAGACATGATAGTACATTTCACATGTACTAACACAGGGAAGCCTCATAGGGTTGTTACGAGGCTTAACTGTGTGAGTACATGTAGACTATACCAGTGCTTGGCCATGCTAAGTTCTCAACTACTGGCTGCAAAAATATTAAAAATATTAATTATATTACATTTGAATACTTTTCTTCCACATTTCAAACAGATTCCCCAATCTATCAATTAAATTTAAGACTCTTCTATTATAGATAGGATTGATCTAATTTACCTCATCTCTTACAAACATTGAAGGGAAAATTTCCCATTAAATTATACAGGTGTATTTTACACTGTCTTGTATAGTCATAAGTAGGAAAATTGGGTAAATATTAGTTATATACAAGGTCAGGAAGTTATAGTTTTGGTCTAATCAAATCCTTGAAATAGTCCCAAAAATGGTGCATTGAGGTTTTTTTTCTCACCCAACATGTGCCTTATGTTTTGTGACTTGAATACAGCATACCTAATATTCTGTTCTTAATATTAATGCTTCTTGTAAATAGTCACTTGACCAAAAAAAACCTCTTTGAGAAAAGGAAATGATTTGGGAATTAGTAAGCTGCAATTGTACTTGTTCTTATTGTTAATATATAATTGTCTAGTTTTATAAAATTGTATTATTTGTGTACATTAATACATTCAGCTGCAACAGAATGTTAGTACCTTATTGTTTTTTGAATTTGCATGTTTCCCAATTTGTTATAGAAATTACAAATTAGTTTACGAAACCTTTAACCAAATTACTTAATCTTTCTCTTGTCAAGTTTTCTAATATATGCTTTTTTTCCCCCCAGAGGAAATAAAAGCAGAAACTGAAAAACAGAGGTTAGTGGGGTTTCTTTTCTTTAGTAAAAATAATTTTGAAACTTGTCACTCTTGGCCAAGATAATATAGTCATCTATCTATATTTTAGCGTGGCAGATTTTTTGCATGTGATCTTGGTAATAAAATCAATTTAAAAAATGGTATTTAAGAAATTGTAAACCTACTTATAAATACAAAACGACCTCATAAGTATATAAGGGATACAAAAACATCTCATAAATAAACATATAAGGGAATTTCTGAAATACCATAACATGCTTTATAGTGTTTGCTTAGATTTTGATTCGTATTTAGAAAGATTAATAAGTAATAACTTAAATTACTTTATATAAAATAATTAGTTTCTTTTATTTTTCTTGCATTTAGTCACACTAGCTTTTGACTTATAGCAAATCACTTAACTTCTCATGAAATAAGGGAAGATGAAGATTGGTTTAGCAAGGTTCTTTTTAGAACTGAAATTCTGTCTTTTTATGAGTTTATCATCAGTATGATAAATGTGGCACTTTAATCAGACTCTTCTTTTTCATTTAGTCCTCCTCATGGAGAAGCAAAAGCTGGATCAAGCACCCTTCCACCAGTGAAATCAAAGACAAATTTTATTGAAGCGGACAAGTACTTCTTACCCTTTGAATTGGCATGCCAATCCAAATGTCCCCGCATAGTTAGTACATCTCTAGATTGTTTACAGGTATGTATAAAACGGTATTAACTAAATACCGTCTAATTTGAATGTTTCTAAACATTACGATTGATGATTCAGACATTTTCCGTGAAACCATTTAATACTCTTTTTGATAAGAAATCAAATGGTTGCTTATATTAAACAGAGACAGTAATAGTTGCAAAACAATTAGTTTAAGGGTAACAAAAATCATTAGTTAGCTTAGTGAATCACAAAATCTTTACTAAGTTTATCAATAATGAAAGTGTTGATTTTTTTCTTTTTCCATCAGTGAAGTGCAAAAACCATAATAACTTTTAATCTGCTGCTGACTTTACATACATCGTTATTTGCAAATGATTTTATTAAATGGCTGCTATTTCATATAAATTAACATATTTTATACAGTATTATTGACAGCTTAATATTTATATTCACTGTTGGACAATAGCTCTGACCTTCACTCATTTATGTTAGGAAAATTCCTTAAGTCTTGCATTCTGTTGTATTTACACATGCACATGAGGATTGTTTTACATATTTGTAAGGCAAACATCCAGATAAGAGAGGTCTTTCTCTTTTCAGGTGTTTTTACTGTTTGGGGATTATACCTATTTAACTAATAATTTAATGATTAAGAGAAGACTGTATCCTTATGATTTTTTAATTTTAATTTTTTTTTATGATTTGTTTTTAAGATAGGTTAAGGATAAGTTCGTTTGATTTGTGACCATGTTTTCCTTGAAAAATTAAATTATAATAAACTAAGGCCTTTCAGGGCTATACTGGTAATGATAAATGAACAAATCCATGAATTATTGCAGCCAGTGTATGGAAATTGGGTTTTCTGCAAGTACACAGATCTAATTGGGAAAGAGATTTTCGGTCATTAAATGAGTTAAGATAGCTTCCACAAAAGCAGTGTCACTCATGTTTAGAAGGAAAGCAGTACGCTATTAGATGAAATAGTAAGCTATTCTAACTCATCAGAGGCAAGTTCTAAGGCCTGGCTTTCTCAGCGTATTGCCTAATGGTTTTGTTGTAGTGATTCTGTTTTTGTGGTTATAACAGTGTAAGTAATTTCACATGTTTATAGCCATTTAAGCTTTCTTCAGGAAAAGTCGGTAGAGCTTTGGCTTTGATTATACTTTAATGTAGCTATGTAAAAATGTTAATACATATTCAATTATATATTGTAATTTTGATGTATATTTAATTAGTATACATATGAGTTAGCTTAATTAGGATCTTTATTTTCTTTCTCCATTTCAGAAACTTATTGCTTATGGGCACTTGACTGGCAATGCTCCAGATAGTACCACACCAGGCAAAAAATTAATTGATAGAATTATTGAAACAATTTGTGGCTGCTTCCAAGGTCCTCAAACAGACGAAGGAGTTCAGTTGCAAATAATAAAGGTAATGAATTATATAAAGTGAATTTATTTATAATCTACATTTCTTAAACCTTGATAATATTTGGAAAGGTCATTTCATGTCCTTCCCCGGTATAACAGAGGTGGCTCGGGTGCTTTTTAGACCCCATATCAAGGCATTTTGTTGTTGAATGCCAAGAGTTCATTAGAAGAAGACGGTATTTCCAAGTCTTTCATTTTAAAGATCCTAAGTTAGGCTTGGGCCTCTAGAGTCTTCCAGAGTTTTTCAGTTTACTGTACGTGTTGTATCTTTAGAGCTTTAGGGTCCCATATGACCCCTCTAGTTTTTTCTGTAGTCTTGTAGTCTGCCCTTGTAGTCTGCCCTCTAGACCCAGGCTTCACCATGTGGATGACTTGTGCACGGCCTGGCCTGATTCCCTTCCACCTAGTCACCTGCTGAACCTGCTCAGCTAAACCCTGTCCTCGGTTTGTGCTGTGATGGTCCTGGATGATTAACTCCCTTAAAAAAACAACAACACTCAGTTATGTTTTCAGTCTTGTTGTAAATATTAAATTCTTAATGTTACTGCTAATGGTAATGGTGCCGTGTTTATATATCAGTATACTTTTCTTGTACTAATAGTACTTTTGAATGGTTTACATGGATAAAGTGTTGCTTCATGTGTGAATATAGCCCTTCTGAGCCTTTCAGTTTCATAGCTCACAAGTCATATAGTATCTTTATTCTAAAAACGCTGTCCAATCAGCTTGGCCTATCGTTTGCATTTTTATGTCAGTCAGGTTTATCTAGCATCTACTCAGTGCTGACTCTGCATAGCATTGTACAACATAAAAGGACAAAAGAATGAGATCTTGCTTTGGGAAATTGCAAGTAACCTAATGTGAGAAAATTCAGAAACTAAAGTTACTTTATTTGAGGATTCACCTTAGGATTATTTTAAATGCTTTATTCTAAAACATTTGTAAACCTCTTTACCAATAACAACAATGGTACATTTATTGAGTCCAGTCTATAAAAAAGATCTGAGAAAAATTTGGAAGTGAATAAGACACAGTATATATCCTCCAAAGTGGATGATTTAGTTCAACAGATACATCGTATGAAGCATTATCTGTGCTCTGCTATGAGAGTTTAAATGTTTTGCATTTTAATAAACTAATATTAAGTGAAACTGGGGTTGAAACAAATGAATGAATGGTTTTCTAGCGTTCTGGGTTTGGGAGGATTATGTGGAAACCTGCCAGAATGAGGAAAACAAAATATTTTAACACTTGATGATACATTCAAGGCAGGTAGGAATTCTGTTAATGTATACTGAAAATTCTGTTAGTGTATACCTGAAAGTGGTAATGGTGTCTGAAAGTTTTCATTCTAATACAGAAATACTCATATTTTTGTGCTGAAACTCTGGATGGAGAAAATTGCTTTAACTTTTTTTTTTTTTTCTAAGGCTTTACTTACTGCAGTAACATCTCAACACATAGAAATTCATGAAGGAACTGTACTGCAAGCTGTGAGAACATGTTACAATATCTATCTAGCAAGCAAAAATCTCATCAATCAGACAACAGCCAAAGCTACTCTTACTCAGATGCTAAATGTTATCTTTGCACGCATGGAAAACCAAGCTGTAAGTATTAAAAAAGAGATATTGTACGGAATACCATGGGCATCAAGTTCAGAAAAGAGTTATAGGAATTTATAATGAAATCTCTTGTGTCTATAGAGAGGAATATCTTTCGTTTATAGTTCTACTTACTGGAGATATGTGGTGTTTTGTTTTGAGGTTTACTGACTTGTTTGACTTTGGATAAAAATATTTTTAGTTCACAAATAGAATTTGAACAATATTGATTGCCATCATCCTCATGGAAGTTTTTATGAATTGATACTTTTATTGCACTGAAGCTTAGATGAGTATAATGGAGACATAAAACTACCTAATTTGATCTATTCCAGTATATATTCATTGAGCCTTTAAAAAATTACAAAATATATACCTGTATATATTTGGGGGGTAAGAGATCAGCCACAGAATCGTTTTTCAAAATTGTCTAGGTCTTCGTAATTAAAAACCAACTTCTTTTTATTTTGAACTGATTTTAAACTTACAGAAAAGTTACAAGAATATTACAGAGAGATCCCCTTCACCCTGTTTTCCTTCATGCCAGCATCTTACATAATCATTTTACAATGATCTGAAGCAGGCATTAACATGGTTATGATACCATTAAGTCAATTACAAGCCTTACTTGAATTTTACCAATTTTCCAGCTAATGTCTCTTTCTCTGTGTGAGCATCTGATCCAGGATCCCATCTTGCACTTAATATTCATTTAGTTGTTATGTCTTAGTCTTCTCCAGTTTTTGACAATTTCTCAGTTCTGATCAGTTCTTTTGTTGAATGTCCCCCTCTGTTGAGTTTTGTTGAATGTCCCCCTCTGATCAGTTCTTTTGTTGAATGTCCCCCCCCACCCCTTGGATATAGCTAATTGCTTTTGTTTCCAGTTTATCGTTCTGCCTTTCTTTAGCACAAATGAGCAGATATAGGTATAGTTTCATGTATCACCTTTCTTACGCAAAAGGTAGCATACTGTGTTAGTTATCGCTGCATAACAGATTACCCCAGCTGGGTGCTGTGTCTTGAATGCACATGAGGTTGCAATTGGCTGAGTGGATCACAGTGTCAGCTGGGCTAGAGCTATTTAGAGGCTTTACTGGGCTACAGAATAGCTTCCAGGCTCATTTGGCTGTTGGTGAAACGCCTCCATTCTTCACTATCTGTTGGCCAGAAAGACCCGAGTTTCCCACCATGTGGGTCTCGTAGGGCTGCTGACAACATGGCAGCTGGCTCCTGTCAGGGCAGATATCAGAGAGCAACAAGACAGAAGCTGTAGTGTCTACCTTATGATGGGAAGTGGTCACCCAGACCTTCCTTGGTACAGTGTGGCAGGGGACTGTACACGGAAGTGAAAATTAAGAGGTAGAGATGATTGGTGGCCATCTGAAAGGCTGGCTGCCACACGTACTCTGGATAGTCTTCTGTACTTTGCTTTTTCACTTAGCAGTGTACCTTGCCAAGTGTTCCATATCAGTCCTTAGAGATCTTCCTCGTTCTTTTTTACAGCTGCATGGTACTTACTCTAGGATGTACTGTAGTCTCTATTCAGTCACTGTCCTATGTTTAACATTGAATTATTTCTACTATTTTGCATCCACAAATAATAGTTCTGCTTTTTAAAAGAAGTGAATGAATGGGGGAGATGAACCTTGAACAGATTATCACACAAATAAATACATAATTGTGATAAAGGCTGTGAACACATTTCAGGTCATGAAGGATAGTTCTACACTATGGATAATTATAGAAAAGTAGGAAAGGGGGAGAGAGAAAAATAAAAGGGGGGTTGTGCAGACTGATTTAACTTACACATTTGCTAAAATTCTAAGCTAGAAGTCTAATTCATTTACCTATAGTACTGATAGCCTTTCTCCTGCCTCCCGCCCCCCCCCCCCGTAAAACTATAAAATGTTCAGTTCTAAGATTATTTCAAAGGAGAAAATGCTAATTTTTTTCTCTAGAATGTGGTTCTCAACTGGAGGAGGGTTTTGTCCCTGAAGCCACATTTGAGACACTTTGGATTGTCATGTCTGGGGTGTGCTGGCATAGACTGGCTAGAGCATAGGGGTCTTGCTAAATACCTGCAGTACATGGGACAGCACCCCCTCCCCCTCACACACAGTATTTCCCAATTCAGAATGTCAGAGTAATGGTGTTGATAAACCCGACTCTAGAAAGTATGGAAATGTATAGAAAATGTTCAAATGGATTTTTTTTCATAGAGTAACATTTCTGTTATAAGAATATTTCTAGAGTTTCTACAACTCTGGAATACGTAGAAAAAGCTAGAATTCGACACCTTGCTTGTATGTGATTCCAAAGCATGAGCTTCCCCCACTAAACCATAGTGCAGATGGCTGAAATTAGGCTAAGGGGGGATTGGATTACAAGTCATAGGTTCCCTGCTGTTAATTTGGAAATTGACTTCCTCATGAATGGGCTAAAGTATCGGTCTGAGAATTTTGTTCTGGTTCTAGCTTTACAACTGCTTATGCCAGTCAGTTTCCTTATCTGTAAAATAAGGGATTTAGACCATGGAGACTACTATAAGGTTCTTTGTACCTTTCGGGCATTAAAGTTTTTGAATTCAAATTTATTTATAAATTTATATAATTAGTTTGGTATTTCCACTTAACTTGGACTATTACTAGGGAATATGGAATGTTTGTATTTGACACCGTAAAATATTTGTGAGAATCATTCTTATTAGGTCATGAGGACCAAAAGAGATGTGTCTAAAAGCAGTAAAATACTAACAAATGAAACCTTGTGATCCTGATTTTTACTGTTTTTAGCATCTTATAAGTGATCCAGTTTTACAGGTGGTATTACATACATAATAATAAGTGGTCTCCTAAAATAAACCTAATGTTTGTAGATAGAGTTTTTATTTTTATTAGGTGACTGGGTAGAGACATTTAAGTACTCATTGGAATTTTACGTATTAAATGTAATTTTATTACTTTAATTAAAAGACGTTTGACAAGGTGACATGAGAACATAGTATAGACAAGTATACACTAAAAAGTTTCCTTCCTAACCCTCAACCCCTATAGGTAACCATTAATACTGGTTTCTTAGGTGTCTTTCTAGACTTTGTTTCTGTATGTATAAGTAAAAATGTGTGTGTGTGTGTGTGTATTTTATTCCCCCATCGACTTTTCTTCTCCCTTAGTGAAACTTACTTGATTCTAGATAAATCCACTATTGGCAACAATCCAGTTATTATTCTGAGGCTATTAAAATGTATTTGTTTTTAAATTTTGTCTTGTGTGGATAATACATTTATGTCATTCAAACTCCAGAAATGCATAGTGAATGGAGGCTACATAGTGCAAGACTTCCGTCTCTGGTGTGTGTGCCAGTTTCCATTGCCCGAAGAAGTAACCAGTGTTAAATTGTTTCGGTGTGTGTTGCTGTATTTTATGTTCTTTGTTTCTGATGGACTACAATTTGTAAGCCTAGAGACAAAGTGGCGCTTTATATAAAACACTTATACTTTAGTGTAACATTATGCCTTCAAATTTTAAACACTTATTTTACGAATACCGGAAATTGTTCTACTTCTTTCCAGTTGCAGGAAGCCAAACACATGGAGAAGGAAAGGCAGCGGCAGCAGCATCACCTGCTGCAGTCTCCCGTCAGCCACCATGAGCCAGAGTCGCCTCCCCTTAGGTACCTGCCACCTCAGACCGTGGATCACTTACCCCAAGACCACGAAGGAGACCTTGATCCTCATACAAATGATGTGGATAAAAGCCTTCAGGATGACACCGAACCTGAAAACGGATCTGATATTTCCAGCGCAGAAAATGAACAGACTGAAGCTGACCAGGCAACTGCAGCCGAAAGTAATCTTTTTTTGAGAAAGGCTTGTGGGGGTGGGGTTTGGGGGGGCTCTGCGTTTCAAAGAAGAGTGTCGGAATGCATTTTGGGTAAAGACATGTGGAAAGAGTAATGTGACTTAATGGCTGTTAGACACAGTGTGGTAATTGTGGACTTTCTCTGTTCTGGGTGGTAAAGTTAATTTCACTTCAACCCACGAGACATCTGTTAGAGACACTGTGCATTCATTAGAATCTCAGCAGTGTGCTATATAGACTTGTTCTGCAGGAGATACGTGTTACTAAAGAGGGTGATGAATGTCTTGTTAGCATGTTATATAGGAACTTCAGTTTTCTTAAAATTAGTTTCACAATAAAGGAAACCTGTTTGTTTAGTTTTCCAGAATGTGACTGAAAATTTTAGGAAATCATTCAGAAAATATTATGGTCAGACAAGTACTGAAATTAAATGTAAATAGAAATCTTTTAAATAACCACCTAACATACAAAAAAAGAGATGTTCTCTGACAGTACTTTTTCTAAATAAATTTATTTATAAGAAAAGGTCACAAGATTATAAAAATTAAATTACATTGATTTATTTTACAAATTTGTTTCCCTAAAAATAGTCACATGAAGTCATTTTCGCCCCAAACATTCTCAGGTTTAGCTGTTCTATAAAACTGGTTGTTCCCTTTGTTCCTGCTTAGGGTGGTGTCAGAAAATGATGGAAATTCTGTTGCTTGTGCAGTGTGGTTGTGTAAAACGGACGTGGTTAGGACTCAGTTACATTATTTCATCTGAATTCTGTGTTTTTTACTTCACTTTGAAGAAACATATATATTTTCAGCTTTTGATTTTTTTTTTTAACCACATCTTTTCTGTAACCTAATAGTGGCATGAACAGCAGCCTTGGCATGAATAGATGTTTTTTATTATGTTTACTAGTACTTTACTATTTATTTTAAAAGGGATAATTTTGATAAACCAAGCATTCACAGTACTCAAGCTAATATGAATCTATACTGCTTATACGATTTACATTTCTCTAGTCTGCCCTTGCCAACATTTACCTTATTTTCACTGTGAGTTTATAAAGGGACTGATTGAAAGGGCTAATCTCTAATAAAGCTGGAACGTTATTTATTCCTTCATTTCTTCATCCAGCATTCAGCAAACATTTGTTTAGCATACTCTGTCCTAGGCACTGTGCTAGGACTCAGGGTTAGAAAGCTGATGGAGGTGCAGCCATTGCTCTTAGGGTGTATAAATGAGGTATAATGTGGTAAATATCCTGAAAGTGGCATGTACAATGTAATTCTGAGGAAAATTAGGGAAAACCTTTCTAGAGAAAGTGATGGTGTTTTTGCTGAATGTTCTTAGGTAGGGGTAGGTATTGGCTAGGTAGAAAATTTAAGAAATTTTCGACAGAAGAAACATCATGTGTTGACACCCAAGGAATGAAAGCACCTACTGTATTGTGTATGAGGTACCACTGTAGGTACCTTACAGGACACAGAATTATAAATAACACATCATTTGTGGTGGCATAGTAATGATGATTTTGGCTTTAAGGGTGTTTTTCTCCCAACAGCTGATACAAGTGAAATTTCTACCTGAAAATCGTGGTTAAGAGTACATGATCTGGAGTTAGATTCCTTCCTTTGAGTCTTATCTCTGTCACTTACTAGCTGTGTGACTTTGGACATAATAATTCTCTAATCATTTCCTATGTGAAATAAATGAATTAATCTATTTCTGTCAGATGATTTATATGAGAACTGAACTCTTGATTCCCCAGTCATTTCATGCACATTTTTAGTTGTGTTGAAACCCTAATTTTCAGACTAGCTAATTTTAACCAACTAAAGCACAGAAATACAAAGCTTAAGAATTGTGGAAATATTATCTGTCAAGACGTATGTTTTTATTCCGCGGAAGACTCTAAATGCTATTGTATTTGAATTTTTTTATTTTTTTTTTAAATAAAATAGGGTTACTGATTTGATGTGCTTACTTACCAAGTTTCCCCTGTGGCACTCACTCAGTATTATGTGGAATGCAGCAACAAGTAGATTGGGATTAATGAACAGAAGGGAGGACAGGCTTCGGGAAGCCAGGATTATAAATCCTGATCCTTCATAGTGGGTGGGGTGGGGTAGGGGTGGGATAGGGGTGGGGTTGGGGTGTAGACAGTAGCAGATCGGCTGATAGGCAGTCTCATGCCATTTGCTGTAGGCAGGCAGTGGTTCTCAGAACAGGGTCCCAGCTCCCAAAGCATCTGAAAGTACTAATTGAACCTTCCTAATATATTTTCAGCATTTCAAAAAATCCAGTGGAAACCCTATCTTTATCTACAGTAGTCTGTACAAGCTAAATGGAATGCCAAGTTTTACCAGTTTCTTTCCTGCTGTTCAGAAGTTCTGATTGGCAGTTATGCCTGTTTTCATGTTAAATTGGAGAATGAGTTCGTTCTCATTTTACGTTGGATATGTAGGTTCTATTGGGGAACAAATAGGAAGGACTGGAGGGCACTCGCTGCTGCTTCTAGGACCTCACTATATAAGAGCACAGTGATGAGCCTAATTAATCAAAATAAGCTTTAGTTACTTTTAATACATTATTTGGTGTGAGACATGTTAGAAATGTTTCATTCAAAATACTTTTAAAAGTTTTGGTTCTCAAAGGAATAATCTAGAAATTTCACTGAAGTTGTGTAATTTAATGGTTTGTCAAATGAATTATTGTTGAAATTGATTTGAATTTATAAAATATTTTAAAATTTGGTTTGGTTACACGTTTTGAAGGTTTAACATGTAATTGCTTATAGTATTATTTATTTGATATTTTTTTTATTCATTTTTAAGAAAGTTTTTGTTATGAATGTTTAGTAAGAGTTTCCAAAATAAAATAGTGTTTTCTTGAATGTTTTCTTTTTAAAGCATTATCCAAAAATGATATATTATATGATGGAGAAAATCATGACTGTGAGGAAAAGCCACAAGACATTGTACAGAGCATTGTAGAAGAAATGGTGAACATCATTGTTGGAGGTAGTTTATTTCACTCGACATGGGTATATTCTTTCTTATGGTATTTCATCTGACTGTGGAGACTATTTTTATAATGTGTGAGTTAAAAAGGGCAAAAATATAAGCTCTTTCTCAAATTAGTGAGTGTGTGTAGAAAATATATTTAAATATCTTTGATTATAGTAGAGTACTTCTTTTCCCCCCAGCTTCAGTTACAGTCTTATATAAAATCCACTATTCCCTACCCAATTGAAAAATGGTTAATGCCATTAAAGTTTTTGATCTTGTGTTTGGTGGTAGAGGGGCAGGGGTAGATTCTCCATCCTCCTAAATGTGTTAAACTTTATAAATTAGAAAATATTTCAGTTGATTTGGTTTTGAGTATTTCATATCTTTGTTGGAAAAAATCATGATTTCTCACACCTTCATTATCGTGACTAAGTCGTGATATAGAACCAGTTCCTATCTTATGAATTGTATTATAAAAATGTCTTAAAGTTTGTTAGGAATTTCACTCACATTTTCCTAAATAGTATTATTATAGATAGTGTTAGATTTGAGACCAGTCCGCTGAAGCTTATTTAATTGATGGTATCTTGCACAGGACTAAGCATATACTATCCTGCTACATATACGTGTAGAAGTATAATTGAATGATAGGTTCATATCATATTTTCTAGGAATTCCTCCAAGATTTTGGTCCATTGATCATATTCTCCTTAGTTTTCCAGTGTTACTAAAGAGTTTGTCTTGTTTATATTTTTTCTACTTATTTCAGTGGGATTTGTCAAAGAAGAAGGTAAATTAGTGGGTTCAATTCATCACTTTGAAAACAGAAGTCTGCATTCATGTTTAGGGGACAATTAGAGGAGAAAAAGTACTGAATAATAAATATCTAACTATTACTGTGTTTCCCCCCAAAATAAAACCTATCCGGACCATCAGCTCTAATGCGTCTTTTGGAGCAAAAATTATTATAAGACCCGGGCTTATATTGTATTTATATTTATAATTATATTTATATTTATATTTATATTTACATTATATCATATTATATCTGGTCTTATATTATAGTAAAATAAGACTGGGTCTTATATTAATTTTTGCTCCAAAAGACGCATTAGAGCTGATGGTCTGGCTAGGTCTTATTTTCGGGGAAACACGGTAAGTACTTCTCTGTGTGTCCCAAATGATTTTATGTGCATTACTTGCATTTATCCCTCCCCAAACATTGGGTTGTTTACGTACTGATACTATGAGAAAATTTGGGCAGTGAGAGATTAAATTGTAGGATCTTTCCTACAAGGTAAAATGAAGATTTCAAATCAAGAATGCCTGGGCTTCAGAGCCTGAAAATAAAATCAGAATGTTTTCATTTCCTTTGAGAAATTTCCTAAGAAGCGAAGAAGGAAAGTATTATTGATTATTCCTTTCAGTAATTTGACAGAAAGAGGGGAAAAAATGAACTAGGAATATATTATTGATTATTCCTTTCAGTAATTTGACACAGAACAAGGGAGAAAAATGAACTGTAGCTGAGGTGGCAAGAGTTGAAGGAAGACTTTTTTTTTTTTAAGTGTGAAGTTTTGAATATTTTTGTTGAGTAATGGGGAAAATCCAGTCATGTAATGGGAAGAGCCAGACATGTGCTTGCAATTAAATGTCATATTACAAGAAAATTCTCAGGGAGAAGGATACTACTGAAGGCAAGAAGAAATGGATTTGAGGGTGAATTAATGGTTCAACTTAGAAATGAGAGGGAAGAAATGTTTTTTTCCTAAAATGAGAGGGAAGAAAAAGATTATAGTTCATGTCAAGCTACTTTACAGTGGGGCAAGGGAGAGTGAGGAAGCCTACCTCTTAGCTAAGTAGAAGGTGAAAGTTGATTGTTAAGGGAAGGTGGAGGAGGGACTATGGAGGAAAGGTGATTGGATGCAGAGAAAATGGTTTGGAATAAGTGCTTTGGGGAATGTTTATCAGTTTGCAATAATCATTATTAAATTTTTTCTGACTTCTTCCAGAGAATTATTTGTATATATAGGCATTCTTTATATATGTATATACATATGTATATATGTATATAGCATGTCAAAAATTAGCATATTAAAGCTTCAGAAGGTCCACTGGGGAAGCAAGTATTTTGTGTAATACAAAGTAACCCAAATATATTTTATCAGTGAATATCTTTCGCACGTACCACTTGTTAATTGCAAAACATACTTTGGAATTAACCCAGTTTAATCTGTCCAGGGTATTCTCATTTGGAGAGCAGAAAGCACTTTCAGAGGAGGGACACCAGATACAGTCCTTTCATTACTTTAATCAGTCTGACTGGGTACATGTTATCAGTTATCAACAAAATTAATAATAGCTACCACGTATTGAGAACCAGTTGTGTTCTTTGTGTGTGTGCGTGATTCCTCATAGACTATCTTTGTTGCTGATGATGAAACTGAGGCAAAGAAAGATGAAATAACTTACCCAGTTAAAGAAGTAGTGGAGACATGATTGAAACACACATGTTTCATATTCTAAAATCTGTGCTCCTTATAATACAGTATGTTTCCCTCACGCTAGCTTATAGTTTTCTTTTAATTGGTAGGGTATTAGGAGCAGTTTCCTGCTAGATAGCTACTGAATTATGTTCACAGACATGTATGTGTTTTCTTGTTTAAAGTTATATACATTATACCTTAGAGCAGTTCTGAAACTTGGTATTATTTGCATTATCTATGTTCTACCAAAAGTTACTTATTTCTGTTTATATTAATTACAAGTATGATGATCTAGAGTGACATACTTAAAAATATTAGGGGTATAGGCCGTTATTTCCATAGCTGTGTTCCAAAGAACATATGTTATAAGAGGTATTAATGGTATTCTAAAAAAGGGAGAGAAATGGTAAAATAAATTTGAAAATACTGCCTATTGTATATCCCTTTGGAGAGCTCAATGCATATAGCAAATAAAAGGCTCAAATAAAGAAACCTGTTTCGCAGCATTTCCCTCTTATTTGATAATGGAATATTTTTTCGAGGAATTTCTATTGCCATCTTAAGGCATTAGCATTCATTAGAACCCAGTTTAGTAAATGCTAATATAGACTAAAATTAAGCTTCTGTTTTGGCACATGCTTGTTAGCCTTTCATCAGCTGAATGTTTCATTGCTGGAGCTACTTAAGGATCATATTTGGGTGTATTCCAAATGCATATTTACTTACTCGTAAGTATGCTAACCTTTAAATGGTGCCAACACATTACTTCACGTTGCTTTTCTGCCACTGTTCCATTTTAAATACTCCATGCCTTTTCAATATACTTCAGTTAAGTCAGATATATTTGCATGTTTTTTATTACCGTTTTAGATATGGGAGAAAGAACTACTATAAATGCAAGTACAGATGGCAACAGTGGAACTATAGAGGATGGTAGCGACAGTGAAAATATTCAAGCAAATGGAATTCCAGGAACACCAATTTCTGTTGCATATACACCGTCCTTACCTGACGATAGATTGTCTGTCTCTTCCAATGATACTCAGGTATAAATGGGGGTGGGAAAATGCTGTTAATCTTACAGATTTATACCAACACTTGTGATGAATATATCCAGTTGATAATACTGGCTGATTTCAGTTTGGGGAAATAAAAAACTTGGGTTTGTTTTTTTCTCATTGATATAAATCAAAGCAGTTTATTTCCTTAATAAATTGATAAATTTCCAACTCTACCATTTTTTATCTGTGTTCATATCTTCCCTAAACCCTCCCCATTGAAATTACATTTAAAAAGAAAATTCTTATCTCATATTCATAGGATAATTCTGCTATCGTGGGATGAGAAAGAACTTTTAGAAATCTAGAGAACTTCATCTTACCTTTTGTTCAGGGCTACAGTGAAATCCGTACTGTGGTAGCAATGGGTCCTGTCCTACATTTTGTGGGTTTTTATCCTTATCTTTTTAGATAAGGGATTTGTACCCTAAATCATTGCCGCATACATAGCGGTAAGTTTTCGTGGCCTTGTTGACTTTCATCAGTTAATACTTTTAAACATTGTTTTGGTAGTCTCCATTCTCTAGTGTCTGTCTGCATAGAGTAGATAAAAAGTACAACAGGACAAAGACATGGAAAAGCCAGTGACAGGAAGTGGGAAACGTAGTTTAGGCTGTGAATGAGGTATTTTGTCAGGGCATGATCTGCTTTTTGTTAGTAGTAATGTGAATTAGGTACATTTTAAGAGTTTATTTGGTGGCAAAAAGGGAATATTTTAAAGTAATGCATTTTTAAGGCATTAATTGTTGGGGATGGGGGTGGGGTGTCAAATTAAAAGAAAAACAATGTGGCAAATTCCTCATTTAGTTTCCCTTCCAATAGAACCCCACCTATTACTGAATTGAATAAAATATATAAAGGCTGAAATAATGTTACACTGGCAAATATCTTAATTCCATGGTATTGTTAACTTGTTTAGGAATCTGGAAATTCTTCAGGACCTTCACCTGGTGCTAAGTTTTCCCACATTTTACAAAAGGATGCCTTTCTAGTATTCAGGTCATTGTGTAAACTGTCAATGAAACCACTGTCAGATGGACCACCAGATCCAAAGTAAGTCATTAGCTGTTCTGCCTGACAAATACGGTTTTTGAAGCTCGAAACTTACTTAAAGGTCGTCTTTGGATTTTCTTTTGTTGTTCTTGTTCTGTAGGATCCTCAAGAATATATTTTAGGATTATTTTATTTTTAAAAAATGACGAGTTCCAAAACTACTAGAGTAAATACCTTACACTATTTCCCAAACATACTGACAGCATTATAGAATTGTATCTGGTACATAGTAGGTGCTCAGTAAATATTGAATGATTGAATGAATTCTTATTTCAGAGTTTTAAGTCACTTAGGAGCTAATGTAGCCCTGTTACATGTAGCCTCATGCTAGGCTTCTGAAAGCTACCAGTTGAAAGGTAATAAAACCTAAGAGAAAGAAATCTTCATTCATAATGAAAGATAATACATATTCGTTAATGACTTGAAATGCCCTAAGATAATACCTTTCTCCATGGGGAAACAGGAAATACTTTGACATAGGAGTCACTCGTCTGATTCCCATCACACATAGTTTAAATCGTAGGAAAGTACCATTTTTGTAAGTAATAAATCATCAGATACCTTTCATTTCATATGATTCAAGTGTAACTAATTCCTGTTTGAGATTGATTTTGGAAATTATTACAGAGGCATGCCTTTCTGGTGTTGCAGCATGATTTATTATAGCATGACAATTTCAGGAGAACTCTAGAGAAAGAAACTTTGGAGAAGGCCTAAGTGACTGTCAGTAAGGGATATTGAAATAGGGGGAAATGTAAGCAATATTACTTAATTTAAAGAAACTCTAGAGGGCTGTTGGTTAGCTCAGTTGGTTAGAGTGTGGTGCTACCTTAGCAACAAGGTTGCCGGTTCAATCCTGGCATGGGCCACTGTGAGCTGTGCCCTCCACAACTAGATTGAAACAACTTCTTGATCTGGAGCTGATGGATCCTGGAAAAACACACTTAAAATAAAAAGTTAAAAAAAAAATTCTGGAGCATTTCAGTTTCTAAGTGTCAACTAAGAGGAAAGACTAGAAACAATTATAAAAACTTCATATTTTCTATAGTTTTATCACATTGTACTGATTTAGTGAGAAACATCTTTTAGGCCCAGAAGCACAAATTCTAGAATCTTTTTAGGCCCAACTCTTCAGAGTCATAAATATGATTTATTGATTCTTCTGTATTTTGAAAATATAAACTCGACAGAAAAAGGATTAAGGTTGTTCAGATTGCAATGTAAACGTGACTATACCCTATATATTTTATAAGAATATATTTAAATTGTTTTCAATTTCTTATTTTCATTATGAGGGTGAAAAAAAGCTTATTCAGAAATTGACAGTTTTGACATCCCATTCTGGATTGATGAAGACCTTTAAGGAGGATATAATTTAAGAATTTGGTGGTATTGCTGAAGGCCATTTTTGCTATGATTTAAAAATGTTACTGACCTTGAAAGCCCCAGATGCTTAGTTTTCCCAAATCAAATATAAAAAATGTGATTTGAAGAAAAATGCTAGAAACATAAAAGTAAAATACCAAGAATGATAACACAAAAGAAAATATATGCATTTTGAAGCGTACTATGTGGGGGAGGGTGTTTATTTAGTCCTGAAAAAGAATAATCAAGTGTTGGAGAGCTGCAGTGTTTACTGTGATAAAGTATTCTTGTGAGGAATAATATAAATTAATTATCCTCCTACTTAGTGGACTTAAACCAAATATTAGGAAATTTTATTTGTACATTAAAAAAGACCTTTTTGACCATCAGGGTCATTAAGCATTGAAATTGAATACTGAAGGACATCAGATTTTTCAACCCTAGAACCTGTTCTTTTTCCAAAAGAGAATATATGGTTTTCTATCTTGAATAATTTTTTTTAAATGAGCTTTTGTAGCTATATAATTTTCTTTTCTGTCTTCTCTCTATATTTTGTGGCCTTGCTAAAATGATGATCCAGGAAGTGTTCTTTAAGATTGAATCATAATTTGAAACTATCCCATGAAAAACGGTAGACCTGTGAAATTTCCAGGCTCTTTTGCCTGTCAAAAGTATATGCTGTTGTGTCATAGGACAATCATTTGATCATTTCTTCATTAGTCAGTGACTTAGTCATAGTAGGTACTTAAGAAATGTTTAGATAGTGCATAAATCATTAATTATTTTGAGCATACTATGTACGAAGCATTTTATTAGATGTTTGGGATCCAAAAATAAAACACTCATAAAAATCATGTTAGAGCTGCAAATTTTAATTGCTATTGGAAGTAAGCAAAAAGGTGATAAATGTTAAATTAGACTAGGAAGCAGTAATAGTGCATAAGTCTTGGAAGGCTTCGACATGAAGGGGAGCTAACTTGGCCCACTCCATATTTTCCTGTAGCTATTCAGTCTTGCCTCTAGCTGTTGTGACTTGACTTATCTAAGCATTTTGTGTGTGTGTGTGTGTGTGTGTGTGTGTGTGTGTGTGTGTGTGTGATACTGTATTTGCTGGACATATTCTTAGGTTCAGAGGCATAGCCATCTTGGAAGCATGACTGTTTCATAATGAACCATGGTATTAGTTCCAATTTTATTTGAAAGATGGTAATATTTGTTATGATTCCCATTTATATGAAATTAAATATTTCTTGTTAGCGTTTCATAGGTTTGGGAATTACTTGACACTCATAACCATAGCATTCTTAAGGTAGAAATCAAGAACAATTAAGTTTACTATATGGTATAAAATGTGACTGAATATAGAGTTTGGAATAAATAAAGAACCAGCTGCTAGAGCATTTAAGTGTATTCTGCATTTGAAAAGTTGTCCTAGGATCAATCTCCTTGGTTGGTTAGGTTTAAGAGGTCTGTTTAAATGGGAGAAAAATTGTATTTGGAAAATCTGATCCTTAAAATGCTAGTGATCAGGTATGGCAAAGTATATTGATCAGAAAAAGTTTTTTAAATTTAAGCTGATGTGTTTTTCGTTATAAACAATTTTAGAATAAATGCATCAACTATTGAGATAGAAATGTTCTAAAAGCCCCTTTGTCTTTCAAAAAAGAAAAAAACACTTTAAGTGGTTACTGAAAAAGTAAACTTGAAGTCGTGCTATAACTTGTTAATGCAACCAAAACTTTTTATTAGTGTTTAAGATTTTGAGTAGCATAAATAGGGACAAAGTACATTGGACCTATTATATAGAAGTGTGGCACTTAATCTAAGAAGTTCACTGATTTCTAAAAAGTGAAATATACTTGCAAAAGAAAGGAATAAGGCATAAATCTTGAAATTATTAATTGTTTGTTCAAAGGAACAGTAGGTTGATATTAAAAATGTTAAAAATGAATGTTTTCCCATTTTAAAAGTTGGTAAAATTTTGTGGTACAAGGGTACATCAGTAGAACTACCTATTAGTGTCTAAGCTTATTCATGTACTGTACTTGCTTTTTTATGTTGTAGAATTTTCTGTTCCTCTCCATGTAAAAGTTTGTGAAATTATATGGTACCAGGAAATATCTTAGGAACAACCTATTGTGACCATAATGCTAAACTTGTCCATATACTGTGCCTTTTTTTTTTACATTTTAGGTCTCATGAGTTACGATCCAAGATTCTTTCATTGCAGTTACTTCTATCCATTCTGCAGAATGCAGGACCCGTTTTCAGGACAAATGAGATGTTTATTAATGCTATTAAGCAGTATCTGTGTGTTGCACTCTCAAAAAATGGAGTCTCATCTGTTCCAGAGGTTTTTGAGCTTTCTCTTTCCATATTTCTAACTTTGTTGTCAAACTTCAAGACGCATCTGAAGATGCAAATTGAGGTATGTTTTGCATTTAGGTATTGGATATTTCATTTGTTTCATGTTAAATGAGATTATTATTCTTGTGTTTTGTCATGTACTCTGTTTTTCATTAACCCATTCAACTGACATGTGCCTATGGAGCACTAAGCACTAGGTAAGCACTGGGAATGCAAAATCAAATTAAGACACACAGTCCCTGCCTTCAAGGAATTTACACTAGTTGTATGAATGATTCTAGTTGCCTTGAATTAACTCAATCCTCACAATAATTTTGCTATTGTGTATAAATATGGTATGTAATAATGGTTTCTTAAAGCTCTAAGTATATACTTTCTATACATGGTTTTAAGCCATTTTTGGCACTTTAAAGAGGAGATCAAGAAGAATTACATTGTTTGGCTTATATTTTAGGACATTTGAAGATTTAATTTTTGCTTTGTATTTTTTGTAATGTACATATTGTATTCCTAAAATTTTCTCCCAAGATCTTTGGATATAGAAGAACAGTCATGGGGTTCTAAAATACTGCCCGAGACTTAGCCAAACTAAATTAGGGAATCTGCCAAACATGTCCGCATGTATCGTGCAGGTGTAAGCAATTCCTGATCTTGTTTTCACCTTCAAATAAATCAATATTTGAAAATAGTACGTACTTTGTTTTACTGACTTAATGGATGCTTTTTCCAAATTATCGTTTGTTAAATGAGTTTTGGTTGGGACGTTGTATATTTTGGAAATACTCACTTTTATGCTGGTCAACTTTCCCCTTCATATTATGTTTGATATGATAATTACATTTTAATTTTAATTTTTTATTCCTAACTCAAGACAAATGATAATTCATTAGCTCATAGAAAAGCTGAATTATTTTCCTAGAGTTTTGAGATGGCTAAGATAATCATACTATCTTTTATTATTAATTTCTATAATAATCTATTTAAATTCATGTAGAACATTATTATGGAAATGAGACAGAATAAGGCCTTGGTATTTTAATGAAAAGTTTTTCAATTTAGACCATGTTTTTGGACAAGAAACAATTTCTGGTGCGTACATGTCAAATTTTAGAAGTTTACCATATGTCTGTTAAAGTAATGCAGGGCATTTAACTAACAGCAGTTGCAATTTTCACATAGTTTTCTCCCATTATCTTGAGGAACTACAAATCAAAGAAAGTTTTTAAAAAGCTTTTCAAACTTCTGCTTCTGTAACCAGCTAAAAGTCTTTCATTTGATGATGAGGCATTTAAATTGCCATTAGAGAATTTTGGAAGACTGGTTTTTGGACACTGAGACTCCACTTCATTAAATACTATTTAGTAGACTGTGTGAAATATAAATTCTTACGGAATCAGATATCACAAAAATTAAGGTGGGATTATTACTTTTGTAGAGTAAATTTGATATACAAAATTTTTGTAAGCATGAGTTTAAAAGGAAATACTTCTGAAATTTCCTGTCTGCTTATAGATGGTAGATTCTTATTACAAATTTTTTTTTTTTTTTTAAAGATTAGGTTTATTTCACTCTTGTCCTTTATGGGGAGATTACAAGGATAAAACAAGATAGCTGTAGATATGCTTTTGAAAATACTGAACATTCAAATGCAAGATGAGCTGTGTTGCAACTGGAGAAAACCCAACATATGAAAACCTAAATTTGTAAAACAAAGTAGAGATTGTTGTTAATTGAAGATTCATTTTATGAGAATAGTCACTTCAGAGTTTCTGTAATGTTATTTTTCCGTGGGTATTACTTTATGTCTGTTTGTGAAAATAGTTTTAAATAGTGACAATTACTGACGATTGGAATGTGTGTGCCTATTGGATACTATACAGCTTCTCAGACCTTGGACTCAAATTGGATACTGCTACTCTGATTTCCTATTCATTGATTTTTCATGCAGCATCTGCTTTTTATCATAGTAGCCACACCAAAATGCAGTTTTACAAAAACAATGATGTAATTGAAAGGAATGTAGCGTGATCTAACTGAGCTCATGTGGACACGGAATGTATTTCCCTCTGAATTTTACCTCAGAAATTCTCATGGCATCCCTCTGAGTTTGCTGTAGCGTTCTTGGTGCCATGTTTGGGACCCATGGCCACACATATTGATCGAATGCCTACTGTCTGTCAGGCTGTGTGGACACAATGCTCAGCAAGACAGACACGCCCCCTTAGTGCTTCCAGCCTTACAGAAAAGTCTGTCGTTAAGCAAGTGAGAGATATGTGTTGAATTTTGTGAAAGAAAAGCTCATTACAAGGATACCTCACCCAGTTTGGGGGAAGAGTTGTTAGTCATCTTCTATTATAAATATGAATTTCTACGTTCGTAATACATATGTTCCATAAATGTTAATACAATAGGTTGTATTTGGTTTTCTTTGTCGTCCCCTTAAGTCACAGTCGCTTTTCCACAATAAATTTGAATCTGGAAATTCTTAGCTCTTAAATTGAAATTAATTTAATTGGGTTGATTAACTGCTTTGTGCTTTACATTATTTGGTGTAAAGGAGGGTGAGAAATAAGTTTGTAGTTTTCAGACAATAGAGATTTCCACATGTGAGTAAACGTAAAAATACAGCAGTCTATGTGAATTAGATCCTTTCTGTTGTGTGGATTACATCAGTTCCTGTTCACTCTGGGGACACTTCGCTTGCCCAGTACTATCATGTCTGAAAAAAAATACAACTGATGACCGGAACAGAGTTTCTGCTCTTTGGAGTGTTAAAAATTGATTGAGTTATACTTGTTTTATAAATATGTTCAAGAAGTGATCACCCAGAGGTGCTCCAGATGTCTGTAGATGTCTTTCGTAGTGGCTGTGCGACAGGGAACAGTGTGACATGCAGTGTGCACTGCACGGGCTAGTGAAGTCGCCGCCCAGGTTGTGCTAGTCCTAATGTTTCAGACGTGGACTCGGGAGCAGCTGGACTCCAGAGGAGCCTGGATCCTAACCTCTGCTCTGCAGCCTTGGGACATGGAAAAGTGGGCACGCACATGAATTGTGGACAATATTTTAAACAGGTGTTTTCCTCTCCTCGCAGGTCTTCTTTAAAGAAATTTTCCTATACATTTTGGAAACTTCTACCAGCTCATTTGATCACAAATGGATGGTTATTCAGACGTTGACAAGGATTTGTGCAGGTATTTGCAATTATCCTTATTATCTTTGTTTTATTATAAGACATGTAAAAGGTGAAATATACTCACACAGTGTATTCCTTTTGTTGATATACTGTATTATTACAGATGCCCAGAGTGTAGTGGATATTTACGTAAACTATGACTGTGACTTAAATGCCGCAAATATCTTTGAAAGACTAGTAAATGATCTGTCAAAAATTGCTCAAGGACGGGGCAGCCAGGAACTCGGGATGAGTAACGTTCAGGTAAGAACTGGAAAAGCATTTTCAAATTGAAACTTTGCTGAGGAAGTGCTGTGTGTTTGCCTTAAAAGATCTTTCCTTTAATTCTCCTTGTGGATTATTTTGTAGGAATTGAGCCTGAGGAAAAAAGGCTTAGAATGCTTAGTGTCGATCTTGAAGTGTATGGTCGAATGGAGCAAGGATCAGTATGTGAATCCCAACTCGCAGACAACTCTTGGTAAGGTGACGTTTTGGGTTATTGTTCATTAGAGAAGGTGAGTGATACTCTTGAGGATGGTGGCAGATGCCATGAAGCCAGTCTTGGGATGTCTGTCTTTATTGGTTTTGCTGGTGAAGAAGCATTGTCTGTAAGTTAAATAATGAGCTTTAAAATTATGAATTTCCCAATTCAGGTATCCAAACATTTTCTTTCTAAATCTTCCTAGAAATATTTAGAATATTACATTAAAGCATATTTATGCAACTTTGTTAAGGTATAGTTAGAGAAGAAACACATAAAAGCCAGTATGTTTTAAGAAGATTGTTCATCTGTGTATGACGTTGACCTTTCCTCGGGACAAACTTGTAACTGCAGGGCTGCCTAGTGTTATCTCAGTCCCTGGAGGAGCTAAATCCCTCGTGAGGCACTGCGACTGCAAAAGGAACTCCTTTTAATGGTGCAAATTGTGCATGTACTAATGGCAGCTGATATTTATATTAAACAGATATCTAAGCAACATTGAAATACTTTGCCTTATTTGAGATTTTATATATATATGTGTGTTTATATGTATTTTTCTTTGACAGAATACTGTATTGGTTTTTCTACTGACAGGTCAGGAAAAGCCCTCAGAACAAGAGACGAGTGAAATCAAACACCCGGAGACAATAAACAGATACGGAAGTTTAAATTCCCTGGAGTCCACATCGTCGTCAGGAATAGGCAGCTACAGCACACAGATGTCCGGCACTGACAACCCGGAGCAGTTTGAAGTCCTGAAGCAGCAAAAAGAAATAATAGAGCAAGGAATAGATTTGTGAGTGTCTGATTTTAAAGAGAAATGTTATTGACTGTCCCTCTGCTTTGATTGGGCCACCACGCTCTGGATTTCTCTACACCTTCAGCTTGTTTTTATTCCCTTCTTATTACCACCTTTCAGTGAGTAAAAGAGCATGGTTCTGTTTCTGAGACTTCTTCTGGTCCCTCCTTTTCCATTTCCCCTTAGTCATTGCAGTCTAGCCCAAACAGACCCTTGTAATACACATTACATTAATTTTTCTCTACATTTTATGTGCTGTTTTGTGCAGTTGTGCAGCTGTGCACTGTTTGTTTAGTTCAGTCACAAAATCCCCATTATATTTCCTAAGCAGGTAACAATTCCTAGCATTGCTCATTCATAGGTTTTATATGTTCTCCATTACAACTGTGCTACTCTTGTTATTGATCCGTGTTGTTGATTTCATTTTTACATGTTGATAAGGTGATAACTTCCCTTCCAGCCTGGCTCCTCTGTGTACCAGGCCCTGGGCTGAGCGTGTGCACTCGGTCTGTGCAGTAAGCTGTGCCTGGCAGCCTGCTCCTGGCTATGTCTTGTCTATTATCATGCTGCCTTCCTTCTTCTTATTACCCATCTATCTCTCCCTTCAGAGAGATGCTGTAAGGAGAAACGAACTTGCTGGCTTTTCTCCATGAATCTAGCTACTGTAAACTGTTAACAGTTCCCTCATGTGTTTAGTTGTCTGGCTAGTTGTGCTGTAAAGCATTTCTCCCTGAATCTTAAGCAGTGCCTTTTGATGAATGCCTTTTTTCAATGTTAATGTGCATTTTTAAAAATTGACAAAATGTACACATATTCTTTGTCATAAAGTTATAAGATCTCACAAAATTACCTAAAGTCACCATTAATACTTCATTCTAATTTTTTAGTCATTATTTACAAAGTGTCCTGTGTTCTAGACATTATGCAAGGCCCTGGAAAAACTCAATGAATGAAACAGCCCTTGCTTGTGAGGGGCTCAGGGTCTAGTATGTGTAAATGTATTCGTGTTGAAATTCTGCGGGTCACTCAGCAAACTCTTTTTTGGTACCTGGGACTGTGCCACGTACATGAAGACGCTGGACCTTGCGTTTAAGATTACAGTCGAACTCTGGATGGAACACTTGAACAGTGCAGTGTAATGTCCGTAATGGAGAGCTGTACAAAGTGCTGCCGAGGTCTGATAACTTTATTTGAAGTACTTCAGGGTCAGAGGGAGTCATGCCAGGGCTTCAGAGGGGGGGGTCTCCCTAGCTCTAGTCCTCCTTGCTTTCTGCTGCGTACTTTCATGGGGATGTGTTTGTGTTGCTGTGCTCTCAGGGTACTCTTCCACAACTGTTCCTCTCATGACACCACTCTGTCCTGTCCCTGCTCCCAATCTCAGTCTTGGTGTGGGCTGTTAATCTCCTGCATACACCTCAGCATTGCCAGGCTTCTGTCCCTCAGCTCTTTTATTACTTTGTAACTTCTCCTAGATGCTCATGTTGTTTTCCATGACTTCAGCTACTGTCTATGTACCAACATCTCACAACTCCCAAGTGTTATTTTTAACGTAAATACTTACACTGAAGTCCAGACGCATATCTGTAATTGCCTGTGGGGCATCTCCCCTGGATATTGCATAGCTTCTTACACTCAGCATGTCCATAGCCAAATTTGTCAGGCTCCGTTCTCTCCATAATCAACTCTCCAATACTCCTACCAAAACAAAAGACAAACAGAAAACCCTATTGTGTCTGTATTTCTTTAGACTAGCAGCACCAGCATATTACTAAATTTGTAAGCTAGAATCCTGGGAGTTAACCTTAGATTTTCCCCTTTCATCTAATCTGTCACTAAATCCTATTGATTCTACTTTCTGAATATCTCTGCAATTTATTCTCTTCTCTCCATCTTCTGCAGTTGTTCTCTGAAGGCAGACCACCACCAATTCTTGCCTTGATTAGTATAATTTTAATTCGCTTACCTTTGTTTGGTCTTATTTATTCTGTAGTCTTTTCTCACACTTAGCTAGGAGTAATCTTTCTTAAATGCAAGTCTTGCTTCTATTTCTCCCCTCTTGCTCTTAGAGAATAAAGCAACAACTTTTTGTAATAGCATATAGTCCCCTTCATGTTTGGATCTGCTGGCCTCTAAAGCTTCATCGTCGGCCACTTCTTTAATCTCCCTTCATTGTTCCAACAGTGCAGATAATATGATGTTTTATGTTTTTGTGATTAGTGTGATCTTTACCTCTCTGACTGAGATGTTTTTTCTTAATGTTTATAAAAGATGTAATCATTTTTCAAAGCTCAGTTCCAGTCACCTTCCCCAGAAAATATAGCATGACCATCTCTATAAATTAGTCACTTTTTCTTCTGTGCTATCTTCTTACTTTGTGACTACATTATCTGTTGCATTTTTACTATTATACTTTTTAAAAAATTATATTTTAGAGTGAGAGTTGGAGAGCAGGGTTTGTGTTTATCTCAGTGAAAAAGGTTTGATTTTAATTTGTGTACATGGTGATGGTTGACATAGCCCTGGACGGGGGAATCAATAGGAGGACAGAACAGGACAGGGCATTTCAGGTAAAGAATGGCATGTGCGGTAGCACAGCGGAAAGGGAGGACATTTGAGGGCTGTTGTTGAGCATAGCAGGAGCAGTAGATAAGGTGAAAGCATTGAGTTGGATCCAGATTACAGAAGGCCTTCTCCATGTGAAGGAGGTTTGTCTTGTGCCTCTTGGCATTGGAATACTGTTGGGGGATTTTAAGCAGAGGAGCGGCAGCATCAGATTCCTGTTTCAGGAAGATGACTGCCAAGCAACCTGAAGGATGGGTTGGAATTTGTGAGCAAAACGAGATAGGGAGACCATTTAAGAATTCTTTCAATACCCAGGTGACAGGTGATGAGGTACCAAAGTACTTATTGGTGCAATAAAAGTAGGAAGTAAATGATTTGGAAACACAGAGGTGACATTTAAATTGGATCTTTAAGCCTGAAGGACAGTTCCCCAGTGTGGAGCAGGTAAAGGGCAGGCAGAGGAAATGGACTGCAAATGCTTTCATTATGTTCAGCGAATGAGACTGGATATGTGGGAGTAGATGAGAGAGGGGGGATGAGAAACGAGCCACACTGAGAAAGGGTTTGTGTGTCAGTCTACTCAGTTTGGACTTTATTTTGAAAACATTGGGTATCGGGAGAGTTTTTTTTTTTTATGTATATGTAAAAAATAATGCTGTCAGATTGTGACTAAAACCGTCCCTGGAATTCAAGTTCTGTACTTTAAAAGCAGGAAACTTACAACTAATAGGTGTATTAGAATAAGCCAAGATAACTTAAGCAGGAAGGAGAATATGTATATTAAAAGTATGAAATACTGAAGGTATTCGTATCCTTACTCAAAGTTAATCTACTACCCATCGGTATCTCATATGGTCTGTGAAATGATCCATATCAATGATAACTATGCTCTTCCATTTGAGACTCTGTTCTAAAGAGAAAAAATAATAATAAAAGTTTTTGCATAATGTATTTTGTACTTGCATGCATTGTTATATTAAATAAGTTCCTGTTTTCTAAGTGCTATTAGAAAATTAATTTATTGCGGTTTAAGGTCTTCTTTTAGGGACTACAAATGGTTTTCTGTTTCTAATGTTCCTATTAACTTTAACATATAGATTTAATAAGAAACCAAAGAGAGGAATACAGTACCTCCAAGAACAAGGGATGCTTGGCACTACGCCTGAAGATATCGCCCAATTCTTACATCAAGAGGAAAGATTAGACTCCGTAAGAGTGCCATTTTAGTTCATTCTAACCTTTCTATGCAATTCTTTTTTAAGTTAATAATGCATATTGTTGCCCCTTTAAAATGCCCTCCTGAGTATGTAAGTAAAACTTAAAGAATGACTTAGGTATTCTTAATTTTGCTTTTTAATTTTCTGAACTCCGCAAAAAAATCTTCATTTTTTTAAAAAACATACACATTTAATATATTTAACTTCAGCTCCATGTTTCAAATAGTTAACTCTGTAGTCAAAACCTGTGAATCTTATGCATTTTTCTGCTTTTTAAGTGGCTGTGTGGCAAATGTAACAGTCCATTCGGATATAAATTTCTGTCTCTTATTCTTTAGACTCAAGTGGGAGAGTTCCTGGGAGATAATGATAAATTTAACAAAGAAGTCATGTACGCGTATGTGGACCAGCATGACTTCTCAGGAAAGGACTTTGTTTCAGCTCTTCGTATGTTTCTGGAAGGATTTCGTCTTCCAGGGGAAGCTCAGAAAATTGATCGATTGATGGAAAAATTTGCTGCAAGATACCTAGAATGCAACCAAGGGTAAGCAAGATTCAAATGCAGGTGCTTATTGGTTGCCAACTCCCTCCAAGACACTGCGCAAGGGAGCATCGGAGATTCATAACCCCTGCCCCAGGGAACTTGATTGTCTGCACTCTGGAAGTGATAAAATATTTCCATTAAAAAATTGTAATATGAGATAGAACATAAATCCTGAAAAAGAAAATGAGAAGTGCTTTGGGGTTTGAGGTGACTTACTTAGTGAAACTGTAAAACAGGAAGTTTATATATAACGTGATACATTTCTTTTTGCAGGCAAACCCTTTTTGCCAGCGCAGATACTGCTTACGTTTTGGCTTACTCCATCATCATGCTGACCACAGACCTGCACAGTCCTCAGGTATGTTTTCTTCCAGGCCAGTTTTATAAAAGGACACAGGAAATAAATTCTTTTGAATTCAACTTCAGATGAAATGACTAGCTTTCTTTTATATTTTTTTGGTGCCATGACTCAAGATGAGTTTTTACAGTTATAATATGTTAGAGTTTTTTTTCCCCTTGAAAAATAAATTAACATTTGAAAACTTGCATGGTGATATTTTTAGATTTTTGTAAGAAAAGTGCTTCTCCCACCCTTTCTGACACACTAGAAGGACCTGTTTTCAGAGTAATCTGAACTAAATAAATGTTTGTATCCCAGTTATAGTCCCTGGACATTATGGTTTCTCTATAGCTATTTTTGCAAACTTCTGATGATGATTATTCTGTGTACCTTCTTGTAAATTTACAGGAGCCTTAGCTATAGAAAAGTTGGCTTTAATTCTTTATAAAAGGTGGTAGAAATGTATTTAATTAAATAAGTGGGTCTTCAGAGGCGACATAAGGCTTCTGGATTTTGGTCTGGGTTTTGGGAGACACGTAAGCGTTTTGTCTGTGCTGCTTCCCTAGTGTGGTGACGGGCTGCCTGCCATTGTGTAGACTGCAGACGAGATGGGTCAGGTGCGCAGTGGGGTGTTCCTGTTCAGAGCAAACAGGAACTCCGCAGACAAAACAGCCCAAGGACTCTTCACCCGCATCACCTCACATTCAGTTGCTAAGATGAGTCGGAGAGATTATTACCTGATTTTAAATAAATTTCAGCTGTTTTTGTCCTACATCCACTGTTATATAAAATCAGCTTTTAAATCATTAGCAACACATTTATGTTCTTCTGAACTAAGATTTGAATCTTTTTGATACATATTTCTAATAATTGTCATGGTCTTTTTTAAAGACTCTGACTAGAGCTCTTCAACCTTGGGCAAAAACAAATAATTTCATTTTTCGTTGTTCTTATTACAGATTATTCATGTGCTCATCAGAGCAGGTGAATCAGTACAGGCCAGGATGGCATATTCCTACATTGCTATCATTTTTTGTGGCTGTTTTCCTTTTAATGTATGTTGTTTTTTTTTAGTGTTTTCCACTTCCTCTTCTCGAAGTATTTGTAAATCTTCTTATATATGAGTATTTAAAATTTTTAAATATGAGTGAATTTTTAATGTTAATTTTTAAATTAACCTTCTAGGTTAAAAATAAAATGACAAAGGAGCAGTACATTAAGATGAATAGAGGGATCAACGACAGTAAAGACCTTCCTGAAGAGTATCTATCAGCCATCTATAATGAAATAGCTGGAAAAAAGATATCAATGAAAGAAACAAAAGAACTAACGATCCCTACAAAATCAAGCAAACAAAGTAAGTATCCAAATCAATTGAGTCCTGATTGTTCAGGAGGAAAAATAGGAGTTCTTAAAGTGTTTTCGGCTTAGAGTATTACTTATTTTATGAGAAGTATTTTAATACAGAGTTTGATTGGTGTTTTTTTCCCCCACATGCTGAAGATAGATAGCTCTGACCAATGATTAATAGAAAATGCTACACAATATGCATGGATTAGTGTGCATTTACTTCATACTTATCCAGTTAGCAGTTAATCTCAGCATGGATTTGGAGGTTACAGAGATTGGTCAGGAAACCCTAGGAGTCAGACTTTAACTCTCAATCTTTTTTCCTGCCTCCTTATCATTTACAAGCAACGTATTTACATTCCTTCATCTATTGTTATATATAAATAGAAGCTGGAAGTAGGAGTGATTGAAGAGGTGGGGAAGGTTAGGATTGCAGGGGAGCTTGTGGAGTTGGAAATCCCTACTGCAGACACACCACAGTACTATCAGTATAGATTTCCCGGCTCTAGCCAGCTTTAGGAGCCAGCCGTGGGCCTGGCTCCATTCTAGACATTCTGTACATGGGGATGATGATGATTAAATTAGAGCTCAAACCTGACTACAGGAATGAGGTGAAGGTTGTGGCTTAAGAATAAAGCAGTAATATGGAGAGAGGACTCTGCCTTTCTTAGCATTTCTACTTGGTAATGAAATCTCAGGCTTTACCTAACAGAACAAATTATAGTAGCAATATTTTGTTGACAGGGGAGAAGCAAAAAGGCCTGTGTGATGTATGTATTTCTACAAGTTGATGAAGAATTATAAGATGAGAGTCAGGCTAGGGAGATGACATTAAAATGAAGAGTGGAGCATAACTAGCCTTATCTCTTGGAAAAACATAGGGAATGATCCTAAGGAATTTTAGTAAGTTCTCCCTTATTTTATAGATTAGGAAACTGAAGTTCAAAGGTTAGGAAACTTAGAATCATAGAATCTCTGAGCTGAGTGTAGTGTAAAAACTTTTATGAAATCTCTACACCTAAAGCCCAAAGAGGAGCGGAGCCAGATCTTGAACTTGGCATCCTTGGCTCTTATTCCAGCCTAGTACCAATCAGCAGTTTACTTGATTGTGTTATTTTCAGTTCTTCTGCTTATAACATTAAGTATATTGATCAAGACTTCATTTTCACATCTAAGCAGATAGCAATGATCTGATTCAGTTTCCTTCTCATACCCATATTATAACGTCTTCATATCTCACTTTCTTTGGCCTATTTTGTATAGTGTGGTAGGAAATCCCTGAGAAATGGGATATGAGGAGGAGATGGTGGTGTACTGAAACAGTAAAATCATCCTGGAGTGTCAGGGCCACTGTTTTCTTGTTAACTCAGGATATACCATTCAAGCATGCATCCTTCTCAGATGCCATTTCCTCTTAGCATCTCTTCTATCTGTGTTTGGGTTGTTTCCCCTAATACTTTCATTGTGACGGATTTGTATCTACTCTTTTCCCTTTGTGTAGGTTTTCCACTTATCCCTGACTCCTAGTTCAGGAATTTTTTTTTTTTTTCATTTTCACACAACATAAACAACCATTTTGAAGTGAACAGTTCAGTGGCGTTGGTCCCTTCATAATGTTGTGCAACCACCACCTCCATCTAATTCCAAAACATTTTCATCAACCCGAAAGAAAACCCTGTGTCCATTAAGCAGTGATTCCACGTTCCCTCCCTCCCCTTGCCCCTGGCTATACCAGTCGGGCGGCTTTCTGTTTCGGGGGATTTACCTACTCTGGATATTTCATACAAATGGAATCACATAGGGTGTGACTTTGTGTCTGGCTTCCTAAGGCTATTTTTAATTAATGTTAATTAGTGGTGTTTATTTTATAGTAAAATATCAAAATAGCATTTTTAAATGCTTCTTATTTTAAATGCTAAGAGTGTTTGTTGTTTCAGATGTAGCCAGTGAAAAACAGAGAAGACTTCTGTATAACTTGGAAATGGAACAGATGGCTAAGACAGCTAAAGCACTCATGGAGGCCGTGAGCCACGTTCAGGCGCCTTTTACAAGTGCAACACATTTGGAGCATGTGAGACCCATGTTTAAGGTAAGAGTTACTAATAACTGGGTTGTAATATATATTTATATATGATTTTGTTCAGCCTATTTTTAAGTTAAAGAAATGCAGTGATATAGCCCATGAGTATAGACCCGGAAGCAAAAGTTATGCTATTTAGGATATAGCAAATGCAGAGTTTTTTCTTAACGAGAATGAAAAAAGGTATGCACTATTAGCAGTTATTAGGTGTGTGATCTTAAGAATAGAAAGATTTCAGAGAAGGATCATTAATCCTTGGCCTGATTTTCTCTGAATGGGTTCTAGTTAAACCTTTACAGTTACCTAAAATTCCAAAGTGATCTTGAACCTCCTGTTTTCTTTTAAAGCTTCTGGCCCAGGAACTAATATGAGGGTTCTGAGTATGCCTGGAGCCCAGAAAATAGAGAAAGCAATTAAAGGGGCCATATTTATGTTTGTAGGTTGATCTAGTAAGAATGATACTTACTGGTTCTTTAAAGTTTGATTTCCCGTTCCTTCTTCATTTTCCTATTTTTTCCCCCTATCCTTTCCCCAAATACCGGAATGAGTAAGCAGTGCATCATAAGGATAATAGCGGGTGGAGGGGCGTCTAGACAAGTTTGAAAAGGGAAAGTGGGTAAAGTACATACCAGTTCATGAGGCAGTGGTGGTAAGACCGGCTGCCGACGCCAAAGGTCATAATTCAAGTTCTGATACACATTCGCTACACATGTGTGTGGGTAGTTACAACGACTACAAGATTTCTGTGTTTCCTTTTACTCTATAACTTACAATTACTTCTACCACTACTTCAGGGTCTGTGAGATAATGGTATTTCTAAAAGTTGATGAAAAATTCTAGGATAGGAGGTCGGGCTAGGGTGATAATGTTAGAAGGAAGAGTAGAATATAAGTGGCCTTACCTTGTAGAATAATATAGAAAATGCTGTTGAAATATAAGACACTTTTTCTTTATTATGAAACAAATTTTATAAAGCAGCTTCTTGGTTTTGAATAATTTTACACCCTTATTTTGTTTTTTCAAATATTTTTGATGAGGCAGGAAAAAACAAAGAATAAGGAACCAGCCATAATTCTGCAACTCAGAAACTGTTAATATGTTTATATATACTACTTTTTTGTCTTAATTAAACAGTGTGATCATACTTTGTATGGAATTTTGTATCTTACAGTTTCTCACAAAAGTATTTCCTCGTATCATTAAAAATTCTTCACAAATAGCTTTTGTGATCTATTCTCTGGATTAGTTCTAGTTTATTTAAACATCCTCTAACCTAGACTAAGAATCTTTCCTCTTACTGCCGTTATTCTCTTCAGACACCCTCATTTCTCACTCTTACTACTGTAACATCCTAACTGGCATTTTTATGTCTACTTATGTGCCCTCTTATCCTTTACAGAGGCCAGAGTTATCTTTTTAAAATACAAAACGCAATGTCACCTTCTTCCTTGAGGTCCTTCACTGACTTTGCGTGATACTATGATGAAACTAGAGGGTCTGTAGACCTCACGTGGTCTGGCTCCACCAGCCTTTCCAATTTCATTGCTAGATTTCTTCTGTTTCTTACTATGCTGCTGTCACCGTGGCATTCTTTCAGTTTCTAGAATGTCCTAAATTATTTTCTCTTCAGAGCATTCTTACAAGCTGTATGTTTTGCCTAGAATGCTCTTTTCTTCTTTGCCTGAGTTGCTTCCATTTTAAATGTTACCTTCTCAGAGAGTTCTGCCTGTTAAGTTATGTCCCTTTTCATGACATGCTATGATTTTCCTTCATTGTATTTATAACAATTTGTATTTATACATTTCTTTATTTTAATGTATTAAATATATGTCTAGTACATGCATTTACTAGACTTTAAGCTTCACGAGGGACTACATCTGTTCTGTTCACTTTTCCCAATGTCTAGCTTGTAGTAAGTGCTCAATGAACAAGCACTGACTGGGACTGGATAAAGGAACGAATGAGATTCCTAGAATGTTTACAATGTTAAGGGATATAAACATTAAGAATCTTTTTACATGTTGCCAAATTGTATTCTACAAAAGTTTATACAATTATGAGTGGGCAATTTCACTGTCCCCTGGATATTATTAAGTGTAATTTGATTGGAGAAATCATTGTCCTTTAATTCCTAATGGCGTTGAAACATTTTTTCACTGGGTTAAGGACCATTTATATTTGTGTAAAATATTTGTAGGTTTCCAAATAGATGTGCTGTTTCTTTACTTAGAATGGAGTGTGTCACTTACTACTTTCATGTAGTACTTTGTATGTTAGAAGGATTGCACTTCATAGGCTGCCTGCAGCATCTCTCTACAGTGGTAGTCCCGGGAGTAAAGCGGTTCAGAGAGATTAAGTGGCAAAGCTAAGACGAGAAGTTAGGTACTGTGGTTCATCCTCCTTTGTTAGGGATTATACACTTTTACCTCTGAACTTTCTAATGTTACAAGCAAAGCTTTGGATAATTCTGTTTTCCTTCATAATGCTAAAAACGTTTTAGATACTTTAAACATTTCAGTTGTCATTTCTGTAGCACACTAGTATAAACAGTTTTCATCTGTATAACTATATGGTTATGTAGTTTTGCTTCATGATGACTTATTAAAAGCAAGTACACTTGCATCAGACATGTCAAAGTTACCCACACACATGCATATACTAATGTATACACGTGTGTTTTTTTAAGCTTTCGGCTGTGAAAGTTTTTTTTGGGGGGGAGGAATATTGGGGAACAGTGTGTTTCTCCAGGGCCCATCAGCTCCATGTCGTTGTCCTTCAGTCTAGTTTCGTTGTCCTTCAATCTAGTTGCGGAGGGCACAGCTCAGCTCCAAGTCCGTCGCTGTTTTCAATCTTTAGTTGCGCAACCCACCATCCCATGCAGGAATTGAACCAGCAACCTTGTTGTTGGGAGCCCGCGCTGTAACTGAGCCATCCAGCCCCCCTCTCTGGCAGCTCATTGTCTTCAATCTAGTTGTGGGGGTTGCAATTCACTGGCCCATGTGGGAATCGAACCAGCAACCCTGTTGTTCAGAGCTTGCTCTCTAACCTACTGAGCCATCTGGCCACCCTACACATACGGTTTGATATTAGGATTTTCAGTAGTCAAAAGGTAGCTCTGTTTTTTGTTTGTTTGTTTTACATGACAGTTTCACTAGGTATTCAGTTTTTATGGTAAAATTTAGTGTTGGCTTGCACCATTTATAATGAAAAATATTTTATTGAACTATATACTTTAAAGTATTGTCCAACTGGGAACCATAGATAACACTGACGTCTCAATGTAAAATATCTGACTACAAAAAAGATAAGGCTAAATGAGTCCAGGGAAGGAGGCTTAAAGAAAAGCGAATAATATAATTGTTGCAAGCAGAAAATAACAAGGATTTTCTTGGAAATAAAAAGTCCATGAAATATTGCAAGGTCCAAAGCTTTCAGAGAAAGACTAGTTCTGAATTTGGGTAAAATTACTATCATTTATGAATATTGACTTCCCATTTTTTTTATTGATGTGAATAATTTAAAATGCTGTGCTTAAAATATGCCTAAGGTCTTCTCCTGAATTTATAATCTTGCTCCCCCATTTATTTAAGCCCAGGCAGCGTTATATAGTTTTCCCCTTTGTCAAAGAAAGCTTTCCAAATAACTATACCAAGAAACTTATTGCTTTTTTCAGAACTTTCTCAATCATTTATTGTCTGAAAGCTTTGAGAAATATTAATGGAGAATTATAATTTTTAATTAGCACTTGATATCCATGATGTATTTTAAATTTTTAATTTTCCTAGTTGGCTTGGACACCTTTCCTGGCTGCGTTTAGTGTGGGTCTACAGGACTGTGATGATACTGAAGTAGCCTCTCTTTGCCTGGAAGGTATAAGATGTGCAATCAGAATTGCATGCATTTTCAGCATTCAGGTAACAAAGAATTTTGCCTTCATAGCCAGTCTGGAAAACATAAGTTGCTTATGCCATTACCATAGTGTAAATTATCTTTTTATGTCTGACTTACGAAAAAACTGATTTCAAATTTATGATGGAATTTAAATGAATCTTAATGTTTAAGTTTCTGAGACGCTGTGACAGAAGTGGTAGTTCTATATTTATATATCTAAAATTCATCATAACTGGTTTGCAGTTTTCCCATGACTTTGAATTCCTATATGATAACCTGAATATCTTATTTAAATATGTTGCATGTTCATACTTACTGAGTCATATATATCTTTTCATATTTTATATATCACTTTATAACTTTGCCTAAGCCTAAGTTATCTTTAAGAGAACCAAATATTTAGTACATAATTTTCGTGAAGACAGTCCCTTATAGTAATTTATATGCTTTGTGTGATGATAAATTTTAGCCAAAGCTGAAACTTAAAGTGTTTTCAAAACCCTTTTCACACTTAATTATGAATGTTAGGGCTTAAAAAGCATAGCCTAGCTGTAGAGAAAAAAGTGAGCAAATTTATAAATCAGGTTTCTGCTAGTCCATACAGTACTTGAAACATAAGTGCTCAGTGAATGTTTTTTACTGTATGAATTCATTTGTTATCACTAATATCTCATCTTGATTTGACAACTTTATCACCTTTGGGTTTTAGAAATTCATTTGTTTCTGCTTCATTCATCATCTTACAATAAAAAAGAAAACTGTAGTTTGAGATATTGTATGTAACTCATGACTTGTCAGTTAAAAGCTTACCAAACAAGTAAACAGCTTGTTACTAGGGACTCAGAGATCACTGTTATGTTTACAACCATGTAAAGTACACTTTTCTCTTTTTTACAGCTGGAAAGAGATGCATATGTCCAGGCGCTGGCAAGGTTTACCTTACTGACAGTTAGCTCTGGTATCACGGAAATGAAGCAGAAGAACATCGACACAATAAAAACACTCATCACAGTGGCTCATACAGATGGAAACTATTTAGGAAATTCATGGCATGAGGTACAAGCATTTTCTTTATTTTCAACTTAGCAATTTGGTTTAAAAAATGGGCTACTGCTAAATATTCTATCTTTGACATGCTTAAGTGTTTGGAGGAAAATTGGTACATCCAGGATGAGTACATTTAGCTTTTTATAACGATTTATAATGTAGCCTATATTTAAATCCTGGCTGCATACATTTAAATATTTTTGTGAACCTTGTTAAAGAATTAATTTTTTTTCCCCTTTTTGTAATTAAGATTCTGAAGTGCATCAGTCAGTTGGAGCTTGCACAGCTTATAGGAACTGGAGTGAAACCGCGATACATTTCTGGAACAGTGCGAGGCAGAGAAGGTTCTCTTACTGGAACAAAAGATCAGGCTCCTGATGAATTTGTGGGTCTGGGGCTAGGTGAGAATTTTAAAAATTATTTTTATGAAATATCAAAAGTTGTTTTTAACTTGCTCAATATAAGTGCCTTTATTGTAGCAGTAATGTATTTAGAGGGATGTGATAAAATGCCCTTCGGCTAATTTTATGAGGAAAACCAAGATAACTGTAGGAACTGCCTTTTTTTCCTGGACTAGTATATAATCATTAGTCTTGATCTCATGGTTGGGGGTAGAAGAAGGATACGGTTTAAAATTATCTGCTTTTAAAACTAAGTGGGTAACTTAAATGAGCGAAGGCTTGTATAAGGTGGTAAATGGTTGGGGCAACTGGAGAAAACATTCACATTCACGTCTCTTAAAGGTGCTGTGCAGACCTAACTAAACTTTTCTGCCAGTAGGAAACTTTCCCACGGTTTCCCGTGTGCACAATGTGGCCAGTTACTTCCAGGTTTGACCCAATAAAACAAAGGAAAATACTAGTGAAAATGGGTACAGAAGAACCAAAGACAAGGCATTTTTAGTCATAAATGGAAACGTACCACCAGGGAAGAAGCAAAGTTTAGACTCTCTTTGATTTTGAATACTTCTGGGTTTGAATTCTGTATTTCTTCCTTACTGTATGCAAGTTACTTTAATTCTGAGTTTTGGTTTCCTCTTTTGCAAACTAACAGCATTTTCTACTCTTAGTTAGGATTAAATATATATATATATATATATATATGCTTAGTACAGTGGCTAATACATTAATGGTTTCTAGCTTTTTCTCTATTTATCTTCCCCAACCCACTTTAACCAAAAAATCTAGAGACATGACTTAAAGAGAGCAGGAAGGAATACACCTGAGAACTAGGAATATTTACTTTTTAAGGTTTTGTACTGTAACATATTTCTGGACATTTTTTGTCTTTTTATCTTTTAGTGATTTCTCTGTTGCTTGCAGTAAAAATTGTTAGGAAATGCAAAAGAATTTCAAGCTTGAAAAACGATCCATAGGGAAAGCCGTAAAGCCCAGGACCATGTTGTGACCTCAGGTTGGACTGGGGTCAGTTAGTTCCGGTGGGAATCCCCCCGTGTCAGCCAGCAGTGCAGTCGGGCCCGCAGTTGTGTCTTGTGTAGATGTTGTGGTTCTGGGAGGTTCAGGTGTAGACTTGGTGACCTAGCAGCAGGATTTAGAACTGCCAGCTCTGACTCGGAACATTAGAGGTATAATTACTGCAGAAGATAGCGCGAGATGCAGATGGAAAATATTTACAGGCAAGTGAAATGAATATGCATTGATTGATTCAATAGCTTTAAAAAGGCCTTTTTTTTTTTTTAAGAACTAGGGGGTGTGAGAAGGCCAAAATAATGATAGGTGCAAATTGCCAGGGCTCAGTTTTGCCAAGCAACAGAACTAGGTTACACTGAAAATGAAGCAGGAGTGAAATATTTTGTCTTCTAAAAGTTTAGTCAAATGAGAAATAATGATACTTGCTGATAATATTTACTAGTATATTTGAAAGTTAATTAGAATTTTGATCACTGTGCTGTGATGCTACTTAGGTTGCAAGGATAGGAGATGATCTGAATTTGCAGGAAAATATACACATTTCAGATAGAAATTTAAAAATTTCAGGCTTCCAAGCCACTCAAGCGACCAGCCACACTCTGCCATCTCTTTTGCGCTTTATCTAGGCTTTGTCTTACGTCATCTGCCTCTCTTTTTGGCCTGCTTCACTCTCCACTCACTCCTGATTGATCAGCTCTCTCATTTTTGAGTCTGCACCCAAGAGGGAGCCCGTCTGGTGACTTTCCCCGGTTGGGCAGAGCCCTCCTTCAGGCCGTCTCATTGGTTAGCATCCAGCCCACTGCAGCAGGCGATCACCCCTGCCCGTCTGTGTCCTGTCTGTCACCTACTCACAGAGCAGACGCTTGCTTCAGCAGGACGCTGGAATCAGAATTTAAGCTGGAAGAGGTTGTGGAACAGACAGTTGAGCTGTTTTAATCTGTGTATATGTTTTTAAAAAACAAATTAATATCCTGCTTATTAGCAGCGTCCATGCACTGAGTATCCATGTAACCACGTTAGTAGGGACAAGTATACATTTGTCTGACTTTCTGACTGATATGACACAAGTTTGTACTTTCCCTTTTAGTTATTCAGAATACATAGCACATGATTATTAGATTTGAATTATGTGCGTTTTCTTTTAAGGTATAAAAGTTTAAAAATTCAATGGCTTAGTCATATAAATCTTCACAACACTTAACATCTTTGTTCTCGGTGAACCTAAGTATTTTCTTTTGAGTAATTTGTTTGGTAAAACTGAAATACTAGTCTATGATGTTATACTGTCATACAAATCTTTGAATGATTTCACATATTTGTGAGATAGGTTCCTTGGATTGCTAGACATCTTACATATTCTCTGATTCCTCTAAATATATTTATTATTAATTATTACAGATTGCTATATTTAAATGAAAAGGTATAGAAAGCTCCATAGGAAGGACTTTCAGTTGATACACAGAGGACGTTAAGTGATTAGCATTAATTTTTCTCATAGATTTTTATTCATTAAATTTCTATAATGTGCTGTACACTTCAAGTGTTGCTTGACACTATTTGCCTACCACCCCGATTCTGTCACTCATTTCAGGCTTGTTTACTTGTATTATGGAAATAGTCTCATAGTTTGTCTCTCTGGCTCCCATATCTTTTCCTGTTGCACTACTGCCAAAATTATTTTTCGGAACATAGATTGGATCATGTCAACGTTCTAAAAGGTGTAAAGTTCTGTGTTTTCCAAAGTAGTACATTGAGCATAACAATCGAGGTTCTTCACCTTCTATTTCTAGTCTGTCTTTCCAGTTTCGTCTGCTACTGTTCTCGCCCTTCATCCATGCCCGTGGCCACATCCTCCGTTACGGCTTCACCCGAGTGTTTTAAAACATGATGTCCACTTGCATCCTTCCATTACTTTACATATGCTGCTGCTTCTACCGGAATGGCTTTTCCTTCTGCCTCTGTTCCCACATGATCATCCTCTGGGTCTAACTTGAATTAATATTTCATCATATTTGAAACCTTTCCTTGAGCTAACACCCCCATTCTCTCTTATCCTATCAAAATTAGTTCTATTTAGTAAAACTTGTATTCTATGCAATTAGTTCATTTCAGCCATGAAGTAATCATTACATTGTATTCAAGTTGATTGTAAGTCTGTCTCCTGGTAAATTATTAATTCTATGAGGACAGGGATCACCTCTTTTTTACATTGTTCAGTTCCTAGAATAGAATTTGAGTCCAGCCGGTTGAAATAACATCATGTATTATGCTTGCATTTGTGAAGGCATTTATTGAGTGTCTGGCCAGTTGAGTCAACAGGTCTTTGTTGAGCATCTGCTTTGGGTTTCATATAGAGAAAGGTGTGGGGGATGCAAAAAAGATGTGTGACACTTGAGTCCTAACCTTAGGGAACTTTATCTGGCTGAAATGTAACATTAACACAGCTAAAGTAATTAATATGAAACCGTCTGAAAGCAATTCTGATTTGAGTAGTACTTATTTAAGTGATGCTTAGTTCAGAGCAAGGTGAGAACAACGGAGAGGAATCCTTCACTGAGAACTAAATGGGGTCTTGATAAATACGTTTTAGATAGTTGAGGGTGCCCTAAATAGAGACATGTATTGGCTAGGATGTTGAAGGGAACTGCCTTAAATGCTATATGAGAAGTTTATACTTTGTCTTGGAAGTAATAGTAAGCAAAATGAAGCTGATGATTTAAGAAATCTGGCAGGAGAAAGAAGGACAGAATGAAGGGGAAAAGTTAGCGGGAGGGAAAGCAGTCAGGAAACCTGCAGTAGTCTGAGCCTGAAGTTATTAGGATCTGAACTGAGTCGGTAGGAATGAAAATGAATGAATGATATGAAAACAGGTCACAAGAAAGGTTTAGTGACTAGTGGAGGAGGGGAAAGATCTCAAAGACAATTGTAAGATTAAGAGTTTGAAAATTTGGGGAAATTGTTGTTCTGCTGCCCAACATATGGAATCAGTTTTTTTTTTTTTTGCCAGGGGAGGGGGCATATAAATGATTCTTTTGAATAAGAGGATGTTAAAACACACAGTTAGCATTTCTAATAAGCATTTGTAGACAGGAGACGAGATTAAATGACAGGGAAGATCTAATTACATGGAACTGGGACTCATCCTAAGGTGTCCTCGGAACCTGGGTTAGTGCTGTGTTTCTTAAATATTCAGAGTACTTATGCCTCACGTCATTCATTTTGTGATCTAAATTCTTAGGGACTCTAATTCATGTAATCTTTGCAAGCACAGTTTGTGTCTCTCTAACCATGTCGGGATACCAATTACTATAGCTCATTAAGCACATTTGGCCTTGATAAAGATCACTGATGCCCAAAGAATTGTTCACCCAAAGCATTATTTCTTTCATTAGGAAAGTAACTGATTTCAGAAATGTGTTTTAGAACTCTGAGTGTATTCTTCCCCTGACTTCTCTTCATACTGATATGCTCCCTTTTCTGTGTGGTAGTTGGAGGAAATGTGGACTGGAAGCAGATAGCAAGTATTCAGGAATCCATTGGCGAGACCAGCTCTCAAAGTGTGGTTGTTGCTGTAGACAGGTAAGGTATTCATTTTATTTCCTTTTCACATGAATACTGTTTTAATTCTGTAGCGTTTAGATATATTTTGCTCAGTAGTAAATAGAAAATTATTGCCAAAATAATTTTCCTTAAGTAATGAATATAAGACGGTGGAGTGATACGCTGTGTTTTAGATGATGAAGCACCTATACTTTTGCATTTTAGATCTTACAATGTAGGCAGGCGATAAACAGTACGAAAATCTAAGTTACAGTACATATTAATGGGCATTAGGGAAATGGAACCTTGATCACAAACATTCCCCTTGTTATCTCTGTTTGAAAACAGTGTAATTTATCTTTCTGAGCCCATGCTCTAGGATTGCATTGCATCATAGGTGAAATGCTGGCAGGGATTAGCTGGCAGTTCTCATCATAAGCTTCTTTGGAAAGGACTTGGGAATTTGTGTTATATATATTACCAGGTATTCCTTATTTTTAGTTTGTTTCCTAAAAGAAAACCCATACTGTGGTTTATGTTATGATGGAATATTTAGTTTATTTCAGATTTAAAAAATTCCCAGTATGTAGAACAATATCTAGTGTTCTTTTGAAGATTAGTAGCTTTTTTTCAGATGAATGTCCCCAAAATTGAAACTCAACATTTTACAACTCTGACATTAAAATTTTTTTTTTACCACTTCTGATGGAAACTTTCGAAAATATAAATATAATATGTACTATATTCTTTTCTTGGTGCTTGGAGACTCATGCTGATCCATTATTTATTTACTTTGCTTCAGATAAAACTTTTAGCTCTAAGTAGAGACAGAGCTAGAGTATTCCAGGCTCCTGACTCTGAAGTACTTGGTGGAACTTATTCCTTGAAAAGAATTCTTAGTGTCCACTTGCTGTCCTTTTTGTCACTTGCCTTTATCTTGTGACGATTAAAGAAAGATTGTGTATCATCTTATACCCACCATATAACTCGAAGGCTTACCATGTGCTTGGTACTTTGCAGAGTTTTTACATGTATTGTTTCATTTAATCCTTCGTCCACTCTCCTGAGATGGGTAATGTTATTGTCCTCAGTTTACAAATCAGGAAACTGAGACATGGGGGGATTGACTACCTTGCTCATCCCCACAGCTGGAGTAATCTGGCCTTTATTATGTTGATGACCATTTCCTTCATTCCTTCATAGAGAATTAGAAGGAGGGGGCCAGAATGCCCACTCAGGCAGCATATGTCTGAGTGTGCACTCCGACCCTCCCCACTTTTCTTGCCTGCATGTTCAACTCCAGAGCAGTGTAATGGCTGCCCTTCTTCCAAGTGATTTTTTTTCCTTCTGGAAAATCATCTTCACTGTCATTATAAGAATCTATTCAGACAGGAGTGAACCTTTCACCTGTTTTTTTCTGTTTCCATAATACACTTTATATGGCCATACTTAGTTCTAGTTTATCCAACTCTCCACTGTTTGTTTTAGGTAGACATGTCACTCAAATAATATGCCTCTCTGTTTGAAGAATTTAGCTATTTCAGAGCAGTCTTTGCATAAGTTCTGTTAGTGCTTTGTTGTCTCAAACTCATCATCACCAAAGACTTCTACAAACATAAATTCAATGTCCAATGTTATGCGGAACCTCAGTATTTAAATTTTAGCTTATAGTGAAAACATTAAAAGTTATACCTTTGATTTATTATAAGATTATATTCTTGTGTGGTACCTTTTACTTTTTCATTAAATTTCCTCTGAATTTCTTTCTGAGTATTTTAAGCTTATTTTCATATGTAACATTCTGACTCTAACCCATAAGCAAACTGAGTGAGGTTATCCTGCTATTCAAGACAGCAGTGAGAATATTGTCAGGTATCATCCTGGGAGGTCTGTACTTCCCAAGGAGAAGTCATTTTCCTGTCCTTAGGATTGTAGTTCTGAAAAGTCTGTTGTAACAAGTGTAGGAACTAAACAGGAAAAATAAAAATATTATTATTCTTTGCTTAATTGTTTATAGTTTCTGTTCGTGAATCAACAGAAAAATGTGTGATTCCATTCAAAGCTTTCAGGTGATAAAATTTTCTAATTATCTCCACTTTTGTATTAGGAATCCTGTACCATTAGAATTTAGGAAAGTATTAGGCACTTTAATGTGGAGTCCTTGATCCTCTAGGATTTGCTAAGCTAGACCAATTTCGTAAGTATTACTAAACTACGCAAGAACAGTTGCTCTAGGAATGATTTGCCTCTAAAAGTTCAAGTTATTTACACCATATTTTTTGTTTTTATTCTTGTTTTTTAGGCACGCCAGATCTAGCTTTACAAAACTAGCCCATCTCACACTTTGGTACATTCTGTCACCTTTCAGAAAATACATACAGCTTCGTCCCCCCACTGTATTTGCTCATAAGCAAGTTTTCAGTTAGGTCTGAGAAATAAACATTACCTCTGATATTTTCACTCTGAAAACTTTTTACATGTATAATAATTTAGTTTGCCTGTGTGTGATGCATAGTTGAAAGTCTATTTGATCCAGAATCTGCATGTTTTGTCAACCTTTTTTCTTTCTTTCTTTCTTTTTTTTTTTTGCATTTCTGCGTTACTATCATAATGTGGATGAAGCTGTAATCTACAAAAATTTTTTGTTCTACTCATTCTTTCCAGGGCATGTCTTAATATTAACATACAAGAGTATCATGTTCCTGTCCTTTGCTTTTTATATAAGGAATGTGGAATCCATTTCATAGACTGTGAAACGTAGCTCTCTTCTCCTGCCGTAGTATATTAAGGCTCAATTTTAAATGCTTCCACAGACTGCTGTGCTCTACCATATGGCTTATCTTTAGTGGAGCATTACTAGAAATAGAGTGACCCCTCAGAGGCTCTCTCCCCAGTGCAGTGCCTTCAGAGAATTTGTTGCTTTTTTCCCCTGTAGTTGCAATAATCTCCATCTGTGCTCCCATTCCTGACCCCTTCAACTCTTGCCATTTGCTTCCTTCTTGGTTAAATTTTTTTCTTGTTTCTTTTCCTGTTGTTTCTCCTGTACTATTTAGTTTTGACTCTGTTTTTGGTTTTTTGGGTTTTGTTTTTTTTTATAGCCATTGCCTTCCATGAAAATACCTCTAGTTTGAGAATCGGCTAATGACACTTATCATGCATAATCTAGCAGTTTTCATTTTTGTTCATGTGAGAGCTTTGTATGCAGTCTTTCTGTATTTTAATTTCCAGATCCAGTCTAACCACTGGATTAAATGGGGCCTTTTTACTCTTATTTTCCCCCCAGGTTGTGTTGGCAGCCAGACCTTTGAATTGTTGTTTTGTTCAACTGACAAGAGCAATAAAGGAGATCTTAAGATATTCCTTTAGCAGATGAGGTTCTGAGTTGTGCATCATCAGTTTTTAAGCTGTTTTCCAATCTTGTTTTTGTTCCTCATTGCCAGATGCGTAGACAGGCATTCAAGGACACTAAGGTTAAGACAGTAGGATATACTCAGAACATATTTAGATTGTGGTAGCCAGAAAATACTAGAATCTATTTAAACTGTTTATGTTTGCTCAGGTAAGTGTGAGGCAGTGGAGCACAGTGCCCCTCCTGGTTTGAATCTTGGCTCTCGCACATACTAGTTTTGTGACATTGAGGAAATTCTTAGATATTTTTGTGCCTCACTTTCCATGTATATAAAATTAGAATTATAATAGTGTTTATTAGTATGAGTGGCTATATAGAAAGCACTATAATAGTACCCACCTTGTGATGGCTGGTAGCTGTTACTGTTACAATGACTACTTTTATTGCTGAGTTTAACGTTTGACCCCTCCTGCCTTTAAGCTTTCCTTTTTATCATGCAAATCCTATGGTGATCCTCTTAAATTGAGGAATATCAGTTTACCCAAAGTCACATTCAAATCTTTGGTTACAAACCCAGAACATTGGTAAAAATGCAGATTTTAAAAAAGAAGAGTAATAGGTTTATGCTGACGTCTTTCATGAAACTTTAAAACGGAAAACGAACTCGATGAAGAAGGCTGGGCAAAGCTGGGCAGGATAGCTTAACTCTAAACATTTGGATGCCTTAAAAAAAGTCATTTAGCCACTTCGTGGTTAAACTGTTAGAGACTATTTGCAAGGTTCTGTTAAATGCTGGTAACTTAACATAAACTAGTTTTTTAATCAAACGTACATTACTTGTAGAAATGAAGTAGAGTTTTTCATTTTAAAAATGTGTTAATAGTCGATAATCAGGAAAAAATTGAAAAATCTTCTGTTTTATAGTATGCTAATTATTACCTTTACAGTAAATATTTTTCTTACTCTTAGAGTCTCATAGATACCTATTTAGTGTTTGTAAATTTGCTAATAAAATTACAACCATAAATTCTTTAATATATTATTGAATGCAAAGGAAGGAGGGAGGAACATCCAAACTATAGTTATTGCTAAACTATATAATAAAAATTATTTATTTGTCTACCTGATATATTTGTTCCCTTAAAACAGATAAAAGTAGCTTGTACCCCAGGCTGCTACATTTGAATTAATGTAGAGAAGTGAGACTTTATAAAGTTTTGAATTATGTTTTTTTTCTCTTTAGAATATTTACAGGGTCTACAAGGCTAGATGGAAATGCTATTGGTAAGTATGTACATTTATTCCACTTATAAACTGGCTTTTTTGGCTAGGAGACTTGAAAGTTAAGCTAAAAAATTGTACATCTATTTATATTTTAGTGGATTTTGTCCGTTGGCTCTGTGCTGTGTCTATGGATGAATTACTTTCCACTACACATCCAAGAATGTTTAGTCTACAAAAAATAGTAGAAATATCATATTACAACATGGGAAGAATAAGATTGCAGTGGTCTCGAATTTGGGAAGTTATTGGAGATCATTTTAATAAGGTATTTGAATGATTATGGGATTTGCTTACATTTGTATCATTCATTCTTATAATCTAATTGAGGCTGTTTTTCTTTCCAAACAGTTTTTTTAATTATATTTCTATAATCAAATTTAGAAAACCCTTTGAGTCCTGTTTTTCTTTAGCTCTACCTTTTAAGAATTTAGTTAAAATAATGTTTTTCTTGTTGCAAAGTATTGTTAACACCCAGTGTCTTTATGGAGAATCTTAGAATTTATGTATCTATGCTATTAATGATATGTTTTTTCTAAAACAAAAATCAAGAATTACAACTTTTCCCTGCTGACAATAGCACCCTATGTTTCTGTTGCCATTGCAGGTTGGCTGTAATCCTAATGAAGATGTAGCTATTTTTGCAGTAGACTCTTTGAGGCAATTGTCAATGAAGTTCTTAGAGAAAGGGGAGCTTGCTAATTTCAGATTCCAGAAGGATTTCTTAAGACCTTTTGAACATATCATGAAACGGAACAGGTATGTTGAATTGCTTAATATCAGTAAAATATCTTACTATTTTCCACAGCAGGGGGAACACAGAAGATGGGAAAGAAAACTAATGAGTTTTATTTGTATGCATAGCCAAGCAATTATGTTAATATTTTAGGTCTCCAACAATTCGAGATATGGTTGTACGATGTATAGCACAGATGGTGAATTCTCAAGCTGCTAACATTCGGTCTGGATGGAAGAACATTTTCTCTGTATTTCATCTAGCTGCATCTGATCAAGATGAAAGCATAGTGGAACTTGCATTTCAAACAACAGGGAATATTGTCAGTGAGTATTCTTTTAGTTATGTTGAAGTGAGAAACAAAAATTGTAATGTGTTCAGAAGATAATTCAAGTGTAAGGTTATGGGCCTGTTATGGTTTTTAAGTTTACCAGGTTTTGCCTACAGAAGCAGAATAAATGATGATGACATTATTATTATAGTTAACATTTATTGACTGTTTTGTTATATGGCAAGCACTGTAAGCACTTTGCTTGTGTTTTCTTCAGTCTTCACAACTCTATGAGATAAGTATCTTTATAATAGATTAGGAAACTCAGGCCTAGTGATGTTAAGTAATTGGCCTGAGGGCACAGAACTAGTGAGTGATGGAGTTGGGATTCAAAGCCACTGAATCTTAAGGAAAAGTCTTTGTTTTTGACCACTCTACTCCACAGCCTCCTTTGACTGTAACGGAGAATGAAATATTACAGGTGTAAATAAAGCGTGGCTAGAAGATGGTAATGATGACCATCATTGACAGCAAGAAGAAGGACATCATCCTAGCTGTCATTATTTAGTGCTTGCTTCAATTAAATGTTGTGCTAATCCCTTTTACCTACATTATTTAGAGCTTACAGCTATTTTGTGGGTGTTCTTTTCATTTTTACAATTAAGGAACTGAGATACAGAGAGATTAAATGGAATTGTGTATATTCACTCACCACCTGTTGATTCAGTACCTACTGTGTATCAGTCACTGTAGTAGATGCTGAGTTCATAGTATAAACAAGTCACAGACCTGTTTCCCTGTCTCTACTCCTCAAGTAACTGCTCATGACAGAGTTGAACCCAATTCTGTTGGACATCAAAACCCTTAACTTTAAGAAGTATGTATTACATCGAGAGGTTGGTGTATTTTTTGATACAATTAAGAATAATTGAAAAATTACAATTATTTTAATATCTTTTTTCTCTTTTTTAGCCCTTGTGTTTGAAAAACACTTTCCAGCGACCATTGATTCTTTCCAGGATGCAGTGAAGTGTTTGTCTGAATTTGCATGCAATGCAGCTTTCCCAGACACAAGTATGGAAGCAATTCGACTTATTCGCCATTGTGCAAAATATGTGTCTGATAGACCTCAGGTATAGTGTTGTTTAGTAAACAGAATTTACTGAGTACTCATTTCTTGTCTGAAATACAAGTTTATTTGTAAATTGAGAGGATGTGAAAAACCCAAAAGTTATCTGAGCTTGATTCTGAGATATAATGGATAGTAATGATAGCTGAAGTTTACTGAAGGTAAACTTCAGGTATTTTTCTGAGTGTTTCACATGTATTAAAGTGTTTCATCTGCATAACAACTTTATGGGATAGGTAGTGTTACAACCCCATACAGGTAAGGAATCTGAGGCACAAAGAAGTTTAAACACGTGTCTGTGATTGCAGAGCTAATAAAGGTCACCTAGGATTTGAACCCAGGCCTGTGCTTTTAGCCCTTGTCTTGTATTTTATTTCTCCTGTCGGACTCTGCAGTACTGAATTTGACTGTCTTGGATGAGAGTGAACTTAAGCTCTGAAGTGAAAGGTGGAATTAGCAACCTGGCTGCCACCTTTAACTTGCATGTCTGAGTCTGTCTTTGTACCTATTGTAAGATGTGTGAAGCATTACAGATTTGGTAAAAAGATTTTTACTACATAACTGACATGGAGCTGTCATGGGGTGCTTAGTACTTTTCACATGTACAGACATCGACTTATTTGACCTTCCCGCCTCCCAGTGCATTCGTATGGCTGCATGGTGTCGTAACCATGGAAATCTTAAAAGTGAAACCTGACTAGCCTGGTCAATCGTGCAGAAAGCTGGTAACGAATGAAGCTGAAACCAACTTTGGGATTCTAGTCCAGTGCTCTTGATAAGCCATTATAATCTCCACCTTTTTTATAAATTATTGTGGTTTATCAAATTGTTCACTTTTGATTTGTAAAGCATTTAAAAAGGTTTTGGAGAAATGATGTGCTTCATGTACAGGCATTGTGTTTTGCCTCTAATAAACCTATCTTTCTTCTTCAAGACTTTCAAGGAATACACGAGCGATGATATGAATGTGGCGCCTGAAGACAGGGTGTGGGTGCGAGGATGGTTCCCAATCCTCTTCGAGTTATCCTGTATCATCAATAGATGCAAATTAGATGTAAGAACCAGGTAACAATCAGTATTTGTAATTAAAATTTTGTAAGCCTTATTTTGACTTTAATCAAATTAACTTTTCTTATGTGAACACAAGTTGGATAGTAAAAGGCCACAGATCATATATTTTATCAAGTATAGCAATTATTAGGTAGGGAGATTTAAAAATATGTTAAAATAGAACAATGACAAAAATGGAAATACATTACTTTTCCTTAAAATTTGATTATGGCCTTCTTTGAGTTTTAGCTTCAGTGTAAATTGAATATTTTATACACTGTCTTTTTATACATTTGTTTCCAATCAGAAGTAGAAGTTAGTGGCAAAATTTATCTTATTTCCTGGTGAATGATAGAAGAATTTCCAAATGTGTGTCCTTGATGGATTTTAGGTATGGAACCATTTCTCTTTGACGACTGGTCAATAACATAGTTTTGAATAATACAGGCTTATTAAAAAAGAATTGAACTCTTTCCAGTATATTCTCAATAAAAGATCTATATGAACATATAGTCTATTTATAAAGAAACTATTGTGGATATAATATAACTAGACAAGCTCAGTATACACTTCTGCTGTTATAGCTCATGTGACTCCCATGGAGTATTTTTTTCACTCCGTTTTTGACTGCCAAATTGAAGTGGCCAACTTGTATATCATAACATCTGCCAGCAAGTATTTAAGTGCATCATGAGTTCAGTTTTATGTTAAAAATCCCTCTTTTAATTATCGTGCCTTCTTTTTAGGGACAATCATTAGTCATTTGGACAATTGGACGTTTTTAAATCAGAAAGGTGGTACAGATTTGTAACAAATCAATCATAGAAATGTAATGAAAGAATGACTCTCTCCTTCCTCCCCTTATGCCAGAATCACCCCCACCCTCATCCAAGGATAAGTTTGATTTGTTTCCTCAGAAACGTCTCACTTTTATAATATTGGTTATAACAGAAAATTTTATGAAATAGATGTCATCCAAAGTAGGACTCAAACTGTGCGAATTTGTCAGAGAATTTAGTAATCACAAGAACATTGTACAATATCTTATTTTGTATTTGAGCATGGAGAATTGTTTGTCAGTGGACCTGCTAGAACTTGATAAAATTCAAGATAGTCCCCAATTCATGTGCCATGTTTCCCCGAAAATAAGACCTAGCCAGACCATCAGCTTTAATGCATCTTTTGGAGCAAAAATTAATATAAGACCCAGTATTATATCATGTCATGTCATGTCATATATCATGTATCATATCTTATACATGTCATATCATATCATGTATAAGACCCTGGATGATGGGAGTGGAGGAAAAGTAAAATAAAGAAAAAATTTAAGGTTAAGGCCTTTGAAGTTCTTTCCTAAATGATGCATCCTAAAGAAAGCTGTATAACAATTTAAAATTCTTCGAAGTCAGTATTATGTGTTAGTTTAAAACCAGTTTTAAATTTTGTTTTCTGTAGCTTTGTGGCCTATAAAAATTATTTTTTGGGGGGGGGATTCTAATGTGGAATGCTTTTTTTGTATTATAGTTTTCCTAATTGTGTTTTATCACCTTAGGGGTTTAACAGTAATGTTTGAAATAATGAAAACTTATGGCCACACTTATGAAAAACACTGGTGGCAAGATTTATTTAGAATTGTTTTCAGAATCTTTGACAATATGAAATTGCCAGAACAGCAGACAGAGGTAAGAGAACACGAAATTTTCATTTAATATAGTCAAGTTAAGAGGTTCTTAATATTTCCACTGATATATTTTAGTATTTCGAATTAGGTACATTGCACAGAAAAAGTTCCTAGAAAATTTTTCCTAAAGGCACAATAACAAATTTTATGTCTTTATAAACAAAGAACGCTATTTGGAGACAGAACCAAGTTAATAAATTGGTTTTTTTGTTTTCAATGCTTTTGTTGAACTTCCAGTTTCTTTTCCATATTTTAATATTGTCACAACTATGAACAACGGTACCTTTCCTTAGTATAGTGACTTCTTGTTCTGAATTAAATAAAGAATATGTAGTAATAAGTTGGTTTTTTAAAGTTCAGAGTCCTTTACTACAAACCAATTATAGTATGCATTTCAGTAAGTATGGGGAGAGAACTTCAGGTGTTCTCATTTTGTCCCATATAGTTGTATAAAATGCAAGCTTTGGGGGCTCTATGACCTCCCCGAAGTTTTACTTTAGATCTCCGATTTTTATAACAATAGGTAAACTCATATTAAAAACATTAAGTAGACATATGTATGCACTGGCACAAAACTATATATGAAAACTATCAGTCCGTATTAGTCCTTTATGCATTTGAGAAAAATAAAGAAATATCTTACACTTTATGAAACCATACTTTATGAAAGTCGTAATTTTAAAGGTATGCTAATCCCACTTGGATAAATTCTTATCCTTTCCTTCCTCTTTATTTCTTTTTCATATTCAGTTATATGCTGGAGCAAGGCCAGCTGTTATTGTTCATGCATATTTTTTGAAAAATCATAACGCTAATAGCAAGATAATGCAGTGATAGTTTTTTACAATCAAAACAAATATTGCAAAACAAGTTAAATTATTTTATACATATGTAGTTATGGGATAATGAAGAAAACAGGTAAATGCCAACTTGAGGTGAATGTAATATTCTAAAGAGAAGTAAGTTTCTGAAAGGAACAGGGACAGGCTTACATTTTACATATGCAAACATATTTCTTTAATTTTAATAGTTGATGAATAGTCTAACCTTCATTTAATGACTTTTTTCCCCTAGAAAGCTGAATGGATGACGACGACTTGTAATCATGCACTTTATGCTATCTGTGATGTATTCACCCAGTACTTAGAAGTACTCAGTGATGTACTTTTAGATGATATTTTTGCCCAGCTATACTGGTGTGTGCAGCAAGGTAAGTCTGTACCAGAAAAGTGACAAAGTGTTAAATGTGACCCTGGTAATATATAAATGAATTGCTCTTTTCTTTTCTAGACAATGAGCAGTTAGCACGATCTGGTACAAACTGTTTAGAGAATGTTGTGATTCTGAATGGTGAAAAGTTTACCCTAGAAATCTGGGATAAAACTTGTAACTGCACACTGGATATCTTCAAAACTACGATCCCACATGCGTAAGAAGATTTTATACAACTTTGTATTTATATATTGAATGAGGTACATAAAAGGTTTGAGAGTAACTAGTGACTTCTCATAACAGAAATCCTGTGTTCCATGAATTTGTACTTACTATAAATCAAACTGAAATATATGAAGTAAATTCTTTACGAACCAAAATCTTTAGTCTGATCATCCAAAATTGAGGCCATAACGACATAGTTCCACTTGTATAAGGTTTTATTTACCCAGACTAAACCAAGGAGTGTTTTGAATTGAAAAAAACAACAACAAAAAACCTCAACTTATACTTCAGTTACTGTAGATTTAATATTGTAAGGAAATTTTATTAGCAAATATTAGATTTTACAGTTAATTGTTATGTTTTTCTAAGGGATACTTTTGGAATTGAATTACAGTGAAGGAATTCTTGTCCATGAGGAAACTAAGACATAGTCTGTCTAAATGACTCTCATAACAGCTGGATTGTTTTGTAGGATACACTGGAATTTACTTCCCAGTTCACCCTTGCAGGCTCTCTGACCTGCACAGAATTTTACCTTAAATCTACGATTTTTAAATCTACTTAATATGTTTTAAATCGTACCTAAATGCACTAGCATAAAACTGTGTATGAAAATTATCAGTCCACTTTTTTTTAAGCATCATAAACTTTTTCTTGACATGAGTTAAATACATTTGTACTGTTATGATTCCCCCTATGTAAATATCCTAATCAATAAGAAGTCAGACAAAAGGAATACAACCCTAGGAAAGCAGTTTCTAGGTAAGATTACACTAAAAGGACACACAGTAATTTCCTGGGCCCATTTATAATTACTTGATGATTTTTCTTATTTTTTTGGTGCACATTTTGTTGACTCAGTATAACTGACGAATGATACATTTTAGTTAGAGTTTACCTGTGGCTTCTATAGAATAAATGCCTGGCTATTCTCCCTATAAAGTCTATAAAAACCAGTCAGACTGAACCTTTTTTTTTGGATAGACTCAGGATAAAACATATGATCTTAAGTATCATCTAATAAGCATCTCTTAATAGCATATATCTATACCAGAGTTCTTTCCATATTGAACTGAAGTGATGTTTTTACTGTCTGCCCCGTTCATTCCCCAGGAGCACCTGCTTCTCAGAAGCAGACCTTAGGCCTTAATCGCCTTTCTAGCTCAAGCAGCTACTTAAGGGGTGGCGAGTTAGTGTCCTCTTTTGGGCAAAATTTTATTTCATTTATTTTTATATGTTAACAAAATAGAATCTAAAGAGTTCTATGAATTTTTTGAAACATCTCAAACTTTTTCATTGTCACTTTGGAAAATATTTCATGACCCTTAATACTTAGAAAAAGTGACTTTAAAGTTTCTGAACCTTTCAAAAGTGTTTTTTTACTATAAAACTGGTGACCAGAGTACAAGTAGCATTTTTAAATGCTAATTGTTTTCTGGAAGTACATATTTTAAATTTCTTGCTAGATTTTTTTCAGCAAATTGCTCCTGGCATTAGTCAAAGAAGGAATATGTCGTTTTTGGTATATTCATGTGACTTTTTGTGCCCATTTCAAAACATGTTGGATGTGACGTGTTTCACACACAGTGATTTGTATGATTTTGCTGTTTTAAAGGCTCTTGACCTGGCGTCCCACTTGTGGAGAAATTGCCCCCCCACCTTCATCTCCTGTGAGTGAAAAACAGTTGGTAAGTTCTAGTAAGGAAAGCATATTTTAAATTGTTTACTTATTTGTGATAAAAATTTTACCATGGGCCAAATATTTTTATATGACTCCAGCTGTTTTAAAAGGATTGCATAAATGTACTGTCCAGAATTCTCGAATTAAATTTCATGATGGTTAAATTCCTTAGGTGGCTAAAATTTACCTGTAAGTGCCATGAAAGAGGTATTTTAAATTATTTTATGATATGGATGGTCTGAGACATAGAGTAAAATGATTTCAAGAGTTGTAAGAGGCAGGCAGTAGATTATCTATGGATTTCCATTACAAGCTGAAGATACTATTATTATTTTATTTAAAATTTTAATTTTGATCTAATTTGACTTTAGAGAAAAGTTACAAAAACGGCACAAAGAATTCTAATATACCCTTCATCCAGTGTATTTGTTTGTGTAGGTCTATCATAAAAATTACCATAAAAATAGTGGCCGAAAACAACAAATTTGCTCTCTCCCAATTCCTGGAGGCCAAAGGTCCAAAATTAAGGTGTCAGCAGTGCCACATCCCTCCAACGCCTTTACGAGAGAATCCTTTCTTGCTTCTCCCAGCTTCTAGTGGCTGCTTGGCAACCCTTGGTTTGTACATGCATCACTCCAATCCTTCCAACAAATTTTTGAACCAGATTTGGTACATGTTATCCCCATTTCATACAGAACAGAAAGTGAAAGATCACAAACTGGTACATTTGAAGTCCAAGTTAAAATCTTACTTTGATTAGCACTGTTTCTTGGGAACACAGGTCCACCTTCCTTTCGGAAACCCAGGTGAAGTTGCATCCAGCTGGGACTGTTATGTCAGAATTCTCTTGAAACCAAGCTCTGTCTTCTGAGTGTACCGTATACTGGGACAAAGTAAAGCTAGAATTGTCGTAACGTCAGCTACCGTATACTGTCTGTCACTGCCAGTGCTTTAACACTAACCGTCTAACCCTTAACAACCTGCATACAAAGTGTCTCCATTTTCAGATCAGAAAACCTCAGCTCACGAAGACTCATTAGTACTTTTCAAGGTTACACTTAGCAATTCGGGGGGCAAATTCTGGGGTAGCGCTTTTGAATTTGGACATTACTCCTCGTGACACCAGAGTCCTACTTGGTCACCTTCTCACTGACCTTTATGGTTCCTGGTTTCTTGGTTGACAGAACAGCCTTCCCTAAACTCACCCCTAAAAAGCTTCCCTGGGCTCAGCCTGCACAAAGCTTGCAGAATTCTTGCTCTCTGCCACGTGTGTGTTCTGTTTAGATTTCATGACAGTTATGGGTATGACAGTACTTCCCCACACCCTGAAACAGCACTTTTATCTGTTGCTCTTGGGTGGTGTTAGGCCCAAGCCCAATGAGGGTCAAAAAGGAAACTTTAAACACTGTTTATTAGCTCTTATCCATATACAGGTAATTTTAAATAATTTTTTTCTTTGTGTCTATAATCGTAATGTATATAGGATGTCATTTTCATAGGGACATAATGTATTTTTTAAAAAACAGCATAATAGAAATTATTTTCAGGCTTAAGCTTTATTCATTGTACTTATAATGAATTTTTTATTTTATTAGGATACCATATCACAGAAATCTGTCGATATCCATGATTCTATTCAACCAAGATCTGCAGATAATAGACAGCAAGCACCATTGGCTTCTGTCTCTACTGTGAATGAAGAAGGGAGCAAAATTAAACCTACTGCAAGTGAGTTATTTCTCTTAGTAAAAATAGTGTATTTTGTTTTATGTACGAAAGGGATGAAATTTTGCTTTTACTTTTATTATAACAAATGTACTGTAATTGATCATGCGGTCACTTCGTTACTGTGTTTGCTCCAACGTGGACGTCCACATACATGCTCCGGAGCTCTGCTAACGCCTGCAATACCAGCTTTTCCCCAGGCTCTGGCTAATGTTTGTGCTGAGCGCTCGTCTTGCCTCTCCATCCCCTTCTTCGTGTCAGCCTCCCTCTGCCGAGCCCAGTGAGGGCAGTGCTTTGTACGCAGGGCTCCCAGCTCTCTGAGGAACGTGCCTTCTTTCCACTCTGCCGCCCACGCCCATGTCGTCTTTGCTCCTCCCCTCACCTTCTTAGTTCTTACAAAGAAGGGGAACCCCTTCTATTTTTTACTAAGTTTGTCCAATTTTGTTTACTAAGGAAAATTATAACACAGGAAACGCTACCTCTTCCTTAGAGGAAAACAGGAAGCTTTCAACATTTTTTTTTAATTGAGGTAAAATTCACATAACAAAAGTAACTGTTTTAAAGGGAACAATTCAGTGGCATTTAGTACATCCAGTGTTATGCAATCACCACTCTGTCTAGTTCTAATACATTTTTATCACCCCAAAATAGAACCCCATAACCGTTATGCTGTTCCCCCTCCCCCAGCCCCCAGCAACCACCAGTCTGATTTCTGTGTCCAGTATCTGCCATTCTGGACATTTCATATAAATGGAATCACACAGTATGTGTGACCTTTTATGTCTGGCTTTTATTTAGCAGAAAGTTTCAAGGTCCATCCACATTGTAAAATGGATCAGTAATTCATTTTTATGACTAACTGTCATTTGTATGGGTAGACCACATTTTATTTATCCTTTCATCTGTTGATGGACATTTGGGTTTGTTCCACCTTTTGGTTGTCATGACTAATGCTGCTGTGACTGTCCATTTACACGTATTGTTTAGAGCCTGTTTTTAATTATTTTGGGTGTATACCTAGGAGTGGAATTGCTGGGGCATATGATAATTCTATGTTTAACTTTTTGAGGAACCACTAAAATGTGTTCCATAGAAACGACCGTATTACATTGCTACCAGCAATTCTGATTTTTCCACATGCTCACCAATACTTCCGTTTTTAGTGATAGCCAGCCTGGTAGGTGTCAGGTGGTATCTCATTGTGGATTTGATTTACATTTGCTTAACGATTAATGAGGTTGGGTATCTTTTCATGTGCATAGTGGCCATTTATATATCTTCTTTGAAGAAATATTTATTCATGTTCTTTGCTCATTTTTAGTTGTTTGTCTTTTTGTTGTTGAATTGTAGGAGTTTGTTACATACTCTGGATACTATACCCACATCAGATACATGATTTGCAAATGTGTGTTTTCTCCCATTCTGTAGGTCATCTTTTCACTTCTTTGACAGTGCCCTCTGTTGCACAAAAGTTTTTAATTGTGATGAAGTCCAGTTTATCTAATTTTTTTCTATTGTTGCTCATGATTTCAGTTTCATTGCTTTAAGAATCTATTGACAGAACTAAGGTTATGAAGATTTTCCCCAGTGTTTTCTTCTAAGGGTTTTATACTTTTGGTTCTTATATTTAGGTCACTGATCCATTTTGAGTTAGTTTTTCTTCAGGGAATTTTTTTATTAATCCTAGGTACTTGCATTTATTCTTGAGAGAAGATAGATTCACTGTCCTACTTGAAAGGCACTTCTAGTTTTAGTCACTGTGTCTTGCTAACTTCTTAAAGGGGAGATATGCTATGAGGACAGAAGAGTGAGTGGCTTTCCTCTCTCAAGACTGAACTTAAATATACTTAGCTCTGTGTGGGAAGGATTTGGTCGTCACACATGAGAAGGTTTTCACTTGACTAATCTGAGGATATACCTTTACCTGAGCAAAGAGTGCTGCTGCCCTGCTATCCTGACAGAGGGCTCGGGTGTCTGTCCTTCTATCAGACATCCTGCTGTCACTCCCCTGAAGTTCTTTAGGGGAAGTTCACCATGGGATGGAAAGTTCACCAGAATCATTGAAGCTGCAGGAAGAACAAATGGCCCCCATGTTCCCATGGGGGACAGGTCGTGGTGCCTGTGCCTGTGAGGAGGCCGTCAGCTTGTCTGCCTGCCTGCTCCTCAGAGAGGGAGTCACAGCAGCGGTCCCAGGACCGGTCCGGAGGGCAGCTGTCGCCCTCCTTCTGCTCACACCAGGCAGCACCACTGCCCCATCTGTTCTCGACTGAGGACCTGCTGACCCACATAGTTAATCTCTGCTTAGCTTTGCTCCCTCTCCTTGGGTGACTCTGAAATAAATGGGCGCCTTGGCCCCCATTTACTCAGGACCCCTTGTCATGAGTAACATTTGTCCAAATAGACGCTGTCCCCACACATGCTGCGGGGCCTCGCTAGGGAGTTGGAAGTTCGGATCCTCGTCCTCCAGCTCTGAAAGGACAGGAAAGCGGGCGAGTCCCAGCTTCCCTCGTTCAGGCCGAGTGGAGCCTCCTCGGCCAAACCCTCCGCTCCCCCGTGAGCAGCTGCTGAGGAGAAGGCGTCTCAGCAGACAGCAGCCTGCTCTCAGGTCCCTTTCGGGGTCCCAGCTGTGCTGCCAGGAGTCTCCTCCTGCGACTCAGGCTGTTTGTGTGACGCGAGTGGGGGAGGTGAAGGAATGGCTGGGGCATGTTGGCTGTGCCTGGTCAGGACCGGGAAGGAGACACTTACGAGGAGGAGACAGCCATGGGACCTGTGGGCTCCTTTGCTGCTTTCTTTTTTTCTACTTGAGATCGAGTACTAAGAACTAAGTGTTAAATACAGCAGCATTTCTGAAAACTACCTGAAAAGGAGCCTTTGTTAATAAGCTAAAGAAGAATACATTTAACAAAGCAAGTTATTTTGCTACCCCCCAAAATCCCTGAAACATGAATCTTACTTCCACAAATTGGTGCCCAGAAAAGAGAATTTGTAATGAAAACGAAAATAGAAAGAAACTGAAGGATTGTAAGTCATCTAGTGCTGGAGTCATTGCCCTGAGACGGAATAACAGACAGTTCCCCTGGGGCGCCTTCGTCCTCATGGGAAGCTGCTGCTGAGACCGGGATCCTGTGTGTCCGTGGGGCCGGCGGCCCCGGAGCCGCCTGTCAGCACTGCCAGGCTTTGCAGCTTCTCCGTAGTTGTCACTGTTCCTAACCTGGTGCGTCTACGTATGCGTAACTGGGTGGTCATTGAAATAGAAAATTCACTTATGAATATGTCCTTACAGGTGGTGGGTTGTCAGAAATGTCCTGTTGAACAAACTAGCTCAGGCTGTAGGATTGTAGCCGTGTTACAGCCCACCTGGCCGGTGCGGAGAGCACTTTGTTTGGCAGCTGGGTTACTTTTGTAGTAATAATGCTCTTAGCATAACTTTGTAGACGTCTCTGCTTATGGATCCATTTGAGAACATAAGGTCATTTTAGCTACAACTGCCAACGTGAATCTAAATAACACTTGTGCTTTGGTTAACCCACAGTATTGCCCCATTTGTTAGAAGTCTTGGCTATCTTTCCCTTTGCATCTTACGGATGTAGTTCCTGTTTTCTTTTAGTAGAGGTTTTTATATTACCTATATTCAGAGGTCAAACTTGGGTATACAGTAAATGTTATTAAAGTTTTAGCTTTTAATCCATTTATTATGTTTTATTAAACAATAATCTGAGTGTTATTTAAAAATATGTAGTGGAAGCTTCTTGAACATATTCATTGTTCTAAGTCATTTGTGATATTTTATTTAAAAATTAATTTTGTATGGCTTTTCTAAATATTGATTAAATTAAACTGTCATGGAGTAGTGCTCGTGTGCAAAAGCAGTATGTCCTTCTCAATGTGATACGTGCAAGTTACCTTCCTATTAATGTTTCCTTAGCTTTGTAATGTCACAGAAATGATAAAGGATTCAAAATAATTTTGTTTGCATGTGCATTGGGGTGGGTTTCCTCACAGAATATCCAGAACAAAAATTGTTTGCCGCCCTGTTGATTAAATGTGTTGTGCAGCTGGAACTCATCCAGACTATCGACAACATTGTGTTCTTCCCAGCCACAAGTAAGAAGGAGGACGCAGAGAACTTAGCAGCAGCGCAGGTAAGCGGGCGCGCACGGCTGCTCTGGTGGGGTAGGAAGTTCGCTGGCCCAGTGTGGGCGTCAGAGAAGAGGCCGAGCTAGAGATTCAGTGTGGACAGGTCAGCCCTCCGTCCACCTTGTTGGAGGCCATGCGGCTGGACGATTGTAACGGAGATAGTGTGGGCAGAGCTGGGCGAAGGGCCAGGGACCGAGCCCGAGCCCTCCATGGTTTACAGCTCCTGGTGATGAGGCAGCTGGTAACGCGCCGAGCGCAAGAGTCAGTGAGGCAGGAGGAAACCGAGGTCACTGTTGTCCTGGGAGTCACATGCAGACAGTGTTTTAAGCAGGGTGTGGTCAGCTCAGTGCAGGGCTCCGTAGGTCAAGTAAGATCCTGAGATTGGCCTTCTAGCCTTTGGTGGACTTCTTCATGACCTTGACGTTGTTTAATTGTAATGTTAATTATTGTGATGGGTACAAGAGGAGAGGAATGGCAGACAGCTGATACTGGTGACCGTCACATGTTTTGCTGCAAAGGGGGTGCAGAGAAATGGGGTAACAGCTGAAGGAGGACGCAATATAAGAGAAGGGTGTGCTTGGTTTGGTCTTTGTGACTAGCAACACTGCAGCGTGTTCCCTGCTGCGAGCTCTGCGCACAAACCCGGAGAGTGGCTAGAGCAGTCTTTCTGAGTGAATGCCGATGGGGCCTCGGGGAGAGGCCCGGGGCTTGTCTTGGATGGAAGACAGACAGGTCGTGCATTGCGAGGACGGCAAGCAAGGTGGCTGGCTTGTAAATGCAGGATGGTCGGTCCCTTTGCTGATGGGAGTGTGTAGGAGCTCTGGTTACATCCCGTTTCTCACTGGGACAGGAAGAAAAGCCGTCCACCAAGGGAGGTTGGGAAGAAAGCTTCAGCTACTTGAGAGAAGTGAAAACATTAGCAAGTGATCAGGGAAGTGGATGAGGGAAGCGCAGGAGGATCGCAGGGCAGCGCCCCGTGCCCACTGGATTTAAAGAGAAAGGCGTTTTTCTCCAGCCACGTTCAGTGTGGGCGCAGACGTGGAGTAGGCGGTTTTGCCAAATGATTCCGGAAAGAGGAGGTGAGGGGTTACACCAGGGAGTGCTTACAATCACAGTGCATGGACCCCAGCCTGGTTAAGGAGAGAAGTGGGGACCTGGGGGTGAGCGGCAGTAAAGGGCCGGAGAATGGTCGTGGGATCTGGTCGGGGCTGAGCTCTTGGCGTCAGGAATCAGGAGGGAGCTGCAATGATAGGAGGTGATGAGGAAGCATGGAATGGAGATTCTGGAAATTCCGTAACAAAAGGTGGACCTTTTCCTGTTTTCTCTTGAGATAGAATAGATGGAATCCTATGGGCTCATAAATCTGGTCTTTGGGGAGCACTGAGGTCAGAATTGACTGAAATTTGTGACTCTGTGCGCGTGCGCTGTGGTGGTTTGTCTTCCAGAGAGACGCCGTGGACTTTGATGTTCGGGTTGATACGCAAGACCAAGGAATGTACCGCTTTCTAACGTCACAGCAGCTTTTTAAGCTACTAGACTGCTTATTAGAGTCACATAGGTTTGCAAAGGCCTTTAATTCCAACAATGAACAGAGGACTGCTCTGTGGAAAGCAGGTGAGCTACACGGGTCTCACATTTTAGTGTCAGCATTCATGGGTGTGCGACAGATGCGTGCACTTATTAGGGTTCATTGAGTGTGTACTTCAGGTCTGTGCACGTCGCTGTCTGAACTTCTACCTTAACAGTGACAATAGGAAGGCGGCCTGCTGACCAGGGGCCTCTCGGGTCTTCAAAGAGCCACATAACTGCCTGGGTATATTCGTTTCCCCTTGTTTAATAAACCTGTTATTTGATGGATTTCACCAAACGTTTTATCATCTGGTTTCCGAGCCTGGTCCTTCCTGTTGATACTGTGAGCGCTAAAAGCTGCCCTTTTATGAGGAAAAGGGTGAGAAGGTCCCGAACATAAAATCTGACATTGTATTCAAATGACGTCTCCATGTTTACCTGGGGGTGGTCATTCCTCCAGATGGAAGTGAACTTCTTGAAGGGGGCAGGTATATTTGTTCTAGAATATGTTGGAAATTTTAAATAAAGACTAAGCTTTGTAATAATTAATTTACTGACACTGTTAATTTTTTATTTGAAAAATACTCAGTGCCTAGTAGTAGTTGCAAAACAGCGCTGGCAGCAGAATGTGGCAGGAAAAAGAAAGCAGGAGCTGATGTTTATTGAATGTCAAGCTGTGTAAAATGGAGTGTTCGGTGCCTCGCACTGGCATATTTTATTTTATCTAAAATGTCTGTTGCACTCCTAATTAAGCCCATGGCTTTGTTTATTCTCTTCCCTTCATAACCTAACTTCTGGAAACAGTAGTCGGGACTTACTTTTTCCCCTTCAACCCAAGTTGTTGCCACCATCCAGCTGGGACAGCCCTGCCAAGGTCACCAGACTCCCATTTGCACACACGCTGGGCCCGTGGCACCGCTGGCCTTTCGCACAGACTTCCTGCCACATGGTCTGCCCGCTCCCTAGGCGCCAGGCTGCACGGGGCTGTCAGGTGCCGCCTTTGAAGACTTCCACATTCCCAGGCCTCGCTGTTTTGTATCTTGTATCCCCAGCTTGAAAGGGAGGGAAGGAAATTGTAAACACAGACATCGCATCCTTCAGGTTGGGCCTTGCAGCCTGGCCTCCTGTGCACCTGCTCTGGGTGCCTGCTGTCCCTGGGGGGGTGGGCGGGGGGAACCCTTCCAGGACACCAAGGCCTGGGCGCAGCTGCTGGGGCTCAGGCAGCTCTGCTTTGTAAGCAGCAGGCGTGATGGCTGAACATACCACAACGTGCCGCCATCCAGGCCGCTGTGCCACCCTGATTCACCCCGAGACGTCCCCTTTCCGCAGGCTTCAAAGGCAAATCCAAGCCCAACCTTCTGAAGCAGGAGACGAGCAGCCTGGCCTGTGGGCTGCGTATCCTCTTCCGGATGTACATGGACGAGAGCCGGGTTAGTGCCTGGGAGGAGGTCCAGCAAAGGCTTTTAAAGTAAGACTCATGGCTGGGTTTCTGCCTTTCGCCCTTGTGGCTGCGGGGGCCTGGGCCGGGAAGGGCCACCGGGTTTGCACGCGGGGCGACGTCCACAACCCAACCCCGACAAGGAGCTGCAGGACCAAGCACATGACTTGGGGCCTAAAGCTTGTTAAATACGGTCTTAGAGCTGAAGGTGTATTTGCACAGTTGGTGACAGGAACAAATCATGTCCCTTGTTACTACAGGCCAAAGGAGGAAGTTTTTATCTCTTAAAATTTAAAAACTTTATATTAGGCTTTTTTTTGTGCCATAGATAGCTCCATTTTTTACAAACTGATCATTTGTGGAAGTGAAAACCTGTCTGCCTGTATTTAGCTTCAAAAACATTTGGAGGTTTTGTTGGTGTTACTTTTTTTTTAATGACAAGTTGAATTCTGACCTTTAACATTTAAACTCACGCTAAGAATGAAACACGGCATTCAGAAAGAGTGCTGTTACCTGAATTGTATTTTTGTCTTCCTGGGGATTAGATGGTCTGAGAGAGCAGTTAGATGCATTTTAGGACACTGAGAGCTCAGCTTGTCTCTGTTTTCCCATTTTATTGACGAGACGGTTAAGGCCCCAGAAGGGTCTAAACCCGCACGGCTGGTGGAGTAAAGAGCCACGCAGATATCAGCATCCAGGTCTCTCGACGCAAAACTCACACACGTGCTACTACAGTGACTTCGAATTCACTGAAACTTAGAAAATTAGGAAAGTGTGGTTTTCCTGAAAAGTTGCAATGGCTTCTTCTATATCTGGTTTTCTTCCTAATGTGAAAACGTGAATGATTTGCTGACACACTTTCAGATAAACAGGGGGAACCTCGCAGGCTCCTAACGGTTAATATCTGCTTCGCAGCTTAGTTCTCTCTGTGGGTGTCCATCCCCGGGGTCCAAGCTCATGAGCCTTTTCTGTTGCAGTGTCTGCAGTGAAGCCCTGAGTTACTTCCTCACCTTAACATCAGAGAGTCATCGGGAGGCCTGGACTAACCTGCTGCTATTGTTTCTCACGAAAGTTCTAAAGATAAGCGATAACAGGGTAAGTACGAGCCGTCGTGTCTACCCAGCATTTCTAGCCGGGCCAGCGGGGCCCTGAGTGGGAGGCGGCTGCCAGGTGGCTGGGCCTCCCCGTGCCGGCCTCTGTCATCGGCCCTCATCCTTCCTCTGCTCGACCCACTTTCTCTCTTATCGGTGACGGGGGGGATTCAGTAGGGGCGGGGCTGGAGTCCTTCAGGACACCTTGGCAAGCTCCTGGGTCCCCCACATTGCAGTTCCCAGTCTGACCCTGCAGATCTCCCCTTCAACCCCGTTTTGAAGGCTGCTGTCCAGTCCGCCTGGTACTCCACCTTCACTCGGGGCGCCATCTGGGCCCCAGGCGTCAGCATTCCTTTGGCATATTCGTTGGTTCCGTGGGACCCAGAAACCCTAGTCAATGGGCCATAAATCATTTAAGAATTTTAAACCAGTAGAAATTAAGGTAAAATACAAATATATAGCTGTAATATAAATATGTATTTAATATATGTTTCACTCTTTAAAAAATATAGCAGTTTATAGCTGACTTAAATGGAAAGGGTTGCTGTGATCCCTGAATAGGTTTAAAATGCCTAGTTAGGCAGCCTGACCTTTGACACGTCCGGCCATGGTGGTATATGGGACCCGTGGAGGCCACGCGATGCCACCTTGTGCCTCTCAAGTCACGTGCTCTGGGTCCACGTGCATTTCCCTCTGACTCCTGAGCCAGTTAAAGCTCAGAGAAGTGACCTGAGACACCACCAGCCACGTGGCCAGGAAGGACTCCAGACCTCACTCAGTCTCACTCCAGTTTGCCTTCTTGCCACGATGTATCTCACTGCTTCCTTGTACCTTGTGGGGTGCAGAGAGCAAAAAAAAAGGAAAAGGTACCAAGTGCATCAGTTGAACTGTAACATGGAATGTATACTCTTTGCCTGGAGACTGTGTAGCTTATCGCAATGTTAGGTGCACTCTCCCCTGGAAATCAAAATTTTATTTAACAAAGAAAAGGTACAGTTTCAATAACCCTTACATAGCTTGTAAAAACTCAACTGTGGTTCCTGCTTGGCTTCTTACTTTTATTACCTGGTAAAAACAATGACAAATGCTAGAAGTTAGTCATAAATTTAAGAAAACGTAATGGGAAATGTTTTTCAGAATAAGGTAGAGAACTGAGCGAATAATGTTTATATGAGGTGAGTCTTCTGAGGGCAGCTCTTTCAGTTCCGTAATCAGTGCAGTCACTGCTTCACGCAGACGCCTTTCACTTCCTGTCTCATGCGGTGCTCGCCCCACACTGATTTGGCTCCAAAGGCAGTTCTAGGTTCTCTGGTTTGGAATGCAAGCCCTACTAACGGAGAAATTCATTTTCCCTCCTAGTTTAAAGCTCATGCATCGTTCTACTACCCTCTCTTATGTGAAATTATGCAATTTGACTTGATTCCTGAACTTCGTGCTGTTCTTAGAAGATTTTTCCTGCGAATCGGAGTTGTTTTTCAGATATCACAACCGCCTGAACAGGAACTCAGAACAAGCAAGCAGTGATGGGAACTTAACATTTTTCTGTTGGCGTTTACATCCCTCTGCTCTTTAAAAGGACCCTGGAGCTGAGGTTTCCTACCTGAAAAACGGTTTCTGAATTGCAGTGTCTAAAGGTTACTGGCGAAGATGCTTAGAACTAGAAGTCAGCCTTGCAGCGCTCATCCCTTTCAGTAATCTGACGATCGTGTTGTCAGTGGGCTCGCGCTGAGCAGAAAGCCCGTCTCCAGTGTCAGCTTACGCTCACGTGTCCTTCCCTTCCTCAGCAGCAGGGAGCCCCACGTGTTTTTGGCAGGTGTGAAAGTGAAACTTACCCAAAGAACTATAGATGTAAAGATTTGAACTTCTGCAAGAAGTACAACTCAGGAGAGCTGTATTTTGAAGGATTAAAATGTTTATAACTGGGGAGTGGGGGGAGAAGAAATTATTGTTCATGGTAAAAGATATTTAGCAACTATGGTATTCTTATTCTGAAGATTTTTGCACACTCAGGCTGTCTGAGATACTGCTAATCATTCTTCTGTGAAAAATGTACAGAGATGCAGGTCTGTAATATAAGAAACCTAAACATTATATAGTTCTTCCTGCACTGTTTTATTTTCTTTATTTTCTTATTCATTTGCTAAATACCTATAATATTTTGTCAAATGCACTAAACATTTGGGTTGAACTTCTTGTCTTTTTTATTTTGTGGAGATTTTGGTTTTGCCCTTTTTAGGGGGTGGGGTGGTAATTTTGAAGGTTTAACATGCCCAGAAAGCGTTGTGGCTGACACTCGTCATGACCAACGACAAAAAAAGGGTAGGAAGTATCCCTGACATAACTACCTGTAATATACTTCTCTTAGGGCTTTTAAACATGAGCCATTGAAATAGAATGATCCTTCATGGACCGAAACTTGAATCACTGCAAAATGAATCTAGGTTGCTGTCACTTTCTTTTCTTTTGGGTGGCGGGGCTTGATGTAGATTTTACTCTATGTACAGAATTTAATGTTGAATATATTAAAATAACAAATCTGGCATGGTTTGAGGAGGTTAGATTTACTGGAAATGTATTCATACTGTGAATTGTGCTCTGATGGTTAAAAAAATGACAAGATTGTTAAGCATTCCGTATTAACAGTGGGTGTAGAAAATTTTTTCAGATGGATAAAATGTATATGGTACAGATGTAAAGTTTTCTATGTAAAAAAATTCTGTACAACTTTCTGTACAATATTGATTCTCATCTGGCATTCTAATCAGGTTATAGGTCAATAAAGTTTTTGGATTATTTCATCAGTGCAATCAAAACCTGTGTAATCCACAGCACCATGTTTTATTGATTCTTTTTGATTTTTTTTTTTTTCCATTAAAAGCCAAACAGGTAAGGAAAGGAAATTTTCAGCTAGAACTACAAATTCAGTATTCTTTACTTTTGATATTTTCTTTCCAGTTTCTGGCATTAGGTTCTCCCTATTTTCTCAACCATAGGCTATTCATAATTTAATATTTTGTGTATTTATTAATAACCCAGAATAAGGCTACACTATTTGAATAGTGAGAGAAAGTACTAAAGTTCCCTTTGGGGCAGTTGGCAGCAGGGCATTGTGTGTTAAGAGCCAGTTCAGGTTGTGAGATACAATACCATTAAAAAGAAAATAGACATATCAAGATAATTTATTTTGAGGGTTGTGTTAAAAAACAAGGTAAGTGTTCAGGCTTAGCTCTCACTCCTCTTTTAGGTAATGAGCAGTTATTGATGTATTTATAAGTCCACCATATTTATTACCCTTAAGACACAGCCCTGTTCAAGCCCAGCTTGATTCTACAGCTGGGAGTCACCTACCTCGGTAGCTGGAGCCACCATGACCTTTGGGTCTGTCCGAGAGGTTGTTTCAAATAACCTGGTGGTTTATTTTATGGTATAATATCAGGCCTCCCCTTATAGGAGACAGAGGCCTTCATCTTACTTTCAGATGAAGATACAAGAAAAATCTTTACAGTTAAGAAAACAATGGTTAGACCACAAAATTGAGTATAAAATTTACATGTTGCTAAAATTCAAAGCATCAGAAATTTCACACGTGAGATAAACTTATCTGATCTCATCTCTGCCATTAATTATGTCCGTGGAAATGTGCAAGAAGCAGTGCCTGGGGTGTGTTCTCAGCTGTCATGGTGCTAAAGACTCTAAGAATGATTTCCCAGAATTTGAATTAATTTTTTCTTTTTTAAAGGCACTACCTCTTACGGCATTACCAAGGGTCCGTGGTAGCGCGGGGATTCCAGGCCCTGTCCTGGACCCTGAGTGTTCCTGCCTCTCCAGCTTCTAGAACACCCTGTGTAGAGACCTGAATTCCAGTTAAAGTAAGAAACCAACATTAGTAATGAAAATAATTTATTTCTATCCATAAGTAATTAAATCATATAAATTAGAAACATAGTAAGTACCTTCACAGGCACAAAAATAGAGGCAGAAAGATGTAACATTTAGTGCATGGCTCAAGGGAATAAAATCAGGTATGACTCCCATCATTTATACTGAATCAGTAGCTATAAATGATATGAAAATGATTAACTAGTACCTTTGATTTCACTATGTAGCAACTAGAATAGTCACAGCTACAACCAATGTATTTACTAGTAAATTGAATAGCAGTAACAATGGCAAATGTGCACAGGGTTTTCTGGTTTTATAGGACTGTTAAGACACTTGTGTTTTATTCACCTTATCTTACAAGCAAAATTTACAATAATGCACATACGGTAGTTGATTCCAAGAGTTCATTACCACCCTAAATTATGGCAAAATTTTGCAAAAATAATTCTATACAATTCTACATCAAATATAAATAGCCATGGCCTTTTATTTATGTACACAATATACACTATATACATCATCATGGAAAAGCTACACTTTACACACAGATGGAACGTCAGGAACTCAGGTAAGGGACAAAGGGGCACGTATTACTAACGGCTCAGGTTTAACATCCTTTCACCTTCAAAGGCACTGCTGGGACCAGTCCAAGTTTATTTACCCGTGTGCAGTAGACAGGCCCTGCCAACTGAAAGGGCCTGGTTTTCCAGGAACCTGCTGCTGCTCTTGGTTTAGCTGCTCTGCCATGAATCGTTTCAGTGTTTCTGAGGTGCCTGGGCGGAGCCAGGGTTCAGTGGCTACAGAGTTGGACCCGTCGTCCCCCACATGCTTCATGATGTCATCAGGGTCAACCAGTGAACTCTCGTCATCTAACGGAAGCAAGAGAGACGTGACGCAGGTGGGTGGCAGGCAGGTAGAGGGAACACAGATCTCCTGTACTCTAACCCCTTACAACTCTGCATTTCTCCACAATACTATGTTCTAAACTGGACTGTTTTGCCAGACAGCCCTCTGAGAGGTAGGAAAGCAAACCCAGGAAGGGAGCCAACTTTATAAAACAAAAAATGTTCAACTGAAGGAGGTGACTCCATGGTACCAGCGCCATGGGGATGGATCCCAAGGACGGCAGAGGAGACCTCACCCAATGAGGACTTGGAATGTAAGCCATTTTATGGTGACTGTGTCACCTGCTGGAGAAACTCAGTGAATACCATGCAAAACTTTGTTTTTAACTGAAGAAGGTTTTGGAAATACTCCCAGCCTAGGACACTGCCATGAAGAAATTGAAAGTCATTTTAGGGAAAAAAAACAGGATGAAATTACTTCCATCTTTACTACGAGGTGGAGTCTACTCCATTAAGAGGTAGCTCTTAATTTGTTTCATTCTTTGAACTGATTGTACTCCATTTCTATGTTTGTACTTTACTTACTATTATATATAATAGGAAAATCTGTCTTCCTACCCTGTGATGTCAATTTGTTTTAGCCCAGCAAAGGGATCTGTGCAATCAATTTAATGAGCAGTCAATCCACATCGTACCAAAAAGCTCCTGTTTGAAAGGACAATTTTTAAAAAAGTTTAGAAGTTAGAAACCTACGGAAAGAGTAGATTCTTAAAATGCTCTATCTTGTTTCAATTTAAATATATCCCTGTTAAATATTAATTCAACTTACTGTTTCTAAAAGAAAATTGAGGAATAGATAATTTCATAATATAGATGAAAATGCTTTTTGCTAAAAAGAAAGCATTGCTTTCCCACTGTTTCACTTTTTTCCAGGTACATGAAAAGTACTGCTCCATTAATTTACCATGTTTGCTGGTATTTGATAGGGAACGACCATCAAACTTGACTGCTAGAGAGATTGTGTAAGTAGTTTTAACTTAACACAGTATTAAAGGGAAGATCTAAAAATATCTTAAGAAAATTGTTACTAGAAAATTACTCTAATGTAGCTTAACAGACTAAAGAATTGTCCAAATAGACACCACCACTTATTTGCTAAAACTAATAATAGGCCTTATGTACTAAAAAACTGTCCCATTATCCTAATAACTAATTAACATCAACACTGAAAAGGTGGTCCAGGGCTGGCAGGGCAGAGGAGCTCAGCGGTTGCCTAAGGAACCGTCCTGCCTGCCTGTGCTCCATGAACAAGCTGACTTACCCTGCTGGTCACCAAAGCAAAAGACTGAACTTTGGATTATATAAAGGAAATAGTGACCTGAGGCTATTTTGCTGTGTCCACGGTACAGAAAGCCAAGTAAAAAGGTAAAATTTTCTTTGCAGTATTACAAATGTGTATGTGTTATCTAAAGAACTCAGAGTGTTCGAGTTAATTTCTGACACTCTCACTTCAGTAGGGGAAGTGTGATGCTGATACTAATGGGCATTTTCCCTGAAAGCAAAGCCTGGATATAATTAGAAGCAAAAACTTTATCTCTTTAGAATCCACTCAAAAAAGGGTACCCTCTCTGGTAGATAGAATCTGATGCAAAATTTATCCCGAGTCCTGGTTTTGCTGGATAGCAACTGTGTTCTAGGCCCCACGACTAGTGAAGGATTTCAAAACTCATTCCATCCATCCCCCAGCCATCAGTGGAAACCCCCATGTAAGCAGGTTAAGAGATCTTAGAATTTGCTGTAGGCTGTTAAACTTGGCCTTTACCTGTATTAATAGGTTTATTTTGAAGTTCATTCAATCTTCGCATTCGTTCCTCATTTCTCATTCTAATCTGATCAATATTTACACTGGATACAGATTTTAAAGAGAGACCATCTGGTGGTACATTAAGACGACCGTTATCCTGCAGTTAGAAAACAACTTCAGAAATGATCATAAAATGCTCAGAATAAATCAGTGAATCAAATCACGTTCTTGCCCTCGATACATGTAGTGTGATGTACAAAATGAAACAAATGGAAATCTGTAGCGTACATATTTATCCATACAGGCTCAGATGAAGGTGTTGGATTTCTGATAACATGTAAATGCTGCCAGACTGGATAAAGGTGGGAAACAGCCTGAGTTCCTCAAAATGCTAAACAGTTACCATCTAACCCAACAATTCTACTCCTAGGTACACATGCAAGAGAGATGAAAACATCAAAACACTTGTACACGAATGTTAAAAGCAGAAAAAAGTGGGAACAACCCAAATGTCCATCAGGTACTGAATGGATAAACGAAAGGGAATATCCATATATAGAATGTTATTCAGCAATAAAAAGGAATTAAGTACTGATATATTACAATTTAGATGACCTTTGGAAACAAGCCAGTCACAAATGACCAAATATTGTATGATCTCATGGGTCCAGAAAAGGCAAATCTATAGAGACAAAGTAGGTTAGTGGTTCCTAGTGAAACAACCAAATTATTGCCGTCTGGTAAAGCTGCCCATATGGTAATGCTAATAACAGCACTTGTCATTTCTGGAGAGCTTCCTGCATGCTTGACTCGGTGCTAAATGCTCTGCGTATATTTTGTAACTATCTCCACGTCATATATAAGAAAACAGAGTTGAAGAAATTGCCCAAAGCCTGCACATTTTATTGGCTATACTATAGGGTTTGAATATCAGCCTTCCTGTCTGTGTGACCTTTGGAAAGTTATGTGACCAAAAGGAAGGTATCTACATAATAGGCTTAGGTGCCTGAGGACGTAGCAGGCTTTCTGTCACACGTCAGATACTTCCACTGAGAGCCCCCTTGGAAGTAGGAAAATACCCCCCTGGAGAAGCCACGGCACTGAGTTCAGTGACCCGCTGAAGGCCACCCAGCGACTGGGTGGTAGAGCCTCGAGTCAGACCCGTGAGACCCGCATTCCAGACGAGTGCTCTTTGCTTGCTGGACCACACCAACTCCGCATGGCTCAGAACCCAGACCTCCCCCTCATAAACTGAGAAGGAAAAAGAGAAAAGGACATCTCATACATACAAAGCCCAGGCCCTTCTGTTTGTTCCTCCTGCGTTCCCGGGCAGAAGGCAGCTGTGATGGTGGAAGGAACGCGTCCTCCTCAAAGGTAGGGTACGTCTCGCCGTAAGCACCTGGAAGGACCACACAAGGCACAACTCTTAACAATCCCCCGTTTTCAGCCTCTGTCTCAGCTAAACCAAGACGGCTTTTTATTAGCTTTAAGACGTTAGTTACAGATAATAAAATCCACCCACTCTAATGTATGTAGTTCAATGATTTTTACAGAATTGTGCCATCATCACTATAACCCACTTTTAGAACAGTTCTATCACCACAGCGTAGCCTTGTGTTCACTGGCAACCACTCCTCTCCCACCTGCCCAGCCCAATGAACACGGATCTGCTGTCATTCTCAACATTTACCTTTCCTGAGATTCCACAGAAATGGAACTCGACAACGTCACGCCTTTCACTCAGCGTAATGTGTGAGGTTCATCTATGTTGCACCATTTATCAGTTCGTTCTTTTTTATTGCTAAGTGGACTCTGTCATAATGGAGCTATACATTTTCTCTCTGCATTCACCAGCTGATGGACATTTTAACTGTTTCTAGTTGGCAGTTATTAATAATGCAATTATGAACATTCATGTACATGTCTTTTTGTGGCCATGTTTTTATTTCTTTGGGGTCTATTCCGAGGAGTGAAATTGCTGGGTATTATGGTAACTGTACATTTAGCCTTCGAGGAACTACCAAACCATTTTCAAAACTGGTTCTAGTTTCCCCACATCCTCACCAATATATGTCCAGCTTTAAAATTTTTTTTTAACTTCTCAATGACACTTGACCTTCAATATTACATTAGGTTCAGGTGTACAGCGTAGCGGTGCGACTGCAGTAAGTGTTTACGTGAAAGGGCCGCATCGTCTTCCAAAGGGGCTGCACCGTTTGCATCCCCACCAGCAATGAGTGCGAGTTCCTGCTGCTCCACCTCCTCACGGCGTTCGTGTTGCCAGTTTTAGATGATGGCCATTCTCACAGGTGTGCAGGGGCAGCTCATCGTGTGTTCATGTGCATTTCTCTGATGCCATCTTATTTCATGTCTGTTTGGATCTTTTGCCCATCTCTTAATTGGGTAATTATCTTATTGGTGAGTTTTAAGAGTTCTTCATATATTTTAGAGAATAGTCCTTTGCCAGATCTATCTGTTCTAAATACTTTCTCCCAGTCTATAGCTTGTCTTCTCATTCTCTTGAATTTGTCTTTCACAGAACATTCCTTTTTAATGAAGTTTAGTTTATCAATTATTACTCTCATGGATTGTGCCTTTGTTGTTTATATCCAGAAAGTCACTGCCATAGTCAAGTTCTAAGTTTTCTCTTATATTATCTTCTATGAGTTTTACAGTTCTGTGTCTTACATTTAGGCCTATGGTCCATTTTAGTTGATGTTTGTGAAGAGTGTATGGCCTGTGTCTGGATATTTTTTGTTTTGTATGTAGATGTCCAGCTCTAGGACCATTTGTTGAAAAGACTGTCTTTCCTCAGTTGCAATGCTGTTTTTTCAAAGAGCAGTTGACTATACTTATGTGGGTCTATTTCTGGACTCTCCATTCTGTTCCATTGATTTGTCTATTATTTTCCCAATACCACACTGTTTTGATTACTGTAACTTTATAGTAAGTCCTGAAGTCAGGTAGTGTTAGTCCTCTGACTCTGTTTTTCTCTTTCAATATTGTGTGGGTTATTTTTCCTCTCCATATACATTTTAGAATCAGTTATCCACAAAATAACATGCTGGGATTTTGACTGGGATTGCAATGAATCTATTGATCAAGTTGGGAAGAACTGACATATTGGTAATATAGAATTGACAGATTGATGAACATGGAATATTATCTCTCCATTTATTTAGTTCTTTTATTTCTTTCAAGAATTTGTAGTTGTCCTCATATAAATCTTTTTTTGGCAGGGGTAAGATTTAAGGATTTCTTTTCTGAGGGGATTGCTAAATGATATTGTGGGGTGTTTGGGGTTTCCAAGTTTTTATTGAGGTAACATTGGTTAATATATAAATTTCATGTATACAACATCAGAATTCAGTATCTGTATACCGTATTGATTGCTTATCACCAAAAGTCTGGATTTTTTCCTTCTGTTACCATATATTTGACCCCCTTTACCCATTTCACCTTCCCCCATCCCCTTTCCCTTCTGGTAACCCCATCATTCTGTTGTCTGTATCTATGAGTTTACTTTTGTTTTATTAGTTCATTGTTACTTTGTTTTATATTCCATATGAGTAAAACCATATGGACTTTGTCCTTTTCCTTCTGACTTATTTCACTTAGAATAATCCCTCAAGATCCATCCATGCTGTCCCACATGGAAATATTTCATCTTTTTTATGGGTCATTATTATCCATTGTGTCCATGTGTATACACACACATACATATATATCTCCTTTATCCCTTCATCCACTGCTGGACACTTAGATTGTTTCCATAAATTGGCTATTGTAAATAATGCTGCAATGAACATGGGGGTACATACATCTTTCTCAAATTTGTGTTTTCATATTCTTTGGAAAATACCCAGGAGAGGAACTGCTGGATCATATGATAGTTCCTTTCTTAATTTTTTAAGGAACCTCCATAGTGTTTTCCATAGTGGCTGCACCAATTTACAATCCCACCGACAGTGTATGACGGTTCCCTTTTTCCACATCCTCTCCAGCACTTACTTCTTGTCTTGTTGATGATAGCCATTCTAACAGGTATGAGGTGATAGCTCATTGTGGTTTTGATTTGTATTTCCCTACTAATTACTGATGTGGAACATCTATTCGTGTCTCTTTGGCCATCTGTTTGTCTGCCTTGTAAATGTCTACTCAGATCCTCTACCCATTTTTTACTCATTGTTTTTTTGTTGAGTTGTATCAGTTCTTTATATTTTTTTACTATTAACCCCTTATCAGAAGTAGCATTTGCAAATATCTTCTCCCATTCAGCTGGTTGCCTTTGTGGTTTTGTTGGTGTTTTCCTTTGCTGTGCAGAAATTTTCAGTTTAATGTAGTCCCACTTATTTATTTCTTTGTTTCCCTTGCTTTTGGAGTCAAATTCACAAAAACACTATTGAAACCAATACCTAGAAGCTTAGTGCCGATATTTTCTTCTATCTACTTTATTGTTTCAGGTCTTGCATTGAAGTCTTTAATCGATTTTGAGTTAATTTTTGTGTCTGGTGTAAAATGGTGGTCCTGTTTCACTCTATTGCATGTGGCTTTCCAGTTTTCCCAACGGCATTTATTTAAGAGATTTTCTTTTCTCCATTGCATACTCTTGGTTCCTTTGCCATAAATTAATTACCCACATATGTGTGGATTTATTCCTGGGCTTTCAATTCTGTTCCAATGGTCTGTTTTCATGACCATATCATACTGTTTTGATTGCTGTAGCTTTGTAGTACAGTTTAAAATCAAGGCATGTCATATCTCCAGCTTTATGTTTTTCTCAGGATTGCTTTGGCAGTTCGGGGTCTTTTGTGATTGTATACAAATGTTAGGATTATGTGTTCTATTTCTGTGAATAACACCATTTGGATTTTGATAGGGATTGCACTGAATCTGCAGATTACTTTAGGTATGAGGTCTGACAATTAAGTTTGTGAACTCATCTTAGAAAAAGTGCTACATACCTCATTGCTGAATATCACTATGGTCACCTTCCAAGTACTCCCCTTGGGAAGCTATGCACCGATGCCAGCGCCTAGTCCACCCTTGAAAGCAATTTTGGAACTCTTTTTCTGGAATGGCCAGCAGAGCTGTCGTCATATTACCCTTGATGTCCTGAATGTCATCAGAATGTCTTCATTTCAATATTTCCTTTATCTTCAGGTAAAAAAAATAAGTCATTGGGGGCTAGATCAAGTGAATAGGGAGGGTGTTCCAATACAGTTATTTGTTTATTGGCTAAAAACTCCCTCAGACAGTGCTGTGTGAGCGGGTGCATTGTGATGCAAAAGCCATGAATTGTTGGCAAAAAGTTCAGGTCGTCTTTTTCACACAGCCTTTTGAGCACTTCCAAATAGTAAACTTGGTTAACTGTGTCTCTAGTTGGCACAAATTCATAATGAATAATCCCTCTGATATCAAAAAAAATTAGTAACATCTTTGCAACAAGTTTGCGAACTTAATTGTCAGACTTCCGTAATATGGACACTTTGACAATGTTAATTCTTCTAATCCATGAGCATAGAATACCTTTCCATTTCTTGTGTGGTCTTCAATTTCTTTCAACGTCTTGTAGTTTTCAGTATACAGGTATTTCATCACCTTTGTTAAATTTTTTCCTAGGTATTTTATTCTTTTTCTTGCAATTATAAATGGGATTTTCTTCATTTTTTTGATAACTCATTGTTAGTATAAAGAAACACAACAGACTTTTTGTATATTGATTTTCTACCCTGAAACCTTACTGTATTCATTTATTATTTCTAATAGTTTTTTAAGGGAGTCTAAGGTTTTCTATATATAAAATCATGTTACCTGCAACATCTGTGCCAGTTTTACTTCTTCCTTTCCAATATGGATGCCTTTTCTTTTTCTAGCCTAATTGCTCTGGCTGGGACTTCCAGTCCTATGTTGAAGAAAAGTGGTTGGAGTGGGCAGTCTTGTTCCTGTTCCTGAGATTAGAGGAAAGCTTTCAATTTTTCACAGTGAGTATGATGTTAGCTTTCACCACTGAGTTAGTCATATATGGCCCTAATTATGTTGAGTACTTTCCTTCTATACCCATCTTAGTGAGTTTTATCATAAATGGATGTTGTATCTTGTCAAATGCTTTTTTCCTGCATCTATTTCCTGCATCTATTGATACAATCATATGATTTTTATCCCACATTTTGTTAATGTGGTTTATATTATGTTGATTTGCGATGTTAAGCCATTCTCGCATTCCTGAAATGAATCCCACTTCATTGTGGTGTACGGTCCTTTTAATGTCTTCAATTTGCTAGTATTCTGTTGAGGATTTTTCCATGTATATTCATTCATAGGAGATATTGGCCTGTAATTTTCTTTTTGTGTTATGTCCTTGCCTGTTTATGGTATCACGGTAATGTTGGCCTTGTAAAATGAGTTAGGAGGCATTCCCTCCTCTTTAATTTTTTTTTAAGAGTTTCAGAAGGATAGATATTAGATCTTTGAATGCTTAGAATTCACCAGTGAAGCCATCTGGATTTTTGTTTTTGGGGAGATTTTTGATTACTGTTTCAATTTCCTTACTAATGATCAGTCTATTCAGGTTTTTATAATTCTTGTTTCAGTCTTGGATGGCTGTATGCCAAGAACTTGTCCATTTCTTCTAGGTTGTCCAGTTTTGTGGCAGATAGCTTTACATAGTATTCTTTTATAATTCTTTGTATTTCTGTGGTATCCATTGTAACTTCTTTCATTTCTGATTTTATTTGGGCCCTCTCTCTTTTTCTTGAGTCTAGCTAAAGATTTACCAATTTTGTTTATCTTTTCAAAGAACCAGCTCTTTATTGATCTTTTCTATTCTTTTTTTAGACTCTCATTTATTTCTGCTCTGATCTTTATTTCCTTCCTTCTGCTCACCTTGGGCTTTGTTTATTCTTTTTCTAGTTCCTTTCTAGGTGAAAGGTTAGAGTTTTTGAGATTTTTCTTGTTTCTTGAAGTAGGCAGGTATTGCTCTAAATTTCCTTCAGAACTTTTATAGCTGTGTCCCACAGACCTGGGATCATTGTGTTTTCATTTTCATTTGTCTCACGGTATTTTCTGATTTCCTCGATTTTGTTGTTAAGTAGCATGTTGTGTAGCCTCCATGTGTTTGTGTGGTTTTTGGTTTTCCTCTTGTAATTGATTTCTAGTTTCATACCATTGTGACCAGAGAAGATGATATGATTTCAGTATTCTTAAGTTTATTGAGATTTGCTTTGTGGCCTAACATGTGGTCTATCCTGGAAAATGTTCCATGTGCACTTGAAAAGAATGTGTATTCTCTTGCTTTTGGCTGAAGTGTACTAAAAATTTAAGGCATCTGGCCTAATGTGTCATTTAAGGCCACTGTTTCCTTATTGATTTTCTTTCCAGATGCTCTATCCATTGATGTCATGGGGTGTTCAAGTCCCCGACGTTGACTGTATTACTGTTGATTGCTCCCTGTATGTCTATCAATATTTGCTTTATATGTTCAGGTGCTCCTATGTTGGCTGTGTCAGTGTTTACAAAAATAATATTCTCTTGTTGGATTAATCCTTTTATCATTATGAAATGTCCTTGTCTCTTATTGCAGCCTTTGTTTTAAAGTCTATTTTTCTAATATAAGTATTGCTACCCCAGCTTTTCTGTTTCCATTTGTACAAAATATCTTTTTCCATCCACTTAATTTCAGTCTGTATTTATTTTTCCAAAAGTGGGTCTCTTATAGGCAGAATATGTATGGCTTGTTTTTTAAATCCATTCAGCCACCCTATGTCTTTTGATTGGAGCATTTACTCCATTTATACTTTAATTATTGATAGGTATGTAGTTATTGCCATTTTGTTTTCTGCTTATTTTTGTAGCTCTGTTACTTATTCTCTTGCTCTCGTCTTGTACGTTGCTGACTTTCTACAGTATTGTTTGGATTCCTTTCTCTGTATTTCTTGTATCTCTCTTGTAGATTTTTGGTTTGTGGTTACCATGTGCTTCATATATACCAGGCTATGTTTATCACAGTCTCTAAGTTGGAACACATTCTAAAATCACCAGTCTTTACTTTTTTCACATTTATCTTCTTGGCATTATTTTTAAATTCTTTTGTGGGCTGTGTGTGCCCTCCTGTTGTAGTTGAGCCTTGATGTTGGGACAGCAGTGGGTGGGCCTGAGCGTCCGGGTGACTGGCTGTGATTACAGCAGACCGGCTGTTCTGTGGGAGCTGATCCCATGAAGCGGGAGTCTCTTTACTGGGTCTCTGGTGCCAGGCGAATCTGCCCTTCAGGTGTGTTGTTTGTGGAGCTGCTTGGGTGGTGCTGTGGTCTGAAGTTGGCCACAGGGGGTGCTGATTCTGGAGCCCCTTAGGAGGGGTTCTGGTGCAAGCCAATGTCAGCCTGTTTGTGCCCCCCTGGTGGGAGCTGCAACGTGATCTGCAGTTGCCACTTGTGCTAGTACTGGAGATACTTGGGAGAGGACAGTGCCACTAGCACCGGGCACCCCGATGGGAGCTGAGGCTGCTTAGTTGCACCTACCTTCCAAGCCAACACTGGCTACAGCTTGTGCCAGGCATGGGGCCACTTAGCAAGAGGTACAGGGCACACCAAGGCCAGCCACTGCTTGTTCGGAGTTTGTAGACCTTTGAGAGATTTGAGGCAAGTCCACAGCCTGAGCCCACACAGGCAGCCTGTGAGCCGTGGCCGGTGGAAGAGGCTCTGGCTGGGCGTGTGAGTTCGGTGGGGTCTCGGGTTCACCAGAGCCACTGGTATTAGCAGGTGAATGCAGAGCTCAGATTTGGCGCCTGCTGGCGGGGTAGGAAGAACACTCACCACAGGAACAGTGGCACCTGCCAGGGCTTTTGTCCCCAAAGAGCTCCAAGCCCCTCCGCCCTCCCCCTGAAGCTAGTCCTTCAGTTCCTCCCTGTACGTCCCTGGCGCTTTTTGAGCTGCTGGCCCCGCCAGCTTAGAGTGAGTGAGTTTGAGCAAGTGAGTCTGTGCGTGGGTCCCTCAAGAGGAGCATCTGGCACTGCAGCAGCCCTGGCACCCAGCCACAGTCCCCACTGGTTTTCCCAGCCGCACTCATGGGGGCTCCTCTGCCCGGCACTGCGGCCCTGGCTGGGGAGCCTAGGGGGTTGCTGGGACCCCTCGCTCCTGAGCGGGGACGTCTGCAGGAGGCAGCTCCCTCCTGATTTGTAATCCCCACCCTGTGGGGGCGGGGCTGCTTGTTCTGCATCCCCGCCCCTCCCCCCAGTCACCTGGTGGCTGCTGCTTTATGTCCTTCATTGTCAGGGCTTCTGTTCAGCTAATGTTCCAGTGGTTCTCAGTGTTTACTCCTCTGCCATCTTGGCCAGAAGTCCTTACTATGACTTTTAAAGTCTATTTTAGTTATTTTGATTTTGAAAACTTGTCATATTTGATAATTATTCACTAAGTTGGTAAAACAAAATATTCTTTTTTTACCATGTTGCACAACAATAAGGTACCAGTTTTGTAAGTATGAATAAAAACATTTAAAAGAAATAGAAATAATTTTAAACTATTAAGAGATTGATAAATATACTCACCAATGAAAGCACTATCGGATTCCAATAATGAATTTTTCAAGAAATCATTAGTGTCATCTCTGGGCTAAAAGAAATATCACATTTTAATTATTATTTTTATTAGTCCTGTGTGGAAAAAGAAATTTGTATTGAGAGGCACAAGTCTCCACTGTTTCCAAAATTAGCACAAGAGAATGGCTTCTTGCCTCCTACACTACGTTCTAATGCTCAGAAAATACAGGAAAACCCCTTCTGTATTAAGGAAAATGAGGAGGCCAAAATTTATTAGCATTTTTGTAACAGTCAAGATAAACGGTGGGTTTATGCTGAGTTTCTACTCAACAGGCTATGGCATCATTAATCCAGGATTTTAACCAAAATCCTAGATGTTTAATTTCAGTATCTTTCCACTGAGAAATATGGGTGCAGAGTCCCCAGGAATAGGTGGCAGTGTGTCTCGAGCCAGGTCATATGGGCACAGGAGGACCTCTAGCGTCCAGCCTGGGTTCAGATGTGGGTTTTACTGCTTGCTGACTGTGTGTCCGTGGGCTGGCAGTTTCCTCTTACGTAAACAGAAATAAGCATCCTTTGTTGTGAACTTCAGAGAAACAAATGTCAAGTGCCTCCCAAACCAAGCACTAACAGCTGCCAACTGGGAACCCTGGGTAACTAACAGCCTAGCTGAGTCTTGTTTTTATAATCTGAAAATGGGGATAACTCTACCTGTATCATTAGTGTGTGTGAAGAGTAAATTTATTTCCAACCTTGATCTTTTCTGAATTCTGTCTCTTATCTACTACTCACCAGCTCCAACTGTTTATCTAATCAGTGTCTCAAACTTCCCATGTCTAGAACTAAGTTCCTGGTTTCTCCCCCACCCCTAAATTTGTTTCTCCGATTTCTCAATCTCTGTAAATAGCGACTCCCAACCAAAAACCTTGAAGCCCATCTTGGACTCCTCTCATACCTCACATCCAATGTCAAAAATCCTATCAGGTCGCCTTTCAAAATAAATGCAGCCACTTCTGACCCCCCCACCCCTGCTTCCACCCCAGGCTCCGTCACCTTACCTCTTACCCTAGATTATAGCAGAAGTCCTCTGACCCCTGTCTATTCCCAATGAACAGCAGTCAGTGATCATGTTAAAACATGAAACAGATTGTGGCACACTCACCGTGTAAAGGCAAAACCCTCTGAGAGCCCGTGAGGCGCTGCAGTCTGCCCTCCCCTGTCCACCTCTCTCGCCCATGGCTCTCCAGCCTCCCTGGCCTTCTCACTGCTCCTGAGACACAGCAGGCCTCCCCCTCCTGGGGCCTCTGCTTCCTGCAGATGTGTCCCCAAAATTTCACATGGCCACCTCCCTGATGTCCTTATTTGAATGTTACCTACTCAGTGAGACCTTCCATGACCACTCTATTTCACATTGTAAACTGTCACCCCCATACCCTTTCCTGGCTACAGTTTTCTCCAGAGCCCCACAATTATGATACTATATATTTGATTGTCTCCTGCTTACCAGAAAATAAGCCCTCAGAGGACAGGGATTTCTATTCCTCTCGTTCACTCCTGTAGCCCCAGCACTGAGAGTATCTGGCCCACAGTAAATATTCAGTATGTATTTGTGGAGTAACAATGGCTCATCCCTTACCTTTTTTCAGTCTTTGCACAGATGTCACCTCCTCAGGGTAAGAGTGACACCCGTATTTTCTTTATGGGCCTCCCCACTCCTTGTATATAGACTCCCACCTCCACTACTTATATCAATAGCAAACACAATCCCACACTCATTATGAGCCAGGACCTATTCTAGGACTTTCAGTATTTATCTCACTTCATTCTTGCAACAACTCTTGAACTATTTCTTATTTAATAAACATTTAATTAAATTTTTACATGCTAGGCCTGTCCCTATGTGCTGTGCAAATATTATTGAATTTCATCCTTACAGCCACCCTCAGAGGCAAGTACTATTATCCCATTTTACAGATTAGGAAGCTGAGTCACAGTAAGATTAAATACCTTGCCTGAAGCCACACAGTTAAAAACAAATGAGCTTGAACAGCCTTGAGCTGGAGTCTGGTTCTTAGCTATTATGTACATTACTACATACTGTCTACGTGTTATACATCTCTACCCACTGCAGTGATGAGACAAGATTTTAAATCTTTCTTAATTCAGTATTCCTGAAAATTCAAAGTTGGAATACTCCCTTATATTCCTGAAAACTTTTGTCCCCCAATAGCTTGAAAAATTGTTACTGGTTCCTTACCATTCTTTGATCTTGCATTTTAGCAGCTGGGATTGCATCCAAGTCCTCTACAGTCAACGGAGAACAAAAACAAATTAAAAGGTCAGAAAAACATTGAAAAAATAAAAACAAATTTTAGAATATCTCTTGTGACTAGCTCTCTCCTGGTAATTACTTCTCAACTATCACGTTTCAGAATGTTTTTAAGATACTACTCATTTATTAATAAATATAACTCAGCATGTATTCTAGTTGGATAAAATTCTTCCATTCACATTAGTGAATATAAAGAAGTAAAATCACTATGAACTTAAAACTGATACCTACAGACAAAGAAAATACTATAGGATTCTTCCCCATCTCCTCAGATTGCTACAATCTGTGTGGAAGGGGGTAGAGCAGAGGTAAACAGGCTTCCTCACTGAAACTGAAGGAAGCTATCCGATTCCAGGCAGCTGCCTGGCTGTGATTGTGTGATAGTTAAACCATATTCTTGTGAATTAAGTCATCACAGTGTTTGTCAGACGTTGGGAGGTGGCTGCTATGGGGAACGGATACCCTCAGTGCCGAAATGCACCTGTATCCACCTGGGGACGACTTTTGAGCTAATCTGGTTACCAGCATTGCACCAAATCAGATCATCAGCTGGGTCTTCTAAAGAAAAATCCCACCAAAATGGGTATAAAGGCTGAATGTATGTGCTTCTCTCTTCTTTCCTGATGGTATGCCCACTGTTTATCATAGAATTTAGGTTATTCTGAATCACACTGAGGGAAAATGCCCCATGTATCCATCTTTATCTAAGTCTGACCTGTGACATGGGCCTAGAGCGCTGCCCCGCTTACTCAGGGACACTGTCTTGTGCAGTCAAAGAACATTCCTCAGATTCCGCAGGCCAGGAAGCCTGCCCCAGTAGGGTCTGAAATTTTCCTAAATACGACTCACAGGACTCTATCCTCCTCTTGTGGCCTGACTGTTGCGTTTGTATGACGCCTTTTCCATGGTAACCCCTCAAAGGCCTGACAGCTGACGATGCCGGTGAAATACATGTGAGGGTCCCGCCAGCAGGGACCACCGAAGCTCTGAGGCAACGGGTTCCACTCTGCCTTCCGGTGCCCGAGCACCCACCCCACATACACACCGCCAAGGGACCCCGGATTTCTCTGCAGCACTCATCACATTTATTCTTTTTAGCATCTAACTTCTTCAATAGCAGATAAGCAGATACTTTCCAGATTACTGCTGTATGAAAAATGAAAACACACACACACGATAGAGAAATGCTCTTTCTTGGGGCACTGCAGACTTTGCCTAGCATTCCTCCCTTGCTTCCTAATTCCCAGTGCGGATGTCACACGAGGATATCTGACCCCAGTGTGAGCACAGAGCTGTCAGTGGAGAGACCCCGCCTGGGGCAGAAATCATTACGAGAGATGGAGAAAGCAAGCCAGCATAGAACAGCCCTTCACGACTGGAAGCCGTAACGGTTATTTCTTACCTTCAGCGCCGTCCTGCATTTTCATTCTATTCAGTCTCCTCTGCTGCTCTCTCAGCAGAGCTTGCTGCTGAATCTCTAAGGTGTGACGATCTCTTGGAGGATCCGGGTACATAAGTTTCAGGTCAAATCGTGTTTCTGAATCTGGTGCAGAAAAATAAGTTGTAAGTAACCTATGAGTCATCTAATTTCAAAATCAAGGAACAATATAAATGATGGAACATCACCAAAGTCAAAGGACACTGACATCATCATAAAACTAAGGAACACAAAATTAGTATTCTTTACATAAATGCCTTTTCCAACTTGCCAACATTATAAGGGAGCCTCTAGGACAAGCTTATGGAAGGATTGTCCATCCCTGCCACCCCACGCCCCCAAGATGCCACCAAGCGTATAGCAAGGCAACTAACCGTACAGGTCTATCCAGCAGGCAGACCCTGTAAGCACAGCCGATCCCTACAACATACTGAAAAATTAGAATATGTGAGTAGCCAGGTATCATTGGAGCCCTTGGAAACATGCAGAGAGCAAGATAAAAGCAGACTGGCTAGAACTTTAGAAGGGCTGCCATCACTGGAGGAAATGACAGTCGGAGAATTCACCCATGCCATAAATTCAAGAGTATCAATTGATCAGAATAAAAATGTTAAACATGCTTTTTAAAAAATTTAGTCTATAAATTTTAAAAGCCTTGAAAACTTTGTTCCCTTTGATATAATTATACCACTGGGATATAATTTAAAGCAATGATCCTAATGTGTAAAAAGCTTTATGATCAGAAATTATCAAAATAATAATGAAAGCTGGGAAGCCTGTGGAATATCAAAGAATTTAAAAATGGTTAAGAGCAAAGTGAAGAGAAGAGACTGGACACATGAACTTGGGTTGGACCCTGACTTCACTGCCTCCAGACTCAGGTTCCTCTCTGTAAAAAAATAGCAACAACTCAGTCACACAAATGAATGAGGACTAGATGTGATCACATAAGGAAATGAGTGGCTCCATCTTTATGGTTTAAACCTTTTTTGGTTTACAAGACCTCTTTATACTCAGACATCGAGGATTCCCTCCCCCCCCACACACACACATTAGAAATGAACACTAACAAGTTTTTAAAACATGAGAACACACAAGCCGTGTACACACACTGTTAGCCTCAGAGCAATGAAGTCATCACATGCCCACCACCTGGAAAACCTGCACACACCCGGGAGAATGAAAAGGAAAGAAATAGTATCTTAGTTTATACTAAAACCACTTTTGACCTCACAGGTTCCATGACCAAACTCTGACACCCACTGGCGTCATAAAATGCCTGGAAGGGTGGTCACTTACTATTTATTGATAGTAAGTGATCAATAAATCATAGCATAAAAAAACAACTACGGTATATGTAACTGATGACACTTGTAAATCCAAGTAAAAGAAATCACAAAATTATATAACACAAGTATATCTTATTTTTTTGTTTTGTTTTTCGTTTGTTTGTTTGAATTAGGCTCAAAAGAAAATTAGAAAACATCCAAAATATTAATGGTGTATTTATATTTAGGTAGCTTAAGGAGAGTGATCTTTCTCTTTCCATCTTTCTGTGTTTAAAACTTTGTTTAATAAATATTACTTTTAAAAATATGAAAAAGAACAGTCTAAATTCTGGTTTATCTGGTATAGGTCCTATGAACACACATCCAACAATCGGCCTCCTCCACTCCAACACTTACCGGGTTGAATGCTCCTAAAGAAATACCACATAAAACACACTTTGGTGCCTGTACACGTTGTCAGTCTGCCAGGCCTCTGTACCTTGGCCATGCCACTTGCCGAATAAGCTTTCTCTCCTGCTCCTCCTACATCAAACCTTCTCTACAATCTTCCTTCAAAATCCTACGTGTCCTCCTGTCTACTCAGGGACCCTGCTCTTTCCAACAATCACTCCTTCCTCCTATAACATCTCTTCACATTAGCATCCAAAACATGCCTCCAGCTCTGGACTCGTCTCTCCTTCCCAGCCAAGCTTCTTCCAAGGGTCGTCTTCTGCTCATTGCTTCCAGCACTTGCCTCCTATTCAATCCTCAACCCAAAGTTAATTGGCTTCTGATTCCATAGAAAATTCCACAGAAAGATCTAGTTGATGTCCCCAATGGCCTGTGATCCAGCTGACACTTTCCATTACTCACCTTAGACAATGCCTCCTCGATACGGTCCCTGCCCTCAGCTCTCAGGACACCACGTTCTGCTTTTCCTCCAGTCACTCTGGCTTCTCCGCCTCAGTCTCTTTCCTGTGCTCATCTTGCTCCGTCCGCCCTCCATTCAGTTCCCAGTGCCATCCTTCACATCTGCCTTGCGCCCAAACCCACTATCTGCCCTCCTGAAGAAAACACTTAGCAAAGCCAAGCTTCATCTACCAGACTGGTCAACTGAAGAACTAGAGTGTAAGGACGTTTTATACATCAGCACAAAATATCACAAATAAAACTTCAGAAAAAGGGTACAACGTGTTTTATGATCCTTGAATGTGGGCAGAATGTTCTTGCTGTATCTTAAGACATCATTCTACTCACCTCTATCTTTCAGCTCACTGAAGTCCTGAATATTCTGGAAAGTAGTAGGGTCTAGGCCCTTCGGTGACTGTCTTCTGACCGGCGCTTGCAGCCGATGTCGGGCCATGTCAAAGATTCCCATGGGGTTCCGTTCTCTTCTCCTACAGATGTGACAGTCGTGATGAGCGTGTTGTATGGAAAGAAAATCTCAGTTCGCACTTCACTCAAGAAATCTGGCATCTTTCACCAGAATATTATAAAAGCTTACTCTAATATCTATTCTTTTAATCCCTTATATTAAAAAATAGGATATTTACAAGGTCACCATAATCTTTCAAAATGCTCAGCTGTAAAGTACCTTATTAGAAGAGAAGATGTAGTTTTACCTTAAAATGTTCCTGTAGTAGAAAGATCACAGTCTTTGAGGTAGAGAAAGATTCAAAGACGTGCTCTGCTATTTAGTAGCAGTTTGACCTTGATTTCATCCTCTGTAAGATGCAGGTACTGTCTACCCCTTTTAGTCTTGTGAGCATGAGAATTAAGTGAAATTATATATTGTAAAGTACCCAGCATAGTACTTCATAGTACTTGACAATTAGGTACTCAATAAATGTTACCTTCCCTAGCCTAAAATAGAAATTATACAGAAAAATATGGTATTAATGTGCTGCCCAATGTAACAGGTATTATCGACAGCCCCTAACACTGATTTTACAATAGGCTTTTGGGGAACTTTCTACGTAATTAACACTTTATTCCTGTGGCACCTAGGGAATTAATATAACAGGCGGGGAGCTTAGGAAGGGAGCCTTTTGCTAGGGCTTTGAGGGAGTGATGACGAGAGGACAGGGATGGGGGATGACATCTTGAGCCCTGAAAATGCAATACCACCAAGTATCTCCTGCTGCACCCTTCAGCACTAGGTGGCCCGTTTTGTACAATGCAGCTCTACGCTATGGGTGTAAGAGAGTTGGCCTGACTCCTGCCTTCGTTTCTTTATTCACTGAATCTTCCCTGGGCACCTAGAAGGGAGGAGTGTGTTCCCACAGCCAATGCCCCTGCTGGCCTGGAGTTTCCTTTAAGGGGAAGGATTCGCCAGGGCCACAAAACTACCTTCTCAAGGCTGACACAGGCCTCTACTAGGGAACCATCTAGGGTAATAGGAACTGCAATGGAGATGCATTAAAATGCAAAACTAATACTCAACAGGCTTCTAGAAGGCATTAAAATTCATGCCAATAGTTAAACAGGTGCTAAATTAGGAATTTGGTTATTAGATTTTCTATGCAGGGGAGCTGGCTGGTGTTTGCTTTGTGCCTAGCACACAGTAGGAGCTCAATAATGTGGTGAATTAAATAAAAGATTCTTTTTGTGAAACTATTAACAAAATTGGAATAAAGAACCAACCCTGAGATGTCTCTGATCACAATACATATTAAAAATTATACCAAACTAAACGTATTTAACCAATTCTTGCTAAATGATGGTAATTCTAACACATCTAACAATTTAGCGTGTAGAATTTACAAGGTACTTCCAAATGCATGTATTTATTTATTCTTCACTAGACTCTCATCCGGTAGAAATTATTATGTATGATTTGCAAATGAGAAAACTGAAAAGCTGACTGGTTTCTCTTTCTTAAATCATATTGGTTTGCCAAAAGAGAACACAGTTTTTAATTTATGAATGAAAATAAAATGTCAACAACCCATTATACTGAAATTAAATATGCATGTTTAGAATGTGGAAAGCTGCAATAGTTAAGGCATTTATAATATCATAAAAGTAAGTACAGAAAAACTGCGCTGATCTCTCAATTACGTAGTAGTAGTTGACCTGCTATGGAAGAATTATGGGAAATTACCACCTTGGGCTAACAGTTCATTATCTAGCCAGTCTATCGCTTGAAATGTCCTCACCTTGTTTACGTAGCCAGAACACGCTTGGAGAATACCAACAAAAATCTAAGCAAAGCAAAACTAGGCAGGTTAACACGCTACAGGAAAATCCTCCCACCCACTGAAGGAGTCAGGGACAGCAGCATGATCTTAATTTACATACAAATTGACGGATACAGAACCACCACAGTCTGACTCAGCTGACATATACGCTGTCTAGCTCCGCCCACTAAGAGGCCCTAGAAGCACTGACATCCGGGAGCAGCAACACACCCAGCTCCACACTCAGCTTCTAAACCTCCTGCCCCACGAGGAACCGGGGCCCGGCGGAGAAGTGGCTGATTCTAGGGCAGGGGCAGGGGCAATACAAGGTGATGCTCATGCACCAGCTAGTGCCAGAAAGGACGGCAGTGCTCAAAAAACAAAAGGATGGGGACACGTCAGAGGGACACAGGCGTCAACCCTGGAAGAGTTCCAATGGCCAAAGCCGCGACAATCTGAGCAACAACATAAATAATGGAGTGCTGGATAATAACCCAAAATACAAAATATACATGAGAAGGCAGTGATATAAATAAATGATTGAATAAATAATGAAGGAAGAAAGAAATCTTTCTTACAGAAGACTTCTAAAAACACACTATGTAGATAACACCCTGTCTCGGAGATGGAGCGTAATCCCACCCTCCCCACTCCTAGTGATTGGCGTCCAAAGAAGAGAAACTCTGAGGTGGAGACACCTGGCAGATAATACGGTAACCAAGTGAGAAAGGTTCCCATCCCAGGGGCGTCATGTGGATGCCGTGTGCCCGTGGGGTGGGGTGGTGATGGTGATGTGATGTGATGAGCGGGACGCCCTGTGCTATCATTTCCCAAAACCCTTAACCCCAGTCTAATCAGGAGAAAACATGAGAGGAGCCCCTCCCGTACATTGTTCCATCAGGGGCAACAAGGGCAGACTGACAGACCGCCCCACACAGACAGACAGGCACAACAACTGAATGCAGTGTGGCCGTCTGCAGCGACTGGCTCGTGGAACAGAAAGAGGACAGTAACAGAAAAACTGGAGACAAAAAAAAAACAACTGGCAATTTAGTTAGTAGTAACATTTCAAGGTCGGCTTCTTGATTGTGACAAGTGTACCCTGGTAAGGGCTGATGTCAACAGGCAAACTGGGTGCGGGGCATATGGAAACTCTGTACTATGTCTGCAAGTTTTATATCATCTAAAATTATGTCAAAATTGACTGTTTCGTTTTTTAAAAAATAAACATCCTTTAAAGAAAGTGTGGTACTTATCCACTACATGGATTTCATAACCCACTAAAAGACCGCAACCTACAGTTTGAAGAACATTGATTTAGAAAATGTATGAGTCCTTTTGGCAAAAAAGATCAAATATTTGGTAGTCTGTAGGTTACCCTGCTGGAAAATAAGTACTTCAGAAAACAACCCATTGTAGAAGGAAAATGTAAAAAATAGCTTTCAAATGAAATTGTCTGATTATTTCAACTCTGAAATCTTCCATTCCTGTATCACTTTTCTCACAAGGACTAAATTCCTGTGCCTGACTTTATAGAAGCCTCAGAAAGGAAAGTAAGTAGATTGTTTTTAACACTGTCTACTCTATGTCTTCTTCTAGTCTTTCAACTGTCCCTTTCCTATCTTGGACTCCCTGTCATTGGATTAGCAGACACCATGCCGCTGGCATCCTTCTGCCTTGTGCACATAAAGTCCCAATTAGCCAATTACTTTTCACTGATTTCTGCAGTGAGACAATCCATCCTAAAGACAGAGCTTAAAAAATGGCCTGCCCCCAGTCCAGATTTCTCATTAAGTCTAACCCTAGTAAACATTGCATGGTTAGGGATACCGTGTTTTCCCGAAAATGAGACCTAGCCAGACCATCAGCTCTAATGCGTCTTTTGGAGCAAAAATTAATATAGGACTCAGTCTTATATATGGTCTTATAGAAAACTAAGGCCGGGTCTTATATTAATATATTAATTTCTGCTCCAAAAGACTCATTAGAGCTGATGGTCTGGCTAGGTCTCATTTTCGTGGAAACACGGTAGTATTTTTGGTTTTCCTTCAAGAAAGTACTATTTCTTTCTTCTTTATCTTTCTTCCTCTCCCTCCCAACTCTTCTGTCAACACGCCACTATCATCACTACTGCCATAAATATATTTATTATTGGCAGTAAAAAAGGACAATTACAATGCTCAACTTAAACACTTCATATTAGGTTAAATAATCATTAAATATACCATATTTTCACAGTGAATAAACTCAACAATTGTGGATAACTGTTTTACGACGGCAACTTTATCTACATAAAATTGAAGAATGTGAATAAAAAAACACGTGAGTTAATTTTAAAAATAGTTGCTTTGCCAACAAAAGAAAAGAAAACCTACCACGTACTACAAACACAAATAGATTCTAAAAATCATATATGATTTTGTATTAGTTGCACTGAGTCCCTCCATTAGAATATAATTATTTAGCTACATTTCTATTGGGAGAAAAGGCTATTTCAGTCATTACAATTTCACCAACAATCTGTTAAAAACTTTTTTTAAGCATGCAAACTACCATGCTTATTTCCCCAAAAATAACACCTGACTGGAAAAGAAGCCCTAGCATGATTTTTCAGGATGACATCCCCTGAACATAAGCCCTAATGCATGTTTTGGAGCAAAAATTAATATAAGACCCGGCCTTATTTTGGGGGAAACACGGTACATCTTCTAATACAGGTGGCTTTACAGTACAGATAAATTAACCTGTTCGAAACCTGTACAATTACTGGATACATTCTGATTGACATATGATCCCTTTTCCAAAACATGAAAGAATTCAATAATAAATGAGAAATGCAGTTTGAAACTTGCCTTATATGAATTTCATCATCACTGTCCATGTGTAGCAAGCGCCCTTGCAGACGCCGCTCTTCACTACGAAGCTGTTTTCTCATTTCTGATAATTCCATAATCACATTTTTTTTCTCCTCTGCAAATTCCCATTGGTGAGTAAAAAAATAAGAAAGAGACAAAAGGTTAAACATTAAAACATAACCTGACCTACAAAGCTAAGATGCTCAGAGAGATATTTTTATGGAAGTTGTTTTTAATGCTTTACATGTACAGGTCATATTTATCAACATCATTAAGACCTACAAACACATTTCTGATAATACCGGAATTTCCAAAGTTAGGAAATATTCTCGGGGGCGAGTGCAGCTGTAAAGGGGCAGCACAGTGGGGTTGCCATGGTGATGGGACAGCTCTGTCCCTTGGTTGTGCGGTGGAATTATACGTGTATAATTACACATGATAAAAACTCACAGAACACCCACACAAACATAATCGTACATGTGTGAGTACATGCAAGGCCCGGGGAAGCCTGATGAGGGTCTGGAGTGCTCCAGCGTCGGTGTCCGTCCAGTTGTGACGGTTTCCTGGCTGTGACAGTTTCCTGGCTGTGATGCTGTGCTATGTATGTAAGATGTTATCACTGAGGGAACTGGGGAGGGTACCCAGGACCGCTCTACCTCTCTACTGTTTTGCAACCTTCTAGGAGTCCCATGATTATTTCAGAATAAAAAGTTAACAAACAGTCTAGGTTCCAGGTTTACCCTTAACTCTACCTTCGGCACGGAGCTGATTCTTCCTGGCAGGTACCGGAGGAGACTGCGCCCGGGACACGGAACGTTCCTGTTTAACAGTCATGACAGATACACTTAGTGGGTCTTCCTACTAAGAAGCTTTTCAGAGCAATTTCTGAACATCACTGTATGTGAAAGAAAGCAGACTCCCCACTCTCCTACCATGAACTTACCTACATCCGTTTTCCCTTCCCACAACGGCAGTCCTTGCTCTCCTCCCAACGGTAACTTCCACCTGTGAGCGCTGCACCTGACCCGTGACTCCCATCGCATCCAGCAGTTGGTCCCCTTGCTCCACCGTCTTCCTCTCTCCAAGCACCTTCCTCTCAGCAATGCTTAAAAATCTCTCCCTTCTTTACAAAAAGGTCTTGCCTCACCCTCCAGCACTACCCACTGTCCCTTTTAGAGCCAGGCTCCTTTGAATCGTAAGTGCAGTAAGTTCGGTGTCTGCGTCCTGATTTCCGTCCACTCTGCACCTCACAGCGACTGCCTTTGCTCCCACAATCCACTGACACTGCTCCCTCCAAAGTCACCAGGGATCTCAAGGGACACACTCAATCGGCTTTACATGGCCTGTAGCCACTGCCATCATTGCCACTCTGTCACTTTCCGTCTCTTATTTCCTTTCTCTGCTTCTTAAATGTTGGGAATTCTCTACTGTTCCATCTTCAGCCCGCTTTCCTTCCCCCGAACTCATCCGAGACGGTCTCCATACACAGTAAACACCACTATCTCTCTCCTAAATATATCTGGACACTACCACCCCTTCTCAGTTCTAATTGTCACTGCCTTCGTTTAGGTCCTCAAACTCGCACATCTGGACTTCTGCAAAAGATCCTGGCCTCCGAAATATATCTCCATGTGGCTGCCTGAGAGAACCTTATGCAAGACAAGATGGCCACGTCATTTTCCTATTTAAACATTACAATCCTGTCCATCCATTACCTACCACGGACTTACTAAATCAGAATCTGAGAGGGTGGGATTCCAGAAGATGTTCTAATACATGCCTTTGTCTATTCTGGTCATTAACTGTTTGGCATCCACCAGCCTATGGCTTCAAGTCAAACCCATCGCACTCCATCCAATAGCCTGCATGTGTGTGACCTCCCCCTCCTGGGCCACCATGCCCGTCGTCCTCAAGCCCGACTAATCCACGGTGCATCCGCCATCTGTGCCAGCTGCTTACTTCCCTCCACACTTTTGCACCTGCTCGAAGTCCCTCACCCTCCTCTTTCTGGCAAATTCCTACTCATTCTTCAAGAATCAATTCAAGGATCAACCCTTCTGAAACATTTTCCCGGCTCTCTTTTGATTGTAGCTCAGTCTAAAGTATAAGGGACTTCAGTAGCATAACTCCAGCTAGCTAGATGATACATCACCAAAGAAAAGGTCTTCTTGAGGGCCCGGACAAGAACCATGTGCTAAATTCTGATTTCTCCAAAGATTTTAACTTTAGGACACCAAGTATTATCAGTTACAACAGACACAGCAAATTAATGTAGACATTATTTATATTTCAGATCTGAAAAAATCTAACCTAGCTAAATATGTGAATAGGAAAACCTCTTTTAATTTCCCCAATCCAAAATTACTTAGTAAGATGAAAAAATGAAAAGAAAAAGTATATACCTGCATAAAGGAACTTATAATGCTGTCAACTGAAGGAGGTCTTTGCAGTTTGCTTGCAATTTTGTTCTGAAGAGCAGGAACTACGGGAGAAGGCTGTCTCAAGTGCTGAAACAAAGAAAGAAGCTAGCTAGACCGCAATAAATATATGTATATATACACACAATCACACACATGGACACATGTGAGTGTGTGCACACATACACCTCTGGTAATTAACAGGACCACCTAAGAAGTTCAGAATGTCATTGCATTTATATAGTAAAATATTTTTCACCAAAACAGTCAGAAAAACCATTACATAAAATCAAATATCAGTTATGATAAACATAAATGGATTGAGATGTCCTTATTAAAAGAATATGACTCTCAGATCAGGGTAAAAAAATTCAACAAACTTAAGTAAAGCAATAGCATACCAAATATTAGAAAAGCAATAAAAACAAAAAATATAACCGAAGTGAAAAATTATCTTAATAATAAAAAGAAATAGGACAATACAATAAACAAACAAAACCCCTTTTCTGGAAAATATAAATCAATATTTAAAATCTAAATTTCCTCATCATCAAGAGCATCATGGATGAAGGAATTTTCCAGATCACAATAGGGTTCTATGTCTCCACATGAAAATAAAACAGGATTTCAGTTCACAGTGTAATAAAGCTAACAGTTCCCAAGTTCACATTAAAATCAAAATACAAAAACATAAAAACTCCCAACAAAATGCAATAATAATTATCTGGGTAAAAAATCTCTCCAAACCATAGTATACGTGTGGATGTTAAATTGTTCATTTTGCACAATAGAAAATCAAATATTACAAATCAGTGGTGACTTTGATAAAATTAGAAATATATGAAAGAGAAAGTTTTTTTTAAAAAACCTCTAGGTGACCACAAACAAAATTATAAAGACAATATAAACCTTCTAGAGAACAGTAGAGGATGAACAAAGCATAGTCCACATAATAAGAAAACAACTATCAAGGAAGCAAAACAAAAAGTCTAATTCAATTAATATAATCAAATATACTGGTTATGATAAACAAATGGATTTAGATATCCCTATCTAAAAGATTGTAACTCTCAATTAGGGTAAAAATACAAATTCAAAAAATTAAATAAATATACATGTTAGCTGAAAAATAAAAAAAATGGTGACACAAATAAAAACTAAGAGTACACAAAAATATATATCAGACATACATAAATGAAAAAAAAATGATAGCTAGTAATGACAATTTCAGAATTAAGGTTCAACAGATTAAATGGATCAAAGCTGGTTTAAAAGTGTATGGTAATTCACAATTAAACTTTACCACTTACAAAATTATACATTCCCAAGAAATACCATTTTTTCTTTAAAAAAATAAGACACTGGAGGAAACACAATTGTGGGAAACTAACAAATCTCATTCTTAAATAATCTATTTTACAATAAAACATTCTCTGTGTTTTCTACTCAATTTTGTTGTACTACTACTCTGCAAAAACTTAAAAAGTTAAAAAAACTTAAACAGTTAAATAGTTATATTTGAACAACATACCTTAAAAGGCTTAACAAATATATATCCAACTTTATATCCTAAGAATGAAGACTACTGCCTAACATTCCTAGAACACTAAAAATAAACATAATAAAAAATGCAGATCTTGACTTATAAATTCTCTCAATGTTTTAGCAAATTCTAATTCTCATAATCTTGCTGAATAGTTACCATTTTTATCACCATAAAATCCTGGCCTGAGAAGTCAGATCATGTACTTGAACCAATCAGAAATGGCTCACGTCACCTACTGTTGGTTACACACTGGACAGTGGACCAAACCACATAAATACACCAGAGGATCCCACTGGTAAAAAGCGATCTTTTTTGCAAATCCTGCTTAGAAGAAATGTTCGTATATATCTAAATTTCTAAAAACAATTTTCTTAAATTGGGCCAAAACTACAAGACATACAGGGGTTTTCAAAGTGTGGTCCAAAGGCCGGAGGCATCCGAACCCCTAAAGATGCTTACAGATTCCTGGACTGCCTCAGACTCTGTAAATCAGGCCCTTTGTAGGTGAGACCCAGGCACATGCATTTGTAACATGACAGTTATACATATAGAATTTTAAATACGGCTTTGAAATATGAGCACCGGTGTATACTGTATCTCTAAGGGCCAACTGGCTTTCTACAGAGAAAAGCTCTGTCTAGTAACTTTGATCCACGCACTGAACTGGGAACATGAACCCTCCATCTCAGAGACACGGACTTCAAACCAGCCTCTGGTGAGCCATCAGTTTTTCTTCTGAAGCTTGCAATCCATCGTGGACAAATGTGTACACAGAGAGAACAAATTACTAGATAAATGAAAAACTTTAAAGGACGTTACACAATTCAAGCCCAACTTTTGTCTTACTAGATTCAGCAGACAGAAAATTACTCTGACAAATTGACAAAAATAGGTTTCCCAACACTTGTTCTCAATTTCTGCATTGCTCTTGTCATGAACGGTTCAGAGGGTGCTGGTCCAGACCCTGGGAACAAAACGAAGCTGCCTAAGTCAACCCATTCCATTCAAAGCAGGGACACGGGCTCCAAAGGAGGTCCAGTGTGGCGCCAGACGCAGCGGTCGGCAGAAGTGAGGGCCTGAGCACCTCCCCCGCTCTCTCCCTGAGGCTACCAGCTCCACAACGCTCAGCGTGAAAGTGGGTTAAACTATAGGCTTAGCTGACATTTTTGTCTGAAACTTACCTTTGTTTCTTCCCCAATTGTATTTTCTCTTTCATAATAGTGCTGAAGTTGTAGGTTATGTTTTTCTTCTTCTTCTTTCTTCTTTCTTTCAGCTTCTTTTCGTCTTTCTTCAGCTAACCGAATAAGCTCTTCGTTTTTTAGCCTTTGCTTTAAAATAAAGAGAAAAACATATATGCTCCACACATACATCCTATAGTCCATTCAAAAATTTGCTGCCTGATTTGAAATAAAGAGATGCAAAACTGAAGATATAGATGATATAGTGTTCTAAAACATAAAGACGTTGTACTCGTAACAATAAAATGTCAGACATCTTTTAGAACATTCTTAGTTAGCCTGAACTATTTTTTGGTTTAAAAAAGTCATCACTTATCTCTTTTCTTAACTTACTCCTTCACATATAATATCCAGTGAATGAATACTGATCTGGTAATTTCTAAATATACTCCAAGACCAGTCTCCTATGTAAGTAACACACATCTTTTCAAGTCAAAATAAAAATTTCACTTCCAAGCTAAGTAGAAAAATAGAGTAGGAAGAACACGGCACCTCCTCCTCCTTCTCCCTTTTCTTTTCCTGTTCCTCTTCATACTCTTGCTGGATTCGTGCCCTCTGTTCTGCGAGCCGTTTCTCTTCCTTTTCTTCTTCAATTCTCAGTCTCTCTCGCTCTGCTTCCTCTCTTTTTTTCTTTTCCTCAATCTAAAGAATCAAACCTAGTTATTTCTTTGTAAACTATTGAAAAGTTAGAATACCACTTAGTTTGTCTGAGTATTGTATGAATTCAACATTTGTGTCCTCTTTTTGCAAGTTAATTAAGTTCCTAAATATTTCAGTTGGCTGTATTTTATTAGGGACGCTACATGATGTGATGCTAAGAGCTATGCGTGACATGCCAGCTCCACCCAAGACTTACAAACTATGTGTGACCTTAAGAAACTCTCTTGTTCAGTTTTCTCATCTGGTAAAAAGAATTATTAATGTCTACACCTCAAAAGAGTACTCAAAGAATTGAAGTGAAAAATGTATGCAAAAAACATAAAAGTTCCTCCAAAAACAGAAGGTATGCAGTACATAATCCATAATGACGTTATTCTATAACTATTGCTACTATATGTCTCAAAGTTCCTTGGCTTTATAAGTATCCTGAAACAACAGTAAAATCAATATTTTAGCATTCAATCATTTTTTTATGCAAGAATCCCTCCCTAGAATAGAATGGCCTTTCTTCTTTCCTATCTACTGACAAGTTGTAAGGTGAAAGAGGTTAGCCACAGGGATTCATAATTAAGTTTCATCTTGAATGCCACCTGGGTCATTCAGTACTGAATACTCGGGGGATATTCAAAGGCAGGCCATTCAGGTCCAAGATTTGAAAGGAAGGCAGCCCTAAGAGAGAGTCTACGTCCTCCATGAATGAGCAGGGCAGCAGAGGTGCTGGTACTCACGATACTGGCATCAGGTACCAACAGATTTTAGTTACTCTTAAATATGGATTGACTGTGGCTACCTAGATTTTTACTGTTCTCGTCTGCATTGTGTCTAGCTTCAAGACTGTTATATCTAGTGCTGTCCATCTTTTGAGCTATAAGAACTTTCATCTTCTTACATGTCCCATGATTTCACATGCTAGGGCTTCTTCCATTCTTCTTTCACACATCACTATTAAATATGCACAATCCTAATATTTAGTACTAAGCAGGGTGCACAGAATCACTTCTTCAATGACAACATACTTAGAGAAAACATCATTTCTGATCTATACTCGTACAACAAAACCTCACATCGGACATTGTTCCCCTTTGTCTTACTCCATGAAAAAAAAAAGCCATCATCACAGGGTCAGTTCTCCACAAAGTTTCCCCGTCAATGATCACACACCCAGTGAGCCCACGGAAATACCATCCAACGGAAATGCCACACAGTTCAACAGAAAGGGGAAAGCTATATGCTGGGTGAGTGGTTTTTAATCTCCATGATACAAAAGTGCTTCAAGGGTCATGCAAATATTTTATTAAATGTATTCTTTTTAAAGCTGTAATTTAAAATGTTATCTAAACATTCACGTTATTTACCAAATTTTAACCACACGAAAACTTCTGCTTCCTGAACTTGACCTAACGATCTAATTATTTGTGCAGACATGGAGCGAAGGCCACTCTGGCCATCCTGGTGAACATTTTACAACATTTCTTTTAACACTTAAGTTTGGGGATCCTTCTTGTCTAGCACTATACTGTTGATAATAATAATAAATACCATAAATACTAAGAGGCAGCTACCAGAAAACCTGCAAGCACCATCTGAGAGCAGTCCACCCACAGGCACACTGAGGGTTGGTGGGGAGACCTGACAGCTGAACTCCCTCTGAAACTAACCCCATCAAAGCTTCCTCCATCACTAGTGTTTTTTCCAGCGGGAAAGACTACTCCTAGAGCGCCTAGAAATATTAAGTTCGGAAGCTACAGATGTGATAAAGTCAGGGGACTTGGGTTCAAGCACTGGCCTCACCATTTGCTAGCTCTGCCATGACGCTTGAGACTTAACCCGTTTCAGTTGCGTGTCATAAAATAAAATATCTTCCTCAGCGAGTTTTGAGGTTTAATGAAATACTATCTGTAAAAGAATCTTACAAACAATAACAGGCTACACAATTGCAAGATTTTGTTTATTTATTTACTTCCGGAATTCTACCCTAGACCATGCCAGCACTCACTAAGTACAACAGGAGTTACTTACATTTGGACTTGCTGTCATTATGGGCCCCATCCCACAGGGTCTTTCAAGTTCAACAAGTGACTCATGACCCTCAATCTGCTGCTACCTGACTTCTGTGGCCAGTACCCTGCGGGCCTCTTACTTTGGGCATGTCTATTCATTCTGTCAACGCGTAGGAAGGGTTTCCATCCACTTCCACTATTACCACTCTTAGTAAAATGCCCCTGCTTCCAATGCTAATCCTCCAATAATACACCCCAAACATTGATGCCAGATCAATCCTCCCTAGCACTGCACCTATTATGCCCCTGCTGTATGTAGGAGTCCACAATAATTAGGATCAGAAAAATGGTATGTTTGAGGAGAATCTCTTTAAGAGGAATTTAAGAGGTTGGTATTGGATATGCAGCCTTCAATGTCAGACTAAGGAATTAGGACAATTCCTGTAGAAAAAAAAAAGCTACAGCAGGTTTTTGAGTAAAAAAGAAGAACGCGTGAAGTCATTCCAAAAGATTAACCACAGGATTAATCTGACATGGGATGTAAATGTCGGCGGGGAGGGGAGGGAAGAGAAGAAACTGAGTCCCTCAGGGGCAGGCCTCTCATCCATCTCAGGCTCCCTGCCCAAGGGGTGGGGACAGTATGGGAGCTCAGCAAGTCCCTGCTTCATAAACACTGGGTGCTCCAGTGTCAGTGTCTGCCCATGGGCATTCCTATTTGTTTACATACATACATGTGGCAAATAACTGCAAAATGCGATTACATCTCATTTTTATTTATTTACAATCTACACTACTGAGTCAAGAATATAAAAACTTTTGGAAAAAAATTATTTATTTTCTACCAACACATAAGTTTCTAGAAAGACTAATTCTATACCTAATAGGTGAACATTTTATTGTCTTTAAGTTTTAGAAATTTCATCACTCTTGAGCAATTAATGATTTAATAAAGTCTAGAAAAAATTAAGTCAACTGATATACCTAGCATGTCTGCATGGCTCCTGATTCCTTTTTCAGATATGTGACATAATCAATTTTAGTACCTATATCATATATATATATATATATATATATATATATATATATATATATATGTATATGTATATATATATATATATATATGCATGGCATTATTCTTTATCCTATGGATAAAATCTTTCCAAGTTTAGTTTGTTAAAACTCTTAATGAAACTTTGAAACTATGACCAAACAAGTATTTCACCTGAAAACGAAGAAAATTCTTGTATAATTCTTGCTGTTTAATCTGAAGTTCAGTTGGAGGCTCACCAAATATATTTCCCCGAGCAAAAGGAGAGCTCTGTGTTTGCATATGACCTTGAAAGAGAAATATTGCAAAAACATACCATTAGCCAATCCTTAGAAAATGTAAATTAAGTGTTAAAGAATGAAGTTTGCTACTAAATTCATATTTTGAAAAATTGTGCCAAATACAGAAGTCCAGAGGTTATAATCAGAAAAGGAAGGCTGAAGTTAGAATCTGAAGACCAGATGAAAAGCAATGAAAGAAAAATTGTGAAATTAAAATAAAATTAACATTACTAATGAAATAGTTGAAAAGTCATCTATAAATAAATACCTACACCTGAAAGACATCAAGAAAACATAAAAGCTAACACCAAAACAACTCTGATTACAGCAAAGGCTTTAAAGTAAAATTTATGGAGAGGAAAAAAGTATGTTTATGTTCTTATGTATATAAATATCCTTTCCTTAGGAATACTGCTTAATTATATATTAAAATGTATTATGTATACATATATAAAACAATGTCTAAAATTGTTTAAAAAAAATCAGTAATTCCAAAAATCTTCCCATCCATGGTTAAAACAATAGTTTAGAAAATCAGATATAAAAATATTTTTTAATAAATTAGAACTCCTTTAATCAAAAATTTTTATTTGAAAATTCTGGGATAGAAACATGAATAATGAAAGTATTATCTATTACCTATGCGTATTACACATTCTGGGAAAGGAAAAAAAATATTTCGTAAAAGCAACTTGAAAAATAATTATACCCCAGGAGTCTCTTTGAACGCAGAAAGAAAAAAAAAATGTTTAAATTTAAGTCTCACATAATGTTTTGTATAATTTTTTATTTACTGACTCATTCTTTATACCACCAATCTAAAGCATTTACTTATCTCACTCATGTATTTGGTGTAGACCAACTGCTTTGCAGTTTGGCTGCCGTTTAGGTCTCTTTGCCGCTGTATTTAAATTTATTAGTGCTTATTTGATTAGGTCAGCAGAAAGCCAAATCAATACATACACATTAAAATCTTATGGAATGGTAGAAAAACTGAACAGCAAACAAAATTGAGTGGTATGTTTCACTTTAATGATCATTCAATTTCTAAGCCTTTGGGGCAATTAGAAGAGATATTAGAAGACAGACAAGTTTTTCTAAAAGTATATAAATTATAAGATAAAACCACAGGAAAATGCTTGCTCTGTACAAAGAAAATGGAAATGTATCCAGGCATCATAATAAGCCAAAAAATAAATTTAAGCCAAATTAGTGTGGACTTCATAAATATGGTTCTTCAGCCAAGAACCACAAAGTAAAAGAAAAAAAAATAAACATTACGAGGGGCCTCAAAAACAGACCTAATGCAAACAAGACATTAGAGAATAATGAACCTTAAGCACACATTATAATGTTAAATTTGCAGGTATAGTCACGTTCCCTAAGGCCTTTGAAATATTAAATGCTACATATGCATGTGTACATGTACACACGTATATGTATGCACAATACATATATGTGCATACGCACACACACTCATACACATATATGATGGCATAGCAACAAATTAGGTAACTTTGGATAGGTTCTTGCATTCAGAAAGTCTATTTTAGGTTAATTCTTAGGGAATGAAAGTTAATTTAGGGAATTTCAATTCACACGAAAAAGGAGGAAACATTGGGGGTGTACAGAAAGGCTACAGATGACAAATCCTGCTGAGACTATTCAAGTCATCAAGTTTGTGCTCTTTCTTGGGATGGGGTTATGGAAACTGTTCATGTTTTGCTTGGTAAGCAGAGCTAAATGCCTAAAAGTGTTATTACTAAGACACAGAAAGTGCTAGGCTGAGGCAGAACTATAAGCAACACTGTGTGTGGAAGAAAAGAGGAGAGAAAGGGTCTGTAGTACTGAGATCTCAATACAAACTACTAGAAGAAAAAGCAAAGGAAGAGAAAAATGATAATCAGAAAGAAGTCAAAATTCTCTCTTAGCAGCAATAATACGAAAAGGTATTTTGTTGCTCCTATTGCACATTGAATTATTACAGACTGAGAGTGGGAGCCAAATCAATAATTTCATCAAAATCAAAAGTTCCAATTTTAGTGCTCCAAAAATCACAACTGGACCTACTGGGTAAAAGTCTGTTGTGGATCAGAGTAAGAAAGCATTTTCTAATAACTAGAGATCAAAGAGTGCTACAGGCCCCCTACGGAAACAATCAACCCATCTCTTGAAGTGTTCAAAAAGGTTGCAGGAGCAGGCTGACATCAAAGGCTTGCAAGATGCAAGGCTAGGATTCTAATCCCAGTTTCCCATTTAATCTGCCCATTTGGCCAATAAGTCACATGAGTTTAAAAAAATTTTTTTAAGTCAGGGCTATTCTAGGACTTCCTAATGTAAAGTTCTTTTCTAGTCTAAAATTGAAACTTCTGTGAAAATACAAAAACAGAATTTGTAGTAAATAAACGGCTAATTTTATAGACATCAGCTTCCTATGATTTTTACATATGTGACATTTTCATATATATTTGATTAAAAAAGATGATGACAATTTTTCCTGGCAAGTTATAAAGAAAGGTATAGAATAATTTTCAATTTATAGAACATTTAATTGAAGGATGTTGCTTAATAGCAAATCAAATATATTTGTTTAAGAAATGGGGGTCAGACAGAGAAAGACAAACACCATGTGATCTCACTTATATGTGGAATCTAAAGAATAGAATAAATTAACAAACTAATCAGAAACAGTCTCAGCGATACAGAGAAAAACTGAGAGCTGCTATATGGGGGGGGGCGATGAGGGAGAAGGTGAGGGGATTAGAAAGCACAATTGGTAACCACAAGATTGCCACGGGGATACGAAAGTCAGTTTGGAGAATGTAATCAATAATGTCGTAAAGATTTGTAGGGGGTCAGATTGGCACTTGTCTTATTAGGGAGACAACTTCCTGGACGGTGTAGATGCCTGATCACTGCACTGCATACCTGAAGCTGAAGCTGAATAATACTGAATGTCAACTAAAAAATATATATACACACACATATATAGATATATATAGTCAAAGGATGTTGAGTACAGCATAAGGAATAGAGTCAGTGGAATTGTAATAGCTGTATACGATGTCAGAGGGGTAGTAGATTGGGGGAGACGGGTTATCACTTTGTGAGGGGTATAAATGTCTAACTATTACATTGTTTTGTACACTTGAAACTAATGGAAAAAAAAAAGGGTGGGGGGATCTGACCAGAGATCAAATTAAATTTTTAATTATTTTTAATTATTTCATTTCTTTGTACATTGTGGTTTTACAAGGGAGGGCAAAGGATTACAAAAGAAGCAAAAAGTGAATTTCATCGTACAATTTGTCATACCACATCGGATACCTCTCACTAATTCAAACAGTTATGGGTATAAGAAGCAAACTGTGTAAGTGTAAAAAGACAATTCGATTTTAAGCAATGCCTTCCCACTAGCAAAATAAAAATGTTGTCAGCAGCTAAAACACGTATAAGCAAGTTACAAAGCTGAGAAAAAGTTATTAAAAAGCCAACTATATTTCCCTATTCACTCTTTTAAAATACCTATGGAGGAAAGATTTTGTCAATAGCACGAATAACATTATGCTTCCTGACTCAGAGTAACCAAATTTTCAAAATTAAAATAACTTTGTCAGAGAAACGAAGAGAAATGTTACTGAACAACTTTAGAAAGGTAAAAGGAAAAATAGAATGTGATTAAAAACCTGAGTTTTTATTTGCAGAATCTTCTAGGTGCTCAGGATTTGAAGTGGCTAAATTTTGGTCTAGTGATACAACAGCCCTTTTATCTTCGTATGTTCTCGCATCTGGATTATGGTAGGCATCTATATTTTGTCTGTGCATCCTATTCAAATCAGCTGAGAGGGAAAAATAAGCCATTTATTTCAACAAATACATTTCTATAATTAGTATGCTTAATACATTTTCTTAAAGTAGGGAAAATGAGAGAAAAACAATAGGACAGAGCTGGAATAATTCAATGATATATTGGTGCCCTGAAAACAGAAACAAAATTATCAAAACTTAAAATATTTTTTAAAATAACCTTACAAAATAAACTCGAAATCAGCAGAGAACTTAAGAATATATAGATCTTTGACAACCCATAAAAAACTGCATTTATATCTATGTTACTACAGAACATGGAATCTCTTTAATACAGAAAATATTGCAACAATTCAAAACGAGTCGTAGTGAAATTTACCCAACATCAGCATTCCTAATGAAAAAAATATATCATGTGGGGTTTTAAAACATATCCACTAATTCTTTCACAATCTTCCCTTAAAAGATAGAGCTCAATGCCCCGCCCCTTGAGTGCGGGCCAGAGTTCATAACTCACTCTGAATACAAGATTGCAGAGTGATGGTATATAACTTCTCCAAGGTTACTTCATAAAAGACATTATGGTCTCCACCTTGCTTGATCTACTGCGCCACTCACTCTGAACAAAGCCAGCTATCATATCACAAGGATACTGAAGGGGCCCAACAGAGAGGCCCACGTGACCAGAAACTGAGGCCTCCTTCCTGAGCCATGTGAGAGCCACATGGGAAATGGACTCTCCAGTCCCAGGCAAGCCTTCAGATGACTATAGCCCACATTCTGACATCTTGGACTGCAACGTCATAAGAGACCCTACGACAGAATCATCCAGCCACATACAAATTACTGACCCGCAGAACTGCAAGATAATAAATGTTTGTTATTTTAAAACATGTTGGGGTAATTTGTTACCCAATGACACCACATATACATGGCAAAAATCTGAGCATGTAGGATTGGGTCAAACAACCAGTCATCTTAAAAACAGACTTGAATGACTGAAGAACACAAAAGGTTTAACAAATAAAAAGTAGTTCTCCACAAACAACTTGGATAGTGTGGCAGCAGTAAAGCAAACAAATATGGATATAAGAAGTATTTATCAGGGAGCCTGTTATGTGCAAGGATGTACTGACCATGAATCACAATGAGAACACCGGACAGAACATGGCAAGTAACATGTGAATGTTACCAAAGAGAAGGAGAGTTCAGAATCAGGAAAGTTCACATCCTGTAGCAACCCTTAGGACAAGGTGGACTTAGACACTGGATAGGAGATTCAACAGGTGAAGATGGGGGGGGAAGCACAAAAAAGAAACAACAATGTGCACAAAACAGCTCCAAGGGGGTAAAACATGAAGAGTGTTCTGGCACCATCAACGTAGTCCTGCTTGACAAGAGCACAAAATACACGTAACAGAGCAATGAGAAATAAGACAGGAAAATGCAAATTGGGGGCCTATTCTGGAATATTCTACAGCACAAGCTGATGAGTCTCAATTCTGTTCTGCAGATGGTAGTGGAGACCGTTTGCTAGTATTTTCTATCACCAGAGCGCAGTACATCAAGCTCACTGTTTCCAGATAACACCCACAGCTGTGGCTCTGTTACCAAGCTAGTGAGTGCTTAGAGAATGCAAGCTCATTTTGCTATTCACCTACACAAACCATAAATTAAGACACAAATAACCTACAAATAAGCAAATACTATGATAAGCTTCAAAATCAGTAACATGTTACAATTTACTATTGTGATTACATATGGTCCCCTCAATTAGAATAGTCAATATATTTATATAAAAGGAAAATTAATTTCAGCAGAGTACACAATTATTATTTAAGATTTAAGACTATCAGATTCAATAATCAAAACAAATCCATATTCAGTTTTATTGGAAAAAATGATTTGTCAAAAAAAAAAAGAATCGGTCACTCCTTGTCTCTTTCCATGAGGTAGGCCAAGGAGCAGGTTTAAATTCAGCTAAAACAATGAAAAGGAAAAAGCCACTTTGGTCAAGAACATAATTTGCCAACTGCAAAGATGTCACTAAAAAGGGGCCTTTATTTCAAATGTAAGTCATCATATTTAATATAAAATTGCTAGCATTACAAGAATTCTACAATAAACAGAATTACAAAAGAAAATGTCACAGACTCACGAGTGGGAAAAATAATTCCACTCCTTGAACCAGGCTAAATTTTATGATACCTACAGGTAAACAAAACATAAATAGTACTTAATTTTTCTCATTCCTTATTTTATAATCTTTATTTTTTAATCAACTTAAATGAATATTTTGAAATTAAAATTAACTTTACAAATTAGTTGCTCTTTGTACTCTGGTAGAAAATACCGAAAACATGTTAAAGAAAAAAATTAAGATACGTTAACTATTACTATAGGCCCAGTATTATTCAGAAATTCATGGCTGACATACTAACGCTTTCATAATGAGTCAATTCAGAAGGTTAAAGAAAATTTCCAACTCTGGCACTACTACTAACACATATTTCAAAATTAACCTAATTTAAAATAGATATACTTACTTACAGAGATAACAGTCTTTAAGAAAAATAAAAACTATAACTGGTGGTCCATAAATCTCACAAACTTAAAAACACTGTAATAACACAGTATAGTCTCTGAACAAAACTATACACTCGAAGTGAATAAAAGCAAGCTACCTGGAAAATGGCCGAATATTTGGAAATTTTAAGAACTCACTTCTAAATAATCAGTGGTTCAAAGAAAAATTAGAAAATTGAATTGAATGTAAATGAAAACACAACGTGCTGAAATTTGTGAATACACTTAAAGTAGTACTCAGAAGGAAATTTAAATACATTTAAGTTTTTAAATACATTTATTAGGGGGAAAAAAGATCTCAAATCATAACCTAAGCTTCTACACTAAAAAATTAGAAAAAGAGGGGTGACGGGTGGCTCAGTTGGTTAGAGAGCGGGCTCTGGGCAACAGGGTTGCCGGTTCAATTCCCACATGGGCCAGCGAACTGCACCCTCTGCAACTAGAATGAAGACAACGACCTGTTGCTGAGCTCCCAGATGGCTCAGTTGGTTGGAGCGCGTGCTCTCAACCACAAGGTTGCCAGTTCAACTCCCGCAAGGGATGGTGGGCTGCGTCCCCTGCAACTAAGATTGAACAACGGCAATTGGACTTGGATTGAGCTGCACCCTCCACAACTAAGATTGAAAGAACAACAACTTGACTTGGAGCTCATGGGTCCTGGGAAAAACACACTGCTCCCCAATAGCCTCCTGGAACTACACACTGTGTCCCAATAAAGTCCTGTTCCCCTTCCACAATAAAATCTTTAAAAAAAAATTAAATTAGAAAAAGAGAAAATTAAGCACAAAGCAAACTAGGGAAGAAAATAATAAAGAGCTAAAATCAATAAATTGGGAAGAGAAGAACAAAAGAGAAAATAATTAGTGAAAACAAAAGCTGGTTCTGTGAAAAGACCAATAAAATGAATAAATCTCCAGCCAGACTATTTAAAAAAAAAAAAGGAAAAATATAAAATTACAAATATCAGGAATGAAAAAGTTATCACTGTAGGTCCTACAGACATTAAAAAAATAATGAAATATTAACTTTATGCCAATAAATTCAGAAAGCTAGATGCATTCTAGCTAGGTAAATTCTAGCTAGGTAAATTCTAGCTAGGTAAATTCTAGCTAGTTAAATTCTTTGACTGAAACCACACAAGAATAAATAAACTCAATAGCTTTTTATCTGCTAAAGAAATTGAATTCATAGTTTAAACATTCCCTAAGAAAACTCCCAGCCCAGATGGCTTCACTCGTGCACTCTACCAATAGAAGAGAAAACTTCCCAATTCAGAGTGTGAGGCCAGCATTATCCTGATACCAAAACCAAACAACATTGTAAAGAAAGAAAAACAGACAAATATCCCTTATGATCCCAGAAGCAAAAATGTCTAACAAGATATTAGCAAATCAAATTATGTAACACGTAAAAAAAGACAATACAGTATAACTAAATAAGGTTTATGCCAGATGAAAAATTGGTTCAACATTCAAAAAAAGTCAATGTAATCCACCACACAGCAACAGATTAAAAAAGAAAGACAAGATTATCATTAGAAAAGATGTAGAAAAGCACTTGACAAAATTCAACATACACTCATGATGAAAATGCTGAGCAGGAAAAGGGAGAACGTCCTAGACCTGATGAAGAATAAAAGCTACAACAACCTACAGCCAACCTTACACTAAATGGTGAAAGACTGAAAATGATTTCTACCTAAAATCAGGGACAAGGCAAGGATTTCTGCTCTCATGATTTTTAAACATTGTACAGGAGTTCCTAACTGGTACGAAAGGCAAGTAAAATAAGTAAAAAGCATTCAGATTGAAAAGGAAGAAATAAAACTGTCTGCAAATAACATAATTATCTACATTAAAAAAAAATCCCAAAGCTATACAAAAAAACTACTACAACTAATGAGTGAGTTCAGCACAGACAATATGCAAAAATCAACTATGCTTCTAAAAATCAGCAATGAACAAATTGATATTGGTATTTTTTCAATGTGTCATTTAAAATCGCATCAAAACACATGAAATGCTTAGGGGTGCAATTAACGAAATATGTTACAAGATCTGAAAACTACAAAGCATTGCTAAGACAGGTTAACTAACAGTAATGAGCGGAGAGATATTCCACATTCCTGGATTAAGACTCCATACTGTTAAAATGCTAGCTGTCCCAAAACAGATCTATAAAGTCGATGCTATCCTAATGAAAATCCCACACAATTTTTTGTTGAGGGTGAGATGCTGACAGTAGAATTTATATGAAAATACAAAGGAAATCAAGCTGACAAAACAATCTTGAAAAAGAAAAACAAAGTTGGAACACTCCACTTCTCAGTTTCAAAACTTGCCACAAAGCTACAGTAATCAAAAGAGTGTGACAGGGGTGGGTAGAAGGACAGACACCAGGATCAATGGAACAGAACAGGGAATCCAGGAATAACTTTATGGTCCATTGATTTTCACCAAAGGTACCAAGGCAATTCAATGTGGAAAATGTTCTAAAATTGACTGTAGCACAACTCTGTGAATATACTAAGAACTACTGCACTGTACACTTTAAATGGCTGAGTTGGACTGTATGGGAATTAAGATCTCAATAAAGCTATTTATTATATATATATAAACAAAGACAGAAAGACAGAGAAACTGTCAGATTGGAAGAGACTAAAGAGGCATGACGAGTGAATGCAATATAGCATCCTGGACTAGAACCTGTATCAGTTATTAATAAGGGCATCTGAGGGGAAACTGGTGAAATCCAAATCAAGCCTATAATTTAATTAATAGTATTGTACTAATTTTTAGTTTTGATCACTGTGCCAAGATTATGTAAGATGTTAACATGAAGGGAAATTGGGTGAGGAGCACTCTCTATAATATCTTTGCAGCTCTTCTCTATTCTTAAATTATTTCAAAATAAAGTCTTTTAAGAAAACACAAAGAGATTAGCACTACGTATGTAATAGAACGGCTAAAATTTTAAAGACAGACAATTTCAAGTGCCGATGGAAATTCAGAGCAACTGGAAATCTCGTGCTTTGCTGGTGGGGACGCAAAATGGCACAACCACTTTGGAAAAAGGTCTGGCAATTTCTTACAAAGTTAAACAGACACTTAACTAATACATCCCAGCAATTCTATTCCTAGGCATTTATTTACCCAAAAGAAATGAAAACTATGTCCATACAATGACCTGTAAGTGAATGTTTATAACATCTTTATTCATAATGGCCTTAAACTATAAAAAACACAAATGTCCATGAACTTGTAAACGGATAAACAATTGTGGTACCTCCACACAATGGGATACTATTCAGTAATAAAAAGAAATAATCTACTGACATATACAACAACATGGATAAATCTCAAAAACATTATACTAAAAGAAAAATGTCAGATACAAAAGGCTCAGAGGTTGGCAAGGGTAGAAGTTTGGGTAATTTGTAAATGTTCTGTATCTTGATTGTGGCAGTTACTAGAATCAGTTGTCAAAACTCATTGAATACACTTAAAAAGTATATTTTATTGTATGTAAATTGTCTCAATAAACAACATAAAAACAAACATAAATCAAACTTGGGAAAATACAACACAGGAGAGAAATAAAAATACATAATCCACTATATGAAGAAACGCTTGATCTCACTAGTAATTCTTTGGTCTTTCAAATTGTTTTTTTTTCCCTTGGTGTATTTTTTTAAGCTTCTAACATATGCTAGAGTCACATAACATCACCATAATCACGATACAAAACAGTTCTATCACCCCAAAAGCCTCTATCATGCTCTCTCTTTATAAAAGTTACTCCCTCTCCGCAGCCGCCACCCCTGGCAACCACTGATTCATTCTCTATCCCTGTAGTTATGTCATTTCAAGAATGTATGGGCATGTAAACTTTAGAGAAGGGCTTCTTTCACTTCGCATAATTCCTTCGAGAGCCTTCCAAGCTGTTCTGGGCATCAATAGCTCATTCTTTTTTATGACTGAGTAGCATCCCGCTGCATGACTGTACCACAGTTTGTTTATCCATTTACCCATTGAAAGATATTAGAATGTCATCAGTTTTTTATGGGATCTTGAATAAAGAACTTTAATGAATAAAGAACTGAGAAAGGCAAACGATTTTAAGAGTGTACAACTAATAAAACAGAGAGGTATTTACTTTAAAAGGGTTGATGCTATGTTACAATTGCATGGGTAATAGATTTTAATATTTTATTAATAGCTACTTTCCCTTATAAAAAGATCTTCCTTAGAGAGCTAAGATAAGGGTGAACATTCAATTTTTTAAATTTCTTTGTAATAAAAGATCAAAGAGAAAGCAGGAATAATTCGAAAAGCCAGAAGCTGAATTAAAGTTAGCCTGCGTGGCATAGAGGTTATACGGTCTTGGTCATCACACAAAGTAGAACATTGTTTTTTACTACACATTTCAAATAGAATAGAAAAAGTATGTTCCCTGCCTCTCTAAAATATAACCGCCACATACAAAATAGACATTCTTTATGTAATGAGTTTACTTGCTTTGGAAATACCATTAAAAAGAGCTCCAATGTATTTGATAATATGGTGCACCTTTTCTATTTTATGGCCTGAATGGAGCATGAAATAAGCAAACTAAATATTTCCACTAAAAATGAGAATCTCAGAATAGTTTGCTCCATTACCATTAGACCAAGCAATTCTAGAACAATATTTTCTAATTCAATAACCCACACTTATCCTACTGACTTCCAGCAATTAAAATACACACAGAACATCTTAACTGTATTGCCTGAACTAGAAATAATCTTAGAAGCAAGCTGGAAAGTTCTAGGGAATTATTCCAGTGTTTCCCCAAGTTTCAGTAATTTAAACACCTCTTTCCTGGTAACTGGTATGTTTCTATCAATTCACAATTTAAATTTATTGTAGCAGCGACGGGCTAGATGCTTATCGACCACACATCCTCCTCCTGGGCATAAAGAAACCTGAGCATCCCAGCCTCCCATGTAGTTCAATTAGAACCTTATACGAGGTCTGAACCATGGAACAGGATGAACGTGCTATTCCTCCACATCTAGGCCAGACCCCAACAAAATTCTCCACTTGTTCTCCCACCCCTGGGCCCTGTCTGCACAACCAGAAGTGAAGGAGTGACACGATGCAAGAGGCCTGGATTCCTGAGTCACCTCTTGGAGGAGAAAAAACCCAAACTGCATCAGGATGTGACAGGTGGGACAAGTAAAGGAATACTGCCTTAAGCCGCAGCCTCTGAGAACTGGGGGTTGTTTGTTACAGCACTTTTTGTTAAACACCTGGACTAATACCTGTACTTTAAAAGGAAATGTTATAGCACTATCCATAAGTGGAAAACCAGTGTTTTTTAATATGTATTCAAATAAATATTTAACCTTTAAGAAATGTCTATTTATACATCACCTAAAATCTCATCTACAGAGTAAGAATCTTCAAAACGTTGAGGAAAGTGTTTATGAGGTGAAGCTAGGAAAGGAAAAGAGTTATCTTATTATCTTAAGTGGGCTTCAATATCTTCTATAAAAAGCCATTTTTAATAAAGAATCAAAGGCATAAACTTAACTCTAATAACTCAATATAAAAAAAATCTTCTGAATGTACCACTCAACTATCCTTACAATAATGAACATGAAATCTACATTTTTACCCATTTTAATGGGTTTCTACGATTCACTCCTCATTTCAAATTTAACAATTTTCAAAAACCCATTCTGTTCGCTCTACTTTCATTCTCAGCTAAAAGCTAATCGTAGAGGATCCTAATATACATAACAAGCTGTATAACGTTTCTCTTTTCAAAGTGCTTCTTGTATGATTTCTAGATCAAGTATTTTTGAGAGCACATAATTAAAAGATAAATCAATGTAATTCTGCAACCTGCCGGAAAATTTCTGAGATCAAGTCTTTACTTTTCAAAGGAGTCCTTGCATTGAGCAAGTATATGACATATATGAATTAAACACAACATCCCATGTCACACTATTCCAGATCACTTATTTTGAAGCTATCTTACTGGTCTTAAAAAAAAAAACACACAAAACTTATAGTAAGAGTTTTGTTATTTCTACTAGGAAAAATTTTTTAATTCTAACTACTAGTTTGGGTAAAAATTTGCTAACTAACATGAACTTTTCTCTGCAACTGAATTATTATCATCAGAGGATGAACAATTTGTAATAAAAACAAATGACTAGTCTTCTGAAGAAAGGTTTTGTAACCTGTTATTATATTTATTATCAAAATACTCTTTTGCATTAAGCCACATGAAAAAGAGACTTTGCCTTACAGGCTATGATTCACACTTCTTTCTACTCCCCATTCTTTTCAAAAGTTAAAAATAATTTCATTTCTTTTAAAAACAACACGTCAGTGGAAGTAACATACTTATCAGATTTCCCTTTGCGTCCCTGAGAGGAGCACCCCCGCCGCCTTTCCCCCAGGGGTTGTAACTTCTCATTTCTGCTTCTAGTTTGGCTTCATATTCTTCCTTTTCTGCCCGTTCTTTCTTCCTTCTTTCTTCTCTTTCCTGAATCTTGACAACAGAGGAAACAGTCACAGTAAAGTGTAACAAGTATTCTGATACAAAAAGTTTGTTTTAATATCAGGTTTATTTTATTTTTCTTATTACAGAAAAAGACTGGAAATTTTTTCAGTGTGCTTCATTCTGAAATTTAAAATCAAACATACATAATACCCAATTTTAAAACACTTCGATGGCCATTAGTCCTTTCCAGCCATTGATGCCATTTTGGACTAAACCAACTCCTCCCTCCCACACTCACGGTCCACCTGAACCACTCCCTCCCTAACCTCACAAATTCCATGAGGACCAATAGGATCTCCCTACTTTCCTTTCTCATCTACCCTTTCATGGGACCTGGCAAGCCACAAACTACTCCACACTCCTCACCAGAACCATCTACCCTGGGCAAACTCCATTCCCAGAATTCCTAGAGATGCAAAGTTCAAAGTTTTTAGGGAATGCTGGGCTACTTAAAGAACTTTATGACAGCAAACAAAACAAATACAATCTTATTATCATCATCAAGTATAAGTACAGGTTTGTTTTCTGGAGACATAAGGATAGGCAATAAACAAGTCGCTTTGGAATCAACCACTCCAGCAAGGCCAAGGAAATCATTACACACATAAAATAAATTCTAGAGAAAGGAAATTTAGTTTTGTCAGTGGTTTTTAATAAGCTCATTTGAAAACAGATATAAATTCAGTCTTTTGTTTTGTAGAATACTAACATAAAAAAAAATAATGTTGGCAATTCTATACCTTTAAAAACAAATCCATCTTTCAAGAAGGTTGCCCATGTGAAAAATGAAAAGAAGGAGCTTTAGAAGAAATCTAGGTGGAACTTCATAGAAAAGTACCTCAGGTGGACATAAACCTACCAAGAGTTCCAGGGTCCTCTCAGAGATATGGGTATTCCCCCCCCAAAATCCATACATGTGATACAGTTTACTCTTCAGTAAACTCTCTTCAAACATTACAAACTACAACAGAACCCATTATTCTCCTCCCTTAAAAGTAGCCTACTTTTTTCTGTCTTAGTTCATTGCCTCATTATTCTCCTAGATTGCAACACTCAGAATCCCCTGCAAGCACCCTGTTCTTTCTCATCCCCTATATCTAAGTCCCACCACTGAAACCCCAATTGTCTCTTGTATATCCCTCCCATCTCACACCCCCTACAAAGTTTCTCTGCCACATCTCTTTCCCAATCGCCTACATCGCAACCAGATATCTTCCTAAAAGCCTAATTTGCTCACATCAACTACTCCTTTCACGCTGGTTTAAAATGTCCTCCCTCTGGCTATCCAAAACAGGATGCAACTGAAAACCCTTATAACTTGTCCTGCACAATCTAGCACAATCTAACACTCCAGCCCCTTCTCCCACATCAATTCTATTCCCTGAATATACCAGGAATTTCCTGTCTAGTCAGTGTATATCGCAGCTCAACAACCAGGTGAATGAAGCCCTCCTACCTGCCCAATTATTCTCCCTATCCTATGCTTCCAATAGCATCCCAGTCAATCTACATCAAAACTCAGACTGAATTACACATAACTGGTATCTTTGCTCTGCTCTGCCACATTCAGTTCTAAAGGACCACTGTGCTAACACGCAAAGTGATCACGTGAATGAACAAACGAATGACCCAACCCATGAACGAGTACCTGCTGCTGCAACGCTTCCTGGTAAGACTGAAGTGACTGCTTTGGAGGCTTTGGTTTATCTTCAAAAAACAATCCTGAATTTACTGCTCGATCACTTGCCATTTTCAACTCGTTCTGTCCAACCATATTCCTACATCAAATACACAGTTAATAATTGGAATCCATTTAGCATGGCATATAAGTAGCACATTTAAAAACGGGAAGAGAGTTCGTTTTCTGTAGGTCAAAGAGAAATCCTCACGTTAATGACTCCTTCCTAAGATCTTCCCCCAGCTCTGCTTTCACAATTCATGAAACTTTCAAATTTACTGGACCTATTTCTTTTTTTTTTTTTTTTAAAGATTTTATTGGGGAAGGGGAACAGGACTTTATTGGGGAACAATGGTCAAATTGTTGTCCTTTCAATCTTAGTTGTGGAGGGTTCTGTTCAGCTTCAAGTTGTTGTTCTTTCAGTCTTAGTTGTGGAGGGCGCAGCTCAGCTCCAGGTCCAGTTGCCGTTGCTAGTTGCAGGGGGCACAGCCCACCATCCCTTGCGGGAGTCGAACCGGCAACCTTGTGGTTGAGAGGACAAGCTCCAACCAACTGAGCCATCTGGGAGCTCAGCGGCAGCTCAGCTCAAGGTGCCGTGTTCAATCTTAGTTGCAGGGGGCGCTGCCCACCATCCCTTGCGGGACTCGAGAAATTGAACTGGCAACCTTGTGATTGAGAGCCCACTGGCCCATGTGGGAATCGAACCGGCAGCCTTCGGAGTTAGGAGCACAGAGCTCTAACCGCCTGAGCCACCAGGCCGGCCCCTTACTGGACCTATTTCTTGACTTAGGTGGTAGTTTCATGGGGGTGAAAACACCTTGAGATAATTCATCAAGCAGTATACATATGGCTTACACACGTTTCTGAATGCATACTAATAACAATACAGTGGAAGTCCATCAAATAATATAACCAATGATTTACTTAATAAATACACTCAATATAAAGTAATAGCATCCTAGCCAATTTATAAGTAAAAAGTCTGACAGTCCCAAATAAAGCAAAAATTTTTGAAAAACTTATAAAAAAATCAAAAAAGGAAATATTTAAAACATTACGGTTATATAAATTTTAAGCAATAAAGTGTTATTTGCCTTTAATACAACACGTTTTTAAGTACAGGAATGTAGCCACTTTGCAGAAAACAATACATTTTAAAAATCTGAATTATAAAAGATAAATATTGGTTTTATAATAAAATTATTATTACAAAGAGACTACAAAAGGCACCTCATTTCCAAAAACATCATTATCACTTTAAATCTGAGTTTCCTTTGTGTATTCAACTCACCCAATGTATTTACAATCTTTTATTAGGATAAACAGACTTGTTTGTTTGTATACACTGTCACGTTGGATTATGAATGGGTAAAAGGAAAAATGAGGAGCCCAGAGCAAATGATTCCTAAAAGACCTTATACTTTTTCATAGCAAGGAGCTCTGCGTGTATTAATGAATAAAAAAGGTTGAGAAGGCTTATCTGAGTGCTCATCTAAATTAATCTCTCAAAGCAAACTGGCTATAAATTACATGGTGGATAGATTCTCTCAGTATCTGTTTCACAAAGTTTTCTTCCTGTTTGTCTCTTACCCCTTGCTCAAGGATCCCAATTCTTGGCCTTTATTTACTGATTCCGCCCTGGCTCCAGTAGGAGAGCCTGGCTCCAGAAAGAGAGCATTTAGGTAAGTATGTACAGCCAGATCAGGATGGAAAGAAGAGAGAAAAGATAGGGGTAGTAATCACACATCTCAATGATTTTCAGGAACTATATGGAATTGTACAACCATGTCCACCACCTAGTAGTTTTAGAACTTTTCCATAACCCCAAAATATCCCTCACACCAATATGCAACCAATCCCTACTCCCACACCCAGCCACAGAATCAATCAGAAAGTAGCCTGCTTTCTGTCTCTGTAGATTTGCTCTTTCTGGATATCTCATACAAGTGGAAACAAACAATATAAATGGATTGTTTCACGTATCGTATTTTTGAGTTACGTTGTAGCATACATCAGTAGTTCACTCCTTTTTATTGCTGAATATTCAGTGTTTCATTGTATGGACATATTTTGTTTATCCATTTACTAGTTCATAGACATTTGAATTGTTTATGCTTTTTGACTATCATAAATAATACTATTATACACATTCACACACAAGTCTTTGTATGCACATATGTTTTCATTTCTCTTAAGTATATGCCTAGAAGTGGAATGACAGTGTTGCATGTTAAGTATATGTTTAACTTTTTAAGAAACTGCCATGTCCTGCAACTGCCTTTTATATATTGATTTTGTATTCAGCAATTCTGCTAAAACTCCTATTAACTCAAGAGGTCTGAAGAGCATTTAGCTAAGTATGTACAGTCAGATCAGGATGGGAAGAAGAGAGAAAAGATAGGGGTAGTAATTATCTTTTCTCAATATTGAAAAGAGGTCTGAAAATGGATGGTGGTGATCATTGCACAACAATGCAAATGTACTTAATGTCACTGAACTATGCATTACAAATGCTTTAAGTGGTTTTATGTGTATTTACCACAATAAAAAAATTGAAAAAAATTAAGATGGTAATACTAACTAAACAAATCTATAGATTCTACATAATTGCTATCAAAATCTCAACCCCCTTTTTGCAGAAACTGACAAGCTGATCCTAAAATTCACATGTAACTACAAAGGACCTAGAAGAGCCAAAACAATCTTAGAAAATAAACAAATTTGGAGAACTCATACTTCCCAATTTCAAAACTTATACTACAGTGCAACAATAATCAAGTACTACCAGTATAAAATAGGCATATAGATCAATGGAAAGGAAAAGAAAATCCCAGAAACAGACCCACATAAATACGTCCAACTGATTCTGACAAAAATGCAAAAGCAATTCGACAGAGGAAAAATAATCTTGTCAACAAATGGTCCTGGGAGCCAATGGACAACCATAGACCCTCTCCTCCACCCCCCCAAAACCCAAAACACACCTCTGAGCTAAGCCTCTACAACGTTTAGTGGGGAAACAAAAATAGGAGAAAAATCTTTGGGACCTAGGCCTAGGAAGAGTACCGAGGACTCTGAAAGCACGATCTATAAAAGGAAAAACTCATACACTGAACTTGATCAAAATTTAAAACTTTTGCTCTGTGAAAGACCCTATTAAAAGGATAAAAAGACAAGCTGACAGAAAATATTTGCATACCATATTATCTGACAAATAACTAGTACTTAAGATACATAAAGAACTCTCGAAACTCAGTAGTTTTAAAAACAAAAATTCCCATTAGAAAATGTACAAAAGACATCAAGAGACATTTAACCAAAAAGATTTATCGATGGCAAAGAAACACATGGAAAGGTGTTCAACATCATTATCATTAGGAAAATGTAAATTAAAACCCCAATGGCGTATCACTACACACCTATCAGAATGGCATAAATAAAAGTCACAATACCAAATGCTGGTGAAGATGTGAAGAAACCAGATTCCCAACACATTGCTGATATGCATACAAAATGGTATAGCCTTTCTGAAAATAGTTTGGAAGTTTCTTACAAAACTAACCTGTAACTACCAAACAACGTACCACACAACCCAACAATAACACTCCTGGACAATTATCCTAAAGAAATGAAGGCTATGTTCATACAAAAATCTGTACACAAATGTGTATAGCAGCTCCATCCATAATAACTTAGATGTCCTTCAACGAGTGAATGGTTAAACTATGGTACATCCATACCACAGAATGCTCCTCAGCAATAAGAACAAACGAACTATTTATACATGCAACAATCAAATCTACAGAGGATGATGCTGACTTTAAAAAGTCAACCCCCACACAAATGGCCAAGAGATACATGAAAAAATGCTCAATCAAGTTCACTAGCTATTAGGGAAATGCAAATCAAAACCACAATGAAATGCTACCTCACACCTGTTAAAATGGCTATTATCAACAAGACAAGTAATAACAAATGTTGAAGAGGGTGTGGAGAAAAAGGAACCCTCATACACTGCTGGTGGGAATGTAAATTAGTATAGCTACTATGGAAAACAGTATGGAGAGTCTTCAAAAAATTAAGAATAGAATTACCACATGACCTAGCAATCCCTCTTCTGGGTATCTACTGAAAAAATCTGAAAACGTTTATCCATATGATTCACGGTGGCCAAGACATGGAAACAACTATCTGTTCTTCAACAGATGATGGGATAAAGAAGATGTGGTACATAAATACAATAGAATACTACTCAACTATAAGAAAAGATGAAATACTGCCATTTGTGACAACACGGATGGATCTTGAGATTATCACGCTAAGCAAAATAAGTCAGACAGAAAAAGTCGAAAACCATATGACTTCACTCACATGTGGGATATAAAACTGAAAGCAATAAACAAACAAGACAAACAAACAAAAAAATCATAAGACCAGTTGAGTGATTACCAACGAGTGAGGGGGAAGATGGGGTGGTAGAAGAGGGTAAAGGGGCTCAAATATATGGTGATGGAAGGAGAGCTGACTTGGGGTAGTGAACACACAATGCAATAGACAGATGGTGTATTATAGAATTGTATACTTGAAATCTATATAATTTTATGAACCAATGTCACCCCAATAAATTTAATAAAATTAAAGAAAAAAGTTAGCTATTATTAGATAATTCCATTGATACAACACTCTTAAAAAGTGATATTGTAGAAATGGAGAAGAGCTGTTGCCAGTGGCCAAGGAGGGAGCACAAACAGCAGGGAACTGGGTATGTCTATAAAAGGGCACCCTCATAAGGGATCCTTGTGGTGAAGGACGGGTTCTATATCCTGACTGGATCCTGTGTCATATGTCTGGGTTGTGATATTGTACCATAGTTTTGCCACGATGTTAGCATTGAGAGAAACTGGGTAGAGGGGACACAAGATGTCTCTGTTATTTCTAACAATTCCACCATGGGAATCTACAATTATCTCTAAATAAAAAGTTCAATTTAAAAAAACGATTCTCTAGAGGTATATTTATTGACCTGAAAAAAATGTTTATGATATACTATTAATTTTAAAAGCAGATTATAAAACAACATATAGGATATAATATCATTTTGGTGTGTGTGTGTCTATTTTTGTGAGTTTGCGTGTATACTCAGAAAGACTTCCTGAATGCATATTTAGCTGTGGCTCTCTCTGGCTGAAGGAAATTTTAGGTGATTTCAATTTTTTGCAGATGTTTGTTTGTCTTTTATTTATCAATAATATGCACACAAGACTTTTGTAATGAGAAAAAGTGATGTTATTCTTAATTTTAAAATGTGCTTTCTAGGAAACATTGACTTAAAAGCAATACTGTGAACATAATGGTTACGCAATAATTAGAAATGAAAATGTTGTATCTGTTCTGAAGAAAAAAATAATGAGTTGAGCAATATAGGTTCTAAGGAAGACAAATTAATCTTCAAAGCAACTACTGTTTTAACTAATGACTTACATAATAGGTGGTGCTGGCTGGTGGGCGACGGGAGCGCTAACATAAGCTGCAGGCTGTGCTCCCACCATTCCTGAGCCATCTTAAAACAAAACAAAAACAAAACACACACACATTTATTCCAGAGTACCCATTTAACAACAATTATCCCTAAAAGAAAAATCACATACTGAATATGTGACCCAAGGAAAAAAAATTCCTATTTCCTTCTGGGTTAGGAGTTAGCAGAAAAAACAATGCAAGAAAATGCAACATAATTATTTGTTTCAATCTAAATAAAAAGGAAATAACTATGAAATATAACTGAGTTTTAAAATGGGGCAGGTTATTAAATCAACAAATGTACAATATTTGAATTAAGTAAAACTGCTTTTCTCATTTATGTATTTTTGCTTGTACAAAAAACAATTTTCCTGACTGAACCACTGGAAAAAAATGTTTACCCTATAGACTTATATACATACAAGATAACTTACAATAAGCAAGACCGGGGTCCAAAGTATTCCTGGCTCCATAAAAATAATACGCATCATCGTAAGGAGTTCGATAGCTAGTGGCCAAAGGGGGTAGGAGGGGAGGTGGAGGCAGAGGTGCAATCCTGTATCAAAAAAAAAAATTGGAAAATGTTCCACATTTCATTGTAATTTTTTAAAATCAACATCATTCTTTTGCAAAAATGTTACTGAAAATCTAATTACTGCTTTAGAAAAGGCTACAATACTATGTAAGACAAAAAAACCAGATTTGTTCCATCAACTAATATCTAATTAGTCACTATATGCAAATATTGAACAAATATGGTCCCTGTCCATGAGGAATAATACAGAAATAAACAGACAATTACAGCAAAGGACAGTAAATGAAACCATACAAGTAGACACGGAGTGCTATAGGAACACGGATCAGGGACATTTAAATCACATAGGGGAGAGGAGGAGAGCCTAAGGAAGCTTTCTAGAAAAAGCAATGCTTCAGCCATGTTGCTACAGTGAGTTAATCACAGAGAGGAAGGATAGTTCAGGAAGAGGAGGGGTACACGACAGGATTACAAATGGCTCCATATGACTGGGGGAAGAGGTGCATTTTGTAACTCTAAAAAGGTATTATTGTTCTCTCAAAGAAAGTTAACCATAATGTGAAAAGTTAACCATATGTATCAACAGTAAAGTCTTGACATAATTTTTAGGATTTCCTAAAGTTAAAACTTCTACTTTAGCATTTCATTACTGATTAGGAAATATCACTTATTTCCACCAAGGCAACATTTTCCAACAGTGAAACTGGCAAAGGAAAATTCCTTTAGATGAACAAAAAGAGAAAGGGGGCACCCTAGAATGTTCATATTTTTAAGTGTATCTTAACATGTTGTCCCTTGCGGTATACTTCAAAATAATCCCGAAGGGCTCAGAAGGCATTCAAGTTCTCTTCAGTCATGAATATTTTTCACATTTATTAGTCACTCAGCGTGCCTCCCCTTACCATTCTCACTCCATAGATACATCAAGAAAGCAGTTGAAAAGTGCTATGAAAAATTGTCAATAGCATTAAATTTTACATTTTTATAGAGATTTATTTAAGATTTAATCCTCACAACAACCCTGTAATTATAGATAAGGAAAAAATATTACTATTCCACTTTTACAAATGAGAAAATTGAAGTTCAATAAAGGCGCAGTGTGACCAAAATCCAGACAATGAAACCAACCATTTTAATCCCTCAGCCAATGCTAAGACCACCACATAATGCTCAGTAATTCCAAGCCCACCTAGTCTTTTGAGTCAGGAAGCAAATAAAACACCTGATTAATACAGTAAACAAAGTCCTACAATTTGTTAGTAGTAAATAAAAGACCAAGTCCTTTTGAAAGAAAGTGTAGCGCAGAATATATCACTGTTAAAAAAGAAAAACACCTAAGTAAATACACTCCTATAATTAATACATTAATAGTAAGCAAAAAATAAGTTCAAGTCCTACTAAGAGAAGAAAGCACAGCACAGAAAATATCAATGTCAACAACAGGATTTTCTGTATGTATAGTCTAATACAGCAGGACGCCTTTTAGCAACGGAAATCAAATCTTTGCCCTAGTACCTAAATTACAGTTCTATCATCTCAACAGTTTTCATTTTAGGTATTTGAGTTACATGGCCCATGAGTAATCACACAGCAAGAGTTAAATGAAACAGAAGTTAAGATCAAGTAATACATATAGCCACATTAGAAACTTTTTCTGCATAAACTGAAGGAATTATTCAATGTTTGCCAAGTGGAATTACAAAATTGAAGAAGATGTACATCTTTTATATGTTAAAAGATATCAAAAATAGATATTCAAATATATGACCTAAAACTAAATACTAAATGTACTTATGCATCCTAAAAATACTAACGCATCTTTAAACAATAAAAGAACGTATGATTTCCCTTGTTTTTATAATGACAGAAGACCAACAATGAAAACAGATTTCAAGAGAAATTATCTGAGAAATGCCGTTAATTCTACAAAAATCTCTGAAGGTTAATGTTATCTGCTTCAGTAAATGCTTCTAAATACAAAATACAATGATACCTTACCTACTTCCCAAACAAAAAACATTTTAAACAAGCACCTGGGAGGCACCATTTCACCAAGGGTGCTGCTGAGGCCACTGTGCAAATCTTCACTCTGAGATGGGAAGGAGTGAACTGGAGGGACAGGTGGGGCAGATGGGGCCGATAAAGGAGGGAGAGGTGTCTGGAAAGCTACTCTGGGCCTTTCGGGTGGTATCTTCTCTTCATAGTGTCGTGGTGCCACACTAAACTGCTTTAGTCTATCGGGCTAAAAGAAAGAAAAACATCTGTTACACATAATCACAAAATTAAAGGTGGAAGGCACCTCAAAAGGCTCTCTAATCCCAGACTGCCAGCACACTTTAGTCACTCACAGAGGAAGAGAATTTTACAGCTAGAAGAGAGTTTGAAGCTCTAGTCCTTATCATATAAACGGGGTAACGGAGGCTCCCTGAAAGTACATAAATCACCTAACATTTTGCCATAATAAATAATCAAGCAAAGACTAGAGTCAGGTATTAATTCTAAACATAAAACTCTCAATTATATCACAACACTATGCTGCTTCTCTATCCATCACAGTATTCTCTAGAGCAGTCAGCAAACGTTTTCTATAAAGAGCCAAACCGTAACTACATCAGGCTTTGAAGGTCATCCTACTCAGCTCAGGCACAGTGAGTGGCCAAAACAGTATGTAAACATATGAGCAGAGCGTGCTGCAATAAAATTTTATGGCCAAAAATCAGCAGTAACTGGATTTGGCCAAAGCTATACTATACTTTGCTAACCCCTGCTTTAGAATACCATTTGTGGGTCCTTTTCTAAGATTTGCACATCAAAAGGAAACCTAAAAGTAATGGTTAACTACTCGTATTATGTCTAATTATTTTTTTTATTCTGATAAAGTGACTTGACACTCTAGAGGTTGTTTCATTCAAATATAAATAAGAGGGACCATCAAACACTAACGGAACTATAAATTTAAAGTTTAACATGCCATCATATTACATTAAAAAGTTCAAGACTTTAAAAGGAATTTTTTGATTGTGAAAACTATTTCAAAGGGCATTTAATGATAGAAGAAAATAAATCTAACTTTGGAATTTATCTTTTTTTTCGCCACCATGTTTATCTTCCCCCGGAATGATTTCTCAGATTAATCTAAAAGTTTTATTCTATGAGCTGTCAAAAAGCACACTGGGAGTGATGCCAGTGCCCTATTAAAATTCTTTAAAGAGATAACCCACAGGATATACACTTAGCCTAAGTAAAAAGAAATCAAACATTGCCTCAAGTTGAATAATTTTAAGTTGCTATATTCTTTTTAAGAATGAACTTTTTAATGAAATTTAAGTTTCTTAATCATCATTCAAAAACGCAACTAAAACTTGCCTTAGCAAGTAAACCTACATATCCAACTACAGAAAAAGGACACTCTGAGCAGAGCAATACATTATTACCTTCTTCTTACTTAACTGCAATGCTGTAAGTAATTCATTCCACTTAACGATGAGAATTGCAAAAATTAAAGTAAAAATAAGGTTATTATCTCTCTCTTTTCATTCAATAAAAATTACTTAAATACTGAAAGACCGGCATTAAAGATTTCAGTTTCTTTGGAAATCAATCCAATATAAGGAAAGTAGTCAAGACATATTCAAGAACAATATGAACATCTATTGTAAATTAAACTGAGATAACTTTCCCATGGAATAGTACACTGAACAAAGTAGAAAGAACTAATTTGAAACAAACTTAAAAAGAAAAAAAGGATGCACATATAAAAAAGGATGAATTACTTTAGAGAAATAAACAAGTTTAGTTTATTACTGTTCAAATTGGTCACCTCTTACATTTCCCCCAATATCGTCTATCTGTCTCCACTTGCTGCCACATTTGAGGCTTATTTGAATAAAAGACTAACTATTAAAAGATGCCAGGAACGCTTACGGATTTCTCAGGGTCCTGTGCTCCAGAAGCTGCAACCCTGAGTTCCAAATCCTTTTCTCTAAACAAAATCAAAGTTTTACATATTAAAAAGCATAGTCAACACTATCAAAATCATAAGCATTACTGAAACTTATACACAAAGCCCATGTAATAACATCTCCAAATACAAATAATTCCCTTAACTGACAGTAAAGCCTTAAATAACTCTGAAAACTAAATTTTCTGATTTGGGGCAAAGTAAACCACATTTCTACAAAAAAGATTATAAACACTGAGACTTGTACACAATATATTAATAAGTACCTGTGAATTTATCAATGTTTATTTTTATACTGCATATTACATTGTGACAAGATAACAAATCAACATGCTTATCTTAAGCAATGTCCTTCATTTCTGATAAAAATAAAGAGAAAATGTGGATTATGATCATGATTTGAACAAAACACCTCAGAAACTACTTGGAAACACCATGGCAAAGAATGTTTATGAAAAAATAAAAAGGTTTATAGTTCAAGGGAATTAAACTAAAATATAAGGCAGTTTTTTGCTCGCTAAAGAAAAACAATGAAGAAAAAAACACTATCACATATAAAACAGAATATAAGAAATAGTCACACTACAATAAAGTGCTACTAAAGTATGAAATTAAAAGCTTATTATTGAAATTAATATTGCATTTATCATATATTGAAAACTCATCGCTAAATAAAAGTTACTTAGCTCTAAAATTAGAGCTATATAACACATGTTAAATGCTTAGCATTCTGTACCACAAAGTAGGCACCAGATAAATGTTTTCTATTATCACTATAAGTAGTATTAATTACAACACTGAGCTCTCACTAAACACCTTTTATAAAGCACTCTGAAAAAGTCTAACCAACTGGAAGTTGTGTACATACCAAAGAGCATCCCCGCAAAAGGACTACACATCTCTCGGTTAGTAGATCTGGATGGTTCATTGTCTTGAGCACTGAAACAAAAACAAAAAGAATTAGAAACCAAATAATTTTCAAGAAACAAAAATTTAGAGTAAAATGTAGGTTTGAGTTATTGGCCTTTCAAAGTATGGCTATTATAATAGTAACATAATGTTAGGAAAAATCATGGCATTTTATCTCTTTATACAGTGGGACCCCAATGCATTCAGGCTCTCTATACAGAACCTTTTTCTTCAGATTGCTTCATTGGCTCTATAGATACCCAATAAAATCATTTTTTTCTGCATAAGAACAGTTACTTCGGTAAAGAAAACGAATATAAGTATACATAAATGCTTAAAAAAAACAAAGAAACAAAAAACAAAAAGCGAAAAAACAGAGAAAGGTGGTACGTATGCACACACTTGGGAAAAAAGATCATCCCTAAGATTCCGTCCTTGAAAAACAACTTCCTCAAAGAAACCTTCATTAATTAGACCCACACATCAAGTACTCCTATCTCAAGCACTTTTATAAATTACTTTTCTTCAAAGAAAATAGACACCTTTCTTGACACATGACAGTATCTTCATTATATACTATAGATTCAGAACCATTTATTCTTGTGTATGATACAAGAAAGTCACCAAATGATAAAAACTGTAAAGATAACACGCATATAAAATACATATAATTTTCTTTCTCTTCAACATGGCAGAATTATGTATGAGCACTAATTTTACAACGTAATTATAAAAGTTATCTACTCAATGAGCTGAAAATCAAAAACAAAGTTTTGAAAGGAAAACTCACATCGCAGGAACAGTTCCAATTTATCTCCAGTCAAGTTACATTACCCCCATAACTCCGAGATATTATAAAAAAGATTATTAGTGCATTAAATTCCATGCTTATTTCTCCTTTCATTACTTCAAACAAATTTATATATTAATACTTTATCATGATAGTGACTTACTCAGAACCTTGGCAGATTTTATAATCAAAATTTGCTCTTCAAAAGAATGCTGTGAAGAACTAGAAATTTTCATTTAACACAACTCTCCGCCACGCCCCCTTTTCCCTTTAATTTCCTTCTCACTAACAACGAAGGCTGTTAATACACTACACCTTTCGACTTTTCCACTAAGCCAGTTTTAGTAGGTGCTGCTTCACAATGTCATGATGACTACAGGCAGGATTGATATTCCAGACTATACCTTTTTTCTCCAGCAGATGAAATTCGTATGTTTGATTGCTCTGTGACATCACCACCATGCTCCATGGCAAGCTCGTTCCCTCGTCTGTTCCCGAACAGCCTTAAAAACACATCAGCTTATAGAGCTTGTTCCACACACAGTGGACCTTCTTATATCTCTTTGGTGTTTTTACATTTGATGTTGGAAATAGTAAAGGGAACATGAAGTCAAAAATGAAGTTTCCCTGTAATACGTTCCAAAATTAATTCGAATGAGATCTGATTCAAGTAAGATCTGCTGGTTAGTAAGAGACACTTAAGAGTTCCGTAGTCTTTAAAAGAAAAGGAGGTTATTATAAATTGTTTCAATGTAACTTTATAAATTTTAACTGGAAAATTATGCATATCCTAAGACATTTTATCATTCCCTTATTCAAAGAATATTTATTTAGCACCTACTACATGCCAAGTACTATTCTAAGCACGGGGTATAGGGATATGGTCCTTGCCCTCATGAAGATTATAGTCAAATTTCAAAATGAGATCACTTTTTTATCAAAATTCATAAATTCTGGGAATTATTTCACTGCACAGACAAACATTTATAACTTAAAATATAGCAGCATACTTAACATTTGTTTTAATCAAATGTGGCAAGCCGTAACATTTGCTAACAGTGTAAATCACATGACAGAATAAATAATTAGCAATAGGTGCATCGAAAACATGATAACAAACAGGCTGATGCATGGGTAGAAAATGATAGTTTACTTACAAGGTCACAACAAGAAAAAAGATTAGAATGTTTTTTATTTCCTTCTTCAAAATCCTTTTCAGAAAATAATTTTTAAAAATGTTTTCAATTAATTTTTTTTCCATTTGGCAAACATTGATTTCTTTAGAATAATATCTCATTCCAGAGAAACATGACTACGTGCACCAACATTTATCAGCATCCATTAAAAATCAGCATTTCATAAGTTACATTTCTTTACATGGCAGTCAAACTATACTATCTCTCAAGGGGACTACCGTGTTTCCCCAGAAATAAGACCTGGCCGGACCATCAGCTCTAAGGCGTCTTTTGGTGTCTTTGGAGCAAAAATTAATTTAAGACCTGGTGTTATATTATATTACACTACATAAGACCCGTTCTTACTTTACTTATAGTAAAATTTTACTTACAGTAAAATAAGACCCGGTCTTATATAAATTTTACTTATAGTAAAATAAGACCGGGTCTTATATTAATTTTTGCTCTAAAAGACACATTAGAGCTGATGGTCCGGCCAGGTCTTATTTTCGGGGAAACATGGTACTAGAAAGAAATATGGCTGTTAAAGTATTTTTTAATATTTTAGGTGGATTTCATTATCATGTTAAGAAAAATGCTGATTTTCAGAAGAAAGGGGACTTCTCATTCTCCACAGACCCAGCATATAAAATTCTTTCTTCATTTGTTTGCTTCACACAAGCCACTGTCAATATCATCTAAGGAAAAATGACTACACAGAACTGTAACCTTAATAATATACGAGGACCTGGCATGACATAAATGGCTTCCATTTTTCATCCATATCTAAAACAACAGAACCCTCCACAAACTCTTGCAAATAAGAATTTCAAATTTATTTCAATTTTTCAAAACACAGCTGGTTTTATATCTAAAGTCCAATCTCTTCTTGAAACTGACACATTACTTTAGTGTCATTCCCTACTTCTATCACCTAAAAAACAGATACATATAAACTCAAATTCAAATCTGTTTAACAAAGCCAGGCAACCAGATTTATTGATACTGGATCTACATGAATACACATGTGCAGAAAAGAGTTAGCAGAGCCGGTCTGAGATTGCCTATCCTTATAAAGGCCTATGTGCAAGGCTGGCCCTTGACTGGCCTGGGAATACAGATTTTGGGAGGGGTTCCACCATTCCCAGAACTGATAAGAGTAGCTCACTGTGCCTAAACTGTCTGTACAAACAATGTAGGGGACGCTGAACATCTGTATTCCTTCAGGGAGTCCGGAATTTTGGTACAAATTTGGAAAAGGGTGCCTCTGTGACCAGCCCCCAATAAAAACACTGGACACTGAGTCTCTAATGAGCTTTCTTGGTAGACAATATTTCACCCAGGTTGTCATAATGCAATGCTGGAAGAACCAAATACGTCCTGTGCAACTCCACTGGGAGAAAACTTTTAGAAGCTTGTACCTGGTTTCCTTTGGACTTTGTCCCATGTGCCTTTTTCCTTTGCTGATTTTACTTCATATTGTTTCAACTGTAGTAAATCATAGCCAGGAATAAAACTATATATACAAAGTCCTGTGAGTCCTCCTAGCGAATCCCCAAACATGGAGGTGGTCTTGCAAACTCACAATACAACAAACAAAAGTAAATTTGTTGATGTGGTACAGTGGTGTCTATGCCCATGAGTTTTCAAATATAGAAAAAATTTCAAGTTACAAATTTTTAAAAACACAACTTGGGATTAAATCAGAATTAACCAGAATTAAAGGCTACTTACACATACAAAAATTCTAAAATTTATTAAAGAGCTTGTGGCTTCCTACCTTTTCAGTTAAATTGGCTAAAGACAACATTTGGACTTGCAATTCTAGCCTATCCATATATAGTTGAACCCAAAGCATCTACACTAAAACATGTGTTACAGGTTTTTATGTATATAAAGATATTTTAATAAAGAAAATACCACAAGCACACTTTCATAGTTTATTCTAAATTAAATAAATTTAAGACATGATTTTATTTATGTATATGGTCAAGGTTTCTCCGGTAAAATCACAAAGATTTCGTAATAAACAACCCATATAAAAGAAAGAGTAAAGTGTATCCTTTCTCTAAAGAAAAAAGTTATTTAAAAATTATGGAAGTCCCCTCTGTCTCTAGTAATCATAATAAAATTAAAACTGGAGAAATGTTTAAGAGGCCAACAAAGAGCAGAGATATGTATTTCATTAAAAAGGATAAAATAAAATCTGAAAGCATTCTATTCAGTTTTATGAAATGACTGATATGATTGTGCTTACTTTGTTAAATCAGGGAAAAATTACTATTTACAAATAGAGTCCACAAACTTTTTTCAAGTTACTAATAGAAAACCAAAAGAAAAAGAAAATACAACCTAGAACAGAATATAACAAGCTATGAAGCCAAATTATAGCTTGGAAAGTTAGCTACTTATTTTCTAGTAAAATATTCCTATAATTATAATGGAATTTCCTTCATTCACTGAAGTTTCTTTCATATTTGTAATAAATTTAGCATTTAATGACTCAGCTATCTCTGGCTGTTCACTTTAACAGCATTTATGGTGGTCTTTCAATTTATTTTAGAAACCTTTACTGAGGTAAATAAATGAAGTCATCTCTGAACACAGGAACGGGTGAGAGCCCGCAGTTTTAACACAGCCACCTCTCTCTTCAATCCTCTCAACATTAAGGGGCATCTGACAGACGGTAATTTCCAGAAGTAATGAACTCACTAAATGTTTAACAACAACCTGATTCTAGTCAAAGTGCAGGAGTTCAGTGTAGGTCCAGTTTGTCCTTGAGAAGTCCTGTTTAGCTGTGGCTTTAGAGCCAGTGCCAGATTAAAACTATCCCTGTGACCCACAACCATCTAAATATTCTATGGCTTTAAAACCATAGGTTCACTTAACACACACCTCAATCTACTTGGGTTTTGTCAGAAAGGGGCAGACCTCATATAAGAAAAAATGTCCTTACTTTGACATAACATCATATTTGATTGAGAGTATAATTGTAAAATAGTTTCACCATCCTACTATCAAAAAAAAAGTTAAAGGTTAGGTTAAATGTAAAAAGCTTTTTATCTATTTCCTTGAAGACGTGGATCAATAACTAGTTATTAGGTTCAAATCTCAATGCCAAAAAAACCAGGGATAGGCTAGAGGCCAAGTTTAATCACTCCATAAATTAACACATGCATTTATCTTTTTTTGAAAATTACTCTCTTAAAGAAGAAAAGCAAACTGTTTAAAACCAGAGGTATTTTCAGCTAATTGAAATGGGAATGAACACTGCTAAATGATAATGAATAATTTATATTTTTTTCCTTAAAAAACCACAGAATCAAACTACTTCAGAAATAAATTCATAATGCTTATGCTGTAAAAAAATTAACACATTACAAAAATAAAATATTTACCATCTGTTATGCTGTCAAAAAATAACACATTATAAAAATATTTACCATCTGTTGGTCCTAGATTAATATAGCTCATAGGAAGGGAGAATCAAATTTCTCCTTACTTAAAAGAAATCATCTAATTCATATTAACGGTTACACCACTTTTCTTTTCATATAAAGAATTTCTCTAATGTGAATGCATTCTGCTGTTAGGGGTACTCTAGATTATAAAAGTTAAAAGAAAAATACTAAGCTATTAATGTGAGTCTCCACTGTTCTCATTGTTTTCAGTTCTTACCCAATTTTTATATTCTCTTTAATTCAATAACAGTGTTTTATAAAATCAACCCCATCTTTAAAGTGGGGAAAATAATTAATATTAAAATGGTCCTTCCAAAGATAAATGAAAATCTAATATAAGAAAAAAAAAGTAATACCAAGCTAAATAACTCATGTTCTAATAAACCATTTCTCCTCACTTACATTTTCATAGTAGGCATGCACATATCTTAGAATGTCCTACACTAAAAATTTATGCTTCAGATTCTAATTTCAGTTGGAGTTTTAGCTCAGAATTTTATTAAATGACAATTAAGATTACAAAATAACAAATATCAAGAGTTAAACAGAAGTGCTAACTGCATTAATCACATAAAAACTAAAAAAACAGCATTTTTTAATGCTAAAATTTTCTTTTACTCATTAACATTGGTTATAAAGTAAAACATAATATGGTAATATATTAACTTCTACAGCTCAAGTTAATAAATAATAAAGACTAGGATGACTATATTTTAAAAGTGCCTACAAATTTCAAAGTATTATAAGACACATTGTTACATTCAACCTTAGATAGTTCCTAAAACATTATAAATTTTACTTAAGTTAGTAAATATGTGTAAATAAATAATACACATATGCACACCACACACACACACTTTCTCTCTCTCTCTACACACACACAGAATGCAACTGTCAAGCAAAGTGCTAACCACCTCGTTATCTATTAAAAACAGTGCCAATGATTAAGGATTAGTTTAGGAAGTAAAATCATTTCTGGATTTAGCTTTCCCATATTTAAAGTAGGGAAAAATGTTTCCTCACACAATGCAATATACAGATGATGCATTATTATAAAATTGCTTACTTGAAACCTATGTAATTTTACTAACCAATGTCACCGTAATAAATTTAATTAAAAAAAGATATTACGGTATGTGGAAAAGTTTATAGGTTAACTTAGAAAAAAACTGAGGCCAAAAGTATAAAAATAAAAAATTATTAAAACTCAAAAGTAGAATTTATGACATGCTGACTTTTAGAAGAAAAAAGAGAACAAGGGAAACTTAGAAGGACAAAGGAAAATTAATTTTATACTTCTCAGATTCAGTTATAATTATTTTTCTATCAAGAACTTCTGGTTAAGATTATAGTATATTAAGAATAAATGGTTAGAGAAACAGATCAAGTGCACATTTGTCTATACATTACACATTTCTTTAGCCTCTTTCACTAGCAAGTAGTCATTTTCCTATTAACCCACTCTGCCTGCTAAATAAAAACTACTGAATGATCGATGTGATTTTTTTCTTGCTAGAAATAAGGAATCTACAAATCTAAAATACAGAAATTCAGTTTTAACCTCAATTGATGTATGTCTTTCTGTAAGGAAAACCTTACATTTAGAGATATGTGCATGAACAAAATGGAAGTAACATATAATAATGATTTGTATTTTGAAGAAATACTTTTAAAAACTTTGAAATGTGTAGCAGGAATTACTCTCACTCATCCTCATGTTTAATCTGAAAATATTACTTCGGGGCAATAATAGAGAAAGAACTCATTTCGTTTATGGGACACATAAGAAAATAAAATAGTTCTCAAATAATCAGGCTGAAATTCATTTGTTAGTTCATATGTAAAATTATCACGGTATAATTACAAAAACAATAGATTAAAATATGAAAGAAAACAAAGCAATAACCATCTTAGTAAGTTTCTTGAAATTCCAAACTTAGAAAAAAAGTTCTCAAGTACAAAGAAGGCAGCACCAAGAACTGAGAGTTCTTTTAGTTTAGGCAGCCTTCCGATATAAATAAACATTTTCAAATATAACACATAATAGGATTTGAAGCATTTTCTAAACTACAATTAGATTCAAATCAGAGATAACTATGATTGGCATTGCAAAATTCTAATCCTCACTCAAATTACCTACATCGGGATGAATACTAAAAAGATCAGGTGAGCAGCACATAATAGCTACAGAATAAAGAGTAGAAGACAAAGAACCATAGAGGCTTTGCAATATTAATTAGAATACTGAATGTGCAGCATTACGTCTCAGAAAATTTCCTGAAATACTACAAAATGTAATCTATTTGGACTAATATATGAAACAGGTCCCATTAACTGCTCAAAATTTAGATTTAAGCCTTTCAAGTCAAAAAGGCAGTGACAAATATGGGACCCTGCCACATTTCTATCTCCAAATCAAAAGTTAGGTTGAAGTATAGCAAGTTTTCAGTATTAACACAAATGACTAAATAAAAATAAGAAATTGACTGAAAGAATTCATAATACTGTTTATTTGTTCATGTTTACATATATTTTCTGCTAGGGAAATTGGCACTCTAGTACGTTGCTGGTAGGACTATAAATTAGTAAAGACTTTTTGAAGGGCAATACAATCATTTCTGTTAAATTGTTTAAATACCATGGGCTTCAGCCCTGCAGTTGTGCCTCTTGGTGTCTGTACTAGAGAACTATTCATAAGTGCATATTTAACTCTGGAAAACTTGAATTTGGTGTACTAATAACCTTTATCAAACATATCTACAGACAGCATTTTTTCCTACTTACTGCACTGGTTCATTCTGAACTGAAAAAGCGCTAGCTTTATTAAAGAATCAACAGGTTTCTCATGCTTCCAAGAAAGTCACTCATAGTTTCCTGCTATTTTAGAAATGGATGTTATATAAGTCCTTAGAATTACAGATGGTAGAATTTTCTTTTTAATTTTAAGAAATAATATGGATTAACCATCTTCTCTTACAGATGAGAAAATTTTAGGTTCACTGAGGTGAGATAACTACTGCCCCCCCCCAAGTTATCCAACTAGCTGAAGATAGAATCCCAGTTCATACTGGTGCTAGTACCAGTCTGTGTTCTCAAACCCCAACTATGTCCTGAGGATTCATTCTTATTTATTCTCAGTGCAGCAGGCATAGCTAGTTGTTGACCCAATATCCATTTTCCCTTTTTTCCCTCCTAAGAGTTAAAAACATTAACTACCCAGAATCCCTTGCACCCAGACGTAGTCTGGCAAGTGAGATGTAAATGGAAATCTGCGGGGTGGGGTAGGGGCCTTCAGGAAAGCTATTGTTTTCTTGATTAAAAACAAGAGAAAGAAGAAGGATATAGCTGGCATGCAATTTCTTGACCCTTTTCCATGTTTTCTCCTGAAATGCAGACCTATCTGGAGTGTCAGCAGCCATATTATCTGCATAATAACAGAAGCTACACACCGAGGTTGGCAGGGTCGGAATATGGAAGGAGTCTGAGCATTGGTGACACTAGTGACATGGCCTTTGCATTAGCCGTGGACTGGCTACCTCTTGCTGCTTCTTGTTATGCCAGAAAAATAAACCCGTTTTTTGTTAAAAAAAAAAAAAAAATAAGAAGAAATTATAAACAGCTTACAAAAACAATCATCCAAAGGAACTGAAAAGCTGATCAAAAAAGTTAGTGCCATTTCACTTAAATATATGTTCAACATAAGACACCCATTAGATTTCTAAGTGAAAATGTCAAATGAGCAGCCAAAGAGGTTCAGGCCTGGCTGAAAATATAAATGTAGTGATTCCATTTAACAACTCTTCTTCTGAGAAGATGTTCTTCCTGCATTGTTAAATGGTCAAGTGTCTTTCATTCTAGAAACAGTAAAGAAAATGGTAAAGATGGCAGTTGCTTGTTTTAATGGCTCGCTTTGACCAAATTTAAAGATTTGAATTTTTTTTTTAATATGCATGTAATCGACAGCCTGGAAGGCACAAGAAATCCATAAAGAAGGAGACTTGTAGAGTGTACATAATCCAGGGGTCAAGGAAGCTATTGCAGCCACCTCCCCTACCCTACATATTATATTTTCTTTTTGCCTTGTTTGCCTTTTCACTCCACTTTCTCAGATGGCAACCAAAATTGTCCCTTTCATATTAAGGAACTATTGCCCCTCTACAACTTGATAATCCAACACTAAAAACTCCTTCACATCCCTTTGAATTTAAAGATTCGCACTCCTTGATCCCTTTCCCTTTCCACCACTATTCTTTTTATTAATCATACATCTATGAAGTAAAGTAAAAATCCGCAAATGAAAATGGTAGCTATCATAGGGAAACCCCACCCAATAAAGAGGGGGTGGGAAGGATAACGAGGTACAAGACCAGGGAGGCAGGCCATCCTGAACAATTTGAACTTTTATCCAGAAGGCAGTGAAGAGATACTGAAGTATTTAAATCGGTAAGACAGACTCATTCTGGAAAGCAGCATAGAGAACGGCCTGAGAATTAATGGAAGGAGATCAGTGAAAAATCCACAGCAGTAATTGAGGACAGTAAGATAAGAGTCTCTAACATGCGGAACTAACTGTCCTGAAACAGTTACCAAGCTCCTCACAGGCTGCTTCAGGAGGCCAAGGCTTGCTGCCTACCACACATTCCAATTTAAAACCCACTGCTTTCTACTTGGACCCTGTCCTATCTACATCATTATTTCTCACTACTCTCAGGAAGACTCTGACTTGGTCAGGCTGGTGAACCTAACATGCCTCTTTCATACGAAGCCCAAGTCTACCCTCCACGTCCTTCTTCACTCTATACTTTCCATCTGAAAAGCTTCCTCTCTTCCCTCCACTCGCCTCGAGAATAACCAAATTCTAGCTACCCTACAATGGCTTACCAAATAACACCGAGGCCTTTCCTGACCACTTTATCCTCCTTGGCAGTTACTACTTTCTGGGTTGTACATTATCTCTGCAACTAGATTCTAAGCCCCTTGAAGACATGATTCATCTTCATGATTAGTGTTTAAAAAGCATTGGTTGAATGATGAATGGATGTGTGAGCTGCTTTTTAAAAAAGGTTTTGTGTGTAAAACTACAAAACTTTTATTTTCTCTTTGTTTTCACACATAAATTTACAAATGCAAACCACAGGTTTGGGTACAAAAATATCAAGTAATCCAAATACTGGCAACACATGGTTCAAAAACATCTTAGAATATCTTGAATATTCTATTATTTTATTAACTTAATATGATTAATAATTTGAAGAACAAAACTGGCATGCTAAAAACAAATGAACTTACAATAGATGCAGAATATTTCTAAAGGATACATTAGAAAGCAACAAAAACAAATGCAAAGCAGGAATCAAAAGGAATGCTTAATTGTATTAATGGAAAATTATAATGTATAGAGTGCCATCTTGCCAAAAGCAAAAATACAAAATGGTACTATTCAAACGTCTCAAAATTACAAAAGAAGCTATTTTTCTTATGGGAGGGCAGCAATAGCATAGATGCAAATAATTGCAAGCCACTAGATGTTAAAAAATAATAAAAAAAATTGAAGGAGAACATTGTGCAGGCAACCCTACCTTTCTTTTTGCTTCTGTAATACCCTAAAGTCAAGGGAAACAAACCATTGATAACATATTCTCAGAGTCCTTTCTCTCCATGTGCAAATCAGAATGAGCAAGAGACCATTTATACATTTGGAACAAACATTATAAAGTAGTAAAAAACCAAAGAATATTTGAGGATGACTAGAAACATCATACTTGTTTAAAATAATTTTATAACCTAAAAAGTAAATTGCATTTTAAAACTTAAGTCTTCAGCTTAGCTGTTAATAATTTACCAAAATATACTTAAAACAAGAGTTCTATTAAGTAATCAGATTAAATCATAAAGCCAAGACTTTGGTGGTTAAATATGTTAAATGAACTTTCGTAAACTTAGCTCATAAGAAAGTAATTAACAACCAGAACTCCACGTGTCATTTTAACACATGGTTGGGGGGGAGTAGAGGAGTAGGGAATCATAAGTGGGCTATCTTAAACCATGGTAACTTGACAGAAAACATAAACCAGAATTTACAATCCCATTTACAATTAGAATCCACCTCCCTACTCCAAAGAGTCTGTTATTCCATGAAAACAGTTCTTAGCACCAATTTTTTTTTCTATCCATGCCATATACGTCACTCAACTTTCACTATAATACCCTATTGCTAGATACCACTGAAAACCCAAAATTAACACATGTAACTAAAACCTTAGGAAAACAAATTTAGGAGATGACTTCTGAAGCATAGGACCCAATAATTAATAGACCTCTTTACCTGAGTAAGATAGCGTCTGTAATCTTGTCGCAATTCTTCTTTTAGTTTATGTTTCTTCCGTTCATAGTCTTCCCCAAGTGGTAAACTTAACCCATAATCAATTCCTAAGAAGAAAACAAGTTCTTAAAGCAATGTAACTCATTTTCAATCCAATCTCAATTTTAATACAATCTCCTATGACAAAGCACAGTAGGAAGCAATACAGCCACGTTGATTCTGAGACCGGGATCGGGATAATAATTTTTTTATTTAAAATGTTCAATAGGTAATACAGTCACATAATGGAAAATATGGTCCCACCCATGAACCCCGGCCACTTAGTTCTCCTTCCTGCCCAGAACCACCAACATTACTATTTCTCGTATCTCCTTCAAGAGACTTTTTATGCATCTATAAATAGATACTTTTATATTATAGTGCTGGTGTGGGGTGGGTGTGCGTATATTTACTTCTTCCCCCTTTAGATGATGGGTCTACACTGTTTGGAATCTTGCTTTATCAAGGACAGCAAAACGAAAGCAAAGAAAAGCTGTTACCTTTCCTCCTTCAGTTAATTCTACCAAAATTTCTGTAAAATAAATACTGACAACAATTTCAGTGTTTTTCAGTCTGTGAAAATTAATAACATGATTTTTTAACCAACACAAATATCCTTGCTATAACAGGTTTGAGAAAAATTAGGGCCATGCGTGGTTCAGGCTGAAATTTCCCAAGTGAAGCCACCAATTCTGATTTCACATAAATGGACATTAATTTTTACTGTGGTAAAATGTACATAATATAAAATTTACCATTTTAACCATTTTTAAGTGTACAATTCAATGACATTAAGTTCATCCAAAATGTTGTGCACCCATCACCACTATCCATTTCCAGAATTTTTTCATCATCCTAAACAGAAACTCTGTAAAAGGATAATTTTTTTAAGGAAAACTTCAATTTTAAGCAGTGTTTCCTTACACAGAGTTCAAAAATCAATATACATTTTGGGGTAATGACAATAGTGATGGTTGCACGACTTGTAAATACACTCATAACCACTGAATTATACAATTTAAAGGGATGAACTCTCTGGTATATAAAGGATATCCCAACAAAGCTATTACAATCAAATCACATACTTTTCAAATATTTTAAATAGTACAATATTGTGTCAAGAAACAAAGATATCAGATCAGTATTTGATTTCTGAAGTCCCTCTGTCTTTTCTTAGTCCTACTATGTAATACTATGCTATAAAAAAGTTATCATTTCTAAACAAAATAAAATTTTCCTTAGAGAGTCAGCTACAAGCAATATAAATGAAGTAACTGACTAGAGTTTATAGACTGATAAGGATATCACCATTTTTGTGCCTTGTTCTTCATAATGCAACTAAAAGATAGGGACCTATCATGAATGTATCATACCACTGCTTTATTACATCACTGAAATATTTCAGGGACAAAAAGGCCAAAGCAGCATAAACATAAATGAATGTTGAGTCTTCTGCAATACTAAATTCCATTTTCCATTATAAACATTGTAGAATTCTGTTTATGAACAATGCCAGCCTCCTTAGCTGCTGATAAAAGAGGGTGTAACAGGATTCCTTAGGATACCTCTCACCCATGCTCCCAACACTCTTACAAAAAAATCTAAAGCATTTCATATGCTTGGAATTTTAAATCACCCTAGAAAGGCATTCTTTCCTCACAAAGGAATCTAAACTATTTTATTTTTTTTTTGGTATTACAACTGAAAAAAAAATTTTAATTAAAGTTTATTGGGGGTGACAATTGTTAGTAAAGTTACATAGGTTTCATGTGTACTATTCTGTAATACATTATCTACATATCACATTGTGTGCTCACCACCCAGAGTCAGTTCTTCCATCACCATATATTTGATCCCGTTTACCCTCATCCCCACCCCTCTCCCTCCTTACCTTTTAATGATACAGAATTTAAACCTAAAGAAACAATTTCAATTCTCACATTCAGAACAGAGTATCAATAAAAAACTAAACAATATAATCAACTGAGGTCAGGTCCATGCTTTATTCAATTTTATAATGCCTGACATACAACCTGCACCCCAGAAATGTTCACTGAATAAATGTGTGAATGAATATATGAATGAATGCCTAATAGAAAGGAAGGAGAGAAAAGAAGAAGAACACACTATTCTTAGAATTTCATTTTTGCTTCCAGCAGCCTGATTGCTCAGAGAGGAAGCATAACAACTGGTAACCACAGTTACCTGTCTCTAGTCAGAGTCACAAAGGATGCTCTATTGTGTCAAGGAGAAGCAAACAATGCTGCAAGGATGATGCCTCCCAACTTGCTCAGCGCTGCTCTCAGGGAACAATTCACGGCTTTCTGAAAAGTCATGGGTTTAAGGTGGTTTTTACTACTGTTTTTCCATTTTGCTTGGTGGACTTTCGTGGAAGAGTAGGAAGAAAAATTTTCATTTTCACATAAATTACTGTTCATACTAAGTTCAATTTTATTTATCATGAGTATTTGCTTTTTCTATTAATTCAAATAGTATTTGTAATAATTGTCTTAAAAGACAAGTAAATATATATACATAATGCCTTCTTTCTGAATTTAAAATTTAGATTTAAAGTTTTATTAAGGTTTACTCAACAGAAAATAATAACTCTTGAATTCTTATTTTTCTCAGCTGGTACCAATCTTCTGGCATTAGAGGTAAGTCATAGAAATAAACCTAAGAACTTATGGAACAATTTATTCTGTTCATTTTAACCTGTGCATTAACAATGCATCTCGGGGGCTGGCCCGGTGGCTCAGGCGGTTGGAGCTCCATGCTCCTAACTCTGAAGGCTGCTGGTTCAATTCCCACATGGGCCAGTGGGCTCTCAACCACAAGGCTGCCAGTTCGAGTCCTCGACTCCCGCAAGGGATGGTGGACAGCACCCCCTGCAACTAAAATTGAACACAGCACCTTGAGTTGAGCTGCCGCTGAGCTGCCGGATGGCTCAGTTGGTTGGAGCGTGTCCTCTCAACCACAAGGTTGCCGGTTCGACTCCCGCAAGGGGTGGTGGGCTGTGCCCCCTTCAACTAGCAATGGCAACTGGACCTGGAGCTGAGCTGCGCCCTCCACAACTAAGACTGAAAGGACAACAACTTGGAAGAAAGTCCTGGAAGTACACACTGTTCCCCAATAAAGTCCTGTTCCCCTTCACCAATAAAAAACAAAACAAAACAAACAAAAAAAAACAACAGTGCATCTCAGTTGACTTTAATGAGCTAAGAAACATGGTGAGACTCACTTATTCAGAGCAGTTGTCTTCTGCTAGTTCTAGTGGTGTTGGTGTCACCTTAGGGCCATTTGAAGTGCTGTCACTTCAGCAAGGACACCACCACTGACTCTAACATTATGCTTCAGAATGACATCAGTTAGAAACATTTGGTTTCTATAGTGATTCTGGGTTAGATAAAATATTTAAAACTAAAATACACAATCTTTTTAAAACTAATACACCTTCTAACATAGCACTCATAATACACACTTTATAAAACAAATTACCATGGAATACTTAGTTTCTTCTTTTCATTATTACATTACCATAAAAAGTCATTATGTAAAAATAAAGGACAAATTATAAATAATAATAGGCCTTTCCATAAGCAGATGACTTACTAAGAGATGTGACTATTTTTTTAAGCGTAGATGTATTTTGACATGATCACACAATGGAATGTTACACAGCAATAAGAGTATATGACTTACAATTACAATACAACAATATGGATGAATCTCACAAACCTGCTGAACAAGAGAAGCCCAGACACAACAGTACATACCCTTTCATTCCATTTAGCAAAGACACACACAGCAGTACGCTGTTGAGATGTGACTACTTTAATTGAGGAGAACATTGTACTCAAACTTCAGCTATAAAGCTATTGTTACAAATCACCCACTGGACGTGCTCATATCACACAGGATGTGCTCAATTCCTCCAACAAGTTGTGACAACACACGTGAAGTGCTGCCTCCCCGGGAAGCTCATCAGAGACTCAGTGCCCAAGGCTGTCACTGGGAGCTGGTCATACAGGCACCCTCTGCCTAGCATGTACACAGGTTCCCCAAAAGGGAAGCACATGTCCTGTATAAACCACATGGTTGCTGCACAACGAGCCACACTAATCCCTTAGGGAAAAGTTTTATAGCAGTGCGGAAAACCATTTACTCAGCTAGCTTCCAGATACTAGCCCAGGGCCAGCTTTGAAGCAGGCCTTTCTAAGGACAGGCAGTCCCAGGCCTGTTGTTAATAATGTATAAAGAAGTGTAAGCCCTTGCCCAACGGTACAGCACCTAGTCCATAAACAAGCAAGCAAATAATTTCAGTAGAACATACTAAGTGCTTGCTACTTGACTCCTTCTATAACCTACTGCAAGTACCAATCAGTTTGGTACACAGTGAACTTTCCTTTCAGCCAGGGATAAGGTTTTATACCAGGTCTAGGTTGATTTTTTTTTTCAACTCAAATTTTAGATTCTTTTTTGGAATAAAACAGGCTCTTAATTGTTTATTACAACATTATTCATGAGTTGCAAAACTTCTCTCTCCATGTTTTCCCCTGTTCCCATTTTAATCTTCTGTATCCCCCATTCAATCTTGGCTGCCATAATCAGACAGAAAAGGCAGGCACACTACTTTCTTGCATCTGTAGCAGAAACCTTAGCAACACAGTAACTGTTCCAGGTCTGGCAATAAATGCATTAGGTTGTTTTCCATCTCAAGAGGTCATGGTCATGTCCCTGTAATTTAAATCACGAAATGCAGAACAGGGTCTATAAGGTATGATCAAAACCTACAGTGAATGTTTAAATAAAAAGCTTTATTACAGTAAAAGACACATTGCCATCAGCCCCCTCAAAACACTTCCACGTTGCTTTGAACACACTCATCCCATCGTTCCTGCCACTTCCTGAAGCAGTTCTGGAAGTCCTCTTTCGTGAGTGTCTTTAGCTGCACTGTCGTGGCTGCCTTGATGTCCTGAATTGATTCAAAATATTTTCCTTTCATGGTCATTTTGACTTTGGGGAAGAGCCAGAAGTCGCACGATGCCAGATCCAGTGAATAAGGTGAATGAGGACACACTGTAATGTTTTTATTTGACAGAAATTGCCGTACCAGAAGTGATGTGTGACACAGCGAGTTGTCATTGATGGAGGATGAAATAAAGACACTCACAAAAGAGGACTTCCAGAACTCCTTCAGAAAGTGGCAAGAATGATGGGATACGTGTGTTTGAAGCGAAGGGGAGTATTTTGAGAGGAATTAATGGCAATGTGTCTTTTACTATAATAAATTATTTAATGTAAACATTCACCATATTTTTCGATCACACCTTGTATGCTACCATATAAAGAAAAAGAAGACAGGGCTATATCCATGGGTACAAGGTCTACTCAAGAAAATATACAAGAAACTGCTTTAACAAGAGAGACTGAAGGACAGGACTGGGAGGGTATGAGATAATAGAAAATATAGATAGATAGATAGATAGATAGATAGATAGATAGATAGATAGATAGATAGATAGATGATAGATAGATGATAGATAGATAGATAGATAGATAGATAGATAGATAGATAGATAGATAGATAGATAGATGATAGATAGATAGATAGATAGATAGATAGATAGATAGATAGATAGATAGATAGATCTCTGCCCCTAGTTCCTGGCACAGAGCTACTAAAACCCTTGTAATTTCCCAAGTTATAACAGCACTAGGCTGGTCAAGATGGCGAAATAGAAAAACATTGTGCTTACCTCCTCCCACAACCACATCAAAATTATAACTAAATTACTAAACAGCCATTACTGAGAACCACCTGAAGATAAGCTAAACAGACTCCTATAAGTAAGGATATATTTTTTAAAAAGCCACAATGAGACAAGTAGGTGGGGAGGAAACTTGAAATGGGCTCGTCACACACCCATGTGCCCATGTGTGACATTTAGAATCAGGAGTGTTATCTTGGCTGCGGAGGTCTCCGCCTGAGGAGCAAGAGGTCCCAGCCGCACAGCTGGCTCCCAATCCAGGGCACCAAAAGGAGTCCCTGTAACATCTGACTGTGAAAAACAATGGGGTTTGAATCAGTTAGATGGAGGGCTGCTGGAGTCACAGGCAGCATAGGGGCACCAGAAGGAGAAGAAAGACAGCAAGCGATTCAAAACCTATTTGAAGAAATAATAACAGAAAACTTCCCTAACCTGGTGAAGGAAATAGACATACAAGTCCAGGAAGCTCAGAGATTCCCAAACGAGAACTCAAAGAGGCCCACACCAAGACATATCATAATTAAAATGTCAAAGGTTAAAAAACAAAAGAGAACCTTAAAAGTAGCAAGAAAAAAACCTGTGAGTTACCTAAAGGGAATTCCCATAAGACTGTCAGCTGATTTCGCAACAGAAACTTTGCAGGCCAGGAGGGAATGGTAGAAAATACTAAAAGTGATGAAAAGCAAGGACCCACAACCAAGATTACCCAACAAGGCTACCATTTAGAATCAAAGGAGAGACATAAAGAGATTTGAAAAGAGAAAGCTAAGGAGTTCATCACCACTAAACCAATACACAAGAAATGTTAAAGAAACTTCTTTAAGTAGAAAAGACAAGATCAAAAATGTGAAAAAGAAAACAGAGGAAAGAAAAAAAAATGCTCACTGACAAATGCAAACAGTAAAAGCAGTGAATCAACAAACTATAAAGTTAGTACAAAGGTTAAAAGGCAAAGTAGGAAGATCATGTGTAATTACTAAATAAATCAAGGAATGCATGCATACACACACACACACACGAAGTTAAAAAAAATGACAAAAATATAGACATAAAAAGGGTGAGCAAAAATTGCACTGCTTTTAGAATGTATTCTAACTTAAGCAACCATCAACTTAAAATAGGTTGCTATAAACATAGTTTGGTATATAGGATGGTATATAGGTTTCATGGTAACGACAAAGCAAAAATCTACAAAAGATACACAAGAAATAAAGAGAAAGGAATCCAAACAAGACACTATAAAAAGTCATCAACACGCAAGAGAATAAGAAAGGAATAGAAAATAACTACAAACACAATCAGAAAACGATAAAAGGTAATAACTACATACCTATCAATAATTACTTTAAATGTAAAAGGATTAAATTCTGCAATCAAAGCTATACGGTGGCTGAATTAATAGAAAAGAAAAGACCAATACATACTCATACACTGCCTAAAAGAGACCCACTTCAGATGGAAAGACACACACAGACTGAAAGTAAAGGGATGGAAAAAGATATTTCATGCAAATGGAAATGAAAAATGGCTGGGATAGCCATACTAACAGATAAAATGGACTTTAAAACGAGGGTGATAACAAGAGACAAAGAAGGACATTCCATAATGATAAAAGGATCACTTCAACAAGAGGATATAACTTTTGTAAACATCTATGTAGCCAAGGTAGGAGCACCTATATATATAAAGCAAATATTGATGGACATAAAGGGGAGAAGTCGATGGTAATACATCATAGCAGGGGACTTTAACATCTCACTGATATCAATGGATATATCATCCAGACAGAAAGTCAATGAGGAAACAGTGGCCTTAAATGACACATTAACCTGATGGACTTGATATTTTTTGGACAATTCAGTCAAAAGCAGGAGACTATACATTCTTTTCAAATACATATAGAACATTTTCCAGGATAGACCACATGTTAGGACACAAAAAAAAAGTCTCACTAAACTTAAGAAAACTGAAATATCAAGCATCTTCTCCAATCACAATGGTATGAAACTAGAAATCAATTACTGAAAACTGAAAAACACACAAACACATGGAGGCTAAGCAACATGCTACTAAACAAAGAATGGCTTAATAATGAGATCAAGGAAGAAATCAAAAAATACTTTGAGACAAATGAAAATGAAAACACAGTGACCCAAAAAAGATTTATGGGACACAACCAAAGCAGTTCTAAGAGAGAAATTTATACCTACCAGCCTATATCAAGAAACAAGGAAAATCTCAAATAAAAATCTAACCTTATACCTAAAGGAACTACAAAAGAATAAACAAAGCCCAAAGTAAATAGAAATTAAGAAAATCATAAAGATCAAAGAAAAAATAAACAAAATAGAGTCTAAAATGAGTACAGAAAAGATCAATGAAAAGATTTAAAAAATTGATAAACCTTTAGCCAGACTCATCAAGAAAAAAAGAGAGAGGGCCCACATAAAATCAGAAACAAAAGAGAAGTGACAACTGACACCCCAGAAATAACAAAGGATTATAAGGAAATACTACAAACTATTAAATGCCAACACATTGGATGACTTGGAAGAAATGGAAAAATTCCTAGCAACATACTATCTTCCAAGACTGAATTGTAAAAAAACAGAAAATCTGAACAGACTGATAACTACTAATGAAATCAAACAGTAATCAAAAAACTCCTAATAAACAGAATCCCTGGACCAGATGGCTTCACAGGTGAGTTTTACCAGACATTCAAGGAAGAAATAATACCTACCCTTCTCAAACTATTCCAGAAAATTGAAGAGGAAGGAAGGCTCCCAAACTCATTTTACAAGGCCAGCATTCCCCCGGTCCTAGAACCAGACAAAGACACTACAAAAAAAAGAAAATTATAGGCCAATGTCCTAGATAAACACCGATGTAAAAATCTGGAACAAAATATTGGCAAACTAAATTCAGTACTCCTTTAAAAAGATCATACACCATGATCAAGTGGGATTTTTTTCCTGGGATGCAAGATTGATTCAATATCTGCAAATCAAGTAATATGATACAAGCACCACATAAACAGCTGAAGCATAAAAATCATATAATATCAACAGATGCAGAAAAAGCATTCGACAAAATCCAACATCCATTTATGATTAAAAAAAAACAAACTCTTAGGAAATTGGGGATAGAGGGAACATACCTCAACATAATAAAGGTTACATATGACAAGCCCACAGGTAGAATCATACTCAATGGTGAAAAGCTGAAAGCCTTTTCTCTAAGATCAGGAACAAGACAATGATGTCCGCTTTTACCACTTCTATTCAATGTAGTATTAGAAGTCCTGGCCAGAGTAATCAAACAAGAAAAAGAAATAAAGGCATTTGAATTGGAAAGGCAGAAGTAAAACTGTCACTATTTGCAGATGATGTGATACTATATGGAGAGAACCGTAAAGATTCCACACACACACAAAAAAACTATTAGAACTAATAAATGAATTCAGTAAAGTCACGATATACAAAATTAATATTCAGAAATCCGTTGTATTTTTATACACGAATAATGAACTATCAGAAAAAGAAATTAAGAAAACAATCCAATTTACAATTGCATCAAAAAGAATAAAATATCTATGAATAAATTTAACAAAAGAGATAAAAGACCTATACTTGGAAAACTGTAAGACACTGAAGAAAGAAATTGAAGAAGATATAAATAAATGGAAGCACATACCATGCTCATGGATAGGAAGAATTAGCATCGTTCAAATGTCCATACTACCCAAAGCAATCTACAGATTCGATGCCATCCCTATTAAAATATCAATGACATTTTTCCCAGATCTACAACAAATAATCCTAATATTTTTATGGAACCACAAAAGATCCCAAGCAGCCAAGGCAATCTTGAGAAAGAACAAAGTTGGAAGTATCACGCTGCATGATATCGAACTATACTGCAAGGCTATACTAATCAAAACAGCATGATCTGGCATAAAAAAGACACACAACACACAGATCAATGAAACAGAATAGAGAGGACAGAAATAAACTTATGCCTTTATAGTCAATTAATCTATGACAAAGGAGGCAAGTATATACAATAGGGTAATGACAGTCTTTTCAATAAATGGTGTTGGGAAAACTAGACAGATGGGTACATCAAACTAAAAAGTTTTCGCACATTGAAATCATCAACAAAATGAAAAGACAACTTACTGAATGGGAAAGGTATTTGTCAATGATATATCTGATAAGGGGTTAATATTGAAAATATATAAGGAACTCATACCACTTAACACCAAAAAAACAAAACAAAACAATCCAATTTAAAAATGGGCAGAGGACCTGAATAGACATTTGTCCAAAGAGGACATAGAGATGGCCAACAGATATATGAAAAGATGCTCAACATCACTAATCATCAGGAAAATGCAAACCAAACCTCAACGAGATAGCACCTCACACCTGAAGAATGGCTATCATCCATCAATGATACAGAGAAAGGGAACCCTGGTGCACTGCTGCTGGGATTGTAAATTGGTGCAGCTACTGTGGAAAACACTATGGAGGTTCCTCAACAAATAGAACTACCCTGTGACCCAGCATTTCCACTTCTGGGGATTTATCCAAAGAAATCCAAAACATTAATTCAAAGAGATATATGTATCCATATGTTCACTGCAGCATTATTTACAGTAGCCAAGATATGGAAGCAACCTATGTGTCCATCAACAGATGAATGGATAAAGAGCTGGTACATATACACAACAGAATGTTACTCAGCCAAAAAAAAAAAAAAAAAAATGAAACCTTGCCATTTGCAACCACATGGATGGACCTAGAGGGTATCATGCTAAGTGAGGTAAGTCAGAGAAAGACAAATACCATATAATTTTACTTATATGTGTAATCTAAACAACAAAATAAATAAATACAACAGAAACAAACTCACAGATCAGAGAACAAACTGACGGTTGCCAGATGGGAGGGGGGTTAAGGGGATGGATGGGAAAGGCGAAGGGATTAAGTATAAATTGGCAGTTACAAAATAGTCACAGGTATGTAAAGCATGGCATAGGGAATAAAGTCAATTACATTGTAATAACTATGTATAGTGTCAGATGGGTACTAGACTTCTCAGGGTGATAGCTTCGTAAGTTATATAAATGTCTAAATATCATGTTTCACACTGAAACTAATATAATGTTGTATGTCAATTGTAATTTTAAAAGTTTTTTTTTAATTAAAAATAGAACTAGGAACATCTTTTGTTCCAATGAGGTGACTCTGGATGGGATCCTGGATGAGGTCCGGTCACTGGAAAGACGAAGCCATGATTAGAAGCTTGGGATTGTCGGCCCCACCTCCCATTCTCTTGAGAAGTGAGAAGGGCTGCAAATGGATAATGACCCATCATGCCTAGGTGATGAAGCCTCCACAAAATGCCCAAAATGCAGGGTTCAGAGAGGTTCCGGGTTGGTGAGCACGCAGAGGTAGAGTGGTGCCAGGAGAGGGCCTGGAAAGCTGCGCCCCGTCCCGCATACCTCGCCCTATGCAGCTCTTCCATATGGATGTACATTTATATCCTTTATCACATCCATTTACAATAAACCAGTAAATATAAATGAACCATTTTCCTGAGATACGTGAGCTGCTCCAGCAAATTAATTGAACCCATGGAAAGGGTTATTGGGACGGACCTCCAATCTTTAGCCGGTTGGTCAGAAGCACAGGTGATAACCTAAGCTTGCGACTGGTGTCTTAAGAAAGAGTCGGTTTCTCTTGTAGGACTGAAGCCGTAACCTGTGGGACCTGATGCTGTCTCGGGTAGACAGTGCCAGAATTTATTTGAATTGTAGGACACCCAGATGGTGTCTGAGAATTGCTTGTTGTTGTGAGGGGAAACCTCCACATATGTGGTGACCAGAGTGTCAGAAGTGTTTTACATAAAAGTGAAGGAGACACACAGGAAAGAAAGATGTTCTAGGGAAGAAGGTTTCTCTCTGCATAAGAAAGAAAAAAACTGCTGAGTTTTTCCTTTTCAGAGGATCACAAAATTTCATGCTATATATACTTCTGTACTCTTTATAACTGTTTCGCTGTGTGCATGTTTTTTCTTCATTTCTTAAATGAAAAACACAAAACAAAAAATACCTTCAAATAGGGCAGTAATCTCTTCCTCGTCATTGAGTCAGAAACTACATTTCAAAAGCAGTTGAGTCGAAATATATGTGCACATGGAAAAAATGCTGAAAGTACTGGCTGCATTATTTCATCTATTAAAAATGTCTTCCAGGTTGTAAAGTATCAAAATCAAAGGGATAATGCTCAACTTCTCCAAGGGAAAAAAATGTTCAACTTATCTAAGGAAGAGAAAGGATGAGGAGATGATCTGAGATATAATAGACCTAAATTTAAAAAAATTAATGGGAGCACTTCTCAACAGTAATGGTTATTAAACACGAAAATGAGTTAGTAAAAAAAGTCAAAGACTTGTTTAACAACAACAACAAAAATCACAAATATGCCTATTATGGCTTAAGGAGATAGACAATGTCATTCGCTTTTTAGAGATCATTTTCAGCTGACTCATAATTTTATTCAATCTGAATAAACTCCTTACCAAGGACATCATTTCATGATTTTATATGGACTAAACCACGTATATGCTGGGTATAATAAAGAATTTGGCTAGCCTTTGTCTCTGATCCCTGGGGGGTAACTTTAAATCCTTGGACTTTTCCAAGTGATGGGAGCATCTTTGTTATTCATGGCAGGTCCCTACGACCATACCTGATAGTTTACACTAATGAGGTGACCCGTGGTGAACCCCTAGATAATTTATGCTAAAGAGATGACACAGATGAGGACTGGTCACACAAGAAGGACCAACCACGTGACTAGATGGTGGACCTTAGAGCCATCTGACATCAGCCTGACATCAGGGGGAAAATAGGGGGTCTGGGCATTGAGCCCTACAGGGAATGATTCAATCAGTCGTGCTTACACAAGGAAACCCTAGTAAAAACTCTGGACACCAAAGCTCAGATGAGCATCCCAGTTGGCAATAGTCTGTATATTGTCACACATTGGTATGCCAGAGGGTGACGTACCACTGAGGCTGACAGAGCTTCATGTTTGGACCCTCCCAGACTGTGCCATGTGTGTCTCTCCCTGTGGTTGGTTCTGATTTGTATCCCGTTGCTATAATAAAACTGTAATAATAAGTATAGCATTTTCCGGAGTTCTGAGTCATTTTAGTGACTTATCGAACTTGAGGAGATAGTGGAAACCCCCATATTTGCAGTGAGCTAGTTGGAAGTGAGGATGGCCTATGGACCCCTGACCTTGCAGCTGGTGTCTGAGGTCAGAAAAGTCTGGTGGAGGACTGTGCCCTCAACCTGTGAAGTTTGGACCAACTCTGGGCTACTGGTGTCAGAAGTCATTGTAATGCCCCTCAAATCCTTCTGTAAGAGGTATAAATGGTGGAAAATGAGCCACATGGATAAGCATTATCCATACCGTCAGTATCAAACAAATGAATTTACAAAATCATAAAAATGTAGTGTTACATGATAATTGTACTATGAACTATCAAGAATAGGTTGCTTTCATTGGCTAAAATGAATATTGCCGATTTATATATTATTGATAGCTACAAGGTTTAATTACTCATTAAAGTATGGTGTCACAGCTTTAATTCAACATATAATTTCCAAACTTGACCTTTATCATCAGTTTGTTTTATAATTGCTAGGTGAGATCACCTAAGTAAACTCTCTATTGCCAAGTCATTTTACATTTTTCTTAATATCAAAAATTATATAATTGGCCTTATTTTAGGGCCACAATTATTCAGGCAAGAAGTCAGTAACTGAATATCGATTAGAGGTATAAAATTAGTTAAATTATATATTATTCTTTAATAAGATCCAGTGTGCATCAAAAATAATTATTGCTTCAGCTGGCAATAAAAGAAACATTCCATGAAAATTAAATTCTATACACCCAAGAGAATTGTTTATTTTTGCAATGAGGACCTTCATTCATTCATTTGAAATATGTTTTTTAAGCACCGACGTGCCAGGCACTGTGGTAGGAAAGCAATGAATACACAACGTCAGGCAAGCTGGCATGCCATTGTGGTCCAACAGAGAGCTCAAGTTCAAAACTATTCTTCAAGGGGAGTACTGACGCCATAGGAGCACAAGGCAGGAATGGCCAATACAATCTCATAAAAGTGATAAAAGGGTAAAGTGATCACACAGGAAACCAGAAGCCCTTCAAGTATTTGAAGCAGAGACTAACGTGATCAGTTTTGTTTCGTGGAAGGATATTAACGGCAGTGCCGAGACTTAGTAGAGAAAGTAGACCGTAGAACAAAAGAACACTAGAAAACAAATCTACATGAGACAATGGAGACCTACATAAAATAATGTCTGTGCACTTGGGGAAAAGTAAATTTATTTGAGGTTTAGGCATTAGAATCCGCTGGGCTTGTGTAATTACGTGCAATGGGCTATCAAGGGACGAGAGGAGTCAAGGATGACAGCCAGCTCACTGGAGCACCAAAAGTTTGAAAGGAATAAAGTCAATTTTGCAGATATCGATTCTGAGGTCCTGACATGCAAGTATAGATGTCCAGTAGGAAGTGAGATAATTGGGTCTGGAGATCATAAAAGAAATTCGGAATGGGAGTCACGAATACACTGATGGTTAATAGAGCCCGGTAAGCGGGTGAGGTCACTCAAGGAACATATGAAATGAAAAAGAGGGCCCAAGACAGGGGTACCAATTAAGGAACAGGCAGAGGTCACCGTCTGTACGTTCGACTTTAAATTCTCCATCATTTGTGAATGCAGCAATCAAAGAATAACTCTTAATGCAATTCTCAAAAATCAAAAACCTACTTTTAAAAAGATGTAAAAGAGGTTGAGAAATTTATATCGTGCACCATGCACCAATTACGTGCCAGTCATCTTTTCATATGTATTCAGTTATTGCCACAATAACCTTTTAAGGTAGATGCCATTTTTAAGATGAAGAAACAAAGAGCTTAAATAACTTGTGTCAGGTCGCAAAGGCCCAAGAACCACAGTCCAAAGCAACTTGTAATCGCAGAATTTCAAAGTAATTCTGACTGACCTTAGTGCTCGAGAGAACCTACCACTAAACTTTTAAAATACTATGTCTTGAAATAATCAAATGTTTGATTCATCAAAATTTAGGATTAAAAGATAATCCAACTTCTTTATGGTTCAGATAAAGAAATTGAGGGCCTTAGAGATTAAGGAACTTAACCAAAATATGTATAATTCTTAAGCTCACCAAAGCTGTATATCAGCCAATAACTTGTAAGAGAAACAGAATTGAAAGTGTTATCTATATATCCGATACTAAAAGTACGATGTTCACCTTCAGCTGTTTTTCTAGTAGAGAAAAAGAGCCCACTAACTATTCAGTCTCTTAGCCAATATCTCCTTGTACCCAGTGACATACAAATGCAATGCAGCTAACAATTTAGGAGTGAAAAACAGTCCACATGAGAACGAATGCTTTACCTAATGAACTTATCACATCTGACTTCCTTTATGTGAAAAAGTTTCAACCATCAATAATTCACTTTTTAAAAATTCATACATTTTCTTTTAAAAGAATGTATACCTACCGTGCTTGCTTCGGCAGCACATATACTAAGAATGTATACCTACCAATAAGCCAAAGTGTGGTAAAAAGTTTCCAAATGTTTTCCTATCAAACCATAGTCATAGTAGCAGTATAGCTGCAGTATTAACTTCTTTACAAGTCCAATATAGTTATCAAGAATTAAAATGGTCTTTCACCAAATAACATTGTGTTCATTAAGCATGTCTTTGATTTTTAAATAAAACCAAGTCCACCATTTTTATTCCACAATTACCACACTTTCTTTCTCCCTCTCTCCCCCCTTAACTCACTCACACACACACACACACACACACACACACACACTCTCCATTTAAATTTTTCAATTTTCAGTTATGTTATACATACTTACTGTTATAATTTCCTTAAATCATAACCAAGGCAATAACATTTAAAATCAGTACAAGGCTCTCAGCATATATTTCACATGTAGTCCATACCGTTATATGTAAGATTCTAGAAAGGAAAGTTACCAGGATTCCAAAAATACCTATTTTTTTCTGACAAGACAACACTCTTTCACAACAACCTGCTAAGAATATCTTAAAATCAATTCAGCACATTAATGACGTACCTAAGGAGCCCTTCGCCTGTTGACTGTTGGGTGGTATGTTTTCCTTCGCCATGGAAATTAATATTTTACTGTTTTCAGAAAGCTTCTCTGATGGCTTTCCCTGAAAGAGACATAATATTTACAAAAGCAGGGGAGGGAAAAACATCTATAAAATACACACTTTATCTCAGTACTTTTATTAAACAACTTGACAAAATTACACAGAATGTCATAGAAGAAATTTACATGTAAGGTTTGAGGAATTAACCACAGGTATTTAATACTATAATAATTGTTCTAATATTGAGTTCATTCACTCATCAACAAATATTCACTGAGCTTCTACCAGGCACTATCCCCGGCACTGGAAATACATGAGTGAAAAAAACATACAAGAATCTCTGCCATCATGGAGCTTATAAACTATTGTGGAAACACTAAATATAACATGTAATTTGTGTAATATGTAGAGAGTGATAGAGAAGGGCTATGGAAAATATACAGCAGCTAAGGAGGCCCAAAAACAATGGGGGAGAGACCACAAGGCCTCACTGAGCAGGTGATACTTGAACTTAAAGACTTAAAGATTACTGTTTATGTACTACTTAATATTAGAAATTAGAACACAGCCGTATTTAAAGCAATGTAATAACTCTTTGCAAACACTGTAAGCTGGTTCTAAGTACTGGAGAGTGGTGAAGAGCGTGACTTTGAAGCTGGATGCATGAAGGTTCCAACCCTGACCCACCAGTGTGTGTCTCTGGACAAATTACTTCACCCCTATAAGCCTCACTTTCTTTCTTGATCTGTGAAACAAAAAATTCCATCTACTTGCCAGAGATATTATGATTAAATGAGATAATACATGTAAAGTCCTTGGCACAACTCCTTGCACATGGCAGGTATCGTGGAAGGAAGACAACAGAGTATGGTGGTTAAGAGAACAAGCATTGGAGTTAGGATTTAGGTTGCCAGGGATCAAAGCCTCGTCCTACTAACTCCATCACTTTAGTCGCACTTAGGTAATGCGACTTCGCCATGCCACAGTTTACTCACTTGGAAAACGACAATAATAACAGTACTTATCTCACAGATTCATTTGCAATGTCATAGGAACCCCCTAAGACTATGCCTCATCCATATTTAGCACACAATAAATGTTAGCTATGGAAGTCCCTTTATATTGGGGTGCCCATGTTATTTATCATCTTAACCAGGATATCTTTGTCCAGGACAGATGCTAAACCAGATGAGACACTGGGACAACAGGTAAACCAGGACTGTCTTGGGCAAACCAATATATATGGTTACTGTCATTATAACGGACCATATGGCACAGATTAATCCTCATCCTGTATCTCATTACATAAACTGAGCCATGAAAGTAGGGGTGACTTCTGTCTAGATCAGTGCTATATTCTCAGAGCCTAGCACAGTACTTAGCAGTCTCAATAAATATTTGCCAAGTAGATGAATCACTCTTTCACCAAAACCAGAAAAGTTTAAGAAAGCTTTTCCAGACACTGCTTTGAGAAACATTTTAATAAATTTATATTCTGAAAAACAAGTGTACAAAAGAAACTACTCTAGTAAATTCACTTTTGTAGATTTCAAACAAAAATTTAAATAATGATTCATTAAAAAATTGAACTTTTCCACACAGAATATAAGAACTTGCTTTTATATCTATTCTGTTTCTATTCGGAAAGTCCCTTGTACTAAGGCTCGTCTCCTAATCATTTTATGAACCACATAAAGTACTAACTAAAACTCTAATTAAAGAGGAGAAACTGTGAGATAAAACTCCACAGAAGAAAAACTGCCTGCAGAATCACTGAAATCTTGTCCAGAGTCAGGCTCTCAGAGGCAGAACGCCAGCACAGGCAAACTAAAGCGTGAAACAGGCTTCTCACCTGAAGAGGCTGTTTTGCATTTACACGGGACGAATCTTCAGACACAATTTTAACGAAATTTTGTTGGAAGAAAATGATTAACTTTACCTTCATTTCCATGTATGGTGGATCCCTTTCCAATTCTGCCTTATCTTTGGCCAATTTGGCTTTTTGCTCTTCAATAAATTCATCCAAATTATGAGCCATTTTGCAGATACTAGAAAAAAACAAAAAACCCACCTCAATGAGTACAGCTATATATCTATATAAGAGTATTTTAGACTAATTATTAATATGCAGGCTTCGTCGACATTTATTATTCAATCTCATTGATCAAATTGAGAACTTCAAACAAGATTGAGGGAAATGTCTGCCTGCTTTCTCTCCCAACTCCCTCCAAAAAACCTGTAACATACTTTAAAATATCGAAAAAGAAATAAATAGGAACCAGCCACCAACATCCCTCCAACCCCCACCCACCGCCCCCCCCCAAAAAACAACTTTGAACCTTAAGCCAAAGCACCTTTTTAAAAGTTTTTTAAAACTATTTGAAGGTAATTTTGAACTTACAAAAAAGTTACGATAAGAATAATACAAAGAACAGCTGTATACTTTTTACCTATTCCCCAGTTAAGATTTTGCATCACTTATTCTTTCTTATGGTATTCACGCAAGTTCTCTCTTTATACACACAACTTTCTCTAAAATTATTCAGAAGGGTAAATTACATATATCATGGCCCTTTACCCCTAAACGTTTCAGTGTGAATTAAGAACTAGATTATTATTCTCTTATATAACTTCAATACAATTATCAACTTCAGTAACACTGATTTTTTAATCTACTCTCCATGTTCCAGTGTTGTCACCTGACCTAATACTGTCCTTTATAACATATTTTTCTCTCTCCAGTTCAGGATCCATTCTAGGTTAGGTACTGCATTTTATTATGTGTCTTTAGCCTTTTTTCCCCCATGTTTCTTTGATCAGATTTTTATTAAAAATTAGCTGTGCAAAGTGACTGGACTTTTACAGAAAAACAAATTTAAGTTTATGCCTCAGGCTTTTCTTCTGTGGTGGGTTTCTTTTCTGCAGGCTTCTCAGCTGCTGGTTTCTTGGGAGCTGCAGCCTTTTTCCCACCAAAGGCTCATTCTGCTTCAGAACATCACCAGCCTTCTTTCCTTTCTTCCCAGCTGCTGGCCTCTTGCCTGGAACCCCCTTCTCATCGGCTTTGGCTTCTCACGCTGCTGCTGCTGCTGCTGCTGCTGCTTTATCCACCCAGAGCTGCCTGGTGAAGACTGGCGTCCCGGCACATGGTCTTTCCATGTGGGTTTAGATTCAACGTGATTCTCAGGTTTTTCAGTGGATTCTTCTTCAAGAATCTGCAACGAATCTTCCTGCGTGGTGCTCGGGGGGCTCTTTGGAGCTCCGGGCTTTTCAAGATTCTGCTCAGGTCTGTAGTGAGCATGTTGTGTGTGGGAAGGTTGCAGCTACTCTGCAGGGAGGCAGCTTTACGCCGAGTGCCATACAGACCTTCTAACTTGCAGAAAGCACTTTTGGTCTGAAGGCAGACACGGCCCACGTGCCCACCAGGAGAAAGGTTCAGAATGTTCAGTTTGTTTAGATTAAGCAGAGTAGTTCCAGGGATGTTTACGAAGGCTTTGATGATGCCGTTGTCCTCCTTATAGATGACGCAAGGTCCCCTGCACTGGATATGATGACAGTTTCTCATTCTGCCCTTGCCGCTCTCATTCGCTGAGAGGCATAGACTTTTTTGATATCATTCCAGGCCTTAAGCTTCTTAAGAAGCAAATCAGCCTCCTTGGTCTTCTTCAGCTTCAACTGTATCTTCAACCACCAAAGAAGTTCAGGAACTTGCTCAATATGATGGACAGACACGACCAGCGCTGGTAAGGCCGAGGCCACCAGGGCAGAGCAGGTGTCATATCGCTTCTGTGTTGTGTTCACTCTGAGGAGTCCATGGCACCAGGTTTCGGTTGCTGCAAACATGTGGCCCCCACAACACATTTTGCCAAAAGCACCCTGGCCTGAACTCTGGGAATTCGAGCCACAGCTCTGCCAGGACCCACGGCTCAGCCCTGACTTGATGACCTGCTAACCCACTGACAGCACAGGGCCGTCTGTTGTTCTTGTGCAAGTTGGTGTGAACAGGGTTCACAGTATCTGTCGAATGGGAGCCTTGAACAGAGCAGGCAAAGCAACATTTCTGCCAGATGACTCCCCCTTTTTGGAGAATACCGATGTCAGTGAACGAATATACGCCATGGTGGGGACAGGAGACGGCCACGCTCCTCTCAACCTGGTGGCTCCCACAGGAAAAGGTTCTTTAGCCTTCTTTCATTTGGAACATTTCCACAGCCTTCCACTTGTACGACACCATTGTTTTTTAATACAGCCCACTCACCGCCACCCTCCACCTTTTTTCATAGAATAGTCTTCATTTAAGGTTTGCCTGAAGTTTCTCCATGATTAAATTCAGGTTACGCATTCCCAGGAGAAATACTTAGATGGGATGTGTCCTTCTCAGTGTCAACAATCAGAGACACACGATGTCCACGTGCCCTTTATTAGTGATGATAGTTCTGATCACCTGGTCAAGATGTTGTCTCATTTCTGCACTATTGTTCCCTTGCAACTAGTAAGCGGTCTGTGAGGAGATATTTTCAGACCATGCAAATATCCTGCTCCTGATCACAATGTCTGAGATTTAGCATCAATAGGTGATTCTTAATTAATCCACTCTTTGATTCTAGATGGCTGCAAAATGCTAATTTTCCAAGTCCACCACTTCCTGCATATTTATTTACCAGTGAGCACTTAACCATTTTATTCTAAGACCCCTTCCTTCATCCGTATTTACTGGCTTATCAGTCTGAATTCACAAATTCCTGTTTTCAGTAAGCCCTGGAATTGTTTTTAAACCTATGAGCTGTTGTTTTTATTGAGGAATAACTTACATACCATAAAATTCACCCATTTCGTGAACAGTTTCCATTACCCCAAAAATTCTCATGCCCTGTTGTAGTCAGTCCTCACTCCCAACACCCCCGACTCAGGCAACCATCAATCTGTTTTCTGTCTCCATAGTTTTACCTAATCTGGTAATTTTATTAAATAAGTCAAACAGTATGTAGTCTTTTGTGTCTGGCTTCTTTCACTTAACGTAATGTTTCTGAGATTCATCCGTGTAGTTGCATCTATCAATAAGTAGTTTTTTTATTGCTAAGTAGTATTCCAATGTATGGAAATACCACATTTTGTTTATCTATTCACCCATTTCTGGACGTTTGGGTGGTTATCATTTTTGCCTATTTATATGAATAATTCTGCTATGAACATTCGTATACCGGTTTTTGTGTGGACATATGTTTTCAATTCTTTTTTATATATACCTAGGAGTGGAACTGCTGAGTCTTCTGTAACTACGTTTAACATTCTGAGGAACTGTTAAGCTATTTCAAGTGTAAAGTGGCTGTACCATTTACATTCCAACCAGCAGTGTTGCAAAAATTAACTCAAAACAGATCATAGACTTAGATGTAAGAGAGAAAATTATACAACTTCTAATAGGAAACATAGAAAAAATATTTGTGATCCTGGCCTAGGCAAAAATTTCTTACATAAGACACAAAAAGCACAAACCATTGATTAAAAACTGATGAAAAATGGATAAACCCTCAAGTGAGGGTTGCAATTTCTACACATCCTCACCAATGCTTGGTTATTTGGTCTTCTGATCTGAGTCATTATGTTGGGTGTGTAGTAGTGTCTCACTGTGGCTTTCCCTTGCATTTCTCTCGTGACTATGATGTGGAGCATCTTTTCATGTGCTTGCCGTCTGTAGAGGGGGCCAAAAAAATGTATACACACTCTAAGAAAGGAAAACTATATTAAAATTGTAATACTCAATTCATACTGATACCAAAAGATGACTACAAGTCCCATTTGACTTCTGCAATTACAAGAGGTACTCAAGGTAGTTACCATCAGCGTCCAGACACTTCTGATGATGGCTAACCACTGCTTCACCAACACTGACCAAAGAGTCCATTTGTATACATTTTTTTTGGCACCCCCAGTATGTAACTGTTGGCAAAATGTATTCAAATCATCTTCCCATTTATTATTGAGCTGTAAGACTTTTTTACATATACATACTAGATACAAGTCCTTTATCAAGCATGATTTGTAGATATTTTCTCCCAGGCTATAGTTTGTTTTTTTACGTTTTCCTGATAATGCCTTCTTTTTTAAGACTTTATTTTTTAGAGCAGTTTTAAGTTCACAGCAAAACTGAAGGGAAGGTACAGATTAACCATATACTCCCTGCTCAGACTCCCCCGCCATCAACCTTCCCCTCAGAGTGGTACATTTGCTACAATCAACGAACCCAAATAGACAGATCATTATCACCCAAAAGTCCACAGTTTACATAAGATGATATTCTGTGGGTTTAGACATATGTATAATGACATGTATCCATTGTAGAATCACACAAAGTAGTTTCACTTCCCTAAAAGTCCCCTATGCTCCACTTATTTATCCTCACCTCCCCTCTAACCCCTAGCAACCACTGCTCTTCTCACTGTCTCCATAGTTTTTTGCCTTTTCCAAAATGTCATATAGTTGTTATCATACAGTGTTGGCTTCTTTGCATTACTAAGGCTTTTCATTGTCTTTTCATAGCTTGATAACTCATTTCTTTTCGGTGCTGAATAATATTCCATTGTCTGGATGGACCACAGTTTATTTATCCATTCCTTCACCTACTGAAGGACATCTTGGTTGTTTCCAGGTTTTGGTAATTATAAATAAAGCTGCTATAAACATCTGCATGACGATGTGTTCTTAAGAGCAAAAGTTTTTCATTTTTATGAAGTCCAATTTATCCATTTTTCATCAATTTTTAATCATTCATGCTTTTTGTGTCATATGGAAGAAATTCTTGCCTAGCCCAAGATCACAAATATTTTCTTCTATGTTTTCTTTTAGAAGTTTTATAGTTCTCTCTCTTATGTCTAAGTCTAAGATGCATTTCAAGTTAAATTTTGCAAATGGCATAAGGTAAGGGTCATCAAGGTTCAGTGTGGATAGTTATTCCAGCACCATTTTTTGGAAAAGACTATCCTTTCCTCAGAGAACTTTTTTAAAAATACATTTTTCAAAAATCCATGAAACTTAGTGACGAATTGGATATGTGGCAAGAAAGGAGCCACTGGTGACCAAAATTTCACATCCTAGTAAAATTGGGAATCCTGAGCAGAAATGTTAGAAGAAGCTGGTAGGTTTGGAAAGGTTTGGTTTAGATATGCTAACTTGGAGCTAGTAAGACAAGCTAACGGAAATTTCCAGCAGATGGAAAGTTCAAGACTCAAATTCCAGGAAGTGGACCACATTAGAAATGTTTATTTACGAGTTAACTATTTGAAAGATAATAGTTGAATCTGGTATATAATATGAACTTCATTCTATTTACTTCCATAAAGAGCACTGATTTTAAACTATGGCTTTAGCAAAATATATTCCAAACCAACAAAAGTTAGTAACAAGTCTCTTTCACTCTGAACTGTCTAACGCCTCCACATAATTCTGTTAACAATTATTAATTTAACATGTTCATTTGGTTGTTTAACCAGACTTTGAAAGACGTCTCCTCTTGAATTTATGGATACTTCAATTTCCCTTTACTACAATAATTTAGCATCAATTAGAAATTCTAGAACTGATTTTACACAACAGTAACCATAATAAAACACACTTTTAAACAATGGTAGTGAGTTAATACATGCCAAAGCTAAACCATGAGATTTATCGGATATAAGTTTATGTTTAATCATTTCTAATTTTGTTCTACTACCTAATCTGATTAGAATATATTCTATTAAACTGAAGAGTCAAAGATACTACCAAGCTTTCTCCTGGCAATGCCCTCCAGACAAAGACCACCAGGAACACTACCATAGTTCAATTAGATGGGTTTATTACTCACAGCATCAAGAGATGCAGCCTTGATGCCCACCAGGGGAACTCTGGAGGATTTTAGTAACAGGGTGTTAGAAAAAACTTACAGGATTTGTGTTTGTGTCAGGTGATTTGGAGGCGGTGGAGCTTTGCTCAGGGCTGAATGCTACCAAGAAGTGAGGGTACTTCTGTGATTGGACAGTTTAGTAAAATCTGATCTACAGGGTGAGGCTAAAGCTGTAACTGGTGGAGGCAGCAGTCACTCATATTAAAGGGGATGTTTGGCATTTTGTGGCTTGGACAACATTCATGTTTTGTCTGTTTGGACACGACATGGAGTAGTGTTGTTTTTCTCTTGATCCATCATGGACACAAAGCAGGCCCATCTGATGTTGATATTCTGTGCTACTGTTTATCTTCCACAGAACACCAGGCTTAAGCAGTTGTCTCAGGCCAGCACCTAGCAACACCAAAGGCTTGGCAGCTTCTAGCTGCCATGGCCACTTTTCTCTTTCTTCCTCTTAAAAGCATTGGACAACTTACGTAAAACAATTTCAACCACAAAATTATTCAAGAATTACTTAGTAAATCAGAGACTGAGTTAATGTGCACAGCCTAAGTACAAAATAGAGTAAGCAGATTTATAATTCAAAAATTAAGGTCCAAAAAACGCCAGCTGAAAGAAACCTAAATGGGATTTTTCATTTTCCTTTACAACGTAAAATTACTCACCACTTTTTTCAAGGTATTACCAGGGTTTGTTTGTTTTTCCCAGTAGCTGTGTACATAGAACATAGATGATAAAGAGTTTTCAGGAAAAGTTTAACTGAAAGACCTGGATTTAAAATCCAATTCCATCACTAATTAACTGTATGTGATTAACCTCAAATATGTTCCTTAACCTCTCTATGCCTCCGTTTCTTCATCTGTCAAATAGAAATATCTACTCCAGAGTTGTCATCAAGAAAAAACGAAATGATGTATATAAAATGTATGGACCACCTGACACTTAGAAATCAATAAATCACAGGTGTTTTATTAATTCTTGTTATATTTTCTTAGTTTTTGTATACATCAGCACTCACCTCTGAAAAAGCCTCCGAAGTACACTGGGATTTAAATCACCAATAGATACTTGCTTGTCATAATCCAAACCAACACTGCTAAATCTTAAACTTAGGCCCTTCATGCTTATCATACAGATAGAAATATAAGCAGACCAGAACATACTCATGCTGCTCAGCCTAAGCAAATCTAAAAAGCAGAGAGACCCCAGAAATAACTGAGTATGCCTGATTCCTTCTCCCAATTTCATCAATCACAAAGAAAGGAGAAAATGTTGCTGCCATCCTTTCCCCCTTTCGAGTGAAGTGCACATGCCCCTTCCACTATGGAAGCAACAGCAATGGAAAATAACTGCCCTCCTAAATCAGGGCTTTGTTCTAGATGCTAGGGAGGTAAAAAGTATAAGATAATCCTTGCCCTTGAATTTGAACACAATAATACCCCTGCCACAGTGGCTCACAGCTTTGCCGGACTGGAGCTCAGGGATTCAGTGTGAGGTGCCTATAAAGATCCAGTGGAGGTATCAAGAAAACAATTTTAAATATGTCTGGAATTCAGAATAGAGCCCAGGCTAGAAAAAAACATTTAGCAGTTTTTAAAATGATTAAAACTATGAGAAGAGGTTGCCTGGCAAAAGAGAGCCTACTATGGGAAAGCAGGACTGATGACAGAATAGCAGAGTGATAAAATATGGGGGTGCAGTGCGGGAGGAGCCTGGGAAAGAGCCTCAGAAGAAAGAGGGCGGGGTGAGGTGAACCAGGGCAAGCTTTCTCATTTCCCACCCATCCAGAGATCTTTCTACCAAATACAAGGTGCTCAGTCTTTTTCACCTGGCTGATGACAACCACATGAGGGACTTATTTCCATGGGCACACCCAAATTTTGAAAACTACTCCTAAAAGTTGCTAACAAGTAAAAACGCCATGTTGCTGGAGGGCAAGAGGGAGGTGGGAGTTAGTAAACAGAGTGTGAATCCGGGCATACCTCGTTTTGTTACACTTTGCTTTACTGCACTTCACAGATGCTGCATTTTTAACAAATTGAAGGCAAGACCCTCCACCAGCAAAAAGATTACAACTGGCTTGATTGGAATAGTCTGGAACAAAACTCACACTATCTGAGGTATGCCTGTATAAAAAAGAACGATTCGTCTGTCAGCACCTGTTAGTACACATCACAAACAGTGACCACAGAGTAGCATACTTTAGATAGCCTTTGGGTAACACAAAATTACCACAATACTTGCTCAAACACCTTTGTGTCCCACTCAGGAAAGCAATCAGAACGTAAGTCAGAATGATGTTAAAAAGGTAATCTGAAATCTGCTCAGTTTGTAACAGTTAAATCGCATTTGTCTGAAAAGTTCACTTGAGAAAAACTGTACTGAAAGCATCCTGTTTCAAATCACCCTATCTAAAACCACCTGCTACCTTCCAGAAGGTCATCTGTACTGCAGGAGACCCCAAACTGCATCTCCGGTAAGCATTTCAGCAGATATTTAACCACCAGAAAAACCAGTGTCCTCCTAGAGAGAAGAATGACATGCAAGAAAAAAAACCAGCATCTTACTGGTTGCCAAGGGATTCCTTTTTGTTTGTCAGCACGATAAACTATTCTCTCACTTAAAATAGAACCTCTCTGAGGATAACTGTCTTTTTACAAACTCATGTTGGTTGCTGGTAGGCTCTTGGATTTTCCGAAGTGTCTGTAAACTGGGTGGTGGTTTGCTTTAGAATTTAGTCTTCCCAGAAATCCAAGCTAAATATCTTAACCCTATAATCTTGAGAGCCACTCTCTCCCGAAAGATGAGACCCGTGGCTAACACTGAAAACTGAATTCAAATCCCAGGTAACAATCCTAAAATCAAGGCAGTTACAAGAGGTTCTAGCTCGAGAAGCCAGGTGGAACCAGGAAAACAGCAGAGTTCATAGGGTTGGGTGATTAAACCAATTTCACCTGCAAAGCAAAGCGCTGGGATCCGCGCCTGGCGCACAAGCCAGTAAACGTTAACCCTTAACCAGCACCAAGGAAGAGGAAAGATGCTCGGAAGGCTTACGGTAACAGCGGAGACCGGCTGATGGGCAGCGAAGGCACCGCTAGTCTGCGCGCTGTAGGTGGCGGCCTCGCTAGAAAGCGTCAACGCGTTGTCAGGCAACCAACCAGGTCTCTACGGCACCCAAGGCGGCTGCAGCTGTGGCCCCGGGAGTCAAGATCGCGTAACCAGGGCACCGCCCCAGGGCCTGCCCGGCAGCCGCGAGACCCCCATCCGCAGGTAAACCCCGCCCCCGGGGACCAGGCACTGCCCCAAGCCGGGCTGCTGCGAGACCCCCACCCGGACCCTGGACAGCGTCCCCGGCCCGGCAGCCACCATACCCCAACCCCAACCCCATAACTCGGACACTGCCCCTAGTCCGGCGGCCACGAGACCTCCCCCCGCAGGGAATCCCTGTAACCCAGACACCGCCGTCAGCCCGGCCGCCGCGAGACCGCCGCCCGTAGGCATGGTCGTACCCTATCCCCGCCCCGGGACAGCCCCTCCCGCCACAGCCCGCCAGGCCGGCTCCCCACCCGCGGCCAGCGAACGCTTACTCGGGAGACTGGGCTCGCGTCCTGGGAGACGCACAGCGCTCTAGCGAGGACCTACAGGATCCCAAGTGGCGGCGGTGGCCGCCTGGCGCGGGCTCCGCCTCTTAAGCCGACCCTCCGCCCGCCCTTAGCCAACGGCCGTGCGCGGCCCCGCCCCTACCGGGCCTCGGGGGAAGGCCGCGCGGCCGGAGGCGCCCCCTGCCGCCCCGGAGGTCGTACAGTCGCCGGCCGCTCGCAGGGCTCTCCCACCTCCAGGTTGGGCACTGCGCCGCCGCCGCCGGGTTCACCTGCCCCGCCTGAGGGCTATTAACTGATAGCAGCCGTTTCCCAGGCTAAATTGTTTCCAGCCCCTCCAAACCCCCCGAGTCCCAGCCGGCCTGGGAACTGTCAGAGTCTGGAAAGAAAAAAAGGGAGGGGTGGGAGTAAGAGAAAAACTGTGGACCTCTCCAGGGTCTTACTCCTCTGGTCAACGTTTTGTCCTGGGCCTTTACTACCAATTTCAACATATTCAGTTCACCCCAATACTAGATGGCCCTGTGCTACCACTAGAAAAGAAATCTCCGTGGAAAGTAGAACTACTAGGAGTCCTTTATCTTAAATTCCTTCGTAAGAGAGTTTTAAAGATAAATTTTCTTCAACTCGAAATCAATTTATCAAAACCGCTTGCAGGGATGTGGATTCTAAAATTCTAATGTTTTTATTTTAACTGTATGCTACACACCGTATTGGGAGTGGGGTGTCCTGCACTCTGAAACTTACAGTGAAAAGAAAAACTTTGAAGTAAACAATATATTACAATGTAATGTAAGTTATAGAAGCACCCACAGACTCTTAGAGATACCGTGGAAGGAATTACCCCAGAGATGAGGAAGAAACATTAAATGGCAGAGATCTTTGAGCTGTGTTTTTAAAGATTAATAGGAGCTCCCGGGCAGAAAAGTTGGGGCGGGGGGAGCATTTGGGGCAATGCTGACCGTATATGCAAAATTCTAAGGGTGACTGAAAAAAGATGAAGCTGGAGAATGATGCTCTCTATTCTATTCTCCCATCTCCCTTTCCCCGACGCCAATAAAAAAAGTATTGAACATCTACGCTCGGTGTCAGGGATAAAACAAGAATCACAGACCTGGTCTCTGTGCTTTAGAAGTTAGAATCCAGTGCGCTGTGGGGGAGAAGAGGGGAAAGAAGAAAACGTAACACAAGCAAATAATTAAACAGCCTATTAACTGTTGTAAGAAAACAACTAGTATGTTGAGATTAATTCGGCCTCGGGGACAGAGGTGGTTTCACGGAGCAATGCTGAAGATTAAAATGTAAACTATAAGAGCTGAGTACTAGACATTTTCATAACACTAATAAGTCATGTTGACGTAAAGTTTTACAAACACGCCAAAGGGCATGATTATAAGAGTCCACGACTTTCGATAGCCTCCTCGGACGCTAGAGAACGCCCCTCTCGTGCCAAACCACCACCAGCCCTTAGGATTTTGCGCAAATGCAGTGATTCGTCTGCAAGTACATTAAGATGCCATGTTTCTTTCTCACCAGCACCCAGAATTACATATATCGAAGTTTTTTTCCGCGGACATCCTTATTTTTCAGTCTTTCAACAAACTATTTCATTTAAGGTACCTACAGCTACCAAAAAAACCAGCTTTTCCCCCAAACCCAGCTGAAGGAGCTACACATTTTTAATATGGCGAAGGTTGAGCCTGCGCAGTACGAACAAAGAAGGCCAACTGCAGTTTCTGGCATAACGATAACATGCCCTTCTTCCGGTGCGGGAGGCTATACCATTCTCATATCCAAGTACTGAGTTTGTCCTAATCCACACATATAATTTTCCAAGCTCATATGCTCTCATTTAAGCCACAAGAAGATTCCTCTGTCTCGAACTGTTATGTAACTGCTATTTATAACGTCTTTTCTCGAAGGGCCCCCTCCGTCCCCGAATGGTCTGTACCCACTTCACTTCCGGTTCTAGGTGTCATGGCTGCCTCGACAGGGTAGTACGGGTTTGCATCTTTGGTGGGGAGGGTCCGAGGCCCACACCCAGAAACCTAGCAAGGGAAAGTTGCGTCTTGATTGTGGAGGCGACGACTTCTCCGGTTCCTCGGCGATGGCGGCGTCCGGGAGTGGTATGGCCCAGAAAACCTGGGAATTGGCCAACAACATGCAGGAAGCCCAGAGTATCGATGAAATCTATAAATACGACAAGAAACAGCAGCAAGAAATCCTGGCGGCGAAGCCCTGGACTAAGGAGTGAGGAGGTCCCTGGCGAGCGCAGGGGAGGGACGGGGTGGCGGGAGTGTAAGAGACCCAGGGGAGTGGGAGCTGAAGGGGATGGAGAGCTTGTTTTTTCATGCACAGGGAGGAGAAAGAATATGCGCCTCAGAAATTTTGGTCTACTTTCTGTACCCTCAAGTAGAGCCTAAGCCCCTCCACTGGGGTTTATTTCGTCTCCCCTTTCTGTGTCTTTAACACGTTTGCCTCAGAAGGATGGAAGAGGAAAAGGCAAGCGGTGATTTGTGTTGTCACTTTTCAACATCCGTATTGTAATATATGCCACACACTCTGCCTTGAACCCTCCCTATCTCGATATACACCTTGTTGGCACCTTCAGCAGATCCCAGACTGGAGGCTGCAGCTGTCTTCAGAAATTGAGCCAGCCCAAGAAATCTCTTAACTTTGAGCCACCTTTTAGAGATCTGTAATCGTTTTCTGACTGCTGGTAATTATTTCAGAAACGCACGAGGGTCTACCCAGTCTCCCAAAATGTTACTTCGCCTGTTTACATGAACTAGAAATTGCATCAATAGAGCTTAAGGCTTTTTGCCCCTTAGCAAAATCCCTGTGTCCATGGCAGTGATGACAACTTGAGTATCCTTCACCCACAGCATTTATCCTTTCCTGAGAGCAGATTTTGTTAGGGAGAGAGTAAGAAGAGCACAATCGAATAGAGAGATAGAGAGTGGTGGTCAGCAACAAAAACCATACTTCATCTGTCTCACAGTTTTTCAGAAGGCAAGCTTTAACTGTCAGTATTCAGATCCAGCCATGTTTATTGAGTGCTTAATATGCGTGAGTACTGACCTAGGAATTTCCATTCCATTTGTCGTTTAATCCTCATGACAACCCAGTTCTGTATTTTCATTCCATTTTTGCAAATAATGTTAGCAAATACGATTAAGTAACTTATTTCATGATCGCACTGAGGCAATAAACTGAGCAACAGACGTAAGATCAAATCTCACTACTGTCACTAATTAGTTGATTGGCCCTTGGAAATTTACTTATCCATGTTCATTTTTTTAATCTGTAAAATGGAAATAAGGCCCATTGGTGATGTCATAAAAATATGTTAAAGGCTCTAGAATGAATGTAGTTAGGGGCATAATAACCGGGTTTTTTGTTTGTTTGTTTTTTGTTTTGTTTTGTTTTTTCTTTTCCCCAGTAAATGGAGGAGCCAAGATTTTTGTTCATGTCTTGACACCAAAACCAGGGCTCCATGTTTTTCAGTTGCGATTGACACCTGTGGTCAAACATCTTAAAAAGGCTTCTCAGAGACACTGACTGACCATTCTGTACAGACTGGTTAGTATGGCTGGTTGTCTGCTTACTCCTGTAGCAGGCTATGCATTTTAGGTTGATGTAGCCTCTTAAATAGTTGGAGATTATCAGCTGTGGTCACTATCTGATTGTGGCTCTAATTATATTCACCCTAGCTGTCTTGGGCTGCATTATTGAGATGGAAAGTGTAATTTTATTCAAGAGTAGTTTAGTTCCATCCACAGGTGACAAACTCTGAAATAGTGATCATAGTAGAACTAAAGCAATTAGGGCTACATTTTTAATTTTGAGGCTGACACTACAAAAAGAAGCCTCACCCTCAACACACTGTTCTTTGAGAGTACTATAAAAGATTAATGCTGATAACACCTAACACTTAAAAACTTTAGTATGTGTCAGGCACTAAGTTAAGCACTTTACATACATTATTTCATTTAGTTTATTTTCTCCTAACAAAACCTCTATGAAATATCCCTATTTGCAGAAGAGGAAACCGAAGCAGTTGTCTCAAGGCCACAGCTAGGACTAGGCAATGCAAGGATTCAAACCTAGGCAGATGGATGTCAGAACCCACATTCTTCACCACTAGGCCAGAAGGTTAGTTAGGCCTGAGAATAGCTGGGCACAGCCATCCAACCAGTCAGAATCAGAGATCTGGTGATTCCAAAATTAATGGAGAACAAGTCTGTTGAACTGGTCATGTAAATACCTCCATTTCACTTGAATAGTATGTTAAAAAATGATTTCATACTTTTCCCTTCCCCCAAAGGGAACTATCTGGCAGCACTATGACATGTTCATCAGTTCTATCCCCCTATAAGAACTCTGTCCTTTTCTACTATCTTTTTTTCTTTCCCACATTTCACACTCTCTCCTCCTTCCATCACTGTAAATTCCTTCAATGCATATTCATGATCTTCACACAAACTCCTTTGAAATTGTACTTTATATAAGAAAGTTCATTACACTGTGCTTTTGTTTTGTAGCCACCATTACTTTAAGTACTGCAAAATCTCCGCGTTGGCTTTACTGAAAATGGTGATGCATGCCAGATCAGGAGGCAACCTGGAAGTGATGGGCTTGATGCTGGGAAAGGTGGACGGTGAAACCATGATCATTATGGACAGTTTTGCTTTGCCTGTAGAGGGCACTGAAACCCGAGTAAATGCTCAGGCTGCTGCCTATGAGTATATGGCAGCATATATAGAAAATGCCAAGCAGGTAAAAATGGTGTTCGATCATGTTTAGTCTGTGCAAGTTAAAGAGTCTCATGGTGACTTTCAAGTTTCTAAACTTGAAACTATCCTCTTTGTGTGAAACTTTATATTTTAAGTTATTGGCAACAATTTCTATATAAAAAATATGATTTTAGCATGGATTTTTTTAAAAAATTAAATACTCAAGAGAGTGTATCTTAAAAGTTCTTATCACAAGAAAAAGAAAATTTGTAACTGTGTGTGGTGATGGATGTTAATTAACACCCACTGTGATCATTTTGCAACATATATCAAATCATTACGTTGTACACTTGAACTATTATAATGTTACATGTCAATTATATCTCAAAATTTTTTTTTAAATTCTAATCAGATGTGTGTTTAAAACTGAAAATTTGGAAATAACCTAAATTTTTCTGAGTATAAAACTGATTAAATAAATTATGGCATAGCCATACAATGAACTGCTAGCCAGCCTTTAAAAAAATAAAAACAGAAAAGCAGCTCTCTGTACATTTACTAATGTGGAACAAACCCCAGAATATTTTGTTCATTGAAAAAAGTGAAGTGTGGAACACTGTATGTACAATGCCATTGTGTGTGTGTTTATCAATCTCCATATGCAAAGAATATCTCTGGAAGATAGGTGTGTAAGCATCTGGGTATAGTGGTGACATCTGGGCTGAGAAACTGAATGGTTGAGGGGAAAGAAGTGGGAAGGGGACTGAAGAACTTTACAGGACTTGTGTCTTGTTAATTTTGTGCTCTGGGCATGAATTATCTACTCAAAACAATTTTTACCTTGAAAGCAGCGTACACTGTGAACTATTCTGCATACTATTTTACCCTAATACTATGTAAACAGACAAACAATAAGTGTCTCTAAGATTGAACAGGAACCTCAAGCTCCCATACCCTCTTCATTTGTCAGGTTGGCCGCCTTGAAAATGCAATTGGCTGGTACCATAGCCACCCTGGCTATGGCTGCTGGCTCTCTGGGATTGATGTTAGTACTCAGATGCTCAATCAGCAGTTCCAGGAACCATTCGTAGCCGTGGTGGTAAGTATTTTTACAACCAGTTTTAATTAAGTTCTTCCTAAAGATTTACCAGAGCAAGTATACAGAGAAATACAAACTGTGTGGTAAGAGCAAGGCTCTGGTGTCATATACCTAGGTTTGAATCTGAATTCCACCACTTAGCAGCTGGGACTTTGAACAAGGTACTTAACCTCTCTGTGTCTCTTCCCCTACTCTGTGAGGTGAGGGTGATCACAGCACCTGTGTCTCAGTCCCTGGCACACAGTAGGCATTCAGTCAGTGTTAACTGAGTAAATCAGGAATTGCTGGAGCACCTCTTGCTATGTTCAGTGTACTAGACACAATCCACGTTACTGTGAGGAAGGTAGAAATTTTTCTTCTATTAAAAGGACAAAAACTTGAAAAAGAGACCAGTAAATCTTCAAATATTCTTAAATCGTATAATAACAAGATCTAACCTCTAAATTAATCAGGAGACATTTCTGTACTTACCTACTTTATTGAACTTTTATGGCTTTTTAGTTTGGTTATTTTTTTTCCTATAATTTGGTTCTTTTAATTAGTGTGTGTTTGGGTTTGTGTGTGTGGTGTGTTATATGTACATGTGTATTTCTAGGTTTACAATGTCTAAACAAATGGAAGTATATAACGATTTTAGAATCAGATACTAAATATGTCTTTCTTGTAGATTGACCCAACAAGAACAATATCTGCAGGGAAAGTGAATCTTGGAGCCTTCAGGACATACCCAAAGGTAATAATTGTTAAAATTATAAATCTGTGTAATTCTTTTAATTCCAAATATTTGACTTATTTTTAAAGATATGGTTAGTATCTTGTTTTGTCCTAAAACAATTTAATACTTTTCACAAATTAGCAGTCAAATTGTCCTTAGCAAAAGACAATACATTTGTTCTACATGTTGTTAATTTTACTAGAAAAGCAGTCTTTGTTATTCAGTTTCTATATGCCCTTGGTGATATCTAAAATAGATATTAGCACAAGTGTACGTCACCTAAGGACAAGAAAAATGAATCTATAAGCCAAATCCAGTCTTTAGCCACCAAGTGGGGCTGAGGGAGGATATAAGCAAAATAACTTCTTATTTACTTATTGAACATTGAATACTTATGTTGAATATTTAGCTCCCCATAATTAATGTTTCTGTAAATAGAAAGCTACATATAAAACATACGTTTTTACTCTTTTTTTTTTTTTTAAACCTTCTATTTTCTTCATTTTTATTTAGGGCTACAAACCTCCTGATGAAGGACCTTCTGAGTACCAGACTATCCCACTTAATAAAATAGAAGACTTTGGTGTACACTGCAAACAGTAAGTAATTTCAAAATGTATCTGATGCCGAAATCATCATAAAAAGATCATTCAGTCCAAGCCCCTTACAGATGAGAAAAAAGGTTCAGACAAAATATATTTCATAATATTTTAAAATAATAGTAAGAATATATAAATTTTGAATAATGTTTGGATTTTTATTAATAATTGTTTAAATCTAATATGTTATTTGCGTTTCACACAACCATAAGCATTTTATCAATGTACAAGATACTTGGCCTGTTAATGAAATGAACAGTTGAAAGAAGTTGCATTCAGGGCCAGCCTGACACGAGCACGTCTGCCACCTTCAAAGTACCCAAATTCCACTGAGCAAAAATTCTTCTTAAATGTTTTCACTTCACAAGTTAAAGAAACCCTATTAAAAACCACTGAATCTGTGTACTTCTTTAGTGACTCTGATGGTATGTGAATTACATCTCAAGTTTTAAATATGTTAAATCAATGAGGAGTGTTTTTCTACCGTCTGAAATATATCTTACAACCTGTCTTCTCACCTGGCCCTAAACCCCTGCATCTGGAGCCCGAACCTAAGCACTAGCCTTCTATCTAGCCTCCCAGCTTCTGCCCTTCACCCCTTACCACTCACCAGCTATGTGGCTTTGAGCAGGGTCTTTACTCTCTAAATCTGTTTCTCTGTACAATGGGATAATAACTCCTTCCTTGTGTGGTTGGAGGGAAGATTAAATGAGAGTGTATGTAGAGCACCCAGGACAGAAGAGGAGCTCACATTTCACTGGCTGTGTCTTTTCCGTCTTCAGATACGCACCAGTATCTTGATCTTGAAAAGGCCTTCACTTAATCCAAGGTCTTTACGTTCTTCCTCTTTTTCATTCATTCACTCCTGCATTCGGTCAGCAAGCAGGTGGTGGTGTGCGCCTGTGTCCGTCCTGCACCACTGCCCTGAGCCGCAGCCCGTCTTTTTCACACCTGCCCCGCTGCACTGGCACCCTTTGTGGCGTCCTTGCCTCCAGGCGCTCCGCTAACACGTCCTGCCATGGCCAGCTTCCTGAGGCACCTCTGCGGCCTTATCACTGTGCTGTCAAATACCTCCCATGAGTCCCAAGTACCCAGAAGATAAAAGTTTACATTTCTCAGCTTTTTATGTAATGTTCTCTACCAATAAGACCCCGACATAGCTTTCTAGGTTTCTCCCACGTAATTCTTCTCCTCTTGCTCACCTGTCCTGGTAAACTGATTGGCTTATTATTCCTTTCATGGCTTTCTTTTTGTGAGTTGATGCTCTCAGCCTAATGCCCTCCTTGCTCTCAGCATATCCACACCGTGGGCTCACGTAAGGGTTACTCTAAATCCTGCCTTCTCATGGGGGTTCTCAGGCAGTTCCATCAACACTAAGAGTACTCATTATCCCTAACAGTTAATTGGTAGGTGATTCGCTTTAATATATGCATTACGTTATAGCATCACTTATTGTTAGTCAACGTATGTCATTAACTTTTTGGGATTCATACCACATCTACGTAAATGGTAAACTCCTTTACCTTAAGGTAAAGAAGTCCCTTGTGTTTCTTTGTGTCCATTCATGTACAGAACCTAGTGAGATATTTAAATATTTACTACTTTAAAAAATATATATTTTCCAGACATTTAACCAAATATTTCTTGCTATCCCTGATTATAAACTAGGTACCTTTGGAAGCATTGGTAATTTTTTTAGGTGCTTTAAGGACCTACTTTAAAGTTTACTTTTCCAAAAAGCGTAGGTCCTAATTAGGAGATATAAAATGTAATTCACTAAAACTTGGCTATAACTTTTATATGATATAGTTGAATATGTTTTCTACTTACTAAATTTGTGCTTTTGTTTTCATAGATATTATGCCTTAGAAGTCTCATATTTTAAATCCTCTTTGGATCGCAAATTGCTTGAACTTTTGTGGAATAAATACTGGGTGAATACACTGAGTTCCTCTAGTTTGCTTACTGTAAGTACTGTACTTGCAAGGGATGCATTTGAATTTTATCTAAGCTGCATGAGTTGTTTAATATACGAACTCTTTTTTATTGAAGGGACTGTACCTGACTTGGCTAAGACAGCAGGGCTGGGGTCAGATTCTGGTAGTAGGCCAAGCAAAGATGTGTCGTGGACCACTGAGACCAAGTCTAAATGGCAAACATAGTAGCAAAATGAGGGTGAGATCTGCCCCTGCCTTAGAGACTTACAGAGAGAAAAGCACAAATCCTGATTTGTGTTGTGTCAGGTATTTCAGGTAGGACTCTGGTTACAAGGGGCAGAAGACCCAACCAAACTGGCTTAAGCAAACAAGAGAATCATGTAAGCTACAAAATCCAGGAGCAGGGCTCAGTTCAGCCTCAGCTAAGCTTGCATTCAAACAATATTATGAGGTCTTGGTCCTTTTCTCAGCTTTGAATTCATGTCAGTTGGCTTCAGTTTTAGATTTCATGTCAAAGCAAGATGGCAGCATTAGCTTCAGACCTCCGAGCCCCTAAGTTTCACATTCAGAAGAGAAGATCAGGGCGTGCGCACACACACTCACACACACACACAGAGACACTTCCAGGCAAAGCCTCATTGTGTCTGAGCTTGCGTAGGTCACATGCCCATCCATAAACCTGATCTGGGCCGATGGAATGAACACCATGAGTGGTGGGCCAAGGCCAGGTGTTTCACTACTGGGCTGGGGTACAGGAAACTCTTTCAGGAGCACAGGGACTGAGAAGAGGGAAGGAGCTGCCCCAGAAGGAAATCAGATTATCATTATCTTAGTGCAGCAGATGGCAGGGAGGGAAGAAAAACAATCACTGAATATATTTTCCAATATATCATTAAAGCCTAACATACTTAGAAGGATATTTATTTAACAAGTTTCTATCTATTCTATCTAGAGCTTAGCCAGAAACAGTAGACCACTTCACATAGTACAATGCAGCAATGGTTAGAACCACAGCATTTGGAATAAAATTAACTCTATTCAAAACAACTCTGCCATTTTTGTAGCTGTGTGTGACCTTCACAAAGTTATTCAGTGTGACTGAGAGCTTTTCTTGGGCTCAATGATAATAGTACCTACATCATTAAGTATATTGAGAATTAAGTGAAATACTTCACATAGAGCAGTTACCAAAATGCCTGGCATATAATAAAGCCTCAATAAATTATTTTTTGTTATTATTTGGTTCATTGTATTCAGGGGAATACATATTTACTATGACTTTAAAAGTTATTTTCTGATTTTAAGAAATTAGTTCCCTATATTTATTCTCTGTGTGTTTGAAATGTAATTGACATCATTTTATTACATTTTAATAGTATAATTGTTTTTGCCATCCTGTTTTTCATTGCTTGAAGTAAATCTTCCAAATATGAAGTGGTCTATAAACCTTAGGGTTTTCTCCAAATTGGGGGTCGGGGGCATGTATTGGTGTCCTAAACCATTTAGATCCAGACAAAGTGAATGTAATTGCATCTTTAAAATATATCTTAAGTTTATAAAATCATTGGGAAAGCTGGTAGCATTTTAAAGGGCTCTCTGTAGTAACTTTGATGACGGCAAATAACTCTTCATGTTTGCTGATTGAACTGTGTTTGTTGTACATTGTCTTACACACCGAGCAGTGGAACAACTAATTGTTGCCAAGTTGTGTATTTAATCTTCATTTTCTTCTATTGAAGATACAGGAAAGAAACGGAATATGTACTTCACAACTCATCTTTAAAACATTTTTTGTTTGTTTTACGCTTCTCTTTTATTAGGAAACATTAAACAACAACAACAACAACAACAAAAAAACGCAAAAAAAAAAGCGAATAGCCACACCTCTCAGTAACAAAGATCATTGCTTTGTGTTCTCAGGGATAATAGGTTAAGCACCTCACAAAGACAATTAATTCTCCCAATAGGGTTTAAGGGTGGGGCCTGTGATGGGGAAAGGAGCTTAGGTCTCCAGCCTCAGACCTGGAGGAGAGGGACATAATTGTTTTGTATTTTAGACACATTTTCAAAAAGATGTCCCATAAAAATCTTTTTTTAAATATTATCGTAAAGTATATATGTATGTAACTACTAAAGTTTTTCTTTTTAAAAAGTATGAAACAGACAAAACAGTATATAGATATATTCCAGCAGTATATAGGTATATATAGGTGTGCATATGGGCATCCAGCATATATTTAATACTCTGCAGTATAACTGTGGTTATAGTTAGGTGGAGGAATTGCATGTGTTTCTTCTTTATATTGCTTACATTTTCCAAATTTCTTCCAATAACAATTTTATAAACAGGAAAGCTAAAATAATGTTATTTTTAAAACATTGTCATGGTACTAATTCTGGATGTTTAACAAGAAGAAATAACAAATTTAGCTAACAATTTATTAAGCCTTTACAATGTGCCTTGGTCAGTGCTACAAGCTTTATATATGTTACTTAATCTTCACAAGAGTGTAAGGTAGCAATTCCCACCTCCCTCCCCATGTTTTTCAGAAGCCTTAAAGGCACAGAGGAGCTCTCTCACGGGCTCCCAACTGCTCTGCAGCAGAAGCAGAACCTGGACCCAGATCTGGCAAAGGCTCTCCTTGTAACAAACATTAGATTTCAGCAGTCAGAAGGAAAAATTTCCAATTTAATCTGGAAATTATAAAAGGGGGACAACTCTGCGCTTGCACTGCTTAAACTCTGGAGTCAGTTTTTGCTAGTTTAATTTGACTTCTTAATTCATTGACTATTCACTTAGGTTTCATAGTGGAATTCTTTGTAAATGAAATGTTCTACATAAAGGAAATTAGTTTACCTTAAAATTGTCGAATGGTTGGTTTGTATCATGTACTGACACAGTACCGTTTTCCCCACAGAACGCAGACTATACCACTGGTCAGGTCTTTGATTTGTCTGAAAAATTAGAACAGTCAGAAGCCCAGCTGGGACGGGGGAGTTTCATGTTGGGTTTAGAGACACACGACCGAAAGTCAGAAGACAAACTTGCCAAAGCTACGCGAGACAGGTAAGAGCCTCTCTTTGTTTTGGGATTTGCAAATAACAGTAGGATTCAAATTCCTTATGGTTTGACTTACTTATAACTTAGAATGGTACCCGAAGTTCTTGGGACCCATAAGAGTTATCACATGCATGTTTTAACTTTGAAAATTTAGAAGATATTAGGTAAGAACACTAAAGGCTTAAAGGGCTGGGTAACGTTATAAAATACTCCCAGTCACTTTTTCTAGGTTCAGCTGTAACAAAGAAAACCCGTCAGTCACTGGATCTTTGGGGGGGTGGAGGGTGGGGAACTTTGGCAAAAGAATGTCCTAATCTATTCTAACTTAATTGCCTTCTGAGGGATTAAAGTAGGAGTTCTTAAATTTATCAAATTTCAAGTTTTTATAAAGTTTTAAATCCCTAAATGTCATAGCAATGATTGTATCTCTCTTGTAATTCTTTTGAAACTATTCTTTGTACAGTAATTTTTAGTATCCCAAATTTCACTACCAAGATTTGTTAGGAACAAATTCAGGATATGTTCTCTGATGACTTGGGAAATAATTATGTGGCTCTTCAGATGCATACAGGCCTGGGAAGACTACGTACATAACATACTTTCACAAACAATTGAATTTTAACGTGATAATTAGGGACAGAGCAAGGGAAAACTATGTTGACATCTGTATAAACTGAAACCTTAGTATCCATTAAAAAAAAACAGACTGGTGGGGAGGAAAGAGAAGGGAGGAGGGAAGATGAAGCGTGTTAGGAGCAGAAGCCCTCTTGGGTTAGAATTACCTCATTCCTTTCTCCACAGGTTTTCAAAAGGTACAGGTAGACCTGGCAGCCTGCATAAAAATTACAGTTTCCTTGACACTAGGTCTTATTTTTGGTAATTGCCCTGAATGTGAGTTTTTGCTCTTCTGTCTGTGATTTGTAATTTTATCTACGTTTACATCTCAATTTCTTATGAAGCAAAAAATGTCATTGTGGGAATGCCCCCAGTTATATAAGTAAAGTAGGAAGGACAAAAGTAACAGGACAGAAGTAGAGAATTTTCTCTTTTTTGCGTAACTTTACAAGAATTGCATCTCTTCTGAGTATTGGGTTGTTACCGTTTTTTTGCTTTTTATTTTTTTATCAATTCTAAAATCGAACTCTTTCACCCCCTAACCTAATTTTGATTTTTAATTATTTGGAGGAGGTTTGTGAATTTTTTTTTCCAGGAAAAAAGTATAGGATTCTTTAAAATCATTTTTTAAGTTAATCTAAGTAATAAATAATAAGGAGTAACAGATTCTAATGTATTATTGGAATCAATATGAGTTATATATAATTTCAGTCACCTTTGAAATAGAACTTTTCCCAAAGCTGCTGACAAGTAACAAAATTAACTTAAAAATTATATCAAATTTTACATGGTCATTCCTTGTGAAGGTGCTAGTAAGTAGTGAAGACATGGAGAAGGCTAAAAATCACAAGAGTAAACTATAAATTGGTGTGGTTTGTGGAATGTGAATAGAACTGAAAATCATTGGGGGGGGTGCAAGGATGGAAATTGTGGGGGGCGGGCTTGCATGTTTGAAACAGTTTTCAGTTCGGTTCTTGTGACATTATGTGATGTGGTGTTTTTTTTCTTTTCAGCTGTAAAACTACCATAGAAGCTATCCATGGATTGATGTCTCAGGTTATTAAGGATAAACTGTTTAATCAAATTAACATCTCCTAAACCATCACTAAGTAGTACTTTTGCCTGCAAGCCAGTATGTGAAAAATACTCGAGTAACACATTAAAACCAGGTACCAAAAATCTGTTAGAAGTATAAGGTGCTCTGAAGTGTCCTGAACATTAACATCCTGTAATAAAACTCTTTAAAATGAAATTGTTCTTTCATTTTTTGTGTGTGGGAGGGGTTACAATATTTTTCTAGTGTCTTTTAATGTTCTTGAAGATGAGGGAAAGAAATATTTATTAGAACCTTTCTATTTTTTAGAGTCTTGCCTATCTAGTCAAAGAATTTCAGCATTTCACTTGCCATACTGATTATCGCCCACTTTGCAATGTGCCTTATACATTAAGTCCTCATTTAACATCATTGATAGGTTCTTGGAACTGCAGCAAAATGACGTATAACGAACCTGATTTTACCACAGGCTAATTGATATAAACAAGAGTAAAGTTCCCACAGCGTCTCATCAACATTTTAATGAAACAACATTGAATGAAACAGTGTTATTCGAGTACCTGCCGTATCTTCTTTTGCCAATCCATTAGTAAAAATATATAATTCAACATGGCATTTTTTGTGCTCCTATGAAACACTGACTAAACCACACCATAAATTATGATCGTGAAAATCAAATAATTTATTTGAGACAGAGCCTAGCACAGGGTATCTAGTCAGTCAGATATTCACTAAGTGTCTTTGCTGAACCAGGCCCAGTTTTACTCTCTGGAGATATTCTGAACAAGACAGACATGGCCACTGTCCTCACACAACTTGCCATGGAGGCTAAAGCTAAGTAAACAAGAACCTAAATGTATTGCTATGAAGGGAGAAATAAGTGCTGGGAGCTCGGGAAACACGCCAGAGGAGTTACTCAGGTAGGCGTCCAGAAGGAAGTGCCTGACGTGAAGCTGAAATTTGAAAGACAGGAGAACAAGCCAGAAAGTATACTGGGGAGGCAATGACTTACAAGCAGAGAGGACAGCAGCGTGGAAGGTCAGCAGCAGGGAGCGAGAACTTACTATTGACCTTCGGAATTGAGATTCACTTAGACTCGAGTGTCGGCTGAATGTGGGGAGTAGCGAGAGACGACTAACAGGAAGATGGGGAAAATCCTGCAGGGGCCTGTTGGACCATCCTCCCAGTGACGGGGAACTAGTCTTAAACGGCAGAAATGTGCTGGATGGATGTTTCTAGAGTACTCTATTCAGAGAGGGGTTGAGGGCTGGATGAGAGCAGGTGACGTGACCTGTGGGACACAGTGAGAAGAGGGCCCAAGAAAACAAATTGTAAAATGGCAGAGGAAGAGGAGACCACAGGAGCAGAGAAGTAAGAACACTTGAAGAAGTGATTTACCAGTGACTTGACATGCTGCCAAGAGGTCAAGGAAAACAGCTTAAAAGTTTTCCATTAGATTTAGCAACGAGGAAGTCTGCTAAGATGAGGAAGCCAATTAACATTAGTATCCAAGTACTTTCTCAGACACTGATGATGCTATATTAGCATTTCGGTCTAGTTTTAAATAAAAAGCAGCACCCCCAGTTGCAGATGGCTCAACCTGACCTCCATGTTTGTGCCCTTTTAAAAAAATCATGACTGACCCCAACAGGCAGCCAAAATCTGTGTTTACTGCCACAGCCCCAGTGACACCAACACATTGAATCATTTAGGACACTGACGAGCTCTTTGACGTTTCTTTGGCAGACGTGATGGAATGCTTAAGATTTTGACATGAAAGAGGAGTCATGGAAATCACCAAGAAAACACTGGCATTTTTCATTCCAAGATTAGAATACAGTTGTCCACATTTAACTTGACATTGGTGAGCGAATCAATTAAGACATCTTGGTGTGATGGAAAATGCCTATGATAACAACAGAGAGAATTACCAGGAAAAGCAAGCTTTTCAGTCCTAACCTCATTGGGCTCATTTTGATAAGTCTCAGTATTTCAGTTGTGATGCTTACACAATCAGAAGAATTTGTCGGCTCACCTAGCTCCACAGAGTCCAGAATCAAACATGGTTCAGGTACAGTGGGATTAAGCTTCCTACCATGGTTCTCAGCTTTGCCCTCCACGTCTTGACTTAAACCTAAAGCTGATTCACCCAAACTGGCTGCACATCACACCATCCAGTTAGGGTGAAAGAGCTGCTTACAACTGTCAAAACAGGCTCCCACTTCACTCTGATTGGTCTAACTTGAGTTGTGAGCCCACCCTTGGGATTATATATACTGACTGCTTTAGACCAAATAAAGGCCACCCCTGGAGTCAATAATATCCAAAATACATAACTGCAACACACTGAGAGGTGAAATGGATAATACAGAGACAATCAACAATGTCCCCTCTATCCCCTCTACTCATTGGTCCAGCCCAGGCAAAAGTAGCCCCAGAAAGGAGCATTTGTGTTTTATTGTAAATGCAGTTACTTTATTTCGAAAGCAAGATCCTTTACAAGTATTTTTAAAGTGCATCTTCAAGTGTTAATGTATTGTCATGATCACTTTTGGTATAAGTGCTCCAATTTACATTATTGAGTTTTTAGGAAATCAGCGTTCAATTTGCAGCCATCATTCAAAAACTAATGTATTGGGGTTACCTTTTCCTGCAAAGTATTATCTTACAGCCGCCTTGAGCTATTCAGGAGCTGAAAAGGCCATTTTCTAAATGAAGTCTGTTTTTTGTTCAGTTTCAACTTTTTTCAGAGATAATTTCTCAAGCTCTTTGGTGATAATATACAGGAAATGTCAATCGTCATGAAAAACTTGATCCCAATGCCCAAGTAATAAAACGAGCCAGAAGCACAGGCTAAAGAAGAGATGGAGAGAGGTCAGTGGATATAGAATGGGGACTGGGACCAGTCCAGGGTACAGCGAGATCCCAGAATCAAGGGTGTTCCAAATTTCCCCGATTGTTTTAATATCCCAAGGTCCAAGTTCCAAACAATTCAACATTAACTTAGATATAATTGAGAATGTAGACATTTAGTACCATTTTTTAGGTTCCGTTGTCCAGTTATATGAGCACTAAATTCTACGTGCTTTATTTGTTGATTAACAATAAAACACTACACACGTTATTTTCAAATCAGTTGTACAGCCAAGAACAAAGAGCCAACAGGAAGAGAAACCATTTGGGATCCATTGTTTCTTAATTTGGAAAATCAGCTCTAAAACCAAACATCACGTGCGTGCTTCATTTGAGGGATCTAGCCTGAAGACTGTTGTCGCAAATTAGTATGACTACCTACTTAGTATGCAGGATTTTGAAAAATCACTGCATTGCACAATAGAATAATAAACTGCCCATAGTACGGCCACTTGAAAATAAACACAGACAGGCAGAAGCATTAGTAACTTTACAATGAAGCAGAGAAACTGTTTGGGAGTTGGAGTCCTACAGATTGCAGAGGTTCAGTTTCCAAAAACCGTCTGAGAGTGATGAGGTACAGATGCAGAAGTCATGCGTGCAGAGAAGAGTTCATTTATATTGCTAAGTCTGCACTGTGTCCACGTGTAGCTGAATAAACTGAACTGAACACAGACTGTTGAGTTCCAAGGTTTCTTTCTATATTTCTGGATTGTTTTAACTCCAAAGACACATACATTGGTGAGCAATGTGGGGGGCTTTTCTGTTCCAAGGGGGCTGTTGTAGAAGATAGGAAAATGTACTACACAGAATAATGGCTCTTTTTTTGCTCATCCTTATAATATTAAAGATAATTAATGAAAGATTTAAAGAAAGATGGTTATGTTCAAATTATGATCAGGTAATTATTTCACTTACTGTTTAATAATCGATGTGTCTATGTCACTGAGTTTGCAAAATACGAGTTAGGAAATTGAAAATCTGATTGTGCATTCTCTCGTTTTGGCCTATTTTCAATACAAGTTCCAACTGCAAATAAATATACCTTTTGGGGGCAAAAATGCTAGTTTAAGGACTTCAGGTAACTTCTGAAGTAATCAGTTTGTAAGTTTCTAAAGGTTACTAAACCTTTTATCCAAATATTAGTAGAAGAAATACCATTCATCTTTATAAATATCAAGTTATGATTACTTATTTTAGAAAACTAATAACATGAAATGCAGGTCAACTGTAACCAGATTGGCATACTTAAACTTTTGATCTCAAAAATCAGAATATTACAAAAATGAAATAAGGAACTCTTGTCATTTCAGGTCAAATTTGGGAGGAAACAGCTCAAATCATAGCTTGATAACTAACACCAATGATTAATTGCTTTTTCAACATGTGGATTATCTTGGTGCCAAAAATTATGGAGCGATTGCCTAACAAATTGGAGAGTCCCTGATGTCAGTACTCATATTTTCTTTGGATTATACTAAGCAATTATGCTAAACTTTCTAATGACTGAGTAAAATGGTATTCTGCCTTAGGGCACATTTTGATGAACTACAGTTGTACATTTCATAACCTAAGAGGCGTATGCAAAAAGAAGTGTATTGTCTAAGAATAGAGATCTGTAATCTTTATGTTAGATTTTAGAAGATTATAAATATCCATCATATAACTATGAATATGTTTACCATTATCAGTCATTACTTTAAACTACTTACCTTCCTTCCTGAAAAATTAGTTGGTATAAGCTTGTCTCCAAATGAATGCTTAATTTAAATGATTCATTTTGTTCCTAGAATTTACTACATCATACTCCATCTTCATATTCAACTTATTATTATTATTATTATTATTATTGATGACGATACTAAATAAGTCCTTTAAAACATGCATGTGTTTAGCTTTGATATTTCACTTCAATTCCTATGTAATCCACCTATCATTTCTGCATATGATTCCAGTAAACTTGAGCTTATTATCTGAAGATTCTGGGCTTAAATAAAGTAACACAAAATAAACTAAAGAAATTAATTTATAATCTTATATATGAGGACACACCACGTTGAATAATTACAACCATCTAAAATGTTCTATAGCTTCAGAGAAGTTAACGTATATGCCACTGATGTGAGAATTATACATTAACATCACTTTTTAAGAGATTATTTTTAAACTTTCTGACTAGTCTTAATATTTAAGGTAAAACACTATATCACTTAAAACTAAGGAACTATGAACTACAGAAATGGTAATTCATTCAGACAGATATCAACATTACAGGCTTTTAATTATCCCCAGATCTAAAAATAATATATTAACAAGTGCTAACCTATTTCAGTGAAGAGCAAAACTGAAACGAAAGCTGTATTAATAAGAGATTTTGAAGCACACATAGAACTTATATTTTCTAACTCTCAGGCTCCTGCTCCTAGATTTCTAAGAGTATCTTTAAATATCCCTCACATTAATATCACACACACTACAAGAACATTATATTTCAATCGAGATTTTGAATTTCAACTTTTATAATACACAGGCAACTGCTCGCTCCTTCAAACTCTAAATATAATACATTTCGTTTTTTCCTATTAACACAAGGAAAATTTACATTCTGCCTTAAGAGTTAAATACTGCTATATATCAAAATCCCAATTTCTCACTATGGGCTAAAGGCTGATCTGCTTCCTGCTTCCTCTCATTTTATTCTCCTCCTCACCACACTTCATCCACACTGTCCTGAATGCTTATGCTCACCCAGCTCTTGCCCGTCTCCTCGCCTTCAAACTGGCTGCTTCCTGGGCCTGGAACACTCCCTCACAGGCTCTCACAAGCCTGGCTCATTCCTCCAATCTCCGCTCACATTGTCCTCAGAGAGGCCTGGCCTGTCTCCCTCAGCTCAAGGAAACACTTCTTCCTTTCCCTCTTTCCTCCCTACTGCTACACCGCAGGTTCCCTCTATTTGTTTCCTTCACAGAATGTACCACAATCAGAAATTATCTTGGTCACTGATATACTTACTTTTTCACTGTCTGTCTCCTCTTACTAGAATGTAAGCTCCACGGGAGTGGGAACTTGGGCTACCTTCTGCATCCCCAGCACCTTGAACAATGGCACATAGCAGGCACGCAGTAAATATCTGTTCAATGAAGAAACAAATGCAGTGGATGGTTCAGTTTGCTTTTAAGAAACGTTAACAATATGTGTTTTTAGAATGACAAGATTAAATGTGTTCATGCCTTTTTTACGGGAAACTGACTTTTGTTGCACTGTTAGATTATTATCAAATGAATATCATTTCCCCAACTTCTTCATAGATTTAAAAGAAATTTAAAAAAATTTTTTAATTGTTCAATAAAGTTTCTCTATTGCAGAAATGTGCAAAAGGCCACATACTAGTAAAAAAAGGACCAGCCATTTTAAAAAACAAGCATAAAGAAGTGAAACTCTTTTCAAACAAGCTGACCCAAAAATGCAGACAAGAGCCAAGAAAATAAAGCAATTAAATACCAGTATACAGATATACAAGATGTTTTCACTGACTTTAACAAGTTATTTTGAAAGATACAAGGATAGAGTACATTACATTGCTAAGTTTCACTCTCAGCCTCAATCCATCACCAACTAATTAAACTTTTGCTGAACTTATTATTGGCCTGATAAACTTAAGCAAAGTCTTAAATCTCTATTACAAGACAGAGGTTCCCCACCCTTGGTTCAAAAGACAATTTAAAAATTTTCTAAAACATAAGCAATGAACTGTTCCTGAAACCTAATCTAAACTTTTTCTAAAATTATAAGTCCCTTTCTTGCAAATGCTCCCTGCAAGACTCACACTAAAGTGTTAGACTGTTGACAGTGGATGTTTCAGAGATAAAGACAAAACATTATTTAATTAGAAAATCAGTGACAATGTTTGCAAAAATACTTTTCAGAAAACATATTTACTCTAAGATATATTAACAGTATAAGTGCGACTTTAAAGTAAGGAAACTGATTTTCAGCTTAGATCCCTTAATTTACATCACATCTCACACATGGTATATTTATTACAATTTGACTCTCTAGTGGAAGGTAGAAATAAAGCATTTTAGAAGACACTTTCTGTACATTAAAGATCATAAATTTTTTAAAATAAAACTTGAGAAAATCCTTTCATATCCATTCTTAGTGGTGAAGGGGACAGGGAGAGACAGCTGGGTTTGAAAGTTTCCGAGATTAAGTGAACTTGATTTGGTGACTGAATGTGGGGGTTCCAGTATGTGAGACAGTACTGGAGGTGGCTTTTGGACTCTACTTTGGGGAGCAGGGTGGACTGTGGGAAAGACAGTGGGAAACTGAGGAGACAGATCAGTTTTGTGCAGGATAGAAATGAGTTCAGTTTTTGACAGGTTCACTTTACAGTTCCTCTAGGAATTCATATCCAGTTGGATGGATATGCCTGGAACTCAGGAGAAATACGTTGGATTGTTTTATGTATAACCTATATAATAGCATTACTGTATTTAATAAATGCATAAATTAGTTACTAAGGTAAGTTTTTAAACAACTGTTTATCGGTACCCGTATTTTGTATATCATGGCAATAATTAGAAGGCCATAAAGTTCTCAATTAAATGCTCATCTCCAGGTTACAGAAATCAAGATTCACACCATGAATGGAAACTGCTTCATCCATAACCAAAGGGCTTCCTTTATGTTGATTCTTCAACTGGCAGCTTCCATAAATGAATATTTTCATTTCAGCTAAGCTACAACCTCCTACAGTGACTTTCATTTCTCTCCTCTGAGCTCCACTCAGAATGTCCTATGAAAATGGGAATCATCTCTTCCAAAAAATTGAAAAAGAGACATTCTTCCCTAACTCATTTTATGGGCCAACATTACCCTGATACCAAACCTAGTAAGGATAACATAAAAAAAGAAAATTACAGACCAATATCTGTGATGAATACAGATGCAAAATCCTTAACAAAATTCTAGCAAATTGAATTCGACAATGCATAAAAAGATTATTCATCACGACCAAGTGGGGTTCATCCCCAGGGCACCAGGATGGTTCAACATCCGCAAATCCATCAATGTGATACATCACATAAACAAAATAAAGGACAAAAATCATATGATTATATCAATTGATGCAGAAAAAGCATTTGACAAGATACAACATCCATTTATGATTAAAACACTTAATAAAATAGGTATAGAAGGAAAATACCTTACATAATAAAGACCATATATGACAAACCCTCAGCTAATATCGCAATTAACAGTGAAAAACTGAAGCCCTTTGCTCTGCATTGAGGAACACGACAGGGCTGTCCCCTATCACCTCTGCTTTTCAACACAGTGTTGGAAGTCCTCACCAGAGCAATCAGGCAAGAAAAAGAAATAAAAGGCATCCAAATTGGGAATGAAGAAGTTAAATTGTCACTCTTTGCAGATAACATGATGCAATACATAGAAAACCGTAAAGACTCCACCAAAAAGCTATTAGAAACAATCAATGAATACAGTAAATTTGTTGGCTACAAAATCAACGTACAAAATCCATTGCATTCCTATATACTAACAATGAAATCCCAGAAAAAGAAATATAAAAAAAAATTCCTTTTGCAATTGCACCAAAAAGAATAAAATACCTAGGAATAAACTTAACCAAGGATGTGAAAGACCTATATGCTGAAAACTATAAGACATTTTTTAAAGAAATTGAAGAAGACACAAAGAAATGGAAAGACATTCCGTGCTCAAGGATTGGAAGAATCAACATAGTTAAAATGGCCATATTACCCAAAGCAATATACAGATTTAATGCAATCCCCAACAAAATTCCAATGGCATTTTTTAAAGAAATAGAACAAAAAATCATCAGATTTGTTTGGAACCACAAAAGACCCCGAATAGCCAAAGCAATCTTAAGAAAAAAGAACAATACTGGAGGTATCACACTCCCTGACTTTAGCTTGTACTACAGGGAAACAATAATCAAACAGCATGGTATTGGCCGAAAAACAGACACATACATCAATGGAATAGAATTGCGAACCCAGAAATAAGACCACATAAATATGGACAGATAATTTTTTTTAAAGATTTTATTGGGGAAGGGGAACAGCCCTTTATTGGGGAACTGTGTGTACTTCTAGGCCTTTTTTCCAAGTCAAGTTGTTGTCCTTTCAATCTTAGTTGTGGAGGGCGCAGCTCAGCTACAGGTCCAGTTGCCATTTTCTAGTTGCAGGGGGTGCAGCCCACCATCCCTTGCGGGAGTCGAACCAGCAACCTTGTGGTTGAGAGGACGCATTCCAACCAACTGAGCCATCTGGGAGCTCAGTGGCTCAAGGTGCCATGTTCAATCTTAGTTGCAGGGGGCACTGTCCACCATCCCTTGCGGGACTCGAGGAGTTGAACTGGCAACCTTGTAGTTGAGAGCCCAATGGCCCATGTGGGAATCGAACCGGCAACCTTCGGAGTTAGGAGCATGGAGCTCTAACCGGCTGAGCCACCGGGCCGGCCCTGGACAGATAATTTTTGACAAAGAAGCAAAAAACATACAATGGAGAAAAGACAGCCTCTTCAATAAATGGTGCTGGCAGAATTGGAAAGCCACGTGCAAAAGAATGAAACTGGACTGCTATCTGTCACCATGTACCAAAATTAATTCAAAATGGATCAAAGACTTAAGCATAAGACCTGAAACAATAAACTGCATAGAAGAAAACATAGGTACTAAACTTATGGACCTTGGGTTCAAAGAGCATTTCATGAATTTGATTCCAAAGGCAAGGAAAGTAAAAGTTCAAATAAATGAATGGGACTATATCAAACTTAAAAGCTTCTGCACAGCAAAAGAAACCATCGACAAAATAAAGAGCCAACCAACTGAATGGGAGATGATTTTTGCAAACAGTGCCTTCGATAAGGGGCTAATGTCCAAAATATACAAGGAACTCATACAACTCAATAACGAAAAAACAAACAACCCAACAGAAAAATGGGCAGAGGACCTGAAGAGACATTTCACCGAAGAGGACATACAAATGGCAAATAGACATATGAAAAAATGGTCAACATCACTAATCATCAGAGAAATGCAAATAAAACCACAATGAGATATCACCTCACCCCAGTTAGAATGGCTATCATCAACAAGACAAATAGTAACAAGTGTTGGAGAGGCTGTGGAGAAAAAGGAACCCTCATACACTGTTGGTGGGAATGTAGATTGCTGCAGCCGCTATGGAAGGCAGTGTGGAGGTTCCTCAAAAAATTATGAATAGAATTACCATATGACCCAGCAATCCCTCTCCTGGGAATCTACCAAAAAAATCTGAAAACATTTATCCATAAAGACAAGTGTGCTCCAACATTCATTGCAGCTTTATTTACAGTGGTCAAGACATGGAAACAACCAAAATGTCTTTCGATAGATGAATGGATAAAGAAGTTGTGGTATGTATACACAATGGAATACTATTCGTGGTAAGAAAAGGTGAAATAGGACCATTTGTGACAACATGGATGGATCCTGAGATTATAATGCCAAGCGAAATAAGTCAGACTGAAAAAGCAGCGAACCATATGATTTCACTGATATGTGGTATATAAACCAAAAACAATAAAAGAACAAGACAAACAAATGAGAAACAAAAACTCATAGACACAGACAATAGCTTAGTGGTTATTAGAGGGTAAAGGGGGAGGGGGCGGTAGATGAGGGTAAAGGGAATCAAATATATGGTGATGGAAGGAGAACTGACTCAGGGTGGTGAACACACAATGGGATTTATAGATGATGTAATACAGAATTGTACACCTGAAATCTATGTAACCTTACTAACAATTGTCACCCCAATAAACTTTAATTATTAAAAAAAAGAAAAGAAAATGGGAATCATGTCCCAAATTTCTAAGTAAATCTTCCCTCCTTCGGGGAATTTTCCATTGCTGCCTGTATTAGCTATTTATTGCTGCATAACAAATTACCCCAAAACTTTGTGGTTTAAAACAACATATATTTATTATTTCACAGATATCATGGGCCAGGAATTTGGGTCCTCTGCTTCAGGGTCACTCACAAGGCTGCAATCAAGGTGTTGGCCAGGGATGAGGTCTCGTCTGAAAGCTCAACTGTGGAAGGATGGACTTCCAAGCTTAAACCATAGTTGTTGCCATTTAGTTTCCTGTTGGACTTGAGGCTCTCAGTTCCTCACTAGCTTTTGGCTATAGGCCATCCTCACTTCCTTACCAAGTGAGACTCTCCTGAGTGACAGCTTGGTCTATAAGCAAGTGCAAGCTAAAAAAACAATAGAGAGAGTCTGCTAGGAAGACAGAACTCACAATCTATTGTAACCTAATTGCGGAAATGACAGCTCATCAGCTTTGCCTTATTCTATTGGTTGGGACAAGTCATTAGGTCCAGCCCACATTCAAGTTGAGGTGATTACACAAGAGCCTGAAGACCAGGAGGTGAGATCACTGAGACCATCTTAAAAGTCTGCCTACCTTAGTCGCTAATATTTACCAACCTACAAGGTCAAGACAAAAGGAGTTAACTCCAATAAAAGCTAATTTTTCTGTACAGAATTATGTGATGACATACATGTCTAGGCCCTCTAAAATGTGGCTTTCTCAATGAAAGTGACTGATCATTAAAGGGTTTGCTTAGTGCTTCCCACAGGGCTGTGTAGCATGTACTCTAGAAGGTCAAGAAGTACAAAAAAATGTACAAAGATATATACAAAAATTTTTGAAATAAAAGGGGTATTTCTATCTAGTTACTTGGAAACTCCAGTGGAGACTTTGTAAAATATGCTTTTTAGCATGATTCTTCCAACAGTGCCTTTTAAAATGATTCTCAAGGCTTCACAATTTTTTTTTTACAAATACAAATTTCCCAACATCTGTCAAAGTGTAACTCTTAGACTACTTTACACTGAACTTACAAATGTGGCACTGAAAACAAGTATTTCTTGTAGTCTGCCAAATTTCTGCCACATTGGAAAATACACAGACGATTGTTTAACACTGTGTGCCACTAGACAGGAATTATATTTCACATCTTAATGAGAAAATACTTTCTCTTAAGCTTAACTTGTTGCATGAAAAAAGTTAATTAGTAATTCAACCATTTAAAACTATTTTAAATACCAGCAGTCACAAAGCGATTTTCAATTCCACAAAGAGCAGGATCCAAAATGAACTTTCAGAATATAATTTTATCATTTTTTAAAACCTAATGACTAAAATAAGAGAAACAATCATAATCCCACCACCAAGAAATAACCACTATTATATATTTTGGTGTATAGATATAGGTATAGATCTACATCTAAGTCTATACTTATAGATCTTTTTAGACATTTAAATGTGTATATAATTTTACCACAAATGAGACCATACTCCCTCTTATAATGATATATGAAATTGTTAAAAAAATAAAGATTAACTGAGTGACTGATTTCCAATGAAGCCTTGCTGAACACGTTCCTGGCAGAGTTAACTGAATGCTACCCAGAGTAACGGGACAGCCCTGCAAACATTGCCAAAGCTCTTGTTCCCCAGCGAATGACCTATAAAACAGGTGACAAAGGGCATCTGATTTGTGCCATAGAGTTTTAGCCATATTATTTTGACCATTTTTTACTTCTCCATACCTTCTATCGCTTTTTATTGTTAGGCAACTCCCTTCTTAAACTCTTTCTCTGGTGTCCACATCTAAAGTATTAGCTCCTGAATCACTGAATTATTACTTGGTCTCAGAATCTCACTTATGATGAATCTTTCTCTGACATCTTAACCAGCTTTGCTTCCCTCTGCCATCCAAACTAGTTGGCATAGTTACTGACTTGCTATATTTCTCTTTTCCCTATTTTTCTCCCTCACTACCATTTATGGCCTTATAGTTTCAGTGATTCTTCTATTCTGGAAACTCTTAAATCTATCGCACCTCACACTTAGGTGTGTAAACCAACACATCCACTTCCCCTCAAATTACTTGACATCTCTCCTCTTTTTCCACTATTGTTCCTTTATCCCGGAGTTATCTTCAATTTCTCCCTCCCGTTTATCCTATCGGATCTCTCCTTATTAAATCATGCTTCAAGATACCTCCTCAATTTGTTCATTCCTTGCCACTTTCTTTGCTTTCACTCTAATCCAGGCCAAAAGTGCCTCACAACTGGACTTCAGCAACAATGTCCCGAATGGGATTAGGGTTCACCTGTCCCCATCCCTCTGCCCCGCTTTGTAGGCTACTCACTTCACCCATCAGTGATAGAGAAGGAAAGCGGATCTGGGCTTGAAATCAGGGGCTCAAGGGTAAACTCCCTCTCTGCCACCTCTGATGCGACCTTCCACATATTTGTCTTGTCTCTAGGTCTGGAAGTTTCCTCATCTGTAAAATGGCAAACTGGCCTGTCCACACGGGCTCTAGGTTGCCTTGTAACCCTTAACAATCTCCTATTTTCATGTTCCTTTGCTCAAGGAACAACGACAACCTTTCCAGCATGCTCTGCCCCTCCAAGAGCACAGCTGTTTCCCACTGTTTCCCAGCTTGCTCTGTCCCTTACATCCAGATTGCTTATTTTATCATATCCCTAACGCGCCCCAGTCTTTCCACTGTAAATGTCAGTTCCCTGTTTTATTGTTCTTCTCCTTCATTTATAAATTATTCATTTATGGAGTGACTGCTAATCCACAAAGTACTTTGCCAGGTCCTGGGAATAAGGAGGTTAAAGACATAATCCTTGCCCTCAAAGAATTTACCATTTTATTGGAGATATGGGTAAGTAACAAACATATAGCAGTGTGGTGACTGTTATGCGAAAAGAACTTAATATAGCCTAGCTGTTTGGGGGCACAAAGCAGCATCACGTAAGACTGAGGGCATAAAAAGGCTTCAAAAAGGATGTGCTAATTACAAGCTGAGTCCTTCAATCTTAAAAGGGAAAATAAGGATTAAGAAGGAAAGAAAGCGTGTCCTACTGGTACCTTGAGAAGGGGAGAGGTGAGGTTCAAGTTCATTAGAACAGGGCACAGGGGGCCAACACCCAGGTTGGAATACTGGAGTCCAGAGGGCAAGAGGCAAGCGGGGAGGCTGGTCCTGATGAATGGGCGGGAATGCAACCCTAAACAGTCTGGAGTTTATCTGAGGAAAGAGTGAAGTATGGGCTGTACTTTGATTTAGACAATTTGTTTCCTGGTCTGTTATTGGGAGAAGGTGATTGGTTTGGGGGCACTGAAACGTTCAATACTGATGCGAGGAAAATCCAGTAGGGGGAAATGGTGGCCTGCCAAAAATTGTCCTGGCTACCGGTTGGTCCCCTAAAACGCAAATGTGGCCTCATCGAGCTAAATGCCTTCACTCACACCCCGCCTGGGGACTACCATCAACCTCCAGCCGCAGCGTCACAGAGACAAGACCCCCGCGGGGCCACAGGGGCGGGCACTTCCGGAGACATCGCGAGATTTCCCGTGAGCCGTGGCCAGACCAGGAGCGTCCGGTCGCCTGGCAACCGCACACGGCGGCTGAAGAGTCTGGCACTGGAGAAATTTACCAAACGTGAGTTACTAACTCGGCTCATCCAGCGACGGGTGAGGTGCCTTCAGGGAAAAAGCGTGGGGACAGAGGAAACCCTAGAGTCAGGTTTCTCAAACTTGCCTGCCAGTAAGACTTTTCTGGGGCACTTGTTAAAATGCAGATCCCTGACCCTTATCTCTAGACAGCTAGAATTTCTAGAAAAACAGTCTGAAAGTCTGTATTTTAAAGACGCGGCTATAATCAGGCAAGGTTGGGAAAGAGCTCTAGAGGAGACACGGTGGAGGGGTGGCCGCGGAGTTGAGGGAGGGTGACTTGAGTTTGAAAAGGAGACAGTAAGAGCGTGGGCGATTTAGAGCATCTGTAAGTCACTGAGCCGGGGGCTGGCTAAGGGAAATGCACAAACTGAATCTGGAAACGTCTACCACACCTAGCCAGTCCGAGCCCCAGGAGATGAAAGCCAAGGTGTCCACCAGCATGGTTCCCAGAGCGCCTGTAAAGCAGCTCTAAGCTGTCCCCCACCCGGTGGGCGATCTGGCGAGTGGGAGCTATCCTAGCAAGCGGAGCCCCGAGTAACAGAGGGATCTAGTAGGGGGGAAATTATGAAAAAAGTAGTTTCTCAAACTTTAGAAAATGAACCTCTTTTAAAAGAAAATCAGGGACACCCACAAGTGTTGACACAATTAGTTTTATTATAATATTCTAAAATGTATCCAAATCCAAACTAGGTTCAGCTTAAACTCCTGAAGCTTATACTTTCTCCAAAACAAACTACAATACCAATGAAGTTTAAATTAATGTTATATTAACAAGATAAATGGTGGTGTTTTGATGAAACTAAATCCTCTTTCAGGGATCAGGTTCTTTTGATTTAACAGTCTCTATTGTGTTACGGGTTGATTCAATTCTCTCTCTTTCTACATCCAAGCCCCTGGAAAGTTTTCCTAAAGCTTATGATGAAGTCCACTGACCTGCCCTTGGTTTAATAAATACTTCTTTAGATACTTACACTTGCCTCTTTTCTAATTATCTGAGAGAATTAAATTTATTTCTGTATAAACATCAATGTGTACACTGGAACCTAGAGACAAAATCCATTTATAGAATAGTCATTCATGAAGATTCAGATATTTCAAAGTTTCTCTGTTTTCGCCTAGGTTAGAAAGCAGAGCCTAAAGCAAAAACTCATGTGATAGCACTTTTAGGGGGTTGTTATCTCAGGGAAGCAGGAGGGTGGGCGGGGGGAATAATGAGACAGAGATGGAGGGAGAGCAAGTATAAGACAGTATGTAACCCAGAAGACCACAGCATGTTTTCAGAAGGATGTTTTGAAATGGTTGTGACTCCTAAAAATCCATGGGGTTGGGGGTGGGGAGGAAAGAGAATAAATCATTCATAGCTCTGATCTCCCAAGGGTCAAAGTTACCCCACAAGGCATCACGTCCTTCAAAGTACAGGGTCACTCCTGCCTCAGCTATAAGGGAGAAACCCTGGAGTGTATAACCTCTTTCAGATGTGCATTTCACCACAGTTATCAGTGTAAAAGAGATATATGAAATTTCGAGAAAAAGTTCTAAAATTTTAAAATATAGCCCAAAGAAATATTTTTTAATGTACAGCCCAGAAATAGCCATCTTTAGTTTTAAACCCTAAAGAAGCTCTTGCAAATGTGCTAAGATGACATACATATACCATAAAAGCAACATTGCAAAAGCAAAAAAAAAATTTAAAAATTAAAACACCCAAAGATCTATCATTAGAATAAATTTCTTACGATGGAATATTATATAGCAGCACAAATATTCTAGAGCTGCACACATCAACTCTGATGATTCTTACAAGCAAAACATTAAGCAAAAAAGAAAATGAGTCAGAATAATGCCACTTATGATGTGTAAATATGTAAAAAACAACAGTATATGTTGTTTAGGTATACATACATTTGTAGTAAAAGTATAAAGACATGAATATGGGTGTCTGAATTTAAGATAAAATCTAAAATAGGAGAGTAGAGAGGGAGAAAGTTATAGAGGGGTTCCAAATGTATTTGTAGTATTTTATATTTTAGCTGATTTGTGGGTCCATGGGTGTGGTGTTATTCTTTACACTTTTATGATGATATATTTTGTGAAATATTTTTTAGGCAAGATTAATAAAAGTGAGCTACAAATAAAGAAACAAAAACTCATAGATACAGACAATAGTTTAGTGTTTACCCGAGGGTAAGGGGAGACGGAGGATGGTAGAAGAGGGTAAAGGGGATCAAATATATGGTGACAGAAGGAGAACTGACTCTGGGTGGTGAACACACAATGTAATATATAGATGCTCTATTATAGAATTGTACATTTGAAACCTATGTAGCTTTGTTAACGATTGTCACCCCAATAAATTTTCATAAAAAAGAGAAAAGTTAGCTTTACTTAATTAGAAACTTTGTTCAGAATATTACTGTTGTGTTTGAAATTTGATCTGTAAACAGTAATCCTTTATGTCCACCATACCACACAAACTGAGGTGTTTGGTTGGTGTATCCAATGAATCCCAGATTCCCTGAAATAATAATGCTCAATGTTAAACTGTGTTTTTGTTTATATTTTTGATAAGAGAATAAAAGCACAATTAGAGAAACTGGGATATGTATCACTTAAATAGCTATACTTCTGGAATGGTTGTAAAAAATGGGTTATCTCAAACTTATGAACAACATATGGGTATCTGACATACAGCAATATTTTATTAATAGCACGTTCCCCTTATTTAACAGCCCTAATATATTCCAGTGCAAAGAGTGAACAGTGTTCACCGTATCTGTGAACAAACCCGTAGAATAATAAGGACAGATAACATGTTTTGATCTATGTACCAGGCGCTGTACAGAACTCTGTTATGCATGATGATCGTGTGTCATCCTCACAATATCCCTTAGAAGTAGGTACCATTATTACCCTAACTTTGTAAGATGCTGAGGAAACATGCCCAAGATTGCCTAACCAGTGAGCAATGAAGCCAAAATTTCATCTCAGGCAGTCTAGACTGAGAAATACTACATTATGTTGCCTCCTTATGGATTATACTTGTAGTAATATAACAAAATTTCAAAGCCAGCCCCATTTTCAAGTATTTTGCGCCACTGACCTATGTATACATTCAAGGTTTTCACACCATTTGTTCTGATTTGGGGATTTAGTAAATATGATCACCATGGGAACTATGGAAAAAGGAGCCAGGAAACATGGTCTCATTCCCAACTGCCACTAACTTGAGCAGTTTGAGACAAATCTCTGGGCCTTACTTTCTTCAAGAAAGAGCACTGGATGATATTCCTTGAGGTCTTTTTCGACTCCAAGAGAGAAAACTAATACTTTAAAAGGTGCTCACAACTAGTGACATCAGCATCATGGCAGAATGAGAAGACTCCTTTGATTCTCCCCTTAAACTTACAAGTCAGACAACTATAAGTCAACAAAGGATCCCCTACTCAACACACAAACACGCCTGAAAAATCCATGCATTGGGACCTCTGAGTCATTATTCACAATGACATGGAAACAACTTTAGTGTCCATTGACAGATGATTAGATACAGAAGATGTGGTACATATACATAATGGAATACTACACAGCCATAAAAAAAGATGAATATTGCCATTTGTGACAACATGGATGGATCTGGAGAGTATTATGCTAAGTGAAATAAATCAGACGAAAAAGGACAAAAACTGATTTCACTCATATATGGGATATAAAACAAAAAGCAACAAATGAACAAACAAAACAAAAAAACATCATAGATACAGACAACAGAATGGTGGTTACCAGAAGAGAAAGGGGGTAGGGGAGAGGACAAAATAGATAAAGGGGGACAAATATATGGTGATGGAAGGACGCCAGACTTCCAGTGGTGAGCACACAATACAGTATACAGATGTCGTATTATAAAGTTGTATAACTGAAATTTATATAATGTTATTAATTAATGTTACCCCAATAAATTTAATTTTTAAAAAATTAAATGAAAAAAGATGACCACCATAACAGTTCAATACTACAGAGAGAGAAAGATTTAAAAGTAAAAGTGAATGAGCATTGTGTATTTAATTAATTTTGGTATTTTAAGTTTTTTTATAAAAAGAATTAGGTCTATAAACTTGGAAAATAACCTAAATGTCTCTAAAAATGTCTATGACCTAGCTTATCAAATAGTTTTATATAAGAAAAAGAGTAAGTCAAAACAATTTTTCTTAAATTGCTATGTACATTATATTCCTTTTTTCTTTAATTTTTAGAAAGTTGGGCATGAAACAATACCTAAACCTGCTTCTTGACATGGCATCAGATCAGAGCAATTGCTGAGAGTTTGATTTATAGAGAAATCATGGTTCGGCTAACCTTGGATCTCATTGCCAAAAACAGCAATCTTAAACTTCGAAAAGAAGAAACCACTTCACAATACCTGAAGAAAATAACTCATTTAAATTTTTCAGACAAAAATATAGACGCAATTGTGAGAACTCTGAAATTATTTTCTATTTTTATATAATTAACAATGTAAAGTTTAGAAACTGGTGTCAGAGCATACCTTCTTATTAACTGTATTTTTATTATACTTATTAACTACATATTCATTAGCCAGCTTTATATTGGTGTTTGATTTTAATTTCCTGCTTGGGATGGTAAACTTATTAAGTCTATAAAATATACCTGTGTGATAGTTAAAAACTCTATAGTGTAGCAAACTAGATTTACAAGTATATGTTGGAAAACAATTTCAAAGATAATTACTTAGGTATAATTCCAGAACCTTGGAATACGAATTGTTTTAACATATCAAAATATTAAGAATTAACTATGTGAGTACAATAGTTCAAAACTTTAACAGTGACATCTTTTTTGCACATAATTTAACTGGTTAGATGAATGTAGGTTATACTCTGTCAGTTACATCAGACAAGATTATGTTTACTTGGATATACTCTGAAAGTACATTTTCTCTGTTTTAAGCCAACTCTTGGCTTTAATTTGGGAAATTTTAAAGGCAACAATAACTCATGTAGGCCATTTGTATTGATATCCATTGCCTACAATAAAATGCTAAAGAATATATATATATGTATACACACACACACACACACACACATACACATACACACACATATATTATATACATATATATTCATATATATGGGAGAAAATTTCTCGGAAACATATGAGATACATGAGGGCAGGGATCATGTCTATTTTCTTCACATCACCCTAAATCCCCCCATCTAATACTGTGCCTGACTTATATTAAGTTCTTAAATATTTATTGAGTGGATGAATGAATGAACAAATGAAAAAACACCAAAGCCCGAGTCAAAATTGTCCATTAAGACAACTGGTTTGTTTTTGTTTTATTGTTTACAGAACCCTGCTCAGCTCCCATTCTACGTCGTATATCCCTTTCCAGTTTCCTGCGATCCTTCTTCCCATGAAGTCAATTGCCAAAACCCCATGTTTCTCTTTTGTTGCCCAAAGCTCTCTACCTCCTCACACCACATACAGGCTGCTTTCTCCAGAGCCTCCATTTAATGGTCTTTGGCCCCTCACAATGTTCCTTCACTGTGGATGACTTTTGTTAGGAAGAAGACAAATTGGTGTAAAGTAATTCACACTAAGATAAGAATAACTTGTAAATTTGAAGTTCCCAAGATGTAGCTGCATTTTAAGAGGTCTTAATGAAAGCCGAGATATTTTTTGAGCAAAACTTCATTCTATCTCTTGCCTACCTTTAGCCTAGGCTGACTCTACCACCACACAAGAAATGACAGCCTTTAAAAATACCTTTAATTATTTTCTTATCTCAAAAGTAATTGCTGTTCATTTGTATAAGTACATATAAAAGAAAAAAATTAACTTGTAATTCTACCATGCAGAGAAAACAACTATTAACATTTAGATAATGTCCCTCTTTTTTCTAGGCATATATTCATATAATTTTACATCAGTGGGTCACAGAACATACTGTTCTCATTTTATTATCAGATATACAAAATATTACTAAAGAAACTAAAGGATATTTAATGGTTCTATGGTATTCCCTTTAGAAGCATTATCATAGTTTCTTTATTAATCTATTGTTCTTGAATATCTAGATGACTTCCAATTTTCAGTATTATAAATCACAATGGTTTACTTCCAATCCTACAGAAAGATTAAGCCATGATTTATAATGTTGGAGCAATAATCTATTAAATGCTTCAACTTCCAGAGGAGCCTAATTGCTTCCATGTAAAATTGCTTGCACTGGGAAAATCTTAAATACAATTTTATTGATATAGTTACAAAATACTAAAACCTAGAACTAATCTTGTAATCATTCTAGTCTTGTTTTGACTGTGCTAAGAACAAAGAAATACTGTTCTTTTATACTAACCTTATTACAGAGTGACTAAGTGAAAAAGTTTCTTAAAAACAAAACAAACTTCTAAGTTTTCAAGAGAAATTAAGTACGACTTGTTTTTGTTTTCCTTTTAGGATGACCTCTCTCTTTGCAAAAATCTTAGTGTTTTATATTTGTATGATAACCGTATTAGTCAAATCAATAACTTGAATTTTGCCACAAACCTGACCCACCTGTACCTACAAAACAATTGTATTTCATGTATGGAGAACCTCAGGTCATTAAAGAAACTGGAAAAACTGTAAGTCCTTTTTTTTAAAGTAATGTAATTGCGATCATTACAGTAATATTTTTACACGCAGGTATTTCTATTATCTGCAGTTTTGTGGAACAGGCCTCCATTTTTATTCTTTTAGTATTATTAGTACAAAATAATTGTTTCAAATGTAATGCCTGACAATTAGTGTTTTAGTAAGCTTGGTATGCTTTCCTTTTGCATGAGGAGAGTTGTCTTAAGGGCTTACTGGTATACTAAAAACATCCTTATGTAGTAGGCTTACATGGTGCAAGTTTCTATGAAATGAAGTCTATGCCTTTCAGAATTACACATCTCAAAAAGGTAGGGTCACAGAATTAATAATGACAACATAGATTTGATTGTTAAAAGGCATTTACTGCCTATGCTGATTTAAACAACGAAGACTGGTGGATACAATTTCCCCAGATTGTTAGAAGTATCAGTGCTTCCAAAATCTGGCCAGGGGCCTCAGAATAGGGAGATAGGAGTGAGGTGGGTACTGCTTATTAAAAATGCAGATCGCTGGGTTCCTACCTAGAGAGCCAAATCAGAATCGCTGGGAGTTCGACCCACAAATCTTCATTTTTAAACCCACAACCCAGGTGATTCTTCTGCACTCTAACATATGAGGAGCCTTAGTACACAGATAAACAAGGACTATTCCAATTCTCTCACTTTAAAAAAAACATACTTTTTAGACCACTTTATGTGTAAGGATCATATAAACCTTTCTTTGATTCAATAACATTGTGCATGTATAATTTTCACACGGCTCAATGATTTTGTTACGTTTTTATCATTTTTACAGACCATGATGTTCTTATAATGTCTATTTAGAATTACTTCCTGTATTTCGCAGGTATCTGGGAGGCAATTATATCGCTGTCATAGAAGGCTTAGAAGAGTTAACAGGTATAAGAGAGCTTCACGTTGAGAGTCAGCGGCTTCCGCTTGGAGAAAAGCTTCTCTTTGATCCCAGAACTCTTCATTCTCTGGCAGTAAGACCACGTTTGAGTATTCTGACAAAGCATATGGTGATCAATGGAACAGGAAGGTGGTGAGGGTATATTTGCACATTGTTCATACTCTGCATGTGTATATGGCCAACTGAGAGTTCATTTGAGGGCTAACACTGATTTTCCCACATAATTTCTCAGGGACTCAGCAGCTATCAAGTGGGGATAATACCCACCTTACGGCAACTGGAAGGCTCAAAAGAAGGATGTTAAAAGGTGATGGAAACTTTAGGGGCAGCTGGGTGGTTCCGTTGGTTAGAGCGCAAACTCTCAACAACAAGGTTGCCAGTTCAAGTCCCACATGGGATGGTGGGCAACTAGATTGAAACTAGATTGAAAATGGCGACTAGACTTGGAGCTGAGCTGTGCCAATTAGATTGAAGGACAACGACTTGACTTGGAGCTGATGGGTCCTGGAAAAAATACTGTTCCCCAATTAAAAAAAAATTTTTTTTAAAAGGTTATGTAAACTTTGAAGTTCTAACACAGATGTTAATTCATTCATAAATTAGACCTTGGTGATGATCATGACTCAAAATTTTAAATTTTAGGGAAAAGCCTAAGGAAAGAAATGTGCACAATTATTTGGCAAATTTTAAACAACCTATAGAATCATTACAATGGTAAGTCATTTTTCTCACTGGATTCAGATTCGATTGTAGGTTGCACTACAGACAATTCTGCCTCATCAGAAGCAGGTAGATCTGGAAGCACTGAATTTGCTGCTCCGGCTGTCACCTAACAATTGTTCACATCACATGGTGGTGTCACAATTAGTTGAGAAGCCAGAGGGTACCACACTAATCTTCAAAACAGGATTTGTTTGTATACACGACCTTCAATTTGGGGGCAAGGGGCGGAAATGGAACGTGGTTGTTGCATTTACAGATTTTGTTGGTTTTATTTTAGAGGGCCCAAAAAATGGAGGGCAGTATAAAGTTTCTGAACCAAACGTATAAAAATTAAGGGATAGTGCTTTAAATTGGGGGTGGGGAGCTCTGTCCTCCTCAGAGAATCAACTGTCTCGGCCCAACCTCAACTGATCCAAGAGACCGACTCCACTGTGGGGATGGCTAGTTTTACTACAAAACGCCACTGAAAATATTTTTGCTTACTCAATTTTTGCATGTATTCAACCAGATTCCTAAATTCTAAATATAAGGCATAATGTTTTAAGCTGTATTTCAAGCCTTGAAGAGTGTCGGGAAGTATATTCTGTATATATTAGCTGTGTGTGGACACCTGGGTGGTAGACTCCATCTTGGTAGAGATTCCTAGACCTTAGATTATTTTTTTGTTGTTATAAATTTTATTGGGAAAAAGTGTGCTTCTCCAGGTTTCATCAACTCCAAGTCATTGTCCTTCAATCCAGTTGTGGAGGGCACAGCTCAGCTCCAAGTCCAGTCTCCGTTTTCAATCTTTAGTTGCAGGGGGCGCAGCCCACCATCCCATGAGGGAACTGAACCCGCAACCTTGTTGTTGAGAACCTCGCTCTAACCAACTAAGCCACCCGGCCGCCCGGCCGCCCCTCCAGCAGTTCAGTGGCAGCTCGTTGTCTTCAATCTAACTGTGGTAGGCGCAGCTCACTGGCCTATGTGGGAATCAAACCAGCAACCATGTTGTTCCAAGCTCGCGCTCTAACCAACTGAGCCATCCGGTCACCCCTGGGCCTTAGATTTTAAGATGGCTTTCATTTAGTATTGTCCTAATCCCTATTTACGTCCTCATTAAGAGCTGATGTTGAAATTCTTGTTAAATAGCTAATTATTATTCTAAGTGGCTTCTGAACATATGAAACGTCAAAAGAATCCTATATATAGAGAGAGAAAGATAAAAATAAATACCAGATATTCTTTCATTCTTGGTCAATGTTTCCTATTTCAAAAAAACTAAGACAAAAGCAATTTCTTCCTATGTAAGTACATATTTTAATGATATTTAACACAAAATGAAACTTGCTTAAACTGAAATGAGCACATTTTCTACATTATGTTATCATTTGTTTATTGGGGCACCTTCTTTCTTTACTTCTTGATTCTTGGCTTTTTTCTATAAATTTCTCTTACATCCTAATTAAACTTATGAAAAATAGTAAGTTATATCACAATTACTATAGTTCTAAAAGTTCCATCTGAAAAAAACTATGCCATAGAAACAAAATCTTTATGGCTTTTTTATTTTCTTGCCTAAAGAATAAAATTGCCTTAAGTGATAAATCTTAAATTTTTTCACGGATTAGGATTTCTGGTTCCTATATATAGTATTTAATTAGACTATTAACTAATACCAATTTAATTGTTTTCTTACAGAAATCCCTCTCTATATTGAATATCAGCAATAATAATATTGATGACATAAGAGACTTAGAAATACTGGAGAATCTTAATCAGCTCATAGCAGTTGACAACCAACTCCTACATGTGAAGGTAGTGTAAAGAAAAATTAATTTTAAAATATTTACATGAAATTCTGGTTGAAATAGCATAAAATGTATTACTTTTAAAACTATTTTGGATTTTTTCTAAAATTAGCTTATGAATCTCTACTTCTTAATGTATTGATTTGCATAATTCTGCCCTCTTACCTGGTTTTCCCCTCCATACCCTAATGCCTCCATCTCGTACCAACAGAAAAAAATTTCTCTGAGAACTATATGCTTTTTTTCCTCTCTGTTTTATGTTTCCATGAAATGTTTCCCTCTAGAGATTAGATTTATTGTCCCTTAATTCTAATCTGTCAGTGAATGAGTTTCTAGTAACTGTGACTAGACCTGAACTCTCTCCTGGCTGTTCCTTCTTAGGGAAGCACCTTGAACTTGAACTTGTTCTAATTTGCACTATGTATTCATGTCATGTTATATCATATCATGCCATATTCATTCAATCATGTATTGGGCACCTACCTATTTGTCAGGCACTGTACTACTTGGTGTAGAATGGAGGAAGGAAGGATACAGTCCTGGGGCTCACAAACCCCCCAGTCAACAAGTAACATGACCCTTGGAGAAACATGTTCTAGGCACTGAGGATACCGTGATAAATAAGAGAGACAAGGTCTCTGCCCTCAAAGAGCTTACATTACAGTGAGACAGGGGAGGGAATGGCCAGAAAAAGAATAAGCAGAAAAGATTGTGAAAAATGCTACAAAGGAATTAAGTAGGACACAGTGGAAAAATCAGGTTATCAAGAAAGGCCTCTGAGCAAATGACATTTATGCTGAGATCTAAAGGATGAGAAAGAAATGTGTGCAGAGAGCAAGGGAAAGAAAATGCCCAGCATAGGGAAAAACAAACACAAAGATTCTACACACTTTAAATATAAAAATATATAAAAGTAAAATGATGGGGAAATATATGCAATACAAACACAAATAAGAAAATTAAAAAGCTGGAGTGGCTATATTAATATAAGACAAAATTGACTTCAGGACAAGAAATATTACCAGAGATAGATCAAGAAAATTTTATAATGACAAAAAGTGCCAATTAGTCAAGAAAACAACAATCCCCAATATTTATGTACCAAATTAACAGAGCTTCAAAATGCATGAAGCAAAATGACAGAAATAAAAGGAGAAACAGACACATCCTAATTATAACACATTTCAACACTCTTCTCTCAGTAGTTGATAGAACAAGTAGGTAGTAAATCAACAAGGATATAAAGGCTTGGTACAACAAAGCCAACCAAACTGATCTAATTGACTTTTACAGAACATTCCACCTAACAGCAGTTGGAATAGTCACCAAAATAGTCCATATACTGGGCCATAAAGCAAGCCTCAAAAACTTGAAAGAACTGAAATTATGCAGAGTATATTGTTTGATCAAAATGGAATTAAATTAGAAAGAAATAAAGAAAAAATATCTTTAAAATCTCCAAATATTTGCAAATTTAAAAACACACTTTTGGATAACCCCTGGGTCAAACAAAGAATTACAAGGGAAATTAGAAAATAATTAGATGGACCAAAATGGAAAGGAAACATCTGAGGGCCGGCCCAGTGGCTCAGGTGGTTGGAGATCCATGCTCCTAACTCCGAAGGCTGCCGGTTGGATTTCCACATGGGCCAGTGGGCTCTCAACCACAAGGTTGCCAGTTCAATTCCTCGAGTCCCACAAGGGATGGTGGGCAGCGCTCCCTGCAACCAGCAAAAGCAACTGGACCTGGAGCTGAGCTGCGCCCTCCACAACTAAGACTGAAAGGACAACAACTTGAAGCTGAAAGGCACCCTCCACAACTAAGATTGAAAGGACAACAACTTGACTTGGAAAAAAAGGCCTGGAAGTACACACTGTTCCCCAATAAAGTCCTGTTCCCCTTCCCCAATAAAATCTAAAAAAGAAAAGGAAACATTTGAAAATTTGTGTGATGTAGTAACATAGTAACATAGAGCTTTATAGCTCTGAATGCTTACATTAAAAAAGAAAAGTTATCTAAGCTTCCATCTCAAGAAACAAGAAAAACAAATGCAGATTAAATTCAAAGTAAGTGGAAGGAAGGAATAAAGATAGCAGCAGAAATCAATGAAATAGAAATACAATCAATACAGAAAAATCGATGACACCAAAAGCTGATTCTTTGAAAACATCAAGTAATAAATTCTACGTAGGCTGATCAAGAAAACAGAAATTCAAAAGTTATCACTACAGTTAAAAGGATAATAAAGGAATTTTGTGAAAGACATTATGCCAACAAAGTCGATAGCTTAGATAAAACAAATTCCTTGAAAAAGAAATTACCAAACCAAAAATGAGAAAAAGTAGATATTCTAAATAGATCTGTATCTACTAAATAAATAATCATATTTATAAGTAAAATCCTTTCCACAAAGAAAACTGTAAGCCCAGATGGCTTCTTTGATGCATTCTATCACACACCTAAGAAATTACACTAATCTTACGCTAACTCCTTCAGAAAGTAGGTAAGTAGGGAATACTTTTCTATTCACGTTATCCAGCTAACATTATCCTATCCCCAACAATATTCCAGGAAAACTACAATGAATTAAACAAATAACAATATCCCTCATGACACACAGAACCACAAGTCCCTACCAAAATATTAGCAAATAAAACCTAGCAACATATAAAAAGGTAATCCATAATAACCAAGTGAGATTTATCCCAGGAAGGAAAGATTGGTTTGACATTCAAAAATCAATCTAGTTCTCCAAACAAAATAAAGGAGAAATATTATATCATCAATAGATGCACTAAAAGCATTTTTAAAAACTCAACATCTATTTTTGACTTTTAAAAACGATCAGCAAAATATAAATAGATGGGAACTTAACCTGATAACTGACATTCATGTAAAATCTACAGATAATATCATATTTAATGATGAAAAACTGAATGCTTTCCCCCTCAAGAGTGGGAATAAAGCAAGGAGATTTCCTCTACTTTATAGTAGAGAGCTCAGCCAGTGCAATAAGGCAAGGAAATGAAACAAACAACACTCAGTTTGGAAAGGAAGAAGTAAAACTGTCTTTATCTGCAGACTACATGATTGGGTACCTATAAAATCATAAGAAATATACAATCTACAAAAAGCTATCAGAGATGGGGGGCAGGGGGATTGACACAGTGTAAGGGATATAAATGATAAACGTCTTAACTATTACTTTGTTTTATGCACCTAAAACTAAAAAAAAAAAGCTATTAGAACTTATAGAGTAAATTTGGCAATGCTGTAGAACACAGCAAGATCAGTATGCAAAAATCAATGCTCACACACAGGCAATGAACGAGTGGAAAATATTTTTTTTAAATACCATTTACAATTCACATCAAGAAATATGAAATACTTAGGGATAAATTTAAGAAAATATGTGCAAGAGCTGTACCAAACTGCTGTATTAAAGCTACAAAACACTGTTGGTAGAAATTAAAGAAGACCTAAATAAATGGAGAGAGATACCATTTTTATGGATTGAAAGACTCTATATTCTTGAGGTGCTATTCTTTCCAAATTATCTTTACATTCAACATATTCCCAATCAAAATCTCAGAAGATTTTTTAAAAGAAATCCTAATTCTAAAATTTATATGATAATGCAAAGGACGTAAAATACCAAAACAATATTGCAAAAAAGAATAATGTTGGAAAACTTACCCTACCTGATTTTGTGACTTTAATGTTACAATAATCAAGACAATATGGTATTGGCATAGGATGGACACAGAGATCCGGGAAACAGATTAACAAGTTTATCAATAAATCTGCACATATGTTCAATTGATTTTTTTGCAGCGGTTCCAAAATAACTCAATGAGGGAAAGATAATCTTTCAACAAATGCTGGTGGAATAACTGGATATCCAAATAGAAAAAGTGAGCCTTCACCTTTCATACCATGTACAAAAATTTACTCAGAATGGATCATATCCAAATTTAACTGCTAAAATATAAAACTTCCAGGAAAAAGTAGTTGATACAGAAATCTTTAAAAGAACACAAAAAGCGACCCATAAAAATTAATAATCTAGACTTCATCAAAATTTAAAACTTTCGCTCTTTGAAAGACATTATTAATGAAACGGTAAACCACAGACTGAGGGAAAATATTAGCTATCGTGTATCTCACAATTTTTATCCAGAATACAAAAAGAACTCTTACAACTCTATTTAGTAAGAAGACAAACAACACGTTAAAAAATAGGCTAAGATTTCAACAGAAACTTTACAAAAGAACATATACTAATGGTCAATAAACAAGAAAACATGCTCAGTATCATCACCAGGGAAACGCAAATCAAAACCAAAAATGTGATACCACTACACACCCACGAGAATGGCTAAAAGTAAAAAGACTAACAATACCAATTTTTGATGACTATGTATGTGGAATAACTGGAGCTCTCACTCATTGCTGAGGAAGTTTAAAATGGTACAACCTCTTTGGAAAACAATTTGACAGTTTCTTAACCAAAGTTAAATATGCACTTTCCACATGACTCAGCAATCACATTCTTAGGTATTTACCCAAGTGAAATGAAAACCTATGTTCATACAAATACCTGTATGCAAATCTTGATACAGTAACTTTATTTGTAATTTTGGAAACAACCAAGTTTCCCTCAAGTGGAGAATGGATACACTGTGTTCCCTGCAAGGGAATATCACTGAGCAATAAAAAGGCACGAACTACTGCTGCACACAACAGAATGGACAAATTTTTAAAACATTATACTGAGCAAAGTAAGCCAGACAGAGTATATACTGTATGACTCCATTTATATGAAACTCTTGAAAAGTGAAAAATGTATATAGTCATAGCAGATCAATGGTTCCTTGATGGGAATGTGAAGAGATTGACTGGAAAGGGCCATGAGTGAATCTTTTGTGATAATGAAAACATGGTCTTGATTATGGCGGTTGTTATATGGATGTGTATGGTTTGGGCATTTAAATGGATACATTTTGCTGTATGTAAATAATAACTCAATAAAGTTAATTTAAAACTAATATTAGAAAAATTTTTAAAACCAGAGAACATGAGTTACCAGATTGAAACTGTCTCCCAAATGCCAGCACAGTGGATGAAAATTGACCCACTCCCAGGTCCATCCTTTCAAGTTTTTAGGACGCCAGGATAAAGCTCCTAAAGGCTCCTACAGAGAAAAAGGGGATACAAAGAATCGAGAATCAAAATGGAATCAGAATTATCAGACCTTTCCATCTGGAAAACAGTAGAAAAATATCTTCAAAATTCTGAGGTAAAAAATATTCTCAATCAAGAGTTATATACTCAGTCAATTCTTCAATTATTAAGTATAAAGTATTTTTACACATGCAAGCTCTCAAAAGAAAATGTATGTCCCGCATGCCCTTTCTTAGGAAAGCTCTTGGAAAAAGTGTTCCACATAAACAGGAGCGAAATAAAGGAAAAGGAAAGACAAGGTATCTAGAAATAGGAGAAAGGCTAAGGAAATTCCCAGAATGAATTTGAAGGGAATGTGAAGTAAAGTCCTAGGTCAGCATCTACCAGCCCAGGTTGCAACAGGCTGAACTGGTGATTAAAATAAATAACCAACCAATTTCCAACTTCAGGGAAAATAAGAAGCAATCATAGTACATTAAGTGGTTTAGCCCTGAACAATTTTAAGTGAGCTTAATAATCTAGTCAATGAATATTAATCTGGTGAACAATTTTAATATAACTCTATTGACAGTACGGGGGAAAGGAAGTATAACAGGGGTTGTAGTAGCACTTATGAAAATTAAATCATCATCTTCCACAGCAGGAATTCAGTAGATAAATATCTAACATTTAAAAATCAATAAATAGCAGTTGTTATTTAGCAGGATGGAGGAAAGTCTGTATAGAAATAGCTGAAAAAGTTGAAAGTGGTTTTGTTATAAGCCCTAAGGTACTCTTTAAGTTTTGTTATAAACCCTGTGGTCTTATTTGATGTTTTAACTGTGTTGATGGCTTTGCTTTGATTTTTTAAAATTAGTTTCAGGTGTACAAAACAATGTAATAGTTAGACATTTATACCCCTCACAAAGTGATAACGCCCCTCCCCCAATCTGCTACCCCTCTGACATCATATATAGCTGTTACAATTCCATTGACTCTATTCCCTATGCTGTAGTCCACATTCTGTGACTGCATATATATTAAATTATAGTTGACATTCAGTATTAAATTCAGCTTCAGCTTCACGTGTACAGTGCAATGCTCAGGCATCTACACCGTCCAGGAAGTGGTCTCCCTAATAAGACAAGTGCCCATCTGACCCCCTACAAAATCTTTACAACATTATTGATGTTCCCCAAACTGTCTTTCATGTCCCTGTGGCAATATTGTGCTTACCGATTTGTGTTTTCTATCCCCTCACCTTCTTCCTCATCCCCACCCCACTCCCATCTAGCAACCCTCCGTTTTTTCTCTATATTGCTGAGACTGTTTTTGATTAGTTTGCTCATTTATTCTGTTCTTTAGATTCCACATATAAGTGAGATCATGTGGTATTTGTCTTTCTCCATCTGACTTATTTCACTTAGCGTAATGTCCTCTAGGTCCATCTATATCATTGCAAATGGTAAGATTTTGTTCTTCTGAGTAATACTCCAGTGTATAAATGTACCACAGTTTCTTTATCTAGTCGTCTACTGATGGGCATTTCGGTTGTTGCCATGTCCTGGCTATTGTATATAGTGCTGCAGTAAATATAGGAGTGAATAAAGTTTTTTGAATTAGAATTTTGGATTTCTCTGGATAGATACCTAGGAGTGGAACTGCTGGATCATAAGATAGTTCCATTTCCAGTTTTTTGAGATACCTCCATACTGATTTCCATAGTGGCTGCACCAATCTGCAATCCCACCCAGGATCCCTTTTCTCCACATCCTCGCCAGCACTTGTTGTTTGTTGATTTATTGATGATAGCCATTTTGACTGGGGTGAGGTGGTATCTCATTGTGGTTTTCATTTGAATTTCTCTAATGATTAGTGAGGTTGAGCATTTTTTCATATGTCTGTTGGCCATCTGTATATCCTCTTTAGAAAAATGTCTCTTCATGTCCTCTGCCCATTTTTTAATTGGGTTGTTTTTTTGGTGTTGAGTTGAATGAGTTTTTTAATAAATTTTGGATATTAGCCCCTTATCAGATGTGTCATTGACAGATATCTTCTCCCATTCAATAGGATGCTTTGCTTTGATTTTTAAAAATCTAGTTTTAAAAAGAGTGAATGGTTGGTAAGAAACACCTGGTTAATATAATTCTGTTATCATATATCACCATATCCCCCATTAGACTGAGAGCCTTTAAGAGAAAGGAATTTCAGGATTCCCTAGATCTCAGTCCAGCGCCTGGTACACAGTAGGAATCTACTACGAATTTATCAAATGAATGAATACAGGAACAATAAAAAAAATATTGAACTATCTGGGGAAGAAATGCAAACCATTCAGCCACTCCCCGAGGCTGGGATATGCCAAGCGTTGCTTTTCTCTCCCATAGAGAAAAGATATCCAGGGAGTGAGGCTGAAATATCAAGTCGTTTTACTTCCAGCAAGAAGACACAGCAATTAAAAGTGCCCAGGCGCAGAAGTCTGCATATAGTTTGTCTGGCATTCGCTTGCAACGTACTTTTGTGGTCTATTTGAAATCATCCTCTGAAGGTTTAACCAAAGGACATGTTGAAGTTCAGTGTCAGAATACTAACTTGTTTCCCCATATGTATTCCTGGGGTCAGAGCTCCTTTTTTTGGCTTTAATTTTTCCAGTCTTTATGCTCATTGATTGAAGTTACCCCAAAGCTGCTGACATCAAACCCTGTGCCACTGGAGAGAAAGCTCAACGTGCCATATGGGTCACTGACATCCATCCTAAGAGTCTTCAGCATCAGACAGCTCTGTGCCATGGGGAAAAAGAAGTGGCCATCATTAGCGAATCCTAACAAAACCCCTCTAATTAGCCAAGGTTTTAGCACAAGAGCAGCTGCTTTGATATGGACAAGCATAGGTTCCTCAAATGCACCTGGAAAATACATGAAATAAAAGTGAAGAAATAATGGTCCCTAAGGTGGTTAAATAACTTTGAATCTTCCAATCAAGATTCTGGTTTGAGCAGTGAAAAAGAAACAGATTTACGAAAATTGAAAAGGAACCCACGGAACAAGGAAAAGTACTACCATGGCAACTGAAATCGTGGAGCTCTGGGAAAGAAATCATAAGAAAAGGCAGAAGAAAAGAGACTCATGTCACTGGGAAATATAGACATTCCCCAACGATGCCCAGGCCCTAGCCGGCTGAAAGTCTTCACAGAGCGGTGGCTACATGAGAGGCCAGGCACAGGCTAAGGACCTAGAAGACAGTGGCTGGCTGAGTCGCCTCTGCCCTTCCTGCTATCTGAGATTTCATTCCCTTCCCTCTCTCGCTTGTATAGACCCACAGCTGGCAAGGACTCCTTCCCCCAAGACCTCTAACCCTTCCTCATCTCTCCTGTTCCCTAGTCCAAAGCTGGTCCAGGGCAGAGACCTGGGGCAGGAGAGGAAGAAGGGGTGAGGGTAGCGAAGGAGGAAATCAAAGATAAATCCTGTCTTTCCTCTCTCTTTCCATGTCTATAGCCTCTCTAATCAGCAACTTTTTCAAAATGGTTCCATATAATTTCTCCTTCATAATTCCCGTCCTGCTTTTAACCTCAGATCCCTTTATTCATGCATGATTGCATTTGTTTTGTCGTATCCATTCATTCAAAACATCTACCATGTGGCAGCACATGCTAGACAAGGGGGAGACAATAGTGACCAAAAATAAAAAAAGATATGGTCCCTGGTCTCAAAGAGCTCTTAGCATTGAGGGGAAGAGAAACATTAAGCACATAATCACTCAAAAAACACGTAAAATTGCACCTGTGGCAACTACTACAAATAGAAGTATGTGGCTCTGGGAGGCTATTACAGGGGAACTGGCCTTGGTTAGGGGGCTCAGTGAAGGCTTCCCTTAGGAAGGGATGTGAGAACAGAAGAGCTTACCAGGTAAAGAGAATAGCATGTGCAAAGGCCCTGGGGCCGGTGATAGATGAGGGATGGCAAGGATGAGAGACAGGAAGCAGGAGAGTGAAGGTGGAGCATAGTGCATGTAGAGGCTGGTGGGTGGAAGGTGCATAGGTCATGACAGAGAGTTTTGTCTTCATCCTAAGAACAACGGGGAGCCACTGAAGGTGTTTGAGCCAGGGTGAAGTGAGTACAGATTAGTATTTTGCAAAGACCAGCAGGGCTACAGTGTGGAGAATGGATTGGAAGAGGCCAGGCCATTCAGGAAGTGAAAGATAATGGAAACTTGAATGGGGCTGGGGTGGAAATGAAGTCAGTGGGCAGACTGAAGAGTTGTTCAGGAAGTAGAGCGGACAGGACTTTGGTGGTGACAGAAGGAGTGTGGAAGAAGAAGTCAAGAATGGTTCCCTGGCAGGGTGACCGGTTAGCTCAGTTGGTTAGAGCGCAGTGCTGATAACACCAAGGTTGCCGGTTGGATCCCTGCATGGGCCACTGTGAACTGCGCCCTCCTTAGGGGGGAAAAAATTGCACAAGAATGGTTCCCTGGCTTCCGCCTTGCACAATGGAAAATAGGGGACTCAAGAAACTGATTTGGGGGACAGGGAGAAGATCATGAATTTTGGCCATGTAGAGTTTAAAGTGCCTTCTAAGTGTTCCAGAGAAACGATCAAGCAGACAATTGGATATATGAGGCTGGAGCTCGGTGGACAGAAGAATGTGGGAGTCTTCAGCATATTGGTTAAGTGGTCACTGAACCTCCTGCCATCATGGATGAAATTGCCTAGATATGGGAGGAGAGAGTGTATGATGAGGTGCTCAGTGTGGCATCCCACAAAATCTGGTTCTTCCGCTCACGGACAGATGACCCTTCCTTCCTTGGTTGAATAGATGTTCTACTATTGTCATCAACATGGCCATTCTTTTTCTGAAAAGGGCCTGCATATAAACGGAGAATGTGGAGGGTTATAGAAGAAAAACGTTTTTCAAGCCATGATTTTACATTTTCCTGTAGTCCCGGAAAGAAAAACAAACACTGTTTGAAAGGATTAAATGTACATTACAGAAAAGCAAGTGAATTGACCCCTGATGGTCTGCCGCAGGGACGCCTACCCCTGCTTCCCCAGAGGGAGCGCTAGCGCTTGGGAAACATGGTGACACATCATGGGGAGGTTTCACAGCACTGTCACCACACAGATATTCTTTGGGCTTTTTCTCATTAAATAGGGCTGTTTTTATGGGCTGACTCTGGCAACAGTCTGCCAGGAATGGCACTGTTTTTTGATGGGATGTGTTCTCCATTCTCAAAAGTAACTTTTGGAAAACAGCCTGTTTATACATTAGGGTTTCCTCTGGTCAGAGGTTTGTTACTTGTGAGGTCAGAGATTCATGCAGGATCCAGGGAGCCTGAAGAATGTGGAACCACAAAGCCATAAAGGGAGCAGTAATAGTGTAAGATGCTCTAAAAAATTGAGACTGAGAAATAAGGCAATAAGCGATAGGGTTAGCAGTGCCTGTTCAGAAGCCCCAGGCTAGAGATGCCCAGTGACTGAGGAAGCAGAGGCTGTGGCCTAGACCTTTATAACCAAATGTGGTCCTAGGACACAGCAGCGCCACCTCCGAAATGTAGCCTCTCAGCTTCTGCCCCAGACCTAACAATTCAGAACCTGCATTCCTTAAACAAGATCACTAGGTGATCCTTAAGCACCTAACATGTGAGAAGCACTGGTCTGGACTAGTCTTTGAAGAAGTGTAGTGATGGTAGGTAAGAGACAGTGGAGAGGGAGAGATTGGAAATGCAAATGCAAAACCAAGAAGATCCCAAGAGAAGGAGGCCAGTGAAAGAGGGAATGGGGTCGAGAGAACCAATTAATTTAGGAAAGGAGGTGGGACTCTCTTTTTTGAGAAAAATGGGAAAGAGGAATGGAAGAGGGAATGAGAGAGCTAAGGCAAATAACTGAGAAAACTCTGGGCAGATGACCCAATTCTCCCCAATAAAACTGGGGGCAAAGTCAACTCTTGAGGAGGAGGAGAAAGAATGCAATACTCCATAGTTGAAAAACTTTAACTCACAGGGCTCTCGTTTAAATGACATTTACTTTTGGTTAACATTTCTTTGCGGGTTTTTTTTCTGTAACTCCTTTAAATAGGTATGTATTGATGTATTAAAATATTAAACACTTTAATGACCATTTACAATAAAACTTTTGCATTTCTCCAAGTAGCTTGATGAGCCATGAACTTCAACAGAGCCAACCTCCTACAGCCTGCTGACACTATTAAGTCAGATAAATATCATGGCTGTAAACGTGCATTTAGAAAAAGAACATTAAAAAAAATCTATACCTACAGTTTTTATGTCTGCAAAGTTTGCTAAATCAATAAAATGATCTGAAAAGTTCATCTCACAGTCAGATATATTAGTGATTTGCTTCATTGGTTTTCTGATGACCATTTATCATGAGGTAAAGCATCTTCAGAATGAATGGTGGAAATCAAAAATTTGACGTGCTTGCCTCTTATATAACCTAAATATTTGATTTATAAGACGCAAACGAACAAACCACCATGGCCTGTCAGGCTTTTCCAGTTTCTAATTTATTCAACCTCTGCTCAATATTGATCCTGACAAGGAGAGTAACCCAAAGATAAATTTATTCACTCCACAGTTTAGTCAGGAACAAGCCCAAAATTATAGATTTTTCCCAGGCAGATGATGGCAGGCAGTCAGGGGGATGACAAATGGCTGTCTTTAGATTCAGTTAGGACAGTTGGGCCAGACGTTTCCGATAAAGATTGGAGCATGCTGGTCAAATACAGGTTCATCAGTGGCCATCATTAATTGTGGAGGGAAGACTGCCAGGGAGCTTAGCACCAGCGCTGCATGGGAAACAGAATTGGCGTCTCAGGACTGTGCAGCACTCCTCTGAGTGATAGCATGACATGATCATTTATCACACAGAGACTATCCAGAAAAGTGTCTGCTCCCTTTAGTAACTTATTGAAGGGCAGGAAAGTGAAAGCAGTTTATTAAAGACAGGAAGGCAATGAACAACCAGAGCGTATCCAAAGGGTAATCATATTTCAGTACAGGATTAGTTTAGTCTTAAATAAACATGCACTGGAGGGAGTATGTCGAGGGTCATTTATCAAGTGAGGAACAATTAACAAAACTCTCCAGGACTCTCTATCTCTGTACATTTAAAGTTCTCTTATTGTTCTTATTACTTAATTTAAAAATGATGGGCATTGTATTCAACGCTGCACAAAAATGCAATGCACAATTCCTTACAGGTTTTCAGACTGAGAAATACAGCTGAAACTCTCACATAAAATAGGATAATTATGGCTGTATCAAACACTGTGGAGAGAGCATAATACAGCGCACAGGACTGAAGGGTGAAGTTATAACTTTTGAAGAGAGTTTTCTTTTTTCTTTTAATTTTGTATTAAATTTATTGGGGTGACATTGGTTAGTAAAATTATGCAGGTTTCAAGTGTACAATTCTGTAATACATCATCTATATATTGCACTGTGTGTTCACCACCCAGAGTCAGTTCTCCTTCCATCACCATATATTTGATCCCCTTTACCCTCTTCTACTCCATCTCCCCCCTTCCCCTCTGGTAACCCCTAAACTCTTTTCTGCGTCTATGAGTATTATAAGTCAACTACATGTCAGTGGTCAGAAGCCTATTCTTCCTTAAACAATTTTTGTTCTGTGTTGACCAAAATTAAGAGAAAGAAAATCAGCTGAGGGGTGAGAGGACAGGCAAAGAGGCAGAGAACTAACACATTTATTATTACCTGCTTCGTCCCAGGCCTTTGTATGTCACGGCAACTACTCCTAATTATCCCACTTTATACATAAGGACACAGGCTTGCCTAAAGTCAGACAGTAGCAGCAGTGCCAGGAAGTTTGGCATTGCCTGCATTTGTAAAAGCCATTCCTATTTTTTACGTAAGTTATTTATTTGGATAGCTCAGAATCTAGCACAGATCTTAGTCCATGACTCAAGAAGTAGTTTGTTGAACAATGAAGTAAGCAGATCTGGAAATACTTTCACCACTTTATGTAGGAAGATGTTGGTCTCAGAAGATTAAAGGACTTGCCAGGTACTCTGTAGTAGGGCTTAGACACCCAGCTTTCCTTGTAATTATTCCCCCAAAACAGCATTTCTTCATGTAGATACAGGTGCATTCTGCATATTCCAAATTTGTTACCTCCATGATATGACAGAGTGTTGTGGGGATTTTTAATATGTGGAAAGGAACTACCATCAAAGCTTCATAGCCAAAAAAAAAAAAAAAAAAAAAAAAAAAAAATTCCTAAAATCTAAAGAATACATGCAATCTTATTATAAGAATTTTTTCCAAAAATGGACCAATGAAGTATCTAAGCAACAATAAACATGATCAAGCAAAAAATAAGATGGGAGGTACAAATAGTTAGGTTAAATAGATACAGAAGGCTGAATGGTACCAAGCTTTGTAGGTGAGGAAATGATAAAGGGAATAAAAATACCAGGCAATGTATTGTTGATTACTTTCAGCTTTGCAGTTCAGAACATGTATGAATTAATCTATAATTTATATCTCCTAATTTTCCCTTATACCTATGGTAATGTGTGCCTCAGCCTGAGGAAAACAAATGAAAGACTCATAGGTGCTTGTCTGCTGCTACCTGGAATTTTCATTAATTCTGTAATCCTCCCACCCCCCATATTCTAAATAGCAACACCCCTAGATGTGTCCAAGTTCACATATATGGCAGTGCTCTGAAAACCAGAAAGCTCTCCACAGAATTAATTATTATCAACATTTATTATTATTAGCAGCAAAACATTTGCTTTAAAATAGTATTTTTGCCCTATCGAAGGTTAGTTTTCCTTTCTTTCCTTTTTGCCTATGGCCATTGAATTTTTAAAAATCAGTTGAAGGGTCTAGAGTAGAAAAACAGTTTTTGCATTGCTTGTTTTGAGTAATTCATTACAAATGAGACTCACTGATTTTTAAAATTAAAAACAGAACTTTGGGGTACATATAAGAAATACTCCAAGTATTATTTCACTTCCACTAAACAGTAGCTAAAATAAAATATACATATTTTAAAAATGAGGAAGGGAAGAGAGCAAGGAAAGGAATGACAAAAAGGCAAGGCACTGGAAACAGAGATGGTGACATTGGATGGAAAAAGAAACACAAATGGGGAGAGAAAGAGGAGGTGAAGAGGGCAAACTGAAGGAGCTGGTTGGTTTTTAAGGCTATGCATCTGTTTTCTCACATTCCTGCAATGCCCATGGCCTACTTACTCACTGCTCCTTAACTGCCTTCATCTGGAAACTTCCATAAGCCCCACTAAGAATAGGGGCATCTTCTGCAGCTTGGGCAAAACCCCTGGGGCAAGCTGCAGGTTGGGTCCATTTGACTGAGTGTGACAGAGAACAGGTCTGCGGCTTCCAACTCAGGACCGCCCTTCTGGCCTTCTCTTTAGCACCCTCTAGTATTAGTATAGACCATTTTATCCGGAAAAAAGACTTAGGTTGCGCTTTCTAAGTACCTGGCACTTAGCTAAGACGCCATGAAAAGCAGTCATTACCCTTAACTGAATGAAAGAAATACTGATAATTGTGAAATATTTGTATCTTTCTTTTTCTTCTGTAATTACAGGATTTGGAGTTTTTACTGAACAAGTTGACAAAGCTGTGGAAAATGGATCTGAATGGAAATCCTGTTTGTCTCAAACCAAAATACAGAGACAGACTGATACTGGTGTCCAAATCACTAGGTATACATTTATATTATATTAATTAATATCATTTCCTTAGAGAAAGAGACCTGGTTCACTTTTTACTTAATGTATCAGCAAGCCTTCAGAAATATAAATATGACCTCTGAATCTACAGAAATGGTCGACATTAAACTAGATATTTTGAATAAGAGCAAAAGTTACAATTGAGAAGTAAAGCATGAAAAATATCTGATGTTCAAAAATAATTAATCAAGGCCCCAGACACCTTTTCTTTACAAAAGAAAATGTGGCAGTTCCCAACAAACGTGGTTAGTGATAAATGTGTAGAACTCAACTCACCTTCTGCCAAATTTCCACTGGCACAAATCCTTGAAAGATCCTGACTCTTTAGCTCTTGGACCTGCAGATAAAATTATCAAGGTTTTCATTGCTTGACACTTGCTAAATGGTACCCTAAGAACATACGGGAGTTTCTTTCATTTGAAAATGGAGCAGGGTAGGGAGTCCTTTAGAGACCCTTACAAATAATAATTTTCCCAAGTATGCACTATATTGGGGGAGATGGACCAAAGTTCTACAACAGGGACCCAGTGATACAGCATCAGGAGACCAGCACTGCCCTCTCACAAAGGAGACCTGTGAGCCGGTTTCCTGTATCAGAACTTCTGTGACATGCTGAACTTGGGTGTAAAACTAACGTATCACAAAACCGTTTCACAGCTCAGGGCCGTAGTAAACCTTGATTAATCATAATGCTAGTGCAGGGGGGAGGAAGGGATCGACAGAGGGCATATCAGAAAAATCCAAGATGATTTTTCAAAATACGTATGTGAGGGTCATACCCTGCCCACCTTTTACCCCCCCCCCCCCCCAGCCAGTGGTTGGGAACAGAGAATATGCAGGGAGAATAGTTATGCATATTTTTTAAAAGCTCTACAGATGTTTCTGCTTTGCACCACCCCCAGCTCTCCACCTCCTCTCCTCTCTGCCCACCACAACAATCTTATTAGTCCACTTTCCTTAGGAAGCAGAGTAAACACAATTAATGTTTGATAATTAAGAATCTTCCAGTGTTCATGGAACCATTTGTGATGCTACAGTACCGCATGCAATGCTGTAAAAGATATGGAGATAAGTGTACTGATTGCAAAATAAAGAGGATTTATTCAAAGCTTTAAAAAAAATAACTCTTTTCTATGACATATTTTATGACTGTAAAATTAATACGTATTTCTTCTACAAAATGCAGGAAATGCAGAAAAGAAAATAACATTCATAATCCTGCCATAAATCTGCTGTTAACACTTTAATATACGTCCTTTCAGTGTTGTTTCTATGCCTATATACACGTACAACAAATTCTCTTTGATTTTAGCTTGTCTTATTTTAATTTCCTTTTTCCTGAACGCAAAGCCAAATAACACAAAGTTAACTGAAAGCCTGGTTTGATGTGTCCCATTAAAAAGAACTATGGGGAGCCATTTTCTGTTTTGTAAGTAACCCAGTTCTTACCAAATAGGATAACAATCCACACTCTTGGTTTACTTAGTATGAGTGGAAGCAAATTTTGTGTTGAGAGCAACGCATTGAAACAAATCTCACAGGTCTCCGACCTTGTGTCCATTGCTTGGCTTCCCCTCCTGAACCATCTCCACACCTAATAACCTCAAATAAGAGCACGTGCTAAAAGTGAGACAGAATCAGATTTACTGAGGCCTCGTCTCCTAGTCATTCCTCAGCTTTGTCTGGAAATGGGATTATGGTAAAAGACTTGGATTTTTCACTCCTTATCCTTATAATAGATATTTTTAAAAATATGTATTGATTTACACATATGACATCCAAAATATACTCACAAATGATACAATTATTAATAGAAACAGATCTGGAAAAAGACATCAATAAATACAAGTGGTTTGGAAAACTGAACACAAAACAATGACTTTTAATATAAAGTTGTAAGTACTATAAGATGTGTGATGATAAAACATTTAGCCAATTTCTTACATTATAATTTGGAGAGCGCTGTTATTCAGTTAAAATAAGTACATGAGGCAAGATATGGAAACAATTAAAATTCTAGTGTTTATGGTTCTAATTTATATTTCTAGTTTCATCACTTGATTTTGTACTTTGGGTATAACAATGTTATGGATCATATTTAAGTGGTAATGTTAATACTTTCAGTAGTACAATTAATATTTCATCAGGGCATTGTCATTTTTCCCTGTAATAATATAATCTAAAAATTTTTACTACGTCCTTTCTGCATTCTGGGATCAGGTGGAAGACATTATATGGGTGATGAGAGAAAGTATATTTAACTTTAAAAATACTATATAGCAAATTTTGCTACAAAAGATAGTCTTTATATTAAATTAAGGCCACCCATATTCACGTAATTAAAAAAGGTAATATAAAATATCCTATTATTTTACGGTGTATCCATACAGTAGAATACTATCAGCCATTAAAAACTGTGTTTAAAGAAAGACATGGTAAAAAGCTCACAACACAATATTGAAAAGTAGGATGTAATGCTGTATAAATAGAGAATTCCAATTTTATATAATGCACATCATACATAGAAAAAAAAGAATTCTAAGAAACACGTTATCAGTGGTTTGTAGTGATTGCTGGTTGTGAAATACAGGCAAAGTTAATTTTTTTTCCCATTTTTCTTTTGTATTTTTCAAATATCTTAAAACATACAAAAATTATTTGTGTAATTAAGATGCTCAATTTTCAAAACTTTTTTAAAGGAACACAATGTAAAGATAGCTGAAATCTCACTTCATAGAACCAAGAGGCCAGCTATGTAAATTGTTCCTATTATAGCCTTGGTTCTAGGATATAATAAGCATTATAAATGTATGTGCTTTTAAAATACCATGTTACATATATAAAACTTCTTATTCGCTTTAAGATAAAATATATTTTGCTTTTTCCCAACAATAACCATGGTGTTATTTAAAGAAATAGGCAATAATTTTTGTTGAGTATGACATTTTTGTTTTTAACAATAACAATATAATGTACATATGACCCTGGAAGGGTGACCATACATTGAATTGTTTACGGTGATTATCTTTGTCAGTGACGGGAAGGAGAGGTATTGATATAGTAATACAGAGCATTTTTATGTCTTTTTCCATCCTGTTTCAGTTGCTTGTATAATAAACATATTCTTTTTGAAGTCAGAAAAAGAATTAAAAATAAAAGCTAAACAAAAATACAGAAGTTGTGTAAATAAGGTATTTTAAAAAGACATGTATTTCAGCCTACAGTGTAACTTAAGTTAGTATGCCCTATATATTGGTATATATTTACCTACATATTGTATTTTTTTTAACATATATATTTTTCTCTAGAATTTCTTGATGGAAAAGAAATTAAACATATGGAAAGACAATTCCTAATAAATTGGAAAGCATCCAAAGATGCCAAGAAAATCAGCAAGAAAAGGAACAGTAAGAAAGAGGATGCAAGTAATTCATATATAAGTAAGTAAGCTGTCATTAGTAAGTAAGCTGTCATTCTGTAGTTGACCACTTCTACTAGCAAAGAGAATCTTCTACTCAACAACAACAAAAATTGGGAGAAATAAGGAAGATTGTTTAGATTTTTTGTGTAAGGTATTTGGGTGTTTTTTTTTAACTTATTTATAATTCCTAGGAAATTTAACCTGTAATGTTTATATTTGATAATTGTAGCCATTATCAGCAAAAGCTGTGTTTGGTTCTTATTGAGTATGACTGTGTCAGCTATGTAAACAGCACTGGGGGTGTGGAAAATGTATAATTTTATATCTGGCAAAAGTGCATGGTATTAATTATGTATCGTATTTTGCCATGTATAATGCGCACCAATGTTTTTGGCCCAAAGTTTCAGGGAAATAATCTTTCATTTCACTAATTCAAATTTTTATTTGTTTACATTAGGTACTTGTTTTTTTGTATTATAAAGGAATTTTAGCATTTATTTTTTTAACATATTATGGTACAGAAATTTTATGTAACAAATAATTATAGAACACAAGAACAGATACAAGGTGCAAGAAATTTTATGTATCGGTAACAAATTTATGATATTTACACATCATAGAAGGCCAAGAACTCGGCGTGGTTGCAAGTTCGTCATTAAGTTCAACAAAACCAATTCTCGTATTCCAGGGAATTATTTTGCATACGGACATCGTTATTGACTTCTAGAGTTACACTTTTAACTCATAAGCATAAATAAAAGAATTAAAAACATTTATATAGATACAGAATTAGTGCTCCCCATGTATAGTGCACATCCCTATTTTTCCCTCACAAATTTGGGCAAAAAAGTGCACATCATACACGGCAAAATACAGTAAATGGTGACACAACAATCAGCTATGTAAATTGTGAAACCTAAGTCACTAGTATATTTGTCTAGCAACAGTTTACAAATCACATTTTTCCTCCAGGTAGAAAATAAACATGTATCACAACCATATCTGTGGCCTACACTCAAGTCTTATGTACACACCCCAAAAGTTGCATATTTTGATTACAATATGCGTAAGTTTGTGTTGCAAAGGACATGCCAACCTCCTTTGCCTAAGTAATGCCACTAAATGTTGCTCAGCGTAATGGGTAACAATTATCTTTATCATACTGGGTAGCATCCTAGAATTACTCCATAGATCGTGCAGGTCACAACATTGGAATGAGCGCTTCCTCCTTTCCACCTGTTTGAATGCTAATGGTCTTCCTGTTCCATAGCTAACAGAGGATGGGGGGCATAGAAAGGGGTTAGGCTACGAGAATAGGGACAGGGAAAGTGTAACAGTACAGTGACGCTTTATGCATGGACAGACAGCATATCCTAGCAGCTTTGTCTCTCGTGCAAGGAGGTCGAGGCAAGGAGAAGTAGAGGTGGGAAGGCATAGAACTCTGAGGATTTTGCCATCTCATGTCCACTGAATGTGAACTGTGGGAAATCATTTTGAAGAATGGGACTTTCTGAGCTGACAGTATACCCATGAATGATGAAACTGTGTTGGCAATGTGAATTTCTCAAGATCTGAAACCTATAACACAGACAGGAGGCATTTCTCCTTCTCTGGTTATCCCTGGCTGGCTGTGAAAGGCAGAATTAGACCCAGGGTAAGGATTCCAATATTTTACACATTTTCAGTATTATATCAAAGATACCAAAGTACCTTATTAATATTGAGGTACTCATAGAATTCAACACTAGCCCTCACCCAAAATTTGAGCCTATTCTACAATAACGGTTCCTTCATCTTAATAGATTTCACAAATTTTTCCGATTCAGAGACAATTCAATTAATTTTTAAGTTCCCCAGTAAAATTCAACAAAATAATATAATGTATCTTAAGGTTTACAATTTTTAAAAATTATAGTCATTTAATTTTTTCAATAAAATCCTTATTAATCTCTTTATAATCTAGTGTGACCCCCCCTACTAATTAATAAAAGTAATTCTTAAAGCCACATAGATACACTAACAATTATCTGAAAAGGAAATTAAGAAAACAATTCCACTTACAATAGCACCAAAAAAAGAATGAAATACCTAGGAATAAACTTAACTAAGGAGATGAAAGAATGGTATACTGAAAACCATAAAACATTGATGAAAGAAATTAAGACACAAACAAATAGGAAGACATCCTGTGTTCAAGGACTGGATGATTCAATATCATTAAAATTCTATAACACCCAGAGTCATCTACAGATTCAGTGCAATCCCTATCAAAATTCCAAAGGCATTTTTCACAGAAATAGACAAAACAATTCTAAAATTCATGTGGAACCACAAAAAATATCCAAATCAACCTTGAAAAAGAAGAACAAAGCTGGAGGCATCACGCTTTCCGATTTCAAAATACATTATAAAGCTACAGGAATCAAAACAGGATGGTACTGGCATAAGACAGACATACAGACCTATGGAACAGAACTGACAGCTCAAAAGTAAATCCACACAGAAACAGCCCACTGATCTTTAACAAGGGTGCCCACAATACACAATGAGGAAAGGATAATCTCTTTAGCAAATGTTGTGAAAACTGGATGTCCACATGCAAAAGAATGAAATGGGACCCTTATTTTACACCATACAAAAAATCAACTCAAAGTAGATTAAAATATGACCCAAAACTGTAAAACCCCTAGAGGGAAAAACTGAGGGGCAAAACCTGACATTAGTCTTGGCAATGATTTCATGGATATGACACCAAAAGCACAGACCACAAAAAACAAAAATCAACAAGTGAGACAAATTAAACACCTTCGGCACAGCAAAGGAAACAGTGAAAATGCAATCTACAGAATGGGAGAAAATATTTGCAAACCATATATCTGATATGGGGTCAAGCTCCAAAAGAAAAAAGGAACTCCTACAACTCAATAGCTAAAAAACTCATAACCCGACTTTAAAAATGGGCTAGGGACTTGAACATACATAACTCCAAAGAGACCTACAAATGGCCAACAGGGATATTACAGATGCTCAATGTCACTCATCAACAGGGAAATGCAAATCCAAACCACGATGAGTTATCACCTCACACCTGTCAGGATGGCTGTTATCAAAAAAATATAAGACAAATGTTGGTGAGGACGTGGAGAACTTGGACCCTTTGCACACTGTTGGTGAGAATGCAAAATGGTGCAGCCACTCTGCAAAGCAGCACGGCAGTGCCTCAAAATGTAAAAATAGAACTACCATATGATCTCACAGTCCCACTTCTGGGTATTTATTCGAAAGAATTTAAATCAGGATCTTAGAGCGACATTAGCAGCCCTATGTTCCCTGCAGCACTTCGGAGTTAGGAGCATGGCGCTCTAACCGCCTGAGCCACCGGGCTGGCCCAGCATTTACTTTTGTAGTGTTTTGATGGAAACATTCATGTATTCATTTAACAAACACTTATTGAGCACCTAGGACTCTGCTCGACACTGGGAATTAGCAATGATAAGGCAGCCCCCACTTCAAAGGAAATCACTGCTGGAAATGGAGTAGGATCAGTAATGACAGGGGACGTTAAGTGCAGAGAGAAAGGCAAGACCTACGCGAGCGACTAATCTACTCCCTAAAGGTTAAACGCTCTGAAAAAAGAAACTTAGAACAGCAAAATGCAAGGGATGTTAATATTTATAGTAACTTTCGTGTACCCATTTTGTCTAAGATTTGACTATAAACTTTCCTGTGTAGGCTTCTATGTATGAAAGTCTATGATATTTTATCTCGGATATTAATTTTTTATTGGTTTTCCCGTGGATCCAATTAACTTATTTAATTCCATTTCATAAGCTATAATTTTATATAGTCTAATGCTGTTATATGTTGTGTTCACAATTTAGTTATTAGTTTCAAAGCAGAATGCTTTTAATTCTTTGTACGCTACAGGTAACTTTGAAACAATGCCTCACATAGTTCCTGTTTATTACCCACAGGTGGGTAAGCCAAAATTAGTCTTTTTCTCTGCTGTACAGACATACCTTGCAAATGGAAATGCACCTCCAGAAAGCTCTCATGAAGATAACCCTAATATTAGTGAAGAGACAAGGTAAGTTCTTTCAAATATTTATATGATTTATCTTCCGGGGAGGAGGGGACACCCTCACTGTCAGTCAACAGCACAGAGGAAGACAGGCCCTTCATCTGTCTCTCCTCGTTCTCTGTTCTCGATTCTTCTTGGCTAAGCAGCAAAGGGGGGGGAAAGAAAAGAAAGAAAAGCTCATGGTTGGTCTAGCAGAACAGTGACAAAGTTGAGGTGGAAGGATTGGTCAAGAAGAGCTGGGCGTCACAAGCTAGATACACCCCTGAGGTTGGGGAGGTGACTCAGGAAGTCCCAGAGGCAGCAGGTAGCGATGTGGGAATGAGCAGGGATCACACCAAAGGAGCCTGAGGCCCAGCTGATGATGGGTGGCCCACTGGTGAGTGGATGACCCGGAAGGGCAACTGGTGGCAGAAAGGAGGGGAGGCCCGACACGTGGGCTACTTTCACCACGGCCGCAAACCAAAGGGTCTTAATCTGGTGTCGCTGAAGGAGACATTAGGAGTTCATTAAACTCTCAAAGGGGTTTGTGATCCAACAGATACTTCAAGAATCACTGCTCTAAACTTGAGTATGTACATAATTTAGCTCCAGGCGAATCAGCTATAAGTCTCCTGAGAAGAAGAAAGTTGCTTTCGGGGTTTTAAAAGATGATATTGCTTCAATGTAAAGAGAAGTCATAACAGAAAATAACTTCATTTATTCATAAATCTAATGGGCACCTGCTATGTGCTGAGCAGTACTGAATATAAAAACTCAAATGAGAGAGTCCTGATCTCAAAGATCTTCCTACGAGTTGGTCAGAGAGTCAAATGTGATATAATTAATGTATAGTGTGATAAACACTATGGGCATTATAAACCAGATCCTAATACAGCCACTAAATTATTCATTCAACTTTTTTTTCATTGATAAGCAAAAAATGATTGCTCTATTGATCTTTCCAACAGTAGTCATTTCAATACAATGAAGGGTAACCGCATATTTCATTGAGAAATAATCAGTCAGTGGACATGCTTTGGAAGAGATTTCCTTTTTCCAGAACTGTTTGCTGAAGGTCAGGTGAATTTGTCATGAGACCCTCTTTGCAGGGTGTACTCAAGCGATGGTAACTTAGCATTCCTTAATGGAGCCACCGGAAGGAAAGCCATGAACAACAGGTCGCACTGTCGTCTCCCCATTCCGTGAAGACTGGCTTAGGCTTGTCAGGACGGAGGCTTAAGGGAGAGAGAGTCCTGGGAGTCGGAAATGCTTCACTTGGGGAGAGGAGAATAGGTATGGAAGGGGTCCTAGTTTAGGTCTTGTCTCCTCTCCATTAACAAAAACCAACAAACAAACAAACAAACAACAACAAAAAGCCTGGAAGCTGTGTGAAAATTTGCTTTACTGCTTCCGTAGTATGTTCATTGTAACTACCATCAAAACCTTAGCCAGTGTGTCTGTAGCACCACAGCAGTTTCTTAAGGATTTATACAACTGGTGTCAGTTCTGCCACAGTGTTCATGAGTTTTGTGTTTTGCCAAGCACTTTTAATGGTCTCACTGGTATATCATCGAGGTGGAAAAGAAAACAATCAAAATGGACACAGCGTCAGAAAACAATGTTGGTAAATTCTATACAATGCCATACACACTAAGATCAGTTGTGAGCTGTGACCATACCACATACCGTGTGTTACACTGTGTTTCCCCGAAAATAAGACCTAGCTGGACCATCGGCTCTAATGTGTCTTTTGCAGCAAAAATTAATATAAGACCAGGTCTTACATTATAGTAAAATAAGACCGGGTCTTATATTAATTTTTGCTCCAAAAGACGCATTAGAACTGATTGTCTGCTAGGTCTTATTTTCGGGGAAACACAGTGTTCTCTAGCCCCAAGCAAAGCTCTAATCCCTGGGACTACACAGATGAAACAGCGAATAAATCACTGTATCCTCATTTTCCTTACGAGGAACATTCAATACAGAGCTAAATGCATCTTTAACTGCTCTGTACTGCAAAGACAGGCTACCCTAAAAGAAGCCAGCAGTACAGAGGGGTTCCTGTGAAAAGAACACGAAAAATGTCCTGCTCCCACCACGGTCAGAAAAGTTAATTATGTTCAATCCCGAGTCTTCAGTTTTATAATGTGAAAAAAAAATTACCTAAATATTTCATTTTAAATATTTTATTTCCTTACTACCATTTTTACTGTGGGCATGCTAAAATAGCATTTTGTTATCATAAAAGACTTGTCTTGTTAAATGGGAAAATCCGTGCTAACCTGTCTTTGATAAAAGGTGACCCAATGTACGGTGGGATTTCATTAAGCTCTTGATACAGATGTTGAGTGGGTGCCTGTTGCTAACATGTTCCTCATTTAGTGTAAAGCTGAGAGACACTGAGAATAAAGCTAGAAGGTCAGTAAAGCATTAAAAACAAAATACCCAGCCCAAACACAAAGAATAGATTTTTTTTAGTTTCTAAAAAGTTGATTGAAGCAACTCCTTCTGTGAATTACTTTAAGGGAGAGAATGAGCCGGCCTCAGCCGACTCGTGGCCCACAGTCTATGTTTAATACTCGAGGTGGGGAGCCTGCTCAGAGGTGGAAAGGCGCTTCTTAGAGTGCTTCTCCCCAATGCTCCCAGTATGTGCCCCCCTCTACTTAAGGTTCCACACACTGGGAGCTGTGCCTGTATCCTTGTGGGACACAAGGAAGCAACATCTGTCCTATGACAGGGAAATGTTTTCTGCCTCCTTTATAAATGCGTGCAGTCTGTGCTCGTGTATATTTACACAAGCCTTCATTCCCTACAGGGAGGAAAAAGGCAGACTCGTTGACGTTGTTTTTGACCCTCAAACTGAACTTGATACTATCAATGTACACTTTAATTAAAGATTAGTTCAAAACTATTTTTTTATTTAAAGGCTGATGCTGAACAAATGCCTTCACTGTTCAATTAAAATATATGGTATTAAACAAAAAATGTACACATTATTGCCTCTTTTTGTGTTTGTCACAGTAAATACTTCTGACAGATGTTTCCTCTCTTTTCAAACATGCTAGGAGGTGCTTGAGCCTTAGTAATTTTAAAATAGACATTAAATGCATTTATATATTGTAAATAAGATCCACTGAAAATACTGTACAGTGAAAAAACCAAATTGTTGTTTGGTTATTTCACTATCTTTCAAGCCCAAGGAATGTCAATAGAGTCAATTCATTTCTTTTGTTAATGCAAAAATAATAACCTTCTAGCTGGGTTAGAATGTCCTTAGTTTCAGATAACTATAAGGAATGTGAATCTCTGGGACCCATAATTCATAGGAAATGTTCATGTATGTTATTTAGCTATTTATAAAATTCCTACTATCTTCAGTTAGAATATGGAAGCATTGATTTCTTTGAATTAAAAAGTGAACTTGACAACCAGTGAAAATAACTTGCTTTCACCACTGTTAAGGTTGTGTTTGAACAGTTGCGACAACAGATCTCCTACATGCTTCAAGAAGAATTTTTAAAACTTAGAAAATATTTTTTAGTCACAAAACTCTAGGATGATCTTACATAATCTTATTCGCAAAGCTCTAAATGCCTTTAATTTTGTTGTGTTGAACCTAACCTCAGTCTGATTGATTTTATAGGCAAAATAAACTTATGTATCAGAAATGTAGGTGTAATGTTAAGATTTTGATATGCAGTTCTCAAAGAACTCTTTTGAAATTAGGACCCCACCCCTGAAAAAAAAAAAAAAAGCAATTGGAGTAAGCAACAAAGTTTTTAAAACAGTGTAAGGTAGCTTTTGTGACTTCTAGTCTCCACTCTGTCAATGGCTTACTCTGGAAACAAGAGTTATATGACCTCTAATTTATAGGAATTATATTAGTTATTTTCCAGTCCAAAATGTCTATTTGAAAGCTGAATCTTCATTACTCAAACAAATTAAAACAAAACAAAAAAGCAGTAGAACCCTTTGAGATGAGAATCCTACCAGCCTGATTTTATAGATGGGACATGAGCAATGGAGATGGCCCATAGGGACCTGTAGTCACAGACCTCACAGTCAAATCCCAGAGCTGGGATTTGAATCCAGGTCACTGACTCCAAAAGCCGAGTTCTCAACTGCTCCGCAAGGAGGTCTCAAAAATGTCCTCAGGTCCGGGCAGGTAAAGTAAGTGAGGAAAGCAGGTGAGACTATGATTGAGGGGAATTAGAGAGCACATGTCCGACTAAAGGCAGGTACAGCTACTTGGCTCCCAAACAATGCAGTCAGGCAGATATGCTGAACTTGAGAAATCACACTAGCTGGCAAGCAAGATATCCAGATTGTGGAATTATCTGATTTTAAAATATTGGATCATTTTTTTCTTTAAAAATATCTATTAAAATAGATAAGAAAAAATCCTGTAATGCTAACAAAAATATGGAGCAACTGAAACTCCCAGGCACGACTGGTGAAAGTTCAAAAATATTAGGTTGGTACAAAAGTAATTGCGGTTTAAAAGGTTAAAAATAATTGCAAAAACCGCGATTACTTTTGAACCAACCTAATGGTACAGCTACTTTGGAAAATAGTTTGACCTCTTCTTATAAAGTTAAACATAGACTTACCACATCTAGAGTTCCTTTCCTTGGTATTTTCCAAAGTGAAATGAACCTATACCCACACAAAAATCTGTACCCAAATCAAAAATCTGTACCCAAATGTTTATAGTGGCTTATTCATAATCACCAAAAACTGGAAACAACCCAAAGGCCTCTGGACTGGGGAATGGATGAACTGTATACAGTATATCCATACAATGGAATATTACTCAGCATTAAAAAGGAATGAACTAGTGATACACGAAACGACATGGATAGACCTCAAAAGCATTATTCAAGCGAAAGAAGCCAGACTTAAAAGGCTCAATACTGTATGATTCTATGATGTTCTGGCAAAGGCAAAACTACAGAGACGGAAAACAGATCAGTAGTTGACAAGGTCTTAGTGGGTGACTGCAAAGGGTCAGCACAAAGGAACTGGGGAATGGGGGTGATGAAATGTTGCTCATCTTTATTGTGGTAGTGGTTACATGACTGTATATGTTTATCAAATCTTGGTGAACAATAGTCTCAAAAGAGTGAATTTAACTATGTAAATTATGTTTTAAACAATGAGTGAAATAGTTGAAGGGTGAAAAAAAGCACCAATTATATAAAACTTATGTATTTCAAAGCACTATATTTTCTTCACTGTATGTGTGATCAATTTACATTATAGCGTTCAAATGACAAATTATTCGACCTACTTAGCAAAAAGGCAAGTATAATTTTAAGACCTACACCACACTCTGAAATAAAACGTATAGCACTCTAAAGCCATGTATTTTCTGGAAGACTAGACAAGAATTCCAAAGAATGATATACTATAGAAATAGTATTTGCACTGTTAATAGCAATCAAGTTAAAGTATGCCCTTTGTTGAGATAATAGACATAAAAAGATGTTTTGCAGATAATAAAGAACTCGACAAATATTAAATAGAGTAGTATGGTAAAAAGCACAAGCGTTAGGGTCAATCTGCCTGGCTTACAACCCGTCTGCCGCTTACTGTGTGACCCTCGGGCAAGTTACTCAATCCCTCTGAGCTTCCTTTTCTCAACTATAAAATGTAAAATCCTCAAAGGGTTTTTGTAAAGTCTAACTGGAAGATAAAGTACTTACTTGTAAAGCACTTAGCACATATAAAGAGTTAAATAAGGCTATCTGTCATTAATTTATGTAATGTTGAAAATTTGAAGATTTTCATCTACTTTGAATTTAACAGCAAATGCTAGCTTCTTGCAGGAATTCAGACTAATCTAGAATCGTTAGAGAATTCAGACAGGCTGCTTGGAGAGGCAGCGGATAGCACAAGTTCGCAGTGGTTGGACTTGTTACATCAGTCCTTTCTTCCTGACCTGCTGGAAAACACAGCTGGCCACTAGCCAGCCACTGTTACTAGCAGTGAAGAGCCCAGCTGTGCCCCCACCTCTGGCAGTAACAGCAGACTCTAGCAGGCGAGGCTAAGGTGAGGGTGTGAGATGGCAAAGATGCAAAATTTAAGGCTCTCTACACACCTAATTTGCCTCACCCTCGTCCTGGCCCACTTTCCCTCCAATATTCTTATTTCCATACCTCTCCCAACTCATAGATTTTCCTATTCTTCCCTGTCCCAGAGGGAGGAATCTTTATGTTTCTGCTCCCATTAAAGCTTGAGAAGATTCACACAGTTTGGTGACTAATCATTAGCCTGGTTACTGTGTCCTAGATACTGTTTGCTACCTGTTTGGGATAACTTGCATTCTTGAAATAATTTAATGCTGTGTGTGTGTTTTTCTCTATTAGTACAGGAATCTCTTTGAAGGAATCTGAAAACTTAGTGACAAAAAGACGAAGTACTCACACCTCACCTTCTCCATAACCGAAAAGTAAAAGAACATTTGTAAAACAGGAGTCAGTTCAGCCTTAAGTGATCTGAAACATCTGACTTTTTTAAATCTTTATAGAACAAGGCGACATCATCTTTTGTGATTTGTAGCTTTATGGTATCTCTTTATATGAGGAAAACCTTTAAAAGTTCTTGTTTGATTTGCTTCTTCATGGAATCTGAAACATTGCTTTCCAATTGCTTTACTCCTCACTACGTGTAATTTACTGGGGAAATGAAGATGTGCTTTCTCATGCATCAAAACAAAGTAATCTTTTCTTGAACCAATGGTGTTTTGGTGTGCTTCTTTCTAAAGTGTCACTCTAATTGCAGTGATTGAACAGAAATTGACAGGAAAGCCTGACGATTATTCTGATTCACTCTAATATACAAAACTGTGAAACGACATAGTCAAATACAAATGCCACCATTACTATGTACTACTTGGTCGTTCCAATTAAAAAATCTGTTGTAAAGTATGAAATGATGTCCCCCACACTCATGAATGATACTGTAAATCTGATAGTCTTGACCCCAAACATTTTGAGAAGTCCTGCTCTTCGAATTGTAGGCAGTGTTTCAAGGACATACTAATTCGTTGCTAGAAAATCAGAGACTTCGCCTCTGAAGGCGAGGGGTCCGAGCCACGCGGAAGCCACGGAGGGCTGGGGGCGCCGCGGGCCCAGCGCGCCCCGGGCGGGCTCTGAACCCCCTGATGGCGCAGCGCCGGCGTCCGCAAAGCGCCCTGGCTGGAGACCCTCAGCGCACAGCTGCCAGCCACGCTTCCCGCGGGTCCCCAAGTGCAAGACACCTCCGTGCGTTCCTCGCAGGAGGACGGGCCAGGACTAATTTTAAGTCCAGATAATGATACAAAGCGGAGACCCCGCGGGGACAACGGAGGCGGCCGGCCAGGGTGCGCGCCCCTCGGAAGAAGCGATCGAAATCCCAGGGCCATTTACGCAGGTTGGAGAACTTCCTAAACTTAGTACCAGCGACGTGGGAGCATCCGAGGGAAGTGGTTTGTCTCTGAGCGGCTCCTAAGCGGGTCACAGAGTACCCAGGTGGAGGGACTCCTGCTTTAAGTAATTAGGACGACGTGAAACATTTACCTTGTGGTGAAATAAAAGGCTAGCGCAGCGATGCGGCACACTCCACATTGCCTCACAGAAAATTAAAAGTCACGCTCCACAAAACGACAGCGTTCCGCCCCAACTCGGTGCCTGCCTGGAGGGCGCCCGGGCTCAGACCGGTGACTCGCGAAGCAGCGCCGGGGTCCTAGAACCCAGACCGGGTCTCGGGCACCACGCGCCGCCAACCTCGCAGGCGCGCAACGTGGTGCGCTGGGAGTCCCGCCTCGGGAGAGCTTGGACGTGGGGGCGGGGACAGCAGGACGTCCCGCCCCCTCTGGCCCCGCCCCGCCGGACGGTTTGATTAATGACTCGCCCGCGGCAGAGGGGGCGGCTCCGAGAGGAGGCTGCCCGGGGAACCGCGCTCAGGTGAGCGCTGACCTCCGCGGCCTTGCGTTCGTGGCCCGACACCAAGCTTGGTCCGCACGCACGCTTGGCCTCGGGGGCGCCCTCATAAAAGGCGCATCCAGCAGTGCTGGAAGCCGCCGTCTGTTTCGGCTGGACGAGGATGGAGTGACCGGCGCGGCCCTGGCCACGCAGACACGGCTCGACTTTCCTTGCCCGCTCGCACAGCGGAGCAGAGCCCCGCACGGCCGCTCCCGGAAAGGTAAGGGCCCCGGTGCGATCCCCGCCGCGCCGCGCGGTCCTCGCACCTGGAGGGTAGCCGGTACCTTAGTCCGAGGTGAGGCCAGGGGTCCCCCCACTCCTCTGGCAGAAATTACCCTGGGCTCCAGCCGTCGCCCCCGGGGTCCCGGGCCGCGAGAGCGAATGGTGCGAGAGCGGCGGCCGTAGCCCCAGCACTCCGCGAAAATTACCCGCACCATCTTTCTTGCGGGGTTGCGGGATAACACTCCAGAAGCTCGAGCAAGTTCTGAACCCGAGCTGTGCTTCCGAGATCTCTCTTCCCCAGTAGAGTAGCGCTTTCGTTTAATTTGTCCGTGAAAAGTGAAGCCGGTACCACGCCATCAGCCTTCTAAGGAGCCCAGGAACTCTCAGACCCCAAACTCTCCCCAGATGTGGGGAGGCAAACACGCCCCAATCAAAGCGACCCCCTCTCGGAGAACACCCGGAGCCACGTCGGGAGGCCAGGCACGCGCGCAGGAGCCGCGAAAGGGCTGCACTCCCGGGTTAAGCCCGACCGGCGCCCCGGCCTCAGCGCGCTTTCGGTCCTTTGCAGGGCGCGCGGCGCGGGAAGTCGTGATGGACCGCTGCGGCCCGGCCTGCAGCCCCCTGATCGCCAGCAGCGAACCCGCGCCCCCGGCCTCCGCCACCCGCGACTCGAGCCCGGGGAGGACCGGGCCAGGGCCGGCGGGCCCGGGCGGAGGAGCGCGCTCCGGGGGAGGGCGGCCGGCGGCAGCGAACGCCGCGCGGGAGCGCAGCCGAGTGCAGACTCTGCGGCACGCCTTCCTGGAGCTGCAGCGCACGCTGCCGTCCGTGCCACCCGACACCAAGCTGTCCAAGCTGGACGTGCTGCTGCTGGCCACCACCTACATCGCGCACCTCACCCGAAGCCTGCAGGACGACTCCGAGGCGCCGGCGGACCCCGGGCTGGGCGCCCTGCGCGGCGACGGCTACCTGCACCCTGTCAAAGTAAGCGGGCAGGGCGCACTGCGGGGCTGGGGCGAGCAACAGGGCAGCTTGTCCGCTCTGCCAGCGCCTGGGTAGATGCCACCGGGCTCTCCTCACCCTTCTGTCGGAGTGAGGGGGGGAACAGACCGGCGGAGCGACCGTGATCTGAGACGTGTACGGAAGGCTACTCCTTAACCATTCGAAGGCAATGGGTTTAAACCCCGGTTTTGGGGTAGGGATGTCTCACGCACCTTAGAGGATGCAACCTACAGGATGCCCTTCTCGGGTGAGAGGTTTCTTGGGGGTGCCTGGAGAGGTGCTGGGTAATTTTTAGTATCAGAGTTACATTTATTAGCCTTTGAGTTTTTTAAGTGTTTTGAATTTACATAATTACACTTCCATTGTGGTTTTTATCAGATGTTTGAAAAGTTTCAGGAATTAAGTATTCGTAAAATGGGGTAATAGAATTATCTGTCCCTAAGTAATCTGTCCCTAGGAAACCAATGTTGAAAATTTTTGTAAATCCGGTGAGAACAAAATGAGACTGTTCTGCATTCTCACAGTAAATTTTCAGTCCGTTTTAATAAAACGTTAACTATCGTGGGCTAGACAGCCACCAAGAGTGTTAGGAAAACTGTAGTGTGTTTATGTAAGCTTTATAAGTACTTTGGCATATATGCTGAGCTGATTAAATACTATATTCAAATTATGTAACGGACAAAATTAGTCAAGAATATCCGTTTTCTGTAATTTTTCTACATATAGGTAGAATGGTCAGGGTTTTCATTTAATATGGTTTGTATGATTATAATTTATTGTCTATATTGCAGTATTTAGATTCTGCATTGTCTTTTTCTTCTAGACTTGATTGTTTGAAGTCCTACATTGATCTGGCTTTCTGTTCAAAATGCATCATCTTCCCTATATTTTCTAAGCCTAAATTTTTAAATTTTGGTTCCACCATTCTGAAGCTCTCTCTCTCTCTCTCTCTCTCTCTCTCTCTCTCTCTCTCTCTCTCTCACACACACAAATTAGGATTTAGCCTTAGTATTCAGTGTTCAGTAAATTATTGAATAATCGTTATTGAAATGTGGTAGATTACACTCTCTAATATTAACTGAACTTAACCTTTTGTGGTGAGATTTAACAAAATTTATTTTGCAAAATATAATCAAAATGATAGTTTCAAACTATTTCAAATATTAAATATAAAAATGTGAAATATCATTTATTTGTAATTACAATAGACCACATTCATGTATTATATAACAATTTCAGCTGAAAAGTCATTCATTAAGGGGTATTGTATTACAGTGTGCCTTAGATTGCTATTCAATTATATCAATATTAGATTTTTTTTGACATGATATTTCCCATATTCTCTAAGAAACTTTTTTTTAATCATTAAGTACACTTCAAGACAAAAAGCATCTGTTAAATGCGTCTTTGTGGAAGATATAATTCAGATGAAAAAATCAGGTTGTTTTCTGTCTTAGTATTTGCTTTTTTGAATGAGTAATGTTAGAACTATAATTTTCATGTAACAATAAACTTAACGAGAGTTTTATTTTTGCACTTGATGCATGTACCATTTTTGTAGTCCTATAACTCTTTTAAGAACAATTCAATCTCATTTGTCCTCTGGATCAATTAGTTTGATGTTAAAAGACAACTCTAAGAATAATGAAACAAGGCCAAAGATTACCCCTTCGTGAAACTGATGATGGTTGAACAAATGACTAGTCTGTTTTAAAATCATTAACTAAGTGCCTACTATGCGCAAAGCACTGTGTTAGCAGAGAGAACACAGTTAAGGGTAAGACTCAATCCCTCCCCTAAACGAACATAGAATAGAAAGGAAAACACATAAGGGAGAATGTTGTATGTGCCAAAAGAGAGTTATAATCCTGTGCTGTGGAGGTTCCAAGGAAAGAGATTTTATATACGTAATTAAAACCACCTGTAACATAGTATTTTACAGACACTACCAAAATGCTTAAATATTAACTCTATCTTTCATTTACCTAATCCAAATAGAAATATTCTCATATTGTACTTTTTGGGCAACTAAAGGTATTGTAATCCTTAGTGTTCCAAGGACCTTAGAACTAAACTGATTCTATGACACCCCCCTCCAAAAAAACAGAGAGGTCCATTCTGAAAGGGGTACTTATGTAATTTTTTTTTCATCGCTATGGCAATTTGGCAATAAATGATATTGTATGAGAGGCTGTTCACTTTAAAGGTGAATTTAGAAAAGTCATAATCAGAATACAAATGTGGTGATTACTGAAAAGTTAGAGCTGTGTGATGCCAGTACATCCAGACATTTAATCTGGGTGTTCTGTCTATACAACACCAAATATTCTAACATTTGCATCTTCTAGATATTGCTTTTAGCTAGACAAAATGTTTAGATAGTTGAATTAGTCACTTTTCATTGTAATTCTTTGACAAGCGTAGACACATAATACTTACCATATATAACTTTTAAAAAGGATCTTGCTTTAAGGCTTTTGTTTCAGGTTTTAGTTTGAAATTAAAACATTGTGGATAGATATATTTTCCTATACTTAACTATATTCTCCATGATTTCTTGTCCACATGTACACATTATTTTATATAGTTATAACCAAAGTCTGGGTATATTCTTACTTTTATTGTTAGCGTTAATAAACATTTTTTCATGTTGTCCCTTAGACTTCATAATTATTAATACAATTGTTGCTGGCTACATAAGATTGCATTTGCATTGAAATATTTGGAATTATTATTATTATTATTATTATTGATTATGTTATATCTGTCATAGATACTAACTTTTGGACTTGTTTGTTCTTTTTCAGAAGTGGCCCATGAGATCAAGATTATACATTGGTGCTACTGGACAGTTTCTGAAGCATTCCGTCTCTGGAGAAAAAGCAAATCATAGCACTGCTCCAACAGACTCACAGCCTTAGGCTCTCTCTCCCCTGATGGGAGCTGGAAGACAATGGTGTCTATTGTTTTTAAAATAGTGTGAAATAATTCTGTATTTATTACATTAGATATAACAAACATCATTTCTGAAAGTTTACATTATGAATCCATAGTTTGATGTTCAGATTTATCTGTCTAATCTAAATAAATGTGGAATGAAATAATCAGTCTTGCATAAAACACACAGCTTATCTATTCAGTGTAACAGATAGTCATTACTATATAGTGCAGGAAAAACTACTGGAAAACAAAAGACACACAAAAGCAAAAACTATATATTTACAGAATGCACACACTTTCTTAGCATATTTATTACAAACTGAAAAGCTAGTATCTACTGATAGTTTTTCTACTTAAAAAAAAAGCTGTGTTTGTAATGCACTAGTATTTCATTTTAGTATTTCATTTCATTTTCATTTTGCTTAAAGTTAGTCTAAGAAGCCATTTCAGTTGGACATTGTGAGGTCATTTATTCAGTTTTAGCTGAATATGTTTGAAAATACTGTTGAGGTAATATGATGACACAGTTACTTCTATAACTAGTTCTTTTTGTCTTGGAAAGTTTGCTCAGAGTATCAGAAATAGTTTGCGTCATAGGACCAGGCTTGGCTACCTTCCTAGAGGTTTGCTAAATATCCATTGTTTCAAAATTGTGGAAGGCATTGGGAATCCCTGAAGCCCAGTGTGAACAGATGGGTGTCACTGGGCAGCAGGGTTCATCACCCTCCTCCCTGGTCTCTTTCTTTCAGGTCCCAGAGTAGGCCAGCAGGTGCAGCTGCAGCCACCCTAGAGAGAGTAGTGTGTTTGAGCCTGTTGGTGGCCTCAAGTGAGCCCCAAGTGAGCCCCCGGGACCCTCGCAGCCACAGCTTTTGCCAGGCTCTTCCCTTCATCAACTGCTGTTCACAATCTACCTACTTGGCTGTTATGAAATGGGAGATATTCCATTGATTTGGGAATTCTGGCCCTGTTCTTCACCTTGAGAGGGTCTAGGACACAGTGACCATCCGGGGATACATCAGGCCAGAGCAGATCCCGCCCCCCATCCTGCCCTGCTTTGAACCTACAGCCAGGGAAGGCTCTCTGCTGTGGGCCTCTCCCACGGCGCTGCCCAGCAGGTGCCCGGGCAGCAGCGGTTCTGCATGATTGCACCACTGGTTTCATTTTTCAACAGGAGCTGTGGGGTCACAGCCATGAAGCAGAGATGTTGGTCAGGGTACACTGTGAACCTCGGAACAACGGGGAACAGTAGAGACACCTGAAAAAAAAATCATCTGTCTCTTCTGTCATGTCTTTGCTGACTTAGACTCCCTTTTATCTCCCTTTCTTGTTTTTCTCCTTAGCCTTTACTATTCTACTTTCCAACTGTAAAGTTCAATTATTTCTCAAAAACCCAGTTTTGAAGTTGTTGAATCTCATTCAAGATTAGCAAATAGAAAGGCATATTAATGGACTTGGTTAAATTAATATAGCAGTTGAACCACCACTTTATTTTCTCCTCACCTCAGTTTTCTTTCAGGTTTTGGCAGTGAAATGAAGGAAAAGGCCATTTAAAGACAAAAGCTATCATTCAGTTAAAAAATAAATAAGTAACTAAATAAAACTATTATTCAGTTAAAAATAAATAAAACTATCATTCATTCAGTTGATTGAGCTAAACATGACCATGTTTTTGGCTCATATCTGACAGTTTGTAATTTTTATTATTTTATGTGAATATCTTGTAATGTGATGGAAGCATGTCTTTAAAATAAAAGATATATAATAAAAGCTTTGTACATACTAATATGTAGCAAAAATGTTTGTATGTTTAAATATTTGTGAATATTTTTACTCATAACATTGAAAGGGATAAAAGGTAAAATGAGATACGGATTCAGCCATTAACTATAGTAAGTTATTGGCATAAAAAGAGCTAAGAATAATCTTTTATCTTAAGGAATGAAATCAAAACTTTTTAAAAGTTACCTAAAAATGAACTATAAACACTAAATTTGACAGCAAGAATGTCATAAAAATGGCTTTCTGGTGAATAATCTATTTGGCTTTTTAAAGCATTTAATTGGGAGAAAATTATGACTTGTTGAATTATCAGACTTTTCTAAATCATCCTGTTAAATAGTTAAGCTTCGGCTTTCACAGTATTACTTTTTATTTCTTCTTGTCCTGTTGCAAAGGTTTTAATGCCAAAGAAGTTACATTTCTGCCATAGGTCTTCATAACATTTTAGTAAATTGCTAAATATGCTAACAGCTTTTGGTAGCTTGGAAAATCTCAGAGGAGAAATTGCATATTTTCACCCAAAGTTTCAAGGAAGCATGCTGTTTTAATTAATGGTGCATGGTCAAGAGAAGGGGTGTTACTGAAGTAAAATAAAGTACTAATTTGAAAACGTAGTCTGTTAAATTTGCATCTGTCTCTATGGATATTTAACAAATACTGAAGGTACATTTGAAAATCTTTCTAGTAGATACCTACTTGGCAATAGCTTCTTCACCAGGCTTTAAGGAACAGAGTATGTATTAAGACTGGGAGGGGGTATATTTGGATCATACTATTATCCCATAATCTGCAAGGCAGATCCTCAGTTAAATTTCTGTCAGTTTACTCAGCTCTCAGTGATGTGACATGCATTTAAATTCCTCTATAGTGATATTTTTGGGGGATAAGGAAATGACTTTTTAGGGGGTCATAACGAGTTCCAACACACTTAAAATATTATTGATTTTTCTGATTATAAAAACAGTGCAGTTTATTGTACATCAATTATATATATATATATATATATATATATATATATATATATATATATATCAATAAAGCTCTATTAAATGTATATGCATGCCCGTTTTAAAAAAATAATAAAAGGAATGAAGTGGAAAATAAAAGTCTTACAATGGAGATTGGTGGTTGGGATAAAGATGGGGATATCTGTTCACATGTTATTTGGTAAATAAGAATGGTTCTGCATTGTAATAAGGGTTTTTTTGACCCAACTACTTCAATCTGCAGAGTTGCAGATATCCCTAACAGTGGTTTTCTTATCACCATGGAAATTTTGTTTACACTTAGAAGCTGTGCACGAAAAGAAAATAAATGTTAATTGACTTTGTTGAAATGCACAGTAATTATTTTAGTTGAAATTGCTTTTTAGGTAAATTATTCAGTAATTTCTCCTTCTCTCAAAGGGCCTCATTTTATATTCATGAATGCAACTAACCAGTTATTATCAATTAAAGAGAAAGTATTCAGGCTCTAGTAAGGTCCTTTTTTTTTTTTTGGAGTGGTAAGAGGTAATCCTATATATATTTTCCAGCACATTATCAGTATAGTATAGTACCATTCTGAGGAAATAAGCCAATACAGACATCTCTGCAGTGGCTGACATGATTCCCTCAGAAATCAACACATGAATTATTTGGCATCATTATAAAACAAGCTGCTTGTTGACGCTGTATAAATTGTTCTTAGCTGGCAGGGAGAAGAAATTATAAATCAAACAGATTGCTTTGATCCAAATTTACATATTAGGTATTTTGAGAAGATGGCTTAATCTAAAGGCTCTTTCCTAACTATGTATAAGATATTACAGATTATGTCGATCATGTATTTTATCTGAAAAGCTTTGAACTTTGACTCTTCTAACGCTGGCACATTCTGTCTTGATCTGATGACAAAATTCCTTTTCCTTTTTTAAATCATTGATGGAGGATGTGATATCTACAGTTTCTCAGATGACTTACCACCAGGAGTGTACTACTGCTGTCTTTCTCCATGGTACACACTTTTGATTTTTTTAATTTTATTTTTGTTGTTACTGTAACTTTAAAAATATCCAAAAACTGAAATCCAAATTTTTTAAGGAGCACTAGGGAAATATTATAAAAGAATGAATTTCAGAGAAATGAATATATATTTTTGTTTTGTTATATACTGGTAGTTGGTGGTCTTATACATGACTGTTAATGAAAAAAATAAATGCCCCTTAAATCCTACAGATTTGCTTCTATGAACTTTGAGTGCGGCCCAGCTGGTACTAAGGCACAATTGGGACTGAGGGACATTAAGTATTCCTGCCTAACTACAGAAACCCGGGAAGGGCTTCCCTTCCTATGTTTACACAAGTCTTAGTTTCAACTCATAAGAGAAACTCGCTCAGTGAAATCTACCTCAATCACTCAAACTCTTTCATTATAAATTATACCTTAGCATTTAGCTGTCAGAAGCTTTTAAATTATAAACTGAAAAATAATCTTAACTATTAGGCTTAAAGATTATGTCAATAGTCATTTCCTATGCGTATGAATGTTATTGAAGAAACTCATGCATTCCAGCCCTCTCAGGACCAAGAAGTATGTCCACAGGGAGCTCTGGGGATGGACTTAAATCACTGGTCTCCATTTTTATGGTCACTGGAAATGGGAGGGCATTTAAAACAATGTGAGGTCTAAGGAAGAATTGATTTTAAACATTCTTCTTTTCAAACAAATTCTGAAATCACTCAATTTAAAAATTCTAAATGTGTGCTATTGTAAGGCATCTTAGTATTTTACATAAATGGGTATTGTGGGCCAATTTTTTTTTTATTAAGTTGTATTTTTTTTTTATTTAAAAAAAGACCTGTGTATGATTGTTTCTATTCTGTGTGCAGCCTCTTGCTGACTGTAAGACTCTATACCAGAGTCATCTTGAAAGGTAGGCTATAACCAAGTGAAAAAAAGGGGTGTGCAATGGCGGAAACAGGAGAGGCAGGAGAAGGCAGAAGGTGGGAAGTGGGAAGCGAGTTCCAGATCCTCCTTTCAGAGAGGGGAGGCCAGTTCCACCAGGGCCCAATCAGGCTTTAAGCGTAATGTTCTGGGACATAGAGGAGAGGCGGCCTTAAAAAGGAGACCTGACTTCAGGATGGGACCAGAACAAGACAAACAGCTGCTCCCTGGACCACACCTGGCCTGAGAAGGCCAGACAGCTGTGACTCACCGAGGCTCAGGAAGGACTAGGCCCAGGCAGCAGGCACTATGGCCCTCTCCCGCCAGCCAAGACCAGAGGCTGGACAATGGCAAGAGTGGGAATGGCTTGACCCAATTCGGACACTTGTCACCCCAAACAGTAACTGCTGGTCTTCCCCTTCCCCAGCTATGCAAGCCCCCCTCCCCAACTCCCACCCCCCAAGCTTATGGCCACTCTGGGATACACATTTTGATTATATGACTCCCCTCCCTCCCCTTGTTGAAAGGAAGCAGAGCTTCCTTAAAAAATGAGTGGTGGGAGGTAAGAGCATGTTACTCAAGATGTGCCTTCAGTCAAGCTTCAGGAGGTGGGGCACGGGGATGCATGAAGGGTGGAAAAAGAAAAATGTTCTAGAGAGACCTAAACCCCACTTCCTTATAGGGGACAGGCTGGGGAACACCAGTGTGAATACATTTCCTTAGGGCACACAGTAGTTTACAAATAATTGGGGAGCATCCTATATTTTAAGTTACTAAATTGATTCAGGAGCCCGCAGCCTCCCGTACTCACTGAATTAAGGGCCTCTGGTTAAGGGCAGAATCCTTCTAGAACGAAGTCGTTGTATACCTCTGAAGTTACAAAACTGACTGAGACTCTCTAGCAAGACAGTGGACCTAAAATTCAAACTTGGAGAGAAAATGGAATTCTAAATTCCAAAAGATGCCCTCTAGCTGTATGAGCGAAGGTTGGAGGTCCATAGAGATTTACTCTAAGTGGTAACAGAGCAAGGGGAGAATCAGGCCAAGGGGCAGGCAGGGACAATGGCCAGAGTGCCGGCACTGCTGTCATCTGCCTTGGGTAGAGTGGGGAAGCGTGAGGCAGCGAAGAAATGGAGACAAGGTCTGGCCTTGCCGCGCTCCTAGAGAGAAAGCCTGGGTGGATGCAGATCCTTCGAGGAGCCCTGGTTCCACCCAGAGCCACAGGGGCAGGGGGTGAGAGGCAATGGCTGAGGGCACAGACTGAGGACAGGGGTAGGGGGTGGGGGCACGTTGCAGCGGGGACAGAAGCCACTGAGAGTACCCAGGCCACCTTGCCAGGAATCAGGGAGATGGCAGAATAGGGGGTCCCTCAGAACAGGAAGTTGTAAGCACGACTCAGGGCCTCAGCACTATACCTGCCCAACATGAAGCAACAGACACTGCCAGTCAGGTCTGGACCCAGAGGACAGGTGGCATGGGAGCCTGCGGCCCTGCCTCCGCCTCCTTAGACACAGAACTTCTCCCTAAAGCTGACCACGGATCAAAGGGGAAGGGCAGGTAGGAAGCCCATTGAGAGGGCAAAACAGCCCTGATAGAGTTTCAGCTTCTATTTGACTGCATATTTAACAGTCTGCCTGTTTGGCAGATGTTTTTCCTCTTCAAGGGTAGGGATTCCAGAACAAGACAAGATTGGATACAGGACATGAAGGAAGCTACTTTATTTGCCTCACGCTTGAGTCGTGGTGTGGACATGATAACCTACTTATACCATCGAGATTGACTATCTGCAATTTACAACTTAATTGTTCAGTATTCCATTTTTCTTTTCACCTTATACGTAGTTTTGAAGACACCTAAATGAGTGATTGTGAAGATGCTGAGGACATTCATGAACCTTTGCAGGTGCATTAGGAAAATTCAGAGTATAAGAAGCTGGCCCAGGGTTGCCCACCTTTCTCCTGGAACAGCCAGATTCAGAGTCCAGCAGTCTGGCTCTGAGGGTGCTTCTTCTCTGCTCTGCTAGGCTGCCTGTCCTGCTGCTTCGGGCACTCGTTTTCTACGCGCAGTCTGGTGGGAAAACTCCCTCCTTTGCTGCAGGAATCTCTCACTGTGATAAGCACTTGTCTTAGGGTTTGCCCTCAACACATTTCCCTTGCCTTTTCACCCTCTTCGCCTCAGCTCACAAAGTTGCTGTGAAATAATAGCTGCGAAAATGCCTGGAGGCAGCACAGTGCAAGGCGGGCACGTCTTGTCTGGCTGGTTAGCTCTATTAGATGAAGGGTTAAAGGTGGCAAGGTGAAGCGTGACACCAAAAAGCCAAGAAGCCACAAAGGAAAAGATGGGTCATTTTGACTACATAAGAATAAATTCATAGAACAAAAGAACAAATCATAAACTAGGTGGAAAGACAAAAAGCAAAACAGTGAAAAAATTCACAACATATGTGATAATCACAGTAATTTCCTTTATATAAAATCAGCCCTCAGAACTTAAAGACCAGCAACTCAGAAAATTCCGCAAATGGCACAAATAACTAATTTATATAAAAGAAATCAAATGGCCAATATATTTAGGAAAAGATACCCAAACTCACTCATGATTAAGAAACAGAAATTTAAACAGCAATGAAAAAACATATTTCACCTATCAGAATGATATAAACGGTCCAGTTATAAGTTTTGGGGTGTAATGTACAGCATGGTGACTATACATTACACCATGTATAATGTATATCTGAAAATTGTTATGAGAGTAGATCTTTAAAGTTCTCATCAAAGAAAAAAACTGTAATTCTGTGAGGTGATGAATGTCAACTGAACTTACCGTGGTGATCACTTCCCAACACATACATATAGCAAATCATTATGTTGTGCACTCTAAACAATGTTATATGTCAATTATATCTCAATAAAACTGGGGAAAATGGTCAATTGGACTCACAGGGTAAGTAATGATGACTAATTTTCTGGCATAACTTGCTTTAACCAAACCCATAATGTATGTTTTTGATGAAAATAAATCTCTGTAATTTTTATCCTCATGCCTTCCCCACCCCCCACACACATAATATTAAATGGAGGAATGTGGAAAAAAATAATACAAATTAAAAACAGCCATTATTGGTGACGATGGGGAAACGAGGACTGTTGCACTGTTGGAGTGTAAGCTCTTTTAAATACCATTCGGCAGTATCTTCCGGTATTTCAAGTGTACACACTCTGACTTAGCAATTCCACATCAAACAATTTCTGTAAAGATACACTTACATTCACAAATGCATGTAAAAATAATTATTATAGGTAGTCATCATTTTTTATCTCACAATTTGTACATTTAACAGTTTTGCCTGAGTTCAGTATTGGCGGCACCCAAGTAACCTGTCAAAAATGCAAATCTGAGGCTATAACACACCTTTTCAAATTCCTTCAGGGGTTTCCTATATTCCAAGGATGATGTATAACCCTTTAACTTGGCCTATGAAACCCCTATCTATATCACTGCCCTTACTCTCCACCACCTCCTACTTTATACTTTAAGTTGTAGAACACACACACACACACACACACACACACACACACACATTGCTATTTCATGCTTCAGTGCCTTTGTTCATCAATCATTAGTTGGTCCACAAATATTTTCTTAATACTATGGCATACACTGCTCATTGCTTACTATATCAGTTAGGAATTGCAGTCAGCTGCTAATAAGAAAGACCCAACCATAGTGGCTTAAATAAATTAGGACTTTATTCCTTCATGTAAAAAAATCCACAAGTGGTGAGATGACTTCATAAAATTTTCAGGATCCAAGGCTTCCATTTATTTCTCATTGGCCAGAACTGGGTCAACAAGGTCAACCCCAAGTGTAAGGAAGGTATATTTATTAGTCTGGGTTTGGTTAAGGTATCTGCTCCTGTTAGTTTAAAAACAAAGAGGGTAGTAGGGTCGTAGTGACTTACAGAATCATTGGATGAAACAAACTTGGGCTGAATTTATAGGAACAATTTCCAAAGTCATTTCAAAGAACTGGCTGCCAAGGCAGCTGCTTGTCCGTGGTCCAGACTCTGCCTGACACCTGGGAAGCTGCCCCCTAGTGGCCGAGTCCAGAAGTAGCACGCCTTTGTTGCAAATACGTCAGCAAACTGGATGCTGTGTGGCCTGCTTTTCTCCAGACAGACTCATAACTCATTGTAGAATTCGGAATTTTGCACCAATGCATTTGATTGGCAGGACCCAATCCGGAATTCTATCTTCAAGAGAATCTTGGAATATATAATACTTAGCTTTTCAGCCTCTGAGGTGCAGAAATGCAGATAAAAGGAGGCTGGAATAGCGAGTGAGTGGGCCAGTCCAGCATCTACCACAGGAAGCAGGCAAACTGGCTCAGCACTAACGCGAGGCCCATAACACAAACAGAAGTAGGGTTTCATTATCAGGAAGAGGGCTGGGGATTGCTACGAGGATAGCAACAAGAGTATCTGCCAGGGGGACCTGATCCAGTCTTAAGAGATCAAGGAAAGTTTTCCTGAGAAGGCAAGGGAGGGACAAGAAGAGCATTCCAGGCACAGGGAAAATCAACTGACAAGAATACGCTGTTTGAAAGACATGCAAGGGGAAGGAGGATGGATACGGAACATATGTTATTTCAGTTAATCCTCACAAAAATCCTAGGACTACGTACTGTATCTCTCCCAATTTTTAAATCAAGGAGGGTCTTGAAAGGCACGTTAAAGGATTTGGATTTAAGGGTAGCCAGAAATCTTCCACAGCAACACAGAGGTACTGGGTAAAATGCAGAGGTTGGGGAGCTGTTGGTAAGCAGAGAGAAGAATACAGAATTCCAAACATCATGAAACACCATAAATATAATGAAAACTAAAACAGACTGGGAAAAGGTATTTGCAATGCACGTAACTGTTGACTGACTAAAGGTTAGTATCTGGAATATGTAAAGAAATCCTATGAATCAACTTTAAAAATTACAAATACTCTGATTAAAATTTGGGCGAAGCTATGATTTACAAAACAGAAAACCCAAATGATTAAAAACATGAAAAAAAATGTAAGAGAAAAATGAAATATACGTAAAGTTATCTTTTCAACCTCATGGCAACTGCAAATTAAAATAACAGTGAAAAAAAGAAACAAAAACCATAAAATAAAATAACAGTAAATACCATTGCACTTTTGTCAGACTGGCAAAAATGTTTAAATTCTGAAAAGATCAAGTTTTGACAAGGCTGTGGTATAACCAGCCATTTGGAAAGTAGTTTGACTGTATTAAGTCCGAAGATGTATTTATCCTTCATTTCTTCAACCCAGCAATTCAGCTTCTAGAGACAATGGTGTGTGCTGCGAGAGCCAATTGTTAATTATTCAAGTGTTCAGGGATTTTGTGAGCCAGTTGTTAAATAGTACCTTGAAATCAGCCTGGAAGAGAATATTTACACCATGGAAATCTGCAAATGCCACACATCAAGTTTTGGGGGTTTGTTTTTGTTTTTAGATCCTGTTTACCAGAATACCACTGGACATAGAAACTCCCACGCGTATGTTCAAGAAGACATGGTAGAAGAAACATCCAGAATCTACACTGTGTTTAAGTTTAGTGGGGTGTTAATTTCAGGACATGATTTCTATTTGATCATCACTGAAGTACAAGTAATATCGTAATTTAACCTTAGTTTGAGTTTTTCAATTATTTCCACATTCTTAACTCTCTATGTAATTATTCTTAAGTATTTAAAAAAAAAACAACAGTAAGAAAGTGTCTTATTTCACATAACAAGAAGCCTAAGCTGGAGAGCTCCCTGGCTGGTTAATTTGGTGACTATTCAATGTCTTTAAGTTGTTTGGTTCTTTTTCCTTTCTACTTTGCCATCTCTGGTGAACTCCCTTCATTTAACAAGATGGCAGCAGTGATGCCAGGAATTCTTTCACAGATGATAATATCTAGGAAGGAAGAGCTGTTTCTTCCCATATGTGTCTTTTCATCAAAGAAGAAGACTTTCCCTGAAGTCCCCTAGCCGACTTCCCCTCAGGTCCCATTGGTCAGCTTGAATAATTTTAATAACATTCCATTACATTCAGATTTTGTCATAGGATTTAAGTAGTTATTTGCAAGGCTTACTCTTAACATAAAAGTTAAATTTTTAAACAGAAAAGGGAAAACCCTAGTGTCTCACATTGACAATTAAAGTCACTCATTATTTTAGATCCGGGCAGAAATCATAAGTAATTTAGGTAATTTTCACCAAAATTATCTCAGTAAAGCTCATGTGCTTTAAGAGTTTAAGAATCAACTTTCGTTCAGATCAGTGCCCTATTTTCGGACAATTTAATGTATTTTTCACAGATTTGGAACTTTAACCTTGACGAGAGGTATAAATGCTATGATTATCTTAATGTCAATATTATGTTTAAAAATAATCTTGCCTCAAGTAAAGGGATCTTATACATAAAAGTCATGCATTTATGACTAGGGTCATTTACATTTCTCTTGCATTAACTCTATTTTGACATGCTTACTCTTGAGCAAGGGAAAGCAGAAGCAGATGGTTATTATAGCCAACTTCCTTCCAGCTCCAACCTCATTTTCTGTTGCAAACATCTAGGGGAACTAGGAGGGCCTCCAAATCATTCACTAAATATGAAAAAGGACCAAAGGGCAAATGTATTCATTTACTAACGAGATTTACATGTGTAAGTACAGACTATAGGTTCTGAAAACTTATGAGAAAATAATGTCCTTTATTCCCTAAATCCAGATTATGTCTACCTACAAAATATAAACTTTTCTAAGGTAATCCTGGTTGTACTAGCAAAGAATGGCTATGTTTTTAAGTTATTTTTGATACACTGCTATATCACATTTAAACCATGAAACTATTCCCTTAACATGGTTTCAGTTGTTTACAACTGGCAGCATGAACTCAGTTCAGCAAACTGGAGACTAGCCACCCCCAGTGGGGTGCTCTTTTCTGGAGAATACCAAATACTTTTCATAATGACAGTCAGGGCTGAAGGGGCATATCTTAGAAATGGTCTATCTTTGCAGTCGTAAGAGAAAATGTACTACTTTAATAATTCTGTCTTAAATTTAATTTTAAAATTGCATATACATAGTAAAATTCCAAAGAGTAGAGAATGGTATACAATAAAATATAAAAATATCACTTTCCCCACAAATCCTAAGTTTTACTCCCTAGAGACAGCCATTGTAAATAGTTCCTTTTGTAACCTCTCAAAAATATTCTATGCATAAACAATCATATAAATACATGTTTTTATTTAACCAAAAATGAGATTTTAACTAAAGACCTTCTGCGCCTAGCTTTTAAATTTTAACATCTTGAAAAATACCCCAAATCATCACATACAGATCTATGATTCATTTATTCATTCACACAATTGATATTTACTAAGTCCTAGAGACTGTATTAGGTGCTAGGAATAAAAAAGGTGAACAAAACAGACAAGGTCTTTCCTCTCACATAATGTATATGCCAGTGAGGGGAGCAAAAGTACATAAGTTTAAAAACAAACAAGGTAATTATAGATTATGAAGAAAACAAAAAGGGAGATGATTTGTAGTGGGCTCACTTTAGATAGGCGGGGAAAGTGTGGCCTCACTGAGAAACTGGCATAGAAGCTGAGATCAAAAAAGGAAAGAAGTCAAACCATTCAAAAATCTAATTTTAGGCAAGAACGAAGGTCTTGAGATGTGAAAATTATTTGGCATGTTCTAAAAACTAAGAGCAGACGAAGGTGACAGGGGTTTAGTGAGAGAGGGGAAGCAAGAGATGAGGTAAGCCATGTGAAGAGGTGGGTCTTTCATCTCTTTTTAAAGTATCTTTTATTTGTATTGTGGTAAAGTATAACATAAAACTCATTATATTAAGCATTTGTAAGTATTAATTCAGTGGCATTAAGTCCATTCACAAACCATCACCACTATCCATTTCCAGGACTTTTTCATCATCCTAAAGAGAAACTCTGTACCCATTACACAATAACACCCCATTCATTCTTCACCCCAGCTCCCGGAATCACTGTTCTACTTACTACCTCATGACTTTGCCTATTCTAAGTACCTCCGCTAAGTGGGATCAAATAATATTTGTCCTTTTTCTCTGGCTTATTTCACTTAGCATAATGTCTTCAAAGTTCATCTATAAGAATTTCCTTCCTTTTTAAGGCTGAATAATACTCCGTAGTATGTATGTATATACTACATTTTGTTTATCCATTCATCCATCCATGAACATTTGATCTGTTTCTACCTTTCGGGTATAGCGAATAATGTTGCTCTGATTATTGAGTCTCTTTGAGTCTCTGCTTTTAATTCTTTTCGATATACACCCTGAAGTGAAATTGCTGGATCATAGAGTGATTCTGTATTTAACTTTTTGAGGAACCAGCATACTGTTTTACACAGAGACTGCCCTATTTTACATTCTCACCAGCAATGGTACGAGGGTTCCAATCTCTCCACAAACTTGCCACACCTGTTATGTTGTTGTTGATTTTTTTGATAATAGCCACCCTAATGGGTGTGAAGTGGTTTCTCATTGTTGTTTTGATTTACATTTCTCTAACACTAGTTATACTGAGCATCTTTTCATGTGCTTATTGGCCATCTGTATATCTTCTTTGGAGAAATGTCTATTCATTTCCTTCGTCCATTTTTAAACTGAGTTGTCTGGTTTTCCTTTGTTGAGTTGTAAGAGACTTCATATATTATGGATATTAATCCCTTGTCAGATACATGCTTTGCAAATATTTTCTCCCATTCCATGGGCAGTCTTATTACTCTCTTGATAGCATCTTTTGATGTACAAAAGTTTTAATTTTGGTGAAGTCCAATTTATCTATTTTTCTTTTTTATTGCCTATGCTCTTGGTGTCAGTCATACCCAAAAAATCACTGCCAAATCCAATGTGATGAAGATATTCCCCTATGTTTTCTTCTATGAGTTATATATATACATATATATATATATATATATATATATATATATATATATATATTTTGTTTTGACTGTTGTGAGTGCTGATTCCCTGAAAAGTCCAGCAAAATAACCTGTTGATAAAGTAAAGCCAAGTTTATCATCACAAAATCTTGTAAAGGGGAGAGGGATAAGGGAAGTTAGGGAGACCATTGCCTTGACAGTCTTTTTTTTTTTTTTTTTCATTGTCTGCACATACACATACAAAGTAAAATAATCAAGTACGTGAACCCCTCCTAGAAAAAGTGCTACATACCTCATTGCTGAATATCACTACAGTCACCTTCGAAGTACTCCCCTTGGGAAGCTATGCACCTACACCAGTGCCTAGTCCACCCTTCAAAGCAATTTTGGAACTCTTTTTCTGGAATGGCCATCAGAGCTGTCGTTGTATTACCCTTGATGTCCTGAATGTCATCCAAATATCTTCCTTTCAATATTTCCTTTATCTTCAAGTAAAGAAAGAAGTCATTGGGAGCCAGATCAGGTGAGTAGGGAGGGTGTTCCGATACAGTTATTTGTTTACTGGCTAAAAACTCCCCCACAGACAGTGCTGTGTGAGCTGGTGCATTGTCGTGATGCAAGAGCCATGAATTGTTGGCAAAAAGTTCAGGTCATCTGATTTTTTCAGGCAGACTTTTCAGCACTTCCAAATAGTAAACTTGGTTAACTGTGTCCAGTTGTTACAAATTCATGATGAATAATCCCTCTGCTATCAAAAAAGGTTAGCAACATCGTTGCAACAAGTTTGCAAACTTAATTGTCACACCTCTATGTTTGTTTATTGCATTAAATTTCTCATGGTACTTTTCTCCCTATATTTTTATAATCCAAAAGGGATTAAAAAAAAAGTATTTCATTGTGCTCAGTTTTAAAAAATAAAGAAATGAACATTAAGATTACAGGAATTTGTTAATATGCTGAACTTAACACAGTGTTAATAGCATTTCAGCAGGGGAGGGCAAAGGCAGGATATTTATGAGGTTTCTGAGGGTCTGGTGTAGGATGAATCTTTCAATGTTAAGGGGGCTTATTAGATTTGGACAAAATTCATGACATAATCCATATAGACATAGCTAGTGAGGGATTCAAAACGTATCTTTGATTTCTATCAGTCATTTGATGAGCCTGAAAAGGACATATTTATTCTCCTGAGGAATAATTCAGTAGGCCTATGGTTAGGGGAAAAAAAAGGATTTTCCATAAGTTTGAATTAGGTAAACTTTCTTAGACATAACACCCAAAGTCAAATCCATATAAGAAAATAAACTGACAAATTGGATTTCATCAAAATGAAGAACTTCTCTTTGAATGACACTGTTAAAAGAATGAAGACAAAATATAGAATAGGAGAAAACATTTGCAAATGATATCTGATAAAGCACTTGTGTCCCCATTATATAAAGAACCCTCAAAACTCAATTTTAAGGAAACAAACAACTCAATTTTTCAGACGGGCAAAAGATTTGAATAGACATTTCATTAAAGAAGATATTCAGGTAACAAATAAGCATGTAAAAAGATGCTCATTATCCTTTAGGGAAAGGCAAATAAAAAGCACAATGAAATACTACTACCACACGCCTATTTGAATGTTTAAAATTAAAAAGGACTGACCATGCCAAGTATTGGCAAGAATGTGAAATGACTGGAACACTCAAGCCCTGCTGTGTAAAAGGGTACATCTACTTTGGAAAACAGTTTGGCAGTTTCTTACAAAGTTAAACATACACCTACCATGCCATTCCATGCCTGGGTATTTACCAAGAGAAATGAAAGCACAATTCCTACAAAGACTTATGTATGAATATTCATAGCAGCTTTATTTGTAACAGTCATGCACTGAAAACTATCCAAATGTCCATCAATGGGTCAATGGATAAATAAATTGTAGTATATTCAAATATGGGAATATTATTCAGCAGTAAAAAGGAATTAACTGTTGTTACATACAACAGCATGGATGAATCTCAGAATAATTACGCTGAGTGAAAGAAGTCAGACAAAAAAGAGTACGTGCTGTATGATTCAATTTAAGCCAATGAGAATTAATTTTCAAACCCTCCTCTCCACCTTTCAGTAATGGTGGCTCCCACACCTGCCCACCCGGTTGTAGGCAAAGGCTTACATCTGGTGGAGATAGCTGCCCAGGCTGCCAAATTAGGTTGTACAAGTAATATTCACCCAGGAGTCTGTGATGGCAGGCTTAGGCCTAAGCCACTACTTGACAGAAGAAACAGTGTCCACTTGGGGCCCCAAATAATTTTAAACCCCTATAAAGCATTCAGCAAAAGCTTTATATAGAGAGGAATCCTTTGGTAAATGAGTACAATCACAATTTATATTGCTAGGTTTAGATTTTCATACCAGGTTTCTTTGAGGCAAATATATTTTGTACTGGATTTTCTATCAATGTCTTAGATGTCCAAGTTTTAAAGGAGAGATGATGTGTCTTTTACTGATGCAACTGTTTAATTATATGCGTGTATATGTATTCTTTCTTGTAACAAGATCATCAGCCTGTCTTCTCCAGCACTAAGCCTAGTGCTTTGCAGCCAGGACACGATATATAATAACAGAGAGAAACAACAGTGATACAGGCATACCTCAGAGATACTGCGGATGGGGTTCCATACCCACACAATAAAGTCAGTCATACTCTTTTTGCTGGTGGAGGGTCTTGCGTTCATTTTGTAAAAAATGCACATCTGTGGCCCACAATAAAGCAAAGCACGATAAAGCAAGGTATTGCCTGTAAAACACAAAGCACGAAAATCAATAGCAAATTACATGTTCATAAACAAGGCAGGTGACTGCTTTATTAATGCCTTTTTAACCCTCAATTATTATTAATAAATATAGGAACAGTAGCTATCACTGTAATAGAGGGAAAACATAACAGGGTTTTTTTTTGACTGGCAACCGCTTCTTCTGTATGCGTGAAGGGGTCGATACCAGATATCCTTACTCTATATTGGGATGTTCAATCCCAGCAGTTCTTTAAGCACCGGACCATGTGAGGGAGTAGAAGACCAAGCAAATATAACATACTAGGAAGGGGAACCTCGTTTTAGAGCAGTTTGCTCGCTCGGATACGTAACAAACTGGTATATTAATCATTTACATACTCAGTGAATTAGCTCTAGGTGAGGCCCTCATGAGCCTTGAAAACCTCTACGGAAGTTCCAAAAGCCACTCGAATACAAACTTGAGGTCTAGCGCGCCACCTCCGGCCCAAAGGCCCAGGAGCCGACAGACGATCCAGGTCGGGCCCCGCCCCACGCCTTCAGGGGCGGAGCCATGCCCCGGAAGGGGCGGGGCCAACCGCAGCACCTAAGAGCGGTCGGCGGCCTTGAATCTTTCTTTTCCGCCCGGCCACCGACGTGGCAAGTCCTCGCAGCGGCATCCGCCATGTGACCCATGCGGCCCCTGCGGCAGCGCCTGTGGGCCTGTCGCCGGGCTTTTCAAGGTGGGAGTCCCCGCAGTCTTAGTTCCTTCTCTCTTCCTACTGGGAATCCGACTCCGTCCTGGAGCCCACGCCCGCCCGGGACCCTCTCCGCCGTCTGGGTCCGGCGCCCCAGGCCTTCATTCCAGTGGAATCCGTCCCTTTGCTGCCTGCAGCGAAACGGTCGGCCCAGGAGGCAGCCTTCCTCTCCCTTCACCCGGGATTGATGCGGCTTTCCTCCGCACCATCAGCTCAGTCGCATTTTGTGAGTTGCCACCTGCGAGTGTTAGCTGACCCTTTAGTAAACGTGGGTTTCGACTGTTCTCAGCTCAGAAACTAATTAAGGGCCTCAGTTTCGATTGGTTCCGAGACGGCCGGAAGGTACGGCCGGTGGCTCCGTGTTCCTTTCAGACCTTCGCTGGAGCCCTTTTGTATCCTCTGAGTGTGGCCTGTACGGTAACAGGGTCCCTTAAATGGGCGCCTTATCCGTGGTGGGGAGCATGTTATACATTGGGAAGGAATTCTCTTAGATATTAAGACAACCTTAACTGTATTTTGTGTTTGATTTTAAAATTGTTAATCGCACACTTTACTAACAGTTTTGATTTTGATACAGTAGAACTCTTGGCCGTCATTTGTTCCTGAATCTTCCTTTGTAAATAGGCTCTAAAGACGTGGTATTGAAGTTGAAAAGTAATATGTACCGTGTAGAAGGCCCTTAGGCCGAAATGCCTGCTATATACAGTAGTACCTTGGTTTTCGAACGTCTCGGTTGACGAACATTTCGGTTTATGAATGCCGTAAATTTTATGGATCTATGGTATCATTAGACAGTAAAATTCATGCTAAATTTGCAGTTTTAGGGGTTGATTTTAAAGGTCTGGAACAGATTAATCCATTTTGCATTGCTTTCTATGGGGAAACCGCACCTCGGTTTTTGAACGTTTCAGAACTTGGTCTTCTGGAACAGATTGCGTTCGAAAACCGAGGTACCAGTGTATACCCTTAGAGGTTTGTGTTTACATAGAAATGTGTATTTCTGGACATAAAACAGAAGAAACTGGTAAACAGCTGCGAGACCGAGACTGAAAGAACATGTTACCTACTCAAAAACATGTTATAAATGAATACCTCTTCTATGAGACTTAGTAATAATAGTCTTGTGGTATTTTTCTCTACCCAAATTTGAAACACGTTGCTTCATCCAAAATAAACAGGGCAAATATGGCTTAAATTATTATATTGTATTACAATCATCCTTATTTTTGAGACCTAAGTGGCATGAATCCTATGTACAAACTAAATGTTTGATAAAAATATTAATGCATGTAAGTCCTGTAGCATAATAAATACAATCCATAATACATACCAACCCATTTAATAATTGGAATAATGCCGATAGCATAGTATTGCTTTCCTATTCCTTCCCTTCCATCTGAGGTGCCAATCTGGATTTGGTGTCTAGTCTCTTCGATTTTTTGAGGGGAGTGGGATGGATAGCAATTTTATTACACATACGTATCCCTAAATACTGTTGTTTTTTTCTAGTTTTAGGCTTTACACAAATGGGATTGTGCAAGCAGTTGTCAGTAGTTCCCATGAATCATAAATTGAAATTTTCGAAGTTGGAATTATTCATAATACGTAGTCTGTGTTTCTGATATTGATTATGTGAAATATTTCAGCATTTCAAGACTTGAAAATGATAAATTGTTTTGCAAGGTCCAACATTTGATGTCTTCATAAATCATTTCCAATAGCTGTCTGGTTCAATGATTTATCCTCCTGGAGGACCTGATTGGTGGCCCAGGCATGGCCTTTGCAATACCTAAGTGTGCTTTCAGGCAACCTGGGACTTAATCCTGCTGGACTGTGTCCAATAATGATGCCAACAAAATGTGTGACTGCTCTCAAAACTACTAGATTTGCTGTTGTAATGCTTTTAGTTGGAGGTCTGCACACTTGGTTGTATATATCTAACCTTTAACCTAGCTCATACCTCATCCTTAGGCTCTGAGACAGAAAAGCAATGGCTGGGTACTCATTAGGACCATCATGTCTTAAAATCAATACTGCCACTGTAAGGAACATCAGAGCCACCATTTTTCCTGCCCATGCTTAATGAATTCATTTCCATTTTGGAAAGATCATTTGTGGAATTATTAGGGCCTAATCAATCAAAAGGAGTAACGTTCTCAAATCATTGTAGATATTTTAAATTTGGGGTTGCAGATATTAACTACTAAAAAAATTAAGCAGCAAGTGCATTCTTCCATTAGAGACATGTTAAAAAAACAAAATTACTCCACTATGTGGTCTTGATGTTGGTAGTTTTTATTAAAAAACTGGTTAGGAGTCAGGAAGCTTACTGGTATGGTTGTTTATGGTTCCTGATGAGTATGAAAAAACGTACAAACCACGTGCAAGTACAACTACAAATTCACAATAAAATACTTGATTTCCAGGTGCAACAGAGCCTATGAGTTGAAGATGAATGAAGGTTGTCACGAATGTTTCCCAAGGACTTAAGATGACTGAACTGCTAGGAGCACAACTGTAACAAGGTACCAAAAGGTTAGAATTGTGCTTTTTTACATAAGTTTTGTTCCTGAAGAATAAATAGTACCGAAAATGTTGAATATGTTTTGGTAGGTTTAATAACTGGCACAGTGATGACTTAAAGTACTTTTTGCCGTTTACCCAGCTGAGGGTTTCTTTGAAGAAATAATTTTAAGACTGAGATGCCAGTAATCTATGTTGAAATTAATGTGAATTACTCAACTATAATGCAGTTTTTTTTACTAAAATGGTGAAATGTTCTTTTTCATCATATAGGTAGCCGAAGATGAATGTGCAAGTCCTTAGCTGTGGTTTAAAAAGTCATTGCCTCCGGTAAGTATGATTTATCAGGCAACCGTATCTGTTAATTCAAAAGTATCTAATAAACTAAAGGGCTGGAGCCATTTCCTGTTGCCTTTGTGTTAATGGAATGATTTCCTGTGCGTTTGAGTACAGAATGGTTTTCACTGTTGGTTTCTGATTTTTTTTCAGAGGTGGCACGTAACATTTTGGAAGGAAAAATGAATTGGTCAAGAAGGCATGAATTTGAGCAAATTATGAAAATTAATATTTTACTTAATATTAATTTATATAATTGATCATAAATTATGTAGAAAATAACATGTTTGAATACTTTCAATTGCTGAGCAATAAAATGTTTTTAAAAACATCAAATTGTTACACAGCTCCATTCTCAGTCACTAGTCAGATTTGTTTTTAACATACTTCAGGGATAGTATGTTCTCCCGTTAGTGGCTAGCTCCTTTGTGCATAGTGATTCTCTTTGAGGTGTCAGGCAGCTGGGGAGACATTTCTAGCATACCTTTGCTTGCCTTAGAGGATTTCTGGAAAGGCCCTAACCATTGCACACAAACTGCTGGCCTCCCCTTCAGAATCTGCTGTTAGACCTGACAAATAGTACAATAGTCTCCCCTCCCATCCTGTTACTCATAATCCGAAAGTACTAAATGAAAAATATCCAGAAATAAGTTTTAAATTGTGCACTGTTCTGAGTAGCATGGACCATCTTTGTGTAGTGTGCCCATGCTGCATAGTACCTGCCCGGGAGTCACTTAGTAGTCTCATGGTAATCTTAATACAGTATTTTATAATTCTTTAGTGTTAAATCTCTTACTGTGCCTAATTTATAGGAAAAACAGTATATGTAGGATTTGGTAATACGCATGCTTTCATAGGCATCCACTGGTCTTGGAATGTATTCCCCATGGATAAGGGGAACAGTAGTTGGAATCTCAAATTCCCTAAATGAATTGCCACTTACAAATAAAGGTTTTGCCTGGGACCTACACGTTTTATTTGTTTTTACCTTTGAACAAAAAAGTAACCCCAGATTTAGTACAAGTAATACACTGTTTTAAGGGAGAAACTGGATGATCCAGTCTGTCCAGAAGTTGAAAATTTGTAAGAATTCTAAAACTAAATTCCTACCTCGGAGAAGACATTCTTTTTATCAGGGTTATAATTTTAATACGGAAAGAAACTAAAATGTACAGCAACATGTAACTGCATCAGAGGCAACATTTGAAAACCATTGCCCCCGTGTTTGATAGTCCTTTTTTGTCAACAGAACCATAACACTACAGTTGTAAAATGGAGGTAATTTTATGGATCTGAGTATAAAACAGAAATGCTTTGCCTTCGTAGAGAACCAGGAAAATATATAATCTAAAATAAGACATAATAAGGTCTTGGTGTAAAGTTGTAATACGTATTTTGTTTTTAAAAACTGCCTTACTGGTAACTGAACACTAGTCTGGCACTACTGGATATTCAGTAAATGCTGTCAAATGACTAGGAAAATAGTGACTTGTCAAAGTCCTATAGAATTAGCTGTGTACCTTATGGTAAAAGAATCATAAGGTAAGAAGAATAGTAAGGTGGCAATTCTGTGATGACTGTTCTTTTGGTAAAATGATTAAAGCTTTGAAAAATGAAAAGGATTTTTAAATTGCACAAGAATATTTTTTCATGGTGTCCCTTTTCAAAGCAGTTATCTTCCCTCCAAAAATGAAGACTGGTTTTGCAAATTGGTTTCTTTGACTTTTGGTGTCTTTCTTGTAACTAGCTAGATTTAAAGAGCTAATTATTGCTCCTTGATTTGATGTAAATTACTTTTTTTTTGTTTCACCTGGCTTATAAAAAATGGAAAATTTCCAAGGCTTTTTCTGAGTATAATTATGGCTTCCAAAAAAAACATTTATATAATGGACATGTCAATATCTAGTAAAGGATGAAAAGTCCTTAAATTTGAGGCTTTTGGTTATATAAATTGTTACCAATTTGTCAAGTTCACAAGTGCAAGAAAAAATGGTTTAATTTGTAGGTACTCATTTAAAGTGCTATTGCCATCTTGTGACGAATTGAGGAAACTACATAAAAGTTACCTTTTTTACATTTCTTAGCTTGCAACATACATGCGCGTTATCTGTTGACCACTGGTATACGGGACTAACTAGAATTTTTAATATTTCTTCTAAGTTTTAAATTACTGCTATTGGCTTTGAGATTTGGATTAGTCTTAACTCCATTAGCAATTAATTTGACGAGACCATTTTACATTTAAGATGGCATTCTATACATTATTACTTCAAAGTCACACTTCCACTGCTGAAATAGGAACGAAGAAAGTTTTCCTCAGATTGCCTATTCATCGCTAGCAAAAATAGTTGTCCCAGGTCCATAGGTGGCAATAAACTGGAGGAGCTGCTGTTGGCACTGAGTCAGATAGATATCCCTTTGCTCTAAATATTCTTCATTATACAGTTCAAATGGAAATAGTGCATTTGGAGCAACACAAAATACAGTGGCCCCTAAGTGAAGAAGGGAAAAGTGTAAATGAGAAATACTTAAAATGGTAAATATGAAATCTCATTTTCAACAATATCCTAATGAAAGTTTTAAAAATTAAGTTCTGACCTACTTAATAAAGTATTTCAATAATCATTATTTAAATCTGAATTTTTTTTTTTTTTTATTGAGAGCCAGAAACAGTTTCAGTATATGAACTAACGTACCAGTACCAATGGAAGAACTCTTGAGGTTTAAATTTTGGAAACTTAAATTTGCCATCTATTGAAATAGTCATTAGTTTTCAAGCTGAATAGTGATGGAAGAAGTAGAGGGGAGGAGGTATTGAAAGGTAGGGAAATGCTAATACATATTTCATAAAGGTTAAGTTGATCGAGGATAAAGACATTGTACATTTCTCAATTATTAAAATCCACTGACGTAACTAGACATATTACATATAACCTAATAACCCCTTGAATATATGGTTAAATGATTTTCAACTAGGGTACCAAGACCATTCAATGGGAAAGGATAGTCTTTCCAACAAATGGTTCTGAGAAAATACCATATGCAAAAAAATGAAGTTGGCCTCTTTCTTTACATGGTAGACAAAAATTAACTCAATGGATCAAAGACCTAAATGTAAGAATTAAAACTATAAACCCTTAAGAAAAAATACTGGGGGAATGCTTCATGACATTGGACTTGGCAATGATTTTTAGGACAACACCAAAAGCACAGGCAACGAAAGAAAAATTAGACCGTATCAAAACATTTGTGTGCATCAAAAGATATCAACAGAGTGAAAAGGCAGCCCTTTTTTCACTTGAGTAGACATTTCTCCAAAGAAGATACACAAATGGCTAGTAAGCACTTGAAAAGAAGCTCAACATCACTAATACTGGAAAAATGTAAATCGTGCCACAATGACATACCAGCTTACCTGTAAGGATGGCTATTATCTAAAAGCAAAACAAAAGAAGTGTTGGCAAGGATAGGGAGAAATTGGGACCCTTGTGTGCTGTTGGTGGGAATGTAAAATGGTGCAATCCTTACAGAAAACAATATAATTAAACAATGACCATATAATCCAATTTCCTTTGAGTATATACCCAAAAGAATTGAAAGCAAGGTCTAAATGGATATTTGTACATTGACATTCATAGCAATATTATTCACAATAGCCAAAGGTGGAAAGCAACCCAAGTGTCCACTGATGGATGAATGGATAAACAATGTGACTATATAGATACATTATTCAGTCTTGAACAGAGAGGAAATTCTAATGGATGCTACAACACGGATGAACTTGAAGACATACCAAATGAAACAAGCCAGACAAAATAGGAGAAATATATGATTCCATGTATATGAGGTACGTAAGAATTCAAATTCATAGAAAAAGTAGTATGGTGGTTGTCGGGCTGGGGAAAGGGGCGAACGGGGAGTTATTGTTTAATGGGTACGGAATTTCAGTTTAGGAAAATAAAAAGATTATGGAATTGGATGTGAATGTACTTAACACCACCGAACTGTACATTTAAAAATGGTTAAGATGGTAAATTTTATATTATGTATATTTCAACACAATTTTTTTTTAATCCAAATCTTTGAATATTACTGTAGGAGTTAAGCTCTTAAATTCTGTTTCATTGATTGATTCATTGACTGAGCACCTAAATGTGTTTGGCTGGGAGTACAACTGCTAGCCAAGCAGTCAGTGGCTCCCTTCCGAGAGCTGTCTGTCATCAGCAAACACTAATAGCCGCAGACCTCCGTGACTGCTCCCTTCACTGCTTCACCCTACCTGAAACCTGCTATCCCTGCAAACACTGCTTTCCTTGTGGCTCGAAAGTGAAGCTGCTTTTTCTCCAATACCCCGCATACCTTAGTATCACAAGACAAGAATCAGTGCCAACTTGCTGCCCCTTTGCTGCTTTCAGACCATTTTTGCCCATTTTCCTCTTGATAAAATTATCTTTCTTCCTTTGATGCCCTCTGGCACCTGGGCTTTATCCCTGTTTCCCCTTCCACAGTGGAGTCAACACCCAGCTCTCAGCCCTTGGCTCACAGTCTCCATCTCTTCCCTAATACCTGCCATTCAGCAATTGCCACGTGAATGGCCCATTTAACTCCTGACCTCCCTGTGTCCTGATCTTTTCCCCTTTACTTCCACCACATATTCTCAAGGTCACAGGAAACTTGATATTACCAGTGTGGGGACAAAGCCAGGAGTGCAGTTTCCAGGCTCTCGGCCTCATGTGGAAAGGTGCTGGCTCACATAGTAAATGGCCATCAACTGGGATTGCATGGCCATCAGCTGTGGCTAGTTGGCCGTCAGCTGTAACCAGTGAGCCACTGGCCACTAATATAACTGCTGTGGCTACGCTAGCAGCAAAATGGGGGCTGGCAAGAAGATGGTGGCTGAGCTAGCAAGCGAGGATTGTAGCTAGCAAGTGAGGTTGGTTGGCAGAGAGAAGTGGATGGCGGGTTGCGGATCGTGTGGCTCCTGCCTCCTGTGTCCCCAACCCAGCCGCCAGTGAGAATATGACTCCCCTATCTATGGCTCCATGGGTGTTCCTTTTTGGCCTCACCATATCCTGCGTTCTTGTGTGGGGAGCGGCAGCTGATCCCTGCATGACACCAGCAACTTACTTGAAAACCCTGAGTTCAATGTCCTTCTCTGCTTCCAGCTTCCAGGACTTCTATCTGACAGATCTCCAATCTGCCTCCTTCAATTCACTTGCCTCTTTTAACCAATTTGAGACCCTCCTTTGACAGTCCCCCCATTCCCTTGCCCCTCTGCAACACTCTGCCACACTCACCTATCAAAACCTCAACTCTGTATAAACCCAGCCATTTACTTGGTGCACTCAGGCTACTAGGCAGAAAATCACATGGAATTGGCATTTCTTGGTTTCACTTTAAATGAGTCACTCAAATGGGCACTTGCACTGCCTGCCAATCCTGCTGAGTTTCTCGAGCACACTTGGCTCCTCTGTCCTACACAGTGACGATTATATTCCATTCTTCTCCCCTCAAACCTTTCATACTTAGCTGATGACCTTGTGTAGAGTATATAACCAAATCTACAGACCTACTTGATTCTGTATCCATTCTTCCCTCCTGTAAAGTGAAGTGACTCTTCTATTGTGTTTCCCTGAAGAAAATAAGACCTAGCTGGACAATCAGCTCTAATGCACCTTTTGGAGCAAAAATTATAGTAAAATAAGACCGGGTCTTATATTACATTTTTCTTTTAAAGATAATAGATCACATCATGTGCAATAGAAACTAATGATACCATAAAAAGAGGGGAAGAGCCAAGGAGTGAAGTCCTTAAAAAGGTGACAGGAGATAGGAAACCACAGCACATGTGGAAGTATTGGCCTCTAATACCGTTTTCCCCAAAATAAGACCTAGCCAACAATCAGCTCTAATTTATATTATATTGTAACCGGTCTTACGTAATATAAGACCAGGTCTTATATTAAATTATTGACAACTGTCTTATAATAAGACCGGGTCTTATATTACGTAAGACCGGTTACAATATAATATAAATTAGAGCTGATCGTTCGCTAGGTCTTATTTTGGGGGAAACGGTATTAGAGGCCAATACTTCCACATGTGCTGTGGTTTCCTATCTCCTGTCACCTTTTTAAGGACTTCACTCCTTGGCTCTTCCCCTCTTTTTATGGTATCATTAGTTTCTATTGCACATGATGTGATCTGTTATCTTTAAAAGAAAAATCCCACCCTGGACCACACATCCTTCTCCAGCTAATACCCTATTTTCTCATGTCCGTAGTCAAACATCTCAAAGTTGTCTATGTATGCTATCTCCATATCCTCACTTGCTACCCTGCCCAAACCCCCCACTCCATTGAATTAGCTCTGACCATGACCACCTACAACCTCTAGACTGCCAAATCTAATCGTAAACTCTCAGTAGCACATAATACAGTTGACCACTCTGGTCACTTCTTGAAAACACTCTCCTTTCTTGGCTTCTGTAACACTACACTTGATTCTTTCTACATTCTGACTGCTGCTTCTCAGTCTCCTTTATTAATTCTCCTAGACCCCATTTCAAAATACTGGGATTCTTTCAGGGCAGTCCTCAAGTTCTCTGTGTAGGTCTCTCTAGATGATGTCATTCATTCCTTGGCGCTGAGTACCATCTCTCTGCTGCTGATTCCGAAATTGTATTTCTAGGTTAGAACTCTCTTCTAAACGCCAGATTCTTACATCTATTTACTGATATCTCTGTATATCTCAAACTTGATAATCTATAATTTGATTTATCTCCCAAACCTTTTTCTCTTTCTTCCCAGTCTTGGTAAATGGCACCATGATCCACTCATTTTCTCAGCGTAGAAACCTCAGAGTTTTCCTTAATTTTCCCTGCTTCCCCAACTCCTAAATCTAATTCACCTAATTTGCATACAAGAAAAATATCCCTGAGTAGGGATGATTTTCCTGCTCTGTTTAAAATAACACTTAAGGAGCTCTTAACATTGTCTTGCTTAAGACTTAAAGATCAATATACCTAATTGAAATGTATTATGAAAAAAAGGGGAAAAAATCTTCACATAGTTTTATCTCCCTCAACAAACCTTTTCTTAAATGCTTCAAAAAAAGTCTTGACAAAAAAGTTACCAAGTGAAAATAGCCATAGTCTACCATAGTTTTTAAATTCAGACACACATTTATATCTTCTTATTGAAATCTAGTTGTGTCTTAACAATTTTGATGGCATATCACAGTAAAATTGGCAGCATTTTTTCTTTACGGTACATAAAACAATGTGTCTCAGATTTTATCAAATATGTTTTAAATATAGAAAAGAAAGAATGCAAAGATAAAGCAAATTAAAAATAAATATATTTTATAAATAAAAATATTTATATATCCTTCCTCTTACTTAGTATTGGTTGGGAACCAGGTTTTTCTCTTTTGGTAAATAAAACTAATTTAGAGGTTATGATTCATCCCCCTAAGCAAAAAGGTATAAATAAAGCACATACATGTGCAAATTTACATATAATTTTGGGATTCACAAGCCCCTAAGTATCCATGAATCCTAGGTCAGGAATGCTTGATTTAGATAATTATAGAACTAAGTTCTAATATTCTAATGGATATTTGCAAAAAGTTATAATATCAATTGAATTTAAAGCACATGGAAGCACTAAACATACACACATAGAAAAGTCAGTGTTAAAACATCCTTTCAGTCCTAGGGTTGGAACTAAAGTTTGGTTTGGAACATGGTATATCTCATCAAAATTAATGTCTCACCTAATTCAACAAAGAACTTTGTGAGAATAACTCTCTTCACTCTTATATTAGGAGCGCTTTTGTGTTTATACTATCAAAACCATAATAAAGCCATTCATTTCAAATAATAAAATGCTATCAATAGACATAACATTATAAGTAGCAATTTGGAGAAGGTGGTCATGCAAGATGATCATATTTTCTTTGGCTACGCGCCTAACTCCACGCTGGGGGATTGAATGACAATTAAATGCTGTATGTTATTTTAAAAGGAAGATAAATTTAAAATCATTTCAGGTATTAAGTAGTTTTTTTTTCTAGAATTCTTTAAATTGCAAAAGTTCAAGTACAGAAACAATCATGCACAATAAGAAATATCAGATGGTGATGCTACTTATAAACAATTAGTAAATGTCAAATTAAAACAGGCCTTAACTGATAAAAATTTATTGTTCTTCAAACTAATATTTAAAATATACAAAAAAATTTAAGACTAAAAATATTTATGTTTGAATATAATTATTTGTAGTCATTAACAATTTAAAAGATTACCGTATTTCAATGTGAGAGATGTTTCAAATAATAAGGCTGCTATTAGTGCATCTTCTTTAATAACTTTATTCCTTAAGTTCAGTCGAGCATGGGCTTCAGATAGGGAAACTCTGAAAAGAAAATTGAGGCCAATCAAAATATGTTGATATTACAAAGATAATATATTTTGGCAGGAATAAACCAAGACATATGCAAATATAAGCCACACCTTAAAGATCAGCATATTCTTACTTTTAAAAACATTTGGGTTTTTCCCAAAGCATTCTTTCCCTACCAAGTTAAACAGACTTTTCCAGAGCAAGCAAGTATACTGACTTATTATCAAAGTGTTCGTTTCCAAAGTGTTAGTATCTTTATGATTCTATACCCTCTCCACTCAAGTTCTGTTCAGATAAATACACAGTTGGGAAAATTAACCTAATTAAATGTCTCTTACAGACACATCCTTGGTATTTTCTTTCCGTTCTTCATCTATTTGAAGTCCTCAAAGAATCTTGAAATTTCAGTGTTGGAAGAGCTCTTTGAGCTCAAAGTTCATACTCCATCAGATAACTGAATTTTCTCTACAACATCCCATACTAATTATTGTCTAGTCTCTTTTGAGCTTCTCCTAGGAATCACTAGGAGTCATGAAACAATCCATTCCTTTATTATTTATTTATTTATTTATTTATTTATTTATTTATTTATTTATTTATTTAAAGATTTTATTGGGAAAGGGGAACAGGACTTTCTTGGGGAACAGTGTGTACTTCCAGGACTTTTTCTAAGTCAAGTTGTTGCCCTTTCAATCTTAGTTGTGGAGGGCACAGCTCAACTCCAGGTCCAGTTGCCAGTGTTAGTTGCAGGCGGCAGAACCCACCATCCCTTGTGGGAGTCGACGAGTTGAACCAGCAACCTGCAACCTTGTGGTTGAGAGCCTGCGCTCCAACCAACTGAGCCATCTGGCACTGGCCCATGTGGGAATCAAACCAGCAGCCTTCGGCATTAGGAGCATGGAGCTCCAGGCGCCTGAGCCATGGGGCCAGCCCTATTTTTCATTTTTAAACTGCCTTTGATTACCTGAAAAATCTCACTTAAGCTCTCATTAGGCATATGTAATGTACTTGAATGACTGCTGGACTTGGGAATCAGAAAAACGAAGCTAAGTCTCCAGAATTCACTAGCTGTGTGACTTTGTATAAATTGTTTAATTTTTGAAGCTCAGCTATAAGATGGGGATAATAATAATTCACAGGGATTTTGTAATTTCAAATAAGGCAACTGAAAAATTTGGAACTCAATCACAAAGATTATATAAATGTTCTATGAAATTGGTTTCACTGCAATTTCCACCCACTGGTCCCTAGTTTTGTCTTCTGGGATTACAGAACAAACCTAATATTTCTTAAATGTCACAGCTCTTCAAATAGTCAAAGACAACTTTTCTAGTTGTCTAATGTTTCCTTTTCTCTAAGATAAGTATTCCTATTTCCTTTCATATGTCATGAGACATAACGTTCAGGCCCCACATCGTCCTGGCTACTCTCGTAGAGACCAGATTTGGTTAACATTCCTTGTCAGTACAGTACTACAGGTGAGATTTGACCAGCAGAGTAGAGGAGAGACAGAACTAGCATTTTCTTACTCGTGATGCTATATTCTATTAATGCAACCCCGAAGCACAGTATTATTAACAGCCATGTTATACTGTTTACTCATATTAAGCATAAAAAGAATAACAGTTCAAGTCTTTTTCATATTAAGCCACATCACCCTTTCCTATCCATTCATACTTGTACAGGGAGCTTGGACCTAATTGAGGATATTACATTTTTCGTCTTGTTAGATTAAGATCATCATTCAAATTTGTGAAGATCTCTCCAGAGTTGCTTATTTACAAATTTGATTATCATGTTCCTGATGTCTCACCCAACCTCCTTCTAAAAATGTTGACCAGGACAGAATATGTATACAGCCTTTTAGGAAATGAGAAGAGTATTGTTCAGCTCCACTTCTTGAGCAAAGCAAGGATGGTGTTATTAGGTATGGTCTATAGAAATAGAATAGGAGAGAAATTCGAGGTTAATGACTCTTCTGAGTAGTGGTTCATTTACTTTGCAATAAACCCTATCTCCACCTCTACTGTTTATTTCTACAATGGGAAAAGGTAGAGTTAACATATTAAAATTAACCCTGCTTTATTTTTTTTATCAATATAGTCAAATATAAAATGAGGATATGTGAGTTTAAGTATCTTTTTACTACAGTGAAAAAACATGAGAAAAAGGACTTTCAAAGCTTTTAAGCTTTGAGTATTGATTTAAGTATTTTAAATATTACTTCAGAAAATGAAAAGCATTATACAAGTCTATTTACCGTTTTAAAATATCGTAGTTGATTCTACCTTTAGCATTTTTTCAGCTCTATGAAGCTAAATATACAGTTGGAGAAATTAACTAAACGTATTTATCTCTTATAGACCTATACTTGACATTTCCTTCCAGTCATTCATTTGTCTTATATTGTAGTTATAAGAAGATGTTTATTTATTTAATGGATTGCTTTACTCTTGGTCCTACTTTATAATTTGCTTGAGATTATACATTAATTTATGTCATACGAAGTAATGGTCTATTAATAGGGGACTCTAAATTATGGTATAGCTACAGTACAACACAGTAAAACTGTAATGCAGCTCTTAGAACAGAATGAGGCAATTCTTTATGTGCTAATAGTGTGACAGTGTAATAAGTATACCATGCATAATTCCATTTGGGCAAAAAGGATATCTATCTATATGAATATATATTTATACATTATAACATATATAATGTTTAAATAACATTCATTTAAAATACATAATATTCAAATAAATGTGTACTATATACCATATATTTAAGTTACATATTTGTATCTGCTAGTATTTGAATGTATGATATCTGGAAGGATACACAAAAATTGTTAACAGTGATGGGAATGAGAGAGAAATGGGTAGGGTTAATAGGACACTACTATTTTAGATTTCTCTATACTATGTCTATACTTCACTTTGATAATAAAAATTAGTTTTTAAAAGAATTTTTCAAGGAACAATAATAGATGAGCCTATTAAAGTATTTAAAAGTACAAGGAACAATATACTTAAGATTTTTTTTTCTAGGTTCAGTTACAAAATACCTGGAATGTGAAGGGCTTCAGAACAGGCCTCCCCAAGATATACACTTTGACATGTGGATTATTTTGAGCTGAAGGCAACTGAGACCCTGCGAGCTCACAAGAAACTTCTACCTCTCTCTGAAAGAATTTAAATGTGGAGCCTGGCCCATAATAAGAGTGCTTACCAGAGATAACTTTTTATGACGTATCTACAGGGCAGGGCAAACATCGAATGACTGAACATCTGCTCTTCTTACTGCCCTGTGAATGACCTTCCTCCCCTCCGAAGCTCCAAGGCGCCTTACCTCATCCTTAGCTCAGAAGGCCATATATACCCATTTTAACTTTCCGTCCCTGAACCTCTCATGCATGTGGGGTCTCTGACTCTCTCACATATGTGGGGTTCCCATATATACGCATGTAATTAAATTTGGTTATTTTCTCTTGTTCATTTATTTTACGTCAATTTAATGATTAGACCATCCAGAAAAACCAAAAGAGTAAAGAAAAATTTTTTCTTCCCCACAAATGTAAACAGCTACATTTAAAAACAAAAATCATTTGCATTTGAAATCAGTGCAATTTTCTCAGCCACATCTTATACAGAGGGACCAATAAAAATTAATTTAGTGAAAACAAATCATTGGAGGTTCAAATGATGTAACAATATAACAAAAAGAACTGTTAAGTCACCTTAAATTCTTTTAGAACAAGGTAAATTATAAACCAGCCAACCAGCAATCAAACAAAGGAATAAATGAAACAGATAAATAATTAAACATCATTTAAAAGTTAATACTGGCTTTAAAACTTTACATTGAATACCTACAAATATTTTAATGCAGATGCTGACAGTTTTGATCCACATACAGAATCTGTTCTGATTCTGCGACTTGCTAGATAATAGCCATGAATTATTCTTTCTGCCTCCAAGCTGAATTCTACATTTAAATTCTTTGCAAAAGCCAGCAGCTAAAATAAAAGTGTGAAAAATTTAAGAGATTTAAACTTTATTATAGAATCTACATTATAAAAATCCAAAGTATATTGTCATTTTATTTTGAAGTTTGCCTATTCTATTTATATCAAAATTGATTAAGTATCTGGAGCCACCCCAATGTCATTGAGCATTTATTTTAAATCATAGTCTTTCACTTGTAAGAACTAGATTAAAGTTCACCCCAAATAATTTCTTCCCCCTTCTTAGTGCGGAAATGTTCTGTGAAATATACTGGAAGGACTATCAAGTCTTTGCTTCCAGTGGAATAAAGGCTCACTCAGAGCATTTCAATGGGAGAGAGAAGCTCTCCTCAGAAGCTCATTTCCCTCTGAATAGCTTTAATTCTTTGGCAGTTTATTTCCTTGTAACTTTCCCTCATTGGCCCTAGACCTTGTCCTCCTTTCCTCCCTTCCTTTTAAAGAACACAACTAAACACTAGCAATGTGGGAGGTACTGTGTTATCTACTACGAAGATGGGCCTCGGAGACTGAGCAAGGTCTGGGGAGAGAATAAGTCTTCAGCATAGTGATTACCCCTGTTTCATTTCCTGAATTTTGTGCTTTTCTTTCTAGCTGAGTGATTCCCAGTTCCTTAAGTCCTTATTCAATGACATCATTTCCAGACTTGTCACCATCCTAATTGTTTTCTGCTTTTAAACTCATAGAACCAAAATGAAAAATTAACCATAATAAGGTTTCTATTAACTATAATATTTATATTTTAAATATAACTTTTTAAAGGATCTGGGTATATCCTGGGTTGGACATATCCTGTCTTCTTTATTCTCATACTCCACAGTTCCCTTCAGGCCTTCCGAACTGGATAATAACACTATTAATTACATCAGTAGCCTTCTCTAGGTTTTACTTTACGGAGGTGCAGTGTTGTGCCACCTATACCCCTTCAGGAAAGGATTGTCACCCCAGCTGCCGGGAGTGGTGTCAGCACTGGCCTCCAGTTGTCAACTTCCTCAGGGATTGCCTCATATCAAACGACTGACTGAGGTGGAGGTGGGGACGATGTTATAAAGCCCCTCTATTTCTGTTCAAAGCAGGAGAACTCCAATGGGTCTCTTTAGCTCCACAGCACATCGTGGGGCCTGCAACGCTACCTTTGGGCCTACATTGCAGCTCAACTCCTCCCTCGGTCCAGTCCCACTTCCTTCTCCCTTCTACAGGTAGGGATAGAAGAGCGTTTCCTAATACGGAATGGCACAGTAAGCTCCATCTCACTATGCCTCCTGGAGAGCCCAGGCTGCAACATATTCCATCAAATGTGTTTTGTTTGATAGACAGATTTCTCTTTTGGAGATATCATTTTCACTATTACACCAGCCTGTTCTCTCTAGTCTGACAAATCAACTATAAACTCTTTTGCCTGAGCTTCAAGTCTTACTGTAAATTTTCCAGATCTTAATTCCGATGACTCCATAATACATTTTTTGTTCCAGCCAGACAGGTCTTCTTACAGTTTTCCATGTACACTCATTTCTACTTTTATGACTTTGCCTCTCTTTTCATTTCTGTTTAGCATGCCCATCCTTCCTGTCATCTAACTCGTAGCTTTCCTTAAGTCCCAGTGAAACTCGCACCTCATCTATGAAATCTTCCCAAGTCCTGCATTCTACGTGGTATCTTCCTTTCTGAATCCTGAAATACTTAAAGTCAGTCTCACCTAGTTTAGCACTTAAATTGTCCCTTAATTGTTCCGTGTATCTTGTTTTTATCTGTTAAATGATAACTTATTTAATGTAAAAAATTCATGTTTCTGTGAGAATATAAAACAATAGAAATAAGCTCATGTATGTATATACATAATATTCAGTAAATACCTGACTAATTAATAAACCCACAGATTTTTGTTTGTTTTTCTGGGAAAAACTAGGTAAAAATTTCTCCGGTTCATTAGTGTATCTACATATTTAGTATGTTAATTCCTAGAGACAAACTACTTTTTTCTTATATACTAAAAGAAACAGAAAGACCTTACTGTATTATCAATATTGTTGTTCCATTCTAATCTATGTGAAGAAACAATGCCCATAAGTCATTTTTGTCTGTCTCACCTTTCAACCTTTACCCATGCACTATGCCTCAGGAAGGCAGGTGTGAACAACAACAACAACAAATGACTCATGGAGTCCCACCTCCCGATATTCCCTGCCTTTCATCTCTCTTACCCAGATACTTTATCTCTACCATGGACAGATTTCTAAATGGTTAATATTAAAAGGGCTTCACTTGTAAACACTTGAGTATCTTTAATAGCTATGAAAAGTGTTACTAAATTTATATCATCTACTCTCAGGTTGTCTGAACATGCCACACATGTTTTCATGTCAGGACATTAAAATGAGTTAGTGAGTCATTGATAGATATTCCCTACAGTCAGGACGTTACAGGCTTTCACATAAAGGAAATCCCTTTGAATAGTTTACAAAATGTAAATAACTGTATAGCTATACAGCTTCTCATAATTTTCTATAGAAATATTCTCTTTTGGCTTTCCTTTCATTGAGAATCTTTAAGCTGTGAGGATTTAGATGGTGCAAAGAATAAACTCAACATTTTAATATCTATGTCCTTATTCAGTTTTTTATTTAATTATGATCCTAAATATTTTCTATACAATGTCCTTAAAATGTTTAAAAGTTAGAAGCAAGTTGGAATAAAACAATTCGAAATAAAGAAAATTGAATGCTCAAAAGAGTTCTGTTTAGATTGAGACACATTAGCTCAAGTATTCTTGGTAATCATTTTTTCTACCATTACCTTTTCAAAATCTTCAGTTGTGAACTGTTTAGAAGCTACATAAAGTAGCCCTTCAGGATCAATGGCTTTCTTTAAAGTATGTTGCACAGTGGGAAGAAATGGGTGGCAAGGAGATGATTCATTACAGTTAATCAATAATCCAAACGCCTCTACAAGGTTAGCTGGAATCAAACTGCAATCCTACAGTAAACAAAAATGTAAAAGGCAAACATTAAACTCTGGCATTTTCATCAACACTTTGGAAATAATTATAAATTATTTAAATTATTCATATATTTATATAAGTTTATTAAATTATATACCTATAATTATAACAATTATTTGTTGTTATTATTAATTAAAGTGAATTTGAATAGCATGGAAATTTATAGTGACCAAGTTTTTTTAAATGTTTTTCATTGAGAATTTTCTTACACATTATTCATTAAAGCTTCCCCCACTACCTATTCAAATAATAATTTCTAGTGAGCAGATACTTGCTTTGTATGACTGAAAAAACAAAAAAATTTCAAACTGTGGCATTATTTAGTTCTAGTACCCAATTAAGTATAGAAATGGGTTAATAACAAAACATTAAGAACAACAAAAAACATTAAAATCTGTGGCTACAATCCCTGAACAACATTCTAACAAAAAATATACATATACCTTACCATCTGACCAATTAGAGTATTGGGTTTCTGCATATTTTTCCTTGAAGATGAATCCATATCAACAAAAGACCAAAAACTGCATTGAACCGGAAAAGTCATTTGTTGATCAATATCATCCCCAAACTTCTTTCCCGGGATGTATACTGTGATGCTTCTGCTTTCCATAACTAAGTCAAAAAACATTACCCATTTGTTATTTAAGTTAATTTTGGTCTGTATATCTACAAATCAATAACAATTATTATTACATAGAATTTTACTGTCTAAAATTTAGACAGTAAAGACACAAGTTTATTTGATTGTTTTGTGAGATGTGGATGGCTTTTCCATAAAAAGATCTTCCATAAAAAGATCGAGGCAAGGAAAATATTTGAATGTTTACATGTCCCATGACTTCATGAGAACCAGCAGTCCAAAGCACGTAGCTGGAATTGTGGTCAGTGTCTGGGTGGAATAGGCAGAGGGTTAGGAGATTGGTCATATAGTGCAGGCTTACAAGGGAGGCTGAAATTAAGCAATGTTCCTTTATAATGGAAAAAAATAATAGCAAGTGGGCTATCTAAGTGGGAGTGAAAGAGGAAAAGACTGAGAGAGAATATAAACTACAATGACTAGGGAAAAATATATCTCAAATTTGGTATGTACAGAACCAAATTCAGTATTTCTCCTCCTCAAATAGCTCTGGGTGCATTACTCACAATTAGGGATATCAGCATCTATCTACTTAAAACGCAAACAAAAAATGTGGAAAAATCCTAGTCTCTTTCCATCCTTCCTTCAACCCTTATAACCATTCCATCCATGAATTCAATCCATTTACTAGGATTCTACCTCTCAAATATTTCTTCAGTTAGTCTTCTCTCCATTCATGATAACAGAGTCTTTCTTATACATGTTTATCTTCCTCTGGGGTCATAAGGTACATTCATATTTAACTCTAAAGAAACTGCCAGAAAAGTTTGTAAAATGGTGCACTATTTTATGTTCTCATCAATAATACATGACAATTCCAGTTTCTCCACATCCTTGGCAAAATTGCTTGTCAATCTTTCTAATTTTTGTCATTCTAATAGCCAGAGCCAGCTACATAATTTGTGGGGTTTAGTGTAAAATTAAAATGTGGGCTTCTTAATCAAAAATCAGGGAAAAACTGCTGTTAAGAGTACTAATGTATAAAGCTTTTTCCTTTAAAAATATGTTATTACTTATAAAATGTAATAGGGGTGATATGGAGAAATTAGAATAGCCATGCCTTACTGGTGTTAAATGCTGTGCCCACCTTGGAAAAGTTTGGTGGCTCCTCATAAAGTTAAATATAGAATTACCCTATGATCCAGAAATTCCACTTCTAGGTATATACCCCAAAGAGTTAAAAGTAGAGATTCAAACAGATACTTGTATACCAGTGTTCATAGCAGCATGACTAATAGCCAGAAGGTAGAAACAGCCAAGTGTCCATCAACAGATGAATAATTTTGTAAGTGGTATATGCATACAATGGAATATTATTCAGCCATAGAAAAGGAATGGGACTCTATAAACAGGCAAATTCACAGAGAGAGAAAGTAGAATAGAGGTTACCAGGGGTTGGAGGTGGCAGGGAATAGGGAGTTATTGTTTAATGGGTACAGTTTCTATTAGGGACGATAAAAAAAAGTTCTGGAACTGGATAGTGGTGATGGTTGCACCACATTGTGAATGTACCTAATTCCACTAAATTGTACACTTAAAAATGGTTACAATGGTAAATCTTATGTGTATTTTATCAGATTATTTTTTAGAAAAGGAATGAAGTAATGATACATGCTACAACATTGACCTCAAAAACATGCTAGGGCGGACAGGTGGCTCAGTTGGTTAGAGAGCGGGCTCTGGGTAACTGGGCTGCCGATTCAATTCCCACATGGGCCAGCGAGCTGTGCCCTCCGCAACTAGAATGAAGTCAATGAGCTGCCACTCAGCTCCCAGATGGCTCAGTTGGTTGGAGCGTGTCCTCTCAACCACAGGGTTGCCGGTGCGACTCCAGCAAGGGATGGTGGGCTGCGCCCCCTGCAACTAGAAATGGCAACTGGACCTGGAGGTGAGCTGAGCCCTCCACAACTAAGACTGAAAGGACAACAACTTGACTTGGATGGAGCTGATGAGAGTCATGGGAAAAACACACCACTGTTCCCCAATAGAAAAAAGTCCTGGAAATGCACACTGTTCCCCAATAAAGTCCTGTTCCCCTTCCCCAATAAAATCTTAAAAAACAAAACAAAACATTATGCTAAGTAAAAGAAGTCAGTCACAAAAGACTATATATTGTATGATTCCATTTACAAGAAATGTCCACAATAGGCAAATCTATAGAGACAGAAGTAGATTAGGTTGCCAGGGACTGTGGGGAAAGAGGGTTTGGGGGGCGACTACTAACGAGTATGGGGTTTCCTTTTAGGGTGATGAAAATGTTCTGAAAGTAGACAGTAGTGATGGTTGTATAACTCTGTGAATATTCTAAAAACCAGTAAACTATTTTAGGTTGTGAATTGTATGTTATGCAAATTATACCTCAATAAAACTGTTACCAAAAAATGTAATAGAATTGCCGTTCTAAAATTAAAAACTTTTATTAGCATGAATTTTACCATTTAGCTTTATATTGTGCAAATAAAGTCTTAAATACAAATATATGAGCATTTAACTCATATGTGGAATCACTAATAGTTTGTAGCTAGTATACACCTATACTGTTTGTTCTTAACAGAGCAGTGGAAATGCTGCACAAACTGTATTCTACGTCTTGACATGCACACGTTTCCCCCAAACTCTCTACTTTCAGCTTACTAATGAATAAGGAAGGACTAAAAGGAAAAGAAACTATGGGTTTCCCTATCTTTCCCTTTCCTCCTATATCATCATTTTCAGTGTAAGTGGTTGGCAAATACAGGGAAGTAACCAAATAAGAAAGGATATAATGGGTTCCTTGGTCACTTGTGTTTCTTAGAAAGCTACCTATTTCTTCTATCTTAAAAGCAAGTCTGATCTGAATGGAGAGCGTCTTGGGGCTATTAGTGCCCCCCTCTTCCTCAGTTGAAGATGATTTGACATGGAACATGAGCACAATGCATGGGAGTCCAGTGAGAATCAAATTGATTACAAACTGTGTTACAGAAGTCGCACAGTGACTGCAAATGCTGTATGAAATAAGGGCAGTACGTGGACACGTGTGACTCTATTTCCTCTGCTCGCAAGCTCCACTGTCTTACTGGACTTCCTTTTAAAACACAAGTGCAATGATAAAATTATTTAAAATTTTTTATGAGTATATTTTTTATTAGTTTCAGGTGTACAAAACAATGTAATAGTTAGACATTTACACCCCTCACAAAGTGATAACGCCCCTCCCCCAATTACTACCCTTTTGACATCATACACAGCTGTTACAATTCCACTGACTCTATTCCCTGTGCTGCACTCCACGTCCCGTGACTACGTATATATTAAATTATGGTTGACATTCATTATTATTCAGCTTCAAGTGTACAGAGGCAGTGATCAGGCATCTACACCATCCATGAAGTGGTCTCCCTCATAAAACAAGTGCCCATCTGACACCCTACAAAATCTTACAACATTATTGATTATATTCCCCAAAGAATCTTTCATATCCCTGTGGCAATCTTGTGGTTACAAATTTGAAGATGGTGAGAGTAGTGTTTTAACCAAGTGCCAGGCTATTCTAGGGGAAGGAGGGTCTCTGTGCAACTGTACTTCTTCCATGTCCACGAAGCAGGCCCTGCTAGTATGAGTGTTGGTATTTCACTGCAGCTTTTATCTTCATTCCCTGATACCCAACGAATGATACTGAGCACTCTCTCAGGTGCTTGTTAGTCATTTTGTGTATCTTCCTTTGTGAAGTCGCTATTCAAGTCTTTTGCCCATTTTTTGCTGGGTTGTTTTTAAATTATTGACTTGTAGTAATTATTTCTATATTCTAAGTGCATGTCCTATGTCATATATATATATATGTAATTATTTTCTTTTGCTTGCCTATTCACTTTTTAAATGGGCCTTTTGATGTGTATAAATTCTTAGTTTTGATAAAGTCCAATTTATCAATTATTTTCTGTTTATTGCTTTCTGGATTCTAACAAATCTCTGCCTATCCCAAGGTCATGAAGATATTCTCCTCTGTTATCCTCTAGAGCTTTATGGGTCTAGTTTTTACATTTAGGTTATGATCCATCTTTAATTAATTATTGTGTATAGTTGAGGTGAGCAGGTATTAATTTGTTTTATATATATATATATATATATATATATATATATATATATATATATATGACATATATATCCAGATGTTCCACCATCATTTGGTGAAAAAATTTTCGTTTCCTCATTTACTTGATTTGGTGCCATAGTCAAAAATCAATTGACAGTATTAGTGTGGATCTATTTCTGCATTCTCTTATAGGGAGAAGCAATATGCTATGTATTCTGATCATTGCTGCACTTTCTTGCTGGTATCCCAAGAATGCAAGGCCCTGACTACTCTTTTCCCAGTCCATATCTATCCATATCTTTGTTACTTATAAATCTGGCCCAACCAGCATTATCTTAATACCAAAACCAGACAAAGACATTACAAGAAAAGAAAACTGCAGACCAATATCTCTTGTGAACATAGATGCAGAAATCATTAACAAAATATTAGCAAATTGAGTCCAACAATGTATAAAAAGAATTATACACCACAGCGAGGTGGGATTTTTTTTTCTAAGTATGCAAACTTGGTTCAACATTTGAAAATCAATTAATGTAATCCATAATATTAATAGGCTACAGAAGAAAAATCACATTATCACAGCAGTAGTGCAGAAAAAGCATTTGATAAAACCCAACATCCACTAATTATATATATATATATATATATATATATATATATATATATATATATATATATACTCTCAGTATACTAGAAACACAGGGGAATTCCTTCAACTTGAAAGAGAACATCTACAAAAAAACCCTACTGCTGGCATCATGCTTAATGGTGAGAAACTCAAAGATTTCCTGCTAAGATCAGGAATAAGACAAGTATGTCCCTTCTCACTACTGCTTTTCAATATCATATTAGAAGTCCTAGCTAATGCAATAAAACAAGAAAAGGAAATAAGTCTGGCCCAATACAAACTCATGTGTTAGCACAACTGAGAGCAAAGGCTAAAACAGTACATTTGCCCATTAAATTCCTGTTTTTATTTATAAAGGTAAAATGAGAAATGTCACTTAATGCAATTTCTCAATTTCTAAAATGAGTACAATACAATCTTGACTGTTAATAAGTCTTCAGCACTGATGAGACTATAAGTTAAACAGATGAAAATTAATTTGAAAAAAATACTGTTTACCTGATTGAAGCTGTTCAAGTTTATCTTTTTTGTGTGAAGCCAAGTCTCCTATAAAGCAGATACCATCTTTAGCTAGCAAAGCACTGCCAGCTTGAATACTAACTGCTCCAGTTCCATACTTATTTCTGGACAGAGTGGGAAAAATTTCAGTAGAGACTGGATGACGTATACCACGGGGCACAAGGTTTATACTAAAATTCAAAAGCCTAGGGAAAAAATAAATTATTCATTACTATTATCTAATATTTGTTTTTCAGAAATCATGATGTGTAACAGCTATACAATCAAATTTAATTTGATTCAATGTTTATTGAGCACTTGATCTAGGGATAAAACATACATGAGACCTGGTCCTTAACTTGGAAAGCTCAGAGCCTAGAAAGAGAGACATAAACAAAAAACTAAAACACAATATAATAAATCCTGAAATGCTGTCATGAGAACATCTGTAAGAGAGTATTATTTCTTCCTGCAAAGAAAGCTACAGAGAGAGGACTTTTGACCTGGGCTTTCCTCCTTTTCTGGTTTACTTTCTTTTGTTTATTCAGAAGTTTTGCATTTAGGCTTGCCCACAGCCCATCATGACTATCCCACTGCCTATGTATCCTGGTAACCCTTGATACAATCTTTTGCTTTCCCATCTCTTGGCCAGTTGCCTCGGCCTCTTCATTTCTCAAATTTAAATTCTAAGAAAGGATATGATTAGTCTAGCCACAGAAATCATAGCTTGCTGGTGCAGTCAGCTGTGATGAGCAGACACAGACATGCAGGACAAAAAAGGGAGAAGCAGCATCCCTTAAATGTGGATAGGTACATGCTGTAAAATGTCTAGTGTATGTGCCATTCCAAGGAATTTGGGTGTTAGTTTGAAGATATATAAAACGAGAGAGTGAGATTTAGAAAGAAACTTGCAAGCCTATTGAGCAGTGGTTCTCAACTCACATTAAAATCACCTGGGGAGTTTTTAAAATTCCAGTGTCAAGCCCCACCCCAAACCAGGGAAATTAGAATCTCTAGGAGTGGACCACAATCATACATATGTGTATAAATTTTTAAATTCTCCTAGGTGATTCTAATGTGCAGTCAGGCTCAGAATCTAGTTATATAGAACAATGGACCTCAAACTTGGCTACACATTGGAATCAGTAAAGGAATTTTTAAAAATACCGATACAATCTCACAGAACACAAAGTCAAAGTACAAAAATCAATTGTATTTCTATATATTCAAAGCAAATATTTGAAAAGTGAAAATAATAAAACACTACAATTTTAATAACATCAAAAATATCAAATATTAGAAGTCAACTTAACAAAACATGTACATGACCTTTACAAAACATAGGCTGAGAGAAACTAAGGAAGATTTAAGAAATGCAGATGTATACCATATACACAGATTGGAACACTCAACATTATGAAGATATAAATTCTCTCCAAAATTAATTTTAAGTTAAATGCAGTTCCAATCAAAATCCTTAAAGGTTTCTTTGGAGGGGGGTTGGGGGGAAGGTTGGTATTAACATATGGATTCTAAACTTTATAAGAAAATGAAAAAGACCTAAAATAGTGAAAAAAAAAATATCGAAAATGAGGAATAAATTCGCCCTACCAGATTCAAAACTTAACATAGAGTTACACCAATCAAGAATGTGTGATATTGGTGTAATTATAGACAAAGGGTCAAAATAACAGAAAAGAGGGTTCAAATAAATTTATACCCAGTTCAATTTTATACCAAGTTTATACCTAGTTCAACTGATTTTCAACAGTGGTACCAAAGCAATTCATTGGGGAAAGGAAAAACTTTTCAACAAATGATATAAAAAAATTAGATAAATGCATAGGAAAAACATTAACCTTGACTCCTACCTCAAACCATATATACAAATCAACCTGTGATAAATACCAAAACTAATATAAAAGCGAAAACTATAATGCTTTTAGAAGAAAACATAAAAGAATATATTTATGATCTTGGGTAGGAGGCAAAGATTTCTTAAACAGAACCCAGAAAACACTAACATATAAGAAAATAATAAATTGGATTTCATCAAAACCAAAAAGTCTGCTCATCAAAGATATCTTTAAGAAAAAAAAATACAAGTTTTTTTAGACTGGGAAGAAAATTTCATACATCTGTGACAAAGTACGTGATACACATATGTGACAAAGGACGTGCATCCAAAACAACCCCATTTAAAAGTGAGCAAAGGACTTGAATATACATTTCATAAAAGGAGATAATATGAGTAACAATAAGCACATGAAAAAGAGCTCAAATCAGCAGTCATCAGGGAAATGCAAATTAGAACCAAAATGAGATAGCATTTCATATAAACTAGAATGGCTAAACTGAGGAAGACTGAGCACAGGTGGAACCTTACATTGTTGGTAGGAATGTAAAATGGTACAACCACTTTGGAAAATTGGCAGTTCATAAAGTTAAATATACATCTATATTATGACACAGCAATTCCACTCCTAAGTATTTATCCAACATAATGAAAACACATGTTCACAAAAAGACTTACACAAGAATATTTACAGCAGCTTTATTTATAATAGTCAAAACATGCAAAAACCAAACCTTCATCACTAGGAGAATGGATAAACAAATTCTGGTATATGCATGTAATGGAATACTACTCAGCAATAAAAACAATGAACAACTGATACATACAACTGAGTTAATCTCAAAAATATGAAAAACACATTGAGCGAAAGAGACTAGACCCAAAGTGTATGCCCTGTATGATTCTATTTATATGAAATTCAAGAACAGGAAAATCAATCTAAGGTGACAGAAATCACCAGGGGAAATAGAAACTGATTGAAAGAGGGACTGAAAGAACTTGCTGAGGTGATGGAACTGTTCTATATCTTATTGTGGTGATGGCTTATAGGAGTGTATGCATTTGTCAAAACTCATTGAATTGTATATTTAAAATCTGATTATTTAACTATATGTAAATTTTACCTAAAAAACAAAACAAAAAAACCAAATCTCTCATAAGCCTCAAATAGGAAAAGTCAAAGGTGAATGACAAACAGGAAAACAGAAAAAGGCCTTAATTTATGAGGTATCACAAACAATTAGAAATAAACTACTGAATAGAAAAGCAAACAATGGTCAAGGAGTTTCATAGAAAAATAACAGAAGTGTTTCACAAGCTATAAATAATGCTAAAACTTATTTCCAGTTAAAGAAATGCAAATTAAAATAAAATACCATTTTCCACCAATCAGATGGAGAATTTTTAAAGCTTGGTAATACCCAATGTTGGTAAGGCTGTGAGGAAACAAATACTGTCATGCTCATATTGGAAGATTAAATTGGTGCAATCTGTAGCAGTTAGCACCATATTTACATTGCAATTTAATTTTGATTTAATTTTAGCAAAATACCATCTGTCCAATTAAGTCATAGTTAATTTGAGTTTTATTTTTTTAATTTTAAATTCATTCTATAAATTTGTTTTTGCTTTACAATTACATAAAAGATATTAATATAAGGAACATATTCCTAGCTTTTTTTGAACATTTAAGTAACTTCTAAAAAAAAGGTACTTGCTAGTGAGGAGCCCCAAAGTGCTGCGTAGAGGCTTATTCCAAGGTTAGGGTGATTTCCCCAAAAACAGTAATTTTGGCACTTTTGACAGCCTTATTTGGGTGTAGTGAGTCAGTATTATTGAGTGGAATCTTAAAGAAAAATAAGAAAATGGCTTGTTAGCTTTTAGAGGAGAGAGTATTTTAAAATGAAAACAGTACAAAAGCAGAACACTAAGCTACGGAACGGGGGAAACGCGAAAAATGCATTTATTTGTAAAGGTCTGAGTGGGGAAATAGGTTGAAACTCTGAATGGTTAAATTCTCAAAGTATTGAAAATAAATATCCCATTTCTCAATTCACATTTTAAACTTCATTGGTAAAAGTTTATTTAAATATTTGTACTACCCAGATAAATTCTAAATATTTGTCTTGTAATAATGCTCATGGAAAGGATTTGTGCAAATCTGTGACCAACTTATAATTTGAAAAAGTTCACATGTTTTACCTGTCTACAAGTAGAGCATCACTTGTTATAATTAAAATATCCAGGCAATCTTCCAGGTCCTTGTTACGGTCACTTGTCTGTACTAGACTCATCAGCAAACAGAGCTTGAGCAAATTGTAAGTCCCGGGGGGAACAATTTGTGATGCAAAGATATTGGCGAGTATTGCTGTAAACTTCCAGCATGAGCTGGAAGTCAAAGACAGGAGACACCTGAAATGGTCACTAATCCCTGAAGGAACTGAAAGTAAATATTAACACATATGTTAAAAAGGGTTTTAAAACAAGAAAACGACATTATAGATGTCTAATTCCATTTATCTAAAATATCAGATTGCAGTTCTTTTAATGCCATATTTAAATTCTTATAATGCTATTAAATTATGATTGGAGGTCATCACAGTCTATCATTTCTATCCCAGGGGATGTAATAAAAGGAAGCAGTCACCCCACGTATCCACATAGACTGGCTGTGGGTTACAAGCAAATCCCTCCTTTTCCTCCTTTTAAGACCTATGTGAGCAAAGCCAGATCATGGGGCTCCTGTACTGCAGTGTTTGTTTCTTTATTTCTCTGTGTGAAATAAGATCGCCTTTAGTGAGGACTAAAAAGAAGAATGGGAAATATTTGAATGTTGCTGATGAAAGGGAAGATTTACACTCTACTGCTCCGAAAACACTCCACTGCACTATAACATGCTAGATCTCCACTCCCTCACTCTGTCCAACTCCTGAAACGGATGGTTAGGGAGGAATAGTTGTGCACGTATGACCCAGGCCCTTTCTCCTTCCTCTTGGGCTGCCATCATACAGCAATGACCTCTTCTACTCATCCATGCCCATGGACCAAGGAAGGCCTAGTACCTTAGTGTAGCTCTTGCCACATCTGAGTGGTTAAATTTGACCAATTCTGGAGTTCATCATGAGAAAGCACTTTTCCACCGACCGTGTTCCCCGAAAATAAGACCTAGCCAGAAAATAAGACCTAATGCGTCTTTTGGAGCAAAAATTAATATAAGACCCGGTCTTATTTTAATATAATATAGTATTATATTATTTTAATATAAGACCGGCTTTATATAAGACCGGGTATAATATAATATAATATAATATAATATAATATAATATAATATAATATAATACCTGGTATAATATAATACCAGGTCTTATATTAATTATTGCTCCAAAAGATGCATTAGAGCTGATGGCCCAGCTAGGTCTTATTTTTAGGGAAACACAATACATATAAGTCATGTTCTACTACCAAATCAATAAATCTTGAAACACTTCACAGCAGAAAATATGTAAAAGATCACTAAAATGTCTCCTGTCCACTAGTGTTTTGTCAACATTTTTATTGAAGCTTTCTTTACAAGATAAGCAGAAGTATCTAGAATCCACTTGCATTTAAATTCAACTTGTCTCTCTATTATTGCAGAAGGTTACTTAGGGATTCTAAAAAAAAAAAAAGCTAACTCTATTCAAAATTTAACTAGCCTTTCCTACATTTAGACACTTGTGTGCCAAGTAAAAAGAGCAGGTCTGCTCTCCACTTTGGTTTACTTAAGCTCAATTTATGTTGACGTTGTTAAAGAAAATTGTCAGTAATAATGGTGATATTTTGGCCACGATCTGCCTTTCTCTTTTGTCGTACATCTCTTGATTGGCTTAGAACTCAGATAAGGAAAAGGATGCTATTTTATTGGGTTCTCTTTCTTAGAGAAACAGTTACTTAGTATTGCCTTAACTAGAAAATAAAGGTTAGGGTAGAAAAAACTTTTGACTAATCTCTGTTGATACCCTCAATCATTGTTTTCTCATTGTTAATTATAAAAAATAATAAAAATAAGGTTTAGGTAAAAGAGTTTAGGAGTCCTTCCTGTGGGCAAGGTTCTATATTATCGCATTTTATTTCCTTCATAGCATTTATTATCTGAAACTGTCTTATTGATGAGTTTATACCTTTACTGATTGTCTACCATATGATTTAAGAATAGGAACCTTGACTATTCTGATCGCAACTGAATCCCTAGTGCTTACTTAGACGAGTGCCCAGCACTCAGGCAGCCAATACTTACTTCCTGAACAATTGATTTTAGATTTAAATACTTGTTAATGCATGATACTAACATTTTCCTCACCTTTTGGGTTGCAAAAAGTGATGTTATTTGCCTCTACACAGACAGAAGTTTGTGAAGTTTTTACACAGGTTGGAATTCCAATAATTTTATACTCATTTCCTATATTCATTTTATTCACAGATTCATCTAAAATTATTAAACACAAAAGAAAATATGTGCTCACTAAATGAAACTTGTACCTGATCAGATGGTTCAAAGATTAGAACTAGTAACAATTTAGTCGTTAAATTAGTTGTAAAGTATTTACTTTTGTTTACTATTATTTCCATATAAAGTAGCACTAATACTATAAACTGAGGCAATTTTATTTCTGATAAATTTTGATACTTATAGGCAATGATGAATTAACTTCAAGTAGCACGTGACATAGCAACTAGATAGTCTCCTATATATAGTCAAGAGGAGAAACAAGATCATTCTATTTAAAATGAAACATCTTTGCATTAAATGACAAGAAATGTAATCACCTTAAAAATAATACTTTTATTTGGGAAGAAAATGATTTTAAAAGGTATTCTTCACTGCCTATAATATAGGCAAGTTATGTTTATACATTATCTAATTGTAAACTGTAAGACAGATATTGTTATCCCCACTTTACATATGAAGAAACTGAGAAGTTAGGTGACTTGCATAAGTCTAAACAGTAAGCACCAGAACTGAAATTCCATCTGGTCTGCTTATCTCCAAAGTCTACCCTCTTGCATTATACTAGATTCCTCTCTCACACCTACAGATTGGGCAAAGCCTCCGCGGAGTTCAAAATGTGTTTTAAAAGACATATGCTAAAACTCTTGATCCTCCATTACACAATTAGAAGTTGGGCGGTTGTAAAGCTATGAAAGAAAAGCTCACAAGGAGGAAAAGGATCAACTACTCTTCATGAAGAAGATCAAATAGTGATCTTCACTTTTTATTCTCCTCCCTCTTTCTCTTTCTTTTTTTTTCTTTTTTTTTTTTAAGCTCCAGAAAGCATATTGGTATACCCTGCAGACCTGGAAGGGAAGAATCAGGATCAAGAATTGAGAAAATAAAATCCCAATACTAACCCACCAAACCAACAACAATAACAACAAAAAATACCAACTAAATGATACAGAATGAATTAAAAAGGGAAAATAAAAGTGAATAGCTTTTCAACTGTGCCACGGAATCTTAAAAGTTTGGTGGATGTGTCCTGAGGTCAAGGAAAGGTAAAAGGAAGGCAAGGAGGCTGGGAAATCTGGGTATCTCTTCTGATATCAACCCCAAAGGCCTACTTTTATTTATTTAATTTTTAAACTTTTATTTGGGTTCTATATAAGAGTTTATTTGAAGAAAGGATTTTCTAATAAAATATAAGTTGGATAGCCACTTATATTTCTATATTTTAATGTATGATTTGTATATAGTATATAGAAGAATTAAGTAGTTAAAACATATATTTTGAAGCTGGAATGCTTGAGTTTGAATCGCAGCTGTGCCACATACTAGCTTGAGTGACCTTTGACAAGTTACTTAACTTCTCTGTGCCTCAGTTTCCACATTGTAAAATGAAGATAAAAATAGAACCTACATGATAGGTTTGCTGTGACTAAATGAGTTGATATATATAAGAGTGCCTGGCACATAGCAATTAGCTATAAAAAAATTACCTACATCTGGGCTTACATGCCTGCCTCGTCCTTGTCAGGACATAGAGAAAAAAGTTCTTGTTTGAGTCTCTGCTTTCCTAACTCTTGAGTGTCCTATATCTAGTTGACATCCACAATCTCTTTCCGAACAGTTTAATTCCTCCAATGTTAGCCCAAGAAAAGAGGCTGAGCCCCATCCTCATTTTCACTGTTCTGGATTCTCAAAGAAGACTCACTTCTTCCCTGGGTGATTGATAATGATAATAATTTCCTCCTTCATGGCAAACTCTGTCTACTCACAGGTCTTGACCCCACTCACTCATTTATTTAACAAATATTTATTGAGTTTTTACTATGTGAGGTAAAAAACCCAATTCCCTACCTGCATGAAACTTATATTCTAAAACAACAACTCTAATACTTACATAACACACATACGTAGAATAATGGGAGAACATTCCCATGAATAACTGTGACCCTGAGACTTAGCATAGTTTTTGGGACATAGTAGGTAGGTCCTAACAGCTTTTTAAATGAATGTTGTATGACTGAATAATTGGTACATTAGCTAAATAAGACTCTTTAAAACACTCAAGAATAAGAAGACATGTGATTCTTAAGCTACAGTAGTCCCTTCTTGTCTGCAGGGGGTATGTACCAAAACCCGCACTAGATGCCTGAAAGTACGGTTGGTACCAAACTCTGTATATACTATTTTTTCCCTACACATATATACCTATGAATAAGTTTAATTTATGATAGGCACAGTAGAAATTAACAACAACTAATAATAAAGTAGAACTATTATAACAATATACTGTAGTAAAAGTTATGTGAATGTGACATTAAGTAAAATAAGGGTTACATGAACATAAGCACTGCAATATCACAACAGTCAATCTGATAACCAAGACGACTACTAAGTGACTACCAGGCAGGGAGCATGTACAATGTGGAGACGCTGGACAAAGGGATGGTTCATGTCGTGGGCAGGACAGAGCAGGACACCATGAAAGCTTATCACGTTACTCAGAACAGTGTGCAATTTAAAACTTATGAATTGTTTATTTCTGCAACTTTCCATTTAATATTTTCAGACCATGGTGGACGACGGGTAACTGGAACCAGAGAAAGCAAAACCATGGCTAAGTAGATACTACTGTATAAAAGTACCGTTTATACTACAAAAGCGTAAAGAAGTCAACTACCTGTTTATATATTTTATAGCAATTTGCTTTTAGTTCAAACAGAACTTACCTCTTAGGAAAATTGTAAGAGATTGAAACCTAAATGGCTGGTTGTTAGAATATCCTTGAAAAGCATGAAGTGCCTGTGCAGTAATTATTTCAACTATCTGTTTATCTGAAGGCGAAGAGCAAAAACAAACGTTATTAGAATATATATTCAGTTTAATTTCCACATCAAAATAACAGACACTATTTTTAAAATTGTAATTACAAAATGTAAATGCATTTTTACCACCAAGTACTCTAAATTTTCTGTCTTCTTGAAGTGCAGATGAACACAGATCACACAAAAAGTCATTTCTTACTGTTGCAGATTCTGTAGCACCAGGCACATGCACTCTTATATACTGAAATCCTGAAAGAATGAAAACAGGGAAGCTAAATTTGCCTTTGGACTTAGCTATCCATGTTCAGTCCTTTAAAATTAATCTAATTCAAAGTATAATTAATTCAGTTTTGCATGTGGGTTCAGAGCAGTTCGATTAACATTTATTACATGGCTATGTTTTGCCAAACACTGGGCTAAGGCACTGGTGATATGGATATTGAAACACACAATTTCATAGGCAGCAATACGAAACAGATCATTTCAATATGCAGCATTCATTTACAGAGTGTTCAGAGAGAGAGCATCCAAGCCAATGAGAAGCGGGGATGAATGGGAAAGGTGTCCTGGAGAAGGACTGAACTGAAGTTAAGCCAAAGGGTGGAGAGAGGACACTCCACGGAGTGGGAAGAGAATGAACAAACACTCATGAAGCAATGTGAGAAGAACAAGCACTTTAGCAAAACAAGAGCACCTGTCAAGTTGGTCCTAGAGGAAGGGAAAAAAGAACGCATTTCAAGATTAGGCAAAGTAAACATCAAATTTTGGGAGACACCAAATTTTCTTGCATTCTTTCTACTCTGAATATTTTATAACTAAGTGAAAACATGATTTAGGATTAAACAAAAAATTGCTTCATGTTTTGATTTTATATTCTAATATGTACCTTTTGAAAGAGGGCATGCTTCATCTGAACAAAGAAATCTTGCACCTCGTGTATACTTGGTTACAGTTGTCATTGCAATCACAATTCCTTGTATCATATAAAATCTTTGAGATGTATAATCAAGTGGAAACTCACACAAATCAAGACTATAACTTGGCAGAGGAGGTAAATGTGTTAACTTCAGCACTATATTAATCTGATAAGAACATAAAAATGGTATTAATACAGACTGCAGATCCAATTGAATTTACAATATATAAGTATATCTATAGGGTAAATCAAGTAAATGATTTGTAAATGTAGAACCAAAATTTTAAGCCTAAGAGATTTAAATATAAAATTAAAGATGCAAAATCCTTATAATCTTGTATTTTAATTGAAAATATCATTATGAACTCATAAGTTTTCCTTAAAAATATGCATTTCCTAGCTACAGCCACTGAGAAGACTTACAAAACAATGACAAAATTCAATAGCAACGAACACTTCTACTGCCCAGATTGTGATCTCTAAATATAATTTCTCCCCTAAAAGGAACCAGGGGTCCTCAGGGGAAATGGCTGATTCCAGGTCTGGGACAGAAAATAATACCAGATGAACCTGGTACATTTCCTTGTGCCAGAAACCACGACAGCTATAAAAAACTAACTGGATATGTCAAAAGGAGACAGGAGCAAAATTCAAGGAACTCCCAATGACCAAATGTAGGGTAATATAAGCATCAAAAAGAATGACAAAGAGTTATTGAAGTATATCAGATATATTTAAAAATTCATGAGTTCTTCATAATTGAAAAAAAAGAAAAACAAAAACTCCCAAAATTTATTGGGCATCATTGGAGGCCGCTAGATTTCAACTCATTAATCTCTGAAAATTTATAAATGGAAATAATCAAACATTTATTCTGCCTTTCCTGTACAAACTGTATCTCAGGGTAACTAGGTAGTTGATGAAAGAAAACTTCTCTTATAGAATAATTGCAACTAATAAATTCAGAAAGTAATTAAAAATTAAATTTAGAAAAATCACAATTTTGCAACTCCTAATGAAATAATGGATTCTAGGCAATGATCATCAACAACTGCAAAAACCATTAGGTGAAAGTTGATGGGAGGCTGTATTATTGGAGGGATCTATCAGCTGACATCTCCTGAACCCACAGATCAGCTGCGGCATTGCTAAAATTGGGACCACAGAGAGTATCATTCTCCTAATGAATTACATGAAACTATGATGTATTCTTGTCAAAATGAGTTGAATCTGAATCTAAGGAAGTATTTAGAGCCAATTTCTATTTTTCAGAAATATGGGACATCAGGGAATAAGTTAAATACCACAAGAATATAATCAGACAAATCCAGATTACATGACATTTTACAGGACAATTAACTAATTTCCTAAAAAACTCAATGGTATAAAAAGGAAGGGAAAGAAAATAGCTCTAAACAGACTTTTAATAAGATATAAGAACCAACTGTAATATGTAGACCTTGTTTTGATCCTAATTTGAACAAATCAACTGTGAGACATTCTTGAGACTCCAAATGGGTAAATTTAAATACGGACTGGATATTATACCAAAGAATTACTGTAATTTTTGTAAGAGGTGATAATGGTATTGTGATTATATAAGAAAAGTATCCACAATTTTTAGAGGTTGACACTAAAGTATGTAGATATAAACTAACAGAATGTTTAGGATTTGCTTTAAAGTGTTTCAGAAAAAAATTGATGATGAATGTATGGCAAAATATTTAAATCTTTAAATCTGAATGATAGATATATGGAAGATCATTGTATTATTCTCTTTATTTTGGGGTCTGTTTGAAATATTTTATTTTTAAAATGTTTAATGTTATAAGTGATAATACAGGAAATAAAGATGTGTATGTAAAATATTCTATTGAACTTTGAAAAAATGTAATCTTTTTAATAAACAAAGAATATAAAAATATTTATATACAAGTTATCTTAAAAGTATTGTACCTTCGTTTTCTTCATCAAATTTAACAAAAACTTACTTGAGTTTCAGTCTGTAATTGTCCAATTAATGATAGAGTCTTAACAGCAATAAAACAGACCTGTGATTTCAAACAAACAAAAAAGTTACCAAAAATTTCATGTGGCACAAAATTATCTCTTGCTTTAACTTACTGATTGAAAAACTTGAGCAGCTTTTAAAGGCTGGTGCAAAATGTGATTTCCAAGTTCAGCATCTAATTCAACAACATCAGAGGGATTTATTAAAATATTGAATCGATAAACAGCATAACTTTGTTTTGAATCTGCAAAAAACACAAATATAAAAATGAGGATAGTTATGTGTTGAAATTTATTTTAAAGTTTCTAAAATAAAATCACCTTTGCTGAACATACCATTGTAGTATTTGCAATCATCTATAAACTTTTGGAGCCCTCCACTTCTGTCAAGATAGATAAGGGCTGCCTCTTTCATTTTTAGAGTTGACATTTTCTCCTAGTTAACGGTTCTTCTCTATTAGTAACTGATTAAATCACAAAAGCTGGTAAAAACTACAGATGCTGAAACTCATAGAAAAGATGAGAACTCCTAGAAATAAAATAAATTAAAATTTACATACTATGAAACTTAAAATTGAGAAATAAAACAAAGTAAAATTTCCAACTTTAAGAATTTCCTACCCAGAGAAACTGTTTTCTTTTGCCAAATAACATTTTCATCAACACTAGGCTATGAGAGTCTCCACATGATTGCAAACTTAAGAACAGGAGCCTCAAATGTCCCTTTACAGAGTAGGTACTAAAAAAATAAATAAATAAAAAAAATGGTTGAAATAAATATTGGATGATGAGGTCCCCTTGCAGGCATTCTTTAAAAAATGAAAGTGGTAAAAGTTGTTTCATTAATTCAATCTGAGCAACAAAGTGTAGTTAAGAAATCTGAGAACTTGGTTCTAGAACAAGCATTTCCTAGCTGCTATGGGGAAATTACTGAACTCCCTTGGTTGAGTATCTTAATCTGTAGGAAATGAAGGAGTTGTATTAGATAAGGCCTCTTCCGGCTTTCAGTCTTTTATCAGTGACCAACATACAACACTAAACCATAGTAGAGAATGGAATATGTAAAATTCATTTAAAGACAGCAAATACTAATTGGAAACAATATATACCAATAATTAGGTATTAGGTGTTAGGGATAAAATGAATGAGACTGGATCATGCCTTCAAGGAGTTGCCAATTCAGAGAAGTCAGAAATAATGATTACCATATTTATTCGTTATCAAGTATTTATTGAGCATTTAGTATTTATTGGATCCCAGATTGTCCTAGGCACCGGGGATACAGATGAATAATATATGGTCTCTACTGTTCATAAAGAGTACAGTGAGGGATGACAGATATGTAAAAAATTACAATACAACTTGTGTGTTATAAAAGAAATGTTAATGTACTAGGGAGCTCTGAAGGGACAACATAGATGAAGTAGTTCACAAAATTTGGGTCATCTATGTGTAGGGGGTCATAACATTTTCTATAGTTTTAGGACATTTTGATTTAACATGGTGGGTTCATAGAGAAGCAGCAATGAAATTCTACTTTAAAGGTGACATCTGATTGATGAGTAAGATTTCACTAATTGGAGGAAAGGTGAAGAGAGTAAGTTTTCCAAAGGTAGCCCCCCCCCCCCTTCCCCTAGTATTCAGATCTACACAGGGGATTGAATCCATATCCCTATTACCTGGAATTCAGGCCTTTCCAGAGAAAAGTAATTGAGACTGTCCTTTTCACTAGTGTATAGTGGGGAAATTTCAGAGTTTATTTCTCTGTGGCCCTAAGTACGCACAATAAAGTGTTATGTTGTGTTCAGGACATTACATCAGTGCTTCATCAGAAAAATAAAGGTTTCTGATGCTGAATAAAAGGGAGGCTATGGCTAATGAAATGACTGGATGAGGCTCAACCAGATTATGAAAGCCTTTGAAGTTCATGATCATTGTACAGGCAAAGGGAAACCATCAAAGTTTTTTTTTTTTTTTTTTAGCAGGGGAGTAATAGAGTATTATTTTGGAAATGAATGCCTGCTGCTGGTGTGGAAAATGGGAAGGAATAGAGGAAGATGTTTCTAGCTATTGAAATAGTCCGAAGAGAAAGATGGCTAATCTGGGGGATTAGGAATGAAATGGAATGGAGGAGATGGATTCTAGACTTTTAAAGATTTCACACTGGACCTGGTGACCACCAGCCTGTCAGTTTTCAATATGGGTTTGGGTGGTTTGGGTGGATGCTGCTGCCCTAATGGAAACATGGAAGCCCGGAGAAGAGTGGCAAATGTTACCAAGTTCATTTGAGATATTCTGACTTCGACAGGCTCTTGGGACACCCAGACAGATATAAACACTAGGGTTACGTGAATCGGGGCCTGGATGGAGTTCAGTAGCTCAAAAAAAAAAAAAGGATAAAGCGCTGGGTATCACCTGTGTAAAGCGGAGGTCCTGCGCGTGGGTGCATTTTCAAGGAAGGGGAAAGTGGAGGAAAAGACATGGAAGCCGGTGGAAAGCATTAAATAAGCGAACGGGGATACAATTCTACCAGTCTCCCCACAGTCTAAAGAATCCAATTGTTGGTTCACTTGGAACCAGCGCGCGGTCGTATCTTCGCTCTTTGCCGCGTCAGCAGGAAAACACCTCACAATCAAAGACGCTAAAAGCGAATCAGGCCTCACCCCCTGGGATCCAGGACCCCTCGGACCCACAGCGCCAATGTCTGGTACAGCGGACCCCGGCCCAGCACTGCGTTACACCCACTTCGCTACCCACCAAACTCCACCACCCGCGCCCGCTGGGATCCAGGGAGGCCCTCGCGCGCATGCGCATACCTTAGACGGTTGGCAGCGCGGGGGCTGCTGGGAGGCCGCACCTCCCAGTCACCAGGGCAACGAGGCGCATTTAAGCTTCACCCGCGTTAATCACGCTCCTTTGTGCAGAGCAGAGATAGAAACCTCTGGTTCTCGTTATCATAGGTCAAGGGTGCCCATGAAAACTAAAAACTTTCCTGATAGGAGCAAAATGGTGAAATCAACTTGAAAAACATTCCGGGACTACCTTAAAGGACTAAGCATAGTTACTATATGACCTAACAATTCCAAGTCACATATTATACATTATATAGACAGGAGAGAATTTGAAATATACGTTCACACAAAAATTTATACATGAATGTTCATAGTATTACTCATAATAGCCAAAAGTGAAAACAACTGATACCTGAATAAAATGTGGTCTATACATACAACGGAATGTTATTTGGCCATAAAAAGAAATGAGGTACTAATACACACTACAACATAGATGAACCTTGAAAACATTGCGCAGAGGGAAAAACCAGACACAAAAGGCCAAATATTGTATGATTCTGTTCATATGAAATGCCCAGAATAGACAAATCTGTAGAAAGTAGTTTTCCTTGTATAGAACTTGTATATATTTTGCTAGAATTTCTACCTATTTAGGGGTGAGGAATGCTAATGTAAATGATATTGGTTTTAATTTCAAATTTCACTTGTTTATTGCTGGTATATAAGCGAGACTTGACTGACTTTTGTGTATATTAACCTCACTTACTGGTTCCAGAACTTTAAGAAATTCTACTGGATATTCTACATATTCATGTCATCTGCAAACAAGGACAGTTTATTTGCTAATTTTTGATATCTTATTGAAGCATACCACTAAGGGGTATCTTACTAAAGTAAATTGGTAGTGTTCAACATCAATGAACCATTAATAAAGTAAGCTGTAATTGTTGCACTATTACTATCATTGAGGCATAAGAGAAAAATTCAACACAGCAAGGCTATGTTAACTACCATCTGGAAAGAACTGAAAAAAATCCAACACACTGAAATCAAATTTGACCTCTTGAGTGGGTCTGTTTTCCTGTATATAAGCCTTCTGGACTCCTTAATAAAACATAAAAACATTTAAATATTGACAACTCATTGTAGACTTTAAAACAAAGATTTAACTACCCGTTGAAGAGGAAATCTCTGCTCCCTAATAAAGTGAAAATGATGAAACTATATTAGAAAAAATGATGAATCTACAATTATGTGTTCCTGCAAAAACAGAATTTACAGTAAAAACTTCCAAGTTATGTTTGAATGCAAGATTTCTAAAATCACCAACTGTGTCTGGTTCTTCCAGTAAGTGGAGTTATGTAGAATTATGCACTTCTTCATTTTACACTATTCCTGTAAACTTCATATGATGGTCGATCATTTTCAGTGCAATATGCAAAACTAACTTTTTATTTGTAGGACGCTTTGATTGGCTATTTCACTGCTACAAATATCACTCTGAACTTGTACTTCTCTATTGGCTTTTTTCTTTGCTGTAAATTATTTTCTACTATCTTGACTGTGGGTAAATCATGAAAATGTTACATTTTGAGACAGCTGTATTTCTTTCTGACTTAATTACCTCTGTAAAAATAGATATAAAGGAATAATAAAATAAGAAATACTTTCCTGTGTAGGAGTCCTTTTAACTACCAAGGAATATGTTTAAAGGATTACAAATGGGTGATTATACAACATTGGTAAGACACCAAAAATGCTAAATAGATGATAAAGATCTCCAGTTAGAATGCTTCCAGGGAAGTCAGAGAGCAGCTTCTCTTAATATTAGGTGAGTAAAGGAGAACAAAAGTGGCAGAGAAGAAACCCAACCTATTTTTTACAGCAGTGAATCCTCTGAGCATCTGATCAAAGCTATGCTATGTAGCACTCCCTGCCCTAAGTCGATTTCCTTCACACACAAAACTTGGCGTATCATTTCAAGGTATTCAAGCCACCTGAAAGACATTTATGTACAGTTTAGGGTTTCATATGAACAATCACCTTGGGATATGGCATAATCAAGTAATTTTTATGTTTGTCCAAATATTTAGTTAAAATTTTACTTTTCTCCCTCACACATAGATAATTCATTTTGTAATGACTACTGTAACCGACACCAATTTTCATTTAAAATAACGACAGGCATTAGATAATCACTAATCTTTTTGCTAGCTTTATTATACTATATAAGATCTGTATTTCTTGCAATTTGAGAAACATCAATGTTCTATTTTAAATTTGTTCTTAAAAATATACAATATTGCACTTTAATTTTTGGCAGTTTAATTAAGGAGAGGCTAAATAAAAAAAATCATACAAGAAAGTACAGTTTTTATTTTGCTTTATAATAAGCAGTAGTGCCAAATAAACCAAATATTTACAGTGTCGCTATTAAAGTCTTACCTCTAAAGGAAGATTCAGTGTATCGAATGCAAATATTAATCTAACAAATGCACACTCCCCTCCCTCCATTCTGCTGAACACTTTTAAGCCAAAGGGTATTGGTGTGAAATGCTTTTGTGATTTCTTTCTCAAGAGAAAAATACATGGAAAGAATGCTTGTTCTTGAAGCATCTAAACTGGGTCAATAAACTCTTTCACAATGTTTCTTACATGACTTGAAAAAAAATCTCTAAATTAAACGTCAAAATTCCAAGATAAGCACTCTTCTTCAGTTTTTCTGTAGTTATTCTCTTTTACAATTATAAGTACACTAGTTGGTTTTTAGTATGACTTTAAGATCAGTTTCCCATACATATTTTGAGATACATAAATACTGGCTAGGCATCTGCTTGAATTATTTTTAACTTTTGTTACAGTGCAGTGAAACTGTATACATTTATATTGACCCAGAATTTGCTATTCTACTTTTTAATTCCCAATTGGGTAAATATTCTAGAAAGCTCAGTATTTTTTACTTATCAACCAATTAGGGAGACAGTTTTGAATAGCTATTTGCAAAACTAAATACCAAGATTTAGACCTACTTAACAGTATATTAAACATTCAAAAGAACGAAAAGAACATAAATAGAATGTATTTGTAATATAAATACATGACACAGAGACATTCATTTTTGGCACCACCTAAAAAAAATTCAGCAGTACTTTATTACCCTTCAGATCTTTGGGAAGACTTAAAATGTCTAATTATTAAACTTTCACTTTCACTCGAGAGAAAAAATAATTCACAAATTTCAACTGGTATTTCAAAAGCAGAGGATTTCGTTTTGTTACTTAATTTGATCTGCAAAATGGTTATTCAAAGTGTTAACGAGCAGCCAATGTGTCAACTATGCTTTTTACATTTTAATCCTACCAAGGACTGATTATGTCAAACGGTGATTTATTATGGACAGATATGGTTTCTTCTTAAACAACCATGTACTAATTGCATAGGTCTGATCTGAGAACAAAGGTAAAAGTAGAGTTACAAAGGCATTAATGTATGCTAACTGAACTGAAATAGACTTGAAAAACAGTCTATCTTGGGTAGATGTTAGTGTAAACTTAGAGGGAAAAAAACAGTCATCAGCGAAAGTTTTCTTTAAAAATAGGTTAATGCTAAGAACAATAGCTTTTAAAATTTCTGTTTAAAAATAAGCTTAATAAACAAGAATACAAATTTTAATTCAAAACTTAGCTCTTTGAAATGCCCTATTTTCTTGCATACAGCAGAAAATACATTTTTCATAGTTAACATTACATGTAAAAATGAGGCACTAGTTAAACATATTGGAGTATATTCACACAAACAGAAGTTCCAGTCTCATCCGTACGCTTATATTTGCTCAATGGTTTCCAGATGGCAAACTGTTCACAAAAATAAGTCTTCTGAAGGAGGTGCGTAAGAAAACCCAACAAATGCATCATCGGCCTCCAGTACGCTGGCGTTCACTATAGAATAGTCAGACGATACACACACAGAGTATGGAACTGTTTCTTCTGTAAATGCTGCATCAAAGTTCCTGATATCATCAGGTCCTGTCTAAAACATCAAAAGCACTATTATTTACCTTAGCTTTTGTCATTAATTTAGTCCTTCATTAAAACCCCTTTATGAATTTGTGTAATTGACCCCCTTTCTCTCTACCTATCACCTCTAAGTTTAGAAAAGGAGTTTAGGTAGGTTTTCAGGATAGCATTTTTGCATTCCATCAAATGCCTGCCCATGCAGTTTCTCAGTTCTGGGTAGGTGAAGTCTTTTGATGAAGGAATGAAGGGGTTCTAAGTAAAACTGTGAAAGGAAACTCTTCTTGTACCACAGAGGTCATTAAGCATTCAGCTATGACATCTTAGCTCTAGATGGTCCCTAAGGGGACCAGGAACCTGGGAAACGAAGCATGGTGTCTGCTTAGGCTCAAAGACACTGGTTCTTAATCTTCCTTTGTGAATCTCATACAAGCTAATGGATACAAGCTAATGGATGATCCCCTTCCGATGTATTAAAGACAAAAATTGGGTTTACCAACTCAGGTGATTCACTGTTAAACCCATCCCTGAAGCTCTAGTTATGTCTGCCCAAACGGGAAGGGAATCCTTAAAATGTTCAAGTCACCAAGTTTAACAGAGGTGAACAAATAGGGATTTGGGGCAGATACCACAATCCAAGGATATAGTTAGACTGGTAGGTCTACAAACAGCAGAACAGAGACAGGGGAAACACAGAATGCTAGATCCTCCCGTATGAAAAATTCCACCACCACAGAGGAAAAAGAATGCTAGAAATTATGTATATAAAAAAAGTCATCCGATTTTTACATATAACCCTAGAAACTATGACCTTTGGAATAGACTAAGATTTGAACTTTGGCTGTGAAATTTGCTAGCTATAATTCTTTATGTAAACTACCCTATCTCTGTGAGCTTGTTTCCTCTTCGGTAAAATAAGAATACCACCACCTACCTGTTAAGGTTGCTGTGAAGATTTGATATGTTAATACATAAAATTCCTAGAATCTGTAGGTAGGAGATGCTCAATAAATGAAAGCAAACGTTCTTTTACTTGACTTCATAAATATTTTAAGAAAGTCCTTTATGGCTCATGGCTAGTACTGACTGTATATTAAGAGTTGAAGGAGGCTGGAGAATAGAGTAGATGACTGACTTATTTTTAAACACCTCTGTACTATCTGAACTATGTATTAGAATAAGCATGTTTTACAGTTTAAACTAAAAGTCCAATAAAGAAACAAACAAACAAACAAAAAGTGAGGGGGGCTCTGTCTTCAAAGTGCCTGAGTTCAAATTCTAGTTCTGCAACTTTCAATTTTTGGCAAGTAATTGAACCTTTTCTGTGCCTAAGTTAATTCACCTGTATTATGTGGAAAATAACAGTACTATTTCATAGGACTGTTGTCAGGGTTAAGTAAAAAGATACAAGTGTTGAGAACAGTGTGTGAGAATCTGCTTTACCCTACTCTAGCTAAGTTTTTGATCGTTGTTAAATCTGTTAGGTGAAAAATGGTAACTTGTTAGGATGTTGTTTTGCATTTTTTCAATTGTCAGTGAGTTTGAACATATTTTAATATATTTAAAAGCCACCTGTATTTATTTTTCTGTAATTGCATATTTTGTGTCTTGTCCATGTTTTGACTAGTCCTTGGTCTTCTCACTGACTATCAGAATGCTTTATATGCTAAGGAAATTTTCCCCAATGTTATTTGCAGTGTTTGTTTGTTTTCATGCAAACATTTATAAATATATTTTTTTAAACTTTTATTTATTTTAAGTGTGTTTTTCCAGGACCCATTAGCTCCAAATCAAGCAGTTGTTTCAATCTAGCTGTGGAGGGCGCAACTCACAGTGGCCCATGTGGGGATCAAACCAGCAACCCTGTTGCTAAGAGCACCTCCGCTCCAACCAAGTGGGCTAACAGGCCACCCCAACATTTATAAATTTTATGTGCTCAAATTTACCCATGTTTTCCTTTCATGGCATCTCAGTTGTGGGTGTTGCTTTTAAAAAGTTTAATTAGTTATAGGCTTTTAAAAAGTTTAATTAATTAGTTATAGAAGAGCAGAGACCCAAATCTGGAGCCACCTGACTCTGAAGTCAACGCTGTTTGCATTTCCAATGGTGCTCAGGAGTCCCTATCTCTTTAATGTGCCCGATGACACAATAATTTGAGGATAACTAAATTCAGCAGGGCTCTCAGTAAAAAGAGAATAAAAATACTCTTAAAGATCCTAGGTTCTTATTGCAAACTGTGGAAATGAGGGACAGAAATTTTCCCTAAGAGAGTCACTTTTGGATGAGCTACATGAAATAAGCCAATACAAAAATTGTTATATTTACAGGTATATAATTTCACCCTATTAATACCAGCTATGAGCTATGCAGTGAGGCTAACCTTTAACAAAATCTGAGTAGACTAAATACTGACTGTCCTGAAGTGATTTCCCTATCTTGCTCTAATTTACTAAAAAGTATTTAATGAGTTTCACAGCAATACCACAAAACTTAAAATGAAAGAAAAACAAATTCACCTATGATCCTGCAACCCCCAAATCAATCTTGGTTTATAGTCTCTTCCAGTTCTTATTCGTTATTTTTACTGCTGTAATCATAAGTCACAAAAATTATAATTGCCATGTTTTCATTTAACATTATAAGGATTTTCCAAGTGTCTGCTCACTTTTATATTTGGTACCACTATTATCATTTACTTAACATGAAAAGGCAACAGACCATAACAAAGCACAGAAAAAATAGTGACTTTGGAATCAGGCACAGATTTGAATCCTTGCTCTGTTACTTTTAAATCCAGCTATGTGACATCTCTGAGTTTCCATTCATAAAACATGTATAAGAAGAATAGTAATAGTAGTATTTGAGGACTAAATTACATATTATAATGCATAAAGGTATATATGTTTACATATAAAAAGCTATCAGTAACATTTTTGACCTATGGATGATTATTAACATTTTCCCTATTATACATTTATTTCCAAGAACTTCCAACCCTGTTAATATTGAGAACAGGTCTTTGATGCAGCTTTTCCACTTTAAAACAAAAATTATCTTTAGCTAAAATGTTTCCATCAGTGGATTTAACCCGTCAAACTAACATGAATAACATGAGTATTTTTATAATGCTGTCTTACTGTTTTCCAAAAATGATGTAACAATTTACATTACCATTAATGTCTGCCTATACCTAGTTTTATATCAATCTAGAAAAAACCTGTACATTTGAGTTCCTTAAAATATTTGTTGATTTATAGGTATGAAAATGGTACCTCATACTTTAATTTGCATCCTTTTTTTTTTTAACCCATTGAGTTCATCCCTTTCTTATTCATGATCCAAAGAAACACTTCATAATTACTGTACTGGAAGAAATTTTTATCAATCTAACTATAATCTTACTGGTCATCTTGAAGTCATCAGGTGTACTAGACAACCCTGAGTGACATATTTAACAAATATTTAGGTACTAATTCTATTTCATTCAGATTAGATTTTGAGATCTATTGCTAAAATTATAATGAGCAACAGTTCTACATTTCACTATTTTAGAAAGAAAGACTTGGGTATATACTTACCACATTAGGATTAAAAGGTGGTGGAATCTTCTTTTGTACAAGGTCAGTCCAGCTGAGTGATTCAAAAAAGGGATGATTCTGAATTTCAAGCTAGAATATTAAAGAAACATATGTATTTTTTTACTAATTGTGAAGAATATATTAGGTATTCACTGAAGAATTTTATGAAGCAAAACCATTACCACTTTGTCCCTCAATAATTCGTTTTAGGTACATATTTACGCTGTTCATCTGGCAAAATAGTCTAGCAGAAAGAGTACTTGAGCACACGTGAAAAAAAGAGTTATATCCTCTTGAAAGTCACAGTTTCTTCATAGGTAAGGGGTTAACATTTCTGCCCTAGAAACTTCAAAGGCTGTTTTAAGGATCAGTGGAAAATACAGAAATAAGAGCGGTATGAAAAGAAAAAAGCACTACGTAGGTACAAAAAATTATTAGTATTATCTAAATGGGGGAGGTAATGAAAAAGTTAGGCAAGAGAGCTTTGCACTGTGGGGCAGAAGTAAAATCAAGATGATGAGCTCCACTACCAAAATGTATTCCACTCTGGGTTGCTACTATTAAAAGTTGGCACAGTATTGATTCCAGCCTTTTTTTGTTTTTTCCCTGCAAGATGTCACTAAAGTGTATAAAGTAGGATCCAACTTAGACAGTGTCAGGATTGAGTTGAAGTCTCAGACACCCTGCCGGTGTCTGAAAATTGTTGGTGTGGGGAAGCACGTGTAAATGTGTGCACGCACACACACTGGAATGGGGTCTGAGAGCCCTTTCCAGCCTAGTGACGCAACTTTGTTCAGCACTGTTCGGCAGCCCAGAAGATGACACGTGGATTTCTCCATGGTTACGATTTCTGCCAGTGAATTCAATAAAAGCACCAAGGGGGCAAGAAGGTACGGAGTATCAGCAAGACTGACTGAAACAGTGCACTACGGAATGCCAGATGGATGGAGAACTGTTGACAGAGCCACCAGCTGAACTGGGAGTGTAGGACAGGAAAATCAGTCAGAGAAGAGTTTATTATTCACAGCTCAAGTTCAAGATTGACAAACAGCCCTCAAGAATTTTCTGAGAAATTTGCAACGAATTTAAAAAGTTCATGTTCCTCAATAGTTCGTGAATTTACTGACACACGAATGTAACCCTGGTAACTACACTAGCAATTTAATTACCCTGATTTCTATTTAAATAAATAGTAAACCTGTAGATTCCATAATCGTCTTAAGGAGGTGTGACCAAATTCTCAGAAAAAAAAAGTGATTTAATGTTAGCTAGTTCAAGGCAAAAGGCATTAAGTCCTGAAGTCAGGAGGCAATTCAATTCTTGTTAAAATGATCTCAAAGTTTAGATAATCAAAAAATGTATGCCACATATTTCTTAAACAGAAAAGAAGAAAGAGGAGGAAAAGAAGAAAGAGGAGGAAAACGTCTAACATAAAATGAAATAAATAATAGAGTGTGAAAGCTGGATGTGGGGCATGAAGAGGACAGGATCAATTTGTTACGGAGATCAAGCACAAGGGCTTTAAACTACAGTGCTACATATAAACACTGGTGCGATTGCTGGCACAAGTATGCCTCTTCTTCATGCTGCTCTCCTTTAAGCTGTATTCATCCCATTAAATGCATAAAATACGGCTTTACCTTCTAATCATAAATAAGCTGAAATAAAGTGGGTACTGGGAAAGATGTACGTACAAAGTCTTCTTTGGCACCAAGGCGATTTTGCCTGTCTTTTTCTAGGAGTTCTTCCAGAATGGACCAGGCTGTGAGGCTCACTCCTGGCCTCAAATTTAGGGGCTTGTGAAGAATATTGTCATACATTTCAGCAACATCTCGGCAATAAAAAGGAGGCTGAACAACAAAAAAAGCAAAATAAAGCATTGTTAACTAAACAATGCCATAATGTTTGGGTTAAAAGAGTTGGACTTGGCCTTAATCTACAGGGAGCAGACTGGGTCTGTACACTTCCAGAAATGCACAGGCCTCTTTGGGTGTGTGCATATCTGCAGTGCAGCCCCTCGATGCAGAAGTGATTCTAAAACCCAGCACAATGAAGAGCTGAATACATGTTCATTGAATAAATTAGGGCCAGTTTGTTTAGTAACACCTTGTAGACAGGTGTCAATTGTCTAAAACTTGTAATAGTATCTGTTTTACAGAAAACCACCACCAACCACGTCATAGGTGCAAAGACAGAATTACTGGAAACAGATCCAACACTGATCCAACATTAACTAATTTCTTGAGACTGGAGAATAAACTAATTAGAACTGAGGTTTCTAGTAGAGATGGAGACCTGAAAACAGTGTGCCTTCCTAAGTAGAGGACAGCCTTATGGGTGTCCTCTGCAGAAGGAAAATTCTATTGTTACAGCCTGAAGACCTAAGTTACAGCTTCAACACAAAGATTAGCCAGCTAATCATCGAGTTAAAAGTTTTAAAGCAAAAATAATTTTTAAAGTTAAGGGAGTTATAGGCTTGTCACTTTTTCTTTTTTATAGGAAATAGAAAACTTTTTTTATTTTGTAAAATCTAACTTTATTTTTAAATAGTTAATATAAGTCTCATTAACGGATGTTCCCATTTGAATCAGTTGAATTTTATACACAAGACTTTCAAAGTCCTCTAAAGAAATTCAAAGGATTTGGAACTATCAGGATAGCAAATTGCCAGCTCCGAGGGAAAGGAAGGTATAAAGTGGTTATCAGGTGTTCTAAATCTCAGGCATAACCAGAAAACTAGACCTTTCAACAAGCGTGTCTTGGTCAAGGGCAAAGAAGAATATTTCTTTGGGGGAAATATTCAAACATTTCCCCCAGAAACTGGCTATCAAAGGGCTCTAGCATTCCAAGTGAGCAACATGAAACAAGTGCTCTAAAATGTACCTCACATGTTGAATTTTAATGAGAGCTCCCAGTTTTCAGGAAAAACAAACAAACAAAAAGCAGAACAACAACCAAAAACAAGCCCCAGCTCAGGTCTCAGCTGATGGCAGGGGCAGCACCAGGGGACATGAGTGGATGGTTCCCAGCCTGAGGCTTTGGGACACGCATGGGGCCGTAAAGGGGGGCTAGAAATGATTTTGAATATTTCAAAAAAACCTAAATAAAAACATATTATTCCTCTAAGTATATGTATGCTAACTGAAATGCCTAAATTGTTTGCATTTGGTCAGAATGTTATTTACTCAATGCAGAGAAACAATTTTACTCATGTTAACCAGACGCTCTGGCTGGCCTTATGTGTCTTAAATAAAAACTGGGGCAACTGACTACATAGTAAACATCACTTGTTTTCGATGAAATCTTCAAGACAATGTTTATGGTGAAGGGAAAAGAGGGTTTTCAGTGATGGAAAAAGCATAGCACCACTGTATTAATTAAATCCTAAGCAAAATACAAGACAAAACCAAAAGGCATTCTTCTGATAAACACAAAATTCTTCTTTCTTTCCATCTTTTTGAAATTAGGCAGCATCATGATTGGAGTAAACTGAATTAAAAGCAGATAATTTTAATACTAGGTGTTTATTCTTTAAAAATGCGAATTGGATGAGAGTACCTGCAGTATGTCAGAGAGATAATTATACTAAAAAAACTAATAATGAAATGAAAAGTTGTTCTTTCTGTGCATAACCCTAATGTGGTTTTGGACTCATTTAACCGGCTACTACTGCTCTCGGAAGTGTTATCTAAGAGCCCACGAGAGTACTGAGAGAGAGAGAAGAGAGAAAACTCAAATCAATTATAATCTATCAGAATAATAATGAAAGGGTAGAAATACATACCAACCCATAGAGCATTTCATATAGAACAGCACCCAGGCACCACCAATCTACAGTATTGTCATAGGGCTGTTTTCTGATTACTTCAGGTGCAAGGTACTACAGAAAAGATGAAATATGACAGCAACTCACTAAACAGCTCAAGACACAACATAGGAATACTTGAGAAATTCATCAAATTTTACGTTTTACTATCACACTAAAAACATCTAGATTTTCAAATGGTTGAGTAAGTAGTCTCATAGCAGTGGTTCTTCAGAATCAATTGGGACACTTTTCAAAATATACATATTCAAACATTTCCCCTAGAAACTGTGATGTAGTTAAGACAAACAGAAGAGCACAGCAAATGCAGAATCTGTAATACAAAGTCAGTAAAGTAGGTTATTTGGGGTGGGGGTGGGGGTGGGGGTCTTTTACAAGATTATTTTAGAAATTCATTCCTCTGGTAATTACCCATATCTATTTCTCTTGAAGAAAGAGTTCTTAATGTGGCAGTTATAATCCACTTTTTCCCTTTTCAATGAACATATTATTCAGAAACGCTGTGTAAGTTATTAGATGACTATTTACATTTTTGTAAAAAACTTAAACTCATCACCACTTCAACACATATAAGATAGTAAATTTGAATTTTAGATTCCAAAACATATATTTTCTCTTCCCATATGAAATAAGAAAATTTCTTCTTAAGCTTTTTTTATGTGATTCAAAGAAGTGGCAGAATAAATAGAAAGGGTTTAATAATTTCTGATCACACTTAGATTGAGATGATCAAAAACTCTTGTGTTTCCTTTCTAAAAACTACAGGTCTTAAAGATTTTAACTATGAAATCAATATATATTCACAAAAATGTTTCACTCATACATAAACTAAAATAGAATGGTTACAAATGTATATAAGAGCTAGGGTTAGAGAAAGGAAGAAAAAAATATATTTTAAAGTAAATATTGTTACTTTTAATTAAGTTTCTGATCTTAATTAGAAGTCTCATGTGAGCCATTTTGTCACACATTTTCAACAATATTTGAAATTTTGATAATGATGAAATACTACCTGGCACCTAAGATCACTATCAATACATTAAAATTAGGACAGTTTAAAATAAACAAAACGGGTGTGTGTGTGTGTGTGTGTCTGTGTGTCTGAGAATAGCAAAGTTTTAACATAAATTATAAGGATTATTTTTATTGCCTCAAACAGAAAGATACATTTTCTGCTAGCTGACAGGATTAAAGAATGGGATGTTTGGGTTAATAAATTCTGATTTGTGCTTCTCCCCATCCCCATCCCCACCCACTGTTTTATTTTCTCCTGTTAAATAAACACTTAATTTTATTATGAACTATTTTAACTATACAGAAAAATAGAGAAATATAATAGAAACCAATAAGGCTGCCACCTAAATATAGGCAATGCCAATATTTTGCCACGTTTGCTTTAGCTTATTTAAACACACACACACACACACACACACACACACACGCTTTATTAAGATATTCACATACCATGCAAGTTAACCATTTGAAATGTACAATTTAATGGCTATTAATATACTCACTGAATTGTGCAACCATTACCACAATTTTAGGACATTTTCGTCACTGACTTGTGATTTATTTTTAAGGATTAGGAATATAATCAAATGCTTAAAGAAGTCTAAGGTAAACTTGTCCATTAAAAATAAGCATAACATATCTTTTTTGAGTTATCTGTGGTAGCTCACATTCATAGTTAAAAATAACAACTATCAATAAACTTTAAATATTCAGAAGGGATGATTATCAGATTATTTCTAATTGGCTAGAAACTGAAATGATAGTTTTTATTCTACTTTTCTGATTTCAAATTTTGTACATGCAATTTGTGATTCATTTTTGCATTTTATACATGATTATGTGAATGACAAAAGAGACTTCTTACCTCTGGTGTCCCACAAAATGTTGTCGTGGTGTCAGAAATAGCAATTCCTTCTTTACAAAGCCCAAAATCTGTTAAGACAACATGTCCCTGAGAAATACAGGGGCAGTAAGATAAAACAACAAATGGACATAAATTGACAATTTCAAAAACCATTTTATTTTGAAGTAATTATAGACCCAAAGGAAATGGCAAAAATAATACCCAAAGTTCCGTGTACCCCTCATCCAGCTTCCCCCAATGCTGATATCTTATACAACTGCAGTACAATATCAAAATTGGGAAACTGACAATGCTACAATATTGTTAACTAGACTGCAAACCTTATTTAGTTTTCACTATTTTGTACATGCATGCATTTGTGTGTAAGTTTAAAATGAACTAAATGTGTGTGTATGTGTGTCTGAGAATAACAAGGCTTTAACATGAATTGTAAGGATTATAGTATTGTATCATGTTTCTGCTGGCTAACATGATTAGAAAATGGGATGTTCAGGTTTTTATGTGTAAGTATGTGTAGTTCTATGCAATAGACATGTACAGATTTTTGTAACTACCACCAGCCACAATCACGACAGAAATGTCCATCACCCCAAAGGGACAGTGCTACCCCTTTATCTTTGCACCCTCTTATCCCCTTGACCCTGTGCCCTTGCAACCCACTAATCTGTTCTCCATCTATATAGTTTTGTCATTTTGAGACTGTTACATAAATTCAGTTTGGAACCTTTGAGGCTGACTTTTCTTCACTAAGCACAACAATAAAAACTGAGAACTACTAGATTTTTAAGAGACAATACTTACTATGGAATCCAAAAGAATATTTTCTGGTTTCAAGTCTCTATCAAAAAAAAAAAAAAAAGGAAAGAAGAATAAAACTGAATTATCAACTGAAATAAAACAATAAAAAGACATTTTTATAAGTAATGTTTAAAAAACTTACCTGTACACTATTTTGATGGAGTGCAAGTAACCCAATGCACTGGCGATTTCAGCAGCATAAAACCTAGCTCTGTGTTCAGGAAAGGACCGTTCTCTTTGTAAGTGAAAAAACAGCTGTAAAATGGGAAAAATAGGAATACTAACATCATTCACACATAAAGCAAAACAAATACATTCTGTAAATAGAAAAACAGGATTTGTTTTTGTTATTTTGAACGTGAGATTAAAGAGCACAGAACTGTGACTCTCCCTCGCCTGTGTCCCTGACCTATTGCCTCTCTTCAACCACAGGTTTTCTTCCCCCCTTGCTAACTTATTCATCTCCCATTTACTCTCCTCAATCCTCAGTCTGGCAATGTCCTTACCACTCCAGGCAACCACTCTGGAAAAGATCAATGAAGACCAATGACCTAGATATTGCCATGTAGTTACAGTACCTTACTGGACCTATTTTAACTGTTCTTGCCTTTGGGGAAAAAATCAAACACTATTCAGAGATTGGCAACTAGTGGCTGGCACATCAACTATAACCCACAGATATAATTTGCTTGAGCCAAGCACTGTTTTTAGAAAAATCTAAATTAATTGGTAAATTAAAAACTGGAAAAATGTTTTTGATGAAAATTCACAGTTTGGGTTTCTTCCAGGGAAAAAAAAGGGGGGGGAGGGGAAGCTCGGCACCATTAAGCCTAAATTCCAATGTGGTAGCAAACGGCTGGAGTTAAGTGGCAGCTGGACTTTCCAGTTCCTTTCTTACACTTCCTAATTCTTAATTTATTTCTTAAAACCTGCCTGTAGTTATTAGGTTACCTGCCTCGGCAAAGTTTGCTTGACCTATTTCTAAGTCCTTGGCTTCTACGACAATGATCCCTCTTTAGGTTTCCGTCTCCCTTGGAGAGTTCCATCTCCACTCCTTGCTGTAGGGATTAACAAGGGTTCTCCACAATTATCCTTTCTCTGGATACCATGCCCTGATCTATTGCAATGAGTTCATCCCCTGTGTTGATGTCTCTCATGTGGACCCCTCCAGCCCAGACCTCTGCTTAGAGCTTCTGCAAACACCTGCTGCCTGCTGCTCTTTCCTGAATATTTCCTAAGGCAATAAATTCCACTTGCCTAAAACAGAGCCCCTTGTCTTTCACAGACTTCCTGCTGCTGCCATGACCTCCCTTTGCCTGATATTACTTTCTGCCCAGCCCTCTAAGCCATGGGAGGCAGCAAGGCACTGTGGAGGCAGGTTTCATTGCTGATCAGATTGGGTTTAAATCTTGGTTCTTTTTTTTTTTTTTGTAGGCAATTCATTTAACTTCTCCAATTTTCAAAGATTGTCCAAAAATGTTTTCTTAGCCTCTTCTGGAAGGTTAGGGTGAAGATCAGTTATACTACATTTGACAGAGTAGATAAATGGGTGCTGACCTGGGATCCGCCTGTTCTGCTCCTTTACCTTAGCCCCTGCATCCAGTCAATGAATAAATTCTTGTTTTTATCTTTTAATTATTTCTGGAATACTTCCTCCTTTTTATCCCTACTATTGTTTTTATTAGCTGTAGCTTACACTATTGTAATATTTTATTTCTTGATCTCCTGGTCACATCTGTCCAATACAATACTAATGAAAATCTGACCATTCACGAACACTGACTGCTTATGGAATCAAAGGCACTAAGCTAAGGACTTCATAGATGCTTGTATTATTTAATACACCCAAGTATTTTGAGGTAGAAAATTAATGAGCAAGCTGAGGCTCAGAAAGGCTTATTTATATGCCTAGTATCAAAAAACTTATTTGTTTATACTCTACCTGGTTCCAAAACAAATCTGAAGTAGTATACAATAATAAATACCACACATCAAGGTTAAAATATAAGTATGGGGTGACAATTGTTAGTAAAGTTACATAGGTTTCAGGTGTACAATTCTGTAATACGTCATCTATATATCCCATTGTGTGTTCACCACCCAGAGTCAGTTCTCCTTCCATCACCATATATTTGATCCCCCTTTACCCTCATCTACCACGCCCCTCCCCCCCTTACCCTCTGGTAACCACTAAACTATTGTCTGTGTCTATGAGTTTTTGTTTTTTCATTTGTTTGTCTCGTTCTTTTGATGTTAAAAAAAAAAAAAAAAAAATGCAGGGATGGCCAGTTAGCTCAGTTGGTTAGAGCGCTGTGCTAATAACACCAAGGTTGCTGGTCCGATCCCCGCATGGGCCACCGTGAGCTGCGCCCTCCTTAAAAAGAATAAATAAATAATAACAATAAAAATAAAAATCATTGTTAAGATTTAAAAAAACGTAAGTATGAACATTGGGGGAAATAACAGGAATAATAACAGAAAACACATAATGAAATTACACTCCATCTCTCTGTTTTTATCCTTTCTCCTGGTCTTTATTCCTTGTCTACCTATTGCCCCATTCAACTCCTCTTCCATCCACCCCAACATTCTATTTCTATTTTCCCCCTATTATCTCAGCCAAGTGTATCTTTTAGACGACAAGTCTACTCTTTCCACCTTTGCTACTCAGTTATGAGCGGTCACTGTGTAAAGAGATCAGAAGCAAAGTCCTAAAGCAGCATGAAGAAACCACAAAGAAGGAAACCTGCTGTAGGATCTCATCTGCAGTTGGATGCCTCACATGACATTTCAAAGACACGAGAGAGGTACTAATGTCTAGGTTACATCCAGGGCTTAACACTTACTAGAACACTGTGACATTTAGAAAGCTACTTAACCTCTTGAGACTTAATCTCCGTATCTATAAAATGGGTACAAGAGTGTGTAACTCAAAGAGTTGTGATGAACTGAAATAACACATGTAAAATAATTACAAAGTAAGAGCCTCTCAATCAATTCTCATTATATGTTAGCATTCATGCACATACAAGATAAAATGACAACCTGCAAGGTGGGGACACTGTGGGGTCATTTACATCTCTGAATCAGGGTGCCTGGGGGATTCATAATCTTGCTTCTGCACTGAGGAGTCATAAGGCATTTTTGTCATAGATGTAGGGGGCTGAATAATGATTATTTTTATAATCTTCCTGCCAAGTGATCTAGGTGCATCTGATCACCTTTCAGGTTTGCAGAATAGAAATTGGTCTTCTTTCTAGCTCCTTTATTCTACAGGTAAGTGTACTATAATAAGGTTGAAATATTCTTTTCCCCTCTCTCTGCTCTGGGACTAGGGCATGGAAGATCTCTTTGCGTAGATATGACAGCATCTGTCAGCTAAAACCATTCTTAGAGACATTCACAGGTCAGAGATCAAATTAGAATGGTGTGAGGATTGAAGTAGAGGAATAGGAGGTGGTCAGCTGCCTAAATCTTGGAATCAGACTGCCTGAGTTCAATTCCTGGCTCCAATACTTACAACCGTACAATTTGAGCAAGTTACCTAGCTTCTCCATGCCTCAGTTTCTTTGTCTCATATAATAAAACTGTTTGAAGACAAAATGATATGTACAAAGAGCCAGAGTGCTGGGCCTGTAAGTATACTTGACACATGTTAGCTATTACTGTACTTATCACAAGAGCAGCAGATCTGAAAATGTATTTCAATATCCCTTTAATTCAGAGTTTTGGGGAATACTATTAACAGATTTGGTTCAAACAAAAAAAGGGATTATGTGATAAAAATTTTTAAAAAAACAAATCCTGGGGACCTATTCAAGATGGCGGATTAGCAGGGAAAAAACCGAAACATAATCAATATATGAATAAAATAAAATTCTAAGAAAAATTAAGATTTTTTTTAGAAAAATTAAAAATCTCAAATTATTAACCAAAAAACACAACAACAACAAATCCTGGCTTTGTTTAAAGCAGAACTTCTCAAAGTCTTTAACATGTTGAAACATATTATGAATCACCAAGAAACATATTGTTAATTACCAATGGGATATAACATGAAACATTTTCAAAATTGACTTCACCACAGAACCCTTTATTAGAGGATCACCTCATCTGATTAATAGTTTACACATTTTAGAAAATGACAGGCTACACGAATATTTATATGCAACTACTGAAACAATAATTATCTAAATTACAAATCATGTTTTATTCTAATGCTTCAGAATATTATTCTTGCTATATTGCTCAGTGACAAAACTATCCATGGAGTCTGTAGCTTCACACTGAGGTTCTTTTATTATGAACCTTCCCATCTACGCCATAAGCTGAGTAAGAGCTTTGTGTTTATACTTTTCCACATCTTGTGTTATGCTTATTTAGCCATCACCTTAAATATTGTTGCTACTCAACAAACAGCTGTTGATGCAGGACTAGCCTTCCAAAAACTCAAGGAAAGACAAATTTTGACTTAATTCTATTTTTCTAAACATTATCAATATTAGAAAACTAATTATAAAACTCACCTCCCCTCCATTAACAAAATCCAGAACAAAATAAAGCTTTTCAGTTGTTTGGAAAGAATAATGTAATCCAACCAAAAACGGGTGTTTCACATTTTTCAAGAGCACATTACGTTCAGCCATAATATGTTTTTGCTGTAAAAAAAAGGAAAAGGATCAACTCACATTATACACTAGGAAACAACTGTGTTAATTGACAAAAGGGGTTTAGGAGAAAAGAAGCTATTTTATTTTACCTCTTTTCTGTTGAGAACTACTTTTTTCTGTAACACTTTGACAGCATAAAATTTCCCATCCAGTTTTCGTTTTGCAAGAAGAACCTGTTGCAGTTGAAGATTGTGCATGCTATTAGAAATTTTAATATTCTGATAGGAATAATTCACTTATCAATAAATCAATACTTAAGTTTATAGATTGATTTTGTCTTGAAAATTGAAAACTACTAAATTTATTTCATAACTCCACTTTTCTTTAGATATTTTAAAACAAAAAAGGCTGTTGTTGATCATTTGAAATGCCAGGCACCATTTCTTTGTCAGTTAATGTGCTGATGTTTGATATTTTTACTAAATTTAAATACCAAAATCTATACTGTTTGAGATCTTTGTGCGCGCGCACGTGCGTGTGTGTGTGTGTGTGTGTGTGTGTGTGTGTACATGTGTGCGCCAGCCCCAAGTCAGGAAGAGTGTCCTTAGAAAATATTAAGGCTATAAACTTCATGGCTACATAAAAGAAGGAGAAGGAAATGGTTTCTAGGTGATCAAAATGCATTTTTGTTTTAACTTTTAGGCTTCTCTTTATAGGTTCCCAATTCAGAAGAGTTCAGAGGAAGCAGCACCAAATTCGAGTGTAGCTGAGTTTCTATAATGAGCTGGATTGCATGAAGGTACTTTGAAGGATCTACAGAAACTTAAGAAGATTTTCCCTCAGAAAAAAGGCACACATATACTCAAGGTTTTGCAAATAGTTTCAAGGGATTCAAGATGCCCCACGGGTTGCATAACTATTAAATGACATATTCCAAAGCATTCGGAACGATCTCAAACAGCAACTAGTAACGTTGCTGGGGTTTACTTTGTGGACTTCCTTGCCAAAACCTGTAACTCCAGTCTGATCATTAGAAAAATATCCGACAAATTCCAATAGAGGGATATCTTAAAATACACCTAACCAGCACTTCTCATAACCATCAAGGGTCCTCAAAAGCAAGGCAAATCTGAGAAACTGTCACAGCTAAGAGGAGCTTAATAGGGAGACACGACCACTAAATGTTAACACGGGATTACAGATGAGCTCCCCAAACAGAAAAAGGACATTAGGTAAAAACGTAGGCAACCTAAATAAACGATGAACTTTAGTTAATAATAATGTATTGCTATCTGTTCAATAATTGGAACAAGTGTACCATACTAATGTAAGATGTAAATAATAGGGCAAGCTGTGTATATGGGGTGGGGGATGATTTGTGAATTCTCTGACCTTTCTGTATTTTCTCTTCACTCAATTTTTTTGTAAGTCTAAAACTGTTCTGAAAAACAAAGTCTATTAATTTTTTTTAAATGTTAGTCATGGAAATGGAGTCAAAACATCTTTAGGGTGAAAATGTCCTGTGCTCAACTGCTGGCATTTTTCTCATATCCCATTCTTTTGTTCTTTACAATATTTGACTGTGTTGGACGTTCTTCCCTTCTTACGTTTTTCCTTTTCTCGACACCTCCCACCTGCCTAACTTTTCCTTCTATATTTTGATTGGTTCATTTTCAAGTACATTCTGAGAAAATAATTCAAAGAATGTGGCAATTTGGAGGTAGTGATTTCCTTCAAGTAGGCAGTTTTTTCCAGTAGACTGGTGGTAGATTTAGAGGACAGATGGTTAAGAAACAAATGGGCAAATGGAAAGTAGAACCAAGACCACTAATTAGAGTTTAGAATAAATGTTGGATTGCCATTTAATCATATACATATTTTTCTATTTTACAACATACTGTGGATTTACATTTCTGTTTGCTTTTCCTTCTTTTTGTGTATTCTGCTTTACTATGTTTTATTGCTCTTTGTTGGTTTCTAAGCATTTTGCAAGATTTTACTTTTTTATTAAACATAATATATAAGTAGAGTAACAGACAAATCATTACAGTTCAGTGAATTATTACAAAATGAACACACTATGTAATCACTATCCAGGTCAAAAAATAAAACATTGTTGGAAGCCTGAAGCACCGCGCCCCCTTCCCCTTTGCTCCATTCCAGAAACTACTCAATCTCCATCTTCCTCAAAGGTTAAGTATCTCAACTTGCAAAAACAAAGGTTAAATTTTGACATTTCTTGAATTTCATATTATTAGAATTATATAAAGTTGTCTCTGTCTTACTTCTTTCATTCTAAATTAACTAATGTGAATTCATGTTGTGGCACGTAGTATAGTTTTCACATTTTTGTAGCTGTGCAGAATACTGCATTACATAATTTAATACACTCTTTCGTTGATAGACATTTAGATTGTTTATAAATAACAATGATATGAATATTCTGGCATGTGCTTTTCTTGTGCATATGTGCATGCATTTCTGTTGGATACAGAGCTAGTAGTAGAACCAATGTCTCATAAGCAATGCATACATTCAGCTTCACTAATTAACACTAGTTTTCAAATGGCATAAAAACAAACCACGCAGGAATACATCTAATTAAAGATGTGTAAAAATCCTATACAGAACACTGTAAAACAGTATTGAAAAATTAAAGATGAACTAAATCACGATCATGGATTAGAAGACTCAATAATGTAAAGATGATAATTTTCCCAATTGATTTCCATATTCAATGCAATCTCAATCAAAATCCAACAGAATCTTGTGGAAACTGAAATGCTAATATTGAAATTTATACAGATATGCAAAGAACTAAGAATAGCCTCTTGAAGAACAAGGAGGGAGGGCTTGTTCTGTCAGATATCAAGCCATGTCTGGCAAGACGATGTGGTATTGGAGCAAGGACAAACAGACTAATGAAACAAAATATAAAGTCTACAAGCAGATACTAAACATAAGGTCTTCAAAGTAGATCATTGCATATATGGACACTGGCTATATGATGAAGGTTACTCTGACATCAGTAGCGAAAGAATAGTCTTTTCAGTAGTTTGGGATCAGACGGATACCCATAGGAAATAAAATGAACTGTGATTTACACCTAATATTATAAGCAAGAACCAATTCTTGGTAGACTCAAGATCTAAACACAAAGTTTCCAAAAGATAATGCTTTTTGGTATTAATGACAGATTATCTCTAACATCTCAATGGACTGTGAGCACTTTGAGAGTAGGATCCACTTCTAACTTTCTATTGCCCAGGATGTAGCAGGTGGTCAATATATATTTGCTAAATTAATAAACACTGGTGGGTTTACTGCATGGTCCCAATGCCTGGTATCTAAGGAACTCAGCAAACAAACCAGAGATACAGAATATGAATACAGCAAATTATAATTAAACACATACATGTTTATTTTTACTACAGAGTGAAGTATAATGCAAGAAAGTATTAAATACATTTGATAATTCTGATAACTCCGCCTAGGACACTTCTAGCCTTAAGTGATTCTCCTTCCTTGGTAGGGCCACAATATCAAGTTAAGTGACTGATGTGACACTCACTTTTTAGGAGAAACCAGGTCTTTACACAGCCATTTCTTTTCCCAAGTATTATTTACACCGCTGCTCATTTTTGTCTTTCCAGCCTCAGCTTAAATAGCACCTCTTCGGAGAAGCCATCTTTGACCAACCCTTCTAAGGAGGGATTTTGCCCCCACTTCCTACAGTCCTGTCACTTCCCTCTATTCATTTCCTTCACAGGCCCATTACTACTTATAATTATATTTTTAATTGACTCCCTTCCCCACCCCGACACACACACTAGGTTGTAAGCATCACAGAGGTACTACCATGTCAATATTATCTAATGAGGGCCTGTAATGGTGCTTGGCACACAGTAGGTGCTCAACAAATACCTGTTGAACAAATACGTTTTATGTTAGAATTTCAGTAGGTGTCTTATCTCTCTAGTTATTCTCTCAGTGCTCTGAAGATAGAGAAAGGATCTTAATTCCATATCCCACCTACCTATAAGCTCTGTGGCCTCGCATATACAAAGCATGCATTCCGTAAGTACTTATTAATGGAATGAGAAAATAAAAGCTTACCTTGCCAAAGCTGCCTTTTCCAATAACTTTTAAGAAATCAAAGTCTGTTGGTTTAGCACTGAAATAAATGAACAATGACAAGAATTAGCCTCCTAGAAACTGAGAAGATGTTAACTTTCAAGCACTTCTTTAACAAGTTAACGCTAGATACAAAACACTTCAGCATGATGACTCCAGCTTTCACACTGGTAGTATCTCATTTTTAATATAAAGTAGGTAATAATGAATAGTGATAATATCTACTTTCTGATAGATAAGACATTTATCACTTCACTTAAGCCTTGTTAAGTTCTGCTTAAGAGAAACTTCAATAACAGCCTCCTTGAAAGAAAAAAATCTCTCTCTCCCTCTCTCCCTATGTGTGTGTATAATTATATATATATATATAAATGTAAAATTATATATATATATATATATATATATATATATATATATATATATAATTTTAAACTCAATGTAGCTTCTATCTAAACCAATTTTATTAATCATAAACTTCACCCATGTTGTTAATGAGGAAACTGAATAACTATATAAATTAGTAATACATTCCAAGGACTATCTCGTCTGGTAATTCTTCTGGAAAGAAAGGTACTAGCTGTTAACACCTAGTAAAGTCACTAAGAAAAGTTTCTGATGGAGTAAAAAGTCATCACAGTGTTTTGCATGTATATCATGTATTGTACATTACATATAAAAGACCTCTCTATTTGTTCTCATAGATGGTAATATAGGAAAGCCAGGAGTAGAGAAGCCAGAGGGAATATTAAGATTGTCCTTTTATTCATAGTAACCTATCAGGTAAAAACAGCATTGGCTGTACGTAGGAAAAAGCCAGGGCAGCAGAAAGTTGAGCTTAAGCAGCGGGAAGAGCTAGTTCCTTCAATCCAGTCTGAACTCCTAAGTTGCTCTAGAGAGGGGGGAATGACTCTATTTAGATTTTAAATTTCCTTCAACTCATTATTGAAACAAATGGCCAGCTCACACATGAGAGTAACACCAAGTCTAGGTTAAAGAGTAACAGGTGAAGGTTAGGGTGATAAAAACTTAACTAAGCTTAGATGTTTTCTTCTTCAAGAACCTGCTCTTTGGACTAGTTACTTTGTTCTTTAATGATGTGCGAGATAATGAAATCACTTTTTAAACAAATAGAATAGTGAAAAACTAAATGTCTCATAATAAACACACTAACTGGGGCCATACCCAAGGCCGCACTGTTAAGGGTTGGTGATAAAGCCTAATTTAAAGCAAATTTCTGTTTGTGCTGCTGGCCAATTCAGTATTATGTTGGTTGACAGAAAAGAATGCTCAAAACCAAACGTTCTCTTCTAGTTACCATCCTATTTCTTTGCTTTCCTTTGTAGCAAAACTCCTCAGGTGGGTGGTCTACACTTAATATCTATACCTGTTCTCCTCCAGTTCCCTCTTGAACGCTTTCCTGTCAGGGTCTTCGTACCCACCACACCACTGCAACTGTCGTAACAGTCACCAGTGACTCAGCAAATCCAGTGGTCAATTCTCACCCTTCATCTCACCTGTCCTATCAGCTGCATTAACAGGATTAATGACTCCTCCCTCAAGACACTTTGTTCACCTGCTTGTGTGACACCACATTCTCTTTAGTCTCCTTTACTGGTTCCTCCCTGACCTTACTATAACGCTGAAGTGTCCCAGGACCCCATCCTTGGACCATGCCTCTTGTCTGTCTATACTCACTGTTTAAGAGGACCAAAAGGGTGAGGGAAGCGTAGGATCCTGGATAAAAGATAGAATACTTTAGAATTAGTCCAATAAGGCTATAAAGATCATTTTAAGTCAGGACAGCCACACTACACTCCTTCTCTAACCCCTGGCAGTCATCACTTATCTGTCAGGGCACCTCAGACTGAGCCAGGAAGTGGTCTTGGACTCCTTTGCATTCAGTGTTCTACGTAAGTATCAGCTCCAATGAATTCCTGGAGTTGACACTCAAGATGAAGTCTGTGTTTACCACTCCTGGTGTTCCTCAAAATGTTTCCCCTGGGGTCAAATAAATAAGGTTCTACAGGAAAAACTGCATCAAGATTGTTTAATAGCCTTTCATGAGCTAACGTCCATCATGACTCCTCTGAAACAAACTGGCTAACAACTAGGGTTGCACCAACGACAGCACCAGGAGAATATCAGTTAGGCCTGAGGGATGCTTCTGTCATAACACTTCCCAAGCACCTCCCGGGACTTAGGGTCCCCTAGGAAATATAGTCTGATTACACACACATACACACACACACACACACACACACACACAGAGAAAAGTGTCAAAAGCAAAACAGCAGAACCTGATCAATAATTCATGGATTAAAAACACCTCAGAACTCTACTAAAGCAATGCAAAGCTAGAGCAGTAATTAGGCAAGCATATGACAGTATTATATTCACTGTAACTATGGTTACATTTCATAGGCTTCCAGTTAAACTGGTATAATGATATTTGCACATTCATGAAAAAAAAAAAGCTTCCTAAAATTTAAAGGATTGTTTGAAACAAATCAAACCTACTGAGGATTTCCAGATGGTCCCAGGTTGATGTTCTGTGAGGTAGAGTGTAGCTGTTGGGGTGGGGAAAAAAAATTAACGTTCATATTGGAACTTCAATGATCAATGTATGTTTTTCAAATAAAATGTACATAATTGTACCAGATAGCTGATGTATTGCCATGTTAAAGAAACCCAAAGTCCTAATTCTTAATCAATATATAGACTTATTTGGAAACGTACATAATCATTTTTATGATAAATTTCAAGAGCAGTTGTACAGAAAAGGGTAAGGCAGAACTCAAGCTCAAAGTGGCAAAAGAATAAAGTAAACTGGGAAAAGCTTTTTGGAAGAGGTGGGTATTGAAACCACAATTTAAGAGGAATCATTTTTACATTTAAACCACTGGTTAAAAATTGGCTTTTGTTTGTCAATTTTTAAATAATAACTTATCAAACGTAGGAAATTATAATATGATCATAAAGAGTGCAAATACTGGATTGAAAGTTTTAATTTGATAGGAGATAAACTTATTTCTAAAGCAAATACATACAATGAAGAGTGTTTTCCTAATTCCACCTTTGTGGCAGTATCAAAATTTTAGATGGGCTTTTCTCTTTACAACTGTTAAGACAGTAAATTTAATCCCTGTTATTAATTTAGAAGCAAATCTTTACTCACCTAGTATGCCATAAAGTAATTTAATAAAGATTCTAGTTCATTAGTAATTAAAATAGCTTGAAATTTAACTCAAAATCCCAACAGATTAGTCTAGAATGAGCACTTTCCACAAAAGCCAAGTGTAAGTGAATTCTGCGTCATATAAATTCACTTTGAAATTCTTCACACATTCAGAATTAAATCACTAATAGATGTCTCAAATATCTATACTTTCACTAGATCCTTATATAATTATTCATGTAAGCTATTGATAGAAAATAAGCTTTTAAAAACTTCTCTTTAAGTTAATTAGAACCAACAAATTTTATCTAAGCAACTTCTTATTAGAGACGTATGTCCTACATATTTCCCCTTAAATTCATTTGAAACTTATAGACAATCTCCAGAATACAAGCTATTTTTAAAAACAAAGGGCAAACGTTCTGAAAAATAGTAATAAAAGCTTTCTTATGAAACGTTGGCACCAGCTTTCCAGTTACAAAACAAATTTACTTCCTAACAATACCTTTACATGAAAAATCTTCATGTAATAAATTTTCAATCTCCAGAAGACAGAAATATAAGGAACCATAACAGTCTAGCACAAAACAAAACAAAAAAGTATAAATACTCCAGTTCATTAAATGAGAACTGCCCTATTGTGGCATAATTGTAACATGGAGTAATCTTCTTTCCCCCAGTTTTACTGAGATAAAACTGACATACAGCACTGTATAAGTTTAGTTTAAGGTGTAAAGCATAATAATCTGACTTAATATATTGTGACTATGTTTAAATGTTAGTGTTCCATAGAACCTGATAATGTCATCTGAACTAAAGTGTAATTATAATACACTTATTATTTTAATCAATGTGCAAAGAACTAGATCACATTTCCACTCAATGAAGTTTTCTTATATAGATGAAGGAAGCGGTATCAATAAGCATGGATTAAACATTAACAAGGATAATTTGTCCTCTGAATTACGTTAATATGTAGCAAGATCATTTTTGTTTGGTAATGATTTTACTACTGCAGCACATTTCTGAAATAATAATGAAATTATTGGAGTATATAATTAGATAACTTTTTACTCTACCTACTGGTTTTTAAAGATTACATCTAATCACTGAACTCGGGGTGAGGTATAATTTATTAACAGAGTGAACACTACTCAAGAGCGTAAGTTTCTTGACTTCTCTTGACCTCTTTTTCTCTATATAAATAAGGGGTAGGTCCAAACGCCCTCTAAGATCCTTTCTGGCTGTTAACTTCATTTAGTTATCCACTTAAAAAGTCCTTAATAATAGTTACAACTATAAGATGAAGTATGGCTCTTTCCCTTTTTTGAAGAGATTCTTTTTATCAGTATTTTAAAACTGTAAGAGATCCTAGTCTAAGTTTCAGATTTTATGGATGAAAAAAGAAAACAAGAAACAAAATTTGGATCTAAAGCCGAAAGCGGCAGAACAGGAGGCAGGACCCAGGAATCGCTGTCAGTTCGGTTCTTTCAAAACCAGTTGTCTCCTACAGCAAGGCCAAGACAATCTACAACTGACCTAACCCTACATACGCTCAACACAATTAGCAAGCGAAACATGGAAAATCATGGTTACATAGATTTTATCCTTTAACTTTTGCTGTGACAGTCAGATATATCTGAATGAATATTTCCATCTACTGACTGCGGATGCAACTTCCAGAAAAGAAGTTTAGGAAAGCTGATGTACATTTTTTATATTTTTGTGTTTGCCAAGAATGAGTAACAATAGGAAATTTTTATACATAAATACAATGTCACTTATATACAAAGCACTTCAAATTATTATTATTAAATGCATAAAATAGTCAAAATACCAACTTTCTGTTTTTGTGTGGATTTCTGACACATTTTGGGAAAAGACTTGAAATTAATGCAGCTAAAGAGTTAAAATATTTTTGAATGGTCTCATCTTTTCCAATTAAAAATATATATTCATAGTTGGAAAATAAGAAAAGTATTAGGAATAAGATTATTTTTTCAAATATCCATAACCAACAGATAATCTTGGAAATATTTAACAGTAATTTTACATAGTCTTTCTGTAACTGTTAAAAACTGACCGTAATCACACTGTGAATATGTGTATAAAATTTATACTCTTATTTCATCATGTCAAAACTTTAAATACATCATCTTCAAGAATATTTTAAAAATGTACAATATATAGATAAATATTATCTGATTAATGAATATTTAACTTTATTCTAATTTTACATTATAAATCATACTAAAATGAACATCTTTGTTCTTTTTCCATATGAAGGATTATTTCATTTGCAACAATTCCCAAGTGACATGAATATTTTCATGTCTGATACATATTGCCAAATTGCTTTCCAAAAGAGTTGCATAATGTTATAACGACACTAGTAATGCCCAAGGATGCTCACTGTATTTTACCTTCTCAGTTCTTCAGTATTTTATTTATTTTACAGTTTTCTTAATTTTGTAGAGGAAAAAAATGTCTCCTTTAAAAATCTCATTTACTATTGCCACATATTTACTTATTGAGAGTATTTCTTCCGGTCCCTTTCCTTTTAACTATTCAGGTCTTAAATATCATTCTTTTCAAAAATCCATTTGAATGAGATTTTTACAGAGATGTTATTCTTTGTTATGGCTTATTTGTTACAAATGTTTTTCCAGTTTGTTGTTTCTCTTTTACCCAGATACACTGATAGAAAATTAAAACACCCTTTTACATTTTCCTAAGAGTAACCATGTCACAGATGAAAAAGTTAAATCTGTTCTCTTAACTGAGAATCAGAGAAACATTACTACTTTCAGTGGTCACTAAAAAGGGATATGTCTATTTTCAAATGAAGACTAGCTGTGGGACAGTAACATTCCATCTCATTATATTATCTTTTAAATTACAAAAACAGAACCATGACAAAATTAAAAAACATTATAAAAATAAAAATGTCCTTCAATCCAACATCTCTGATTTTCATGTACATATTTAACAAATACTTATAATCAATTTTGAGTTAAAGAGGTATATTTATATTAATTTGTAATTATAATTTGAATTGCTAATTACTAATCATTTGAGTTAAATTATTATAATTTACCTTTCACTCATAATTTTCTAAACGTAGAAAATATCTTCATAAGGCACAAGTTTATTATATTTATTTATCACATTTTAAAAATAAAAATATCCTATTCAAGTATACTGATGATGAAGACATACAGTAACCTAAAAATAAGATGCAAAGTGAAGAGAGCAGAATATAAAACACTATATACGATATAATTAAAGTAGATAATTTAAAAATCCTTATATGTTAAGACAAGATTAGAAAGAAAATCACTAAAATGTTAAAAGTTAATAACTACTAGGTCTGGTTGGTAATACTTCCCTTCTTACTATTTTCAAAAGTTTCTTTAATTAACATGTATTAATTTGTATTGTAAAAGTACTCGTTCTATATATTTTATAAGATATGGTAATCAGGAAGAGGTGTACACATTTGCTTTTATGTGTTCTACAGAGTAGAAAATCTACAATGGATGAAATGACTTTGTTTTAAGTAAATGTCCTAAATTGTCAATAATTCCATCTTTGGGGTGTATTTTTTTCTGTTAAAAAAAATACAATCCTTCTTACTACCTTCTGGGTACTTCTTTCATCCTCATCTTCGGATGGATCTGACTGATGTTTTGGACTGTCCATTTGAAGGAATGCTCTGACATCTGGACTAAAAACAAAAATTAACTTCATTATGACTTTGAAAGCATTACTACAGCTTTTCTCCCTTTTAAAATGAAAATAAAAACAACTACAGTGCCATGTACATTAATAGAGCCAAACAAAACCCACCAATAAGGATAAGCAAATTAAGTTTTTTAAAAACAGGGAATCCAACAGACAAATGGGTACAGGTGTAAACAGGCTATTCATAGACGAGAAAACCCAAATGGTAAGGAAACTGAGGATGATGCTGAACATCACTAATCATCTGAGAAATACAAACTAAAACAATAATGAGATGCCACTTTATGCCCATTAACTGGCATAAATTAGGAAGACAGATAATATCAAAAGGTGGTAGGGATACATGGAAAGAGACACCATCATGTATTACTGGTGAGAATGTAAAATGAGGCAACTTTTCTGCAAAGCAATCTGGCAATATTGGCGAAACTGTATATGCAAAGTGATAAACCCCTCCCCCAATATACTACCCCTCTGACATCACATACAGCCATTACATTTCCACTGTCTCTATTCCTTATGCAGGGAGTAAAAAAAAAAAGGAAAGGAAAAGAAAGAAAGAAAGAGAGAGAGAGAGAGAGAGAGAGAGAGAGAGAGAGAGGGAAGGAAGGAAGGAAGGAAGGAAGGAAGGAAGGAAGGAAGGAAGGAAGGAAGGAAGGAAGAAAGAAAGAAAGAAAGAAAGAAAGAAAGAAAGAAAGAAAGAAAGAAAGAAAGAAAGAAAGAAAGAAACTGTGTATGCAATTTCCCTGGGCCCAGGAATTCCATTTCTAGGAATAAACCATAGAAAAACTTATGGATAGGTTCAGTGAAAGACATGAAATTAGGAAATTAGGATACTCATTGCAACATTCTGTATAGTAGTGAATCAGAAGCAAAACAGGCGTCCACCACTCGGGAAATAAGGAAGCAAGCCATGGCAACTGCCCACAGAAAATACCTGTCAGCAGTCAGAAACAAGGAACGACAGCAGAGTACCATTTACGTATTTATATTAAACACTCACAGACACAAAGCAACAATTGATAAACAAACACCCAAAGACAAATAACAAACACATTAAAGTGGGTATCAGCAGTGGGAATGAAGAAATGGGTGTGAAGATCAAAGATAAAGAGGAAAAAATGGACTAAAAGAGGGGCCTTGCGTGGACTAGTGACATTCCCAAGGAATGAATAATCTCTGTATCTGGGGTACCTCCCCCAAAATTGTTTTTTTTTTTCCTTGAGATATAATCGATACACACACACACACACACACACACTCCAGGTGTACAGCATAGTGCATCGTTATTTGTATATATTGTAAAATGATCATCACAATAAGTCTAGTTAACACCCATTACCACACAGCTACAACTTTTTTTCTTGTGGTGACAACCTTTAAGAGCTGCTCTCTCAGGAACTTCCAAGTATACAACACAGAATTATTAACTACAGTTACCATGTTGTACATTAGAGCCCCCATGCTTTGTTTTATAACTGGAAGTTTGTTATTTTTTGACCACCTTCACACAATTCCCCCACTCCCCAACCCCTGCCTCTGGCAACCACCAATCTGTTCCCTGTATCTACAAGTTCAGTGTTCTGAGTTTTTTCTTGTTTTGTTTTTTCACTTACTCCTCAAGGTCCATCCATCTTGCCCTAAATGCAAGAGTTCCCAAATTGTTCATAATAATTAAATACAAATAATATACATTCATTGTAAGAAATTCAGAGAGATGAACAATAATTTTTAAAAAGGGGCAGGGTTGGTGGGAACGTAAAATATTGCAGCCACTGTGGCAGTTCCTCAAGTTAAACGTAGAGTTACCATATGACCCAGCAACTCCATCCTGGGTATATACCCAAGAGAAATAACATATGCCCACACAAAAAATTCATACACAAATGTTTATAGCAGCATTCTTTATAATAGCCTAAAAGTGGAAATAATCCAAATGTCCATCAAATGATGAAGGGATAAAAAAATGTGGTATTATCCATACAATGGACAATTATTCATTCATGAAAAGGCATGAAGTACTGATATATGCTACAACATGGATAAACCTCAAAAAAATTTTGCCAAGTGAACAAAGGAAGATTAAAAAGGTCTCATACTATATGATTTCATGTTTTCTGGTAAACAAGAAATTACCAGAATAGGCAAATCCACAGAGACAGAAAGTAGATTAGTGGCTGCCATGGGTTGGAGAAAAGGGGAAATTTGAAAGTGCAGTCTCTTTTTGGGGTGACATTAATGTTAGATTAGACTTGGGGTGATAGTGATGATGGCTATACAGCAGTGTAACTATACTAAAAAACCACTGAATTGTACACTTTAAAGTGAAGAATTTTATGTTACGTGAATTGCATCTCAAAACATTTTTTCTAAAGGCAAAGATCTTAATCTTACCACAAAGGCAACTATTATTAACACCTTTGCATATTTTATTTCAGTCTTTCTCTCTGCAAAGTTAAGATCATGCTATACTTAAAATATTTTATTTCACTGTTTTTCACCTACAAATTACATCATAAGCATTTTGCCACGTTGTTAAAAATGCTTTGTAAACAATCACTTTTGATAGATGTATGTTGTATAAAATGGATGCACCAAATGTTACTCAATGATTCATTCTTTCACTTTAGGATATACGAGATGGCTAGTATATTTTACTACCAATATTTCACTACCCACCTTCACTACTATAATATTTGTGCTTAACACTAGAACTGCCTGTATGTTTTCACTACAGATTTTTGAAAATAAAATTATTTGGTCTGAATTATAAACCATTTTCAGGCTTGAAATACAGTTTAAGCTAATTTCCAGAGAGGCTGTACCAATTTATTACTCCTAGTGGTGTATGAACATTCTGAAGACTCTCTGCTGTCAGCCTTGGTTAGCATTAAATGTTACAGTTTATATTACCATCTCTGATAATCTGATAAGTGAAAAATAGTATTTTAAAAAAGGTACTCAATTTCATTAGTAATTAGTGAAATGCAAACTAAAGTGACAATAATATACCGCTACCCACTCATCAGAATGGCTAAAATTGCAACTAACAATACTAAGTGTTGATAAGGTGAGCAATGTGATCTCGTACACAGATGGTGGAAGTGTAAATTGGTACAATCACTTTGGAAAACTATTTCACACTGTCTACTAAGGCGAACCATATAGATACCCTACAACCCGGAAGTTCTACTCCAGGATAGATCAGAAACGCTTCCACATGTCCACCAAAAGATACGCCGATGACAATATTAGTCCTTATGGCCAGGACATGAAAACAAATCAAATGTCCATCCGTGGTAGAATGGATGAATTGTGCTATACTCATACAATGGGATATTATACAGCAAAGGAAATGAACAAACTGCAGCTAGATGCAACAACATGGATGACCCTCATTTTGTTGAAAATAAGCCAGACAGAGAACATGTATTGTATGAGTCCATTCATAGAGTTCAAAAATAGGGCACATTCATCAATGCTGCTAAAAAAATCAGGAGGGTAATTACCTTTGGGAAGGAAGGGAGAGAGACTAATTGAAAGGAGACACGCGGGGCTTCAGGGGTATTAGTCATGTTCTATTTCTCAGTCTGCAGGTGGCAATTCAGATGTATTCACTTTCCCACCATTCATGAAGCTATACAGTGATGCTCTGGGCTCTTTTCTGTATGTGTTATGCTGCAGGAAAGCTAAAACGAGGTACTTTTGCTTCCATTTGCACTTCTCAGATAAGGAAATGTTCAGTTGCATTGGTAATTAATCAGCCATTTGTATCCCCCCTTTTGTAAATCATGAATGTACTTTGTCTATTTTTCTTTTGGTGTCTTAAGTGTGTATTATCTGCAAGAGCTCTTTCTACATTAAGCATATTTATCTATTGCCCTTTATCGTGGAAAGCATTTTCTATATTTTTGTTTTTCAATTTCACTTGTGATTTTTGGGGTTCAAATGTTTTTATTAGTCAAATTTGTCAGTTGTACTTTGTAATACATTACGCACTGCCACTATGCTTAAAAAACCCCTTTTTTATCCACAGATCAGAGAAATATTAACATACCATAGTCTAGTTTTTTAATGATTTTTAAAATCAATTTTAATCAAGTTGTCTTAAAAATAAACTTTATCAAAGTAAAGCTACTTTTAAAATCCATTTCCCTAACACAGTTACAACAGGCACACAGTAGGTGATCAAGATACACCTGCCAATTGGCTTCTCTTCTTGCTCTCCTAGATCTGTACTGTTCTATAAATCGTTTGATGTTCAAATGAAGAGTGTGAAAATTAACAAAGTTTTGTTAACAATAGATAAGATCCAGAAAATATGAAATGTCATTTTTTATTAAAAAAGAAAATGTCAGTTAAAATTAAGTTAAAAAAACTCTTGGCTGTTTATTTTTGGGGTGCTCTAGAAAGGTCCTCTATCTTAAATGGAATGATGGTAGGTACAGGGTGCAAACGTTGGTAAAAATCCACCGGGTTGCATACTTAAGAACTGTGTATTGTACAGGATAATGTTAAAATTAGAACAATCAAATTGCTTTTAGTTGAATTTTAATACCAAATATAACATCTTCAGAATACCACTCTTCTAGATCCAGAATGAATATTTAGAATTTAATATATAGTGTTAGAGGTTCTGAGTAACACTGTTCAAAATACCAGGAGAAATCACCACCACCACCACCACCACCACCACCACCATTTATTCTATACTTAGTCCATTCGAAGAGACCCACCCTTTTTCCATCACCACGAGTGGCTGGTCTACAGAAGGAGTCTACACTCATTAGCAGGAGACACATATGGGGCTGGGGAAATGCCTTCATGTTAAGCGGCTGCTTGGAATGCTGTGTTGAGAAGGACTGGAGGCCTTCTCGATAGCAGAGAACACAGCCCGGGTGGAACAAGAAGTGTGGCACGTGTGTCTGACCCTTGCCAACATCTTCAAAAGCCTCGTTTCCTTTCTGGAAAGCTGCTCTGTGTTCCAGTCATACTTCAGGATCCAGAACGGTTTTTGTAGACTCTGTTACGTGTACTGCTCCCTTTGCCTGGAATGCTCTCCCTGCCTTTTTTTCTTGAATGATGACACTCATTTCTCTTTACATGCCCAATGCACAGAGCAGGTACTTAATAAATGCTTTTTGAATGCATGAATAAATATAACATCGAACAATTAGCAAAATATTTTAACTGTGTAGTATACAAATTCCTTTTAAGATTAATCTACAAAAATAATACAAGCACAAAACGATGAAAGAAAATAACTACAGCCTTAAATTGATGGTTAGAAAAGGAGTTAAGAATACCGGGGGAATATGCTTTAGAAAGAGTTTACAAATCACAATAACATTCCACAGAATGTATAAAATCTGTATCAGTAGATTATTCAATATTCTTAGGTTTGGTTTCAGTGCCTCTTCAGAACACAATGAAAATTACTTACTGGTTGTAAAGCTCTGGATGCCTAACTAAGTTCTGAATGAATTCATTCAGTCCTGCTCTTCTTTGTTTAATAAAATCTGTTAAGAAATACATAAGCTATTAGGATTATTTATATCAAACTATGTAATTATCATCAATACAGTTATATAAGAGATAAGTACAAAATAGTGAATTCTGATTAAAAAACTATTTCTTAATTTGTTTCTTGATATACAATAAAAAACAAATACATGTATTTTAAAATCTATAAATATAATGAGTATAAAATTAAAGCAGATGACCTATCTCCCAAAAGAAAATTCTCCAAAAAATGCCTATTACGTTCTAAATAGACTCTCTACAAAACTTGGAGAGGCATTTGCTTTGTCCTCATGTACTACCAGGTAACAAGTAAAAATCAACACTACGACACTGGTTACTGAAAAAAAAATCACACTAATAAAAAAGTAATAAAAACAAGCATTACTGGAAATCCTTGCAACTAAGGAATGGTGATTAAGTGGTTCCTTGAGTGGTTACAAGTGATTACAAAACCCTGCTTCTAAAAAAATTCCCACTGCTAAACAAAACAAAACAAAAAAAAAACCCTTGAAAAATATACTGGAATACTTTCCTAACAAGTAATTGTCCAGCATCTTCAAAGTGTTTTCACTGTTGATAATAGCAGTTCAGCAATAAAGGTTAAGTAAGCACAAGAGTTTCTTGGAATTAGAAAACTTGATTCAAGTGTCCTCTCTGCTACTTACTAGCTGACCTTGAACCTTTCTAAATCTTAAATCCTGACTTGTAACATGGCGACAGTGACACTATTTACACCTCATAATGCTGATATAGGATTCAATGAGACAAAGCATGTAAGCTTATAGTAGAATGCCTGGTAGACAGGCATCAGTCTTTGGCTACTATTATTTTTATTGTGGTCAGGCCAAAAGCCATCCTAAATCCTAATTCTTAAGAAATTACAGATGAACCCTGACTTACAATTGGTTCGACTCATGATTTTTCAACTTGACAATGGTGTGAAAGCAGTAAGAATTCAGCAGAAACTATGCTTTGAGTTTTGACCTCTTACTGGGCTAGTGATATGCGATGCGGTATTCTTGTGGTGCTGAGCTGTGACAGCAAGGTGATTCTGCCCAACTGTCAGCTAAGGTAAGTGTTCTGACCATGTGTCAGGTGGGCGAGGCTAAGTGATGATGTTTAGTAGGTTAGGTGTATTAAATGCATTTCTGATTTAAGATATTTTCAATTAACGATGGGTTTATCAGGATGTAACGCCATGGTAAGTTCAGGAGCATCTGTGTACGCTAAAAATTAAATAAACAGGAGACTTGAGAGTGTCTCAGAATGGTGAATGTCTTGATAAAAACCTATAAACAACATTCAACTTAACAGTGAGTTTTGGTTTCGTAAAATGATCTCTACTCAATAAAGGTTTTAATGTACAGTGCTTGTCATCAAAATTATGGGTTGTTTCCAGTCAGGCAGGTTTATTTCCATTTCTAAATGTAAGGTACGGATATAAAAGAACAAATATAAATTAGATATGTTCTCTTAGATCCAGATGCACTTGATCCTGTTTTATTGTTCAACGATGAATTTCTGGAAGAAATTTCAGGAAGGTATCTTGCAAAACTCTTCCAATTCTTTATGTCACCAATCAAGAATAGGTGAGGCTTACATTAAAAACTGTACTTGAAAGGCAGTCATTTTTCAGGAACTGGACTTGGTAAGTAACATAGGAGGGAGAAAATGAATGACTGTATTTGAGATATTTAAAGCAAATCCAATGACTAAATGAAGGCAACTTTAAACTGTTCTGTGGATATTTACTGAAGGTACATTTTACATTGGGTGGTTAGTTGCGACAAAAGAGTGATTTCCTCTCTTCAGAGAGCTACAGCCTGCCCTGCACTGATTAGTGCTACCAGACTTTCCATTTCATTACTGACTTTACAAAGTTTTGAAAGCCCTATATAAGAAGATCAAGAAGTCAGTAATGAAAAAAGCCCCCAGTCGTCAGAATTTAGGGGCAATTTCAAGTTTATTTTAGATCAACATTAAACATGCAAATACCTGAAAAAAATTACAGGTAAGACTAAAATATGTACCAGCCCATCACAGGATAAGTTCCAAGAATTTGTAAGGCTGACATATTAGCTTTAAGAATTATAGTTAGTTGGAGATACATATTTTTAAAAGTCTCTCCAGCTAAGAATTTATGTGAATGTATCTGTTATTCAAAAGAGGTTTCCATTAGAGATCTGAAAGAACTTAATGCTTAGCTAATAAAGTTTTAGTCCCCAGAATAAGTATTAAAGTGACCGATACAGATTTCTTTGCCATTTCACTGCTTCTAGAAAAAAAATCATTCCAGGGGAGATAATCTCCAATTACAGGGTAAGAAAATCAAACTCTGACTTAAGGAAACCTTGGGTTTTTGTCCTACTACTGCTACTGGTGGCCAGAGCGACCCGATTATATTCACAATCAAAGGACATTTAGAGCCTGCAGGGACCACAGAGATCCTTTAGTCTTAACCCATACTTTTCAGATTAGGAAATAGGGTAAGATTTCTGGAATATTCCAAACAAGTAATTTTAAAATAAAATTTTGTGAATTTTGTTTTAAGGTACCAGTCATTAATGAGACAGTAGAGGAAGGGGATGAGAGAAACAAACAAACTTGGATGAGTCTATTTCTCCACGTATTAAGCTTTGTGGCTTGGGAGAGGTGGCTTAGCTCTGCTAACTCTCTACTTTGCTCTGGAATGTAGTAGAAAAGAAGCTGCCCTGTAGTTACAAATTCAAATGAAAATTCTACATATAACAGGGGAAGTGAAGTCTCATCCAATGCCAATCCTGAGTAAAATGTAAAAGAGTGGGCTACAGGGGATCCTCCAGCAGCCTGGGGCGGGGGGAGAGGCGGGAGAGGCACGGGGGAGGAAGGGGAGGAGGGAGAACCAAGTTTTAATTAAAGCAAGAACGTGAAAGAAATATGAAAAAGATGGAGAATAAAGAGAAGTTTGTTCATTGTGGGCAGAATTCCACATGGCACAGTGAAAAGGTTTGGGAGGGAAAGGAATGGTACAAGGTTAGGTTACAGAGAAGCCGCAGTCAAGATCAGTGATTTGAGAGCTATTTGATAGAGGGCGACCTGACTAAGAAAGCAGACACGTAAGGAATCGTAGGTTTTATGGGTTACAAGGCTACAAGCAGAGTTAGGTGAGGAGGTATGGCCGGGAGGGAGGTCTCTCTGGCTTGTCAGGATTCACCTGTGGCATAAACAGATGACTTTTTGGACAGGTTTTCTATTAAATAAGGAGATTTTTGTCTCTCTGGAAGTAGTCATTTATGACCAGGATTGATTTCTTGGATCCTAGTGAAAATTTCAGGCTTGAGGCTTCAGCCATATAGGCTCCAGCCATATAGGCTCCAGATTCCTGAGAATAATTCCTTTGTGTAATTTACGCTCCCCAAGGGTGAACAACAGAACATTTGCTTGGTGTCCCATTCAGAAGGCTGCAGGGTGCTATGCACAGAATATGTTTAATAAGTGCTTCTCAATGTAACAAACATGTAACAACGAATGTCCTTTATGGTTAGAAAAGTACCCCAAATTATCCTCAATGATGCATAAATGTATCCGAAGCAAACCTACTTGAACATAACTTTGAAATCTGACATTTACTAGCTGCATGTGACCCTGGGCAAATTAATTAGCCTAACTGTGCCTCAGTTTCCTTATCTATAAAATAGAGATGATGATAATAATACCCACCTCAGAGGGTTGGGAGGATTGAATGAATTAAAAACTTGCAATGTGTTTAAAACAATGCCTTGTACACAGTAAGTACCTTCCTGAGGCATCCTTTTCATAGAACGTGAGATCAGTTAGCTAGGTACAGTCTTGTACTACTATACAGCACACTGAACACAATATGTTACCTACATCTTCAACCATCACTTATGACTGCTCTATGAAGTTACTGCTTACCTGGGTCAAAATTATCACCAAATATTCGCTTGGCAGGAATCTTCAGGGCCATAGCAGGAAACTGTTTCTTTAACTAAAAAATTTTTAAGATAACATTATATGAACTCAATTTTTTAAAAGTCTTCTAGTAATGCATGCACAAAAACAAAATACAATCAATCTGATTTACAAGGAACATCCATCAGAAGACATGCTTTTAAATATATCATGATCAAACGTACAATATTAAATTATACCAATAAAATACCAGACGAATCATCCTATTTTGTCCCAATAAAACACTTAGCAGCTTTGTGACCTTTGATAAGCTACTTAACATCTCTGTGCTTCAGTTTCCTTGCCTGTAAAATAGGGACAATTTTAGCACTTATCTTACAGATTTATTGCAAGGCTTAAAGGAAATAATTTAAGTGCTTAGACTAGAATCTGGTATTCAAGTTCTGAATACATATTACCCACCATTTATTACCTCAAGGGAAGAGGGGGTCTTTGTGTTCTCTTTATCAGTAGACTAATAATTGTTTTGTTTTCTATGAAAGCTGATGAATTTTGTTTTCAGATCCTCTACTTTGGTCCCCCCCATACTATTCTAATACATTTATCAGATTTGCTTATCCCCAGAGAAGAATCAACTTGGCCCTGAAGAACTTAAATTTGGGTAGTAAAGTCATAAAAACAGGTTAATGCTTATTTTTATTATAAGCTTCTGGTCAGAAAACCACATACACACAGAGAAACTATATATCTAACTATATAGTTCTAACTATATATCTAACTATATAGTATATATCTAACTACCAACTGACAGGAAACAGAAAGAATAAAAGTGTGTTAATCACTCGACACCATGGACATGCTATCAGCAAAATCCAGACTGAAAAAGTCTATAGACAAATGACACTGTTTTTCTAACAAAAAAACTGTAAAGGAAAGATAAGAGAGGTGGAGGGGGAAACCTAGTGATCAAAAGACACTTAACAGGCTTAACAACCAGTCACATAAACACTGACTATTTAATATGAAGATATTATCATTAGTTTAGTTTTAGATGTGGTAATGGAATTGTGCGTGCGTGTGTGTGTGTGTGTGTGTGTTTTTAAGGACCTTTATCTTTTTAGAGATGATACTAAATACTGACAGATGAAATGATATGATGAATGAACTTTGCTTCAAAATTACAGTGGCTGACTAGGGCCAGAGATGAAACAAGAATGGCTATGTAACTGTTGAAGCTGGATAGAACATTATATTATTTTCTGTATTTGTACTAGTCTCTCTACTTCTGTAAGTGTTCAACAATTTTTATAAGAAAGTTTTCAAATGTAAATGACAGTCATTAAAAAAACACACTTAAACTGACACTTAAAATGCTGACAGATGGAAAATTAGACTTTTTGTCTTTTATTCTAAGAGAAGCAAAAGAAAAGAATTTGTATTTTCAGACTTAGGAAAATCCGGGCCAGGTTTACCTCACTTCTGTGGTTTGAAAAAACGCAACTGATGCCATTCCCTTGTTTTTTTCTTTGCCTGTCACCACAGGAAGCAGAACTGGAAGGGGTTATAGTAAAAGAAAGAGGTAGACACAGAAAATGGGGAAATAAGAAAACCATGAAAAAAAGAAGAGAAATACAGGAAAAATGAGAGACATGGATAATAAAAACTCAACTACATATTAAGGAAAATGTCCTGCAAAAAGCGTAAGGGGGGAGGTGTTCGATGAAAAGAGAATGAAAGTGATCACGGCGGGGGAAATGACCAACACAAACTTTTCCTACTTCACCTCTATGTTGAAAGACACTCATGTATTAGTGTTCCACCTAATTAACCACCAGCTACTTAAATCATGAAACCATCACGAGGAAGCTCTTCACTCATGCATGGCCACCTGCTCAGTTTTTAGATGACATCCCCTACACGCCTCCCTCTTATAAACAATTCTACAAAAGGAAACAAGTGTAGAAGGTAAATCTGACCTATATAATCTTTTAAGCAAAACACAAAACAAAATCTCCAATTTTCAGTTATTAGTTATTTCAGAATGAAATCTGATCTTACCTTTCTGTATGTGTGTTATGTTACCATCAAGTTACTTTTACCTGAGTATCATAACCCAGGTATCCTGATAGGCACAGTTAGATTTGTACAATTATCCAAAAATGGTAATCATGTATACTAAAATGGTATCTAAGAATTTCAAATAGAGCTAGCAATTCAACCCTCACCCAGCCTTCAATATGAACCCTTTTTAAAAAAACAAAAACAAAACACTTACGTATTACAGAAGATATTCTCATGTACAAACTCTAACTGGCTATTATTTTGTTTCAAAAACGACTCTTCAGTCAAAAGACTGTCAAAAATGACTGTCTTGATATCCTTTGATTAAGCAATACTGAAAACTATATAAAACTTAAAACTAAACTATAAGTTCAGTTGCATATGCATTAAATAAAAACTAAGTAACAGAAGAAAACACAGTAAAGTTAAGAAAGGGTTGGGCAATTTAACCACAAATAACATGAAGATTAACAATTATTAGAGAGGTAGATAGACAGGATTTCTAATATTCTACAACATTAAAATGCATTTTAAGCTGCTCATCTAGTTGTCATATCTTGAGCAGTTTTTCTGGAACTTCCCAACATTTCCTTCTCCACCCTTTTGTGTAAGAATTCCAAAGTTAGAATGCTCTTGAAGAATCTCTTACCCTTTTGTTCTTGTCTGATATGAATATTATTTAATCGTTCAAATAAACTCTCTCTTAGTTTTGAGTTTTCTCAGGTGTTTTGTTTTAAATAAAAATCCTATCAACTATTACTTACGGTATTGTAAAGCTTATCAAACTCTGCATATCTCCTGAAGACAAACCACTCACTCCTGCCCACTGAGACCAGAACTTTATAAACCTATGAAAAACAAGAAATAAAAATAACACAATAAAATTTGATTGCAAAAAAAGGCATTAGCTATTTAAATAATCTGTTTTCATACTCATGAAACTGGTATTAGACACTAAAGTTTATATGATAATACTTGAAATTATATGACTAATTTCAAGTATTACCAACTGAAACACTTATTTCATCTTGTTGAAAGGTGGTTATTTTTAAAATGTTATGAAATATTTCTGTAATTTTCAAAGAGTGACAGTGAACACATGTGTATTCATTTAGATGAATTCTAACATTCTGCCATTCTTGTTTCAGATTTTTATCCCGAGAATAAAACATCATAGATTCAACTAATGATATTCTCTATTATTCCCCGAAAGCAACCAGTACCCTGAAATTATTAAGTATTTTAGAAAATGATGTCTGGCACATCATAAACACTCAATTATTAGTTCTCCTTCTTCCAGGACACCTTTTACACGGTATTTTTCAAACTGAGACTTTATCCTTGGATTTCTTACCACCACCTTACATGTGTTTAATATTTTCATATATAATTGCATATAACCACAGCCAACAACTCTATGATGTGAGCAGAACAAATATTACCACCCCCACTCTACATATGAGGAAATGATGGCCCAAATAAGTGAAGTAACTTGTACAAGTTCACAAACTTGTGAGACTAAGATCTAAGCCTTCTAACCCTTCATGGACCAGACCCAGTATTAAATCGTCAAGTTATAATATAGAATTAACTTTCACAATTCATCTCACACATCCCCTCAGATTATAATTCAACATACCAATGTAGAGAAAACTATTCGGGACCTCAAAGATCTTGTATCATTTCTAAAGAGAAAAGTAACAAGAATCCAGATTTATGAGGAAAGGTTCACTGATGTATGGCTCAGATTATCGACCTCAGCATTTTACACTGAAGACTACGGGAAAGAGATAGGAGTTACTTTTGGGTTTATAATTCAATTGCTCCCAGTCTGTTAGACAATTTAAAGTAAACCAGGTTAATTTTAGAAGATGGGCATACAAATATGTATCAACTATCCTTTCCCGTGAAAGATTGGTAAGCTACACTCACAAATTCCTAGTTATATAATAGTGGGAGGAAAGGACCTGATTATATTATATGAATTCTGTAGTATCATTTAAGATATGGGCACATTAACAGGCCCACAGTGAGAGGAGTTCCAGAATGTAAAGCCACTTCCCTCTCTGAGGGAGGACACAGGGTCTCACCTGGAAGGTGAAGCCAAGTCACTGGTATCAGATACCTGGGTAAGCGATGAGTCACTAAGATTGAAAGAAACAGTAGCCAATCACCCTACATGAGCTACAGGGAGGTGATACGGCTCTCCAGTCTTAACCAAGAAGGTATCGAGTTGTCTTAGAGGAACCTATTGTACAAGAAGATGTCAGCATTGTTTGTAAGATGCTACATGTGGTGAGAGTGCAGAAGTAGAGGGTCAGGAACATGGTCAAGGAGAGCCATGCTTGTAAGACTAGACTCTAGATTTCTCTCACCCAGCATTCAGGATTGCGTAGGCCTGGAGCAGAACTGCTACAAAAGGATCAGAAACTTAGACTGATGTGACCGTGAGCTTCTGGAATGATTTGTGCTGACTTCCTGGTATGCTACGGCAGCTTCCCATGGTGACCCAAGTACAGTCAAGACTGGAACCCAAGCTTAGGTTCCCAGCTGAAGCAGCTCTGCTGCAAATATATTTACAGGAAGTAAGACAGAGCCCTGCGAAGTTATTAATCAGCAGTTAGGACTTATGAAAAAGGGCTGATTGAGCAAATTCTATTCGGTTGGTACAAAAGTAATTGCGGTTTAAAAGGTTAAAAATAATTGCAAAAACTGCAATTACATTTTTAAAAAAATAAATTTTATTGGGGAATATTGGGAGAGAGTGTGTTTCTCCAGGGCCCATCAGCTCCAACTCGTTTTCCTTCAATCCAGTTGTGGAGGGCACAGCTCAGCTCCAAGTCCAGTCGCCGTTTTCAATCTTTAGTTGCTGGGAGCACAGCCCACCATCCCATGTAGGACTTGAACTGGCAACCTTGTTGTTGAGAGCTCGCACTCTAACCAACTGAGCCATCCAGCCGCCCCAAAACCACAATTACTTTTGCACCAACCTAATAATAAAACACCAATAGGCAAAAACAAAAACGCTTAAAATTTTTATAAATACTTTTATTTGCCCCAAAAAAAGCACAAGATTTCACAGAACAAAGTGTAATACTTATTACAATATGACATTATCTTATTTTTCTTAAAAATATTTTCCTATTGTCTGTCTTGTCCCACCAGAATATAAGTTTCTTGAAAGCAAGGGCTGTCATTCTTACTACTCCTTGTATCCCCAGTGCCTAGAACAGTGTCTGGCATAACAAAGAAACTCAATGACAATTTGTTGAGTGGATAAATGAAAGTATAACTCAGACTTGGTTTAAGTCAAGAAATCCTAGGGTGCAATGCAATTCTCTATTAGAAGCTTCATGGTGTAGAGCTATATAAAAGACATACGAGGGCTAGCCAGATGTCTCAGTCGGTTAGAGAGTGAGCTCTGACCAACAGGGTTGCTGGTTCAATTCCCGCATGGGATGGTGGGCTGTGCCCCCTGCAACTAAAGTTTGAAAACAGCAACTGGACTTGGAACTGAGCTGCGCCCTCCACAACTAGCTTGAAAGACAACTACTTAGAGCTGAAGGGCCCTGGAGAAACACACTGTCCCCAATATTCCCCAATAAAATTAAAAAGAAAAAAAGACATACGAGAGTTAGAGCACAAAAATATTACTGAATAGTCAGTCACGCAATATCTGTGTTTGTTCCTATGTATAGTACAGGCGTCTGGGCCTGCTGAGAGTGGATGCAGAGTCTGTGTTGGGTGGGGTGGGTCCTATCTGTGCTGACTAGAACCCAGTTTCTGGAGGACTGAGGAATGCACTGTGGTAATCTGCAACCAACACGTGAACTTAGTACTGCTTTTCATTCAACATCAATTCCACAGGTAACTTCTTAAACATCCATCTCTGTTCTAGGTCCTGGTGAAACAACAGTGAGGGAAGTTCTTGCTTCAAAGGACCTTGCGTTCTAGTCAGGGAAGTCACACACAAATATTAGGTTGGTGCAAAAGTAATTGCGGTTTTTGCAATTTTTTTTTTTTTAAACTGCAATTACTTTTGCACCAACCAAAATGTCGGGTGGTGATAGTGCTATCAAGAATTTAAATACAGTAAGTGGGACAGAGAGTGAAAGGGGTAGGATGAGGTGTGAAGGTGCTATTTTACATACAGGGTGGTCAGAAAAAGCCTCCTAATAAGGCACAATCTGAGACTCTGAAGGAAGGAAATGAACACGGTGATTTGGATAGGCCCTTTGAGGACTCAGGGGACAGCTCAGAGAGGGCAGGGTGAGAGCAATGCTACAGGTCTCCTTGAACTTGTCACATTAGACATGGATATACCTTTGCCATGAAAAATAGAAGGATACCTAAGATAACCTACTGCCTATATTTGCTCTGTATGAACATCCCTCAAACTTGGCCAGAGGTTATGCCCTTGAAGAGAATGGCCCAAAGGCAAAAATAAGGACAGGGAAGAAATGGAACATTTTCACACACTCCACTATTTTATCAAAGATACACTCACTTCTTCTTTACCATCAATGTGATGTTGCTACAATTTGCTTTTATGAGTGTGGAGTAAGTTCACAATGCTTGGTAAGATATTGCTACAACATAGAGACCGAGGGGAAGCAAATGGTCAGACATGCGTCGCAATCTCTCTTCTCTGGGCTTTGGTACAGGGTGTGGCAGTGTGTTTATTAAGGAAGGGAGAAGACAGACGGGCTGTTCTCAACTCCTTACCTGGGACTTTGGGAGAAAACCACCATTTCGGGGCTGAAGCCCCAGCTAGTTAAGATGGCAGAGTGGAGTGGTCAGACAAAGGGTTAAGTTTAACTCCTCAGCTTCCATCACCTCCCTTGTGAAATGGACTCTGAGTTGAAAGTCACTTGTCATGAGGCTCAACTGGCAGGGGCCAGGTGACGCTCTGGTCAGAGGCTGGGGTAGACCACTTGACTGAGGAGCAGGTCACGGTCATGTCAGTGGGTTTGAGGAGCAGGTCACGGTCATGTCAGTGGGTTCTAGAGCCATTGAGAGCCCAGGGGAAGCTGAGTTGGCACCACCCAGGTCAACCCAACAAAGAATAAATAACAAGTCAGTTCACTGACTGCAGATGCCAGCGATGGATGCCAACAAAATGCCCAGAGCTGGATCAGGTCAATCATAGCTGGACGTTTGCCAAACGAGTCACTCTACAGCTGGAATCGCCAAGATCTAGAGGGATGACATGAATGCAAGAGCCTTCACCAGGCTACCGTGGGGCCAGTCGTCAGACACTGTGAAAGAGGACACGTCTCCTCCCATAAACTCTGATGCCAAGTTGGAGAAGGAATGAGTGTGTGTTCGAACAAGATAATGAGCAGAACGGAGACAGCCTGGGCATTTTTACTTAAAAGAACTGCTTTAGCTCAAATTGTTTCAATAGACTTGGGTTAAATGAATTCCTTCACATGATTCAGTGGGTGGGGAGTTTATAAAGAAGCCCAGATCAGTTACATATTTTTCAGGGGGAAGAGGGCAGGAGATCTCTGTATATACTAACAGGACTACTGGAACTAAAGACAATGTTATATGTTTCATTACACACATTAAAAAAGTGACTATTCTCCAATAATAGTCATGGATACACTGATTCTGCAAATATTCACTGTGCTTATTCTTTATAAAGTAGATATGGTGAAGAAAAGTAAAATTAGAAATGGGCTTTGCCTTTAAGGGGGAAAAAGAGATAAAATACTGGATTGAATAGGCTTAAAATTGCAGTAGAAAATGATAAACGTCATTTAAGAAAGCTACGGTGGAAATTTTAAGACAGTGGTTCTCCAGGATTGATGACTTCCGGAGTCCATTAACCACCTCCAACAGCGACAAATACGTGCCTGTGTCCTAGATCCACGTGAACGCACATTTTCTGGTGAGGGTCTATCAGATAGTTTCATAAGCTTCTCCCAAAGGATAAACAGGCAAAAATCTGCACTGAAAAAGAAACTGCATTCCGTTCCCATACACATGGAAGACTAGAGGATATAGCATTTGAAAGGTAAGTAAAATCTGGATATGTGAAGACAGGGGACAGGGTGTTCTAGGCTGAGGAAGAACAAAAGCAAATGGAAGTATTCTCTAGATTCCATTTTTCCCATATGCTTTACATTACATACTTACAGTAAACCTCTTCTTTTTCTCTCTGTGTTCATCAGAGCTGGGAATGCTTACACTTGGGCAGCTTTCTTTGTAGTCCATGATATATCCCTTTGGGTTTATTGCCTCAAGAGCACACCAAAAACTGAGTCCGAAGAAAGTGTCAGCAGAGGACAAACACAATTAACTAATCCAAAACATAAAACCGCTTGAGGTCATGTTCAAATTCCATCATGCAACCTTAACCAACAGAAAACAAAACAAAACAAAAAAAAACACTGATTAGCAAAAGAACTTTAAAATACCAGGATTTGTCATTCCTCGTTCACAGGGCCCATGTTATGCTGGTTCTGCCAGGAATGTACTTCTGATCAGAAAGCTCAGCTCAGGTTAGAGATTTTGTTACAGTTATGTCGCTACCAATAGCTACACCCCAATCCAACATTTGCATCCCATTTACTTTGCTTTTCTGCTAAGAAATTCTGCAAGCTTCTACACCACACCACAGTTCATGTGGACTAATGGCCACAGTTCGTGTGGAGTAATGGAGCCTTTCACCTAAAAGGGCTTTCGTTTGACGGATTCAGAGCAAGGCTTTTCAGAGAGTGGTTTTCAGACTTTTGCCTCAGGATGAACAGGTGCGGCTTGCTTCAGATTGAGATGCTATGTATTAGGTAACTACGCACCCCCATTTTATAAACGAGGCAACTGAGACACAGAGAGGTTTAAGCAATCTGCCTGTCCAGGATTTGAACCCAGGCTGTCGTCTGGCTCCAGAGTCCCGACTCTTAACCACGGTGCTATGCTGCATTTTAACAACTGTGGGTAATTCTGATGCACTGGACAGCTCCCTAGTCAGAGAAATTACAGTAGATCTTCATACAAAACTAACACAGTTATGTCAATTTTATCATTCCACCCATGGGCAAAGGGCTGGAGATGTCACACTGATGTCACCTTTTGCTACATACAGCAGCCCAATCTCTCCACTGACACCAAATAATACCTTTTGAAGGGTTAGCTTGACCATTTCTCCTGGTGACTAATTTCAAGAAGTCACGTTGACAGGTCTAATACTTGTAAATAAATTATACTCAAGCAATGATTTCAAATGTCAATCAGGAGGCACTGAGTCTTCAGGTATAATGAGTTTTAACTGCCTACAGGGTGCTTTCTTGGAGATGATTCAAAACCTGCTTTGTTGGATTTGCTGCTGGAAATGAAGTCAGGAAGGAATGATACATAGTTGAACCAGTTGTTCGAAAACATGGAAATGTAACTGGCCCCATCCTAAGCTCAGGGTGCAGCACTTGTGCATGTGTTACAGCACCCTAACACCCCATAAAAGCAGCTTCTTTGACTCCCCATACCCCACCCTCAGACCAGGACGGCCACCTGACCTGAGCCCTGCCCTTCAGTCTGGTGCTCTATTGCTAAAGAATTAGAGCAGGTGGAACCCACAGCTCTTCTAAGCAGATACACCTTGTCGGGGAGCCCCGGGACCCACATCAGCCCCTGTCCGGGAGCCCCGGGACCCACATCAGCCCCTGTCCGGGAGCCTGGGGACCCATATCAGCCCCTGTCCGGGAGCCCTGGGACCCACATCAGCCCATCCTTTTCTGTCTGCAGCAGAAATGACGAGGTGAGAGAGTGAAGGTGATGGCGCTACACTTTTCCACATCTGTCCCTCGAGAATGTGGGAGGCAGGGGGTGGTAGGTCCTGCTGCCACCGCATCACATATGAATGTCTGCCTTCCCATGCATGGCCCACAGGAGCAGAACTACAAGAGAACGTCACGCCAGGCCTCCCCCTTGGAAGGGACAATAGGATATGACATGAAGTAGCACCAGGAACAGAGAAGGAAGAGCCGGGCTAAGATAAGGTGTTTCACACAAGGTGCCCTGGGGATACCTAAGCGTGCATGTACTGCAGGCAGGTAAGCCCGGCGCTCAGCTCTAGCCCACAGGTGCCAGTCTGACAACTGTGCTACAGTCTCCCTAGGCCCTTCCGGACCTAAAACCACGTTCTCCACCCTGCCACACGCCCCACGGACCTCACACTCAGGCAACCCACCGCCTGCCCTTGCCCTCTGGCATCTGCTTGGGTTCAATCAATGCAAAGCACTAGCAGAAGATGGAAGCGAGATGCTAAGGTATTTATTCCCCCTGCTCCTTTTCTAACAAGCAGTGTTTTCTCTACCTAAGGCCATAGTTCCCAGCAGGCGGCCCCTTTCCCACAACTACTGCTGAAGGTCTGGGAGTGGTATTGGCTTGCAAACCCTGTAAGTAGAAGGGGTGCTTCACCATGCCCTGCTGGTTCTTCCCCCTGCCCACGACAGCTTAGGACACGGTCCTTTGTTCAGTTCCCTTCAATTACTTTTGAGTATGTCATGTGACGGATGTAGTAACTGGGACCAAGAATGACCCCAGGAAACAGACCCTGAAAAACGGGACGCATGTGTGCTGAACGCCCTGACGACCTTCCTGTGGAGGGAGGGGATGGGGAAGTGGTCACCGTAAAACAGCGATCACGGTGGCTCACATTTCCTCCCAGGGTGTCACAGGACAGAGGCAGGCAGTGGGCAAGGTGCTGGAAGTCCACAGGGATGATGAAAACACTGATTTCAAAGACTGTCACCTGGGCCGGGGCTGCTTCTACTTATCTCTGAGAAGGTGCACAAAGCAAAGGACAAACTGAGAGCCTCCCGAGAGATGGGCTGTTAGATAGTTTTCTCTTATAGCTGCTAAGCTGACAGGACTAAGGCTCAAGCCCAGGGTTTGATGGTAAGGGTTGCAGAGCCAATTAAACATGCAACCCTGCAAAGTCTCTTAAGCATTGGCTGGAATGGATAATGATCTTGAATCATGGATGTAGGCACTTGGGCAGCCAAACGAAGCCTCCCAATTAAAAAAAAAAATCTTAAAATGAGAGAACCGATACACCTTGCACGTCCACCAAGAAAGAGATAAAACGATTGGTGAGCTTCGCATCTAAGTAGGCTGCTCTGGTCTGTTTACTGGGTAACCCATAAGGCTGCAAGTTTTCATGGGGCCTGATCCAAGAGAAGGTTCTACAACAATGAAAGCTGCCCTACCTCTTGGGCCTATGCCTCAGCATACCCAATAGTACTAGAAATGACATGGCAGAAGGGACGGGGTAAGGAGCCTCTGATAAACACCAGAAGAGTAAGAGTTGTACTGCCAACAGCTACTGCCCGCATGGGTCCTGGCTTGCTACCAAGCCTGGGTAGAGATCAGGTAGACACCTGCTCCTGGGAAACCAAGAGACTGTGCAACAAGAACAGCCCATCATAAACACAGTATTATGTGATGCTCTGAATCGTAAAACTGGACTGTACAGAAGCATTCCACTTGGTGTGGTAAAAGCAAGACTGGGCCTGCGCAGGTCTGGAAGGAAACTAAAGGGACAGGCGGCTCCCCGGGTGACTTGCTCCCCTTTCCTTGTGCGCTCTCTCTCACCCCAAACTCGTGGGGGAAGAGCCCACAACCAGTTAGCAGAGAGGGGGGAAAAGCATACCTGTTTATGGATGGACGTGACAGTGTGCTAGTACTGACCGGATGTGAGAGAAGACAGCCCTATTCAGCGATGGTCCTGAAAGGCTCGTGAAGGGAAATCGTCCCAACACGCAGACTTCTGAGCAGATTCACTGGGGCATGTGGGACACTGTGGCAACCCACAAAAAGACGGGGCTGCAAAGGACTTGGGTCCTGTGGGAATGAAGGCTTGGGTCACCCCACCAGTGAACTCTGACCAGCTGAGGGGCTGGCAGAGGTGAAGGGAACATAAAAGAGGGACCCGGACAAAAAGGCATGACTACAACTGGAGCCAAAAGACTCGCTCAAATCAGAAGCCTAGGGCTCAAATCATTTGAACTTCTCCAAGGACTTGAGGTGGAGAACGGTGGCATTTCATCCCCGCACGCGTGGTAGTCACCGCAGATGGGTCACCTGACGGGAGCTTTGGCCTTAGAGGAACAGGTGCAGACATTACAGTAGTTTTGTTTTGTTTTGAGTTTTTTCTCTGTGACTTTGTATGAAGAACACGGGTGGTGGTTTCAGGCGGGAGTATGAATAAACTGGATGCAGCGACTGAGAACACAGGTGTTTCCCGAGTTAGGAACGTGAGTTTTCTGCTCCCAGTATGAGTGAATACGAGGGGACAGAAAGGGGAGGCCTGCGCTGGGGATTCTCGATCTGCCCTTTTGGCTCCATCTCCACCCTGCTCTGTGCCCCAGGACGCTGACGTCTGCAGTCTGCACCCCACGGGCTCCCTGGCCCTCCTGCTGCTGGGTGATTTCATCCAGAGAGGCACTGACAGGGTCTGGGGTGGGAAAAGAGGGATGAGGATACGAATTTCCTCATCCTGCTCCCTCCCGGGCAGCCAGTTCGGTAGCTGCTGTGTTGCTCTAAGGCCAAAGCTCCCGTTGGGGGATCCACCTGCCGTGACTACCACTCTTTCGGGGACGAAATGCCACCATTCACCTACCATCTCAAGTCCTTGGACAAGTTCAAATGATTTGAGCCCTAGAAGATGGGGCTAGCAACACCTACTTTATAAAGTTGTTCTAAGGATTTAAGAAATGTGTATAGTAGTCAATAACCTCGATCTAACGCCTAGCAATTTGTTTCAAATTGGTTTTTATTCCTTCATCCAACAAACAGTAAGCATTTATCGTGCACTAAGCAATGGAAAGACAAAGAGAAAAGTCCTACCAGCAGCAGGGAACTTATTTCATGGGAAGAATGGTAAGCAACATAAAAACTTCAATAGTCGGGTAAGTATGAGGTTAGATGTATGCATGTACGAAGGCACAGAGATGCGCCACCGATACAGACTGTCATACATTCCCAGACTAGCTACAAATAAAGCCAGGCAGGCATGGAAGCAGAAGTTGGAAGAGATTACACTTGTTTGCCTCAATTTCCTTTGGAAAAAGGAGCTCGAGTCATATGCTAGAAATGAAGACGTTGCTGTGAAGAAAAACACAGAGAGATAAAACCACCTGCCGAAGCCAGGTTCTAGCTGACGACAGCGCTAGGACTCAAATCCAAACTGGACTGACTCCAAAATCTATATGGACTTGTTTGCTACACCATACTGTCTCTCCCTAAGTAAGGCTGTCCTTTCCTTTCAGCTAAAGCAAACTGGCAACTTACCCGTATTTAATACATAGTGGTGAAGCTTATTACAAGCCAGACTGTGCTTTATGTGTGTGAATCTGGTTGCTCCTCACAACAGCCCTCCTGAGACAAAACCAAGGAGAAACTGAAGCATAAAAAGATGAAGTCACCTGCCCCAGCTGATGGAGTCAGGATTTGAACCCAGGTGGTCTGACTTCGGGACCTTTACCCACAGTATCTCACTGCCTCTACCAGACATACAAGCTCTAAAGAGTCCTCTGGGAAGCACAGAAGAAGGTTCATAAACTGATTTTTAAGAGGTTACGAGTGAAATTATGAAAAAGAAACCCTGCTATTCCTGCAAATCTAATGTATGTGTATTCTATCAAACTGAAGCCATTTAAATTCTTCAAAATCATCTGCTAGCCAGGCAGCCAAATAAAACAGAATGAGAAGAGGGCTCCTGTAAGAACCCCACCAACTAAGAAAGAGAACAAAAAGCTATGCCGTTCACATGGGAATAAACGTTGGAACTTTTGGGGAGGTACGTAGGTTCGGCTTCCTAAAAGGGACACAGGAAGAGTCTGCCTTCCCTGTGCTGGGGAATCATAAGGTAATCTCAGCCTGGCTCCCAGGGGCAGCTGGCATGCCTGGGAGGAAGTCACATGGCTCTGAAGAGACTAAGTTCAGATATTCACCCAGAATGGAAGCACTAACCTTAACATCCAGCTGGCGAATCAACTGTGATAAACCCAGCAAGACAAAACAAAGTTGGTCAGATGAGAACAGACCCTTCTGAGGCCAGACAGATCTTAGGGGGGCCGTCATCAGCAATAGTCAATATTGCACGTATAATTATTCTCATTGGGAGGGACATGTGGCAATGTCTGGAGACATTTTTGGCTGTCACAGCTTGGGGGCTGGCCAATGGCTACATGTCAAGGAGGACGCTAAACATCCCACAATGCACAGGACAGCCCCTACAGCAGAGAATTATCTGGCTCAAAACGTCAACAGTGTTGAGGTTGAGAAACGAACCCCAGGCATTATTCTAAGAGCTGGCACCTCACACGTGACTTCACCCTCACAGCAACCCAGGAAACAAGTATCATCATCCCGATTTTACAGTTGAAGAACCTAGGTGATGAGGACGTCCACGTGACCACACAGGTCTGGGTGGTGGCAGCACGGTGACACACACACAGCTCTGACCTCAGCGCCCAGCTGGCACAGTGTCCCACGATTTCTCATGGCACTGCTCATGCATCCCCTTCTTCTAAATTACCTTTGGAGATACCGAGTTGAAGAGAACAGAGCACCCAGTACCCACTGGCCGTCGGGTTACAGAAAGAAGGCCATGCAGCAGAAAAGCAGCTTTCCAATTCTGTCAGCGGGAGGGGGCAGGTTTGTGCAGCACTCAGTCAGCAAGGGCCCATCTTCCTCTTCCTGAAACATCACACGTCAACATCTAAGCAGGGGTCTGGCACAAAGTGAGCTCTGAGTGTTGATCCCACCTCAAGGACAATCGAGGGCCAAATTCTGACATAAAGAAGACACAAGAAAGGATGCTATCCAGGACAAGGTCTATTAAAAAGGAGGGGAGTTAGTCTTTTTTTTAAAAGCTTTCATAGATTTAAATTTTTTAACTTGGAGCTATAAAAAGCAGAAATATAGGCAAAGCTCCATAGTAGAAAACTGTCAAATTTATGTTACGTTAAAATTTTGTTAATACACACTGCTTAAAATAGATGGATATTAGTCAAGGCTTTTTTAAAAAGCACTTTTCGCTCCATCATTGTGCTCATCCTTTTGTTCGTTGTATGCAATTACTGCCCTGGATCTTGTCCATCTTTCTTTCAGACAGCCAAAATGATTGTGTAACGTCAAAAGCTTCTTCTGCTTCTAACTCTAAAACATAAGCAAAGAGGTTCTGAAATCCATTTCCTTCACACATCATGAAGGCTGTGTGGTACTGAGGCCTGGACCCTACCCAAATCCCAAGGTAGATAAATCCGTAAGTATCAGTGTGCACTCTTAACTACTGTGGCAAACTGAGGTGATCCACCCCAGACATAAAGGAAAATTAAGAACAAGCCTGTTCCAAAAGGAAGGAAAGAGGCCTGGAAGAGCGACAAGTTTTCTTCAGCAGAGGGACGTGCTGGGTGTTTGGGAACAAGAGTCCCAGTCAAGGAAGAGACAAAAGAAAATCTGAGCACAGACCCTGGGCATGGCAAGGGGACTGGTCTGGGAACAGGTTTGGAAACAGGGGACTGGCACAGAGAATAAGAAAATGAATTGGGGGTGGGGATGGGACAGGGATTATTCCTGAGAAGAGAACAGACCAAGTGGGTAGGTTTCATTTTAAACTACATTAAAAGTGCCTTATCAGTCTGACCCAAATTAACTGGTTACTCTATTAGAAGACTATTACTAGTGTATAATCTGAGTCTGTTTATTTCCGCCTCTCAGAATACTAGCTCCAAATACATTCAAAATGTTTCAACAGAAACAAAGGACATCTTTGTCACATCTATAAATTAAATTCATTGCAGAATAGACTAAAAACCTAACAGGATCTGCCAATGGGAGATACATAGTAACCTCCTCCCCACGCGCATCACATGATGAATCAGTTACAACTTTTCCTGTTTTTCTTCCTTACATCCTTCCTCTAATTCCCACCCCACTCCCGTTTGATTCTGTAATCACAAAGCAGTCCTAATTTTTCCTAGATGTATCCATCTCTGATTTGAGATACCTTTTATTTATCCTGACTCTTAATAAAGAAGTGATATAGGAATTAAGAATAAAACACGTGCAAAATATACAATGTTGGGACACAATACAGAAGAATAGTCTGCACCCAACAATTAATTCCACAGGAGTGTCCCAAAACCTCAACAAAGTGTGTCGGTTCCCTGAACCAACATGAGTCTGTAGGTTCCCTAAAATTGGCTCCATTTTATTACAGACGAGTGAATGCTGACAGTCTTTTGTTTTCCAATACTACAATCAAAGCTGACAGGATACAAGGAAGGCCCTTGGCTTACTCCAACTGATAACCTGTCCCTCTGCCTGTTCCAGAACTGACAGGACAGGGATGAAAACCATAGCAGCAATGCCTGTGTCTGTCCTTGGCCTCCCAAGGTCACTATCTTGGGTTCCCAGTGGCCAGAAAGCCTGCCCTCGCCCTGGTCCTGGCTTCCCAGGCTTGTCCATTGGGAGGCACCCTCCCAGGGGATCTCCCAGGCAGATGTGAACACAGAACACGCTCAAGGATGATTCCTGGAGGACTGACCACTGGGAGAATGATGGGGTGGACGGGTGATTCTATGAGGCAAGAGACAAGCAAAAGGGGGAATTCACACACAACTAGCAATGGTGAAATCCTGCAAGCCCTAGGGAGCTAAGGGAAAGCTGGTTCTGACTGAAGAGGCTGGGAGAATTCAGACGAAGGAGGCACCAACACCAAACCGCAGCCAACAATCACCAGCACATCAGTCTCCTGGGAGAACTTCCAACCTGGTATCTCTTCCAATCCATTCTTCCCACAGCAGAGAGATTTTTAAAATCACTGTAAATCTGATCATTTCACTCCTTTGCTGAAACCTTTCCCATGGTTTCTCACCGTCCTCAGAATAAAATCCAAACTGAATTGTTGCTAAGACTACGAGCACCCACATGACCTAACCTTGCCCTGCCTCTCCAGTTGCTTCCCACCAGGGCCTCTCGCCCCTCTAGTCACCAGACTCCTCAGAACAGACCCCTCCTAGTTCTCACACACACTGAGCCCTGCTTGGACCTGTGTCCCCTCTGCCTCGAATACTTTCCGTTCAGCTCTTCACAGTATAGCCCTCGTTCAAATGTCACTTCCTCCAACAAGCCTTCATAACCACCCTAGTCAAAGTGCTCTGTCCCCAAATTAACCTATTGTCATCATTCTGTTTTTCTTTTCCATTTCAGCACTGATTGTCATCTAGGATTGCATGTTGCTGGTTTACTGAGAACCTCCCTGAGTGGAGTGGGACCTAGTCATGGCCATGCACTTAGTAGGTCTCAATACACAACTGCTTGTTCAATTCATTCAGCAAATAGGTAGAGAGAGACCCTTGGAAATTCCAATTTGCTGAAGTGTGCAACGGAGATCTTCAAAGCAAACTCTGGTCCATCATTCCTCCATCAATCTCCTGAATCATCAATTTCTCCCTCTTATTACACATATTAATATATTACAATATTTTAATGAAATCCTCCCTAAAAGTGTAACTTAAGATACTTGCACAGTGCTTACCATGTGCTAGGGATATGTAATTAGTTTGTGCCCCAACTTTTATTATCTGCATGAACAATCTTATGTGATAACACTCTTAACTAAAGGCTTTTTTAAAACAAGGGGAGCTCAGGGTAAACAGAGATGCTTATACAGTGTGATAAAGGAAACTACTCCAAAGCACACATTAGCTTTCAAAAGATTCCTCCTGACATTAAAACTTTACTGGTTAGCACATGAGAAGAAATTTCCCAAAGGAAAAACAGTATAACCAATTACATACTTAAATTATAGTACAGGGGCGGCCAGTTAGCTCAGTTGCTTAGAGCACAGTGCTCTTAACAAATGTTGCTGGTTTGATCCCCACATGGGCTACTGTGAGCTGCGCCCTCCACAACTAGACTGAAACAACTACTTGACTTGGAGCTGATGGGTCCTGGAAAAACACACTTAAAAATAAATAAAAGTGAAAAAAAAGTATAGTACAATTTAAATATAAATTGTAGTATACTAGCTTCAAATCCTGACCTTACATTTTAAGTATTACTAGTAAAGATAATATACAGAATTTTATCTTCAAGTTCTACCATTTCAAAAATCAGGAGTTTTATATATATATTTTCCTATCAATAGAAATTGCAGCTTCATCCCAGGAATGGTAAAATAAATTCAGAACTATACCCGTAAATACTCAAAATCAAGTACAAAGAAAGTAAGTCAGGCCAATGCGTGCCTTCAGATGGGAAAACCCCACCTGAGGTTTGGGAAGCAATAGGAAAAAATAAGTTAAATTGCAGAAATGCCTACAAAAGTTCTGGAAACAAGTTTTAACGTATTAATATTAGGGAAAAAATCATAAGTAAAACAAAAACATTCACTCAAGTGGAATATGTGCAAGGATATGTTTGTTATGAAAACTGAAGCAAAACATATCAAATCAAATGCTGATATCAAACTTAATAAAACTGGAAGCTTCACCAAAGGACAAATTCAAGTATTTCATATCTACCTCCTTTCTCTGAAGGACTAAAAGCTTCTGGCATATGTCTTCTCCATAGATCCAGGAAAGTAAATGAAGAAAGAAGTATGAACATTTTACTGTTTTAAACAATGAGGGGAACAAAGGTAAACTACTTTCTGCAGCCCAGAAAGAAGAGAACGTTCAGTCCTATCCAGCTCAGAAAACAAAGCAGGGAGACAGGATTATTTGCACCGAGAGATGCGAAAACAAAATACTGCTTAGGAATAATACCCCACAAGAAAAACCCAAAGCTGCAGAGGTTGCTCCATGAAATCTGTCTCCTCTTCATGGTTTCCTGAACGAGTTTATTCTGCATATTTTTTAACTTCTGTCTGTCCATCTAGATGGGGGTTGGTCTGTTATTCTCCCCATCCCTACTCCCTTCTGTGACTCCAGATCCCAGTATCTTCATTTGTATCTTTTTATTTAGTACTGAATTTCCCCCTGCCTTCTTCCTTAACTGTCCATATTGTAGAAATGACTATAGAAGTATAATATTTAACGGTCTGTCCTATTCAGTAGAACTTTAAGTTCATTTGTATTTAAAAACTAGGTAAGTGGAAGTGTGCCTAACTTTTCCTTAAAATAGTAACCGGAACTTGTGTGCAGGTTTCTTGTCCTCCAGGAGCTTATATGTAGCAAAAAGACAAATGCCCAAAGAATTACAGTTCAAAGTAGACTGTGATAAATTCTTTAAGAAAGCTATGACAAGTGACTAGAATTCAGGGGAGAGAAAAACCACTTCCAGCTGAACTTATCTAGGTATTTGGGATGGCGACGGGTGACATGTGAGGGAAGTTTTTAAAGGCTGGGCACACAAAACAGAAAGGGCAGCACAGCCCTCGATACAAACAGGTTACAGCCATTAGTCCGGTCTGTCTGAATTCCTGCCCACCTTGTGGGAGAACAAAATCCACTCATTAATAAAAACAGAAAGAGAAAAGTGGATTTGAGATCATGTTGTAGAGGACTCTGAATGCCAGGCTTCTCACTCTGGATTTCATTCTGCAGACGAGGATGTAAAGGCATTTGAAAAGAGAACTTGAAGGGCTGTAGGTGTAGAGAATAGAATGAGATGGAGGAGGGCTTGAAGAAACAGGGGCTTGTCATCAATAGGAATGGCAGGTTTGCACAAAAAACCAAAAGGAGAAATAAGTCAGCAGCTATTTCATGGGGAGGGCAAGGCAGAAGGAGGAATTAACACCGCCTCCTGGGTAACCAGGAAAAGTAACTAGAAATGGGGGGAGAAGAGAGCAGACCAAAATGACAGTGAATTGGCTTAAGGAATTACTAGCCCTAACTGGAAATGTCTGCATCAGATCCATGCATTTGACACCTTCTGGTGGCAGGCATTGTTTCCAGGCACTCTGGATACAGCTGTGAACACAACTGGCAAGCACCCCTGCCCTCATGGAACTTATCCTCTAGTGGCAGACAATAGATAATAAAACAACTAAACTGATACAGTAACATGTATTATAGGAAGAGTGGGGTGGCATGCAATTTTAAATAGCAGAGTCTGACTGAGATAGTTAACATCTGAACAAATACCTAGTGGTGAGGGTGTGAACAACACAGGAGCCAGGGAGAGTCAGCAACTAACAAAACAATTTGTTAGTATCTCCAAATAATTTCATTCCATGATGCTTTGGAAGTTGGCAGCAATTGCAACACATCTCTTCCGTGACCCAGTCCTGTTTCGTGACCCAGTCCTGTTTCCTCGGGCTAGTGTTCAGTGTTCCACTTCCTGACTCTAGCTCCTGACTCTAGCCTACCCAATCGAGAAAACTTCACCACTAACAGTGATAACAAACTGCCTACTAGGTTAATTTGCTTATCCTGGCTGTTTACACTCCCTGCATGGGACAAAAGGACTGCATCCTAAAACAACAAAACCCCAGCATTATTAGAACATGTTTATACAAAGCTTAAAAAGACAATCATCTTGTTCTCAAAGCAATCACTGGGGTAGCAACTTTGAGACTTTGTGATTTAAATCAAAGATGCTAAGAATGATTATGAATCATGCAATTAAACTACCAAGCAGGATGTTGCTGAGAGAAAAAACAACAACGTTCACAGCACCATAAAGCTGTCAAAAATAAAAATAGTACTACTATCAAAACCAAAAGTAACATCATCCTTTGATTCTATAATTTGTTGTCAGCAGAGCTGAAGTCTAGTCTAAGCTCTGCCATTTATTGGTCCTAGGTCTTTGGGCCTCATCCTTATCTGTAAAGGGCAGCTGGTCTGATTCTTCATATTCCTTTCAGTGCTGAGATTCTATGTGGCAAGTTATGGTTTCTACGATGCTTATTTATGGACTTGGGTACTTTGGTTTACCTAATTTTGCAGTAACAGTGCAAATAAGCACCCTCCAAAATAGTACAACTTGTTTTAAGTTCTGTATAAAGTAATACGAACTTCTTTTAAACCAACCTACCGCAGCTTGGTGTTTAAAATGAGGCTCCACTCACTCTAAAAGTGCTGCTTTTTTTTTTTTTTTTTTTCATCCCTCTTTTAGAGGAAACCCGCAAGACTCGGAGATTTCTGTATCACTGGATTTGGTTTGGAACCACGTGGAGGATCACACCTTCAGTAAGAGACAAAAGTCATGAGGGTTTTTTTGGTGGGACTCAGTCTTTGAAAACTGTTTCAAATGACTCCCCAAACATTTCTAGCAACATTTCTGAGGCAACTGGTGATGACAACTCTGAAGATGAATGCCCAATAATAAAGAAAATAGCCAAAATTACTGTTCTATGTGCCAGGCACTAAGTATTAACTCATTTAATCTTCGTAACAGTGCTATACGGGGAGTGTGGGGGGGGACTACTATTACCCCCATTTAAAAAATGCAGAAACATTTTGTACAGCCCCTGGCAGTGCCCTTCTAATTGCTAGATGGGATGCTGCCCAATTCATGAATCTTTTAATAAAGCCGATTAGGTCTTTTTTTAAAATGCTGAAACAAAGCCAGAGAGAGTAAGCAAACTGCCCAAGTTTTCACAATGGAGAAGCAGATTCAAACTCTGGCAGTCCAGCTTCCAAGCCTGTGCGCTCAATCTCCACCACGCACTCACTGCCTATGTAAACCTTGGCGTCCCTGTTTAAATAGCACCATTACTAGTCTCCTTCCTGCACAATGAATAACACTAAGTCAAAATAAAGCCGCGCCGCAAGTTCACTACCGAGTTTTCTCCTACAGTCCTAAACCACAAACTAGAAATTTATTTTAAAGAATATAAAATCTCTACAGTACCTGAGGTCTCTCCACATTTGGGGAGAGGGTGTGTGAAGCAACGCAAATGTTTTCTGTTCGGCAGCTAATGCCATGAACAAGTGCGCAAAGCTAGAGTCCGACCCGGGGTCTCCCTCCCACCGGGGATTCACGCCAGGAGCCGCCTGCCCGCCCGGGACCCGTGCTCCTACTCGGCGCGGAAGTGGCACTGGGGCTGGTCCAGCCAAACCACACCTGCATCGGGCGTTCCTGCAGGGTTCCTCCAACCAGCCCGCGCGCCGCCAGGACCTCTCCCCACGCTTACCTTCGGGAACCCGCGCCCGGCGCGTGGCTAGCGGGAAGTGCCGCCCCAGCTGCGCCACACTCCACCCGGCTCCGCGCCCCGCCTCTTGCCCCCAGCGGCGCCCGCCGTGCTCCCAGCCCGGGACTCCGGGCCCCGCCCACAAGCGGCAGGCCCAGCCCCCACCAATCAACAGCGCCGTCTCGGCCGCCGGCCCCGCCCAAACTAGGGGTGGGGCTTTTGCTCACTCAGCTCCGCCCCCGGCACTCTAGGGGGCTGGGACCCTAGAGGATCTGCTGGCAGCAGTGCCTCACTGAAGGCTGTAAATAAAGTTGGGAGGGCCTGGGGGAGTTTGACCTCGAGGGAAGATGGGCAGGACGGGGGCCCAGGGAACCGGGGAGAAGGGAGAGCCAGGGGGTAAGATGAGGAAAGAGGTTTTGTAAGGGAAAGAGAAGGCACTCTCCCCAGGTTCCAGCTAAGGTGTAGGACTAGGTGAGACATCTTAAAACAAAGGAGTTCATTTATTCAGGTCATTGGCTAAGCTCATTCTTCTGGGGAAGGATACAACTCACAGTCGAATTCAGGGTTCCATGCATGAGAAGTCACAGGGAATGGGATTAAGGGGGGCACAAAAGGGAAGCAATTTCTTTAGTGATCTCTACCACAAATCCTCATTCATCATTTAAAAATTGTGGAAAGGACTCCCACTGAGAATCATCACTCGAGGCTTAAATTAATGTTAATCATTCCCTTACCCCTCAACAGCTCAGGCACTTGCAAGAGAGCAGACCCATTAGGCCTAGGCAGAGTTTGGCATTCATCCCCATAGGGTACTACTACAAGGTTTGTGACTGCATGTACGAATAAAGAGAAAAAATCAGACCACTGGAAAGGAATTATTTTAATTACTAATTGATTTGAGAAGGTGAAAAACGATTTGAGGAATCAAGTCAATAACAATTATGGTGGGGAAACACAAGGGTCACTTTGCTAACAAGTAGGACTGATACACGTAACCTTTGCTACAAGAATTTCAGAAAATGGTGCCAAGATGCCAGCCTAGCTGTCTGACCTTAAGGGAAGTCACCATATCTGAAGCCCTCAATATCCTTATCTGTAGACTGAAGAGATTAGGCCAGGTGATCTCATGAGCTCTAAATGCCCTTCCTCACTCCATGTCATCCTGCCCGACTCAACAATTAAAGGAGAACTACAGTAGGGAAAGCACTGTCCAGTTAGGAACCATGCAGAAAAACGGGGACTTTTTAGAAAAAACATGAGGGATTCGGCATCACTTCATTCAAGCACTCCTTTCTGCCTTTTCTCTTTGTAAGAATAACAACACTCGTCCTAGCTTAAAACTTTTGGCTCTTCTTCCCCCTCGATCCTCACATTTAGGCACCAGATCCTTGGCTTTCTCCATTACAGAATCTCTTCAATGACCATTCTCATTTTCCCTGCCATCTCTGTATAAAGTACAAACTCAAAAAACTCAAGATCTTGGATCTGACCCTCACCTATTTTTTCCACCTAATCTCAAAACTACTCTCTGTGTACACCTCTGTCAGACAGACTGTGTCCTCACTGTACAGTATCCACAACATACAGCAAACATTCCTGCCACTGAACATTTACACCGACTGCTTCCCAGCTCAGAATGCGTCTTCTCAGTTTTAGCTACCTGTCTAGACAACAATAGCTAAACTCAGGGATCTCTCTGTGCAATAAAATGCTATAATACTTAGGATCTATACCACTCAACTGGGCACTTAACAGGTGACCTTGTTTTGTTTTCTCTGTTATTTATAATATCTATCTCCAAAACTAAACAATAAGCTACTTACTGGGTATCTCAGGCCCCAGCCAACCAAGGAAGAAAAAGCTACTTTCAGTATCTCAAAAAGCCTAACAGAAATGACATATTCATCTATAATTAGGCCACCTATAACAGCAAGATTCTCTGCTTTTGTCTGAAATTATATGACACTGAAGTAACACCAGTTACTTCATACTAACCAAAGCTTTGATGGACAGTTACATGTGACTGATTCAAAAAAGGGGAAAATAAATTAGTATTAAATAAGACTTTTTTTGAAGACTAAATCTTTGACATTCATGGAACTGCATAAAAATAAAACGTAGCCTACCCATTCTTTGTCACCCATTGCCTGAACAAGTGATCTACCCATAGTAAGTATTTTAAAATATATTCATCAGTCTATGATTATTTTCAGTTTTCCTTAACTCTCTTTCACTATAATTAAAATACCGGTCTTTTCTTTTTCATGCAAATAAGATTGTAAAAGTTTCCCCTTCTAATTTCAAATAAATTCTCAATAAGATAAACAAGAATCACACAGCACTTCTTGGAGTTCAACTAGAAAGGTTTTTAGTGTTCCAGAAATAAACCCTTGAACCACAGTAAATTGCCTATGTTAGGGGGCCCTACATACTATTAAAGTCTTTAGAGAGTAAATTTTCCTTAACTGCAACTTTACCCAGATGACACAAGTAGAAGCAGAACCAAGTTTGCAGAATGACTACCAAGTAAGAGTGAAAACTGATTTGCAATCTATCAATGGCCCCTTGTGTTTTGAAAATGTCACTGACATGTTTAAGGGAGGCCCCAGAGCTCTGAAGTCTGGCCCAAACAATCTATAAATCACTACTCACAGCAAACCTTTATAATATTCTGGAGATTTAAGAAGTATTAAATAGGCAGACTAAACAAGTCACACTTCATTTTACAAAGTGGTTGTACCAGAGGTTATTGGTTGTAGACTCTTGGAAATTTCTCTTCCTCTCCTCAAAATGTGAGGTGACTATTCTGTGTGGATGTGTGTGTGGTGACTTTTAAGAGTAGAGCCTTGGGGGTGGGGAGGAACTTCTGAATCCACCCAAGATGGAGTAACAAGGACCATATTTACCTTTCCACCTAGAACAATGACAATAGCAAAAAAGAGCCAGACAAAATATATAAAACAACAGTTTTCAAGATCCTGGATATCAGGCAATGAAGGAAAGTGACCCCTCAGAGATGGGAAATGAACAAGGTTTACCCCAGTTAATTAACTTCAGAGAACTTATAGACTATCACACAGGAAGGGGAAATTGCAGGACAGCCCGGCAGATTCCCTGAGTTGAGGAGATGAGGAGATGGAGTCTGGGGGGACAAGATGGCTAGAGTTCACAAGACGGAGGAGACAAGATAACAACACAGAGAACCCCAGAGATCTGCAGAGGGTCCTCCTCAAGAATTCAATAGTGCTGATCAATGCATGCATATGAGGAAACTACCCAAGGTCAAGGAAAGAACAAACCATCTGAAAGTATTAGAAGGAACAGTATTAGGCACTCACAAAGGGCCAGGAATAGTGGCTGTTCACACCAGGCCAACTAGAAAACTTCCCAATTCAATGAGGTAAATTATGTAGAAGGATCTTGCCTTAGTACTGGAGAGTAATTAGCCCTAGACTAAATGCTACTTGGAAGCTGCCAAAAAAATACAAGTAAGTGCCAAGAAAATCAAACTATTTTAAAGTAATTTAACTGCATCTCAAATTAAAAATCAAGCATATTTATAGGAATGCAAAAATACTCAGCACCCAAGATAAAATTCACAATATCTGCCACTCAATCAAATATTACATGTAAAGAAGCACAAAATATGACCCTTAATGAGGAGAAAAATCAATTACTGAATCTAACCTACAACTAACATAGATGTAGAATTAGCAGACAAGGACATTAAAACAGTTAGTCTAATGGTAATATACTAAAAAATTAAGTAGAGACAAGGAAGGTATAAAAATTTTCTAAATCCATCTTCTACAGATGGAAACCATCTCTAAGGTAAAAAATACACTGGATGGGATTAACAGAAGAGTAACATAGCAGAAGAAAAGATTAGTGAACTTGAAAACACACAATAGAAACTTTCAAAATGAACTATATAGAGAAAAAGAAATTAAGAAGAAAAGAGAATCAATGAGCTATAGGACACCTCCAAGCAGCCTAATGTACTTGTAATTGGAGTCTCTGAAAGTGAGGGTAAAGGTAGGATTGGGGAAGGAGATCAGAAAAGACATTTGAAGAAATATGACTGGTCTTTTTCAAAATTTGATGAAAATTAGAAACCCACAGATCTGACAACCTCAATGAACCCAACCACTAAAAGCAAGAAGAAAACTCTACCAAGACATTTCATAAAGAAATTACTAAAAAACAGTGATAAAGCAAACAGTAATAGCAGCCACAGGAAAAATGATATTCTGTACATGGAGGAACAAAGGTATAGATGACAGCAAATTTCTTGTCAGAAATCGTGCAAGAAAAAGACAGAGGAGCAATATCTTTGAAGTACTGAACAAAAAAACTGTAAACCCAGAATTCTATACCCAGCAAAAATATCTTTCAAAGCTGAAGGCAACACAAAGATTTTTTTCAGATTACAAAAGCTGAAAGAATTCATAATCAGCAGACTCGCACTACAAGAAATATTAAGGGAAGTCCATCAGATAGAAAGAAAATTATTCCATATTTCTACAAATATAGATGTACACTAGGAATAAAGAACACTGGAAATAGTAGCAACAGAGATAAATATATGCTGTTGATTTTTTATAATTTCAATCTCTTTAAAAGATGGCAACTGTTTGAACAAAAATAGTAATAATTTATTGTGGACTTTGTGTATAAGTAAAATGTATGACAACAAAAGCATAAAGACTGGGATGAAAGATACAGACATATACTATTACAAGGTGTATTCTATAATTAATTGTAAACATACTATAAGTGATGTGGTATAATTCAATTGAAGACAGACTGTTTCAGATAGAAGACTAAATTAAAGATGTATTCTTAAACCCTGAAACAACCATTAACATAAGGGGGAAAAGGAGTTATAAGTAATAAGCCAACAAAGGAGAAAAAATGGAATGATAAAACTCAGTCCAAAATAAGGCAGAAAAAGGGGGGAAAGACATAATGAACAGATAAGACAAACAGAAAACAAATAGCAAGATGACAGACATAAACTTATATCAATAATAACATTAAATGTAATAGTCAAAACACCCCAATTACAACTTGTCATGATGGATAAATAAAATACCCAACTATATGTTGCCTACAAAAAAACCCTACACTTCAAATATGAAGACTCAAATAGGTTAAAAGGATGAAGAACGATATACCATGTTAACACTAGTCAAAAGAAAGCTGGAGTAGCCATATTAATATCATACAAAGTAGATTTCAGAGCAAATAATATTATCAGGGAAAGAGAAGTTCATTTCATAATTATGAAGAGACCAATTCAGCTCGAGGACATAAAATACACTTATATACCTTATAACAGAGCTTCAAAATACAGGAGCAAAAACTGAAACAACTTCAAGGAAAAATAGACACATTCACAGTTATAGTCAGAGGTTTCAAAAAGCCTCTCATAATAATAGAACAATTAAAGGGAAAATCAGTAAGGATATTATCTTAATTCAGGCTGCTATAACAAAATACCACAGACTGGGTAGCTTATAAACAATTGAAATTTAATTCTCACAGTTCTGCTGGTGACTGGAAATGTGAAATCAGGGTGCCAGCAGGGTTGAGTGAGGGCCCTCTTGCTGGTTCATACCCAGCATCTCCTCTCTGTGTCCTCACATGGTGGAGGGACTAGGGACCTCTGTGGTATCTCTTTTATAAGAGTACTAATCCCATTCATGAGGGCCTTACCCTCATAACATTTCACCTCCCAAAGGCCCCACTTACTAATACCATCATCACCTTTGGAGGTTAGGATTTCAACATATGAATTTGGGGGTGTGGGTACACAAACATGCAGACCATAGCAGATATAGAAGACCTAAACAACACTATTAACCATCTAAACTTAACTGACATTTACAGATCACTCCAAGACAGAAGAATATAGATTGTTTTCAAGTGCACACTATTTACCAAGATAGACGATCTACTGGGCCATGAAACAAGTTTCAATACATTTATAAGGATCCCAGTCACACAAACTATGCTTCCTAACTACAGTGAAATTAAATTACAAATCAATCACAAAAAGACATCTGGAAAATCTCCAAATATATGGAATCAAAATATACAACTCTAATTATTCCATGAGTTAAAGAAGAAATCAAAAGGAAGATTAGAAAATATTTTGCACAAATGAAAATGAAAACACAACATATCAAAATTTATGAATGACACTAAAATGAATGGTGCTTAGGAGGTATATCCATTTTAAAAAAGAAGAAAGGTCTCAAATCAAGGACACCAGCTTCCATCTTACAAAACATAAAAAATAAAAGCAAATTGAACCAAAATAATCCAAAGAAAGGAAGAAATAAAGATGAGAGCACAAATAAATGAAAGAGAAAAGAGAAAAATCAATGAAACCAAAAGTTGATTTTTCAAAAAAAAAGAAAAAAAATCAATAAAATTGACAAACCAAACTGATTAGCGCAAAAAGAAAGAAGACACAAATTACCAATATCAGGAATGAAAGATGTGACATTACTTCAAATCCTACAGATATTAAAAGTATAATAAGGGAATATATGAACAATTATATACCAATAAATTCAACAACATAGATGAAACATACAAATTCCTTGAAAGACACAAACTACCAAATTTCACTCAAGAAAAAAACAGGTAAATCAAATAGCCCTATATTTATTAAAGAAAATGAGTTTGTACTTAAAAACTTTCTCCCAAAGAAAATTACAGTACCACATAGTGTCACTGGTAAATTCTACCAGACATTTAAGGAGGAAATGATACCAAATCTATACAAATTTTCCAGAAAATTAGAGGAAGAAATACTTCCCAACTCATTCCACGAGGCCAGCATTACCCTAACAATCAAAACAAAGATATTACAAGAGAAGAGACTCCAAACAAATATCCCTCATTAGCATAGATGGCAAAAATTCTAAACAAAATTTTAGTAAGTTGCATTCAAAAATATATAAAAATGATACTACATCATGACCAAGTGTGGTTTATCCAAGGAATGCAAGGTTTAACATTTAAAAATTAATTAATATAATTCACATATCAACAAACTAAAGCAGACAAACCCTATGCTATCTCAATAGACCCATAAATAGCACTTGATGAAATCCGATTTCCTTATTTGATAAAAATTATCAGCAAACTGGAAATGGAAGGGAATTTCCTCAACCTGATAAAGGGCATCTACAAAAATCCTACAGCTAATTTCATACTTAATTTTGAAAGACTGAAAGCCTTCCCCCTAAGCTTAGAACAAGGAAAGGATGTCTATTTCTAGTCAACATTGTACAAGGGGTTCTAGCCAGGAAAATCAGGCAAGAAAAAGAAGTAAAAGAAACCAGAGTAGAAAAGAAGTAAAACTTCCTTTACTTGAATTTTATCTGATTGCAGTAGGATGGCAATAATCAAAAAAGTAGAAACCAAGTGTGAGGATGTAGAGAAATTGGAGCCCTTGTACATTATTGGTAGGAATGTTAAATGGGGCAGCTGCTGTAGAAAGGTTTGGCTGTTCCTCAAAAAATTAAACAGAATTACCATATGACCCAGCAATTCCACATAGAGACATACACCGAAAAGAACTGAAAGCAGGTACCAAAACAAATACTTATACATAAATGTTAATAGCAGCACCGCTCACAATAGCCCAAAAGAAGGAAACAACCAAATGTCCATCAATGGACAAATGGTTAAACAAACTGTGATTTATATAATCGAATGTATATTATTCAACCATAAAAAGGAATGAAGTACTGATACATGTTCAATGTGAGTCAACCTCAAATACATCATGCTAAGTGAAAGAAGTCAGATATGAGAGGTCACATCCTGAATGAATTCACTTATGTGAAATACTCAAAATAGAAACAGAAAGCAGATTGGTAGTTGCCAGGACCTGGGTGGGGGATGAGGGAATGGGGAAAAACTACTTAATGGATATGGGGTTTAATTTGGGGGTGACGAAAATTTTTGAAACTAGATAAATTTAATGGTTGCACAACATGGTAAATGTACTAAGTGCCACTGAATTGTTCACTTTAAATTTTGTTATGTAAATTTTGTTATGGTTAATTTTGTCATGTGAATTTCACCTTAATTTAAAAAAATAACCTTAACAACATCCCAGTGATGACTGATAAGACTTAATCAGCCTAGCCTCCTAGATGCTCCATAGTCTGACCACCATATAACCCTACTTCCCTTTCACGCACCCCATGCTCCAAGCAAAATGAAGTCTTTTCTTTACATGCAACACAGAGCCTTCTTTCTCTATAGATGTAAGTCCTGCTCCTCTTTCAAAGCATTATTCAAATACACGCTCTTTCAAGTTGTTCTCATTCTTTTAGTGGGGAATACTCTTTCCCACATGCTTTTATGAACATTGCACCTCTTGCTTTCCACCTAGAACTATTTATGTATATTTATATGTCTTCTATTAGCCAATAATTGTAAGCAAGATCCATATGTGATTCATCCTATTAGTCCTAGGATCCTTAGAATACCCTTATACAGATCAGACACCTAAATATTTATTGAAGTAAAAAGATTAATCTAAAATGAATTTCTCTATATGAATCCTCTTGGCTTTATTATAAAATTGGAGATGTTCTTTTTCTGGGAATATATTTGACTCTAGCGTATCTAAACCCTTTGAAAACCACATGTAGGTAATATTACCATTTCCTGATGAAATAGTAATAAAAATATTCTGAACACTAATATAAAATGACTAGAACTATTTATATCCTTGACAATAATTGCTTATGTTCTTATCAGTACAAGTCATAACAATAATAGCTAATAGTTAACATAACACTTCTGTGTCACATTCGCCAAGCACTTTATATGTATATATATATATTGATCCTCACAATAAGCCTATGAGCTATGTACAATTATCATCTCCATATTACAGGTGAAGAAGTATGGCTCAATGTCACTGAGCTAGTAACTGGTGGGGTTGAGATTAGATTAGAAATCAGGCACTTTGGGGCTCCGGAATCCATCCTCTTAACCACTATATTATGTCACCTCTCCATAACAACTGTTTAATTCTGCATATTAAAATGGCTTTGAAAGGTCAATGAGTTGCCAAGAAAACATTTTCTAATATTCTAGAGCAGGTTAATGTGAAACTTTCACTGTTTTCTCAGACTTAGTGCCTGGGCTTTTGAGACAGCTAATAACTTTTAGAAATAAACTTGATTTCATTATACTGAAGAAATGATATTGACTAAGAAATGAAGTTGAAGCAGGAATGCAACATAATGCACAACTAAAGATATAATAATAAGGAAGCTATATTAAAGGAACACAATAAAAGTTTAAGTACAGCAATGGGACTGTACACTTACTGAAATATAAAGGGACCTGAAAGTTTTATGAAGACTTCTGATGATATAATTTTTTTTCCAGTTGGGGAATATTGGGGAACAGTATGTTTCTCCAGGGCCCATCAGCTCCAAGTCATTGTCCTTCAATCTAGTTGTGGGGGGCGCAGTTCAGCTCCAAGTCCAGTCGCTGTTTTCAATCTTAGTTGCATGGGGGGGCAGCCCACCATCCCATGTGGGAATTGAACTGGCAACCCTGTAGTTAAGAGCTTGCACTCTAACCAACTGAGCCATCCTGCCGCCCTGATGGTATAATTTGTTAAATGTGAGTTTCTGTATCTCAAATTCCAATATAATTCTCATATAAAACTATTTATGTATCTTTTACTTAAATGCATGTTGGTTTACATAAATATTAATGTAATAGTGAAGGAAACTAACTCTATAAAAGACATTAGTGACCTATGATATAATGATATTCAAGCCTCACATAGCAGTAGACCAGAGAACATAAAATTGGGTAAACAACAATTAGAGGTTGTTCATCTTAAAGAGGAAATAAAATCTTTGAATTTGACATCCAATTGAATCCTTTTCTCAACTCTCAAAAGTCAGTTCTTTTCTATTAATCTTGTAGGTAGAAAATCATCTTATCAATGATGTGTCGAATAATTTTATTTGACATTAGAATTTGGAATAGGCCTTTAGGTTTAAATTTGTCTAAAATGATTTATATGATATGGGCAGTAACTTTTAATCCATGATTAACTACTCGTATTTCCTTTAAAATGCTGCCTAATTCAGATTCCATTAATGGAGACAGAGATTACAAGGACATTTTTATGTGTGTTTTTTTTTAATTCCCTTCCTCGGATATTTCAATTTTATTTTATTTTATTTATTTATTTTCTCCCTCCTTTCACTCCCCACCCCCCCGCCCCAAGCCATTGTTTCTCAGTCTAGTTGTGTAGGACACAGCTCCCTGGCCCATGCTGGTATTATGAGCCTTGCGCTCTGTCCAACTGAGGCAGTTGGTCATCAGTCATTGATCAGCCACTCACAGCAGCTGCTGGCAACTCTCACCAGCTGCTGGCCATTCACACTGGCCACTGGCTGCTCATGGCGGCACACGGTAGCCTACCGCAGCACACAGCAGCCTGCGGCAGCTCACCCCAACCTCCAGCTGCTCACCGCAGCCGAGAACAGGGAGAACTGTTGTTCACAATCTTAGCTGTAGAGGGCGCAGCTCACTGGCCCATGTGGGAATCCAACCGGCAAACTCGGCATTAGGAGCACGGCGCTCCAACCACCTGAGCCACCGGGCCTGCCCTTATGTATTATTTTATGTGCTTAGGAGGGAAATAATTTTCTACCATATTTTCATAATTCAATAGACTATCTCATACATAGGTGAAGTTTTTTTTTGTTATTTGTCTAGTTTGGATCCCAGAGCTCAGCACTAATAGCTTCATTCACACGAACTTACTTTCTAATATTTTATTGTATGTTCACCTTTTACTAATTAAAACACTCTCAGGCTCTCGCCCTTCGTTTTTTTTGTTTTTTTTTTTCTAGTCATACAAAATTTGTAGCACAATAACATATCTTTTAATAGAACAACAGAAACAGAAAAATATGATGCAATATCCAAAGTCATTTACAGAGAATGAGGGAAAAATGGAAGAGAAAGATGACTGTTCCTAATTCTAAATCCTTGATCTGATATCATGATTTATAAAATACTAATTATTGATTTAGATAATGTCTCCATCAATTGAAGACTAACCTTTTATTTGGCAAAGAGTATAATAAAAATTCAATTTAATTCAGCAAATATTGATTATCTGATATGCACACTGCTCCCTACTAGGCCCTATGAACAGTACATTAAGTGCATACAAATTTTAAAAACCTTTTAATACTATCATCTATTGTTTATAGAAGAAATAAAGGTTATTAAGCATAGAAATTATAGTCTGACCAATAGAGTAGCTAAAAATAGTCACTACTCTAGTGAGGTAAGGCGGGTAATACTAAGTGAGTTCAATTCTCGTATATTGCAATTGTATGTGCAAAGATAATGTACAAAGTTGACAAAAATAAGAAGTAAAGGTATAAGTTTAGAGATATTATTTAGAGAGATGGAGGAAAATATAATAGGAACTAAAAGCAGAATTGATTAAAAATACAAGTAACTCCTTCTCAAACTTCAACTATTAGACCTAACTAAACTGATTAGAGGAATTATTTCAAGTGACTTCAAAACAAAGTATACTCCTATGGGATAAGCATAAGGACAAAAAGAATTGTTTAAAAAAATCTTATACTCTATTAAGGTAATCATATTTTTGGTAATAATATTATTATTCTGAGACCTGTTTGTGTTGTGGGGTAAAAAAATGAGTAATTATCTTGTGTCTTTAAGAACCAAGAATTTTGATGTGGGAGAAAAGAGATAAAAATGAGATTAAGTTTGAAAAAACAAACACCTATACTACTGAATTTCAGTTGGAAGTAACATTATGAATATATTTTGTATTTTACCTTTAAAATATATGTATTACCTAACTCTGGCACAGAATAGACCTAAAATCAATGACCATCCCAGTGAGTACCTCCAGTATCTAGACAGTGGTCTCTAAATACTCCCCACTAAAATGAACCAGGCTCCTTGCAGAATTGGCTGATTGCAGATCTGGGGCAGCACATGTGTAAGATGAGCGTGGGATATCTTAACTTCCTTACTTTCTGGTATGATATTAATGACTACTAGAGTCATGTCAAAGGCTTCAGAGGCCAACTCAAAGAGTTAACCAAAGACGGGGAAAGTGAACATAAAATAATGACTATGGTGAACTGAAACACACTGAGTGTTAAATCCAGGAGTCGACAAAGATACTAAAAAATGCAAAACAAACCTCATGGATTACCTTTGAGTGATGTTAAGAAACTAAATCATTTAAAAAACAAACAAACAGGCAAACAAAGGGTAAGAATCAAGTCTCTATCCTGCCTATCCTAGATAAGGTAACCAAAAGAATCAAGTCTCTATCCTGCCTTTCGAATATAAGGTAACGAGATAGTCGATGAAGGGAAGTTTCTCTTCACAAAAGAATTCCAGCTAATGAATAAAGGATAAATCAGAATACCACCATTCTGTAACCCCTAAGGAATTAATGCATCTAAGGCAGTAATCATCCACGGCTGCTCCCCTTATAAAAAGATAGCCAACCAGATATTTTATGCCTCCTCATGGAAAACACACCATGACTTATGAAGTACTCTTGCCAAAAAATTTGAACCCAAATCTCATCAAGTTTCTAGCTCTAACTTTCAATTTATAAGAAACACAGGGGTCCAAGGTGCTTGGTAAGTAACATTTCAGGGATGCAATCAGCAAAATTTAATGGGAAACTTTACAGGAAAAATGACCTTGTTTATTCATTACACAACTTACAATGGAAAAAAGAAAGGCAGGAAACATATAAATTAAAAGATTCGGGGGCCGGCCCGGTGGCTCAGGCGGTTAGAGCTCCATGCTCCTAACTCCGAAGGCTGCCGGTTCGATTCCCACATGGGCCAGTGGGCTCTCAACCACAAGGCTGCCGGTTCAACTCCTCAAGTCCCCCAAGGGATGGTGGGCTCCGCCCCCTGCAACTAAGGTTGAACACCTTGAGCTGAGCTGCCTCCCGGATGGCTCAGTTGGTTGGAGCGCGGGCTCTCAACCACAAGGCTACCGGTTCAATTCCTCGACTCCCGCAAGGGATGGTGGGCTGTGCCCCCTGCAACTAGCAACGGCAACTGGACCTGGAACTGAGCTGTACCTTCCACAACTAAGACTGAAAGAACAACAACTTGAAGCTGAACAGCACCCTCCACAACTGAGATTGAAAGGACAACAACCTGACTTGGAAAAAAGGCCTGGAAGTATACTCTGTTCCTCAATAAAGTCCTGTTCCCCTTCCCCAATTAAAAAAAAAAAAAAAAAAAAGACTTACAAAAAAAGACTTAAAAAGATAATTTTTAACTACCAATTGTAATATGTGGATATTACTTGGATCTTTCTTGGACTAAAAAAACTAAAAATATTATGAGGCAAGTGAAGAAATTTAAGCATGACTCACTATCTAAAGACATTAAGAAATCATTGGGGATTTTTTTGGTATGATGATGTTATTATGCTGTTTTTAAAAAGAGTCAAAATTGTAGAGATAATACTGAAATATTTATGGATGAGATGACCTGCTGTCTCAGATTTGCTTCAAAACTGTCTCTGTGTGGTGGCGATTACCTGAATAAGATTTAGCAATAAGAAGATAAATGTTGAAACTGGGCAACATGTTTATGGAAGCTAATTATACAATTAAGGCTATTTTTTATCTTTGAAATTTTCTATAATAAAAGCATTTTTTTTTCTTAAAACAATATTTGGTTCAGAGGAATGGTCAGTTGGAAGACTGCTGCTTTTTATTATAACTCTTCCTGTACTATTTTTTATTTTTATATATTTCACTTCTAAGGAAACAGTCCTATTAATGAGTTAAGAAATACACATGTTATAGACAGAACAAATTGATGGTTGCCAGAGGGGAGTCGGGTGAGGAAAAGGGTGAAAAAGGTGAAGGGGATAAAGAGATACAAACTTAATAAAAATAAATAAGTCACGGGGATTTAATGTACAGCATAGGGAATATAGTTAATAATATCATAATAACTTTGTATGGTGATAGATGGCTACTAGACTTATCGTGGTGACCACTTTGTAAGACATATAAATGTCGAGTTGTTATGCTGTACACCTGAAACTAACATAATATTGTATGTCAACAATACTTTAATAAAATCTATATCTACATCTGTTAAAAATGTAATCAGTCTGTGATGATTTAGTTCTAAACTGAATGGTATATAACAGCACTTTTCAAAGTATAGTCCATGTACTCCTAGAAGGCCCTAAGATCCTTTGAGGGGGTCTCTGAGGTTAAACTATTTTCATAGTAACATGAAGATGTTATTTGCCTTTTTCACTGTGTTGACATTTGCACTGATGGTGAAAAGCAGTAGTGGCTAGAACTGCCTGTGCCTTGGCATAAACTAAGGCCGTGGCACTGCCGGGCTAGTAGTCACTGTATTCTCTTCCATCACTCACTTGCAGTTTAAAAAGAGAAAGAAGCCAAGTTCACTTAAGGACGTCCTTGATAAAGCAGTAAAAATTATTAACTTTTAAAAATCTTGACCCTTGAGTACCCTTGATTCTGTGTGACAAAATCTAAGTATGCGTAAAGCATTTCTGCTGTACACCAAAGTCTAATCATTGTCAAGAGGGAAAGCCTTTCCTTGTGTGACTGTTCAAGTGAAAAGCTTGAACTGGTAGCTGCTTTTACGTAGAACATCATTTTTACTCAAAAGGACTACTGACAAATGACGATATTTGCCAAACTTGGATATTTGGCAGACATTTTCTTGAAAATGAACAAAGTAAGCCTGTCACATCAAGGAAAACAACTCAATGTATTTGTTGGCAATGATAAAATTCAAGCTCGAAAGTGAAATTGAGAGTTTTGGAAAATTTGTCTCTGCTTGACTGCTTCCCTCCATTGAAAGGTTTTTCTGATGTACTCAGTTGGTGATATTAACAAATGTGATTTTTTAAAAATGTTGTTAAATGAAATGTGTCAACATTTGGAAGAGCTGTATAAATGAGTGAACCAATATTTTCCAAATGACTAATGCATGAAGTTACGAAACTGTGCATGCATCAAAGATCCATTCAAAATGTTAAGATGACTGTAGTGAGTTAAATGGTGGCCCCCGAAAGGGTCCTGAGATGAGATCATTTGGATTATGTAGGTGAGCCCTAAATCCAACGACAAGAGTCTCTATAAGAGACAGAACAGGAGAAGCACAGAGACACATGGACGAGAAGGCCATACGAAGATGGAGACAACCACCGGAAACTACAAGACATAAGGAACAATTGTCTCCTGGAGTTTGTGGAGAGAATGCAGTCCGGCTGATAACCTTGATTTCGGACTTCTAGCCTCCAGAACTGTGAAGAGAATAAATTTTTGTTGTTTTAAGCCACCGTGTTTGTGTTAATTTGTTACAGCAGCCGTAGGAAACTAATACAATGACCAATGGATGTTAATATAAATGAGTACAAAAATATACTGATATGGATTCAGAGCCCACATTGCATCTAATCTTTAAGAAACTACCACTTGTCAAATCTTGATATAGTATCACAGAAGAATCTCCACAACTTTCTGAAAAAGGCTATTAAAATATCCCCACTTTTTCCTACATGCATCATTGTGAGGCCTGACTTTTTTATACTTCAGTCAAAACAACATATTGTAACAGTTTGAATGCAGAAGCAGGTATAAGGTTCCAGCTGTCTCCTATTAAGCCACATATTAAAGAGATTTGAAATATGTAAAATAATGCTAATCTCACATTTTTTTTCAGTCTTGGGAAAAACTTTTTTTTAATAAAAAATATATTTTTATGTTAATATGTAATGTTATATATTTTTAATTTAAATAAAATTTTAAAAACTTCTCAGTTTTGACTTCTTATATAGTAAATATCGATAACATACATAAATACAAACTCTTTGGGGCCCTCAATAATTTTCTTAAAAGTGTAACGGGTTCTGAAACCAAAACGTTTGGGAACCACTATTATACACAATCAGTAAGAGAGGACAGACAAGTAATCAGAAAGGTACCATGTACATAAGATTTCATTTATTTTGAACTATGCATTGGATTTTCAGGGGTACAAAGGCAGATAAAGGCCCTTCCAAGCAAAAGAACCCCATGAGCATCTACAATGCACTTTAGAAGCAGGTCTACACATGATAACGTCAGGGAACACTGGGCCATCAATAAATACATAAACATATAATAGTACAGATCTAGATTATTATTGTCTTTGAAAAACAACAGATGCAGGATTCAATTTCATGAATCTCTGTTAGTCTTTGGAAATCCATTATCTTAAACAGGTATCTGGTTTTATAAATGTGGGTAACATGCTATTCTCTTTATTCCTTGTGCTCCACGTTGATGGAGTGAGTCCTTTTCAATGCTAAACTAGCCAGCCACAACCACCCTCGGAGTCTCCATGCATTCACTCCACCTGGAATACTTGTATCTCTACTTTCTCCTTGGTGCATTAGTCAACTAGGGCTGTCATACCAAAGTGCCACAGACTGGGTGGCTAAACAACAATATTTATTTCCTCACAATTCTAGAGGCTAAAAATATTGACATGAAGGTGTCTGCAGGGTTGGTTTCTTCTGAGGCCTCTCTCCTTGGCTTGTAGAGGGCCATCTTTTCCTGTGTCTTCACATGTGTCTTCACATGGTCCTCCATGTCCAAATCTCCTGTTCTTAGAAGGTCACCAGTCATACGTATTGGGTTAGTCATATCCACCCTAATCTTATTCAATCTCAATTACTTTAAAGCCCCTATCTTCAAATACACATTTTGAGGTGCTGTAAGTTAGCACTTCAACATAAGAACTGGGATAAAGGTTACACAATTCAGTTTGGGAATCAGCCTGAACTGTACTTCCTTAGGGAAGCTCTCTTTAACCCTGGACTTAAGTTAGGGCCCTTGTTATACTTACACAGTATCCAGTACTTATCCTACATAGCATTTATCACACAAATGGAATTAAACACTCAGCGTAATTGTTTTATGACCGTCTCTCCTACCAAACCCTAAGTATCACGAGGGCAGAGATTGTTGCCTGTCACGTTCACCCTGGGTCCACAGGGTTTAGTGTGGTTTAGTGCTTGACTTACTAGGCTCACTCAATGAGTGAGTGAGGGAATGCTGTGTGGTGTCACAACATTACAGAGTTTCATCAATGAAAGCTCCAGGTCCATGAGCCCACCTGGGAAGCAGTCTGCATATTGGGGCAGCCACCATCCTCATGAGATGTACCAGCAAATCAGTAATCTTGGTGGTAAAGTTTAACTGGCCTTTAATCCCACTGGAGTCCTAGGTAATGAGGTGGGGAGGGGTAAAGGCTTAACTCTAGTCCTGGGCCAATCATTAACTAGCGATATAAAAATGGGGCAATGTTCTTTAACTTTGCATTCTCTCTCCTTCCTCATCTAAAGCAATGCAGAAATTATCTAAAGTCAGAACTGGTTACCACTTAAACAAGAAAGCCCCTGAACTGTGAATATCCCAAATATACAAACCAACTCCACTCCATGCTACTGGGGGCCTTGTCTGCCTTTGGTGGGACATCTACCCCAACCTTTAACAGCCAATTCTGCTGAAGCTCTGGAAGTCCAGTCCCACTTATAGGCTCCTGAAGTTTTCTCTCAAACTGCAATAGGAGATTGCCAACCAAACATAGCTTCAAAGAGTCACTACCACCTCCTAACGGTGAACTCCCTCAGAGGGCAAAGGGAGTTCAGCGGTTCGTAAGGGCATTTGACGTCTAGGGCCACTACTCATCTTGTAACTTGGTTAAGAGTTAAGAAGTAGTATCCGTGACTTCTAGGAGAATTTGAATTAAAATGACCAACCTACACATGAATGGCTAGAATTCTTCTGGATATGGACAGGGTGGGATCATGTTCTCTTCTTTTGAAGTTGGGAAAGTATGGAATGTGGGAAGGAAGTCTCAGCACTTTACAGTGTCTTTAGTTGTTCTCTCCTACATGTTGCCTAACCACATATTTTGACTACCTATGTGACTTTGAACAAGATTCTACCTTGGTGACTGTCCCTTCACCTGGGGATAATAATACCCTAGGGGTGGTTGTTAGTGTCATGTGAAGTCACCTGTGGAAATGTATCACATGCAGGTAAAGAGTGAAGAAGGACTCCATAGAACCTACAGAATTCGGACTTCTACCTCTTCGAAAATGTGTAACCTTGGGCTAGTGTTAACTTCTTTACGCCTCAGTTTCCTCATCTGTAAAATAGAGATGGTAACAGTATCTATTTATTGTGACTGTTGTGATAATTAAATGTGATAATGTTTATAACATATTTAGTGCTTGAAACAAAGGACGCGTTCAGTAAATGTTAGCTATTTCTTTTAATGCTTTGTAAGTTCTCAGACCTCTTCTGACCATTGTCAGGAACTGTGATCCCCCTTTCTTCTCTCTCTCCTTCAGCAATGCCCCAGACTCACTGAAAACATGGAGGCCACTAGATTTTATCTCCATCAACATCCCACCACACCCCCAAACTGCTGTGGCATAAGCACCTGGGCTCCCTTCCCCAGGGACTTTAGCGACTTTCCCTTCTGTTTCTGGGAAAAAACGACTTGTGTTTCAATAAAAACCAAATGCTGCCTGCTTTCTCTGCCTGAAATGGTATGTTCTCCCCTCACCCCCCAGGTTTTGTTGGGGTAACTGCTATTTTTTCTCTGGATTCATTTCACCTTCTCCTTCACAACTTCTTTCTGACCATCTTCTGCAAACTGGGGAGTGTCCCTTTTTGTGTTCCCATGGCACCTTAAATTTACATCCTAAATTATCATGTTATATAATACTCTCTTTGTATGTCTATTTTTTCAACCTCAGAATCTCGCATAGAATCTAGCTCATAGCGCAACCAATTGCTCCTTTTTGCCTGCGATTGTCCTGGTTTTAACAGTAACCATCCTGAATCTCAGGAAACCCTGCAGTCCTGGGTGGTTAGTCACCCTAATACACACTCACGACGCTTTACTGAAGGACCAGAGTCCACGCTTGCTTCTCCTCCTCCTCTACTGTTCAATCTTCAACCCAGTGTCATCAGCTGCCACCCCTCACTTCCCAAACTGCGTTGGCACATAGCACAATACTATCCTCATGGCCAAATCTACTGGACACTTTTTAATCCCTATTAGATTGACTTCTCAATAAATGACACTCAATAACCAGGGATCATTCATATGGTGTCCCTATGTTTTCTTTCTTTTTTTTTTTTTTAAATTTTTTTTGTACCTATTTTTTCTTAGCGTGAAGCAGGCCAGTATTAAAATATCCAAATTTATTAATTGTATGAGTATATGCGGACTCAAGGCACCATTCCATGTGTTGTTTACATAGTTCTAAATATCATGCCATACTTATGATTTCACTAAAATAATCACAAGATGTGATCAATGACTGCTAAATGTTTTCTGAATAAGAAGTTTCCAGAAGTCATGACTCATGGAATTAAAATAACAAAACACTTGAAGCAATGAGAAAAGCAGTTCCCCTTTTTCAAAAAATCCAAACAAGAAAACAGTGATATTTTAGGAAGCTCATAATAAATGCTTTTTCTTTTTCTTTTAAGCTCTGAAAATAGATGTATAAAAATGATCAATAAAAATTAATAAGTAAACAAGCATTTAAATTTATTGAGTATTTCTTTTTAACCAAGAAACAGACTTTTAAAAATATCTTAATAGTGTAGGCTTTCCCTTACCCCTTTTTTAGACTAAATATGAATCAACATTTATCAAAGAAAAATGCCTGGGAATTACCTGTTTACATATCTGTCTCTCCCACTGAAATTTTTGAGGATAGAATTGGATCTTGTTTCTTATTACATCTCTAGCACTTAGAAAAATAGGTGCCTGGCTCAGGCAGGGGCAAAAATAAATGTCTTAAGTAGGGCGGTAGTGATGAAGGAAGGAGAGCTAAAAGGTGAGAGAATTTTAGATAGTTATAAAACAAGTGTTTTTCAGAAGAGGGCATTATCTCAGAAATGTACATAAATTTCATACGTAAAACATTTCCCGATATATACAAAGGAACATTTTGGCAATAAACACTGATTATAAAGTTAACAATTATGATAACCATATTGGCTCATCTTTTCTAGAATTTCCAACATCAAAGTGAAAAATTAATTCCGTATCTTCAGTCCATCTTACTTCCAGACAATTTTGATTGCACTGGAAATCAAAACAAGCTGAATGAATAGAAAAATCCCCCTCTTTTGTTTTTGTCCAAAAATCAAGAAATCTGAAGGCAGTGTTTTCACTTCCCTTAGTCAGAAATTTACACACACACACACACACACACACACACACACACACATCTCAAAATTACTTCCAGGCAGTGGCTGATATTCAATTGGCATGTATCAGGATAGTCATCCTGTTCTGTATAATGGTAATATTATATTCTGATCCTTGAAATTTACTGTGTCTTTATCTCCTATCTGTATCTCTACACCTGTATATTAATATATCTAAAAAATCTGGAATTCTTTACTTCCTGACCTTTCTGAATAAATCCATTATCTCTAAATAATTTTAAAAGCAAACTATTTTTTCCTAGAAAAGACTGGTTAAAGTTGATACAAAATTACAAACCATTGATTTAAAATAAGTTACCTAAATCTCAAATCCCCCTTAAATTCAAAGAAAAGCAAATTGCATGTTTCATGAAATTCAGAAATTACTCAATTGGTCTAGCAATTCCACTTTCACTCATGTGCAACAAGGGACATGTATAAGAAGTCAATGTTCGTATTAGCCAAAAAACTAGCAATGACCCAAAAGTCCATTAAGAAAAGAACAGGTAACTAAATAGATAACTAAACTGTGGGGTAGTCGTTCGATGCAGTATTATACAGACGTGAAAATACATGAACCACATCTGTACATATAGATGAATGACACCAACACTATGTTACAAGTATCAGGGGAAATTATTCCATTTATAAGTTTCAAAAATAAGAAGTCAGTAATTTATTGTTTAGGGATAAACAAAAATGTTGCAAAATCTAATTTTACAAAAAGTCAAGGGAATAGTAAATACAAAGTTTTATCATGGTCACTTGGAGGATGGAGGGAGGTGAACTGAATTGGAGAAGAGCACATGGGGAATCCAATGTGTTGCTAATATTCTATTTCTTAAACTGGGTGGTAAATACATGGGTGTTGATTTATTGTTATTCTTTATACTATGCACATATGCTATCAATATTCTCTTACATGTGTTCAAAAGTATGTTAAAAGAGAGTGAATAGTTTACAAAAAATATTTTAAGCAATTCAAATCTAAGTCCACTATATCCCCAGAATGTTAAACCTTTTACTTTTTAAATTAAAAAATGTAAATGGAGATTTTTACTTTAGTAAAAAAAAAAGTATCCATAAAGCTATATAATATTTACCTTCAAAATTCAGAAAAAGTGTTCTAAATGCAAAAAAAAAGCCCAGTAATAAAATAATAATTTTTCTATCAGATAAAACAAATCAAATTTCGCCCATTTTGTTATATGTGGAGCAAAGGTAGTTAATTTCAGAAGGAGTATTAAAGAATAATTTTCTAAATAATACAAAATGGATCTATCCCTTATTCCATATTTTCTTCACCATTCTCTCACATGAAAATTCATACAACTAGATTATCTGGTGAGTTTCACCAGAAATAATTTAATAGCAAAGTCAGAAGACCCTAATGACCAACTCTGACATGATGGGTTTCAAATTGATGAGTCCACCATCTTCATAAAAGTAAGCCAGACAAATTGATGACAGTAGTATGCAGGCAGTTTTCAAAATTAAAATTGATGAGCCTGCTCCTTCTTCTTGTCAGAGTACAGTTTATTGATCTCAGAATCAGTGGTGTTAGAGGGAAATGCGAGTCAGGGCAGGGTTGTACTGGTCCTGTGGGCCCCTAGTGTGAGTGGGCATTAAGTCAGGTCCAGGAGGATCCCAGACAAAACACAGCCCACAGGCAGGATGAGCCCAGCATATTTACAGTACATTAACACAAAAAGGAAGAATCTATCAAGGCTTGACATATTTATAAATTCTCCTAAGTAATACCCAAAGCCTGAGCAGTTTGGCAAATACATGATTTCAAAAATTTGGAATTCCCTCCAGCAACTTACTGTTGTTTTTATAGATTGCTAATTCAGCACAGACAGGATCAACTCTTTAGAAAGCTCTGAGCATAAATAAATACTACTTTAATAGCAGTATTTTTTTTTTAATTTACCAAAACTATCTCTCCAAATTAAATCTTCTAAGAATTAGAAGAAAGGATCTGTACTATATAACTTCCTACTGGTAGTTTTGACTCAGCAGAACCTCCTAAGCATGTAGGAGGAAGGTAGGAGGGAAAGGCCCTATATGCTAGATGCTTTACATACCTCAGTAGAACCAGCTAACATTTATGGAACCAAGCCCTGTGCTAAGGATTTCACGTGCAAGCTCTCATGTAATCCCCATAGGAAACCTTATTAACTCCATTTTACAGATGCAGAAAATGCAACATTAAGTAACTTGTTCAAATTCACAAAGCAATCAGCAGTGCGGGAATGCGAGCCTAGCCTGTCCAACACTAAGTCTTGTGTTCTACCTGCCACGCTTTGCTGTAAATACACTGGGTTAATTTTTCACGAAGACTTAGGAAATTAAATGGATTTTTTTTAAAAAAGTAAATTGCTAAGTGGCTAAAAGTTTAAAAGATAAGAGGTTTTTTAGCTTTATACTAAAATGGCACACATGTCAAAGCATTTTAAAATAACATGTAATACAGGACCATTCTTTATAACATGGCACCACACCTGATCTCCGTCTGCTCCAGCTCTCTTACTAGTTTAGACCTGGCCTTTGTAAAACGGGCATTCTGTACTATTTACTCAAAAAATGGTATGGCTGTTTAAAGTATTTAAAGATAGTCTTTTATCTGTAAGGAATTAATTACTGTGTAAGAAATTTTACTGAAGTTACTGAGATGGAAAAACCATGTTCCAAAAGAAAAAGAACATTAAAACGAGGTCATAGAATAAAGCAGTCTATTTTAAAAGTAAACTTCACACCTTAGTATCATGAGAACTAACAACTTTCACAAAGTCACATTCAGGACGCTTTGTAGTATTGTGGCATCAGGTATCTCCTCATGCCATATGCTGGAAATTTGAATTGCCCACGAGAGACCAACAATCATTGGCCTGTCAAAATCTAAAGTCACAAAGGGAAAAAACGCTTTGTTTTTTTGAAATGGTAAAACATAAAAGGTGATTTAAAATCTATATAGCATTCTTTCTATGCTCTCTGGAAAGCATGCTAATTAATACTTACAGAAGGATTCTATCTTCATAAATGCATTGACATTGATTAATTAGGTCTCAACATCCCTGTGTAGCAGAAACATTAGCATAGTCCTTCCATTTTTAATGACGTATATTGAGAAACTTGTGAATTGAAAAGTTCAGGAAAGGATTTCTCATTTTAAGAGGTTGGCATAGATGTGTCCCTCCTTTCCCTCAGAAGTCACCTTAAAACAATAGGGAAAACACAAAACGCAACACAAACTCCATACCATATGAAGCTAGTAAAGCCACGGAGGAGCAGGAAATGGGCAGAGTGGAAGAAGGTGAAACCTAAGGGCCTGCAAAAGGGGCACCAGGTAAGAGCGAGCTGACCAAACCTGCAGATTTGGCAAAAAGCTCAGGATTTGGTGCAACAGGCAAAATATGAAAGGCTTGTTATCTGGAAAAACTGAATGATCCTGGAGAAAACAGCTGATGATGAAATCTGTGATGATCCCCTTCAAAAGAGCTAGCTCACCTTTAACAAGTGCCACCCAGATACACAAAACGTTTATTCAGTTTTTATGTATTCTTTTAGTGTATTGCTCTTCAATAATCACCAAGCACTGAAGAAAAACTCTAACATAAAGGACCAAAGTAAAAAAAAAAAAGGAAAAAAAAGACTGAAACAAACTAGAATATGTAAAAACAGGAAATAGAATACCAGGAATAGACAAAAGCTTTTTATCTATAAAAAGAAAGTACCTTCAAAGAGACAGAAAACATTATACGTGGAAAACAAGAACAAAATATTTTAAAAAGTAAGATAATAAAAAAGCACAATCAGAGAATAAGAAAGAGCTATTGGAAAGTAATAATGACAGCTAAAACAAAAAATTCAATAGAAAGGTTGGAAGATAAAGTTGAGAGATTCTTGTAGAAAGTACAACAAAAATACCAAAAGATGGACAACAGGAAGAACCAGTAAGAAAATTAGAGGACTCATCCAAAAGATCAAACACACAACTTATCACATATCTAGAAAGAGAAAATAGTGAGGATGAAATTATCAGAGAATTTTTCTGAGACATGAATAATATAAATTTCAGATTGAAAGGGTGCACGGTGTACCTAGCACAGTGGTTGAAGAGACATCACAAGGCAGATCAATATAATACTTCAAAATAGAATGTATATAAAGGAGAATTTAAGAGTTTCCAGAGAGAAAGAAAGAGGTGACATACTGAAGTTCAGGAATAAGAATGACAGGGCTTCTTAACTGCAACAGTGGAAACCAGAAGACAATGGAGCAATGCCTTTAAAAGAAGGAAAACCATTTTCAACTGAGATTTCTATAACCAGCCAAAATATCACTCAAATGTGAAGATAGAATACAGGCATTTTTAAACAATATAAGGTTTTAAAAGTACCTTTCATGTACTCTTTCTCAAGAAGCTATTGGACTATGTGCTCTACCAAAATAACAGAATAGGAAAAAAAAAAAAAAAGATATATATATATATATATATATATATATATATATATATATATATATATATCAGCAAGGGATCCAACCCAAGGAAGATGCACAAAAAATTCCCAGAATGACAACTGTGCAGCAGTAGTCCAGACTGGAACTGGAGAACGGAGGATTCCTAGAGGAAGTTTTCCAGAGGGGGGAATGTAGCTGGGAGATTCCAATCCTCGATTGAACTATATGGGAAATTTATGGCAAGGCTGTTATAGGGTTTAAGAAGAATTAGAGACAAGTTCAAAGGAAATCAACATTTTTGATGAACAAAGCACCCTAGATACTAGATTAAATGGAGAGGGTGGAAATATTTCGAACCTGAGTGAGAAGTCTCTGTCTTAAAGTAGCATATAATCTAATTGGGTAGCAAGCTAATCTATAAGTATGATACGAACCAGTGTTTTTCAAACTTTTTTGACCAAGACCTACAGTAAGAAATACTTCTTACATGATGAGTCAACACACTCATATATGTTTATAACTGCAACAAAAGTACATGGAACAAATATTACCTCTTTTTATATATAACGCATTTTAATACTTTCTATTCGGGTCTATTTTATTCCAGTTTTTAAATCACAACCCACTAAACTGACTTCACAAGTCACTAATGGGTTGCAATCCACATTTTAAAAAACACTACAAAAGACTATGGCACATCTTATTAAAAAGAAAAAAAAAACACTCTTGGAGTTGAGAACCAGAGGGGCAGGAAGGATAGCAAGAAAATTAGAGACTTAATAAAAGTATCTGACCTGAGCTTTCATGAAAGCATCATCGTGTGACAGGCAGTGAAAGAGAAGAATGGTATTCCAGTTAAGGGAAGGTAAGTGAAGGCCCAAAAGCAGGAAAAGAGAGGGTATGTTAAAGGTATGGCAGACCAAAGGGTAAGTCCGGATAAAGAAGAGGAGTAGAAAATACAGATAGAGAGATAGATTGGAGACACTAACCACAAAAGTCTTGACAACTGTGCTAAGGGGTCTGATGTTATTCTAACAGCAATGGAGAGCCAAGGAGTGGATCGAAGGAAATATGCTCTAAGAAGTGGAGGAGGGTATTGCGGGACAGTGAGAGCAAACTGCAGTGACGTCTATACCCCCTCAATATGACTTACTAATTTTATATGCATGAAATTTACATAAGTTAAAAACAACATAACATTTGACTAGAAGCTGTATGTCAGTGAAACAACAGAAACGTATTTTATTCATTCTGATTTTTTTCCTCCTAAAACTTTTAAGAAAGAAAGGAATACATTGATTTGAACAATTTAGACCTTGAGGGAAAGAGCGAGCAGGTCCCGGATAAGACAAAGAGATATCCTTTCTTTTCTTTTATGATCTACTACAGTAATGCAGATAGAGGGCCAGCCTTAAGAAACTTCTCTTACTTTCTTGAGTGTACCAGGCTCTCTGCCCATTGGGCTTTTGCACTTGCTGTTCCTGTAATACACATCAACTGCCATCAAGCTGGACGTCACCAAGCCTGAGAAGTCTTCCCTGATCTCATAGCTGGATTAGGTGCCCCTGCTGTGGGCTCCTGCCTTACCACTTTTTACCCTGGATTATAATTATTGATTTGTCTTCACAATTAGGCCAGGATGTCCATGAATGCTGAGGTTATGTTGATTTTGATTCCCACCAAAGCATCATCCATCAGTACAGTGTCTAACCCACAGTGGGCACTCAAAAAATATTTTGACGAATACAAAGTTTTTGTTTAGTATACCAAAATATAACTTGAAAGTCTATACTCTGTGGCTAAAGCCTAAACTTGAAAAGTCAAAATCTGCTCCAGGTAAGAACAACCAATCCATACCCGCTGCCTACTCTGCCTATTAAGTAAACTGAAAGAACCGTGCGGACGGCTTCGTTAAATACGCAATCGGGCTGAAGAGTCTGGACTTGAACTAATAAAGAGCTATTGTAGGTTAAGAAAGGTAGGCATGCAATTAAAATAGAACTTTAAGAAGATTAGTCTCTTCTGGTATGCAGGATAAAATGGAGGGGATTTTTTTCCACCATTATTTTTAGCCTTTTTTTAAGGTGTGAGCAGATGACTAACGTGGGCACTCAACCACAAAAGCCCAGTTTGCACAGATGGAGTTTAGTATTTATTAACGTAAACGTGTTTTGAGGTTCTGCTATGTTCTATGAGCTGTGTTATATTACAATCAAATAACTTCATATACTGCAACCTAACGTGTAATGAAATGGATAAAAACTGTTGAGAACTGAGCCCCAGAGATGTCAGCATTCTGGTACAGTAAGGGGAGTCTATGGTGCTTAAGTATAAATGGGACACAGTCCACATAAAGTGACTGAACTTAACATATTTTCATAGGACCAAATCGCAGTTTTTCTTATTCTTTTCTTACTTTATTAGTGCTCCCATATTGACAAATAATTTCAATGACAACTATGACTCCCAACTCTGGAAATAAGTAGAAGCCCAATTGAAGGTATCCTACGGCACCCACGACTTCTTCATGGGCTGTATTGTAATTCCAGTACAACAGTGTATTAGAAGAGAAGTATCCAGAGGTTACAGTGGAAGCACAGGGGACAGGCAAGTGGTTCAGTTTTGGGAGGCAGTGTGGGAAGGAAAATGAAGGTTAGGGAAGGTGTCCTCAAGAAGGTGGCTGTTGAGCTGAGCGCTGGCAATTGGACAATAGAGGGACAACATTCCAAGCACACAGGGGTGAAATAGCATAATGTCTTTGGAAGTCATTACTATTGTTGGAGCTGAGAGCATGAGCCTAGAAATGGCAGAGGACAAGTAGCAGTCAGAGGATCACAGAGCCTGATAAGCCATGCTAAGGATCTCGGACTTGACATTGCAAGAATGAAGAATGTATTTATATGTAGGAATGACAATGGTCGGATCTTTGCTTTAGATCACTTTGACAACAACGTGGAAAATGAATGGAGAAAGGGAGAGATCAAGATGGGGGTAGAAAAATCTCTTAGGAGGGGCCACTGAAAAAGGTAGAAGATGATGAGAGCCTCAAGAGGCTACAGTAGACACAGAACAGATGGGACAGACTTGAGAAATATTTAGGAGATAACACCGTGTTTCCCCGAAAATAAGACCTAGCTGGACCATCAGCTCTAATGTATCTTCTGGAGCAAAAATTAATGTAAGTCTTATTTTACTATAATATAAGGCCAGGTCTAATATAATATAATATAATATAATATAATATAATTAATATAATATAATATAATATGATACCGGGTCTCATATTAATTTTTGCTCCAAAAGACGCATTAGAGCTGATTGTCTGGCTAGGTCTCATTTTCAGAGAAACACGGTATCAGGACTTTGTAAATGATAGGACGCAGACAGGAAGGGAGACAAAGCCTGAATGCCTCTCAGGTTTCTGGGTGGATGGTGACACTGTAAATTGAATAGGGACAATAAAAGGAAGATGCAATTGATGAAAAGTGGGGGTGAGGTACCAGGAAAAGGGTAAAGAAAATACATTTTGTTTTATACATGCTGATTTTGGACAACCTGTAGGGTAATTGGACATATTAATCTAAAGGGCAAAGGATAAAGGTCAGGATAGGAACGATGGATTTGGGAGTCAAGATGCATGTAAACCAGGAAAAGTAACTTTACTCACCCACAGAGAGCGAGTATAACCCCCAAAATGCAATGGGCTGGAGTCAGACACCTGGGAACACAATCTGAGGGAGGAATGGCGTTATCGCCTTAGTGCTTAGGTCAAGGGTCATCTCTAAAGAATCCTTTCTTTGCTATTCTCCAGATCTCCTCCCTTACAGCTTCTTAGGACTCAATGCAGGAAAAGTTGTGGTATATGTCTTTCTTTGAAGTACTTAACAAAAGAGAAACAAAGTTAAGGCCCTAACATTTTATTCATTAAGACTATTATTAATTACTGACATTTATTGAGCACCTACTATATCCCAAGCACTGTGTTAAGTGTTTTACAAGTATTATTTATTTTAAACTTAGTAACAACCCTATGAGTTATGTCCTATGACTATGCCTATTCTACAGGCGAGGAAACTGGAAGTGATGGATGAACCACTATTTGAATTATGGTCTGGCTAAGTCCAGACCCAGAATCTTAACCACTGTTGGTATAATCTCTCACAGGAGCTGAAAAGAGATAATGAGTCACCAGAGGCAACCTGTTACTTCAACACGTACCAATGCCTGTCAATAACATTCATTCCATTTGTGACCATTTTATATCAATTTTAAAGAAGTAGTATTCTGGTTTTTACATATGATTACACTAAAGTTTGAATAAAGGTTCTATTAAATACTATAGTTCCAAGACTCATTCTGCTCTAATTATAAGAGAGAAATATTATAATTAAAACCTGAGTGGTAAAAGAAAAAAAAAAGGTAAAAAAGACAAAAAACAAACAAACAAAACAAAAAGAAACCTCAGTGGTAAACTTTGATAATAGACATTAAAGTAAAAGAAAACTGCTTTTAAAGCTCAGAATGTTATAGCAGAATACCTCAGATGAAATGAGAAAGTGCTCCTTGCTTTTCACCTGTAAAAATAAGTCTAAAAGTCAATACTACCTACTAGGTCAGCATTAGATCTAGTGGGTCCTAGAAATGGTTAAGAACAAATGCTAATCAGGGTAGTATAGAATTACCCAATAAACATATAATCTTCAACACAATCACTTACCCAGAAACCTTCTCCACTTGACCCAACCTTTATATTTTAATGATTAGGAAGTGCATGAGAAGAGACCTCATTAAACTTATATACCATCCTTTTCATTAAGGATTTGGAAAATCTGTCATTTTAAGAGAGCTCCTTCTACTTCTGTACATACTTACACAATAAACCATAATGACTCATAACCACCCTCCATTACCTAAGTTACTATTTCGCAACTTGTTTTCCACGTTTCACTCCTTTTAAAACTGGACTTAAGGCAATGTACATAGAATTATGATAAATGAACTTCAATAGTAAAAGATTAAAATTTAAAAAAAAAGAAAAACCCACCATACATTTGGATGGCTTGCCTCCTGATTTTTTCATGAAATCTCAAACAGATATTTAAAGTGTATTCTTTTAATAGAGGTGGAAAAAATTGTTTTGGTTCTCATAATTTTAACAATTTTTAAACAAGATATACTACTGTGATATTGTGATTTATATTAATAAATATATATACATATATGGATATATATATATATATATATATATATATATATATATATATATATATATTTGGTCTTTGTCCATTTATGGCACAAAGCTCCTAAAATCCTTGGAATTTCCTAAGGGATAAGACTGATGAAGGTGAAATACGGTAGGTGTCTTCTGTTATTCATATAACAAGCCTCTTTCAATCACACCTGAGTTTATATTAATGAGTTTCTGGAAAGCCCCTAGGTAACTTAAGGATGGGTACAGGCTGCCAGGGAACTGATCTGATTAGATTCGAGGGTTGGGATTTTCTCTTCTCTGGGGAAGAGAGGGGCTGGAGGTTGAATCAATCACCAATGGCCAATGATTTAATCAACCATGCCTATGTAATGAAGCCTCCATGAAATCCCAAAAAGATGCAGTTGGAAGAGCTTCTGAGTTGGTGCACATGGAGGTGTGGGGAGATTGGTGCTCTGAGAGCACATGGAAACTCCCAAGTTATATCCTTTTATAATAAACCAGTAATCTAGTAAGTAAACAATTTTCCCAAGTTCGGTGAGCTTCTCTAGCAAATTAATTGGAGTGGTGGGAAACTGATTTATCGCCTGCTGGTCCGAACAGGTAACAACCTTGACTGCTGGTTTGTGGCTGAAGGTGGGGGAGGGCAGGTATATAGAACTAAGCCCTTAACCTGTGGAATCTCCAGGTAGACAGTGTCAGAATTGAGTTAAATTGTAGGACACCCAGCTGACTGTCTCAGAATAGGCTGGTGTGGGGAAAAACTACCACAGATTTGATGACAAGAATACAGAAATGTTCCGAGTGTCACGTGGAGTATAAAAGGAAAAAAACAGAGAATGTTTTTCCTTTACCACAACATGAATAGGATTCTACACAGCCTTATTTGAAGCCAGGCATTGGCATCCTTTCAAAACAAAGATGATCCACCACACTGATGCATTCTCTAACAGTCACACCATACATCAACATTTCAAAATGGTAGAAATACTCCTAAATTTTACATTATCATTAAATTTTTTACCAGAAATCACACAGATCCAGAAACCAAATAGAACAAAACGCAGCGATAATTTCTCCGACAGCTTTGCAGGATCCAAGCCACACTTCCAACCTGCTTTACACTGATTCCTGCAGTAAATTCCACCTGCACATTTTAGAACTTTTGCAAATTAAGTTAGAAGTTCTTCTTCACCTCAACTCATCTCTGCTGAATGGCTTGCGTGGAACTCTAAATTTAAGTACAACTGTGTTACTGTTCTCTGATTAGTGTAGAATAATTCTTGGATTCATGGCAATGCCAGGCTAAATGACACTGCAAAGAAACCCTTTGTTTTCAAATAAATCAGTGGTTGGCTTTAGATAATGCAATAAAGAATCTTATTCATGTAGGGTGCCCTAGTTAAAAGTGTAAAAGTTGAGAACAACAACACAAGCTTCCACATCTATAAAGAGAATAATCTTTATTTAAAACTTTTTTCCCCCTAAATGAATGCGATAGAACTGCAGAATTTCAGAAGCGAAAGGAACTTTGAGTAATTTAGTTAAATAAAATCAAGTCACTTGCTTAGGATCACTTAACAAGTTAGTGGGAGACCACTTAACCTGGGTCTGCTGAGTTCCCTCGCCAAGGCTATTAAATATTATAGAATATTATGGACAGGTTAATATCAGCCAACATTTCTCATTGCCTACTTTGTGCCCTTCACTGTGCCAAGCATTTTCAGATCTATCATCTCTTCCCTAAGTCAGCTCATAAGATTTAAAAAGACTTAATAAAACAATCACATTCACTCCTTTGGACACTCAGGGTTGCCAACAGAAAATATTGCCATGTGATCCAAATGGTAAGAGGTAATTCAATTATTGCAGTAACCACACTACTTAAGAGGATGTGTTCCAACAACACACTCCACTCTCAGCAATTTGCCTCCCAGAAGGAGATATAGCTTTAGAAGGCTTAGGAATGCATGTGTGGGTATGAGCCTCTTTGCCAAGACCTATAAAGACTTCTGCAGCTGCCTCCTCCTTCTTCATCCACTTCTATACTTTTTCCACTATCGCATTCTTTTTGATCTTTCTGCAGCTGCTGTTTGTTCTTCAATCTATGCTTTCTTCTGAACTGGGGTCCCCTGTAATAATCTAGAAATCTGGATAATCTAGAAATGAGCTAGAATTTCTCCTCTACATCCTGACTCATAGCCTTTATCTACCTAGGCCAAATGGCCTTCCAAAATGGTCATTGTTACATGACAGGACTCATTTAATGAGAGCTCACTTTAACTACAAATAGTTTAAAATAAAAAGAAAACACTGAAACGTGGGTATTTTACTTTTTATGTTTTCAAAATAATAATTTATTTTTAAAATGCCAAATAATTTCTATATGTAATGCAAGGCAAAGTCAAATTACAGTCTTCATAAACCCAAGGCGCTAAAATGTCTTAAGTATTTTTAGTTGAGGAAAATAATTTTACTGGTATTCATACTGTTGGGGAGGAAGAAATTTTCCTCTACCCTTCTAGGTTCTTCTGGTTGGTCTAAGAACTAAATTGACATGGGACAGATTAACAAGAAAAAAATAGCCAAATTAATTATGTACGTACTTACAATGGTTCCATAAGAATAGGGGGGTTCCATAAGAATATGGAGCCCAAGGTGGGCATTTGAGGCTTATATGCCATCTGGAGCTAAGGAGAAGGGGGTATTGGTTTGGAACTTCAAAGGGGAAAAAGGTAATTCACATCGAGATGAAAAGCAAATGTTTGGTAAACAAATATCATTTAGCTGGGCCATCTTGAACAATGGGACAGAGAGCACAGAGCACAGTCTGATCTCTAAGCTAATTAAGACAGATAGATCAATAGACTAGCATTGAGAGTACTTTACATTTATGGTCAACCGATTTTTGACATGGATGCCGAGATAATTCAATGGGGAAAGAATAGTCTTTTCAACAAACGATACTGGGACAATTGTATATCCACATGCAAAAGAATAAAGTTGGAGCCCTCCCTCATACCATAAACAAAAATTAACTCAAAATAGATTATAGATCTAAAAGTAAAAGCTAAAACTATAACCTGAGAAGAAAACACAGTAGTAAATCTCTGCAACCTTGAATTAGGCAATTATTTCTTAGATGATATGACACCAAAAGCACAAGTGACAAAAGGAAAAAGAGGCAAATTGGACTTCATCAAAATTAAAATCTTCTGTGTTTCAATGGAAACCATAAAGAAAATTTAAAAAGAAAACCCACAGAACGGAAGAAATGTTTGTAAATCACATATGTGATAAATAGTGAGCATCCAGATTATATAAAGAATGCTTACAACTCAACAAAAAAGACAAATAACTCCATTTAACCATGGGCGAAGAATCTGAGAAGACATATCTCCAAAGAAAATATACAAATAGTTAATAAGCACAGGAAAGATGCCCAACATCAGCAGTCATTAGGGAAATGCAAATCAAAACCTCAGTGAGAAACCACTTCACACCCACTAAAATGACTAAAATCAAAAAGACAGACAAGTGTTGGTGAGGATGTGGACAAATCTGAACTCTCATACATTATTGGCTGGATTGTAAACTAGTGCAGACACTGGAACACAGTTTGGCAATGCCTTAAAAAGTTCAAAAGAATTACCATGTGACCCAAAAGAATTACCATCTGCTCCTACATGTACACAAATGAAAAAATATGCGTATGTCCACACAAAAAACTTACACAGAAGTATTCACAGCAGCATTACTCATAATTGCCAAAAAATGGAAACAACCCAAATGTCCATTAACAGATGAATGAATAAGCAAAATATGGAACACCGGTACAAATGAATATTTTTCAGCAGTAAAAAGAAATGAAGTACTACGTGCTACAGCATGGATGAAACTTCAAAACATTATGCTAAATGAAATAAGCCAGTCACAAAAGGCATGATTCCATTTTTAATGAAATGTCCAAAATAAGCAAATCTAGAGATAGAGAAATGTAGATTCCTAATTGCCAGGGGCTGGGGGGAGGGAGTGAGGGAGGGAATGTATGTAGGAATTACTACTAATGGGTCCAGGGTTCCTTTTGGGAATGAGGAAAACGGTCTGGAATTAGATAGTGATGGTGGCTGCACAACTCTGTGACTAAACCACTGAAATGTACACTTTAAAAGGGTGAATTTAGTGGCATGTGAATTGTCTTAATAAAGCTGTTTTTGTTTGTTTGGAGTGTTAAGTGTAAGATACTCCAGTGTATGCTGCGGGTTTCTTCTGTCTTCTCTACTCACTGTGACTCTTTTTAGTTTTCTAATCACTTGGATTTCCTCAGTATCTTTTTCACCATCTTTTCCCAGAACATAAATGCATTTTATTAGATAATAGAAACATAGGAATTCCGACCTAAAATGTTCTTTCATTCTTACTTGGTTAGCAGGAGCTCATCCCAGTATTTGCACCTGCTGGTTGCTCTATTTCCAGGGATTAATGTAAATGCTGCTGCTTTTCATTGTTAAGGGATTTTAGAATCTGACAACAGCATTTGTCAGAGTTGACAAAGTTCACTGGCCACTGGTTGCTAACAGGAGTGTGTGACAGCTCTGTAGATAACAGCATAAGACATTTAAATTCTGTCAGTTCAAAATTGAACATATTCAGCAATTTAGGATTTTTAAGCCCTTTTCTATTAGGTGAGATATATATGATATTTAAAACATGTGCAGTCAGCTTTTTTCCTGAAGTCTGGCAGCAGTTTCTAGACTACAACATTAATACAATCTCAGAATAATAAAGTAAAAATGAAAAGCCAGTTTTCATACTCATTGACCCACTTCAGCAAATGGTAATGTGAGTTATCTGTAAATCAATTCTGCCTATTCTTTCTGATGAGGGCCTTTGAGAGGCGTTAGCCTTTACCCCCTTTTCAAAGGCTCAGGGACCTCCTGGTAAAGCCAGGTAGACCTGTTCAAATCAGTTTTGCCCTGTGTTACACACGCATGGCTACCTTCAAAACCTCACTAAGCCCCAATTTCCTCATCTGTAAAATGAAACTACACACTTAGCCCTGTAGCTATTATGAGTATTTAATGAAATAATGTCTCTAAAGCACCCAGCACATGGTACGTATTCAATATAAATTCCTTTCTCTTTGCTCTCCTTGGGGTAAAATACTGGTCCAAATGACAAAAACCACAAAAATCCTGGTGGAAAACTATTTAGCTTAGTGTGTACTGAAAAGAGCAGAATTATCTAAATATTAAAAGTAAACCAACCTTTATTTTCTAAAAGCACCAACTCCACATGATATTAAGTAGGTCAATTATAACCCTGTTGACAAGATAACAGACACCATGCGAGGGAAAATCAAGTAACTTTGGACCAATTAGGTTGGTATTGTCTAACAGTTTTATTAGGAAACAACTGAGTATCCAGTTGGCAAAGTACTGCAGGTAATTTCAGCTGAATGGTTCTTCAACTCAGCCAACAATAACTTAAGGTTTGGCCCTATTTGCAGTATCAGAATTTCCTAAGGGAAGTCTTCATAATGAATCTTAGTCCCAGCACTTGAGGATATGAAAGCCAGGTCAAGATGCCTGAGAAATACTACTAGTCCTCTGAGGCTAGAATACATACATTCTTTAAAAAATAATATGAAACAACAACTTTGCTAAAGACATAGAGAAAAGGGACAACACGAATACACAGATTTTTTTTTTTAAGTCAAGGAACCCACACACGATTTTTAAAACTGCTTTTACAATGGGTTACATATTCACATAGTTCAAAAACCAAGAAATTATAAAAGAGATATGGTGAAAAGTCCGCTTCTCACCCCTGTTCCTATCCACCCAGTTCTCATAACCCAATCACAAATAGATGTACACTTAATTTCTTATGTTTCCTTCTAGAGGCTCTTTCTGCTTAGAGATACAAAGCAAAAATATATTTTTATTTCTTCCTTGTTTTTCTACACAGAGGTGGCATTTTATACATATTGTTCTACAACTCAAAGGCAAACTTCTAATCCTGAAATGTCCAACAAAAGCAACAAATTCAGGGGAATGAAGAAGTACAAATTGGTAGCTACAAAATAGTCATGGAAATATAAAGTACAGTATGGGGAATATTGTAAAAACTATGTATGGTGTCAGATGGGTACCAGACTTATCGGGGAGGATCATTTCGCAAGTTATATAAATGTCTAACCACTACACTGCACAACTGAAACTAATATAAACTAATAGTCAATGTCAACTAAAAAAAATATTCACAGGGATATAAAGTACAGCATAGGGAATACAGTCAATAATATTGTAATAACTAGTACAGTGTCAGATGGGTGATAGGCTTATTGGGGTTATCACTTTGTGAGGTATATAAATGTCTAATCACTATGTTTTGTACACCTGAAACTAATAAAAAAAAAATTCAGTGTTACAGGGACCTTTGTTCATACTTGAGTGGATTTTTAAAAAGGAGGAATAGAAATAAATGACGTTAATGTTGATGGGAATCAGAAATAAAGCAAATCTAAAGGATGACACAATATTCAAGGGGAAAAGGGTACAGTCTTATAAATCTCGTAAAAATTCTTCTCTGCTAAATCATTGATATGTCTTATTTTTCATTAATAAAAAAATCATTTCCTTACAGACAAAAACAATTCAACAAAATATTCATGAGAAGAGAGAGTTGGGGTAAAGGGAGAACAATTAGAAAAAAGAGAAAGGGACTTGTGTTGGAACGGACTAAAATGTGAAATGTGTACAACTATGTACACTTAGCACCACAAAACTAAGAACGATTTTTTAAAACCATAGCAAAGTCTTAACTTCTGAATGTTTATTAACAATGGCCCCAGTTCAAATAAGCAAATAATATAGAATTTTCATGGTTAAGCCGCCATGAATTGTAGCACCGTGCTGTTGTTTGGAGGATGAATAAACATGTGGTTTCAAAACCGTTTTCAACAACATTTATGAAAAAATAGGTCTTTAATTTCATGCAGCTTAAGCAGCTATTGTCTTGGTGCGGAGCTCACATCTGGCCGAAGCACCTTTACAGGTGAGCGGAAGTTGGTATGAAGTCAGTTATCTGGGCCTGATCCATCCTTCACCCCAACCTCCTGAGAGAGTCTACAGGGCAACCAAACATTTCCTTCGACTAGTACTGCTTCCTCTCTACCTCCCAAGAATGGAAGGCTGACCCCAGCTTCTCAATACATGTCTCTGCTGATGAAAATCTGGAAAGGAAGCATTTGGAATCCTGGTACACCACTTCTCAAAGATGGCTAATCTTTAGTTTAAGAGAGCCTTTTTAGTCTTCAACTCCAAAACAAAGAGGTTGTTTTTAAACCAGATATTTAGAACTTTGGGTGTATTTTCTGAAGGGAACAGTGGTCTTATCTAAGAGTTAACTTTAAGACCAACACATTCTCTAGTCAATCCATAATATGGCTAACATCTTCAACAGGGGGGAAAAGAATCACAAAACAATGCTATTGCAATGACATGAACAAAAACTTATAGTTTTAAATTTTATTGTACATGCCAACGCTTAAGAAAACAAAACATCGTATTTAGAGAAGAGGAGGTGGGTGGAGACTGTGGAAATTTTGAAAGGAATTACTGGGTATTCTCAAGGGCTTTGAAGGTTGAAACCGCTAGTTCTTTATAATATCTACCTTTCCTTCCAAACTAAACGCTTTCCTTTTCTTTATTAAAGGCTTGTTCTTAACTGTACCACCATGATTAGTATCTTTTTTGCTTAAGATCAAAATGGAGAAAGGACAGAGGGAAATTTTCTTAAAGCAAAAGCTGGAAGAAGAGGAAAACAGAACAAGGTTAAACGTGGTACTAAACTCTCAGAAAAGGGGTAAGGCCGCAAAAGGTTACAGGAGGAAAATGTCGGTGATAGCTTGTGCACATGCGCAGTGGGAGAAGAAAAGGGGGGTGGAGAGATGTTACCCCAGACAGAGGGTGGCTGGAAAAACTGGTGGTGTTAGTGACTAGGCAGTTGTATGCATGAAATTATACTAAGTCAATGGTTACTAACTCTGAGACAGCCTATAATAGGATCACCAGAAATGTCAAGGTCACCTATTCCTACCATTGGTGGGAGCTTTGTTAAACCAATTCTTTCAAAACAACGCACTTATCATTGGGAAACTATTTCAAAACATGTAAACTTCAGCTGTTTTCATTTTTAACTAAATTCAACAGTGGTTCCTTGGCTCAAGTCCATTATTTCTGCATTTCCTTTAGTGACCACAGTCAATTTCATGTGACTATTCTGTTATTTCTTTTCTTAAATATCTTATATTTTAGATGTACTTAAAATACAAATGTTGACTGACCGCCATTGGAAGGATACATGCTTTATGCTGATTTGGATAGATCTATCGGTCCATCCACACACCCTCACCTCATCCCTTTTATGAGCAGTAGTATAAATTTTCCAAGAGCATTATCCAGGTTTGGGGTATGGCAGGTGGCCAGGAAACATAGAAAAATAACTGGTTTAAAAGTGCATGGAATCAATGACGTTTGTTGTTGGCTACATAAGCATGATTCTCCAACAAACAAAGCAAGCTTTTATATGAGAAATTATTTTAAATGGCATTGAAAATATGGATATGCAGACACAAAAGTTTAGAAAGATATACTCTAAAATAATAATAGTGATTATTAATGAGTAGTAGGTTTACTGGTGATTATTATTTTCTTTTACTTTTTCTTAAAAATGTATTACTTAAAAAGATGTATTACTTTGGTGATTTAAACATTTTTTAAAATACAAAAGAATGAACACATAATAGAAAATGGATAATTTATTAACTATAAGGTGGAGTACCATGCAACAGTCAAAACTAATGATGTAGATCTACAGATGTCCATGATAAAGTGTGAAATAAGAAACAAAATAAACTGTATAGAATGATCCCCATTTAAAAAAAAACTCCATGTACATTTATAGATACACAGATTTATGTCAGCATGAGGAAAAGTCCAGAAGGATATAAAAACTTAGCAGTGGCTATTTTCATGAGTGAGATTGGAATGGAGAGAACTTATTTTTTACTTCACATGCTTCTCAGTTGCTTAAATTTAAGGGCATACATATTCCTTTGTAATTAAAAATGATATTTAGAAAATATAAGAAACAAAACTAAAAATGGGAAAAAATACATACAGTGTTTTCTTCATCAACTAAGGATATGATTCCTATAGTCTTTTACCTGGTCATATATATAATATACATGTGCATTAGATTATATAGTCACACACACACACACACACACACACATTTGCTTGTGTGGATGCTGAGTTGGAAACCAGATCATTTTAAGTTAACTTTAATCTATTTTTATCTTAAAAACAGGGAGGTAAATAACCAGAATCAAGTTCCTTCTCACTCTGAACTGAAGCAATTAGTCATGTCCTATTGAAGCCCCACTGTACTTGAGGACGTTTCATCCAGCAGTCCGTAGACTGGCTAGTCCATCAGTGAGTCCAATTTTGTATATGAACATACTACATACAAAGTCCCTTTTACCTAGAGAAAAAAAGATGTTTGGTATTGACTAGTATAGCAAATACATCAAGAATCCGAATGGAAGCAATTAACTTGAGTCATATTCATAACAGTATGCTATGCAAACACAACGTCATTTAAAATCATGAAACAGTGAAAAGAATGACATTATTATCTCAATATATAGACACTCTCCAAAGAGAGCAAGCCTTTAAAAAAGTACAAAATCCAGGCCTTTACTCAACCAAAAACCTGTCAAATCATCCTTACTCTCAAGTTAAATGCCAGGAAACCAGCTCTCTATATTTTAATTATCTGCAAACATTTTCTGCATGTTATTTTGAGGCCTGAAAAAACCAGCTACCTATAATGACACTTTTGCACTTGGTGGCACGAAGGAACTCTGCCTGCCAATATCATATGCCAATAGTATGTTTCTAATTCTTCCCAGACTTTCTTTGATTTTCATATAAGTTTTCCCTGTATTATGGCCCCATTCAGAGAGGCAGAGCAGCACTCTGCATGAATCTTTCACCATGAGATCTAACATCTCTTACTTCACCCACACATCTTCTATCTCCCACCTTATGTATTATCAATTTCTCACACTACAATTGCTCTAAGATAACCACCCTTTTTTCACTCACTCACCACCCCCACCCAAGGCAGATTTGGGTTCTGAATAATAGAAGAAATGGTGGCTACAAGAAGATAAACTAAGGCAGGTTTTCAGGGACCTGTGGGAACTAGGAAAGGCCCTGAGAAATTGAACAAAGGCAAGGAGATGGTACACTGCCCTAATTCCCTTTAAAAACTTCCTGGCTCACCTTCAAACAGGCAAAAAAATGTTACTGGTTGATGTTTTGAGTCGGCCTTCAACATCTGATTTCCATGGTGTTTTCCTCCGCAGTGACAATTAACTCCAAGTTATTACTGAGTTAAAATTATTTTTAAATGAACTACAAGATGTGGAATCGGCACCTATTAGATTTACCACGTTTCTCCATGAAATAGAAAAAGAAAAGGTGAAATGAGAACAAAGATGGCACCATAAGGAATGGAACAGGTAAAGGAAAAGAGAGCCATTGAGGCCCTTAAAATAATGAGCGAGCTGTTTCTGTCAGGAATAACATGTTACATAATTTGAGTTTCATGAATCAGCAGTTTAGTCAGTAATTTACATGAATTTTAAAAAAGAGCCAGTGAGAGAGAGAGAAAACATGAGAATTGGAAAAGGTAAAGTAGTTTCTGAAACAAGACAGGTTTCAAAAGTATTTTATTCCACCCCCACACAGAAGAATGTTGACAGGCAGATGACTCAGTCTGGCTTCATTTAGGGTTTCTTACCACTTAATACTCCTCACGGGAAAAGCCATCCCATGTCATTTTTCTTCCCTTCTCAATTTCTCCCACCAGGTAATGGCCATATTTTCCTCTCTAATTGAAGGTTTTCCATCTGGAGGTCACATACTTTAGAATACAGAGAGTTTATCCTTGAAGGAAATAAATGGTTGAGGATTTTTTGTTTGTTTTTGTTTTTTGTTTTTGTTTTTTAAAAGACCCTTATACTTAAATAATTGCAACATTTCAAAAATCACAGTAGTGATGTTAGACGCATCAAAAAAAATTACAATACCTAGGATCATTGTGTTTAAATTTGATCATAATTCCAAGGAGCTTAATTGAGTTCACTGACATTGAAAATCTATAGGGATCTGTAGTCCTTAAAAATGACCTTAACTGAGCAGGGAGAGACAAGAAAGCTGTCAACACAAACACTTAACCAATGTGTCTAATCTAAATTCTCTCCAAATCATACAGAACAAGTAAAGTGTTTGAGATAGAGAAAAAAATAACCAACCTATTTCCTTTTTCAAAAACCAGAGATTATAAATCCTAACAAAGGAGTCCAAAGGGCATTCTCATCCCTTTTGGAGACAATATGTGTATCATATGCTGTTGGAAATAAGAGAGAGACATCGGATTAGGCCTGGAAGTCTTTTAGGTACAAATTGATGATGGTACCATGTTTCCCTGAAAAATAAGACCTCATAGGAAAATAAGCCCTAGCGTGATTTTTCAGGATGACATACGCTGAACATAAGCCCTGATGCATCTTTTGGAGCAAAAATTAATATAAGACCCGGTCTTATTTTGGGGGAAACATGGTATTTGAGAGGCACATGTTTTGAAAGAGCAAGAACTACGAAGTCATTTGGAGTCATTCATTCCACAAAGGTTTATTACAGACTGACACATGCCAGGTACTGTCCACATACCTGCTCTTTATTCAAGCTCTGCCTCTTACCATCTGTGCCATCCTGGCTAAAGCTTTTTACATTTCTATGCTTCAGTTTCCTCATTTATTAAAAACAGGAATAAAAAATGGCTACCAACCTCACAGAGTCTCTCTGAAGAGCAAATAAGTATGTCTGGAAGCACTTTGTAAACCATGAAAGTGTTGTCATTTGGCTGAATTGAAACCACTAACGTCTGTTGTGCCATAAACTATATCGGAGGAAAGGGAGCCCTCCTGCTTGCAGGAGACACTTCATAATCCTATTAAATAAGGCTTTAGAGTCTCATTTAATCATCTCCCTGGAAATTTGGATATACAACAGAGAGAAACAAAGTCAGTATGACGTGCAGATTTTGACATTAGATTCATAATCACCATAATGACAAGAACTATGTCTATTTTATTCACTAATCTGGTCATCAGGCCAAGGCACTCCTTTAAAAGAGGGCATTTTAATGCTGGAAAAATATTCTCTCTATATATCTGCAAATCACAAAATGGACACCTACAAGTATAAAAATGTTTTACTTTGTAGTACATTTCCACATTCAATCTGACCCTTAAATCTAAGCTACTGTACAGCAATAGTCAAACAGATTGGGAACAAAGCTACTTTTAAAAACAAAATTAGGCTCCAGGCAGTGGCAGTTGAAGAAAGGGGGAAGTTCTGGTCTCTCCAGTGTTAGCTAACATGGGCACGATGGCAAATAGGAAAGACCATCTGATAGAAGATGGTAGGGATGAGAGCTGCAGGGAAGAGGTCCAGAAGAGGGGTGACCCTAGACTCCCTTCCCCCAGGAAGAGGAGGGGTGGCAGCTTGTCTTACAGGAGGGGTCGCCAAAGGGTCCTGAAGGCACACTCAGTCCTAAAATATGCCTGAAACTTCCTCTCATGTTTCTAGCTCTTGCAATGACATTGGGGAACTGAAGTACACACAGCCTCTTCATTGCTGTAACCGCTATAATATCTTAAGTTAACAATTTGAGTTAATATTTATAAAACTCTTAGAAAGAGCCCAGCACGTAGTAAGAGCTAAGCGTTTGTTAAATAAATAAAGCACTTTCCAGACTGGCTGGTTGACACCTCAACCTAGTGACAGCGATCTAGATAATCAATACACACAACAGTCTAATATTTTCTACCTTGATAAAATTTTAGAAACTGTAGTGCTCTAAATTTATTTCTGCATTTTAAGTGTACCCTATATAGTCTTTTGTGCAAGACTGCAATTCTACTCTTGGTTCAGAAATCACTGTGCAAAAACTAAGTAATGAAAGAGTTTAAGTCTCAAGAGATGAATTCTTTCTTTTCTCTTTCCAAATAACCACCACGAAAAATGACAAAATCTAAAAATATCAAAGCACTTCTAGATAGCACATACCAATGCTAAAACTGTGGGAATCGACAGAGCCAAATTCACTTGAAAAGAGACGGAGAGGGTTCAAACCACAGAGAACGTAAAGGGCAGCAACATATTCAAAGTGTCATGACGACTACAGGTCCACTGACAACAGGTTGCTGATTCCCGTGCCCTCCACTCCCCAGGCCTCCTCTGTCCCCGACTCTCGCAGGTGACCCGCAACTACTTTCCACCACAGGTGGGGGTCTCCCACCCTCCGGGTTCTCGGCCGCCCCGCGCTCCGAAGCTGCGCACGAGTTAATTAACTGTGTCCATCCACCGATACCATTCGGGAGTTTAGGAATCAAATAGCAGAAACTGATTCACCTCGAGGAAACAAAGAGCACAGACTCTGAGTCGGGCTGAGGGTGGGGGGAGCTGCCAGGGGACCCGGGAAAGGCACGTTTGCTTGGAGGAGAGGCAGCAGTCGAGGCCCGGACACCCCTCGCCCCGCCCCGTCTCACCCACCCGGGGGGCTCCGACTGCGGCCCAGACGCGCGCGGACCCTAACGCCCGCCCACCCGCCTTGGGTCCCTCCAGCCCCGCACCTACCCCGCTCCACTGTGCTGCCTCCCCGCGCGGCGGGCGCGGAGCCGAGCGCACTCGCTCTTCCTCCTTCCCCGCAGGGCCGCCGGGCGCCGGCGTTTCCTCCCTGACGCGTCACGGCGGCCGGCGGCTCCTCCCGCAGTGCGCGCGGGGCGGCCGGGGAAAGCCGGGTGGGCGGCGGGCAGCGCGCCGGGAAGGCGCCCGCTTCGAGCCGAGGGGCGCCGGGCAGGAGCCGCAGGCTGCGCGGCCCCTGCGGAGACCCGCCGCGGAAACCAGCTCCGTAGGCGCTCTCTTTTCCGAGGACCCCCGCGAAAGCCCGGGCCCCCGGCCCACTTTGTGGGCAAAGTTCAGGGGACACCAGTGATCCCGTCTAGAGGCCCAGACTCTTGGATGTTTCCCGCCGCTCAGCTGATCGTGACCGCTGCCCTGGGTCCCAAGAGCGGCCTGGGCCAACGTTCCCGGGCCCGGCTGCTGAAGATGACACCGGTGTGTCCCGGGAGCAGGACCGCTGGACAGCCAGAGGGTCAGAGCCACTCCAGGAATGGCTTGGTGGGCCTGTGGCGTGGGGTAAACTGGAAAGTCAAAAACTATCCAAATAATTAGGCGATAACTATGCTTCATTTAGCATTACTTGAAGTTCTTTTTCATCAACAAAGTTTTGGCCTTTGTGTTTATAGACGGGGAGAGCGGTCACAAATTGGCAGGTCTTGTGTACAAAGAAATTTCCTTTCTACATGTCTTTGTTGATCTACTAACTACTGTTTTTTCATTCCCATTAATCTCCAAGTCAGCTGAGGGCACACTTTACAACTTACTACTCTTTCTTATTCTTCAAATATAGAAGTTGCATTTTAGGCCCTCTTATTTGCCTCTTTTTTCCGGATAAGATAAAGAGAGGTACAGAACGTGAATGGAGAACTAAGAATTACATAATTCAATGGGTGTGAAGTAAAGAGGTTAGCATTTTGAAGTACAGTGGGTTTGGGTTTTTTTTTGCCCCACAACACTAATTTAAGTTTTATCAGGTATCACTTGAAGATAGACTTCCCTATTTAGATTCCCATGTGCATATATCATGCTTCAGATTTTGAGAGAATCATCTATATACTTCATATCAGATAAGTCTTGACAATTTGCTACAAAGCTATGAACAAATAAACTTCCAAAGGTAGAGAAACTGCCATTTATGTGTGGCTTCCCTAAATTCAGGGAACATTTCCTTATATTTTAAAATGATGTTTAAAAATTTAGCTCCACAGGTAAAGGTTAGAATATTTTTAATGTCAGTCACCACCACATGGCCTTCTCCTTCTTTAAAAAAAAAAAAAAAGGATGTGAGTCCAACATTTTTATATTTTGAAATATCATAATCCTAACAGAACTTTATGATGTTCAGTGGCATACAGAAACGGATATAAAGTACAGTACATAGAAATCAACACATCGCCAATGGTCTTTTACACATTTTCACTGTGATCTACACACAAAGCAGTCCACACAATAAGGCACAGAGAAGCTTAAAGAATTCCTCCCTTATAATAAAATCAACAAATGATCGGTGTATCTCTCAAAGCCACATTCACAGTGCTAAAAAATTTCTCAGCCAAAAGGAAGTTTTGTGTCAGTAAACTCCAAGTGGAATGACACCATTCTTGTTTGACAGACAAATACCTGGCTCTGGCCACATTTCAACTTCCGTTTCTTCATCCTTTATTTCTTTTTGAAATACAAACATCTGGGAACAATTACATTTCCAGGATAAATTTGTCCTCCTGTTGTGAAGTGCACACACACACACACACACACACACACACAAAACCACCACTGCCACCTCCCACAAATACTTTAAGACAAGAAGGTGATGAGCTGATAAGAGGTTGAGTATTTTGCCTTTATAATCCAAGAGCTGCAATTTAATAGCTTGATTTCTCAGAATACTAGAGGAGGTAAATATATTAAAAAACTATTAAAGGGCATTTACACTTTAAATTCATTTTCAGGGCACACTTTAGGGCTGATCACTTTGATTAATCATAGTCAGCTACAGATATAGATCATATCTCTATTTTCCATTATGTTTCCAATTTCTTTTAAGTTTATACTGTAAAAGAAATGTTGTTGAATGTTCAGCTAAATGTCTAGTTGATGTCTATGCTTTCATAAGTTTTTACGTAAATAAAGTTTTAAAATAGAGCAAGTTTTTTGTTAGACTATGGGTTCCAATATTTTGTTTAGAAATACGATTCTGTTCATGCACATAGGGCGAATATTTTGTTCATCTGTTTTATCTATAATGTAGAGATTATAAGCACAAACTTTGGAATCGGACAGAGTCAGGTTTATGTTCTAGCTCTGCTACTTTCTACTTTGGGTAAATTATTTCACCTCTGAGCATTTATTTTATCAGTAATATGAGGATGATAATAGTACTTTTTTTTCTCAGCAAAACAGAATAATAGTGCTTATCTTGTGAAATTGCTATGAGGATCAAATGAACTCAGTAGGATACATGGAACATAATATCAATTAACTGCTATTGTCATCATCGTTATTATTAACTCTAACATAGATATACAAATGCCAATATTTTATATTTTATTTGTACTAGTATAAATAATGGTCAAATTTTAAAGTTTTGGTGGTTTTATAGACACCCTAAAAGTAACAGGAAAAAAATCATAAAAGAAATACTAAGATATAGTTATGTTCAGAATTTTAGAAAATTGGATTGGCAATAATGTAAATTGTTGACCCAAACATGAAAAAAATAAAACCCTACTTAACTAGGTACTGCAGTATTTTTTTTTTCTTTTTTTTTTTAGATAATATATTCCAATGAGATGAGTGCTTGGGTTTCATCCTCTTTTCAAAATGGAAAATCTTTTTCTCTAAAATGGTGCCTCATATGGAACCATCAGGGCTTTTTATATCATATTAAAGTCCTCTGTTATTTGTAGTTCTTTTGTTGTAACTTTGAAAGAGTTGAGAAGCATTACAATACAGAAAGTATCACTTCCTTTAGGGAGAAAAATGGATAAAATGGCAATCACAGGATCTGAATGATTTATTTGTAAGTCAGCTGTTAATGGAAGTAATGGCCAGTATCCATTAGAATATTTGTTTTATAGCAGCTAAACCACCAAGACTAGAGAGATAAGGATAATGCTACCAACTACATGATTACAAAAGCAACGATGTTTTTGATTCATATTATTTGCTCTGCTTTTACAGCACCTTTCCCTTCATTCTACTATAGACTCATCTACGTAAGTGGGTCAGACATTATGAGTTGTTGCTATAGTTTCCAGTTATGTTTATCCATTGATACAACAATCACAGCATCCCACAACTTCAAAAAAAAAAAAAAACATTTTTATTATAACGGTACTTTAAGGTATAGTGCTAGCCATGAATTGGCTTAGAAAATAATCAACGAGAAAAGCATGCTGTAAAAATAAGTACGAAGAAGAGAATTAAAGTGACCAACTAACTTACTGAATTTCCTAAACAAAACAATTTAATAAAACACAAAGCAACCCAAGGTATAGTTAGAAAAAGTCAGATACTCACGGGAACTGAAATTGAGATCGGTTTATACTGCCTTAGCACAGAGCAGAATTAACTTGTTTCCTTAGTCTAGAAAATGGTTCAGAGAGTGCTCATTTTATGTGCTGGGGATGGGAGTAGCCCAAAGTTCAACATCTTTCTTGAGTCAAGTTAGCAATGTTCAAATTCAAAACTGAAATGCCTGAAGTTCAAGTGTGTTTTGTAATAAAGGGAAAACTCAATTTTAAAGCAAAACTACATAAGGCTTTTCAGATCATAGGCCTTTCTCACTTTCTATATTAGACTCATGAGAAAAACCAAGGGGAAGTGTTAGGAGATCAGAATCCTTAAACAGCTAGCATCAGCTTTTCGATAAAAGGTTGCTAGAAATTCCTTTAAAGTTTGCTAAGACCATTAGTTGTATGAAGTAAAACTATTATCCTTCCCTAGTAAGGAAATCTCATGGTCTTCCAATCTAGTTATTAAGAGTATTAAGAACAAAATATAAATCGCCCCTTCTCTCTCTCTCTCTCTCTCTCTCTCTCTCTCTCTCTCTTACGTGCATAAGCTATGTCTGTTAATAGTTGACAAAGCTTATTTACATATGTCGTGTCAGCAGTGACTGTGTTCCTCAGAGAATCATATTAGGCCTCTGAGCTCAAACCTACAAGGTAGACTTTGAAGATAATAATTATTTTAGTTGCTTATCAGTACGGAATAATAGCTTTTCTTAAGCACTAGTCATTTGGTGACTCAGTTATTTACTGTCAATTATGTGCAATTAATGATTGAACCAATTTCAAATGCAAAGGCTTAGGTTCATTGCTGTTATTTCCTCAGCTAAATCTCTAAGGAATCTGTGTCTGGCTCAACCAGATGTGTCAAAGATTTAAACAGACTTTAAGGGATTATAACTCTTTATATACCGGAAGACCCTTAAATTCTCTAGGTTTTCTAGAATAAACAACCTCAGTTCTTTAAATTTTTCTCACACCTCTTTTTTTAATGTTTTATGACTCTCATACAAATTCTTTCCAAATTCTCCTCATTTTTCTTTAGATGAGATGCTCAGTATGAGATATGGAAGTCTAAAAAGGATCAGGTAAATCTTAGTATAGTGAGAGCATTCTCTCGCAGCTCTTCAATTTGCACTCCCATAACGCAATTTAGAATTATTCTTCCATTTAAAATTGCATGTCATTATTATTAGATATTAAAATCTGAACCCTAAACACTTGTTGGGCCTACTTATATTTCTTGAGTTACATGTAAGAGGTTTCTTTGATTATCCTATTGCCTCTGCACCTACTTTACCAAAACTGTATTTTTCCTGGGTGATTTTGAATTTCATCATATTTGTTAAGACAAAAGACATCCACAATGGAAGGTGCACATCCTAGGGGTGCTCAAGACAATCTGCTTCAGTTCAGGAAGAAAATATCCGACGTCCACTTGTTTTTTATCTGAAAAGAAAGAAATCAAGCTCTATTATTTAACATACATATTGAAGCTGGCATGCCCATGCAGTCCTTTGTCAGTCAGTCACCCACTTGCTAAGAAGGGTGGGCTTTCCACTGGAAGGGAAACTCTCCTGCATCCAAGGTCAGTTTTATGTGGTATAGGGGGTCACTGAGGTGGTTAGTTTTGTGAAAACAAATCCTTTCTATAGAATCTATGCAACACTCTACTGAAATGGGGAGCAATTGTGGAACTCTTTTTCTTCTATTAAAGTATTCAAGATCTTTAGGATTAAAAGCATTGCTCCTCGATACACGCTGCCTCATACTGACTAGTGCCGCCATCACCACCATGTAACCCGGGACAAGTTATTTAACGTCTCTGGGGCTCAGTTTGTTCTGAAGGTTAAGTGAGTCAATATAAGTAAACCCATCACTGAAATCAGCACTACAGAAGCACTAGTTATTATTATTTAAAATAATACTTAAATATCAAGAATGAAACATTTTCCTTTCACAAAAATACAAGGGATCCAAATTTCTCTTAGAAAGAGAGTAGTACTCTTTTTTTAAGGTAAAGCTTTAGCAATGAATGAGAAAGTAACTCCATCCACTCTCCCCTTTAGTGTACATATGTTTTGAAAGAAATGCTTTGGGGAGAAAGTTTTGAAAAGGATGTTTGGAAATAGTCCCATCAGTATGTAATTTCATTGCAAAAAACTCTGTGTGTGTGTGTGCACGCGCACTCTCTTAAAACTCTAATATATGCACACTAAAGAATTTTGGAAATACAATTTTGTATTTGTTTAAATGTTTTCCAGTGGCCATCAGATGGCTCAGTTGGTTAGAGCGTGAGCCCTTAACAACAAGGCTGCCGGTTGAATTCCTGCATGGGATGGTGGGCTGCGCCCCCGGCAACTAAGATTGGAAAAGGCGACTGGACTTGGAGCTGAGCTGCGCTCTCCACAACTAGATTGAAGGACAACGACTTGGAGCTGACGGGCCCTGGAGAAACACACTGTTCCCCAATATTCCCCAATAAAAAATTTTTAAAAAATATATATATTTTTTCCAAATAATGAATTTCAGTTGGTCTTAAACTAATGTGTTGAAAAGGTAAAAAATGCAACGTCTTTAGTCTTCAGGAATTTTTGATTGATAGCAGAGAAAATGGATGTTTACTAGTCAAATTTCAACAAAAACCTTTGTAGAACTGGTTGATGGGATCGAAAATGGAAATAAGTACCTTAATAGATATAACCAACAATGCCTTTCATCAATAACAATCTAAGTATCTGTTTGAAATATCTTTTCCAGCTATGACAGCTATTAGAATATAGCATTAGAATAAACTAAATTAGAACTACATCTTTGAATCACTATGCCACATGTGTTAAACCAAGATTTTTAAAATGTAATAAAATACCAAGTAATAAAGCATCAAGTGAAACTAAAAAGGCTCTTATACTGTTAATAAAATACCACTAAATTATTTTTAAAATATTGATTATTTCATATTTTTTTATTTGGGGTTTCTATTTTACAATGTGTATAATACATTAGTATAGGAGGTTACAAATATGTAATTTGTATGTGGGTGTGTATGCTGAAACATTTTTAAGGATGAAGTGCATATTCAAAAAACAAAAGGTTAGTTACCTTCTACCATCTCTGTTCCGTGGTTTGGTGTCATCTAAGAACTTAATGTCTTTTGTTGTCTTCCTTTTTCTTTCAGTAAGTATTTGTTGATTACTAGTGTGTGCCAGGTATTGTGCTAGGCTCAGAGAGGTAGAAATGAAAAATATAATCCCCACCCATGAAAAGGAGTTTAAATCATTTATGAAACATATAATAAGGAACTATTCTCACAACTAAATTCCACAGAATCAGCTGCTTCTCAGCTCCTTCCCCTACTTCCACTCCCAGGCCTTTCCACAGATAATGATCTGCTGTGGATTGGGCTTTGAATTTGAAACTGGTCATTTTAACACCCACTTCGTTTTTCATGTCGTTTAAATAAACCATTTATTACTTATTTTCCTTTCTAGATATCTGCAAAGTGCTTTTAATGCAATCATGTGGGAACATAAATATTTCTGATTCAACAAACATTTCCTATGCAAAGCACTGAATTTAGACAGAGGGAAGTTTCAAGGTACAAAGATGTACTGTGCTTTCAACAAAAGGATTTTATATCCATGCTAGAACATGATAAAATGAGAACTGAGAAAAACACCTTATTTTGTCCTTATACTATTGAATGTATTCCTCAATACATCGCCTTTTTAAACATCTTACCCCTTTTGCCTTGTGCTATGTTTCTTCAAGCCTAGTAACACACTGTTTGAAAGTTTTATAGGCATGTTATTTGGCTTCAACCACCTCTTTCAAATTTCATTTCATGACTTATAATTTCAACCCATGACTGGGATAAATTACTTTTAATTGCTACTTATTTGCACTGCAGAACAATCATATGAAAAACAGGTAGAGGAAAATACTGCTGGAAATTAAGATCATAGAAATTAAAATTCCCTGCATGCCTAAATGGAATCCTATACCATCATTTCCCTAAATAGCAAGAAAACGTGATGATTTGAGGTATTTAAGGCCAGAAACAGGACCACATGACCTCCTGGGGTCTCGTTTACTTTTAAACTCTGCAGATAAGCAAAGTCAAAGCTCACAGCCTTGGGAAGAACCTATATACACTTGACTTTTTAAAACTGTACTAACAGTTCAGAAATTTGGGGCATGGTATGAAAAGTCAAAATTAGTTACAAAAGTCTGTGATGACATAAAATTTTAGAAAAATAAACAGCACATTAAGGCAATAAAGAGATAATATCGTCATTCGAATTTTAATTGATACATGCTCCTTGGGCTATCCCTCCCACAGAAAAATCCAATTTTTGCTATAATAATAATTTCCTTAGAAAATAAAAAGAAAAATCCAACTTGAACAAATTTCAGTATAATGTAGTGATTAAGGACATGGCTTTAGAGGACAACAGCCCTGGGTTTGAATCTCACTCTGCTGCTGACCAGCTCTGGACCGAGGCATAATTCCTAACTCCCCGGCCTCAGTTTTCTCATTCATAAAAGCAGTTCTTATTTCACAGGACTGATGTGAGGATTAAATGAGATAATCACACAGTAAGAACACAATATATGGTTAAAATTTTAAATTATATATATATAATATATATAAATTACATACATATTACATGTATAAAATACATATTCATTATGAGAGGCAGAATGATGTCCCCACCCCCCCCAAAAGAAATCCACATCCTAGTCCACAGAACCTGTGAATATGTTACATGATATGGCAAAGAATTAAGGTTGCATAGACAACACAGATGAACTTTGAAGACATTATGCTGAGTCAAATAAGTCAGACAGAGAAAGACAAATACCATTATGATCTCACTTACATGTGGAATCTAAAAATAATCAAAACAAAAATAACTCATACATACAAAGAACAAATTAGTGATTGCTAGAAGCAGGGGTTGGGGGGAGGTTGGGGGGTAGGAAATGGGTGAAGGGGTCAAAAGGTGCAAACCTCCACTTATAAAATAAATGTCATGAGATATAATGTTCAGCATGGTGACTGTAGTTAATAATACTGTATTGTATATTTGAAGCTTGCTAGGAGAGTAGATCTTAAACTTTCTCATCACAAGAAAAATTTGTAACTGTGTGGTGATGGATGTTAACTAGACGTACTGTGGTGATCATTTTGCAATATACAGATATAGTGAATCATTATGTTGTACACCTGAAACTAATATAATGTTATATGTCAATTACACCTCAATTAAAAATTAATTTTAAAAAAGAATTAAAGTTGCAGATGGAATTAAGGTTGCTAATCAGCTGGCCTTAAGATGGGAAGAGGACCCTGGATTTTCTGGGCGGGCCCAAGGTCCTTAAAAGTGGAAGATAGCGGTAATAAAACAGAGTCAGAGAAAGAGACGTGACTATGGAGGAATGGTCAGAGAGATGTAACATTGCTGGCTCTGAAGCTGAAGAAGGGGGCTATGTGCTAAGGAATGTGGGCAGCACCTAGAAGCTGGAAAAGGCAAGGGAAGAGATTCACACCGCCTGCCTCCAATAAAAGAGGGCAGCCCTGCTGACACACCGATTTTAGCTCCGTGACAACCATGGCTGACTTCTAACCTATGGAGCTATAACGTAATACATTCGTGCTGTTTTAAGTCCCTAAGTTTGTGGTAACGTGTTATATCAGTAGGTAGAAAACAAATTAGATATATAGATAAATAAGGAGCCCTACAAAACTTGGGTAAGTATGGGCGTATGGAGAATTGTCTTTTTTCCTTCCAGTTGTAGAAACCATGCTAACTCACAAACATTTTTATTTTTGTTTTCTTTATATAATTAATTGCAAGAATTTGACTTACCGCACAGTAAGATTATCCTCCAAGCAATAGGGGTGCTACTGGCTAACAGCTCAGCCCATTATGGTTCCTTGATGATGGTAGCAGCTGAAAATTATAGGAAATAAATATTACATACTATTCAGTTTCTTATGATTTTCTTATTTGTGTCTAGACACCTAAGAATATCATACAAATTAATTTTGAGTTAAAGCTGCCTGAGACTAACAGGAGAGGCCCTGTCATCTCCCTGAGAGGTGAGGACAGAGGCTGTCTGTGGAGGCAGACCACACTCACTGAGCGATCCTGCCTCTTCTCAGTGTCACCAGAAGCACATTATGCACATTGCTGCCTTTAATCCTCACCATCACTATCCCCATTTTACAGATAAAGAAGTAGAAGTTCGAAGAGGTGAAATAGACCCACCCAGATCACACAAGAGGACAGTGGCAAAGCCGAGTCCATTTTATTTGATCCTTCTAGAACACCACAGAGCCTCCAATGTCAGTGGGTGGTGCTGGGTGAGAGGCATCACGGACCAGGCATAGAAGAGTTTACAAACTCAAATGCCAAAAGCATCTGACACAGATGCTGAATGTCAGAAAAAGTGAAAGTGAGATGATAAATAGCAACTGACAGTCTTCTTGAGTGGCAAGAGGTGCATGCCCTCTATAAAGTGAAAAACTGACAGCTGCTATCAGATCTATTAATTTTTCCATAAAACCTAGCAATATACATTGTCATGTGAAATGGCATAATTTCAAAATGCTAGGAATGAATTCAGATTTTCTTAAAACACTGTGCAGGCCAAATAAGCCACATCTATCAAGTAAATCTGCCCCCTGGGCTGCCAATTTGAGACCCCAGGGATCATTACTGAGCTAGGGATTGGTCCATAGTCACGCTAAAAGAGAAGTTGTAGATGGGTTGGACTGGATTTAGATTGCGCTCCTTGAGTGAAGAGGTGCCCTAATCTAAGAGCAAGGGATGCTTATTCTAGGGCATTGAGGCACAACAGAGAAGGGAGTATGACTCAACTTTTCCACAGAATCTTCTTAAACAGAGCAATCTAACCAATAATTAAAGCAATTCTAAACATATTAACCCACATGTTATTTTTCCCTCTCCTCTTTGCTAATGTATAAGCACTCTTGGGCGAATCTTCATTGATAGATATGCTTATTTGCCATATTTCTACATGCGATAATTAGTAGCCAGATTATATGTTATTTTAATAGCATACAGCTTAATAACGTGAATCCAATTTTATATATGTGCGAAAAGTTGACATAATATAGTTATGCACCAAATAATGTTTCGGTCAGTGATGGACCACATGCACCATGGTGGTCCCATTAAGATAATAATGGAGCTGACATCCATAATTATCACCCAGTGACATTGTAGCCATTGTAACATTACTCATGTGTTTGTGGCAATACTGGTGTAAACAAACCTACTGCACTGTCAATCATATAAAAGTATAGCACATACAATTACAGTAGTGGGCAAAACCATCTAGGCTTGTGTGAGTGCACTCCATGATGTTCCCACAACAAAATCACCTAACACATTTCTCAGAACATATCCTTGTGTTAAGCGGCACGTGACTGTGTCTGTAGAGCAAGAAGAAATGGCATAAAACTTCAAATGTATTTATTCAAAATAGTGGAATATCAAAACAATAAAACTGGGGCCGGCCCGGTGGCTCAGGCAGCTGGAGCTCCATGCTCCTAACTCCGAAGGCTGCCGGTTCGATTCCTACAGGGGCAAGTGGGCTCTCAACACAAGGTTACTGGTTCAACTCCTTGAGTCCCACAAGGGATGGTGGGCTCTGCCCCCTGCAACTAAGATTGAACACGGCACCTTGAGCTGAGCTGCCGCTGAACTCCCGGACGGCTCAGTTGGTTGGAGCGCGTCCTCTCAACCACAGGTTGCTGGTTTGACTCCTGCAAAGGATGGTAGGCTGTGCCCCCTGCCACTAAACCTGGAGCTGAGCAACTGGTCCTGGAGCTGAGCTGCGCCCTCCACAACTAAGACTGAAAGGACAACAACTTGAAGCTGAATGACACCCTCCACAACTAAGATCGAAAGGACAACAACTTGACTTGGAAAAAAAGGCCTGGAAGTGCACACTGTTCCCCAATAAAGTCCTGCTCCCCTTCCCCAATAAAATCTTTAAAAAACCCCCAAAAAACAATAAAACTAATGCTAACACTTACTGATACACATTTGAAGTAGAAAGCTCTGATTCGAGAAACACAGTTGCAGGGAACACTGAGGAATGAGCTGATGTAGGAGATGGCAGTTTCCATGGTAGACATCGTCTTCAGCACTTGACTTTCCCCCAGCAGAGCTCTGCAGCCACGGAGGAGGCAGACAGCTGGATTGGACCTGGGTTGGGGAGGTTCAAGATAATGACAGTGGAGCAGAGGAAGAGCGCCCAAGAGAAGGTCATGCCACCTACACTTGCTAAGGAAAGGAGGCGGTCATAGGCAGAAGGGTGAGGCCGAGGGCTTGGGGTACTTGAACAGTTATAGAGTGAGTTATAGAGTGAAAAACTTACTACACACACTATTGATATTTTACATTTTAAAGTACACTGTAATTTTCAAAGCATTTAAAAAAGTAGACTTTGTTTTTTAGAGCAGGTTTAGGTTCACAGCAAAATTGAGTAAAAAGTACAGAGTTCCCATACACTTCTGTCCCCACACATGCACGACCTTCGCCACCACTGGCATCTCCCATCATAGTGGTATATTTGTTACAATCAACGGACCTACATTGACACATCATTAGCATCCAAAAACGGTTTACATTAGGGTTCACTCTTGGTGTTGTACATTCTGTGGGTTTGGACAAATGGGTAATGACATGTATCCACCATTGTAGCCTCATACAGAATAGTTTCACTGCCCTAAAAATCCTCTGTGCTCCATGAATCTCTGGGAAGTCATCCCTTCCTTCCCGCTGATTCCTGGCAGCCACTGATCTTTTTACTGTCTCCATAGTTTTGCCTTTTCCAGATTGTCACATAGTTGGAATCACACAGTATATAAGCTTTTCAAATTGACTTATTTTACCTGGTAATACACAGTTAAGCCCCTCCTCCCAACTTTTTGCGGCTTAATAGCTCGTTTCTTTTTAGCATGGAATAATCTTCCACCCCATGGATGTGCCACAGTTTATCCATTCACCTACTGAAGGAGGTCTTGGTTGCTTCCAAGTTTGGGCCATTTGAATAAAGCTGCTATAAACTCCATGTAGACAATCCATTTTTGTCTAGGTTTTTGTGTATACAATGCATTTTTACCTTCAGACGCTGAATATAGAGCAAATTTTCTAAATCAAATAATAGCAAGTGAAATATAGCACACCAAATCAAAGCATTTATCAATATGACTGTTAGTGTTTATTTTTCTACCACAAATAACACAATAAAAACTATAACATTACAATGGGAGGAATAAAACACTCTAAATGATGATTTCAACAGACGTTTTGAGGAATTAACTCTCTATTTTGTCATTTCTCCCTATCTTATTTCGGTCCCACCCCTCCTCAACCCTTGACACAGTTAACACGATACAGTGGATCACGGACGCTGTAGCTAGACTGTTTGTGTTTGTTTCTGGTTGAATACGGGGCTCTGACACTTACGAACTGCATGACTTGAAGCAAATTAATATCTTTGTGTCTCTTCTCCCTCGTCTGTAAAATAAGGATTTTTAATAGTGATTACCTAATGGATTAAGAGAGTTTATGTCCATAAACTCTTCCAGTAATACCGGCGCATAAGGGTTGGTCATATAAAATGAATAATGTTTACATGGATCTCTTGTGTGAATGCTGGTCTCACAGGCCTGGACACAATTCTGATCAGGTCTTCCTGTTGAGTCAGACTTTCAGGTCTATGATTTGATTTTTTTCCTACTTACTTATAAGTCAACAAATTAGCCTGTTACTGTTTCCTAGATGCTGAAAGAAAACACAAGATGTCTGAGTCAGAGAAAAAAGAACTTTTTTACTCACAGCACAACATAAAAAACATGAATATCAGAATATTTGCATCAACCCCTTTTGCCCTCAACTTCCCCAGGGGTGATGCTAATGGGCCCAGATAGATGCCGCACATGCAGTGGGGGAACAATGAGCTTGGGGAACCCAATGCTTTCCTAGCAGGCAGCAAGCTAAGCCTGCTCTTTGTCCTAGAGGGAGATCTCACTTTATCCCCCAAGACTGCTTGCTGCAAATACAACCATGGCAAATAGCTTGGGTAAAGAGTGGTATGGGAGAAAGTCTCTAAGATGGCCCATAATGCTTCTTGCCTCCTGGTATTCACTCCTTTGTGTAATCCCCTCCAGGTGACTGTGGCTGGACTTATTCATTTACTTCTTTTTTCCTTTTTCACCCCTTCTTCCACCCTGCCCCCCCCACTCCGGTTCAAGCCGTTGTTTCTCAGTCTAGTTGTGTAGGACACAGCTCCCGGCCCATGTTGGTATTCTGAGCCTTGCGTTCTCCCTGGCTGAGGCAGTCGGTCACCAGTTGTAAGTCGGCCACTCACACCAGCTCACAGCAGCTCTCGCTGGCTGCCGGCTGCTCATGATGGCTGCCAGTCACTCACACTAGCCACCAGCCACTCCATGGCAGCACATAGTAGCCCAGCTCTAGGGAGAACCGTTGTTCACAACCTTAGCTGTAGAAGGTACAGCTCACTGGCCCACGTGGGAATTGAACCAGCGACCTCGGCATTAGGAGCACGGCACTCCAACCACCTGAGCCACCGGCCGGGCTGGCCCTCACTTACTTCTAAGTAACTGAATATAGCACAAGTGACGGGATATTGCCTCCAAGATGAGGTTATAAAAAAGACTGTGGCTTCCGTCTTGAGCCTCCTCTCACTCACTTTGAGGGAAGACAGCTGTCATATTATAAGCTGCCTTATAAAGAGACTTGCTTGGAAAGGAAAGGAAGTCTTTGGCCAACAGTCAGAAAAGATGTAAGGCCTCCAATGTTCACGCGTGTGAGCTAAAGAGCAGAGTTTCCCTCATTGGAGTCTGGAGATGACCTCAGCCCTGGCCAAAACCTTGACTGTAGCCTTGTCACAGACCCTAAGCCAGGGGCATCCAGCAAAGCTGCACCCAGATTACTAATCCACAGCCACTGTCAGAAAATAATTATTTGTTCTTTTAAGTCTCTGTTTTGGAGTAATCTGTTATGCAATAGATAATTAATACAAGCAGTCAGAGCCTGGCATTGTTGGCATACTAAGCAAGACATGCAGGGGCATAGATTAGTATCCTACAACAACAAGGGAAAACTACAACCACTGTAAAGGGATAGGCAGTGCCATCTTCCAAGAGCGCTGACGTACTTAGCGTCTAGCATCTAGGGAAGAGGCAGACACTAAAACTGGAAACTAGAATTGGGGAGGAAGCCCTTAGCTGGAACTAGCCTTGGGGCTAGTTATTGAAGAATTTTGCTTGCTTGAGGACATAATGCAGGATAGAAAAAAACTGGCTGGTGCTTTGCGCGTGCAGTGGGAAGCAAGGTAGGGAAAAACCCTTTCACAGTGTCAAATGCTGAAATGCCTACACTGCATTTAGTGAACCGAATTATGTAGTTGTGTATTACTCCCTGTACTCATTTGCCTTCTGTTCATCTGGAGCCTTTTGTAAACTTTTGTTTAAATATTTTCCCTGGTCTTATCTGTACTCAAGGGAATTATGGGTCAAATGCTTGAGCCACAATATTAAAAGGGAAACAGTGCCCCCTAGAGACCAGAGTGGCAATACCCAGAGATGCCTCCCACTCCCACCCCCACCAAGAGGTAGGAGAAGCTAGGATAGACAAGGGAGATGGCACGGTTCTTTATAAATGTTAAAAAAGAAAAGATAAAATCAAAAATATCTTAGCCTTTAAGAAATTGGTATGAAAATTCTGTAACTACGTGTGGTGATGGATTTTCACTAGACTTATTGTGATCGTTTTGCAATACATACAAATATCCAATTATGTTGTACACCTGAAATATAATGTCATAGGTTAATTGTATGTCAATTTTTTAAACAGCCAGTCATCCTAAATAAATGTAAAGGAAATAAATTTGTACGGAAGTATTTTTTTTCCTTAACACAATAGTTTTCTCATATTTTTTTTTTCCCCAGAGAGAATCAACTTTATACATGATGGAGGGCGAGGCAATACTGTTGTTCAGAACACGGGTTGTGGAATATGACAGGCTCTTCTTTTGTTAACTGTGTATCACTGGGCAAGTTGATAAATCTTAGTTTATTTCTTCATCTGTAAAACAAAGATAATATCTCATTGGATTGTAGTGAGGATTTAATGAGATTATGTATATAATGTCCTTAGCACTTGGTAAGCACTCAGTATTTGAAAGCTGTTATTAATATTAACTATTACTGCTACTATTACTACTATTACTACTACTACGTTAATGAGATAAATGTGTCCTATGTAACCACAACTATTTAATATACTATTCTACATACTGGTATCAGAATTTTCAGATGAGAAAAATTTACAGAAGACATAAATTAGGATAAATAGCGGAAAGGAAGACTCACTGGGCAAGAAAACCCAAGAATATTTATAAAGGTATGGGAAGAACATAATCTTTAAAAACTTTCTGTCTACTACATAGAGTTGTTACAAATATATAATTAACATCACTAGTCTATTGGATAAGTGAAAAAAGATGAAAAAGCAGATTAACAAGTATGTTATCAAACGGCCTACTTATTAGTTAATAAATGCAAGATAAAATCACTTTCTCATATGCCTTTCAAGGTTTCAAATGAAAAATGAGAAGAATGGGTACTGGAGATGACACAGGAAGAAAGTATTGACCATGGAACACAACACACCTGACTTTGCCTCTTACCAGCTGTGAGTGCAAATACGTGACCCTCTATCTCTGCGCCTCAGTTTCCTTATTTGTACATACAAGACAGCAACTGCATCTGATAGACTCATTGTGAGGATCAAACAAGAAAAGACATGTTCCCAGAGCACAACACCGGACTCAACAAAAGGTCTCATCATCCTCGTCATCATTATCTTCATCATTGTTATTTATGTGCTGATGTTATTACAAGCAGAATTAGAAAGGGGGCTAGGAGTTCAGGAGATTCCTCAGAGCAATATGTAATAAAAGTTATAAGGTTACATGTACCTTTTAATCTGTTTTTCCCATCTGTGGCAAGAAATTTAAAGGGAAAAATATTACCTGATGGATCAAATATATGGTGATGGAAGGAGAACTGACTCTGGGCGGTGAACACACAACGGGATTTATAGATGATGTAATACAGAACTGTACACCTGAAATCTATGTAATTTTACTAACAATTGTCACCCCAATAAATAAAAATAAAAAAAATATTACCTGATTAAGTATGTTTATAGCAATGCTAATTACGCACTTCAAATTTTGGGAACAACCTATTGCCCAGAAATGAGGGAGATGTTAAGTAAACAAAGTATAGTAATACAACATGTTAAATACAAAAGGAATATACAAAAGTCATAATTTTTCTATGAATGAGGAAGAACCAGTTCAAAAATATAATGGAACAATATCCCATTCATTATAACCACAACTATAAAATACCTAGAAACAAAATCAATAGAAATGTTCAAAACCCATTAAAACAAACTATAATATCTTATTGAAGGACATACAAAGATCTTTTTAAGTGGAGAGTTACACCAAGATAAGAAGCCTCAATATGTTTTAAAGTCGGTTCTCCCCCATATTGATCTGTAAATTAAACGCAATTTTTATAAAAATCCCAATGGAATTTTTTAAATTTAAAAGTTAATTCTCTAGCTTATCTGGAGGAGTAAAGGTTTGAAAATAGTCAAGAAAGTTTTATAAAACAATTGTAACACAATAAGACTTAGCCTGCAAGACAGTAAAAGGAACAATAAAGCTATATAGTAAATAGGGTAGTGTGGTAGTGAAGAGGAAAAGATAATTAGATCAATGGAGTGAAAGAGAGCCCAGAAAATAACCCACATTCATATTTATAGGCGTTCACACATGCTCAGTTAGCATCTCAAATAGGTGGGGGAAGACTAGATTATTCAATATAAACAATACAAGGCATAATTACTCATAAATTATGGGCGATTTGAAGATCTAAATGCACAAAACCAAAACAATAAAACTATTTGTAAAAAAAATATAGAAAAATATCTTTACAGACTTTGAGTAGGAAAGAACTTCCAGAGCCTGACACAAACCCTAGAAGCCATGATGAGTTGTTTAGATTATGTAAAGATTAAACACTTGTATAGAGCCCTGACTTTCCTTATGTTCTTCCTTCTCCACTAGGAATCCCAGGGGAGCAGTCGCATAGGGTGGGAGATAGGAGTTGGGAGGCCAGTAGAGGGAGTCAGGAAAGGGCACCCTGGAGTCTTTTGCTTTGCTTCGCTTTGGTCCTGGGCATTGCCCCTGCTCAAATAAGCACAGCGGATTTCCCACTTGGCATTTTGATAAGTTTTTGGAACGTATTCCTAGTTCCTAGTATTCCTAATTTTAAATGAATTTAGATGTCATAAAAACTCATTGGTACCCTCCCCCAAACACCAACATAACTTCTAAATAGCAAGAGACCATAATGTTAAAAGATGAGTGACAGAGAGAAAATATTTGCAACATGGGCAACAAAGGGTTATATTCGAATTATAAAGAGTTCTTTTAAAACAATAAGAAAAAGAAAATAGCCAAAAAAAACCCCACAAAACAGTCCAAAGATATGAATAGGCAATTCAGCGAGAAATAAATACAAATTTCCAATAAACAAGCATATGTTCAACCTCACAATAATCAGAGAAATGCAAATGAAAGCAAGATGGCTTTTTCACTTATCAGCAGTGGTACACCAAGACGGGATATCCCGCTCAATGTGAGCCGTCGGCAGGAAGGAGGGCAGGCACTAAAAGGGTGCATTGTCTGTAGAGAATTTTAAAAATAATAATAAAACATTTCATCATGCTCCAGTGATTCCAAAATATGTCACTGGTAAAATATTCTTCTCTACAGGGGCAGGCTGCTCCCACTGCCCCACCTCAGCAGGCCCCTGCCTATCAGAATAGAAAACTGTAAAAGATTAATAGCATCTTGTGTTAGTGTACGAATATGCCCGTACACTGTAGGTGGAAGTCTACAGCTTTTGGGGTGGCAAATTGGAAAGCCTTAATCAACATTTTAAATGTGTTTCTTTTGACCCAGTAATTCCACTTCTTGAAATCCAGAGACCTGAAATATTCCTAAATGTGCCCAAAGAGATACGTACCAAAAAAGTCACATAAACTTTGTGAAGGGGACAATATGGGCATACCTAACCCTGACGGTACAACCTAACCGTCAACCACTGGGAGAGTGGGTAAATTATGGGACATGGCAGAATTCCCTCGAATGGTTGGGAGATTGGATTCGGTGACTCATCAGAGCTCTTCCTACTCTTCCAATTTTAGGCCCAGTTCATTCCAAACATTACCTAAAGGCTCCAGTGTCTTTGGCTAGTGTCGGTCCGGCCTGGTCCTCTGCACGCTAACCTGTTACGAGGACCAAGAGAGGGCAGCTGAAGCCGCAGTAGGTAGCTGATCGAGAACTCAAGGATCCTGGCCCCCAATCCTGTGGTTTTCATCGCAAAGTAACTAATACTCACCAAGTATCTCTTTCAAACGCCTCCTACTTAAGGGCCTGATCCAACAGACACACCCAGATTTACTCAAGCTACACTTTAAAGTCAGTCTCATTTGTTATCCCTAAGTCCCTATAAATTAAGGAGGGTATGTCCATTTCCCGAGAGAAAACTATGGCTCAGAAAAGTTAAACGGTTTCTCTAGCTTGTAAGTGAGAGAGCCAGGATTAAGCCCAGAATGGGGGAGCACAGCTTCAAAGAAGATACTGCCGTTTGTTTTGTAGAAGTGAAATCACATTAAATGTCCAGTTTTCGGTAAATATGGTTTATGCTTGATTTGGAATTGTACCGTTGCTTTGCATCATCAAACTTATAAACAATTCAAAGTGATTAACATTAGATGAATATTTTAAAGTCCTTTTGCTATAAATTGGCAATAAAGCGTGCCCTACAAGCTGTTGAAACAACAAAGCCAAAAGAACTGGTGATCTAATTCTAGTTACCGCAGGTAATAAGACTCTCTTCTGCTCCACTAGTAACAGAAGCTAACGATAGCAAAGAAATCAAAGTCATTCCTTCTGGGAGACAGTCATCGAGGTGAGGAAAACACGGCTCCTGAGCATCCCTCAAGTGGAACCAAACTTGGCTTTTACTGAACTGACTACCTCCAGTTGAACTATTTTTAATTTTCTGATGTCTGAGGTGAAGAAGTCTGAGGTTAACAAACCGAAGCATTGTCTTGTTTTTAAAAACATTTCAGAAACTGCTGTTTTCAGATTCTGTTAATTTAATAACAGTAGAAAAAAATCACAGTGAGTAAGCATGTCAAGAACCTGAGAAGACTGAACGACAAAATTAAAACGTTAGGCACAAGGACTTTTATTTAACAGCTTGCATCTGCATGCCAAGTGTGGTGAATGTTTATGGGTCACTGGACTGTGCTTATGCCAGACACTTCAAAGAACATTCCAGAGAGACGGCCTGACTTACTGGAAGTTTAAAGACTCAAACCCCTTATTTTGTCCTCGTGTTTTTCTGTTTTGTTCTGTTTTGTTTTTTAAAAGACCTTTTATTATGAAATATTTAGACATTTTACAGGAAAATGAATCCAGTTTCTACAACTCAATGACATACATATTTTTTAATCAATAAAAAAAAAAGAAAGAAAACAGGAAAAAGAAAAAAGAGAAAAAAGCAGTGCCCTGGATTAAAAGACTTAAAGGATCTAACAACTAAAGGCATTTTGTGGATCTTATTTAGATGCTGATTTGAACAAACCAACTATTAAAAGACATTTTTGAGACGTCAAGGAAATTTGGCTATGGAATTGGTATTAGCTGCTGGCAATAAATATGGCTTTGTGATATGTAAGAAAATGTTCATATTTTAAAGATGGATCCTTACTATATGAAGGAACAAAACTGCATATTTGGGATTTGCTTTTAAACATTTCAGCAAAGGAAGAAAAAAAATGACACATGAAGTAAATGTCAGCAAACTTAACAATCACTGACTAATTGATTCCCAAGGTGATGGGAATTTAGTGTACTCTTCTCTTTTTATGGAACTTTAAATTTTTCAAAATAAAGTTTTTACAAAATTCCCACAAAATTTAAATTGGGGTGGGGTTATGGTTATAACTCCAGATCTTTCAGACCTGTGAAGAGTCTGTGATGGTCACCATGAACTATCTCAACAATTCTTTACAGATGAAGTTAGTTTAAGCCTGATTTATTTGCCACTGCGGTTTTAGTAAACTCGTTGAAAAGTGAGAAATACACTCTGAGGTCATCAAAAACCTTCATTTGCCAAAGTTGCTCTGAATGGTATCCCTGCTTTCATTCTTGATCTTCTCTAGTCATTCTCTACCTAGCTGGAGTTACATTTAAAACGATAGATTCTGGTCATCTCTGCTTAAAACCCTCAATAGATTCCAATTCCTAGACTAAAATCAAAAGCTCTAACGTGGCTCATACGTGAGCTAGCCCCTGGGTCTCCCGCCTCCTCTTGGTCACTCACTATACTCCCATCTCCGTGGCTTCTTTCAGCCCTTCAGGGGCCAAGGTCTGTCCTGGCCCATGACCTTCCCCGAGTTGGTCACTCCTCTTGGAACAGCCTCCCCAGCGCTTCTTCACAGAACACCCCCCCCCATGCATTGTTTTCTCCCGTACAGAAGCAGTTCTTTTCTCCTTCAGCAATTTATTTGGGTTTGTTTGTTTCATGTCTATTTTCCCCCCGTTTCTCCATGCTTCTATCTACCATTGTACAGTCAACAATATCCAATTTTCATTGAATCAGTTAAACATTTTTTCCCAAACTTCCAGTCTCTTAAGAATCATATGAATATTGAACTCTCATTTTGAAATAATGGAAAGAAGGAAGTAGGTGAATATTATTTAAAAAGTTGGCTTATACGTCAGAGAATTAGGGTTGAGGGAGCAGAGGGCATTTGAGAGGAGAAATATCAGAGTGTAGCAAGTGCTGATTAGGTTGCAGAGCAAAACCTTACAAAAGGGAGCTGTCAACCCCCTGGGATTCTCAGTGTGTTTGAATTCATCAACTTCCATTTCTGTGATGCCTTTTCCGCTCCATCAGTGCCCTGATTTCCGTCCTAGTTTTCCGCTGTGCAGTGAAACACAGCGCTCACTAACAAGAAGCATCAGGGGATGAGATCCAGACAAACGACCAGGATTTCTCACTCGCATGCCAGGGAGTGAGCTGGCGGAATACATGCAAGTATGTACAGATCCACACAATCACAGGGAGCTTTTAACACACTTGTCTAAAAATTGAGAGCTCAAATATACAGAGTTTGAACGAGAGTTAAATTTGAGCTAGTGGACTTATATATAACTGTACACCATGTGATTACTTTTAAAATTTAACACTATCTGGTGCTTATAGTGTTACTATTGTGAGTGCTTTACAGCTATTGGCTTATTTGAAGAATTAAAGAGCACACATTTTTTTTCTCAGGCTGTATGGAACATTTGTAAAAGTCACCATGTACTGAGTCGCGAAGCAAATCTCAACAAATAATGAAAATTCAATAACTATAGATCTAATCATATGTAGTAAAAGGACAAAAACATGTGAAACAGGGCCGGCCTGGTGGCTCAGGTGGTTGGAGCTCCATGCTCCTAACTCCGAAGGCTGCCGGTTCGATTCCCACATGGGCCAGTGGGCTCTCAACCACAAGGTTGCCGGTTCAATTCCTCGAGTCCCACAAGGGATGGTGGGCTCCTCCCCCTGCAACTAAGATTGAACACAGCACCTTGAGCTGAGCTGCCGCTGAGCTCCCAGATGGCTCAGTTGGTTGGAGTACAACCTTGTGGTCCTCTCAAACACAACCTTGGTCCTCTCAAACACAAGGTTGCCGGTTCGACTCCCGCAAGGGATGGTGGGCTGTGCCCCTGCAACTAACAACGGCAACTGGACCTGGAGCTGAGCTGCGCCCTCCACAACTAAGACTGAAAGGACAACAACTTGACTTGAAAAAAAAAAGAGAAAAAAATTAGCCATGGGGATGTGAAACACAGCCTAGGGAATATGGTCAATAATAGCTTAATAATTATCCATGGTGCCAGGTGGGTCCTACTAGATCTAGGGGGGGGGATCACTTCATTAGTTATATAAATGTCTAACCACTATGCTGTACACCTGAAACTAATATAATGAATGTCAACTGTAATTGAAATATGAAAAAAAAATTAAACACATAAAATTGTTTACCCATTATTCAGTTTCTATGCAAGTATGCTAACATCATTCAGTTGGTATTTATAGGATGCACACTGTAAGCAAAGTACTGCAGCACTGGGTATAGTAGAAAAATATAACAATAAATATAAGGCATGGCCAAATGCTCACCCAAACTCACAATCTGACAGAGACAGGAAAGGTACAATCGCCTGCCGGTATGCGTACCAGAGGTTTTACCATCCACTTTCATTTTTGCTGCCTCATCTCATTTTCATACCAATTCTGTGAAATAGCATTCATTATTCCTCTTTTATAGACGAAGAAGCCCAGAGAAGTTATTAACTAGCCCATAATGACACAACTACTCAGTGATAAAGCCAGTTTGTCTGAAGTTTGTCTGACTCCAAAGTCCATGCTCTTTCCACATCACCGTATTTGTAAAAGTCACAAAAACATAAATACCATAAAATTCCACTTACTCAACACTCTTGGGTATGACTCACGCTGGACAGATGAGTAAGTGAAAGGCTATCCTCTAGGAAGCATTGTTCAAAACCTTCCAGTTTAGAGAACACTCCAAAAGCCTCTGGAGAAGCAGCTTTTCCTCCCTGCATTTCTTTTCCCCCTTTGGACCTCTGGCATTTGAAGCCCAGCATACCTGGTGTCTGACAGACACTATCCCCCTAAAACGCCAGCAGAAGACAGCCAAAGATCCCTTTTCCCGTTTTGCTCCCTCAACACACAAATCAGATAGTCTGACAATTCAGAAATAATTTTAGTACATACTAAGGGAAAACAAAATAGGAAGTATTTACAGAAAATACAATCAGCATAAAAACAGCTGGGTTTCCAAAGCAGTTTTCTGACACCGGCTTGGTCACCCACCCAATCCTGAATATTAAAACACTGTCCCTTGGTCCTAAAGGGTGGCGTGACTCTGCAGTCCTGTTTCTTATCTCATTCCTCAGCATTTTGCTATCTCATGGCCAGATGGCTTTCAATATTTATCTTGTCCTTAGTCCTAAAAACGGGTCTAATAATTCCTTCCTCTGCTTCCATATGTAACCTCCCCGAATTTTAGATTCCTCATCTGTACAAAAAGGGAATAGAAATAGCTATCTAACTCACAGAGATCAAATGGGGAGATCATAGCACATAGTAAGCGCTCTTATTTTTCTTCTCTTTCCTCATCTCGGAATATGTGCATCGTCATCCTGACAATTAGAGCTAATGATTGAGCACTTACTATAGTATGTCCAGCCACTGTTCTGTATGTACTAATTAAATCTGTATTAACTAATTTAATCATCACCACCACAATCTTATGAGGTAAGTACAATGAATTTCATTTTATGAAGACACTGAGGCACCAAGAGAACAAACAAGTCACCCAAGTTCAAAAGCTGGGACTCAATCTAGCCAGTGGGGCTCCAGAACCAGCGCTTCTGACCACCATGCCACACCACCTACAAAACGGACGCTTGTGTTGAAAGTCAGCCATCCAGACCTACATCCCTCCACTCAGGCTGTCTTTCTGGTCCGTCTCCAACTCCATCCAGGGCCTGTTAGTTGACATTAGAGCAACAGATAGAATTGAGGGAATAAGTATATCTAATCATACACAGAAATATAATTTAGAATTAAAGGTGCAGCTACTTTATAATCTTCAGTATTGTCTGAATTCTTAGAGCAGGCATTTAATACTTCCAAAATCAATTTAAGAATGTATAAAGGTAGATTAATTTGGGGGGGGAAATGACCAAGCATAAGCAACTTTGAAAAGGAAGAGATTGCCTATAGGAGGGAATTTTTTGTTTGTTGTCAGTTAAAGTGTTTAAAACAATAACTTATCAGTAAACAGTGAATATTTTCCCATATGATTAGGACAGTGATGAAGAACAAGGATTGAGAGCAAACGTGCGCTGAATTCCAGCAATGCGGCTTTACTAGCTGCTTGAACTTCTGTTTTCTCATCTATAAATGGGAATAATGACACCTAGCATCTAGGAATATTGTTAGACTTAAAATAAGACAATATAATTAAGATGTGTGGCGTGGTATATTTCTTCTTTTCACAACATCACTGTAATAGCTGAAGAGTATCCTGTCTTATGGCTGTGCCAAGGATTCATTTCACTAGCCCCACATCGTTAAACATTTGGATCATTTTCAACACTATCAATATACATTTTTTCATGCATTTCTTGTTATTTCTTTTGGGTTAAATCCTAAAAGTGTTTCAAGGAATCAAAGAATATCAACATTATAAACTTGTGACACACATTAACAAATTATTGACCAATACTACGTAGTTTTACCAAGTTAATCTTCTCTACATTGAAGGTATTTAGTCAACTCTTGCCAATAATGGACATTATTCTAAAGAAATAAGCTAATTTTACAGGCCTCCAAACACCCCATGTTGTTATTTTACTTATGAGATGTTTCAATTTTTTTGTTATATTATAAAGCTGTTAGGCTCCATAAATTAAAATAGGAGATTGACAGAAAAATAGAAAAATAATTGGAACAGGTAAAAATTTTAATGTAGCATATTACAGATGTGGTATGTCAACTCATTTATGTGGGGATTAATTTTCTCAATGGTTTTCAAAGTACTCTCTGGAGCATCTCCTGTTGGGAGGGTGGGAATAGGGGCAAGGGATGCTGGCAGGTTGAAATAACTCTCATCTTGCCCCATTTCAACCACAATTATCTGTTTTACATATTGAACTTTTGGTAGGTTGATCCGAAGGGTTCTGGACCTGAAAACAAAACCAAAGCCACATTTGATGCAAGGCTTTGGGAAACTGGTATTTTGCAATACAAAATAAATAAGTTGAATCTCTCCCTCCCATCACATACAAAAATATATATCAGCTGGATTTAAACATTAAAAGGGAAAAAAAACTCCCTAAACTACTAGAAAATATGGGCATGCATTAATTCCCTTTCAAGCACACTGATAAAACTAGAGATCATAATGAGACACTATTTTTTTGAGTTGTTTTTTTCCTAAAATATGTGCCTCTGACACAGATTCAAAATGTTTTTGTGGCCAAAGAAGTGTGGAAATGCTACATATCAATAATAGTGCCAAGAGGTAGCTTTGGGCTCTACACATCTGCATTATGTCTATTAGCATCCCCTGATCACCCCAAAATATATACTCTAAATAAAACTGTACAAAAACAATTGTAACTGAGGGACATATCCTAGTATCTTATGCTGCAAGCAGATGTTTGAGACTAAGCCCTTGCTCTCCCTAGACATTCTGGAGTCGTCACTGCTGCTCTTTGGAAAGAGTCACAATGTCATCAGCATAGAAAGGCTCTGAGAAGTCCTGCTGTAGAAAAAGAAGAAAACTAACTTACTCATCATTTCCTAATTTGACTATTGAATCCTTCCCTCAATATGATACCTACTAATAGCTGTAGAATTCATGGAGCACAACTTAGCAAATACCAGGATATATGAAAATTAGTATTTGAATAGGAAAATGCTGGATGAGAGGTGTCCTGTCCATTTACCGCTATTTTGCCAATGCTCAACTTGAGGCACTCTCCGATGTGATCTGCTGACACCTAGTGCCAATGTGTTAATTTAGCACAAACACATAATTCCCTATAATATATTGCGGCCCACTTAAATAAAAACTCCTGCTTGCAGACTGCCTTGAATTTAAATTCCTGTACGAAGTGTGATTAAAAAAAATACAGTGAATGTTTAAATTTTAAAAAATTATTACATTAAAAGACACATTGCCCTTAATCCCCCTCAAAATACTCCCCCTCACTTAGAACACACTTATCCCATTGTTCTTGCCACTTTCTGATGCAGTTCTGGAAGTCCTCTTTCATTTAATTGTGCTGTTATGGCTGCCGCGATGTCCTGAATCGATTCAAAACTTCCCTTTCATGGTCATTTTTGACTTTGGGGAAGAGCCAGAAGTCGTACGGTGCCAGATCTGGTGAATAAGGACACACTGTAATGTTTTTATTTGAAAGAAATTGCCATACCAGAAGCGATGTGTGACATGGAGCCTTTCCATTGTGATCACAAAATGTGGTGATTGCTGCTGCCGAGTGCCATCCAATGGAAAGACAGGGATCTTCAATATGGGAAGAGGCGTGTTGAACTTGTGTGACAAATTTCAACTTGTTTGGTGCAACCAGTCAGGTGTGAGCTACGGTTCAGAGGTGTGGTTGAAAGTGTGCCATAAATCATCCTCCATCATGACAAGACTCCATATCACCCCTCGCTTCTGATATACGGCAATCTCTGTCAAATAAAAACATTACCTCTGTCAAATAAAAACATTACCGTGTGTCCTGATCCACCTTATTCACTGGATTTGGCACCATGTGACTTCTGGCTCTTCCCCAAAGTCAAAATGACCATGAAAGGAAAATGTTTTGAATTGATTCAGGACATCGAGGCAGCTACGACAGCGCAACTAAAGACTCACAAAAGAGGACTTCCAGAACTGCTTCAGAAAGTGGCAAGAACGACGGGATAAGTGTTTCAAAGTGAGGGGGAGTAATTTGAGGGGGATTAATGTGTCTTTTACTGTAACATATATTTTTTAACATTCACTGTATTGTTTGATCACACCTCGTACATCATCATGATGCATTTATATCTTGGAATACTATGAAACGTTTATGTAAACGATCCACAGGGTTAAAAAAGTATGCTGCATGTAATTTTTCTCTTCTCTCACCTGTTAAAATGTCTGATGAAACTACATGAGAAAAATGTGTCAAGTGTTAATTGTTCCGACTTTTTTATGTCACACACATGAAAGGAACTGAATTAGACTATATTTGGGATACAGCTAGACGGTTCAGACAGAGGTCAGACTGTTGTACAGAAACTCAAGATTGTTACTGGAATAAAAATACAACAGGTGTTATTTTAAGCATTAACTAATTTCTTTTAATTAATTCTTGAACTTTCTTTTACCCCGAAAGTACCTCTTGGGCTCTAAATAATAGGAAAAAAGAAGGAAAAGACAAAGGTAATACAATTGCAGTAATAAGCATTCTCTTGCTCCAAGGACAGTGGCTATTCGGTTCAGCCATTTAAAATTAATGTTAATTTGAATTGTAAAATGTTAGGTTTATGAGCATTAAGATTCAACTTCTGATCTATGTTAAGTATGCCTCTATATGTTTAATAATGTCAATGGAAATGTTATCTGTTTGCACAAATACATTGTATTAATAACTTCCACGCTTTTTGCTGCTAGTTTGAAATAATCAGATCTTATATTTTAGTAAAAACTTCTGGTGCTACAAAATCCTGGAAAGTCAATTTTGAGTATCACTTGATAACTTTATTAAGCAGTCTTATTCACTATAAGACACGGTATTTTTGAGTATTTGAAATCTGAATTAAATAGTATCTAATCTGTTTCTGGGAACCAAAAAACAATTTCTCACTATGTATTTATTAGTTCACATACAACTATTAATTTGTTGTGAAATATATATAATGTCTTGTGCAATTTCCGTTTCTAACTGGAATGTGACACTCACAGCTAAAATGCTGGTACTTATGAGTTTGGTATGTCCAGGCTACTGTGTGACGTGATGACTCAACTCTCTATCAAAGTTACCGTGAAATCTTTATCCGTATGTTTTTGTTTGTGAATTTTCTATGAATATATGCTTGGATCTCAGGCTGAGAAACACTGCCATGGATGATAGCCATTCATTCATTCATTCATTCATTCATTCATTCAACAATGTTTATTGAGGCTACTGTGTGCCTGGCAGAAGGAATCCAACAATCAACAAACTGCCTGCCTTATGAATAGCCTTACAGTCTAATGGAGGAGGACAACAGACAAGTAATGATATAATTTCAGACAGGGATTAGTGCTGTAAAGAAAGTGAGCAGGATAAGGGAATGGAAGGTGAAAAGAACAAATGTACTGTTTTAGAAAGGCTGGCAGCAATGGCATCATGTCTGACATGTGAACAGATACCTAAATGAATATTATTTGTGGAAGAGTTTTCCAGGCAGAAAAGCAAGTGCAAAGGCCCTGAGACAAGAATGTACTTGGAACGTTTGAGGACCATCCAGGTTACTGTGGCTGAAACATGAGCCCGCAAAATAACATCAGAGAAGTAGCCAGGGCCCAGATCACACAGGGTCCTGTAATGCAGTCATGACTTTGGTGGTTCTTCGGAAAAAAAATGGGATTGCAGAAAGCCTGCTTTAGATAGATGTGAGATGGAACTACTGTCTCTAAAACTCAACTCTTTTGTTTTCTTTTAAAATCAACTTTATTGAGGTATAATTAACATACAAGAAACATACCCATTTTAAAAGGACAGTCAGATGAGTTTTGGCAAATGTATATATCCAAGTCACCATCATAATATAAAGAATATAAGATAAAGAATATTTCCGTCCTCCCCAAAAGTTCCATTGTTACCTTTTGCAGTGAGGGTCCATCCCCTGACCCAGCACGAGTCAGGACTCACTGGAATTTGGGGACTTACTATTTTTAATGTGCACTTTGAGGACCTAGATCTGTGCTGTCCAATATGGTAGCCACCAGCCATATGTGGCTACTAAAATTTAAATAAAATGAACAATTCAGTTTCTCAGTTGCACTACCCACATTTCAAGTGCCCAGTAGCAAGATGTGGCTCGTGGTTGTCATATTGGACAGGACATGCATAGGGCTCTTCCATCACCACAGACAGTTCTATTGGGCAATGCTGAGATGTTACCTTAGTGGAATTTGACCTTCACCACATGGAGGTAGGCCACGCAGCATGGAAACTGAGTAAGCCATACAAGTCTCATTACCTAGCTTTACATTACCATCTGTGTTTATTACCTTTACCACCAAGTAATTAATAAAGCCCATCGGTGCGGAAGGGGCAGGAGTGTTCACTGGGATACTATGATAATGGCAACAGTAACTATGGAGTTGTTCACTATATAGAAATCCTTCCTCCATTACTAACTTTAAAGGATATCCTACTTTTATTTAGGGAAATGGTAATTTCCCTTATAAATCATAAAGCACAATTTTAAGTAAAATATAAATCATAGTCTTACTAAATCTATGATATGTTTTTCCTTTTTAGAAGGGGGGATTCTAAAGCAAATACGCTAACATATTAATATCTGCCAAACCTAGTACTGGGTGCATGAATAATTTTTTTTAAATTTTTCTGTACACTTTTAAGCGTTTGAAATACTTTACAGGCATATCTCAGAGATATTGTAAGTTCCTTTCCAGACCATCACAATAAAGCAAGTATCGCAATAAAGCAAGTCACACACAGTTTTTGGTTTTCCAGTGCATATAGAAGTTATGTTTATACTATACTGTTGTCTATTAAGTGTGCAATAGCATTGTCTAAAAAATATACATACTTTATTTAAAAATACTTTATTACTAAAAAATGCTAACCATCACCTGAGCCTCCGGTGAGCTGTAATCTTTTTGCTGGTGGAGGGTCCTGCCTTGATGTTGATGGCTGCTGACTGATCAGGATTGTGACTGTGGAAGGTTTGGGTGGCTGTGGCAATTTCTTAAAATAAGACAACAATGAACTTTGTTGCATCAGTTGATTCTTCCCCCCATGAGGGATTTCTCTGTAGCACGCAATACTGTTTTTTACCCACAGAATTTCTTTCAAAATTGAAGTCAATCCTTTTAAACAGTGCTGCTGCTTTATCAACTAAGTTTATGTAATATTCTAAATCTTTTGTTGTCATTTCAACAATCTTCACAGCATCTTCACTGGAAGTAAACACGGAGACACAAAGTGAGCCCATGCTGTTACAAAAACGGCATCAATAGAATTGCTCCACGCAGGGTTGCCACAAACCTTCAATTTGTAAAGAAACTCAGTATCTGCGAAGCACAATAAAGCGAAAGGCAATAAAACAAGGTCTCATTGTAAAATAAAAAAATAGGCTTTCATTTTCAATGTTGGACAAAAATGTTTAATATTATCAAGACTATTGTTCTTGATGTGATTAAACAATACAGGTTAAAGACAGTGTGCAGTATAGTACAGCATAACGGTCAGGATGGCAAAAGAGTCAGTATAGCAAAATGGTTAAGTGTATAGGCTCCGGAGTCACGTTGCTTGGGTTTTTAATCCTAATTATGCCATTTACTAGCAATGAAACACTCAGCAACTTAAACCTCGCTGAACCTCAGTTTTCTCATCTGTAAAATAAGAATGATAATAATAGTACCTGGCTCATAAGGATATTATAAGGATTAAGGAAATACATGTAAAGACCCTGGTGCACAGATGCTTAATAAGTGTTAATAGTTATGATGATGATGATGATGATACAATTTTGGTTTTTTTAAAAACTATACTTTTTTTAGGAAAAAAATTCTAAGATCCATCAAAAATGTTAACTGTAACCTCTAACTGGTAACAGACTAATTTTAATTTTCTTTTCACTTATTTTCTAAACATTCTACGTTAAGCAATTCCTTTTGTACTTAAAACAAGAGAAACACAGAAACAAAATCTTGGCTTAAGCCCTTCCCCCAAGTGCCCTATAGCCTGGTAAGCAATGATTTTTCAAAGTGTGACCCTTGGACCAGCACCAGCAAGCAGTACCAGAGAACTTGCTAGAAATGCAAATTCTCAGGCTTCCCTCCAGATGCACTCATTCTGGGGTGGAGCGCAGAAATCTCTTTTAGCCTTACATTTGATTCTGAGGCTTACTGAAGGTGAAGAATTACTGTGCTAAGGCATAACTTCTAGCTCTTGTACTTGACCTTTCTCACTTTTATATAATGATAAATACTGCCAATCATTCTTCCTCAAATACTCTGCAATTTTTGTTCATGAAGTCCTCTTCCACCCTTCGTTATATCTTCTCCATGAGCCTTTTGAGCATAGCTCCTCTCTGTCCCCAGTTACTGCCTGATATAGAAAACCCAAATGCTTTCTAGAGCCAGGTAGGTAATTTGTGTCAAAAGGGCCTGGTGTACAATCTTAAAGAGTGAAGTGCTGGCCACTGCCCAAAGATATTCACATTAAAAAAACAGTTAAATTGCTGCTGGCCAAATAAAAATACATCTAAGCCAACTTTGGCCACTGCCACCAGTTTGCACTCACTTTTGGGCTAATTGTTTCTCAAATTACTAAGCAGTTGTGAGGTAGAAAGAGTGAGGGCTGAACGTGGAAGAAAACCCTGCTTTGAAGCCCAGCTCTGCTACCTGCTAATCATGATAATGTTAACCTTTCAGAGTTACATCTTCTCATCTGTGTAAGGACAATACTACCTATCTCACAGCATTGTTTTAAAGATTAAGATAATACACCTAAAAGCACCTGCCCTATAATAAATCCCTCCATACATTTTTCATAGTATTTGATACTTATTTTCCTGCATTGTTTTGATGGACTATATGCTTTACTCGACTTGTATTTACAAACAATTTAGATTAGCCTATTTCTTCTATTAGACTCTGAGCTCCTCTGGGATAGGGATGGCCTTCTGCATCCCTTTAAATTCCTATATTTACTTTAGTAATTAAGTCCCTCCCACACCCATTCCCAAGCTTCAAAATAAGCTTGTGACTCGACATCTCATCATCCAGGATAGATATCTGGAGTAACACAGTCAACTCTTTGTATGGATGTACACTTCATGGGAGAAAGTATGTGGCTTACTTAACACAATCCCCAAAGTTATGATTCCCTTCCTTCTCTAATATAAAAGAGAAAAAACAATGACGGTTGCTCTGTTGTGAAGTGGATGCCTTTCGCATTTACATTAAGTATATGCCTTTAGCTTTTGCATTTATCAGGTTTGTTAAAAGCAATACAGGAAGTTTAGAAGTGCCATACTAGAAATTATGAAAGAAAAGCAAAATAGGCTTCAGTTTTAATTGAATTTTGGCAATTCATATACAAGGATGATGGTGGTAGAAGAGTTATGTATCGGAGCAGCTGACATAGTAGGTGTCCAGCTCATATTTCCCATCTGGAATACTGAGATAAGAACAAGAACTATTATGTATTCCACAAAGATCTTGTGAAAGTTATGAGGCAATTAAGATCATGGAATTTTGGGGGAAGAGGAAGGAAGCATGTGTATCTCTTACAAGTAGGTTAGAAGCTTTTAGCACTCCTATGTCCTATAAGAAACAGTATGCTCTATTTTGTCCTAACAAAATTTCGTTTTCTTACTTTATAGGTACGCATACCTTCTAAGTACCTGTAAAGAATTCATTCACATATTGAACTTGGCATTGTTAATATTATTGCCCTTTCCTTTATGTTAGCTTTCTTATTTTCTGAACTTTGACTGCACCTACAGATTCATTAAATTAGTGCCTTTCAGGTTAAATGATCTAATTTAACTCTAGAACTGCTTGAAAACTTACCTTTTCCTCCTGCCTCCTTTAACAATGCTTATACCAGGGTATTTCTAAATTTTCCCTCAAAAGTAGAATCCTTAAAATTAGGAGAACTACAGTAATAAACGGGTTTAAATATCAAATTTAGTTTGGGAAGACTGTTTCTAACTAATGTTCCATATGGGGAAATGAGCACTGGATCAGTCAAGTGGATTATACTTGACAAGCGAGAGAAACGCTGCCCATTTTTCCAGCAGTGTGGGGAATGGTTATTTTGTCAAGGTATGATTCAGAATGACAGATTCCGGTGCAATTTAAAAAATCTAGTTCACTGTTCATATGTATCACTACTAAGGAAAATTTGGCTTTGTGATGATAAGACATAAAGGTGCAGACAGTGTTAGAACTGCACACTGCTTGCTGTCAGCTTTCATAATTCAATTCTTTGGGTTCTGCATGAGAAAAATAAAATTTCACTGCAGATGCAATTTCTCAGTCACGGTAAAAAACAATTTCCACTTAAAGGGCATATGCAGTTTCTCAACATATAAACACTCAATTAAAAAAATCAGTTCCAAGACCACATATGCAGTTACCACCAGACTATTATCAAAACAGAAATAAACAACTTTTGCTGCATGAATTAATTCTTTAAGAAAAACTTTCTTAAAAATTAGCCCCTTCAAGATAAGTAACATTACCTATCTTGTTTGAAGGTAACATTATTTTTACATGGGCCAAGTAGAATTGGGAGAGAAAATAATTAACATTTGAAGGATTTCCAAGCGTATTTCAAAACATCTCTTCCAAACAGCATTTATTTTGAAGAACATTATAGAAAATAATTAGGTGAAAGTCAGTACTAATACCCTTTAGGAGTGTCTATCTTACAGATGGTTCATTTCAAGCATCAAATTCTATTTACTCAAAAAATCTAACCAGGTAAACATTTCCCTTGGCAACTACAGAAGACATATGATCTCATGGACTGCACTGATGTATCTATCTTGTGCCAAATGTTTCAGAAATTTTGAGGAAGTTCACTTAGCTAAGATTTGAAAGCAAGAATTTCCAGAATAAGTGAAAGGGGTTGATTGTACAATAATAATTAAAATAATGAATGTGTTTTGCATGAAAAGGCAGTTTCCCAGCATATAAGTAATAAAATAAAGCTCTTTTAAGGGTATACATTCTTACAACCCGAGTCACTACGAGATCCAGAGGCATAACAAAAGGTCTGATCTTAATAGCTTTTTTTTTTTGTAGAGGAAATAGTGTAAAAAGCACTCACTGAGTCTGAGATACACCTGTGATTTGCCTTGAACAAGTCATTTAATTCCTTTTAGTCTGTTTCTACAACTGTAAATGGAGTTAACCATACCTGGTAAAGGTATCACAGGACTAGTGTGAGGCTCAGATGATATATGGGAACATATAATGTACAACTATGGGGAGGAAAAAAGGGGCTACATACTAAACCTGACAAACCAGAGACCAAGGTAATCACACAGGGTGGTCTGAACACAAAAATTCCTCACTAAAAGCGGGTCATGGTGGGTAGTCTCATCGTAGGCCTGTGGCTTCATTTGACAAAAGTCAATCCTTTCCTTTGAAATTGCTTATTATTTTTGTGCATCTAAGATAATATACCTTTGAAACGTCAGAGTAATTTTCTTTTCCAGACCCCTTGAAGGCACAACCACCAGCACCAGAACACAAAACCACATTGTTATTTTGTTGCCCACATACCATCTCTACGTGCTGTAAATAACTATACTGTACCCACCAATGTAAAAGAAGCATGTGTCTGTTTTACTTTTTATTCAATCTCAGAGATTTTCCCTCTTTGCTTTCTCCTGCCCCCTTAATCTACCACCAATGAATTTCATGTAACCCTCCTTACATCTCCTCTTTTGAGTCTAATGTATAAAATAATCTGCAACACTGCCATTTTCTGGAGCATTATCTCAATCCACTAAGATTTTGCTTCCTGGCAGTTATTATCAGTTTGGCTCAAATAAACTCTTATAAGGCATTTTCTTAGGCTGGACATTCTTTCATCAACTATAATAGTAACCAGAAGGTAGTTACTAATTTATTAATACCAGCCTAACCTTTCCTGCCTACGCCCCTAATCTGTAAAATGGGTATAGATCTAGGTCTGAATGCCTATCCAGTCACTTAATGACCGCCTGAACTTAAGCAAGTCATTTCCTTTCTGACCGTGTTTCCTAACAAGGTTATTACGAAGAACAAATGATACCCTGTATATAAACTCTGTGACAAACATAAATTAAGAACTTAATAAATGAATGACTGCTATTACTCTCTGAGGGGAGGAGGTAGTGTGTTGTGAACTGCAAAAAAGTATAGGGGACAAGGAAATAAACGGCGCCTCAGCGACCCTCAGTAGAGAGGGAAATAAGGCAGAAAACGGGGCTCAGGCGCCTCAGTGACTTTAAAAAGCGGGAGGAATGAAAATAGAAAAGTGTGGCGGAAAAAAAAGACCTTAACAAATACTCTGATAATCAATTCACTATTTTCCCCCTTTTCTTACGACCACCAGCCTAAAGACCATTTCTCTCAACTTCCCAGCCCGCCATATCTCTGGACATTTATTTACTGTACCTTCTTCAGAGAGCCTTTCATTTCCCTCCCCTTCTAGAAGTCGTGAAGTTCGGACCTTCTGCTTCCGACACCCATCCCTTTAAATCTGCTCCTTACCAAGCTTCCCTGTATCCTTCCCTCAGCCTAAGGGGAAGTGAAGCTTGACGCACCGCAGTGCATCCTAGGAAAGATGGTCTCTCCCACTCTTTTGCTTGGGCCCCAGAGTGAGGATGACGGCAAAGCCGACACAGTTAAAACTACAACTCCCGGCTGGCAACTTGAGTGACTATCTTCCTTTCTGCCCCTCCTTCCTACTGTCTTCCTCTTCCTCCCCTCCGCGGGCGCTGAACCACCTGGCCTCACGGTATTTGTAGTTCTTTATGTACCTAAGATCCCAGCAGTCGATGGCCAATAGAGAGGCTCGAAGACTCTAATTCCCAGAAGGCAGAGCTGAAGTTGCGCCTGCGCACTCTCAGTGAGGGCGTGTATGTCCGTGTGTCTGAGGGAGAGAGAGCGAGAGTCAGTGAGTGTGAGTGCGGGTTAGGGTGGTGGCCGTTACGTTCGGGGCAACGGCTAAGGCTGTGGAGAAGTAAGAAGAGAAACAACGTCCGGCGCTTCCGCCTTCGCTTAGGAGGAGGAGGAGCTGGTAGGAAAGGAAACTGATTCGCCCTGGGCCTGGACTAGACCGAGTCGGGCCGGTGGGGTCTGGGCTATGAGCCTTTGAGGGTCGCTTGGGACGCGGAGCGAGACACGAGAGCCGAGAGCTATGTCTCAGCCGCCGCCGCCGCCTCCGCTGCCGCCGCCACCTCCTCCCCCTGAGGCTCCGCAGACTCCGCCGTCCCTGGCGGCGGCTGCGGCGGCTGCTCCGGGGGGCCTCTCGAAGCGGAGAGACCGGAGAATCCTTTCCGGGAGCTGCCCGGATCCGAAGTGCCAGGCGCGTCTGTTCTTCCCGGCCTCCGGTTCTGTCAGCATCGAGTGTACGGAGTGCGGACAGCGGCACGAGCAGCAACAGCTGCTGGGGGTGGAGGAGGTGACGGACCCGGACGTAGTGCTACACAACCTGCTGCGGAACGCCCTGCTGGGGGTGACAGGGGCACCCAAGAAGAACACGGAACTGGTAAAGGTGATGGGCCTGTCCAACTACCACTGCAAATTGTTGTCGCCCATATTAGCTCGCTATGGAATGGACAAACAGACAGGCCGAGCTAAGCTTCTCCGGGACATGAACCAGGGCGAACTGTTCGATTGTGCTTTACTGGGAGACCGCGCCTTCCTCATCGAACCCGAGCATGTTAACACGGTGGGCTATGGCAAGGACCGCTCCGGAAGCCTCCTGTATTTGCATGACACTCTGGAGGACATCAAGCGGGCCAATAAAAGTCAGGAATGCCTCATTCCAGTGCATGTGGACGGGGATGGACACTGCCTGGTCCATGCGGTGTCCCGGGCTCTCGTAGGCCGGGAGCTCTTCTGGCATGCCTTGAGAGAGAATCTGAAGCAGCACTTTCAGCAGCACCTGGCTCGATATCAAGCCCTGTTCCATGACTTCATTGATGCCGCTGAGTGGGAGGACATTATCAATGAGTGTGACCCTCTCTTTGTACCACCTGAGGGTGTTCCTTTGGGCCTGAGGAACATCCACATATTTGGCCTTGCCAATGTGTTGCATCGCCCCATTATTCTGTTAGATTCTCTCAGTGGGATGAGAAGCTCTGGTGATTATTCAGCCACCTTTCTGCCAGGTCTCATCCCTGCAGAGAAGTGCACTGGGAGAGATGGTCATTTGAACAAACCAATCTGTATTGCATGGAGTAGCTCTGGTAGAAACCATTATATCCCCTTGGTAGGCATCAAAGGGGCTGCTTTGCCCAAACTGCCTATGAATTTGCTTCCTAAAGCATGGGGTGTGCCTCAGGACCTTATTAAAAAGTACATCAAACTTGAAGAGGATGGTGGTTGTGTTATTGGAGGAGACCGAAGCCTGCATGATAAATACTTACTTCGGCTTGTTGCTGCTATGGAAGAAGTGTTTATGGACAAACACGGTATCCATCCTAGTTTGGTTGCTGATGTCCATCAGTATTTCTACAGGCGGACTGGGGTGATAGGAGTTCAGCCTGAAGAAGTCACAGCAGCTGCTAAAAAAGCAGTAATGGATAATCGCCTTCACAAATGTTTGCTCTGTGGTGCCCTTTCTGAACTTCATGTTCCTCCAGAGTGGTTGGCTCCAGGAGGGAAACTGTATAACTTGGCAAAAGGTACTCATGGACAGCTGAGGCCTGACAAAAATTATAGCTTTCCCTTAAACAATTTGGTTTGTTCATATGATTCAGTGAAAGATGTTTTGATACCAGACTACGGATTGAGTAACCTAACAGCTTGTAATTGGTGCCATGGCACATCTGTGCGAAGGGTAAGAGGAGATGGGTCTATTGTGTATTTGGATGGAGACAGAACTAATTCTAGATCTACTGGTGGCAAATGTGGTTGTGGATTCAAACATTTTTGGGATGGCAAAGAATATGACAATCTACCAGAAGCTTTTCCTATTACTTTGGAATGGGGTGGCAGAGTGGTCAGAGAAACAGTATATTGGTTTCAGTATGAAAGTGATTCATCTTTGAATAGTAATGTTTATGATGTTGCAATGAAACTTGTTACCAAGCACTTTCCAGGTGAATTTGGGAGTGAAATCCTAGTTCAGAAAGTTGTCCACACTATATTGCATCAGACTGCCAAAAAGAATCCTGATGATTATACTCCTGTAAATATAGATGGTGCTCATGCCCAAAGAGTTGGAGATGTACAAGGACAAGAGTCGGAGTCTCAGCTCCCAACCAAAATCATTCTTACTGGACAGAAAACAAAAACTTTGCACAAGGAAGAGTTAAACATGAGTAAAACTGAAAGAACTATTCAACATAATATTACGGAACAGGCTTCTGCAATGCAGAAACGGAAAACAGAGAAGTTAAAACAAGAACAAAAAGGGCAGGCCAGGACTGTTTCTCCCAGTGCCATTCGTGATGGTCCATCCTCTGCACCTGCTACCCCTACCAAGGCTCCCTATTCACCAACAACTTCTAAGGAAAAGAAGATCCGAATAACAACTAATGATGGACGACAGTCCATGGTTACTCTTAAGTCTTCAACAACCTTTTATGAACTTCAGGAAAGCATAGCCAGAGAATTCAACATTCCTCCGTATTTACAGTGTATTCGCTATGGCTTTCCTCCTAAAGAGTTAATGCCACCCCAGGCAGGAATGGAAAAGGAGCCAGTTCCTTTACAGCATGGTGACAGAATTACAATAGACATTCTAAAAAGTAAAGCAGAAGGTGGTCAGTCTGCTGCAGCACACTCGGCCCACACTGTGAAACAAGAAGAGATTGCTGTTACTGGTAAACTGTCATCTAAGGAACTTCAGGAGCAAGCTGACAAAGAAATGTACACCTTGTGTCTTTTAGCAACATTAATGGGTAAGATCAATTTAACTCAGATGGTATTTCTTAATTGTGAATATAATGTGGTGAGTTATTCTGTTTGTGAAAAAAATCTGTGATCATAAAAACTATTTGATTATATATATTTGGAGAAAATTTTCTTTAGCTTTTTGACAGTTTTTGGGTAGATATTAGTGTGATTCTCTATTGAGTAAATATTAGGAAAACGTAAGAAAGTGAAAGTAGTCCCTTAACTGTCCCCAGATTATTTAAATATAATTTATTCTTCTACATTTTTTTAAATAGGTATGTAATAGATCCATTTAAAGCCTTTTTCATTACCCCCTTGCTTGCCTTTATTGAGTGTGCCCACCTTTCCCCTTTTCATTTTTAAGTTTTATTTTCCTGCATGTCATGTGATTTCAGGACTTCCTGTTTGATGAATTGCAGTTTCTGGTGTTTATGTTCTCTCTGCACTCCCACTAAATAATCTCCTCCATTTCCTCTCTTCTCCCTTTCCAAGTTTATCACATTTTTCTTACTTGTACATTAGGATTTGTGTTCAAGTAATTTCCTTGCTCAGTGACTCTTTGTCATCAGTTGTAATGACCTATTGTAACTCGTGAGAAATATGAAGAACAGAGGTAGATTTTAATGGGGTTGCTTAAGAAGCATTTCTTTTTTTAATAATTCAGTATAAATTAAAGGAAACTATATTATCAGCAGAATATGTAATTTAAAGCTTAGATGATTTGAGATATGATCCAATGGTGCACTTTTTACATTGTTTTTATTTCTTTAATCTATGTTTTAAAATCAGTGTTAATATGCTTTACATAATAAAGCTCAAAGTAGAAGTAAAATTTATATTACATATTAGAAAGGCTGTGTTTTTTGCTGAAATTAGAGCTCTCAACTACAAAAGTGTTTTCTGGGTTTTGATTCTGTTTTCTAAGAGTACTAAGTAAATATCAGTGGATTGGGCCTTGACCTTCCAAAATGAAGATTATTTATTCCTGGCTTGTTAAATTTGGGGACCTAGTAGTTAGCAGGAGATCTAAATGACCCGTACAAATTATAAGTTGATATTGCTGATTTTATTTTGGCAGACATAGTCATTGAATTTGGGGAATATATCAAGAAATGTAATAGTAGGCACTTCATGTATTACGTATCTCAGAGTTTTTAGTGTCTTAGAGACTGCATAGAATAGAGGAAAGATTGTGTGATCTTTGGAGTCAGAAAGACCTAGAATTTGAATCTTGGCTCCACTACTTACTAACCTAGTGATTTCAGGTAAGCTACTTAACCCCCCAGCCTCCTTTATATAAAATACCTTGTAGCTGGTATATGGGGCAACAGTATAATACTCCTAGAACTCTGAAAATTGAATAACATCAGCGCAAAATGGAAAAAATTAGATAGATGCAGAAGGCACTTAAAAAAATATGTTGGTAGGTCTCCCAGGTCAAAAACAGGAAAGAGAAGATCTTCCTCAATAGAAGATGAACTCTTAAGGGTGTGGCCTGTATCATAAATAACCTTGGATTCTCAGCACCTAGTATTGTGCTCAGCAGATAGTAGGCACTTCGAAATTGTTTTCATTGAATTAAATAGATGACATTAACGTCTCTGCACAAAGGCTTTGACGGCAGAAAGGGAATGGATGCTCAGCATTGAACATTGAAAAAGAGTTGAAAAGCAGAATTTGGCACTGTTTGTACACTGCTGTACAAAGGGAAAAGATACATCATCTGGGTTCATGAAAATTCTGGTAACTAGGAAGGTAATCTGTTGGGGGCAGGAATATGTGATCAGTCCTCACCATGGCCTGGCAGAAAGATCTGTATCCCTTTACTGATTCCATATTCATCAAACATCTATTCTGATCACTCATTTAACTTCCCGACGTTAATATAAACATTGATGTACTGGTGACAGTGCAAATAAGGATTATGTTCCTTTGGAAGGCTGTGTCCTCCAGTGTGGGTTAATAAATTGGCATGGGGGAGATTATGATCATTAATCTAAAAGTCTGATCAGCATCATGATATATTTCATAACAAAATTGAGTACCATATAATTCTCATTTATAATTAGTCACTTTTACTTTTGGTTTGAGGTTTCTGGACCTGAATATCTGAGTACTGTGGACTGCAGTGAGTTCACCAAGATACTGTCTTCCTGTTCTGATCCCTCCTGTTCACCTCCAACATTTATGTCGCTGCCCTTACAAGCCACAAATTTCTTTAAATCTTCCACTCCAGGCCCAAAATTTGAGCATAAAAAGAGTGTTTTGCTAATTTTATAGTGGTAGCACTTGAGAGACTTTCTGCTTTAAAGGACTAAGACAGTGCTTGGCCTGTATCAGTCCCTCCATAAATATTAGTTTCCTACCTCTAATTCTCTTATAACTGTATTTGAATTATATAGAAGATATTCTTAATAAAAAGTGGTGTGTTTGTAAAATGTCAACTTGGAAATAGTTATATACACACAACCTTATGTAAAGAGTGCTGGGAAACTATTGATGTTTAGGTTGAAGTGGGCTAGAAAATGAAAAATGATGGCTTATTTGAAAAATTGCAAGTTTCAAAGTGCAGAAATTGCTTTGTGAATTACTTTGTGAGCTAAGCTGCTGATATGTTAATTTAGAAAATAGCTCATTAAGCTTTATGCTGTTCAAATAGCTGGCTCCTTCTCATTTAGGTTTAGGCTTAATTAAATACCATCTTCTTAAAGAGAGGCTTTCTCCTCCTGATCACCTCATCTAAGGGTTTGAGAGGCCCTTGCTAAGCACCCTGAGTAGGTCCCCTCTATCATTATATCCTCTTCATTCCTCTCACAGCACCTATTGCAAGATTTCATTATCTTATTTGTTGGTTTGCTTATTCATTTGCCTTCCCCACTGTATTTTAAACTCCAGAGAGACAGGAGCCTGTTTTATTCACTGATGAAAACCCTAACACCTAGTACAGGGCCTGACACTTAACGAGGTGCCAAGTAACTGTTTGTTGAATGAATGAATGCAGATTATTTCAGCAAAACAAATGTCTGCTATGAATTAGACTGTGCTGGAGGTACAAAGATGAATGAGACACAGTCCTTGTTCTCCATAAGCTTACCTGCAGGATTCCAACTGAGGACATCCTATACTTTTAAAGCTTTCATCAACAGATCTTTAGCTTTCTCTTCTTTATACATAAAAATTATAAAAAATGTATATAAATATAGGATTGTATATCTTCATTAAATAGATTGACTGCTTGATAGCCAGGGACATGTGCTTTTCCTTTCACTGTTTTTAAATAGAATATTTATTAAATGGAATGTATACTATTATTTATTTATATCAACAAGACATTAAGTAAGTACATCAGTCTTTTGCTCAGTATGAACCATTCATGGAACTAGTCACTTTGAATTTTATGATGATAGTTTTAAAATATAACTGTTCTTCCTATAATTTTTTTTTTTAATTTTATTGAGGAATATTGGGGAACAGTGTGTTTTTCCAGGACCCATCAGCTCCAAGTCAAGTCATTTTCAATCTAGTGGAGGGCGCAGCTCACTGGCCCATGTGGGAATCGAACCTGTGACCTTGGTGTTATGAGCACTGCACTCTAACCAACTGAGTCAACCGGCTGCCCTCTTCTTGTAATTTTTGACATGTTTTAATCTACTTTATGCAAACCACTGGAGATTATTGAACAAGTTTTTCAGACTGTAATCTTCATTATTTATATAGTATTGGAGTGACTAACTCTGGTATTACAAAACATGTTATTAAATTTTCTTGTAGAACAGTTTTTTGTGGATTTTCTTTTGTGGTAGGTATGGTGGATGGTACATCATCCACCATAAACACTAGGCTAATTTATTTTTTTTCTTAGCAATATATTCTAACTTTCTAGTTAATTTTCTTTTTCAAGCTATAAAGACAGATTTGTGAAAAATAGAATTTGTCAGTTTGAAGTTGTTTTAATGGAATCAAGCAAGTTGTGATATTTACCTCATTCACCACAAAGTTTAGTGACCTTTCAGGAGTTGAGAAACTTGTTTGATTTTTATATACTTTCTATCTTCCTGAAAAAAAGTATGAATTTTTAATACACATTTTTTAAAGTGCACAGTATTTTGTAATTTCATAGTACCTCTTGATGTTATAACTGCCTTAGGATTTTCCAAAATTATATATTGGATTCAAACACTTAATGTTTTAGATGATATTGGTCTGAGTATCATTAGTGCATCTTGATTTTTTTTCTTCAAATGTTGGATGAAGGACAGCTTCAAATCTAGTACTTAATGCATATTATTATTCTTTCTATGCCATCTGCTTGCCCTTCTGATTGATTTATATAGAGCATATTTCTAATGGAACAGTTGATTTCTAATGGAGCAGTTGATAAAGTTGATTAAAAATAACTCATCTAGATGTATCTTAAGATTAATGTGTATGTTATAAATGGTGATTTTATACTATCACACTTCGAAGATTAAGTTAAATGTTGATTCTGTTCCTTTCTGCACTCAGCTACTTTGATACCTTTTATTTCCCTTTATATTTTTCCATTACAAGATAATATTATTTTTAAAAATTCAAAGAATTGAAGTATGTATACAATAAAACATAAGTTTTCTTTAACATTTGCACACTGCAGAGAGAATCAGATTCAGTATGTGTGTGTACACATTTACACACAACTTTCTGTGCACGTATGTGTATGATAAATACATCTTTTAATGCTGATGATAACACTAAAAGCTGTACCGGCTGGGTACACGTAAGGGACTGAGTAAAAAGCAACAGGCACGCCATTCTTAGAAACGGTTTTGAGTGTTGGTAAGCTAGATACATTTTTAGATGGGAGGATCTATAGGAAGGATGGAAAAATGGCAGCAATTCTTTCAGCTAATGAATATCTTTAGGAGTCTTTCTAGTAGAAACAGTCCCATGTTCCTGGTTTAAATGTGCATTTTGGTCATTTTATTTTGTGGTCTTAGATACTTCTGTTCAGAGTTAATTTTAGGTATTTTTAGGTAGATTTTTAAAAATGTATTTCATCTGGATACTAGATTTTTAAATTTACTCACTTCATAAGTTGCAAAAGTAGAAACTTCAAATAGCCTTTTTGCTTATCTAAAGTTAGAAAATTGGAATGATGACTTTTTAAACTCACTTTTAACCCCATGATTGTATTATTAGTAGTAAAAGTTAGAAAAATATAACAATATTTTTTTAAATGTTTCATTTTAATATACTTCTTTAAATTAAGAAAATTACTTCTTATTGAAGAGGAAAAAACATCAGATAAACCAAAAGGAAAATCATTCCTAATACCACTGCCATATGTAACTGCTGTTCAGGTAGGAGAACTGAAAACTATTAGGAGGAAGGATTTGAGGAAGACAAGACGTGAACACAGTTTTATCTATGGTGGCATTGGTGACTTTTTCTACATTTATACACACACACAATATGTTGACTGTAAGTATTCTGTTGCACTATGAAGGAACAGTTGAATTATAAAGTAAAATTAACTGGAAACTAACAAAAATATGAATTAATTTCATATTTGCTAGATACTTTACCAAACTGTTCCTATTCTAATGAAATGGTAGAAAAATAATTCTACCCCACCCCTTTTTTAAGATCTAGTTTCTTAGCAACTTTCAAGTTTATAATACAGTATTATTAACTATAGTCACTATGCTGTACATTGCATCCCCATGACATATATTTTGTAACTGGAATGTTGTACCTAAAAGTCTTTCCCTTTGTTTTTGCTATGATTTTGTTTTACTAAATTCATGAAGTGGTACAGATGGTACCATTAGTTATATTTTATCCATAACGTTGAAGAACAGTTATCATTTAGCTACTTCAGTTAAGTTTTTTTAGGACTTCTTTCAGACGTTGTTAAAAGGAAAAACTTTATTTATATTATTCATTTATATCCATTTCATTCAACAAAGGCTAGGAGTGTTACTGGCAGCACTGTGCCAGGCCCTGGGGATAGAAAGTCAGATAGGCCGCTGATCGTTTCCTGACTCTGAAAAACTTGTAGTCTAGAAGGGGAACAGAAAAAGTAAATTAAATTAACCTGCAGGGTGATAAGGGGTATGGTATTCATATATAGGAACAGCAAGGACGGTTGCTACCTGACCACCACTCTAGGGAGGAGGTGACACCTAAATTGAGTTTTTTAAATTAATTTATTTATTTAAACTTTATTGAGGTAACACTGGTTAATAACATTATGTAATTTTCAGGTATACAACATTATAATTCGATGTCTGTGTATTCTATTGCGTGCTCACCACCAAAAGACTAGTTTCCTTTGGTTACCATATATTTGATCCCCCTTTACCTAATTCACCCTCCTCCTCCCCCCTTCCTCTTTGGTAACCACCATTCTGCTGTATGTATCTATAACTTTTGTTTGTTCATGTTTCTTTTTTGTTTTATATTCCTCATATGAGTGAAATCATGGTTTTTTTCCTTTTCCATCTGACTTATTTCACTTAGCATAATACCCTCAAGATCCATCCATGTGGTCGCAAATGGCAATATTTCATCTTTTTGATGGTTGAGTAGTATTCTACTGTGTGTATACACCACATCTTCTTTATCTATTCATCTGTTGATGGACACTTAGGTTGTTTTCATATCTTGGCTACTGTAAATAATGCTGCAGTTAGTGGCCTTTGGGGAACCAGAGCAGTTTAGTGGTATTGCTTCATAAAAATCAAGTTAGCATATGGTGAGAGATGTGAGCTAGGTGAGAGGGCAGGGACTCATAGAGTGCCTTTCATGCTGTGAAAAAGGAGCTTAGACTTTACCATATGGTTTTGGGAAACCATTAAAGGTTTAACTCTGAAGGCTGTGTGGAGGAGGGATTGGGGGAGAACAAGATTAGAGGGAAAACCAGTTATGAGGTAGTAGCAGTAGTTCAGGCAGGAGATGAGACTGAACCAGGGCTTGTACAAGGGATGGAAAGAAATGCAGTGGAGAGCCCTGTGAGACTGATGGGGGGATTGCGGTGTCACAATCCCTGCTTCTTAATCTCTAATCCCTTTCCTTGGGTCTATTACCAGCAGAAGTGACTTCAGGGAAGCATTTGATTACCATGGGCAATAATTTGCCTATTTTTTTTTTCTCCCAGCCAGCTGTTGATGTCATGGATTTCTATAAGAAAAGACATAGGTAGTTCTGTCAAATGTGTTGTAACACAATTTGGCCTCTAGTATAGGTTTAATATCAATGGAAAGGGTATATAAGCTTTGGAACAATACACAGGATGCAAATCCTGGCTCTGCTATTTACTAGCTGTTTGATCTTGAGAGAATTATTTAAGCTCTCTAGGCTTGTTTCCTTGTCTGTAAAATAGGGCTTAGCTGTGATGAGAAAATGAAACTATGTAAAGTGGCTGCTCAGAGCTGGGTAGATAATAGATAGCGGTTTAGATGGTATTTATCCCTCCCTTAAAGCCTCCCTTAAAGCAATAGAGCATGCGTACTCAGTGAGGACGTATTGCCCTGAAGGGGGTGAAAACTGGTTTTTGGGGGAGAAGGAGGATAAAAAAATCTTACCTATTTAATGAATACAGCTCAGATATATAGTACATAAACAGAGAAACAGTATATCTCTAGTATTCAAATATCATGGGGGAGGTGGCTTAGGAACATGTTTAAAAAGGATCCTTAGGGGGAGATTATGAAAACAAGGTTAATAAACACTCCAATAAGGGTTCTTATTTCTTAGAATTCTGCCTGCTTAAGCAAGAAATAGTTGGGTATGTAAAGTACTGAAAAATGTCATTTTCCTTACTGCAGTATTTAGGGGGTCAGTTCTGAGGAATTCACTATTTTGGTACCTGTTTAGTTTTTTACCAAAATAATTAAGTGCTACCATAAATTTTAAAATATGTTTTCCAAGTAAATGATATCCTAGAGTATTTTATAAAATACTAAGTACATTTAAGATAACATTAATAACTAAATGAAAGGTTATCACCACAGAAATAATTTATCCAAATGAAGTTTAATGATAAGTTCCTTCAACTTAAATATAGCCATATTCTAATGGCACTGTATCATTAGTGAATGAAGTGTGTAAGTAAATATTCTAGTTAACTGAAACTTTAAGTGTCAGGCTTTTAAAATTGATATACTTTAAACTGATAAACTGAGCATCTTCAGCCAACTGCCATGAAAATTCACATTCCTGTTTATAAATGTGGAAAGGGGCTGGAGTGCTGTGAGATGGTAGGTATGTAGTAATTGCTTCACCTCATCAATAACCTCCATTCAAAGCCCAGATCTGATAGTATAATCTTCTACTAGTAGGAAAGATAAAAGTTAACTTTTCTTTCTTAAAATTAACTGAAAATAGTCCGGATTAGAATAGTAAGTACTGCACATTATCAGATGAGAAAATAATGAAAGTATAAAGAAAAACCAAACAACCACATTCCACAAACTAAAAGTAACTTTTATGTTCTTTCCAGTTTTTGTTAACTTCTTGAACAGTGATTATCATTCTTAAATTTTCATTTGAAACTTCTTATTGAAATAGGCACTGTCAAAGAATGTTCTTGAAAAAATGTTTTTGTGAAATGGTGGTTTGTTTGTGGATATTTTGTGGACTTCTAAAGGTTATTTTAAATCTTCAACAAGTTATTTTTCCCAAAATTTTCTATTTTGAAAAGACCATTTTGGAACAACAAAATACAATATAATTACTTATCTTCAGCCTACCTATTTACTTTTCTTCCTAGCCCTTCCATCTGTTTTTATTTGGTTTTAACATAAATATAGAAAATACAATTTTATATTATACTTTTAAAAATTATCTTTCTGTAACCTTTTCTGTTGGTCTAGTCCAAGGTTGCAAATAGTTTCCTCTGAGCTGTATTAAGTTTTCAGATCTATTTTTTTTAATATCACCAGCATTGACTTGTGTAGTTTTAAAGATATTTCTGAATTAGTTCCTACATTTAAAAATTGGGAGAATTCACATTAAAACCCCCGATTTCTGGATTCTCTTGAAACGCCATATGATCTTCAAACATTGGGCCTACACTCTTCCATGATAACACTTACCAGTGGCTGCCACCTTCGCTGGCCATGTGTCTTCTAGTGCGCCATAACCCCGTCACTCCACGTCGTCTCCCTGTGCTGTCAGGTTTTATCACTCATGTAGGAGGTCTGCCTTGCAATCTCTGTCAGAGGCTAATCCATATTAAAGCAACCTTGGGTTGAACTCTTGTTTGCTGCTAATACTGAATCTGTTTTTATTTTACAGGAGAAGATGTATGGTCTTACGCAAAAGGGCTTCCTCACCTGTTCCAGCAGGGTGGCGTATTCTACAATATTATGAAGAAAACCATGGGTATAGTTCATTTGTAATTTTATTCTTAGATAATATCTTCATTCCAGCTGTTATAAGATTAAGAAAGGTCAGATACTATTCTTCTAAAACTATTTCCAAAGTTAATTGTAGGTATATATTCTTCTTTAGCAGTTGGCCTAGTTAAAATGGATTATCCTGATAACGATCAGCTGTTTTCTGCTGTAATATTACTAAAAATATTCTATCACTTTTTTGTTCCTATTTTCTCATTTAAATTATGTATATGAGTCTTAACAGCTAAAGACAAATTGTGAAATTAGAAGCAAATCTGGTTGTAAGGCTAGTGACTATCCCAGAACCAGATAAGACAGTATTTTGTTATTGTTATGTTTTGGCTGTGATGATTACATACCTCACTGCTTTCTGGATTTTAGAAAACAGCTCATTTTACATTTAACTTGGTATCACATTGTCTGTGCATTGTTTGTAAAGATATGTGTGAGTATATAACTGTATCTGCATAGTTTTAAGGTCTTAAAAGAGAAGATGCCAGTGTGTGTGTTTGGTACTCATATGTATTTTTTCAAAAATTTTATGTGAATGCTTTTGGCCTCAGACTTTATCACTCTGGCTTGTGTCCCTTCTTCACCTACTGGACCTCAGTAAACATTAAGTGCTTACTCTCTATTTTATGGTTTTTATCTCTTCCTCACTTTTTTTCATTCTTACCCTTTTCAACTTTGCTATAATAGAACTGTTCAAGCATATATAAAAGTAACAAGAATAATATATAATAAGCCTCTATCTACCCACCAACCCAGCTTCAACAATTATCAGTACATTTCTACCCCCATCTCAACTAGACTATTTTAAAATAAATCCCAGACGTAATATAATATCATATGTAAAGAACTTTAGTCTGTATATATTTTTTCTTTTTAAAAAATAACCACGATACCATTCTCATATTTAAAAAATACGAACAATAATTTTTCAAATGTCACCAAATACCCAGTCAATGTTTAAATTTCCTTGACTTTTTTTTATTATCTCAAAAAATTGTTTTTTTGTTTTTTTTTAATCAAAGACCAAAGGATAGCTTTCTCCCTCCCTTCCTTTTCTAAGACAGGATTATTAAAGCATAATTAGCGTACAGTAAAATTCACTTGTAGGTATAAAGGTATATAAATTTTGACAAATATATTGTCATGTGATGACCACCACAATCGAGATGGAGAATATTTCATTCAAAAAAGTTGCCTTGTGCCCCTTTCTAATTAATCCCTTACTCTTACCCCCAGACCTTCACAATCACTGATTTGATTTATTTCTATATGTTTGCCTTTTTCATATCACCATATAAATGGAATTATATAGTGTAACCTTTTGTGTCTGGCTCCTTTGATTTAGCACAGGGGTTGGCTAATTATTGCCCATGGGCCATATGAGGCCCATTGCTTGTCGTATATAAAGTTTTATCTGAACACAGCTGCACTCATTTACGTATTATCTATGGCCGTTTCACACTACAATGGCAAGTTGAATAGTTGTGACAGAGGCTTTATGGTTTGCAAAACCTAAAATGTTATTATATTGCTGCTTTATAGAAAAAAATTGCCAATTTTTGTTTTAGCCTGATGCTTTTGCGATTCATCTATCTGATTGCATGTATTACTGTAGTAGTTCATTCCTTTTTATTGCTGAGTGGCATTCTGTTGTATGTACCACATTTTTTAAACTCCAAAACCAATTGAGGGACATTTGGGGTTTTTTTCAGTTTTTGGCTACTGTAAATAAAGCCACTAAAAACATTTGTGTATAGGTCTTTGTGTAGACATATGTTTTTACTTCTCTTTGGTAAATACCTGGGAGTGGGATTGCTGAGTCATATGGTAAGTATATACTTATCTTTCTAAGAAACTTCCAAACCATTTTCAAGTGGCTGGGCCATTTTGTATTCCTATAGCACTGTATTCAAGTTCCAGTTGCTCTGTATCCTTGGCAGCACTTGATAGTATGTTTCTGTTTTAAAACCATTGTAATAGGTTTATAATACTATTTCATAGTGGTTTTAATTTGCATTTTATTAATAACTAATGATACTGAGAATCTTTTAATGTGCTTATTTGCTATCTTTTCTATCCCCCATTTTCAAATTGGTTTGAATTGTTGTGAGTTTTGAGAGTTCTTTATATATTCTGGGCGAATATCAGTTATTGGATAAGTGTTTTGCAAATATTTTCTCCCAGTTTGTAACTTTTCCGTTCAGTCTTTTAACAGCATCTTTTGAAGAGCAGAGGTTTCTAATTTTGATAACCAATTTAACAGTTTTTTTCTTTTATGTTTTATACTTTTTGTGTCCTATCCAAAAAATCTTCGCCTAATCCAAGGTCAGAAATTTTTTCTTCTATGTTTTCTTCTAGGAGTTTTATAATTTTAGGTTTTATATTTAGGTTTATGATGCATTTCAAGTTGATTTTTTTATATGTTGCAAGGTATAAGTCAAGATTTATTTATTTTTTTATGTATGAATGTCCAGTTGTTCCAGAAGCATTTGTTTAAAGAGCTATACTTTATCCATTGAATTACTTTGATATTTTTATCAAACATCAATTGACCGGGTGGACGGGTGGCTCAGTTGGTTGGAGCGCGTCCTCTTAATCACAGGGTTGCTAGCTCGACTCCCGGGAGGGATGGTGAGCTGTGCCCCCTATAACTAACTACAGCAACTGGACCTGGAGCTGAGCTGTGCCCTCCACAACTAAGATTGAAAGGACAACAACTTGACTTGGAAAAGTCCTGGAAGTACACACTGTTGCCCAATAAAGTCCTGTTCCCCTTCCCCGATAAAATCTTAAAAAAAAAAAAAAAAAATCAATTGACTATGAATTATATACTTGAGAAGGGTGAATTATATGCAAAATATATCAACAAAGTTATTTTTAAAAAATCAATTGACTATATACATATAGGTCTATTTCTAGAATCTTTTAAAAAATTGTTTTGGATATTCTAGGTGCTTCACTTGGCCCTATAAATTTTATAATCAACTTGTCAATTTCTATAAAAAAAGTCTGCTGGGATTTTTATTGTGATTATGTTACATGTATAGATCAAATTGAGGATAATTAATATTTTGACAACATCAAATATTCCAATTCATGAAAACGTTATAGTTCTCCATTTATGTAACTCTTCTTTAATTTCTCTTACCAAAATTTTGTAATTTTCAGCATATAATTATTGCACATCCTTTGTTAGATTTTTCATGTTTTGGAATGCTATTGTAAGAGATACTTTTTAAAAATGCCCATTTCTGGGTGGCCGGTTAGCTCAGTTGGTTAGAGCGTGGTGCTTATAACACCAAAGTTGTTGGTTCGAACCCGCATGGGCCACTGTGAGCTGTGCCCTCCTTTAAAAAAAAAATGCTCGTTTCTTATTACTAGTGCACAGAAATAAGATTGGTTTTTATGTAATGACGTTGTATCCTGTGACTTTGCCAAACTCACATATTAGTTCTAGTAGTTTTCTAGCAGATTCTTTGGGATTGCCTATATAGGTCATCATATCTTTTGCAAATAAAAGACAGTTTTCTTCCTTTTCAATCTGTATTCCTTCTAGTTCTTTCTCTTGCCTTATGGCACTGGCTATGAGTCCAGTGTTAAGTAAGAGTGGTGAGAGTGTACATCCTTGCCTTGTTCCTGATCTTAGGGGGCAAGCATTCAGTCTGTAGTTTTGTTTTTCAGAAATGCCCTTTATCAGGGCATTCATTCCCTTCTATTCCTAGTTTACTGAAAGTTTATGTTGTGAATGGCTGTTGAATTTTATAAGGTGCTCTTTTACTGCATCTGTTGAAATGATCTTACTTTTTTTCTCTTTAGTTTGTTGCTGGTGTTGAATTGCATTGATTGTTTTTTTTTTGTTTAGCTTTTTTATTTTTTTCAATTACAGTTGCCATTCAATATTACATTCGTTTCAGGTGTATAGCACAGTGTTTAGACATTTATAGAACTTATGAAGTGATTCCCCCAAAAAAGTCTGGTACTCCCTTGACACCATACATAGTTACTACAATATTAACTATATTCCCTATGCTGTGCTTTCCATCCCCATGACTGTTCACTGATGTTTTGAATGTTGAAATAACTTTGCATGGTGGATTCAAATTGCTCATGTTTTGTTGAGTGTTTTTGCATGGTTTCATGTGTTCATGTTCATGCGAGATAATAGTATGTAGTTTTCTTGTAACGACAGTTTAATCAGGGTGGTGTTGGCTTCATAAAATAGAGTTGGGAAGTGTTCACTCTTCTATTTTCTGGTAGATTTTGTAATAGTTTTGATATTACTTCTTTCTTAAATGTTTGGTAGAATTCACCATTGAAGCCACCTGTGCTTGGAGTTTGCTTTGTTGGACAATTTTTAACTACGAATTTAATTTCTTCTCTTTTTTGTTAGGAAACATTTTTTTTTTTAATTTTTATTGGTGAATATTGGGGAACAGTGTGTTTCTCCAGGGCCCATCAGCTCCAAGTCGTTGTCCTTCAATCTAGTTGAAGAGGGCGCAGCTCAGCTCCAAATCCAGTCGCCATTTTTAATCTTTAGTTGCTGGGGGTGCAGCCCACCATCCCATGCGGGAATTAAACTGGCAACCTTGTTGTTGAGAGCTCACACTCTAACCAACTGAGCCATCCAGCCACCCACAAATTTAATTTCTTAAGAAAGTTATCCCTAATAAAAGTGTCCCTTTCTTCTTGAGTAAGCTTTGTTAGTTTTGTCTTTGAAGAGATCTGTCCATTTCATCTAAGTTATCATTTTATTGGCATAAAATTATTTATAGTATTCCTTTGCTGTCCTTTTAATGTCTGTTAGGTCTATAGCTCTTTCCTTTCTGGTATTGTACCTCTCTTGTTTTGTATCTCTTGTTTTGCTGACCAGTCCAGTTAATGGTTTATCAGTTTCATTGATCTTTTCAAAGAAATAGCTTTTGGTTTCATAGGTTTTCTCTATTGTTTTTCTGATTTCAGTTTCATTGATTTCTGCTCTTTATTTTTTCCTTCCTTATGCTTGTTTTGAGTTTAATTCACACTTTCCTTTCTAGTTTCTTTAAGGAGAAACTTAGATTATTGATGATAAATTTTTGTTTTCTAATATAAGCATTTAAAGCTATAAATTTCTCTCTGACGTCCCCTTTTTTTGTCATTTTATTTTAACTTTCCCTTGTATTTTAACTTTCCATCGTTCACTTCATTCTACTTTGTGAAATATATTGATACCACTTAATGGTTTTTTTAAAAGTTTGTATTAGGATTATGATAATGGGGAAAATAATAGTTTTTTCAACAAACGGTGCCGGGACAATTGTATATCCACATGCAAAAGAATGAAGTTTGATCTCTTCTTCCTACCAAATACAAAATTAACTCAAACTATATAAAAAACCTGAGTATAAGAGCTAAAACTAGAAAACTCTTAGAAGAAAACATAGGCGTAAAACTTTGACTTTGGATGAGGCAAACAAAACCTTAGATGTGACACCAAATGTACAAGCAACAAAAGGAAAAAGCAGTTAAATAAAAAGCAAACTTTTGTGCTGCAAAGGACACCATCAAGAAAGTGAAAAGACAACCCACAGAATGGGAAACATTTTTTGCAAATTATATATCTGATAATAGATTTGTATCTAAAACATAAAGAACACAGCAATAAAATGGCAAATAATCCAGTTAAAAATGGACAAGGAATCTGAATATACATTTCTCCAAAGAAAATATATAAACAGTCAATAAGCACATGAAATGATGTCAACATCATTAACTATCAGGGAAATGCAAATCAAAACCACAGTGAGATAGTACTTCCCTCACTGGGATGACTGTAATAAAAAAAGACGGATAATAAGAACTATGGGCAAGGATGTAGGGAAGTTGGAACCCTCATACACTGCTGGTGGGGATGTAAAATGGTGCAGCTGCTTGGGAAAACAGTCTGGTAGTTCCTCAAAAGATTTAACATAAAGTAACTATACAACCCAGCAACTCCACTCTTACGTGTATACCCAAGAGAAATGAAAATCATGTCCACACAAAACCCGTACACAAATGTTCATAACAGCACTATTCACAATTGTCAAAAATGGAAACAACGCAATTACCATCAACTGGTGATTAGATAAATAAGATGTGGTATATCCATACAATGGAATATTATTTGACAGTAAAAAGGAATGTGGTATTGATACATGCTACATGTGTGAACTTGGAAAATAGTATGCTACATGAAACAAGCCAGTCACAACAGACCACATATGTATTGTATTATTCCATTTATATGAAATGTCACAGAATAGGCACACCTAGAGAGACAGAGAGTAAATCAGCTGTTGCCTAGGACTGTGAGTGGGGTGGGAGGAGGAAATGGGAGTGACTGCTAATGGGCTCGGCGTTACTTTTTGGGGTGATAAAAATGTTCTAGAAGTGATTGTGGTGATGGGTGCACGACTGTGATGAAACTGAAACCATTTAATTGTACACTTAAAATGGGTGAATTATATGTGAATTGTGTCTCACTAGAACTGATACATCTTTTTAAATGTTACCTGTGGTTTTTATCCTTATTAGAAGCTCTGGAGTAAAACCATCTGAGATCAAATTTTGGTTCTACCCCTTACTCCCTGTGTGACTTCTTAGTTTCTTTATTTGTACAGTGGGTATGACAATCTCGGGGTTGTTGTTAGGATCAAATGAGATTGTGTGCATACGCATAAAGCAGTTAGCAAAAGGCCTGGTACCAAATAAATATTTAATGTTCGTTATTATTGTTATTAGAATTCTAGCCGTTATTTGCAGAATTATTTAAAATTCTTTTGACTGTAACAGCCATTTGAAACGGATTATCATCAGAAAATTTTGTCTTTCAAAATACAATTTCTTCTAATATTTGTGGTAAAAGTCTTTCTTTTTTTTTTAGGACAGATTCATGTGGCAAATTATTATTAGCCTGTGGTCAAAGAATCAAAGCTTGTCAAGTCCTCCTCACTCCCAAACATAAACCGACACCCTCCCCAAATTGGAAAACAACATACTTCTCTTACTTTGTCCAAATCCACCCTAACAGATAGATGGTTATATCTATATTTGAACAGGAATATTGCCCAATATAACTAAATGAGGCTATTAATACTCATATTCTTTATATTTGGAAAGGGATTTTTAAATTAATTTGTTTATAATATAGTAAGTTTCCTTGTAAGTCTTTATACAGAGATAAATTTAGAAGATGAATGGCAAATTCAGTTTTAATAACTTTAACAAGTTACCTTTAACTTACAGTGTTCAGTTTTGCTTGTGTTTGAACTTTATAAAAATGGAATGCTATATACATTCTCCTTGACTTGCTTCTTTTATGCAGTACTCTTTCATATTCATTCATGTTGATGGGTTCGACTATAGTTTGTTCATTTTCACTGCTGCATAGTACTCTATTGTATCATTTTAATATAATTCATCCATTGTTCTCCTGATGCACTTGTGGGTAGTTTCCAGTTTTTTGACAGGAAGAATGTAGCTATAAATATTACCGTGTTTCCCTGAAAATAAGACCTAGCCGGACAATCCACTCTTAATGCGTCTTTTGGAGCAAAGATTAATATAAGACCCTGTATGATATTAAGTTAATTATATTAATTGTATTATATCATATTATATTATACCCTGTCTTATAGTAAAATAAGACCAGGTCTTATATTAATTTTTGCTTCAAAACATGCATTAGAGCTGATTGTCTGGCTAGATCTTATTTTCGGGGGAAACACAGTAACATACATGTCTTTTGGTGTATATGTGTAATGGAATTATTGATATATGATATAGAAATTTTAATACACCTTTATTCTTAAAATTCAGAGGACTGAAAAGTTATATTAAACCTAAATGATTATGCTTAAAGGGATCACAACACTTAAAAGTATTTGCATTGATTTTTTAATACGTACTTTAAAGTTTTTAAAAAGTCAAAAGTCTACACACTATAGAAGTGGGAAATAGCACCTATAATTTTAAAGTATTTGTCTTATACATACATTTTTGGCATGATTGTAATTAATAGTACTTAGATTTGTTTCCTGCTATTTTACCATCATGCACATTTTACTGTATATATAAGGTATCATAGTTCTCCTATTTATATCAGTATTAATAGCTGCATGTTACTTTCATCAGGTAGACAGACTATAAGTTTCTTAACCATTCTCTTCTTCTTGAAAGCTTAGATGGTTTCCAGTGTTTCACTGTAAATAGTACTGTGATGACACGTGTGGGACTGTGATTCTTTCCAGGGATAGCCAAGGGAAAGCATCACAGCAGCCTGGGAACAATTACAAACCCTTTTTGATCTAATAGAGGAATTAACTACTGATTGTCTGATTTAGATTAGGCACTGTGGTATGTGCTTTGCATGTTTTCTCATTTAATGCTCAAATAATCGTGAAATGAGTACTAGACCCATCATTATACTTATCTGATTGAATTATGATGATTTGTTGGTTTTGGTCTCCTAAGAATTACATTATATTTTTGAATCTTCAGGGTTTATTTTAGTTCCTGGCACATAGTGAGTGTCAATAGATGTTATCTATTAAAATGAATGTTTAAAGGCTTTGCCTAAGTGGATCCCTGACCTTACCATTCAGAATTCTCTGTTGCCTTTGTTTCCTGGGCGGTGGTTTACAGATCTCTGAGGTAGGGGATTAGTAGACAGTAAACTGATTTCAGGGTTGTGCCCTAAAAGGTGCTATTTAGACATTTCTGATTTTAATTTTTGTATGTCTATTTTTGCCAGTTACCTGCCAAAAATGTGCCAAGAGAAAATTCTAGTTGAGTTTTTATTGATATTTCACTTACCATTGAAATGAATATTTATTTGAAATTACTGTATGTTATTTATTCACCTGCAGTTTAGTTCTTTTCTCTGATTATTTGGAATATTCACAAAGAGATACATTAGAACCACTCAGTGGCTTTCTTCAGAGGACTAAGGAACTATTCTTAATAACCTAGAAATATGGAGAAGCCCACAATGCCCACAAAGTATTCCAGAGTTCACTCATCTTCCCCCGTCTGAATTTGTATAGCACTTACTAATGATTCCATTTCACTGTCAACTAGCTTGCTTTTGCCTTTGTTTTGCCATAAACATACCCATATGCACCATACACTCATTAAAAGTTCTCTACTTCATCTTTTTTTAACATACAAAATCTGTAGTTTTCATAAAATTTGAAAACCCTTATTTTTGCATACTTGGAATATACTTAGAGTGACAAATTTAAAATGCAAGGATATTGAATAGTTTTTATCATTTAGCCATATTCTCTATACAAATACATAGGTAATATATGTATATATTTTGCTGAGCCATTTGAAGATTAATTGAATGTGTGACATTTTGCTTTTAAATATTCAACAAGTGTCTTCAAAAATAAGGACATTCTCCTATGTAAGCACAATGCAAAAATGATATTTTTTAAACATCCCTTGGGGAACTATTTTAAGTTCTATAGTGATGTTTCTTTTTTATAATAGTATTAAATTCTATTAATAAGTAGATTATTTTCTAATGTTTGTTTTAAAAGCTATCTCTAATAATTCACTATTTCACCTATAATTGTCTTTACTTGTTAAGTAAGATTTTAATGTTAAGTATCTTTTTCCCTTCTTTAGGTATGGCTGATGGCAAGCATTGTACTTTTCCGCATCTGCCTGGCAAAACCTTTGTCTATAATGCTTCTGAGGATAGACTGGAGTTGTGTGTGGATGCCGCAGGACATTTCCCCATCGGTCCTGACGTTGAAGACTTAGTTAAAGAGGCTGTAAGTCAGGTTCGAGCAGAGGCCACTACAAGAAGTAGGGAATCAAGTCCCTCACACGGGCTGTTGAAACTAGGTAGTGGTGGAGTAGTGAAAAAGAAATCTGAGCAACTCCATAATGTAACTGCCTTTCAGGGAAAAGGGCATTCTCTAGGAACTGCATCCAGTAACCCTCACCTGGATCCAAGAGCTAGGGAAACTCCAGTTGTAAGGAAGCATAACACAGGGACAGACTTTAGTAATAGTGCCACTAAAACAGAGCCTTCTGTATTCACAGCTGCTCCTAGTAACAGTGAGCTTATTCGAATAGCTCCTGGAGTAGTTACAATGAGAGACAGCAGGCAGCTTGATCCTGATTTGGTTGAGGCCCAGCGAAAAAAATTGCAGGAAATGGTTTCTTCTATTCAGGCTTCAATGGACAAGCACTTGCGGGATCAAAGTACAGAGCAGTCACCATCTGATCTTCCTCAAAGAAAGGGAGAAGTTGTGAGTTCTGTGAAGTCTGGGACTCTTCAGACTGGCTTACCTGAATCTTTTTCTTTAACTGGTGGCACTGAAAATTTGAATACAGAAACAACTGATAGCTGTGTGGCAGAGGCACTGGGAGCAGCATTTGCCACAAGGTCAAAAGCACAAAAGAGAAATTCCGTGGAGGAGCCTGAAGAAATGGATAGTCAAGATGCTGAGATGACAAACACAACTGAGCCAATGGATCACTCTTGATTGAACTAGAGGCTAATAAAGGCAGAATGTTTATTGTGAATATGTAATATTTGTTGGCTGGGCCACATAACTTGATTAGTCATTAAAAATCTTGTACGTATATAATTCAAAGATTATATCTTGTTATTCAGTGCATGACAGCAAGTGTGTGATTGGCAATAGCTTTTAATATACTGCTGCCTAGCCTGGCTCTGAATTCCTATCAATTAGTTATTAGATCTGCTGAGATGAGTTTCTTCCATATATGTGGTTAATTGGAAGTTCTTTGTAATTTTAATTCCATGAAAGTCTTAATGTTTCAAACATGAAAATTCTCTTGCTAAATATGTTTGATTTCTGAAAAGGCTAGAACTGGAAGGGAATGAGATTTTGCTACTGTTGATGTCATCAAGGTAACCATCCCACATATTTACTAGAATGTCAAAGATTTATGTAAATTTGAAGGTTATCTGAACTAAATTGTATCTTAAAATTCATAAAAGGATTTATTAGACACTGGTATCCTGACATTTCTGTGAATGTAAACACATTCATAGAGATATGTATTCTTGGTGAAAATATCTTGAGAATAGAGTGTAATCATAAAAAATTTTGCTGATTTGAGCAAGATTAGGGGTAAAATATTTATTCTAGAATGATAAAGTCAATGTGATTCAGTGATGTTGCTGTCTGAGCCAGCACAGCCCATGGAGTCCTCTGTGGTTGATAGTCTGTTACCGTTAGTTTTTGAATCCTGGCCTGGTCAAGTACCACCGAGGTGTTGTTTTTTTTTGCTGTTTGTTTGTTTCCTTTAATCTTGCAGAAAAGTTGATTGCAAAGAGTGATAGAAAATACAAAAATAATGGTAGCAGTAGTTAATCTCTAATTTTCAGAGTTTGTCCGATTCACAGAAAATATATAAATAAGAATTTATCTTTATGAGTTACATTGTTCTACAATTTTGATCAATGGTATTTAAGCTTGTACATGCTAAGTGTCTTTGACCCCCTTTCAACCAAAACTATTTCCTTTTTTCTTCCAGTCCATAAGGTTTTCTTTATTTGTTGGCTTCACTTGGATTTGGATGCAAATTTTACTGCATCATACCCTGATCAAAGGGGCATTTGCTTAAATAGTGTATTCATCAAATCTTTAGTGCCAGTTTCCACAAGCAGCAGCTTTCATGCTTATTCCTTAAAGACAAAGAATGTTTAGCCTGAGATTGGTATTGCACTATTTTATCCTATTCTGCAAATCTGTATTCTGAAATGTACATTTCAATCCATCTTTTTCCTCTGTTCACTGAAATTAAGTTGAATTTGAATGGATGAAAGACAAAATATATGTTAATACACTCTCTTATGTAGAGCATTCAAAGCCTGGCTGTCTCTGTTTGCACATGTAACAGATGCAGAATTCTGCATTCTAAGAAAATGTAGCAGAAAGGTGTTTAAAAATCTCAACCTTCTGATTCATAAGGAATATAGACAGTACTTTAACTTGTTTCCAAATAAGGGAGGTTTTGGTTTTCTTTCTGTGAAAGTATCTCTGACTGAGTCTACTTACTAAATGGAACTAGTCCATTTTGAATAAGGAAAGAATGGAGAATGTAGAGATTTGCAGGTGATACCCGAACAAGATATATATTTGAGTTTTATCACATCACATTTTTTAAACCATACTTTACCTCCATTCTTCTAAATTTCAAGTATCTGTCTCTATATCTAAATAGCAGGAAAATGTACAACTTTTATATTGTGCACTAGTTTTGCATAAAGAACTGCAGTACCTAATAATATTTCCCATTTCAGTTAGTATAGGTGACTCCTGTGTGTCTTAAACTAAAAATTACAAATATCACTAACCACTATAATTATTTTTGGCTTTTTCAGCCACTGAAAAATGCCCCCCTCTTTTTTAGTTTAAATACAAGAAAACTTTAACAAGCAAATGCACTGCTTCTAGGTAAATGACATAATCACCTTTAACAAATATTTTCTTCACCTGTGGCTTGGTATGTTTAGTAAATAACTGACAAATATACTCTCATAGCATAAAGTAAAAAACATCAGAAACAAATTCAATCTCCCTATATTAAATACTTTCATTTAGTCAAATTAGAATGTACCTGGGAACATTTAGAAGAAGGGCTGGTTAACTCTGACAACACTATTAATTTCTCGCCACAGCAATGCTATTTAGGAGCCAGTAACGTATGAATATTTATTATAGTTTGGGTTCTCCCTTAATAAAGAAAACAGGCTTGAATCTGAGAATGATTAGATTTCTTGAAATTATTTTAAAGCTGCTGAAATTTGGCTGGGGTAATTAATGGTTTTTGAGAGGTGGGCCAGGTACCATCTTTACGAAGAAGTGTTAGAACACAATTTAAATTCTTAAATATCGTTCTTCCATATGGTTATCATAATCAAATGCAGGACTAAAAAATTATTTTTTAGTACTGCTCACTTTTGAGTCCACGCTAGAGATCATAAAGCAAAATATTTTTTAACCCTAGATGTAACATTATAACTATAATTCAATCCTATAATTAAATAAATTGTAAATTCTTCAGTAATCCATTTTATAATTAATCATACCAAGTTTGCATTGATGACCCTAAGTCCCAGTAGAATTGAAGATGGTGTATGACTAGAATACTGGTAATGAGAATCTGGTTGAAACTGAAGAAAAACAAGACAAGTGCCAAATATGAGCTGGAATATAATGAACTCCAAGGATATGGTTACTCAGGAACTAGTTAAAGAGAAGCCTAAGGCCCATTCCCCCCTTTCACTATGTTTCAGATATTTTATTGGAAAATGTTAGGATAATGACCTGAGAAATTTAGCCAATGCTATTGACTGAAATTTGCTTTATATCTTCTGATGATTTTTAGTTTGGTTTTACAGTCACACCTGCTGCTTGCAATTAAGATATCAATCGGAAATGCATCTGTGATTCCCAGCCACAGGTCCTTATTGCCATTGTTTTTGAGTAACTTCATTGGAAATGAGCATCATTTGCATATGGTCCTTACCTCAAGGAAGATCACTTGCTAGCAGCTCACATACCACTAATGACAGGTTTTTGACAATTGAACTGACATCACATGTTACTACTAACTGCAAAGTTTATAAAAAGTATTTTAAATAGTTACCTGGTAATACTCCCTGCTAGTGAACATTTCTCCAAAAATGTAGACCTCATTAATACCTTTAGATATGAAATAAACATATGTTCTGTCATTATGCTTTGGTCAATATAATAACAATATCAAAATGTTTATTTCAGAATATCAGTACAGTTTTGTCTTCATTTTCAACAGGAATTTTAACTGGCCCACACTTAAAATATTGCAAAGCAGATTTTGAGAGTTTCATGAGTTTTCCAAACAAGGTTTCCATATTAAGATTTTCATAAAAGCCTTTGCAAAATCAGATTAAACTTCACTCATCTTAATATGAATTTAAAATGAACTTTTTAATAGTAGTAGTGAGATACATGCTCTAAGGTGGGTAGACATATCCTGCATTTCAAGGTTACCATATAATTTAACAAAATTGTACAACCTCAAGGCTCTTCACAATTAAAAAAAGAATTTTTCAAACCAGAACTATTCACTTGAAAACATACCATAGTAGAATGTTTACTTGAATAACAAAGGGAAGCTATATCACCCATGTAAGATTTATAGTTCACTGTAAGTTCTGCCATTCCTAATAGAATTCTCTGAGATGCTGTTTCAATTCATATTTAATAATACTTAAATCGTGGGAATTTTAATGTTTGTTCCAAATAGCAGAAACTGTAAAAATTGTGAATTATTGGAGAAAATGCTATTACTTGTATATTTGACATTTAATTTTTTAAATTATGGAGTTACATGCTTTTGTAGTATAATACTAATACAATGATTATTCTCTTGTAAAAGAAAGGAAAACTAAAAAAAGCTTTAGTAGATGTTATTTGCTTGTGAGTATCAATATTTAAAATTTCAAGGTATTGCATACTTTTCTTCAGAATGCACAAGTCCCTTCTTGAGCCTTGATGCCTGTGGTAGAGCAATAAAAGAATTAAAAGGTTTTCAATATTTTTAGGTTTATTTGACTTTAAGAATTAGTGCCAAGAGCTGAAGAGTCTACTTTTTGGAGGGAAATGTATTTAGAATATGTAAAACTAAGTGGTAATAGTGTAAATATTTGGGAAAAATAGCAAGTGCTTTAACTGCTCAATAAAATAGTATAGATGTTACATTATCCCTAAGGCACTGGCTGTTACCCATTATTTTCTGGTTTTGTGATTGCTGTATATATTAGAGTAATAATTGGTAATAGTGTATTATAACTATAGTGTTCTCCAGCACACCTCACTGTACAGTATTCGAAATTTTCTTTTATATCAATAATAAAATAAAAATACATACTGATTTCCCCCTCAACTTCTCCACATTAGCTTTTTAAAGTAATTTTTTATTTAGTTTCCTGGAATTAAACACCTTCATGTTATAATGCATGAAAATATAATTCAGTTTTATAAAGGAATTCTTGGTATAATAAAGTGTTTTTTTTAAACTTCCTTAAGTGAGACATCATATAGGGACAGTAATTTCTTCCCTTAATGCAGATTTCAATGCAAATGAAATGGATCCAATTAGAAAAAGAGTAAGCAAAATTTCTTTAAACATATTACATAGTTGAGTCATGTAATGCTTCCTGAAGATTTAAAGAACAAAGGTGTCTGATAACAATAATTTGGTTTTGTGCTGGTTCTTAAAAAATACTGGTTAGAGAGAATGCAGAAATGAAGGGAAATACAGAAAATAGTACTAAATTACATTTGTGTAGTTTAGCAATCAACATGACATGTTTCCTTTTAAGCTTGAATATATATGCTTAGTATTCATGGTGTTAGACTGTTTAACTTCGTAGTTAGAGCACAGCCTCTAACTACTGTCAGTCTAGACACCAGACTTACTAGAGCTGAGTCCTGGCACACCGCTTACTGCCTGACCTCTCTCTACTTCACTTTCTTCTCTGAGAGGACGACCATGACATCTGGGGTTATTGTGAGGAGTAAATGAATTAATGCCTGACATGATTAGAACAGTGCCTAACATAGTAAACATTCAAATGTTTGATACTGTTGATACTACGTATAAAAACAATTCAGTAGAATTTAGTTACAATTTATGTGCGATACATCCTCACATATAGGGCACACATTTAAATTGTTTCATTAAGTTAAAACTTGCTTTATTTGTGGTTAATGAACTGAAAACTGAATGGTTGTATGTTCAGATATTTACACGGGAGCTTTGTGACCACAGGCAACACTGAAAATCTGGAGAACTGACAGTCTGTGCTCTGCAACTGACTTGTTCTGTGACCTAAGGCAAGTCATGGAGCCTTTCACGGCCTCCATTTCTACTAAAACCTTGTGGTTCTACAGTTGTTACCCTCTTGTTCTGTTTGATCATGTCATCATGGTCTCACCTGCTGACAGCATAGTGCTGACGGGACAAGTGACATGAGAGTGAGCCCCAAGCTAAACATAAGTACCTTTGCTTTACGCTTTGGCTACACTTGTTCCAAAGTTGGACTTGAGGTCTTCCACATGCTGCCCCTGGGTACATACTGTATAATTAAGAGCTCTCAAAAACTCTTCAGTGAGTAACATAAACATCCTACTTATGATAGTTCAGTATGGATTTTATTTTTATTGGTGCCTTTTCAGACTCCAGTAACTGCAGCTCTGACTGCATAGTCATTTTTAATCATTTGTCATACCACATAATTATCTAAAAACAGATAAATTGTGTGAGAATCTAGGATGATTATTCCTGTGTGTCAGTTCTATGTATAGAAAAAAAAATGTATGAGGTCTACCTGTAAAAGAATGACTTCTTTTTATATTTGATTTATGGAATCAACATACTGCATTATTCATTCATTTAAAACTGTTTATTAAGCACTAATCAGATGCCAAGCTTCTGTTCTAGGAACCGGGAAGCAATTCTAAATGAGACAAATTCCATATGGCTCATAGAGCTTATATCCCAATGATGGAGACAAGCAATAAATAAATTCATAGTAATTCATGTAGTGACACTTGCCCTACATCTAGGCAATAGGCAAAACATGACATGCGATAATTAGTTTAGCCCTCAAAACACTTCAGTGGTTGGGTACCGTCATTATCTTCACGTTTCAGGTGAAAATAGGCTCAGGTTAGTTTACATAGGTCCTGGAGTTAATAGGTGGCAGAGCTGGGATTTAAACCTAAAGAAGTTTATGACTCTATGACCTGTGCTCTTAACCTCAGCGCTGCATTTGTAATTTAGCAAAGGAGTGAAATTCGGTGATCACACAAGTCTTTGCAAACATCTATTGTTTATCTTGTTTTCAGGCGTATCAACCTGGTTTGAACTGACCTCAATGCCTAGTACCTACCTTTAATCTCACTTCCTATAAGTTCCCTTCTTGAACCCCAGTCCTCCAAGTTCTTCCCTCCTTGGGTTTGTTTTCTTGCTTTCTCCAAATGTGGAAGTGCTTTAAGGATTTCAGAATTTCTTAGATGAATAAACTGGGTAAATTTGAGAATCACTGGTTAGATAAAAGTCTAATTGCCTCATATCAAGAACCTAGAATAATTATTGTCATTTACTAAGCGGGTCTGTTGCTTTGGTGGAAAGGTTCCTTACATGTGATGTTTCTCAAAGCACAGTCTGTGGGCTATGTGCATATCACCTAGAAAGCTTAGTTCTATGACACCTGTCACGTGCATGGTAGTCTATCGAGTTGTGATCTATCAGATACTTTGTTAAGACCTAAAGAATAAGATGTTTAAAAATTAAATTGGCAAGATGCAGCACCTCCAAAAATATTTACTAGGCCACTCCATCAAGCACAATTAAGTGGGATGCTTATGTCTGCCACACCGTAGACCCCAAATCCTTCCTGTAAGAGGGTGGTGATCCAGTTGAATGCGTAAGGATGAAAAAGTTTAAGAAGCCTTGTACAAAGAGGGTTGCTAAGGAAAAACAAGTCAACTGTATCAGAATGAATTCTAAACTCACCGTATAAAACCCAAGTTCAGAGACATAAACTTATCTTTTGAAACTAAAAGGTATCTCTGCTACTGAATATGACCAGTGTAAATTAGGTGCGTAGATACATAACAAAAATGTAAGCAAAATAGTGAAGTAAGAATCAAATTAGCTAGAACCCCTGAATTATTTGATTTCTTTCAACATTACTGGGACTATAGAAAGATTAGTTATATTTCTTCTAGCTTCTCATGGCTCTGTCTCAGTATCTGTCATCTTCTCTGTTTCCATTAAGCAGTAGTGCTGCCTAAGTGGCTAGTAACCAATGGATACATAACTTAAGTTGTGCTTACAACATTGCTTTTCAAGTTTATAATTTTGTTACCTTATGCCAAGTGATTTGTCTTTTTCTTTAGTATAGTAAACTTTGTAATGCTATTAAATCTACTTTTGGTATAGTGAAGTGAGTAGAAAAATTAAAGCAATATCTGAAAAAGAAGTAGTCTAAAAGTTTTCATTGAAATAGGCCTTAATTGTTTTAATTTTAAAGTTATTCCCAAAGCAATGTATATACATGGTTAAAAAAAAAAAAATTCAGGGTGACCGGTTAGCTTAGTTGGTTAGACCGTGGTGCTGATAATACCAAAGTTGCTGGTTCTATCCCCACATGGGCCACTGTGAGCTGCGCCCTCCTTAAAAAAAAAAAAAAAATTCAGCTATAGAAAGACAACCAGCTCCCCCATCTCAATTGCCAAATCAATCATTTCTCTTTTGGTGGTTACCTCCATAACCTAAATATGATACATACAGATCTAATCTCTCGATTTAGCAACTTTAGACAGTATTTATTTCTCCATTACAAAATATGAGTTCTCTTACCCTTTTTAGGTTATCTTTATAACTCTGTAATATATATATATATATATATATATATATATATATATATATATATATATATATATGGCTCTGTTTATTGAGCCACCAATTTTAGACATCTCTTAACTCTCCAGTATGTAAAATGAGGAAATTAGCATTTCTACATTTTCTAATACCCTTTATCTTCCCATTCTATTTCCTAACTTTTATAAGCTATGCTGTTACTTCTATATCATCAAGGTTTATGGTATTCAAAATATATTCTGTAGCTGTAATTGCTTTTAAAGTAATCTGTAGTTTCACTAAACTGATAAACAGCTGAGGTGATCCTAAATGTCAGATGAGAAGGGCTTTTTTTCTGAGACACCAACTAGAAGTTGGAGCTTTCCCAAGGCAGATATTATAATTTGAACAGAGTTAAGTTTTGAGGATCCCTCAGGTGGCCAAGAGGTGGACATATTGGCTTGGACAAGACGAGAGGACGAGAGAGAGAAGACTTGTTACAACTGGGTGACAGATGAGAGCCTGAACTGACCCACTGGCAATAGGGATGGAGAGAGTAAAAAGGTCAATCTAGACTCTCAGATTCTCACTTGAGAGGCTGGATGGTGGTGCTACTCATTTGGAATAGGACCCAGGAGTAATTACAGATTGGTGGGTAGGAAGTGAGTTTCATTTTGGGTCATGTTGAATTTTAGGTACTTAGTGCTTCCAGATGGAGAGAAATGAAGTTCAGGAGAGGGTTTGAGATTGGAAGTCAAGATTTGTGAATCACAGGGTATGACTGAAATTGTAGGAGTGGATGAGAAAGTGTGTGTAGAGTGAGAAGAGAGCTAAAAATGCAGTATTGGGGACTGGCAACACTGAAGGAGCAGGCTTGCAAAGGAGCCTGAGGGATGGAAATCTGGATGTGATGTCACAGAAAACAGGATGCAAGTTTTAAATAAAAGGAAATAATGAAGTCAAATGCTGTAGAAAGTTCATGTAAAATGAAGATTGGTTTCTCTCTTCAAGTGTCCATTGGATTTTACAGGGTTGGTGACTTTTGCAGCCACAATTTCAGACATGGTGATGATAGTAAAGGCTGTGAGAGGATTGAAGGCTGGGTAGTGAAGTCAAGATACCTTTGAAGAAGTTTGACTGAAAGGGAAGAAGGGAAGATAGCAAGTACAGTGTTAGGAGAGGGAGGGATGGATGGATGGATATATTGAGATCAGTATTTTCAACCCTACTAGAACCACTATCCCCTTTTTATAACAATATATTCTACTCCCTATACCCTACTAAAATGAAATTCAGAGATAACTTACAATTCTTTAAAAAAAAATCAACTTAATGCTCTACCTATACTATGGAGGAGAAACGAGATTTATACTAAAATCACTCTCAGGTACAAGTAAGCAGCTGACAAGTAACTACATACAGAGTAGTTGCATGTTTGGAAATATTCAGTGTATTTTAAAACAGGGCAAAGAAAAAAACAACAACCCATCACTTGTGCCATTTGTGTTTGTATGTAAAAAGGAATCGGTTCTAGGCTTAAATAATGATGATCAGGTTTTTCACTTACCTTACTGTCTGGGTGGACATTGAGTAGAACTCAGGAGAAGTCTGCCTTGTGCAGGACTAAAACACTGCCAGAGTCTCATGTTCCTAGAACCGGCACACTAAATGCCAGTACACAACCTTCAATAACCACACATTCGCCTAAAATTTCCCCAATTCACTGTTCCCTTTGTGAGTGCCTGGACATACTAACTAGGCCAGAAGAGAAGGGGAGTCTGAAAAAAAGGCAAGATAGATTATTGTCCTGGATAAAGTGGAAGGTGATAAATTGAGAGGTAGAAAGCTTAGAATTTGAAAGAAACACACACATTCCTGTCTTGGAGGATGTCACATTTCCCACAGATGAATGGTACTCCTGCTTTAAGGATGTTGTGGTATGCTGGCAAACGATTTCTCTTCTTTAATGCCCTGAGTATCCTCTCTCCTAATTTGGAGTTCCTGTCTTTCATTTTGAACCCTCAGTTACTACCTCATTTGCTGTAAAAAAGGGCTAAAATTTCAACACTGAAAAATCACTTTATGAAGAGAAAGCAAGAATTCTATACCATAGTTGCTTATCTTAGTATGATTTCTATTTATAATTTTCATCAAATTAAAATAGCACCTTTAAATACAAACTAGAGATTAGCAAAAGATATTATTGGTAGTGGGGAGAGAGGTTAGAGCAGGCCTTTATATATCCAAGATACATTCTAATCCTGATTTTTGTTTTCAGATTGAATACATAATATATGTTCATCATTTCTGTCAAAGGAATATTTATTTAGCATTACTGATGTAGGGCAAGTTTTATATACCATATTGTGCTATTTCCTTCTAGGATTTTCAGCCATTTTTGGAGTATAGCATCAACTCATGTTTTTAGGTTAAAAAATAAACACAAATGCTTTAAAAAAACCGCTTTTATGCTTTAAAAAAGTCCAATACAAAAATACATAGGGTAAAAAGTTAAAGCCTGCCCTGCTTCCATCTCATTCCTTTTTCCAAAGCAAAACACTGTTAAACAGTTTGGTGTGTATTTCATAGGCCATTTCCTAGACTGTTAGACACCCCCATACAAATAACAGCCAGGGTTTTTATAAATGACATCATACTAATCACAGGCCTGCTACTAGCTCTTTGCACTACATCATGCTATCTCTATACTATACACGGTACTTATAGTTGAATCCCTATAGATATTAAGGCGGCAGATTGGGAGCTTGGGGTCTAATTGCAATCTTAGTTCTGCCACTGTATGCCCTTGGATACATTAACCCTTTGGTACCAATTTTCCTCATTTATAAAGTGGACGAAAATAATAGTAATTACCTCATAGGGTTGTGTAGGGACCTGGCCCACAGGCAGATAAGCTAGCAAGCAGTCAAGGTCTCCTGGCTCCATCGGAACGCTGCACATCAGACAGCCAGTTCTGTATGCTGGCTAGCAGTCAAGGTCTCTTGGGACGCTGTGTGCATGAGAGCCCGCCTGCAGGGCCTGCCAGGAGATTTCTCCCACGGGATGCTCTTTGTTTTGCTGTACCTATATAACCTTGCTTCTTCTCCGCCTGGGTGTGGATCACTACCCTTCGGCGGGCCGCCACTGGAGTCCCTGGTCAGTAATTCTTAATAGACCTCTGTCTTGCACTCAGCTACCTGGTGTGTTCTTTGGGCTTGAGGCTTCTCAGGCACGAACCTTGGAACCACTTGGATTTCAGTCCAGAGGTTGCAGTTATAGAAGTTGTGAATATTAAGACGAATGCATGCACCCTATACTTCAGTGGAAAAACTTGAGAAGCATTAATAGATTATTCAAAACAACTCTCTGGGGTTGAGGAGTAAGAATGTCCCTTTAAGTATTTTCAGTTTTGGGTGATTACAGATAAAGCCACTATAAGCATTTGCATTCCCCAGCAGTGTATGAAAGTTGTATTTGCTCAGCATCTTCATCTTCACCAACACTTGTGTAGTCAGTCTTTTTTTTCTTTTTTCTCATTCTAAGAGCTATGTAGTAGTATCTCATTGTGGTTTTAATTTGCATTTCTCTAATGACTAATGATGTGGAGCCTCTTTTCATGTGGCTTATTTGCCAGTATATCTTTTTTGTGTGAAGTCTCTATTCTGATCCTTTGCCCTTTATTGCTTTTCTTCTCATTAGTGAGTTTTGAGAGTTCTTTATATATACATATATATACTCTGAATAAAAATTCTTTATTAAATGTTTTGCTAAAAGAAATCCCAACTCCCACATTATATTTGTGTATATGTGATATATTTGAGTCATTCAAGTGACTGGGAACCATCTTAACTCCACACTTTATCTTTTTATAACTGTTTGACATGAATTTGCAACTTACATGTTATCTTTCTGAGGAATTATGTTTTTCTCTACCTCTAAACTGAGAGGGATTCAGTTTACTGTCACATCTAAAATACCTGCCTTCGAGCTCTAAAAAAATATTCTGTATAAAACTGATGTAGCCTAAAATATAGCAGAAACTCTGCTTCCTGTTAGGATATTAAATAAACAGAGTAATGTATGACCCAGAAGAAAAGAGTCTTCAAATGACATTCCTTTCTAAATTAGTTTTTTTTAAAAAGTGAACCAGCCACACAATAAGGAGTGATATTAAAAGCTGTCCACCTTCCCAGAAGACTTACCTTGAGAAAAAGGAACTATAAAAAGCCAGATGTTTTAAATTTTGAAAATAGTGCATGCAAGCTCTTAATTCACATTTGCACCTGCATCTCTGATTTGCAAAAATTGATGCGTAAAATTTCAAAATAGCAAAATGTAAGTCTGTTACAATATTAACGTGCGGTTTATTGTTCTATGCAGTAGAGCATGTTACCTTGCAAATCTGGGTCCTTTACCATTTCTAAATGGTTACTGCAGTTAAATCTATTTTAATGCTACTTGAATTGAGCAGTAAAAAGCTCCTCCGGGGCGGCTCCCCCTCCTCGCCCTCTCCTGCGAAGAAAGGTCAGCTTCCACTGTGGAGCACCGTTCTCGTTTATCTAGACTAAATTCCCAGTCCGCTCCAGTCTTCCTGCATCAGGGCTCCTTCCCGGTGCACATGTCATCAGTCACTTCCCGCAGAGCGGGGTGGGAGCTTAAGCATTTGAAGACCAGCCGCAGACCTGGATTATTTCCCTGATCCGTTCTAAGCACGTCTCCAGCTAAAAACTTTTTTTTTTTCACCTGTCACACTTCTGCTCATTCTTGATACTCAGTTTCCTGCCACACAGTCTTCGCTACTGCAGTAGTCATGACGTCTGGGCAAAAAGAGCTCACATTTTTACTTAAACAATAACGGCTGCCCAAATTTGATGGTTGGATTTGTCTCGGAAGACTGCGTAGTGTGGCGGGATACACCCGAGGAGCGAGGCGCTGTGGCCCAGAAAAGGTTGCAGGGCCGCCCCCCGACGAGCCCCTCCAGGCTCGTGGAGACATGGCCCGCGCAGCCCGGGAAGTTTGGGATCTGGTCGCCGCTTCCGGACCCGCCTCTCCGCGAGCGCTGGAACTCGTTTTCCCAGCAGACCCCGCGTGGCCTCGGCATCCTGCCCCCTCGCGCTGCGCCGCTCGGCGCGCGATGGGGCCTGTCACTGCGAGCCCCGCGAGCCCCACCTGCGGGCCCAGCCCCTGCCTCCCGGCTCCTTCCCCGACTCCCGCGAGTTCCAGTCCAGGCTTCCAGCTCCCCAGCCCCGCCCTCAGTCGCGCGCGCTCTCCCGGCCCCGCCCTTGTCCCCCGCGTGCGGCTGCCACAGCCAATGAGGTTGGGGGCCGCGTGCGCAGATTCAAACGGCGGCTCTTGAGTGAGGCTAGGCGCGAGATTCGGCGGTGCGGACAAAACCCTGCAGGAGTCTGCGAGCCCTGCAGAGCTGCTCGCAGCGGGGAGCGGGCGGGGGTCGGCGCCCGCAGCTACGAGGCTTAGAGGCGGCGGGAGGGGCCGGCAGAGGGCCGGAGCGCGCCTGCTGACATGTTGGGAGCATCCTGGACCCGACCCGGCCGGGGCTAGGAGCGGCGCTGCGGACCGGGGGCGGGTCGCGGTCCGCCCCTCTGTCCTTCAGTCCTCCCCTGCTGGGGACTAGTATTCCGCACTCGGTCTCCTCGGAGCGGGAGCGAGGAAAGCGGCGGGAGGGTCGGGGAAAAGGAGCATTCGTCTGAGGCTGCAGGAGGCTGAACTGCGTCCCCGCACAGCCCGCGCCTATGCGGTACTTGAAGGATGGCGAAGAGGTCGCGCAGGTGGGTGACATCCCTTTCGCCCAGGCCTGTCGGCACAGTCTCGGCTCAGATTCGCGTTGCCGTTCCTGCTGCTTCCCCACCAGGCCTTCCCCGGCCGGGGCAGAGGTTTTTTTCTTTCCCGCTGCTCTCCAGCCGCCTTGGCCCAGCTGGCCGGAGAGCGGCCGTGACGTGTGCAGAGTTGGGGACCAGTGTGTTTAAGACGCAGAAAGTGAGTAACAGATGCCCAGGTTGCTCCTTCGAGTTGATTCTCCCCATAATCTCGCACAGCCACTTCTTGGTGGGAGTTTCTTGCCCGGTGACTCTGTGCGCTTTTGGGAATACGCTACGCGGAGAAAAGTGAGAATGTTCTGCCTGGGTGACTTGAAAATGGTGTTCAGAGGGACTCACTTTTTATGAATTACTGTATCAGTAAAAATAGGAACCTGGTGATAAACCTGGGCAGAGACCCCTCTGCCGTTATTGCTGCCTGAAAGGTATTGGAAAATCTGCTGAGGAACAGCTGAGGGGACCTTGTCGATGTTTTCTGTAATCGCCATACTCATTTTCTCGGCTTTATGTATATATTTTAAATATTTTCTATTGGAAAGATGTCACATTGTTACTACCAGTAGCTTGATTTTCAAATAAAACAATGTGTTTATATTTGGAGTGTTGGCGTTTGGCTTTGACTGTAGCTAAGTAAGTTGCCCAGAGGTAGGGCACATTTTTTTGTTGGAAAACTTGCTACTGTGTTTCCCCGAAAATAAGACCTAGCCATACAATCAGCTCTAATGTGTCTTTTGGAGCAAAAATTAATATAAGACCCGGTCTTATTTTACTATATAATATAAGACGGGTCTTATATAGCGTGATATAAGACCCGATATAAGACCCGATCTTATATTAATTTTTGCTCCAAAAGATGCATTAGAGCAGATTGTCCGGCTAGGTCTTATTTTCGGGGAAACACAATAGGATGAATTTATGCATCTGATTTTTATCTATGTCATTATAGTAGCTACTCCTAAATTGTGTGTAGTAATCACTTAGAAAACAAAAAACTAGGGTGTCTTTTGATTGTGTTATTAATAAACCTGAAAAGATGTTTGGCACAATTTCCAAATGGTTTTATTTCCAGATCCACAGACTCAAAGTCTTAACTTTGTATTTCTTAAGTTGAAATTTAATATCAGGATTGATTAATTGAGGATTTCTGTTAAAAATTGGCAATAATACACAAAAATTGGCAACAAATGCACTTTGCTCATTTATCAAGCATCTGCTATGTGTAAGATGTTTTTGCAGAACGCATAAAATGTAATTAAGTCCCTGTTAGCTTGTTATTTTGTAGCAACGACAGTATAGGTCATACTCTTGAAATGGAATAAATGGACATGCACACACATATAAACCATATATCGAGGACAGGGGTTTCAACCTTGGCACTATTGATATTTTGGATCAGATAATTCTTTGTATTGGGGGGCTGTCCTGTGCTTTGCAGGATGTTTAGTAGTATCCCTGGCCTCTACACAATAGATACCAGTAACACCCGCCTTCCCCTAGTTGTGACAATCAAAAATGTCTCCAGACATTACCAAATATGTGTTGGGGACACGGGGGTGGGGGTGGGGCGCAAAATCACCCAGGTGAGAATCACTGCTCCAGAATGTCAAGGATCAGTTAACCTCTTAAACTTCAGAAAAGATAGATATTTAAAGCTCCTGTAATTATAATTACTGAGGTACAGCTTTAGGCCTTTTCTTTTGAATATACAAAATTTTAGACATAAAATAACTTTATTAAGCAAGGTGATAAGTGCCTATAACGTGTGGCATTATCTACTTAGCAGTACTGATGTTAATCTTATTTGAAATAGTTTCTTAGCTAATGCTGTCATCAGCATTTAGTTGTGGTTAGGCATGGATGCTTGAATGGCAGAACCCAGCTTTCTCCAGTTGGTTTTCTGTTTGGTTCATAATTTGTATGTGTTTCATAATAATAGAATAAGAAAGAAGAAATGATTTAATGATTAATTTGCCTGTATAAGTTTCCTTTTATTGACAATACTGTTAGCTTTGAGATCTAAACATTAACTGTACTGTTGACTTTCATTCCTTGTTCTCTGTATAAATTAATTGAAACACATAGAATGATTTAAAGAGTCTGGAGTCATTAAACATAGTGGAGTGAAGTTACACTCCCTATGGGAGTATTAAGATAGAGGAGATGAGAAATTATCATCTTTGAATGGTGTATTTCTTAGGGTCTTCATACTTAAATGTTTCATGTTCTAAATTGTATTTCTTATATATATAAATGACTTATTTATCTTAGAAAGTAATAGAATGTGAAATGCTTTGAAGGGAAAATCGATTCATTGGGCAAGTCTAGTCTCATTTCTTTGGCTAAGATGTTTTTGCAGAAAGCAGCATAAAATGTAACTAAGTGTCTATTAGCTTATTATTTTGTAGCAACAACAGTGTAGATCAAACTCTTGAGGTGGAATAAATGTACATGCACACACATATAAACCGGTATCTCTAGAACAGAGTTCTAGATATCTTATTATTAAATATGAAGCTAATTTATAATTGAAAGAGAAAGGAAATAATTCAGTCACTTTAAGATCACCACTAGACAACCATTTAACTGTTTGACTGAAAATTATATTTTGCTGTATCAAAGTTTTGCATAAGAGGATAGGCATAAAAAAAAAAGTAAAACAGTTACCTCAGGTGTGAAACAACTGAAGAATGTTGGCTCTTTTGATCTTTAAGATAGCTGTAGTGTCTCTGGTCTATATTTACATAAAGAAAAAGGCTCATTTAGTGTTGTGACTTTAAATAGTTTTAGATCCCACTGGGGTTTTAATGACATAATTTGCAGGCAATAGCAAAACTGGTATATCTGTTATTAACATGTATTTGATTGTTAGCATACATATGTATTAAGTAATTAATTTCAGTTTTTAAAGCCAGTTCTACCCTTAAAAGTAAACTTTAAAAAATGTCATTTAGAAGCCAAAAGGCCTATTTCAGTAGTAACAGATTCAGGTATTTATACTTGAGATGACCTATCTGTGACTATATTAAACTGAAAAGATAAAAGCCAGCTCTTGAATTAGAAGATGATTTTCGGTGGAAATGTGTGTGCAGGAAGCAATTTTACTATGTTGTCTCCAGCAAAGTGAATGTTATGGGTGCAAGAATACTGAAATATGAGAACTGATATTTTAACTCATCTTTGTCATTAACCAGCAATATTGTTTTGGGAAAGCAAGTAAACTCTGTATCCCAGTTTTTCATCTGTTACTATAAAGGGTTTGTATTTTATGGTCTGTAAGGTAACTTCTAATTTAATATCTATCCTATTTTGAACCCTTTTGTAATAAGCTTTTCTCATTTAAAAATGGAGGAAAGTAGAAATGTTCTTGTTTATATATAGCTAGGTAAAACTCTCTTCAGTATTTATTTTAGTATTGCTATTAATAATGTTCAAATGAAGTCAAATTTGTCTTACTCTAGTATGCTAGTTTGCAATCCAGATTTGGAAATGAAATATTCATGTGTGCAGTACATCGTATTAACCACTGGGTGGCCTGATTTCACTATATTAAATTAACCTGGTAAATTTTCATACCTTGAATTTGATTAGACTTTTTAAAAAATGCAAAATCCTGTCAAGATAATATAATAAAGATGTATTTGTTGATGATGAAAATTTCAGACTTAATGCAGTTTGTGATTTAAAATGTGATTAAGTTGAAGTTATTTTATTAGAGCAAATTTTATAAAACCACTGATTTTTCCTCAATTTCAAACCAGTAGTTTTTTTTTCAAATAAAAATAAATTTTTAAAATTCTCAAAGTCTGCCTCATTTTACTCTTTTTAGGTGGTATAGTTGGCCTCTTTTAAAATTCAACTTCTTCTGAGTGTTTTATCTTAATATTGTCAAGTGTGACTAGTTTGTGTATTATTTCATAGGCAAAAGATGACTGTCACATCCTATTAGCCTACACCGCAGTGTGAAATTACTCTTAACCATTTTCCTTGCTGAATGAATCATAGTATTTTTTTGTGTGTGTGTGCGTGTGTTGCATTTTGCTGTTTCATAATCAACCCTAATCACTTTGTTCATTCATAATCTACAAACCCTTTCCATTCAACTATAGTACTTAGGTAATATATTAACAGTAACAGCATAAATATTTTCTTTGACTTAAATAAACCTGACAGAATGATTCTGGAAACCAAGTCCTGGATGGAGATTCAGAGACCAAATTCCCCTTCTATTTTTGCTTTGTGACTGTAGAAAGAATTCCATCTGTTTTTGCTGTTTTCTGGATTAATCACCTTAGGCTAGAAATGGGTTATTTACCTACAGAGTAGGAAGTTGATTTTATTTATTATGTATTACCAGCATTGATTGTTACAATACAAAAATGCTAAAAGATGATATAAAAAGCAGAAAAAGTGAGCAGATTATTAAGCAGTGAGACCTTTTTTACTATTAAATGGTGAAAAGTGGAGTGAATATTGATGAGGTTTCTTACTGGGTTTTATCCTTTCCCTTTTTGGGGGCAAATTGTAGGCCTTCTCAAGGATCTTTCTGTTGAAGTTAGTGCTGTTGATAAGTTTCTAGGATTTTTTTCTATCACACTTATTTAAAAGTCACCTCATCCTTTCAACAATCACTTAAAATAACGCAGAAATAACTTAATGCTAAAACTAAGAAGTAGCTAGGTAGATAGACTCTAGGAAAGTCCCCGTGGCAGAGAGATGATTCTAAGAATTCTACTTTAATCCTCCCTCACACTCACCCACTCAAAAAACCCAGCTTCCTGAACACTGAGCTGTTTAACTCTGCCTGAAATTGATGACCATACTGATGCAAAACAGAATGAAACCTCATATAGAAATAGAAATTTCTCACAGATCAGCTATGTGGTTACAAAATAAGGGAGAATTTTAACGTTAAAATGAACACGCTTTCAGGAAAATTACTCCTTGGAAACTAGTCTTTTGACCCAAGTAATGTTTTTGGACTCATATTCTTAAAATAGTTTGTAAGAACCTTAAGGTGAATTTCGTACAGATTAGCTTTGATGTAGATATTTTGTGAATACTCAAGATTTATATGGGCAAGTCCCCAAATTAAAAATTGTTTTAATCTACAAATAACCTAATTTTTAAAGCAGTTTCAAAATGCTGTTGTGGAAGCTTTTGGGATCTGAGGGGAGGAAGGAGAGGGAAACCTGTGAAAAGCACAACAGAGGGCTGTTTGGGATGGCAGGAAGTGGTAAACTTGCTAGAGACAGTTCTAGGAAAGGTTAGGCAACATTAGTAGACGCTCCAAAGAACCCTTTCTGTACTGAATACTTTTTTAAATGTTATTTCAGCAGGTTCGGCTTCTTATATTTTTCCACTTGGAGGTGCATTTGGATTTTGAAAGTCCTTTTTAACAAATGGGAATGAATGCCTTTCACCTCCTAAGAGTCATTTTTCATTTGTTAAAAAAATGTTTTCTTATATTCACTTGAGATCTGCCGTGTTGAGGGAGGTAAAGTTTAGACTGGGTTGAAAGGGAGTGAGGGAATTTTGGAATACAGAGCACTTGGAGGAGGTGAAAGAGTAAAGATCATTAATTGTACACATACATATTTGAATGGCAGGTGCTGTGCTTGGTGTGGACAGGTGAACATATCAGACATACTCTGCACTCCTGAGCTTACGCTTTGGTGGGGAAGGTTGGCAACTGTGCCGAGCATAGAGAAGGAAGGGTAGATGCCATGTGTACATACAAACTGGACAGAACGTTTCAGTGTATGGTGTTTAATCTGATTTGTAACCGCCTTAGAAATGTATGAAGTCATTGGTTCCAGAACCATCTCCAGGTTAAATAATATTGGCTAGTCAGGTAATATTTCTAATAGCCAAAGATGGCTGCAAACAGCAAGTATTTTCTTTAATTAAACCTGTGTTTTTATTTTTGGCATAGTTTAACAAAACAAGCATTTATGTAATTAGAAGTGGCAGATTATTGTTACAAATAGACATTGGCTTTTGGGAGAGAGCATTTGAATATTAAAGTGCATTGAACTAAAGTTGGATAAATATCATAGGTAGTGGAATAGAGGATCGTGGTGTCTTGCTTCGGTCAGATGATGAATTTTGGTCCTATGGCATTGACAAATCAAGGGAAATGAAGTTCCTGCAAAAGATTTGTAGACAGTATCTATTAAATCTAGGCCTTCATTTTTCTAAGATTGAAACTATATGTAGATATTAGGAGCTACCTATATGTTATAAAGTGTATTACAGTAAGGTTAAACAAATCATCGAACTTTTGCTATTTGAAATCAGAATGAATTTTGGAAAAGAGTTGAATCTAGAAAAGCAAAAATAATTTTGAATATTGTTAGGCAATCAGCCTATGCAAAAATAATGATGTTGAGCCACCTCTCTGTGCCACATGCTACTTACACGTGTGCCCAGTTTCCTTCTAGATCTGCTCTGTCCAATAGGACAGAGCCACTATCCACATGTGGCTGTTGAGCTTTTGAAACGTGGCCAGTCTGAATTGCGATGTACTGTATAAAAGATTTTGAAGACTTTAATAAGAAAAAAGGAATGTGAAGTATTCCATGATTATGTTGGAATGATAATTTTTTATATATTGGGTTAAATAATATTAATTATTAAAATTAATTTCACCTATTTCTATTTTTTTAAAACCTGGCTACTAGGGAATTACATATGTGGCTTGCATTACATTTCTTTGGACAGTGCTGTTATATATATATATCCACCTGTATATTTCTCAAGTGTCTTGAAATCAGCTAGTCTAAAACTGCTTACTCTCCCCATCCCGTTCTCCCTCCCAAAGTTGTTTCTCCTACTCTATTCCTTACCTCAGTGAATAGCTCTCTGTGTGCTTCCAAAACTGGAAATTTGGGAGTCATCCTTGACTCCTCCTTCTCCTATGTCTCTCATACCCATCCGTTGTAAAATCTTGTTTCTACCTCTTTAATGTTTCTCAGTTTCATGTGCTTCTTTTCATTGCCACTATTATTACCTTAGTCAGTTTGTTCTTTTATGGTTTCTTGATTTTTGTCACATTTAGATCTCTTTTATTCAATAATATAAAAATAGAATTCTACCCTATTTTCTTATAGTACTATTATAATTTCATTTTTAAAAAACTAAAATATTTGCGTCATCTGAATTTTGTAATTTTAAAGTAGGACTTGAACTTTATTTTTTTTAAATAGCTACTCAGTGTCTTACCATTTATTGAAAAGTCCATCTTTACCCCACTGATTTGGTATGTTACTGTTATAATTTACCAAATTCCCATATGAGTTTTTTTTTTTCTTCTGAGTATTCTATTCTGTTCCATTGATCTATGAATCTGTTCATATGCCAGTGCCATTCTGTTTTATTTATTGTTTCTCTACAGTATACTTTGCTATTAATTTAGGGAGAATGGACATCCCTAATATTTTTTTCCTTTCTAAGAATGTGGTCTGGATGTTTTTCCATATGTTCAAGTCTTCTGTGTCTCAAACTTGTTTTATTGTTTACTGTACCTTGATCTTGTACATTCAAGTTATTTCTACATATTTTATCTTTTTGTTGTTGGTGGTATTATTAATGGATCATTTTTTTCATTGTGTCTTTTAATTAGCTGTGTTTTGTATTTTATCATTACCATTGTCAGGTCCTAATAATTCCTTACTTGGGTTATTATAAAAGATTACCAATTTGTCTTCCTCCCTCCATTTCTCCACACTCCTGCCAGTGACTTATCTGAAACACAAGATATTTATCTTTGACTCCCTTAAAATCTTTTAACTCTTTAGGATAAAGGTAAAAAAGAATAAAGGTCAAACCCCTTAGTATGATGTAAAGATTATCACTTGGACCATGGTGGCAATCCACCCTCATCTCTCCGGTATCAGTAAGAACTATAGCTCTTCTCCGTTGTGTCGTGTTTCCCCAAAACTAAGACTGAGCCTTGTATTAATTTTTGCTCCAAAAGATGCATTAGGGGTTATATTCAGGGATGTCATCCTGAAAAATCATGCTAGGGCTTACTTTCCGGTTAGGGCTTATTTTCGGGGAAATACGGTATGTCTCTTAAATTCTTTTATACTGTGAATAATCTGATTGGATATGTGTCTTTTAATCTGAGTGGTTTCTTCAGTCATGCAAATTTAAATAAAGTTCTTGATTTCACAATTGTTTTTTTTAGTGAGGATGAGGATGATGACCTTCAGTATGCTGATCATGATTATGAAGTACCACAGCAAAAAGGATTGAAGAAGCTCTGGAACAGAGTAAAGTGGACAAGAGACGAGGTGATTATCTGATAAGGTTTACTGATTTCATCCTTGTATTTATTCATAATATTATAGATCTGAAAAATATTTAAAAGCAAAACATGAGAAAAGTTTTCCATCAACTAATTTGCACATTATTTTTCTTCAACCAGACACATGAATAGTGCATTGATGTTGAGACTGACAGAAAAAGTATAGTAAATGGGAGAACTTGTGTTACAATGGCTTCAGGCCTGCTAACAATGGCCACCGGATAACGCCATGAAAGAACTGGAGAGTTATCTATATTCAGGGACAGAGGAACAGGGTGGGGGAAAGCTTTCTAATATTCAAACCTGTTTTACTAGGATGATAAGTTAAAGAAGTTGGTTGAACAACATGGAACTGATGATTGGACTCTAATTGCTAGTCATCTTCAAGTAAGTAAAACATTATATTTCTGTATATAATGGGTGATTTAAATCAATGGGTTAAATTTGCTGTTTTTAAAAGAATATGTCTACATTATTTTAGATTTAGGTTTCTTTTCTAAAAACATCTCTTCTGGTCCTCCTATAGTTGCCAATGGCTTCGAAAGCCTGATGTTCTAGTAATTAGTTTATCCAGGGCCCTAAAGATTACTAATCTAAAATAAGAATGATAATTAAGTTTGAGTAGGGCTTTATAAATATTTGCTGATAAATGCTAAAACATTTTGAAAGAAGTTGAATACATTGAAATATTCGATAGCTAATAAGAAAAGGTGTTGTTGAAAAGTTTGTCATAAAATGCTTACATTTTAAAGTGTTAACAGATTTTTTTTTTAAAATTATACTTACTGTTCACCATACTAGTATTCACAGACTATTCATTAGCATGTATTAGGTTGGTGCAAAAGTACTTGCGGTTTTTTGCAATTATTTTTAACCTTTTAAACCACAATTACTTTTGCGGTTACCAACCTAATAATTTTATAATTTACAAGGTATTTTCACATGTACTTTTATTTGTTCCTTACTATACTGTAGGTAGTAAGACAAAATATTCATATTTGAATTTCTGTATTTACTACCTTGGGTTTCAGAAACCATGTTGCCTGTGTTCTTTCTATATTGTTTTAATGCCTTTTAACATGACCTGAAAATTGAGACCAAATCATGGAAAGAGCATAAGTTTTGGAGTCAGTCTGAATTATGTTTGAATGTCTTAGAAAAATTTCAGCCTCTTTGGCCTTTGGCTTTTTCATCAATAATAATACTCGTTTTTGTAGTAATTTTGTGAGAATTAGAAATAACATATAGGATGTTTGGCATAGTTCCTGACATTTTGCAGATGTTCAATAAATGGAAGCTAAATTAGGACAGTTGTTTACATTAGCTTTATCAGTTTAACTTCAACTGTATAACAGCAAATGAAGTGAACAGAGAAATGCTACAAGAACATAACAGGATCGACCTGATTATTTTGAAGTGATAGCCTCAAAATGGATCAGCATTGATGTACAGAAGCCATAAATGAAGACACTCAGTTTGAATAAAAATAATTTGAAGTCCACTAGGCACAAAGACAGAGCTATTGGTAAACAAAGTATTTGTATCTATCCCTTTATATACTTCTAAATTATTTGTAATCCTATATATGAACTAATATCTTTGTAAACAATGAATCACTAATGAAAAGTTAGTTATTGGTTATCATCATCACTGTAATCCATAGGTGTTACTAGGTCATGGATTGACTAAATAAAGTAAGACTGCATTTATTAATCATTTGTGGAGTTTGAGATGTTTCTACATAAGGTTTTCTTATCCTGGTAAATTCATGTTTCTTTTTAAGCTTCAATAGTTAAATAATTTAAGTGCTAAATAATGCATACCCTCTATACATATAGATACGTTTTTGTTTTTTCTTGATAACTTGGGAGTCATCATGTGTAACCATCCTTTAAATACCATGCACTAGTTTAGTAATGCCTTTAGGGTTTTTTTTTAATTGTGTAGAGTTATTACTTCTGTACTGTATGAATCCAGACTGCTGTGCTACTTGAGTTCTTTTATCTGCTTTGTATAGTTTTCTGTTTACTCCCTTTTATTTCTCAACCTTATAGACGTTTTTTATGGGCAGTATTTGTGTCATAGCTTTTCTGCTTGCTGTTTTATAAGGCATAGTATAGAGACAAATACTTTGATTTCAAATATGTCTTGTTTTTATTTGTACTCTGATCCCAGCCAATGACCTTAGTAAAAAAACAAACAAACAGACAAAAAACACAAAGAATTGGGACACAGGCATGTAAAGTAAATATGACATATTTAAGGAATGCTGTTGAATGTATTGTTCTTGAAGACTTCATTCTTAAGGTTGTGAGACATAAGTGTGGGTTGACTTGCTTTCTGGAAGACAGTTGTTCAATAACAAAATCATCTAAATTCTTTCAGAATCGTTCTGACTTTCAGTGCCAGCATCGATGGCAGAAAGTTTTAAATCCAGAATTGATAAAGGGTCCCTGGACTAAAGAAGAAGATCAGAGGGTAACATGTTCATTTTTTTTTTCCACTGTGTAGGTGGATTAGCTTATTTTTCTTCCTAGTACATTGTTTTGACCTTTAAATGACTTTGATTTTGTTCTCTGGGTGCTGCTTGCATAATAATTAAAAGTTAAGTGTCTTGAAATGTAGTTTTTAATGAATTAAGTGTCTTGAAATGTAGTTTTTAGTGAATTTATGTATATATTAAAAACTATATATAGCCTTTTCTGTCTGAGAGTTTGGTTTGCAAAAGGAAAAAAATACTGTCAGCTTAGTCACCTTGTTTAGACTTTAGGCTCACAACATTTAGCGTATAGTTTCTGAAAACTGAGTAAACATTTTAAAAACAGAATTTAATTTTTATTTTATCTGTTAACACTATATGTGAGGAAGTCATTCTTAACTTTCCCTGTTGACCTATAATAAGCCCCCAAATAAGGTAGATATCAGAGCATTATGTTTCCAAAGGGTTGGATGATTTAAAAAGCAAGATAATTCTTTGTATTATAAAAGAATGGGAGAGTTTCAGTCCTCCACTTGGAATTGCCCTTTCGTTCATGTCCTTTATGGCATAAAACTTGTTAATGTAGTTGGGGAATTAGAGTATTCTTATTGCCACTCAAAAAAAAATTACTTCATTAAGCTCAGCACTGATCTGATTTACTTGATGGCTAATGCTAAGTTTTAAAATGTGTGACTTATGTCTTTTTAGTTTGAGAAAGGAAAAAATGAAAAGATAACTGTAGATTCTTCCTGCTTGATTTATTTGGCTTTCAGCTGAAGCTTTTTTTTTTAAGATGTAAGAATAAAAAATACATAAATCTTACCATTTTTACTGTTATTTTAAATTCATTTTGTATGAAAACAATTTAATTTACAAGTCACTTTAATTAGCACCTTGCAAATTTTAGATAAGTTTGGGATCAATTTTTGAACTTGGCAAATACTGAAGTAGTATTTATTGGTAAAATTGTTTTTTTAAGTTGTAGTTGTGGCTTGCATTTAATGCATTTTTTAAAAAGTAGTATTCTTTTTTTTAAGTTTAATTTGATTATTAGTTTCAGGTGTCAAAAATAGTATTCTTGAGTTATGTTTTTTTTCCCAATTAAAGTTTATTGGGTGACAATTGTTAGTAAAGTTACATAGATTTCAGTTGTACAATTCTGTATTACATCATCTATAAATGACATTGTGTGTTCACCACCCAGAGTCAGTTCTCCTTCCATCATCATATATTTGATCCCCTTTACCCTCATCTACTACCCTCCTCCCCCTTTACCCGCTGGTAACCACTAAACTATTGTCTGTGTCTATGAGTTTTTGTTTCTCATTTGTTTGTCTTGTTGAGTTATGTTTTAACATCTGTCAAGGTGATGTTTTTTAAACTTTGTTTTTCTGTTTCTTAGGTTATTGAATTAGTTCAGAAATATGGGCCAAAAAGATGGTCTTTAATTGCAAAACATTTGAAAGGAAGAATAGGCAAGCAGTGTAGAGAAAGATGGCATAATCATCTGAATCCCGAGGTAAAGAAATCTTCCTGGACAGAAGAGGAGGACAGGATCATTTATGAAGCACATAAGCGGTTGGGAAATCGTTGGGCAGAAATTGCCAAACTACTTCCTGGAAGGTGCTTATATAAATGTATATACATTTTTCTGTACTTAAACTTGATCTTTATTACATTAGTGTTAAATATATTTGCAAGTACCCCATGACTTTTATTTTATTTATAATTAAATTTTAAACTATAATACAAGCAACCCTTTGGAACTATTTGTTAATATATTCTGTGGTAAGGGATATAATTACTTTTTTAATGAAATATTTCATAGCAATAATTTGCGCAATAAAATGATAGTCCTTTGGATTATGAAAGTTTACTACGTTCCCAAAATTATGTTTACATATCAATGCCAGTCAGGCAGACCGTCTTTGTACAAACTCTGTTGGGGAAATGGAATCTGTATCGAACAGAGAATAACAAATACACGGGCTGAAATAAACTGCTATAAAAGCGTACTAGAGAAAATTCAATTCTTAATTAATTATGGTGTGATTCAAATCATGGGAGTAGTGCATATATTTGTGTGGCTAAAATACAGAATTACTTTCGGGCAGGGATGTGCTATGTACACTATACGTTGCACTGGTTCAAATCTGTATCTCAGAAGATATGCATTTGTTTTTTATATTAATCCCTATCTGTATAGTACTTAATAGTTTGTAAAATGCTTTTACATATATTCTTAATTAATCTTCATATACTGTGACATATGCAGAGCAAACATTGCTGTCTTCATAGATAAGGAACTTCTGATGTTTTAAATCTCATACATCTTTTTACTGTCCATAGAACCTAGCTTAGTGCCTTAACATAAATCAGGCTCTCAGTAAATGTTTGTATATTTTATAGAGGATGGAATTTACACTACAAGTAGCTGTAGGTTGAAGATTTACACTTATCTAAAGGGAACTTAGGTGAAAAGGGGGCGGTGAACTCTTTCTTTCATAGGTATTTTGTTCTAAGAAGTACAGAAGAATACTGAGATTCTGTAATTTGTGGTTTGCTTTTCATGACCATGTTGTTCCTGGCTCAAAGGTCTTTGTCCTTGCTATGCCCTTAATGCTCTTTTTTTTCCTTCTGTTCTTGTATTATCTGGCTCATTCTTGTCATTCAGATCTTAGCTTCACTGTCACCTCACATCGTCCTTCCTGGACCACTTAATCACCTAGTTACTCGTGTTTCTTATCCTGCTTTAATGATCTACATCACACTGATATTTTTCTTATTATATATATTTTTTTGTTTTTCTATTCTTCCCTCCTTCCCTGCTGCCACACTTCCCATGAGAATGTAAGTTCCCTGAGAGAGGGAATTTCTTTGTCTTATTCTCTACTATGTCTCCAGTGCTTAGAACTGGGCCTGACATATAGACATATGGTTTATATTTTTTAATTAAAAAAGTATCTAATTTCACCAGATGTAAACTTTCTTTGAAGTACTTTGTACATTTTATACAGTATTCAAATTTGTGGAATCCTCTTTTTCTTTTAAAAATACACACTTTCATTTTGTAGGACTGATAATTCTATAAAAAACCATTGGAATTCTACTATGCGAAGAAAAGTGGAACAGGAGGGCTACTTACAAGATGGAATTAAATCAGAACGATCTTCAGCTAAACTTCAACACAAACCTTGTGCGACAATGGACCATTTGCAAACCCAGAATCAGTTTTACATTCCTGTTCAGGCACATATTTTTAATACCTTTATTATTTAAAAAATTTCTTTAGTTGCGGTGTGGGAAGGTGTTTGGTTTCTTAATAGGACAAATACAACATGTATTAAGGGGAGTAGACATTTGAATTTCCAAGCTGAAAAAATATTCCATAACTAGCTGTTAAACAATTAGTGGCGGTTTAATCTCTATTTGTTTTGATTGATAGATATTTTGGGAACAAACTTCTTAAAATGTTTCTTTTACATGTAATTTTTACATTATCTGGTAAAATTTCCTAATATTATCATTCTTTGAATCTTCATTTATGATTCAAAGCCAGTGGTCATCTGTGCTTTAACATCTATTGTAGTTTTTCAAAAATTTTGTGTAATTATAGTATTCCATATATCTAAGATGTAAGTGTATATAAAATGGTTTAAAGGGGAAAATAGTAAAATAAAGGAGAAAATAGTAAAATATCATTCAAGCCATAGTTTTGAAGAGTGTGGTAAATAATTGGTTCTTTGATGGCATTTAACTTTGCTTTTCCTCTGCTAACCAACCAGTTGAGGGATTTCAGTCTTCATTTAGAAAGGTTCATTGGAGTAGAGATTACCCACGTTCATAATGGGGCAAGCTCTAGTTTCCTTACAGTGCATTTTCCTACCTGTAAGAAATTAGTTTAGGAGTTTTCATAAGGTTTGTTTACATTTCCCTGTCTAGCTATCTGTCATACCATTTTTTCATGTTGAGCAATTCTTGTTCTTGTCACATACAATGTGAAGAGTAAGTCAGGACTCCATAGTATCTACCAAAACACAAAATTTGGCTAGTGTTAAAAATCTGTGCTTAGTATTTTTTTTTTCCATTAAATGGACGTTTTTTAAGACATAATTTTAAAAGAACCACTTACAGTAATGACATCTTAATTTACAAATAGGAAAAACATGTGAAGAAGACATTATACTTATCTGCTGATACTCAGTATCTTAAGGTTTTTGGTGTATGTTTCTTTACATTTTTCTTTAGAGTCCTAGATTTCAGCAGCATAAACTGAAACATTCTGCTTCTATCTTAGAAAGGTTACCATTTAAATTTATCTCTTTAACTCATAGAAAGATAATTTTAAAAATTATTTGGGGACAAAGAAGTGAGTGTTTAACAATCTCAATCAAAATATATTGAAAAGATAAAGATAGTTCTTGTACTTTAAGAATTGTTTACCTTTTAATATTCTTGAAAGATGTATATATTCATGGTTCAATTCATTTAAACTACTAAAAAGATAATTTTGACTTGAAAGAAAAAAAATGGATTGGTGTGAAATACTGTCACAGATTTTCATGAAAAATTTGAGAAAGATAATGTTTTTAATCCATTAGAGTTACCAAGTTGAGTGATAACTGACGCTAGTCAAGTATTCTGAAAATTAAGTTCTATGTTAGAAGTATAATTATACTGCATTAGATAGTGATTCAGATAGGCCATTTTGGAAAATAATATCGTATCATATTTATCTTTTTTAGTTTTTAATAATACCTTCTCATTTCTTTCCATCATTACACACTAAATTTGTATGCAACTTCAAAATCCTTATTACAGATGCTTTAGAAAAGGAACAGAATAATTCTTAGTCTAGTAACTTAATTCAGAGTATTGAAAGGTACATGAGTGATTCTGATTGTTTTTCTAAGTCAAGTAACAGAAGAAGCTTCTTATTTTCCTATCTTTCTACCCAACAAATTGCCATGGGGTGGTAGTAGGAGTAGCAGATATGATGTTGAAAAATTTGCTTTAGTCTCCATCTTTGTGAGTGCTTCATATGGACTAACCCCTTCCTCTGAAAGATAGGAAGACAATTACTTTGTCTTCTCCAGGAGACAGAGCAATTCTAATAGCAGACTTAAAAAAATATTTGGTGGATATTGTAGTCAATAGATAGAGTGATTGGCTGATAAATCTAGGCCAAGTAATTCTCATATTTCATTTAGAAGAAGATAGGTCTTTCCTAAGTGTTATATGACTTTTAATCAGTAGATTCAAAGATCAGAGATGTACCGTATTTTGCCGTGTATAATGCGCACTTTTTTGCCCAAATTGGTGAAGGAAAAATAAGGATGCGCATTATACGTGGGTAGTACAAATTCTGTATCTATATAAATGTTTTTAATTCTTTTATTTATGCTTATGAGTTAAAAGTGTAACTCTAGAAATCAATAACCATATCTGTATGCAAAATAATACCCTGGAATACAATCATCGGTTTTGTTGAACTTACGATGAGCTGGCAACAAGGAAGAGTTCTTGGCCTTCTATGATGCGTAAATATCGTAAATTTGTACATAAAATTTCTTGTATCTTGTATTTGTTCTTGTGTTTTGTAATTGTTTGTTACATAAAATTTCTTGTACCATACTATGTTAAAAAATAAATGCTAAAATTCTTTTATAATACAAAAAACAAGTACCTAAATGTAAACAAATAAAAATTAAAATGAAAGATTTTTTTTCCCCTGAAAGTTTGGGCCAAAAAACGTGGGTGCGCGTTACACACGGGAGCGCATTATACACAGCAAAATATGGCATTTATTAAACTATTGTAGATATGAATATTCAAAGTTAAAAGAAATACTTCTGAGCTTTTAATGTTGATATTTAATCAAGAGTTTTTGTGCTTTGCCTCAGATTTTAAATATTTGTATAGTGTTATATATATGATATTAATGATTGACTTACTTTTTAGATCCCGGGCTATCAGTATGTGTCACCTGAAGGCAATTGTGTAGAGCATGTTCAGACTTCTGCCTTTATTCAGGTAACTTTGTACTTATAATAAAACAAAAGAAACACTTTCAAACATATTTTTGAAAGTCTAATAGTGCCTGTTTCCTCACCTATAAAACTAGGACAAAAACAATACTATTGTCCTATTTACTTTGAGAATTATAACATTAAAGGAGAAAATTTGTTAAGTGGGTTTGAGAAACATACTACAAATGCAAGGTGATTGACAACACCAGTAAGGCAGTTCTTTTCATTCTTCCAACGTAAAACATGAAGTTTGTGAATGGACATATTTTTGTAAATTGGATAGAAAATATGTATTAAGATTCAATTAATTAAAACATACTCCAGACATAAATTTTTAAATTGATATAGATGATGCAATACAAGTTTTTTAATGCATTTAAATTTTCCACATATTTTCATTAAAAATATTTACCAGCACCTCTTTAGACACCAGAAGGATTGTGAGATTTAGTAGTATTAGCATTATTAGAGAAAATATATTTTATGTTGTGTAGAAGAAAATAAAAATTAGAACACTAAGCATAATAAAGCAATTATGTAAGTAGCCTGTTTTTTATTTAACTTATTTTAGCAACCCTTTGTTGATGAAGATCCTGATAAGGAAAAAAAAATTAAGGAACTTGAGATGCTTCTTATGTCAGCTGAGAATGAAGTTAGAAGAAAGCGAGTTCCATCGGTAAGAAATAAGGTTAAATGTTTAAAGTTTACTGTAAGAATCCTTTATATGCTTTTCTAGTTTTCATCAGCATTGACTTTCATATTGCAACAAGTGGAAAGCATATTCAGTATGACCAGATTTTAATAAGAACTACAAAGGGTCTTTCAAATTAGTAACTTTGCAGTTGCCTGATTTTGATAAGTATCTCTGAGTATCTTTTACAGTGTTCTGTATTAAGATGCTTCTTGAGTCATAAATGTCACGCAGACTTAAGATGTAATTTTTGATATATGTTTGTGAAAATGATGTGTGGGTTTGATTAGGCTTTGGTTTTATACACTCCATGTAATGATGGCTTTAATAGAAAAGAATTAAGCTTGACAAATAATTTAAAAGATGTGTAGTGATTTATGTGCTCCAAATTACTTTTATTGTGTCTTTGAATTTTTTTCCTTATTTAGTATATTTAGTAAATTGGAAAAATTGGGAAAAAGGAACATTTAGATTTTATTCTCGCTAAAGAAATTTTGATATGGATGCTGGGTTTTGGATACCAGGTGTGAAAACTATTGTCTGAGATTTGGTTGATGAGAATAACTAGGAATATTTAATTAGGATAAAGGGTAATCATTCTACCTAAGTTAAATAGGCTATGCTAGATGGATTAAAAGGGAAAAAAAAGCTTATACTAAATGACAGTTTTAAAAGTTTAATATCCTGACACTTTTACATTTTGGAAAGGGTTTTTCTTGGTTTGGGGATGAATGAAGGGACATTTAGAGAGACTGGGAACTAATACAAAATTACTAAATAGAATAACTTGAGATCTTGAAATAGTATTATGAGGCAACTGGTGATATCTTTATACTGTTCAGAGAGTATTAATAAATATGATGTTTGTTAATTATAATAAAGATATACACCATCGGAAAAGTAGTTTTTGTTTTGAAGCTGCAAAAAACGATGGGAAAATAGGAAGACGTGAAGTGTACTTACCTCTGTACTTTGTCAAGTAGGTGGTTTATCATTAGGGATTCAGATTCGGGTGTGTGTGTGTGTGGTTACAACCCTCTGGTTTTTCCAGTGATCTCCCTTTTTGCATCTTTTTCCTACCTACAAACTCAATCGAAATGCTTATGGTTTGAAAACTTTCTCCAGGAAGTGATTGTAAACTCTGTTAGAGAAATAATATTGCTTTAATTTCTTTTATTTTTAGGAAACTTTAAAACAGGTGGAACTTATTTTGTCACAGTGTTGAAAACTTGTTTTTTCACCTTACTTAACTTGGAACGTATGGTTTTGTTATTGTGACTAACACAGTCTAGCAATTTTCATTTCTAATAGTAATAGGTACCATTTATTGAGTACTTCCTATGGACTGGGGCAATGTGCTCTCTAGAATGCAGTAGTTACTAGCCACATTTAATTTTAAATAAAATTTAAAAATTCAGCTCTTCAGTTGCACTAGCCTCATTTTGGTTGCTCATGTGGTTAGTGGCTTCTATACTGAGCAGCTTCAGATGTAGAACATTTTTATCACCTCAGAAAGTTCTGTTGGACAGTGCAATGACATGTAGCAGTACATATTGTTTCTTTTTTCCCCAGTGAAAGGAAAAAGAAAAGAAGTTTTCTTTTCCTTGTGATAAGAACTCTTAGGATCTACTCTTTAACAACTTTCAAATTATGTATTGTTTCTTAGTCATGACTCTTCAAGGCCTCTTTTCTTGTTTTTTTATTATGAGACACTAGGAAACTAGGCTCAAAAGATAAGTAAATTGCCAAGTGTACATCTCTACAGAGAGAAAGAGAGATGGCACAGTCCCTGACGTCAAAGCATTTGCTCTGCAATGGGAACAGAGACAAGAAGCGGGATACAGTGTGATAACATCAGCCACAGAGCATTATGGGAGCACATAGGAGATGTGCCTAATTGAGACTGAGGTAGTCAGGGAAGGGTTCCTGGAAGAAATTCTGGTTGAGCTCAGTCTTGAAAGACAGGCAATGATTATATATTAGCCAAGTAGATGAGCTAGGTCATTATTATAAATGGAACAGCTAAAAGTGTATAGTCAGATGGAAGTATTTTCCAGTATTCAAATGTATCTTAAATGGGGAGTAGGAGTTTTCCCTGGTCGTTAGGTTGGGGAGCACTCTTGATAAAGGCAACAGCAGTATGTGCAGAAACACTCAGGGTAAAAGACTAACTGATCAGGGAATTGCAAGTCCTATAGTTGGGTGGGTATTCCCTGGGAGGAGGAAGTGTTGGGCCATGAAGTTTGAAAGGGAGAGGCCAGATTCTAGGAATTTAGACTTTATGTTGAATATACACGCTTGTTTCATCTCACTATAATTTTATAAATTTAAAAACAAATTTAGTTCGAATAAAGAAATATAGACAAGATAATGAAGTTTAATTAAAATATTTTTATATCAATTTTGAGGAAAGACTATATTAGCTACTATATTTTTAGCTGAAATGTTGTAAAGTATGTTCTAGAAAAAGCTCTTACTTACAATCCAAATTTATGCTTACGTTAGAAATGACAAATAGTATTGAAATTTCTCTTGTACTTTTAGCAGCCTGGAAGCTTTTCTAATTGGTCTGGTAATTTCCTCATGGATGATAGCATGGCTAATACTCTAAATAGCCTCGAGGAACACACGAATGAATTTTACAGTATGGATGAAAATCAAACTGTGTCTGCTCAGCAGAATTCTCCCACAAAGTTCCTGGCCGTAGAGGCAAATGCTGTGCTGTCCTCTCTACAGACCATCCCAGAATTTGCAGAGACTCTTGAACTTATTGAATCTGTAAGTGTGAAACAGTGAGATTATCAAAAGCTCAATTTTAGAGACATGGTTTCATGTTCAGAGACTCAATGGTCACTGACCAGTTTTATGTTAAGCATTACTTTGTATGTTATATTTAATTTTGTTTTGATATTTTTCAGTGACTTCTGGAATAAATATATATATATATATATATATATATATATATATATATATGTATATATATATATGTATACATATATATATAAATATTTCTCAAGTATGTACCTTGTATAGAATTGTTAAAAATTAAAAATTTAACAGTTCACTTTTTTGTTGTACAAGTTGTACAAATATATTAGAAATAGATGGAAACTAGAGAATACTGAAATGAAGAAAATTAAAATCTTCTATAAACCAGTTAGTGATTTGAGGTATTTCCCTTTCAGACTGTGTTCTATGCATGTAAAACACACATATTCATCTATTTTTAAAGCCAGATATATACTTATGTGTTATGTTTGTGGATTTTTTTCTCTTATTATATCATGAGCATGTTCTTTTTTAACTATTTCTTAAACTTGAATTTTAATGGCTTCATAGTATTCTATCATATGAGTGTAACGAAATTTATTTACCCAGTATACCATTATTATTGGATATTTAGGTGGTGTTCAGTTTATCAGTATTACAAGTTGCAGAACGTATTATGTAAAGCTTTGTGCAAAATCATGATTATGTCCTTCAGTTAAATTGAATTTCTGGATCAAAGTACATGACCATGTTGAAGATGTTCCATATGCATTACCAAATGATTATGTAGAATTTGATAGTATTTTCCTGATGTGAAATAGAGTGGGAAGTTTTATGATAAATTTTATTCTTCGATAATAACTTAAAATAATTTGTTCCTTTTATTTAAAATACTTTGACAGTAAGCTTCAGCTACTGAATTAGATGAAATATTATTTGGGGATGTTCCAAACTGGAGTTGTAGTAAAACCACAATGTGTTCCTGTCAAGTGGTCTTGCTTAAAAAATAATGAACAAGGAAAGCCTATTTCTACTGATAAAAATGAGTAGTTAATTAACTGTGGAAGTCATCATCCTATGTTCAAGGTCAGAGTTAACTACCCTGTAGCACTCACTTTAAGAATTGAATCTTTTGCAGGATCCTGTAGCATGGAGTGATGTTACCAGTTTTGATCTTTCTGATGCTGCTGCTTCTCCTGTCAAGTCCACTCCAGTTAAACTAATGCGAATTCAACACAACGAAGGAGCCATGGAATGTCAATTTAATGTCAGTCTTGTACTTGAAGGGAAAAAAAATGGTTGTAATGGTGCAGACAGTGAGGCTGTTCCTTTAGCATCCCCGAGTGTGGCCAAGTTTAGCACCCCACCAACCATTCTCAGAAAGAAGAAAAGAATGCGAGCGGGTCAGTCCCCAGGCAGTGAACTCAGCGTCGGCGCATTCAGTGATGGCGGCAACACAGCACTAAAGCACACGCCGGTGAAAACACTACCGTTTTCTCCTTCACAGGTAGTAGTGTTGTTTCATTTATGTTTCCAAATGTTGATGAACTAGATTAAATTACATCTTTAATATCCTTACTAGCAGTTTGTTGCTTTGATATTATATAAAAATGGGTAATGTATTTAAATGTATGCATGAGCATGCTAAGCTCTGATAAATCAGAAGATATCTCACAAAGCGTAGTTCTTACATTATAGTGTCTTACAATTTCTAAAGCTAAAAGAAATGTTTTGGATATGCAGTTTCTTTTTAATTGGACTCATCAGGAAATAGGCCCAGAAAGGTAAAATGATTTGCCCAAAGTTATCTAATTACAGAGCTCAGACTGATACCCACTTTCCTAGCAGATAGCAGGTATATATCCATAGACAACTGCTCACTGTAAAGATTTCACGTATCAGATGATTTTGGGGGATGTCAGGAACTACCTGCTTTTTCCGATAGTTATGTCCTAGGCAGCAAATATTTCAATTAGGGCAAACGGGACCTCTGAATTTATAATATTCTCTTAATGAATACTGTGTGCTAAACACTTTTCTTCTAGCATCGCAGCAAAAATCTTTAGGAGGTAGGTGGAATGAAATTTGGAAGTTAAGCAATTTGTCCAAGGTCAGTTATTAAGATATGGAGCTGGGGTTTTCTGAAAGTGTCCTGACAGAGGTTAAGAAGTTTTATGGGAGAAGAAGGAAGTTTAATGGTCAAATAAACCTGGAGGATGCTGGGATATTATTGGAGGTGTTTTGATGTTAGGAAGATGAGGAGGATAGGGCAGTACACAGTCACTATGATCTCTAAAAACTGTGCCCCCCCCATGCTTCAGGGGAGTGCCATTTACATAGGCTACAATGTGAATAGTGAACCCCCACCCCACCCCAGCCCTCAGAGTTACAAAGCCTCCCAAGGGAGGTGAACCAGGCTTGGGCACACCTAGCAATTTTCTATGGAGTTTTGCACACTAGCAATTTTTGTTGTAGTGTAAATTCTAAGGTGGAAAGTGGCTGAAAAGGTGAGGTGTGATCATAATGACCTTATATCCAATGGCAAAGTGCTTGGGTTTTACCCTGTAGTCGATGGGCATCACTGCAGGGTTTTAAGAAGGTTTGACTGCTCGTTTTAGGGTTAAGTGTATTGCAGATATTAGGAATGAGAAAGGAAAGAGCTAGAATTCATTCCAGTTATAAGTAGCCTTAAAGCAGTTTGTACTTCTCCCTACCATTGTGTCTAATCTGTTGACTACAAAAATAAATTAGTATTTCAGAACTGTATGAAAGATCTAATGAGTAAAGTGTGTCATTTGGAAAATGGACTATGTGATACCAATTTTGGCTGCTCTGCGGTTCTGAGCTGTGTTCTAAATAGGCAACTTCGCCAGACAGCTGTATTTTTTATCAGCAAAGCATTATTATATTCTGAATTCAAAGTATTCTCATAGAAAAGGACACTTAAGATCATTTACTAATAATCTAATAAACACTTTTTTTTCAGTTCCACTGTTGTACAAAACTGTTACATTTAACCCAGCAGCTATTTATTGTTTCTATAGTTTCCTATTTGATAATATACTGTTTAAAAATTTTCATACTGTGTTTTGTAACTTTTGAATATTTATTAAACAACTGTTTCTTGCATGCCTATTAGTGCTAAACACTGTTGTAAGAGCTAGAGAGGCAGTGATGAAGCAAACAAAAATTCCTGCCCTCATGGAGTGGAATGTAAATGTAGTATTACTGGTAATCCTTTTGTAAGAGAAATGGGGAAATAATTTGAAAATTTTATCGGTTTAATAGTTGTGTAGGGATTTTGATATTCTAGAAATTATCTATAAATTCTCTTCCTTTTTTAGTTTTTCAACACATGCCCTGGAAATGAACAAATTAATATAGAAAATCCTTCATTTACATCAACCCCCATTTGTGGGCAGAAAGTTCTCATTACAACTCCTCTTCAAAAGGCAACAACCCCCAAAGATCAAAAGGAAAATGTAGGGTAAGTAAGTCTTAAATAATTGAGTCAGAGAAAACAAGAAGTACAACGTCAACAGTAGATTAGCTTTCTGTCCACTGATACATAAATCATAATCTCTATCCACATGGGATTTAAAATTAAAAAAAAAAAAAGTCATGCCCTATACGATGGAGACTGAAAAACAGCTAAATATAGTATAAAACTGTGAACTCAAACAAAACAACATTTTTAGTACTGTTGTCTACATTAGTTCTTTTTTCTATTTTAAGATCAGTGATTGAAATAAGAATTAGTTTAGGCAGGCATACTTAAAATAGTACTGGAATGTTTAAATAAAGAATGTGTGTATGCAAGAAAAATTTAGTGTATGCTTTTATTATGGTTTTGCATTTCTTAACTCTCATGAAATCAAATTTTGACTGTAATACAAATATCTAAATGATTGGATAGGTTTAGAACACCTACAATTAGAAGATCTATATTGGGTACCACACCAAGAACTCCTACTCCTTTTAAGAATGCGCTTGCTGCTCAGGAGAAAAAATATGGACCTCTTAAAATTGTGGTATGTATACTCTTTATTTTTAAGAATTTTCGTAATTTTAATTAAAACACAACTTTTAATATTTATCCTTGATTTTTTAACATTTTTAAAAAGGTGTTCACTGAAACTGATAAAAAGTTTTATCTCTTCATTTGAATTTGTGTTCATCTTTTTCCTTGATTTATAAATAAACCTTTGCTTGGCTTGTTTTGAATTCTTGCTTTCTTTATGTTATATCTAGAGAAAGCAAATCAAGTGTCAGCAGAACCCTTTTCTTAATACTAAAACTCACCTTGTAGTAGAATAAAATAATTTTAATATTTTTATATACATAAGCAACTTTCCTAATAATATTTTTGAAACTGACTGATCAGGATACCTCTTTAAGGCTCAGTTGCCTCTTCTGTTCAATGGAGATCATAAAACACATCCCAGAGGGTTATTTGTGAGGCTAAAAGAGATCATAGAAATAAATCTGGTGGTGCTAAGTTTCAAGTAGTATGTGCTTAATTAGTTGCTGCTGTTAAAATAATTTTAATAATAGTCATAGCAATTGTAGTTCATGAATAGAGGTGGGAAGTGTTATCTGTGCTTGTACATATATATTGTCAACCTTGAAGTACCTTAGATGACCCGTGGGCATTCTAATTCTGGACAGATACAGATTTCTGACAAATTGGGTTCATTAGAAATAAAACATGTATTTTAAAAAATCTTGGTCACTTCTAGGGTACTTTAGTTTTATGTTCTATTTTTAGTCACATTTTGGGTAGATCCATTAATAAATTAAATTCTGGTTTACTTGAATTAATCCAGTTTCTACCAATAGGCATGTCATACTTTCATATCTTCTAGTCTTTTCCTTGAGGCACTGTTTCAGAGTATACATAGTAGGACCGATCAAATCTTTTTGTCACTTAGCTCCATATACTGCTATGAACAATTATTTTCTCTTTGGAGCTCTCTAGACTTTTTTTAAATTTATGCACATACACATAACAAAAGTGAGATCATACTTTATGTACTATTCTATAAGTTTTTTGTTCAACTAAGTTAATAAATGAACATATTAATTTTTAATGTTCATAATTTCTAATGTTTGTGTAATAATCCATTGTATGGAATTACCTAATTGATTTCACTAGTCTGTTTCAGTATTTTGTTACTTTTTTTTGTTTTTGTTTTTTTTTGTTACTTATTTCAAAAATTCCTCCTTAATTCAACATATGTTGATTGAGTGGCTAATAGGTGCCAGGCACTGTACTAGGCTTTGGGGATGTAATGTTGAACGTGTTAGGTATGGTTCCTGCCTTCATAGGGATCTGTAGCCTAATTGGGAGTTAAATAAACAACGATTTGAAGACATTAGAAAATGCTACAGTGCTTCAGGGTTATTTGTTCATCATATAAATTGAATAAAAATTATCACTTTAATAATTAGAAATTGGGTTTTAAGTAACCTAAAGTCTTTGTCAGTTTGTTTTTGCTTGTGAAAAATTGATCCATTTCCAAAATAGATCGTTTTCATCAGCAATGTAAGAGAAAAATAATAAAAGTAATGATTCAGTAATTAAAATTTCTAACATGTCTATAGTCTCATACATTTCTTTGCAGCAAGCTCACTTTTCACTCCTGCTCCTCCTCTGCCACTTAACTTGCTGAGTACCTACTATACGCTAACCACTTAGCTTTCTTGTGTATCTTACTATGAGTCAAAAGCACTTCTTAGCGATTGGCCTTGGAATTTTAGTCAGGTACATCTAAATATCTGTTGCTTTCTTAATAAACATTGTTAGTAACCATTATTACTAAAAATTACTTAAAAAGTGAAAACTATGAAAGTCCTTTAAATATAAATCTATTCGTTTTGATAGACTCAAACCTGAGAAGTATTAAATGTAGCAGTTCTTTGTCACATTAGGACAATTCAGAGAATAATTCTTAGTAGTGAATGAATTCATCTGTGTTTTAGCCACTTCTCAAGGACATATGCATTCTTAATGGGAGAATAAAACATTCCAGAATTCTTTTTAAGAACATCTAAATCTGTGTTCTTTGTGACATATAATCCTTAAAACAAAAGCTCTTGGAGCAATACAGAAATACTGACATAATTCCTGCATGTCTCAGGCTGTAGATGAGAGGATATTTAAAATTCTATTTTCATTTGTAAAGTTTTCGTAAGTGCTGTGGAATCTCATCTATACATGAATGCTAGTCTGCCTAACTTTGTTGACTGGGAAAATAAACTGCTGGTCATTATGTGCTGCCACCTTGTTCTTGTACTCAGTGGAGCTTTGATTACCTTTTTTTTTAAGCAGATCTTGGTTTTGATAGGTGTTAAGTTTGATATTATTAATTTTTTTTCTAGAAAACTAGATGAATAATATTTTGAGGCCATTTCATTGTTCAGCCCACATTCAAGTTTCTTTCTGTATCCTGCCCTCCCACTCTCCAATGCACACATCCTCCTGTGCTCCTACCAACACACTTCCTGAACACTGTGTCTCAGCTCTCAGCTTAAGGCCAGGTGTAGAGAGAGAGGTGGACAAAGATGAAAAAGGCATGCTCACTCCTCTTAAGTAGCTCACACATTTTGTGGTAAGAGAAATATGTTAACTACTGATTGCACAGTGTATAATGAGTACAATACAGAGAGCTAGTAGAGTCCCAATTTGTTCTATTTTTTTTCTATTTTTATATAAAAATATTTGAGAAATAATCTTTTTCTTTTCTTTTTAATACTGAGGATCCTAATTGAAGCAGGAACTACAATAAGCCCCCTAAAAGGAAGATTTTTGTTTAGTAACCTGGACTGAAGAAAGTGCCACACTTCATTCAGTGCTTACAACGTGCAAAATTATTTTTGTCATAAAACTGATTAGTTGATTAATTTTTTTTCACTTATGTATCCATAGGGACTGGGAGAAAATTAAGCCAATAATGAAAAAGTGTAAAAGATGGGTTGTATATGTGGGGAGAAAAAAAGGAATTGTTATAAAAGACTTTTTAAAAATACTTTTAAAAACAATTTAGTCACAGCCACTTGCCTTCTTGGAAGAAGATATTCGGGAAGTTTTAAAAGAAGAAACTGGAACAGACATATTCCTCAAAGAGGAAGATGAACCTGCTTACAAAAGCTGCAAGCCAGAGGTAATCTTTTAGTATTATTGTTACTAGAAACCTTGTCGTGTCTAAGTGACCTTACCATAATGCTTTTATTGTAAATTATTCACTCTAGCATACTGCTTCTGTGAAGAAAGTCAGAAAATCACTCGTTTTAGATAATTGGGAAAAAGAAGAACCAGGCACTCAACTATTGACCGAAGACATTTCAGATATGCAGGTTTGTAAAGCTTTTTGTTTTTTTTCTTAGAATGGTTGCTTAAAGTCCTAGTGGTTCTTGTTTCTTACTCATTGTGTGATCAGTTCATTAGAGAGTCATCGAGTTTCCGTTAGTAGTATTCTGTCTAATTTAGAGAGAAGCTATTAACAGCAGAGAATATTTTATTTATTACGTTGCTTTTCATTATATATTTGTTTTGTGTTGAGAGGAGATGGCTCTCTTATGTATGATATCAAAAACTGGTAGTTCTTAAAACTTTAAATTTCAGTATTTATCTTTGGCTCATTTCTGAAATACTAATTTTATTACATTACTAGAAATTTCTTTGGGGCCAAAAGCTTTCTTGGAGGGAAATGAATGGAGCTTCCACTACCACTTACCCAGTAGTCCCTTTATTTGTCTCCATTTTTTAATTACTTATTTTATTTTCCTTTTTCTTTTTTCTCTCTTAGTCAGAAAATGTATTTACAACATCTTTATTAATGATACCATTATTGGAAATACATGACAATAGGTGCAACTTGACTCCTGAAAAACAAGATATAAATTCAACCAACAAAACGTATACACTTAATAAAAAGAAACCAAACCCCAACACTTCCAAAGTAGTCACATTGGAAAAGAATCTTCAGGTACGAATTCATAAATTTATTTTAGTGGTTTTTGTTGTTGTTTATTCAATTATCACTTAGGACTTACTGATCACAAATTATGCTTTTTCCTTTTTAAATTTGACATTGACTATAACAGTAACTAAATATTCACCATTAATTTGTCACTCAAACTCGACTTGCTTTCTAAGAGACTTATTCATCAGGGCACATGTAAACTAAACAATTGGAGATGTAGCCAGACTCTCCTGATGATTTTCTAAGCACTATTTCATTTTTAAACTAAAGATACTTAAATCTACTTCTGGTACCTTTCCTCCTATAACAAATAAGTATCGCCCTAATTGCTATCTTGAAAGGGTAAGTGGTTGGAAGCTGTTTCAGCTTGATTTTGTTGGTATAACAGTTTCCAGTGAACTTTTTGGACTCAAAAGTTATAAAATAAAATCCTGTTTTTCTGTGCAGCCATTATGTAGCTGCAAATGAAGGCTGGAAATTTTTTATGACGTTACCTGAAGAATTCAACCCAGAGAATTTGAGAGTTCATTGAGAAGCAAGTTTTCTGTACACCACAATGATTGCAGCACCAGCATTCCTGACATTTAAGCATTCCTTGAAAACATCTTTGGCGTTCAAATATGGCTACCTCATCTCTGTCCTTAGCCAGTCCTCTTCAAAGAGCCTTATAGCACATTCTCTTAATCCATTTAAAATGATTTGACTTCCAAGTGTTTAACACAAAACTTTTCAGGCAAATTTATTACATAGCAGGTCATACCTATAATGTAGTAATCTTTACAATAAAGGCAGAAAACAAATGAAACAGACATAAACTTGATTTTATGCTATGACTATATTTCCTAATTTGCAGGACGTAAAGCATTCTCAGCTCATTTTTTGAACTTGCATCCTCTCTTTCAATATTTTGTAAAATTTTGAAGCAATACTGACACTTCCTTCCATATTAAGTTTGATTTGATTTTTGGGGGGAGTTGTGGGGACATAACTTTTAAACTGCCTCTACAGGCCTGTAAACAATATAAATAGCTAAAAAATTGACTTAAAAAATTGATCATAAATATTTCAGTATGTATTTTTAAAACATAGCATTGTTATTTAAAAAGAATTACAATGCCATTACCAAAACATTTTAACAATAATTACTTATCAAATATCAAATCAATTAAAATAATTGACTTTTAAAAAGTATTATTGTGTAGTAGTATGGATAATTATTTTAGTAATTTTAATGTGCCTGTTAATATTTCCTTCCTAGTCAAATTGTGAGTGGGAAACAGTGGTTTATGGGAAGACAGAAGACCAACTTATCATGACCGAACAAGCAAGACGATATCTGAGTACTTACACAGCTGCCAGCAGCACGTCGAGAGCTCTCATACTGTAACTGTTATGAAAACTGATGAAATGCCCCAGCTTCTTATTATACTCTATACTAAATTAGGTTGCAATGAAATTTTCATCAATTAATTGTTTTAAAAGTTTTAATATAGTCCTAAAACAGTTCGCACCTTTTTTTTTCATACTGGGCAGGCAGAAATCTAAGCCACTTAGGCAAGGGGTAGGCAATTTCATAGTTTATTTTTTAAGAGATGAGATTTTAAAAAATTGCTTTTAAAGAACAAGATGGGAAAATCATATTAGAATTAGTTCATGGCTCTTCTGAAAGTAAATTCTCACATGTTTGCCTCAGAAGACGTACGTTGCTACTCTTGATGCTGCAGTTTTGTTATAGCTAGGTGTATAAGTATGTGTAATTTCTGAAATTAGTCTACGTATGGGAAGCACACATGGTTTTATGAAGTACTTCTGCCTACGTGCTGATTTATTTACTTAGGCTACCTACCATTTACAAAGAAACACAGTGGAATGGAGTTAAAGGAAGGACAGAAAGTTGCACTACTAACTTTTGGTATTTTTCAAAAACCGTAAAATTAACTACAGTGTTAAATGTATTTATTTGAGCATAGTACTAAAAACAGAAAGTGTGGAAAAAGTTGTTTTTTCCTTATTAGTAAAGAGTCAGTATTTTCCTCATAAATCTCAGAAGAGCTGAGAGAGTTGAATGTATTGTACAGTATATAGGAGCAGGAAAACTTTGTAAATTGGAAAGAAGTCTGTTTTTATAATTTATTTTCATTTTTAAAGCTTAAATGTAGATATTTATACCTATACAGGGTGTCTAGAAGCCAATGTTGTTTCCTGTTTTTACAGCCAACATAGAAAGAACAATTTTGACTTTTAAGTATGAAACAGTAAGTTATAGCTGCAAAGAATACAATATCTATACTGTATGTCACATCTACCTAAATATTGCACTAAGCCCTTTAAATCATGTCGGTTATAAAGTAGTTCTAAAAATGTACTAAATAATAATTTAATGTTTTCTTTTTAAATTATATGGGGAGGGGTCATATAAATTAATCTGGTGATTTGTATATGTGTTTGAAATTTTTGCATTTTGTTTAAAAAATAATATGGTACTTTGGTCCCTAAAAACAGTCTGCACTTAGAAGTTTATTGTATTTACTCAATGTTTCAGAAGTAGAGAACATTATTTTTTATTTATAAAAATATTTTGTCCTTTTATAAATGTTTTGTGTTTCTCTACAGGTTACAACAGTTGCTTCAGTTGCCTGTTTTAGGTGTTTGCACTTATTTTATTTCTTCTTGAAAGAATGTCTTTATTTGCTTTGTGTAGAGATTTATGTAATTTTTTTTGAGACATATAATGGTGTGCTGTCAACTTAAACACTGACAGGCAAATAGAATTGTACACTGTAGTTTTAATTATTTATAATTGACACACTCTCTCCCTCTCCACTCCTGAAGTATGCTGCTATAGAAAATAGCAGAATCGGCTTGCTGCTATGAGAGAAGGAAAGAGCGACCACCACTTGCACTGTGTAAAAAGATAAAAAGCAAATGATGGCACGTTCTCAAGTTAACTTAATGGAATCAACCATTACCAGGCAAATTCTTGCAAATACCAAAATACTATGCCTTAAAACAAAAACAGCTTAAGATTTTCTGATGTTAATAGAAATGGAAATACTAAGTATTTTAATGCCTAGCTCTTGAACGGTAGACCTAAAAGGGTTTTAAGCTATTTAAATCCACTAGCTCGGTTTTTTTTGCATCTTATATGTAGTGAGAAGTGAAGAAAATGTATGGTACTAAGATTATGCCTTGTTGATAACAAATAGATGAACCAATTTGAATCTTCTTAGCGTATTTGTTAAGTATGTTGATTGCTTCCTAATTAGTGAACTTCTCACAGAAATTTCACTTTGTAAAAGCAATGACTGTAGCAAAATCATACTGGACCATTTAAATTTCAGTTACCTTAAATTAATAGCACATAATGTTGTATTTTGTTTTTTTAAATATATGTAGCCCATACCTGATTTGGATGTGCATAGTCTCCAATCACCAAAGTATAATATCTTGGAAGAGCTATATTTTTAAAAGCGTAATTTTTCTCGAGCATTAAATTATCCCAAAGGTAATCTATTGCAGATAAGCCTGGGATTATTGGTACATACTTGGGTTGGTATTGGTTGAATCCTTCATTTAACGGCTTTGTTGCTTTTTGCAAGAAGTTTTTTAATCTTACACATGTCGGGCATCTTAAGTCGTTTTTATACAGTTATGTTCATTTGAATTTCTTTCAGTATGTTATAAAAATGCCAGACATACATATAGCAGCCATACTTGCATGGAAATTGAGTACACACATATAGCACTGCATTTTTGTTGTAAGGTTTTCACATTCATACAGCAGTTACCCTGACTAAATTGAGTTTTTTGATGTATGGGAAAACTTACCATTGTTAAGAGAATCTTGCATACAATGTTGACTGTTAACATCCAAAATAAAGCATCTGTGTACAAGCTGACTTGGCATTGCTCATTTCCCTTTGCTTTTGAGTTTTATGGTATTGACTGAACCCTTAAGAACTTAACCCAACATTCTGTTATTACAGAATTTTTTTTCTCCTTTACAGGTGATTTTATCTGTTAACAAACTTGACATGTTACTGTTTACTCTTCAGCCTCATTCAGAACCATATTTTCAGCTGCCTTTAGATATTTCCACGTGAGTCTTCTGTCAGCATTTAAATGCAACATGTCCTCTTTTTCCCTCCTGAGACCTGCTCTTCCTTTGTTCTATCTCTTAGTTGTGTTGCCTTCCCTTCCATCATCCACTGACGAGTCTCCTCTCTCTCCCTCACCCCTCACATTGAAATCTGTTGTAAATCCTTTGCCTGCATAAGACCCCTGCTCTAGTTCCGGTCCTTCATCCCTTACTTGGATTATTGCACTAATCACTCTGATCTCCATGCTATAGAACTATCAAGAAACTGTTCAGTGACATCAGGGTGTCACCTGGGCAAGGCCAACGTGTCGCCCAGTCAGGTCTATGCAGTATTACATTGCCTTGGTGAATTCGTCACCGTCCAGATTTTACTTTTATCTTTCTAGGCTCAGAAATCTGATGGACTAACCCACCAGATATGAGTTTACTTCTCAGTAGACTGCTTATGTCAAGTGTGTGAGACTGACACAAGAAGCCCGAATGCCAATCTAAGTGACAGTGTAAAATATAACTGCTGAGAGGATGAGGCACGTTCTCTCCTTATATTAATCAGAAAGATACAGCAATCACGCAGATCTGGCACATTTCTCCTATTCAAAGGCTCCATAATTGTCTGTTGCCCAAATAATAAGTGTTCCTTCACTTCCTAATCTGGACGTGGTGACTTGGATCTTCCAAGAATACAGATGTGCATACGCCTGTCTCCATGTCTCTGCATGACTGCTTTTCTTTGTTTCCCTAGCCTGTTAAAATCTTATTCAACCTTCAAGGCACAGATCTGTCAATCATTTCCTGATTATCCTAGTGCTTCCAGAAACTTCCCTACTACGCTTTACGTTTTAAAGAGTAGAGTTTGCCATTTATAGCTCTTGTGTCTAGCATGGTGTTTAGAAAATCTCAGTAAGTGTTAAATTGGAAAAAAAATTTAGTCATGACTTAGGGATTATTAACCATACTTATTTTACACAACAGATTATAAGTAGCTTTGGTTTATTAGTTATCTGCATGAAACCAGGTTTGCTTTATAGTCAGTAAACTATTATTTTGTTAAAATCTTTTAACTCATTTTATAACCATGCAATTTTCTGCTTGATTTATCCAGTTATAGAGTGATAGGTTTGCCAGCCAATCAGAACTTTAATGTAAAACAGATGGTGGTTTTGAAGAGGTACTTCATTTCGTGAGAAGTGAAAATTTATTTTTAATTAAGTAGTGGAGGGTGAAATGAACCAAGTGAAATTCCTTCCGAACGTTACACTTTCCCCTTTCCTGCTAAAAAAAAAAAAAAAAAAGGCGATAATCAAGAATATGTGAAATATATTGGTAGAAAACTAAGATAAAATACACCAGGAAAGAAAATTATTCATGGCTGACGTGTTAGGAAGAGAATGTTTTTGAAAACGTTAGTATCTTGGCATGAGTACATTAAAAGCTGTTGAGTTTGAGCAAACTCAGTATTAAAAGCAGCGTAGTATACTGTAATTTCTGAAGGTCTCAGACCTGGTGTGCTTATTCAAGTTCCAAGTACAGGATGTGCTAGATTTGAGTGGATTTTCCTGGCCGGCACACGGAAAGAGGGAGGGAGATTGACTTTACTCTGATTTTTACTACTGTAATTTTGCCAACCGTAGCTCAAGAGAGTGGATCAGATTCTGACAATTTTCTAAGCCCCAATACAGTTAGCACTTATGTATTCGTTCAATTAGCAACCAGTACTTAAGTGAGTGCTTATAGTACCTGGTGCTAATCCTGGGAATACTATGGTAAACAGGACATGACCCTTCCCGGAAGGAAGCAGATATTCTAGAAGGGGAGATGAATAAGTATGCAACAGAAATGGCATCTCTTCTTTGGCCCCGAGTGAAATGGGTCACGTAGCCAAGTTCTCTATTTGTTGATGCTCACTTTTGAGAGTTAAGGAAATGGCTGGTCACTGCCTAGATAGTACGGGTTTTTCCCCCATGTGCTATGGAGAATTGGCTGGGCCCCAGCCAGGGATCCTGCACCACCCAGGGTGTTCACAGAATAAATTGGAGAACAATGTAGCAGCTGCCTTGTACCAGTCACATACATTAGCTCATTTAATCCTTCCAACAACTCTATTAGGTGATACACATTGTTATAATCCACTTCTATGGATGGAAACAGGCTTAAGTGAAGAGGCTTGTCTAAACTCATAGTATAATACTGAGCTGGGATTCATTCAATCGTCTGAGATTTGGGTTGAGTCTTTAACATTAAGCATAAGGCACAAAGGAGCATCTAGTGTATGCTTCCATTTCTATACAAGCACAAAAACAGGCAAAACGAATGTATACTATCGGGAGTCAGGAGAGTGGTTACCTTGGAGGAAGGGTTGCTGAAAGGAGCCCTGGGGGGGATGGGCGTCAGGGGTGCTACAATGCTTCGTTTCTTGCTGGGTGCTGTCTTATGGTTGTATTTAAGTTTACAAATCCAAGCTCTACTATTATGTGAATTTTTCTGTATGTATGTGCATTATGCTTCAATAATAAGTTTTTAAAAATTAAGCCTAGGTTGGATAGGAGAAGAAAATAAAAATGCTCAGCCAGAGCAAAAAGTAAATGAATGACCCTTTGCCCTGTGGCATTCATATGCTTACTTGTCACCATTAGTCTCTCACGTGTGTTGGGCCCCTTTCTTCTGGTAAAGTAAATGTATGCTACATTTCTGCATGTAAGAAGTGAGTAGTTCATGGGCTGCATATACCAAGTATATCAAATTTTATGTGTGAGCTTACTTTACTCCACTATATGAACTCTTTACTCAAGCCCAACTAAATAGTCACAGTTCCCTGTAAATACACCACAATTATATCTCTGAGTCTTTGCTCAGCCTCTTGCCACCCCACAGGCATTCACCAAATTACTTGTTGCCAAATATTCATCTATCTAATGTGGTCCAGTAGTTACTTTGTACCTTATCAACTGCGTTTCTTTACAGCACAGTGAGTTATCTTGTTTGTTTAGTGTTAACGTTCTCTTAACCAACATTCATGAAGAATGACCCACATTCTTCATTCCCAAGTTCCCTGTTCACCCAGAGCTAGTTGGCTACTAGACTTTCTCCAGTTTGTTAAACACTTTTGCTCAACTAACAATGAGTGCAAATATTGTCAGGAGAGAGGGCTTCTACCACTTTTTTTTAAAGTTTAATAATACATTTTATTTAACCCAATATATACAAAATATTATTTTAAAGTGATTAATATACATTATTAGTGAAGTATTTTGCATTCCTTTTTTTTTCCATTCTAAGTCTGAAATCCAATGTCCATTTTACACTTACACCACGTCTCCGTTCAGACCCTCCACGTTTCAAGGGCTCGATGTAGTCACACGTGGTGAATGACGACTGCACTGGGCAATGTAGTTCTAAATCACTAGGAATTCACAGAGAGAATTTTGTGATTCAGAAGAAACTACCTAGTTCAGGCCACATCAAAATAACTTAGTAAGTTAACAGGCATTGTAATCCTTCCTTCATGCCTCCCTCCCTCTTCCCCTCCTTTCTCCCTGAGTCTTGGAGTTAATTAGCTTGATACCAATTCTTCTTACTGACTGGGGCCTTGTCCATCACAAACTTCAGTTTCTTCATTAGTGAAATGAAGGTCTACTGCCGTCTTGAGCGTCCACACTACTGTCTGTCTTAGTGAACTGTAAGCTCCCTGAGGGAATGTGCTCAGGTTTTAGCACACCAGCTGGAACTATGCAAAACACAAAGGATGCCATAATAAGCCAAAAAAAAAAAAAAAAGCCCTGCTAGCATGCTTAAATTCTGGGAGGGGAGATCCACTCTAAGCGCTATGAAGGAGAGAAGTAAGGTCCCCTGAGAGGTTGTGACAAAAGAAACTGATCTGTTTTCCTCAGGAGAAAGTTAAGTTTGAGGTGAGCTGTCAGTGGATAGGCCTGAGGTAACTAGGTAAAGAGGGTTGGGGAGCAGCAGGTAAAAGGCCCCAGGGAGGGAGCAAGCATTCCATGTTCAAAGGCCAGAGTGACTGAAGTGGTGAGATTGGTGGAGAGGGAGGCTGGTGCAGAGAAGGCTCCTGAAGAAGAGCGGCTGGAGCTGGTAGTCCATGTATTGTCTGGGAAGCAGACTGCGATGGAGATTAGCAGGCAGGACATGCTAATGCAGGAAGCGCTCTTGGAACCCCAGGAAGGGAAGGAAGCAGGAAGTGACCCAGGGGGAGGGTGGGAGGCTGTGCTGTCTCAGTGAAGATCTCGGCCAACTCCATGGGGAGCTCTGAGGCTCGTTGAAGTTGTCCCTAGTCGGGTAAGGAGACATGGTTTTACAGGCCTGGGTCTATCATTGGAAGTGGGCTGCCCCTGGAAGGCGGGCCTGCCCTTGGGTGAGGACTCTCCTCAGCAAATTCTTTGACTGGAGTTTCTTTGTGGACTAAGAGGCAGGGGCATCTGCTGAGAGAGAAAAGGAGGCACTGTTGGAGATGTGAGGAGAATGAAGTATTTCTGAAACAATCCTTGAGAAGAATGGGGAAGGGATTTGACCAGGGAGACACAGGACACATGCCAATCAGCACTGGGGACTAGCTCAAGGTTAGCAGGCAGGAGTTCAGGCCCTCTCCTAGGTCTATCATGGCATCTGTGTTCATTCAGCCCCACTCGTTTCCTCGGCTGGGTGAAGCCCACAGGCAGGGCCCTGCACTCAGGCACAGCGATACTCGTCTGCCCTCCCCTGGGCATCAGGGCCCGCTGATCCGGTGGCACAGCACAGGCAACAGACAGCACCTCCACGTGCCCAATGGATGTGACAAAAGGACTGAGGGGCAAGGGAGAGTGGACTATTATCAAGAAAGGTGGCTCAGGAAATAAGGCAGGATAACCTTCGACTGGAAGTCACTTGGCCTCTTCTAAATTGCCACTGCACTTTATCTGTCCCTCACTTGTGGTTGTCATTACTTCCATTTTTTTTTTGTAGCTGTTTTAGGTCCTCTTAGTTCCTCTTCTAGATTGTAGCTCTCTGAAGAGTTCCAGATCCCAGTGGGCGCTCAACAAATATAGTCTAAATGTTCTGGAATGTTGTCTTCTTGACTCACCTACACTGACTCATCTACATGGAATTATTTGTAGCTTAGCCAAGTATTGGTTAGGGGAGGAGGAAGGGAGCCTGGGTCCACATCCTGGCTCCTTATTCACTCATTCACTCTACAATATCGATCGTGTCCTACCATAAACTAGGAAGGATAGATCAGACCTGCTTTCAATCTTGTGGGATTTAATGTTTGATGGAGAGAGAGACACTCATAACTACAGACCATGATAAGGAAAGGAATTCCTTTCCTTCAGAATGAATGCAGTATTTTGATGGTGTCTATAATGAAAGGATCCAAGTAGATGGGTGGTCAGGCAGGGAAGGTTTCCCTAGGGAAATGATACTTGAGCCGACCCCCACAGAAGGGGTTAAGAGGGAAGGAGATCAAATATAAGAATACGAACAAAATGAGGCCACGGTTATTTATTGGCTGGCATTTGCTGCCCAGGCTCTACAGTGAACACACCTCCAGGCTGTGCAACTTCTCAGCTGGGCAGGCTTTCTAGGCTTCCACTGCATCCACCCAAAAAATGCATTTCAAGACCCGAGGCCACAGCTGCAAGAGGTGTCAGGTGCACGCCTGGACGTGATCTCAGCATCTTCCACGTCTGGGGAGTGCACAAGAGCTGGATGGGGCACGTTGCAAGAAGGAATGGAGCTCTTTGAACAAGACCTTTGACCTGGTTCTCAATGACCAGCTGTAGCTTCTTCTGACAGAACCTTCCTCTACCATCTGTTACTATAACTACATTGAATCTAGAAAAATAAAGCCCAACATACACTATTAAGGCCTTCTCAGTTATTATAATTATCAACATATTGTGTTTCCTGTTATCATTAAGTCCTACAGGATTCTAGAGTTCATTGAATTAGTATTTTTTATAAAACCTTAAAATAACTTGAAAGGCATATAAAAGCAGTTATTGAATACATTCTTTCCTAAAAAGCAATGTAATAATAATAGTCTACATTGGATTATGTTCATAGACACTTTTAACTTTTAGATTGGTCGGTTTCTTCTTGTCATTCCTTCTCAAGGGGTATCAATTCATCTTAGTCAAGTCACTGCCTGTTTACTGTGGATCATAGAACTTGGAAAGAGATAGATCTTAGGGATCTCTCTGTAGAATGAGACTTATTACACTATGCTGTATGAGTTTCCTGTTGCTGCTGTAACAAGCTGCAACAAATTTAGAGGCTTAAAATAACACAAATTTATTATCCTAGAGCCTGGAAGTCAGAAATTTGAAGTCAGTTTCCATGAGTTAAAATCAAGGTGTCAGAAGGCTTGCATTCCTTCTGGAGGCTCCAGGGAAGAATTCATTTCATGGCATTTCCAGCTTCTGGAGGCTGCCTGCATCCTTGGCTCCTGGCCCTTTCTTCCATCTTCGAAGCTAGGATTGGTTGGTGGAGTCTTCCTTATGCCACATACCTCTGACCTTCCTCTTTCTAGTCAAATCTCCCTGTGCCTCCTTTGTGATTGCATTGGGCCCCCCCAGATAATCCAGACTAATCTCTCCATGTCGAGATCCTCAACTTGATCACATCTGCCAAGTCCTTTTTACCACAGAAGGCAACACGTTTATAGGTTCTGGAGATTCACATTTCAACATCTTTGAGGGTCAATTTTCAGCTTCCTATATTAGGCTAGTGTAATAGTGTGAATTATTGCATTTGTGGCAGACATGTAATCCATGGACCAATTTTGAACAATGGAGTAAATATAATATATTAATTATATAATACTCAGAGATTGTAGTCAATGAAAAAAACTATCCAGATAGCCTCTTATAACATGGATCTTATCCTAAATGTTCTTTTTCCCCCCATTACATTATTGTACTCTAATTCTTAACTTTTTTTTTTTTTTTTTTAGGATGGAAAGGGATTTCTCTACCATTCATTCATTTAGCTAATAAATATACATCTATGTATCTATGTATGTGTATGTGGGAAGCATTCTTCTCAGGCATAGGGTTGGACACACTCTCCTTATTAGAAATCACCATTGATTGAGCTACACTGATGTTACTGAAAAAAAGAAAAAAATCAGCTCAACCTAATTGAAGAATATGAAAGCCAAAATTCAAGATGTGGAAGAGATACCTGGGTTGAAGTTTTGGGAAGAGCAATAGTAGGGATTAGTACCAATTTCTCATGCTTTTGGACTGGGATATAGATAGGTGGACCAAGTATCTTAACAGAGATGGAATCATGAACTTTACCATAGAATCAAAAGTTGATAAGTCAGAGCAGACTTATTTTAAATTTAATTTAAAAGTTGAGGTCAATTCTATCTCTCTTGCAGAATGTACCATTACTAGACATTTACTTTTAGTATTTAAGAAAATTTGTTCATAAGTATTCAGTTATCTCCAAGTGTCTTAAACATATATTCTTTCTTAAATATGAAAGCGAAAACTGAAGACTCAATAAAAGAAATCTTGGGAAGTAATATCTATGCCTCACTACACACTGTTTAAAATTAGTTAATTGGTTTCTTGTTTCCTCTCTCCAACACTCAGAGGTTGTGGAGGGCCCATTTTCTTGCCCCTCAGCCTCAGATCTGCTTGTGAGATGGTGCCATGCTTCCTTTTCAGGTCCATCTCTCTTACCCACCTTGCAGTTATCCTATCCATTCCTTCTGTTATTATCCAAGATAAGGACACTGAGCTGAGGCTGGAGTAGTTGTTAATTACACAAGCATTTCTTTCACAAAGGCAAGAAGAAAACTGAGGCTAATTGTTTAAAATAGAATGAGACACGTGGCATCTCTTGCCTGTTGTAGTATTAGCACCTTTCCCACATTTTTGTGTATTATTTTACAGGGACCTAATTAGTCCCTGTTTGTCAGAGCCGGTGGGATGTCAGGTAAAATGCAGCCACATGAAAATGGCCCTTGGAGGGATCTATGTTGTAAACTGTGGAATAGATGACTTAGAGACAACTTTCAGGGGTCACCTTCAGACTTCTCACAGCATTTTGGAAAAGTCGCCACAGAAAAAGGAACCTTTCTTGGTGAGGAAGCAGTAACAGGAAATAGTTCATTGAAACCTTTGCGGGTTACTTACAAGATAAAAAGGATTGCTGAGAGTTCCAGTGGTATGAAGGAAAGCGTTTATGTGTTGCCTAAACTGGATTTCCCTGCAGTGATTTGTAAAAGCCAAATTGCTGAGGGCGGTGAGTCCCTCTGATGACTATAGGCCACCGAAGAGGCCAGCCCTGAGCAGTGTGCGCTTCCAGTGGGGCGTGAAACAGACACATCTCCAGGCTTTTGTTCCATAAACAGACCAGCTTGGGCAGGAAATTCATCTGAGACTGCTCTGAATTAGAAACTACAAAGTTATGAATGGCCCATCTGCTTACAGGCCTGAGCCGTTGAATCTCTTGAGTCCTTTAACCTTTTTCTAATCGCTTCAGTGCAACAACAACAACAAAAAAGTTTGGTTTTATTATGCATTATTTTCAGAAGTAATTACAGGGAAGGCCCAGATAGAGTGTTGCTTTACCTAATTCCTATTTTACACATACATTGCTAGAGAAGGTTTTGTAAAAACTAACAAAATCTATTAGTCTAAAAATCCATTAAAAGTGACATAAGAAAAGAAGGCATAGATCGTTTATTGAAAATGACAATAATCTAACTGGAAGGTAACTGTGTCTACAAGGAGTCGGAACAGTGCAGGGTGTTTTATGTGTAACCTCCACTTCTTGATCATTGCTGTTAGGAAATAATGACTGCCTGTGTGGTGCCCAATGGGTTTCAACACCAGTTCCTGAATTATTTCATTGGGTCCTCACAGCAATCTCCTCAGGTAGCCATTATGATTCCATTTTATAGATGAACAAACTGAGGATCAGATAAGTTATGTGACCTGCCCAAGATCATACTGCAGAGAGATGTATTTACTATAAAGCAAGAAGCTTAAACTTCACGGCCCTGACTTACCAGGCCTCTGTGAGTGCCAGAGTCACAGGGTATGGGGTGGTGGTGGTGGTGACGGTGAGGGGTGGGAGCCAGATTGCAATCAGAGCATTTCTGTATAAGTATTTCTGGTAAATTGCCTAAAGACATCTCAGAAGAAAAGATCAAAATCTCCAAATCTCCAGAAATGTGTTGTGATTTCCTTTTTCATTCCAAAGAAATATTCAATTCTGCTCTCAATTTTGTATTTCTAAAGAGGGGCCCCCCAAGTTATAAAAGCTTTGGGCTCCATAACACTACTGCTTTGACAGATAGGTGGTAAGTGGTAAAACAGAGTTTTGAACTTGAGTTTTCTGATTCCAAGACCTGTTCTATGTTCAGACTATGTAGAAACACAGAAAAATATAAATACAAAATCAGATGAAAAAAACAGCTGGGTATGAGAACTATAATTGTAATAATATAAAACTTTAGTGTCTGATAAAAGAGAAAGGAAACACTTTCAAGTTAGCAGTGATTATGATAGAATTTGTGAAGTATGAGAGATATTTATAGGTAATTTTTCTGAAAAGTTACTTAAATAGTATAAGACAAAACTGGAAATACAGAAGAATTACTTGCATTTGAAAATTTGCTGGTTTAACAAATGACGATATTAGTTCAAGTTTTAAGTGTTTACAAAGCAAGGCCAAATTACCAACAACTGAACTTATGAATAAATTCCAGCATTGGTATCTGATTTATGTTTTCTTGGTGCTTTTGTTGTGCAGCATATCCTGACTTCTGCTGTACTTAAGTGAGTTTTCTTATTTATAAAGTAGAGATAACATTGTTTCTCCCTCCTCCGCATCTGGTTTCTGGAAGTGGTAAAATTAGACAAGGGGTCAGAAGGCCAGCATCCTCATCCTAGATCTGACACCAGTCAAGGTTGGTTAACTTAACCTCTCTGAACGTTCTTCTCTTCTTTCATAAGATGGAAACAGGCTTATCTTTCTTACTAATTTCTGCATTAGGATGAAATGAGATAATGTGTATGTGCCTTTCAGTTCTGGAGTTGTCGACAAAGGTGAGGCATGACCAACTATAGTTATTATTACATCAAGAAAACGAGTCCTTCTAAATGGAAACCCTGCTCAGATTCTCAGAGTAGACTTCCCAGTTAGTAAAGGTGAAGATGATGATAATGAGGGAAGAAACTCTACCTGCCATCTACTGGTGTAGTTCAGTCAGGTAGTACAGTGCTTGTAATATAGCAAGTGCTCAGTAAATATGTGTGGAATAAGTGTTTACATGCATAGCTGGAAAACAGCTGAATTTTGCTCTACTCCATGTTGAGCTCCAATATTAGAGAGTAATTTTGATCAATGATGAAGGGATTGCATTTTAGACAGAAAAAGCAAGAATGAGTAAAGGCTGGAGAATGGAAAATTAAGGACATTCATGGGAAATGACAAGTGGCTTACTTTGATTCAAGTGTGGAGTGAATAGTAAGAAATAATAATACAGTGAACACGCAGATTAGGAAATAGTCTTTAAAATCCTGGTAAGAGGTTGAAGTTTATCCTGAAGAATTTGGGAGCTTACGTATCTCCAGGAATGATCAAAGAATTATCTCTTTAAAAAAAACACACAACAAAACAAAAAAAACCAAAAAAAAGAATTAGAGCATGCATGTGAATAAGATATGAGTATGTATATACAACAAGAAGACATAACAGTCATCAATATTTATGCCCCCAATCAGGGAGCACCAAAATATACCAAGCAACTACTAACAGAACTAAAGGGAGAAATTGACCAAAATACAATTATACTAGGGGACTTAAATACATCATTGACAGCTATGGATAGATCATCCAAACAGAAAATAAATAATGAAGATATGAATATGTATTATTCCCAATGAATAATGAAAAATTTCTTCTGGTAACAGGATGAGACAGGTCACTGAGGGATCGTTCACTTAGTGACCATTGGTGATCAGATATGCAAGACAAAAATGAATATTCATTTTGTTTAAAGCTTTCTTAAAGAGATGGACACATACAAGCTAAAAGTTTACCAAAAACATGGCAGTCCTTCTTGTGTATCAAAAGAAGGGGGACAGACTAAGCACTTTAAGAGTTCTGAGAAGATTGGATGCTAGGCCAAAAACAAGTTGCTATAAAGGACATAACTGGGAGTATATTAGTCTGCTTTAGTTGCTATAACAAAATACCATGGAGAGCTCAGCTTCAACAACTGAAAATTATAATCTCACAGTTTTGGCAACTGGAAAATACAAGGTCAAGTTGCCTGCAAATTCAGTTTCTGGTGAGAGCCCTCTTCCTGGTTTCCAGAAGGCGAAGTCTGTCTTTTGGCTGCATTGTCACACAGCGGGAGTGAGGGGGGGTGGGGGGGGGGTGGAAAGAGAGAGAGAGAGAATGAGAGACAGCTCTCTGGTGTCTCTTATAAGGTCTCCATCCTTATGGCCTCATTACTTCCTTGGAGGCCCCATCTCCAAATATAGTTACAACAGGGCTTAGGGCTTTAACATACGAATTTTAGGGAGACATATTCACTCCATAATAGTTAGCAACACTTGAATAAAATTCATAGATTAGACAATAGTATTGTATCAGTGTTAAATTGCATGATTTTGATCATTGTATTATGGTGGTATAAGTGAATTTTCCCCCCTTTCTTCCGCCTCCCAACCCTCCACTCCCCCTCCACCAGCTGAAGCAGTCGGTAGCCAGTCAGAGGTCAGCCACTCACAGCAGCTCAAGGCAGCTCTCAGCCTGCTGCCGCCGCTCGTGAAGGGCATTAGGAGCACAGAGTTCCAACCACCTGAGCCACCGGGCCGGCCTGAATATTTTTGTTCTAGCGAATGTTCACTGAAGTATTTAGGGATAAAGAAGCATGATGTCTGTAACTGTAGTTCAAGGAAAATGTGTGTGTGTGTGTGTGTGTGTGTGTGTGTGTGTGTGTGTGTGTTTGCGTGTGTGTGCGCACACATACACAAAGAGAGAGAGAGAATGATAAAGCAAATGTGGCTAAAATGTCAACAGATGGAAAACCTGGTTCAAAGGGCTATGTGAAAGTTTCTCGTACTATTCTTGCAACTTTTCCTTTACTGTGATAGCATTTCAAAATTAAGCAAAAAACGAAAAATTAAGCAAAAAATGTTTCAGGGATCTAAAGAAAGCTGGGATTGTGGAAAACTAAGCAAAAAACGTTTCAGGGATCTAAAGAAAGATGGGATTGTAGAAGAGATAGGAACAAATACTTTCCCCCTTGTTGTTCCCAAACGTTGTGCCCCTAGCCCAGCCCTGCACCCTTTGGCTTTCAGGCAGGTGCTTTGTATTCACACCACATCTCCCTCTTAGAGACTGCCTGGGATTCCTCTCCCAGGACCTAAGGACCAAGGGGAGAGGGGGGTTAGGGTGGCAGTGCACTTGTAGGTGGTTGATAAAACTCATTAACTGACTTAAAGTGGTACATGTAATTTATATTTTTATATTTGGTTTACTGTTCACTTTCCAAAGGAGAATGTATATGATATTATCCTGGAGTCGCAAAGGATCTGGGGAATAGGGGAGATAACACAGAAATTTACTCCCATTGCTGAGCACTTTAGATCTAGCGATTTGTGCATGGTTTTGAGTCCTTGAATCGGTTTCTTTCACTGTAACTTTTTATGATGTGGTTATAAAAGTGAATGTTTTCTCTTACTTGCTGATGGAGACAGAGTGGCACAGGAAATGGTTTCCTTAGGCCATAATACAAATTAAAGGGTGGAGGACAGGATGAGGACATGGAATCTCTGGAATTTGTGAGACCACTGCAGCACCAGATTTTATTGCATTCAGTTTGGGATTGCTTTTTTTTTTTAATCAATCTTTTGATCTGGGTAGAATTAGAAAGAAACAATTTTTTTTTTTTTCTAATTCTATTGTCTATATGAATGTCAATTCTATTTTGGGTGAGGATATGCTCTTATTTGAGAAAAGTGGGTGGGCATAATAAGCTTTTAAGTAAAAGAAAATTTAACTTAAAAAAAAGAAAATTTAATTAACTTATAGAATAGTCATTTATTCTGAGAACGTGTTCTTCCTATTTTGGGGGTGTTCAAATAATAATCTTTTTAATGAAAAGAATAAAACAAACAAGGAGGATATCCTTAGTTAACAAAATATGCCAGACTCCAAACCTATCACTTCTCCAAACCCCAAATATTTTTGAAATCTTACAGGTCTATGAAATCAAAAAGTTTGGTAACCACTCCTGGAGCTCTTGGATAAGAAATTCCATCTCTATAAGATTTTTGCTACAGGGTTCTAGAAGGATTTTTACTCTTTTCCAGGCACTTTATACTATTGATGTTCTTGTATTCTGTGGCCAGTGAATATGAACATAAAGTTGTAAGAAATTAGGATTTAGCCCTTGTTGCCATTAAGTTTTATTGGCACATTAATGTCAGAATCTCCACTCGTATTAGTTGGCAGAGTAGTTGATATTATAATATTAAATGCATAAGAACATGGAAGAGGTAGATTTCAGAGCAGCCGTGATGGTGTCTTTTTAGGTTCTGTGATGAAAGAGAAGTTGATCAGCAATTTTCAACCCGGAATCCTCACAGAGACTGTTGATCGATGGTAAAGAATGAAGGGGTCCGTAGGAAAACAAGGCCCATTGCATTCCCAGCAGCTGCATGGGTTTTCTTCTTTTATAATCTGGAGAAAATGGCTTTCAACGACAAGGCAGGATGTCTCCTTAGTAATAATCACAAAGTGTGAGTAGCTGGCTGAGGGGGTGTGGTGCTTGGGTAAGACTGATGAGAGGGAGTCTGGAGACAGAACCTCTCTGGGCCACGTAATTAAATCATCAGATGTCAGCTCTCATCTTTCTTCTACTTTATAAAGGGAGAACTGCCATCTCATTATGATTATATTTTCTCCCTTTTCATGAATACATAAGATGGAGTGTGTCCCGGAAAAAAGTACTAAAGTACTCGAGAATGTGATCATTATTTTGATTCCATTTATTGTCATAAGAGTTGAGATGAAGTCATTTCCTGAGACAGATATAAATATTCCAAAAACTTAAGAGAGTGAGAGAGAGAGAAAGAGTTAGGGAGTGTATATTTAGGGATGGAGCTATGTGTATTAAATAATTCATGTTAATAGAAAGCTCCAGATATGCATAATTTTCCATTATATAAATGAAATTAATCCAATTTTTGTTGTATTGGCTGCACAACTTTGTGAATTTACTAAAAATTGTTGAGTTGAACACTTAACACAAGCAAATTTTATGGTATGTAAATTAAACCTCAAAAAAGCTGTGAACAATTAATTCAGGGTTGTTGTTTTTTTGTTGTTGGCCTAAGCAATAAAAGAGTGACATAACAAGAAAATAGAAGCAAAACGTTTTAAAAAGATATAGCACAGTTCACACTATGCCTAACACTGTAGGGCTGTCGAAGGAGGGTCAAAAGTTAGATTCTGATGCTGAGCCACATGAAAAACATGAACCAGTTTTGAATTTTCAATTTGTAGATTGTTCTGAATGCTTCAACCCTCAGTCTATATTTTGTGTCCACTGATGACTCCATTTGAGTTTTGAGGTGCTAACCCGAGAGTTTTGAGGGGACGGTGACTCAGGGAGCCCCTGTTGTCTTGACGGTGGCCATAACCGGGGTGGCCATAGGATTTATCCTCTAACCCAGGGACAGATTGGAGCTTGAAATGTGATGCTATAAATAATTATACTGGGAAAAGAAGCTTAAGCAAATTATACGCAAGATGCCTGCAACTCTAATCATGTGTCTGATAACATAACAAATAATTACATGTAACTCTGGGTTGGTTTTATAAGCAGGGTTTGGAATGAGAAGGCCCGTGTTTACCTTTCTGAGCTTTGATTTCCTCAGTTCTAAAATGGAGAATCTTTTCTCCTTCCCTCCTACATCCTTTCTTCCCATCCTCACTTTCTTCCTGCAACACACATTTATTGAGCTCCTACTGTTTTTCAAGTTCTGCCCTCAGAATTCAGGAGATAAAGATAACTCATTCCTAGCCCTCAAGGAACTCCTACTTTAATTTTAGAAATAGACACAGGTACCGAATTATAATTCTGGAAGGTGTGATCCCTAAATTAAGTCCAAGTGCGAACCGGCATTAGGCAGGGGTAGGAACAGCTATTTCCAGCAAAATGTTCCAGGTGTGAGAAACTCTCTGCAGGGCAGGCTTCCCAAAGGCCTCTGCTCATCTCCTCCATCACCCGGGCAAGTCTGCTAACTCACAGAGCACCGGAGGGTGGCTACAGGCAAACACACAACGGTGCCAACTGCCTGGTACAAAGTGTACATCGATGCGACAATCTTACCCCAAGCGCCTGGACCACTGACTCTCTCTTCTCTGACACGATCTTTCTCACTTTCTCCTCAGACTTCCGTTCACTCACAGCTTGCTCTTTTGTGGAGGAGGGGGAACTAGTGACAGTCAGCCTAGAAATACCTCATTTCCACTTTCTCCTGTCACAACTACCAAGCCACCTATACATACTCTGTTGACTTTCTCCATGCACAGGCCACACCCCTCCCATGAGCGCGACCCCAAGCCTCTCACCCACCAAGCCTGTTGCCCTTTCAGTCCTCCCTTCTCTCCATCCCTCTCTCCGTGATCACTTTCATCTTCCTACAACAGTGTTGAAATACCCTCCCTAAATACATTTAAAAAATCCCTCCCTTGATGGCCACCAGCCCCCCCACTCCCATTTCTCTGCTGCTCATCAAAGCTCCACTTCCTCACCTTCCCTCTTGTTCTGATAAACTTCCTTCTTGCTCGACCAATGTCCAATTTGCTGTCCTAATCTTATTATCTGACTTCTTAGGGACAAGGGACAGAGTCAGCTCTCATCTGTATGAGCCACTTGTTTCACTTGGCCTCTGGGATCCTTCTGGGTTTTCTCTTTTCTTACTGGCTGCCCTTTCATGGTTTCCTTTCCTGTCTCCTCCTCATCCTATGTCTAACTTTCATAGGTGGGAGTCCAGGCCCCTGCCCTGTACCCCCTCTCTTTTCTGTATTTTCCCTCAGGTGACTTCATCTAGTCGTGGTTTCAAATAATATCTATAAGTAAATGAGAAAGCTGTCTCCAGCATTCATTTAAAAACATTTCTTCTTTCATTATACAAATAACACATGTTCCATTACAGAAAATATGTAAAAATCAGAAAATACAGAAAATCAAAATAGGAAGATAAAACCAGTCACAAACTCAATACCCAGAAATAATCCGTTAACATCTTGGTATATATACTTTTTCTTCATACGTACATACATGTATGTACATCCATCCATCCATACATACATGTATTCTTCTCCGTGATATGCATATATATATATTACATGCATATATATTATAACAAGATAGAATCACATTTTACAAATCATTTTGTAACTTGCTTTTTAAACTTAAGAATGTTTTTGTGGATATCCTTTGATGTCAACATACACAGGTCTCCAGCATCATTTTGGAGCCCTGTACGGTATTTAATAGTGTGGATATTTCCCCAATTTAGGTAAGTAACCCAACCATTCTGAGTTGTTAGAGCTGTTTCCAAAATTTTGCTATTACACAGAAAGATGGTGCCACGAACCCCTGGCAGCTCTGTCTTTGGGTCCTTCTCAGTTGCGTGCTGCCCAGGATGAGTTCCTAGGAGCTATGAGCTGCTGAGTCACAGCCGCCTGCATTTTAAAACATGTTGCCAATCTTGATGGGGTCCTAGATCTCTCTTCTCTGCTTTCTCTGGCTGAGGGCCAGTCCACCAACATACCTGTCAGTCCTGGGCTGACAAAATGTCCTTGGTGCCCATCCAGGAGTGTGGGGACGCAGGCCCTCGGCCCTGGATATGGCCTTTGTCCTCCCTCCCTGAGTGACCGTGGATGGCCCTAGGCCTGGCACCTGCCGGCATGTGCCTTGTCAGGCCTGGCGGGGGCAGCTGCAGCCTGGGCCCCACAAATGCACAAAACGGCCTGGAGAAAGGCCAGAGTGAGGCTGGGCCACAGCCTTTGTGTGTGCCAGACAACAGATGGGATGCAATTAGGGCCGTGCACAGCGGGTCAGATGGCAGGCTCTCCATGGACTAACTGCTGCTGCTGGTACAGACATTTTGGCGGGATGAAAAAATTCTTAAAAAAAAAAAAAAAAAGAACTTTTTCTCTGTGATATGCCCTTTGGACAAATGTCTTTTTGACTTTGTATGTGCTTGGGGGTGGGGTGGCAGCTCAGAATTGGACTCTGTCCTTCTGAGATAAAAGCCTTTAGCTCTGTCAGATGTGTGCCAACAATGAGGGGGAGTTTCCATATGGCTTTTAGGGAGCAGAGAGCAGGGCGATGTTTGCACTCCACTGAGCACGGCTGGCCGTTGTTAGGAGGCTCTATGAATGCAAAGATGTCAGTGAGGGATGGACTTGTGCTGCGTCCAGTGTGTGCACTTGTACAGGGAAAGGACACGAGGGAGGAAGGAGGGACAGTGGGACCCCTTCCAAAGGGAACCCCCCAATTTACATCTTAACCCAGCGTTCCTGGGCAAAGCAAAACCTGGCAGGTAGGCGAGGTGGATGGCTTCCCGACCAGGTATTGAGTGTGTGTGTGTGTGTTGGTAGGAGATAGGTGGGCAGAGCTATACTTTATTTGTAATCACTTGCCCCATGGCCTCTGCTACCTGGAGGGGCCATTTCTCTAGGTCTGCATCAGAAGTGATTAATGATAAAAATGACTTATCCAGGCCTGAGAGTTGGGTGCCATTCGGATGAAATGCGTTTATGGTACGTTCAGATCTGTTCAGATGTGAATGGAGCACTCAGTTCTAGAACACTGCTGTTCTGGATCAGCAGACATGAAGGGAGACCATATGAAAGCCCCTCTACCTCCGGAATGTCTGTTCCACTGACTTGCCCTCTTTGGGTCTAGGTGTTCTCTCCAGAAGGCCTGTGTTATATCTACAGTGGTGACCGCGGGTCTAACACATTAGCACAGCCCATTACTTAAGCAGAGAGCAATGCACGCAGGTAATGACACTCGGCTTAAACGTACTACAGAGACATGAGGAGCTGGGAGAGATCTGCAGTGAGGATGAGAGAGGATGGGCAGCCCAGAGTGAGAGTCCAGCAGAGCATCCCTGTGGGGGTGGGATGAAGAGACAAGGCCCTCCAGGGGTCTCCAAAAGCCACTTCATCTTTGCCCATGTTCTGCCTGCTTGGATCCCGCCTTTCCACCTAACCCCATGTTATCTCAGATAATATGCACAGATGTCCATCTGTGTCGGGTGGTGAGTCACTGGTCTTCCAAAAAGAGAGTAAAATATGTGTGGGACCAGGCAGAATAAAGTCACAGAGAGTTCTTGGGAGTTTCAGGCATTGTCCCCTGGAATCAGGGCTCCTCCAGAGCTCTACCCAGCATGAGATGTCAGGAGCCTCCATCCACTTCTCCTTCATGGTGTGACCTTGGACCAGCCCTTTGTCTACTGACCGTGTTGTCTTATTGCTAATCAGGAGAGAAGAATACCCAGTTTACAGGGTCAGGGTACAGATGGAACAAGCTCTGTAAAGACTATGACGATGATATTCTTTTCAATACTTATGGTGGCATCTTCCCAGAGAACCAGGCCCCCTCTTCCACTCATGCAATAGGCAGGCTTCCTTTTTTCAAAATACTGGTGTCCTTAGATTATCTTTTTCATTTATTTTTAATTCTCTGACTCTGAGGGGTTCAATACAGTGGCCATTAACCACATGTGGTTATTCAGCACTTGAAATGTGGCTGGTTTGAATTGAGATGTGCTCTGAGTGTAAAATACACACCAGATTTCAGAGATTCAAGACACAAGAGAATGTAAACTATCTCACTAATTATTTTTATTTTGGCTTTATGGTGAAATGACATTATTTTGGATACACTGGGCCAAATCAAAATAGTGATTTCCCAGTGCAATCTCTCTCTTTTTGCTTTTTAAAATGTGGCTTCTAGAAAAATTTAAATTACATTTGTGCAATGCATTATATTCAACTGGACACTGCTGACACCTAAGTACTAGGAAGAAGACTGCTTTCTTACTGTCCAGCCCTCATCCTCCCTCATTAGGCTGCCTGGTTGGGCGACAAAGGCTCTGATCTGTCTTTTTCTTACTCCTAGGGAGCCCAGTCCTGGTGGCTTCCGTGTTTTCTGACATGAGGTTGCTTTGAGGCTGTGAATCTTGCCTTGTTTCCAAAAATCAGGGGCCAAAGCAAGCCTCTGCCCTCCGGCTGACCAACACCGTTCTGGAAGTGGGGTCCTACACCTTATGTTTTAGCACAGGTGATTAGAGAAAGTCCAGGTCAAAGGAAAATCTGCTGGGGCCTTCCAGAGTTGGATGCCTTATTTAACTGGCCATCTCTTTTCTCCTTTATAAGTTAAAATCAAAACACAAGGCATTGAAAACCTGAGGGGATATTTTGATACGGTGAGACCTGTGGCCATGAGTTGGAGAAGGCATCTGTCTTTCCCTCTTTGACCAGTGGTAAGCCCTGAACACTTTGTCAGCAGGGAATTTACCTTCACGGGTCTCACCTCTACTGGGAAGCAACCAAGCGTGTCTGACTTAGTTGCCATTGAGGAAGTGATTTCATACCGACTTCTTTGTATTTTGGTCAAGGCCAAACAGAGTAAGCTGCATTTCCTTAACTTAACATTCTCTTCTAAACGGTTGAAAATTCCACTACATTTCTGTTTTTAAGAGTGAAAACAGGCTCTCAGCACACTGGATAGAATGGTTTGGATGGGTTGGTCCAATAGGAGTGGTGTCTTCTGCTGTGAAGACCCTCTCCCACTGGCCTGCAGCCCAGAATAGACTGGCCCTTTCTGGGTACAAAACAGCCTTATGGGCCACAGAGCAGCCCCTTCAAGGGTGGGAGGATGCTAACCCTCCTCCAGCTTTTATATTTTATGTATTTTCCCTCTTTTTCTGCCCCCCCCCCCACTCCAGTTCAAGCCCTGTTGTTTCTCAGTCTAGTTTTGTAGGACACAGCTCCCTGAGCATGCTAGTATTATGAGCCTTGCTCTTCCCCCGTATGCGCCCAGTGGCAGCCCAGCTCCAGGGAGAGCCGTTGTTCACAACCTTAGCTGTAGAGGGCGCATCTCACTGGCCCATGTGGGACTCGAACTGGCGACCTCGGTATTAGGAGCACGGCACTCCCACCACATTTTATGCATTTTTAAAAGGCTCTACTCTACTTGGCTGGCTATAGTTGGACAAGTCGTTCAGCCTCTGCATTAAATAAGGGAATTGGCAAAATGGTTCTACAGTTCCATCCAGTTCCCAATTTCCACGATGTTAATATGAGAAAAAAGAAACAACTGGCTCAGGGCAATCAAGTTCACAGAAAAAGGGACTCAATATTTCTTCTTAGAACAGCACATACCCAGAAATAAGTACAAGTGAAAGAAGATTGTTGTGAAATAGGGTTTCTTATCTGAGCATCCTCTCCTTTCGGATGATGAACATGCCTGAGACAGTCATCATGACCCCCGACTTTGATAAGTCGGTGGCTTTAATACTTTCTATCATAACACACCCATGCTCTGTGGCTGTCTTTCTGGGAATAGGGTTTGTGACATTTCCTGGTCCTTAGACAAGGCCTCCATCAGGGATGGACTCCAATCCAACCCCTGTTCTCTTTGAGATGTTAAGTATCTATGGATGGCATGGTGACTGGCAGGTGGGGATGTGGGGAGATGGGAGAACACAAAAGAAGGGAGCAATACTCATGTCTTCAACTGGGAATTGTTGGAAGCAATGGGAGCATCTCATAAATTCTTACCCTTCCCATTCACACCCTCACCTGCAACGAATGCCTGATGTAAAAGAACTCCAAGGGACAGATGTGATCGTGCCATTGCTCTACCCAAAAATCTGACTTTCTGCTGCCCACATTTGGGCCTGTGGGACCATCTACGAGTCATATGACCTAACTCCAAGCCTTTCTTTCCAGTTTTCTCTCTCACTTCTCAGATTCTCTCATCTCTTCAAGAAACCCTTCATCTCCTCCTCTCCACGCTTTTTCTGGACTAGATGCTCTTTCTAAAATGCTATAATCCCATATCTACCTCTTGAAATCCTAATCACCACTTAAGGCCCAGCTGGTTCTACTGCCTCCTTGATGAAGCCTTCCTGGGTTTCCTGAGCCAGGAATGTTCTCTCCCTTATCGGAATATAGATGGTCTTTGGTTTGTATCTTTCTTTTGGTACTACTTGCTTTCTACCTATTCTTGTAATTATTTCTATGCATCTTTGACCATGCCTGTATATATCTGAGAACATTTAACTCACATTATGCACTTAGTGGGTACTCAACAAACGTTCCTTGATCCACATATGAAATGAAACCAGCACAAAAATGCATGCATCAGTGCTGATGTGGGAGCACAGCAGGACAGCTGCAGGGCCAGGTGAAATGGAGATCTAAGAGCCAAGTGGCCTCAGACCACCTCAGAGCACAAAGGTTTTATTTTCTAGAACTGAATCTGCTGGTGGTGGGCCAGCCATGTGTGCCCCCCAAAGAGGACCTATTGTTCTCCCTTCTCTTTTCTTTTTTAAGCCCCACACACCTGCATCCTTCTCAGATTGAATAAAGGAAGAATTGGAAATACAAGATGCACTTAAGGAAAAGAAGTACTAATTTTGAAAGATTATGTTGTGGTTAGGCAAATGTCTCAACATAGGGCATTTAGTTTTGATCACTTTCTGCTTATTGTTTCCTGAAAAAAAAACCACACACGCAAAAACGCCCCCAGCACATTTCAAGCAAATTTTAAGGCCATGTGGCCTCTATACCAGTGCTGTTCAAACTTGAACGTGGACACATAGCACCAGAAGATCTTACCAAATACAGATCCTGATTCCGTTGCTCTGGGGGGAGTCTATAATTTTGCGTTTCTAACCAGCTCCCAGGTGATACCTATGCTCTGGACAACACCTTGAGAAGCCAGGCCCTGTACACAATTTTCAAATTGTGTGCTGTAACTACGTTTTTCAAATCACCTTCTTCACTTTGAATCTCCATAATATCTTCCTCTGTGCGGCATTTAAAGCCCATTTAGCAGATTTCATTTTAGAATTATAGCTATGCTGTACATTAGAAGTTATCTCCTTGAAGAAAGCAGCCACCTCTTACTTCTCTATAGTTTTCCTTATAACCCTCCTACTGCTAGTGCATTGTAGGTCTTCACAAATGTTTGTTAAATGAATGTATGTGTGAATTCATGGGCAAAGCAAAACGATAAGACTATGGTTCAGGGCACGGTGGCCTCCCTCAGAGAAAGTAGAGCCCAGGAAAAGAAATCAAAGTGTTCTATGGAAACTTACCTGCTTCAGGAGCTGACTTCATTGCTTAAAGAGAGGGGCCATTTTGAATTGAACGGGTGGATGCCATAGGCTCCCAGTCACACTGTGGAATGTTCCACTAGAAAGGACACACCATGTAGCACGCGGCAGTCACCACACTCAGGGTTTTCATATTATGAGCCTCTGGGAACTTCTCACTAGAATCCACATAATTATCCAGATGCTAATGATCGAACTCATGAAGTATCCAGGCTCTTAGCCTTTCTTCCTTATTTCTCCCCCGTGGTTTCTTTTTGTCACTTTCCCGCATGTTGGCACTATCCATCACAGCACACACAGAGCTGCTGGTGAGTGCTTTCTGCAGCAGAGCTCTTCAGAACTCTCTTCTTCCCATGAGCTTCATTTACCAGCCCACTGCCAACCCGAATCTAAAGCATCTGTTTAGCCCCCTTTCCAGTTCTATCTCTTATCCGTTTCCATCAGACAGCCGACTCCCCTCAAATGAACGGTTTTCCACTCCCCAAGCCCCTCCTTAGGCCTCTGTGTTTTCGCTTTTGCTGTTGGCTTTGCCTAAAACGTCTCTCTCTACCTGGCAACCTTGACCTCCTGGCCCTGTTCAACCCTGTCTTTCCCTGGGATCCTCCTAACGCCCCAGAAGAATTAATCAGTCTTCCTCTTTGCTCCTCCTTTGTTTCTGCATTTACCTCATTGCATGATTGATGGAATCTACCTGTGTCCCACCTACCTTCTCCTTTGTGTCTTCAGTACCCAGTGGGCACTCCACTCATGGGTATTGAAGAAATGAAGTCAACAGGGAAATACGTTAGCTGACTACTATTCATTATAATCCCTCTTCCTTTCTCCTGGCAATGCAGAAGAAACTCACATTGATCCAGCACCTATTATGGGCCAATTTCATTACCTCCTTATCTTGTTTTTAATTCACAACATCTCTGTGGTAGGTGTTATTACCCTCACTTTATACATGAAGGAACTGAGGATCAGGGAAGTTAAATCATGTGTCCCAGAGCTTTCTGAAGATTTTATTTGCAGACTCGGGGCCCGGAATTTAGCTATATGCTAAAAATTGGGGCTCTGGAAGCCTAAGTCCCATTAAGTATGCACTGAAAACATGTGTCTCCTTAGGAAGGTCATTGGTTGGGTCGGGAGACTGTCAGTGGCAACTGAGTCACTCATTCCTGAAGTGAGACTTCAGATGTTGAATGGAATTTCCCCTTTGTCACCTCCCTGGTACATTCATATGACTCAAGTGGAGGGCACAGTAAGTAGGAAGCTGGCTAACTTAGTAGGTATTACATTGAGGGTGGGGCCATAGTACTTAGCCACAAGTAGCCAAATTACTTCTCCTTTCAAGAGGGGTTGTTGCTGGTCATGCTCAAGTAGCCATCATTTGAAAACATTTTCAAGAGGTTTTTTTCTTTTTCTATTCAATTTAAAGACAGGTGATTTCATGCTTGCTTGTCTAGTTCTTCCGATATATTGTACCTGTGGGGTAATCGACCAATCTGGGGTTAATGCAGACACGCACTTAGGATTTGTGTGAGTGTGGACAAGTTATTGAACCACCACTTCCTCATTTAGAAAATGAAGTTGCCTGAGATTATGTTATTTGTGTATACAGGTGCCGAGCCTATAGTAGCCTCTCACCAATGTTTGCTGAGCTTGAGGCCCTGGCTGGCCTAGTCTTCCCCAAAGCTTTTCTTTCATCATAATCCTGCTAAGGAGCTGAAGAGCTTAAGGAATTCTAGAAAAAGGCTGGATATAAATTATAAGCAAATATTCAATGATGCATCTGATATTTAAATAAAGATGCCCTTAAGGATGCCTCTTCAGAAAAACGTGGGCCACAATGAAATGAAGTGAAGGGGAAATAAAAATAAAACTCACTCATTCATCAGAGACTTAGAGCTAATTGGATCACTAGCATCTGAATCCCCTGTTTCTTTTTCCCTTTCTTTTCTTTTGTTAAGGCCCTGCCTACCCTATGATAATCTGGGTGAGAGGTCCAGATCTGTCTGGACACCTCTTGGGCCTGGAACTTGGGTGGATATCAAGAAAGAGATGTAACTTTAATGAGAAACAAACTCATCATGTGATTCTTATAAGGATTAAGACTTTAGGGCAATTCAGTTGTTTCTCTTTTTTAAAAAGATTTTTATTAAAATTATATAGCTAACATACAATATCATATTAGTTTCAGGGGTACACCATAATTATTAAACATTTATATACCTAAATAAGTGATCACCATGATTAAGCCCAGCAACCATCTGACACCATATTATGCTATCACAATATTATTGACTATATTCCCTATAATGGTATATTAAATTCCCATGACATGTTTTTTTTATACCCGGAAATTTGGACCTCTTATTCCCCTTCACCTTTCCCCCTTTTTAATTTTTCAATTACAATTGACATTCAATTTTAGTTTATATTAGTTTCAGGTGTACAACATAGTGGTTAGACATTTATATAATTTAAGAAGTGATTCCCCTGACTAGTCTAGTACCCACCTGGCACCATACATAGTTATTACCACATTATTGACTTTATGCTTTACTTTACATCCCCATGACTATTTTGTAACTACCAATTTGTACTTTTTAATCCCTTCACATTTTTCACCCTGCCCACCAACCCCTCCTATCTATCACCCCATCAAATCTAGTACCCCTTTGACACTATACATATCGTGTTTCCCCAAAAATAAGACCTAGTCAGACAATCAGCTCTAATGCATCTTTTGGAGCAAAAATTAATATAAGACTCAGTATTATATTATATTATATTATATTATATTATATTATATTATACCCAGTCTTATATTATAGTCAATATTATTGACTATATTCTTTATGCTACACCCTACTTTTTAACAACGAATTTGTACTTCTTTATCCCTTCTCCTTTTTTCACCCACACCCCCAACTGCCCTCCCATCTAGCAACCATCAAAATGTTTTCTGTATCTATGAGTTTGTATCTGTTTAGTTTGTTAATTTTGTTCTTGGATTCCACATATAAGTGAAATCACATTGCATATGTCTTTCTCTGTCTGACATACTTCACTCAGCACAATACCCTCCAGGTCTATCCATGCCGCCACAGATGGCAAGAACCCATTCCCTTCCATGGCTTAGAAATATTCCATTGTATATATACCACCTCCTCTTTATCCATTCTTCTATCAATGGACACCCAGGCTGCCTCCACATCTTGGTCATTGTAAATAATGCTGCAGTGAACATATGGATATAGAGGTTCTCTCAAGCTGGCTGCTTGCAAGAAAGTGCCTTACCCATTGGGGGAGTTGGGTGGGATGGGTTCCCAGTGAGTCAGCAGGGTGGAGCAGCAGAGCTCACCAGACCAATCAGATTTAGATTTTCCTGTGGAATCAGGCTCAACACAGGAAAGATGGCGCCCACCTGACAGCTGCACAGGAGGACTTCACACAGGGAAAATGGTGACTGTCCTCCAGCCCTACCCTAAAGCCACACACCTCAGTCTGCCTCCCCGGTATCTCCGACACCTCCTGAGTCTCTGTCCCTCTGCCAGAGCCCAGGGTGAGTGCCTGGGGGTGAGAGAGTCTGTGTGGGCCATTTAAGAGGATGTCTGGGTTTCCCGTAGCCTTTTATCCCACCCGGATGGTCAGAATCCCCACTGTTTGTCACAGCCAGATGTTGTGGAGGCTCCTTTTTTTGGCACAAGTTCTCTGGGCTGGGAGACTGGTGTGGGGCTGTTGTCCCTCATTCCTCTGGGGGGAACCTCCTCAGCTGAGATATCCCTCTTGATTTTCAACTGCCACACAGAAGTTTAAGGCAAGCGTGTTGTGTATCTCCTCCCCTCCTACCAGTTTTGACATGGCTTCTTATTTGTATCCTTAGTTATAAAACTTCTGTTCAGCCAGACTTCAGATGGTTCTTCAGGTTGATTTTTCTATAATTTAGTTGTAATTTTAATGTGTTCATGGAAGGAAGCAAGCACTTGTTTATCTACTCTGCCACCTAGATCTCTCCTGCTTTTCTTAAATTAGTAAAATTTACAAACAAAAGGTGTTATACTGGAGAACTGGTCTCCCCACTCTGGTCACAGCTCTTCCTTCAGGGGACCCTAGACCCATGTTTGTCATTTGTCATATCCCTTGTTGATTTCTGCGCACAAACCTTTAAGCCTGAGTGTGGTTAACTGACATATGTTTTGGAAGGAAGTCCGTGGAGATGTTAGAATTAAACTCTAATTGCTGCTTCTGCTTATAGCAGGGTTTTAAATAATAACATGAAATTCAAAGCAAGCAATAAGACTGATTTTGATCATTCTGGTACTGATATCTGGCAGTGAGTTAGATAATTCAGAAACTCTGATAGTTTCTACAGGGAATGCAAAATGAATGAATCTGTTCTGCTATGGCGGAAAACATTTAATTCAGGGAAATTGGTTTGTGTAAAATACAAGGTGTATTGTAAGGGCCATAGTAGACTTGACTTGGTGGCTTCTGGCAGTGGGGATTTGAGACTTTCTTGTTGGATAAAGTAAGAGATCATTTTGGCTGGAAGATCTCAGAATCATTTATGTTACACAGTGGTTGTTGAACTTCCCCAAAAGTGAGCTACAGTCCATGCAAATCTTTGGTGTGTTGCATAGGAGACAAGGTGACCGGGATCTTGGGAAGCTTCAGGAAGGGACACAGGTGTCCCTGGACCACCCAAAATGAATGTCTAGAAGGCTTTCCTGTGACCTCCAGTGCAGGCACTATCATAAGCCTTGGTTTCAAATTCCCTGCTCCCTCCCACCCTGCTGGGCACCCCTTCGTGGATACTGGGCCTTCTCTTCACAGCACAGGACTTAGGGCTGGCAGATGACTTGGGGACTTTATGTAAGAACTTGGGCCCTGGACTCAGGGGACATAGAAACAAGTCACTATGGTAGGGGTCTTCACAAAAACCCCTGTTTTCTTTACTGCATAAGTAAGGGAGTGAGTTTAAATTCCATTCTCAGTGTCTCAGGGAGCAACAGCTCTGGATACTCAAACACAAGACAAAATAAAAACACCCCCTCTTTAATCTTATCATCATCATAATACACGTTTATTGTAGGAGATAAAGAAAATACTGATATGAAAGTAATAAAAGTTAAATCATCCATAATCCCACATCCAAAGATAATCTCTATGAATGTTTTGTTATGTATTCTTGATATATGCTAAATATAAAATTGGATTACCTCCTCTTTCTACTTTTTTTGTTTAAAGATTTTATTGGGGAAGCAGAACAGGACTAGCCAGGAGGGATGGCTGTCTGTGGGGCCACACTCAATGTCCCTTTCACACAGTTGGCGAGGTGGGAATTTTTCCTCTCCTTTATAGGACACAGTACCAACCCCACTTTCTTAAGCATTCTAATTACCAGGAAAGAGATGGATTGTCTTGATTTCCTCTGGGTTAACTTACCTAGAGTAGTTTAACTTTTAATTCAACAAATATTTGTTGGTTTCCTACTTTAAAAAAATTATCGTTTGGTAACCCCCCCCCCAAAAAAAAAACACCCCATATTAGATGATTTGCTATCCTTACCCTATGTATATTCTTACCATAACTTTGCAGAGTAGCAATTATTTGCCCTGTTTTATGAGTAAGTAATCTGAGGTGAAGCTGATATGCAAAGTATAATCCAGACCATTCTCTCTCTTTCCCCACCAACCATCCCCTTGAGTTCAGGCTGACCTATATTGCCATTCTCCAAATCCAAAGGGTCCTTGCCCAGGAATGCTCCCTACTCTCACAGTAAGAGAAATCTCCCTGAATTGGTTTCTTGGCTCCTTTCCTTCAAGTTCTTTCTATCTGACCTATCTTTGGAATGTCCTCAGGCCCTTTCCCTTTTGTGGCAAAACTCGTGCTCATGTTTCAATACCCAGCTCAAGTGTCCCTCACTCCCTCAGTCAGATGCTCTCTCCTTTATTTCCCCTTAGCATCCTGTAAATGCATCAACTGTAACACAGATCATGTGGTTTCCTAATTGGTTTATGTTGTTGTCTTAATCTAGACTGTTGCTCTCCTCAAGAGCTAGGACTCTCTTTTCATTTTTGTACTCCCAGTGTCCAGCATCCTTTGCTGAGTAGCCAGTTTATCCTGTCTGAAATTATTCTGCTTTCTGATTCTAAGCTTTTGAAAGCCCCTTCCCTTTTCCTTTCTGACTACCATCTCAAATTCTCACATCTAATTCCCAGGTCATTTCTTCTATTTCATACTTCCTAACCTCCTCTTTCTCTTGCTTGCCCCGTAATTCCCACGTAGGCACTGTTAAATTCTGTGTTTCTTTAGAATAACTTTTGTTTTTTGTTGTCTTATAGAAAAGGCAGGGATTAATTTTGAAAACGCTCTATTAAACTGTGAAGGAGGGTGTGTTTCTTAATCCTGATCACAGATCCAGGTTTTGCAGCGGGGGAGGTGTTCTCATCCTAGAGGTGCCCAGCACTATAGGAATTACATAGGTGGAAATTAGGCCCGTGGTTTTTTTTTTTTTTTAATAAATATCATTTCCAGGCAGAGTAAGGGGCCCAGAAATGTTCCGAGGCTGGAGAAATGTTCTCACATCAAGAAGCCTACCTATATATTTTTTTCCTGTGCCCTGATCCCTCCCAGTACACATGACACAGGAATGTTACGTGAGGGAGCCCAGGGCACTGACCTGTATGCCTCCACACTGTTTGTGTGGTTGCCCTGGACACTGGGACACAACCACTGTCTTTCCAAGTCAGCTCACCTGCTGAGTAATGGGCTGGCTGAGGGCCTGACTCACTCTTCCTGCCTCCCTTGAGCATCAGGCCGCATTTCCTCCTACTGAAAATTAGCTGCTCTGCTCAGGAACCCTGAAGGAGTTTCTAGCCTTCTCTTGGTCCTTAGAATGAGAGACTACTCCCAAAAAAAAACCACACACACACACACACACACACACACACACACACACACACACAAAACAGGTCACTGGAAATGGGGAAAACATCCATGCCCTTTGCCCTGAGCCCAGGGAGCAGGTAGGCAGAGTCGGCATGCTGCAGAAGTTATACAGGGACAACACTCTAGGAGCCTGGACATTCCCAGGCGAGGGACGCCACCATCAGGCCTGGCACTTTCTCACATCCCCTTCCTTCCCACAACGTTTCTCCATCAGTATTAACTAGTTGCCAGAAAAGCTCCAGCCTTGGGGAGAGGGAGCCCAGAGTACAAGAACCATTTCTTCTCTAGAGTGATTTTCAACTGCAATCAATAAAGTACGATGAGACCTTGCTGGCATTTTCGCTCTGGGAGTAGTGGGTCGGGGGCAGGAGAGTGAGTGTCTAGGCCGTGAGGAAGCTGCAGTCCCTGACACTGCTCCCCAGCAAAGGTGCGAGGGTATGAGCAGCCCTGGAGTGTGGACCCACCAGGAGAGAACTCTCTGCTCCGGGGGGAACTCAGAGCACGTTATTTACAGATAGCCTGGCCTGGGTACAGCCAGACTTCCCAAACTTTGTTACTTTAGTGCCTGTAATAGCAGAATACCATGAAGACATGCCCTGGGGGTCTCCAACATAAGAATTTTCTTTCAAGGCGCATGGTGTGTGTGTGTGTGTGCATGCGCTTGTGTTCTTTTAAATTAAACTACTTTTTGAAACAATCCCAAACTTACTGAGAAATTGAAAGCATAGTGCAAAGAACATTTTTTCTCCTGTACCATTTGAAAGTCAGTTGCCTATATATTTGTTTTTTTCCCCAAAAAAGCAACCTATATTTTATTTACCTTTTTAGACTTTAACAACAAATGTAATGAAAGCTTAACAACGGTATTTTTTAATAGTGAGAATTAAAAATATTTTTTAAATTATTCTTTTCTTGGCTATTTTATTTTTCTCTAGTTTTATTGAGATATAATTGACATGTAACATTCTATTAGTTTAAGGTGTACAAGATAATGATTTGACATATGTATAAATCGTGAAATGATTACTATAATAAGTTTAGTTAACATCGATTATCTCACATAGTTACAAATTTTTTTCTTGTGATGAGAACTTTGAAGATCTACTCTCTTACCTATATATTTGTATTCTATGAAAATACCACCTGGATAATAGTGGTGACTTCTGAAAAAGTGATGGAGATCAAAGGGGAGGGAAGGAGACTTACATTTTTAATGAATAACTTCTTTATGGCTTGGTGTTTTTTACAATGGGAAAATACCCATACATTACTAGTTTGGTGTAAAAGTAAACAAAAAGGTAAAAGTAATAATGAAAAAAATGTAAAAGTAAGTGGCTGGCATGGTACCTTCCACATAAAGACCTTTCTCTGCATCATCCCAGGAGAACCATTCAGTCAGGAAACTAACATGGCTGCATGACTGCCACCAATCTTCACATCCCCTTCGAGGTTCTCCAGTTAACCCTGTAGTGTCCTTTATCTCAAAAGGATCCAGCCTTCCTCCCCTCAGTCACTGCGGCTGTGTCCCCTCACCCTACATGGATGCCTCTCTTGCTTTGCCAGGCTGACTAGGACTGAGTTACTTAAGAAGGAAGAGGAAAAGAAAGAGAAAGACTTGTATGTAAGGAATATATTTTGTGATATGTGTGTGTGTGTGTGTGTGTGTGTATATATATATATATATATATATATATATATATATATATCCCTCTGGGAAGCAGCCTCTTTAAGACAAGCTGACAGTATCTTTGTGTAGAGCAAGCCCCTGTGCCAGGGCACATACCACTTGTCCCAAGTAAGGCCCATTAGGATCGTGTACAGATAGGACATCTAAATGCAGTGGGATCCAGAGTCAGGCTGCCTGGGTTCATCTCTAGGCCTGCCACAGATAGCAGTGTGACCTCAGACAAGCTAATACACTCTGGAAGCCTCTGTAAATGAAGGGTTAAAGGAAAGAGTGATCTCATGGGACTGCATGAGCTAAGGTCGTTTAAGCACAGTGCCTGGCACATGGTAAACGTCCAATGAATGTTCGCTCCTGTTCATACAGCTGCATTTATCTTCATGTCAAGAAATCCACCACACTCTGGCGGGAGGGCCCAGGAAGATGTGTGGGTTTAGCCTGTGGCTTCAGGTAGCGCCTGGCACACAGCTCTGGGCTGCTGAAGGGGCATCCAGTTGCAAAGCCTGGGGATGGCTTACTGCTCTTCTTCTTCTCAGGCTGGAGGAGCAGGGAATAAACAGCCATAACATCAGGCCTCCCTTCTCCTCCCTACTTCCTTCCCCCATCGGCATCTCTCACCATATCCCGAAGAAGAACAAAGCAACAGATAGGGGAAAGGAAACAGGACCAGGCTGAGGGGGTTTCACAATAGCGCCCAACTCCCAGTGCTCTCCAGGCAGCCTGCTGACGTCCAGTCCCTGGCCAGGGCCCTGGAGAGCCGAGATGACAAATAGCTTTGTTCTGTTTTTTTTTATGCTTTGGCAAGAGGGCAGGACCCAGAGGCTGAAAACCCCCACCCCCAGCCCCTCTCCACTGGGACTGCGGTTTCTCTAGACAGGAGAGAAAAAGCTGCATCCCGGCTCCCAGCCTGCTCCTACACTGGACACCTGTTCCTTCTCCAGGGCAGTGCCTCTCTGGGACTTTTCATGACAAACTCAGTCTCCTGGGTTGTTAAGGGATGTGGGGTTTGTGTGAGAGACTGTGGGGCCTGCTTTCCTGATGAGGTCACTGTTCCTTGAATTATTATTACCTTGCTTTCCTTGGCCTGAGCAAGCGGCAAGAATGGCTTGGAGAAGTGTTTGTTTGTGAAACAGCGAATCCCTGCCTAGTTACGCCTAAGCAGGCCAACTTGCCTCCAGATCCCATCCCTCAGTAGTACCTCAGCCTTTAGTCCTGTGGGTATGGGTGTCTGTTACCTGCTCCAAAACAAAAGGGCCAGCTTCCCTCCTCAGGGCTGGAACACGTGGCAGGGCTTATGGTCTCCTGGGCCAGCATGCTTTGTAGGTTTCTTCTGAGGGCTAATTTTGCTGGTAGGGAATGTAGGCAAGAGGCCAGGGCAGCATTTGGCAGCAAGCAGGCAGCTCCTGGAGAGGGAGAGCCGTTTGAAATCGTAATGAAGTCCAAGGATGGTCACCGCCCTGCATTTCCTGCCTGTGAGCCAGGCTGTTGGCTGCACTGACCTGTCCAGGCCGCCTTGGGCTGCCTCCAGCCCCACGCACTGGCCCCACAGGCCACACGCTGGGTGGGGGTCGGTGGGGAAGGGGCAGGTAGCCTGGGGACCCCCGCCGGGCTGGAGCCCCTGTCTGCCAGTTGCTGGTGGGCCTGGCCCTGAGAGTCTGGCCCTAGGCTCTGAAAATGATTCTATTTTTGGCCCCTGACTAGCTCTTCAGGCCTCACTCCTGTCTTGAGTTTCCTGAGTCATTTCTCCCCCTCCCAGCTCTGCTTCTTTCTGAATGGAGTGGATTATCATAACACCATATGTTAGAAAAGCAATTCACAATTTACAAAGCCCTTTTATGAACCAGCTCTCTGATCTTCCATCAGCCTGTGAGGTCCACGGGAAGGTAATTTAATCCATGTTTCACAGATGAGGGATAATGGAGGCTCAAAGGAACTCAAGCAGCCTGACTAACAAGACACACTGCACACGGCCCAGGCACACTGCAAGTCAGGGTGGGGTTGAGTCTTAGACCCAGGCTTCCTGCTCATCCCCAGATATCCATGGAGTATGGCACTGGTGAGGGGGACCCTGCAGGACCACATACGGTGGCCATTTCCTTTCTTCTTCATGGAGGACAGTTGCTTCTGGCGAGTATTGCACTTTGAACCCAAGGTTTAAAATGCTGGTGGGGGAGAAGCAGAATTCTAGGCAAAGTGGAGAAAATAGCCTGAATTCCCTTCTCCATTCGGGGCCCTTTCTAACCCTTCCCTCAGCATTTCACCCCCTCCCTTCCCCTTACCTCCTTGTCCCTAAGAAAACCTCTTCTCCATTCCCTCATTCACCGACTCTAAGGCATACGTGACTGATAAGTTTAAATGATCACCCCTCCATACCTTAGCACACCTTACAATTCTGTGGTCTATGCCTCCACTTACAAGGCAGGTACAAACGCATTGTCCCCAGGAGGAAAGTAAGGACATGTTTTACACATTTTTAACCACTGGTGTAGCCCGTGCAAATGACCAATGAGAAGAAACGTTGCTCGCAGTGCTGAGTGGGTCCTGGAGTGCCCCCCCCCCCGCCCCTGCTCCATAGTGCCAGGCATTACCCACAGCTGTTGATTCATGAAAGAGTCCCAGGGGCAAACTGGGCAACCAGGGCTGAGGGGGAGAGCTCTGGGCATTGACCATTACCAGCCAGCATGGCCCCACTGGGACATTTTCTCACATACACTGTCTTACCAGTGCATACCGGTTACATATAAACACCAATAATTGCATTTAATCTTTTCTAGCACATTTTCAACGGCCGAGGAAACAGGGTCTTCATGACATTCAACACTTCTCAAGCTCTCATAGCCAGTGAGTGTTTCTGGTAGTGGGGGAAGTTCAGATCATGGGGTACCCAGGACGGGACGCCCTTGGTGGGATAAAGGAGGTGGGAGCCCTGGGCAGGCATTGGGCACCATGAGGGCTCAGGCCCCCCCAGAGGCCCAGAAGCATGATGTGGAGAAACAGGGAAAAGAACAGAAAGGAAAGGTGTGTGTGTGTGTGTGTGTGTGTGTTGACTGGAAAGATGGCAAGGGTTGGGGATGGGAGGACACTGAGAAACTGAGAATAAGCCTGCCCTCACCAGAGTTTTGCTGTGGCCGGAACAAGTCCTGAGTGAAACAAAGAAACCACTTCCATTGCTTGCTTTGCCTCTTGCTCTCTGGCTGCATGTTGTCACCCAGGAAATGTGATCACACTTGCAGCGCTAGCTGTGGCATTTTAGAAATAGCTGTCTCATTCATTAGGGGTTCATAACTTCTGATCTCTGCCCCCCCTTCTCCCCCACCCTCACACCCACAATTGCTAGGCTGTGAAGCATCCTGAGCTCCACAGAGTCTGATGTGAGCAAAAGCTGGTTAGTGTAGAAGTGAGGCCTCTCCTTGCAGAATGCCTGGGGCCCAGGTGGTCAAAGATTAGGAAACTCAATTTGCTCTCCTGTGAATGGAGCCTGAAACCTTGGTCAGCACTTGCCCAGAATTCTCGGCACCTCTCCCTCTTCGGGGCTGGTCAGGATCCAGATACCTGTCCTTGGAAAAGCACAGGCCCTCTTAGGCCAACAAGCAAAGGCCTGGCTGCTTGTCCCCTGGGGAAGGGCTCAGCACTTCTGAAGTCCCCTGGAGTGAGGGTGTAAGAAGGTTCTTCCACAGCCCCCAACAGGGGCTAGGAACCAGGTGGGCACAGGCCCAACTGCCCTGTCAATGGACACATCACATGTCAGATTCCTTCTGCTTCTATTCTCTGGGCAGTGCACGCCTTTTCCCAACCTATATATTCCCTCTCAACAAAGAATATTAATAGGTGTGAGTCTTGTCCCAGATCAAAAGATACAAAAAACAAATCTTTTTTTCTAGGCACGTGGCCTAGTCTGCAGAATGACATCTCTTTCCCCAGGCCTCATGGCAATGCATTCACCAAAAACCTCTCAACAGAGGCTGATATTCTTATAAGAAATTAAAAACGAAATGCAATTCTAATCCTCAGGAGAGTCATCTTTTTGTCTGTGTTATTTTCTTGCTTGTCACATGATTCCTTTTCAAATTGGGCTCTGGCTGCTTCTGCTTTTCCTACCCACTGCCCATCTGCCTGCTCTAAAGGCAATCCAAGTACTGGGTGTGTGTGTGTGTGGCGGGGGTGAGGGCAGGAGACTGCCATAGAGAGTGCTCAAATAAGAACTGAAATATTTGACTGGACTTGGTCCTAACAGAGGCAATTTTATTACCCTAAATGTCCTGGAAACCCAGTTGTCTCTGGCATTAGAAGATTCCAGGCTCTGACATGCCCGGATGGCCCTGGGTAGCTAGTCCTGGCAAGCTTCTGCAAGTGGCTGTGACATGAGTCATAGGGGGCAGTCCCCAGTGAGGCTGACCATGAGGTAGGCACAGAAGAGAAAGGCTGCATCTTCCTCCACCTTGGGGGTGAGAGGCCAGCAGGCTGGGGATGGCTCCTTGGCCCCCTGGGGTTTGTGGTGGGGACTGAAGGGTCAGCATCAGCAGGGAGGAGGGTGAGCCCAGAGAGGACAGGTCAGGCCAGGCCAGGCCCCATCAGAAATGGCCCTGGTGCTAGGCAGGGCCTTGATATCAAAAGCAGATATTGCCTTAGGATGAAAAGAACAGGCTGGGTTCTTTCTCACAATCCTTTTCATTTAGGTAAATGAGCAATGAGGTCCAGATGCATAATCCTTTCCCTTTGTGAAAGTCTTCTCTCTCATTCAACGAGGGAGCCTCAGACATACTCTTGTAGTGGTTTATTGATGTCACAGACAAAGCATATTTTATTTTTATTCGAATTGGCCAATGAAAATGTTCTATACAAGACAAACACTTCGTGATGAAATATTTAAATTAAAAATAAATAAGTTGGTTGCATCCTACGGACACCTCCAGCTGCCACATACAAATAGAAGGCATCAGTTATAAATTAAATAATTTAAAATAAATAGTCTTAGGATACTCTGATTGATAGGTCCAGCATAAATCACCTCTTTGCTCCCCGACTTTATTCCGGGTCCCATTATCTACACCAGGTAGGACTATTAGTCCCCCGAGACTAGGCCCTCATTGAAAAACCACTTGATACCCAAATCTCCAAAGTGCAAGGACTGAGTTTGCAGAACCGAAAACGGTTGAAGAGCAGAGAGCAACAAGGTGAAAGCCTCGCAGCCAAGGCCTCTTATCCCCCCATGCCTTCTTATGGTTCACCTGGAGATACGGAAACAGTAACTTAGCAAAAAGCAACACGTGGCCTCAGAGCAGCAGCATATGAATAGCAGTTGAGTCTGAGGCAGTACTGTGATCAAATTCTTCTTTGTACCAACACATGGCAAGTTCCCACCTAGTCGTACATTACATTTCTCCATGGAGTGTCAGGTTCTATCAGGTGAGCTGGATTAACTTAAACTTCCAAATTAGTAAACAAGCCTTCTGGAGGCTGAGTCGAGGCCACAGATGACAATACACAAGGCATATTGCCACCGAGGCCCTCCACAGGCCGATATTACTAATTGATCACAGCACTCCTTCATCTCAGATTCCAGCTCCACACAGAACTCCAGGCAGCCTCTGCCAATCAACTGCGGTTAGCATTTGAGATCAAAATGATTTATTAACTTTGGTCCATCTCTATGTTCTGCACTATTCACTGTGAAGGACTAGATATAACACAGTCATTGAAGCCTGATACCCACATGATTAGGGGCCTTCAGACGAATCATTTAACTGCTTTAAACTGATGCCTATTAAATGGCAAGGCCACCTAACTGAGAGTTGTTAGAAAGCTTGGGATAATGTGTGTAAAATGCTCAGTATCATACCTGGCACATAGTAGGCATTTAATAAATGATAGCTATCATTATCAAATTAGCATTTTAAAGCTACTGATGTTGACAGTGGAACTGGTGATGACATTTCCATTGAAGGAAGGAAATCATAATATTGTATATTAGGTTGAACTATATGAAATTGGTAACAAATTGTTTTTGACCTACAAACATGGCAATTTCTTCAGTTCATCCTAATGTATAATGGTGTATTTCATTCAAGTCCCTTACGTGTTCTAGCTTTATCAAATTCTTCCCTTCAAAGATTACCCCCAAAGACATACTCCTACTCCTCAAAACCTTCCTCAAATCAGTTTGCTAGAGTAAACAAAGCAAGGAGTCTGGTGGAGAAGTTGAAGACCTGGTATCTAGTTCTACTGTATCTAGACATACAACTTCTTAAGGCCTTGACTTTCTCATCTGTAGATTGGGAACAATTGTGCTTTCTAAAATAGGGATTTTGGGAAGATAAGAGATAATGGATGGGAAAGCACTTTCAAAAGTTAAAATCATTATACCAAAGAAAGATATTAATTCCACTAGACTATACCATTTCAGAAAACATTAGTATTTAACATTTAAATTTTAATCATGTTTTTCTATAGAAAAACTGCATGTAAAAGACTAGAGAATTCATGCAATCATGTCAAATGGTCAACAAAACCCATCTTGATGATACTCTCAATTGGATATTTGAACTACTAAGTAAATATGTAGTGCTCGGTTATTACAAATCGTACCTTGTCAAGATGAAATAAAGGCGATAACAGGAATAGTACGAGCCATTGTGTTTACAAGTGCCTCAAACATCAAGCTCTCCCATTTATACTACAAATCACACACATTAGAACAACTCACAATGAAGATGGAAGAATCACCTGCTTCCTTCCTTGGAGGTCTTTAAAATGCGTTAGGAAAATTTGATTTGGGTGTGGCTTTGCTTAAAGCTAGGGATATAAACTTAAGACCTCCCAAAGTCACTTTCAGACCAGTGTCTTTAGCAACTCTAAGAAGAACCGTTTTTCTTTTGCCTTCAAGGGAAGTTCCTTTCCTGTGTCCTAAGCTGGGGTGATGGGTTAGTAAGGGTGGATGATGTGTTCAGACCAGCTACAAGCAGAGGTGGATGTGGCTCCATTCCAATCCAGTTTTCGCCCCCTGTGCAGTAAACTTTGGCCAATGGGGGGGCACCTGGGGGGCGGGGGAGGGGGGCAACCTTAGTCGGCCTCGAAGGCACTGTTGGTAGCTCCCAGGTATTCAGATTTCTTCTTGTGCCTCATCCACATTTTCCGGAGGATGCTGGGGACGCTGCAGGAAGCACTTCCTGTCAGTGGTAGGGAGGCATCTGCTCCCTGGGAAAGGGTTGGATACTCTTCAGTCATCTTCTTGAGATGTCTGGATCTAAAGAAAAGCCAGGGGTGAGTGGGGAGGGCAGTCACTTCCCTGAGCCAGACTTTGAATTGTGGCGCAGGAGAAGAGTAGCCAGAGCTCTTACTTCTCTGCTCACACATCCTGTGGCCAGGAGGGAGGGGCACTGTTGGGACCCATACAGGAATGACTCCCCCTGGGGGATGCCCACCTGGGGTGAGGGAAGGAGGTGGCTCTGGACACACTGGTTCATGCACCGCAAGTTCTGCTCTTGTCCAAGTTCCGCTTTTCCACCCCTCCTGCCTCTATGCAAACAGCCTGGCTGGAAGGGGCAAATATCCCAAAGCATTGGCTAGTGAAAGACCATGAGGCTTGGGATTGAATCCTGCATGTACTGTATGACCTCAGGCAAGTGACTTAACCTCAACCAGCCTCAGTTTCCTCCTGTACAAAATGGGGATCATTTCATCTTAACTCATGGGGCTTCTGTGGGGAGGAAAATGAAGTCATCAAGCATCTGGCACCTTGTAGGCCTCAATAAATGGTCCTTTTTCTCCTCACATTCTGCCCTTTGGTGAAAGAAATGGCCTTAATTTTTAATAGCCAAGGGCCAGGAACAAATTAAAATGAGAATGACTGAGCTTAGAAAGAAAGGAGCCGTTCAGAACCCTCTGTAATGCGGCTGTGTGGATGGCAGGGGTCAGTTTTCCAGTAATCAGCCACAGCCAGGAGAACTTAATACCATCCAAATGATTTTCTTACTTTTCTCCAATGAGGTGCAATACATCGAGTGACTTGGTTTTCATCATTCTTTCTAGATGGCTTTTTTCAGCTAGAGGGGCTTGCACATTGTTCTCTCCCTCCTTGGACTCCCAAAGCTTTTAAGGGGGGCACCACTCCGGTGGATATTTTAACCCACGGGTCCTCATGCACAGCAAACACATTCCCAAGTATGTGTCTTTCCAACTAGTAGTGGATTGTCAGTTTCTTGAAAAATGATAGCAACGATTCGTGGTAAGCTCTTCACACATTACCTCATTCCGTTCTCACAGTACCTCTCAACAGGGGTACTACTAAACCCATTATTTATGTGTTTAATAAATGAGGGAATGGAGGTCTGACTAACTTGCCTGAAGTCACAGCAAGACAGAGGCAGTGCCGGGGAAGCAAGCAGAACCACTTGTCTGCCACCGGCAGTACGGAGTGGCGAGGGCACAAATGGACGGGGTGAGCTGAGCTAAGACCCCTGCCGTTATGTTCTTAGTGCTCCATTGAATGCTTGGGGTTTACCCCCTCCTGCTACTCTAACTGCCTTCTCTGCATCAGAGGGAACAGTGACTTGGCGCTGATGAATTTGGTTTGAAATCTTTATATCTTATGTACTTCTTTACCTTTGGGCAGAAGCCCTGAACCTAATTCAGGAGACATGTCTGACCTCAGCGTGCCTACAGGAGGCTCTGAATATGGCCTGTCATTACATTTACCTAATTAACCAAGAATCCTCCAAAGGACACTTCTTTCCGTCTAAAGAGTGGTGTTAATGAAGTGGAAACCATCACAAACAATTCAGCGTAATCCTAGGGAAACAGTTGATGAAGCATTACATGACTCAGGATTATTGCCCTCATTACGAGGTCATTTGCAGCTGGCATGGGTTTTGTGTTAGTGTCTTGAGAGTCTGTCCCCCAGGCCACCTGTTACTCTTCTGCCACAGGACCCGGAGCAGGTGGGGAGCCCTGCAGGCTGCCGGGCTGGGAGGCACCAGCACTTACCCTCTTGCCAGAACAGCTCTGTTCTCTGAGCCTGTGGCTGTCGCCTCCAGGACAGCGGCGGGGGCTTTCACGGAGATCCGGGCCACGGGAGGAATCTGGGTTGTACGGAAGGGGAAGACAGGTGAGGATGTAGCCGTGGTCCCAACTCTGGCACTAACTGGAGCCATTTGAAAGGTGGGTGGCTGAGTTGACCCACCCCCGACCTGGGACCTCAAGCTCTGCTGGAGGGCTTGTTAACTCCGTGCTGGGCCCACCCTAGCATCCCCGCAGTAAATCTGATGTGGGCCTGAGAATTTGCATTTCCAACAAGATCCTAGGTGCTGCTAATCCTGGGACCCCACTTTGAGAACCACCTACCAAGACAGAACAACTTGAGATAGAACAACTCACTCTTACCTGAGAACTCTGCCCCCCTCTCACCCCCATCGCCTGTGTCCCCTTTGTTGTTAAACTGCAGATTCTTGCTTTGAAATACAGCCTAGATTGCATCCTCTCCATCTCCTCTGCTGTGGCCTTCAGAGCCAGTTACCTGGGACCTCCTTGTTTCCCACCAGACCCACCACATACCTCGGCCCCCCCCTGGATCAGCAGGGCCTCCGCATTGCAGAGCAGACTGAGGCCAACTCTGCAGCCTGCTCTTCGAGTTTCCTCAGAACCAGCCTCTCCACCTTTATCAATGCAGCTCTGCCTTCTGTTATCCCCGGAGGGTACCAGCAGTTCCAGTCCCAGCAGGGCTGGGCCTACCTTTCCTAATGCTCATGCCCAGCTCTGCATCTTGACTTGGCTTTTCCTTCCCTCTCTGGATTGAGCCTCATCTCTGCCTGCCCCTCGAGGCCACTTCCTCCAGGAAGCCTTCCCTCAGGCTGGAGGCCCAAGCTGATATCTCTGTCCTCACGTCCCCACAGCACTGTGTACCTATGTGACATGTTTTAGCATCCCACCAATTCTATCTTTTTACGGTTCTCTACTTGTTTCGTATGCTTTTCCAATTTCCTAGTCCCCAGAAGGGTAGCATGCTATGTGGCAGGACCTGGGACTTAACCACTTTGGGGGCCTCCTTGGCTCTAGTAAAGGAGGTGGTGAATGCTTAAGAAACATGTACTGAAGTGAAAAAGACTGATGGCCTGACCTGGGCTAAGTCCAGAGCTTGCTCAGTCAGTGGACATACGCTATGCTTTGTTTATCCACCCCAAGGCCCATCGAAGGCTTAAGGTCACTATAATCCTGGAATTGCTGGGAAATTCCAGGTTGAGGACACCGTGATTCATCTCTCTCTTCTCTCCTGAGCCAGCCAGATGCTGTGGACAGAGTTACTGTGCCACCTTGTGGCCTCTCGGGAGCTCTCCCTCTCCATAGTGAAACAAGGAGAACATACACCTAGCCCTCCTTCCGCACTGCCCTCAGCCTCGTCTCCTCCAGTGCATTTCAGTGTTGAATCAGGCTTAGCTGTCCGTGTTCTGAATTGCTCCCCAGGCTCTGATGAAGTAGGACACCAGCCCCATTGCCTCAGACCAGGAGGAAAGCGTCAGTCGTTACTGCCTGGGGTCAGTCTTCTGCATTATTAATGCCCCCCAGCTTTGTAACTGTGTCTCCATCACCACCCTACCCCATTCCAACTTGCTATGGCTCCCAGCTACAGCAACCTCTCTGCCAAGGGCAGTGTCTGAGCCCAGCTCTGGGCCTGGGGGCAGGCGATCATATCCACCCATGGGAGCTTTTCTATAGTCCTGGGGCCTGGAACAAAGGACACTTAGTCTCTCCTTGAGCGTCAGAGCACAATACACGCAACTAACCAGGCTTCCTTTACTTACCAAAGACTTGCCATAGGCTCGATTCCCACACAGATTTGATGATTTGGATTCAGCAATGCCCACTGCAAAGGTGAATGGAGGAGACATCATTCATTGTGTGACTCTGTGTTCTTTTTGCCTTCCCACGGTTCTGTATCCATAACCTCATTAGCTAATCAATTACAAGCAGGCAATTCTAAAGGTCTCGTACCAAGCAGCAAAATCAGGCAGTGGGACAAGTGCTGCATGCATCACCAGGCCCCCTGGTGCTCTTCCGGTGGGGGGCGGGGGGACAGAAGTAAAGTCTAATAAGATCATGTGTGTGGAAGCATTTAGTGCTGCGTCTGTGAGCAGTAGGTGGTCATCTGCAGGCACTAGGTGCTAAGAGAATGTGCCCTCAGCTACTCCTTCCTTCCGAAGGTGCCAGGTCATGAAGTTATGGGGAGTGAAGTCCTTATGGCTTGGACCAAGTATTTGACCTGCTGTTCCTGGGCACCCCTCTGTGAAAACGAGCAGAGAAGTCTTGCCTGCAGTGGGAAGCACAGCATGACAACGGGGGAGGATTGGCGCTTTTCAGAGTCCTGAGACATTGGCTACCTGAGCGCTCCATGAGAACCATCCTCCTATGCCTTTATTCCCAAGACCCAACCGACTTCTGAGGAATTTCTACCCGGAAGCCTGCAGCTGCTGAGAATCCAGGTGTTGAGCTACAGGTAGGGGAAAGTTGGCTTTTAATATAGTCCTCTCCTGGGGCAGAGGCTCCAGGACGAGCCCCATCCGAACACACTGCAGCATATAGAAATAAGACACGCCCTCCCCCAGGAGGTTATCGCGGTGCCAATGGGATGAAGTTACAGGACGACCGGGATCAAACCACAGTGTACAGGACTCTGGCATAAGCAATGATAGCAGCTCATAGTTTTTGAGTCTTTGCTGTGTCAGACACTGTGCCGAGTGTAAAACACGTAAACCTTGTCTGATTTAATCCTCACCACAACCCTAATAGGTAGATATCATAATAGTCCCCTTTTTTTAGCTGAGGAAATGGAGGCTTCAGAGCTCCGTAACAGCTGTGAAGAAGCTGGGTAAAGGTGATCTCCAGAATGATAAACTGCCCTTTTTGGTCTTGCAGGGCTGGGCAAACTTGACCCCGGGGGCTTTCTAATGCAGTCTGGGAGGAGTTAGCCAGATGGAGGGACACAGGGGGCAATTCACACGGAGAACAGTATCAGCGAAGGTCCAGGGAAACAGGACATAAGGGAGTAGTCAGAATTACACAGCAGCTCAGGGTTGCTTTATGTATGGGCTGGCAGGGACAGGAGTGTCACAGGAGGTGGCTCTGGAGAGGTCAGTAGAGGACAGTTCCTGGAAGGCCTTGGGCATGGTTCAGAGGGTGGCTGGGGGTGGGAGGACACAGGGGTTAAAGTGGAGGGATGGCAGAGGCTCATTTCTGCTCTAGAAGGACCCTCTGGCAGCCTTGCAGTGTGTGGGGGGTGGGGGGCTGGTGGCTGAGGACCAGGGTTGGCTACTGCACACAAGGGATGACAAAGGGAGACTGAATCCAGGTAGGCAGAGGTAGGTGCCAAGAGGGAGAGTGGAGACATACCTAGGAGCTGACACGATCAGTGTTTAGTGTCTGATGTGGTGAATGGAGTGGGGGGTGGGGGAGGAAAAGGGGTGTTAGGGAAAACATCCCAGCAGCATGCTAGGAAGATGGATAGTGGTCCCAGCTGAGAAAGGAAGAGAGGTTTGAAGAGGAAGATGAGTTCTGTTTGAACAAGTTGATTCTGAGGTGGCTGAGGACATCTTGGTGGAGAGGTTCTCCCAGGCCCAGGAGGCGGCGTGTTCCCTTTCCAGGCACCTAACGTTCATCTGCTCAAGGCCTGATGGTGAGAGTTTCTCAGCTGGGCCTCTGCCTTCAGAGTCCCTGCAATTTCCAAGACTCCTCAGAGAATCCTTGTCTCACGTGAGAAGGCTACAGCATCCAGGAGCCTTCTCCTGTAGCTCAGAAAAGAAACAAGTTCCCAGATCTGAGATCCCTGGAGACACACATCCTTCCAGCGGGAAGACTTGACGCCCAAGGCCGGTGCCAAGCCCTTCCTGTGAAGAGCACTAGGTTCCGGCTTTGGCTCAGAAACCCTCCCTCTCTCAACCCGCTCTGGAATCTATCAGATTCAGGGAGCTGAAGGTTGAATCAGTGCCCAGCTCGATCTTTTTTTTCTTTCTTCCTAAACCTGACTAGCAAGCACATTCCCTGCATGAGCTGAGTGTCACAGGTTGGGCAGATTCTCTCCATTTCATAACTTATTGTTCTCCTCTTTCAGAATAAAAGACTGACTTGGGCAGGCCAAGTGTGGGAACAGAGCCAGGAGTGCAGTTTCCAGGCTCTCAGCCTCACGTGGAAAGGTGCTCACTCAGGTAGTAAATGGCCATCAACTGTGATTGGATGGCCATCAGCTGTGGCTAGTTGGCCGTCAGCTGTAACCAGTGAGCTATCGGCCACTAATATAACTGCTGTGGCTATTCTAGCAGGAAAATGGGGCTAGCAAGAAAAATGAGGGCTAGCAAGAAGATGGTGGCTGAGCTAGAAAGAGCGGATTGCAGCTAACAAGGGGTCGGTTGGCAGGCAGAAAAGCGGACAGCAGGTCGCACGTCATGTGAATCCAGCCTCCACTGAGACTATAGTGGTAGGACTCCCTGACCTATGGCTCCGTGGGTGTTCCTTTTTGGCCTAGCCACATCCTGCGTTCTTATGTGGGGAGCGGGAGCTGAAACCCCACATGACACCCTGCATGACACCAAGCTACTTAGAAAGGGAGGAAAGTGGTCCCTAAAATGAGACAGTTGGGAAGACGTTCTCCAGGGGGAAGAGATATTAGCTAGGAAATCAGGAGCTCTGAGATTTCACCTCAGCTCTGTAGCTAATGAGCCACGTGACCTTGCATAGGTCACAGTTTCCATGGTTTCAGTTTTCTCTTCTGTAAATTGGTGGGGGATGGGTGGTTCTTTACCATCAGTAGGCATTAGAATCAATGTGTGGGGAGTGTTAAAACACAGATTGCTGGGCTCCACCCCAGAACTCCTAATTTAATAGGTCTCGGGTGGGACCCCAAATTTGCATTTCCAGCATATGATTCTGCTGGAATCCCAGGTGATTCTGCAGCTCTGGGGACCCTGTGTTGAGAACCACCCATTAGATCATCTCTAAATCCTTGCTCATCGGTTTGTTGTCCTCAGAACCAACAGCATCAGCAGCATCTGCAAGCTTGTTAGAAATATAAAATCTGGGGCCCTACTCAGTCTTACTGAATTAGTATCTGCATAAAAACAAGATTCTCAGGTGATGCTCTTCCGAATTAAAATCTGAGAAACATGGCTCTAAATTCACTTTAAGATTTTGTAGTGAAGATAAATATTCTCTTTTTCTCTTTCTGCACACATGTTACCCACCCACCCACCTATATATAGACAGAGAAAAATTTGTCTCCTCTTAATTTACAAGGCAGATTGTGGTTTTCCTAATGCTTTCACTCTCCATACATATGTGTCTATTTAATCACTTAACTAAAGAATAGAGCTTGATTTATGCATTCTTATTCGTAGGATCATAAAAACAGGATCAGGGTTGTCAGTGATAAAAGAAACCTTAGCAAGCCAGTCTAGCATCTGTGAAGGAGAAAAGATGGATGGTTGAAGGGACGATCAATGGAGTCGTGTTTCAGTTCTTGTAACATACAGAATTGTTGACACACAAAAGCTTTGAGAAGAACATCCTAGACTTTCTATCGTATATTTTTGAAGTAAAAAAAAAAAAAGAATAATTTTAGGGTCTGGGTATAACAGAAATAACCTAAACCAGCAATTAAATGCAAAATACCATCACAGGCTTCAGTGGGCTAGACGAAGATGCCTGTTTAACTGCTTAGGGTGGAAGCCATTTTTAACAATAGTGTGGAAGGTAAGATTATGCTGTTTCTAGCTTTAGAAGCAAATTTGTCCCAAAGTTCTTGTTTATAGCTTGTTGAAATAGCCTAAGTCATTCAAATTTAAAATGGTGTGCGATTTTCAAGATGGCAGTTTTTGATGAGCCTATATAATCACACACACACACACACACACACACACACACACACACAGAGCCAGTAAAATAAGTAATGTAGGCTTCTGCTTTGAGTCATGTCTACACTGCTCTATACCAGGACAAAACAATTTTCATCTCCTGAATGTAGCAGGTCTTCCTGTGGAACAAGATGGTAGATGAAAGCATCTTTGCTCATTACACACAGCCAGAAGCAAGTGTTTTCTAGGTAAATGGTGTTATGAGGGGCTGCTGTAGGTGGGGCCCCAGAGTGGGTGCGTATCCAGAATGTAGAGTATGTATTGGGGAAAAGCCTATTTCCCAGGTGCTCTGCTCACCTGGTGTGACCGAGGTCACCAGGGAGGACCATGAAGCAGTGGGAAAAAACACAAGCCAGGATGCAGAAACTGTGGCTGCTGCTCTAAGTGTGTCATTGTCCCTCAAGGAGGTACCAGGAATGTGGGCCAGGGCACACATACCGGGTCTGGAAGGGGTCTTGGCAGGGTGGGGTCCCTGCTGCCATGGGCTTTGGAGCCGGCCCGACCTGCGGCCCTCGCCTTCCCGGCAGTCACCACGGAATGGCAGCAGCTCCAGGGGTCGGGGTGGGTAGAGGTCCGATTCGATCACCACCTGCAGGGAGGAGGAAGGACAGTTAGCTTGTTCCTTTCCCGATCTGGGGACCCATAACTCGGGCCAGGACTGCAGGTGTGCAGATGAATCTTGTGCTTACAACGATGTTTTGGAGCCATCCTTACTCCAGTGAATGCTAGGAGAGCAGTGAGAACACTTGAGTAAACTGGCCAGAAACAGTTATTTGTTTTATTGAGCTTAAGACAATGTCCAGTGGTGACATGTGCAGGAAAATGAGGGTTCTGGGGGTTCCTCACCAGCATTCCCTTCACAGAATCAGGATCCTGGGCCATCAGCTCAAAAAGGGGGGCTAGTCACCTGCATCCGGGCCTGACATGGTTCGACAACAGGACAGGCTATTTGAAATGAGGATAGTCCTGGAAATCTGGGTCTTACAATCTTTGCAGCTAAGTGGATGCTCTTGTTCATGCAGCGGGCAGCTTTTTTGGGATGCTCTAGCAGAGGGAAGACCTAGGGAGAGGACTGGGGCCCATGATTACCAGATTTTAAGAAAGAAAGAAGCTGCTGGCAAGACCCCGGAATGCTCCTTGCAATGCCTGTGTGTGGTGGAGCTGGGAGATGAATTTCCCTATGTGTGGTTCGGTAAGTGGAAATCCTAGTAAACCAAAGACAGCGCTAAATGCTAAATCATTTTCAGTAAGAACCACCTGCTGAATGGGTATTTTGGGGGAAATAGTCTTTTTGTCAGGGCCCACCAAAATGGGTCGTAGAAATGATAATAAAAACACTTAAATCACTGAAATAAATGTGAAAATTTGAGACAAATAACACTCTCTTTTATCTTACTACTGGGAGTGACAAAGGGAATTCTAGCAGTTTTTGGCTCACATCCTGCATACTTTTATACCTATCCAGGACACTGGGGTCATTCATTCTGAATTTTGTCGCTGGTTGGAACTTCCAATATTCCACGGCAGCTTTTCTGAGGTTTGCATTTACCCCTTTGCTTGCTTGCTGGTTCCTTCCCTCTGCAGACATCCTGCGAGGGCACATTCTGTGGCAGATCCTGGGCACACGATGCCTCTGGGAGTGAGGTGGACCCATTTCAGCCCCACCGTCTGGTCTTTGACGGATCCTCCTCAGATGTCTGCACATGACAATTGTATTTTGGAGGATGTGAAGCAAACCAGATTGAATTTTAAAATATCATAATAAGGTGGTATTTCAATTGAGTGGAGAAAAATTGGATCTTTAATAAATATTGTAGGTCAGGGCAGCCAGTTGGCACAGTGGTTAGAGCTCCGTGTGCAAAGCACCAAGGTCACTGGTACGATTCCCACACAGGCCAGTGAGCTGTGCCCTCCACAACTAGACTGAAAATAACGACTTGACACGGAACTGATGGGTCCTGGAAAAACACACTGTTCCCCAATTAAAAAATAAAAAATAAAATAAAAATTGTTGGAATAAGCGTCAGGCCACTGGGGTGAATCAATCCCTGCCCATACTTCTCACACCAACATGAAAAAAAAAAAAAAAGAAAAAATGAAAAAAAAAGCCAAAAGCCCAAACACTAGAATGTGGCTCAAAAAAAACATTTGTTACTTACAATGGGGAATTATCCCTATGTATATAGAACTCTTAGAAATTAATAAAGAGGAAAAAATAGAAAAATGGGGCAAAAAATATCTGGCAATTGACAATAAAAATACAAATGCCGATCAACATGAAAAGATGCTGAACCACATTCATAATGAAATAAATGCAAATTGAAACAGTCACTTTTTTTCTCTCCTATCAAATTACTTGTTTGGATTCAACCCCCAGTGATGATTATTGGTTATGTGGGAAGGGGATGCCTGGTCTGCCCTTGCTGTATCGGGGCATAGCAAGTGACTATTATGAGTAGAGATTTTAGTAACACAGCTGCTTTTTCAGTTCAGGTCACATATTTACCTATAGTATCTGAGAGCAGTTCATTTCTCTCACAGAGGAAAATGAAGGGCAGGAGTCACTCTTTGCCGCAGTTTACCACAAATCATCCTTTGCTTAGAAAATTAATGTATTCCAAATTTGGTCTTATCTGGGATAGGAAATTAGCTCTTCTCATGCCTATTTTAGGACCCAGATTTAGTCATTCTGTGCCTTTGGAGAAAGCTGATAATTCAGGATCATTTAGGATTAGTCCCCTCTCTCCTCTGGACGGTGCAGAGGTGGGGTTTCTGTGTTCAGCAAGCCTCACTGCAGTCTGGGGGCAGTACCCTCCACTCTATGCCAGCTCACCCGGGCTGGAAGGTACAGCAGTGGGTGGGTTGGCACTCACCACCCTGCACATACATCCCCTCTGCTCTCTTCCTTCCTTTCCTTTTAGCTCTGTGCTCTGCTGTGATGTCACCCGGAATACTGGAATTTCCTAGGTTAATGGTAGTTTGGAGCCCCACTCCCCTGGATACATGGACTGTTTGACCTAAGGGCCGTCCCCCAAGAATATGAATCTCCAGGTCGAACAGGAAAGACATGAGTCTCATTATTTGACACTTGTAAGACTCTTTGCTGTTGACCTCCCATCGTAGGGATTTCTGATTTTATTTTCATTGTCTCTGCATGCCTCTAAGGGAGGAACAGTAAGGATAGGTGTGTTTTCAGACCCACTTTATAGAAGGAGAAAGTAAGGAGCATGTGAAAGCCTGAGGAGTCCCTGGGGAAACCCAGCATTTCCTCCTTTGAAAGAGAAGCAAATGTTCCCTTTCAGGAACAAGAACTGCCACCTCCGCAATGCCTTCTCTGTACTGTGGGCTGGGAGAAGAGAATGGTGAGGGACAGAGTGGAGAGGCAGTAGCTGCTCAGCCCCTGGCAAGACATAGGAGGTGTCCTGGGGGGTGCGATGAGGCTCGTTCCTCCCCAGGTTATGACTTAGGGCCAAGTGCCTCTTTGGGGTATCTTCTCCAATTCCCCAAAAGGATGCTAACAGCAAGAAAGGAAAGAGGAGAGGGGCCCAGCTTAGAAGATTTCCCTTTTATAGCTGATCTTGTACTTGGTTCTCATTTCCCACAATAACAGAGGCTCTTTCAGGGCTCCAGGCCCATGCATTCAGCCCACACCAAGGAATGGACAGCTGAGTGGATGGCTGTGGCCTCCCAAAAGCCTCCTGACAGCCTGGTTATTTTCTGGTCTATAGGACATAGTCTGCTGCTGCTGCTGGTCTTAGAACAAACTGGTCTGAGAGTAGGCTCTTTAGCACCCTGAGTATGTGAGTAAGACAGGGAACTGGCAGCAGGGGGTGGGGTATATTAACAGGGTGTTAGAAAGACACGTGAGTCTTAGGTGATGGAGAATCATCATGATTTGGGGCTGCTAGGATCCATAATAATGTTCTAGCCCAACTCCCTAATTTTACACATAGGGAAGCCAAGAGAAGGCGCATGTCTTCAAGGTCACAGAACTAGAAGGGGCAGACCCAGGATGAGAACTGTGATTTTATGACTCCTGGGTGATCTTTGTTAGATCCACAGAAGTGCCTACATCCCGATAAGAATTTTCAAGTGCAATCGATTGCTCGGTGCATTTTGAGAAATCAGATCACCAGACAAATCCCTCCTCCGCAAGATTGAAATCTGGGGAGAATGTGACATTTGCAATCTCATTTCTCCATCTTTCCTGGTGGTGGCCCCGCTGCTAATTATGAAGGGACTGTGACTCACGGAGGCAGGGGCTCCGTTGTACAGGGAGTCCTAACCGACCCATGCCTTAGTGTAAATTCATCCCTCTGAGCTACTCTTATAATGTTGGCGGCCTCAGGTTGATCAGGGTGTCAAAGAAATTGCCTAAGAATTCAAGGAGGAGAAAAAGACCATTGAGACTGTCTAGAGAAGGAACAGTGTGTGGCTGTGCCCTGGGTTCGGAAATAAAGTGGAACTTAGAAGGAGTCCAGAGAGAGGACACTGGAACACTGAGGATGGTTCAGAGAGGAAAGGAATATTTGCAAAGGAAGGAAACTGACATCCACATAGTAGTCCAGGGAGTGAGAATAGGCACAGAAAAGAATTGCAGGACAAAGTCATAAACATGAGTACATGAGAGCAGGTGCAAAATATGAATCATTTTCTTGGGAACTCATTTTCTCGGGAAGCCAAGAGCCAGAAGGATGAAGAAACAGGAGATCAGAGCCAATTCTTTCTTCTTTGGGACTCCCTTCCCCCATCTTAGGTGGACTAACAGACCTTTCCTGTCTTTTCTCATTTGAATGTTCTGTATAGCTAGAGCTAAATTTTATAAGCAAAGGATGAGTCAGGCTGTGAGGGGAAATCAGAAATTCGGAGGCGAGCTCAAAGGCCAGAGGGCATTATGAAACTGTCTCACCTGATGGAAGATTGCATGTTTGAAGACAAAACTCTAGCTTGTGATTTTTATCAAAAGCAATTTTTATATGTATTCATATACTTGAGTCTTTTTTTTTTCCCCTCTGAGTAAAAGTATTTGAGACCGGGGAAGTCATACACATAGCAGTCTTTCTCAAAAATTTCCTCTTCCAGGAAACCTGAGAGAAAGGCTCTGCAGTGCCTGGCTGAAGTCAGATATGCCAGGAGGTAGTGCCCCATGTTTTGGTGGCTTTGTGTATCTCCTGTTCATGTGGCTTTACCTCCACCACTGAGAGTTGTCTATTTTGTTTAGGTTCTAAGCCCCCCGAGAATTTTCTTCCCTAGAACCCTATTTAACTGCCAGAAAGTATAGTGATCTAGTTTCCATTTTAAAAGTTTTTGTCACCACTGTGACAAAACCAGTAGTTATTGGTATAAGGGGTGATTCAGACAGGAACGTTGTTTAAGGTTAGAAATTCAAGGCAAGAACTTGGTTGAAAACTGAATAGTCCTAGTTCCTAAGGGATGGTCCCTGAGTCATGCATGATTTGTGGCTCCTTTAAATCCTGAGTAATGCCAAACGCAAGTCTTTCACTGAAAGGTCTGTTGTGAAACTTTTTTAAACTCTAAATTACCTACAAACAACAGCCTCCCTTTCCATGTTTGGTAACACCCACTGCTCCTTAAAAGTCAGGAGCATTTTCCGTCTACACTGTGGGCTTAAATGTTTCCAGGGACCAGGAGAAAGATAAGAATCTCTTGTCCTTCCATTCATTGAAAGCCCCTTTCTTTCTTAATATACTAAATATTCTCAAAAGTTATTTAGAAAAGACACACCACTGACAGAAAAAGTGGGCAAAAGGCATGAGTGAGGAACCCATAATGAAAAAAAACAACAAAATCTGTGAAAAGATGAAGAATGATATCAATAAAGAAATGCAAATTAAAACAATAAGATATTCTCTTATCAGATTGTCAAATATGAACAGCATTGGCTCAGGTATTCTGGTGAAGCTGCTTTTAAAACACAGTTGCTAAGAATTTGGCAATGCCTATAAAATTTGTTCGATGATCATATCCTTTGAGCATTTCCTTTCTTTTTTTAGATTGAAACACAATTGACATATAACATTGTGTAAATTTAAGGAGTACATTAAATGTTGATTTGATGACTCATTTTTCATATCTATGAATTTATCCTCAAAAACGTTTACATCAGAGCATAAAAATATGTTCAAGATTCCTTCTTGTGGCATTGTCTTAGAAAATAATGGGAAAAAATCTCATTTATTGATTATTTGGTTAAATAATGAATCTAGAAAACCTCAGATTTGGTTTAGGTAAAAAATTATAGTATATTCAGACAATGGCATGCTATGCAGCCTCTATAAGGAATGGGGTAGCTCTATATGTATTAATTGACATGTAAAGACGTTCAAGATTTATTTTTCAGTGAAAAAAGTAAATTTCAAAACAATATGTTATCAAGCAATAAAGCATAATAATTATGTTACCCTGTTTCCCCTAAAATAAGACCTAGCCAGACAATCAGCTCTAATGCATCTTTTGGAGCAAAAATTAATATAAGTCCTGGTATTATATTGTATTATATTATATTAAAGACCTGTTCATATAGTAAAATAAGGCCGGGTCTTATATTAATCTTTGCTCCAAAAGATGCAGTAGAGCTGATTGTCTGACTAGGTCTTATTTTTGGGGAAACACGGTAGTATATGAGAAATTTTCACTTAAACATGCCAATGTTTATTGAATGCTCAGTATATGTCAGACTCTAGCCTAAGGACTTTACAGGTATTAGATTATTTACTCCTTCCAGTGGTTCTTGATATAAGTGCTCTTTTTATCCCCATTTTAATGCTAAGGAAGTTGAGTCCCAGAATGGTTGGGCAACTTGCCCAAAATCACACAGCTAGAAATGGGTAGAATTGGGATTTAAGCCCAGGCGGTTCAACCCTAAGTCTCCACACTTAACCACCGTGTTCTACAGCTTCTCAGGATTTATTAATACTATATTTTATATCTTTGTGATGTTTCAAATTTTATAATGGGCACATACTGCTCTGGGTATTAAAAAAGGAATAAATAGACACAAAAACAACCTTGACTAAAACCCCATCTCATCCGAAGGACACTTAACACAACTTTTTTTTAAGTGAAGAACAGGATTTTTCAAATTGAGGTACTTTAGAAAATCAAAACGGTATTTTATGAAAAATTGTGGTAGAAATAGAAACACCAGTATAACCAAGAGGGAACAATTACTAGTTAAAATAAACCTTTTAAAGTACAAAAATGTATTAACAGCTTTTATATAAAGAAATCTGGAAGTAAAATGAGAAATTCACAGCATCATTAGGCTCTAAAGACATGTTAACGAATTTTAAGGTAATGCGTATGGTTATTAAAGTAGCAAAAGATAAAGTAAAAAGCAGTGTTGGTAGGTTGGAGGTAAATGGAGAAGCATTGCTGGAAGCCTGGCAACTGCTCAGAATTCTTGGTCATATGGGACAAAACTGTAAGCAGGAACCATGTTTCTAAAATCACTATTATTTCTGCACACCTGGCCCAGTGTCTCTTACGCATAACAGGAATGCAAGTATTTGATAGATGGATGGATGGATGAAACTATTCTTATCCTCTTGTGAAGTCTACTGTGAAAGACTTTGCACCAAGGAATTAATCCAAAAGAAGAGTACTTTGTACAAATGAATTCATTGCACTGCTCTTTAGAATAATGGAAGAAAACGAAACATTTCAAGTGCCAACAACAGGAGAACACATAGGTCAGAGATACTATACCCATATCGTGGACTTTGTTTAAATAAGAAAAAAAAAGTATATATCAAATAAGATTTACTCACTGTGTCTGTGGAAAATGGAGAACAGAGAGGTCTAATTCAGGGCTGTGTGCTCTCTGGTTGACATTTGCTAATTATTTTGGTTAGGTGGAGGACAGAGAATGTTACAACATGGGCTATAGAAAACCTTTCTGTTTATTGGAAGCAGAGGAGAGAGAATGAAAAAAATAGACATTGCTTTTTAAATGAAAATCAATCCAAGAAATCAAAACTGAAGTTTCCTTACATTCTTGGTCAAGAGGTGTTGAGAGCTTTTGACTCTTCTTCTGGCTGGGCTGGGCACTGCAAAGAGAGACGAAGGAATGGTTTTAGAGAACACCTGTGAGTGTGATGTAGCTATGGTAACAAAACCAAGAGGGTTCAAACCTGGAGTGGGTCAGAGGAGAAATGCAGGGAACAATTGCAATTTTAGACGTGACTTTGCTGAGTACTCGAAAGTTCACTGCAGCATTATTCATGACAGCCAAAAGGTGGAAACAACCCCAACGTACATCCACAGATGAAAGGCTAAACAAACAAAATGTGGTGCATACATTCAATAGAATATTATTCAGCCCTAAGAAGGAATGGAATTCTGATACATGCTGCAACGTGAATGAACCTTGCAGGCATTAAGTGAAGTGAAATGAGCCAGACACGAAAGAACAAATATTGTATGAGCCCACTTATATGAGAGACCCAGAGTAGCCACATTTATAGGAACAGAAAGTAGAATAGAGATTACCAAGGGCTGGGGGGAAGAAAGGAATGGGGAATTATTTAATGTGCACAGAGTTCCATCCTGGAAATGGCTAGTGGTGATGGTTGCACAACAATGTACTTAATGCCATAGTACTGTACACTTAAAAACATGGTTAAATGGTAAATTTTATATTATGTATATTTTACCACAAAAACAAAGAAACTTAAAAAATCCTTTAACCGTGAAAAATGTTACTTGGTTGGGAAAAGGTGTGCATTTTGTTGCAAACGGAGAATACACCCAGGCATCTCTTTTCCATATTGTTATCACAATGATTTACTTGGAAGAAATCCTCTCATGTCACTGCCCTGCCTAGATGTCACCTATCAGATAAGTGAAGAGGGCTGTGTTGTTATTTTCTGCAGAGCACCTGCAGCCATCACACCGGTTGTCTAGCTCTAGCTGCTGGGTAACAGCCAGCGCCCCCACTCCTTCCACTTGGGTGTGAATCTGAATTTGACCATTTGCCAGTTATGTGACTTGAGCAAATTACTCGTCCTCTCTAAGCCTCACTTTCCCTATCTGTAAGTCAGGGGTAATAATAGCACCTACCTCAGAGGTCTGTGGCAAGGACAAAATGAGCTCATCTTTACAAAGCCCCTGACCCAGCACCGAGCAAAAAGTACGTTCCCAGAATTAGTGGTGGTTACTATGATATTCCTTCTCTGCAAAATAAGAGCTAGTGGAAGGACTAGGCGATAACTTCTAGAGACTGTAACATTTCATTAGAATTTCTCTTTCTGGAGTTTCTCCATTTCCTCTTGCCATTCCCTGATTCTCCTCGCCACCCTCTCCCCATTGTTGTTTACCCCCAAGTGAATTATTTTGAATGCTGTGGTACTCTTCACCCCAGAATTAAACCTACTCTGGTGTGCCTCAGGAAATAGCTTCTGGTATAACTTCTTGGTAAAACCACAGCTTTTACCTTTTGCATTTATTGTGAATTGTGTCTATGGACTCTTTCCTTCAAAGGTTTCTCTTTCTCTAGAAAGTAAAAGTCCACACTTGTCCTCACTTACAGACTTGATCTATGTCCTGTGCCTTTAAAATACTGAAGAAGCACCATAACATTTGCTGTGCCCATATTTTTGTGAGATATTAAGATGGCTCAGCCAATAAAAATATATAGTTATTAGATTGAACCCAATGTGTATGTGTGTGTGTGTATGTGTGTGTTGGAAAGAGGGATTAATACAACAATAATAAATGTAATACTAGCTCCTATTGAGCTTTACTAGGCGGATGGCTTATTTGCCTTTCCTCACTTACTCCTCACAGCAATTCTGTGAGGTAGGCGTGCTTCATTAACTCCATGTTATAGATGGGGATACTGAGAGTTGGGGTCACAGAATTGAAGGTAGAATAAGGCCTATGCTCGTCACCACAAGGCCACCATTCACACTGCCCATGTGACTGAACTTGTGCTTGGAAAATGTTTTGTTCATTGCACATTGACTAAACATGGCTAACCAGTAGCGCTTAGGGAAGGGCGTACCAGACGGGACTATAACCTTTGTTAGGTAAAATCAAACCGACCTATATTTTTGCAGTTAGGGAATGTGAGGCTGTAATAAAGAGTTACCAATCTCTCTTATAAGTGGTGACATAAGAAGAGCTAGCACTGCCTTCTTTCACTGAGAGCCCTCTGCTTGATGGCTTTGGAGAAAGCAAGATGGGGCAAAACAAGATGAAGGAAGAGGTGGACTTCTTCCATTTCTGGTTTAACATAAACTGCAAATACTCCTTTTCTAGAGAACAACTTCCTGAGCAGTGAAATGTCCATGAATACTGATGAATACTTGGTTTACAACCAGGAAGTGGCCATGAATGAAAATGGTAAGAAAGGAATAGAGGATTCATATTTATCTTTGACTGAACATATTCATTGCTCTAAATATGGAATAAAAACAGAAATCACTTTGTAAATCATGTATTTAACGGTGTTTACTATATGCTAGGTGCTGTTTTGGATGCTTCACACAGTTTATCTATACCTCACTTCCCCCCATAATAACCCTGGGAGGAGAATTCTAGTTCTCCCTTTTGCAAAAGTGGAAACTCAGGCCCAGACAGACAGGTTAAGTAGCCTGCCCAAGGTCACACAGAGCATAAGTGGTGGCAGTCTCCTGACTGCTGTGCTAAGTGTGACATTGCTCCTGAATTGCACAGTACATTTCTAATTAAAAAGAACCATTTTGATTTGACTTTTTCCCTTCCTTTAAAATGTTTTTAAAAGGAGGAGGTTTTGAAATGACAGAAAATAGACATATCTTAACATTTTAATATTTGCTTCCAATTTGTTTCCTTCTCATATAAAATAAATAAAAAATGAAAAGGCAAGTTTAGGTCCATTTTCTACCCTCCCCTAATTCTACTTCCCTCCCTCCCAGGGCTACTAAGATCACGAATTTTATTTGTATCTTTCCAGCCTGTTTACATACTTCTCTCTAGATATGTATGAACAGTAGTATTTTGTATTTCTAAATTTAATCATTGTTATCATACGTAGATAATTTTCAGCCTGCTTTTTTTTTCACTCAACATTCTGCTTTGAGATCTCTGTCCATGCACGTAGATTTTGTTTATCCCTGTTGACTCCTGTGGAGTGTTCTATAGTATGATGACACCACATTTCACGCCTGCTCCTCTTCAAGGACATTTAGGTTCTCTTGAATTTTGCCCTCATAGAATCAATGCTACCATGAGCATCTACCCGGAAGGATTTTTAACCAGAAGTGGGACTGCTGGGTCAGAGGGTCAGCCTTGACTTTCCGGGTACGTTTTGGAGTTTCCAGAGAGAGTTCTAACTCCTGCACATGGGCAGACTCTTAGCTCTTTTTTCTCTCTCTCTGGCAATAGATGTCTAAAGCTTAATTTATGTTCTGCTGGCTGTCTTTTTGTGGCTAGGCTGAGTCTCTCCCTTCCCCCCTGAGCAATGGACCTGTCGGTGGCTGACACTGGAAAAAGAAAGGAATTGTTTGAACAGGGGGTCACAATACCAGCAAATACCCAGCCCCCTTCTTTCAAGTCTGACAATGAGACCAGGGCTAAGCCAGAGTCCCAGGCTCTCCTAGCAAGACAGGCGCTGCGGGGCGAGAACAGAGGCAGCAGAAGAGAGGGGGAGATTTGGAGGGGACAATGGACCTGTCCAGTCACCAGAAACCTGCTGTCATCTGAGCTCTTATCTGAAGCCCTTCCTGGGACTTGACACCATTCGCCTGGGAGCACGAGGACTGACAAAGTCACACTTTTGAGTGGCACTGGGTTCAGGTTAAGACTGGGAGTGTGGCCCTGAGGTCTGGGTAGAGGCCAGCCGGGGTCAGGGTATTATTCGACCACTTCTTTGGACTTCGGGCCACTGTGGGGAGTATTTCTCCTCACATTTAACCGCACAGTTAGAAAGCAGACTTTTGAGGCGGCTGGTTCTCGTTTCAGAGCCCGCTTGCTCACTGGAGAAGATGAAAGAACCTATCTAGCTGCCCTGGGAATTTTGTTTTCACATCTGTTTCCTGCAACAATGGCTTGCTGTCACTTTCATTCGGCGTATTGGGTGGCAGTACTGAATTAAGTGAAACGGAATATTTAACTGCCCTCGTTTCCTCCTTGATGGATTGTTTCTCAAAGACTGATGTTTATCCACGTGCCTCCTTTTCAGATACAACAACAACAACAACAACAACAACAACAAATACCATCAAAACAGAGAAGCGTCAGAGCTCAGAGACCTGAGGGAAAACTGTAGTAAAACAGCATGTGACTTTCCTTACCCTCCCACAGAAGGTGCCCCATTAACAGAATAGTCAAGGGCGATTTTACTCACCCTTGGAAGGAATCACAGTGGTGAAAACTTCTATATTTTCGTCACTGCAGCTGTAAATCTGATGCATCGTTTCAGCCTTCTCTCCCCCAAAGTGCCTGAGAAGCGGAGGCCTCTCTCTGTACCCCTGGTCCGGAGGTTTCCTAATCCAGTCTGGCTCAGGGAATCATTGATTGTATCACCGTGCAGGTCCACAAAAGACAGGCTGGTGCTGTGATCTCATCTCATTCCAGAGTCTTCACTGCAACATTTTCTAATCCCATCTGTCTTTTTTTTTTTTTTTTTTTTATGAATCCTATTATTGTAAACCCTTGATTGAGCCTGGAGGCTTCAGTCCCCTCCCAGCCAGGATGTATTCAACATTTTTATTTTGCCGTGTCTGCCGCAGTGAATTTGGAAGTCTTTTGTGAAGTGATGAAGTGAGATCGCCTACTCGGTTAGCGCCAAGCTTGGCTGGAGAATTGCACCGAGAAGGAAACGTGATTTTTAGTATCAGCAACTCCCCTTGTCATTTCAGAAATGAAGAAGCTTTTCTTTTTCTTTCCCTGCAGAAGAACTGGATAGTCAGTAACTTTTCATGTATTAATTTGGCTTCCTTCAAAATTTCTATTTTTAGCAAAAGGACTGTTTCTCCATAGTGTTTTTGCCTCGTGCCAGTATATGACAAGGCTGACATTTCTACAGAGCCTTGTACAACCCTCCAGGTGCTCACAGGACGTGGTAACAAGAAGTGTCCCAACACTCCAGGTACCTGGTTACAGGAAGGTTATATTTTTATTATCCTAAATATCCTAATATACACTATGCGATATGTCCTATATTTCATCCTATGTACTCTATATATTATACACAAAAATAAGGTATGGTGGAAACATGTGTATTATGTCAAACCCATTGCCTTTCATTACACCCTTACAGATTTACTTCTTCATATAAATAATGATAATGATGTAATAATGCTAATAATGATAGTTGGCATTTGTTAAATGCTTGCTAAGAGCTAGGAAGCTGGATATATAATCTCATTTAATATCTGCAACTACCCAATAAGACTATTATTTGTGCCACCTTACAGATGAGGGAACTAAGACATGAAGAGATTGAGTAAGTTGCCGAAAATTAAAATACCTACTTCATGGCACATATTGTATTTGATCTCCAACTTGACTCCAAAGCCAATGTATTTAACCCCTAAATGACACTCCATATTTACCTCTACAGTCATTTTTCCTTCTTTGAACCTGAGTCACAATCTCTTACATTTGGACTTGGCATTCATGGACATGTCTGTAGTAGACAAATTTGGGGCATGTGCTCATCAAGTAGTTGTCAGTATTATACCCATGTCTCTGAGAATTTCACCAGCCACAGAAAATGGCTCTGGGAAGCCGTGTTCGTTCTACCTGAATTTGTCCCCTTGGCCACATTTGATTGAGCCAGGGTAGACAGCTAACACAAATTGCTGCCTCCTGGAAACAGAAATTGGGCCTTAGTCTGGGGCCAGGGGAAGGTATTCACTCTGTACACCTGGGGTGGCTCTCAGGGCCAATGCAGGTGAAGTTGAGGGGAGGCCAGTGGAGATAAATGGAACTGTTGGTCTGGAAAGGGCCTGAGGCCTGAATGTAAATCCAGGGTAAAGAGTTCTAGCTGGGGGAGGGGAGCAGGGACTCTCACCTTGGCCCGCACTTGGTGGGTCTGTGGTTATGGGCACACTCCAGGAAGAGCCAGTGGGAGGGATGGGGGCTTGGGTGGGAGGGTAGCATTGGGACAGTGAGGGGTGGGTTTGAGAGGATTGAGAAAGGCAGAGCAGAAGGAGATAAGGGGGGGAAGAGTATTGCCCCAGCTTGATAGTTTCCTGTTTCCTGCCTTTCTCTCAGGCTTAGACTCACACCTGTCTTGTGGTCAATGAGAAACCTCAGTCTCCATCCGATAAATTTCCTTTTTGCTGAAGTTTAAGTAGATTTTGGTCATTTTCAGCTAACGGGGATACTTTCTAAAAGAGGTGTCTATAAATTTGATATCTTCTATAGTGATTCAATTTTTAGATAATGTAAAGTTTAGAGGAATATCTAAAGCAATAGGAAGCAAGATCCAAAATTATGTTAACAGACTGAAATTGTGTTAACAGATGGCAGGCAATAAAACCTACAAGATGAGATTTAACAGAACTAAACAAATCATCTACATTTACATTTTAAAAAATTAAGTACAGAAGTGGGGGTGACCAGATTTAGTAGCAATTCATTAACGAGAAATCTGGGGTTTGGTTCACCACATACTTCATAAGAGGCGATACTCATATTAAAGGGCAGGAGACACAAATGAGTTTCAAGGACCTGGTTTGAAATTGAAATTAAGACCCCTTTGGGGCGCCCAGAAGCCAATCATAGTTATCTGGATTTAATCTTAAAGGGTCCGGACTGGACTAGGCTTTCTCTAAGAAATCCCATATTTAATCAATTAGAATATATTGTGCTATATCTAATGAATAAGCCTGAAACACATAACTAAATGGACTAATGTAAGGAAACACACCCAGAAAAAAAACAATTCTTAAGAAATCGTTTTTACCTGCTTGAAATATATTTTAAATAATACAAAATAATACATGCTTATTATAACAAATTCAAAAATTGTAGATGAGTATACAGAAAAAGTGAAATATACTTCCCCAATTTTAGTCTCACTTCCTAACAGCAATCATTGTTTACAGATTAGTGTGTGTATTTCCAGATTTTATATATATATAAAACTTTTTAAAAATAGAAATGGAGTCATGCTACACATACACACATACATAAACACCCACTCAGGTATGAACATATATAGTTGCATTCTTTAAATACGTGAGCAGAAGACCAGTGTGTTATAAGAATGTATCCACTTCTTTCTTGATAGACCTACAGCTTGTTGCATTTTTTAAAAAGCAGAAACAATGCTGTGAAGTACATCCTTATGTATGCATCTGTATATATGTCTTCTAATACTTCTGCAGGCTACACTTCTAGTTGTGGAACCGCAGGTCATAGCATATGCATGTTTGAAATTGTGAGGAATTTTTCCACATTGCCTTTCAAAAATTCAGCATCACTTGACACTTTCACCATAGGGTATGAGGGCCTTATTCCCCACACCCTTGGCAACACTTGATATTGTTAATCTTTAAATGTTTTGCCAACACGATCCAGTTTGGTTTTTGAGCTCTGAGCCTAGAATCTTGATCACATTAGACAGTTAGGGTCCTCCTCGCCCAGGTACTTTACAATCCGTGGAGGAGTGAATGAATGGCTGAGTCCTCATGTTGCAATAAAAACTCTATAATCTGTATGCAGTATATACCAGACGTATGTGTACTGGTGACAACCCCTGTCTCAGACCAGGCTAAGGCTAAATAAGGGAAGTCTGTTCTGGTCTGTGGTCCTCTTCTCCAAGGTTCTGGAAAGTCACTGCTGAGAGTTCTACACTGGTGGCACGTGGATGCCCACTTATGCCCTTTAAAAAGTTTGCTTCTACACTTAACTCCAAGGGTAGTCAATTAACATCAATGGAAGCCTTTATTTCTTTACTGCGTGTTCTGCAAAAGTCTTGGTTACTTGTTTGCCTAGTGGGAAGAGATCAGTGGTGGGTGCTACCTCTGTATTTCTCTCTCAAACCTGAGAGCTCTGGAGATGCACCCTTGCAAAGACCCTTAGAAGAAACTTTCTCTGAGGAACTTCCATTTAGGCTGAAACCTAAGCAATGCTTCTCAGACTTGAAAGTACATAGGAGGGAGCCAGCCCGGTGGCTCAGGTGGTTAGAGCAAGCACCACGCTCCTAATGCCGTAGTCACCAGGCGACCGACTGCCTCAGCTTGGCTCATAGCATCAGCATGGGCCAGGGAGCTGTGTCCTACACAACTAGACTGAGAAACAACGGCTTGAACCAGAGTGGGGGCCCGGGGGGGCGGGGATGGTGGAAAAAGGGGGGACAAAAAAGAAAGTACACAGGAATCACCAGGGGTCTTGTTAAAGTGCGGATTCTGATTCCACAGGTCTGGGGTGGGGGCCTGAAGACTGAGTTTGTGAAGATTCCCTGTGAAGCCCTCCTGGCTGACCCCAGACACACTGGCGTGAGAGGAGAGTTCACATAAGGAGAGCAGACATCCCTGACCCACATGAGGTGCTTGGCTCCCCCACCAGACTATTTAAACATGATTGATTCTCTAGGGCGCAGGCATAGGTACTTAAAAACGTCTCCGGTGACTATAATATGCAGCTAGGGTTTGGGTGGAGTGAGGTGGTTCTCAAATTGTCCCCAGACAGCAGCACCAGCTTGTTAGACATGCAAATTCTCAGAGTGGTCCCCACCTGCCAAACCCCCTACGCCACCTACTCAGTCAGAAACTCTGGGGTAGGGCCCAGCAATCTGTATCTGAACAGCTCTCCAGGGCTTCTGATCTTCCTAGAGCCTGAGAACCACTGATGGACAGAAGAGGCTCCTCCTTGACAGAAGCTTCCTCCAAGAGCTGGATCTGTGGTTCTTACCCCTGCCTGCACATTAGAACTGCTAAGCAGCTTGGTAAACGTCTGCATGCCTGGGTCCCACCCCCATTCTTTCTGATTCCAAAGACCTGGAGTGATTCCCAGGAGTATAGGGCTTTAAAAGCACCTGGGGGATGTGGATTTAGTGACTGGGAAGAGGGGCAGTAGCCCCTCAACATGAATGTGGTTTGTGGTCTCCTGGCTTCATGAGTTCAGTCCACATTTATCGAACCCATAACGTGACAGATACTATGTGGATGATTTACTGTTGAATACCTGTGAGGTACCAGGCACTTTATACATTTGCCCTACAACAACCCTGCAAGGTGGGCCCATGATCATTTTACATAAGACAGTCCCTAGCCCGGGTCAGTCATGACTCCAAAACCTGGACTCCATACTGTGCCACAGTGCCAGTCTTTGCAGACTTGGGGGCACCAGGCTGTGGGCCTCTGAGAAGCCTCTGTGTTTAAGCTTCAGTGGCTTATTTTGTGAAATTAGAGATACACTTGTAATTTTAGCAGATATATAACATTCAACTTTCAGTTCCTCTGAGAGAGACAGAGACAGAGAGAAAGAGATGGTTTCGATCTTTAACTTATGCAAAGTGATGTTCTTTGCGGGTGAAGACGCTCTTTATCAGATGGCAGGTGCTTGGAGTACAGGGGGTTAGAAACAATACAGGTTATGCAGTTAAGTTTTAATTTAAGAAAAATAACAAAGCATTTTTCTGGTATAAGTATGTCCCAAATATTGCATGGGGCAATATACTTATACTAAAAAACTATTTGTTGTTTACTGAAATTCAAATCTAATTGGGTGTCCTATCCTTTACGCTCACTCAGGCAAGCCCATTGGAGTGGGTTTTCTGGCCCCGGTACTGAGCACGCTCTATCTCCTGTGACCATGATGCTCCCATGTTAGAGGCTCGCAGCTAGGGCTTGAATAGGGGCAGAAAACAAATTCACCTGGTCTTAATATAGTCTTCGATAATCGAGATAATCAGACACAGTCGTAGTAATGCTTAAAAAAAATAGCACTATGTGCCAAGCACTATGCTATGAGCCTTTTGCTCACTATTTTATTTAATTCTCACAAGCCTTTAAGTTGGCCCAGGACTAGTATCACCATTTTACAGATGAGAAAACTGAGGCCCAAATTGGCTTAGCAATTGGTTTAAGGAAGTTTCTCAATTGTCTGGGGCCAGATAATTCTTTGTTGTGGGGACTTGTCCTTTGCATTGTAGGATGCTTTGTGGCATCCCTGACCTTTACCCATTAGCTGCCAGTAACATTCCTTCAGTTGTAACGATCAAACTTGTCTCTAGACATTACCAAATGTCCCTAGGAGCAAATTTACCCCTGAGTGAGAATAAGTGGTCTAAGATTTTATCATTATCAAGATATTGAACCAGAATCAGAACCCAGGCAGCCTGCCCCAAAACTTGTGTTCTTAGACACTGCAACAGTTTCATCCAGGGAAAGTTCTGGAAGAAAGAGGAATCTATCATATTACATTCATTTGAAAGAAAATCACTTGAAAATGATGTGCAGGGCTTTTGCATGACCTATTATTACAGCTTGATTTCCTCTTTGGGGTGCTGGCACAGCACTCCATAGGGTTCAGAGTGGGCAATGACTGGGACCTCATAGGCATTTAATATGGTTGTTGAATTATGGCATAAATGAGCAGGACCCAGGCACGCTACTGGTCATGTTCTCCCTGCCTTGAGCATGGGCTTTAACACAGACAGTGCTCAGGCTGTCCTGCTGTGGCCTGAGAAATCCGCCACTCCCCTCGCCTCTCCCCACTCTTACAGGAAAGTCCTGACACTGCCAGACCTCTCTACTCTACAAATGTTCATTCATTTGTTGTTTTATGCTTTTTTTTAGTGAGGTGAAATTCACAAACATAAAATTAACTGTTTTAAAACATACATTTCAGTGGGATTTAGTGCATTCACAATGCTGTGCTACCATTACCGCTATCATCACTACCTAGGCATAAAATATTTTTATCACCTCAAAAGGAAACCTCGTACCCATGAAGCAGTCGATCCCTATTTCCCTTTCCCCTAGCCTCTAGCAGCCACCAGTCTGCATTCTGTCTCTGCAGATTTATCTATTCTGAATATTTCCTATTAATGAAATTATATAATAATGTGACCTTTTGTGTCTGGCTTCTTCCATTTAGCATAATATTTCTGAGGTTCATCCATGTTTTGTTCATTCATTTTTTTTCAACAGATATTTATTGAATACCTACTATGCATCGAGCACTGGAGACGATGAGCTTACATTCTACTGAGGGAGAGAGGTGATAGCCAGATGCTATGGTCTGAATGTTCGTGCCTGCAAAAATTCATATGTTGAAATTTTACGGCCCAATGTGATGGTATAAGTCACTGGAATAGAGTGAACAAGGGGCAGGTGTTAGGAGATGAGGTCTAAGGGGTAGCAGGAGGCTGCTTCACCAAGGGCCTTATCGGTAGGCTGGCCATGTCATTTGTGATCCAAACTAGGCTACTTTTGAGAGTGAAAGCAATTGCTATTAAAATTATGCGGGGACATCAGGTATCAAGTCAGCTGGCCCTAGGTGTGCCCGATCACAGCAAGGATTTAGCGTTTACTCTGAGTGGGAAGGACTTCAGGCAGAGCTGTGTCATGACCTGAGTTGAGACCTGTGTCCTGCAGGGACTCAGCTCCCGCTCCCTGCACAAGAACGCAGGACATGGTGAGGCCAAAAAGGAACACCCACGGAGCCATGGATAGGGGGTTTATACCATTATATTCTTGACGGCGGCTGGGTTGGAGATACAGGAAGCAGGAGCCACACAATCCGCAATCCGTCATCTGCTACTCTGCCAACCAACCAACCCCCTAGCGTAGCCACGGCAGTCATATTAGTGGCTAATGGCTAACCGGGAACAGCTTATGGCCATTCAGCCACAACGGATGGCCATCTGATTACAGCTGATGGCCATCTAATAACTGAGCCAGCACCTTTCCACGTGAGGCCGAGAGCCTGGAAACTGCTCTCTGGGACTCTGTCCCCACAACCTGCATTCTGGTTCTCTGTTGAGAGGGATTGAAGGGTGGCAAGGGCAGAAGCAGAGAGAAAAGTTGGGAGGCCATTGCAATATCACAGGTGAGAGATGATGGGGAATTGGATCAGGAAGGTGGTAGAAGAGGTCGTGAGAATTGGTCAGATTCTGGATATAATTTAAGGTAAATAGCAGTAAGATTTCTGACCAATAGGCTGTGGGTGTGAGAGAAAGAGAGGAGCTAAGGATGGCACTAGGAGAAAACTAAAAGAGAAAGAGCTTTGGAGGGAGGGTCATGTTGCAGGTCAAGTTCCCAGGAAGACAACGCTGACAGTTGCAGGCAGGAAGTTTGCTGCCCAGCGCGGGCAGTATCAACACCTGGGGGAGAAGCGAAGGAAGTGGGAGTGGGCAGAGGAAGCTGCGGGACTGCAATGTAGTCCCAGCAAGGAACTCAGCCAACTTCCCGAAGGAACTCTGAAGCTGGGCAGTCTTCAGAGTTATCCAAGCTGGGACAAGGTGCTTGGCTGGGAATCCTAACTGACCTCCTACTTGGCTGGCACTGGTAGTGACCACTTTGGGAAGGAGCGTGATCTTGGGCAAGGCGGTTCTCCTCAGTGGAGTGATGTGGGTTCCTGAAAAACCACGGTAGGTGTTGCTTGATCTTCTCCCTTTGAAAAGTGTTGCTTTACTGTGTGATGGTGATGGCTTATTTGCTTTGTCAAGTGTTTGAACTGTTGTGTGAGCGTAATTTTTTCTGTTTCTTTAGGAAAAGACAACATTAGGCAAAAATGCTTGTGTTACACAATGGAAGCTCCCTTTTCCCAATTTATTCAATTTTTAAAAACTTTTCATTGTGAATAATTTTAAACATATACAGAACTGAAGATACAGTATAATGGACCCCCAGGCTCCCATCACTCATCGTTAACAATGAGCAATTTATGGCCAATCTTTTTTCATCCTTACCTCTACCCACGTACCCATCCATTTTATTTTGAAACCAATTCCAGGCATCATATGTTTTAACTTAGAAAATGATTTTTGGCTTCCCTTGCTACCTCTGGTTTCTTGGTGAGCTCAGAATTGCAAATTTGGTGCCTGTGCTCAACATTATGGTAAATTCTTAGGTATTTAAATGGCTGGCTGGTGAGTTAATGACATGAACAACCAGAGTTGCTATTAGCTCTTGATTTATGAAGCCACATGTTCAGCTTGTATGACGGATGTCATTAGCATCAGGTGTGGCAGGCTCATTCATCTGTCTCTGTCCCGGGTTCTTCAGTCAGAACCACGCTAAACAGATGGGGAATTTCATGGCCACAAATGGAATTGTTTATCCTCTCATTGTTCTTGTGTCAGCAATCAAACTAAATCCATTACCCACCAATAAAAAGATCAGCCTGCTGCCAGTTGAGCCGTGGAAAGAGTTGAAGCTATGTGGAGGGGATTTGGAGTTTTAGAGGGGATTAAAAAAAAAAAAAAAGGTAATAAGAGGCCACATAAAAGTTAAGACCTGAGGGAAGAGTTTGAGTCTCTCATTCTAAAGCTGAAGGTTTTAAGGGATTTAAAAGGGAAGGCCTAGTAACTCAATCTTTTCCTTAACATAAAATATACCCTAAAGACCCCTGATTATAAATATTGCATAGCTTTTATTGTGTTGATGGCTTTATTATTTCATTTAAAAAATGAAAAGCGCTCAAACTGGGCTTTGAAGAAGAAGGAAATGTCAGATTCATAATGGAAAAGCTGCTAAGATGTTAATGGAGTTATTACTGGTAGGAAGATTTTCTTTTGTGTAGATAACTAGTTGTCTGCTCTTTATAAAGTTATCCTTCACTGGCTCAGCTAAGGGGTTCTCTGTGCATTGATCTGAAGGAGGGGACTCTTAAGTTCTGTGGACCCCCCCAGGCTGCCCTCCCAACATTCTCAATGGGTCAGTGTGCAGACAGAGCCTGGAGTGCAGTTTCCAGGCTCTCTGCCTCACGTGGAAAGGTGCTGGCTCATGTAGTAAATGGCCATCAACTGTGATTAAATGGCCATCAGCTGTGGCTAGTTGTCAGCTGTAACCAGTGAGCCATTGTCAACTAATATAACTGCCGAGGCTATGCTAGCAGAAAATGGGAGCTAGCAAGAAGATGGTGGCTGAGCTAGCAAGCGGGGATTGCAGTTAGCGAGTCGGTCGGTTAGCAGAGAGAAGTGGACGGCAGGTCGCACGTTGTGTGAATCCAGCCTCCAATGAGACTATAGTGGTATGACTTCCCTACCTATGGCTCCGTGGGTGTTCCTTTTTGGCCTAGCCACATCCTGCATTCTCATGTGGGGAGCGGGAGCTGAGACCCCGCAGGCCTCCCCGCATGACAGCCAGGACTTCAAAAAGAAGATCCTAGAACACTTTTTGATTTTTGCCAAGTTGTTTTTTATATCAGGATATGATGGTCAAGAGATGTTAGTTCCACCACTCATTGGTTATAGCTGAGGAGCTGAGACATACAGGCTTGGCATTTATTTACTTGTTAAGTGTAAGACTGGCTAATGAAAAATCAGATTGTCTGAGTAGGAAAAAAATCAGACTGGTTGTTTCATTCTCTCCTTTCCATTCTATCCTGCCAATACTTATTGATAACTTACTGCCGTAGATGCCAGCTATTAGCTAGGTGATAAGGATCTAGAGATAATTAAGACAAAGTCTTTCACCCTCTGTTAACAGATTAGAGGGGGAGATAGACAAGAAAATAAATGATCTGCCCACAGAATAAGATGCATTTATAACAGAGTGTTAAGTGGAGGCACACAAAGGGTCTTACAGAGTTCAGAGGAGACCTCAAATGAGGGCTCCTTGACTCCCCCTTAGGGAGAAGGATGAGACTGCAGTGGAAGCATGCAGTGGAGACTCAAATGAAAGTGGAAAAGATTGCTTTATCCTTTGGTTACAAAAATAACCTACCTCCAGTAAATTTTCTAAGCATAAACATCAGAGAGTAATAAAACCTAGCAGCAACATTTTGAAAGGAAACTTTTTTCTGAGCAGTAGGTCCCTATGGTGGGCTTAAAATATTCAGTAAACCATGTTGTAAACAGATGTGCTGCCATCCAGGCTTTGTTGTTCGATTTATAATGCACAGACAGAGCAGATTTAGCATCATTCTTAAGGGGCCTAGGATTTTTGGAATGGTAAATGAACGTTGGCTACAATTTAAACTCACCAGCTGCATTAGCCCCTAAGAAGAGAGTCAGCCTGTCCTTTGAAGGCTTGAAGCCAGGCGTTGACTTCTTCTCTCTAGCGATGAAGGTCCTAGATGGCATCTTCTTCCAATATGAGGCTGTTTCATCTGCATTGAAAATCTGTTGTTTTGTGCAGCCACCTTCTTCATGAATTGTCTTAGCTGGACCTTCTGGATAACTTGCTGCGGCTTTTCCATCAACACTTTCTGCTTCAACCTGCACTTTTATGTTATGGAAAGAGTTTCTATCCTTAAACCCCATGAACCAACCTTGGCTAGCTTCAAACTTTTCTTCTGCAGATTCCTCACCTCTCTCAGCCTTCGTAGAATTGAAGAGAGTTAGGGCCTTGCTCTGGATCAGGCTTTCACCTAAGGGAATGTTATGACTGGTTTGATCTTCTATTCAGACCCCTCTAACTTTCTCTACGTCAGCATGAGGCTATTTTACTTTCTTATCATTCCTGTGTTTACTGGAGTAGCACTTTCAATTTCCCTCAAGAACTTTTTCTTTGCATCTACAACTTGGCTAACTGTTTGGTGCAAGAGGCCTGGCTTTCAGTCTATCCCAGCTTTCAACATGTCATCCTCACTAAGCCTAATCATTTCTAACTTTTGATCTAAAGTGATTAAATGCCTATGGGACTCTTCCTTTCACTTGAACACTCAGAGGCTACTTTCAATATTGTTGTGTTTCAGGGAACAGGGTGGCCCACGGAGAGGAGGAGAGAGAGGGGAATGGCTGGTTGGTGGGGCAGTCAGAATACACACAACATTTATCAATTAAGTTTGTCCTCTTATGTGGGCATGGTTCCTGGCACCCCAAAACAATGATAACAGTAACATCAAAGATCCACTGATCATAGATCACTATAACACGTATAGTAACAGTGAAAACTTTGAAATATTTTGAGAATTACCAAAATGTGACACAGAGACACAAAGTGAATAAGTGCTGTTGGAAACAATGGTGCCGACAGGCTTGCTCAACGCAGGGTTACCACAAACTTTCAATTTGTAACGAATGCAATGCTATGTCTGCAAAGTGGAATAAAGCAAAGTAAAACAAAATGAGGTATGTCTGTATTATTATTGTCTTTATTATTTTTGCCAGCTGCAGTAGATGTCCTAGTAAATAGGCCACTGTGTTTCATGAGAGTTGATATTTTTAAGTGTTAATAGTTTGGTTCAAAATACTACTGTCATGTTCTTGTAATCACCTGTTCTCCTCCTCTCCCCAAATCCACGTTCTCCTTCCTCCTTTGGGAAACTACTTTGTCAAGGTAGAAAATTAGCCTGTCCTGACTTAGGCAATCACTCAGCCTGTTGTTACTATTTGGACATCTCTTCAATTAAATGCTGCTTTACAAAACATTTTTTTTCTCTCTCTCATATGCATTACTTGGTATAAAGTTCACATTGGTCCCCAGTAAAGGTTGACAAAGCCATCATGGGACCAGTATGTACCACTGTGAAGTTTGTGAGGTTTCTGATTAGAGCAACAGCTTAGACCCTTGGAAGGGGTCTTGGTGGGGGTGGTTGCTTGGTGTCACTCATCTCCCTCCCAGCACAGCAATGCTTTCACAGGCCCAGATGATTCTAGAACATCCTTAGAGAAAAGGACATTTATGTTTTCACGTTGTTCCCTTGGGTCTTTTTTCTTGGCCAGCAAAATGGAGGACCATGAATATAATAATGCAGGCCCATAGACTTAGGGACCCACAGAGGGTCCTAGAAGGAAAAAAGTAAAGGAAGTGACCAAGAAAAGTAGACTTGGTGATCTATAGTTTTATTTAAGAGGCAATAACATAACACTAAAGTAAGTGTCTGATTTTATTTGAAAATTTTAATCTGTTCATGTTAACTGTTAAGATATGCTGATATAAAAGAAAAAAACCATAGCTGAATTTTGCAGGTCTGCACAAATAGTCTTGCAGGTCCATTCATGTAAATTTTGTTTCATTACTTGTTACTCTGTACTACTATTGATTTTAAAGAAAAGTAAGATTGAAGGAGAGGGGAAGCAGCATTGAAAACAATAGTAAGGTATATGTAATTTGACAATATGAATCAACAACCATAAAAATGTCTATACTCTAAAGTAAAAATTCAATTGGGGGGTGGGGTGGGGTGGCCGGTTAGCTCAATTGGTTAGAGTGTGGTGCTGATAACACCAAGGTTGCTGATTCGATCCCCGCATGGGCCACTGTGAGCTGCGTCCTCCTTAAAAAAAAAAAAAAGAAATTCAATCAGGGAATAATTAGCCTAAGAAATTAATTTAGAATATGAAAAAAGCCACATACACAATATTCATTGCTATGCTATTGATAGGGATAAAAATTTGAAAGTAATCTTGATGCCCTGTAAGAAAAATTATTAAATTCCTGTTCAATAAACTGTCAGTACCTTTTAAATTAATGGTTAAGATTATGTGGCAACATAGAAAATACTTAAAATGTCATCCTTTAAAATTACATCATCCAAATGAAAAAGATGGGAAGGAAATGTATCAAATGATAACAGCTGTGTTTGGGTAATGGCATGATGGTAATTTTTTTCTCCTTTTTACTCATGATTATCTTAATCAGTTTTCCAATTACATAAATTGGAAAACCAATTAAAAGCACCCAAATGAAAAAGCTAATAGTTAAAGCCAGAAAGAATAAGACGGGGTTATTTTAAAGTTAGCTGTTCTGCTGATAGCTTCATGAGGGATTTCACATGGGACAAAACTGCGAGCAGTTATTGCGATTTGCAAGGCATATGCATTTATTCTGGGAGTTGTTGGGGTGGCTGGAAAGACAGTGGAATAATAACTTGAGGAAGGAGACCCTCCCACCCCCAGCTGCCAGTAATTCAACCTAGGGCTTCGAGAACCAATTCCTGCCCAAAGTGTGGTTTGTCCCGGGTGACTGCCTCCCACAGATCATTGTGATGGTGATGGCTGGGATGTGGCCTGGCCTCCAAAACAGCTCCCAGAGGATCAGGCATTTAATGGAGGAGCCCGGGCAGCTGTCTCGGCTTGGAGTTGCTGGTCATCAAAGACATGGCAGCCTGTGCAATGTTGACCTGGAGGTGAACAGTCCCCTTTCTCATACCCATTCCCTGGAGGCAACAACCCCTCATTAGGGTACAGTTTCTAATCCAAACAACCATTAATCTTTCTCAGGGTTAAAAGGCCAGAAAAGCAATTTTTGTGCTCTCTCTCTCTCTCTCTCTCTCTCTCTCTCTCTCTCGATACTGTACTTGTCTGTGTTTTACAAGAGCAGACTTACTTCATTGACCACTGGGAAACACCCCACAGCTGTGTCTACAGCTATGCAAACAATGCCAAACCCACCACAGCCCTCCGTGTACATGGAGAAAGGACAGGACTGCAGAATGGCTTAGCTATTTATGGTGGCACTTGACAAAAACCCCAGAAATATGACTTACTTGAAACAAATTAGTATTTTGTATCACAAAATAAAATTAGGTATGTACATGTAAATTTTAAGTGAAAATGCCACCTTATGTGATAGTTTTATGAAAGTAGCATTATGTAAACTTTTGAATACTATTCTTTTAATTTAAGTAAATTAATCCATATTAAGTGGAGCCGGGACTCCTAAGAACTTTTTTTTTTTTTTAAAGATTTTACTGGGGAAGGGATACAGGACTTTATTGGGGGAACAGTGTGTACTTCCAGTACTTTTTTCCAAGTCAAGTTGTTGTCCTTTCAATCTTAGTTGTGGAGGGCACAGCTCAGCTCCAGGTCCAGTTGCTGTTGCTAGTTGCAGGGGGCACAGCCCACCATCCCTTGCGGGACTCGAGGAATTGAACTGGCAACCTTGTGGTTGAGAGCCCACTGGCCCATGTGGGAATCGAACCGGCAGCCTTCGGAGTTAGGAGCATGGAGCTCTAACCCCCGAGCCACTGGGCCGGCCCTCCTAAGAACTTTTTGATCTTTTAAAGGAAATCAATAGAAAAATAGGATTTGACTTAGAAGAATGCACTCAATTGTCTCAGAAACATCAAAGTGGTTGGTTCACAGAAATGGGCTGAATATCGTATCTCACACTCTTTTAACAGCTAGAAACACATCTTTTCCATATTCTCATCTTGTAAGAACCCAAAATGATAATTATTAAGATTTTTTTTTTTTAAAAAAGAAGGCTTCCTAAATCTGTTTCTTCATGCTTGACCTTTAAATCCTTCCTCCAGAATCATCATCAGCAAACACTCCGCCTGCTGAGTCACATTTAGACATCTGGCTACTGGTTGTAAAGGCATCGAACATTGAAGAGAGAGAGACAAAGCATTTTTATATGTCAAATTATTTCACATTAAATTTCCCAAACTCAAAATCTCACATCAAGGACTAGGTAACACATAAAATCTAATCACAGCGTTTTCAAGCTGGAAGAGGCATAGACTTAGATAGACCAAGGGATTGGAGCAGAGCCCAGGGCTCTTGACCCCTAGTCTAAGGTTTTCTAATGATGCCATGTCACCTGGCAGAAAATATTACAAGAGCTCTAGAAATTCCCCGGACTTTTTTTGGGGAGGATGGAAGAGGCGGGACATTTATAATGTTTTTGCTATGCCAAATGTATTTTGAGACATTCATGAACAGTTTTTACTCAAGTTTCCTGAAGAATCTCAGATTGGCAGAGCATTTAGCTGTTCTCTGCATCATTCACACAGCTTCTGCTCTCAGAATCCATGATTCTCTTGAAAAGCTGGAGGGAAATTTAGCTAGATAGGGTCTGCAAGGCATAGCTGAAATTCTGTTGGTGCTGTCTTATGCTTGCCTTTTGGGCACTTGGTAAAAGAATTTGAATGTTCTGTAGGATTTACAATAATACCTTAACGATATCATTTCTAAGTAAAAAATATCTACATACACAGTTATCTATAACATCTATACATATATATGCATACAAAATTACTGAAAGGACATGTATCAAACTTTTAACAGAGGCTATTTTGGATGGTGCAATACGAACCCATATTTTCTTTTGTGTTTATCTTTGTATTACCAATTTTTGGTATGAACATATTTTATGTTTGTGATTAGAGAAAACTCCCAATAAACATTATTTAAATGATATTTTAAAAATCTTAAGGAAATAAAGATCTTTATAAAGTGGGCCTGGGCAGGTTGAATGGCACAGCAATGCCCTTTTCATCCATTATTTAAAATGCTGATGTAATTATATACAGATATATCTATATATCTACATATATCTATCTGTAGATAGCTATATCTTATTTGATTAAGTCTTTAATTCAATTTAAAATACAAGTAAATCCACAAGCCCACTGAGATCTAGACTCCAAAGCTTGAGCAGGCAAACCTCGATGTGGGAACCTTTGTGAGGAAATGAACCACAGAAGTTTCAGCAAGTAGGGAGGCAGATGGTCACACTCCTTAGATTTTACTTGCAAGGCTGAAGTCTGTAAACTACAACTGCTTGCTTTTGAATTAATTTATTCTGAGCACCAGAAACATTTTTCCAAAGAGGGAATTACCATATAAAATGTGTGTTTTCTAATTCAAAAAGATATATGTATCCCCATGTTCATTGCAGCATTCTTTACAATAGTCAAGATACAGGAACAACCTAAGTGTCCATCGATGGAGGAGTGGATGAAGAAGATATATATATATATATATATATATATATATATATATATATATATACACACACATATATATATGCATATATCTATATATATATACACACAACAGACTAGTACTCAGCCATAAAAAAGATGAAATATTGCCATTAGCAACAACATGGATGAAAAGGACAAAAAACATATGATTTCACTCATATGTGAAATTTGTAAAACAAAAAAGAAACAAATGAACAAATAAAACAAGAACAAACTCATAGATACAGACTACAGATTGGTGGTTATGAGAGGGGAAAAAGCATGGGGGGAAGGCAAAAATAGGTAAAGGAGGTTAAATATACATATGGTGTCTCATGAGAACTAGACTTCGGGTGGTGAGCACTCTATAGTACATACAGATATTGAATTATAATGTTGTTTATACCTGAAACTTATATAATGTTATTAACCAATGTTACCTCAATTCAAAAAAACAGTTAGTGTGTTTCTCAAAAGAACAATTTATTTACCAGAGGTCCAGTCTCTAATATTTTACCCCTTTGTGTTTGTTTTTATCTTTTAAATATTAGTTGCTAATATTTTAATAAAATATGATGAATCTGACCTAAAACAGTAAAGTGGTATTTTTCTTTCTTTTCTTTCCCCCCTTTAAAATTAGAAGATATATGCTTGTTGTGACAAATCCAAACAATACAGATGTTTATAAAATTAAAAGTGAAAGTATGAAATATAAAGTAAACAATTTCTCTTAATTCTCTATACCCCAAATTCCATTTCTCCAGTGATAACTTTTAATATTTTGATGTGCATCTTTCTTTTCTATGTATAGATAGACATATATTTACATATAATTAAAAACAAAAATCAGACCATACTAAAATATAATTTTTCTGCAACTTACTTTCTTCCAATTTAGCAGTATATCATGGACATATTTCCAATAGTTTTACCTCATTCTTCTTAATAGCACTATAGCATTCCATTATTTAATGCACTGTGATTTATTTATCAATATACTATTAATGAATATTTAGGTTTTTTCACATTTTTTTTATTAGAAAAAGTGCTGCCTGAAACATCCTTGGCATATTTCTTTACACACTCATGCTAGAACCTCTATAGGATAAATTTCTAGACATGGATGGCTGGGCACAGGATATGTGCATGAACAGTTTTGATAGATACTGAGTTTTTACCCATTTAATACATGAAGCAGGGCAAGTCTGCAGGGTTGGGACAGGAATGCAAATGAGGGGCCAACATTGGGGGCATTTGTCTAACCTGTAGTATGGAAGTGGCTTGACTTTGAGCATCAGGGAATCTTCTGCAGGATAAACTTACATCGCATTCAAACTGATAACAGAAGTTATGTGTGGAGATGAAAAGACAAAGCTCTGCTTAGATCAACTTCTGATCTTAAACTATGATAGCCAATGGTAATTCTTTCAGTGAAAATGAAAATTAATAGAGTTTCATTGAAGCTTCAAACAGGGCAGACAGATCCTCTTCCGACTGAGGGCGTGGTGCAAGCTTGGTGACCCTTTCCTGAAACAGTAAACAAAAGGAGTTACTCTGGGCTTTGAAAAGACAGTTTGCAAAAGCTACTAGGTTATATAAATTAACTAGGGCATAAGAAATAACGACTTGAGAATAGTGATATCTTTAAAAATCATATTCCTTGTTTGCTTCGCACTAGCTGACCCCCAACTCAGAAGTTTATCAAGTGACACCTCTTTTCCACAAATTTTCAAAAGCCATTGTTCTTATCTTATGTCCTGACAATATCCTTCTGCCCAAATGTACAGAACCAAATCAACCTAGGGAGAAACACCTCCTAGAATGACCAAACCGTGTCCAGTCAGCAACCTCTGCCAGCTCTGTGTGAATGCGGAGCAAAGACCCAGGCACAGCACATGCAGCCAAAGAAAACAGAACTGGGTCTTTCTTGACCTCAAAGACTGTGTTTTACAACTTGGACTTCAGATATACATGCGAAAGGACTTCATTAGGGCATAACTTTCAGGCTATGGGCAATAAGTAACTCTTTTTAAAATATTAACTAGGGTTTTATTTCTACCTTCCCCAACAAATTCAGTGACTTGCTTAATTTTTCCAATGATTATTGACTCAAGTTATACATCCTTTTGCTATTTATATTCCCATCAGTGGGTCCTAGATTCCTCTGCGACAGGGGATTAGAAGATATTGTAATGAGGACCCTGTGTCCACATTTCTGGGGCTCCATAAAATTAAGAAGTGTGTCAGTTTGGGGGTTCAATTTTCATGGGTCTCTCGGTCTGTGCTCTTGTGATAAACACTTGTTTGGGGGCATATCTGGTATAAGAGGGATGCTCCATGCCCAGTGCCTACCAGAGTGCTTGACACACCATTAATAGGTGCTCAACAGTTATTTGTTGAATTAATGAAGACGGTGGGAAGGGGGAATCAACATTCACACACGAAGATCGAACTCGGATTCCCCTACCCCCCATTTTCGTTATCTCAGCAATGACACCCAGTCACTTGGGAAAGTCTAGGAGTCATGCTTGATTCCTCTTTCCCTTCCCTCCATATTAAATCTAAGTCTATCAGCAAATCTGTCAAATTTACCTGCAAAATAAATCCCAAATCTGACCACTTCTCACCTCCCATTCTACCACAACCCACGTCTACGTCACCCTCACTCTCCGGTCCTACTTGCAAGGCCTTTTAAAGGTGTTTCCACTTTTGCTCCACGCTTGCCCCCTAGAGGCCAATCTCCCTATGGCAGCAGAATGATTTTCCCCCCATTATAAATCTGATCATACCATTCCCTTGCTGAATGCTCTCCAATAACTTCTCATTGCAATTAGAACAAAACCATGGCTTCTAATGCCACTTGATCTGGCCCTGGTTCTTGCCCCAGCTCTGACTCTTCTCCCATTGGTTCATCTCACTTAGACCCACGTCCCCTCTCAGTCCTGTGCAAATGCTAATCTTTACCCCGTCTTAGGGCCCTTCCCTTCTGCCTGGACTGCTTCTCCCAGATCTTCACTTGGCTACTTCCACCTTCAGTCAGAGGCCTTCTCTGACCATCCTCACTGGAGTTCCTTCCACACTGTCCTGTGTGAAACCACCCAGGTTTTCCTTCATACCACTTATCATTATCTGAAATGATTTCATTTATATATTATTTATAGATTTGATTAGATGTGCATTGTCTGTCTCCCCTCACTAGAATGTAAGCTCCATGAGAGAGGGAAAAGACTTTTATTTTCCTCCTCACTGTATCCTATAAAATGCATGGTATATAGTAAGACCTGACTAAGTATTTGTCAGGTAAAAGAAAGAAAGGAAAGAAGGAAAGACGTACACAAAAATTAACTCAAAATGGACCTAAATGTAAGAGATAAATCTTAAAATTCTTAGAAGAAAACAGGGGAAAATCTTCACAACATTGGGTTTGTTGGATATGACACCAAAATCACAGGCAACAAAAGAAAAAAAACAGATAAACTGGCCTACAGCAAAGTTTAAAACTTTTATGCATCAACAGACATTTTCAAAAGAGTGAAAAGATAACTAATAGAATGGAAAAAAATATTTGCAAGTTAGATATCTGAGAAGGGATTAATATCCAGAATATATAAATAATTGCTATATTTCAACAATAAAAAACCAGATAGTCCAATTCAAAAATAGGCAAAGGACTTGAATAGACATTTCTTCAAGGAAGGTATATAAACAGTCAAGTACACGGAAAAATGGTCAACATCATTAGTCATTAGGGAAATACAAGTCAAAACCATAATGAATTTCCACTCACACCCACTAGAATGGCTATCAAAAAACAAAAACAAAACACAGGAGAAAAATAACAAGTATTTAACAAGTGTTGGTGAAGCTGTGGAGAAACTGGAATCCATTGTTGGTTGGAATATAAAGTGGTGTAGCCATTATGGAAAACAGTTTGGCAGTTCCTAAAAAAAGTTAAACAGAATTACATGATCCAACACTTCTATTCCTAGGTATACCCAAATAAATTGCAATCAGGGACTAAAACAGATACTTGTAAACTAATGTTTCTAGCAGCACTATTCACAATAGCCAAGAAGTGGCATCAACCCCAATGTCTATCTGAAGATAAATGGAATAAAAAACACAGTATATCTATACAATGGAATATCAGTCAGCCATGAAAAGGAATGTAATTCCCAAACACTGAAGGCATTAATGCTAAGTAGGGATGCCACAATAGGACAAATATTATTGTATGACTCCACTTACATGAAGTACCTACACTAGGCAAATTCACAAAGACAGAAAGTAGAATAGAGGGTACCAGGGACTAGGGGAAGGGGAGAATGGGGAGAGGTTATTTACCATTAAACAATAGAGCAGAGCTTCTGTTTGGGATGATTAAAAAGTCCTGGAAATGGATAGTGGTGATGGTTGCACAAGATTGTAAATGTACTTAATGGCATTAACTTGTACACCTAAAAATGGTTAAAGCAGTAAATGGTGTTAGGTGTATTTTACCACAATTAAAAAAATGAATTATAAAGAAAGGAAGGAGAGACAGATGGGAGAAGGATGGGGACTACGCTGACGAGTGTGGGTGAAGCTGAGGTAGAACGGTACCTACTAGCATATCTTTTAGAAACTTGAAAGACTATTGAAAATCCATAGCAAGGCAGAGACTGCTTTATGGTGACCTATAGGTATGTTTGTGCCAGGCTGAAGAAATAAAGTTCAGTGTTTGCTGTGGCCAAAGATTACTGCCCCATTATTCTGTTTATAAGAGGGTCTTATCTGATGAGCTCAAAGGCCCTTAAAATGATCCTGTCACATTTGGTGAAGTAGTTTAGGACTCTCAGAAGTCCTTCAGGCCCAGCTGAGCCGAGCTTCTCTTTCACATTTGTAACCCCCAATGATTGGTTAAACGGGGGTAAGGATGTAAAGTTTGCGATATAGCCCCATGCGTATCATCTATGCCATATAAAAGCTAAACTCTCAGAATTCAGATGTGTTCTGCAATGCACTATTATTTATAGACATGGAAGACCAAAAGACAACTGATTAACATGGGCACTGAAATAAATCCAGACTACTACTTTTAGCACATTCATAAAGTAACAACATTTCAGCTGGCCTGCCTGCCAGGGAGTGGAAGCGCTCATTTTGGTAGTAGACAGCTCTCCTCAGTAATGAAATGTTTTGATTTGAAATGTAAGTGTTTCTTTCCAGAGGTTTCAGAAATCCAGCTTGGGAGATTAATTTATTCCTGCCTGCTCCCCTTGCAGCCTGGCGATGGCGGTTGGAAGCCTCTGTACACAGGGCCGCTATTTGCTGCCGCCAGTAGCAGCCGTAGTGTTTGGTCAAGAATACTGGCCTGGTTGTTCCTTCCAGAGAAAACCGATCCCTCGTTGCTGAACATAAAAGGAGCTTTATCAAATGTCGACTACATGAAATAACCTTTTTGCAGGAACCAGTATACCCCCCGCCCCTCACTACCTTAAATCCTGTAAATACTAGTAAGTGCAGAGTAGTTTGCAGCATGTGAAAAATTCTGAAGTTGCCATAGCATTCCTGTAAAATGTTCACTGCTGCCAAAAACAAACAAAAAACCTCACAGTAGTTCTTCATTTACAAGACCAGCTTATTTCTAAGATTGCTTCTGAAGTCCCGTGTATATACCCCTTCCTCTCTTTCCATCTATATCTATATCAATATCACCTATATCTATCTATATACTTTTGTCTGTTTGCCATCTATCAATCAATCAATCTATCTATATATCTACCATGTTTCCCCAAAATAAGACCTAGCCGGACAATCAGCTCTAATGTGTCTTTTGGAGCAAAAATTAATATAAGACCCAGTCTTATTTTATTATAAGACCCAGTCTTATATGAGACCGGGTTTTATATTAATTTTTGCTCCAAAAGACACATTAGAACTGATTGTCTGGCTAGGTCTTATTTTCAGGGAAACAGGGTATCTATCTATCTATCTATCTATCTCACATATATCACATTGACTCAAAAATGGAACTAGTGGTAGTTAATTAAAATTGACTATGTTCCTCCCAATCATGAAAATATGATCAAAGGGAAAAAAAGGCAGTATACATGTCGGGACTGCTTTAGGAATACACCTTGAGGAAATACTGGCTTCCTACTTTATAGATATGACTTGCATCTTTTCTGCAACGAAGAAATTAGTTTTATCTAATTAAGGTTGTGCTCTCTGTATTTCCCAGTATGACACGTGCACTGAGGTAGTCAGAATGATATCTAATTAGCTTGCTATTTTACTGGATGGTCTCAGATGTTAGTTTGGAATAGCTTCTGAAAGTGAAAGTCTGAGCAGAGTATAATTAAAACAGTAAATAAACACTTGCCAATGCATCCCAGTGGCGGGGAGATGCTTTGCCACCAGCAATTAAATGACCAAGAACACACAGTTTCATCTGAAAACCATGGATACCATTCCTAGATGTTGACAAACACATATTCCTGAATACTTCCGAGCTAAACAAGCAGAACTTTTCAAAGAACCCCTTGCAGAATGGATACTATCATGGGGACCATGTTGTAAGAGCCTTGGGCTACATAAAACTCATGATGACCGTTTGGTCGGGTGTCCCTAGGTAGGTTTTCATGGCTCTTTGTCACTGGTTGAGTCCTATTAAATCTAAGGAAACTTCTCAAGAAGTTACCATCATTCAGCCATTAAGCTCACCTGGACAGACGATTTAGGAGAGGGCTACAGGTATGTGTTCATTTAAGATGTTTACTAGCCGTGCTAGGTACAATAGAGAATAGATGACCAAAACAGATAGGTTCCTGCCCTCATGGAACTTACAGGTTTGAATAAAACAACTGGGATAGTCATGTCTTTTGGCTATTTTGTCCCTTGACTGTGGGTTAGAACTAAGGGTTTGTGAGTTAGTCTAGGAGCTCGGCTACATTTTGAGATTCTTCTTTTTCTCATTCATTTCTATTTTTAGAAGCAACTGAGTCTACTGCGCCTGAGTCTAAATTAGGGAAACTGATAGTGCATGGGCCATGTTTGGTCTGTACATTGGGAAATAAGGGAATTCAATACAAATATTCAGATTGCTGATTTTTCTTGAAAATTGGAAGTTCTCCCAACACTGGGACCTGAATTTCTGCTTGGAAATGATAAATTGTAGCTGAAAAGAGGCTTACCCCATCAGATGGGTCGTGTGATTTCTAGTTCACCAAAGTCCCCACTACCCCCTATTGCCTTAACTGACTGTTCATTGCTGTTATCTACCTGGCTCCTGCAAACATGAATCTGTGAACCTAATCCATACATATATTATCTTATGTGAGCTGAGGTCTTCAACATTCTAAGCACTTGTTAAGTGGGAAATTGCTTAACTGGAGTGGTGGGGCAAGGGAAAAGCATTGCTATTTATAGTAAGCAGTATGCTGTGTGAGTAGATATTCCAGCTGTTAACTCTGTTCCAGTGTGAGGAAAAGATCCATGAATACCTTGAGGCAGACACGCCTTATCTTCACAGTGTTTATTTTTTTATTTTTTCATTTTTTGGGGGTGGGGTTACATTTTTATTTATTTATTTATTTGTTTGTTTGTTTATTTATTTCCTCGCGGTGTTTAAATGACCCTTGCCTTTCCCATTTTGGACAGAAGGGCCAAGTGAGTGCTCTGGGCCTGGTGGGCATGGTGTGGTCCACAAGCTGAGTGCCCATGGCTCGGAATCTTTACTTTATGGTGAATTGCAATGAACACAGTCTTGGCCTATTAGGGTCTGATGCTGTAGCACAGTGGAAGAGAGGTCCAGTGGGGCAGAAACTCTCTTCATGTGAAGTTTGGGAGGGGAAACGCGACATCTATTACGATTCTACCAAATAAAGGGTAACAGCTCAGTTTACACTCTTTAGCAACATTTAAATAAATAAGATTCAAAATGACACAGACATGTATACATATAAAATATACAATCTCCCAAATATTCTAAAAGGTGATTTTGTCATGGTGACAGCTATACAGTAATACTGTACTGTATATTTGCAAGTTGCTGGGAGAGTAGATCTTAAAAGTTTCCATCATAAGAAGAAAAATTATTGTTACTCTGTGAGGTGATGGATGTTAATAATAGACTTATTAATCATTCCACAACATATACAAATATGGAATCATTATGTTGTATACCTGAAATGAATATAATATCAATTATATCTAAATAAAAAAGGTAATTTTGTAATAGTCTTAAAGGTCATGTCTACTGTTCACAGTAATAGGAATTTGTAACTCTTTACAGTGAAAAACAATATTAGTGGCCCTTCTAAAACAGCTTCACATAGTTTTATAGGGGACTCTTAAAAGAGTAGACATGGAGAAAAGAGAGATTTGCTAGACCTCAAGATGAATGCGTTTTTTTGTGTTTTCCTTTGCCTTGAATTTTTATAAGGGCTCCTTTCAGTTACATCATAAGTTTCACACATGCCACAGTTTTATGGAAGAATATAAAGGTGAGGGAGCCGTGGCTCCTTCCCCCTGGGGAAGGGGAGAGCTGCCGTGTGGTACAGCAAACCTGTGGGCCCGGGTTTTCATTTCCTCTAACATGCCCCAAATGAAGTACATCTTTCCTGTAGCTTTGTGTTTCCAGAAGGGAGTGAAGATGTGCTGTGTCTCTTACCTGGGGCAGCGTTCCTTTCACTAATGCGGGGATATCAGCCTTAGAATAACCAACGGCAGCCAGGCCATCATCAACGTCCAGATCAAATAAGAATTTCCGGAGTGCATCTGCCAAAACAGGCCCAGCATCTGCGGTCCTGGCAGTGCGGGTGTGGGCGCCTAGAAGACACAAAGCGCTGACTGTAGACAGAGAGGAGGAAGCTGGCCCTGGGTGTCATTCAGTCACAAGGTAGCTGATGTATAGCCTACTGCTGGTTCCCTGACACAGAGGACAAGGGTGCCCCTGTGCCTCACACGGAGGCCGGCCCAGCGGTCAGCCCCACCGGCCAGGCCCGTGCAGAGAGGTCCGCGGGGAGGCAGCTCACCTGGCTCTCACATTTCCAATGGGCTGCTCCCTGCTTTGGGGTCGGAAGGAGAGGAACAGAGCCAAGAAAAGAGGCACAGGAAGGAGCCCAAGAAGGAAGGCTGGTGTTTGGATGAGGAAGAAGGAGCACTCGTAGCAGAAAACACAGCTTACATAGCTTTCAGGGCTTAGAATTTGCTGACATCTAGAGGTACACATGTTCAATGCCTTTTCTTACGGCAACATCTTAGGAAAGGAAGACAAACCCTTTGCAAAAATACCGTGTGAGATACAGATGTATGTTAAGTACAAAAACTCCAAGGCTAACTGCCAAAAAGGAGGAAAATGACAAAAAGGAACTATGTGTGGCCAGGGAGGGAAGTATTTCCTGTCTATAGCTACAAAAGTTTTTAGTTCGGACTCTGTTACCAAAGGGCAAGGCAGGCTCCTCTAAATAAATATTATAGACTTAGTCAGGCAGAACCAAGAACAGGAAGCCTCTCAGAAAATGCTATTTACTATGTAGAGAATAATGATATCATAAAGGGGGAGGAAGGTTCCCAAGGGTTGGAGACATGTAAGAATGTGGACATAATTAATATACCCAATCACAGAAATGTCAATCTGGAAGAACCAGAGGGTTTTGCCCTCAGGCAGAGTGCCCGTGAAAGTTCCCAGGGGAAGGGAACTGATCCAAAACCATTAGCACCCCTGCCCCCCATCTATTCTGGTTGAACATCTTCACTGTCAGGAAGTGAAACACTTTACAAATGGAATGTAATATTAGTTATTATCCAAAATGCCTCATGCTGTCATCCAAGCCCACTTGCTATTGCGCACAAGGACACTAGAATGTACGGTTGGTTCACCGCCATACTAAAGCACGTTATTAAATCCATTTTAACCTTTCTCTTCCAGGACAGTGAGGTCTGTTTCACTAATCCAGGAAAAGGTATAAATAGAACCAGATACAGGGCTGGTTGGGAGAGTAGCTGAATGGAAGGTAAACCTTGCCTGACAAGACCAACCTATATTACACAGCGGCAGCTAAAGTATGGAGTAGGTGGAGAGGCGACACATGATACGAGGTTTATGGGCTTTTTATTTTCCTGGGATGGCTGCCATAAAACACACCGGCAAAACCCCTGGGTTTTCCTATGAAGTGTTTTAGAAAAAAAGAGGGTAGGAAAGAGACTACACTGGTATAAAGCTTAAGAAAATCTAAGATTACATAAGGAAGCAAAATATTTAATGGCTAAGTAGAGAATAATATTAAACAAATTTCCTGTGCAAGAAGAAAGAATTGGTGGGTTCTACTGGCCTGGGTTTTGTCTAACAGAGGAATCGCTTTCTCAGTATTTTTACTGGTTGCATGGAAAGTTCTCTAAGATTTCCCCATTTACCATATAGCTAGCTAGTCAATTTGGGCTCCTGCCTATTTACACTGTTTGCATATTTACAAAGGCATCTGAGTCCCAGCAAATGGCTAAACAACATCCCCAGGCCCAAAGGGAAAAGAGAAATAAGACCCTTGGTAAAGCTGGTGCCACATTTCCAGCAGAAAGTTCTGGAAAAACCAAGCCCCCAGCACGACTTCTCTACTCTGGACTTCTTTCATGAACACTTCCAGCCCAGAGCCTGGTACTCAGCGAAAGCACAAACGTTAGAGTGTGAGAGAAAAGTTGGGTTGAAGCGGCACCTTGGAAGGATGTCTGTGGTCATTCCTACCTTTTTGGAAATAATCTCTCCAACGGCTGGTGCTAGAAGAGCACACTGAAGTTTTCTTTTTAGCCTTTCCCTTCCTACCCTAAACGCAAGTAGGGGAATAAGGTGTTTGGAAAGTTAATCAAACACTCAAGTTTACTTAAAAGAGTTCTCGTCTTCGAAAAATACCCAAATTTTACTCAACACTAAAGCTATCCTGAACATAATTTTATTTGTTGTAAGATTCAAGAGGCACAGTTGGAATCTTATTATAGACATTATTTATTCTACAGAGCAGTAAACAAATTCTTCTTTTGGGATCTTTTTATACAGTTTTTAGTTGTTTAGATTCTCTGTAATTGGGAATTTATTTTTACTTCCTGATTTAGATTCATTTTATTACCCATTAAACATAGCAAAAGCCATTTACAACACTGGTAGTCTATAAAGAGTTTCACGTTCCTTGGGGATGAAAACACTGAACACGGGATTACTCCAAACTGAACATAAGCAATATTTGGTTCCATTTCATTGTTAATAGACTATTTATTAGAAACGTAAAATTAGAATTTTAGCGCAAATTGAACTTTGGGCATGCCACTGACATTTTATTAGTAAACTATCTCAAAGCAACGTTTTTAGTATTATCCTTTATGGTTTATCTTCAGAAGCAACACTAGGAAATGCTCCACACACATGGGTCACAGATTTATGAGTAATGGTTCCTACCCAATATTTCTGCCGCCTCCAGATGCCGCTCGGGAAACATCTGCGCGGTGAAAGTGAACACGGCTGGGGAGGTGAGCACCACAGAAAGGCCATGAGGCTGCAGACAAACAAAACATGGTGACCAGTTGGCCAAAGCTGGTCTTCAACCTCCATGTTCTAGATAGTAAATTACTGTACCCCGTACTCCAAGCAATCAAGAATTGCCAAATACATTTATGGCAACTGCGAGGAAATGTAAGATTTAATTAAAGAATTTATTATGATTTTTACCACCAGTGGGTGATCCACGTTATAGTCCTTTGCTTTATATGTCTTCACTAAGCCTGAAATTGGGTAAGACATTCCATGGCTAGAAAAGAAAGAAAGTCTTTACGTTGACATACAGATATCAGAAATTCAAATGAACAGCACAAAGATACTCTTATGGGAGAGCCCTTTATAGTCGTTTGACCATCCCGCTATCTCACAAAGTTACACATTCTTTGATATAAGGATATGTCATTAAGCCCTTGGTATTTGGTGTTCTTCATAACAAAACCTCGGGAATGTTCAAATTCAAATGCTCATAGCATGGTGTGCCATTAAACATGTCGATACAGAAGTTGCTCCCCAAACACATTTGGTGAACCTTATGATCTTGAAGAAATTAAGAATTCACTTTGAAGTTTCTTTAATAAGCTTCAGGGCGTGAGTTTTCTATCCTGCTTTGCAATGCTTTCGCGGCACACTCCGTGGGACTTTTATGAGCCAAGATGTGCTGTGTTAGACAAGCAAGCTTCACCTGCCGGCGATCTGTCCCACCAATAACTGATACATCCTTTTGAATGTTACATACTAATGGAATTGAATCATAAATGATTATTTTAGCCTGAAGGGCTTTCAAGAAAAGGCACCATGTGTTTTCATTTGTGGGGGTTTTCTTTTTCATTTGTTTTAATGGAAAAACCCTTTATGTCCTCTTGAGTTCTTAGTGAACAAATAGGATAATATTATAGTTTAATAGATGACTCAGAAGAGTCATCTTCTGTAAGATTCATACACTTTAATAATATAGTTACAATTAATATATTGAAAATAAAATGTTTTATAATAGTAAAGTGGTCTGTAAGTCTATTGATATGGGTTATTGGATACATTTGTGCTTATGCACCAAAAGATTTGAATTTCATAGAAAGTTGAAATGTTTTTGTGAATAGTATAATTATCTGTCCAAAAAAAAGGTGCTCCTTGCCTATCATCTTTCTTGAGGCAGATCAGAAGCTATCAATTCTCTGAGTTGTTGGGTATTTTGGAATGTGTTTTACCTAGCTCAGGTTCCAGAGTATTCAGAATATTATTGCTTTGTGTGCTTTCATGACATGAAAGGGTGCATGTACTGTGTTTCCCCCAAAATAAGACCTAGCTGGACCATTAGCTCTAATGTGTCTTTTGGAGCAAAAATTAATATAAGACCCAGTCTTATATTATATTATATTATATTATATTATATTATATTATATTATAGACCCGGTCTTATATTAAAGTAAGACCGGGTTTTATATTAATTTTTGCTCCAAAAGACACATTAAAACTGATGGTCTGGCTAGGTCTTATTTTCGGGGAAACACAGTAGCTTTCAAAGGTACCTTTCTAACAATGTCCAATATTTTAATTCTTAACAGTTGCATGTATTCTTTAAAAAATGAAAATAATACATAATCCCATTTTCTCAAGATAATCATTATAGAATATTTCCTTCTAGTCTTTTAAAAAAATAATTAAAGTTTATTGGGATGACAATTGTCAGTAAAGTTACAGAGATTTCAGGTGTACAATTCTGTAATACATCATATATTATCATATTGTATGTCCACCACCCAGAGTCAGTTCTCCACCCATCACCATATATTTGATCCCCTTTACCCTCATGTACCACCCACTTCCCTCTTCCCCTCTGGTAACCACTAAACTATTGGCTGTGTCTATGAGTTTTTGTTTCTTCATTTGTTTGTCTTGTTCTTTTGTTGTTTTCAGTTTTATATACCACATATCAGTGAACTCATATGGTTCTAGACTTTTTCTGTCTGACTTATTTTGCTTAGCATAATACTCTCAAGATCCATCCATGTTGTCACAAATGGTACTATTTCATCTTTTCTTACCACCGAATAGTATTCCATTGTGTATATATACCACAACTTCTTTATCCAATCATTTATCAAAGGACATTTTGGTTGTTTCCATGTCTTGGCCACTGTAAATAAAGCTGCAATGAACATTGGAGCACATATATCTTTACGGATAAATGGTTTCAGATATTTTGGGTAGATACCCAGGAGAGGGATTGCTGGATCATATGGTAATTCTATTCTTAATTTTTTGAGGAACCTCCACACTGCTTTCCATAGCGGCTGCATTCCCACCAACAGTGTATGAGGGTTCCTTTTCCTCCACAGCCTCTCCAACACTTGTTATTATTTGTCTTGTTGATGATAGCCATTCTACCTGGGGTGAGGTGATACCTCATTATGGCTTTTATTTGCATTTCTCTGATGATTAGTGATGTTGAATATTTTTTCATATATCTATTGGCCATTTGTATGTCCTCTTTGGAGAAATGTCTATTCAGGTCCTCTGCACATTTTTTAATTAATACAGATGCAAAAATCCTAAACAAAATTCTAGCAAATTGAATGCAACAATGCATTAAAAAGATTATGCATCACGACCAAGTGGGGTTCATCCCAGGGTCACAAGGATAGTTGAATATACGCAAATCCATCAATGTGATACAACACATAAACAAAATAAAGGACAAAAATCATATGATTATATCAATAGATACAGAAAAAGCATTTGACAAGATACAACATCCATTTATGATTAAAACACTTAATAAAATGGGTATACAAGGAAAATACCTTAACATAATAATGGCCATATATGATAAACGCTCAGGTATTATCATAATTAATGGTGAAAAACTGAAGCCCTTTGCTCTACATTCAGGAACAAGTCCCCTGTCACCTCTGCTTTTCAACATAGTGTTAGAAGTCCCTGCCAGAACAATCAGGCAAGAGAAATAAATAAAAGGCATCCAAATTGGGAATGAAGAAGTTAAATTGTCATTTTTTGCAGATGACATGATGCTATATATAGGAAACCCTAAAAAAGCCACCAAAAATTATTAGAAACAATAAATGAATATAATAAAGTTGCTGGCTACAAAATCAATGTACAAAAGTCCATTGCATTCCTATATACTAACAATGAAATCTCAGAAAAAGAAATACAAAAAAAAAATCTCTTTTCCAATTGCAACAAAAAGAATAAAATACCTAGGAATAAACTTAACCAAGGATGTAAAAGACCAATATACTGAAAACTATAAGATATTTTTAAAAGAAATTGAAGAAGACACAAAGAAATGGAAAGACATTCTGTGTTCATGGATTGGAAGAATCAACATAGTTAAAAATGGCCATATTACCCCAAGCAATATACAGATTTAATGCAATCCCCATCAAAATCCCAATGGCATTTTTAAAAGAAATAGAACAAAAAATCATCAGATTTGTATGGAACCACAAAAGACCCTGAATAGCCAAAGCAATCTTAAGAAAAAAGAACAATGCTGGAGGTATCACACTCCCTGACTTCAGCTTGTATTACAGGGCAACAATAATCAAACAGCATGGTATTGGCAGAAAAACAGACACATGGACCAATGGAGTAGAACTGAAAACCCAGAAATAAACCCACATAAATATGGACAGATAATTTTTGACAAAGAAGCCAAAACACACAATGGAGAAAAGACAGGCTCTTCAATAAATGATGCTGGGAGAATTGGAAAGCCACATGCAAAAGAATGAAACTAGACTACTATCTGGCACCGTGTACCAAAATTATCTCAATATAAATCAAAGACCTAAACGTATGACCTGAGACAATAAAATGTATAGAAGAAAATATAGGTACTAAACTTATGGACCCTGGGTTCAAAGACGATTTTATGAATTTGACCTCAAAGGCAAGGGAAGTAAAAGCTAAAATAAATGAATGGGATTATATCAAATTAAAAAGCTCTGCACAGCCAAAGAAACCATAGGCAAAATAAACAGGCAACTAACCGAATGGGAGAAGATTTTTGCAAACAACGCCTCCGATAAGGGGCTAATATCCAAAATATATAAGGAACTCATACAACTCAACAACAAAAAATGAAACAATGCTTCTAGTCTTGAGCATATCTTTAATTTATGATCATATTGTGTATTCAGTTTTAAACATTGCTTTTGTTACTTAATATAGTCTTTGTATACATTTTCCCATATAATTTTATATTCTTCTAAAACATTATTTTTAATAGCTTTATTTTGTTCATTGAGTACTGCACTTTAACCATTCAAAAACTGTTGGAAATTTAGGTTGTTTCCAAATTTTTCAATTATAAATAACATTTAGGCGAATATCCTTATGTGGAAATGCTGTGATCATATCATGATTACTTTTTTAGGCTATATTCCTAGAGGTAAAATTAGTGGGTCAAAGAATATAAATATTTTTTAAGCTCTGGGGAGACTTTGCTCACCTGCTTTTTAGAAAGGTTGTGACTGACAATCTGTGCTCCTCTCAGCATAAGAGTTTGGGGGTGACTATTTTGCTGTTCTCTCCCTAGCAAAGACCTATTCTTAATTCTCCGTGTTCACTGGTATTCATTTTTAAGGCAACAAACAAATAAAGTTCTGTTCAAAAATATGAATTCTGGGCTATTAATAAAGATTCTGATCTCTCTTTTTGTGAGAGATTAGGAGGAAAAAAATTATGTATTTGAGGTTTTAAAAATCCACAACACATGGCAAGGATGTGGAGAAATCAGAACCCACATCCACTGTTGGTAGGAATGCAAAATGGTACGGCTGCTGTGAAAAAGTCTGGAAGTTCCTCAAAATTTAAACATAGGATTACCAGCAATTCCACTCCTAGGTATACAATCAATAGAAAAGAAAACATACATCCACACAAAAACTTGTACACTCATGTTCATAGCAGCATTATTCATAAGAGCCAAAAAGTGGAAACAACTCAAATGTCCACCAACTGATGAATGGAGAAATAAAAGTGGTCTGTCCATATAATGGAATGTTATTTGGCAATAAAATGGAATGAAGTACTGTATACGCATGAATGAACCATGGAAACACTATGCTAAGTTAAAGAAACCAGACACAAAAGACCACATATTATATGATTCTATTCATATGAAATGTCCAGAATAGACAAATCTATGGAGACAGAAAGTAGATTAATAGTTGCCTGAAAGCATAGGAGGATTGGTAGGTAACAACTAAGGGGTATAGGATTTCTTTTTTGGGTGATAACATGCCCTAAAATTGATTATGGTAACAGTAACTCAGAGAATATGCTGAAAAGCACTGAATTACATATTTTAAATGGGTGAATTACATAGTGTGTCAATTATATCTCAATAAAACTGTTACCAAAAAAACCACAAAACCCCAAAATCTTTGACCTAACACACTACATTTGAATTAAGAAAATATTCCAGGACCCTAAATTAATTTTTTTTCTTTCTATACCATATTTAAATCTTACCACCTGTCCTAAATTCTAAATATTTAAAAAAATTTAAAAGCAATGACCTTAGGTGAATAAATAAAATCTCAGATTTGCTCACCACAGATGAACACCAGCATTTCCAAAGCCAATGCCAGCAAAAGCACTTGCCAAATGCATATAGGACCTTGCTTCAATATCATCAGGATTTCTGACAGCCCTGTGGATGACATAAATACCTAACAATAACACACTGACATTGGCATTTCCTACTGAATAAAGAGCTGCCTTAGGGAACGATCGGGAAAATAAGAAATGCTACTTGGTAGGAAGAAAAATTAGGCAAGTAATTCAAATGACATCTTGTCTTCTCAAGAAAAACTGAAGGTAAGCAATATTTTCTCATCAATGGTTTCAGAAAAGGCATAATAAATATCACGTCAGGCTGCTCATGTGATAAAAGCGCCAGGGGAAGCAAAGCACTGACCCTTGGATTGTGAGAGCTGCTCTAGCAAAGTGCCCTGGGACTCATTCTTCTTCTTCATTTGTCAATGACCTTGACTGCAGCTGTGAATGGACTTAGAGTAAACACATATTCGAATGCACAGGGCCCAGACTGGTTCCCCGGAGTGAGTCCCTGTCGCCTGGGGCTACCTGCAGGATACACGCAGCCCGCCCACCGTTCTTGCTGTGACATTGCCCCAACTAGGACCCACTGGAGGCCTCTCGTTATCTGTGGAAACTGCACATGTTATTTTAATATTTATTATTGTGGAAGTGGGATGTTATTGTAGGACGGGCTTTGCTTGCTCTCTGTGTCCCCAGTGCCACTTTGGAAAAACACATTCTCAAAGGTCCCTTTCAGATGCAGCTCAGCCTTCCTGCACACAGAGCTTGGAAACCCTGCCCTGGGGAGGAAGCCTGACTGCCAAGCCGACCAGTTCTCACTTGCTCTTTCACCATTTTGCCTGGAGTAAGGAAGCGTTCCTGTTACGAAATAAGAGTGCCACGGCTTTTCCCCCCTTTCTTTGGAATAGTTAGGCGTCTGTGTCTCCTTTCCAAAACCCAATGTTTGTTCCGTATTTCCTGATTAACAAGACAAAATAGTAGATGATGGAGCATGGGCCTCTCCTGTGTCCAGTTTACCCCTTCACCTCCCACTGCTGCTCTGCCAAGCCTTCTGTTCCTCTCAAACACACTGGCTGCCCGTTATCTGTACCCGCTTCTACCCAGTCAAATGCTGCCACACTCTCTGGTGGTCCCCGTGAGTCTGAAACAGCTCCATGTCACTTCCTGCCGGCTCTACTACAAATGCAGCCCAAGTCCCTTCTCCAGTGCAGCTTCCAGCTCAAGGCCAGAGGATATGGGGTGACATACCTCTTCAGATACTTAGCCACGATCCGCAGGGCCTGGACTGCCCAGATGTCACTGATGGGGTTGCTGCCCTGGTAGGCTGGCCGGGAGATGGGGTTTGAAGGGCATGGGCTCCGCATGTGGTAGGGAAGGGCCGTGTAGGACTCCAGAGCATGGCTAACAAGAAGTATTTCAAAGGCACAGGTTGAAAATAGTGTTTTTGACCTATCTGTATAAGATTACCTATGGCAAATAAATCTTTATGATGTGAAATTTTTTAAACATTTAAGTCATGAAGCAAAGCACTGACTCTAAAAAAACGATTACCTTCTAAAGTATACTTACTATTTTATTATACGTCGCATTGATCAAATACCGTCTTACCCAAGGAGTTCATTTATTACACTAGCCTCCTAATAAGAGCGCGATGCAGTGTGTGAGAACAGTAAACCTGGGGTCATCTGCCCAGGTGTAAATTCTGGCACCAAATCTTCCTGCTGCGGGCATGGGGGGAGTCACCACCCTCCCTGTGATTCTAAGACAGGAATAAATAATAGTACATCTTCACGGTGCAACTGTGAAAATTGAGTTGACACATGTAAAGGACTTAGCATATTGGACCAGCACATTATAAAACTTATAAATCACCATTATTATTAAATCTTGGCCTGAAAGAAATGCCAATTCTTTTTCCTTATGTGACCTAAATTCAGGGTTGACTATTTCAGGACCCAAGCTTCAGCGTTTCTTCCACCTGCTGGCTTGCTACCGATTCTAGGTAATCAAGTGCTGAAGATAAGAGTAAGCATAACCATCTAGATCAATGATGCATTGGGAACAAATGTAAGATGAACTATTTTTTGCATGAATTAGAATTTTCATTCTTCAATTGGAGAATTTATTCTCTTCTACATTTGAGAAGCAGCTAACATTGGTTGAACAAAGCATTAGAACTTAACCAAAAAATCAGCTGGTCGACAGAAGCTATGGCTTTGTGGTTCTAAACAGAGAATCTGTGGGTAACGTAAGAATGAGGTGTCCACGTGGCCAGGATGGGGTGGCAGTGAGTCTGCTGAGGTCCAGAGTCCAACCTCTGCCCTGCATGCATCTCGAGTCTGGGCCCAGGAGCAGCTCTGTCTCTCAGCGGCACATTCACCGAATGGCACTCACAGAAACTACACGTAAAACCTAGAAGTCCGATGATTGATTTGCAACAAGAAACGTAACTGCTGAGGGGGACAGACGCTTGAGTCTTCCAGATGCCACCTTTTCTCCCTGCTGGCAAGTCCTATGGATGCTAATTTATGACCAGAAGGCCCATAGAGTCCTAACTAGGGAGATTGCCTCTAAGGTTGAGTGGATGGGTGTGTCCACCTTCAGAACAGGCCACTGGGCCACAGGGGCAGATTCTTCAGGCCAGGTGTTCTCTCCCTTGGACAATATTTGGAAGGGCAACTATCACCATTCTTCCTCCTGAGCCCACTCCCCCGTCTGACTGACAGTGAAGTCTTTGGGCCTGTGAATCATTCACTTAAAGGTGACTGCTTTCGTCCATTAAATATTTATTATGCAGTTTCCAGTTAGGGAGGGTAATCTTATTTCCCTCATTTCCAAGTTGTTAGGGGAGAAGTCTTCAAAGTACTGATAACAATGACCAGGATGGAGTTGAACACAATTTTTTCCAGTTTCTTGAAGGCAGTGCAACGTATTGAGTAAAGCAGACCATGAACTTGGGTCGACCTGGGCATGAATCCTAACTCGGCCACTTCCTGCTTGTGTGAAATTCATTCAATGGGTATTCATTGAATACCTATGATGTGACCGCCACTGTGTCAAGGGGCAAGGAGGGATAAGGAAGATGGTCCTGTCCTCACCAAGCTCACAGTGCACTGAGGGAGAGATGCATGTGAAGAGAAGGGTGTCTCAGAAGCAATGTATAGGCCCCTCTAGGGGGAAGAGCAAAGGATAGAGTGGTCAGTTGTGCTTGAGGAGAGGGAAGGGGAGGGTCAGCAAAGACTCCATCAGAGAGAGAATGCTCCGGTGGACATGAAAGATGAGTTACCCAAGCAGATAAAGAACTGAGCTTTGGGGACAGTCCAGTGCCAAAGGAATGTGGCCTTTGGACAGCAGGCATGGAAAGCCATGGAAAGACCTATAAGGTAGACTTACGTGTGTGTGTGTGTAGTGGCCATATTGCATTCTGAAAGCTTGGTGAGGCCAGTGAGGAGGACAGATGGAAGGACTATGGGATGGCAGCAGGGAGATTGATGAGCGAACGACCACAACGATCAGGGCAAGAGCTGGGGCGGGCCTGAACCAAGGCGGAGCAATGAGGCCCGAGAGGAAACACATACGAGAGAAATTCAGCAAGACCAGGGGGAGGACCTCCTGGCTGGTGTGGGCATGAGAGAAAGGAGACACTCATACTGAGTCCTGCACTCACTAAGTTAAGGGACTCAGGAGGAGAAGCTGTGAGGTGTGTGTGGGGGGAAGGGGGGTAGAATTAAGAGCATGATCGGATTTCATCAAATTTAAGATGCCATGCATTATAAGATGTACCATTTAAAAAACAAAGGTACCACTGAGGAAGAACACTATACCGCCATGCCACAGATTTTAAGGTATGTTCTGATTTTAGAGATGTTAGAATGTGAAAAAATATGCACGTACAGATGGGTGAAAGAGGGCAGTTTGGGACATGCTGAATGTGACTTGCCGTGGGACCTCCGGGAGTGAGGCCGCTGGGATGAATGGCCTGGAGCTCAGAAGCGAAGTCTGGGGTAGAAACGCTGATTAGGAAGCCGGAGCACATGGCAGCTGAAGGCTAGGCAGCATCGTTATGACGCGCGCAAGTTACTCAGCATCTTGAAGCGAGTTCTCTTTTTCGCCAGGTACAGAGCTGTGGATGATGCATGGAATGTGCTGACATGGTGAGCACGGTTCAGCTCATAGAACGTCAGCTCCCTTTCCTGCCGTCTCGCGTGTTTTGACAGCCCTGGGCATTCTCTGGTTAGCGTGGCCATAGAGACAGGCCAGCTCCAACTGCTCCTTTTGCTACGTCCCTGTGGCTGCAGCCGTGGCTGGGGTGGTCCATCCCGAACAGCAGGTTTGTGGCTCACCCATGGCCTCACTGACTTAACCATCTTTACAGCTTCAATAGTTTCATGTAGGCAAGGGGATAATACAGCCAAAGCTGGGGCTGCTGTGGAGTACTAATCCATGAATGCTTAGAAAGTAATTTCAGCAAGAAAATACTATCCGTAGACCCAGGTACTGACAAAGCCCCTATGGGTGGCACCTGTACCTACCAAAGCACATCGAAGCCACTGTTGGCGACCACCCGGGCAGGCATATGCAGGGTGTGCAGAGGGTCAACCAGTCCCAGCGTGGGTTTGATGGCTCGGGAAGCAATGCCTAAGACAGGGATTTTCAATAGAGGTTATAGATAATGGGGTCCATTTAAAAACATTAAATAACTTTAGGATAAGAAATTATCCTAAAAATAAAAAATCTGAGACAAGATTCATTCTCCTGTATACAAGTGGCCAGGAACAGTGGAAAGAGATTGGGAATCAGAAACCTGGCTTTTTCAGTGGAGCTGAAGCTCCTTCAGGTTCGAAAGAGCCAAGTGTGAGCATGTCTTCCCAAGTCCAGGTTGAGTGACGTCATTGGCTCTGATGGGAGTATTTACACCACAGAAATTGGCAAAGACTACAAATCAGGGCTTATTTACTTATTAGATTCCAGAGAACTGGTTTACTAGCATGCCACTGGTTCGGTTCCTTGCTCTGCAACTTACTGTGTGTCTTTAGGTAAGTCACTTAGCCTCTCTGAATTCTCTATGAGATTAGACTATACCATCACAGGGCCTCCACCCCTCACAGAACTGTTTAAGGATCACATTAGATGACATGAAAAATTCTTTTAAAAAAACAAACACAAAACTGTAGGGGTGGCCGGATGGTTCAGTTGGTTAGAGCGCGAGCTCTTAACAACAAGGTTGCAGGTTCAATTCCCACATGGGATGGTGGGCTGCGCCCCCTGCAACTAAAGATTGAAAATGGCAACTGGACTTGGAGCTGAGCTGCGCCCTCCACAACTAGATTGAAGGACAATGACTTGGAGCTGATGGGCCCTGGAGAAACACACTGTTCCCCAAGATTCCCCAATAAAAAATTTAAAAAAAAAGGATGCATTTAAAAAAACCAACAACAACTGTAAGGTAGAGTTTAAGTGTTGATAACTATTATTATCTTAACAATGTCAAAGGATAATGTAATTTAATTTTAAAAAGAGAAGTTACTACAAATGTGTGGTTGAGCATCAATTTATTCTGCTACAAAGGCCTAGAAGAAGAATATTGAGCCAGACTCAAAGAGAGGGACATTTCTGCCACCTTCGCTGAGAGTCAGAGTGGAAGAGAGGATAAAAATGATGAAGAGGATGGAAAGCAGAACAGTTGTTATTCAGGAATGGGGCTGGAGGGATTGACTAGGAAGGAGCAGGAGGGAACATTCTGGAATGATGGGGACGTTTTGTGTCTTGATTGGGGTGGTGGTTACATGGATGTCTATGTTTATCAAATTCCATCAAACCAGACTCTTAAGATGGAGGCATTTTATTATATAACATTATGTCTCAATGACGTTGATTTAAAATATAACAAAGGTGTCCAAGAAAGGAAGGACCATTTGTCATTGACATACAAGTCACTAACTTGGGCAGAAAAATGGCCAATCGAGATTCATGGCATTTCAATATGCTTTTGTAGGTAATTCTCAAAAAGAAGTTCATTAGATGGTTTCTTATTTTTATATATACTTGAAAAAAGAAAGAAAATGTACATATATATGCATTTCACTCCATAATTCCTTGATTGTGAAGTATTAGGATTAAAGCAAAAGGGGTGGGGTTAAAAGGTAAGAGAATGTTTTTAAAAGTTAAAGGGCAAAATTCTTACCAATTTTTACTTTCAAGTGTTCATAGTCAAAAATGGCAACTCCAGTAGTTTCACTCCCGGTTCCTGAAGTAGTTGGGACTTGAACAAAATAATATTAATTTTAATACAACATGTAAATAAAGGTCGGTGGAGATACTTAGGAAAGAAGGAGCAAAGTTAGAGAAGGAAGCTTTGCAGCCCCCGTTGCTTGTATGATGTCTATTAACATGTATGTATGTTTCACATGTATGTCTGCATCTGCATTAACATGTATGGATAACAGCATGATGCTTGTGTTGGCAAGCACGTATGATGTCCATGTCTGCATTACATGCATGCATGTGTAACATGTATGTGCGGTTTGATGTGTATGTGATGCCTGTACCTGTGTTAACATGTGTGTATGATGTCCATGACTGTATTAACACGTATGTAGGTTTAACATGTACGTGTAATGTCTGTTTCTGTAGTAACAGTGAGGAGCGCTGGGAACCTCGGGCTCCTCGGTGCCAGAGCTTAAGCAGCTGCAGTTGGGGATCCCAACGCAGGCCGCTGGGCATCTCCAGGAAGAAAACTCCTGTTTGCCTCTCTAAAGACGTCTTCATGCCCTCTTGGCAGCAAGCACAGTAATGCTCTGCCTTCGCTGGGCTCGTGGCTTGGTAGGTCTGTCAAGTTTGTCTCCCCAGAGGGTTCCACTTGCCAGACATCAGTTATGCTGCCCCCTGCTGACTGCTCACTCACATCACAGCAGTTCATTGGACATGAACTCATCCGCATCCCATCACAAGGCCCATTCACAATGGGGGCAGGAGAGGGGGAGAAGAGAGACGACAAGGCATTAAACTGATACTTCCCAGTTATCAGTTAGCTTATTTCAGCCATAAACTTTAAATAGTCATAAGCTAACAGCCATAAAATGAGAGGGAAGAAAAGACAGAAAAATCCCAAGGTCTGTGTGAAACACACAAGCTATTCTGATTTGGATTTGCGCGGCTGTGCCCCTCCTAGCAGCTACAGAGCAGATGTCACCCAGAGCGACGCAGCCGTGCTGGCCACATGTTCCAGGGCAGACACGAAGCCTCAGGTCAGCTGAGGGGCCATTATGTGGGAGAAAGGGTTGAGTCAACACCAGAAAAATAATAGTGAATGTTCCCTTTAAACTCCACAGCGGCTGGGAGCATGGGACAAAACAAAGTGGGGTTTAGAAGAAACACCTTGTGAAACCGGCAGAGGGATCTATTAAGTAAATGATGACCATCCCCCTTCCTTCAAATAGTGCTTTCATAGCTTTAGTCTGCAAACTTTCCTACCACTGACCCAATTGTCTCGATCAGTGCAATAATGAAGATCAGAATTTTACCATAAATGAATTGCTATCTGTTTTGCCCTCCCAATGAGGTACTACACTGAAATGAAGAGATCAGAAAGCTTCGGAAACATCTACCCTAAAATTCCTGGCTTGCATCTTTCCTAAGGCCTTTTGCCAACTGTGAAAGAAAACAAATAAACAAGCAAACAAACAGTCTTTACCTGCAATCAGAGGCTTAAGAGGCACAGACACGGGCTTCCCCTTCCCAATGGGGGCACTGACATAATCTAGGATATCGGAGTGAGGGCTGGAGGCATACAGGTTAGCAGCTTTACAGGTGTCCATGGTGGAGCCACCACCCACGGCAACGTAGGCGTCAAAAGCTCCCTTTCTGGCAAACTCAATAGCTTCCATGAAGCTTAGAGAAGGGAAAATAAAAGCCATGATGTCATACTTTTCAGAAATACATTGCCATGCCATTAAGTAAGGCTTGGGACAAGTTTTACGCCAACAGTGATAATATGTTGGCTTCCACGTAAAGTAAATAACAACGATAAAAAATACCTTTTATCGGTTGGTTCCACCCTCACATTATCATAAACCTTAAAGTTTATGCCATTCTTCATTAGGGAATCCATAACTACTTGTACAGGAGGAAGCTGGGAAAGGTTCTTGTCTGTCATCAAACAAACATTCTTAGCACCCATGTTTTGTAGGTCCTACAGTAATGAAAATAATTTATACGTTAGGTTTGATTGCACTAGAAACATAATAGACACTTCTGGAAAGCTTAACATTGAACATTTAAAAAACAACAACCACAAAGGACTCAACTGTTGTCACTTTGCTCTTTTCAAAAAGATATATAACCTCTACAGTAGACTCTAGAAAACTTAAATACTTGCCATTCCCACTTCCTTTGTAACTCCTGCTCCATATCTAATATTTGAAACAGCCATCTGAAAAAAAAAAGGTATACGTGATGGGTGTATTAGAGATTTGACCATTTCATTTCTAAAAGCCTGAAATGGTTCCTTTGGAGAATAAAGTATTTATTCAATAGCATGGCCTTCCAGGTCACCCCTATCTGGCCTCAGACTCATCACACTTCTTTAAGCAAACCTTGGCTCTAGTCACTTTGGAATTATTTACCTTTTTCCAAATTCATCATAAACTCTCAATTGTTCCCTCAGCTTGAAATGCCTCCATATCTAAGTTACCTCTCAAATTTCTTATTTTCCAATTTAAATGTTGTTTATTCCTCGTGTATTTTTCACTCCCTTCATTCACTCATCCAACCATTCATCTATCCAACTACTGTTGCATGCATGTACCCATCCATCCATCCATCCATCCTCTTACCCACCCAAAACTACTGAGTACCTGCTATATTCCAGGCACTGTAGTAGGCTCTGGTAATACAACTACTAACAGGAGGAACACGGCTTCACAAAGTTTACAGCTGAGAGAAGAGCTTTCATATTGATGGATGATGGGTCACTTTTGTCTCAAAGACATTTTGTTTGATCCACATTATGTTTAGATTTTTTTTTTTGAATTGGCTAATAACTCTTAAAAGTCAGGATTAAAAAAAAATCCAATGTGACTATGTCTCTTAAATAACTGGGCTACACCGAGCCTGCATTCCTGGGGGGCAGCAATCACGGGGGGCTGACTGGAGGCCGCACCTTTCAGATGGGCCTGGGCTCTCAGTGAACTCAGCACCATCCTCACCCAGCCTGCTCAGGGGCAGGTTGATTGTTAGGCCCCTGGTGACATGGACTTTATGATTCCTGAAATAGGAGGAGGCCGGGATTTAAACAAATAATTATATAAATACGGTGTGATAAAAATTCATCAGAATTAATTGTTCATTTATTCTTGTGTCAAAAGATTACCTGGCCCTCTTTTGAGATAGTTATAACTACAAAGCTAAAGAAGATTTAGCATACAACATATATAAATTGCAGAGTTTGTAGAACTGGGAATTTGTCCTACTTTAACAGCTATACAGAAGACAGTATGGTAGACATGACTCATGTTTATAGTTCATTATCCTAATAAGGTACTTTCCTAAATAGGGCCTGATCAAATAATGAGATTAGGGAACATCAATTAATAACAGATTTTAAATGAGATAATAATGCATTAGCAAAATACTCTAGTTGTATTTTTTTCAGGTCATTCATAAAAGAAAGAATAGACTGATTAAATTTACCTCAAAGGCGTAATCTGTTGTTTTCCCATAAGGTGAAAATCCAGGAGCTAGAAATGTAAAACTTAGCATTAGAATAGGTGTCAAAAATAAAGCAAAGCATTGTCATTTGACAGTAAATCGGTAGCCCAGCAGTGAACACCAGCAGTAAACATAAACATCTCCCCTGAACCCTTACCTAAACTATATTTTTCAGGTTTCATTGTTGTATATCAAATTAAACCTCAATTTTAAGAGAATGTAATGCTAACTTGATGCTGATTGTGTGAAAACAAAGTTACTTAGAATATTTTCTCCTTTGAAATTAAAATATACTTTTGAAAACATGATGTGTAAAAATCTTCCAGAAAAAAAACCCTCTAGACTCTACAGATGGGTTATTGTTAGAGAAAAACTATTAGTAAATTCAGTAATTAGAGTCCTGCTTACACCTCTTATAGCAACTGTGACCATTTGTTTAAGATTTTTTTCCCATGGATGTTACTTAACACAGTGAGATATTTCTATTTCTCATGCTGATACATATAAAAATTTTAGTTTTCTTTGTGAGATTTAATAAAAAAATTTATAAACTGATTATTTCTTTGCAATGTATCTGGTTGCAATTATGGCAAAAATGATAATTCTGTGATACTGGAACAATAAGAGGGCCCCGTTAAATGAATTTTATCCTTGTTTTTATTGATTTTTTTTCTATCAGTCCTGGTTATGACTATAAGATTGACAAAAAGTCTACTGAACAATTTTCACTACCATTTTTTTTTTTTGAAAGTAAAAGAGACCACCACTAGACAACAATCTATCTTCACTTTCCTGAGGGCGAGGGTATCCTTAATCAAAATTTAAATTTCTTTGATTACTACAGGCTTTAAAGAAATAATCTATTACTCCTGTGAGTAAAGTTTAGAAGACATAAATTGGATCCTATGAAAGAGACATTATCTTTCCCTAAATTACTAATTTTATTCCCCCCAAATAGAAAATTCCTGATTCTTTGCTGAAACCAAGTCAGAATTGGAGAAAACCAACTGAAGACGTTTGCACATGAGGGCCTGAAGGCTGGGCATGCTTCTGCGTGGCAATGGCTGTTCATGAATGGGGGGTCCCCTGGCTTGTCCTTAAGGCTGAGTCACTCCACCGGCAGGCACAGCCCTCAGTTAGTTTATCTGCTCTACTCCCCGCCAGGCTTCTCTGCGGTGGGGGTGTTGGGGAGGTTGCTTAGGATTCTGCATGGCCAGACCCCCTCCTTTCTATCCCGTGCTACACTGTTCAGATTTGACCTTTCCTTCTAAGAGGTGACATCAGTGTTTGTGTCAGTAATTCATGTGACAGACATTCTGAGGACACACTGAGGTGATGATGGGCTTCCTGCTGCTCTGTGGACAATGGAGTTGGTACAGATTAAGATGTCTGTGGGAACTGAAAACTTTTGTCATTATTTTGAATTATTAAGAAATAGAAGTTACTTTAAACATTAACACCTGTAAGTTTTTTCCTTCTAGGAACCACCTTGTTCTTTAGCCTCTTTCTTTTTCGAGATGTATTAGAGACTTGCAAAGATTTCATCTTGATGAATTCTGTTTGATGAACTCAGACAATCTTAAAATCCTACCCATACCACCATTTTCAGCTTTGGCATATAATTCTATTTAGAACAAACATTATAAATAGTATTAAATATGTATTTGAGCCAAACACATAATCAGTAACATACATTTAGCTAACATCATAGAATTAGAACTACGTATTACCAATTTCAAACGAGAAGATAATCATTTTTATCAACCTTCTCATATCCCTTGATTTTCTTTGCTTTCACCCTTTGTCCAAATACATTATAAATGCCAACTGTGGAAGTGGAAATTGGGGCCAGTCTGAAAACACAGAATGTATTATTACCTTGGGAGTAAGTATGCGAATGAGTTGGGCACTGGCATCTAGAGAAAAGAAAAAAAATGTAAAGTGAAACTAGAAAACCCAAAGATAAGAAGCCTTAAAGTAACCCATTTTGAAGTCTATCTAGTCTTAAGATGCCATCAAAGTAGTAGCTATTGGCAAACACTGTATATAGAAGAAAACAGAAATCACCATGGACAAAAAGTTGACTGAGAGTCTTTCCAGTGTTGTAGGTCCATTCTTTCATGAATTATTCAAGCAGTATTTAACAACTGCCTACGGGTAGCTGAGACGAACATCCTAGGACTACAAGTAAGTTTAAGGTGGGGTCCCTGGTCTCGATGGGGTCCCTAGTTTCCTGGTTTCCTTGTTTCTATGAGGTCCCAGCTCTTACTAGGTTAGGAGTTTTGACTGAAAGGACCCACAGTTAACTACTCTCGCACCTAATCTCCTCCCATCCTCCCTTTTCCCCCCACTCCAGGTACTTTCCTGTATTTTCCCAGGGTCTTCAAGGTGTTTAATTTTTCTTCAGACAGGTTCTGGGCCTGTCCCTCCCTGGGCCTGCAGGCCTCGCTGGGTACCACCTTGAGCCTCCAGTCCTTTCCCTGCCAAGCTTCAGGGACCAGGGACCACTGCCCTGTGTCCATCCCCTCTCTGCCTAAATCGCACTCACACCTGTCCCTTTCTTCGTACCAAATCCCTTACTCTTCTCAGTCTCAGTCTGCTTCTCTGCCCTTGCCTTCCGTATCCCTTCCCTGTGCTGGTCACCTCCGAGATCTTGGACAGTCCCTTCTCTGGCTTCCCTTTGTCCTGCTCACTGAGTGTTGCGAGAGGGTTTTATGTTTCTAATTGTTCCCCGGGGGACCTTGTCATAGTTGGGTCCCCATGGCTATGTGAGTGTATAACCTTCCCTCCCCCACTCAAATTTGGAATGAAAACATCTGAGGGGGAAGATGGGGAAGGAAGGAAAAAGGTTGAACTCCATGATGGTCATGATCTCAAAAACAGATTGGGGAAGTCAGAACCGCGCGGCGGTGTGTGCACGACCGCGACTCAAGGCTGCCATCTCGTGGGCGCCGCTGAGAACGCCAAGTGCTAAGTGTTTTCCCAGGAGCATCCCCGCTGGTCTGATCCAGCCGCAGGCTCCAATGAAAGCAGGCTAGGCCAAGGTGTTCTTTTCCACAGGTGGGCTTTACGCCTCCCACAAGAGAAAAGAGGCAAAGGGAAGAGGAAAAGCAAACGCAAAGCTTTCCAATGCCCAGAGCCAGCGGGAGAACACGCACCCACCCGTTTTTACATTTTTCAGGCTCTAAGGCTACCTCAGTTGCTCATTCCTTATTTGTGCTTTGAATCACATCCTCTCTTGCCATCTTGGGATCTCCATCTGTCCTGTATTTCCTATTCTCCCCACTCACTCAATGCGTGTTATATCGTATTTATTAGTTTCATGCTTAAAACTTTCAACCTCTTGCCCCTTGGCTTGCTCACTCTGTTTCTCCCCTTCTGACCTCTATCTGCTGGTTCCATTTCCTTGCCTCCCACACATTCCTTGGCCCCCTGAAATCCAGCTGCTCTCTCCATCAGTTCCAGCTTTCCTGCTGTGTCCTTACATCTCAGACCCCCTAGCACCTTACTCTCACAGCCTTGAACACTGTGGGTCACCCCTCTTTGGGTGGCTGAAACACTTTTTTGGCTTCCAGAACTCCTTGCTCACCTGGGTTTCCTCTAATTATTCTTCCTTTAGCTTCTTTTCCACTCTGCTAATTCCTTAAATGTTGGATTCTATCCTGGGCTCACCCCTCACCCTTTATAGCCAACCATGCATCAAGGCCCCAAATATTTCTCTACCCAAACCCATGCACTTCTCTGGGGCCCCCTTCCACTCGCTGGTTCTGGTGTCATCTCACCTGGATTGCTGTGGAGTTCCTAACAGGCTTGGCTCCACCCTTCTCACACTGTGGTCTGGGGCATATTTCCAATGATGTCACTCCCTTGTTTCAAAGTATTTCAAATGCTCCTCAAGGCTCTTAGGATAAAGCTCAGACCTGGGTGTGCCTCACTGGCCCGGTTAACCTCTCCAGCCTAGCCCCCCATCTCTGGCCATCCCCGGGGTTGGGCTCTTAAAAGATTAATTTTGTTCTTTTCTTTTAATCGGCCATACAGTTTATCTCTTGCTTCCATAATTTTGTCCTTGTTATGTTCGCTGTCTGGAACATACTTCTGGGCAATTAGGTTCTTTCTCGTTGTCAGTTCAGATGTGGCTTCCCTAAGGCCTGGGCCCTGGGTAGACACCTTCTCTCTGTGGTCCATAGTACCTGTATATCCCTCCCCATTAAAACTGTAATCAAACTCTGTTGCTGGTGCCCCTTTCCTGTTTCCATCTTCCTTGAGATTATAAATTTTGTGGTAATGGGGCAAGAGGTACCTTAGCTCACAACTTTATCTGCAGCGGCTAGCATGGGCCCGGCACAAAGTAAGCCCTAATCCTGAGTGAATGAATAAATAAAGAAATGTAGACATTTACCATCTCTTGACCTTCTTCTCTCTTTTCCTGGTGAGCAAAGACACAGAGCCTGACCTGGGGGAGGGGAACAGACTGTGGGCTCCCCCACTTTCGTAGGATGGCCTGAAACCACCGATGGGCTCCTTTGCACCCCTCCTGAGAAGCCGCAGAAGCCCGTCAGAGCAAGCCCCTCATCTGCCCAGCTCCTGGCTCCGGTCCAATCATTCTGGCTTCTTTCCTTGTATCACTGACAGACTGGCTGTGCTCTTGGCAAAGGCCAAGCCCTCCCCTGTGCACTAAATCTCAGGTCGCTCATCTACTCAAGGACACAACTACCAGCAGTCCTTCCTTCTCTCTCCTGCATCATCCAAATTTCCCTCCCAATCCATCTTATCCATCAGTAGGAAACTGTCATTTTTTTCCATTTTATATGAAAAAAGCAAACAACTTCCTCTTCCCTCTCCTGATGCCGCCCCCACCTCTCTCCTTCCCTTTAGCTGACTCTCTTCAATTTCTTTTCTCTCATTGTCGCTGGGACCTCTTTCAATCAGCCTTTGCCCCGTGACTCCAGTGACAAGCTTACCGGGTCACCAATGCCCCCCACCTTGCTAATTTACCACTCAGTCCTCAGTTCAGGCCACATCTTACCTGACCTGTCAGCAGGCTCACTCCTGTTCACTCCCTCCTCGGTGGAAAAACTCCTCTGTTGACCTCCAGGACCACTCTCTGGTTTTCTTCCCACTGCACTGGCTGCTCCTGACCTTGTTTCTTTTTATGCTTGAGTCTGAATGCTGGTGGGTCCTAGGGTTCTGACTGTGGATGCTTCTCTTCTTTCCACACTTACTCCCTGAGGGACCTCACCTGTCTCATGACCTTGAGTACCTTGCCCCATCTAAAAGTGGCCACCACTTGCATAGTCAACAAGTATTTTATCATGTGGCTTCTAAAATACTCAGCCCCAGCAGACTTTCCCCAGATTAAATGTGAGCCGTGATGCCATTTCCCAATTTTCCAAGACGTTTATTTAAAATCTCCCACGTTTAAATGCTTACCCTATGAAATGAATGAACATGTACAGAACAAACAAAGCACCATTTTGCTACTCCTACTATGACAGTGCTACTCCCCACGACTTCATTCTCAGCCCTTTTCCTCTGGTTTTAGTTTGCCAAGGCCTTTGCTTGCACACTGTAGGGAAGATGTTGAGGAAAATTTGCCTTCACTGGCTGCTGTCTATTAGCTTTTGTCTGTTCCTGCATATGAGGTGATTTCTGTGCCGTGATCAGGGGTTGAGTAAATTCCCCCTTTGGTCTCATTTTCCCCTGCAGGAGAGACAGGAGATGAGGTTGCAATTGCCCCTTCTGTCTCATTCCCCACAGGGGAGATATGAGAGATGTTGCTTTCTGTCTGTCTCTTCCGCATCAGCAGATGAAATGAAAAAGTCACCAAATTGTATCAAAATGGCTTGTATCAAAACGATGTTAACAGGCACATCACCAGGCCTTGTTGCTTACCCGGATGAACTAGCCCTTCAGCCCGATGGACAACATTCATATCACTGACTGCAAAACCCTCCTGGAACTGGCGATTCCTTGAGAGGGGAGGTCCGTGATACACATGGATGAGATTTCAACTCACTCCTGAGTTCCAGAACAATATATTCAGTTCCCTGCTGGGTATCTTCATCCTGATATACCTGAGGCATGTCCAATTCAAAATGCCCAAGACTGCAGTTATTATCTTCCTTCTAAAGCTAACCCTTTTACCATTCCAATCTTGGTAAATTGCCCACCAGTTACCTGATGTTCCAGACAGAAAGCTCAATTTCTTCTGTCTCATTGATCAGATGCAAAATCCTGCTGATTCTTACCAACTCCTCAATATTTCTTGTATCTATCCTTGTACTAGCTGCCGCTCCTTGGTGCTCGAAGCCATCAATCACCTTTTAGCTGGAGCACTATAATTACCTCTAGTCTTTCTTCTGCACTCTACACTGCCACCACAAAGCTGTCACATAATTCTAATTATGCCACACTCCTTTGTCATGCAACCATTCCAAAAACATGTTCTACATGACACTGGTTCCAAGGGATATGAATGGTGTTGCTTAATAAAAAGTTCTATGATGACAGATTTAGAACAAAGTTTAATTAAATACACCTAACCTTTCCCCCACCACTACCAGACTTCTCAGAGCCCTGCATGTACCAATGTATATCCTGACTTTCCAAGAGAGCTATGCAGCGGTGAGCAGTTTCCCAAACCTATGTGTCCATGGAATTCTATTTTCACGGGCCTTTCAAGATATTAGTGTTTCACAGTGAGAACTATTGCTTCCATAACTTTTCATTACCCATAGGACACAATTCAAATTCCTTAGCATAGGACTGAGAACAAAGACTGCGAATCCAGAATATCTGGGTTCAAATTATGGTTGTGCCATTTGCTGACTGTGTGACACTGAACAAATTCTTTTTCTCCATGCCTTTATTTTTTTATCTGTAATATGAGGATATAATACAATATTGCATAGGATTGTTGTAACGATTAGTTACTAGTAACAGTATGCAGTACACGTAAAGAGTGTGGGACTGTGCCTGACACCTAAGTGCCCCATAAGTTTTATTTTCTTATTCATGGTCTTTCACCATCTGTCTTCTCCATCCTCACCTCCTCCTATGAAGGCAGGTCCATATTTGAACTACTTTTAGATGCTGGAGCTTCATCTCTTGCCTCTGGTGCTGCGCTTCCCTTGGCCTGAAATACCTCTCTAGTCTCTCCCCCTCCCGTCCCCCTCACCCCCGCTTATTTACCTCCCCGTTTGCGTGAATATTTCCATGTTTTCCCAGGCACTAGTGCACTTGGACAGTCAACAAGTATTTTATCATGTGGCTGCCAGGTACCCGCATTTCTAGAGGGCAAGTCTGACATGTCATAACATTTAACACCCTGTACACGCCAGGGAGTGCAGCTCCTGGTGACTTCTCACGTCCACCTTTTTCTTCTACACCCTCTGTCTGCTGCATTCCGTATTGGCCCGCCCGTTTTACAAACGCTGTCCCCTCATCGATATCCTACTAGACTTTAAACTGCTCCAGGGTCTTTCGTCTTTGTCTCCCCGGCACCTAGAATAGTTGGCACATAACATGCACACAATATAAATGTGTTGATTGGATACATAAATGCGTCTGGGTCACTATGTTAAGCCCTCCACTGCCTGCCAGGACGTGGGACCAGGCACTGTCCTCTCTGGGCCGTAGCTTCCTTAACCGCAGAACAGGGTGAAACCTGTCCCAAGCGCGGTGCGTGTGGCACCGCAGTGTGACAACGCGGTCCTGCACCACTTGCAGCGGGCGCTGGACCCTTCCCCAAGTTCTTGAAAGCAACCAGAGGAAGGATGCGCGGGGCCCGGGCGGGTCACACCCAGTGGGGCTGCGTGGGCACGGCGGCACCCTCCGATCCCCTGCCCGCCCGCCGGGCCCTGCACTCACGTAGCGCGTTGCAGTTGCCTCAGCAAGTGCGCGACCCGAGAGCGGGCGGCGGCGGCCATGGCTGCGAAGGCGTCTCCCGTGGCCCCGCCCCCTGCGCCGACCAATCCCAGCCGTGGCCTCATCCTCCCGCCCACTCGGCAGCGTCTGTGCACCCCCTATGCTAGGTGCCCTCCGCCCAAGCTTTAGCTTTCAGTGGCTCAGGACCCCCTTTCCCACGGGTCAAACCTCAACTGCTCCAGCTGCGGTCTCACCATGCACCTCAGAAATTGCCGTATAGATAACTGCTCCGTAGGGTCTGAAGTCTCTACTTAAAACCCACTATGTGACACGTGGGGAAAGGGAGAAACTAGGGTATTCTCTTCCCACTGATTTCCTTTTGAATGCTATTCTGCCTTCTTATTTTCAGAATAAATTAAGACACTGCATTTAAAGTTTTAACAGTAAACAAGACCCTTGCAAAAAGCCCCAGGACCCTTTTTTACAGGGCCAGTGTTGTGTCCAACTGTTAAACCCAGAAAGTCTCAAAACAAAAACAGACAATTCCCAAACAAAACAGCAACAAACCTGCCCCCAACCCCGAACCCCCTAGTTAATACTTTAAAAGGTTAAATGCTCTGTGGATGGCTTGGCTTTTGAAGTTGTTCTCGATTGCATTGAACAGTTTCATCAGTAGTTAAAACTTCCCATGATTACACTATGCTTTTGGAGGGCTCAGCAGCCCCAGTGCACCTTGTTCCAGGGGCAAAGTTCATCAATGATCAACCTGGCAAAGTTCAACTTGTAACTTAATCAGAAAGTCTCCTAAAATAGTAATGACTGAGCAAGTGTTTTAAGTAACTTATTATATCTGAACATTTTCTTTCATAACAATTTCTAAAAGTAACCTTATAAAAATGAGAGCATACTGAAAAGAAAAAATGAATTCCCAATTTTAATTTCCTATTGTCAGATCAAACAGAGTGAAGTCCACTCAACTCTAATAGCAGCAAAAACAACCCCCTAACCCCCTCAAATCCAGGGATCTAGATCTACTATGAATCCTTTTCAGGAGATATTTTTTACAGAGTTGAGTTACTGAGATGAATTAGGGGAGAGATCCAGAATAGTGAAACATTTCACCTCCTAAACAAACCAGCTCAGATGAATCAAGATGTTTCAGTTATGGATTTTGTGGGTTTTCTCTTCCCCAAAACAGACCCTATTTGAACCTTTACAAAATCAGGGACATAAATGTTGACAAAGATTTAAGTATTTTCTGGATTAATGAGGATTATTACCCTGTTATTAGTTAAGCTTTATCATTTATAGCAAATCAGTGTTTTCAGTGTTGAAAAGCATGACTCTTTTCAGACACACCAGTTACACTTTCCATATTTGATACCAAAAGAAGTATAACTTTTTCTAAACTAAGTGATCTCACTGAAATCATAATTTAGCTGTTTTGTGTTTTTTAGACAGTAAATGAAAATAATCTGTACCAGGCATTCAAGTCACAGGCTTTACTTAAGATTTCTACCAATAGCCAAGAGTTAAAAGCAACATTAGATACAGACACACTTTTATTAAATAACGTTACTTGTAAGGCCAGTTTTGAAAATGTAATCTTTCTGTGTGGTCGACCCCTCCCCAGACACACCTGCTTTGATAAATACACAAGCTTGTTAGAAAAATAACACAGAAATCAATCTAAGTCTCTGAAATATGACCCTGACAACATACACAAAGTTAAAAAATAGAAGTCATTCCTAATTTCCACCAAATTCCTTCTCTAATTTTTAAGTCGTCAAATACATCCTTTACATCTTCAGCCAAAGTCTTGGTTGTGGGAAAAACATTAATTTGTAGAGCCCAACATTTACATACTATCTTGAGGGGAGGGCAGTCCTATCCCTTCAACCTCAAGCTCAATGAAGCCAGCCCCCTTATTCTGCATCCTCCTATAGGTCCTAGAAGTTAACATTTAGTGTAGTTCTTGGTTTACAGGCAGGTCAGAGGGTGAAATTTACCTCCTCCTCTTTCCTCCTGGGTGTTGCCCTCCTTTCCTATTGCCACCCAAGCGAGGCGGTCCGGAATTCATCTTGCCGCCCAAGCCCCCTTTTCTTTTCCCTCCTTGGCTGGGCGGACCGCCTTTCCTCTTGCCTCCAGGACCCTGACGGCCTCCCTTTCTCTTGCCCTTTTGGCTCATTTTCCTTCTCTTGGCCGCCTCCTCCTGTTCATCCTCTCTCATCTGCTTATTGGTGGCTCTCGTCATGTCCAGCTGAGGCTTTTTGCTGTTCATGACTCGCAGCATCTCCAACTGGCTGTTTTTCTCGGCTGCAAAGTCCCCGAAGAGGGGCTGAAACTTCCTCTTCTTGCCGGAGCCGCGGGGAGCCTTCTCCTTGGGCAGGCGCTCCTGGAAGCGCCCCACGGAGGCGGTGGAGACCTTGGCTACCTGCAAGGCGCGGCCCAGCTCTTTCGTACTCTGGTGTCCCGTAGGGTGCATGCCAGCCGTGCTGGGCAGCTGTGTTTTGTGAGCGCGGGCTAAGTTACGCAGCCGGTTCAGCTCGTTCTTGGCTACCCGTTCCTTCTTAGCTTGAATCCGCTTGGCGAACTGGTCCTCCAAGGGGTCCGCACTGCCGGGCACCTCGATCAGCCATTCCTTCGTATCGTCGCGGGCGCGCTGGTAGCCCCAGCGCCGCCGCCACTGGCCGCTCACCTCGTCCCACACCAGATTGGTCTTCTTCTTGGGACGGATGCCCTTGAGGCGCGCGAACTGCTGCCATCGTGTAAGCGGCCGTGGCCGGGGCACCGGCTTCTCGCGCGGCAGGCGAGTGGTGGGCTCCGGCAGCTGCGCCACCAGCGCCTCCTCCACGCGCTCCGTGGGCAGCTGCCACAGCTGGTTGATGAGCAGCTGCGTGTTGTCCCGCGCCAAGGCCCGCAGTTCGGCCTCCGGCGAGGGTCCCCCGCGCAGCCCAGTGGGGGGGTTCCGGTCCGACGCCAGCAGGTTACCCAGGTCGAACTCCAGCTCCAGCTCCTTGTGCACCGTGATGCGCTGCAGCTTCTCTGCCTCGTCCCGCTCCGCCTTTGCCAGCAGCTCCTCTACACTCTGGCCCTCCATAGTTTCGGCTGGGCTCACTGGCTCCAGGAAACCAGTTCAAGTAACTTCTCCGCCAGCGCCGGCTAAAACTCAGGCAACACAACCACGTGCGAGCACCCAGACGCTCGCCCCGGAAGAGAAAGCTTCACTTCCGGAGCAACCGGAACTAGTGCCCAATCCGGGCTACTCCAGAAAAGGCCGGCAGAGGACGGTGTTGGAGAGCAGATGGTATTCTTGGTGGCTGGAGGCGGAGCTGGCGCGAGGAGCCCAGATTACAAATTCCAGGAACCTGATTGGACTGCGGCTCCCTGGAGGCGGTGGCGCAGGTGGGGCGGCGCTAATTCCTGGGGCCACAGGTTGTGGGGTTCCGGAGCGACTCTGTCACAATTTCAGTGCAAGTGCGTTCTCCAGATGTTTAGCTAGACACGTTATTTCACCCGACCCGTTCATCAGGGGCGTGGATTTGGAACGAGACAAATGATTTCACCGGAGCCCGGACCCGTTCATGGGGGGCGTGGGTTTGGGCCAGGAAAGACACTTTGCACAGATGCGTGTGAAGCTAAGTGTAGAAGACGGGGTTTGCTTTGGGAGTGAGCGGGCTTACAGACGCCCTGAGTGGGCGCGAGTGTCCGCCCCCCTCGGCTTGCTGAACGCCAGGAGCCCGGAGTCCGGGCCACAGCCTCTCCTGACGGTGGCAAAAGAGCAACCGGCTCTGTAGTTCCGCTGCCTGGGTTCCAACCCTGACTGCCCGTGTTTGACCTTCAGCTTTAACTTGTTTGGGCCTGATTTAAAACCTGTAACCTCCTTAGGGCTGTTACAGAGATAAATGAGTTAATATGACCCCCAAGGGAGTTTAGACCAGGGCCTGGAATATGTAAGTGCTCGATAAATGTTAGCAAAATACCAGTTATTATTTAATCTTCATAATGGCTCTGGGTGCTAAGCCAAAGAGGCAGTCTTAAACGGTGATTAAACACCAGGTTCTTGAGTCAGATCTAGGTTTACTATACCTACCTTGGACAGGTTGTTTAAGCTAAGTTATGATAACTTGTTATCATAAGTTTCCGGTAAGCATTCAGTAAATCTTAGCTGTTGTTATTCACCACATTCCTCTAATGACAAAGGGAGGCTCAGAGAGGTGAAATGACTTGTCTAAGGTTATGGAACTAGGAAATCTGGGAGCAGGAGGTAGCTTACTCAAGGCTTTAGGACTGCATACATATTCTCTGTAACGTCTTCCAGGCTCTCCATACTCTAAAAGTGTGCTCTCTGGATCAGCATTATAGCACCAGCCGGGAGTTTGTTAGAAAGGCACTATTTCTGGCCTCACCCCAGATGTAATAATTCAGACCTTCATTTTAGTAAGATCTTTAGGTGATGAGCATGTATAATCAAATTTGGGAGGCACTACAGACTTGGCGCTGATTGTGTGGTTTACAGGTTTTATTTTCCTTTCAAGGGAGGTTGGGCATAGTAAAGAGGGTGTTATGCTGGAGAATTAACCTATAGATATGGACATAATTTCCATTAGGAAATAGATTCAGTTGAGTTCCTCTTAGAGAGGGCTTTAGATACAGCCTCATCTGTCATACCTGTCCTGAGTTTGGTCTCCTCTTGAACTCACTGTCTTTCCTCCGATCTCCTTTGTTCATTTACTCATAAACCGTTTAATGAGCACATTTTATGCTTCAGGCATTGTGCTAGAATCTTCTTTCTTTCTCTTTTCTAAAAGGGTTTTAAGATTTGCCAGGGTTTTCTGAGCCTTTACCTTAACACTCAGCGCCAAGTCTGTAATATCTCATCCCCTGAACCAAGGCCAGGTCAATGACCAGAGTAGGTAACTGCTGTGAACGTTAAAGTTTCGGGGATTTGCTGTAGGAAGGAGTTAAGGACATTGACAGTTGCTCTGGACCTGGCTTCGCTTCTGATTCACTCATTCATTTAACAAACATTTGAATGACTACCATGTTTCAGACATTAGATGCAAAGATTATTGAGACCTTATGGAACAGTGGGGAAGAAAGAAAGGTAAAGAGAAATTTACCATATGGCATGATTGGGCTTTTAATAGGAAGTGCAACTATGTAGGATTTAGCTCCTCTGTCAATATTCTGAGTTAGGAAAAAAAAGAGCAGATGTTAACAGGTCTTCAATGGTATGAATTCTCACTGGATGAGACGCTTTTTGGTTTGAATCATACAGGTCAGCTCTTAATTGGACTCTTAATTGTTTTATGTTCAATGGGGCTTTTTTTAAATTCCAAGTGGAATTCAATTTCCTTGATGGCTGGAGACTGATTGTTACTCACTTTGCTGAGCATAGTGCTGGATACATAATAGGTATTTAATACATGATTGCTTGAAAAAATAAGCTTATTAAATAGACTTTTCTAAATTAAAAAAGGATTAATGTTGGCTATGTTAGATTTAAGGTAAACAAAACTATTAAAATTGGGAATTAATGCTTTAAAAAAAAAATCTGTTGAGATAAATAGGTAAGTGGAGGTCTCCCACTTGCATTTGTATCATCTTTATGTTAGGCAAGTTTGTGCAGTGTCAAGAAAAAGAGGGATGTGCAAATATATGTGAAATTATTTTAACAGTACAGCAAAAGGTTGCATGTATTGTCTTTTTCCTTTGTTGGTTTTTCCCTTTGCCTTTTCTCTTTGTTGGTTGCCCTTCTTCTTTTTGTCTCATTATGCAGACAGATCTCTAGTTTGGTCACCAGATCCTCCGTGTTTTCTCTTTATACCTGCTGTCTATGCCATTTCATCCCGTCTCATGGTGTCAGCTGCCTTTTTTGTGCAGGTGGTTCTTAGAGGTACATCTCTTTCCCTTTCCTTTTCAGAGCTTTAGGCTGAAATCTCCAATCACTTGCTGGGTGTTTCCACTATAAACTCAGTATGTTTAAGGCTAAATAACATCCATCCACTTCTTTTTCCCCCAAAAAATGTTTATAGAAGGCCTTTCATGCCCAAGATACTGTGCTGGGCATTGGAAATACAATGGTTAGTAACAATAGGCTCAGTTGATATTATTGTCATTCTAGTCTAGTAACTTAGGCTTGAAACTATGATATTATTCTTGACTTTCTCTTTCCATCTCCAAATCCATCCAGGTAGAAAGTCCTGTTAAATGTGTCCCTATGTCTATTGTACCTTTTCTGTTCCCACTACCAGGACCTTTCCTCTAGACAGGGTGTCTTCATTGGCTTCTCCAGATCCTCCCTCTCCACTCTGCTCTCTGCCCCTGGCTTCCAGATGGGTGCCGCCAGCAGGAGATCTGAGGGTGTGACGAGAGTAAGGTAAAGCGCTGTGTGCCCCCAGCCCTCTGCAGATTGCTGTGGACTGGATGGTTCCTTTAAAAGGCCATAGCTCCAATCAGGCAGCTCTGTCCACCCTCTCCTAACTCCTTTAACTACTTCCCTGGTTCCTGTAGGCCTTGGAGGAGACACAGCTCTTGGTATTATAACACTCTTCTTTTTGAGTTTCCTTAAACTATGCCCACATCTTTGTAATATTCCCTTTGTTGATCTTTCTTAAATTACCCAGCTTGACTGCTACCTGTTTTCCTGCCTGGACCCTCACTGATACCCAGGCAGCTAACCTAGCAGCATCCCAACAGTTTCCTGCCTCCATTCTCTCTAGAGGACAGTCCTGAAGATTTATCTTCCACAGATCTGGCCAAGTCACTTTTCTCAAAAGCTGCCTTCTCTGCCTAACAAAATGTGATTGTATTTGGTCTTGGATGTTCATGATCCGGCCCAAACAAGTCTTTGCACTCACATGGCATATAGTGCTCTTTATGCTTATTTTCCAAATATTTCTTCCCCGTTCCTATTTTCCATCAACTGCCTTTCTGCAAACTTAAAAACATTCCTAAAAAAGGCAAATATGAGGTGCTGGAAAGAAGAAGCAATCATTATATTTTTGTAGTAGCTATTGTGAAGTTTCCATTAACAAAAGTGAACCTATAGGGAGATTCTGCTGCCCCCAGCCTCCCCCCCTCAACCAGGGACAAGAAGGTTAAAGATATGAAGGTAACACCTTTCACATTTCCACAAAACATAACTACTTTGGTCAGTAAAACATTTTTGTAAGCAATTTCTCATTCTTTTGATACTGCATTAACTTAGATTTAGTTTCTAATGTTTCTCAGTTGCTCATTTTTGGTAGCGGAAGTTGTTAGGGATGATTCAACCATTTTTTCAGCATAGTTGTTTTGAGTATTTTTGTCTAGGAAATTCAATGTGCCAGTAATATGATAAAGTAGTAGAAAATTGCCCTTAAAATGCTTTCATTATTCACATAGTTCATTTTTACTGATTTATAATTTTAACTTGGGAACACTGGAAGAAAAGATTTAATTTTTAAAATTTCTTAATCATAAACAAAATCTGTTTATTCATGTACTCCAGTTTTAGTCAGAAACCTGTACAAAATCCATTATTTTATGTTTAAAAGGAACAAAGAAGGTATAGCATTAAGATTTTGTGTAGTTAATGTAGAAGCAGATAAAAACAAACAAACAAAACTTCCAAATATTGTACTTTTGCCTAGAAAGTACTTTGGATTTTAGGATTGTAAAAATGATGATAGCATTTGGGAATTGACTTGTTTTGCTCTCTATAAAATACACAATGGTTTCTGGTTTTTAAAGATTGGCAAATGCAGTTTTCTTTATTTGCCAAAATCTTATCACCACCTGTAAGATAGGTAAATACTGACTTATAGTTTTTATTCATAAGGCTTTATCACCAAATCCCAAGGGGATGGGATTGATATTAGGCTTTCAATTTTACTTCTATAAGGAGTTTAATATAAAATGAAGTATTGATATAAAAAGGAAAGCTGAAGTTCCAGAATTCTAGGGATGTTTACACTCAAAGAATCCAATAACAGAAAATGTTGATCCATTTATTAAATTATCATTTTCTATTCTATTTTAATTTATGAAAGTAAAATTGCAATCAGTAAGAAATCCTTTTGTGTTTTTTCTAATAAAAGTGAACAAGTTTTATAAATAACTTTAGAGTGATTTACTCTAGGTTAGGCAATTGAGTCCTGAATACCTTCCCCTCAGGAAAGCAACTTCGTCATCACACAGCCTTCAGTTTGTATTTGTAACCATAGATCATGTGTGAACATACGAGGTCTGACAATTACGTTTGTGAACTTTGTTGCAACGATGTTGCTAACCTTTTTTGATATCAGAGGGATTATTCATTATGAATTTGTACCAACTGGATACACGGTTAACCAAGTTTACTATTTGGAAGTGCTGAAAAGACTGTATGAAAAAATTAGACGAAAACGATCTGAACTTTTTGCCAACGTTTCATGGCTCTTGCATCACGACAATGTACCAGCTCACATAGCACTTTCTGTGAGGGAGTTTTTAGCCAGTAAACAAATAACTGTATCGGAACACCCTCCCTACTCACCTGATCTGGCCCCTAATTACTTCTTTCTTTACCTGAAGACAAAGGAAATATTGAAAGGAAGACATTTTGATGACATTCAGGACATAGAGGGTAATACAATGACAGCTCTGATGGCCATTCCAGAAAAAGAGTTCCAAAATTGCTTTGAAGGGTGGACTAGACACGCATTGGTGCATAGCTTCCCAAGGGGAGTACTTCGAAGGTGACCATAGTGATATTCAGCAATGAGGTATGTAGCACTTATTCTAGGATGAAGTCACAAAATTAATTTTCAGACCTCATATACTAATCAAATTTTTCTTTTAAATTTCCCACATGAGCAACATTAATAATACACAGGAAGTTACTGCTATTCCAAATAAACATTAATTCTTTGCCCCTCTTAACCAATAATTGTTTCTAAACATTATTTTTTTAGAGCACATCTATGAAAAACATGAATAGAAATACTAAAAATATGAACACATATATGGTAAATTCTGTAGCCAACACTTTTCTTTTTCTAGGTGTTTTAACTTGACAAAGGAAGACAGTAAAGGAAAGAACCTCTTAAGGCCAAGTAGGTGTGTCGTTGTATTTTTGTCAGCATCCAAGAGAGCACTGCAGTCCCATCTAGCCCCTGTGTCACTTGTAAGGTGCAAGGTCCAGTTGCCTGTGGTGTGTGTACTTTCCCCTAAGGCCTAAATAGGACTTACTATTTAGAATGTATAAATAATGTTCCTGGTATTTTCCAGTATTTATTTCACTTACTTCATTAGCTAAGATCGTATGAATTTTCATTTGGGGAAGTTGACTTCTTATGATGGGTCCCCAGGTTCCCTTCTCTGGAAAGTCTGTGATTTCAGAGGAGATGCAGTTTAGGTCTCAGACTTCAGTGTACATATATTATCTAGAAAATGAAGAGTTTTGACAGGATGCCTTTATGATTCAACTGTATGATCCCTTTGTTAAAAATCTGTCCTATTCAAGTGCCTCAATATTATTTTCTTATAAAGTGCCTTCTTTCCTGGTTGTTGAGTAAAGTTTTTGAATAATATATCCCATTTTAAAAACCTCCCCCTCTTCCTGAGTCATTTATCTCATTTCCTAGACTGGTTGTATGACTCCACGTAGTGAAACAGTCCTCTGTGTGTACAGGAGACTGACTGCAGAGCGTTAATCAGTTTTTAATAACGTGGAGGCTAATTATTGTTTTTTCTAGGTTATTCAGGATGCTTTTTTCTTTACTTACCATTAAACTACTTTGAGAATTGGAAGGTAGGATAGAGAATGAGCAAGGTATAGTTCATTTTACTGTTTGTTAGTTCTGGAAAAATGTCTTATAGGGAAGAAGATAGAAGTTACGTTTATAAAATATTTATAAAAATAGTTCTATTTATAAAGTCAGATCTTAGAATGAAAGATTGTAGATTGGCATTATGTGTGTCTTTCCTGACCCAAAATTTAGACTAATAATATTCTTTGATTATTACAGTTGTAGAAAAGTTTTAAAGAATGATTTAAAATTAACTGCCTCAGTAAAATTGGGGCAGTTTTGTGTTTCTTAGTTTGGACTTGCTTCAGAGAAAGCTAGTGAGAGAATTTTAACATAAGGAAGGTAAAGTAGAATAAAATATAATAACATAGCTAGTATGGTTAGTAATTATAATTCCGAAAATAAGTCGTAGGTAGTGCTTTCTGGCCTGATTTACCTGGGGACAAATTCCCCAAGGGATCATCCCCTGATCTGAAAAATGGGCTAACATTATTTCTCAATTTTAGAGTTCTGTGAGTCAGAGATAAATTATTCCAATACACTTTTGCAAAGAGCCCTAGAAGGGTAGTGAGGAGACAAGTTCTGGCTCCATCTCTGCCGCTCTGTCGTTGCGTTGGCTTCGGTAAGTCACCTCACCTCTCTAGGTGTCAGTTTCCTTATCTCCAAGGTGAGCCTCACTGCCTTCTCTCTCTGCCTTTTCTAGCTCTGTGTAGCAGTCTGTGCTTTTGTTCAGATGGCGTCGGAGAAAAGGGTGGGTGATGGTGAAACATAGACTTGAAGACAGAGGTTCTTTAGTTGGGGTTCCATGGGTGAGCTTCAGAGGACATGAATCCCTGATATTCTAGGCTAACGTATGTAGGTATGCATGTGCATTTTTATAGATGGGGGATTTTCCCCCCCATAAGATTCTCTAAAGCATCTATGACACTACCTCTCCCCCAAAAGGTTAAGAAGAGGGAGATAAATGAAGGCCAGGTAAATGAAGGGAGGAATTGGTGAAAGCTTTGTGAAAGAAGAGGAACTTGAATTGGCCTTTGAGCCTGGGTAGAGTTTGAATAGATGGGAGGCGGGGTGGGGTTGTTCCAATAGATTGTAACCATATGAATACAGGCACGTAGCCAGTATTTATGGAGCAAGTACAATGTATCAGGCCCTGGTTTTCTTTATAAATCCTCAGTATTGGCCTAGGAGGTAGAGGTTACCAGTATCCTGGTTCTGTAGGTGAGAAGACTGAAGATCGTAAGGGTTAAGTAACTTGCCCAAGGCCCTGAAGTTAGTAAATGGTAGAACAAGGACAGGAACCTTTGCAGCCTAATTCCCAGCCCAGGCACATAAGTGCTACACCATAGAGCGTCCTCTGTCTGGTCCATTAGTGCTTTGGCTTGCCTAGGAGAGATGATTTGTGTAGAGAACAGGTAAGAAATAAGCTTGGCTAGATAGGGCAGTACCAAATGTGGAGTATTTTAGGATCAAGGAGAAGAATTTGGATTTGGTGCCAGAGGCAGTAAGGAGCCACGGAAGACTTTAGATCAGTAAAGACATAACCAAAATGGTATTTTCTTAATGGGATTGTTTAAATTGTCCATGTTCTTACTAATATTTTGTCTTCTTCATCTATCCGTTGCTAAGAAGTGTCTTGAAATCTTCTACTTTGATTACAGATTTATCAATGTGTAATCCTACCAAATTTCCATTCTATATTTTGATGAACATGAACATTTAGATGTACTAAATCCTCCTAGTGAATTTTTCTTTTTATCCTTTTATCATAACATAATGAGCATCTTTATCCTTAATAATGCTTTTAATAGTTCTATAGCTATTTTTAATAGTTCTGTTGCTTTTTGGTGAGTATTTGTCTGATTTATCATTTTTCCATTTTTCATTTCCAACCTGTATCATCTGTCCTTTTGCTTTAGATATGCCTCTTTCAGGTGGTATACAGTTGGATTTTGTTGGTGGTTTGTTTGTTTTTCAATCAAATCTGACAATCTGTGACTTTTAATTAATACATTTAGACTATAGTTATTGTGATTACTGATATATTTATTTCTATCATTTTTATGCTGTCTACCTGGTCTTTTCTATACCTATTTTTCTCTGCTCTGTCATTTTATTAGCTTGATTAAGTTACGTGTCTTTTTTGAATTGAGCTATAATTGACATATAACGTATTAGTTTCAGGTATACAACCTAATGATTTGATACTTATATATATACATATCATGAAATAATCACTACAATAAGTCTAGTTAATAACCTAGTTCATCATAGTTGACTTATTGGAAATGCTCCTGTGGAGGAATTCAATTATTTTCTAAGTTTTTACTAGGGCAGTTAGAGATCCCTTTGAGGCAATTCTGTGAATTATCTTATATATGAGTAGCTATTGTAAAAAGAATTGCTAAATGACAATGTTGTATAATTTTATGTGCAGATATAGTTTGAAATATTTAGAGACTATTTGTTTTTATTGTCTTCATTGTCTTTTAATAGGTATAATACTAAGGGGAAATAGCAACTGCTATTTTAACAAAGGATATGTCACCAGATATCCTTTCCCTTCTCTTTCCTTCCCCTTGGAACCTTCCTTAAAGCTGTTTTCTTACAGTATGCAACAAAAGGATTTATTCTCTTGACAATATATTTAATAACAGATGATTTAGCCGGCACTATCAATACCTTCCAAATAGTAATTTCTTCTAAGAAAATAAAAATACGTGTTGAGAACATTTTGTTACATTATATTTTCTCCCAGTTTACAGCTCCCAGGTTAGCCATATGTGTACATTGTATACTGCAGCTTTTCTACTAAGTCTCTGTGACAACATCTTATGCTACTTGCAGCCTTGAAAACGGACACATGACAGGATATCATAATTTTTTCCCTTTTCTAGTTTGCATTGATCATGAGTCAACAGATGCTTGGTGATTGCCTAATGCAGCGGAACTGCAAGGGCCAGGGAAAGACCACAGGATATTTGTACTGCAGCGATTGTTGATAACGGAAGAGACACAATGCCAGCATGGGAAGGCACATGGAAGTGTAGCAGTAGTGTTTCCTGGCATAGGTATCTGCTCCCTTCCCATCACCCCCCAGTACTTGTCCCAATGCTTATCACGGTCATGTGCTTCCTACTTACCATGTGTAGAAAAAGCAGGGAAATCAATATTTTGGGAATAAGATCCAGTGCCTCCCAGGAGCAGACAAGATCTGAATGTAAATAAAGTGGACGATAAAAGTTTAAAGGGCTATCTCAATATTTATGAAGTTCTTTCTAATCAGTGGGAGATGAAAACGACGTACCTTACAAACTCGCTGTCTGCCAAGAGTCATAAGCTCCTGTTTTTCTATTGGATGCTGCTGCTCCTTCTGGTTTACAGTCAGAGGTGGCGTGATTTCCCCAGGGAACCCTGGCCTCTGACTACCCCTCTGTCTGGACTGGAGCTCCTTTGTGCTCCTCCTGCCAGAAGCCAGGCCAGAACTGTGGCCTGGAATGTGCTAGAGAATTGTCAGAGTTGGCACTTTCTCACTCTGCACCTTTTTCCCTCCCCCCAGCCAGGTCGTGTCCTCTTTGGGTTACAGATGTCAGTTCTGAGCCCATTTCAGGGATGTTGTGGCCCAGTGACCTGGGACTCGGGCTCCCACAGAACGATATGATCTTGGTTCCTCATGGTCTCTAATTTCTGTCCCTGACTCTCAGTCCTTGGGCACTGGCTGAATTTAGGTGCAACCTATCAATCAGACTTGTTCACATTTTATATAACAAAATTATAAAAAATATATCATTTTAGAATTGAGACAAATGAACATGGCAACTATAATTTAAAATGTAAACCTTTTGTCCAGTAAAACTGAAGTCAGAAATACATAGACTTTTGGAAACTAACACCTAGAGATACCACAAATTTGGGTTTCAGGATTTAAAAGTGGCCTAAGTGCTGTCTAAAGGTCCTCTAATACCAGATTCTCCATAGCGTATTGAGTCAACTGGCTTTCTCTTTTTCTTTTTGATATAGTAGATGGACAATGTAGCTCGGGATCTTGAGCCTATGAGAATAATAGATGTAGGTCAGGAACGGTAATTCTGCTATTAAAAAGACCTGGCAGGAAATATACATGAGTGAAGCCCCCAGCCACCACACATTCTGGAAAACGATTTGAAAAGATATTCAGGTTTATGGCTTCCTTGGTCCAGAAATTCTGAAAATATTACTCAGTTACTACAGGTCAATTTGGGCCTAAAAATGATTACTCAAGAAACCTGTTAAGTGTGTTTACACAGCCTCCTGGAACTAGCATCTCCCTGAAAGGGTACCTGGGTAATCCTTTAGTGTCTGCTATGTTTGTTTCTCTGAGTACCAATAACTTTGTAAGGACTTTCCAGTACATCAGACTATAACGCAGTCTCATGTACTCTTAAACTTCATCAGCAAGCAAAGAAAAAAAACGAAAAAACAAGATTGCAAAGAACTGAAAAACTGTCGTGGGTACAGGTTTTAAATGTTGACACCAGAGAATCAGATCTGGCTGAGAAATAGCCCCTTGCCTGAAACACCATGCTCATCCGAACCAAAGTTGTTACAACTCATCGCAAGACAGATCCATCTTAAAGGCGAATGATCAGGGTTGCTATGGAGATGCTGCAGGAAATGATTCAGGAGATTGCCCAGAAACATACTTCCTTGAATATTGATAAATCCCATGCGACCTGTGTCAGTCTGTGGCTATTATAAAATGATCCCTAATGACTCTGTGCTTAGGCTGTACCCGTCCTGTGTAACCTCATTTAGATGCCGTTATAGGGCTGAAAGTGGAAACTTCCAAGTGACGCTCTATGCCACGGTTACATGCACATTGTGGGTGGTTTTCAGATTTGAATATGTGTGAGAATCACTAAGCGAGCTTATTACAAAAGTTGGTTTTATTCTAATTCAGGGGATCTATAGACCATGTTGCTTTAAAATGAAAGTTTAGGAAACATCACAGAGGTTTTGCCTTGTTTTCTTGATAAATGGTCTTGTTCTTTGGAAGCCATTCCTTCAGCTACAAAATGTTACGTTTCCTTGAGTAAAGGAAAGTATGTGTTATCATTGTTCCGGGCCCTTTTTGCACATATCGACCATGACTCCAAAGTTTCTGCTCCTAACCCAGAACTTTTCTTTGAACTCCAAGGGTGTATACCCAACTGTCTGCTGGACACCTCCGCTTGAATGTCTCACAGAATCCTCCGAGTCCACCCCACCTACAGTGCTGTCTATTTCTGTTAACGCAACACCATTCTTCTGCTTGCCCCGGCCAGAAAACTTGGAGTCATCCAAGGACTTTTTTTCTTTTTGTTTGCCACACCCCACACCCAGTCGGCTGACAAATCCCCTCGCCTCTACATTCAAAGTGTATCTAGACTTTGATCATTTTTGCCCACCTCTTGCTACATCTTGGTCTAAGCTTTTAACCATCTCTCACCTGAATTATTGCAGGTCTCCCTGCTTCCATTCCCGGTCCTTTATCATCTGTTTTCAGCACAGGAGCCAGAGTGTTCTTTAAAATTAAAACCACATCCTGTCCCACTTTGGCTCCAAACCCTGTAGTCGTTCCCCGTGTCACTCAGAGTAATGACCGGAGAACTGAGATTGACCTAAAGATTCGATCTCTGACCTCTTCTTACACCTCTCTCCCACCTGCTCACTTTCTTCAAGGCTCAGCGTCTCTAACTCTATTCCTTGGGAAGACCGGGCTTTTGTACTTGCCGTTCCCTCATTGTACTCGTTGCCGAGAATGCTCTTCCCCGAGATATCTGAGTGGCTCCTTTCCTCACCACCTCTAGGTGTTCGCTCAAAGGTTGCCTTCTCCAAGGGCCAACTCTTATTCCTTTATTTATTTAAAACTGTGACACCCCCCCCCTTCTGCCCATTTCCTCTACCGTGAGCCCCCAACCCCCTTTGCCCTGCTGTGCTTTTCCATAGCACCTCTCCTCTGGTAACATACTGGATTTTTCCTTGTTTTCATTGAATGATTGATTGATTTCATGTTTATTGTTTATTTTTCTTTCTTCCATAGAATGTACCGTATTTTGCTGCGTATAATGTGCTCCCATGTATAATGCTCACCCATGTTTTTGGCCCAGACTTTCAGGGGAAAAAAATATTTTGTTCTAATTTTTTCATGCAAATTTTTGTTTATATTTTGGTACTTGTTTTTTGTATTTTAGAGGAATTTTAGCATTTATTGATTTATTATTACACTTTTAACTCATAAGCATAAATAAAAGAATTAAAAACATTTATATAGATATGGAATTAGTACCACCCATATATAATGCGCATCCTTATTTTTCCCTCACAAATCTGGGCAAAAAAGTGCACATTATACACAGCAAAATACAGTAATTGCCACAGGGAAGTGATTTTCATCTGTTTTGTTCTGAAGTGTCCTCAGTGCTGAGAAAGGTGCTTGACACATACTAGGTGCTTAATAAATATTGCAGAGTAAACTCAGTGCCATAGTTATGGGGTAGTTACTAACAGTCAAGCATTGCTCTCAGTTCTCAGAATACAGCTGCGGATGGATGGGACAGCTCTGACTTCTCGGAGCTGACATTCCTGGTGGCAACTACTGCAAAACAGCAGAACTGCAGAGTGTGCAGCATTTTGTGCAGAGGACAGCGCGTGGGGCTGGTAAAGCGGCCACAGCAGCAGAGATGGAGGAGGACACATGGACGCGGCCCTCGGCAAAAGGCAGAGCAGTGTGCACGAGAGCCAAAGCTTCCAGAAAGCAGAGTGTGTATCACAGTGTCCAGAAGTCCAGGGATTACAGTAAAGTGAGTATGAAGAAGAACGTTGCACAGAAAAAGCAAGCAAGCTTATGTAAACAGCATACAATAGAAACTCCAAGTAACACTGGCTTAACCACACAATAGCTTATTCTCCACATTAAAGAAATGCAGAGGGAGCCAGGTGTTAGATGGAAGCTTTAGGATCCCACCAGAGACCCAGTCTCCTGTCTGTCTATTCCACTATCTTTAGCACATGCCTTCTATCCTCAAAATCACTTCCGGGAAGGATGCAAAGGGAAGGGCAAGGGAGTGTGTCTCTCGGCTGAGGAATCTTCCAGAAAAGGACACAGTACTTCTTGTTGGCTTGAACTTAGTCACCTGGCCATATCTAGCTGCAAAGTAGTCTAAGGGAACTGGTCTTTTAACCCGGGGGTTGTGACCACAAATACTCTGTCATAGGAATAAATGGACAAATTCGCGCTTATTAGACGAGGACCCAAGATTAAGACACAGCATTAAAGACTTAGACCAAGACCCTGATTTAAGATGCCTGGCAGGAAGGGTTGGTGGTTAAAACTGTAGTCTGAATATTTTGATCTCATTAGTTCTTTGTGTGTAGAGGGATGATTAGCAGGGAAGCAGATTTCCGAGTTACAAAACCGATGTCCCCAGAAGAGATAGAATTTCAAATTGAAATGGTGCTTTGGTAGTTATCTGATTAATGTTTCTGACATGGAACATGGACTGTTTTTATGTCCTTTGAATAAAAGTATAGGAAACTAAGACAATTGGTGTATCTTTCAGACCACAGTTAGGGAATCTGTAAAGAGAATCAGGAGTCATTTGTTTTTAAATATATTTTAATATTAGTATTTTAAGCAAAAAGTAATAAATGTACAGTGAAAAGTAAATCATCTCCTACCCCAGGCCATTAGATCCCTGAACCTGTAGACTTCTGGTGCCTCTCCCCAGAAGCAACCACTCTTATCAGTTTCTTGTGGAAGAAGGGGTCATATAAAACTGGTGAACCATATGGAAAGAAATGCATGCTTCTTGTTGTTAACAGTGGAAACTTTTTCAATTTAATTTATAGGCATTAAAAGGAAGAGCAAACTCAAATATACCACTTCTATGAACCCCCTACCATGCTGTGGTTAAGCCAGGCAGATACTGTTACTGCCTCCCAACCTCCTTCATGTCTTTTTATAACTATCATTTTTTTTATTGTGGCAAAACATACATAAGAAAATTTGCCATGTTAATTAATTTTAATGGTATAGTGCAGTGACGTTGGGTATATTCACATTGTTGGGCAACCATCTCCATTATCCATTTCCAGAACTTTTTCATCATCCCAAAGAGAAACTCTATCCTCATTAAATACTAACTCCTTATTCCTTATTCCCCCAGGGCCTGGTAACCCCACCCTACTTTCTGTCTCTACAAATTTGCCTATTCTAAGTACCTCATATCAGTGGAATCATATAATATTTGTCCTTTCGTGTCTTGCGTATTTCGTTTAGCATAATGTCTTCAAGGTTCATCCATGTTGTAGCAGGTGTCACAATTGCCTTCCTTTTTAAGGCCAAATAATAATCCATTGTATGGATATATCACATTTTGTTCGTTCATGTGTTCATGAACATTTGGGTTGTTACTGCCTTTTGGTTATTGTGAATAATGGCACTATGACTTTTAGTCTCCAACCGTCTGTTTGAGTTCCTGCTCTTAATTCTTTTGTATCCTTCATGTCTTTTCATAACATGCTGTGATATATTGTGGTTGTTGCTTAGATGCACAGATGCTTTAAATCCTTGTTAGATTCTAATCCCTTGAGAACAGGGACCGTACTTTTTCTTTCACTCACAAACTCACTCATTTGGTCATTCAACAATTATCTATTGAGCACCTGCTGAGTACTGGGCTCTGTGCCAGACTCTGGGGGCACAGAGTGCAACGCAGAGCATAACCTCTGTCCTCTTGCTATGAGCATAGGTCTAGGAGGGACATTTTTCTCTCATTAATTTTGAACAATGCTTGTACATTGTAAGTATTCAACAAATATTCAACAAATATTGTTGACTTGGTTGACTTATTGAGTTCATGTATCCCCAGCGGTTCTTGAGAGTGTCTTATCAGTGATTTGATGGCAGTAAAAATATACGGAACAAATGTAAGTTCGGTGTCATTTAGAATCACACCTTTCTTGTTCCCCTGAAAACGGGCAGACGGTGGTGTCCAGCACACAGTATGGGCTCGATAGTTTTAAAATGAATGCAGATGCCATAATTTGTTCTGATGAGCTCTGACAAGTTCTAATGAACCCTGCCCATATATTATGGATAGAAAAACTGAGGCATTTAAGAAAAGCACTGACCAAGTCAGAAATAGAAGCTGGGCCTCCTGACCTGCAAACTGATGTTTTATGCTCTTGATCACACTAGTATATAAAATTAGAACTGATGTTCCACTTTTCTGCGAAAGATGTGAACTTTAATTAGGTGTAATCACACAGTATGGAGAAGATTGAAGGCCTTTAAATTTCCTAAAAATGATAATGAACCAGATTCTAAAATAAGCTTGTTAAAAGCTGTTCTTAAATTAAAAAGATAGTAGCATATAATGATGAATTGCTATTTCGGCTGGGAGGGGTGAGGTGTTACTGTATTGTCCATTCGGGAGGCCTCACCAAGCTGTGTCCACTGTATATATCACGTCTCTGCTCATGCAGCTTGACCCTGTTCTTGGGGTTTGGAAATGATACCCGCTTATTGAGTGTCAATGAATTATTTAGGTTTTTTGGATCTTTTTGCTCAACCTGGTTTGAAAACATTTAATCCTATGTTATATGGGTTCAAGTTGAAATCACTTTATTTCATGAGGAATTCTGGCTAAATTTTTCATGAGGGAGAAAGTTGAGGCCTTTCATTATGAAAAAGTTTTTGGATGATTTGTGGATCTTAAAGCCAAGCTATTTTAAAATTTTCGGAAATTTCAGTTTCAAAAAAGTCTCCAGTATTTAAAATGAGTAAATTTGTTTTGTAATAAAACGTAAGAAGGACACAGCTTGGAAACCCAAGGAGAGCATAGACTAAACTCACATCTAACCTTAGCCGATCAAGTCCTGAAACTATCATTGATTCACTGATGGCACAGGGCATAGATGACCTTAATTCATGAGGCAAAACCATTTTGTGTATGTGTATATATATGTATATATACATATACACACACTCATATATATATATATATATATATATATATATATATATATAGAATTTGACAAGAAGAGTAAATTGAGCAGAAGTTATCTAAAAGAACTTGAAGAGAACAGAGTGCTACCAGTGCTGTCCCCAAAGTTAAAAAGGACTTGTATACTGTTGGAAAGAGAATAAGCCTAAAGGTCAAACTTGTTGCCCTTGTTTTGTTGTTGTTTTTAAATGAGATATAATTGACATATAACATTGTGTAAGTTTAAGGTGTGCAACGTGTTGATTTGATACATTTATATATTGCAAAATGATTACCATTGTAGCTTTAGCTAACACCTCACCTGTATCATCTTATATAATATTTCTTTTTTATGGTGAGAACAATTAAGATCTAGTCTCTCAGCAACTTTGAAGTTTATAATATAGCATTGTTGACTATAACCACTGTGCCATGCATTAGGTCTCCAGGACTTAGCTACTAGTTGCAAATTTCTACCCTTAAACAAGATCTCCTCAATTTTCCCACTTTCCAGCTCCTGGTTACTACCATTCTACTCTCTATATTTACAAGTTTGGCCTTTTTAGATTCCACACTTAAGTGATATCATATAGTATTTGTCTTTTTCTGTCCGACTTGTTTCACTTAGCATAATGCCCTCAAGTTCCATCCATATTGTTGCAAATGGCAGGGTTTCCTTCTTTCTCATGGTTGCATAATATTTCATTGTATGTGTATATGTACACCAAATCTTGTTCAGCTGTTCATCTGTTGATGGCTACTTAGGTTGTTTCCATATCTTGGCTATTGTGAATAATGCTTCAATAAACATGGGAGTGCAGACATTTCTTAAATATCCTGTTCCAATAACTCTTAGAAAAAAACATAGGGAAGAAGCTCTTTGAGATTAGTCTTGGCAATGATTATTTTTGGATATGACACCAAAATCACAAGCAACAAAAGCAAAAATAAAGAAGTAGAACTACATTAAACTAAAAAGCTTCTGCCCAGCAAAGGAAACCAGCAACAAAATGAAATGGAAACCTATGGAATGGGAGAAAATATTTGTAAACCATATGTCAGATAAGTGGTCGTTGCCCTTATTGATATGCAGACTTTCTAGCTAATGAAATATGTTTTTGTTTTAATGACAAGAGGAAATGCTCAGAAGTCTTTAGACTTACTATAATTTATCATAATAATGCAGATATTTCATCAATTTTGTTGTTGTTATTTATTTCCCATTGTATACTTTTCTAGAGTCAGGAGTATGAACATAAAATGACCAAGTCGTGGCCCATGATGTTTGGCCTTTCACTACCAACCTTATTTATGAGATTTGCGTGAAATAGGTACAAGTGTGCGTTCACAGTAAGGGCCAGAGCAGTAACTGCCAAGTAATATAGTGAAATCAAATCATTGACAATGGATTTTGGTCAAAAATTGTCTTGATGTCTGACTCAATTTTGATGTGTTGATTTCCTTGCTGCTGCCCTGTTTGTGTCCCAGAGAATGATGGGGGCTCTTCCTCCAGCAGGCCCCCTTTTCTCCCTGCCCAGCCACGTGTAATGAAGGACAGGCGCTGATGTGGGAGAGCCTTCTTGTCAATGAACTCCTCTTCTGATCCTGCCAGTCGACTAGCAGGGCCTGAGAGAGGAGAAATCAGCAGTTCCCATCATTTCGCTCACTTAACCTGTGTCCCTTAGAAGAGGGTTTTACATTTTACAATACAGATGGAGAAGAGGCAGTCAGGATAGGGAGAACTGAGGCTAGAGGAAGGAGGAAAATATGGGAGGACAAACCTAGTGTCAAGTATTTTCCCCAGCATCTAAGACAGTGAACAGAAAGCTAATGCCTCAGTCGTCCTAGTCACTAATATAAACGATTTATTGCAGGCTCGTGTACTAGGCTAAGTGCTTTGCAGCTAGCACTTCATTAAATTTTTACAACACCCCATGAAGTAGGCATTATCTTGTATCTCTACTTTACAGATAAGAAAACCAAGATCCACAGAGAGTAACTTTGCTAAGATGATGTGGCAAGAAAGGGCAGAAACCAGAATCCAACCTCAGTTGTGGTCTGACTTTAAAACCACTCTGCCATTCTGCATCCCCAGAATAAAGTATGCCCTTCCCCTGACCCAGTAGGCTCCTCAAAAAGTCCGCGTGAGGTCTGAACACTGACTCCCTAAGATTAGTGAACTGGTGGCTGGGGCCCCATGTCACTCTTGTGCCTCCAATGGAGTTTGACAGAAATGATCACAACGGGTACTGCATGTCTGAATTTTTTATCACACAGTAGGAATAGCTGTACAGAAAATTTAGGCTCTTAATTGTCCAACAGAGATTGTGCCACTGTTAGAAGAGAGAAGTTTGCCAGACGTCTGTTTTTACAGCTCAACATTTTCTTATGCAGTTGTTATCAAGTTGTTACTTTAATACCATAGTCAATCATATTACGTTACAGCAAAACACATCCGACATGCTCATTAAAACAAATATCACATTTGCATAATCACTGTCAATAAAAGGTAAACACACAGAGGCAGCTAGAAAACTAATGAGGTTTGTTCAGCAGCAGTCGCCCTCGTGGCCCACGTGCTCCAGGAACTTCCGTGGGACTCCCCCGCCTCCTCTCACCTTCCTACCTTCACTTTTCCTAGAAGAGGTCAAGGCTAGTGTTGTTAAGTGGAAAATTGTAGAAGAGGATGAAAGGGAACAATCTGATGAAAGTTGAAGCTAGTGGTGAGAGAAAGTGACATGACTGGAAAAAAGGAGTAGCTCAGAGGGGCGTTACTAAACAAAAGTGAGGACAAAGGAGGCCCTTCATGCAGGGCCGTCGTCTGAGGATGATGTGATGGTTTCATGTATTTGAAGAAGGGGATGACTTACTCAGTGCATCCTAAGGGCAGGATGGAGTCTACCTTACCAGGGCCCATTCACAGGTCCAGCGCCTGCAATAGCACCGATGCCCAGGAGTGCGGAGTGCAGGAATCTAGGGCATGCAGAATGCTCCACGAGTTCCAAAGCGTTTTCCGTTTTCAGTAAGGGAGCTCGTTTGGTCATCCTGACCCCACCGTGAGACAGGTGTTATTACTCTACTATTGGCAGATGAGGACAAAAGAGTAAGCAAGCTGCCAGAGTTCACATAGCCTGGTACATACCGTGTTTCCCTGAAAATAAGACCTAGCTGGACAATCAGCTCTAATGCGTCTTTTGGAGCAAAAATTAATATAAGACCTGGTCTTATTTTACTGTAATATAAGACCTGGTCCTATGTAACATAATATAATATAATATAATATAATATAATATAATATAATATAATATAATATAATATAATATAATACTGGGTCTTACATTAATTTTTGTTCCAAAAGACGCATTAGAGCTGATTGTGCGGCTAGGTCTTATTTTCAGGGAAACATGGTAGTTGAATGACTGAAGAGTGATGAATGAATGAATGAGCACAGTTGCTAAAGAAGATGTGGGAAAGGAAGATGGTGTTATCTCCAGGATCACTTCATTCTATTCAAGGAGCTTACTGAGCCAAAATTCAGTGCCTCCAAAAAAACAGTCATCTCCCATTTGGCCCTTATTGAGAACTGGAAGGGAGTAATTGAACAGTTACACCTAGGAAAGGTCCCCAGGGTGGTCGCTACATAGATTTCCACTGACTTGCAGACCTTTTCTTTGCTTTCCAGGACCCAGCACAGCCCCTCAGACATAGAGTGTGCTGTACAAATGTCTGTCATGGGGACTGAGTGCCAAAGCCCTTGCAGTAAGGCAGTTTCGTGTAGTTAGTGGTTTCCTTACCGACCCAGAGAACCTAATATATATATAATAAGGCTCTAGGGCTTGTTGGGATTGGAATCATGAAGGCTTATCCTCTCCCCGAATGGAATATAAATTCTCCACTGGGGGGCGCTGTGCCTGGGCTGTAGGATTGCACTATAGCTTTATTTACAAAGTATTCTGGGTCTTGAACAGAACCCTGCTCGAAATCCAATATAGATATTTTTTCTTTTTAAACATGATTCATTCAAGTATTCTTTTTGTGACTCCCCCCTTTAGCTAACATTCTTTTGGGATAAATTGTTATGTGTAAATCAAGTTTTAAAGACTTAAACTCCTCATTCTAATCTTGCGTCTGAGTTTGTCACAGTTTCACTAAGGTCATCAGTTACCTCCGGTCACTAAATATAGTGTTGAACTCTCCCTCCAAGAAAAGACTTTTCTCTTTGTTTTCGGTAATGCTCCATCCTGGTTTTCCTCTCAGTTAAGTGGCTTCTCCTTTCCCAGTCTCTTTCACAACTCTTACTCCTATACTCTGAGGTTAAATTGTTAGAGATTCTGGAGCTTGGCTCTCGGGCCTCTTCTTTCCTAACTGTACTTGCTCCATACCATGGCTTCAATTGACTTCCATATGCTGATGACTTTCAAGTTTATATCTCTAGCAGAGATCCCTTCCTTAAGCGCTGGACCCAAATACTGCTTTGATACCTCCATTGGGATATTTTAAAGTACCTCTAACTCAATTTGTCCAAAACTGAACTTGTAAAAATTGAACAGTTTCTCCTAAATTAATTATCTTCCAGTGTTTTCTATTCCAGCCAATGGCATCACCAACCAACGGGTTGCATAAGCCATCAACTTCCGAGCCATTCTTGTGGTGCTTCTCCCTACCCTCCACCACAAATCCTATTGATTTTACCTCCTAAGTATCTCTCAAATCCATTCCCTATTTCCACCTTTATTGCCATCACTCTAGTCTAAGCACTTACCATCATTCACCTGGGCTACTGGACTAGTTTACTGACTGGTTTCCATGCCTCTACTTTGATCTCCAATCCAGACTCCACAGTGAGCTTTCCAAAATACATCTCTGATCACATCAGTCCCTTGCTTAAATCCTTCAGTGAATTATATCCTACTGCTCTTAGGGTAAATAACCTACAAGGCGTGGCCTGGCCCCTGCCTACCTGGCCAAACTTTGTCTTTCCTTATATGTTTACTTCTCTCTTGTTCCAGCTGCATTGCCTGGGGCCACATGCCCTCCTCTTTGGCCCACTCCTCATGGGTTACAGATGAGGCAGCAGACTCAGAGGTACGAAATAGGTTTGCTTCAGATGAGAGCAGACTCTTTTCTTCCAGGTCACAGCTCCTGTTACCACACAGCCTGCATTGCTTCAGTTCCTGAGTGCTATCCTATTCTGACGTGACCAAGAGAGCCCCGCAGAAAATAAGGAAACAAATAGTGTGTGACTGCTTATTCAACTCCAGTGAAACCATGAACTTTACTTAATTAAGTTCTTTCTGAAAATCCAGGATATAGTCAGAGTCAGATAACACAAACAATCGTGCCTTTCTTCGGATGCAGTCTTTAGAACATCTTCAGCCCACGAACTCATACTTGAAGAGTGCTCGTATGTTATTCTTGGTTAATGATAGGATGATAAAAATGAAAATCGAATGTAGCTATTAGCCAAAAACTAGCTTCTACACAGTGTCTCCGGAAACCTTTTGAACCCTGACATGGTTGATGAACAGAGTACGTTAGAGCTGTGACTCATCAGGGCCTCTGTCTGACAGGGTTTCCTTGGGTAGCAGCCTGGATGTGTTCAAGTCCCAAGTGATCTGATCTGATGTTTCTTTGATAAACTACTTCAAAATGTACTTTGTCACCCTGTTATTGATGGAAAGCCGAAATGACAGTGCTCAATTGTGAGCTTTGGGGACTATTATGGGAAAGTACTTATTTCATGAATTAATTCTCTTCACTGCCACGGAGACCCGACTTAATGCTTTCATTCAGTTGGGAAGAAATGGGCAGTCTACAAGATTGTCTTGAGGTGGGAAATGATGAAGTGATCATTGTCAGAGGTGTAATGGATGTCATATTGCGAATAGCTGTGCTCCATTTAATAAGTCCATGGTTAGAAATTGAACAGAAAAGCATTTTCAATCTCTTTATCCTCTAGGACTTTAAAAAGTTCTAGAATTTAAAAAAAACAGGCTTTAGAAATGACCACTTCAAACTACCTTTCAAGTTACCAAAGATTACCATGGCAACTAAATTACTGCATGAGTAAAGGAAGTGTGTTTAATGACGTTTATCAGCCCATGTACAAGTTCCCTGTTTTTGAAGAGGAAATGCCAGGGGTTGAGACTTTCATGCTCTTTGTTAAGAAAGAGAAGGAACACCTCCGGAGGAGGTGTATTACTCTTAGCAGAATGAAGGAAGGGTGTCAAAAGCCTCCACATGCATCTTCACAGAAGTGCCGGAGACATTAAAGGAATGAATTGCGCAATGGGACACCGTTGCTCCTTGCAAGAGTCAGAAAGACAGAGTTTTAACTATAGGAACAGGTTTGGGATGATCTGGTGGTAGCTTCTTTTCTACATATATTTTTGTGTTCATTTTTGTTCTATGCATTGAATTTCACACCCTATTGGGTGATTTTCTCTTTTTTATCTGAAAGTGGAATCGGGAGCCAAGGTCAAGGCCTTGGTACACATTTCCGGAGGATGTTATATAATTGCGGCCCTGGGATTTCACTTTAAGTTTTACAGACAGTTTTTTGTTTGTCATTTATGTGTACATTCTCAGAAAACTCCGTGTTTCTTTGTAATGTACTGCAATCATTTATCACTAAAACACACTAACCTTTGGTGAAGAAATAGTAGCAAAGCTACTTTAAATGGTAGTTCTTGTTTTATTTTTAAAATCAAGGTGTTTACAGCAAGTGCAGGTGTGTATCATTTCAACCTGGATTCATTTACTTATACACCCAGGTGATTTTTCTTCCTTGATTCCATTTGAAGTTACTGAACATTATATACGAGCTCTGACAATTAAGTTCGCAAACTTGTTGCAGCGCTATTGCTAACCTTTTTTGATATCAGAGGGATTATTCATTTTGGATTTGTACCAACTGGACAAACAGTTAACCAAGTTTACTATTTGGAAGTGCTGAAAATGCTGTGTGAAAAAGTCAGATAACCTGAACTTTTCTCCAACAATTCATGGCTCTTGCATCACGACAATGCACCAGCTCACACGGCACTGTCTGTGAGGGAGTTTTTAGCCAGTAAATAAACAAATAACTGCATTGGAACACCCTCCCTACCCACCTGATCTGGCCCCCAATGACTTTGTTCTTTACTCAAAGATAAAGAAAATATTGAAAGGAAGACATTTTGATGACATTCAGGACATCAAGAGTCATACAAGGACAGTTCTGATGGCCATTCCAGAAAAAGAGTTCCAAAATTGCTCTGAAGGGTGGACTAGGTGCTGGCGTCAGTGCATAGCTTCCCAAGGGGAGTACTTTGAAGGTGACCATCGTGATATTCAGCAATGGGGTATGTAGTGCTTTTTCTAGAATGAGTTTGCAAACTGAATTGTTCAACCTCATACTTAGACAGATTTTTATGGTTGGAAGCGACTTTAAAGGTAATGTACTTTGCCTTTGCCTCCCACGTTTACCTAGCCTCAGTTCTAACACTTTTACTGACAGGGCCACCACTATCCTTAGAGATAGTCCACCTCATTATTAGACAGCAATAATGGTTAAAAAATTATTTCTTTTGTTAAACTAAAAGTTGATACCATAAAACTTCCATTCGCCGATTCTTGCTTCACTAAAGGAAAGTATAATATACTGACAACAACAAAAACTGATAGACTTTTAATGGATTATTTAAGTGCCACTGGGTCAGAGGTTAAAAGTTTGTGCAGAATGGGATGAAATTCATCTGGAAGGAAATTGGACTTTGTTTGGGCTAGACACTGAAGGATGTGACCACCTTGTTTTGTGCTTAAGGCTTCTTCTCAGTCTCCCCCTCATTGAGAAGCATCTTTGGTTATTTCAGTTTGTGAGAGGAGAGAAGGGCAATTGGCACAGGGAACATAGGGCAAGGCTTCAAAGCTGAGATGCTCCTGGCACTTGGAAATACAGGATTTTGGTCTTTAGACTTTTACAACCTTGAAGTGATTGGTAAGTTGATGAGATGTTCAAAGAGAGACTCCACACAGTAGAGGGGCATTAGGGGATTTTCATAGATTCGTATACTCTCGAAGTAGTTATGGAACTTTTCACTGCTGGGAAACTCACCACTTCCTGTGGCAGCAGCTTAACTTTTCAACTGCTCATTGAACAGTTGTTCCTGTGTTGAGTTCAAAACCATTTATCTCCCTGTAACTTGGACTTACTGGTCCTAGTTCTTTCATCTATGTGACAACCTTCAAATATTTGAACATAGCAACCCCATGTTTTTTTCAAGATGACTTTTCCTCCAGCTAAATCCACCCAGTTCTGTTAATAATTTTTATATGAAATGGATTCAAAGAAAATTGATTGCCCCATATAGTTCATTATACTTAAAAATAAGCCATTTTTTGAGAATCTTATCTTTGCTAAGCATTGTATTTAACATTTTACCTTTAGAGTACAGTAAATGTTGCTAGCTGTTTTCTCATTTAATTCTCACAACAATCTCATGAGATAGGCAGTATTCATATCAGCATTTAGCAGACAAGGAAACTAAAGCCCAGAGTGGTAAACCAACATGAGTAAGTTGATGGAGCTGATATTCCAGTTCCTATCTTTTGAACTCTGAACTCCATATTTTAAATCCCAACAATAGATTGATTCTAATTTATTAATGAGCCTGTTAAAGGACGTTATCTGGAGCCAAATACCTGACTTTAGGGGTGAGCCCATGTGCATGGAGCAGAGTAGCACTCCCTTATTTTGGAGACTTTGCTCCTGATAATGTAGCCAAAATCTCATTGGTTCTCTGGCAAGAACATCATGCTATTGACGTTCAAGCAAACCGTTGGTTCTTAAAACATGTGCGCTTATCAGGATATGTCTTCCCAATTGTATGGTTTATTTTTTGGACATGAGTATAGAAATTTGTAGTTATATTTATTAACTTTCATCTGTTGTTATATTTGGCTCGTCACTTAAGATCTAAATTCTGGCAGCCACATACCATTAGCAAAGTGCTGGAGTGAAGGTGGGAATTCTTGGCGGAAAGAATGATCACTCAGGGCCAATAAGGAAGGGTTTACTCTGTGTAAGTTATGAAGACATAAGCTATGTTTTAGAAAGATTTAACAAAAGAGACTAAAACATTTAAAACTTTATTAATAAAATTCCCATGCAAAACAACTTGACCCACCCAAATCAGTATCTTTCTACTGCTAGTATCAACGCTATACATGTTGGCCATACTTTTTACTTCAGTGCACTTTCTCTACTCGTTACATGTATAACAGAGCCAGAGTCATTCCCTTTTGTTGAATCAATCATAATTAATTCTGGACTTCAGTTTAGTGAACGTGAGTGGGCATGAATGGATAAAATTGCCTTCCTGATGCAACGAAAACCAAGTGTGATAGAAGAAAACAGCAGCACTGGCATGGACGGACTGAGGCTTACACTCTCCCTGGCTGTTAGGTGACTCTGCAATCAAGCTGGGAGCTCTGGCCTGACTTCCTCAGGGTGCCATTTGCAGAGCTGAGGAGATTCCTTCTTTCCGGGAAGGTGTGAGGGTATCATTGTCATAGTTTTCAGAGTGCAGATACAGGGGAGCATGCTCTAGCTTTGGGTGCTTGAACTCTAGAGGGTTAGCCGAGGTCAGCGGAGGTCCTGGACACCTGACCGGGAGGGTTCATCCAGTGTTGGTCGAAGATGTTTCCTCTCAGTAGTGAATCCCTGGGGTGTTAATGAAATACTAAGAAAATCCAGCCTTCTAGGGAATGGAAGTGTCTGGGAGAGACAGAAGACAGGTAAGATTAGGTCATCAGGGAATCACCTAGGGGCAAAGCCAGGTAGGGTGGGGTGCCTTTTACTTGTTCTGTTTACATTTGCTCCCACAACTTGGGCTTCATTCAACGACTTGTTAAAGTAACCAAATTGGGTCCAAGATGGAGTCATTCCTGCTAAGACCCATTTCAGCAAACCAAAACTTTGTCAAATTTCTATGCTCAGCTCTCCCAGAAAAGGAAGGCCTACGTCAACCATTCAGTGTTTGCCTGCTCAGCTCAAGTTACCTGACTTGGCTCTAAGACTTACTTTTGCTCTATGTAAGAAAAGTAATCTTGTAATAACCAATCAGCAAATCCTCAGTATAACTTCCTTATTTCTGCTCCCTTCTGCCCATAAAATCTCTTGCCTTGTACAGCTCTCTGGAGCTCCTTTATGTCTGCTAATTGGATGCTGCCCAATTCATGAATCTCTGAGTAATGCCATTAAGATATTTAAAATTTACTCAGTTGAATTTTGTTCTTTAACATCCCCGTGGTACGAATACAGGAAGAGCCAAAGCAAGGAAGAGAAAGCCCAGAATGCATGAAGAGTTTGGAAGCAAAAGAAAGTGGTCCTTGTGTCATCTACACTTAAAGAGATTATTATGTTCACCTTTTTTGTTGATGTGTCTTAACTTCATGGTTTTGGCATGACTATGACCATCTCAGTGTAGGCATGATTCTGTATACTCTTCAAGTTGAACTTGATATTCAACTTGAAGAGCATACAGAATCATGCCTACATGTTTGCTAGAACACTTCCTAAAATCAATGATAAAATTCTAACAAAAGGAGAACCCATGTGTTATCCATGTTCCATATCTTGGTGCATTGTCTGTAGTGCTAATATTTAAATCTTGACCCTTGAGATCAAGACATGAAGTATTGGCCTGTTTCTTATCAAAGAACCTCTGTGGACACGGACTCATTCTTCCCTGACAGTGAATAAAGCCAGCTGTGGGCCCCTTTCAGCGACGAGACAGAAATGAGAAGTGCCTTGTTTAAACTCTTCTGGTGAGCCATCAAGAGTATATGCAAGCACTTCCAGCAGTTATTTCCGTATTCGAACTGTTACTATAAATATTGGAAATGTGGAATCCAAAAAATCCGTACGTAGTAAAGTGTAAGTATTACTGAGGTTCTCACCAACGTGCTGCACCTTAAACATGAATCAGGGCCCGGATGACAGTTCCGTGAGAATTTAGGAGGCGTGTTGGTGCTCCAACTAGGAGTCTGTGACACTGGGAAAACCCTGGAAACTTCTGGGTCTCCACGTGTTGTTTTAGCTTTCACTTCTAAGTTGTGCTGTTAATATATTGCAGGGAAGAAAGAGAAAGAGGGAGGGAGGGAGGCAGGGAGAGAGATAGACCCTGTTTCCTTTGTGAACAAGCATTTTCCCACAGAAAAGTTTAAAGGTGCTTGAGGAAGGACGTTGAGTGTGTAATCAGCCATTTAAAGTGAATGGAAGCCTTAAAATTTGTCAGCCTACATTTAACCCACACTTAAGCAGTGAGTAGTATAAGATGAGCAGAGGAGAGAAAAGCATATGAGTCGGTGAGTTGGTTATAGAATGAAGAATAACAAATATGTATATCTCAGGGTATTCAAAATGCAGAATACTATATTTTGGGGCCTGATATAGGGGAGATATTAGCCAAGATCTCAGGTTTTTTTTCCCTCCTTCCAGAATTTAGACCAAACATGGCACAATGTTGCTTGTGTTTAACAGTTCTAACAAATGCTTGGTATAAGCAGAGATAGAAGTAAATAGCTAAGATGAGGCTGTTGAATAATTTGCAGATTTCCTTTTGCGTGTCGTTCTGCCTGGGAAGACAGTAGAGAGTTCAGACTGCGGACTGTGCAGGCAGATGCTGTGGTTCCAATCCTGGTGTCGTGGGCTGGGGTCTTCGGATGGAACTGGGCACGCAGGGTATTATAGGAATCCAGCGCTGTGGACAGGAGAGGGGGGGAAGCAGGCTGGAGCAGAGGGAAGAGCGGAACTGCAAAGCAGGTCCAGCAAAACCTCAGCCCACCCCATGGGGAGCCCCGAATGTGCACAAACCATTACATCTGTCCCCGAGAGCCCCCCAAAGGCCAGACCTGAAACCTCAATGACAATCAGTCCCTAGGTTTGAGCTGCCTTGGGAAGGGTGTGTTCTTGGCAAGGTGCTCTGTGTAGCTGAGGAAGACTGGTCAGGAGCTGACAGCACTCCCAGCATCTGGGGCAAGTCCTTCCTAGAAGGTGACTCTGGGGGGCACCTCTCCATGTCTGCCACACCAGGTTTAATTTTTAGAAGTTATGTAACCTCGGACATCTTACTTAAAACTTCAGTGGGGACTCAGTCTCCTTTTCTGTAAGATGGGATACTAACAGTACCTATCTCATAAAGTTTTTGTGAGGATTTAGTGAATTATTGTAAAGCCCTCAGAACTGTGCCTGGCACATAGTGGAGCGTATATAATAAATGCTAGTTACTATTCTATTTAGGTAATATTCCTCTCCCCTGATGGTAGCACATTTAATAGAGAAGGGTTGTAGCATTTTCAGACTTTGTAAGATATAGTTCACACTCTGGGAAGAAGGTCACGACAGCCCTTTTTAAAAAACAATCATAATTGGGATGCTTCGTGTTCTCCCCTTGTCACTTGATATTATGTGAACTGTATTGCGAGCAGAATGTGCTAATGACCTCTGAGTAATAGAATATTAACAACTTCTAATGAGCTGAACATCATAGTCAGAGAGCTATTTAGAAGAGATTTGTAAATTACATGATTCCATTCTTAATGTGTATGCATTCCACTCATAAAATAATATTTAATGATTGATAATTAAGGGCTTGATCTTTAACCCTCTAATGATTCATAAATGTTCATTTCTACTGTTTTGTAAGAGTCTCAATGGAAGTTTAAGGCCTACTGGAGTTTTTCAGTTTCTATAGCTTTGAATTTTTCAAATTTTCTTTGAAAAGCACTGAATACATCAAATAACGCCCATTAAATTCCATTCATGACTGAATTTGAAAGGATTGTGCTCTCATCTGAGAAGTGGCAAATTACCAATGATGATGACACACTGAATTATCAAGTAGGGAGAATTATTGAAGAAAATGGATGGTGGGGGGCGGAGGGTGAAGAGATGAGAAAAGGGGAATCTGCTAGAAATAAAGACCAGTTATTTCTTTCCGTCTGTTTGTTCACTGAAAAAAGTGTTACCTAGCACCCATTGTGTCCTAGGCAGGATGCTGGCTGCTGGGATGACTAGCCCATGAATCCTTCACGGTCTGTTTGGGGTTGCAGTTGGGCAGGAGTGCTGTGGGGAGATATACACAATATTACAGATATTGTAATAAAGATAGAAGGTGACATTGAGATGGGAGGCCTGCTCTTAGGCACTGACCTTGGGAAAGGCAAAAAAGGAAGTGACGTCAGAGACACTGCAGGTGAAGAACCATCAATTTGCTGAGGGAACAAGATGGAGGCCCACTCAACAAGTGTTAGAGTTTCAAGCCTGGGTGGTGGGAGACAGGGAATATCCTTAGAAAAAATAGGATATTTGGGGAAGATGATACATTTGGTTTTAGATATGCTATTTTTAAGTACATTGGCATATTCAGGTGGACGTATCAGGCAGGTGTGCAGGATTGTGAAGGGAACTCATGGATCAGAAAATAAAACTAAGGTTGCATTGGTACAATTGAAAACAAAGTATACATTTATGAAGTTAAACAGTTTGAGGTAAAATGTGACTGCACATCCCATGGTAAAATTTTCATAACTCTCTCATTTATTACATTGAATTTTATTCAATTGAAATGGCTGAAATGAATCACATAATTACATGCTTAAAGCTCCATTTGCTAGTGTGTCTGTGCTTGATTTGCTTAATTTTTCTCTTTCTAAGAGTGGCTAAGCTCAAAAGTATGAGGCCTAGTAATCTTTTTAAAAATATAAAATATCATTTGCTTGTCAAAATTCAACTAATGGAGAACACCATGCAGCAGAGTGACAGGCTGCTGTCCTCAAACCCCAGCTCGTCCCAATCCTCTAGCTAAGGGCTGCTGGCATTGGTGGGGATTAGTCCCGTCTTTTAAGTGAAACATGTAAACGCATATCTGTATATTTTGTATAAATGAGTTCATACCATGTATACTGCCTTGCATTCTACTTTTTTGCACAGAATAATATATTGTGGAACGTTAGTGAAACACATACGTCTTGTCCTTTTTACTTACTGTATACATTAGTATAGATGAAATATAATTCATTGAATCATTTCCCTACAGATGCATGTTTACTTTGCTGTTTTTCAAATTACAAAGCATATCTGCAAACATCCTTGCATCTGTACACTAATAAGTGTCCTAGAAGCAGAATCGCTAGGTCAAAGGGAATCCACATTTAAAATTTTGATGCATGTGACAAAGTGTATCGAAAGGGGCTGTACCAATTTATACCCCCTTTTAAAGGCTCCTTCTTTCCTTCAATTATTACAGCTGATTTTTACTGAGTTCCTGCTGCTTGCAAAGGAATTTATGTAGTTTATTCCATTTAATCCTTAAAAGAGTCCTTTGAGGTAGGTGCGCTGATTATCTTCATTTTGAGGTATAGGGAACTGAGGCTCAGAGAGATGAAAGATGATGCCCCAAGTCGCATGGGTACTCAGCAGGAGAGCCAGTATTTGCCAAGCGTGACATTAGAACTCATGCCCTTAACCACTGTCCTGTCCTGCCTCTCCACGGAACACAAGACCACAAATCTGCAGGCTACAGGGGCCTCCGGTGCTGTATCTGAGCCTCAGATTTGGTTCTGACCTTCTTGGGTGCTAAAAAGAAAGGGAAACAGTTGATTGCGTAGAACTAATTTCAAAGGCTTCTTTTAAATCAGATTGTCATTTCCCTGTGCCCGTAGCTTCCAGCTATCTTGTCTTGCACCCTGTGCGAGAGGAGTGAAGCCATGTCAAAGACCCTTTATTGAATCACATTCCTAAAGACTCAAGTTCTTGAGGGACAAGAGCTCAGGCCAGGGTGGGCCATACTCCCTGTGACTCTTCAGCATCTGCTAATAGTGACACAGTTTGTGTTCATTATTCTGATGCAACAGGTTTTTTGGGCAAGGGGGACAGAGGAGAGAAACATGACTAAGACCCTTCGACTCTTTGTGTGAATATTTAAAAACCATTTAAATAGATTTCTTTTTATCCCCTAATTTCCTGTTGATGACAGCACTGAAACTGCTTGTCTCATTTTTCCAATCAAAGCTTCCTAACGCAAAATGGCCTGGAGACTGAACAGCTCTTGAAGTTCTGTTAATCACAAGGTACAAGCGGGGTGGGGGGAGCCCAATAAATTGTTCAGGAAGTGGAAAAGTACTTAAGACTCAAGACCACTCCTTTCAGCTAACCTTTCACATTGCTGCTTTGAGGCTATTTGTGTGTGTGTGTGTGTGTGTGTGTGTGTGTGTGTGTGTGTGAGGAGTCCTTTTGTGTTTTACTTCAGAAATGATTTCATAAGGACCTTCTTTTAACAGACACCTATTACTTTCTCTCAAAAGACCTGGCTGGAGATAAACAGCTGGGCTCTGGCCGCTCTGATGCACCTGCCCTCAAAACATGTGACTCTGACAAGTCATCTTGAAGTCTGGAGCCATAGCCCACACTGGGGCCACCTCCCTGAGCTTTAGGATCTGGAGTGATGTGGGTTGAAATCCTGTCTTAGCCATTGTTACCTGTACGACATTGGCTACAGGTAGCATCGGCTACAGGTAGCCAGTGTCATATAGGTAACTTCTCTGAGTTTGCCTGTCTGTGAAGCCTCGGTGTCTCTATTGGGATAATAACGGTCTCCTGGGGTTGTTTTTAGGATGAGTGACAATTTTCTCTCTCTCTTTTTGTCATTTGCAAATCACACACCAGCTCTGTTCTTCATCTATTGTGGCAGCTGCAGGATTTCCACAGAGCAGTGGTTGTGGTGATCATATGCTTTCGTTGTGCAGGTTTGGTAGGTGTTGGGGCTTTGCGGCTGCTCGCCAAGGCTCTTTACGTAAGATGGAGAAAACATCTTTGCAAAGCTCGGGGTGGGGTGCTGATAGAGATTCTATGGGTTGGGGGTTCTAAAGCCCCTGCAAGTGCTCTTGGTGCATCTATTGGTCATCTACTTTAGCTCCATAAAACTTGGGCAAGTCACTTAACCTCTTTCTCTCAAATTATTTAGTTTTGAAAAGAAGATAATAATAGTCTCTCCCGCATACAGTTGCTGTGAGGATTAATGAGAACTTCACGTCACCATTGCCTGCTTTGTTTTTCCATTTAGGTACCTTTTGTGATCTCACTTACTTTAGCTTCCTTTTTTGTCTTCATAAATGGCCACCTTTCCCAAGGTAAGCTCCATGAAGCCAGAGGTTTTGTCTGTTTTGCTCGCTATTCTGTTGCCTGGCACAGCTCCTGGCACACAGGCATTGAAAGTTGAATGAATGAATACAAAATGTATGGAACAGTGGCTGAAACATAGTAAGTACTCCATAAATGTGAGTCCCTTTTAAAAAGTCATTAGCTGGGGATAATAAAACATCTAACTCATAGATTAGGATAAGAGAGCATATAAATAGTGTACCTGGCACAGTACACAGTAGGCCCTCAATAAATGGTTACTGGTTATGTATGAGTAAGATTGTCAGTCATTCTCAGCTAAAGTGTTTTGTGCAAAAAGCACTTATAGTAGTTATGTTCTCTTGAACTCTGTGTTTGCACACTCAATTAAAAACATTGATTTCACCTTTGGGTGAGGGGTAAGGAATAGGCAGAGGGTGTTAGGAAATGATAGCTGTTTTAAAGTGAATTCAGTTCATGCATCCAAAGAGTTCTCAATTCTGTTGTTAACACTGTGCTGGGCATGGAGGTAATGAAACAGAAAGATGAGCATGGCTTCCTCGCACAGCCAATCAGGCAGCAGCAGTGCCAGTTCTCAGAGGCAGCTATTGGAGGTGCCCTTTCTGCAAGGCTTCAAGTGACCCAGCAGTTTTCATGTAGGAAGTTATGCTCTTGTTATCACCAGTGATACATATAGATACCTACCCACCCACCCACTTATACATATTCATGACAACATTTGAAAAAATTTAAACCAATCCAAATGTCCTACGAGAAGGCGTTGTTTTAAACAACATGTTCAAATAATGGAATACTGTTTGACCATTAAAGATAATATGTGGAAGTATCTTTATTGATATGGAAAGACATTCACTATATATTTACTAAAGAGAGGTTACATCAGTTTGTTCTCTGTATCTATGAGTCTATTTCTGTTTTGTTTGTTCATTTATTTCGTACTTTATGTTCCACATATAAATGAGATCATATGGTATTTGGTATTTGTCTTTCTTAGTCTCGCTTATTTCACTTAGCATAATACCCTGAAGTACAATATGGGAAATATACTCAACAATATCGTAAAAACTGTAGTATCAGGGGGATCACATCATAAATCATATAAATGTCTAACCACCGCACTGTATACCTGAAACTAATATAAAATAATATTGACTGTCAACTATAATTGAAAAAAAATAGTCATGGGGATGTAAAGTACAGCATAGGGAATATAGTCAATAATATTATAACTATACACAATGTCAGATGAGTAATAGGGTTATTGGGGTTATCACTTTGTGAGGTATGTAAATGTCTAATCATTATGTTGTTTTGTATACCTGAAACTAATATAATATTACATGTCAACAGTAATTGAAAAATACATTTTTAAAAATTAAAAAAATAGAAGGTTGTAGTATGATCTAAATTTTGAAAGAGCACATTTAGGAAAAATTGCTACACAGAGTTATCAGATAACTGGATAAAGAAGATGTGGTACATGCATACAATGGAATATTAGCCATAAGAAAGATGAAATACTGCCATTTGCGACAATATAAATGGATCTTGAGATTATTATGCTAAGCGAAATAAGACTGAAAAAGTGGAGAACTATATGATTTCATTGATATGTGGGATATAAAACTGAAATCGACAAAGGAATAAGACAAGCAAAAACTCATAAACAAACAGGCAAAAACTCATAAACACAGACAATAGTGGTTACCAGAGGGTAACGGGAAAAGTTGGGGAGATACACAAGGGTAAGGGGGGTCAAATATATGGTGACAGAAGGAGATTTGACTTTGGATGGTGAACACACCATGCCGTCTATATATTATAGAGTTGTACACTTGAAACCTATATAATTTTATTAACCAATGTCACGCCAATACATTTAATAAGAAAATAAAATAAAATAAATAAATAAATTAATTAAAGTGTTCAAAATTTTTAAAAATTAAAAAAATGTTACAGTATGATTTAAATTTTGAAAGAGGATATACTTAGGAATAATTGATACACAAGATATTTTTTAAATTATTTTAATTATTTTGTTTTATTCTAATTTTTCAATACACATAGGTATTAGTTTAAGCACATAGAAATCTAGAATGACACATACCCAAATGTTAACAGCATCAGAAGGTTGGTTCTATTGTTTTCTGTGTGGTTATTTGTATTTTCTATTTTTTTTAAACTAAAATTTTCTTCATTATGTAATAAACTAAAAAAAAATTATATTACGTTATTTATGTCTAAGAGAATACACAAGAAACTGATAAGATTTGTTTGCCCCAGGGAGGGAAGCTGGGTGTCTGGGGAAAAGGGGTATGAGGAGGAGCTTTCACTATATACTGTCTGTACCTTTAAATTTTAAAATATATGAATGTAATAACTATTGGGAAAAAATTTTTTTTTATTGTAAATGTGGTCTGAGAAATGGCAGTGGTGACCTTTATTGGACTCTTGAGGTTGGTAAAGGAGTTTTCTTAGAGTAGTGGCAGCTCCTGCAGGTAGGAGATGGTGGCTGGGACCTCAGCAGGTGACTTGGGGAGGACGTACATGCTCCTTGTGGGAGGAGAGACCAGGCAAAAACACAGAGCAAATGCCTTGAGTAAAACTATGCTGCTGACTGTGCTAGTCTCTTCCTTCTCCCTGAAAATCCTCCAGGACTTGGGTATGTCTGAGAGCCCAAGATATTTAGCTAATAAATTTATTAGTTTTTTTAAAGACAAAAGTAGTACATGTTCGTTGTAGATAATTTATAAAATGCAGACAATGAAAAAAATTATTCATAATCCAATTAAAAAGATACTATTTGTGTTTTAATGGTAGTCCTCAGTTATTTTTCAATATGTATAAAATGCTTGCGTGTGTGTGCACATACATGTAGTATTATAGATGATATAATGCATACTGCTTTGTAACTTGCCTTGAACATGTTTGAATGCTGATGGATATGACCCAGTGAGGGCTGGGTAGGGAATAATGATAAAACATGTTCCAAGATTTCTTTTTTTAATGTTGCTTCATATCTTTTTAATGAAAGATATAAAGATTAGAATAGAGAATTGTGGTCATTGAACAGGCCCATTTATTCCTTTGTGCATGTATAATCCAGTATTCCTCCACCCTGACTAGCCAATGTCCATGGTCGGAAGTCTCATTTACTTAATGACACAGAGACCCCCAACACCTAGATTGGCAGGACAACAGACTTTGTGACACTGGGACCCCTTAGGATGGATCCTTTCTTCGTCCTGTATCCTCTGTCCTTTCTACTGGATCATTTCCATCAGCGTTCCAACATGTTCAAGCCTCTCTCATCTACCCAAACACCCTCCTAAACCTGCTCTGCCTTCAACTTCTTCCATTTCAGGAAATGTCTCCCATGCAGTTGCTCACATCAAAGAGCTAAGTGTCATCCTTGCTTCCACTTTTTCTTTCTCCTTCCACATTCAGTCCATTAACAAGTCCTGTAGACTTTATCTCCAACATGTACCCCCGATCTAGCTAATTTTCTCCATCTTCACTGTTACCACTCTAGAGCAAACCACTATCATTATTTTCCTAAATATAGGAATAGTCTATATAACTGGTCTTTCTACAACCCATTTTCTACACAGCAGCCAGTGGAACCTCTGACAAATCCAAATCCAATATCTCTTTCCCCTGTATAAAGCCCATTGCTGGCTTCTTCACATTTAGAAGAATACTCCATTTCTTCTCATGGCCCAAAGGTCCCTTACAGACTGGCTGTGGGGACAGAGTCCCAGAGAGCAGTTTCCAGGCTCTCGGCCTCACGTGGAAAGATGCTGGCTCAGGTAGTAGATGGCCATCAGGTGTGACTAGTTGGCCATCAACTGTTACCGGTTAGCCATTAGGCACTGAGGTAACTGCCGTGGCTACGTTGGTGGGTTGGTTGGTTGGTTGGTTGGCAGAGAAGCAGATGGCGGATTGCAGATCATGTGACTCCTGCTTCCTGTATCTCCAACCCAGCCACCAGTGAGAATATAGTGGTATGAACTTATTACCATATCTCGGAGCTGACTTGGAGCTGAGCTGTGCCCTCCACAACTAGACTGAAGGACAATGACTTGACTGGGAGCTGATGGGTCCTGGAAAAACACACTGTTTCCCAATATTCCCCACTTTAAAACAAATTTTTTCAAAAAGAAAGAATAGGTGGCACATATATACAATGGGCAAGGAAGGGAATGGGTTCTTGCCATCTGTGGGGTGTGGATGCACCTGGAGGGTACTGTCCTGAGTGGAATATGTCAGGCAGAGAAAGACAGATGCAATGTGATTTTTCTTATATATGAAATCTAAAGAACAAAATAAACGAAACTCATAGATACAGAGAACATTTTGATGCTTGCGAGATGGTCGATGGGGGAGGGCTAGGGGATGGGGAAAAAAGGGGAAGGGATTTAGAAGTACAAACTGGTTGTTACACTGTAGTCATGGGGATGTAGGGTATAGCATAAGGAATAATCGATGATATTGTAATAACTATGTGTAGTGTCAGATGGGTACTAGATTCGGGGTGATAGATGGGAGGGGAGTTGAGGGACAGGGTGAAAAGGCAAAAGGATTAAGACATACAAACTGGTAGTTACAAAATAGTCACGGGGATGTAAAGTACAGCACAGGGAATATAGTCAATAATGTGGTAATATTGGAGCCCCTGTCCATGGCTCCGTGGGTGCTCCTTTTTGGCCTCACCATGTCCTGCATTCTTGTGCGGGGAGCAGGAGCTGAGACCCCGCGTGACACTGGCTCTGTCCACATCCCTGGCCTTGCTTCATCTACTTTCCCCCCTTAGCCACTCTGGCTTTTTCCCGTTCCATGAACACTCCTATTTCGTTTGCTGCAAAGGAAGCTTCACCAGGGCACAGGCCATGACCGTTTTCTTTATTGCTGACTCCTTTCCATTCCAGTTCTGTGAGCATAATAGCTCTTTTATACATATTTTTGAACAAGCAGATGAATTTATGAGCTAGTGAGGATGATAAAAACAAGTGAACAAACTTCTAAAATATAAAGCCAAATGTGTTAAGTTTGAACTAAGTGGTCTGGAAGGTTGTGGATGGGCTACTTATTCTGGCTGAGGACTTACGGCTGAGGAAATGTTTCAGCTGGATATCAAAGATACGTAAGACTCTGCAGGCTGGGGAAAGCAGTAGGGTCTGAAGAGAAGAATGAGCAGTGATCCTGTTGAATCGGGACATAAAGTGTATGTAATGGACTTGTACACATTAGGCTTGGGAGGTAATTCTGGACGTGATTTTGGGGGACCTGTAGTGTCAGGTTTTACACAGTTCATCTGACAAAGGAAACATCCTTACCCTCCAGGGAACAAAATGATCATAGCTATAGGAAGATAAATTGGTTCAGGGACTTAGGTGGTTGATAGTCTGGAGCTGAGAGACAAAAGAAGAGATGTGAGGGTTACCCTAAAGAAACCATCAACAAGAATTGATAACTGATAAAAAGGGAATAAATGTGAGGTGAGGAACCAATGCAGACTTGAGCTTGGGTGATTCAGAGAATGGTGGTATCATTAATAGTAATAGAAAATCATGACGAGGATTTTTTTGAGAGGGAAGATGATGAGTTTGGTTTTTAACCTGTTGAGTTTAAGATACAGTTTAAAATACATGCAGTTTGTGATAGAATTTGGGACTAAAGTCAGGATTAGAGATGTGGTTTCACTCATTCATTCATTTGTCCGAGTATTTATTGAGCATCTAGCATATGCCAGGCGCTGTACAATCAATGGGAATATGAAGATAAGAAGCATAAACCTTGCCCCGGGAATTTCCTTTTGCTGTATCTAGCTTTTTGACCCAGGTTCAAGAGGAAGGTATTCCTTTATTGCTATGTATTTTTACCTGATCAAGATCAACAGTGTCACTATTGTGATGTGCATGGATGTTTATATTTTTCACCTCTACTATGATTGTAGGCTTGTATTAGAAGGAGTTTCATCATACAAACATAATTGCTTGTCATTTATAACCCAGGGTTCAAGGAAATCCTGATGTGATTATCAGAAGAAAGTTTGAGGAACTATATGTGTCTGACTTTGACCCTTGATTAGGTCATCTCATCTACATATCTAATAACACAGAGAAATGGCACTGGAAGAAGAGCCAAACCTATCAACTCCAACGTGCTCCAATGAATTTGAAAGGCTTCTGTTTCTCACTGGGTGTAAATCCCATGGGTAGTTTTGGCAAGGGTGTCAATCTGGAGTCATCTTCCAAAGGAAAACGAGACCACCTACACTCAGCCTCGGAGGAAGCAAGGACGACTAGTAAATGAGATTCTTGTTATTATTTTTCTTTTGGGAGAGGATGAGGTATTGCAGGCAAGGTGAGGAATACGACGGGGAGAAATCAGGAGGCAGAAATGTGAGGCAAATGGGGAGAAGAGTCTTGAGAAATGGGGACGTGAGTTTAATTGTAACCATGCACTTGAGCTTTATTATCCTGTTTGCTCAACAGCATGCAAGTTTGAACAATAGTTACCTTTCCCACTTTACAGAGAGAAATTGAAGCTCAGAGAAATTAAGTGACTGAGGTTACAGGACTAGAAGCTAGCAGAGCTGGGGCTTGACCCATAGCTTGGATTCCAAGTCTAGCATTCTTCCACGGTGCTGAACTGTTGGGAGATGCTGTGTGCTCTGTCCCACTGCTACCCCTTTGCTCAGGCTCGCAGCTGAGCTTCAATGTCCTTCTCTTCCTCTCTAGAGTTCAAGCCCTACTTATCCTCACATGCCACCTTCTCCTTAAAACTTTCTCAGCCCCTATCAGCTAGCACTCAACAGATCTCTGTCCTTACCTCTCTTATGGAGGCTCCTTTTCTCTATGGATTGCGTCACACCCTCTCCTGGCATTATGGTAGTTATGTATGGGGATGTTTTATCTCTACTGACAGACAGTAAACCCCCCTCAGGATAAGCCCTGGATCTGAAGCATCATTATTTTTTCACAGTACTTAGCACAACGCCTCGTAGGCATTTAATAAATATATATTGAATGAATGAGTGAGTGAATGCATCTTCAGGTCCCCTGATCTGAGCCAGCTGGATAACTGCTAGGAGTTCCCTTGCTTCTCCAATTCAGGGCTGGACTGATGTCACCTGGATGTCATGGAGGCGAATAGCCAGATGAAAAAAAAGAGGGCAAGGTTTGTTTTACTTTTCACAGATAAAAGATAGGAAGGTGTAGATGTAGTGAATGGATAGGCTTAGAACTGAGATGCAACCTGTATGATGATTGTCTGAAGGTCTTAGGAAAACACTTCCAATCCCTTAGCTCATGTACATTGGAATAATTAGCACTCTGGGCTGTGTACCTGTGTTGTGTCACAAAGAGAACAAAAATGTATTAAGTGTGTTATAAGGAGGTCAAAAAAGATGAAGGATACATTGAGAAGATGGCTTTTTCCAGTCATTTTTACAGTGGGTACACCCCATCATAGGCTGATGTCTAAATGATCCATTTTGGAGTCACGTGATTCTGTCTGCTGCTAGACTTCCTGGTGTGCTTGGAGCAAAGGAAATTAATTCAGGGGCTCATGGCTTACTTCCAGCACCCTGTACTGAGCAAGTGCAGCATGGCAGTGAGAGAGAACTGAAGATTAAGGATGAGCAAGCAAGTGGAACTGCTGCCACATCCCTGGATGAAATCATCCTGGTGCCAAAAAGATATTAATCACTCTCTCAACCATCAGGGGGAGACGTCCAGGAGAGCAACTCAACCTTAGCCTCTTCTCTCACTGCTTGGAAGAGGAATTAAAGACTATTCAAGCTTGGAACCAAGGAATGTGGGTTTAAAGAATGAGAACGTGCTGACTATGCTTTTAAGAAATCCATCTGTGTGTTATACTCAACCTTTTCTGGCATTCTCTTTGACATTTTCCTGAACTGAAGAACTAATAATTAGTTCTCTTATTGCAATGAATGCAGAAAATAGAAATCAGGAAATTCAGACAAAAGTGCATTAACACTATTTTGACCAGGTAAATTAAAATCAACAGGACTTTAGAATTTAAAAAGCTAACCATTTGAAGGCAGTCATTATTTTTTGCAGCAAAGCATTCTTGAAAATGGCACTGTAGATAGTTATTGTAAATCACATGATGTTTTCCAGTAGGAACAGTATTGTACCTGGGGGTCATAACGATATCATAAAAGCAATGGTAATACTGAATTGGAATACAGTAATACAGTAATTGAATATGGAAAAATTGTGGTCCAGATTAGAGCATCTGGAGTGATCAAGTGGGGTATCATTTTACAAAGCTTTATAAAATATAAAATATTACATAAATTCTAGCTACTATTATTCAACATGGAAATAAGGGTATTTTAATTCAAGAGGGTTGTTCCTTAAAGCCTACACAAAACAGAGCGTTATTATGTTAAACTTTTGACCTACAGTTAATATGCTACTTATAATAACAATATTAAATTCTAATTAGTGACAATTTTTCATGGTTTTCTAGAAATTTTAAGCTTTCTTTTCTTTAAGAAGGGGGAATTTGAAGATTCAGATCATTTCCAAAAGTTAGAATTGCTATTTACTTTCTTTCTTAATATATTTCTGATGATAGAGTTGATAATTTAAAATAATTTGATTTAGTTCAAGTAGCATATGCTCAGATTTATATACGCACTTCTAGTGATGCTTTCTCCCCATTTTTTGAAAAGCAAAGGTTTTTTTTTTTTTCCTACCCAACACAATAGTGATTTGTAGAGAATCTTGAACTTTAGGAGTTTTGAAGTGAGTTACATTCTATGTGCATTTTTTTTTAATGTGCCACTAGTTTTATAAAACGAAGGAAATTTATGCTATTCATGTTTTAATACTAGCAAGTGAAACTAGATTTTTTTTTTTAAAGATATACAAAGTCTGAAAATTAAGGTTGCAAAGTTGCCACTGTGAGCATACGTTGGCAGCACTGTACAAACAGCTCAGTAAGGTTTCATAACCCTGGTATATCAGTGTCTCACAGCTGTGTTTGTGTCGACGTGTGGTGGTGTCTTGTTGAGTGGCATTCGGTATTGTTGTTGCATGTTTTTGTGTGCCATCACGAGAATGTCTGAGCTTGAATTAGAGCAAAAAACAAACATTCAATTTCTTGTTAAACTTGGCAAGAGAGGAAGTGAAATCAGGGACCTGTTAGTCCAAGTTTATGGGGATAATGCCATGAAGAAAACAGCAGTGTACAAATGGATTAAATGTTTTTCTGAGGGGAGAGAATGCGTCACTGATGAAGAGAGGTGAAGGCAGCCAGTAACGAGCAGAACTGATGAAAACACTGCAAAAATTCATTGAATTGTGCATCAGAATCGTCAGCTGACTGTGAGAAGCACAGCAGGCCAAGTAAACATCGATAGAGAAACAGGAAAATCTTAACTGAAAATCTTGGCATGAGAAAGGTGTGTGCAAAAATGGTCCCGAAGGAGCTCACTGATGAACAAAAGCAAAGGAGAGTTGAAGTTTGCCAAGACCTTTTGGAGAAGCAAGACGATGTTTTGGGCCATGTTATCACTGGTGATGAAACATGTGGTACCGATATGACCCTGAAACAAAGCGTCAAAGTGCACAATGGAAGTCAGCCAATTCTCCATGACCAAAAAACTTCCGTCAGTCCAAATCAAGAGTCAAGACGATGTTGCTAATCTTTTTTGATATCAGAAGGGTTATTCATTATGAATTTATACCAACTGGACAGTTAACCAAGTTTACTATTTGGAAGTGCTGAAAAGGCTGCGTGAAAAAGTTAGATGAAAATGACCTGAACTTTTCGCCAACAATTCACGGCTCTTGCATCACGACAGTGCACCAGCTCACATGGCACCGTCTGTGAGGGAGTTTTTAGCCAGTAAACAAATAACTGTATTGGAACACCCTCCCTACTCACCTGATCTGGCCCCCAATGACTTCTTTTTTTTTTTAAACACTTTTTTTTTTTTTTTTTTTTATCCCCAATGACTTCTTTCTTTACCAGAAGACAAAGGAAATATTGAAAGGAAGACATTTTGATAACATTCAGGACATCAAGCTCAGATGACGGCTCTGATGGCCATTCCAGAAAGAATTCCAAAATTGCTTTGAAGGGTGAACTAGGCACTGGCGTTGGTGCATAGCTTCCCAAGGGGAGTACTTCTAAGGTGACTGTAGTGATATTTAGCCATGAGGTATGGAGCACTTTTTCTAGGATGAGTCTGCGAGGTTAATTGTCAGACCTTATGAATTAGTTTTCTTCATGCTAGAATAGAATGTTTTACCCCTTTTGTCCAAGACTAAGCATGGACCATATCAGCTAAATAATTTATTGGATTTACCAGTGACTGAAGACAGGGTCAGGAGAGACTTTGACGAAAAGCCTTATACTGTTTAACTTAATTACATTGACGATTCTGATGGTAATATATGAGAGGATGAGTGTTTAAAAGGTGAATATAAAATCTAATAACTAGGGAATAGAAAAAGACTTAAAATATAAGAATGCAAAACAAGGACAAAACAGGCTAATTTAAAAGGGATCCAGAAATTCATAGCCTTATAGCAGTACTTTGCCTCATGCTTGTTGAATTTTTCCTGCAATTACCTGAGTGAGGGATGATCTTAAAATAAATGAACAGGACATTGTAACGTTCCCAAGGCAACGTCGCAGGATATGTGTAGGAGGTTGTAACAGGCTGCGGGGTGAATTTTAATTCAAGATTTATTTAAAAGTATCACATTAGTTCTTGATAAACAACAACTGTATAACAAAAAGCTATTTTCAGGTTTCATTGATGTTTTAAATATTTAAGAAAAATTTGTAAGAATCCCATACACACACACACACACACACACACACAGAAATAAAATCACTGAAGACCTGTTAGTTTCAACAAATTGTGGTCAAGATTCATCCTATAAGATTCAGAAAATGTTTTCTGGAAGTATATGAAATAGAAAAGTTTAGCTTCATTCAGTCTTAAGGAACATTGTTTCAATCAGTGAGATACGTAATTTTTGTGTTTACTTTGATTCTCTTCATCTCATTGAGGTGATTTTTGCAAATAGTGAAATGTTCACATCTCAAGTACATAATTCAGTGAGTTTTGACAAATGCATACACTTGTATAACAGTCATCCCAATCAAAATAAAGAACATTTTGGTTAGACATTTGTATAATTTAAGAAGTGATTCCCCTGACAAGTCTAGTACGCACCTGGCACTATACATATTTATTACCGTGTTATTGACTATATTTCCTGTGCTTTACTTTACATCCCCATGACTACTTTGCAACTACCAATTTGTATTTCTTAATCCCTTCCCCTGTTTCACCCTGCCCCTCAACTCCTCTCCCACCTATCACCCTGATAGATCCAGTACCCATCTGATACCATACATAGTTATTACAATATTATTGACTATATTCCTCATGCTATACCCTCCATCCCCATGACTACTGTGTAACAACCAATTTGTACTTCTTAATCCCTTCCCCTTTTCACCCACCCTCAACCCCCTCCTGTCTGGCAACCATCAAAATGTTCTCGGTATCTATGAGTTTGTTTCTGTTTTGTTTCTTTTGTTCTTTAGATTCAACATATAAATGAAATCACATTGAATGTGTCTTTGTCTGACATACTTCACTCAGCACAATACCCTCCACTATGCGGGACATCTGAAATTAATATAAAATAATATTGAATGTCAACTGTAATTGAAAAATTTTATTGATGGTTTCCTTTGCTGTGAAACAACTTTTTAGTTTGATGTAATCCCACACGTTTATTTTTTCTCTTACTTCCCTTGCCCAAGGGGATATATCAGTAAGAATCTTACTCTGGGTAATATCTGTAAAGTTTCTTCCTATATGTTCTTCTAGGAATTTTATGGTTTCAGATCTTACATTTAAGTCTTTAATCCATTTTTAATTTATTCTCGTATATGGTGTAAGGAGGTCGTCCAGCTTCATTTTTTTGCATGTGTCTGTCCAGGTTTCCCAGCACCATTTATTGAATAGACTGTCTTTACCCCACCATAAATTCTTCCTTCCACTGTCATATTTAAATGACCATACAGGCATGGATTTATTTCTGGGCTCTCTATTCAATTCTCTTGATCTATCTGATGGACACTTGTCTCATTAGGGAGACCACCTCAGGGATGATGTAGATGCCTGATCATTGCACTGTACACCTGAAGCCGAAGCTGAACAATAATGAATGTCAACTACATATGTGTATTTATATATTTATATACACATATATGGTTACAAGAAGGTACAGCATTAGGAATAGAGACAGTGGAAATGTAATGGCTGTATACAATGTCAGAGGGGTAGTAGATGGGGGGAGGGAGGTTATCACTGTGTGAGGGATATAAATGATAAATGTTTAACTATTACTTTGTTTTGTACACCTGAAACTAATAAAAAATAAAATAAATAAGTAAATAAATAAATAAATAAGGAAAATTTTAAAAGGGAGGAAATAGGTGAAGGGGAATAAGAGGTTCAAATTTCTGGGTATGAAACAAGTCATGGGGATGTAATGTACAGCATAGGGAATATAGTCAATAATATTGTGATAGCATGGCATGGTGTCAGATAGTTGCTAGACTTACCATGGTGATCACTTCTTTAGGTATATAAATGTCAAATAACTATTGTGTACACCTGAAACTCATATAATATTGTATGTTACCTATATTTTAATAAAAATCTTAAAAAATGTAAAGAACATTTTCATCACCCTAGAGAGTTCCTTTATGCATCCAGCAAGTCAACTCCCAACTCCCATATATACTGTTATGATTTCCATCACCATAGATTATTTTGCCTGTGTTTGAATTTATATACATGGAATCATTCAATATGTATTTTTGTGTGTTTGGCTTTTGCTCAATATATTTTTGAGATTAATTCAGTTGCTGTGTGTATCAATAGTCCATTCCTTTAAATTGCTCAGTAGTATTCTATCTTCTGAGTAGTATCCACTCTTCTGTTGATGGGCATTTGTATTGTTTCCAGTTTATTGCCCATTACATTCTTGTACTACTGCTTTTGTTGATATACATTTCACTTTTTTTGAGTAGATGACTAAGAGTAGAATTGCTGAGCCATAGGGCAGGTGTATGTTTAACTTTATAAGAAACTGACAAACTGTTTCCCAAAATGATTGCATCATTTTACAATTCTACCAGCAATATATGGTATTTCAGTTGTTCCATATCCTTCTCAATATTTGCCACTGTCATTTTAATTTTAGCCATTCTAGTGGATATGAAATGGTAACTCATTGTGGTTCAAATTTGCATTCCCTAGTGACTAAAGAGACTGAGAACATTTTCATGACTTATTGACCATTTGTATATACTGTATTTGTTTGTGAAGTGTTCATTCAAGTGTTTTGCTTTTCTGTCATTTTTTTTCTTTTTGTCATTAATTTATAAAAAGTTAAGAAACATTCTGGGTATTAGTCCTTTGTTGGATATATGTATTGCAAATATTTTCTTTCAGTGTTTTCATTATTCTGTGGGAATTTCTGGATTCTAGGACATATATGTATGTATGTGTGTGTATATATATATATATATATATATATATATATATATATATATATATCTATATATATCAGGGGTGCCAAAAAAATGTGTACACATTTTAAGAGATGTTATCTATGCTCAAGTAGTAGTTCACCATAATCAGAAGTGTCTGGATGCTGATGGTAACTACTTTGAGTACCATTTGCAATTGCAGAAGTCAAATGTGACTTGTATTCATCTTTTTTTATCAGTATATATTATTACAATTAATACAGTTTTTTCCTTTCTTAAAATGCGTATACATTTTTTTGGCACCCTGTGTGTATATGTGTGTGTGTGTATTTAATTTGACTAAGTAATTCCAGATTGCTCTCCAGAATGGCAGTAGTCTGTCCTCCTACTAGGAGTACATATTCCTACAAACACTTGGCATCATTTAGCTTTCCACTTGTTACCAATCTACAAGGGTAAAGTAAGAACTCACTGTTGTTTTACTTTTCATTTCTGATTGCCAGTGGACTGGAAATCTCTTCAATGCCAGTTAACCTTTTTAGTTTTCTCTTTTGTAAGTTGCCTATTTATGATAGCGCCTGCTCATTTTTCTTATTGGGCTTATTTTGTTTATTTTATTTATTTGCAGGAGTGATGATCATATATTCTATATGTTAATCACTTGACAGCTTAAGAAACTAAAATACTTTAATTATAACTTATCAATGTTATCCTTGTTAAAATATTTGAATGTTGAAAAATAATAATTAATTTAAATAATAAGATACTAAAAGCTATCATTTTGTTAGATCACAAAATTATTTTTTATGTTTTCTTCTGTTAATTTTATATTTTGTCTTTCACATTTTGGTCTGTAACCCATTTAGAGTCTATCTTTGATTATGGAGTTAGGTAAGAATCTACTTCTATTTTTCTCCACATAATTAGCTATTTTTTTAAATGAGGAGCTAAGTAATCTGTCCTTTCTCAATGATTTGTGGTGCTACATTTCTTATATGTTACTCGTAGGTTACTGATTCTGAATTTCCTACTCTGTTCCATTGTTTTTATATATTTTTCTTGTGCCAGAACCAACATATTTTTATTAATATGGCTTTGTACTGTGTCTCACTATCTGGTAAGATCCCATATTTATCCTTCTGTGTTTAGGTTGACTTATCTATTTTTGGACTTTTACATTTTCATATAAACTTGGAATAAGTTTAAGAAGTTCCTTAACAACAACAAAAAATCCAACTGGAATTTTCATTGGGATTGCATTAAATTTGTATATTCACTTGGTTATCATATTCAAGTATAGTAAAGTGACTTTCCATTTTACAATTAATCTTCTCTTTCTTTATTAGAATTTTAAGGTTTTCTCCATAGAGTTCTTGTGTTTCCTTGTAGTGAAATACTAGATATTTTAGAGCTTCATTGAGTTGCTGAATGGTATCTTATTTTTTATTATTTTTTCTAGTTGGTGGTGCTGGTGTGAGAAATATTATTGGTTCTTATTGATGATTTTATATTTTTATTCCACTCTTTATTTAGTCCTAATACACTCATTTACTGTTGGTTGATGCACTTGTATTTTCTAGACTGATGATCATATCATCTGCAAACAATATTTTTATTTCTTCCAATCCCATCCTTATACCTCTAATTTCTTTTTCTTTCCTTTGAGAATTAACCATAACCTCTAAGGCCAAGTTAAATTCATAGTGGCACTCTGTGTATAATTTTGTTCTGTTAAATATATGTTTGCTATAGAATTTGGGTATAACCTTTACTAAGTTAAGAAAATTCTGTTTGATTTCTAGCGTTACTAAGAATTTTAAATATTCAAAAGTGTTGAACTTATTCAAATTCTTAAAAAAAAATTTTTTAGATTGTGGTAAAATATACATATAACATAAAATTTACCGCCTTCACCAACTTTAGTGTACAGTTCAGTGGCATTAAGTACATTCACATTGTTGGGCAAACATCATACTATCCATTTCAATAATAAATCTTTTCTGCTTAGATATCATATCCTGTTTTTCTTTGAAAATGTTTTGATTTTTGCCTTTTACACATGAATCTATTTTAGATTGATTTGGGTTTTTTTTGGGGGGGAGGGGCGAGGGTTATTATATAAGGTAGGAATCCAATTTTTATTATTTTCTTATAATAAATTGTTCTAGCACTATTTATTTAAAAGTCCATCCTTTCCCCCCAATTATCTACAATTTCATCTCTGTCATATATAAATTTTTGGAGGGGTAGGGAGAGGGATATTTAATTTCTTATTTAATTGTGGTAAAATACACATAACACAAAATTTACCATCTTAACCATTTTTAAATGTACACCTCAGCATATGAGATTTTTGGAAAATATTATCATTCTGTTATTGGTTTAAAATTTTATTGGACTATGGTTAGAAAGACAAATCTGTAAGATATTGATTATTTGAAATTATTGTTTTATATGGTCTATCACATTCAATTTCTGTTCATATTCTAAGCAGGCAAAAAAGACTAGTTACTTTTCTATAAATCTGTTTCCCTCTTTTTAAAATTTCAGGATTGATTTCGGGACAGGGATCCGAAAGCAAATTCAGTATCTTGAAACAGGTTACTTTCATTTTTATACATTTAAGTTCCTATTTAATTAGTAGAATGAGACTTTGTACCATTATAGAAAGATATTCTTAGTGAAGTCACATATAGATTTAGACATTTCTCTATTGTCATAAAAATAGTGTATTTTGTTTCCTCAATTTTCCTAAAGAGATGTGCTTTTGAAAGTTTCCAACTAACAATCCTGAGACAACTCAGAAATAAGTACAAGATTTAGATTATTGGGCCCATCTTTTGGGAAATATTTTGCCTCTTTCCCATCTCTCCACTCTGCCTCTCAGCACTCCTCACCAGCCACACACAGCAAAAACTTGGCTGTATCCACATGGCTTCTCTTATTTTAACCTGAAGGACTTATGCAAATAAATAAAAATGGTGAGCAGTTACTTGCCAAGGAGGGGGAGTCTGTAAACTGGGATACTCTTTGTTTAGCAGAACCTAAGATGAATGGAGGTATGCAGATCTGGTGGTAGAAGGTGGAATTCTTGCTGAACTGTTTTTTGTAATTATGGAGGGAGGCCCCAGGATCAGAGCAAGTGTCCCCAGAATTAGTTGGGAGAACTGAAATAGCAAATGGAGCATATTTAAGTTGAATCCCATAGGGTATATAATGTAACCTCCTTTGAAATTTAAAGTAAAATCTGCATCAAAGAGGCAAAGAGGACTAGTGATATTTAGTAAACCATTGACACTACAGGAGAGGAAAAACTTTTCCTCTACCTTCTTATGTTCAGTGACTGGGGGCCTATGAATTAAACTGATGAAACACAGATTAACAGGAGAAAAAGCATACAAGCGTTATTAATATTAATATTTTTATGTGCACAGGGGCTTTATAGAAAAGAAGTGAAAAACCAAAGAGGTGATTAGACCTGGGGGCTTAAATACCATTTTTACAAAGAGCGATAAACTGTGGAGAAGTGACTAGAAATGAGGGCGGGATATTGTGGGAAGGTGACTAGGAAATGTATGGGGGAAACTAATAGTAGATAAGAGTTGTTGACGCAGACTCATCTTGGGGTCATCTCCAGTGATAAGAGTTGTCCTCCTCTTCCTGGTCCAGGAGAGGGGGCACCTTTACAAAGGGATATTTCCTTTATGGAGAGGAAGTTGAGGCCCTGCTGTTAGTCAGATAGGAGGTGGGCAGAGAGATCCTCCTGTGTCTGCTGTTTCTCAGTTGCCTTCAGTTCAAAATAATCCTTATGCCAAAGGACCATATTTTGATCCCTTTCAATACATGTTGTCATCAACAAGTCCCTGTGCATCTTGCGGACGTCCTCTTGGCAAGAGTTTCTTGAGGATTTCCATCCCTGTCTTTTTTAAGTTCGAGGCAATCTGCTGCCTGAGACTGTCGAGTCCTTGTGACCCTCCCCACCCACACCAGTCTCCCAAAGAGCCAGTATTCAGAGCAAAAGAATAAAGTTGTCAGAAAGTGAGTTCACTAGTCTGGGGAACCTAATTATACACATTCAATCTGTCTTTTTGGAAAGTTACTGAATTATCTCAAATGATATGAAAATCAGTTTCTAAATCAAAGTCCTGGCCACTGTCCGTTATCACTCCCTCCCCTCCCCAGCACTTCCGTATTTGACTAGATTCCATCATAGGCCCTGAGTCAGGATACCATCGCTATCATCTAAGCTTCTGTTGAACACACAGTAGATTCACTGCGCTGGAAAAGCTCTGGCTCTCTGTGACTTAAAGAGACATGAGTCCCTGAGTCCTTGCATCAACGTGCCTCAGCAAAGGACACAAGGAAGGAAACCCTGTTCACTGGCTCCTTACCTCGCACCCCTTAGCCCTGTGTTGCAGATGGAGAAAGCCCCCACCAAAACCTGGGGCTCTAAGCCTCGTCAATCGAGCGGGAGCAGCAATCACGAGGTTCCCGACACTGCTCCAAGGCCAGAGCTGAGCCCTCTCCTTATCCAGGGAGAGGCTCCTCGGCCTCCCGCGGTGCAGGAAGGAGGCAGAGCCCAACAGGGCTTCATCTTGGCTTCCTCTGTGTCCTTAAAACTTGGTTCAAAGTTTCTTTGTGATGGACAACACTTCTCCTCCCAGCTGTGAGGGCAGGAGGAAAAGCAATTAAGGGCATTATTAATCACCAAGTTCCCACAGAGAAGGGTCAAGCTGCAGCAAGATTTGACAAAGCAAAAATTCTGTCACAGGTGGAGTTATAAAAGTAGATAGCTCAACATCTTAGAGCTATATTTGGGTTTTTTCTTTCTTAGCTCTGAAAATCCTTATTGAAGGTGAACATCCCAGAGGTGACTAAAAAGTTGCCTTCCTTTAAGTTTTGAAATTGTCTGAGTTCTAACAGTTTTTGAGTTTGGAAAGCTTTGAGTCTTCTTTGGGGTGTTGCAGCAAAAATGAATTAGAAAATGTATCTGCGCTTTTACAGAAGAGAAGAGAAGGAGCCTCATTGCCTTTTATTATAACATCGATACTAGAATTCCTTCACTGGCATCAGGAAAACACTTGACATAATTAGTAATGTAAATGAATTAAGAATATTGAAATTCTGTTCATTTTATAGGATTAGTACTATTCAAGAATGTTGAAAGGGGCAGTGCTTCTTTTGGTGACTACAACACTTCACCCCAAACCAATATTCTTGCAGGGACCTACTGGCTACTACCCCTCAGTGATCTGACTGCTCTTCATGCTTCTTTTTTTTTTCTCTGTAAGGTTCCTGCATATTAATTTACTCAATCAGTCAAGAAATATTTATTGAGCATCTATTATGGACCAAAGATACAGTAGAGAATAAAGTAGACATATTCTCCTCCCTTGTGAAGCACATAATCCAGTAGGAAAGACAAATACTGAATAATTAGAATTATTTAAACATAAATTATAGACATTACATCATTTCACCTTTAAATCCATGAATGTGTACATTTAAAAAATAATCTCACGTTGTCTTACCTGGGATGTTAATTATATTATCTGTGATACAGGCAGGAGGTGGTTGGCTTGGATACTAAGACCAGTCACCTTCCAGTTATATCACTGACTCATCTGAGGTAGAAGCGTCAGCAGCATTTTGGTTAAGATCTTCAAAATGTCTTCGGGAACGGCTTTGGCTGAGATGGTGGAATGGGGAGAGGGGAAGAAGGGAGAAAACTAAGTATAAAGAACTTTAATTTTATAGCCTCAATCCAAAGTAGATGGGCAGAGGAAATACAAGAGACAACAAGGGAAATGCCAGGCAGGACCACACAAAACATTCACTGGAGACACTACTACAGCCCCAGGCAGGGAGGAGGGGAGGCTCAAATTTCCCCACTCCCAGGACATTTTCTTTCTTTTTCACCCAAAATGACTCTTTTCTGGTCTCTGAAAGGTCCTCCTTCACAGGGTCTACCGTGTTTCCCCAAAAATAAGACCTAGCTGGACAATCCTCTCTAATGTGTCTTTTGGAGCAAAAATTAATATAAGACCTGGTCTTATTTTACTATACTATAAGACTGGGTATAATATAATATAATATAATATAATATAATATAATATAATATAAGACTGGGTCTAATATAATATAATATAATATAATATAATGTTGGATCTTATATAATGTAATATAAGACTGGGTAATATAATATAATATAATATAATATAATATAATATAATATAAGACTGGTTCTTATATTAATTTTTGCTCCAAAAGACGCATTAGAGCTGATTGTCTGGCTAGGTCTTATTTTCAGAGAAACACAGTATGAGAAGTAATTAATGTTTAAATAGCCTCTTGAGTGGTATTAAAAAACAAAATTCAACTGAGTAAATTTGAAGATCTAATGGGCTTTATTAAGCGATTCATGAATCGGGCAGCATCCCATCAAACAACTAGAAGGGGCTCCAAGGGGATTGTACGACATGGAAGGTTTTTATAGAAAGAAGCATGGCGCAAGGGAGCTATAGACAGAAGAGAAGAAAGGATTGTTTGGGGGCCAGGACACCTTTTCTTTGGGGGAAGAGAAAGGGAAGGTTTTTATCACACATGTTGCCTCTTCTTTCTATAAAGGGATAGAGAGGGCCCATGTGACAGATTACCTTACTGGTGCTTGACCAGAAAATTCCAGACTGGTTGATTAAGATTACATTTCTGGAGAGGTTGAAACTGCAATTTATATCAGGTATTAAATCTAAGTTTGGTATCATGGCTTTTAGCATGAGTGATGTCATTTTGGGTCTGAGGTTTTTTCTTTAACAGGTTGAACACTCAGGAATTGCTTCAATAATCATGTCTAAACAAATTCTGTCTTATAACTTTGGAAACCTCCCACCTTGGCCCTCAAAGGCAAGAGGGAGACAATAGAGCCCAATGATTGAAACATGAATTCAGAAGCCAGGTTGCCTGGTTCAGATGTGGATTCTTCTATTTAACTCCTCCGTGCCTGCTGGTTGGCCCATTTATAAAATGGGAATAGAAGTTGTGTCCATCTCAGGGTTGTTGTGTCCCTGGTATATAGTAAGGACATTGCAAATGTTTTTAAATAAAATGAAAATCAAAGAATTAGAGGGAGGAGGAATGAGAGTGTGCAGACAGGTGGTACCATGTCATTACCACTTACAGTTGATATGGAATGACTTCTGTCTGGGTGATGGCTCTCAAACCCAAAGCAAGCCAGCTTTAGTGGCTCCGTTATCAGCTGCCCACACCTGCCACTGAACAGTTTCCAAGAGACCCAAACTTCCTAACAGGATGCAGCCTGTTAGCTGGCCTGGGGTGCGGAGGTGGGGGGTGGTGCCTGAGCACTGACGACTTTCAGGTCAGGAGCCACATAATTGCTGCAATTTGCAATGTCATTAAACGTGAATGAATGGCAGCAGGTGTAGGGATAGGATAGGTTTGAAGGCGCCACCACAGGTGGACTCTCTGCAGATGGGAGCTTTGTGTCCAGGGTCTGACAGACTTTGGGATTGTTTGTGACAGTGGGAAGAACAGCTGCCCTTTGCCTAAACTCCTGTCACACTAAGTCTGAAGGTAAATGCTGACATATTTGTGATAGCTCAGTTCATCTACCTTGAATAGCACAAATGTCCATAATTAGCCCCCAATTACTCCACATGTGGCTTCTCTTCTGTTCTCCCTCCTGCTGTCTGGATTTTGACAGTTTCTATACTGAGCAGCTCATACACAGGAAGGCATCAAACATATGTCCATCTTACTACACACTAATAGCCCTGGTGAAAGGATTTTAGGCTGAGAAACTACAACCATTGGCCCAAACAAAGACGCTTATATACCGGGTCTTATATTAATTTTTGCTCTGAAAGATGCGTTAGAGCTGATTGTCCGGCTAGGTCTTATTTTCGGGGAATCATGGTATTGTGAAACCTAGATTCATGAAAAGAAACCTCATGAAATTCTAGGAAAACCAGAATAACCAGTATGCAGAAAGGGGCTAAGCAAGACCACTGGAGAACTTGGTCATTAACAGGACAGCTCCCAATGCTCGCACACTATGGCTCTCAGTTTAAATTCTTGAGAGATTCCGATTGGATCAGATACCCACTCATGAGTCCATCAGCTATGACCAAAAGGGCGGAGTCACACAGTACGGAAGCCTCTGCAGGGTTCCTCCTTTGACTGTGGTGGGAAAGGCAGTTCTCAGAGAAAGAGGGTTTCATATAACATTTTACTGGGGACTGAGAAGGTAACCTAAATGGTGATACTGTAATACAGATCTGGAAGAGAGAATGTGACCTAATATATAGAGATGTTTTGAAAAGATGTACAGTGTGGCAGTGTCTGGATACCAGGCTTCAAGTCCCAGACGCGACGCTTTCTATTTGATCCCTGGGCAAGTTACTTATTCCCTCCGTGCTTTAGTGTCCTCGTCTGCAAAGGGAAGGTCATGACAGCGTGAACCACTGACCTGATATGGGTTTAAAAGGGATAATACGTGTAAAACATTGAACAGTTCCTAGCATTGTAAGCACCCAATAGATGTTAGCTTAACATCATTCTTATAAGGGAATAAGGAAGTTTCATCAGAACATTTTTTTTTCCCGCTTAGTAAAATGAAAAATCCCACCAGGATTCTTTTAGGATATTGAATTTCTGGGAGAGAGTGGTCTTAGTGTGATGAAGAATTTCAAATTTGGAGCGATATGATTTCAACCAGTCCACGAGATCAGCGTGCTCATGAGATCATTTGATCCTCAGCGTTAGCAGTGCATTAAAACAGCAAAGTAGATTTAACATCAATCTCCACACAGGCTCTTCTAAAAATTCTGTTTTTTCATGCTCGCTAGTGGCACTGACGGTGGAGGACAGAGATTGCATTTCAAAATCATTAGTTCTTTGCCCAGACCCAATACTGGAGGCCGGGACTCATAGGGAAGTGATGAGGTAACCATTTGGCTGTTCAAAGCCCCGGACCTAATGCCTCTACTAATGCTTTAGGGATAAGGGAAAACCAATCTGTAGCTGTTGTAGCAGGCAAAACAGGCAGAGGGGTGTGCTAATGGACCGACTTCTTCACATTTAGCAACACATTATAACCTGAAACACATATTACAAATGTCAACCTGTGCTTTTTGAAGCCGAAGGCGTTCCTCTGCCAAGCCTCAGAGGGGCAGTGAGGAGCAGCCTGGACAAGGGCCCTGCAGGAACTTTGTGAAGCGATTGTACTATCAAATGTGTGGTGTTTCCTTTCATTTAATTATATCTGCCTTTGGTTCCTTGAGGTCTGGGTTCTCGCTTGGCGTGCTGAGGGATTATTGGTGACAACCTCCATGAAGGCCTGCCTTGCCTTCCTGCCTGTATTGAACGTCTATTCCATGCCAGACACTGTTCCAGGCATGAAGAGAACAAGGCATCGTCCTGTGCTCATGGAGCTTGCATTCTAGTGGGAGAGGCACACAGTAAACAAGGGAAAGCAGGAGGGACGAGGGAGGAAGGAAATCAGAGGGCATTAAGTGTTCTGAGGGAAACAATGCAGAGAAGGAGAGTGCGTGGTAAGAGGAAGGAGGCCCAGGTGACCTGGCCGGTGGATGCTGCGCCACCGCCTTCTGCCCAAGTCCTGCCCCAGCCCCTATTTCTCGCATCTGGCATCGATCACCCAGTGTGATGGGACTTCTCTCCTCTCTGAACTCAACTTCTGAATTTGTGGTACCTAGCTCTTGCTGCCTTCTATTTTCATTTTTCGTCTTCCCTGTACGATTGTAAGCTTCTCGAGGACGGGGCTGAGTTTTCTCGTGTTTGGATCCCATACTAGCGCACAGTGCCTTGAAGCACACAGCCCTTATTTTCTCAGGAAATGCCATTGTGGGGAAACAGCCAATTACACTTTCTGTTTTCTTCTTGTGTCTTGTTTTTCAAGTCGCTTACATGAGACATGGTCACTGCTGCTGAAGAACCCTTTTGCGCATGCTGGATGGTTTCACCTCATCTTTAATCATGTGGTGACAGCCACGTTGTCCCACTCGTGACAAGACGAAGGGCATCTTTGACTGTGATGAGAATTGCCAGCAGGCCTGGGGGATTCCTCAGTCAGGTGAGCTGCTCTCCTGCAAAAGTCTTTAATAATAAATGATGAGAAAAGCCAGGGGGTGCAACATGTTTTCCTTTATTAGGGAACATCTTTGTAGGTTTTTAGCGTCCAAATTTAAACTAAGAAAGCAAGCAAGCTCTCCTGTTGGGCCTTTGGTTGCATATCATGAAACAATTTCAGTGTAGGGTGAGATAACGACTCCTTTGGGAATCGGAGGGATTTCCAGAAATCATGGAGGCGTCTCACTGTTTGGTTTATGCAGACAGTTTCAATAACAGTGATATTTATTTGTGACCAGTTGCTTTAGAAGGAAATGGATTATGATTAGAAATATGAGTTAGAGTCACGCTGAATTATAACTATGGGTCCTCACAGGAGAAGTCAACCTTTCCCCAACATGGCAGAAAAGGCTGTAGTATTGAGGAGGTGGAGTCTTAGAACTGGAACGAACATTAGCTATCCAGTCTCTTCATCCTGTAGAGGTGAAAGTGAGAGCTAGAACCAAAATCTTACTTAAGATCACACAGCCAGGCAGTGATTGAGGCATGCTTGCTACTGACGTCTTTTGACTTGTTCACAATCCCCTCCACGTGGATCTGTGATAATGAAAGAGCTGGTGGAACATGTTGTACATATGTGAACTGTTACAATCCCATCACCTCAGCATACTGGCTCTCATCCTACTTTGACTTCCCTGGGTCTTAGCTTCCTTGTGTATAAAATAGGTGGGGTTAGTTGATATCCAAGTTTGCTCTATTTCTAAAATTTCATTTTTTCATGGATTTTTAAAAAAAGAAATGGAGATAGTGGTTGAAAGAACCTTGGAATTCATCAAGAAGCTCTTGATTTTTGCCTCCGTTGACTCTCCTCCTTCAGTCTCATCTCTTCCCACTTCATGCCCATCCCATGCCCTGACCTACCGCCCAAAGTAAAAGTACCGCTCCCCAGATGCCCCAGGTTCTCCCTTGTCTCAGAGCAGCTGCACATGATTGCCCTCTGCTGTCTTTGCCCTGCTAACTCTTATTTGCTTTTTAAGGCTCCGTGTGAGCATGAGCTTCTCAGGAAGCCTTTCTTGAAGTCCTCATAAGCTTCCCCAGCACCCAGTGGCTGCTGCTGTCACGTTTCTCACACTGTATTGTGACTGTCTATGTAGATCCCTCCCTCCCTCTCCCTTTCTAGGCCATGAGCTCCTCGGCTCTGAAGACCACTGCTGCACCTCCTGTAACATAGGAGAGGCCCAATAAATGTTTGTTCAGCGATGTGTAGAGATCGCTGGCTGGTTATCTCCAAGAGATGACCAGAAGTTCCACACTTATGTCCCGTCTTGTCTTTCCACAGACTTTGACATCTTGGCATTGGCTGGTGGGCACAGCCACTTTGTGTCTTGCATGGCATAACGAGGGTATTAAGATTCGTTTTCCATGAGCCGTCTCTAAACATCGCCCCTGTGGAGTCCCTTGGTGCCACTTTGCTGATGGAAGGAACTCAAGGTGAGTGACTTTTGAGCCTTATCACTGAGGACAGCAAGAAGCTAGTCGCTTGCCATCTGGCTGCAGCTGAGCGTGCCAAACCATGTTTCAGGGAAGGAGAGCCAGAAGGATATGTTGCAGGCCCTGAAGAAGGTATGGCTCCTGTGAGTTTACAAGATCTGGTGGTATACACAGGCAGCCCCTTTAGAGTTCTGGGGAGATAGGTGTGATGCTTCTCTCTACGATGAGAGGATGGGAAGAGATCAGTCATTCGATAGATCTCTGAGTTTGCTGAGTGGTTTCTGAAGTGTGTTCACTCAGGTTGCTGCTAATTGCTTCTGATTGCTGGTTAATTGCTGGCAGTCGCAAGTGGCTGTGCTGGCAGCAGCAAAGGCACATTCCAAGGTAGCAGTAGGGACAGAGGGTGTAAATGACACAGGGTGTCCAGGCGCAGAAGCCAGGATTGCTGAGGCAGCCAACACGCCACTTAGCCAGGGGAGCCCAGGAGGAAAAGCTTGCTGGGGACCCCAAAGTCACGAAGAATTTGGAAACAGAGGGCATGATTCTGGCAGGAACTGCAATTCTGCTGTCTTCATTTTTATGATAAATGATGAATGGAAGTTGGCCAACAGGCTTGAGGAAAGTTGCTTCTCAACACTTCAGTGTGTCATAATTCTGGAGGCGTCCAGGATAAAATAAGAGACATAATACTAAATGGAAATAATTCAATTCAAGAATTTAATGGAGAGTGTGCACAAGATATGTAGTGGAAAAGTAATTCCAGACTACTGAGATTACCTAACAATTGTTGGCCCTCTCCTCCTCTCTCTGGCGTAATTATGAAAGAGGCTTTGCCCCTTCACCTCTGATTTTCCTTCTGTCCTGGGCTGGGTGGGGCTGTGGACAGGGGCAGTCCTTTCTACCATTCATGTACAGAGCTCACTGACTGCACTGTACTAGGCTTTAGGGACATAACATGAAACTACATGGAGTTTGAAGTGTTTTTGTCCTTCCTGCTTTTTCTTTATTGCTCTGAAAGTTTAATCCAGCTATTGACCCTGCCTGGGTGCTACTTCCTTTCCTTTGGTTGGAGTGGAATGGATGGGTGTGTGAGTGTGTGTGTCTGTCCCCGAGGCAGGTGGATGACGTTCCAGCAGGGAAACCACATAGGTTCTTGATAACTTGGGAATCAACAGCAGACACGAAGGGAAGAAAGGCGGGGCTTGGAAGCCTTGGATCAAAGGGTTCCTCTGAGGCCTGGTTCAACTGATTCCTCTTTGTTGGAGTGAAGCCACCACAAACATATTTGACTAGTAGTTGCCTCCGTTGGGGCTCTAGAAAGAAATAGTTGGCACACTGAAATGGTCCACTGGAGAAAATTTAACGAATGGACTTTTTTCAGCGATATGGGCAGGGCTAAGGAAGTCAGCAAGGGGTGAGGAAGCCCCCAGAGAGTAGCAATGGTGGAGAGCGCCTTCTGCTTAGAATTCGGCCATTCCATGGAGCTGCCACTTGGAGACAACACAGGGTTACTAGATTGGCCATTAGGGACTATGTGCACTTACTTTTGCAATACTCAGTTCTGTTATAGAAGATGAGTAAATTTGTAAAACATCGGTGAAACATGTTAAGGTATAGACAGGTATTATAGTAAGTAGAACATGTGTGTGTCAAACAGATGGGGAGGAATAAAAGGACCAAAAGATATCTAATATTCAGGAGGTCCTGGGTACTAAATATTTGTTAGACACTAAATATGTATGGGATATAAGATATACTAAATATAAAAAGGCACAAAATAGTCAGTTCACTAAATGAGCACATAATATTCATGAACCCTAATGCATAGCAGCCACTATGGCCCCATGTGTCCTCTGCCCAAGAAACACAAATAACCCCAGGGCTGTTCATTGGCTGACTGCTGCACTACAGCTGTGGCCAGAGAGGCCACTGTCCCTGCATCTCTCCAATGAAGCCAATGTGTGCTGGGCCAGGGTACCGTCCGTTCACAGGCTCAAATCTCAATTCTGGTCCTTATAATCCTGCCATCAGTAGGAAAGGCGTGTGTGTGTGTGTATGTGTGTGTGTGTGTGTGTGTGTGTGTGTGTATGCACACGTAAAAGAGGGAGAGAAAGAAGACAAATGAACACCGCTAATGCAGGGTTCAAGCAGCGAGGTCCTTCTACCCTGTTTGCAGCGTATCTTAAGAGTGTTAACTTATCCTGGTCTCTTTTTTCCTTCTTTCTCACTGTGTGTTATAAATGGATTTTTAGCAAACCATTTCATGACCTCCTGGGGGTATTTTTGGCATTCTGGTAGCCTGTAACGGCATCAAAACAGTTGTCTACAGGACAGTGGTAGACGTAGGCTTTGTGGACCTCAGCAAGGCCTCTGACAATTGTGCGTGAGATCTTTGTGGGCAAATAGAAGCTCAGAGGTACTGCCACAGAGAGTATTCTGGGACCTGTACCCGGGGAGGAGGTTTCTGGTGATGCTCCACCTCTGTTCTGGTGATCGGGTGAATACACACAAGGAAAGCTGATCCGATTTAAAGATGTGTAAATATTGAAAGGTTTCATGTTGGAGAGATGTTTTCATTTGTTCTGATTCTATGAGTCGAGCTGTGGGAAATCAGTTCCAGGTTGGGCCAGATGATGAGATGGGAGTGGGAGGGGAGTGTGGGGACTGGCCGTGGAATGGAACGGGATGCAGTTGAATCCACAAAGTTCTGGATGAGGTAAGGCGGGGAAGAATGGGAACAGCGCTCAGCCCCAAGAGGAGTGAATGGTGGGAGGGAGTTAAGAAAACAGGTCCCAGGTAAGGAATAACAAAAGGCAGGAGGTGAACAAAACCCAGGGTGCCCCAATAGAGGTGACAGGTGGTTTCACTGGGAACATGAAGGCAGCTGCAAACCCCCAGCATCCCAGGAACCAAATCCCCTTAGTATCTGGGGCGTGCTGTGCCTGTGATAAGGCAGCCTGGCTCACTGCGTACTGGTGGCAGGTATGGTGAGTGTGGAAGCCGCCAGCCCAGTTCAGCCGTCACCTGGCTTCCTGCTCTCACACTGTTCCTGTGCCACGTCCTTCAAACTGAATCACTGCGATGTGAGTCTTAGGGCTGGGACTTTGAAACCTGGCTTTCTCTAAGGAAGTAGTTTTCAGTCTTTTCTTTCCCTTGACCCACAGTGAGAAATACATGTTACATCACAATCCAGTCTACTTACATTAACATAAGCATACGTATGCAACCAAAATGTGACTTTCATGACATTTACCCTTACCGCGTTTGATTAATGTTATCCATTCCATTTGACTTTAAAAAAATGCTAATCACAACACATTAAATTGACGTACATCCCACTAATTGGTTGCGACTCATAGTTGGAAAAAATCGTGTTAAAGGATTCAGGCATGGCTTCTGCTCTTTGTGCTCTCAGGACCCTGTGCCATCTTGTGTAGCAAGCCTTGCCCCACCTCATCCCATGGAGCCTAACCCACGATGCCAACCAAATGCCGGACTTTCCTCCTCACAGATGGGCTAGAGATGAATGAACATTTACTGGGGAACCCAAGGACTTATGACCCAAACCATTTGTATATGTTTCTCCATGTAATTCTCATAGTCATCCTACCCATTGGGATGTTTTAATTATCCTTTCACAAATGAAGAAAATAAGGATCAAAGAAGTTGTGTGATTCATTAATAGTCACAAATTATTAAGTGGGATAATTGGGACTTGAACTCAGGAATGTTTGACTATAGCTTCAGGACAAGGTGCCTCTCCTGTGTTCACCAAGATTCCTACCCCCAAATGTCTTCTAAATAACAACTCTGAAGCTTGAATTCCCTTTCTTTTTTCCTTTCTGAAGACCAAACCCTCTCTTTGCTATATATGCCATTGGAATAACTTGAAAGTAAAGATTTTATGTAGCAATTTTTTTTGTCTTGTATGCATATGGTTGGTGACTGTCCTTAGCCCCATGGGTAGCAGCATATATAATTTTGACTTGTCCTCAGAAGTATTCCTAAGCAACATTTCGACTGATGCAAGAAGCCGCCATTGCAAAAGCAGCTGTCTGTTATGTTGTCTCCAATGACATCTGACAATCTTTCTCCTTAATTAGGAACAGGATGTATGTATGATTTATATCCTCAAGCTATGCCTCTCTAACAGGTGACATTTCAGTTAGTATTTGAAATATCCTTTATAAAGCCTAAATTTAGTACAACAGAATGTGAATGGCAAAATGGCAGATAACCAGGTTCTGGTAAAATTCCTTATTACCCTATATCTTCTTTATGTATGAAATAAATGTGCCAATGCATGGCATCTTGAGATGTCTAGAGTCATAGAATTTTAAAGCTTCTATGATCTTTGTTCAAATATGGGGTCAGCATCTTGGTGCTGGAAGGATATTTTCCAATGGGTTGCTAGAAAGAACATGAATCATGCATGATTCAGTAGAAAAAGATCCTAGAATTATTTCAAGAGAATGGAAGCTTGGTCACTTAAAAAATGCAACTTTTTAATTTAATTATAAAACAGATACACATATATTGTAGATAATTTTGAAACAAAAAATGTATAAGGTAGAAAATAATATACTCTAATATCAGAGTTGATTGTTAACATTTTAGTCTTGTTTCTCTCCAGTCTTTTTTCCAACATATCTCAAACATATGTAGTCATATGTTTACAAAATTAGGATTAAACGCATTATATTGAAATATAGTTCCATATCTCTGCTTTTAGAAAAAATAAATTTAAAAAATTTTAATTGTATGACTATAAAGAACTTTTCCTGTGCCACCATATATTCTTGCTCATTCTTGGGCATTCTGGTTTGCTTTTAGGATATTAAAAGTATAGTCAAATATTGCTATATTTTTATATGCAAAATTGTGAAATCCCTACGTACAGAAAAAGCCATATCAGAAGCTGGAATACATTGAAAACATAAGCAGTTCACATGAAAGCAATTTTAACATTAACATTGCCTGCTTGCAAAGGTTTGGCTTAGGAGGTCCCGTCAGGCACACTGTTTTGTTCTGTGTTTTGACAACATAGCTCTTTGTTTACTCTGCATATGTTTGACTTTATACAGCGCACTTCCTCCAAACCCCTCCTTTCTGTCCTCTGATTGGAGTGCTGCCCATGTCCCCTTGGTGATTGATGTTAGTTGGTTGTGCTGATCGGTTAGATCATTGGTGCCAACTTCAGAAAGAATGCCTTTGACTAATAGATTACTCTTTAGATGTTACCTTTCCATAGTAAGATGTTTCAACAAGACCTAAAATACTTCCATAAATTACTATTTTTAGAAAAAGTTATTTTATAAACAAAATAATTTGAAAGGAAAAGTCCCCTACCTTTCCTTCGATTACCATTCCTCTCATAACTCAATGAAGCAAAAGCAACAGGAAGTCACCTGGCCTGGGTTTGGTCTTGGGCATGCATGGGACCCCTGGACTGCCTGCATTGGTTGCCCTTTAATAGTTCACCATGACTGGAGCTGTTGTTGTTCTGCTTCCACTTATTTTTCCCCATAGAGAGCTGATTTTCTCTCTGTGTTATGTTAACTATCAAACTAACTTTGTAGCACAGTGATTTTAAACTATGTGCCACAAGATACAAAGGTGGAGATCTCCCAAGTTACCTGGGAGGCTGTTATACATTCTGATTTTGGACCTTAATTCTAGAGATTCTCGGTCATTAAGTCTGGGATGGGGTCTACATTTTGAGAGCTACCCTTCTAGAGAGGGGCTGGGTGGGCTTTAACAACCCCTCCCTCTTTTCTACCAGACTACAAGTTGTTGTTTTCTTTTTAAGTCTACAAACAACTTTTCTAAAGAATGCTGTGTTTACTCCACCCTAATACAAGTTTCAGAAAAGCAATTACTTTCAGAAGCTTTTAGAGACTTTCACAGAATCGTACAAGAGGTAACTATAACACAAGAAGGTTACCAGCTGCTCCACTTCCAGAAAAATTGTAAAATGCTTTCTCAACTACGTCTGTCTTCCTCCTATCCTTCCTCCTGTCCTTTACTCTCAGCAGTGGAATCCGCATTCTCCATTCAGCCAATGGATATTTTCATGACAAATGAGAAAAGGGGCAGAATTCGCTACTTATTTTTCGCAATAGCATAGAAATGTAATACTAATGTGCTTCATAATTTTTGATGGGGAGCGGTCATCCCACGGTGACACGAATATGCTGTTCTTTTCAAGTGGGTTGTTGCAACTAGGAAGAGTAAGTTATTTTTAAAAATGTGTGCATTATGTGGTCAGTAATTTTTGTTTGAAATAATTCAGTATAGACAGGTAAGTGCTTGTGTATGAAATGCTTGGAGTTCTCTCAAATTTGGGCAGTCAGTTAACCCAGGCGACAGGCATATTTCTAGGGATGGTTAGTTGATATTTAACCAAACAACATACTTTACAGACAGCCCTTCAACCCTTCCAACCATCTTTATCTCTGCTCAAAATGGGACTAGACATTCCGTGAATATTACAAATATGTTCTCATTGGTGAAATTAATGGCTTGCTATTTTGGACAATGGCTTTTAGAAATAGTTTTTTTTTCATTGCTGAAATTACTGTTGTTTAAGAAACGTGGATTGTTTGAAATGTTTTAGAGACCCTCTCCCACTCTGCATGAAAGGGTGTTACAAGCCCGGAAGTCTGTCTCCCTTTACCTGTGGGGTTGGTGCCTGGGCTTTGATATAATATGATCCTGGGTTCCCACAGTTTTGAAGGTTCTGGCCACTTGTGGATGACTGAAAGGTTTACTGAATTTTGCATGTAGAATTCATGTTGTTCTTGAATATATGTATATATTCAAATATATATATATTTGTGCCAGGTGTGGTCAGAGCACTTAAGAAGACAGAACCTGGTACTTCATTTAGCTAAGATAACAGGTTGCTTTTGTGCTATTTGTTAATAAATGCTTGTATTTTATCTGAGAACTGCTTTATCTATAACCTGCCACAAATATAAGCATTTATGAACAAGCTGGTATAAATGTGTTTTCATATGATAACATTTATGGTATCAAGATTACAGTTGAACAGTCTCTTGAATTATTAAAACAAACCATTCAGCATTACAAGAAAACTCCTATTTGCATTAAAGAGAAATCCAAGTTTCTGATAATAAGAATCAGAACACATACAGGTTCAATTTAAATTTTGTGATAACTAGTATATATTTATCTGACAACAAATATATTTATCTGACAGTATAATGGCTAGCTAGTGCTTTGTCTTCTCAAAACGTGTGTGCCAATAGTCTTCCTGTTCTTTTAAATATGTTTCATTAAATAGCTAAGGAAGAAGCACTTCTGCCTTTGGGAAGATGGAGTAGATATACCAGGGGTGCCAAAAAAATGTGTACACATTTTAAGAGATGTTATCTATGCTCAAGCAGTAGTTCGCTGTAATCAGAAGTGTGTGGACGCTGATGGGAACCACTTTGAGCACCTCTTGTAATTGCAGATGTCACATGTGACTTGTATTCATCTTTTGTTATGGGTATATATTAAGTATTACAATTAATACAGTTTTTTCCTTTCTTAAAATGTGTATACACTTTTTTGGCACCCTCTGTATTTTTTTCCCTATTTTGTCTGCTAAGTACAACCCAAACCCCTGGATAATATATACAAAACAAGCATAGAAGATTCTGAAAGTTAGAAAGAAGAAGGCAGACCAGCTAGGAACCTCAGGACCCAAGGAACAACATTATGGTAAATGCCCTGGATTTTCTTTTTGTCTCATAAATCCCAGACTTGGAGCTTGGTAAGTCAGTAACCTGGAAACACCAACAAGTACAGACAAAAGATAAAATAAAGCTCCAACTTAAGCTGCTCTCTCTAGCCTAAGAACCAGGAAAGGCAGCTTATCTAAAACTTTTAGATAATAACTGCTGTATTATAGCCAAACATCCCAGAAAAACCATGGCCCCACCTTTACCCACACCAGAACTGACTCCCACCCTGTCTGCACTGTAACAAGGGAACCCTCTGTTGGACTGGTGTCAGAGGAGACCTAGTGAGAATTAGGACTTTGGTCACTGCCCAGTGTAATGGGACCACCTCCCTGCCATCCACAGTGTCACTAGAGGTATAAGTTATCTATATATAATGTAAGACCTAGAGCAACCACTAAAAAAAAATCCCCAAAACAAACAAACAAAAAAACCCTATACAAAAAGGTAATTCAAAGATAGTATAGCTAAATCTAAATGGAATTCTAAAAATTATTTAAGTAACCCATAGGATGACAGGAAAAAGAAAACATAGAAATAGGAAACTCAGAAAACAAACAGAAAACAAAAAAATAAAATGGTAGGCTTAAGTCACAGCATATTGATAATTACATTAAATGTGAATAGTTTAGATATACCAAGTATAAGACAGAGATTGGCAGAGTATATTTAAAAAACATGATCCAATTATATGCTGTCTGTAAGAAACTCACTTCAAATATAACACCATAGAAAGTTTGAAAGTAAAAAGATGGAAAAATACATATTGTGCAAATATTAAAATAAATCATTAATGGCTATATTAATGTGATATAAAGTAGACTTTAGAGCAAAGAAAATTAGAGTCAAAAAGGGACAAAAGCTCAATCTACCAAGAAGAGATTGTAATTCTAATGGTGTATGTACCAAACAATAGAGCTGTAAAATATGTGAAGCAAAAACTGATAGTACTGAAAGGAAAAACAGATAAATCCACAATTGTACTTGGAGATTTCAATACTCCTCTATCAACATTGATAGAACAACTAAACAGAAAATTAGCGAAGATATGAAAGAACTCAGCATCACCAGCCAACAAAATCTAATTGACCTTTATAGAAAGCTTCACCCAACCACAGCAGTATACACATTCTTTTCAAGTCCCTCTGGAACATATACCAAATAGAATAGTTGAGGTTTGTTTTATCTTAGGCCATAAAACAAACCTCAACAAATTTAAGAGAAGTCATATACCATGTGCTTTCTGGTTACAATGGAGTTAATCTAGAAATCATTAATAAGATAACAGCAAAATCTCTAAGCACTGGGAAATTAAACAAAGCAACTCTAAGTAATCCGGGGATCAAAGGTTATATTGAAGTAAAAAGAAATTGAACTGAATGAAAATGAATGTACCACATATCAAAGTTGTGGGACACAGTTAAGCAGTACTGAAAGGGAAATTTATAGCACTAAATGCTTTTATTAGAAAAGAGGAAAAGTCAAATCTGTCATCTAAGTTCTCACCTCAAATACCTTGAAAAGAAAAGCAGAATAAGTCCAAACCAAGCTTAAAGGAGGAAATAATAAAGGTAAGAGCAGAGATCAATGAAATTAAAAATAAAAGTAGAGAAAACCAATGGAACGAAAAGCTGTTTCTTTGAAAAGATTAATAAAATTGACCAATGTTCAGCAAGATTAACAAAGAAAAAACTTAAAAAAGATGCAAATTACCAATAGCAGGAATGAAATGGAATATCGCTAAGGACCCTGCAGATACCAAAAGGATGATAAGGGAGTATTACAAACAACTCTACATACATAAATTTGACTATTTAGATGAAATGAACCAATTCCTTGAAAAACACAATCACAACTCACTCAGTACGAAATAGAAAATTTGAATATCTCTATAACTGTTAGGGAATTTGAATTCATAATTTAAAACCTCCTAAGATAAATCCCCAGACCTGGAAGTTTTCACCAGCTAATACTAACAAATGTTTAAAAAAGAACTAACACCAATTCTACACAATCTCTCCATAATAGAAGAGAAGGGAACACTTCCAATTTATTTTATGGAGCCTGCCTAAAACCAGACAAAGACAGCACAAAAAAGAAAAACTATAGACCAGTATCCATGATGAATACAGACACAAAAATCTTAACAACATATTGACAAATAGAATTTGGCATTTTATTTAAAAAGTTATACACCATGACCAAATGGGGTTTATTCCAGGGATGCAAGACTGGTTCAACATTTGTAAATTATACAATGTAATCCCAATATTAGCAGGCTAAAGAAGAAAAATTGCATTATCATATCAATAGATACAAAAAAGTTTTTAAAAGAGAATTCAACATTTTGATAAAAGAAAACCTCTCAGAAAAACAAGACTAGTGGGGAATTTCCTCAACTTGATAAAGTGAATCTACAAAAATCCTAATGTTAACATCAAACTTAATGGTAAAAGACTGTATGCTCTCCCTCTAATAGTGGGAACAAGACAAGGATGTCAGCTCTCACCACTCTTATTTAGTATTGTGCTGTAAATTCTAGCCAGTGCAATAGATCACACACACACACACACACACACACACACACACACACACACAAAAAGCAGCAAATAAAAGACATATATTTGAAATGAAGTGATATATCTGTTCCTATATGCAGATGACATAATTGTCTATGTAGAAAATTACAAGGACGCTACCCAAAACAACCCGTCCAGAAAGCAAAGAAACAAAACCCTGAACTCCTAGAACAATTTTGTAATTCCAGCACAAAAATGAATTATTTTTTTATATACTACTAATGAACATGTAGGCACTGAAATTAAAAGAACAATCCCATTTAATTGCTCAAATAAAAAAGAAATAGGTGTACTTCACTGATATGTGGGATATAAAACTGAAAGCAACAAAGGAACAAGAGAAACAAATAAAGAAACAAAACTCATAGACACTAGTTTAGTGGTCACCAGAGGGGAAGGGGGGAAAGAGGTGGTAGAAATGGGTAAATGGGGTCCAATATATGGTGATGGAAGGAGAACTGACTCTGGGTAGTGGACACACAATGTGATATATATATATATAGATGATATATTACAGAACTGTACACTTGAAACCTAAGTAATTTTACTAACCGTTGTCACTCCAATAAATTTTAATTAAAAAAAAAGAAATAGGTATATATCTAATAAAACTTAAAAAAAACACTTGTATTCTACAAATTAAAAAATGTGATAAATCAAAGATCTAAATAAATAAAGAGACATATCATGTTCATGGTTTGGAAGTCAGCATAATAAAGATGTCAATTCTCTTCAAATTGAATGTACATGTTTAATGCAATTTCTGTCAAAATCCTAGCAAAATTTTATAGATATAGACAAGATTATTCTAAAATTTATATGGAAAGGCAAAAGAACTAGAATAGTTAAACAATTTTGAAACAGGAGAATTAAGTGGAATGAATGACTCTATCCAATTTCAAGACTAATTATAAAGCTACAGTAATCGATTGCCTGGTGTTCATGGAGAGTTAGAAAACACAGATCAATGAAATAGAATAGAGAACTCAGTAATAGACCAACACAAATATGCCCCACTGATTTTGACCAAGGTATGAAAGCAATTCAATACAGGAAAGACAGCCTTTATAACAAATGACCTAGAGGCAACAAAATGAATCTTGCCTAAATCTTATACCTTATACAAAATTTTACTCAAAATGGATCATAGACTTAAATGTAAAATGCAAAATTATAAAACTTTTAGAAAAAAACATAGGAGAAAATTCATTTTGGGATCTAGGGCTAGGCAGAGTTCCTAGACTCAACACCAAAAGCACAGTTCATAAATAGAAACTTGATAAATTTGGCTTGATCAAAATTTAAAACTTTTGCTCAGTGAGAGACCTTAAGAGGATTAAAAGAAAGCTACAGACAAGGAGAATATATTTGCAAGCCACATATCTGACAAAGTATCTAGAATATATAAAGAACTCTCAAAACTCAACAGAAAAAAACAGGTAATCCAATTATTAAATAGTCAAAAGACATGAAGAGACATTTCACCGAAGAGGATATACATATAGCAAATGAACACATGGAAAGATGTTCTACCTCATTACCCACTGGGGAAATGCAAATGAAAACCACAATGAGATATCATTTACACCTATCAAAATGGTGATAAAAATGTACATATACATGATAATACCAAATGCTAACAAGAATGTAGAGAAAGTGAGTCACTGATACATTGCTCATGATCATGTAAAGTGACATGGCCTCTCTGGAAACCAGTTTTGCAGTTTCTATCTATGCAGCTATTAAGTTATTTTCTGGTAACATCAATAGTTAGTAGCCATAAGAGCTTCCACAACTGACCGATCTATCTTATGATTGACTACGTCTTTTTAAAAATAGCAGTTACTTTCAATGAAGCTATGGTACAACCCACAAGCCTGGGAGCCATCTTGTCTCAGATGCCTTTGGGTATCTTTTACTCTGTGCATTGATTTTAAGCCATGCTCTTGCCATTATTTCTAAGTTCTTGGATGAACATCATTATAACTGGAATTTTGACAACATTTTTTATAGTTGTAATTGTTACTGTTTCCTCTAGGACATTGATTTTGATTCCATTTGAGACCCCTAGTGAGTTTTCCCATGATTGGCTCTGATTACCGTTTCCCCGAAAACAAGACCTGGCTGGACCATGAAGCAAAAATTAGTATAAGACCCAGTATTATATTATATTATATTATATTATATTATATTATATTATATTATATTATATTATATTATATTATATTATATTATATTATATTACAGACCCTGTTTTATACTATAGTAAAATAAGACCAGGTCTTATATTAATTTTTGCTCCAAGAGATGCATTAGAGCTGATGATCCAGCTAGGTCTTATTTTCGGGAAACACGGTAATATTGGGAAAAAGACAAAGTTGACTCTCAGTTTCCCCCTGCCACCTCCGCATCCCAAGCGCCAACCAAGAAGCCAAAGGGAATACATTTAGGCAGGTATGCACCTGTAACATGAAGTACCTCTGGAAGCCCCCCTGAGCTCTCAGCCCCAAACCCAATGAGGAGGACTCCAGTGCCCTGCTAGACAAATGGAACGCGGCACAGAGAACTGAAATTCTTCTGGGGTGTATTAGAGGGACTAGGTCCAGAGGGTGCTTCAGGGTCTGCCTGTTTGCCTGACCTCCAAATTCAACAGTGGTTCCAGGGGTTCCTTTGACTGTTGAAGTGACTATCCAGAGTGATCCGTCCTCCATGGAACCCACAGCGTCATATTCGTGGGGCAAACTTCCTTGGGATTTAACTAGACAAATTAAGCCTGGAGCACCAAAGCCTAAACCGATGCTGCCCTGCCTGTTAACAGTCCATTTCTCTCCTGACTGCTTTTCAGCCGTGGGGGTCTGGGCTCTTGCTAATTTGTCTGGCTGTCCTAGTGTCTTAAGCTTTCACAGTGAAAAGTACTATGTACTGAGTTGGAAAGGTCAGTTTTGCCAGAAATAGCTTCCATCTTTCTTAATATCTTGGCTTGATTACTCTCTGCTGTTTCTATCTTTTCCTGCAATTTTTGTTCACTGGCTCTTTGCTTCGCCAGTCCTTTTATTTACTGAAATTTGGAAGGTAGAGACAGAAGAAGAAAAGATTTTAAACTTTGAATTCCCACTATTTGGGGTCCAGCACATGATTTTTCTTTTTTTTTTTTTTTGAGTGGAAGTAATATTTGTATAAAGTTAAATTTTAATTTTCTCTTCAGTAGATTATCATTGATATTTTGTTTTATTTTATTCTGTCATTCTTCCAATTTCCTATAAGTTTGTATGTATCAAGATTGTTTTGTGTTACAGGCACAAGTGAAGCTTATTTGGCCAATTGTGTTTGGCATCGATAAAGAACACATAGATCTTCAGTCATTTTTGATGATAAAAGCTTCTTAGGATGTGGAGTAGTATAGGCCTTCATAACACAAAGTTCTGGTTGGTGGAAAATAAACTTCATTTTTGAGGCAATAAAAAAAGATAATAAACACTTGCAATGCTTGTTTCTAATACAATCCCTTGTAGGATTCTACACTTAGACACTAATGAAAAGAAAAACAGAAATGAGAACCTGTCCCTCCTGAGAGTTTACTTTTTTCACTCTGTATTCCCTGACCGGAAGCCTCAATTTTTTCAATCATGAGTTTTAAGAAGAGCATCAGTTTGCATTTCCTGGACAATATATCATGCAGTGACTCACAGAGCTGGGGCAGGCACATCAGGTTGCTCTAACTGAGAACAAGACAACATGATGTCATAGAGTCAGCTCCGTGTCATGCGTCATCCATACCATTTTACCAAGCTGCTCTTGCCTTGATTCTGAATCTCAAAAGGTGCTGCAAAACACTGGGGGGAATAGCTGTCTTATGGGATTGTCTACCACAGGCGTAAAATAAAAATCAATTTGATTCGTTGGAGGTACCTTTACTCCCAAAGGATCCCAATGTACTCAGCTCCTGCCCCAGCAGTATTAGTCATATGTCTCTGTAGTGTTGTCTCCTCTGTGCTAGAAAAAGCAGGTCCCTCGGAGGCAGCCCTCTCTGCCACAGGTTTTATTTCGAGTGAACTATTAAATGGTATTTCTAATTAAAATGACAGGGGAAATAGTAAGGAGGCAAAATGTAATTTCTGACTTTGGAATTTGACCAGGACACAGTGGTTAATAATCCTCATTTTTTTAGAAGATTCTATGGCTTAAGGGGAAAAGACCCATCTTTATTGCAGAGAACAGTGTGAGTTCACAGGGACATGGATAGAATGAAAGGATCGGAGGAAACAGGTCAGAACAGTTGGAGGAAGGGTGGACACTACCCAATAACTAGGAGAGAAAATCGACCAGTTGGTTTAAATGGATTAAAAAGCTATTTGGTCATCATCTGTATGAAAATACTTGTCTGGTGTTTTAGAAATGTTTGTTAAAATTGAATTGGCCATCAAATGACAAGGTGCACTTTCCTCTCAAAGCTTTTGAATGTCCAACATCTTAAAGATGGAGAGTCCTTAAAAGACAATCTGCTCCATCTTCTGTATTCAGGTTGAATTGTTTAAAAGGCGTGTCAGTAAGATGAGAATCTACCCCAATTAAAAACATTCCAGCAAAGGAGTATCAAAGAACCAAAGGCAACATGTTATTGAAGTTAAGTTCCTCAAGTTTCAACTAAAACTTTGCTCTTCTTGTTCTTTATTTAGAGTAAATGAAAAGTAGCTCTTCACTGTGTGAAAGCCATTCCCATCCTTGAAAGATGTTATTCAGCTCTTTTTGTTAAACTCAATAAGTCTGTCTCCTTAAAAGTTTTCTAAGTTTCATTTCTCAACCCTGACCTCGTGAGGGTGAATGAGAGGGTCTGAAACTGAATGAGAGAGCACTTGAAACCTGCCAGAACTTCACTTATTTAAAGCATTTTTACTATTATCATTTCACATTTATTCCGAAGAATCTACAGAGGTCTTCATTGACGATACAGCAGAGAGCTGACAGGACAGGAAAGAGCCTGTGAAATCTTTGAATTTACCTGTCTGTGTAGCACGCGGACCAGTCACGTGCTGTATACTAACTACAGGCAATGTAGCACAAAAGCAGCTTGGATTGAAATGGGCTTCCAAGTGGCACCTGTCAGTAGTGCCCCAGACACGGCATCGTGGGAGACCTGCTGGCACCAGTTCTCCTGGTTAGTCACTGGCCGTAAGGTTTCAATATGGCTGCTCCTGTTCTCCTCCCAGCCTTAGCCCCAAAGGGCTGTCCCGCAGGTACTCTTCCTGGGAGTGGTTTGGATCAACTCCTCATGGAACAAGTGCTATCATTCCAGAGGTTCCAGTTTGCAAGGGGAATGTTCCACAAGCTGTTGGTTTCCTCCTTCGCAGTCTGTCTGTGATTCACATAAGCGACGCTAAGTGGATGGTGCTCTCTGGCTTCAGCTTCTTTCTCTTGGGTGTGAATAACTGTGCTCAAGGTAACACTACGTGTTTATTTGGCGAATTTTCAAACTAATTGAAACCGTAAAGTTATTTGTCTAAGTACCATACAGTCATAGCAAATTAAAAACCTGGTACCTAAATACAATAACATACAATTTTTACCTTGAACTGACTTCAATTTCTGCTTAAACTAACCCTGATTCTAAAAAAGTATTCAGAAAACATTCTTTCAACAAATATGCTTTGAAGAACCCTTTGGTACCACATACTGTGCTAGGCGTTGGGTTTGCAGTAATGAATGTCCTTACGGAGATAATAGTTTGCAGGAATATAATCTAATGGATTGAACACCTCCTCAGAATTGCAGTTGTTTTGGGGATACGTAAGGTACCTGGGGTCTGGCTTTAGTTCCTGAGAGTTTCAGAGCAGGAAGTGTGCTAGAACCCTTGTGAGTAGCAGAGGAGTCAAAATTAAAAACGCACGAGGTAAAGGCCGGCTTTCAGTGCCCTGCTTCTAGTTCTCAGAAAAAACAAATAAGTTGTTTTATCCTTTGTTTCCCTGTGGTAAAAGAGAAGAAAGGAGAAATGTGGGGTCATATCCACAGCGTACTTCCCGTGATGTTTTATCCGGAGGGCAGTTGCCCTAGTTGCTTCTAAGTCGTTCAGCTTCCCCTCGCCTTCCATCAGATCAACAGGTTAGTGTCATATAGTGATTCTCTTACCATAACATATATTATGCACACTTGAGTTCCTTTTGCCTTTTGACATGGCATTGCATCTGAAGCCTTTTCCATAGTATAGCATTCTTTTCAGAATACTTGTTTTAATTGTATCATAATATTCCATTGAATGGAGTCACCTTATTTAACTGTTTATTACTATTCTGAGCAATGCTAAGATGAATATTGCTGTACAGATTACTTTAATCTAAAGCTAAGAAGATACCAGTTTATAGCAAAACTAACTTATCAAATTCTCTTGAATAAGGGCTTTGAAATGGAACTCTAAGGTGCTAACACCCCTGAAACTTTCCAAATACCCCCCGTAAGCTCCTCTCTGGTCCCCCAGTCTGTATTATGAGGGGGGAGTCTCACTGCTTCTGTAGGTTTCTTCTCTCTCCCGTCAGCTACGTCATGTTCCCCATCCAGTCTCCCCTGAATTGAGTCCTCATCAGTCAGATTTTCGAATGACCAGACTGTCTTTCTGGAAACGGTTCAATCAGTGTAGCCAGGGGCATTGTCCAGAGAAGGGGATTGTTGAGGACTGGTGAGCAGCGTAAGCAGTGTGTTCCCTGGGCCACTTTTCGGGCGTGTAAGAGTTGTGGAGGACGTTGGGTGTGAGTCCTCGTGTGGAGAGTTCCTCCGGCGACGGATGCTACACTGCGGTTCACTGGCACATTGCTGCTGACTCCCCACCCCACCCCCCCAAGTCTCCTTCAAACAACTCCAAAGGCAGAAAAGTGCCCAAATAGCCTCCAACCTTATCGGGTTACCCTTAGGAATAAAGAAACAGTTTTACTCCCCTACTCTAGTATTAAAAGGAATCTCCACTGGCTTTCCTTCTCCCGAGCAGGTCAATGTCAATGTTAGTTAGCATGTTTTTATTCAGAAAGAAAATGTAGTATATCTTTAATCCAGATGAAAAATGAATATACATCTAAATGACAAAGTAACATTTTATTAATTTCTCTCAATCAACTAAGCTCCACATCTGTGCAGTTCCCGTCTTGCCGTACAGAAGCCCTCTTTGCTTCTCAGACACGCTCTGTGGGCATCCAAAGGCAATCCGTCAGAGCTGGTGCCACTGCTTGTGCCCCTGAGTTGTGGGCCTGCATCATTCTTCTCACTGCCAGGTGCCGATGGCAAGATCAGGCCATTATTGATGATGGCAGGTTTGGCCTTTGGTGTCTGATGGATGGAGTCTTGGCTTGGGTTTATGGATTATATTTTTTTTTAGTGGCACATGGTCAAAATTCAAAGAACCTGGGTAGGTCCGTGGCTTGACACTTCCTGCTTAAACAGGTCCTGTCAATAAGACTAGAGGGGTCTATTTTTGGAGCAGATGGAAGAGGCCTCTCAGGGGCAGCAGGAAGAAGTCAAGCTTTATCCCTGGATTTAGTCACTCCATACATTTGAGTTCATGTTTTCAACATCATCTCGTCCCTCCAATGCACAGTAAAGATGTAGTGATCCAGACCTACCCTCAGGGAGCTTTCTGTCTGGTAACACGCAGTTTCCATCAGCATGAGTGCTTTGATAGGGAGTAGAAGTGTTAGGAGAGAACTTAGGAAACTTACTGACCTGCACCTCTGGCCAGCCGAGATGGCTTCGGGAGGAGGTGGTGAGTATGGGGACATGCGAAGGACGAACAGATGCCAGCTGGGAAGGGCGGGGGGGGGCGCGGAAGTACTGTTCAGGGCACAGGGCACAGCTACTTTGGAGACAGGGGAACAAGATGGTTGGAGGATGTAGCACAGACCTGGGTGTGGCCTGAGCTCGAGCCGGAGCCACGCTGTGCAGGCCTCATAACCAGCCCAGACGCCCGGAACTTCCAGGGGGCATGGAAGCCACTGAAAGGCGTGAAGCAGTGGAGGGAATGAAGGCTCTTCTCCCTTAGCTCTTCTGGTCCCTCTTCAGGGTTAACAATACATAGTTAAATGTCACGAATCCAGTTTTGGGAATGTTGCCAGACCTGCACTCATTTTATCCATGTGCATGAATTAGAAGTGAATGAAAATGAAGAAAATTCATGTGTTCCGTGCTCTCCTGGGGTCAGCTGAGCTTCCTTCCCTTTCTCAGCTTCCTCTCTTCATATCCCCGGTTCCTGCAAACTTTTGGGACTCAAGTCCGGGACTCCTATCCAGCATGGCCCCTTGCCTTGCTAAGGAGTGACTTCTGTAGGAGCCCATGACATCCGTTTGTGTGTGCTTAGCTGGTGGGAACTGAGTTACGCTCCCCGTGAGGCATGCAGGAACCTGTGTCATTTCTGCACAGTCTGTAGAAAGTGCGTGGACAGGAGCCTGTCACAGCTGTTACCGTGAGGCTGTGCCAGGATCCCCACGGGGCCCAATCTGCTGGAGGTTTATTCGGGTACAGGGAGGTTATTTTCATCTCTGTTACTGCTTCACTCTTTGCTTCCACTCAGGTGGCCTTCTTGCCTCATCCACCGTCTGTGACAACAACAACTGGGGGCAGTAGTGGGTGGGGAAGACAATTGAGGAAGATTCCAGTTTTGTCAATAAGGGCAGTTTATGTGCTGTATGCTGGACATGCAAGAGGACCAAGTTAAGTTTCATTCAATTCAAAAGTCTTGTTTGTGACTTTGATTTCTGAAGACTGGACGGTGTTGCAGGTGATTTAGCTAAGAATATGGGCCGCAGGATGGAGCCCACCTGGGCTGGAATGCTGGCTCTGCCACCTATGGACAATACTGCTGTTAGGACCCCGGGGGAGCAGCCCCACACAGAGACCACAGCGCCCTCGCCCTCGTTTCACAGTACTTTACATACAGTACTTACTGCCAGTCCCTGACGGCCAGTTGTCCCCTGTACTTCCAAATGAACCTTCAGCATTATTACCATAGCCGAGGGGGGAGATGGTAGCTTTAATTTCCAATCTTGGTTTGAGGAGGCAGGTGCTATAGCCAGAAGCAAAGGGCCTGGCACCGTGCAACGCTTCTGGCTACTCCAGCCACAGCACGGCCAGGGCCAGCGCCCGGCGGCCTTCGCCACGCAGGAGGCATGAGTGTGCAGAAGCCATGGCAGCCACAGCCTCATGACTTCCCCTCATGCTGGGAGAGAAGGGAGCTGCGCAGAGCTCCGAGTCTGCTTCGCCGTTCCGCCACAAGGATCTTCAGCTAGAAGAACGGGTTCGCAGGGCTCAGAGAAAGGTCGGTCGGAGAAGCAACCAGAAAAAAAATCCCTCTTCCTTTTGGCAAACATTCGTGAGCACAGCTTGCCGTTCAGGACAAAGGTGTGGCCCTCTTAACATCTCACCCCAGGGTCCCTGTCATCGCTGGTCTCCAGCTGTTGGGACCAGGCTGGTAGGAGGCAAAGGACTGAATGTGCCGCTCACCCAGTTGTCCTTGAGGCGAGGGTCTGGACAGAGGTCACTTACACCTGCCTGTGATCCTGTGGTGCAGCCAGGTAATGGGGCCAGCGGCACAGCTTGCGCGATCCATCACCATCTGCTTGCGTGCATCAGCGAGCGCTTGATGCCGCGATGTACCCAGCCTGGGCTGGTAGGATCTGTGGCTAGAGGCGAAAGTCTTGTTTTTTCTCTCAGAGTCATGGTCAGCTGGGGGACACAGACAAGCGGACTTTCCAATGTGGTGTGACGGTGTGACGAGGACTAGGCAGGGGGAGGGGCAGGAGGCCGTGCTCAAGCTGTGGCTTTAAGGACTGTTAAGTAGTGTTCCCCCCCACCCCCTCCCCCAAAAAAGATTTGTGGGAATCCTATCCTAACCCCAAGTACCTCAGAATGTGAACTCATTTGGAGTTAGGGTCTTCACACAGGTAGGTAATCAGTCAAATTCAAACGAGGTCTTTAGGGTGAGCACCCAGTATGTGTCCTGATAAAACGGGGAAGATTGAGATACAAGGACAGACACACACAGGGGTAACACCATGAGAGGACGGGAATTACACTGGCACAAGCCAAGGAACTCCCAGAAGCCGGGAGGGGGCCTAGAACGGTCCTTCCTGGCACCTCCAGAGGGAGCGGGGCCCACTGGCTCCTTGATCTCACACCCCTGGTCTCCAGAACTGGGAGAAAATGAGTTTCTGTCCTAAGCCAACCAGTTGGTGGCACATCGTTACGGCAGGAACTAGGAAACTAATACATCGACTTGGGTTGTCCAGGTGGAGGAAGCGGGGAAGGGAGCCCCCAGCCAAGGCATGGAGCCAGGGACACAGTGCACTGTTTGCTGGGACAATTGGGACATGGGAACAGGCAGGGCGGGGCTCTGGCAGGAACTGAGGTGGGGAGGGGCTTAGCTGGGGCTCTTCCCGTCTTTCTCCACCTGGATAATCCCCGAGTCCTTGTGTTAGTTTCCTAGTTCCTGCCATGCAAAGGCTGGAGAGAAGGGTATTGCTTAAATCATGAAGATGCCGGCCTGCTGCCGTACTAAGGAGTTCAGGTTATTCTCAAAGTGACAGGGAGCTACACAGGAACTCCCTCACAGCCAGCTCCCCACTTTGGCAGCTTTGCAGAGATTGAGCTGCCAGGGCTGGAGCCCAGGGAGGGAGGCACTGACCTTCTTCAGAGGCTGCTGCACAGACCCTGGCAGGGTAACAGAGACCCAGAATCAAGGCAGTGGCTAAGAGAAGGGGGGCCAGGAGGAGGTGCTGTTGAGGGGATGGTGACCAGCTGGCTGTGGGGGATGAGGGAGCGGCAGGGGGACTACCTGGATGCTGGCTTCTCTACAAGGAGCCGGTGGCAGAGGAGCCATGGCCTGCAGGGGAAGAGGGTGCTGTTCTGGGCTTGCTGCAGTTGAGGAGCCGGGGAAACGTCGCCATAGAGAAATCCTACAGGGTGCTGGAGAAATGTGAGGAATTTAGGGGACCCTGTCCAGGCTCTTGCCTGGTGTGGACACAGTCACCTGTGCAAAGTGTGGAGAGGTAGACAGGGCGGAGGGTAGCCTAGGGGTCCAAGGGACACTCCCACCCCCACTGGGCTCAGAGGGCTGTGCTGCAATTTGAATAGGCTCCCTCCCTCCCTCCCTCCCTCCCTCCCTCCCTCCCTCCCTCCCTCCCTTCCTTCCTTCCTTCCTTCCTTCCTCCCTTCCCTCCTCCCTTCCCTATGGCTGGGGCCCTGGTTGAGATCCGGGTTCACACAGGACGCACCACAGCTCAATCCTGCTGACGCAGGGCTGAGCTAAGAGGTCAATGTGTTGGTCAGAGGGCGGCCTTGGGGACCCCTCTTAGAGACCGGAGCTCATCTGCCAGTCTGAGCCTAGCAGCTCCTAATCAAGTGCCTATTTTCTGGTCTCACTGATCCACGCTGCATTTCATCACTGTCATGAGACGTCGGCTGGTGTTGGTGGGAAGGACCCTGGGCTTTGAATCCCGAGTCCTCATGTGGGGTCTGACTCTCCCACAGGTGGATTCATTCTGCTTACATTCCCCGTGCCTCAGTTTCCTCACCTCAGTTCCAGCCACAATCCATCAAATCAGATTGTGGAAGGTTAAAGTGAGACAATACAGGAAAGTGCTTTGACCTCTTTGAAGGAAAAGTACCTCACAACTGTACAGTTTATTATATATATTATCAATGTTGTTAAGAATATCATCCCTGCTGGAAAAAACTGCTGCATTGTTTTCAACTCTGCTGGGAGGTCGTGCTCAGTATTTGATTTCTCTCCTTTCATACCTCACCTTTTCCCAAAGTGGCTCTCTTTTAAGACTCACCTTTAGGCCCAGATTCTCAAGACTGCTTTTTCATTGCTGTTTTTCTGACACCTTCTTTTCAAGTGACTCTTGTAGGGCTTGATATGCTTTTATTGAAAAACATACTCCCTTCCTCCCAGCCTGAGCAGAGGGTCTGACTCTTCCAATAGCTGCTGGCTACATTCAGGAAGGATACACTCATTTTTCCATCTCAGAACTAGGTGAGTTACACTCAGCTCAAGACCTGTCAGCCATCCATTCACAGTGAGAGGGTGGAACTAGAATCCTTGTTAGAAGACGCTCAGAAGGATAAAGGGAAAGGCTTTATTACTATTAATATCAACTAACGTTTACCAGATGCCCAGCAGGGCACTAGACTCCATACATCACAGAGTGACACAGCTTCTCATTATCCAGAAATTCTGGGCCTGGAGCAAATAAGGGAGAAACTCGTCCTGCAGATTCCAATGGTAGTAACCCTTCGTATTGAATACTATGGCTGGAAGGGCAGAGTCTGCGGGGTGAGGTCCAGGCATCCGTGTTTTTAAGAAGCTCCCTAGAGAGATTCAGGCGCCTGTTTCAATTGGAGGACTGCTGTGAAGCTCCGAGGGGCGCTGTCACAGACAGTGCCTCTGGGATGGAGGCAGTAGCTCACCCTCACCCCTCTTCCTCTGTGCTCAGTCTTATTCATTCCACAGATATTTCATTGAGGGCTGGCGCCAAGCTAGATGCTGTGCCTCGTGCTTGATGGCCCGGCGGACACACTGATGAGCAGGAAGGACATAGTCCACACTTTCAGGGACCCAGCATGCTCTGCTGTGACCTGATGAAGGCTCAGGGGATGAGAGAAGGCCTGGCGCTCTGCAGAAGGAGGTCAGAGTCTTTGTGGCCGGGAGCATGGCGCTGTAGAAATAGGGGAAAACCCACACAACGCCTCCCTTCTGTCTTTTTGCCTTTCTGCCACAAATGCTTATGGAAACGATGCTTTAGGTTGTGGAGCCAGGCTGCTCTGGGTCCCGACGCCATACACAGGCCATGTGGTGCCAGGCCAGTTCCTTCTGTGACATGGGACCTCCTAGTGCAGAGAGAGTGGCATGAGGGCATGGGTGTGCTGTATGAAATCAGGGCCTGGACACAGTAAGTGCTTGAGTTAATGGGACAAGTTCCTTCCTTTTAATGGTGCTCACCTTTTGGTGGGAAGAGGCAACTTAAACAAGTGAAAAATGGCAAAATATGTTCAGATGCTGATACTCCCAGCAAAATTTTCAGACATGATGCTAACAATTGGGAATGTGAGAATGAAAAACACCTCCACTTTTAAGGAGCTCCAAACCTAGTGAGGCGATACTCATGAAACTTGTAATTAAATGCTGTGTGGTAAGTACTGGGATGAAGAAGGGCCCTAGTGCTGTGGCTACTAGTGGAGAGAATTCTCTACTCTGCCAGGGCAGCGGGGAGCATGAGAGAAAACCTTATCGGGGAGATGGCTTTAAAACTGAGTTTGAAAGGATGGATGGGAAATGACCCAGGGGTACAGGAACGTTGCAGGCAGAGGGAATGTGTTCGAAGGCATAGAGAGGGACATGCAACCATGGTGTGTTGGGGAATTGCTAGTGACACCATGATGAGAGCGTAAGCATGTTTCTGGGGATAGGTGCTAAGGAGAATGAAACGATGAACCTAGATGGCTCTCTGGGGCAGCCAGAAAGGGCCCTAGAGCACTCTGGCAAGACAGTGGAGGGTGGGTTGGAGGGAGAGGGGAACAGGCACGGTAGGCCAGAGGCCCAACAGCGGAAGTGGAAATAGAGTCGTGAGAATGGATTAATATTAACTCCGTGAACAGCCTGCAGCTGAATAGAGGCACGTTGTCCACCTGGCTAGGCCAAGGGGCAGGCGGAAAGGTAAATGGCCTCCACCAGCAAGTTGGAAAAAGTTGAGCATGCCCTGGAATATCTTCTTTGGCTTCTAGCTTTGATTATTGTTGCAGAATATTCATAGCCAGGAAGGAATTATACATATGTATTTCCCAGTGGCCACTGCCAAGCCACAGGGAAAAGAACATTTGCATTTCTTAAAGAATTGATTGAGATTCTAAAGCCACACTGGAAAGTTAATAGTAAAAATGCACAGCTTGAAAGACTTTGCTTTTTGGCATGAAGAGTGCAGACCAGATTGGCTCTAACTGTGATACAGTTTTTAATTAAGTGCTTATAATGAGACATTTATAGCCACTCAAGAGGCCTTTTTGGTCCTTTGGGGAGGAGACATGAAGGGGGAAAGGTTTGTGATTATAGCAAAAATTAATATATAAACAAACCTCAATGTGTGTTTAAAAAGAATCAAATAGGAGGAATTACATGGTGAGGTGAAACGTGTCACGCAAATTAAAACTAAATACAATGGGGGAAAACTTGGGAAATATACATGGGTTAAGTGTTGTTTTTCACTCCAAAACATTTGCTGGGAGAAACTAGTATTAATACTAAATAGGTTCTGCTACCAATTTCTGTGTGTGTGTGTGTGTGTGTGTGTGTGTGTGTGTGTGTATGTGTGTGTTTCCCCACACCAACAGGAAATTTTTGGACACTAGCGGGATGTGGGAGAATTTAACTCAATCCTGACACTGTTTGCTGGGATGTAGAATCAGATTCCGCAGGTAAAGGGCTCGGTCCCCCAGACCACTTTTCACTTTAGATGCCAGTTGCAAGCCCAGATTGTTACATATGCTTCTGACCAAATGTCTATCCAATCAGAGAGCGGGTCCAGGACCCCTTCCTTGGGCTCAAATAATTTGCTAGAATGGCTCACAGAACTCAGGAAAACCTGTTTACTCACTAGATTATGGATTCATTACAAAGGATATTAGAGGATATGAATCAATAGCCAGATGAAGAGATACACAGGGCAAAGTCCCAAACAAAGGAGCTTCTATCCTCATAGAGCTTGGGGCCTGGCAAGGTGGCTCTCTGAAAAAGGGCTGATGAGCTGTCCTTTTTGGGTTTTTGGAGACTTCATTAAGTAGTCATGATTGACAAGTCATTAGCCACTGGGGGTCTATTCAACACCAAGCCCCCTCTTCCCTCCCCAGAAATCAGGGGGTGGGACTGAAGGTTCAATTCTTCTAACCACAAGGTTGCCTTCTATTGACCACCAGCCCCTACCCTAGGATGGGGTCCAAAATTTGCCGCATTAACATAACAAAAGACACCATTGTTGCTCTCATCACTTTGGAATTTCTAAGTGGTTGGGAGCTATGAGCCAGAAACTGGGATGAAGACCAAATATGTATTTCTTATTATAAATCACAATATCACAAATACCGATTAGAAAATTAGATACACTTTCAAGTTAATTAATTCACACTGACTTTGATTTAATAAGCATCATGTTAAGTAAATACCAAATGTTTCCTCAAAGCAATTGAACTGGAAATTAACTGCCATGAAATAGATGAATTCCCTGTTTCTTATGGAGTCATTAAGCCCAATCAGTGGCTTGATACTAAATCCACAGTGACAGTCCAGGCCAGATAGACAAGGGTTTGGCTGAAGTTAGACTCAACTATGTTACTAATAGCAGGGGTGAAAAATAAAATAGTAGCTAAATTTCCTCCTCCTTGCTTCATTTCTCTAAGCACATGGTTCCAAGCTCTGCTAGTGCTTGATTTCTAGATGTGTCTCTCTTAAGCTGGGCTGTGTCTCTGAGAGGAGGGCTTGGTGTCTAATATTTGTGCTTTCTTTTGCATTTGGCATTTATGTCTATTTAGGAATCTTCATAACCTTGGCTCAGTTCTTTCCAACTAATATTTGGCTGCCTTTATTAAGACCTGAGATTAAAAGCAAAAACAAAGGCTTTGTTAAGGGAACCTGCTTGAACTGGGTAGACTGATTGATGTTTGTAACCATTATGGTGGTACCCCTTTCAGAAACAGCAAGAAAAACAGTCTCTCTTCCAGAGTACTCTCGAACAACAACACCAGAGTGAATTCCCATTTTGTGCAGCCACACAGCACTAATATACTGGGAAATTAGTAAATATCCACTTCTTTCAAAATTGTGCAGGCTCTAGCTGTGGTCCTTCCTACCCTCTCCTTCCCCCCCCCTTTTTCCCAGAAGCAACCTGCCTACCTCTCAAAGGCTTGGAACATTAATTGCCCTTTCTCTGCCTCCAATGCAAGGATAGATTAAGACCTGAGATCCACTGGAAAATGAACACACGTAAGTGAGGTCATTTGATGTTTGTCTTTCTCTGACTTATTCCACTGAGCATAATGCCATCCAGGTCCATCCATGCTGTGGCAAATGGCAAGATTTCATTCTTTTTTATGGCGGAGTAATATTATATATCACCTTTCCTTTGAACACTTAGATTGTTTTCATGTCTTGGCTATTGCAAATAAAGCTGCTGTGGACATGGGGGTACATATATCTTTTCTAGTTAGTATTTTCATTTTTATTGGATAAATACCCAGAAGTGGAATTGCTGGATCTTATGGCAGTTCTATTTTTAATTTTTTTTTTTAATTTTTTGAGGAACCTCCATACTGTTTTCCATAGTGGCTGCACCAATTTACATTCTCACCAACAGTGCACAAGGATTCTCTCTTCTCCACATCCTCCCTGACACTTACCTCTTATCTTTACAATAATAGCCATTCTAACAGATGTGAGGTAATATCTCATTGTGGTTTAGATTTTCATTTCCCTGATGATTAGTGATGTTGAGCATCTTTTGATGTACCTGTTGTTTATATGTCATCTTTGGAAAGATGTCTATTCAGATACTCTGCCCATTTTTTAATCGCATTTTTCTTCCCCCCCCCTTTGTTATTGAGTTGTATGAGTTCTTTACATATTTTCGGTATTAACCCCTTGTCAGAAATATGATTTGCAAATATTTTCTCTCGTTTGGTAGGTTGCTTCTCATTTTGTTGATAGTTTCCTTTGCTGTGCAGAAGGTTTTTAGGTTGCTGTAGTCCACGTGTTTATTTCTGCTTTTGTTGCAAAGGACATCTTATTTGGTCATTTTGCTCTGCAATGTTGAACAGAAGTGGGAAGAATGGATATTATTGCTTTGTTCTTGAGCTTGTTAACTCTTTCCATTTCTCCAATGTGTATGTACCCCAGAAGGTATTTCTCACTTTCTATTCCTACCTTTGGGCTCGTGCTTTCAGCTATTGATTTTGCTAACTAATATTCCTACCTCAGACATAAAGAAAAGTTTACTTCATAATCTGGAATTTCTATTAATACTACAGAACTGAGCTCAAATATTTATGACGTCTTTTCGGATTTCCCAAAACATAATTAGAGGCTCCCTTCTCTATATCCCCTGATAGTTCTCACATATATCTGCTTAATAGCAGTGATCGTATCTCATTGTTATATTCATCTCTGCCTCTCTCACTAGCCTGTGTCCTTGAGGGACTGTGTCTCACTCATCTTTGCATTCCCAGAACTGTGCTCAGTGCCCCTCTAATGCCCACTGATGAATATATGAAGAAATAGAAGTCCAAGTTTAATAGCTGAACATTTTATCTGTCTATTTGCATTGGAATCTCTTTCTGATGATCCCCTCGTATGTGAGCGCATGCCCACCTGAGGATATTTCCTGTCATGGCTTCCCGTTAGGTTTACATTGGTGCCTGTGTTGCAAATTTCTTCATTTCTTAGAAGAAAGCGTTGTGTGTAGAAGAGAGTATAAATTTATTTTAGGTGGTAACAAGGTAAAAGGCCCAAATTTGCTGTCTAACTGAAATCAAAGACAGAGGTATTTCTTCAAGATTCAATTTACTTCATTTCCTCCTTGTTATGGGATGTCATGTGATCCTTACATTTACTTTAAAATGAAATGCACTGAAGAATGTCCCCCAGAACTGGCATACAGATTGTATTTGGATTCTAAAAGACTGTGTAGCTTATGGCGGTAGAACTTTTCACTGCTGAACCTACATACCCTTTTTTTTTCTTTCTTCTAGTATTCACTACCAAGGTAGTGAAGCTCTGGGGAAAGTTCTGCTTGAATTATTCAGGTAATTTGCATGAAAATACTTCTCAAATGATGTCCTTTTACTTTTATCTCTATGCCTTGAAGAAATGAGAACATATTTTCTTAAAGATTTCAAAGGAAGTGACATCCTTCGCTAGCTTAAACTCTCTCTACTTCTTCTGGAGAAGGGCCTGATCTTTTCTCATGGAAATTTTACATTATGTCATTTTCTTTTTTCAGATTTAAAGAGTAGAGCTGAGAGAAACAGCTTAGGAAAGTCAAATTAGCCGTATTTCTTCCCAACTATAACTGTGTGATTTGCATGCTGTTTCCTTATAACATTCACTGACCATGTAGCAATTCTGATAAGATAAAGAACTACACTAAACTCTATCATTTTAAATATAAAAGTAGGCAACCACACTCATGGCAGAACAAAATTTAGTTACTTAGGCAATAAATTATTTGTTACACTGGTCATGTGCCTGTTTTAATTGTTAAACACAAATTAGAAATAAAATACAAAAACAAACCCCAACAAAGTTAAAATTTGAAGTATAGGCTCATAGAAATTTAAAGTTTATTAGGGAAATTAGATAATCTAGTTCAAACCCTCATTTTCTAGATAAGGAAATGATGGTCCGGAGAATTCAAAAATCAGAACTGATATGTTCTAAAGCTTTTTGTGCTATTGTGTTCTCCCCGAAAGGAGATAAAATTTTGATTGTTTGAATATCAAATATCAAATGGTTGTTTATGAAATGGTATATTAGTATACAAGCAGTACATAACTGCATTCTTATGAAAGATTCAAGCAATAAAAAATGATGTAGAATAAAATATGATAGTGCCCCCAAAGCTCTGCCATCACCCAGCACACACATACACATCCGTGCACGCGCACACACACATTCCCCTCTCCACGGTTAATAACATAAGTTTCTAGTCTTTACACTGCTGTTTTACGTCCATATGTGTATATAAACACATATATTAATACAGTGGTTATTTTGTCTTGCAAAGAGGCATCTCTGACTTGCTCTTTTCCACTTGATGTATCTTAGAGATCTTTTATTCTGGTATGATTGATCCACTTTATGCTTTTTAATGACTGTATAGTATTCCATGATATGGATTACTATAATTTATTTAACCATCCTTCTGTTAATAAATACTTAGTTTTAGGGCTCCCCCCTTCAAAGTCTTACTATTACAAACAGTGTTGAAATAATATTCTTTTAAATATGATGGGGTCCAGGACATGCTACCCCAAAATATGGTCCCTTGGCATATTGAATATTTTAAGCTGAAGGAATCTGAGAAATGGAAGGTGCAAGAGGGATTCTCTGATCTCCCCCTTCTGCCCTGAATCAGGTCATAAGACCTTCATGTGAAAGGTGCTCTCCCTATACCTGGAGGAAAGATGCATCCTTGTCTCTGAAGATGGAGGTACCCAGAGTGTTACCAGCGAAAGTGGTCCTTGCCCCTCTCAGGATAGAAATCAAGGGAGTAGGCGAAACAGTCTTACAGAAAGAAAGATTTATTAAAATGAAAGCTTGATGCACCAAGGGAGCGCACACAGAAAGAGAACGTGGCTCCCTGAGGTATGTTAGTACAGCAGCTTTATTGAGTGGTGAGATTTAGGACCCTGCCCCGGCTTCCTTGGTCTCTCCTCCCTACATATGTGGGGTGGGTCTATCTTGGCACCTGCGCAGTATGAGTACATGCTTCTTCCTGTGTGGTCTGTCTCATTAGCATCTTAAATCTCCACCCAAGGGTGCGTTATTTTACTATGGCAATAAAGATAGGTCACCTAGAGGACAGTTCTTCTGACTGGTACAAAGGCGCAGCTTTGGGGACTTTCCCTAAACCTGATGATATCTTTTCTGTGTTTTTTTTGGTTCCAACTGGTCTTTGTCCCCTATTGGTGGAAGGATATATGACTCAAAGTCATTTGCCAGATTTCCAGATCTGCTTATGGTCTGTTACTGACCACAGTAGGAATACGAATGAACTGGCCTTGCTGAGTTTCCCCTAGTTTACAACCTTAGTGCATACCCTTTGTCCTATAATGTTTTTCCAAAGCTTTCCACTTTTCCTTAAACCTATGGTAAAAATGTTCAGACTTGCTTTTCCTGTGGCAGCCACTGGGTTGAGAGAAGCGTGGCCAACTCCTCTCCCCGCCATGGCAAGTACAAAAACTAGAGAGGCAGCTAACAGATTGATGGTTGCCTGAGTGGGGCATGGTGGGAGTGACGATTGACTACAAAAGGCCATGAGAGAACTTTTCAGGGAGATGGAAGCATTATCAATAGTGATCGTGATGATAATTGCACAACTGTATGAATTTACTAATATTTGTGGAACGGTTCACTAAATGGGTCAATTTTGTGGTATATAAGGTATTCCTCAAAAAAAAGTAACAATAGCTTATAAATTTAAAAACAATTTCAGAGCTTACTGGTTTAAAAAAAAGGAATTTATGTGTCCATATTGATAATAAGCTGATAAATAAATGCAGATGAAGGAAAGGCTCTTAGAATAAAAATGGTAAGCGCTAACTGGTAAATAAATATGCAGGGAGTGGTGGACTTGAAAAATTAGCATTTTGCAGCCATCTAGAATCAAACACTGGATTAATTAAGAATCACTTATTGAAAGTGGCGGATGGCTCAGTTGGTTAGAGCACGAGCTCTGAACAACAGGTTGCCGGTTCGATTTCCACATGGGCCAGTGAGCTGCGCCCTCCACAACTAGATTGAAAACAAGGAGCTGCTGCTGAGCCTCCGGAATGGGGGCCGGATGGCTCAGTTGGTTAGAGCGTGAGCTCTCAACAACAAGGTTGCCGGTTCAATTTCCGCATGGGATGGTGGGCTGCACCCCCTGCAACTAAAGATTGAAAACAGCGACTGGACTTGGAGCTGAGCTGCACCCTCCACAACTAGATTGAAGGACAACTATTTGGATCTGATGGACCCTGGAGAAACACACTGTTCCCCAATATTCCCCAATAAAATTAAAAAAAAAAGAATCACTTATTGATGGTAAATCTCAGACATTTTGATCAGGAGCAGGATATTTGCATGGTCTGAAAATATCTCCTCACAGACCGCTTACTAGTTGCAAGGGAACAGTAGTGCAGAAATGAGACAACGTCTTGACCAGGTGATCAGAACTATCATCACTAATAAAGGGCACGTGGACATCGTGTGTCTCTGATTGTTGACACTGAGAAGGACACATCCCATCTAAGTATTTCTCCTGGGAATGCAAAACCTGAATTTAATCATGGAGAAACATCAGGCAAACCTTAAATGAAGACTATTCTATGAAAAAAGGTGGAGGGTGGTGGTGGGTGGGCTGTACTAAAAAATAACAATGTCATAAAAGATAAAAGAAGGTTGTGGAAAATGTTCCAAATTATAGAAGGCTAAAGAACCTTTTCCTGTGGGAGCCACTGGGTTGAGAGGAGCATGGCCATCTCCTGTCCCCACCATGGCGTGTATTCGTTCACTGACATCGGTATTCTCCAAAAAGGGGGAGTCATCTGGCAGAAATGTCGCTTTGCCTGCTCTGTTCAAGGCTCCCATTCGACAGATACTATGAACCCTGTTCACACCAACTCGCACGAGAACAATAGACGGCCCTGTGCTGTCAGTGGGTTAGCAGGTCATCAAGCCAGGGCTGAGCCGTGGGTCCTGGCAGACCTGTGGCTCGAATTCCCAGAGTTCAGGCCAGGGTGCTTTTGGCCAAATGTGTCGTGGGGGCCACATGTTTGCAGCAACCCAAACCTGGCGCCGTGGACTCCTCAGAGTGAGCACAACACAGAAGCGATATGCCATCTGCTCTGCCCTGGCGGCCTCGGCCTTACCAGCGCTGGTCGTGTCTAAGTCCGTCATATTGAGCAAGTTCCTGAACTTCTTTGGTGGTTGAAGATACAGTTGAAGCTGAAGAAGACCAAGGAGGCTGATTTGCTTCTTAAGAAGCTTAAGGCCTGGAATGATATCAAAAAAGTCTATGCCTCTCAGCGAATGAGAGCGGCAAGGGCAGAATGAGAAACTGTCATCATATCCAGTGCAGGGGACCTTGCGTCATCTATAAGGAGGACAACGGCATCATCAAAGCCTTCGGAAACATCCCTAGAACTACTCTGCTTAATCTAAGCAAACTGAACATTCTGAACCTTGCTCCTGGTGGGCACGTGGGCCGTGTCTGCCTTCAGACCAAAAGTGCTTTCTGCAAGTTAGAAGGTCTGTATGGCACTCGGCGTAAAGCTGCCTCCCTGCAGAGTAGCTACAACCTTCCCACACACAACATGCTCACTATAGACCTGAGCAGAATCTTGAAAAGCCCGGAGCTCCAAAGAGCCCCCCGAGCACCACGCAGGAAGATTCGTTGCAGACTCCTGAAGAAGAATCCACTGAAAAACCTGAGAATCACGTTGACTCTAAACCCACATGGAAAGACCATGTGCCGGAATGCCAGTCTTCACCAGGCAGCTCTGGGTGGATAAAGCAACAGCAGCAGCAGCAGCGTGAGAAGCCAAAGCTGATTAGAAGGGGGTTCCAGGCCAGAGGCCAGCAGCCGGGAAGAAAGGAAAGAAGGCTGGTGATGTTCTGAAGCAGAATAAGCCTTTGGTGGGAAAAAGGCTGCAGCTCCCAAGAAACCAGCAGCAGAAAAGAAACCCACCACAGAAGAAAAGCCTGAGGCATAAACTTAAATTTGTTTTTCTGTAAAAGTCCATTCACTTTGCACAGCTAATTTTGAATAAAAACCCGGTCAAAGAGGAACAACAAAGAAAACAGTTCAGACTTGAGTTCTTCAGATCTTCATTTCCTGATAAAGACTCCTGTGTCATGTAAAAATTACATTAAATACATTTGTTTGCTTTTCTCTTGTTAATCTGTCTTTTGTCAGTCCACTTCACAGTGCCCCAGGCAGAGAACCTAAGATGGGTAGAAGAAAAGATGTTTTCCTCCCCTACACCTCAAATGGATAGCCAATAACCCCCAAACTATTGATGGAATAATCTATTTCACTCCCCTGTCTCTGATATGAAGTGTCACATCTAATATTAACCAAATTCCAGAGTGTGCTCATGCATGAATGTGTGTGTGGGATGGGGAGAAAGGGGAGAGAGAGAGAGAAAAATGTCCTTTCATTTTTCTCCATAGTTACTTAGCTGTGAGGGTTTCTTCTTCTTGAGTCAATTTGGATAATTTTCTTTTTCTTAAAAAATATCCATTTTATTTAGGTTTTCAAATTTATTTTTACAAAATTTTACATAGTATTTTCTTACAGTTCTAACGTCTTCCTGTGTATCTATAATTATTTTCTCTTTCTAATTTTTAATATTTTTATTCATGTCCTATCCTTTTAGTCATCACAGTGCCAAAGATTTATTTTGTTTGTTTTTTTAAAAAGAACCAGCACTTGATTTTCTTAATCATGTCTCCTTTCTATGTTTACCATTCCATCAATTTTTCCTACATTACACTTCTGTATTCCTTCTTTTTACTTCTATTGATAATTATTATGTTGTTTTATTTATAATTTGTGAATTTGATAATTAGCTGACTTATTTTCTAGTATATAGGAGTTTTAAAAGGATATGTTATCTTTTGTGGTGTATAAAGTAATATTCTATCTATTAGATTTAGCTTGTTAATTGTACAGAGGGTGCCAAAATATGTATACACATTTGAAGAAAGGAAAAAACTGTATTAAAATTGTAATAATATACACCTATAACAAAAGATTAATACAAGTCATGTTTATACATTTTTTTTGGCACCTCCGATATTATTTAAATGCTTTCCAGTCTTATTTTTGTTTGCATGACTTAACCTCTGAAAGACGGATTAATTATAATTTTGCTATATATTTTTTTGTTTTCTCAAGCATATACAGAGATATTTTAGAGAAAAGTTGGCAGAAGTTGTGATAGGAACTATTAGTCAGGTGCTACTATTAAAAACTTGACAAGGTATTTCTTAATAACTGCACAATAATTGCTATTTTGCCTAGAAGTGGTTTCTATGAAATCATGCTAATTCTTTAGATTTAAATAGCTCACAGTAGTGTCATATTGCTTAATAATCCTATTGCTTTGACATTCCACCTGTCATTCTGAATAACTTGTGATTTTTGTTTTCTTACCTCTATCTAGATTACAGATTCTCTGAAAGAGCAACTTTTAAATTATTTTAAAAATTAGTGAGATCTAAAGACCCAGAGCATTGTACTAAAAACAGTCTTTTTATTTTTCTCTTTACTTTCTCTTATAACCAGTCTTTAAAGAGCTAATGAAAGGTGGGTTTTTTTCCTTCCTTTCTCCTCTCTCCCTTCCTCCCTTCCTTCCTTCCTTTTTTCTTTTTTTTTTTTATTATTGTGGTTGTGTTGGAAAAACCCCGGTTACTAAAGGCTATGATAAAGGACACAGATGAACAGCCAGATGAAGAGATACATAAGGTGAGGTCTGGGAGGGTCTGGAGCACAGGAGCTTCTGTCCCTGAGAAATTGGGGTGTGTCACCCTCCTGGTACATAGATGTGTTCATCAACCTGCAACCTCTCTGAACACCAGATTTGGGGATTTTTAGGGCGTCTTCCTCGCATAGGCATAGTCAATTATTAACTTCATTTCCAGTTCCTCTCCCATCTCTGAAAAATGGGGTGTGGGGCTGAAAATGTCAAGCTTCTAATCATGGCTTCGTCTTTCTGGTGACCAGCCCCCATCCAGGAACCATCCAGGAGATACCCAAAGTCGCCTCATTAGAACGAAAGATGATCCTAGTTCTCTTACCACTTAGGAAATTATAAGGGTTTTGGGAGACCTGTGTCAGGGACGGGTCAAAGACCAAATATATTACATACGTACATATTTCTTACTATAAATCACAATAGCACAGGTGTATAATTAATATCATGATAGTTTTATTTAGTTCAACATATCTTGTTAACTATCATTGACTTGGGTGCTACATTTTTAGGCTTTTAGTTTTAATTTTTCTAATTTTTATATTCTATTATTTCCACTTAATAGTTCATAATAAAATTATATTAGCTCAAATAAAATATATATTCTCATTATTACTTACAGAAAATGAGGAGCTAGAATGTACCATAGTATTTGTTATAGGCATTTCCCCAAATGATATTTATTAGCTATTTTATTGAAATTATTGTGTGACACACACTCCCATTTTATGGTACTTCTTGCATAAAAATTACCTTCTGTTTTTCAAATTAAGGTAAACTTATTATGGGAATAAAAGGAATAATCATTATCAAATAGGAACTTAGATAGGATTTAAACCTGAATTCCTTGTTTGCCTCCCCAAATCACTACTTTCATCACATTTTCTCTTACTTGAGAATCTATAAGCAGGGTAGAGTTCAATTTTAAAGGGCTGAAAGGTTATGTAATTTTGATATTTCTCATTAAGAAAAAGAATAAAAAATAAAAAATACAAAATTAGATGTAGAATTTATGCCAAGAAATCACAACAAAGTGCACATTTTAAAAGAGCTGATAAAAACAAATATCACAAATTAAATGCCTGACACATATTTCTATGGATTTTCCACCCTACATTTCACTGTGAATTCTTTACCATCTGTTCCTATGACAACAATTTTGTAATATTTTCTATAGCATGAATGGAAAGACAATTCAGTCTCTTTGTCATGGTTGATTATAATGTATTGTTATTACTGATAGTTCAGAAAAGTTTCTTTCAGCTTCACAACTTGTTATTGTCATATCCTGTAAACTTTACAACTGTTGACAAATATAGGAAGCCTCCATCAATTTCCTTACTATGAGCTGACTGTCACAGATGTGCTTGCTCTTCGTAGTACAGCTTTCTGCTCTGCCCCAGAAGCCCCAGGACTCCATGTGTTAGTTTAAGGAAGGTGGGTATGCATGACATCCGGGAACTGTTCAGAGCGCGGGCCTTGGTGTTGATGGCACTGTTTGCATCCAGTGTTACCACTGTGTTTCCCTGAAAATAAGACCTAGCCAGACATGTCTTTTAGAGCAACAATTAATATAAAACCTGGTCTTATTTTATTAAATACAAGACTGGGTCTTATGTCATATCATATATCATATCATATATCATATCATATCATATCATATCATATCATATCGTATCATATATCGAATCATATCATATCATACTAGGTCTTATATTAATTTTTGCTCTAAAAGGTGCATTAGAGCTGATTGTCCGGCTAGGTCTTATCTTCCAGGAAACACGGCATTTACTGGATAGTGTCAATTCTTGGTTATTAAACTGTGTTCTGATAAAGATTAGACTCCTAAAGTGCTTTCAAGCCAGGCTTTTAAAAACTTTAAATAAACTCTTTGTTTTAGAATAGTTTGATTTATAGTTTCAAGTCACTTCTCATATACATTTTCTCATTTGATCTTCTTAATATTGTGAAATGAACATTTTGAGGTTTAAAGGGACATAAGGACCTTACCTAAAGTGACAGCACATGTTGGTTCTGGGTTCCATGCTGAAGAGACATCGGTGTTAACAGCTTTTATACAACACACATTGCTAGAAGGCAGTAACAAGGGCTGTAAGATCATTATGTAACTAACTCAAAGCAATTACCTTTAAAAAATAATTCTTTCTTTTTGCCAATCCATTATATGCATAGTTGGCCCAATTTCTCTTCATGAGTTTAGTGAGTTTTCTTGACAATTCATTTCTCTGTCTAGACTTTAACGTGCTTAATAAAATCCTCATAAGACAACTAAGCCCATTTCTCTTCCAATGACTGACTCTCTTTGGACAAGCAGAGCCCTGGGGGGCTGAGCTGACCTCGTAGAAGTTGGTTCCATGAAGTAACTACTGAGGATAAGGTATCTTCGCCACTGACCTTGATGTATCTATCTTTTAGTGCAGTAACTTTCTCTAGATAGACCTACCACAACTAACTGGTGAAGGAAAATCAGTTGGAAAGGAAGAAATTGTATTATTAGGAGAAATCATCACATATGGGGAATGGTGAATATCTGTTCTTTTTCTGTTCCCTAAAATGCTATTAAAATGATAAAGAATGAGAGAGGAAAGAAAAGAATAGACACGTTAGCAGAGCTATTTGTTTCAACTTTTAAACATTTTCTATCATTAAAAAACAAAACTAATCACTGTGCTAAGATGGCTTTGCCATCAGTAGTATAACAGTGGAATGAACCAAGGCTTTGGAGTAAGACAGAACTTGATTCAGATTCTGGTTGTGTTGCAACTCACTGTATGATACTGGATGAGGTGTTACACTGTTAGAGACCTTAGTTTTCTCTAGTAAAATAGGGATAATTGCAAGCTCGCGGGATTGTTATCATGGAAGATGCATACAAAGCGCCTAGTATACCGTCTGTTACATTGCACTGACGTAACAGTACTAGCTGTGTTATTATTTGCATTAACTAACTGTGTTGTCGGAGGGCTTCTTCCTTGTTAAAGAAGACATTTTTTTTTTTTTTTTTTTAAATTTAAGAAGACATTTTAATAGGGACCTATCAGTGCCTGATTGTAATTGCACTGGACAGGCAGGACGAGGAAATCCATTGGCTTTTCTGTTAGAATAAAAGGCATAAGGGACTGAGAAGACAAAGATATAAAAAAAGTTGTATTGAGCCAGTATTTACCTATAACATGGCACGATGGTTAATTTTATGTATTACCCTGGCTAGGCCACAGTACCCAGATAGTTGTGAAACACCAGTCAGGCTATTGCTATGAAAGTATCTTCTAGATGAGATTAACACTCAAATCAATAGACTTTGAGTAGCAGATGAATGTGGGTGAGCCTCATACCGTCCATTGAAGGCCTCAAGAGAAAAAGATGACATTCCCAGAGGAAGAGGGAATTCTGCCTCCATGTGTCTTTGGACTCAGGCTGCCGTATCAGCTTTTCCCTGGGTCTCCAGTCGCCCAGCCTTCTCTGCAGTTGTTTGACTTGCAGCCTCCACAGTTACGTGAGCTAATTCCTTAAAATCAATCAATCTCCCTCCCTCCCTCCTTCCTATTATTTCTGTTTCTTTGTAGAATCCCGACTAATACACATAGATTAAATATTGGTTTGTGGGGACGTTGTAAGTTATGGAAGGGCAACACATTTGATTGGAGCCCTGCCACTCTTCGGCATATTTCTCGTCTCTTTTTAATGCTTCTTTTGGTTTTCAGGTTTTTAGGGGACAAATACCCACATACCTTTGCTTAGTATTTGCTTTTTATGTTCTAGATAATCAGTAGAAGTCAGAAAAAATATCAAATGTTGGGTAATTTGTAAACATTTACAAAGCACGTTCATACACAGTATTTATTACTTACACCAACTTTGTGGGATATTAAAAGTATCCCTGTTTCAGAGATGAAAGAATAAAAACAAAAACATTACTGAGTATTTGTTGAGCTCTTCTGGACTAAACATGTCACAGAAACAATCTCATGTAAGTCTCACAGCAACCCATAGCATGGGTGCGTGCTACTTCTGCTCCTTGTTTGCAGAAGAACACACTGAGGGACGAATTCAGTTAGTGCCTGGGCCAGAAGGGAGCTTTGATCTGCTGATTCCAAAGGCACCTATGCTCTTTTCTCCCAATGACAGGAGCCTCGCCCCACACCCACCCCTCCTACCCCACGAGACACATCTCAAAGCCCTTTTATGGCATGGGTCTCTGTGCTAGTGTCATATTTCTGGAACTCGGCTAAAAGTCTGGTATTCAATTAGGACAGAAATCAAGTGACTCCAGGCTGTAAAACCAGTGCTTTGCCCCCCCGCTGCCCCAGTCAAAGATTCTCATTTACAGCTATTAATATTGAAAGGGATGAGACATATCATTGTATCAGTCATCAATTTTCTCCTGCCTTCTCAGTGGAGCTGCGGGACAATTCTGGGCACCGTTCCACGTGCCTGAGACAGTAAGGAAACAGGGGACTCAAGGGTTTAGGAGCCATAGGCTCTTAGCTTTTTATCCTCCCCTGATTGACAGATGAGCAAACTGAGGCAGCGGAGTTCAGTCACCTGCTTAAGGTATGTTACACTGGAGCAGCTAACATTTAATGTGCACACAAAGTCACTTGAAATCTTTTTAAAGTGTGGGTTCTGATTCTGCAGGACGAGGGTGGGGCCCAGGCGCAGGAGTCTGCATTTTCTAGCAAGCTCCCAGGTGAAGCTACAGCTTCCGGTCTAGGGGTTCCATTGTGAGTAGGAAGGGAGAGTGATGCATCATGACAGAGAGGGCAGGAGAGGTGGAAAGAGGGAACTAGGTCTTAATAGGTCTAGGTGGTCTCAACAGTGTTTATTTAGGCATCTGATATCCCTTTTAGTGTGACACGCTCAGCACTGAGCACGTGTCCTCTAGGCACGTCATGACTTGTGTAAGGAAACTATCAGTTCCCTCCCCCCACACACTATACTTTAGGAACTCAGATGTTCTTTCAAAAACACTGATTTATAGATGATGGCATGATTTCAAATGCTACCAAGGAGGTGATGAATTTTAATAGTCTAGAACACTAGACTGATTTTTACCATGCTTAAAGCTAAGTAGAATGAATATGATCCAAAAAACTCATTGTACAAACGCAGAATGGGGGAGATGCCGTGTCGTAGCCACCTATGTGACAAGACCAAGAGGCTTTAGTTGCTTATAAGTTTATTGAGTCCACAGCATGGTGTGGTTATACTGACAGGAGTGTAGTGTGTGGGGAGAGGGAAGTGATAGTTTCCTTACACAACGCACAAGTCATAACACGCCTAGAGGATGTGTTCAGTGTAGTACGTGTCATATTAAAAGGGATATTAGAAACCTAAAGTGTGTCCAGGCGAGTAAGTCTGGGGACATCTGGGGATGATGCATGTGAGGAATAGCTGAAGAAATTGAGGGTTTGACCAGGAGACTAAAATGTGATACAGAATAATGTAAGGCCCGACCCAAGTATTTGAAGGGACATCGTGTGTATAATAACATTAGGCTTATTCTGTCTGAACTAGGATCAATGAAAATGGAAACTAGAGAGATCCCAACACAATCTGAGCCATTAGTGGGGAGACTGAGGAAGAGAACTGAGCGTGGAGTTGAATTCCAGCTGTGTGACATCAAGTAAACCACTTAGCTACTCTGACCTGGGCTCCCCATTTTAAAAATGGGATGGGGGGGGAAGTCTTCTTCCCTGGTCATTGTAAGGAGTCAGTGAGATAATATGTGAAAAAACATGGCCAAGTGTGGCAAAGAGTGTTGATTCTATCGCTTTTTAAAACAATATCCCAGAACTAGAGCAGTTTAGTCATGGAATAAACTACCTGAGGAGGCAGTGAGTCCCCTGTCACTGGATGTGGGCAAGCCAAGGACAATTAACCTCTTGGGAATTTGGGATAAGAACCTTGCACAGAGGTTTGCTGCCAGGCGGGAAGTTGATGTATAATGAGCATGATTTATAGGGTACCTTCCAATTTTAAGAGTCTATGTGGGCTGGCATCACCACTCTCTTTTCCTGGCTATTAAAAATGCAGGTGGAAAAATTGCTTCATTCAATTGTAATACTATTCACCTCTGAATCCAAGATAGGGAGGCAGAAATGGACTTTATTTTGAGCATTTCATTCCCTATTGCCAAATTGAATAATTTTCCTTTGAATTCTAAAATGGTACCCTTTCCATTTTATGACGCTATCAAGGGCATATGTACCATACAGACTAGTTTTCTATGTGGTATGATTTTTTTTTTTTTTTTTACGGAATATTGGTTAGACATTTATATAATTTATGAAGTGATTTCTCCCTGATAGGTCTTGTATCCAGCTGGCACCACACAAAGTTATTACGATATTATTGACTATATTCCCTATGTTGTACTTCCTATGTGGTATGATTTGAGGAGATCAAAGAAAGACTCAATTGCACCAAAGTATTTTTTTCCATTGGTCCTGTTATACATCTTAAAATTACTCTAGAGTGACTAACGCCTCAAGCCATTATCAGTCATTATCATCTTGGCCAGACTTAGACTGGTCATTACCGTGGTACATGCAATGCTCACTTCTGCTGTAGGAGCATTGTGGGCTGCAGCCCCATTCCTGGTGCACGGGAACCGCCGCCATGTTCGCACCAGCTCACATTTCCTGTGGGCCACTCCCAGGCAGTGACTGACCACTGCGAGGGCAGGAATGCAGGTGTGTTCCTGAGAGCCGTGGGTCTCCTCCAGGAGGGACTGGCTTGAGGACTCCCCATCAGCCCAGTTGAATGTTTCTAGGAACTGTGCTGCAGTCCCAGGCTCTCCCTCCCCAATTCCGTCCTTCCTCTCCTGTCACAAGTATCAGATGTACCCTGTGGTCTGAAGGTCCTCCCTGCCTTCTCCTGCTCCCTCCCCTCTATCCTTCACAGGCATTCCCCTCAACAAATCTCTTGCACATGTAACCCTTGAAGGACCCAAACTAACACAGGTGGTTCTAGGAGTGGTCTGAGAGAGCAGGTGGTAAGCCGGGGTTATGAAAAAGGCACAGAGGGCACCATCCTGGGTGATATATGGGTAATGGGGAATCCCTGGCACAGGGTGCAGGCCAGAAAGCTAAGCTTCTCACTAGAGGTTACCTGGGAAAATGCCCCAGTGAGGGGAACCCGCATGCAGGAGCAATGAGTCAGCCTTTGAAAATGAAGAGGGAGAGGGAGATGTCTACAAAGGCAGTGGACTTGGCTGGTTGCTACTTACAGGCATACCTCATTCTATGGCACTGTTCAGATGTGCATTTTCACAAATTGAAAGTCAGACCCTCTACCGACAAAAAGACGACAACTCACCGAAGGATCAGAGGATGGTTGGCATTTTTGAGCAATGAGGTATTTTGAAATTAAGGCATGTACATTGTTATTTTGCACATAATGCCATTGCACACTTAATAGACTACAGTGTAGTATAAAACCAAAAAAAAAAAATTGGTGTTACTTGCTTTATTGCGATCCTCACTTTATTGTGGGCTGGAAGCGAGTCTGCGTTATCTTCAAGGTCTGCCTGTAGCTGCACCGATGCCCTGCTGAGAATGAGTTGGGGCCCTTGCCATGGGAAACCCAGGGCCTTTTCTAAGCAGCTAAAGGCTGACCAGCAGAGCCACAGACTGTCTTTAATAGCTTACAGAGACCCAGCTGAGCAGGACTTTAGCAAGAATTGCAGAGCTCAGGGACATCTGTGCTCAGCTGAGGCAGGTCTGTCAGGGCCCTGGTGGAGAAGACCTGACACCCTGAAACATGGCAGGAAGAAATCTGGAGGGATGTCTCGGAAGACTTCCTGAACCCCCAGAATTTCCCTGGAACGAACGAGCACATTTCTAAAAGACAGTAGGGCTGCTCCCACTTCCTCCCCTGGCTGCCAGGTGGATAACAGGTTAAATCTCAGCATAACCTGGCTGAGCCTTGCTGGACCTGATAAAAGATGAAAGAGATTATACACGGAAGGAGCTTCTAGAATTAGCCATCAGGGAGCTATCCCTGGAACTAGATTTTGAGGGTGTTTGATCAAGGGAGCTGGAATGTATGACTAGGTTAATAAGGATTCATTTTCTCAGGGACACTTTGTTGGGATGTATGAAATTAGCAACCTGGGAAGGACCCCGGGTGTAATGTTTGTGTCCCCTCTCCCCAGACTCCTATATTGAGACTCTAATCCCCAGTGCGATGGTTATTTGGAAGTGAGGCCTTTGAGAGGTAATGAAGGTTCGATGAGGTCAAGAAGATGGGGCCCTTGTGATGGGGTTAGTGCCCTTATAAGAAGAAGAGACATGCCATCTCTCTCTCTGTGCCCGCGTACACCAAGGAAGGCTGTGTGAGCATATGACCTGGAAGAGGGCCCTCACCAAGAATGGAGTATGCTTGCACCCTGATCTCAAACTCCAGCCTCCAGAACTTTGAGAAACAAATGTGTTGATAAGAGATCGCAAGGAAGTGAAAGAGGAAGAAATACCAGCAGTTCCCCATGATGAGCCTGGCTCCGTGGACTAGGCTCCATAGAAAGCTTTGTGTGCCTGGGAGCGTGAAGATGCTGGGTGCCAAGGGAGGGGGCACAGAAGTGAGACCACCCTAGGTCATTTTAGTTGAAGGCCAGTCCCCATTCTGTGTAAATCTCATTGTGAAGTTTTTCAAAGGAACGTCAAAGGCAACCGTGAGCAAGGGAAGTGGTGCTGCCACGCCGGACTCCCTCCCAGAGCACCTGCCTTCCTCCCACTCAGGGCCCTCCAAGCCTCACACAAAGGGCCCATGCCCCAGACCTGAGTTCCTGTGAGAGCAAGTTCACGGAGCACACGGGACTGTGGGCCGCAGAATGTTTTGAAGAGTCCTGAATGCTTGATGAGCGTGAACAGTTGAGCCCATTTCAAATGAGGTTTTCACATCAGAATTTGCTTATGAACATGAAATCAAGCTTTCTATGGCAGTTGCAATGTTGCTGGACCCCCACTTACGCTGGACCCCACTATGAGCTCCGTCTGGATTCTCTAGAAGACTCTCTGAGTTTGCTCCCTGAGGTGTGCTTGGGGACAAGAGATGGGGGGCAGGCAGGAGTTGAAACAGGGTGAAAATGGACAGATCTTTAGTTATTTTCTATGACAGAAGTGAAGTCAAAATCAGACTTTGAGTCCCTGCGCTCACTGGACCGATGTGAGGATTAGGGTAAATGTAAGAACACATTTAAAACACATAGAAAGTGCCTGGCATTTAACTGCTCAGTAAATATCTGTTGGTGAGAAGAACAACATTATCCTTTTTGTGCTGCCTTTCCTCCTCCCTGTAACACACTCTCCGCTTCTTCCACCTACCTAATCTTATCTGTCCCTCTGCTTCCTCCGAGAAGTCTTCCTGTCTTGGCTCAGATCACACTAACACATTCTTTGTTTAATGCTTTAGAACTTACATCTCTACCCTCATTGGGCACAGACAACATTTTAGCTCGTATTCTGCTCCAGATACACATCTTACCTCCCTGGAGGAGGAAAGTAAGGCAGTAGACATAGTGATTAGAGCACAGGATAAGGAGCCAGAATGACCAGGATTCCATTATTTCTTAGCTATGTGAGCAAGTGACTTGGCTTTTCTAAGCCTCAGTTTCCTTATCTGTAAAATGGGAATCATCAACTTACCTCATACATTTGTCACAAAGATTTAGAGATGAATATGCAGAGCACCTGGTAGATAGAAAAGAAATTACTTCATCATTTACTTATTATCATATATCTCCTTGTATCTGTCAGAGAATCTAGTCAGAAGGACACAATATACACTTCATAAATACTTGAAATAAAATTGAATTGTTTTTTGCAATCTTCTTTAGATAAAGGTTGTTATGAAATGGGTGCTTCCCATACTATCCCAGGCATGTGAATCCCTTGGAAAATCTAACTTGGTAGCTCAGGAGTAGAGAACGTGAACACGCATCTCAGGGCATTTCTGATATCACACCACTTAGGAAAACAGCTGTAAACTCAAAGGATGCTTTAAATCCTCAACTATTAAGTAAGGGTATCTGTTTCATAAAAAGAGTGGATTTGTACCAGCCTTTTAATAATTGACTCACATTGCAGCCCAACTGCTTTTGGCCAAGTGACCACCAGGAAGAAGTAGGTGGGTATGTGCGGGCAGTAGCATTGCCATCTTGCCACCACTGGGTCACAGCCAGGAGCTGCTAGAGTGGGTACTGCATCTCTAAGTGGGTGCCAGACGTATTTCCTTAATTGAATGAAATCCAAAATTACAATTCATTTCAAAGCTGCATAATCTGGTAATTAGAAGCCTGGTTACATCTAATGCCCTGAATGGAGATCCCAGCGTTGTCTCACAACAGTCAAGGGGCCTGGGCAAATAATTATAAGCACTTCACTGTGATAATTGCCAACCTTAGAGAGCTCCAAGGAGAGAAGGCCTGTGGAACCAACAGCTTTGAAAAGGTAAGCACTGCTCCAATGTCAGGCATTGTTATCAAAAGAGATTTTGTCTTTTATGAAGCTGGGGTTGGTAGAAAAGAGATTCTTTTACATGTCATTGGTTTCCTTTTCACTCATCCATCCACAGTGAAATGGTTTTAATGAAGCATGGGCCAGGCTGAGACTAAGACGGAAGTAGAGCAACATCTAACAGGGAAGAGAAAAGAACATTCTGCCCAGGAGCATCTTCCATGTTGCAAGGACAATCTTTAAGGAGATTTCCTAGTGGAAGTGTTTGCAGCTTTAATAGCAGACTTGAAATTTAAGCTCAATCTATTTCCAGGCAGCAAATGTGTTACCTTTAGAGATATTCAGTGTATCTTAACATTCAGATAGATTCAAAACGAATAGACAATAACACCTGGAACATTTCACAGGGTGTAATCCAAGCAAAGTAATTTCAAAAAGTGGGTAGTGCTCTTATCTTCTCAAGCCTAAAAATCAATTCCAGAATTCCAAGAGTCTGGTTTTAGAATAGGAACTGAAAGACCAATCCACAAAGCAAGGGTATGTGTATGTGAGTTGTACATGCTACCTGACAGCATACGCTATTTGTAAGACATCATGCCTTACAAAAAATATTCCTTCATTTCTAAATCTTAAAATGAATGGTATTATTTCTAATAGACACTATATTATATTACTTGAAAAAAGTGAAAACCTCCCTTAACCCATTAGGATATGGTGGAGAACAAAAACCCCAAAACTGCTCACTGTTTTACTTTATAGAAAGTATTTTTGAAATATTGATGATATTGGTGGTTGTACATACGAGGCTTGGTTGTTACTGAGAGATCTTAATTATGATGAGAAGGTCATGCAAGTGTGAGGGGAGGTAGCCTGCAAGTGGAGATATTGGATCATGGGAACCTACATTGGGAGCAAGTTCTATAACATGTCATGTTTCCAGACAGGTATGTGAGGTCAAGACCTTTAGATGGTGAGTTCACTGAGCCCAGACCCCCACAGCTCATGGTTATATTCACGAAATAAAAAAATTAGATTTTTTTCTGTGGTTTTTAAAAAAGGATTTGAAAAGAAAGTAAGTTACCCCAGTGTTGCTGATAAAAGTAAAGAGAAAGTTGAGGTCGAGGACACTTATGGTTCTTAACTAGAAAACAGAAATTTGGGGTGAATCAAGCAGTGGAATGTAAAATTCAGCAGTGACCCTGTTCTGTGAATATAAGCAATTCACCATATATTCTCCACAGAAAGAAGAAAAAAAGTACTTTGTGAAATAGTTTCAGCTGGTGTCTCAGCTAGTACAAAAATTGCTCATCAAGTCAGAGATAAAATTTTAGTGGGGATTGAAAAGACAATTTGTGGTATAATGATATGCACAAGAAGCCTATGTCTGTACAGAAAACTGATTGGGGTGAAATCCAGAAATATCCATAATTAAGATCTTAGGGATTTGTGAAAAACTAGATGCTTATGTGTGTGTGTGTGTGTGTGTGTGTGTGTGTGTGTATACACACATATATATATATATATACATACATATATATATGTGTATATATATGTATGTATATACACATATATATGTATAAATAGCTATCTAGCTATCTATCTATCTATCTATCATCTATCATCCATCCATTCTTTTTTAAAAAGCAGTAGTGTTGTGTGTCAGGCATTGTGCTAGAAGGAGGGTTATAGACTTTAAGGGATACACACTGCTAAAAGAGGAGATCTTAAGGCATCCCCATGAAAAGACACTTACTGTGCATTAAGGACCAGTCTGGTATAGGATAGGGAAGAACATAACCCTTATGATTTACCTCTTCTTATTCATTTCCCACTCACTACTTTTCTGCATTAAACCATTTGACAAGTAGGCAAATCCACTCAACCTTATCAAGCCCTTGATTTTTTTTTCCCTTCCGAAATGTTTTTCAAGTAATCCTTGATTAGTTGGCTCTACAAATTATATACCATAGGGCAGTTTGTCAACAAGACATACAGAATGAAAAGGAGGAGTTCTCACTTTGGTTTTCTATGACTTCCTGTGGGTTTCAAGTGATTTGAGACCAAGTATTAAGAGTTCTTTCTTGTTGCTGAATGTGCTTTTCACACGGATGGGAGAACTACCATAGGTGCTGATGGTTAAAATGGTTTCTGAAAGAGGACCCAGAATCTGGGACTAGCTTTCTATCTTTCAAGGTCTCAATTGCCTCACCACTGTTTAGCTCCCCCTCCTCCATGAATACAATAATAGCAAACACATTATGGCACAGTTATTAAAAGGTCTTTCCTATAGTAGCTCATTTATTGCTTACAACTACCCTAAGAGGTAGATGCTATTACTATCCTCATTTTATAGATGAGGAAAAGGGGCCCAGAGAGATTAAGTCGTTGTTGGAAATTGCACAACCGGTGAACTGCAGAGCCTGAACTCAAGCCCACACGGTCTGGCCCAGAAGACTCCAACTTCCCTGCGTCTCACACCACAGTCACTCCCGTGAGGGAAACAGCCCTCAGCCATCGTTTCTTCACCCACTGTTGCATGCGACAAAGAGACTCAAAGAGGTCTCCTCCCAGGGGCTCTTCTACTGACTGTCCCTCTCTACCTCATTAGGTTAATTCATATGGAGAAAGGGCAGATATCATTAAGAACTTTAGAGCATACTTCAGTGGGAACTGGGAGAATTCTAAAACCATTTCCAAGTACATGCTCTGGAGGTGGTCCTGGCTCCATGTGCATTGGACACAATAAAGATAACTGAGGTAATAAAAGGTCCTCAAAAGCAGACATTGTATGTTCTGTTAGAAATAGGTCTCCCTCACTCTGCAGCTGTAGGTAATGAATTGCTGTCTGGTGAACAGAAGTAAAGAAAGCTGTTTGGTTTTTAGGAGGTTCAGCCTCCCCCATTCCTCATGGACAACAGTGGGTACCGGGTGTGATTGATAGAGGGGCTGCAGAAGTCCTGGACTGGTGCCAGGCCGTTTCTTCCCTGACCTAACATCCCCAAATGCCTTTCTCTCTTCCCCTTTAACGCAGTAATAAAATATATCAGAAATAAAAATCAAAGTGCTCATCTTTGCTCACAAAATGGGTGAGCCAGCTCCATCCAACCTTGACCTTTTTTCTGTGAAACATTTTTGGAACCTATTTTAAGTTGTTGAAGGAACATTCCACTTGAAGAAAAGGTTAAAGTAGTCGTGACTGGGCTGAGAGGGCAGAGATCCAGCATGAGCTAAGGTTCCAGGGGCTTCATTGACCTATTTCTGCCAGTTTGGGGAAAAGTGCAACAGCCTTACCCTTGGAGTGGTTGGATGACAATCGAGGCGATCCATGACAGGCACCCTCCCTGAGTCTGGGATTTGTTTCTCCTCCTACCTGCCCAGGTGACCTCGCTGAGGGACGTGTCGGCAGGAGGTTGTGAGCAGCGGGGAGCAGGAGAACGCCTTCTCCCACTGAACACGTGATGTCTGCCTTTCCCTCCTTTCTCATTTCCTTTGGGACCTCAAAGGGGACATTTTGATTGAGGGAAAAACATAACCCCAAAGCGAACTCATCTGGATGTGTTTGTCCCAGCTGCGCTGGATCTCTTAGCATCAGATGCCGTGGGGGCACTGAGAGTATTGCTTAGATTCATAGGACGGGTCACAGCTGGATTTCACATTCCGCTTCTTGATTTACCCCAAACTTCTGTTTTCTAGTTAAGAACTTTAAGCGTCTTTGACTCAACTTTCTCTCTGCTTCTGTGAAGAAACCCCATTGTTTCCTTTTTTTGTTTGCTTTATTTTCTTTCATTTTCCTAATCACAATAGTTTCTCTTGAAATAATTCAGTCTTGGATTGAATGAAAAAGAAGAGGATCTATTTACATGTCGGAATCTTCCCTGAGACAGTGGCTTCCCTCAGGGGCACATTGGCACACAGCAGCACTCATAAATGTCCTTTAAATAAGCGAATAAGCATTCAGGCCACTGTTCTCCACTGGAAATCAGCTGCAGCACATCCATTCTTTCCACTGACTGTAGTAACTTCCCGACTCTCGGTGCCGTCGCCCTAAGTGTGAAGCCTGTGCTTTCCTGGTACAAACTGTGTGACTCAGGGCCAGTCTTTTAACCTCGTAGTAACTCAGGGTTCTCATTTATAAAAATGGCCCTGATAACAGGACCTACTTCTCTGGGCTGTTGGGAGGATCGAATGAGATAGATAATCCACGTGAAATCTTTCATGGCTTGTCGTTCCCGTCATTTCTGACTCAATGCCTGCCTTCCCACGGGACACCCAGCTGAGTTCCTCTTTTCTGTTGAGGGTCCCCTCGGGTGCTCAGCACACTTTCAGAGTAGAGATGACTGGTCAGTCCTTTGTGTGGTGTAGACTGAGGCACTTGGCGTCAGGCTGCCATATCTGAAACTCTGCTGACTCCTGCTCCATGGATTATAACTGTGTGACAAAATACTCAATACTTAGAAGCGTAAAATAACCTTTCTATTATGCTCACATTTTCTGTGGGGCAGTTATTCAAAATGCAATGGGGATATTGTCTGTCCTACAATACTGGAGTCCTCAGCTGGGAAAACTTGATTGGCTGGGGGCTGGAATGACGGAGGCTTTGTTGCTCACATGTTTGGCATGTGGAGTCCCCAGGTGTTTCTTGCCTTGTGGTGGAGTAACTTCCATCTCTGCCTCTGTCTTCCCATGGCCGTCTCCATGTGTGTCTGTGTGCACACATGTGTTCTGTCTGATAAGAACATGTGAAAGCCCCACCCTACTCCAGTATAACTTCATCTTTAATTATATCTGTTTCCAAATAAGGTTACATTCTGAGGTACTGGGGGTTAGACTTCAACATATCTCTGGGGGAGACACAATTCAGCCCCGTAACAGTTGGGATGACTGAGAGCTGCCAAGAGAACCAGATGGCAGCTGCATGGCCGTTTATGACCCAGCCCTGGTGTCACACAGTGTCACTTCTGCTGTACTCAACTGGCCAAACCAGTCACAATTCACCCAGATTCTACCTCTTCATGGGAGGAATGTCAAAGAATTGGGGGGCCATGTTCCCCCCACACCCCATTCCTCCCAGCCACACGCACAATACCCAGCCTGAATTTGCTCATTTTGATTTCCATATTGTAATACAGAGTAAAGACTCTCCTCTGAGGAAATAGAAAGGTTAATCTCTCCCACATTTCTACCAAAGAAAACACTTGTTTGATGTCGTTTTGAAGATGGGATACTAGGCTAAACTAGTGTATCTTTATATTTTAATTTTAAAATCACCAAAGAATTTTAAAGCAGAAATAATTAGACTGGGAGAAAGTATTTTTGAAAAAAATTTTTTTAAAAAATTTTTAATCAAAAAAATAGAGCTGAAAATAGACGACATGATGAGTCGTCACCAAGAGGCTGGAAGTCTGTCAGGTGAGAAAGCCACGAGCCCACAGAGGAAAGAATGAAGGCTGTGGTGTAAGCTTACTTGTTGCTGCTTGATTTTAGAGAACAAACTGCCAAAATATTGTGGAGAGATGATGTGACTGTCAATTCATCTTATTTTTTCCTAATAGATTTCTAAATACACTCAGAGCATATTTTCTTATTGAGCTCTCTGAAATGGGGCCTAGAAAAGCAGATAGATACATGACCATCTGCTGTCAGGCTAAATAGTACTGAAAAATATGACTTGCTATGTACGCGTATGTTTACCAAAACAGCTATCATAGCAGGACTATTTGAAATAGCCCCACCTGGCAGCTACCAAAGTGCCTCAAAAGCAGAAAGGATGCAATATGGTCATTCGCAGTGGGGTACTATACTGTATAGTGATGAGAATAATCTATAGCTACACCCAACAATATGGATGAATCTCACAAATGATAGTGAGGGAACTAATACAGATACAAAAAGAACATACTGTGTGATTTCAGTTTTATAAAGTACAGACCCAGCAAAACTAATCTATGCTGTTGTAGGCCAGATAATAGTTACCCTTGGAGGAAGAGTGACTGGAAGGGCTTCTGGTGATTTCCTGTTTCTCGGTCTGTGTGCTGGTTGCATGAGCACATTTAGTTTGTGAGGCTCTACACTTCTGATACGTGCACTTTTCTGGATGTATATTTTGCTGCAGTACAAAAAATTAAAAATAAAGTACCTGCACTCAACCACTAGGCTATGAAAACGGTGAGTACGCATTATTAGAGAACATAAGAACTCGCATTGAGACGTACAATGTTCATAATCACATGGCTGGCTTTACTGGCCTTCCTGGTGATGTGTTTTAATTCAGCAAGTTATTTTCATTTTTAGTAGAGTAAAATGGATACTGTCACCTCAACCTCCAAAAAAAAAGGTCACTTAACTCTGGTTCTTGCTGAAAGAGAGAGTCCAAGGAATATAGGAACCTTAGGAGGCAGAAAACAGCTCCCTCATCACTTTGAAGGGACCCAAGCCTGCAGAGCAGGAGAACCATTGGCTACATCAGCTGAGGAGGAGAGGGAGTCGGGAGGGGCCAGAAATGCCGGATGAAAGAGCTTTGCTGGATTCCCCATTCACCTGCCTTCCCTTCACATCCAGGGCTCTCTCTAGCGGAGTCTTCCAGGATTCCGGTTTCCACTCCACCTCCTTCCCTCACTTCCATTATCCATGCCCTACTTCCCCAGGATATCTGCATGGGATTCTGTGAAATCTCTTTTTCCTTTGGGTGTCCTTGTTTTACTTCCCCCACAGGAACCAATGACCACCTGTCTTGGGGGTCTTGGTCTTTTGTGACAAACTCCCCTCAGCAGGTTTCCTTGAGGCAAATTTGCTCCAGAGCCTTATAGTCTTTGAGGACGCAGCCAAAGCTTCCAGACTCCCTAGTCACAGATTAGGACGCATACGGTACATGGCATGTTTCCCATGCAATGGGAGGGAAGGATTGGGGTTCATTGGTTGTTTTGGCAAGTTGGCAGCAACTCCTTGGGAGAAGACGGTGTCATTTGTGCTGATTCGAAAGAGTGCCTAGTGGAAGGAAAAGCAGTGAGGGGCCAAGGCCTGAGTCGTGCGATTCCTTGAGTGCAGCCACAGAGAATGTTCTCCGGGCCACTGTGTGCAATCACTGCCTGGGAAAGTGTCCCTGTGGTTTGAACAGCACTTCACTTCCCTGTCTTGGTGAGGTGAGCAGCACGTTTAACTCCAGCTCCCGAGTCCCTCTGCAAACCACCTCAGCTCAATCCCTCCTCAGCTGTGTCTGCTCCCCTGTTCTCGGAGGGCAGCGTTTTCATTGGGTAGAAACTGTGAGGAACCGTCTGAGCAAGCAGGTTGGTTACTAATAAGGAAACTGGCACTGGCAGCTTTTCAGGCTCTGATGAGAGAAAAGAGATGTCTTCACATCAGAATAGTTTAGCTCTCAAGTAGCATATCTACTGTTTGAAATTTAGAGAGAGGGAGAGAAAGTTAATTGTCGGGTTGTGGTGAGTAGTGTCACAATTACTTAGATTGTGAGACATATTTCTCAGCTTAAAGGCCACAGCTCTCATCTTTGTTTCTGGTCTGGTCAGCTCAGACAGGATCCAGAAGCCCCAGCCTATATAACTCACAGTTCCGTCAAACACTCAGCAGAGGAAACAAGACATATTTGACTGTAATATAGTATTAGCTATGGAATGTTCCCTATTAGTCATACGATTCTATTAGTACAGCTCACTCCTATGAGATTAATAGATATATCAGAGGTATTTTAGAATTAGAAGGGTTCAAAGAGATAATACAGTCCTACGTTCTCATCAAATTTTTTTTTTAATTAAACAACAACAAACAAATTAGGCCCAGTGAGATTAAGTAACTTGCCTGAAGTATTCCATCAGACACAGAGCTAGAACTGCAGTTCAACCTCAACTGTCCCCAGCCCACTGAGGACCCTACTGTGCCACTCCGATGACCTGCTGGCTGTAAGTGTCTTTTAGAGTCAGAATGACTTCTTGCTGAGAGGTACATGTCTCTGAGATGAGAACCATATGGGAGATAATGAGGAAAGAAACAAAATGAATCCATTTTCCCCCGATGCCCTCTTTTCTCCACAAATCCAGAGTGTCAAGCTGTTTTGAGCCCCCATTGTGGAGCTGGGACTGAACCCCAATGACTGCTAAGGAGCCGACTCCAATCTGTCATGGCTCTGGGGGAGTTGGCTCCCCGCTGAGCCACTCCTGGTGTAAGGGTCCCTGGGCGTGTTAGGGAGAATCTATAGATGGGGCTGTTCTACTTAAGCCAAGGCTTTCAGTTCTTTATGGAACCCCTCCAATACCCCCAAGTCTGTGTCATGATTCCCAAATACCCAAGAGAGTAAAAATGTCTCCCTTTCTCCCTAAAGTCCTGACGTTGGAAGACCTAAGACAGAGGCAGACCTTTCAGAGACTTTCTGCGGGGGTTTAAATTTATGTCTAGTGGGCTTTGGACATTAGGAGACTGCAGTGTTCGCCTAGGTAAATTGCCTTTTCCATGGCATTGTTTATCCTCACAAGACATTCATAGCGAGTGCAAGCGAAGATTCTGCTATCTTCTGCTCTGCAGTTGCTCAGAGTTTGGCCGGGCTGGGTTTACAGCTAACAGCGGTGGAGGAGAAGGAAGCCAAGCCAATACTGCTCGGCCTGGCAGATCACGGCACAGTTAGTGACCGGCCAGTTCTGAGTTTTGAGCCGAGCTCCATGACTAACTAGTACAGCTGTCAGAACTAGAGGGGCCATCTCTGGGAATCCTGGGGATGTTTTAGAAAGACGTGAGGTTTCAGATATACAAGCTCTTCTATTTGCTGATACCTATTCTCAGCGTGCATGTATCACCCATTCCCTCGTTTATTCAACAAGTATTTCTTCAACACTTGCCGGAGACTCTTGAAACAAGCTGATACATGAGCTTTAATTAGGCACCTACTCTGTGCCAAGCCCTTTCTTACACATACATATTCTCAGTTGTATTCAAAATACTGTTGTGTGTGTTATGTTCTCTTTAAAGCAGATCACGAAATTGTGGTTCAGAGAAGTTAGGTGAATTATTCAAAATACACAGAGGCACAGAGCTGTCTCTTCTAATTTGGGCTTCTGGGTAGTTTCTACTGCACCTGCCTATTCTAATAACATACTCTCAACCACTGAAATTGTTGACAGGAAAAAATGTGTGGTTATTTTGCCAAAAAGAATCCATCAAACTCAAAATCTTTGATCTGGTCAACATTCTAACTTAACTGTGCTTAACACATAAACAACAGTGATTCGATGTAATGGATGATAAATGCAGTGCCATTTATAGTCTACCTGGAAATGTATTACACATCTTTTGGACAACGGATTTAACTTGAGTGTCTGGTTCAAACTAATTTTAAAATTATTACTTTTTGTTTCCTGGGCTCATATCCATTTAAAAAGTCATCTGGAGAGCAGATAGAGTCAGCCTGGAACCGCTGTGGGTCATAACCCTGAGGACCCAAACAAAGGCAGCAGTATGCGAGCACGACATCACTGACTAAAACTGCAAGTGGAAACAAGTGAAAAACACACTAGCTGCCCTGCAGAAACTATTAAGTTCCTTAAGAGACATACAGTGCTAGATCCAGAAATCATCACAGCTAGGAGGATAAGCTTTGGAATCTAAGAAAGCTGGTTCGAAACTAGGCTCTGCCTGCCATGTCTAAGCTAGAAGTAACTGGGAAGTTACTAAACTCAGATTCCTTCCCTGTGTGGAAATGGTGTCCCCACCATTTCCTGTGACTGCCTTCCAGTGCTGGCTGAGGCAGGAGGGCATAGTGGAGCATGACACCTCCCTCATGGGATTGTTGGGAAGCTGAATGCCCCTTAGGGTGGAGCACAGGGAGAGTGTATCGGAAGTGGCTGCCATTGTTATTAAATATAATGAATGATGAGAAGCAAGATAATAACATAACTATTCATTTTCACTCAATAAAATCAAGTTATATCAGGCAAGCTAAGGAGTTTCTTGGATTAAACATCTGATGAGAGCTTAGACAACTTGACCTTTACAGTTCATTCCAACCCTGAGGGTCTCAAGTTTATAAGCCCTTTCCGGGGTTGAGTATTCAAGTGAGATCCCAGTGTCACGTTATTTTTAATTAGGTGGAATATTAATGAATCGGTAAATAAAATATAACTGAGAAAACCATAGATTGAGCACTTGCATTCATCTCCACTTCTGTGCAAAACCTCACAGTAAAGGAATTAAAAACACATGAACATATAAGAACAAGAGAAGGGGAGAGGTGATAAGAGAGAAAAACAGAAATTTGTAAGCTGGAAAGCAAATGGAAGGGGTGGTAACATGCTTAGTAGATTAGGGACAGTTGAAAGCTGCATGTCTGTGCAGGGGAGAAGCCAACAAGAAGGAATGAAAGGAAAGCAAGCCAATTTCGATGTGGAACCTCGGAAAGGCTTAGAATAGGAAATGCCCGGAACCGCTAAGGCAGGGGGGCTGAGCAGGGCTGAAAGCCCGAGGCTTGGTTGAGAGTTTGCAACAGGAGCAGTGGGACCCCAGGTCTCCTCCTTGCCACTCAGCCAGGTGGCCACCCAAGCCCCACCTCTCTTTTCCACAGTCACCTCTGGTGAGCTCATAAGAATTTTTCTGTTGTTGCCACAGCCTTTTTTAGTCCACTTTACCCCAAAGTATGGATACAGAAACTTCTGTCCATTCTCCAGTGCTTACTAACACAACAGGAGGTAATGATGTTTAACAAACTTTATGATGAAGGAAAGGAAACCCTAAAACAAGATACCATAAATCACTATTCCTAGATTCCATCATCATTCCAGGTTCTCTCTCCTCTGGCCGTTGCCTCCTGCCACTGGAACAAGGGCCTGCCCTTCTCCACGGTTGGGAGTCCTCTATATCTTGTCATCCTAGACCTACAGTCAAAGTAAAGGAAAACCTGTTAACCATGTCGTAGGCAATATAATAGTTCACAATATATAATTGATGCATCTTGTCCAATCTGAAGATAGAATTTGTCATTGTTGGAGTAATGACCATTCTCTGTGTGAGGCATCTAGAGGTGGAACATTCCTTCTGGTCAGGGCTTCTATGCATGACTAAAAAAGACCAAAGTGAATCACCAAGAACAAACAGGAAAAGACCTACCCCCAAGGATGTATTTTGAACCCCAAACGCAGGTGTTTCTAACAACACTCTAGAACTAGGATTTTTTTTTTCAACCCCAGATGTATCAAGATGGAGACACAATCTCCTAGCAAAAAGAGAGTTTGGGGGTCTATCTCTAAAATATTGTTTGGTTTCCTATTACAGTTCCTTTCTGATTTCCCCAAACAATGTTTGTTGCTCCCTTATTCCTTATTGGTTTCTCATACTTGTATGTTAATACAAACAACAATAAGATTTATAGCTCTGTCACAGCCTACTAATGCTATTTTGTTAGTGGGACTGTCTATCCCGGTAAGCTGTGAGCTCTTTGAAGGCAAAGAATATTTTATTCATCTTTGTATTCCTGGCACATAGTAGGCCCTTGGAAATGCTGCTGCTGAATTGAATTGGCTATGGTAAAAGAACAAAATGCTTCTTCTCAGTCAGCATTTGTTTTCTAGGATCCATTCCAACATACTTCCAACTCAAAAATGTGATTTAAGAGACAGGCAAAAAGTGAATTGAACTGAATGTTTTGCAAAAACACCTTGTCTTTAAAGGTGGAAAAAAAATCAGCCACCTCCCCAAGATAGCTATTCTGTCCCACATCTTGAAGCAATGAAATAATGAGTGCTGTGATCAGAGAGAAAACCCTCAGAAAATAAATTAAAATCCAACTCTAGTAATGCAGCCACAAGCTAGGAGGGAAATGACGAAGGCTATCGTTATCATTCTGATATTTTTAGAAGTTCTTTGGTGACAGGTCAGAGTTTTGAGAATCAGAAAATGATAAAAATAATCTTGTTATTCCACAAAGGAGGCTCTATATATATCAGGCCGATTTTGAACACTGCTTGAGAAGGCTGAGAAAATACTTTTAAGTGTTAGTGAAATGATAGGCTTTGGGGGCAGACCCAGGCTTGCTTTATAAAGATTTCTTTTGGTGGGGATGGGAGTGGGGGGACGAGTTGAGAGATTTTAGTGATGGTGCCATTGTAAAAAACCAGAAGTGGGTGTAGGTTTTTATTTCCCAGAATTTGAGGAGAAGGGTCCACATGGTAGAATTTCATGAGCTATATGGAAAACTGAAAATTACTTTTGAAATTATTAGAGGTGCCTGGGGAGCCCTCCTGGCCCCCACCAGATGACCACGCTATCCAGATCTTCAGGCACCTTTCGTTTTCTTTACTTTCAGACTTCAGGATTCTGTAGGATTCCTTTTGCGGCTTCCATCTGTAGCGGCCCCATAGCCATGTATCCAAAGGGGCGTGGGTCATTGGACTTTAGGTAGAAATGACCCACTGTTTATTTGGGATGTTTGCTTCCTTAAATACTCAGCCATCTGATTCTCTAATTGTTTAGGCTTAGTCATAAGTAGGACAGAGAAAATGTTATAAATAGTTTATTGCATATCCATTCAAGAAATTTAGGCTAAGTTTATGAATCCTAGCTACTAAAGGAGAGAGACTATGGGTTTCTTTGAAACATTTGGTTCCTGTTTCCTTTAGAATATATGAGTCTAATATGAACAATGATTCTATAATATTTATGTCAATTGCTCTTTTCCTCATACTTATTTCGCTACCTTTTTATTTCTTGTTTATCTTAAGCCTTACTTTGAGCCTTTGAATGTATTCCCTTTAAGTCTTCTTTAATATTTTTAAAACATGAATTAAAAAATATAAGTCCACAATGTCAAGGAAACGTTGTACACTTATTTCTGTTGACCACTATCCATACTCTGAGTTTATTTCACTGAATAATATTATTTTGGTGAATTAGGTCTTACTGTGGCCATGGAGACCTAACTATAAAATAGAAATAATATTAAAATGTAATATTAAGAAATATGGAGGAGCCAAAAGAAAGACGTTCTTTATTACTAAAGAACAGTTGACAACAGGACTTGTAAGTAGCCTGTGTCATTTACAGTGTGCCCAGGACAGCTCTGGCACTGTGCACGAACGACGTCAGATGGTGCCTCTTTGGGGAGATTTGAGGAGTTCGGAGTGATTTGCTTGTAAGTGTATACCTGCCACGGGGCGCACACGTGCTCCTCCGTCTGTCAGGCGCTCACCGCAGGCCCTGAAGGCCTCCTGCAGAAGGCAAGCGTGTTACAGGAGGAGCAACACCTCAACGCATCACACCCGGCGTCATTAGTTAGCACAGGAACTGGCCTGTGTCCTACGCGCCCCCGGAGAGAAGGGGGACGGGGGAGGCGCTCTGGAGAGGCAGCTTGGTTCTCGCCCAGATGGAGGGAGCACCACGTATCCCTTCTCTGGGCAGCCAGCGTTGGGGGCGGGGAAAGGAGAACACGGAGAAAAGGAAGGAGAGATCAGGTAGGGCGACTCGAGGGGCAGCAGTGTCTCCACAAGTTGCTATGAGGCTGCGTTTCCCAGTTTGGTAGAGTCACTTGGAATAAGTAATATTTCAGTGGAAATGTACGTAAGCGCTGTCCAGTTTCTCATGGGGATGCTGCTGGTCAAGGACTCTGGTCCGTTAACACAAAACATGCCCTCTGCTGCGTGGCACAGCCGGAGTCTGACGCAGGCAACTTGAGTGGCCAGCTCCCTGGGAAGACGGGCGTTGGAAGTTCTCTCTGACACGCGTGAGCAGCACCCCACCCAGAATCCTCCTGGAGTCCCCCACTCCTGACAGCCATTGTCCTAGAAACAGTCTCCTCATTCGCAGCATGAGAAAGAAATGCAGGAGTATCTGTCTCCCTACGACTCGGGACTCGCAAAACATGTCAAGAATGAGGGGGAGTCAAACATTAGAAAAAGGGGTGCAGTTGGGGGTCCAAATGATCACTGCCCATGCCCTTTGGCAGCGGTTTCCGGTGTAGGTGCCAGTGACTTGTGGGGCGGGGGAGTCTTTCCAGGTCCTTTGACGAGCCTTGAAGCCTTGGTGACGTGTGCGGACAGATCCCCGATGCTCACGAGCCCCAGTGGAGAAGCAGGCTGTAGGCTGCCAGCCTTGTCCATCGGATTCCCAAAAGTGTGAACCTGTAACCACAGGGCAGTGCTTGTATATAAACATTCACTGGGGGATTGGCTCTGGGGCACAGAACTTTTCTTACTTTGTTCTTTCTCCCCAAGAAGAGGCAGAAGATGGTGGGGAAGGTAAGGACTTAGAGCGATGAGGCTGTGCATTCAATTGTAGTCTAGTAATTTGAAGCTCAAGTCATTGAGTCTCATTGAATCTCATCTCTAAAATGCAGATGATTATAATAATTGCTTCATAGAGCTGTAGAGAAGATAAAATAAGGTCAGAAGTGAAAATCTGACATTTATCAAAATAACCTTCGTGAGATTCCCAGTGACAAGGACTGGCTTTTGATCAGATAATTAACTTTCCCAAAGGGAAAAATTCCAGGTTCCTCATGAATGGGCAAAACTTTGGGAGGAAGCTTAGAAATCTTCTTGTCCAGCCATAAATAAACATACTTTAGTTTATTGTTATGTAAAACTCTTTTGAAAGAAATGCCTGCGTATAGTTTAAAATAAAATATTTATAATAGAGAACAACAGCTTCCTACCCCCACTGCTCCTCAGATCCCACGCTCTAGAAGATGCTATCTTGATGAATTCAATTTTAGACATTATCTGTTGCTCTGATATATGAGTATTTACTTCTTCATACCTCCCTTCTCTATACCCATCCTGTCAATATAGTCGTGTCACTATTTTCAGTTTCTTCATGGCATAATTTTGTCACTTCAAAAAATGAACAATTTTATCTCTAAATGTATCATGAGGCTATAACTCTTGATTTCACACTTTGAAACATGAGGCTATTGGCACCCCCTCTTCCCTTCACCCTTCACTGCTTCCCACTTCGCAGTTCCTGTCATTTGAATTTTTATGTCTATATTGCTAAAGTTGGTGACATTTACATTTTGTTTTATAATTATAATTAAGCGCCTCATGCCTTGTTTACGGGTTGTTTATAAAAGCTTAAAATCAGTAAACTATTTACGTAAGTGTGGTTAAATAAATGTTGTTTACTGCAGAGCCAGGTGGAAGACCGTGATCACACTATACAGCATTTTGTTTTCTCTAGGAGTTTCTAATTGAACTTTTTTTCTTTATCACATTTTACTTTTGTCATTTGCTCATTTCAAAGATTTTAAGTTAGGTTAGCTATTCTTCAAATTCTCTTTTTTTCCCAGAAACCTTCCATTCTCCTCTGGTGGACGTCTAGATTTGCGTTCATATTTGTTATTTTTAGACTTGTCTTTGCTTTTCTGGGTTGAACATCTTGTTTCCTGAATCCCAACTCTTCTGTTTGTTTTTTTAAATGTACTTTATGAGTTGAAGCAAACCCTCAAACAATTTCCTGAAAACAATGTAGCCCCTAGGTATGTGATACCACACAAATAATGTTTATGGGGTTCTTTCTACATAAGTAATTTGATTAAAAATGTTACAAAATTCATGGGCCTATGTAGAGTATAATGTTTTATTGGACCTAATTTAGAATATTGGATAGAGATGAAATACTTACATATTTAACATTCAATCAATGTATGTGAAGATTCTTCTTTCTTCCTTATGTTCTTTATTGTCTCGTGCACTATTCCTGGCTCGCGCCTGACCTGAGAAAAAAGGAGCAATGCTGTTATTCCTCACCATGCTGAACACTTGGGGACCTATTTGCACGGAAACAATGCAGATCTGTGTTTCTGCAATTCTCTAATACCACCTATTGGGTGCTGGTTCTGTCTTTACTTGTGATGCTGCGTCATCCATCATGCCACTCGTGAATATCGGCTTCCAGTGACGCCCTGCTGTATTCCTTTGATGATGACCACAAATGCAAGTCTTAATTGGAATACACGGGAAGATGTGAATCACAATTTGTTTTCTGCTTGTGTTGAATTTACCACTTGGGATGTTATAACATAAACAGAACAATACATCTTCTAACTCTGTCATCTCTTAAATTCTTTATGGGGTGATCACTACATTCCTAGGACGTGATTATTTTCGTGGTAACTGCACCCCGCCTTCCATTCGCTGCCACTCCTGGAGAGGACTGTAGGGAGCACGAGAAGAGTGACCTCATAGCACAAGGAATGTCTGTCCCTTATCAGGCGTGGCTTCAGCCGACCTGGGAAAGCATCACGTCCTCACGTCAAAGGAGGCAGGATAGGGCATCACTTGGGGTCACACAGAATACAGGCTGACTGATTGCCGCCCTGTGTTGCTCTGAGGGCTAAAGTCAGAGGCAGCAGCATCACACAAAGCCAGGTAGGTGTTCACACCTGGGTCCACACATGCAGCTCAAGTCAAGGGTCCACGTGTGGAACCTAGAACTTATTCTGTGTTTGATGTTTGAGAATCTCTTAAAATCATCATGTCTGCCATTCTGGCAGCCCAGCCACACACAAGTCTATGAAAGAAATATAACACCGGGCAGCAGGAGGAGTCCACTTGCCAAGATGCCTTTCTGGAATCAGGGTCCGCGCAGGACCTCAAGAAACCCCATGACACGAGTCCAGAACTCCTTGGGGCATCTGGGCAAACTCATGTGCAGGGTAGATGGTAGGAGAGCACTAGGAAGGGGTAGAAAGGGGGCTGGGGCCCACGTGGATCCTGGTCCAGGCTAGGGTACCCCCCAGGGGGGTCCCCCTGGCCCGGTTAGTCCCATGCACAGCAGGAGGCCTTAGGAAATTGCAAAGAGGACATTTCTGGAGACCAGATCCCACGAAGAACCAGATCTGAGAGCTTGGTTCATCCTACCCAGCGCTGCTAAGACCCAGGCCCTGGAGGGAACTTAGAACTTGAAGGCAAGTACCCCTAAGGGGCAGGAGTCTCAAAGTGTTATTGCTTGCAAGTGTGAAATGTAGTATTGTTCAGTTTGCGCATCTCTGAAAATGGCCTTTTCCACCCTTATCCTCGATTGTTGGGTAGAATATGGAATTCAAGGTTGACAACCATTTTAACTCAGAACTTTGAAGGCTTTTGTGCCACTGTCATCTCCGATCCGGTGTAGCTGATGAAAGGTCTGAAGCCGGTCAGAGTTCTTGTTTTTATAGGTACCTTTTAAATTTCTCTCTTTCTTGCTGAAGCTTTGCAGTATCATCTCTTTGTTACTGATGTATTGAACTTTTATGATGCTGGGTCTAGAGGTACATGCAGGTACATGACTTAGGTAACTCGTTGGGTACTCGATCGGCATCTTAATTTGTACACTCATGTCCTTTGACTCTTGGAAAAATCCTTTATGATATTCCTTAGACGATTTCTTCCTCTTTATTTTCCCTTCTGTCACTCTATTTATTAGATCTAGGCCCTCTTGGATTTATTTTCTATATGTCTTACCTTTTCTCTTATTTTTTTCACATATCTTTGTTCTAGTATTTGTAGACTTTCTCTACAATTTATTTGAATTTCAGAGTCATGTTTTTATTTTACAGTAGTTCTTCCTTGCTAGCTCTTTGTATTTTGTTAACACAATACCTTTTACTCTTTCTAGGAGTGTTAGTTAGAGAATTTTTAAAGGTTAAATTGTGTTTCTAAATTATGTCTGTTTCTTTCAGAGTTACATATTCTACTTATTTACCTTGGTCTCTCTCTTTGTGTTGTAGAGTTTCCTCAAAAGTCCAATGATTTTTGGGTGTTCCATCATATTTTAAAACCAGAAAATAGGCTGACCTTGATGTGTGTGTGTATGTGTGTGTGTGTCAGGAGAAGAGGTTGCTTGCAGGCTGGTGGTTCCCCATGCCCTTCTGTTCAGAAAGATTTCTTCTCTTTAAAGGAAAAAGTCCCCAACAATTTTTGGGATTTTTTAAAATAATAAACCGTAGTAACAGCCAAAGCTTTTGGGAGGAACCCTTAAGGTCAAACTTCTGAATTTCTTTTAAAAAGAAATTAAACTCCAATATCAGTAAATAACTTTGTTTAAAACTGGGAGGGTTCAGAGTAGATGCCTGCTATGCTCCATCCTATATTAAATGATCACAGATAAAACATTAGTTTCATTCATTCATTCATTCATTCATTCATTCGTTCTTTTAGTTATTTCCCCAAACTGGCTGATAACAAGGCTTGCAATGGTGTGTGTGTGTGTGTGTGTGTGTGTGTGTGTGTGTGTGTGTGTTGTCTGTGCATTTCTATGTGATATGTACGCATGCACATGTATTGGGCGCACTCAATTTGGGGTTGCTGAAAAAGGACTAAACAGGATTTTACGGGAATAGTCCAGAGTACAGCCCTGTTATCCAGTGCTTCCTCTAAGAACAGCACACGCTCATTCAGAGTTGCTGATTTTCATCCTTTGTACCCACAAAGCACTTTGAGGTCTCTTCTAATACCGTGATGGATGGTGATTTGACCCTAGTCCCCGTCTGCCCGTCTGGGTTGACAGCACTGGGAGCCTGCTGTCTGGACGGTGCCTGCTGCCCGTCAGTCAGCTCTGGTGAAGCTTTCAACACACACCCAGGTCAGATGCAAGAGAGCTGCATGGATGGGCCTGGACCCTCCACTCCCACTCCCAGGAAGGGCCAAGAGCTCTGACTCTTGGAGTCCATGACATGACCAGCTGAAGGCACTGGGCTGGGAAGCAGGAAGAATGTGGTGGTGGACTGTGAGTCTCCAGGGATCCAAGAAAGGGAGAGATGATTGGAGACCAGTCTGCAAGGGAAAGTACAGCTGGGAAGGAGGGCAGGGTTCAGTCATTCTTTCCTTGCAGTGTAGGATAATTTGTTTCATTTTTTCAAACATTATAAATTCTAAGACAGATCAACTCTTTTTCAGTGTCCCCCATAGGACCTAGCAGATAGTATGGGAATCTTGGTTGATTGATACATGTATCCCATTCTCTGTTTCAATAGTACTTACATGCGGGTTTCATCCATTCAGATATTCAACAAATATTTATCGAACGCCTACTTTTGTGCCAAGCATTATTTTAACTCTGGGTTACAAAACAGACAAAAATCTCTGCCTCTGTGGAGAGGCAACAGTAAATCTGATCACTAAGATAGAATATGAGTGCTAAGAGGGGACAAGTAGAAAGGGGCTTTTAAGTGAGTGGGGAGAATGGTTCAAAATGTTACATGGGGTGGTCAGCGAGGATGTGTGCAGACCTGAGAGATTTCCTCAGCTGCGAGAGGAAAGGCCTCCATGTGGTGACTGTACTAGACTCAGCACGTCACTTACAAGGTGGGTGTCTTTGGTTTCTGTGAAGCATCTTTCTTCTCATCAGAGTAATCACTGCTTCTGTCTCAGCCAATCCCCTACCTCTGTTCTGTGTCCCATCTTTCCCCTCTCCTTCAGCTGCTTTTACTCATCAGTGGGGAACTTCCCTTTCCGTGGTCTCGGGTGGAAACTTGCTTTAGGAGCTTCCTTCTTCACAAATGGTTATATGTCCTTCCTGAACGTTGCATCTACCTCTTCCTACCACTTTGTTCTCTCTCTTCTAGCAAGACTTTTTGGAAAAATGGTCCTGATTTACTGCTGTCTTCACTTCTGCTTCTCAACCCATTGCTACATGACTTTCCACCAAACCATTAAAATTACCCTCATGAGGGTCACTGTGTAGATGAAAAAGCCAGTCACTCAGCCTCAAACCACTATTCTAGGTTTTGCTTTGGGATCCTGGGGCAAGGAGTCAGCAAACTGTTTCTCCTTGGTCATCTGCTTTCCACTGGGTCTTGCTGAGGGGACACCAGAGGGAGCTTGGCAGGCAGGAGGACGCAGACAGGGTTTGCTCTTTCCTGTTTGCTTGTTGATTTGGTCAGCATCTCCCCAGCATCAGCCCATACTCCAGATATAGGCATTGGTTCCAGTGTCCTGCTTCTGCCAGCACCCCCAGAGCCACCTGTATGCTGCCCTCCACAGGGGCTGCAGACCCTGCTCTGCTGGGTCCATCCTCCAAGCTTCTAAGGCACCAGCTCCAGCTGCGCGGGACCCCTCCCGAGTCCCAGCTCCCTGAGGCCCTCTCTGAGCTGCAGAGGCACCAGCTCTGGCTGAGCAGCATCCTCTCCTTAGAGGTGAGAGCCGCCCACAGGGCCTCCAAGGGCCAGAAAGGTCTCCAGTGGCTCCCACCTTTGCCCTTTGTCTCCCTGGTCCTTGGGGAGGGAGTTGCTTCTTGTAGTTACTTTCTGTGCTTTCTCAATGTTCCCTTTTGCTCTTTCAGCTCTCTAACCCCTGTTTACCCAATTCCTTATATTAAATTTTCTCTGTTAAAATAACTAAGGTGGTTTCTCTTTTGCTAACTAGCCCCTGATGGATACACTCACCCAAACTACCCAGGCTGCCAAACCCAACGGTTATCTCTCAGTCTCTGCATCACGGCACTTCTGTGCAGCATTTTACTTTCCTGACTACGCTCTCCTTCGAGAGCGCTCCTGCCCCCTGCCTCATGATGCCATTCTTTCTTGGTTCTCCTTCTCACTCTCGAAGGAGATCTCCAGCTCCGCCTGAAATCTCGCTTTCCTCAGCTCCTTCCCAGGCCCGCTCTCCTCCTCCTGCTCTTCCCTAGGTCACTCTGAGCCGTGGCTTCAACCTCTGGCTGAGGACGCCATTCTCCAACCCCGCCCACACTTCTCCCAGAGCTTGCATCCCTATTTACAACTTCGGGGGAGGTATTTCTACCTGAATATGCCCGCTGCTCTTCAGTCTCAGTATTTCCACGGCATCTTCTCATGCCCAACTGCTCTCCTGCTGTGTACACCATCTGCCCCATTGCTCTAGGCAAACGATGAGATGGGTTTGGATTTTCCCCTCTGCCCCACATGCTGCCTTTTATCACATTTAATATTCCCTGCGGCTGTGGCTCGCATCTCCCACCTCTGCCATAGTTCCCATAATAAGAGCTAACACCTACAGCGCACAGACTCTGTTCCAGAACCCATACTAAGGGCTTTACCTAGAACTCATTTAATCCTCACAAGAATAACTCTATGAGGTGAGTCCTGTATTATCCCCATTTCACAGATGAAGAAACTGGGGCACAGACGTTTACATGGCATAGCCAGTCACACAACTAGTGAGTCACAGATCTGGGATTTGAATTGGGGAAGACAGATCTTAACCGTGCTGTTTGACAGCTTCTCAAATGCCTGGGACTAATCCCAACTTACCTGACTCAATTTAAAGGTTTCTGACTGCTGTCTCTGTTCTTGTTTTCTCCAGCATTGTGCTTGACCCACAGTAGGCCCCCAAAAGTGTTTATTAGAATCATCATCTTATGTGTTATCCATCTAGCCTTCCCTCGTCATCTCCCTGCTTAAAGCCTCACTGGACCCCCAACAGCCCAGGGTCAGAGTCCTTCAGGAGCTGGCCTTTGTCGACCTCTCTGGCTGCACCTTCGAGCATTTTCCTCTTTGCACATTTTCACACACTACAGGGAACCACCTGCAGTTCCTGGAACACCGGGAGGTTCCTCACAGCTTTGCTTCTCTCCCGTCTGTAGTGACCAGCCTTCCTCTGCTTGCTGACCATTCCTGTTCTTCCTTTCAGTCTCACCCCAGGTATTGCCCCCTCTGTGCAGCTTTTCCTGAGCCCTCCCTCCTTCCCCCTGTCTGAGTGGACTCCCTTCTCTGTGCCCACACAGCCCTCACCACAGATGCCATTGTGGTTAACATGTCTTCCTTGTGGGCAGTGAATCCTCAAAGGCAGCAGGGCTTTCACTTGTTCGTTTTTATCTCTAGCATCTAACACAGAGGCTCGGGCATAGTAGATGCTCGGCAAATACTGGGGGACTCGCAACAATTGTTTTCAGTCCTCTCTGGCCAGGTGATTTCAGTGGTTGGAACCTGAATTGGGGCCTTACTCTGGACATAGGTGTATCAGTTGAGGGACACACCCCCAGGGACAGTCACAGAAACAGAAGTCACCTGTGTTAAGTTGAATTTGGCAGTGTGATTTCGGCTGCCTGACAGTTTCTAGAATAATATAATAAAACTTGGACAAGCGCGGCTGGATGGCTCAGTTGGTTAGAGTGCAAGTTCTTAACAACAAAATTGTTGCTTCAATTCCCTCCATGGGATGGTGGGCTGCACCCCCTGCAACTAAAGATTGAAAACAGCGACTGGACTTGGAGCTGAGCTGCGCCCTCCACAACTAAATTGAAGGACAATGACTTGGAGCTGATGGGACCTGGAGAAACACACTGTCCCCCAATAAAATTTTAAAAAAGGAAAAAGAAAAGAAAACTTAGACAAAACAATGTGACCGCCTCTGGGATTTGAGAATCCTACCAAATGATGGGGAAAGAAGAAGCAAGACTCCCAGCAAAGGCAGCTAATCAGCTCCCAGTGTCTTGTCTCATGTCTCATGTTGTAAGAAAAAAGAATCATGCAAATGTTGCATAATTGTTTGTCTTCATTATGTGAGCTTGTTTCTCACTTCATTATGCACAGAATTTGCAAGTTGCTTTCTGCCTTCCTCCCATTTCAAAAAGCTGATTTGAAATTTCAGGAAAGGTACATATTAATTAGTAGGGCTTCATATAGCAAATATTAATTTAGAAACTGGTGTGAAGCATAAACATCAACTTCTACCATCCATTATAGAATGAGAAAGTGTGCACAAGGTTTCAAGGCCTGGAGACGTGGGGGCGTTGGAATCTATTTTGAGGAAACGCGTAAGCGCATTTGTGAGTAGGTTGTCCCCATTGCTCCTGGGAATGGCGGTGAAGCATGGGTGGAAGGGGAGGTTCAGGGTGGTATATGCAGAAGAGGTGTGAGGATTAAAATAAAAGAGGAAAAGCCAAAAGCCAACGCAAATGACTGTGGATAAGGCCTGGATACGTTTCCAGGGAGGTTCCCACTGAGCTCAGGCATTTTCGTTAGTTCTCTTGGGTGACGTGAACATAAGCAGTGTCATATTCCTCACAATCACACCTTGTGGTTAGTGCTGAGGGAAGAGACAACACAGGAGCATAAGATAAATATGGGCCTGTTCCCCCAGAGCCATGTGACACTGCCCACCCCTCCCCAGAGCTCCTGGGAGGCCTGAGTGGGAAAGAGCAGAGAGAGAGAATGGAGGGACTCTTTGGGAATCCCACACCCCTCCACGTGTCAGCTGGGAGACATCAGCCACATTACCTGCCCATTCTGGGCCGCCACTTCTTCATCTGTGGAATGTGGATCTCGCAGAGTTCCAGTGAGGATTAGAGATAAGGGAAGTAAGGCTTCTGGAAGGAGTGTGAACAAGGCAAGTCATGATTTCACTTTTCTTGACCAAAAGGGAGAAAGCTGCAGTGTCCCAAAGTTCCCAGAGGGAAAGTCCCAGTGGCTAGTTCCTGAGAACCTGCTCAGCCTCCTTCAGGTTCCCCCCGAAGATTTCTGATAAAATCCCAGCAGATACAAACATGGGGTGGCATTCTTGTATTTTATCAAAATACAAGATAAATGCTAACAAAATGCCAACGCTCCAATTTCCATCCGTTGCTTATGCTTATTCTGAGCCTTATTCTTGATTCTTAGTTAAGTATGTCCTTGTCCTAAAGAAGGTGCTCAGTGTTGGCGAGGGGTGACGTGGTTAAGGGGCCCTGACCTGGCTTGGGGATGTGACTGACACTTGGCTAGACACAGAGCCCTGTTTGGAGCCGTCCCCTCTCGGTACTCCCAGCGCCATTCCGACCAGTCTCTTTGCCTTGGACCTGAACCCAGGAGTCTGCCCGTGTATAAGGGAATGGAGGTCCCGGTGGCACCGTGTTCCGTGGTCAGGGGCTGCCCCGTGGTCACACAGGAACGGAAACAGGAGGAACATAAACATCTTTTAGAGAAACCCAGATTACTCAGCTTCTTGGAGAAAAGCCTACTCTTTCTCCGTCTCCCCCACAAAAAGCCCTGTGAAAAGTTGAAGCAGCCAGGAAGATGGCTTTCAACAAAAAAAACAGAATGAGCCAAATAAATATATTTATAGATTTTCTAAATTTAGACCAGTGGAGCGACATACTGTTTATAAGTACTTGAAAGGTACAAACATTAAGGTTAGAGGAAGCTGAAGGGCTGCAGAAGGAACTATATCTCAGTGTCTTGTGGAACAGGATGAACATGAGATTGCCAAGGAAACAAAGTCTGGAAGAGGCCTGCTGGCCCCTGGGAAGGCGTGAGGCAGGCAGTGTACGGTGGGCTGCCTCCAGTCTCCCTCCAGCTGGAAAGGGGTCCTCCAAGCATTGATTCAGGGAGACAGGTAAGATGAGTGAAAGGGAATTTTTTAAATTTATCGTGAATTATTATTTTTTATTGCCTGACCTTAGAGCAGAGACTAAGAATGGAGCCATAGTAAGATTGTCTAAGAGCATTTACAGTGTAGAGAAAAAAATGAATTCTCAGCCAGCTTGATGCAAGCGGTTGTCCAGGTCACGTTTAGAGAATCTGACAGATGCATAGCAGCCTGTGGGGCAACAGAAGCTCCCACAGGAAGTGAGGGGCTATTGATCTCGAAATAGAAAAGATGACTATATATTCTTGTATTTTATTTTTAATTAGGAATGTTATTGTTTTTAAACCTTCCCTAAGATGCAAAATTGCCCTTTGAGTGCAACTACTTTTGGTTAAATCAATAAATGATTAGGTTGAGAATAAAAGTTTCAACACGGAAATGATCCTTAATTGAGCAGACATTTATTAAGTAGAGCGACGTCAGCCAAACAGATATTTCCCAAGTCAAAAGGATGCTATGCCTGAGTAAAAGTGTAGGAAGACAGGAAGGAACTTGAAATGCATATTACTAAGTGATAGAAGCCAGTCGGAAAAGGCTACAATTTGTATGATTCCGACTATAAGTCATTCTGGAAAAGGCAGAACTATAGGGACAGTAAAAAGATCAGTGGTTGCCAGGGGTTGAGAAGGAGGGGGGAAGAGATGAATAGGAAAAACATGGATTTTCAGGCCTGTGAAAGGATTCTGTGTGATACTGTCAGGGTAGGTACATGACATTATGCTTTTGTCAAAACACACAGAACGTGCAACATAGAGTGAACCCTGATGAAAACTGTGGACTTTCATTAATAATAATGTATCAACATAGGCTCATCAGTTGTCACACATGCACCACACCAGTGCAAGATGTCATAACAATAATAGGAGAAAACGGAGGGAGGAGTGGGAGCTGGGGAGAAAGACTGCATGGGAACTCTTTGTACTTCCTGCTCAAATTTTCTATAAACCTAAGGCTGCTCTTAAGAAATAGAGTCTATTAATTTAATTTTTAAAGGATCTGCTGGATAGCTGAAAAACCTCCAGTATTAGAAGAAGAAAAAACAGTCATTACACTTATGTTATTTCATCAATAAACATGTATTAAACCTAATAAACACTGGGCACAATGCTAGGCTCTGAGGAGCTGAGATGAGATAGAATCACCATCTTCAACCGTAACAGCCACCCTATTGTTAGCCAATAACAATGACTAAAGTTCATTGAATGCTTCTTATATTCTAGGCCCTAAATTCACTATCTCACTTGATGAGATAGTGAATTTAGGGCCTAGAAATGTGCAAATGAAAACATTAGAACAAATTCCATTACAAACAGGAATCAGATGTGGTTTTCTTCCTCAAAAAGCTGAATAACTCTTTTTACAGAAGAAATCTATTAGATTATGTAATTGTATTTCTCTATTCAAATAAAATCCCTTCACTGCAATGATTGTTGTTGCTGGAAGATGAAAAGTACCGTAAGCACAAGGCAGAACTTTACAGCTGTAAGAATTAAAGTGCAAAGAAAACAAGTTGGAAAATGAGGTGAGGCTCAAATATGTATCTATATTTAACTTTGCATGATAGGAGCATTAAACTTCACTGTAGCTTGAGGCCCTTAAATCTCTTCCATTATCTTGGGAACACTGTTGCTTAGATCACTTCTACAATTTACACAAAAGAGAACAGTGAATGTGGCAAATCAGACAGATCCTTTCTTTCCCACACCTAGGTTTCATATAACCATCCTTTCAAGAGTTCACTGACTGACAGATATGAGACCACTTTGAATTGACGTAGTCTTTCTCTTAAGTCTGACATACCGGAGGTGCCAAAAAAAATGTATACACATGACTCGTGTTCATCCTTTGTTATCGTTATATAGTATTACAATTTTAATACAGTTTTTTCCTTTCTTAAAATGTGTATACATTTTTTTTTTTGGCAGCCTCTGTATATTGTCAATCTCCAACAACCAACAAACACTTATCACGTGTAAGCAGTGTCCTAGGAGTTGCAGACTCCCAAGTACTGGGAAGAAGCTCACAAGCTGGGAGGCTGACAAAACACACACACATATGAAAATTAACGGCCGGTCCCATAATGGAAGCCGCCATCACATTTTCCACAGGTGGATGACAGAAGCCTTGGGGATGAACAGAGCTTGCATCAAGGTCCACGAAAGGTCTGAACCGACCACCAGTAACATCTCTGAAAGCCGTGGCTCCTGAACGTTGGCTGCGCAGCGTCTCTGTCCACCCAGCAGACCGCATTGCCTGCTGTCTCTTGAGTAACTGAATTTCCTTTATGAACAACCCAACGCCACCCATTGCAGTCAGTTTTGTCTAGGACACTTCTGCCTCTTCACACCCAAAGGAGGTCCTCCTATGCAAGGCGGGCCCACAGATTTCCAATGGGCTACATCACTGTAGAAACCAACTCCTTCCCCCGACTAGGAACTGTGCAGACAGGCCTGACCATCTCATGGGTAGTGAGGGGGAGCTCAGCAACTACTTGCTGTGAGGTGACCCTTCCCGGGTTATCCTCAGGAGCACTAGAAATACACGTCTCCTGTACCCCGAAATCCTCTCTTGAAGGGGGAAAAGTGTCATTTTAAAAGTTTTTCCTAGGAGGGGTGGAAAATGGTGCCGTAGTTCTAATCACGGACTCTAATATGGATGGCAAAGAAAGAAAGAAAATACACTGGACTCTTCATAAGATTCCTTGGCTTGTTGTATTTCCCAACTAGTCCCACAGTAAACATGCTCTGTGCTCAGATAAGTCTGGGAAATGCTGGCGATTGGGGGATTGACACTGCAGACAAATATTTTAACATACTAGGAATTCTGCAGTAAAAAAAAAAAAATGTTTAACCTCTCTTTCAGTCCGCCCCCCTTTGTAACACCAGTAACATTTCTAGGAGAGCTCTTTGGGAATCTTTCTTTAGAGTCAAGAAATGTTCATGAATATAAATACCTATTCAGGAAGCTTGGTTGATGGATTTCTTTCTCATGACCAACCATTGTAAGAAGATTAGTTCCTGCAAATTGTCCTTCATGACAGAAAGTTCACACACATCCTCACACTGCCCTCCATCCATTATCTGGAGCCCAAAACAGAAAATTCGATGCATTATGATGTAAATAGAAAGGTCAACCATGTCTATCAGACAAGGGCTTGTTAGAGAAGCAGAACTGTGCCCCTTTTCTAATGCTCTGACTCATCTCCCCAGGGTAGGTTACTTCCTAACTTCTGGAAAAACAAAAGGACAGGTAACAAAGTCCTTGCCATTTTCCTAAGACAGAATATAAGACACCCAATGATGATTTCTGGATACTGAGAGATGTATTGACTGATGGGGCACTGAAAGGAAGCCCTGGCCCACCAAGCCCTGAATAAGAGTGTGGCTGTCCACAGGTAGTGTCCTGGGCTCCTGGAGCAATCCACAGGAGACCATGCCCTTGTCTTAAAGAGCTCCATTCAAAACTGGCATGTGATGCTCTTCTATAGAGGTCCAGATGTAATGATGCAAAGACCATAACTCATTTGTCTGCCACCTTGCCCCTCCAATGCACTCTTCACAGTGCATTCAGAGAGATCTTTACAAAATGCATGTGTGTTTTCTTCCCCTCCCTCTGAGACCCCATTGACGTGATAGTATAGACCCAAAATGATGAAATGAACAAGGTAAGGACCATAAGCAGGTGAGAGGGTTTAATAAACTTCTGAAATAAGGACAGAAGAAGATAAAATGGTATCTGAGGACAGAGGAAGCAGCTGTAAAGTAGCTGCAAGGCAGAGGAAGCAGCTTTAAAGGTTTGCAAAGGGGTAGCTGAGGAAGGAGAGCAGACACGATGGAGTGGTTACTGAGGGAAAAGGTAAGGAAGCCATTGCAGAAGGCACACAATGGGCAGGCAGCCGAGGAAGGAGCCCCCTCGCAAAACTCAGGAGGAGGACAGGGCTTGGAAACTCCAAATGTCACCAAAGGCAGGAATAAGAAAAGCAGCCAAAAATAGGGCCCCTTGAAAGTCTACATATGGAAGAGTCGACCCCTCTACCAAACTTTCTCATCCCACGTGATGAATGTCAAGCATTCAAATGTCTACCTGTTAGGCAAAAATCAAGTAACTAAACAAACATTTGCAAAAAATACTGATTTTGGTTGAATTGTATCCCACCAACTTTGATATGTTGAAGTCTCAACCCCCAGTACCTCAGAATGTGACTGTATTTGGATAGAGCCTTTAAACAGGTAATTAAGGACCCTAATCCAATATGACTGGTGTCCTTATAAGAAAAGGAGATTAAGACACAGGCACAGACAAACGAAAGACCATGTGAAGACAGACGGAGAAGACAGTCATGTACAAACGAAGAAGAAAGGCCTCAGAAGAAATCATCCCTGTTAACACCTTCATCTTGGACTTCTAACCTCCAGAGTTGTGAGAAAATAAATTTTTGTTGTTTAAACCACCCAGTCTGTGGCACTTTCTTATGGCAGCTCTAACAAACTAATACATATATTTTCTTTAACTGAAATTGAACAGTCACAGAGAAAATTTCTCTGTAATGTGCCATTTGTGGATATCCCCAAAGTAATGGCTGTTTCACCATATAACCACCCTAAAGGGAAGACTGCTTAGGGACAAGGTCATTGTCCTTCACAAAGAGTTCCCTGTCAGTTTTGCATTGCTTAATTCCTAAATATGAGTGCAAATATTCATATATAGAATTACCTTAAGAGATTTAAAGATAGTCTTCCCAACATAAAATAGAGAAGCCAAGGTAAACAAATTTTTAAGTGACCATGAATGGAGTAGATAATTCAGGGAAAGAAAGCTTAGAGACTTTTTAGTTAATATTCTTAAAGAAATTTGAGAAAATATTACACTATAAAGCAAAAATGGGATTTGTGGAAAAAGAGTGGAGAAAGAATTCAAAGCCTGGAAGTTGAATATATGGTTGTAAAACAAACTAATGGAAGAGATGGAGGATATTTAGGAGCCCTCCCAGAAAGTAGAACCCAAAACAAAGAGTCCTAGGAGTAGAAAAATAATAAACACACAGGGGGAATATCTCATAATAGAAGTCCCGGAAAGAAAGAACAGAGAAAATAGAGGAAGTTATCATAGAAATAATGCAAGAGATTTTATCACACTTGAAGAGCAAGAGTCTCCAAATTAAAATGGATAAATGAAAAAGACCCCAAAAAACATTGTAAAAGGTCAGAACATCAACAACAAAGGGAAGATACTAAAATCTTCAAGAGAAAATTAGGAGGAAAAAAAAAATAGGTCCCATAAAGAAATGAGAATCACAAAGACACTGGATTCCTTATAGCAGCACTGGATGATAAAACACAGAGGACAATATTTCCAAAGTTATGGAAGAAGCTTATGTTCAGACTGGAATTGTATACCTTGCTAAAGTATCACTCAATTATCTGGGTAAAAATAAAACCACTTTCAGAAGTGCAAGATCTCAGAAAATTTATCTACCATACATACTCTCTTAGAAAGTTATTCGTGGATGTGCTCTAGCAAAATAAATGCAGCCATCAAGAAAGAATAAATCATGTGATTCCAGGCAGTGAATTTAATTCAGAAAAACAGAAAAGAGAAGTCCCAGGAAGAAGCTGTGCATCAGATTTAGAAATTGACCAGTCTGAAAGCAGCCGTTTAGAGTGCTCAAGAAAAGAGGTCTTAAAAAGGGGGGGGGGGGGCTTGATAGATTACTTGTCATGCTGGAAAATCTGAAAAAGATTCGGGACATAATTAACACAATAATTCTAAAATAAACTGTGACTATTAAAAAAAATCGCTAATTATAAAACAAAAACAAGAAAGGAAATGTAATTGGAACCTATGACTTTGTTCTGTAGTGAACAATTTTTACATAATCAATGATTAAAAACTATATTGACTTTTAACTCTTTGATCAATCTATAGTCAAAGCAGAAGACATAACTATGGTTATTAAAATAGTAACACTGACAATATAGAAAAATACCAATGACAGAGCTTGGGAGATCAAGGTGGAGAAGGGTGTGTTTATATTTGAAGGATCAGGAAATGATTCTGTGGGTGTATTACTTAAAGGTGCAAGGATAAGATGTAGAAGGGAAATTAGTATAAAGCAGTTATTAGGATAGTGATCAACAATGAGGAATGACTAAAAATTATGGTACATCTCTTGATGTAGTGCCATGCAGTCAATAAAATGGATTTACATATAGGAAAATGTTTGAAAGAGAATTTTAAGTGGAAAAAAGCAGATTACAAAATTTTAGTTATTAAATGTTATCTAGTTATTTCTGGATGATAGGCTTATTGACGACTTTTTAATACTTCATTCATTCAACAGATTGTCTATAGTTCATCCATTCAAAAGATTTATTGGATACCTACCATGTTGTGGTACTGTGCTGGGGGCTGGAGTGATAAATATGGCAGTTTATAAATACAGTCAAGTCTCTGTCACACAGTTTACAGTCCATCAAGGAAGACACATATTGTACCAGTGATGATTTAAAAAATGTGAGCTTTTATCATGGAGGACATTCGTGATGCTAGGAGAATACAGAGCACAGGTCATAAGCCTGATCTAGGAAGCTGGGAAAGATTCTTTCAACCAATTACTTTTAAATTTTAAATAAGAAGGTTTTGTTTTTGTTATTTAAGTAGAGATTCACAATTAGGGACACAGTATTATCTCAATTACAGAAAATGTATGAGCTCAGGAAAAATTCTCAAGGGAAACAAAAACTATTAACTGAGATCATCTTTAGGTTCTAGAATCTGAGGAGTTTTGTATTCTTCCTTACACTTTTCTAATTTTTCCAAATTGTCTATAAGGAGGATGAATGGCTTTGATAATCAGAAGAGATTACTAGAAGTTACTGTTTCCAGTGACGTGGTTAGATATTTGCGCTGTTTGAGATCCTTTTTGTAGCCCTACCTGTCGATGCAGAAAGTAGTTTATTACTAATCTAAAGCACACTAAACACAAGTACCAAACCACCTGTTCACCCCAGGCATTTTGAAAGGCTGTTATTCGAGATGGTAGATTTGTTTCAACAAATGTTGCTTAGCAAACTTGGAGACTTGATTTGCCGGGAACTCTGCTCATTGAAGCACCCATTGGGATACTCCTCAGAAAATGCAAGGATATGCCGAAGACGGAAATAAGCTCAATAGTTACCTGTTGTTGCTGATATTTCTTTATTCATCGGACTGCTGTGCCGTGTGTTTTTAATTTTAACTGTGCCCTGTTTTATTTAAATTGGTTCTCCAGTGACTCCTTTCAAGAAGTCATTCCTACATGTAAGATCAAATCTGTCAGTGGTGATTTTCATGGACTCGGGTATTTCCTGTATTGCACACATTTGTATCATTATTTTGAGAACCACATCACGCTATACTTTATCAAAAGATCTCTATTTTCCAAGGTGAACTAGGTGGAAAATCAAATGAATGCATCTTAAGTTGGCAATGCATTTAAACACCTCATGTTATAATTGCAAGATTTAGCTGAAAGGTAAATTTGAGTGTGTGCACACAGAGACCTAAAATCAGGTGCCCGGGCATCAGCATGCACAGAGGATCTCTGTGTTCTCATGCCTGAGGAGATTTATATGTGATAAGACTTATCAATATAAGTAAAGTCTAAGAAAAGGAACCTCAGGATTGGTGTGTGAATATGTCACTTTAACTAAATTCATCTTCTTGCTTCATTTTGTTCCTGTGTCTCTGCTGGAAAAGGAAGTTCAAAGGGTGTTGTTATAATAGGGAAATAATATACGTTGGGAGTCAAAAGAACTACCACTAACTAGTAATTGAGTGACTTCAGGTAAGTCACTTAACCTCTCTGGTTCTCATTGAAACCAAATACTCTCTTCAAGTCATTTCTCATGTGAACATTCAGTGATTTGATGAGATCTAACTGTTGGATAAACTGTGAGTAGGGGTTGCTCTGCACATTCCCTGCTCCTCTGGGATCTAGCCCTTGTGTTGCTCACCTTTAGTCAGAGTCACTTTGCCCCTAACCAACTACCTACTCTAGGAAAATGTTACAGCGAGGATTCAACAGCAATGTGGGAGTTATACGAAAACAGCATCTTCCATGTGGCCCAATAGGATAAGGCCAAAACATGTTGGGTCATCTCTGGAGGAAGCTCTCAGGCCTCCCCAATGAAACCTCTGGCCTTATGCTTCTCCTAGTTCTCCTTCAGTGTCCTTTTACCTGGACTTCCCCTTCCAAACCAATTCTACCTCCAGATTGACATCCAAGCTGATAACTTCCAATGGGGATGAGGACGGTTCATAAAGGAAAGTAAGCCAAAAATAAAAAAAATTAAGATTCATTCCAACTTAAAAGGGAAAAAAAGCCCACAAAAGCAAAAACTAAGGTTCTGTATGCCCATTACCAACATAAAACACAGCTTTCCTCTAAAAGCTCAACCATTTCCCATAATCATGATCTTCTATTAGCAACTCACATCTTTCTCAGAAGACTCTTTCTCTGTTTTCTCAGGTCAATGACTTCTCTGGAAATTACCAGTATTTCTTTTTCTACCTTCCTGTTGTTTCTAAGAGCAGTTGTGGATTGGTATAGACCCGAAATAAGAGTTGAAATATGTATTACATCATTTGTCATGTTAGGTACAAAGGAAAGAGCAGAGGTACCAGAAATGAGGAACAGAAAATTTCTGATAAACAGCTCTGATGGTTATCTAGAAGCTGAATTGAATCATAGACAACAGAGTTTGAAATTGCATTTTGAATTGCAGAATTAGAGGTAACTGCCTCCCACCTCTATGATAATGTCAGTTTAATTCAAAATTTGAGTGTGGTGTTACAAGCATTCCATTCTGTGGTAGTGCCAGAGAACATTTATTTATTTTTCAGCCTCCCATGGAGCACATTTGAATTTGGAAAAAGAAATCTCTCTCACACACACACACACACACCTGGGTGCCCCTAATATGGATACTATCATGGCTATTAATAGTATTTGGAAGTAAAATGAATGAGGTTACTTTTTTACAGGCTCAATATTCATCAATGAAAACATCAATGCATGAATGCAACTGATGAATTCAGTCCTGTTATCAAGGAGTTTAAGCTTTTTCCAATAAGAAATAGGAAACTCTCCTTGAGTTTGCATTGGGTAGACTAAAGATTGTTTAATTCATGCACTTCACTGGTCCTTTCTCTCTCTCTAATTTTGGAATAGAAAAGGCCACAATTAATTTCAGATTCTGAGAGGAGGGACAGAGAGGAAGTTCTGGAAGAACTTAAAATCTTTGCTGCAACACAGACTGACCCTCGTGTGTGCCCCTGCATCATGGGAGTAGCTCTTGCTATCATTTTAAAAACTTGAGCTGCATTTCAAGCGTCTCATTGGTCTTGCCTCTGTAGACTCATAATTCCTGTATCTGTTCTTGGGATAAAAAAGCAGAAGGAGGCTTAAAAGCGGAGTGTCTCTGGGCTTCCATCTCTTTGATCTTCACTCTTATCCAGGCAGGAAGGTGGTGGGACATTTTGTCTCTAGCAAAGAGATATTTTCAGATACTGAGGTGTTGCCCAAGACAACTGGGCAAAGAAGTGGGGGGTGGGGGGGAGAGGAGGATCCAGAGCCGGAGCCAGAGTCACGCCCTACAGCTGGTTGTTGCTTCCACCCCAGGACTGTTAGACCTCCCTTCCCCTCCCATTCACCGTCTCGGTCCTGATCGTCAATTTGGCCTTTCATAGTAAGAGGTCAGTGTGTTTTCACACTTGGGAAATCTCATTCAAGAATTTTTGTCAATGGACAAGTCATAAGAAGCCCTTCCATTTTAGGGCTGGTTGACGTCACCAAGGAGGCGATAAATATCTGTTGATATAATTGGATGTGAGATTCAGTGTTGAGATAGCATAAATTCTGCCCCTGGTTCCCTGGCAGGGCCCTATGATTTATGCAGGAGCAGAGGCAGCACGCAATCGAGCTGTCAAGAGAACGTCAGCTTATTAGGCAAATGCTGCGTGGTTTCTGAAGAGGGTCGACGCTATAAAATCCCACTCCAGTCTCTGGTGTGGAGAAACTCGGAGCTCAAGTCCGTGGAGAGACTGAAGAGAAAGAGAGGGGGAAAGAATAAGAGAGTGGGAACAGAAAGGCAAAGGAAAGAAAATCCCTGAAAAAGCTCCGGAGACGTTCCTCTGCAGAGAGGCGGCAGCGCCCGGCTCACCTGCAGAAGCGCCTCGGAAGGTAGGGAGCGCCTAGACGGAAAGGCGCGTCCAATTTCGCACCGCCTGAGCTGCCACCGTGGGCGCCGCGGAGCCGCTGCCGCGGTCCCCACGCGTGTGTGCCTGCGTGTGTGTGTGTGTGTGTGTGTGTGTGTGTGTGTGTGTGTGTGTTTGCTGACTGTGTCTCAAGATTCCGATAGTAGCTGGGATGTGGGAAAAGCCAACTTAGACGGCTACTCATCACTACCCTCACTGCCAGTTTTCCACCCTCCCTGGCGGTGTAGACGAGCCTCCCATCTATCCTGAGCCCCGAAAGAAGGATGCTGGGCCAGGGATGGATAAAGACAAGGAAGCAGCAGTTCTCAATTTGGAGGAACACGCTGAAATGTCCGGAAAGAGATGGGGTTAGGAGGGAGGGGTAAAGCGGCTGAGATCTTAAATTTGTAGATCTTTAGAGCTCAGGAAGTCAGTTTTGGGGATAGTTAGAAAAGGGATTCAGGGACCGTCCTTTCGGGGGTCTCCGAAGCAGAGGGGTCACTCCAGCCTAGCGAGGAGGGGCTGAGCTTTGGAGCTGAGCTCTGGCGCGGAGCCCTGCAGGCGTCCCTTTTCCTGCGCCCCCTCACTCCAACTCTTGAAGTCCGTGTTCGGGAACTTCAGAACCGCGGACAGCGCCCGCATGAGCCCCTGCGCCACGTCTGTGGGTGTCCTGTAGGAAGATCCCCGCCAAGCGCACCTCCCAGTTGAGCTAAACTCTGACCAACTCTTTCTCTTTCCTTCTCTCGTTTCGCCCTCTGCCCACCTCCGTGCCGCAGCTAGCGCCCCTAACATGAGACTGCCGCTGCTCGTGTCCGCGGGAGTCCTGCTGCTAGCTCTCCTGCCCTGCCCGCCATGCAGGGCTCTCCTCAGCCGGGGGCCCGTCCCGGGCGCCCGGCAGGCCCCACAGCTCCCCCAAGCCCTGGATTTCTTCCAGCCGCCGCCGCAGCCCCAGCAGCCGCAGCAGCCGCAGGCTCGGCCAGTCCTGCTCCGCATGGGGGAGGAATACTTCCTCCGCCTGGGCAACCTCAATAAGAGCCCTGCTGCTCCCCTCTCGCCTGCCTCCTTGCCTCTCGCCGGCAGCAGCGGCAGCCGCCTTTCTCCGGACGAGGTGACCGCCAACTTTTTCCGCGCGTTGCTCCGGCGCCCGCTCGACAGCTCGGCGGGTCCCACGGAGCGCGGCACCGAGAGCGCCCTCGGTGGCCGCCAGGAGGCACCGGAGAGGGAGAGGCGATCCGAGGAACCTCCCATCTCGCTGGATCTCACCTTCCACCTCCTCCGAGAAGTCTTGGAAATGGCCAGGGCCGAGCAGTTAGCGCAGCAAGCCCACAGCAACAGGAAACTGATGGAGATTATTGGGAAATGAGACAGTGCGTTTGGCCCCAAATTCTGCATTTAGCACAAAAATTAAAAAAATAAATAAATAAAAAATAAAGTAATATAGTATTCTGTACCATAGCGTTGCTCTGATACCATCTGTTTATTTTTATATAGCTTGAAACATAGAAGATGTATACAACAAGGGCACCTATACTCAGCATGCACACGTGTACTCAGCGTGCTGTGACAGCAGCAACGTTGTTTGTGTTGTCTACTTTTAGTTTCCATTTCCAGGTGTCTTTTACGGTGTTTTAAAGAGCCTATAGACCCAAGAGGAAACCTTTTCACGAAGCAGACATAAGTCACCCAGCCGCCTTTGTTGTGGTCTGAGCAGAAAAGAATGTCATACTTTTTGGTGGGGGAGACAAAATCTGTAAGCTCTTTGAATCAACTTTCCTTGTAAATGTTTCAGGAATAAAACATCTTTCCAATCCTTGGTCCATTTGATTGTGTAAGAGAATGTTCAATATTTATATTTTTAATAAATGCTGCCAAGGTAATCATGAGTTTATTTATCCTCTTCAATGCTAGTAGGGGAAATACTGTCAGCTCCTGGCTTCCTCCAAGTTGACTGCAGCGCGAGAAAAACCAAAACACTTACATTTTCTTGTCTACGACAAATACAAACATATCTGTGGCTTAGATCCCGCTGTCATCTTGGGCTTGTCTCTGTACCTTAGATTACTCCCCTGAGATTGAGTTAAGTTATTTGGGAAGTTGCTTCCAGCTCTAAGACTTAGTGATTCTCTAAGTGAACTATCGATTCATAGTGAAAATAACATATAACCCTGATTAACTATAAGATGTAAAATAACTGGGGAGGGTTGGGGAAAGAGGAAAGGAAAAGAGGAGATGGTTGAGGGAGCTCGCCTCCAAACTATAGGGCCAAAATGCTGCATTTTTTTCTATGAGAAAGATTCACATACTATCAAGCTATTACTTTGCTACCATAAAATATTTTTGCTAAGCTGTTTCCCAATGCCTACTTCTAATAGGAGAAACTTGATAGCCTCTTCGCTTAAAGCAATGAAATTTTATTGCTATAAGATGACACTTGGGAAAAAATTTTTATAAAGAATATTTTAACTTGAAAAACTCCCCAAATACCCTCCTCATTTATGTCTATGCCAACTCTAATCACTTTCATCCTTAGAAATATAAACTATATTCACTTTTAAAATCAAACAGCACATCTAATTAGTTTTACAATGCATTCACCTTTGGTAGTTTAGTTATAACTTTTAAAAAATTCAGTTGAATGCTCAATACTTCAAAATTAATTTGGATGTGTGAAAATGCTCCGTCTCTTGGGACCCTCTAAATACACTTGACTAAAGGATTAATAAGATAATATAAAACACTGAATAAATCATTATAAGACTAAGTTGTTAAAAACAGCATTTATTTAAGAGTTCATACAGAGTAAAGTTATACTTATATTCTAAAAGAAGCATTATGGTGGGACAAATAAAGCATGATTTAAATAGATATAGACACACACACAATACCCACACACTCATATATGTGTGTGTGGGTATTGTGTGTGTGTGTGTGTGTGTGTGTGTGTGTTTAAATACATGCAGTTGTTCTGTAGTTTAGCAGGTTGGTGCCTTAGTGGATACATGAGAAAGTAGATAGTTCCTGTTGAAAAGCTTTTTTTTTTTCATTAAAGTGCCAGATATCTGCATATTTAAAACTAAGATTATAGAAATGTCCTAAGCTTTCAACCTTCTGGACTATGAAAGTGTCACCAGAGTCAAAGAACATTTCTACATATACCTCCAGCGATATGTATTATGGAAAAGAGGAAACCTTTGTGAAACAATTCATACCTTTGGTCAATGATTTACCTTTTGTCCATATAATGAGAAATCAGTCACTTCTGAATTAACACTGAATTTCACTGACCATCTGCATTGTTAAAAAGGAAAGAGATTAAGAGCTACTATGCTATGATATTCAAAGCCAGTGCCTATCAGAGACAAGAGCGTAGTGCCCACTTTTTCTGCCTTCACCAGTTACTACTAACGCACGCACGCATGTACCACACTTATACATCCTTCATTCATAATGTTTCCCACACAATAAGAGTTTTGCCTAAAATCAAGTTTCTTTTTTTCCAATGCTTTCTGCAACTATTTTCTCAAAGTATTGTTTTTCCTTAATATGTTTCATAAGTCATCTGGAATTAGAGGGGTTTTTTTGCAGAAATCCTGTCCAGAGGTCCCTTTCCTCATCTGCATAATATTAATCTCATCTAGGTTCCCTGCTGCCTCTGTGCATCTCAGCCAGGCAGACAGAGGGGCAGCAGTTGGAATGAACATCATTCTTTCAGGGAGTTCAACCAGGAAAAAGAGAAGACATGGCGAGCTGGCTCAGAATCAGCTCCATTCCCACTCCCTGCAGCTGCAGCCTGTCCCTGCAGGGGAGGGTCCTCAAATCCAATCTGCAACAGAGAAAATCTGAGTCAGAGGAGGAAAAGGCTAGTCCCTTAGGGGGTTGGTCCAATCCCTTTTCTACTGAGGAGAAACAATCATCATAATAATAATTATATGGGGCATAATTATTATTAGGGATGAGAAGCAAGCTCGTTATCTTGGCCACGGTCAAGAGCCATGAAAGTGATTCACACTCATGATCCAAAGAGGAGCAGCAGGAACACATGCAGTGGAGGGGAGTTCTTGGGAAAGAGTGAGGCTAGTCTACTTTTTAAAAAAAGTCTACTTGTGCAGTGTTTACTGAGATGAAAGATGCATTGAAAATAATGGGAATTTGGATTTAGAAAAGTCTGCAGAATAAATAAAATCCTATTTTAAATGCTATTACTATATCGCAGGACATATAATCTCTCCACTGTTAAAGTAAGAATTTCTAACTAGGATGTGAATGTGTGTGTGTGTGTGTGTGTGTGTGTGTGTGTGTGTGTGTAGTATAATTTCTGCAAAAAAATGCAGGCTTTGTTTTCAGCAAATCTTGAATGAAAGGACTTTCTTTTTTAGGCCATAAAAGTCTCATAACATCAATATTTCTAAAGAGATATCTTTCTTTTATAGAGCTATCTCTATAAAATGTATTTATCTTTTAGAGATACCCGACAGATACAAGTTGTAATTTTGAAGTAATCAATCAATCTAATCTCATTAAGTGAAATTTATGTTGTTTTGAATTGAAAACATGATAACTTGATGGAATGAAAGACCATCATAAAGTCTTATTGAAATGCAGTTTGATGGATAAACTCCAACCCTTTACATTGAAAGGGACCATGACAAACACAGATCTTCCTAGGAGAACTCCCGAAGACAGGGTAACATATCTGATGACTTCACTTGTAAAGTTATCCCACTGGATAGAATGCCCGTGATTTCAAAGCAATGAAAGCACATGCATTCAACTCAGAAGCCCCGGGTGACTTTATGAAGCGGCTATATTATATGAATGGACAATACATGGCACAGGCAAAGCAGAACTTTGATGAGTATGTAGTTTTGTTGCTGCTCAAAATACTTTTGAGTGAAAAATGAGTGTCCTGCATTTTATCAGATTTTACCCTAAACATATGTTTTGGGGTAGTGTTTCAAGTTCAGTAAAATGATCCCAAGTCCTTATGGCTTTGGGGTTATCCCTCCCACGGCCACGCTGCTCCCTGAAAGGAAGTTAAAATAGGCCATGAAATCCTATTAGCGACCACAGCCTAAAACGGAAGCATGTACAATAGTTTTCTATGATGGAATAGTTGAGACATCAAGTGCAACTGGGCTTTTACAGAAAGGCTGCTATTGGAGTCTGTGGATAATGGGACAGCTACCACAATATCCTTGAAGTTGAGGTGGAATAAACATCATCTTGACAGAATCTGTGCCTGTTTATGGACCTCAAATTCTTCTCCTCCCCACCATAGTCACCTTACTCTTACAAATCCTAAAACAACAACAACAACAACAACAAACCCAAGTGATCTGGGCCTATCATGGATACGTAAGACTTTTTTCTAACCATCTATATTAGTGAATAGTAAATTCTGCCTAGAAGAACAGACCATCAGGGTCCATTCTGTAGCCTCTTTTCCTTAAAGGCAATTTATAATGTAGAATAAACTTGCATGACAGCTGTTCTAAAATGTCTGAAGAGTGAAACTAGTTGGGTAAGGTATTTTCTGCAGAGGGATGTAGTCTTTGTGAAACTACTGGTTTGCTAACAAACCATTTGGGACTGCTTTTGGAATTTCTATATATTTTTGTGCTTTTTGTACTCGAGATTAAAATCTATCTTCCTATTAAAATGTTTTAGCTGTTAATACCCTACAGCCTTCAAAACTTGGTATTAAACAGTTAAGGTTTGCTGCTTTCATACCCCACTTTCTCAGTCATTATTAGATTTATCTCCAAACAATATGGACCTTATCTTTCAGATAAACCATCTTTCAGAGAAGAAAGCCCAGTGGCAGAGGAGGTGGGGGGGCGTAGGAACAAGAGCAGAGGTTATCCTGAGTGTCTTTAGGTGATTACACCATTTCCTTGGTCTTGTTTATGTAAACCTGAGGATCCACCAACTATCTCAGCAAAGAAATTTTATGCAAAGAGGCTTACCCTGGTTTTGAATCCCAGAGTAACTACTTATTAACTGTATGACACAAACAAGTCACTGAACATCTCTGAGCCTTAGTTTTCTCTTGTAAAATAGAGATGAGATCCTATCTAATAAGGTTGAAGTGAGGACTGAATAAAAAGAATATATATATATATATATATATATATATATATATATATATATATGAATGTATTCACTGTGCACATGCCTCACTTATATTAAGTGCTTTATAAATGTTAATTTCTCTCTCCCTCCTTCTCTCCTTCCCTCCCTTCTCTCCTTCCTTCCTTCCTTCTTTTTACATTTGTATCAAGGCTCCTCTGCCATGTAGAACCACCTGAGGATGGTTTATGGGACCTATATACAATAGCAATGACCCATACGTACCCCACCCCAGTAAGGAAAAACAATTATATTTGCAATGCTCATCTTTCCAGAATGAAATATTTGATTTAATTCCCTTATCATGTTGTAATCGTGGTTATTCATCACCTTCCCCAGTGAATCCCCAAGTAGCCCAACGTTATATATGGCTCTCTCATAAGGGAAGAATGTGTTAAAAGATTTAGAATCCTCCTTTTTATAAGCACAGCCCATTAAATCAGAAGCAGATATTTTTTCTATAGCCTTCCCTCAAATGGAACTGTATATATGTATTCTTTAAATAGTTTTTCCACGGCTGGCGGTCTTCCTTCACAGGAAGTGCTATTTTGGGGGAATAATGATGAACAAAGGACAGAGAGTGATAAGTACTGCTCTCCTTTACCTGCTTTTGAGTTTGTCCTGCATCCAGTTTAGTTTGAGGAGGGTAAAAAGTTGAAGAAAGGATTGTTAATTCCATGTTATTTTTAAATTTTACACATTTTTCTCAGATGACAAACTAAATGAACAAACTTACAACCATCATTTAACATTGTAATCTGTCAACATGGGGCTTCAGATAATTTGAGAAATATGAGTTTTCATCACAAAAACCATAAAATGTAATAGGGAGGCAGCATTTTCCCTCTGTCTCAACTCTGACACCCAATTTGGTCAAGATCCACAAAAGACGAGCCGGAGGGAGTGATGTGCCTTTGCTTAGAGGAAAGAGTGTTTTTCTCAGCTGAGTTTGACCAGGAATCCTGGGTATTAATGAACCAGAGTCACCAGAAGGACACAATCTTTTTTCTTTTGATTTCTTTCCTGTTACTATCAAATGTCCTTTGAGAGGAAGAAATTGAAGTCAGATTATGGCCCTAGGGTATCATTTCACTGCACAGAAGAGCAAGGTGTTGAGAGGTGCCTCCAGCCAGAGCTGTGTGATGTACAGGCATCGCCTGGACAGGTTATGGCACCTGGAACCATTTCTTGTTGATGGAGCATGCATGCTTTCTGCCTGCTCCTCAGCGTGCCGTCTTGTGCACATCTGTCTCTGTGTGCAGGACAGTTGCAGGTATGGACAGTGTTTGCTCAGCTGAACCATGTGGCTACATGGTATTTTGAAAAAAACTTGAATTAGTTGCAAACATGAAACATTCAGGAGCAAGGATGTAGAGAAATAGAAACTCTTGTGCACTGTTGGTGGGAATGTAAAATCGTGTAGCTGCTATAGAAAATAGTACGGCAGTTCTTCAAACAACTGAACATAAAATTACCACATAATCTAGCAATTCCATTTTTGGGTATATACCCCCAATTAATTGAAAATAGGGACTTACACAGATAACCAGCAGCCCTATTCACAGTGGCTAAGAGGTAGAAGCAACCCAAGTGTCCATCAGTGGATGAATAGATAACCAATGTGGCATTTTTACAGATGATGGAATATTTTTCAGCCTTAAAAAGGAAGGAAATTCTGACACATGCTACAACCTGGATGAGTCTTGAGGACAATATGCTCAGTGAAATAAAACTGTCAGGAAAGACAAATACTGTATGATTCAACAGATATAAGGTATCTAAAGCAGTTAAGTTCATAGAAACAGAAAGTGGAAAGGTGGTTGCCAGTGGCTAGGGGCCGGGAGCAACGGGAATTGTTTAATGGGTCAGAGGGTCAGTTTTGCAGAATGAAAATGTCCTGGAGATGGGTCGCACAACAATGTGAATAACTGAACACTGAACTGTAACTCAGAAATTGTTAGGATTATAATTTTTATGTTGTGTGTGTGTGTGTGTGTGTGTGTTTAACCACAATTAAAATTTCTTTGTAATTTAGGAGACTTCACATTAAAACCTGGATTTGCAGGTTCTCTTGACAACGGGGAAATGTAGGACCAGCCCCTGCCGGGAGAGCCTGGGAGCGCGGCCCCTTCGGGCTGCAGACGCGCTGTCCGGCTCCCACACGCTCACCACCCCCTTTGCCTCCCCTGCCGCCTGCTGCTTTCCGTGGCCACTTACCATTGCGCTTGTACAGGTGCTATGTGCTCAGAGTAAAAGAGGAAAGCAAACTATATCTTGTATTTATGCTTCTATCAACCTTTTCTTTTACCTGGCCCGCTTTTTCGTTAATGTTACCTTCTTAGTCTCTAAGAGCACACAAGCTTGTTGCTCTTAACAGAAGGCTAGTTTTTAGTAGGAAGGTGTCAAAAAAAAGAGCGTAAAATGCTCAGTGGAATCTTTGGCTTGATTTTTATGCTAATTGTGATACATTTTTTTTAAAAAGCCGACATGCTTCTTGTGGCAGTATTCTTGAAAATCAAGTTGTGATGTGTAGTCACACAACAGCCTAACCAACTGTCCCCCCGTGTCTTTCCTTAAGGAAAGAAGAGTCTGTGAGACTGTGCCTTTCTGGGACTCTGTTCCATCCTTGTTGTTACACCTTATTTCTCTTTGTCTGGTCCCCAAAAGATGGTTTGCAGCCAAAGACGGGTAAGATATCTCACGGGAGATACAACCTAAGCCAGGCGGAACCGAGTGGGGACCCCCAATGAGCTGCCTTAGAAAAATATGGGAAGGGGCCTTGCCTCCCCTTCCCCCTGCCTGGGAAAAGCCATTGCTGGCTCTGGCTTTTCCCTGGCACCTGTTTGTGAGAGAAGTCATGAGGGCAATGAAGGTCAGGTCTCTCTACTTATCTCAACGGAACTGTTACAATACGAGAGACTTGACCCTGAGAGGGTATATACCTTGGGTAAGACATCATGGGACCTTGTCCTTCAGCTGTTTATAGATAAAGGGTGATTGGAATAAACGTTTTTCTGTTATAATGTATGAGTCTCACAGACCATGTAAGAAACAATGTTACTTTCTTGTATTTGTATACCTATCAATAAAAACCTCCAGTCCGTCTTATTCTGGGCTCCAGTCCTCTGAGACCGAGAGACTCCTGGCCTTCGGTGAGATTTAACTGCATTAAGTCTCTGTTTGTTTCTTTCTTAAAAACTTAACCCAAGCCGCCCCTTCTCGCACCCTCACTGCCCATGTTGCGCTGGACGCGACAGTGATGCAGCCTTCAGTGTTCAACTGAGGCCAGATGTGTCCCTGGGCACTTAGCATAGGGGATGTAACTGGGTGGACGTGCTCTTGTTTTGGCTTGGGGGGCAATCCCAGCAGCCCCCTTGACCTAAATGCACCTTGTACCACATGACTCACTGACTGAACAAAGCTGAACAGATGCTTTCCTGATACTCATTCTGGCACAGGTCTGGGTAGCCACAGTAGGAGGGAAGCTATGTTTTTAGCTGACCGGAAGTAAAAGAGTGCGCTCGGCCAGGCCATTTTGACCAGCAACGAATCAGGCTGCGTCTAAGCTTCCTAGGGCTCCAGGGGGTGCCGGCCTCAGCCTTTCCCCAAATGGTCGTCCTCTACACCCCCATGATCCTGATCCAGTAGCATTTACCTGTCCTGTGTTCCATGCCCTCAGGATTATCCGAGTGACACTAATTGATCTGATAAACTGAATTGCAAGCAAGATAATGGAAGACAATAACTTAATGTACACTCCTGCCAGATAGCATTTTACCCAGAAATGGCCATGCTGTATCCAGAGAGGTGACTGTTGAGAATATGTTAGTCCCTATGCCAGCATGAAGGGGATGTTGGAGGCAGTGAGGCTCCCACATGTGGGCCCCCCTCTCCTCTCTGTTGCTGTGAATACCAATCACAAATTCAACCTGACAGCAGCATCTGGTTACCAACGCGTGTTAAATGCCAGTCTTTCTAGGCCAATTCAGAAGGCCCTTCTATAATGGAATCCATTTGCCTTAAAGGAATGTGGATAGGAGGGGTGAGGCTAGAATCGAGTGGGCAGCCGCCCTGTGTCTACCCTGCAACTGCTAGGCTGGGTCAGGGAATCAAATCCAGATGCTAGAAACAGGCGTGGGTAGGAATGTTGAGGTCATGTCTAGGATGTTTATTTGGAAAGATTAAACCCAAGCACTGGCCTACTCCCCTAGTTACCATTCCTGAAACTTACGCCCTTGAATAGCTTAAGCTTTATGGATTCCAGACTGGAAAAGAGTACAGCCAAGAGCCTGGGCCGGTCATCAGCCTGAGAAGTAACTGAGACAGGCCCAAGACTCACCGCCAAGGGTCTAAGCCCTGGAAACTCTGTCAGGCAGGTCTGCCATTATGGCCATTTCTTTCCTAAGAATGCAGACATTTCTCCTTGGTGGTGGAGCAACCAAGACATCTTAGGACCGAAGCACAGAGCTGTGAACATACAGCCCGCTCTCCATGAATGCTAGAGGAAGAAGAAAACAGGTAACCCCCCGAAAGAGCTCTGGCAGGAAAACAGTCACCAAAAAGCCTTTTTGTCCCCTTGGGAGGATTTGGAGCTGTACACACTGAGTGATTTAAGGGATGGGTGAAGGGAGTGGATTTGGGGGCTTCGTTGCCATTAGCTGCTTCCTTCTTGCTAAGGGAAGATCAGAAACAAAAGTAACTTCCTCAGGCCTATGAAACAAAAAGAAACTCATTCACTCACTTTTTCTTGACCTAGAGGAAGATGTAGGGTGTATTCTGTTTGGTTTGTTTCAAACGTGGTGTCTAGGAATTGAGGGGGTCAGGTGGGGAGCAGGAAGGAGAAGGTAAACTGCTGATATCGCAGCCTGGCGAAAACTCCACGCCAGCTCTCTTCTCAGCTGTGGACCCCACCATGTGCGTCCCCAACAGACTGTATGTGTGTGCTCTCACCCTTTCTGCAAGACCCGAATTACAGACAACTGCTAATTAGATCACTCATGCTCACAGACAAGGGCTTCTGTGCCTCTGGTGGGCACATAGGCCAAACAGGTTCTCAAGAGCAATGGGAGGTAGATAGCACTATTATGCCCAGTTTACGGATGAGAAAATGCAGAAGCAGAAAGTCTGAAGAACTTGCTCCAAGTCACTCTAAGGATAAAATGCTGAGATTTGTTAATAGTTGGCCACAAATCCAAAGAGAAAAGGGGCAGCCAGTGCTGTTGAGCATATGAGACTCTGGAGACGGGCCAACTCTGACCCTGGAAGTCAGATAGAGAAGCAGGGTGGTCAGCAGCATGGCGTGCTCTCATTTGCAATGGACCGCCATACCCCTGCGAGCAGTGGAGGCCGAGAAACGACCTGCCCTGTGAGGCTATGCCAGTGGGTTATCAGTGGTGCTTCAAAGCAAGGAGAACCCTTGGTCCCACTGTTTTTGCTTCATTCACATCAGCCCAGGTAAAGTGGGGATTTGCTCACTTTCCCCAGATGTGGGCTTGGCCTCCATTGTACTGCATGCGCACGTCCCATTGGGGAAGCCAAGAGTCACTGGGGCCCAAGCTCCCAGCAGCTCTGTGATCCAAGCAAGTCCTCAACGTCTGAGATCCCCCACTATGAAAGGAGGACGTTTAACCATTCCTTCTGTCCAGGGTTTAAGTGAAAGAATCTCTATGAAAGACTTTGTGAATGGTGAAGCAATGTGTAGTTGTTAACATTAGTTACAGCCGTTGCCATGTGGCTTTGGTTTTTTAGATGCATTAAGTGGTGGATTAATTCACCACTTTGTGGGCTGTGGTGGGGAAAAGGCACATCATGGAAATCGTGGAGAAATGTTTAAAAAGACAGAAAAAATCCACAGGATGTACAACTGACAAAGGTCTGAGGTTAAATCAGAATAAGAAATAATTTTAAAACACAGGAAGCAAAACTCAACTAGCTGTGTCATAACAACTTCCCCAGAGAGCTCTCCCCAGGGCTGTGTTACTGTTTTCATGGAATTGTAGAGCTGTAGGCACAGGTTGCCAGGGGAAATGAATTCATTACATTGCTCACACACGATTTACATTATATTTCCCTCTTTAAAATGGATACATCCATTTTAGTTTCCTATTAAAGGGACATTTACTAAGAATGCTATTTGATCCTGAGAAACATAGTCTGCAGTTTAAGTATAGATTTTTTTGTTCTTTTAGGAGAACCCTCAAATTGACAGTTATTAGGATATCACTTTCCCAGCAAGGGGAAAAAAAAAACCCAGAAAAAGAAAATTACAGTTGTAGGATGCAAATAATAAAACATTTACAATGTTAACGTAATGGCCTCATTAAAACTTACTTGTTTAAGAAAAACCTTACTCTCTCCTGAAATTTTTTTCAATGTAAAAATGCCTTCATTTCATTACTATAAATTGTTATAATTTCCAGGATTACCATGTTTCCCCAAAAATAAGACCTAGCCGGACAATCAGCTCTAATGCATCTTTTGGAGTAAAAATTAATATGACTCGGTCTTATTTTACTATAAAAAAGACTGGGTCTAATATAATATAGTACAGCATAGTATAATATAATATAACAACGGGTCTTTATTAATTTTTACTCCAAAAGACGCATTAGAGCTGATTGTCCAGCTAGGTCTTGTTTTCAGGGAAACATGGTATTAAGTCCTGGACAGTGTTGTGCAGTAACTGCAGGCCAATCCTGACCATTGATCAGTTTTCTCTCTGATTTTACCCAGCTGAAATTCCAGCACAGTCAGGGCACCTGGTATACCAGTGATTTGTAAGCCTGACTCTCCTAATTTGTAATATATAGCAATCGTTCTCAGTGTGGTTTTCTATTTGAAAATAATTTGACACCTTGAATCCTCAATTAAATTTAGAGAACTTAGTTAAATTTTCATCCATTTCAGTTTGTTTTGGAAAATTAAATAGATTATTTCAAAGAACACAGGACCTATTGTCACACTCATGGGAAATCATGTTCTTAGTCTCCTGCTTTTTTTTTAAGATGTTCTATAGTACCTTGTGAGATTAATCTCGCTCAGAAAAGAAGCTTTCTAGACCTCTAACCTCAGGCATCTCTCACCTCTCAGTCTCTGGTGGCAACTGGAGTTGATATTTACCCTTGAAATCAGAATGAATGATTTGGTCTCAAAGGTCATTTGCATGAAAATGATTTTATCTTTTTGCATGTGACACCTTGTGGAGACCCAGGGCTCCCCAAGGCTGCTTCTCCTTGGAATATCAGCCCATAATTCATCTCAATTTAGGAAAATATGAATATTTTCATGGGGACTGAATCTTGGGATGATGAGAAATTTGAATAGATCTCAGGCCTGGGGACACAAGTATGAGTTTCTGAGAGCCTAGGAAATAAACCCTGGGCTTCAAGAAGAGAAAATCATCTTTGCTAGCTCCTCGCCTGTCTTTTTTTAAACCATTCTTAACAATTCTTCAAGAACTATGACAATGATGAATGTGAATGCATCTAAACAGAGTTTCAAAATACATGAGGCAAAACTCACAGGACTCCAAGGAAAAATACACAGATCTACAATTGTAGTCAGAGATCTCAAAATTCCTCTCTCTGCAACTGGTAAAACAAGTAAACAGAAAATCAGTAAGGCTACAGTAGACTTGAACAACACTACAAATCAATTGAACTAATTGACATTTGTAGAACATTTCACCCAGCAGCAACAGAAAATACAATGTTTTCAGTTACACATGGAACATTCACCAAGTTAGATCATATTTTGGACCATAAAACAAATCTCAATAAATTTTTAAAAGACTGGACTCATATGGTAAAGAATAGTCTCTCTCCACAACAGGATCAAACCAGAAATCAAACAGAAAGCTATCTAGAAAATTTCCCAATATCTACAAATTAAATGCTACTCATCTAAATAATCCATGGGCCAAGGAAGAAACCACAAGTTAAGTTAGAAAATATTTTGAATTAAATGAAAATACAACATACCAAATCTTGTGGGATGTAGCTAAGCAGTGAGTGAGTAGAAGAAAATGTATAGCATTAAATTCTTCTATTAGAAAAGAAGAAAGATTTCAAATCAATAATCCAAACTGTAACCCTAAGAAACTAGAAAGAGAAGAGAAAATGAAACCCAAAGTAAGCATAAAAATGAAAAGAAAGCAAAAATGAATAAAATAGAAAATAGCCAAAAAAAAAAGAGAGAGAGAGAGAGAAAACCAATAAAGTAGAGGACGTACATGACCTGTTTTGGAGATTTCTACAAAGTTATAATAATCAGGACAGTGTGGTATTGGTAGAGGGACAAACGTACCGATCAATGGTACAAAATAGAGAGTCCAGAAGTAGGCCCACATAAACGGTCTTTTGAATTTCTACAAAGTCATCAAGGTAATTCTCTGAGGGAAAGGATACTCTTTAAAAAAAAATACTGCTGGAACAAATATCTATATGGAAAACAAATAAACTAAAACCAAAACCTTTATTTTTACCTCATATATACACAAGAATTAACTTAAAATGATGTTACCATGTTTCCCTGAAAATAAGACCTAGCCAGATCATCAGTTTTAATGTGTCTTTTGGAGCAAAAATTAATATAAGACCTAGTCTTATTTTAGTATAATATAAGACTGGGTATAATATAATATAATATAATATAATATAATAATATAAAACCGGATCTTATATTAATTTTTGCTCCAAAAGACTCATTAAAGCTGATGGTCTGGCTAGGTCTTATTTTCGGGGAAACAAGGTAGATCTACTTTAAGAGCTAAAACTATAAAAATTCTAGAAGAAAATATAGGAGAAAATCTTTGTAATTTTGAGTTAAGCAAAGATTTTTAAATAGGACACAAGTATAAGTCATAAAGGACACGACAAACTGGACTTCATTAAAGCAAAAAATGTTTGCTCTTCAAAATATACTGTTGAAAAAATGAAAAGGCAAGCCACAGACTGGGAAAACATATTTGCAAAACATGTGTGATAAGGGAGTTTTATCCAAAATACATAAAAAACGTTTACAACTCTCTGAGGAGGTAAATAACCCAATAAAAAGTCAGCAAAATATGAGAACAGATACTTCATCAAAGTAAATATAAAAATGACTAAGTACATGAAAAAGATGCTAAACATCATTAGTCATCTGGAAAATGCAAATCAAAACTACAAGAAGATACCACGCACATCCATTAGAATGGCAAAAATGTAAAAGATTGACTCAGTAGCAAGTTCTGGCTAGGATGTGGAATAATTAGAAGGTTTTTACATTGCTGGTGGAAACACAAAACTGAATAGCCACTACGGAAAAGTTTGACAGTTTCTTATGAAATGAACCAGGAACTTACTACACAATCCCACAATCCCACTCCTAGGTATTTACTCAAGAGAAATGAAAACATACATTCACACAGACCGATATGTGAATGTTCATAGTAGCTTTATGTATAGTTGCCAAAACTGCTGACAACATAACCATCCATCAAGTGATAAATAGGTATGTTGTGGTATACCCACACAATGGAATACTTACCACTCAGGAATCAAATGAAATGGGCTACTGATACATGCAACAAAATGAATGAATCTCAAAAGTAACATGCTCAGTGAAAGAAGCCAGTCACAAAAGTCTACAGAATGGATCTTTTCATGTATATAACCTTCTAGAACTGGCAAAGCTATAATGACTAGCAAAACGTCAGCTGGGATGCTGGGAGGGGAATAACTGCAAAGACCCATGAGGGAACTTTGTGGAGTGACAGAAATATTCTCTATCTTAATTGTGGTAGTGGCTGTACACTGCTACTACAAATATTACATATTTGTAAAAAGTTGTTGAACTGTGTGTACACTTAAAATGGATGCATTTTAAAAATCACGTGTCTTTCCTCTCTTCATTCCTCTACTGTTCTGTGACTGCCTGTAATGTGTACATTCTGTCTTTGCTCTACTGGGCAGTGAGCTCTATAAGGACCTTTAGGTGGACCTCAAGAGTTGAGCCATCATGGATTTTATGGAGTTTATGGCATCTAAAGGGGTAATAGCAACTATGTAAACATTCAGTTAAATGGGTGCCTAGGAGGAGATTTGGAAAACAGTTTGGGAAATGAAGACTTCTGTAAGAGCTTCAAGGCAAGAAATGTATCTTGAGAACTGCAATAGACTCTCCATTTCACTGAGAATCTATTGTCATTATTGTCACTCAGAATGATTTGCATCAGTCCTTATTCCATAACCCTCCCAATGAAAACATCCTGAAACAATATATAAAATTATTCATGCTAGATTTTTCACTCTCTAATGCTGTGTAAATAGATGAATCTTTTCATTAAGTAGGTGTTCCATTTTCTTGGTGAGAAAACTGAGGCTCAAAGAAATTAAACACCCAGAGTCAGGTGCAGAAGCTGCAGGACTGGACCCTAAGTCCTTTCTCCTAATTTCACTGATCTTTCCAGTGCCCCATGCCTTAGCAGAATTTCTGCCCAACTTGATCGTCTGTTTTCAAGCTTGAAGAAAGCAATGTGAAAAGTGTATATTCTATTCTAGAAACAATAACCAGGTATGACGTGGTAAAGCTTTTAGGGTCTTATACAACTACAAGTTCATGCTCTGGTGAAATACATGAACTGTGGTTCTTTATAGAGGCAGAAATTGCAGAGATTTTAATATCAAAGTTCCTATCTCCAAAGCAATTGGCTCTTTGTAGAGTGCGTGTGTGTGTGTGTGTGTGTGTGTGTGTGTGTGTAAGGGGTGGGAATGGGGGGGCTCGTCTGACCTTGAGGCAGCTGCCGTGGTCCAGCTCGAGTATCAGCTAGAGCAGCTGCTAAGTTAATCCACCAAATAGAGAGATATTTCTCTGGAAATCCCTGTTCCCTGAACAGCTTCCACCTAAATGGTCGGACAGAGTCTGCCACACAAGGCCACAGAACCTCCTTGGGAAGGGAGGAAGGAGAATAGAGAGGGGCTTTCATTGCTGCTCCCACTTCTGCAAAAATCTAATTGCCACTCCTACTCCCAATAAAATACCCAATTGTTCACGGGGGTCGGGAGGCAGTCCCTGTGTTAACACCCTGGTGTAACTTGCATGTAAGTCACGTAGGGAGAGGAAGGGCAGGGGTGGAAGCAGATTGGACCAGGAAACGGCCACAAGGAGGCACCCCCAGGAGGTGAGACTCGCTAGACGGCTTGCCAAGGGCAGCCGACCTGTCTCACAGGGTCCTTCTCCCTCCTCATTATTGCCCTGTCATCTGTGGTTGACTAGGTAGGACCTGGTGTAATTTTTTCAAAATAAATTAAAAAATTAACACACGACATAGGTCCATTGTCATTTCCAACAACTTCTCTTTGCAGTGACAGAGCGTACAGCAGGCCTGGCCTAGAAAGGTGGAAACTGACAGGGCGATTTTGTAGCTAAAGACCAGTCCGTGCATAGAGGCTTTGCACAGTGTGACTTTCTGGGAGGAATCAGTGTGATCAGGTTCAAAGTGCATCCTGCAGAAGAACAAATGGGAACCAGGGCCTTCTATAAGATCCAAATTTGATATAGGGCTGAATTCAAACCTGGTGGAAAAATTGTTTTTTCTTTGAGAATGAGGACGGGGAGGGCAGCCCTGCTTCTCTGAGTCCCTGTTCACCTGGTGGAGTGAGTTGATGTCTGGTTTTTGCCATGACCATCTTCTAACACATACTCTGCCTATGTGATTAGGTGACGAGAGAAAGTATACGATAGAGTAGAGATCACATGGCACCCTAAATCACAGGCAGCCAAAGCAAGGGCAGGTTTCACTGTGTGAATGGCCACAAGGAAAGCACCTCAAAACAGGGCATTGGCTGTCTTGGAAGGTTTGCAGTTCCACTGATGGGGGCTGGCGTGAGTTTACAGATGAGCAAGTGAGCCTGAGGTGTTTCTAAGGCAACCTTATTCCCCGACATGGGACCATACATTAAGAGGGACCACCAGTGAATCAAGCAGAACTTTTGTGTTATATCCCAAGTCTTCAGGGAAAGACTGATGATGAAGTGTGAAATTCCAACCAGCTAACCTTGCATTGGATAAATATTATGTAGTGAGTTGGGTTCTGAGGTGGTGAAGGTGAATCAGGCCTACAAAAAATTCACAGAAGCCAGGAATCTGAAACTATGGTGAGATCTCAAACGATCTCTCCGTATTCCCTTTCACAGATCAAAGAATGGTACTCCATCATAAACAGGTTTCCTTCTCTACGTGAAAGGCTCTTTCTCAAACACCAAGAACTACACAAGTAAGGTTCTTTGCAATGCTGAATGTCCATTCACTCAAGCCCACCCCGTCCCCACCTGCCTCACCCTCATCTCACCAGACAGGCATGTGAATGTCAGCGTACATGACATGGGCTCAGTGGACAGAAAAGAAGCATGACTCTCCCCCTGCAGCCTTAGAGAAGCATTACAAGGATGTACGGCAACAAAACCCAACACCTAAATTCTCAGAATGTAAGCTGAACTCTTCAGACAATTATTCAGATCCACAATTAGGATATTCCAATAAAACATGGAGTTTTCTCTCTCCCCATTTGCCCCACTGAGTCCATGGCCAATACTTCCTCCTGCTGCTCTTCGACATAAATAATGACAGGAGGAGGTGTTCTGTACCTGAGCAGACTGTAAGGACCTTCAGAACATTCTAGGGGCACAGGTTTCTGGCTGACGGCTGACTGTGAGACACTGGCGGCAGGTTCCACTCACACATTGTTACAGATATGACAGGAACCCGCAAAAATCCCACTGCCTTTGCGTTCAGACAGCTAATGAGGCAGAAAGGAACTTTATGATGGGAGCTTCCAGAAGAGTGAATGTCAACCTAGGGAAAAGTCAGGGAGCCAGAAATAGCTGAGGCCTTTCAGAGCCAGTCACCCTGAATTGCTTCTGAGCTACAGGCACAGGGAGCTGTGTCTCAGGTCCAGCAGGGTCATTTACTAAAAGTACATAGGGTTTGAATCTTTACATATTATTAATTAAACTGATCACATTCAAAAGGCTATTAAGGAAGCAAGATGTCGGTCCCTAAGCCAACCTCAGAATAGTAATCAAGAAAAGGCTTGACTCTGAGAAAGAAAGGCATCTCAAAACGAGCATGCTCTTTGTTAGTTTTGTGACTTTTCTTTGGTTCTAATTCTTTATGGCTGGTAAATAAACGTAGCTCTCTGACTCTTTATTCATTCTGATCTCACCTGGCTGCAATCCCCATGAAGTAGTCTCAGGGCACCTTCCTCCCCAGGCGGGAAAGATACTGTGGAGTCTGACGGTTCAAAGGGAACTGAGAAGTCACCCGTCCACCTGCTCACCAGTACAAGAATTGCCCATATATCCCAAACAAGAGTCATCTGGCCCCCTCCCGGGCCCCTCTGGTATAAGCAGATGAAATGCTGCTGCTTCATCTGTGGAAACCCTACATATTCCTGAACGAGTCTTTTGCTGCTCTTCCCTCGATTTTAAGAGCAGCGATTCTTGCAGCATCCCGAAAATGGCCTCCCCTAATGGCCATTCTGGAGGATCCCTTCTTACTGGATTACTGAATAATTGCCCACTGAGTCACTGTTCCGAGTCAGGGTTCCCCTCCATGCAGGATTAGATAATGGAGCAATTCTCAGGAAGGTGCCTGGAGGTGATTGCATTGTGGGAGCTTGAGGCCGCCGTATTGTCTAGGAACTTGATTCTTTTTAGGTGGCGGAGCCTCAAGGTGGGGAGAAATTCATCTCTGGGCCTACAGAAGAGGAACCTGATGAAAGAAACTACATGAGATGTTAGTCAAGGGAAAAGAAAATATTTCCTACCCAATAAAGTAAAAATCAAGCACTGAATCTGACTCCAGATGTAGTGAAGTATAAGAAAAGCCAAAAGTGCTAGGCAGATTGCTAACTCCTGTGAGGAAACAAGAAGAAAGCTTCACTGATATTGTCACAAATAATTGTTCCAGCATCATTCAGATGGGCTTTTCATTTTGCTTCGAGCCCTGTTTCATGCTCCTCACTGGATACGGCACTAGTCTTTTCAAAAAACAACTCCTCTTCACTCAACTGCCACTAAAAATGTAAGAATTCCTACAAACTTCTAGAAATAATCAAAGCCTACTCCATTTTTTTAAACCTAAAATCCACCTCAAAAGATTTCCTCCAACGAAACATTTTTGTCATTTTCACCTGAGAAAATAATATATGTCACAAAAGCATGTTACTTTTAATTTTCCAAAAATCATTTCCTCGTATTACCTCATGGAATTGAGGTTCGCTTGAGCAGATACAGTCAAGATGAGAAGTTAATTTTCTGATTTTTGAAATAATGTTGTTTGTCATTCATAATCAACTGATGACCCAGGAATACGGAACTAGAGAGTATTTCTTTGACAGCCCCTTGTCTGGGCAGCATTCAGACCCACACATCGTTTAAGAATGCTCACAGGTCTGGAGGAACCATGAACATCCTTGTGAAGAAATTGTAGGAGATTTCTTCTATGGAATCTTTGAGCCATGCAAACATCTAACCCAGTGTTAGGAAGAAGACATGGACTTCAAACCTTCATTATGAAAAGGAAAAAAAAAAAAAAAGAAAAAGTAAAGAAATGCCCCTTTTTTAAAAATCCAATGGAGGAAAACCTGTACTTTGCTGCTCCCACGAGCACATGCTTAGGCAGCACTGGTTTCATCAAGCCCAGACTATCTTTGTCTAGTTGTAGCCAGCACATTCCCAGAATCCGTGAATCACAGGTTATTTTCCAGGGCAGACTGAGAATTCAGTTCAAACATGCTCCTTGGGGTTTGCTGGGAACGACACAAAAGCAGGAGATTAGTCTTTGGCAGCCCAAGGAGGACACAGAGAAGGCTGAGCAAAGGCAAGTGGCCTTGCAAAGAGGAACAGGGACACGAGTCAGTCACTGCAGACAAAGCCGCTTTCAAACTGCATGCCAAGGGCCAGTCTCTCTCGAGCCCCTTCCCCTGGGAAGCCAGATGTGAGGTCACCACTCGTGATCAGGGTGAAGTTGAATTGTTTTTTCGTTTTTTGTTTTATAAAAGGCTTAAAAAAACAAATCAATACAAGGCTTAAACCACTAGCCACACGGGGCTGAACTGCTCCTGTGTTTGTCCCACGGCCACAGTTCCTCTCTGCCCCTTTGGAAGCCCTTCTTTCTTGCTGCAATTCTGGCAGGACCCTGGGCAGCACAGGGGAGCATTCAGACACGAGAGCGTCAACACTAACCTGAGAAGTAGCTGCAGGTGAACTAGTTTCCTTACCACTCACTGCTGCCCTCTCACTGGCTGCGGCTTCTGCCACTTCTGCCTTCTGCACATTCGAATCCTCAGAACCTGGAGGCCCTACGTGCCCCAGACCTTCGCTCCCTGGGGTAGAAGGTGGGTTGGTGGTAGCTTTCCGGGTTTGGCCTTTATACCAACTAGGGTAAAACAAGGGATCCGCAGTGTCCGTTGCTGCCGGGACTGGCGTTTCAGACTCTGTGGTCTGCTGAGAGCCAGTGGGCACAACCTCCCCCTTGATCAGGACAGAAAAATTCAAAAGTAAAAAAAAAAAAAAAAAAAAGAGGAAAAAAAAAAAGCAGTAGATTTTAGTTCCCTTTGGGTTTGACAACTGTGAACTCTGTGTGTCGTGCCTGATTTAATGCATGTTTGTAATGCTAAGGGAAGGCGTGCTAACAGCACCCCTTGTCGTAGCATCTGCTCATGCCCTCTTGGACTTGTCGTTCCCTAGATGGCAGCCTGGCCAGGCACACAGCAGAATCCTAAAATGAAAGTCGCTTATAAAATATCAGATAGGAGAGAAGGTCAAACTATTGACCAAAATCAATTTTTTTGACACTGTGTGTAAGTCCCCAAAACCTCTTTTCTAAAACCCAAAATTGATCTCACTCTCATTTAGTTACCAAACCTCTTTTAATTTCAGTGCAATTGGTATACCCAGATTTTCAAGATTCTATAAACTATAAAACTTATTTTAGCTTGGTTTCCTGTGGAACAGAACACAGAATATACTTCCATCTCTGAATTCTCCCTCTGAGGTTTTATTACGACAGGTAATTTCAATGCACTTTGAACACAGGTGCAAAATGAGGGCTTCTTTGTGATGAGATGGCATTGCCCACAAATTCAGCAGGTTGGGACCTGTCTGCTGAAGGTGTCACGCAGTCAGTACAAAGGCTTGAAAACTGGACAGCGACATTTTAGAAACATAATGTCAGCCAATCAGGTATAGCCCCTGGGATGAGCTCATTTCCATAGAAATTTGAAAAATAATTCTGTCAACACATAATCCCATCAAATGACAGAGACATAGAAAGCTAGGCTTCTAGCTGTATTTCAGGGTAAGCACGAGGGACATAAACTAGCATGGCTTTTCTATTTACTTACTTTATTATCTGCAGAAAATGCACAGTTCTGAAAGTATAGTATCATTTTTATTTCTCAACGTATGCCCTATGTCTGTATTCAGAGCGGACCCAATCTTCATGATAATCATTTCTCTATGAATATATCACACACACACAATTTCCAGAGAAAGATTGCCTCAAATTTGAGGGTGCTATTGGTGGAAAAATTGTGTTAAACCTAAGTCTTGCCAACCAGTTGTAATAACGACGAATCTGTTGAGTCACCTAGAGGACTTTTCTCCCTGACATTGTGACTGTCCTGAAATCTTTTGTCTTCCACATACAAATATCTGGCATGTACTTATCTTTTTCTTAAAGTAGAGTAAATGGTTCAGGCTATTCAGCAAGAAGGCACATCTACGTGCCCTGTAGGTAAGAACTCATTAACGGTTACCTGTGTCACTGGGACATCCACAGGAGGCAGGGCTGGAGGTGGCTCTGGAGAGGAAACCCGAAGTGTTGGAAGTGTCGCTGGGGCAGCCTGGGGTTCCGAGGCCAGCTGAGAGGGCTCCAAGGCTTTCTGCAGACTTTCGTCTTCTCCTGGTGACTCTGTGTGAACATCTTCTATCTCTTCCACTTTTACTTCTTCTCCTTCTCCTCCTTCTCCTCCCTCTGCTTCTCCTCCTTCTTCTTCTTCTTCTTCTTCTGGTAAGGTAATATATTTTTGAAGTCATTATAATGACCTCCACAGCCATGAAAACAATAGTCAGTATTTACAGCCCAGGTTAAGGTCAGGGTTAGGGAAATCCTCTCCAAGGCATTTGACACTGGCCCAAACACCCCATGCGGGGCTTTTCGCTTCTAGTTAAATGTGGACAGAAATGCAAACCACTGTCCTCCTTGCTCCGCTCCACAGTGTGATGTGCAGAGCTCGCCACCACTGTGCACCATCCGCCTGACCCCCCAGAGCCTGTTACATCTGCAGGCTCCCGAAGGGCTAGGATTGTCACTTATTTATCTCTGTCAAATTAAACGCAACTCTCTTCCTATCTCAGAAAACACAAAACTCTGGTCTTGCTTTCATTTCTCACCTCCTTTGTTCTGTGAATGCTGACTTTTGCCACAATTACTACCATGACTCTTTTCCTAATCCATTGATCTTAATATTCCCTCAGACAATATTGGCTAGGATGGATCAAGACCATCAAAGTTTTGGCCAGCTCCAAGGTTATTTTCCTCTTTTCAATGAGTTCAGCAGAATAAATTTCCAGGAATGGAATTTATGGGCCAAATGGTAGGAATGCGTTTATAACTCATGGAGTACATCTGGTCACACAGACCCAGTTTGATTTCCAGGTTGTGACTTATTCTGTGGCTTGTTACTATTCTTGCCCTGAAAAGTTTAAGTGGATGTGCTGGATGTCCACCCAAATGACTCCTAGGTGTTATTTTTATCTCATCCTTAACCTTGTACCTGATGACATTTTATATCATTGAAATTGAGATAGGGTTGAAATTGTGATATCATCATCACCATCAATTATTATTTGACTACCCAGAGTCCAATGCCCAATAATGACATTATAATAGGTCCTGCGATATGCAAAGCTAGATAAACACTGTCAATAAACTGTAGACTGTAATGAAATAGAGCTTCACATTAGATTATTAGCCTTGTAAAATTGTCGCCATCCATTGTGGAAGTGATTCTGAATCTCCCTTTCCTCCCACTGAACTCTTCTGCAGCTTTCATACACCTGCAGTTTTGGCCAAATGGTCACAAGAAGAACAAACCTCTGTAAAAATCAATTTCACGTATTATTTTTTCTTCTCTATTGAGGTTGACTGTGAACTGGTTCATGTTCTCATAACCGTGTTCTATTTTTTCCATCTGAAATGCCTTCGATGCTTCAGAAATTCTGCAACAAAGACAAGTTGCCACTTTGTGTCACTGTTTACAGTTTGATAGCTTTGGGTAAACATGAAAAGCACGCATCTTTCCATAAAATGAAAATGACTTACTTTTGCAACAGGGTTTTGGCATTCTGTGAAAGCAAACAAAAGACAGGCCTATTGAAATGATTTTCATCAAAGATGCTGTTGAGACTTACTTCTTTCCTTTGCTGACTCTGAAAATCTCACAGCTTAGTTTCTAAAAGCCATAACTAACTGCTCCTTTATACCAGAAGCCTCATATAGTTAAGCACTGCCATGGTCCCTTAAATATATGCTCATGAAATTGTTTAAACAGATGTTGCTATATGCACATCATGGACTTATATTTTAGTTGATAAAATAGATCAGAATAAGATGTACATGAAACAACGAAAAGGTGACGACAACTGCTTCTTGGTTAGTTTCATCTGGTGCCAAAAGGAGACTTACCTGCAGAAACACAGCCATTTCTGGCTCATCCATGAACTGAATTCCTGACTCAACCAACTTGGATACATTCTCCAAATGATCAGAATACTTTTTGATCAGAGCACGGACGTGCTCCAGCTTCTCCCCTTGGGTGCGGGTGATGACTTGGCTCATCTCATTCTTCCTCTCCTCCAGGATACCATATAGGTAATCGAACTTCTCACACAGGTCCTGTTTCTGTTTTTTGCAGCATTCCTGTTAGTCGGGTTAGCTAATGTTAGCAAGTGTTTGAAAGAATGTCTATTTGGAGAAATCACTTGGACCTTTTGGGGGACAAGAAAATTTACTTATGTAGGATTCCTCCCCACCCCAGGTTGTCCCTTAGGCCTATATATGTGTGCTTTGAAAATCCCACTTTTCTCAAGTTTGATACTTAGACAATCCGAAATCAATCAAATTGGCTAAATGGAGCACTGCTTTTTCAGTCGTCTGTTCTTTATAAATGGAGAATGTCATATACACTAGGACAGGTTTTGTTTTCAATTTATGTTGGTTATATAGCATATAGGTTTCTATTTTGCTTTGGAATGAGTATGTGTGTGTTTAAGGAAAAAACTGTGGTACTTCCTGGTTTCTACCTTCAGTCTCTCTCTGTCCCGCCTATACTGCTGCTGTTTTAGTTTCAGTCCCCCAGGTAGATTCTGAAGCATCCAGTGGCCTCTGCATCTCCCCTTCAAGCCACTCACACGCTGCTGCCAAATTCATTTTCCTGGAGCACATTTTCCTGGGCCGCAGTGCTTTTTCTCTCTTATGACTCCCATTGCCCAAAGAATAACATTTAAATTTTGTAACTAGCTTTCAAACCCCTCCATGACCCGGTTCCAGCTTTCCTTCATAACAGTCTATGCTTCTCCATCACATACTCTGTGTCCAGCAAAAATGAACCAACCACTCACTTTCTTTGCTCATGTTCTCCCTCTGTTCTGAATGTTCTTCCCCAATTCACAGTTGAAAACGCTAAGCAACCTTAAGGACATGTTGAAATATCACTTCTTCCATTAAGCTTTCCTTGATCTCTGTGGCTGAATGTCATCTTTTAATCTTCTGAAATTCCATAATAGTTGCCATGTATGGCTTTTACCTGTATCCACCAGGTGCTCTATTTATTCAGTACAGTCTAAGAGAGGAAAATACTAAATCTCGCCTTTGATTCCTGGAGGGAAAGTCTGTATGGAAAGTCAGGCTTCTCCATTTGTACTGTGTGACTAAAACAGCTTCAGTGCTATCCAGCTCCTTTTAATCTGAGTCCATATTTAAATCATAATTATCTTTCCAGTTGGCCTGGTCATTGGCCTTTTGGTTTTGCAAGCTCCAGTAAGCTTGGTGTGTGTGTATGCCTTTCTCCTTAGACCTGACCAACTCTGGGGCGAGGCCCTTTAGAGCTGAGAGCAGGTTTTGAGCCACACCGATCTCACCTCACCCTCCTGCCCAGCGGGCACTCCGTGGGTCCAGCCAATTTACCTCTGACATCTCTGACTTTTGTATGACCCTTGTTGCCTCTCCTTTCATTTTAATAAGCATTGGTCTCTTTGATACCATGGTTACTTTATATCTCCCTTTACATGAGTTTCTTAAATATTGAAACTATAGTCTCCTTTAGGTTAGAATCTGGGTCTGCCTAGGACACATACCACCTTGGACAGCAGCTGTTCAATAAATATCTATTGAACAGATTTTTAAAAATTATGTTTCATTTTCTCCCAGCTTCTCTACTATTCTCAGACTAAGGGAGAGAGGGGGAACGATGACCTAAAGCAAATTGTTAATTATGAAGATAATGCCACAAATGTGCAAACAATATATTCCTCACTTCACTGCCTCCCTCGGAACACAGTGAATTCTCATCAAGTTTCTAACATGAAGGAGATCCAATGGTGCAAACCATTTTAATAATAAGTGCCAGTGTTGCTGTCATCCACCCATCTCTTCGTTCATTTAACAACAGTTCTTTAGCATGACGTTTGTGTCGTGCATTGTATGAGACTCTGGGAACCTAACAATGACTTAAAACTAGTTCCTGTTCTCAAGATGCTCACCGTTTACTGAATGAGAAAGAGTATGGGCCAATAATGTAATACAACCACGGAGGCTGGAAAATGGAAATATATTAGCGATTTATACCAGGTTTTATAGAGGCATAGAAGTGGGTCCTTAGTCCAACCCTTTATGGGGTGGGGGACATTTGAGGGGAACGGCTGGGAGGTGGCGATGTTAGCTCAGGAAAAGCTTCTTAGAGGAAGTGGTGCCCAAATTTGGCCATAAAGGATGAGCAGAAACAGATGTGGTGTGTAGAGGGGATGAAATGTATGGAGCCTTGACAGTTATCGCAGTTGTAGGATAAGGGCTCACACAGCATGTCCAGACATGGAAATTTCTGAGCTTGCCAAATTTCCATCCATTTCCAGCTTTAGCTTGAGATTTAGACTATTATTAAGCCTATGAAGCCTATGAGTAGCTTCCCAAACTTTCTTTCACTGCATTACTTTCTATTCTAAGCTTACAGGCAACCATGTGCTCGCTGCATTCCTGAAATACGACTTTGATGGTCAGACGCTCTACTGTTTATCGTGAACATAGGATGATGGTTTCTAGCTTATTTTTCTCAAATGAATTGTGTACATGAATCATGTATAATAATGGATATTATATTAAGATGCAATACTGGCAGTGTGTCTTTGTTTCGTAAAAGTTTTCTCCTCTACGATTTAGTATGTGTGACAACATTCAAGTTTATGAAAGCTGAATTCTTTTCAGTGAGACTAATGTAAAGTCATGTGTCATGGCTAATATATTTGCTCAAGTCAGATAAAGGTTAGGTCACTTATTTTGGCCATGTAAATTTTAGTTAGTGGCTTAAATGGAATAACTACGTAATTATATTATTTTCAGTTCCAAGTATTATTTTATTTCTATTCTGTTTTTTTAATGATTTATACTATACATTGAATTTTAGTAAAATCACTATCATTTTAATAGCAACTATCATTTGCTTATACTTTACGGTTCAGGAAATGCTGCCCCATGCATAGTATATGCTTAATTATTATTATTATATGACTGCATATTGTGCAAAGCACTTAGTATATTACTTGGCACATATAGTAGTCACAATTTGAATGTTTATTAAGTTTAGATACAATTTTCCTTAATTTGAATTATTCAGTTGTGGAATTTTGAAGCTGCATGGATATCAGAAGTAACTTGCGCCAAACTAATCGTGTCGCTCATGTAGATATTAAAATCCAGCAGAGTTAAGTTCCTTTCTCAAGCCATTCTGCCCTTTACTGCTGGTGCCTGGCCTTTGAGTTCCTGGGTCATTGCTACTCCCTCCATACCCAGCAGGGACGTACTTGACAGTAACCTGAAAAAAAATGTGTGTGAACTGCTCATCAACTGAATACATGTCTTTTAACAAACCTATGTTGCAAGGAAGACCTTAAAGATAAGAAACTTCAAATTATTTCAGAATTATGTTCATTAACTCATTCCTTTAACAAAATTAACTAAATGCTTACTATGTACCAGGCATTATAAGATCTAAAAACCTCCTTAATTTTCCAGTGTTCAGGAGAATAGTAGGAGAATTATTATATTTTCTAATATCTAAAAAAAGACCACTCACTTCTTTTTTTCTCTTGCTTAATATGCTTTTATAATTCTATGCAAAACATGATTAAAAGATAGATTTGTTCCTGAAACAGGAAAATACATGCTTCTTCCTTGGAATTATGAAATTGGTACTTACAAACTTTAGAAATTCACTTTAAGATGTTCAGGTTAATCGAATTCAGATTCAAATGAGAAATTGAAATTCTCCATGAAACTGAAATTCTTTTATTATTTTCATACTCTCTGAGGTAGGAGCAACACATGAGAGGCTTTCAATCTTTCTTGGGTACAAGGCCTTCAACATGCTGTGAAAGTTGGTCAACAACAAAAAATACTTCAGTTTATCAACTTGCCCTCCAAGGTGACTAGGGAATAGGTATGTGCTATGAAACAAAACAAAATGCTGTCAAAGGCCACCTTGCTCCGGTAGTGATTACTCTGAATTTCAGTACCTACTGTGCCTTTGCAAGGATGAACCTGAAATGTTTTCAACAGTGACTTCCTAGTAACCTAAAAAATGAAATAGGAAAAATATGGACTTTGATATAATCCAAATGTCTGCAGACAGCACAGTCCAAGAGATGATGGTTACCTGCCAAAGCATGATAGCAGCTACGCTTATTTCTTTTTCACAAAAACTTCCTCACCTCAAAGATTTCTCCTCACATTTAATATGCCTTGTCATTTATTTAAGTAAAAGGGCATGTATCTTTAAGCCCAATTCCAGCCTGTATACCTCCCTCCCCCCCACTCCTCTGGATAGTAATTGAATCAAGATAGATACTTTTTGAACTGCCAATTTTATTTTTGCAAATATTCTCTGTGTTCTTCCTTTTGATGCCTGTGGTTCTATGTCCTGTGTGTGAGCGTGTGTGAGCATGTTTAGCAGTGGAAGTAACTTCCATCATAAATGCCCTAAGTGCTGGCCTCTAATATATTCTCATGCAAAACATGACCTGCAACATGACCTTCCTCCCAGGTCTTCCAGGACAGTTATATTTATTGGCTTCTTAGTTGTCTGCATTACATTAATGAAAATAAAACGCATCCCATCTCAAGGGACAGCCCACTGCGGATGCGGTATACTGAAACAGGAAAGACTGTTCTGCCCATAATGAAATAGTTAAATAAGGACAGGGGGAATATTTGTTTCTAACCAATGCCACGCTGTCTGGATAAAAAGAAAAAAAAAATCAAGCAGCCATTTTGTTGTTTCCTTAGAAGTTTCCTTTCCATTTTGTTTTAGATAACCTTTCATGTTTATCTAAAAACCACTGGTTAGCTGTAGCCTTCATAGTTATGTTAAAATTCACTGACTAATTTTTAGCCACCTTTATATTTTAGTGGTAATAAGATAAAACAAAATACACCACTGTAAAAAGAAGCTATTCATGTGGGGAAAAAATCAACAATAGATGATATTATACTGAAAAAGTAGATAGGCTGCTAAGCAAATGGTACTATTATACATACCACCATTTTTAATGGCTAGATTTTCAGTCACTCATTTTTCCCAAGGCACTTATTATTGTCTGAAATGATCTTGTTGTTCCTTTGTTTCATCATCTACCTCCTTTACTAGAATAAAACCTTCCTGAGAAGCAGGAACCTTTTCTGTTTAGTACATCACTATTTCTCCACATGATGTGTGCAGAATATGGCACATGATGCTGACATGAGAAATATGGCTTAAATAACTGAATGAATGAATGAATGAATGAATGAATGAAAGAAATATGACTTTTATCTAGGAATGGTCAGCCCTCACTCAAAAGTTTCTATTTTGTTGTGTTCCAAAGAAATAGGGATTTAACTGGATACCTCAAGCCTCTGCTTTATTCAGTGCTCAAAAGAAAATGGCAAGAAATAGCTATGTAACCTTAGGGAAGCCATTTAGCCTCAGGACAGTTTTTATCTGTACATTAAGGGATGGGACTGGATGATTGCTAAGGTCCCTTCTGAGTCCAGGTCTCTATGAATTCAGGTAAATGTGGAGATAGTTCACAATCTTCAAGCTATGAAGTACCTCTTTTTATATAAAATGCCTCTTTCAACTCCTAGCTAATTTCAGAGTAGTAATCTACAGCCCTAAGACATAAATTCCATGTCCTAGCCCTACAATGTCAGTCCAGCTTGGCAATGTGCCGTGGCCACGACAGGAAAATCCTGAGACAATTGTGAGCACTGCTCTTACCATGTAAGGAACATGGCTTTGTGACCAAAATAGAGCTGAAGATAAGCTCTTAGCCCCACCACTTGTCAATGAGCAACTGGCTCTACCCGGCTCATTCATCTCTACCACATTCCTCCATTTCAGACACACTTGTTTGGAGCTGCAGCTCTGGGTCTGGAAGTGCCCACTGAGCTTCATTTGAGTACTTCAAAATTCCCTTCATTAAGCCTCTTCGCAGCAACCCCCCTCCCAAAAAAAGGGGGGGAAAGTAGATAGCAGATTAGTAATACTAAAGAAAGAACTACATTCAGGTAGGAAGATTCTCCCGAGAAAATCAAGCCCAACCTTTCACTCATGAAGGTCCATTACAAGCCCTTGGAAGAAGTCTCACGAGTGCAGGCTGGGATGAGAACCCAGGTCTCTGCCAGGCTGCACTAGAAAAGGGACAGAGAACTTAGAAAAATACTGTCCCTCCAGGCACCTAGGCTGGATTCAGCCGCGGGGCGTCTCCACACGGTGCTCAGAGGAACAACTCTGTTCGGTGGCCTTGGGCCTCGGGACTCCCACACGCATGCGTTTTTCTACTATATTGTATTGTCACCCACTTAATATTAGAAACATAATCACATTATAATTGATGGGAATTCTAATGTTCACTCCTGGGGTTCTTGGCTTTAGGGGTTTTCTGCGCTAGTCTAGGTCATTTAGAAGCAGCTCCGTGAGAAACCCCCTGAAGGCTGAAGGCCAGGTGAGCCCATCTCCACTGGAGCCCCACGGTTCAGTGAAGGCCACAAGACCAGGCAAGCTGAGCAGCTGTTTAACAGACTCCTACCTCCTGTGGACAGTCAGCTTGCTTCCCAGAAGAGCTCAGCCTCCCTTGGCTGCCAACAGTTCAAGTTACCACTAAGCCTCTTAGATAAAGATAGAGCGAATATCTACTTCTTTCATTTTTGGTTTTTCCCTTTGCAGGGTGTTGCTTCACACTGCCATCCTAATTGACCAAGACCCTGACAGGCTTATTCTGACACCATTTAAAAGATGCTACACATGCTCCGGTGGCTAAAAGACCATTAGCATCATTAGAATAAGTGCGCTCTTTGCAAGCTGACTCTGAGGATGATACAAGGTGACACTTATTGAGCCCCTGGCATGTGCCTCTGACCCCAACTTCGTGGTCACAACACTGTGAAGAAGGTTGTTATTATCCCCACTGTATTGTTAAAGAAGTAAAGGCACAGAGAGCTGAAGTAATTTGCCCAAGGCCGTATAAGTAAATGGCAGAGCTAAAATTCAAACTCTGATACCTGTTCTTTTAAGCACATGTTATGTTGCCTTAAGAATATTGCCTTAAAAATGTGGGCATGCCCATTAACATGATTCTTACTATTTTCGTACTTCATATTTGTAACTGCATGGACAGTATCTCAAAGCTGTTTGGAAACACAGTGGATTTGTTCTCACTGCAAAATCTTTGGAGGATTTCCTTAAAGTTGTCATTTTCAGATACTGGAAATGCTCAAGATCAAATATTTATTATTCAATCGGTAGCTCTTTCCTCTAGACAGGCATCCGCACAAAACAGGATTATTTCTAGCCTGCCTGCCTGCCTGGGGAGAGCCAGTATTCATGGCCTGCTGTCCTGGGGTCCAGTGACACAGGATAAACGCCCTTTGTAAAGACTGTACGGAGGAGGTTACATTTTCTAGGGATGAAGAATGAAAGTGAAGCACATTTTGCTGGAAGCATAGAGTTCCCGAGACAGTACACTTCTCAGGCCCAGCCCGTCCCAGGACATCTCCAGGCCTGGAAAGGCAAACGCAGCCCCAGACCGACCATGCTAGCTTGTCACAACAGTCCAGAAGGCCCTCCAATGCCCTGCAATCCAGAGCACTGGGAATGTCTCCGGCCGAGCCACATTCAGCCAGGAGGGCTAAAAGGACCAGGGGCTCCTTCATCCACCATCAGCCCACAGCACCGAGGGAAAATGCCTCTCCCCGTCCGACACGGTTCAGACTGCCCTTTTGTGACCACAGTCCTTCTCAAAGCCACTCATCATCACTGTACACTCACATCAACTGCACATAGTATTTTTAAATAACACAGAGTCCACAGTGTGATTTTCCCTAAGCTCAGTAGCTTTCCAGGGCCAGTGGTGGGTGGGCTGCCTGCCCAGGCCTGCCCTGGAAGACAGTGCATGATTGGGGACAAAATTAGACATTGCAGGGAACAGGCACTACTACCAAAGGGCAGGTGTCAGGGCCCCATGTGAGGAGAGGAGAAGTAATTAGGGAAGGAGAGAGCCCACCCCAGGGGCTACTCAATTTCCCATCCCTCAGGGGTTCCCCACCAATCAGAAGGAGAATTCTTTAACGAGAGCTTCCCACCCCCTGATCGGCAGCCACCACGGGCTTCTCAGGAAACGTTTCCAGGCAGGCAGTGAGCAGAGCCATAACCCCAGGCAGGACAGGAGACCCAGGAGCTCTGAGACCCTGCCCCCAGGTACAGAATTCACCTGTTTGGAAAGGCAGGGCCATTTCACTCTGAGCCAAGGACCTGTGTGCTTCTCTCTGTGCTGCCTGCAGGTGGGCACAAAGTGTGCCTCTGGTGCTTTACCCACAGAGAAGACCCTGGCTGTAAGGAGATCACCCACTGATTATAGATAGGTGCACACAGTGTGGCCTTTTGTGGTAGCTCTGTCCTCAGGGCCTCTGCGAATGGAGGATATTGGCATCAAGCAGGAATCATAAAACGAGAGACCTCCACGGTGGCTCTGAACCAATTCCTCCATTTCTATATAAGCCACTAAACTCATCTGAAAGAACTGTGCTTATTGAGCCACAGTCGTTCATTCATTCATTCGTTATTTTATTGATTATTAAAAATGTTAGTCTCACTAGATAAAAATGTGAAACACAGGGATATATAAGGAAGGCGTTGAAAATCACCTGTAGTTCCACTATTCACTGCTTTTAATCTTATGATTTCTGAAGATTTTTTCCTCCTGTGAATGTATATGGGGTTATTTATGAATATATACATTCCATCATCTTTTCTATACTGCTTTTGCATCTTATTTCCTTAAGGAAAAATCCCCAAAGTGAAATAAACAGGTAAAAAGATGATCCCTTTTAAGACTCCTTCCAATTTGCAGTCTCATCTTGAAGGCTTGCTTGCAGGCGACAATCACACACCCTCCACCAGTAACACTTATAAAAGTGTATCATGTTCGATGAATATTTTTATCAGTAATAGTAGGGGTGATAATCCTGATCTGATCGTCGCTGCCATAAAGTTCTTCCTGATATCGCTGCTGAATCCCTTCTGTTGACTTAACTTCAAGTCTGTTCCTTCTGGTCTCATTCTCAGTGGAAGTTAAAAACAGCTGCTTCCTGTTGCACCCCTGACCGGCCTCCAAGAACAAAGCCAGTTGCCAGGTTTCTCCTCGCCCTCACAGAGTCCTCTGATGCTGGCTACATTTGCTCAGGGCCAACTGTGACTCACAGAACTCTTCTCCTGTATGTGTCCCCAGCCTACACAGAGAGCCTGTTCCCCTGGCAGAGGTCTCTGATGAAGGCCCCACCAGACAAGAGTATAGAGATGACCTCACTGGCCTACAAGCAACACCCTCCTATTTATACACTCAAGACTCAATGTGGTCGTACACAGGAGAGCTGATTCACGGCTTGATGATTAAGTTGTATGTGGCCTGTACTGTAAATAAGTAAAAGGTTATATTGTCCACTTTGGAATCTCTTTGGGCTTTTCATCAAGAGGAAATTTTCCTTCTATAAATGGATCCCAGATTTATCATGGATCTTTTCAGGGATCTGAGTATGGAGAAGAAAGAAGACTGACTTTAAATGACGTGAAATTCTAAAATGAGATGATTACAGCCAATGTGAAGAAGGTTGTCATCATCTAGGAACTGGCTTTTGACAGATGGTGCCTTCCTAATGATAAAGTAATAAGAACAGGCGCTTATGGGGCACCCACCATATGCCAGGCACTGGGCTAAGCATTTTGCTTATGCAACTCCTCACAGTAACTATAAAGTGGGCACTATGATCGCTCCAGTGTTACAGAGCAGAAACCTGAAAGATTGAATGTACGTGTGAATAGTTCTTAATAACATAATGCTTAGTTTTTTAAAAAAGTAGGAAGCAGAATGAGAAAGACAACACAATACCATTTATCAAATTAAAAGACATGCATATAAAAACAATACACATTTTATAAGAATACAGGTAAATAGAACATCAAACATGTTAGAGTGGTTATTGACAGAGGAGAGAACAGAAGCAGGGAATGGGGATAAAAGGATATAAACAGATAACAGAAGGGGCCTTGCCCACAGACATGAAGACAATAAGCCATGAACTGAGCAGTATAGTGCCTCCACTCTTTGCACCTGAGGTCCAACTAAAGAACAAATCACCCCAAAGCTTGGAGCAGGGAGAGAGTAATAAACGATTCCGGGGTACAGAGCCTGAGACCCTGATGTCTTGCAGCATGGCGTAACTAGTCTGACTCTTCAAGTCTAGAAAAGATATTTGCTACAGAGCCAAACCTTCAGCACTTAGACAGTTTATATTTGATCCTGAGAAAAAGGGGATTTGTAGTATTTCTTACATGCCAACATAAGTGTGAGCTAAATAACCAGCCATTCATCCATTTGTTCATCAGGTTTTCATTGAGCGTCTATGTGCCGAGTACCGAGCCAGGCAGAAGGCAGGCAGAGTTGAACGAGCCAGAACTTGGCCTCTATGAGCTCCCAGATACTGAACCATTCTCTAACCACAGTCAGGCCCGTCTTTCTCCTCTTGCTGGCCCTTTACAGCTCCACTGTTAGAACCCAGATGTAGCCCCAAACTGTCCATGAATTCCTAACATACTAAAGACCATTTCTTAAGACTATTTGGATTTCCACAAGGAAACCGTGCCATAATGGCAAACAACACTCATTTCCATTTCTGGAAATTATTTTTCTTGTAGCTAATCTTTCCAAAGGGATTTTGACCCAGAAAGAACAACATGTGTAATAGAACCCGAGTAAATGTGGTAAAATCTGCCTTGTTGTGGTAACTTCTCTTCCTGTGCCAGAAGGTGAATATTTTAGAGACATATCAGGAAGGAGGTTGTTCTGTAAGGAAAGAGTAAAAAAAAAGACTGACAAGTTGCAATGGGGATTCCTAGGTTGGTGTTCAGGAAGCCACAAGCTCCGGGTGCTCAGGCTTGGTGGCACTCCCCTGGAGTCTTGACTTACCTCAATAGTTTTACAGGTGTCCTCCAGCTGGCTGATCACGCCCTGGACGCGATCATTGCTTCCCACGAGGACAGCAATGCCGTCACTGAGCTCAGACTAATGAAGAGAAAAGAGGGGCACAAGACCTTAGGGGTTTTTTAGCGAGCACTGCATGTGGACTAATCATAGTATTGTCCCCATGGGTTCTTAATGTAGGGTCCATGGAACCCTAAGGAGTAACAGCGAGGCTTGGGAGGCCCGTGAACCTCCTAATCTCGTAACTAAAATTTTGTATGGATATTTCTAGAAATGCATTTGTGGGAGAAGAGGTTTCCTATTTGTCATTAAATTCTTAACAGAGGCTATGACCCTGCTAAAAACATTAAGAATGCTGAATTATAGCCCACAGACAGAGAATAGCATATTTAAGCTAAAGAATTCTAAGTATTGTGTATAAATTAAATGGTCCAATAGATGACATCAGGAACCCAAAATGAATTCTTTGCCTCGTATAGCTGAGACTCGGTTTTATTAGGGAAATGTATATAGTGAATATTCACTTATTCATTATATACTTATTATGTACCTTCTGTATGCTAGGTGTACACATACTCACATCCTCGACTAAGTCACTACAAACTATAACATTCAGCTCGTTCTAGGGGGGAAATTTCAATTTGAAATACCTCTCAGGCTCTTTTGACCCAAAGAGATTCCATTGTTCATACTTACCCCCTCCCCGAGGTTGGTCTAAGGAGCACCAGGGAGCACATTAGGGCCCTCGTGGGGGAATTAGGGTGCTGAGTGGGGCATTAGGACACTAAGTGTGGCATTAGGGCTCTGATTGGGGCATTAGGGCACTGAGTGGGGCATTAGGACACTGAGTGGGGCATTAGGGGTCTGACTGGGGCATTAGGGCACTGAGTGGGGCATTAGGGTACTGAGTGGGGCATTAGGGCACTGAGTGGGGCATTAGGGCACTGAGTGGGGCATTAGGACACTGAGTGGGGCATTAGGACACTGAGTGGGGCATTAGGGCACTGAGTGGGGCTTGGTCCAACTCTGCCTTTAACTTCTCTGTGATGTTGGGCAAAATGTGCAATCTAATTTTCTCACATATTGAGTGAGAAGACTGGACCAGAACAGTGGTTATAAAACATTTCAAAGCTTCAGAACCCTCTCTTCAAATGGAAGCGAATACTATATCCCAACAGATGGAAGTGAAGCTGCTTTGGCCAAAGAGGAATGGGGTGGAAGTCCTGCCGTCTGCCCTTCTGTCCATCCCACATGAGTCTCCAGGGCTCTGAGGGAAGCAGTGAAATTGGTTCTGTTTCGTTCTAACACACTATGACTTGGGGCGGGAGGATGGTGGAAGGAAAAGGGGCAATAAGTCACGAGTGGATTAAAAAATAAATAAATGTTATAGGTGTCTTACTAAATCCTGTTTCTTTAGCTGTTAGTTCTCACCGGAGGTAACTGGTGTTGCCCAAAAGTTTGGCTTCCAAATTTGATTCCAACTCTGGTCCTCACAGTCAAACACTGACCAAATGTGGAAACTATGATTCTAACAGGAGGAATTTGAGAGGTGGAGCTGCTGGAATTCTAGGTGCCTGGAGTGGCTGCGTTATTTGGGCTCATGACCTTGTATTTATTTGTATCCAGTGGAGAAGTTCCTACTTGGCCGTGGGTGAGCCATATTGGGAGGTTAGTGATCAGTTGGGGGAGATGCTGCATTTGGTCAGAATGAGGGAACTGAGGCTGAGGCGCTGGGGTGGGGGCACTGAGCCGGGGCCTGGCTGAGAGGCCAGGCGGTGGGTTCGCCTCGCCTGGAGCGACAGCATGAGACAATGTCTTCAAGTTGTTAAAGAAATGCCATTCATCTTATCTCTTCCCCATCAGGAGTCAGGGAGGAAAGGCAGGGGAGGAGGGGCAAAAAGAACCTTTCCGTGGTGATGAAGAAACATATTCTGTCACTGAATTAAAAAGTCATGCTTTTCTTATCTTTTCTTTTAAAAAGTCTGAACGTCAAGTAATGTTTGAGTTCAGACCAAGTCCCATAACATTGCTCATCTTCAGCAACCTCCAAAGGGGACAAAACCAGCGACGCTTACCCTCCAAACCCCTTCTTGACCCTCTCTTAACCATCCCTCCCTTCTCTGTCCTTTCCCACCACTCCCCAAAGAATCCAGCGGTGGCCACGTGCGTGCAGCACCCCCTCCCACACGTCAGTCAGTCCGTGGCCTGGTGGCTCGCGGGGCTCAGGTCCGCCCTCCATGGCAGGGAGCCAATCAGAGTGGCTGCGGGGTAGGGTGGGAGGGGCTCTGTTACCTTCTGTGTCTGGAACACGTGGGTGAGGGGGGCCACCTGGCAGTCCTTGTGCGCCCCGAACACCTTGCACAGAGAGCAGGTGGGCACCTCGCAATTCAGACAGTAGATATTGATGTGCTCGTCTTCGTGTTCCTCACACCGGGGCTGGTCGGACTTCTTTTCTGGTCTGGGGGGAGGTAGCAGATGGATGTGTCAGCTCCCATGGAGGCTGAGCGCGGAAGGGTGAGCAGCAAACCCCGGCGAGCCCCTCGCCTCCCCGGCAACCCCATTCCCGAGGGCCCCCGGTTTCGCTATGATATGGCAGCGACGTGCAGACAAATCTTCAACAATCAGCCTGGGGTCGGGGTGAGGACGTCGAGACTCTGGACTGTGGCATTTGCCAACTTCCGTGGTGTGAGTATTCCCAGCATGGCTGATTTCAACTTCCTGAAGGTAACTTGTTCAACCCCTGAAAGTTAACGCTGGGCTTTGCGTTAGGAGCGGCACTAGCACTGTCTCCACAGCCCACTAGTTTCTCAAGAGACCTCCTGCCATTAGCACAGAAAATGAAATGTAAGTAACTTTCTGAGGAGTTGGCAGTGGTGAAGAGTGGGTTGTGTGTGCTCAGTGAATGGGAACAATTACACTGAACAGGCAATAAGAACAACGCAACATATTGTTCCAGGACAGGGTGGTACCTTGGAAGTGCAAATCCCACAGACAGTCCCCAGGTGCTTTTCCAGCACCAACCAAAACTTAGCAGAGTGCTGGGAATAAGGGAACATTGGGTTTGTATGTGCTAGTGACACAAGGAGCAAGCAATGAAGAACTGAAACCATGAGAGCGGGTGACAAGTCATTGTACTAAGGATAACCCGTTTTCCGTGACGTCTGTGAGCTCCTGACTTGATTTCTGCCATATGCCGGAAGCTAACTGAGGAAAGGACACTCCATAGCTGAGAAAATTATGCCCCTTCCAGCTCTGTCTGTTTCCTCCACTGGCATGTGAGCTCTATGAGGGCCGGGCCATGGTCTCTTTTGTTTTTGTTTTTGCTGGATCCCCAGTGCCCAGAGCAATGTCTTGCATAGAGTGGGTGCTCAGTATATATTTGTTGAATAAATGAGTGAGAATTGAAAGAGAATTTGCCAGATTAATGGACAGGACTCCCTGTGCTGTAACATCAAACCCTTCATCTGGAGAAGAGGGAAAGCCCGGAGTCACTGGGCACCTATGAGTGGCAAAGGAAGAGGCCAGACAATGGCCTGAAAACTCCATTTATAAATGACAAAGCCCTCTGATGCTCATCTAGAGGTTAGGAGTGGCGAATTGGTCTTCCTTTTGTCAAAGGCTTCTTTACCTCTAAAACCTACTAGTCATTATCAAGCAAGTGTTTGGAGCACATTTTCTGGAAAATGGTGCAGTCGATGCTACTGTGGCTCATCTTCCTAGGCATTTCCTGAAGGCAGCCCATGTCCCTTGTGCTGTTCTGATGTCAACAGCTCTGACCAGACATGTTCTAGAACTCAGGTATATGCAGTATATGCCAACACGGAAAATGCGGGAAGAGCCATGAGGCTGTATGTTTAGTTTTTGATTGTGACCATTCATGTTTTCATAATGCAATCAGACTGAGAACTACTTCCTATATTCCTGAGAAGCTTTTATTGTTTAGGTGGCAACATAGGCCCAGAGGCACCCCCACTTACAAATGAGCATATAATGAAAACTTCTAGGCCACTTAAAAGACATAACAGCCTTGGGACAAACATGGCGTGTAGAATAAAGGTGTAAACACCCTTTCATGAGGTGAGGGCGGCCAAGCTCACAGCTGTGGTTTAGGGCCCAGTGCCAAATGCTGGCAGTGGCCTTAGCCGCTCAGTGAAGCTAGATTCAAGGAAGTCTGTAGGCTGCTGGGACCTACACGTTGGTCTCCGGACTCTGAGGTTGCTGGGATCACCCTAGAGTTTTCTGAAGGGTGGATATCTGGTCTTCAAGAAGCATTTTAGGAAGCACCTTTAGAGTCAAACTGATCTTATAGCTTAATTCTAGTTCAGCTTCTCCATGTGGTGGCTGTGTGGCCTTAGGCAAGTTACTTAATCTCTTTCAGGCTCAGCTTTTACTCATATCTAAAAATTGGACTAAGGATCTTCTAATTAAATATGGCAGAATTTAAATAAACACATGCATTTATTTATGTTTCCTGTTGAAATCCCACTAAAATAAGACGCTTTGGAGTACTATTTGAATGTTTAAAATTATATCTGTATGAATTACTTTGAATAAAATATTAAAAACTTTCACTAAGTTAATAATAATAATAGTCACAACCTCACAGGATTGTTGTGAGAATTCAAGAATAACATTATTTACGTGTAAGCGCCCTGAACAGTGGCTGACACATACTCAGCACATATTAGTTTTACTTACTATATTTTAAAGTTAATTAGTATGTTCATTATTAATATCAGCAAAATTAGGTCCTTCTCTTGTCATCCTCCCCCAAACTGTGGCTAGTTCAGCACCATGCAGAATTCTAGATAAGAAGGCCAAGTTTGACGAGACCTCCGATTTCTAACCTTTCTGTGGGAGGTCAAAGTTGAGCATCTCCTCCCCTTTCTGCCCCCAAACCTGAAGCCTATGGGTCAGAGCTGGGTTCATCTCACTCTGTATAGCCCAAGTTATTCCAGAGTCACCTAATGTACCCTGAGGCTGAGGGTTCTGGGCTGGTAAGGTTGCCATTCTCCAGGGAACAACTGGGTTTATTGCCCAAACATGTGCCAAGCCCTCTGTGCAACCTGTGGTTTTGCTACCAAGTAAAAATGTCCCAAAGGCAAGTCTCAAGTTCAAGAAACAGCAGCATAAGAAGAATTTGATAATCGCAAAAACACCGCTAGTGTACTCAGCTGTTAACCTCATTGTTCGAAATTTGGTTCATTGCTTTTCTATAATTTGCTCACCTTGGCACCGGGTTTATGCAGCACACAGACTTTATAGTTCACGGAAGGAGGTATCTTGTAGTTTTACTAATGCTACAAGTTTTAACATCTCCTCTTCCCTGGATGTCATAACAAGTATTGTTATTATTTCACATGTTTCAAGCTCTCACTATGGCAAGTAACAAAACAGAAGATTATTTCAATAACAGAGCATGTAAGAAGATTTGTGGTGTTGCATGGTCAGCCTGCAGTTCTGGGGAAATTATTCTGTGCAAGACACGGTGCTAGGCACTGAATCAGTTGTTATATAAACTCACTTGCTAATTGATTGGTTGTTAATTGGATGTTTACTTTTTTAAGAGACAGTGTATGTATTTGCATTTTAAAGTAATGAAGAATAATGAAATCAAGACTGTGAGGCAATAGCAACAATAGTACTTTCCTTCTTCTCAAGAGACTTTGGAAACAAGGGAAATAGCCGACTCCGTATCTCTGCAATGTGATCAGCAATCATTCTTTTCCCCCAGTTCTACCTACATCCTGGCACTTATCTAATTTAGTTTTGAATCTTAAGCAGAAACTAATAGCCATAGTGATTACAATAATCATGTTAGATTTATAGAACAGCTTTCCAAGAGCGCAAGGCTCTTAGAGCCCTGCAGCTGTTCCACAAATACATGCCTCCTCATAAAAATCACAATGAGGTCATTTCTACATGGTCTCAGTTCTGCTACCAAGCTTTGTGAACCTCGACTAACCTGTGTACAACTGAAAAAGGGCTCTTCACACCATGCCTTCTAGGAAGGAAGCTCCTGCAGTGTTGTCTCTAGGAAAGGAACTCTACATCCAATGTGATTCGATGAGTAAGAAGCAACCTCCTCGCCTTTTTTTAAAGATTGGATGTATATACTGCATATCCATCAATCAGCAGCTGGATGCTGAGAGTATGCAGTAGAGACAACCTACAGAACAGGGAAACGTAACCTGAACGCCATCTTTTTTTTCCCTCTCACGTCTCTAAACTTTTAAGTTGCTAAAGGCCAGGACTGTGCCTTGCTTTGCAACAGACCATGACATGTTAGAGAATTTAGGGTTTTCTTTGTTATCATCTAGATAATCTTAAAGCAAGACTATCTGAATTAGAAATGGACTATTTTGAAACGTGCCACTCCTGTTCATTTTCTATAAAGTTTTATACTGTAATTTTTCTGCTATGTAGAATCTGGACTACAAAGGACCTGTGAAGTGCAGAAATGTCTACACTGTGTGTAATACATGGCCTGGGGGGGAGACAGCATTATGCCTCTTTCAATAGCACCATCTGGATTGCATTAGCGTTGAGTTAACTTCATTGTTAAATTGATAAAAGCGTGGGCACCAGCTCCCTTCTCTCCTCCCATGAGCAACTGTCGCTTCCATGGGGAAGAACTGACTTGGAAAAATGTCTTCCTGTAAAACAATTAGCCTGTGATTGGTAAACAAGCATTCAGAGTCACAACCCACTAAAATAAACAAATAAACCAAAACAAGCTTCAAATGGGGTTGATGGAAGCAAGAACCATACCTGGTGGACTCCTGCTTGTAGATGTCAATGATGTTTTCCACCAGCAGGTTCCTCTGAAGTCCGTATATCCCATGTCTGTCCAGAACCACTTCGTGTCTACAGGATGGGCAGCGGAATCGGCCCCCTGATGCCACGGTGGTGCCTCCTCTCGTGGGCAAGTACGGATTAGAGGCCTGTTCTTGCCAAGCAAGAAAAAAGGAATTGAGTAATGCCACAGTAGCCTTTCTGAGACTTTTTCTCACTCTCTGCTTCTACAAAACAACATCAACTTCCGCTGTGAGTTCGTCATAAGATACTCCCTTAGGGCCTCTCAGCAAGAGGTCCTGAAACGCAGGGCCAGCCCTTAGCCACAGTCAGTGGCAATGTACCATTTTCATCATGAAGTACTTTTCCATCCAGTGTTTTCATAACAAAAGTTCCAGCCAGAAAGCCTAACATTGATGCCTTGGGTAGTAATTCATTTACAACTTTGAAACAAATTCCATTTATTAAAACAAATGTGATTCTTACTATTGAAATAAAATTAGATTTGGAAATAAGGAGAAGATTGACAGCAAAGCACAAAGCAAATCATTAAAAAAATTAAAAAAAAAATTTTCTTGGCAATGAATGCAGCCTTTTAAAGTTTTCTAAAGGAATTCACATCAAAGTTAAGCACTTGATTCAGAGGAGAATCTTTTCCACCCCCTACATTCCAGACAAACTTACCTGGAAAATATCACTGGCGCATTTCCTGCACAGGTTATGCTGACAGGGGAGAATGACCACAGGCTTTGTGAACATCTCTAAGCAGATAGGACAGATGAGTTGTTTTTCCAAGTTATCCATGGTCTGCTGCTCTTTGGAAAAAGACTTGTAATTCAAAGATGCGCTCATCTCCTGGCCGTCCCCGTGTCACTGCCAGGGAAAGGGTGCTTCAAATGGTTCCTACAAGTGGTTCCTAGAAATATTTCCAAGGATTGTGTGATTGAGTGCCCTTCACGTTTCTTTTGGTGGAGGACATTGTTTCAGGCCCAAGTTCAGAGTGGGAGCCGGTGCTGTTTTTAGCAGCCGTGAGTCACGTGACAGTGGGCTTTCTTGTCCATATAAGCCAGTGACAGGAGGATGGATTCTGACAGGTGACAGAGAGCAGAGCCAACATTCCTGCCTGAGGGAGTGAAGAGAGTGGGTGGGAAGGAAGATTATAAACCCCATTTAGACGGGGTTGTGAGGAGAAGGAGGTCGAAGCTGACAGTTGTCATCAACAAATGCGTATGTTCTTGCCACGGAGTCATGAGCCCTGCCCTCTGTGAGCGCTCAGTAAGAACGCGGTGCTGGGTTTCTCCAGGACCAGGAGAACACAGCCCAAGAGTCTAACTGTAGGATGGATGCCATTTCCGTCTTGAGAGTTCAGGAAATGAGCCACCTAAAGTAGCATGATTACATGTCGTAGGTGAAAACAAAATGTATTTTGAAAATCATTATCCTGGGATAATCATCTAAAAAGATTTGACTAATGTTAAATATTTCACCTTTGCAAGGGTTGTGGTAGGGGGGAAATTCCAAATTAAAAACTAATTTCAAATCTTTTCACCATAAAAATGTCCACAAAATAAAAAAATTCCAAACACCAGTAGATGATTCAGTTATTTTTTAAAAGTTGTATAATAAAACTCTAGTATGCTCTTTTCTTTTTTAAGTAGTTTTCCCTTTTCCATCCTTTCCCCCTGCTCCCACCCCTACACATACCCCAAAACACAAAGAAAATTGGACAATCTTTAAAAGGTTAAATTTACTTTGCAACAGCTATCAGTAATGAGGTACCGTGTTTCCCTGAAAATAAGACCTAGCTGGACAATCAGCTCTAATGTGTCTTTTGGAGCAAAAATTAATAGAAGACATGGTATCATATTATATTATATTATATTATATTATATTATATTATATTACCCAGTCTTATAGTTAAAATAAGGCCGGGTCTTATATAAATTTTTGCTCCAAAAGACGCATTAGAGCTGATTGCCCAGTTAGGTTTTATTTTCGGGGAAACACGGTAGTAACTGGCACGTAGGTAACAGACCATTTCATTTTGACACGTAATGGGTGACAGATAACAGTGCCATTGCCAACTGAAGTGAAAATGTAGTCCTGCTTCCATACCTGTTTTTGTATCTGGTCTGAAATACCCGCACCCCATTGCATTTGCCGTATCCTCCAAATTTATTTTTGGTCTGCTCTTGAGTCATAAGTATCAACTCTGATATTTGCCAGGATGTTGTGAAACAACTATTTCATCAATACATATTTTATGAGAAAACAAAATCAGATCAAAAATGAAACAGAAATACATGTCTTTTTTATGTGATGAATTTGCAGCTTCATTTCTCCTTGATTTTAAAATCTTCAATGAACACATTTTGCTGATATATTCCCAGTGTGCACTTAATTACCATAGAGAGTAGGTCGGTGTGACTGGTTATGTGTGGTCTTAATGCTGTGTGCACTGAGAGCTTATTGAGAATCTGAAAATCTCCATTAACTAATAATAAGCTCTCTCTCTCTCTCTCTCTCTCTCTATATATATATATATATATATACACATAAGATATATATATATACATAAGATATATATACATAAGATATATATGCATAAGATACATATATACATAAGATAGATAGATATATATAAGAGATATATATATAAGATATATATATATATATATATATATATATACATAGTATAAAAAAATCTTGGAGGAAACTTGGGATGTATATAAAGGATTTTTCAGCAGGAACTGGGTCCTCTTTTTTGGTGGATTTTGTACTTCCTGGTTAAGGTGATGTGGAACTCCTCTAACCCCAGAATAGTTAGGAGAGCAACATCAACTCTTCATCCCAATTTGCAGAATGAGACAGAGCATTCTGGGAACTGGAGGTATTGGATAAGTCCCAGGGAATCAGTGTCAGGAAAGCTTGACGTTTCAAGAACATCCTGAGAATTTCATTTACCCATGTTCTCTTTGTCTCTTTAACACAGATAGTTGCAAATCCAGGTAGGTACTTGAAAATAACCCAGGTTTAGCTCAAAATGCTAGTCATTCATCAAAGAAAACAGAGGGTTTATGGTCAGATGGAGGATAGAGATAAAGGGAAATGAAAAAATAGATACAGTTTGAAGCAAAGCAGTGAGGAAGATAGAGCGCAGCTATGGTGGAAGAGAAAATAAGAAGAATCTCCTCACAACAAGGACTTGACATCTTTAAAATATTTAACATTTTCCTCTGTTGTCAGTCTTTTCAGTTTAACTGTCTACCTGTCAATAGGCAGTTTGGATATGTGATTTTTAAATTCTTAATGAGAAAAAAATTTACAAAATCTAAAATCAAAGAGAAATGAACCAACTTGTAAAGTACTTAACAGAAGCCAACACTATGGCATTTCTTTCATTAGATAGTTTGCAAACTTCTGGCTGAAAGCCTTTTTTTCATCTTGATAATTACTTCTTTTCCAAATCTGTTGTTTATAAATTTTACTTCATCATAAATATCTCTAAGGAAATGTTAGAAAACTAACATGTTGTACTTTCCTCTGAACATACCTTGGTATAATTCTCATGCCAGAAATAAACAATGATAATCCAATAAGTAGCAAATACTTCATTTAGCTAAGGCCTTCCCAGTGGCCATGTCTGCACTCCTTACCTTGGCGCCAGGCCCTCAGCACACACAATCCCCCCGACCCCACTCCACCCCAGCCTCCTAATTGTTTTCTCTGAATTCACTCTTGCCTTCTGCAATATATTTTTCATGTGTCACTCCCTATTTACATCCCATTAGTGGTCATATTACCCCTAGGATAACAACATTAATTCTCACTGTGGTCCCTAAGGCCTGACATGATCTGGCCCTTACCTATCTCTCTGACCTAACTGTCTGACAGAAATAAGATGTAAGTGACATATATGAGCCGTGTATGTGATTTTAAATTTTTAGTAGCCACATTGAAAATCAGAAACAAATGTAAGTAATTTCATTAATATATTTTATTTAGCCCCCAAACATATAATCTAGTATCATTTCGAAATGTAATCAATATTTTTTTAAAATTAGATATCTATAAATATAGTTTTACTTTTTCCTTTGCAATCTGGCAGTCTTCTACCTTTTTTTTCTTTTTTTTCTTTTTTTCCTTATTGCACTGGCTAGAAACCTCTGGACATCTTTGCTTTGTTCCTGATCTTAGGAGGAAAGAATTCATGCTATTAAGTATAATGTTAGCTTTGTGTTTTTCATGGATGCTCTTTATCAGTTTGAAGAGGTTCCCTTCCCTTCCAAGTCTGCTGACAGTTTTAAAAATCAGGAATGGATGTTGAATTTTGTCAAACACTTTTTCGCAACTACTGAAATGATCATGTGTTTTTTCTTCTTCAGTTTGTTTACTATGATGAATTAACATTGGCTTTTAAATGTTGAAGCAGTCTTATATTCTTGGAATATATCCCACTTGGTTATGATGTAGTTCCCTTTTTATATATTGTTGGATTTACTTGGCTAAATTTTGCTTAAAATTTTTGCATCTATGTTCAGGAAGAATATGGTCTGTAGTTTTCTTGTAATGTCTTTGCCTGGTTTTGGGAACAGGGTAATGTTGGTTTCATAAAATAAGTTGGAAAGTATTCCCTCTTCTTCAATTTTCTGAAAATTTGTTTATAATTGGTATTATTTCTTCCTTAAATGTTTGGTAGAATTCACCACTGAAGCCATCAGGGTCTGGTGTTTTTCTTATGAGAGAAATAAGTATTAATATGTGTAATATAACTAAGACGGTGCTTGGCTTGTATGAAGTACTGAATAAATGTTAGCTGTTAATTTTTAAAATATAAAAGTACAGGAAAGAGATATTATATTACCTGTAATTTCAATTAAAAATAATGTTTATTATATATAGTCACAGGATGTGGTGTACAGCATAGGGAATAGAGTCAGTGGAATTTTAACAGCAACATATGATGTCAGAGGGGTAGTAGATTGGGGGGGGTTATCACTTAGTGAGAGGTATAAATGTCTAACTATTACATTGTTTTGTATACCTGAAACTAATTTAAAAAATGTATATATATACTGATAACAAAAGATGAAAAAATAATGTTTATTGTAGAAAACTTATAAAATATTTTAAAATCTTAAGAAAATATTACAGTAATCCTACTACCAAGATCACTACTGTTAACATTTAATGCATTCTCCACTTTTCTACAGATAATTTCTACTTGTTTATATTGTTATTGCTTATATTGCTCTGAACCTATTTTATTCACTTAGTATTTGATTATTAACACTTTGAGTGTCAATAGAAGTTCTTAATAAATATAATTTTAATGGATATACACATTCCATTATACGGTCATACCATAATTTATTTAACCATTTGTTTGTAATTTAAAATTGTTTTACTCTCCCTGCATAGTAGATTCAAGCATCTCTTTCCTGTACTTCTATATATATTTATATAAACACATATACAAACCCTCAGAATATTCCCTCCAGGCCTTCCATCTATGGTGTGCTGACAACATACACTGATAATAGCTAATGTTTATTGTGTGTTTATTATGTGTCAAGCACTGTAATAAGGGCTTTACATGCTGTACCTTAATTAAAAGTAGATACCATTATTATCATCATCCCTATTTTACAAATGAAGAAACTGAAGCACTAAGATGTCAAGCAACTTTCTCAAGGACACCCAACTAGGGAATGGCAAAGCCAAGAAGGAGCATCAGATTTCACAGATCATATGACTATGCAAAAGTGTCTCTCGGCTTATACCTTTAGACTTTTTATATGAATTCCATTCCACACCTGAGTTGCTGATCCTGCAATTTTGTTTGAGTTCTTGCCCATCTCACCTGCCCTAAACATGTGTTCTTCACCTGGATATTGGGTATATTCCTTCCTATTCTTTCCACTTATTACACATTTCTTGCTTTTTCAGCCATTTATAGTTTCACTGGAGCTCTTCCTGCCAGCCAGCTATGTAACACCCATAATCCCAGCTGGAAATTGGGACATATTATCTGATAAAAGGATTATTTCCCTACTTTGTAAATTTGCTTTCACAAAAAAATGATGAGGATATATTTTAAACAAATCATGATGCAGTCAATTAAAAGATTTTATTGAAAAGATTAAACAGATAAAAATGGATACAGCCCTAAAAATTTACAAAGATATACCAATAAAACACAGTGGGTTATACATTAGTAACAAAAATGCACAAGTTGCCTAGAACCCTAAAATGGACATGGGATTAAAGAATTATCATTTATTACTTGTAATCCTCTAAAAGGTAACATCTGTCTGTGCCTTTGTCTGGAAAATTTATGTTTTATGTTTTATGTTTCGAATGGCAGTATGGTTTCAACAGCTTTTTTGTGGCTGTATTCTAGAAAATTAGAATAGGGAGAATTTATTGTCAGAAAAACCTTTGTGTGTGTTCTGCTCAAGCTCTGAAGCTGTGTGTGTGGTGTGTGTGTGTGTGTTTTGTGTGTGTCTTGTCTTTGATGAACAAAATAGACTGACTACACTCAAGGGCAGCCCTAAACTGGAAGAGAACTTTCCTCCACTCAATTCCCTAAATTCTGGTCTCTCGTTAACTCTCCTAATTATTTCGCAGGAGGAAAATAGCATTAGAACCTTCCTCCATCACAAAGCCCTGGCTCCAGGGCCTTTCTCCAATTAAATCACCTCTGCTCAGTTACCAGAGGCCTCCGATTTGCCCAGAGCGGGGCACCCCCACTCTATGCAGTTGAGATGGAGCAGACTGTCCGTGCTTCCTCGGCTCAACATAAGTTTAAAGTAGTCAGCGTACTTTTCTAAGTTCTCTGTTCGTTGTTTAGTTTTGTTTTCCCAACTGTCAGCTACTCTAAGTATCGGCAGCTTTGTCCCTGATGAATCCCTGGAAGTGCAGCCATCAATGAGAAACCACAAAGGAGTCGAAATGACAAAATGTTTCACTGCAATTTGTCGCCATTTTTGGGGAGAAAAAGAACCAGTCTCGTCAACTTCTCAAAATAAGTGGGTCTAAACTTTTAAAATTTGAAGGATAAACTGCCAGCATCCATTATCCCGTGTCTGGAAGTTTTACAGAGGGGTAACTTCAAACTCGCTGTATCCCTCAATTGCCGGATGGCTGACTTGCAGCTTCCTTCCGAGTTGAGTGGAGAATCAAAAGAAAAATAAGTATACAGAACGAAGGGAAAAACTGGAGGATGCGGGCATCGATCCCGCTACCTCTCGCATGCTAAGCGAGCGCTCTACCATTTGAGCTAATCCCCCGTTGCTGGGCACGGCTGCTAATGTCTTCCCCTAGAGAGAGGTTAGGGCATTTAGACGTGAAGAAATAATCTAGACTACCGTACATTCCTGACCTTCCTCATAATTAAGGCCAAAGTAAGAAAAATATGCCCTTTCCTTCGAGCCGGAATCGAACCAGCGACCTAAGGATAACCATACTCGAATCTACAGTCCTCCGCTCTACCAGCTGAGCTATCGAAGGGAGCGCATCCTGGGGTGTCAACTCTTCTTCATAACTTTTAGACATTTCTTCGCTGCATGTGTTTTCTGCTGGGTTTCTTTCCTGATTCCCAGGTCCCTTGAGTAGAAGATCTTCCCAGGGGACTTCCCACCGCCTCAGGGCAGCCGGAGAGAGCGCTCGCGTCTCTGGACCTGCCCGGGGATCGGAGAAGTCGGAGGCCCCGGGGAGCCCGCGGCTGGCCCCAAAGGCGGCGGGGGCGCCTTGGCTTTCTCTGCGTGACTCAGGGGCTCCCGAACCGCCAAAGACGGCTTAAAAACGAGCAGAGGGTCGTGGCCCGGCAGCCGCCACACCGAGCGCAGACTCACTGCCGCGCTTTGAACTTGGAAGGCAATGCCCCGCTTCCGGGATTCGCAAGACTTCAAACGAGGGATGGCGCCATAGACCAAAACTGGAGCGAAAGTGCGAGGGTTTCCAACTATTCGTTGGAATGTAACGTGTATTGGAGACGGATACCCATGGAAAGGGCCCAACTCATGGAAAATTGGAGGGGAAAAAACGAGCTTGTCTCCTTCGAGCCGGAATCGAACCAGCGACCTAAGGATATCCTGCCGTGCAGTCAGCTACAGTCCTCCGCTCTACCAGCTGAGCTATCGAAGGGACAAAGGCACTAGGTTCGCCTCCTAAAATTCAACACACACCAACCAAGGCCCCCGGGCGTCAGCTAGATTGATTTGAGCATGCGCAAGCCTAGAGCGGGGCGGGGCGTGCCCGCGCTGTTGGCTGCGCGCGCAGATCGGCGACCGGGCTCTGACTCGGGGGAGTTACTGACCCGGTAAAAATCTACCTACTCGTGTATTTAAAGTTGTGGTGCCGAGATTCAGGGACTCTGGACACCACTGCGTTCCTGTCGCGCTTTTCCTGTAGTGTCACATGTTCGGGGGGGATTGTTTAGTATGGCCTCATTGTTCTGTGGTCTGTGTACCCCTCATTTTGCTCTGGCGTGAGGGGCCAGTGGCGCAATGGATAACGCGTCTGACTACGGATCAGAAGATTGTAGGTTCGACTCCTGCCTGGCTCGAGTCTTTTGTCACCTCAGGGTTTTAAAACTAGAGAGTATCGTTTCCTCTGGGTTCTCCAAGTCACACACAAATGCCAAGAGTAATTCACGGCACTTCGAGCTCGCTCGCAGAACCAAGGCCCCACTGTCGAATTTTCGAGATCGTGAGAGGTTCGTGAGAACACTGAGCGGATGGGCGGCCCGCCGCGGGCCAGGCCGTCTGGAGGGTGCAGCGGCGGGAAGCCAAGGACAGGGCCGTTCTCGGGCTCTAGGTAGGAAGCGGGGTGGCAGAGCTGCCAAGTGAGGCCCCGCAACTTCCCGTGACAAAGCTGGCTCCAAGTCCAGGGCTGTTTCCACAGTGTAAGTCCTTGCATCTTGTAAGGTGCTTGAAGACGTTACAGTCACTGTATGTAAACGCCCCCGACGGTGCAGAGGGCAATAAGTTAAGGTTATTTACAATGACTTTTTGGCCAGGGTCCCGCTCTATTTCATTTTAACAAAGGTACTGAGCTCCTCGGTTGTAAGCAGAGCATGAAAACCATTGAATAACATGGGCTGCGCCTTCAGTGGTCTTTTAATCAAAAGAGCATAATGTTGGTTTGAGCAGTCTTTATTGTGAAGTTATATTAATCTTATTTGTGGAGAGTTTAGAATTGTTTCTTTAAACTCCCTGTGGGGACAGAGCCCCAGAAAGCAGTTTCCAGGCTCTCGGCCTCACATAAACAGGTGCTGGCTCAGGTAGTAAATGGCCATCAACTGTGATTGCATGGCCATCAGCTGTGGCTAGTTGGCCTTCAGCTGTAACCAGTGAGCCATTGGCCACTAATATAACTGCTGTGGCTACGCTAGCAGGAAAATGGGGGCTAGCAAGAAGATGGCGGCTGGGCTGGCAAGCGCGGATGGCGGTTTGCGGACAGTGTGGATCCAGCCTCCAGTGAGAGTATAGTGCCGCCAGAGAGAATATAGTGGTATGACTCCCCTACCTATGGCTCCATGGGTGTTCCTTTTTGGCCTCACCATATCCTGCGTTATGTGGGGAGTGGGAGCAGGGACCCTGCAGGCCGCCCCGCACGACAAATGGCGCAGTGAGCAGGGTCCCCCACATGACACTCCTAGAAGTAAAAGCTTAAATGTGAAGTTTGGGAAGAGATAAAGAGAAAATGTGAAGCTAGGAAAAATGGCTGGTTTTTAAGTGAGAAAGTGGCTTCCTTAAGGTTACACAAATATGGTTTAAAAAACTAAAAATGTAGAGGGTGGGGGAGCAATCACAGATGATTGGAACAAAATGATTGTGTGTTTTATTTTTGTTTCCTAAAGAACATTTTGGCATTTTCTTCATAGAACAAGCTCATTTATCTTTAAAGTTATAGTGTCTGAGTTAAAAAGATATTCACTACCTCCGTGGGAAGTTGGGGAGATATGTTGCACCCCTCCCCTCATGTTTATGGATAGAACCTTGTAAATTAGGCTAAGAGGAAAGAGCTTCCATCTTATTTGTACCTTGTCATTTTACAATGGTGGCAAGTAAGGCATTTATTATCTGCAGAGGTCACTGTCATGGCCATCATTGCACTGTGGCAGAAACCCTGTCTGGCCCCTTGGTGTAATCCTTTCTTGCTGCTCCCTCTTCCCCATCAGCCAGCCAGACCACAGTAACATGGTCCAAGAGGGTCAAGATGGTGCAAGATTTCTGGCTCTCTTGTGAGAGAAATTCACATAGAGGTATGTAAGCAAGAGAAACATTTATTATAGAGATACAGGATGTCCCAGGGAAACCAAGGATGAAATATAACTGGACCTTCTTACGGTTTTTCTCTCAGTGCCTCAGCTTTTCTGTACGTTGCTTTAGTGCATATAGTTGAAAACATGGTGCTGCCGCCCCCACCTGGAAGTACCTGACCTTTATTCCTCATAGTCTGTTGCTGTTGATTGAATGTTTGTGTCCCCTCAAATTCATGTGTTGAAAATCTAATGCCCAGTTGATGGTATTAGAAGGTAGGGCATGTGGGAGGTGATTAGGTCAAGAGGACAGAACCCTTATGAACAGGATTAGTGTCCTTATAAAAGGAGATTCCTCCTCTCTTCCACTATGTGAGGACACACTGAGTTCAGAAGTCTGTAACCCAGAAGAAGGTCTTCACCAGGACCTGACCATGCCGGCACCCTGATAGTGGACTTCCAGCCTCCAGAATTGTGAGAAATAAATTTCTATTGTTTATAAGCCACCCAGTCTGTGGTGTCTATTTTGTTACAGCAACTCAAACAGACGAAGACATCTATCAACCAGAGACTCACTTCTGTCTCAGTCTGTACTGTAAAACTCTTCATTGTTTTGGCCTCAGTTAGATGCTCACCCTTAACCTCCAAAATGTGTCTAGGAGTCAGGATTACATGCAGCCATTCAGGGCTGGCTCACCTGTAGACTAATCGTTGGGCACATATGATTGCACCCCCTCCTTCCTAGGATCCCAGGAAAAGATGATAAAGAGATTTAGAAAAAAGTCTATTACAGCATGGAAAACAACAGAAGGTACAATCAGCAAACCTGAGATTTTAATTTCTGGGCTGTGGAAAGCAAATGAGATTGTGTAGATACATAGCCCAGAATGAAGAAAACCACAGCTCAGAATACACATTCCTGAAATATGTAGAGACAGAAACATCTCCCCATGGAGTTCTCAAGAGGCTCCAGGCACAGAGGCAGCAGCACAAAGGTCAGAAGCCCACAACATTGTACAGCTGCTGCAGCATTTGTCCTCAGCTGGAGCTGCCTTGAGAACTGCTTAAGCAGAGTATTTTTACCTGAGGAGAGCCCGTGGGGTGAGCATAGGGCTGGGGAGAGAGACAGTGTAGAGCCTAATTATAGTAGACATGGAGAGAAAGAAAGGCCACCCCACTCCACTCAAGAGTGAGTTCCTCCTTGAGTTGGCAGTTTGGGGGGCCTTGGCCCATATGGCTGTTTTCAATGCACCATAAGTGGAAAAGTGTGTTTGTCCCCAGGATGCAGCCATTTTGCAGATATAAATCAATATAGTCCTTTATTCATGAATATGAACAAATGTCTACCAGACCTTGGAGAAGAAACAACTTAAGAAGAGAAATTCCAAGATGAACAAACGAAATAACTGACCCTGGAGGAAGCAAAGATAATTTAAGGAATAGTACAGAACTGTTTTTTAAAATGTTAATTGGTATTCTCAGAGATATCTAAGAGGATGTTACAGCAATAAAAAACAGAATAAGGTGTTATTAAAAGGAGCAACAAGAGAATAATTGAGTTCCTAAAAACTAAAGTGTGATGGCTCAGTTGAAAAATAATATACTGGTCATGGCTGAAGATCAAATTTGGAGTTATAGAACATAGAATGGAAACGGTCTCCTAGGACACCAGAATATAGAGAACAGAAAATATAAAAGCAAAGCATGGAGGGTAGACCCAGAAGATACAATGGCTATCTAGTCAGAGTTCCAAAAAAAAGAAAGCAGAGACAATGCAGGGAAAGGAATGGAAGAAAGACATTAGTCATCAGATCGAAAGGGCCTTCTATGCAGGATGAATGAAAAACAACTCTGCCTGGACACAGCCTAGTGAAGTTTTAAAGCTTTAAGAATACACCCTAAAAGCTTCCAGAGATGAGGACAAAACAAACAAACAAAAAACAGGTTAGCTACAAAGGATGAGAATCAGATTATGATCAGACGTCTCATCAGCAATACTGGATTCTAGAAGACAGTAGAGCAAGACCTTCAAAGTTCTGTGGGGAAATAATTTTGAACCTAGAATTGTATACCAAAGTGGCAATCACATACGAGGACAAATAGATAATTCACACTTGCAAGGTCTTACGAAGTTTAAATGCCATGATTCCTTTCGGAAACAAATGAAAAGTGAACATTACTTGAGAATGTTATCCTAATTAGATTCTCCAGGAAGCAGAAACTGACACACAACGAAAGTACAAAGTTTTACTGGGGAGTAACATCTGTGAATGGAAAAGGAGATGGCACAAGATTAGGTAGGGTTAGCTATTAATGAAGACCTGACAGCCTCTGCCAGCCTCCTTGTTAGCTGCAGAGCAAATATATTTCCCTTTAGAGGAGTCATGAGTTGGGCCGAAATGCCTAGGCCCTTGTACAACCACCTCGTTCAGTCACTGGCCAGAGGCTTATAACCTCGGACCCTGAAGGAGTTAACACCTGGAGACTCTCAGTTAACCATTCTGGCAGCTGGACAGTGAGTCCTTTCTTGAAAGGCAAGCTAGCCCCAAATCTCGGTGGTTGCCACAGACATACTTCAGCAAAACAAAAGAATCCAAGAAAGAGGAACACACAGGATTTAAGAAAAAAGGGAACCAACCAAGGAACTCAAAATAAATCCCAAGTTGACAGTGATGCAATAAGTCATAAAGCAATCAGGACAAATTAGGAAAAACAAAAAAAGGTCAAAGGGCTGTAGGAAGATGTTTTTTCAAGAAGAAAGTGGATTCTTCCATGATAGTAATGTGATTCAGGATCAGGAAGACCTTACAGGTATGATAAAGGCATATCACTTTCTTCAAAAGCAAAAGATAGTTAGGAATTTATTTAAAAAAAAAAAAAATCTTTATAAAGAACTCATAGTCCAAATATAAAGCTAACTGAAATCAGGCACAATTTTGAGAACTTGATGGCATGTGTTATGGGCTCCCTTGTGTTTTTCTTCCCCCAAATTCTATATTGAAGCTCTAACCCCCAGTACCTCATAATATGACTATGCTATGGACCTTTAAAGAGGTAATTAAAATGGAGTCATTAGGGTGGGCCCCCTATCAGTATGACTAGTGTCCTTGTGAGAAGAGATTAGGACACAGGGAGAGACACTAGACATGTGCACACATAGATGACCATGTGGACACATTGCTAAAAGATGGCCATCTGCAAGCAAAGGAGAGAGGCCTCAGAAGAAAGCAACCCTGCCAACACCTTGATCTTGGACTTCTAGCCTCACAACTGTGAGAAAATAAATTTCTGATGTTTAAGCCACCCTGTCTGTGGTGGTGGCCCTAGCAAACTAATACCGTGTTTCCCCGAAAATAAGACCTAGCCGGACAATCATCTCTAATGCATCTTTCGGAGCAAAAATTAATTTAAGACCCAGTCTTATTTTACTATAATATAGGACCCGGTCTTATATAATATAAGACCGGGTCTTATATGAATTTCTGCTCCAAAAGACGCATTAGAGCCGCTTGTCCAGCTAGGTCTTATTTTAGGGGAAACACGGTACGGGGATGGTGAGAAAAGAGAAATTTTCTTTCTTTTCTGCATTCTTTGGTATTATTTGTAGTTTTGTTTATTTATATACAATTTATATGTGTGGGGCAGACAGTCCCTTAATTGTCATCTCATATAGATAGCATTTAATAAAAATTGATTACAAATGAAGGAACTGATACCCAAAGATATGAAATGACTTGCCTTCAGTAACAAAGTTGTACAATGGCAGACAAGATCTCAGATCTCCCGAGTCTTCAGCCAGGACTCTGTTCTTTTGCACTAATTGGCCTCTCTGTCCCCTCCTGGATACTTGAATTAGAAAGACTAGACTCCTTGACTGCTTCCTGGGAGAAAGAAGGTTGAAAGGTGGCTTCCGAAGTCAGGCTAGGTCAGACGATGACCAAGACATTCTGGGAGTAACAGAGTGTTCCATTTAGCAAAAGGAACTCTCTTCTTACTTCTAGAACCCAAAGATCAAATCCCTAAAATTTGTCCACAGTGGTGCGCCACAAAAGTTAGGTCAAAATACCCTGAGACCTGAAGGAAAAAGCCATTGTTCAACTTGAAAAATACCAAGTCCTTCCTTTGAGGAAACCATTCTACAGATCAGGAAGCTCCTTCAAGAAAGTTTAAAAAATTTCTTCATGATGAACCTCCAGATCAGGGAAAGCAGGACTGAGCTCAGGTTTACTGATTCCTTATCCACGGCTTCCTGTAGATATGTATTAGGTTGGTGCAAAAGTAATTGCGATTTTTTCATTTTTAACTTTTTAAACCATGATTACTTTTGCACCAACCTAATACTATCTCCAAGAAGGTGAGAAACCAAAAGATAATGTTTCCAAGATCAAAAAGAGGCCACTCTGGAGAACTCCAGGGGAGATACAGTTGATTCTTGTTATTTGCAGGCTCTATAAAGTCATCATAAACACCGATTTAGTGAATACTGAACTATTGTTCTTAGGGGAAACACAGGGTTAAGTTCCTGTGAGCCTCTATTTACAACATTTTTAGTAAGTGATCAATGCATAACCTTGTTTTATGTGTGTTTCTGCTTAGACACCTTATTTAATATATATTATTGGTTCATTAACATTGCACTCACAGCCAGCAGTACTATTGCTCATGTCTGAAAGAAGCTTATCTAATAAATATACATATTTTCTCCAGAAGGTACATTATAACCTCTTGCACTTAGGAACACTAGACAGCACTTCAGCACTATGCTTTTAAACATTTTAAAAGGTGAAATCACCAGCAAAAAGCACAAAAATGTAAAACATGTGGCACTTGTTTTCTGTACGAGCTGAAACAAGAAGGTAAAACATTGCCTTATTCAACCTCAGCTGGGAAACTCAAATTTCTTGTCATTCTGTGTATGTCTGAATGGCCACGAAATAAATTTTAGCAAGTAGGCAAATTCGCAAGTATGAAATCTGTGAATATTAAGGATTGACTATTGTTAAGCCATAGAAATCCTGAATTATATGCCAAATCACTACATCAAAAGATGTTAATGAAACCAACCTCCAATCCCCCCTCCCTCCATTAAAGAGGGTAACGAGCCATTTATACTATAGGGACATAGCAAGACCCAGCCATCCTAGAGGCCCTGTAAACTCACTTGCAGTCTTTCACACTCAGGGAAGTGGGACTATCATCTTATTCATACAGTATCTTTCCCCAAGTATGGTTTGGGGAGCTGGGGAAGGATGTTGCAGAGAGATTTTCTTCAGAGATTTATATTTATTCCTTTAACAAACATTTACTTAGGCTCTGCTATGTGTTAGGCACTGCTCTAGGGGTGAGGAAAACAGACAGAAATCCTTTGATGAGCACACATTTTGAAGGGGCAGACAGACAATAGTTGACAATAAATACCATATATAGTAGGCTCAAAGTACTGAGTGATAAAGGGAAAAATAAAGCACAGATAGATCCAGAGTGTGGAAGATACTGTGCTTTTCACAACGGCAAGCTGGCAGAGAGTACCAGAAGCAAAATAAATTGCTACAGAATATATATACACACACACAACACACATGCACACTTATTTTAATGGTGGCAAATAAAGTTCCGTTCGAGAAAGTTCAAGTTTGCCAAGTTGTATTTCCTTTGTACTATGAAGAAATAAGAAAGGATAACTAATTTAATAGTTTGACCTAAGTAATGTAGATTATAGAACCTTCACAATTGGTACTTTATTTTGTACATTGCAGAACTTAAATATAACCACTTTTATTATGGATAACATTTAATGTCATAAGATTACACATCTCAATGTGTGAGTGGTATTGAAATACTTTATTTTTGTAATTTGCTATTATATTTATGTAATAGCAAATGTTCACCTCCCAATCTTATGGAATCAGAATAATGGAACAGAATGTGTTAATTTGGGTTTATAGAGCTATAGAACCACTTTTAATGGGGGAGGGACAAATTAGAATATACTGAGTGTAAATACTGTTTTGACATTAAATAAGTAGTTATATCTGACTTTACCAAATTCAGGTATGTCTTAGGGTGCTAGGGTGGTGAGTAGTTAAGCAGACAGATTCTAGAGCCAGACTCCCTGAGTCCAAATGCTGGTCTTCCTATTAACAGCATGGGTTAATTAATGGCTCCAATTTTCCCATCTGTGAAATGGGAAACAATAGTACCTACTTCATAGAGTTGCTGTGAGAATTAAATAAATTAATCTATATTAAGCACTCTAGCACAGAGTAAGCACCATGAATGTTTGCTATTTAAAAAAAATTTTGAGTTTTCTTAGCACTTAGAATTTTATCAGAATATTTAAAGTCACAATTATTTACTAATATAAGTACTCAAGAATCACTTTTAAAATTGAAAAAGAAAGTCCAATTTATCACTCACTTGGTTAATATTGTAGTTATTGGTCAGCCAAGAGAAAGTGGCAGATGTAGGTACCAAAGCCACACTAGCTTCTCGAGTAAGGAGGGGTTGCAAGGAGCTGGAGGAAGAAGAGATGGAGGAAGAGGAGACAGAAGAAGTCTTGGGGAATTTTGAGACTTTAAGGATTTGTTTTTGAGGAATTTTGAGTCTCTGAGGATTTGCTTTTAAGGGCAATTCCTTAGAGGAATCTTCTTGAGCTGCAAAGGACAGTTGAAGAGGAAGGTAGATAATAAAAGGAGTGACAAGAGTGAGTATTCTTTTGAAAATAAGAGAACCCTGGGTAGGAGTTGGGCAAGGCTATGGAGAGGGTTCATTTCTAAGGACAAATGTAGTTGGAAATAGCGGATCACCATGGAGAGACAATATAGTACAGCTGTTAATATCGTGGACTTTAGAACCAGCCTGCTCTACCCCTTACTAACTGGTTGACCTTGGCCAAGCTACTAAACCTTCCTGTGTTTTAGGTTCTTAGTCTGAAAAATGGGGAATGATAATGCTGATAGAACTTGTCCCATAAGTTGTTGTATTAAATGACTATATAAAGCTAATATAAATTTCTTAGGGCAACGTCAGGTACGAAGCACTATAACTATTGGTTATTATTGTTCATTTGACATTTAATTTATGAACGAATGAATCATCTTTTTCAAATATAAGTGCATCTGTGATAATAAAAGCCACCACTTCCCACCTCCTTTCAAGTTCTTTAGTTGGGAGAGGGGATATGTTGAAAAGAGGTAAGAAAGAACTAAGAAAAGGATAAGATAAGCAGGGAAATAAATCATTTTTCTTCTGTATTAAAACTTTATCCTCTTAGAATAATGTATATCTTTCAGGTAAAATTTTTTTGTGACTAAAGATTAATTTCCTAGTGTGCTATATGATGTGTTTAAAAAATAAATTCCAGGCTAAATACAACAAAAACTTTTGAAATTAAGGCATTTTATATAAAATTGTTACGCTAATAAGTTAAGCAAGGTATAGGCTTAATATTTTTCATTCCCTGATGGCTTTCCTTTGTTATCTTTAAACCTAGGTTAATTTTTAAATATTGCTTTTGCAATTATAATAAATCCTGAAAAATGCCAGTTTAGTAAATACTTAATGTATACATGTCCAAATAGAACATTCTAAAAAAATAAGAAAATGATGGAATTTCATTCCCAAAGTGAAAATCTGCACTAAAAAATTTTCCCCAATTATTATTCACCAGGAAAGAAAGTGATGATGAAACTTTGAGAAGAAATGAGTTTGGACATCTCAGGAGTGGAGATACTTGGCTACCAGAGCAGACTACCCAGAAGTGAAAGGAAAAAACCCTTACGAGGTAAGATCCCCTTTTCCTGGACCTGGGAACAAAGGTGTGTAGGGGACGGGACGGGGGGGATTCTGAGGCTTTGGAGAAGCTGATAACTGGCTATTAGAAAGCTCTGTTGGCTGCCCACTGGTGAACAGAATGTGTTAACAGCTGTCCTGGAGCTGCTGATTTGATTCTAGGAATTTAGTTTTGCTTTTTGGGGACACTTATCTGTTCATTTGGCACTGAGCATGTTTAAGTCTCCTTTGGAGAAACGCTTTTCTTAAAAATGGCATATATTTGAGAATTAATCAATTAAGCAACAGGTATTTATTGGTTTCCTACTTTGTTTTTAGCAGTGTGCACAATACAGAGTAAACTCTGACTACAATGTAGTTCTGGGTATCACTGCTCCTTTGAGCCATCTACAATTTGGAAATGGATTTGTTTTACAGAAACTGGTTATACGTGACAATCTAAATTCCTGGCCCTTTCTAGTCTAGAACTGCTCAGAAATAGTATGAAGATGTGACCTTGGGGATTAGGAGGGCTGCGGGCTGGAAAAAGGGGGGTTTGGAGAGGAGGATCCTTGTTTCTTGAATAAAGGTTTTCTCTGCTTGGAGAAGCCCTGGAAATGGCTGTCTGTATATCAGTGAGCAGGAAGGGAGGGCAGGCTGGGGAAATTAAGAAAAACAAAAACAAAACAAAACTCTGTAATTGGGTGAGAAGCTATTGAGTGCCAAGCTAACATATTAATTTTTGTATTAATTTAATGCTAAGCTTCCCTAAAAATAAGGATTCCAGCAGTTTTTGTGTTTCTAGCAGTAGGGATTTCTCTATTCTATGACACAGGTTAATTTACTCATTTAACAGATTCTCCCCGATTATGTAGTACGTGTCAGGCACTGTTTTAAGCACTAAGGATTCAACAGGACACAAAAACAGATCAAGAAAACTTTGCCCTGTGGTATGGAAGGCAGATAATAATCAAGAAAGAAAGGATGTTAGTGAAAGGTACTAAGGAGAAAAAGTAGAGAATGGCTTGAAGGGCGCGGTTCCTGTTCTAGGCAGGGTGGTCTCAGAAAGCCTATGGAGAAGTGATATTTGAGAAAAGATGTAGAAGTCTCCTGATGCTCCGAGTGCATTATCTGTTCTAAATTAATTTGACTCTCAGAGCTGCTGTTAACCGGCCAGCAAGAAATGTATCGCAGCCAGGTTTTGAGTCTTCCTCCACTTTCTAGGGCTGTAAGGGGCCTGCAGGGGTTATGTCTTTGTCCTCCATGTGAGTGAGTTTCGAGCATTTAGTCTTGCTCTAGCCCAGTTGTTCCTGAGGTCTCAGTGTCCGGCCCTGCATGGTTCCTTTCAGGAACCAATGTGGGCACAGGAATCTTGTATTACGGCTACAAAGCCATGACTTAATTTTGTCACCTAGGCATCCAAGTGTTATCTCATCATAGAGATTCTTTCCTGTAGAGACACAAGTCTGGGCTATTCTGGGAACTCCCCCCAAAACTTCCAATCCCATCTTTAGTCTAGAGGCCACTCATGATGGGGGTTCTTCTTTTCCTTAAATTTCATTACACATCTTTCTAACGACCATTCTAACAGCTGAAGCTCCCAAACAAAAGCCTGGGTAGTTGTTTTCCAGGTGTTTGACTACCTTTGTTTTTAACCGCTGAGGCAATGGTAGCAAGAGTAAGATGAAGTTCAGTAGGAAAGCCCTCATTCCTTTGAGTTCCCTAAAGCACTAAGGACAAAACAGAATTAATATCTCGATAAATTACCTGCCATACATTCAAACAATGATTGTGGTCACTATAAATTATTTCTGTTTGTCAGTACACTTGGAGAATTGTTTTCTTAAAAGATTTTATTAGGAAAAGGGAACAGGACTTTATTGGGGAACAGTGTGTACTTCCAGGACTTTTCCAAGTCAAGTTGTTGTCCTTTCAATCTTAGTTGTGGAGGGCGCAGCTCAGCTCCAGGTCCAGTTGCCAGTTGTTAGTTGCAGGGGGCAGAGCCCACCATCCCTTGTGGGAGTCGAACTGGCAACCTTGTGGTTGAGAGCCCACTGACCCATGTGGGAATCAAACCGGCAGCCTTCGGCATTAGGAGCACAGAGCTCCAACCACCTGAGCCACCGGGCCTGCCCACACTTGGAGAATTGTTTGAAAAATACTTTGTTTCCCCTTCGCCTGTTAGCATTGTGATTATTTGTGCTTGAAATTGGGATGGGGGAGATATTTATTTAAGAATGTTCTGTTACCCAGACTATTTTCAATCTCTCTCCTTCCCCACTGGCTGGAATAGATTCACAGTAGTTCAGTTTATCAAAAAGACCAGTAAATGTTAAGGTAGAGACTTGACAGTAGTGAGCAGAGCGATTAGGAGACTAAAACAGAGAAATGAGGATCAAATGGGAGAAAGGTGGAAGTGGGAGAAGGGAGGAAGACAGAGAAAGGGATAGAGTACCGAACAATAGGGAAGAGAAGGGACAAAGGAGAAGAAGGAAGTTAAAAGACTCAGGATGAGTCAGTGAATAAAAAGAAACATAGGATAAGGCGTATGAAGAAATAATGTTAAACTCATACAGTTCTGTAGGTCAGAAGTTTGACACTGATGTCACTGAGTGAAAATCAAGATGGTGGCAGGGCTGTGTTTCTTTCCCGAAGCCCTAGAGGAGAATCCATTTCCTTGACTTTTTCAACTTTTAGAGGCTGCCTACATACCTTGTCTCACAGCCCCCTTTCCTCTTCTATCTTTAAGTCATATCTCCGACCACTCTCTGATCTTCAGGTCATCTCTCTGACCATTCTTCTGTAGTTCCATCTTTCCCTCTCCATAGCCAGGAAAGGTTCTTCATTAGCTTGGGCCCACTCACGTAATCCAGGATCTTCTCCCTATGTCAAGGTCCTTACTAATCACATCTACAAAGTCCCTTTTGCCATGAGAGATGATATATTCACGGGTTCTGGGAAGTAGGACATACACATCTTAGGGGGCCATTATTTTACCTACCACAGAGATCATGTAGCCTTAACTGGAACCCTCTCTGTAGGTCAGAAGATCGGGCAGTGCATTACCAGGTAAGTGTATTTCCAAGCTAGGCCATGTCAAATGTGTGTTAGCCTACATACCATGTGAAATGTGGAAATAGAATGTCGTTTATTCTCAAATAATTAAGATATATGTATTCTGGTAAAGAAAAATGCATATTATTGAAATTATGTTCTAAAATAAGACAGCAAAAAGAATAATAAATGGATGACCTATGGAGCTTTATATGAAAGCTCTTCCTCTGGTAGCCTTGGAGGCCAGGATTACGTGTGAGCCACTGAAGTGGGCGGTTCATTTGACTTTGCCTGAACCAGGGCCATGCAACTGTGCTGAGGCTTATGATCAGTACGTCCCTGCTTTCCTTGATGCTTCTCTGATGAGATGCTTGTGGATTCAGAATAACTGCAGTGATTCCAGATGGCAGCTCCTGTTGACAGCCACAGGACTGTCAAGCGGCCCCTCCTCAGGTGAAGAGTTCATCTTTGTTTCTATGGAGGTAGTGAAAGGAGCGTCCTGTGGAATTCATTCCCTCTTTCTTAGGCATCCCTGTGCTTGCATTTGCCACACATCACTGTAACCAGAAACTAGCCCTTTGTGGGAAATATTCACCAGAAACCCTCCAGGAATTTAATTTCACCATCTGATTCTGATTCTGCCTCATGCCCTGTTCTCATCTTGTACCAGTTCTCTGGTCAAGCTGGGAATGGAATTAATAAAATCTGTGTGAGAGAGAAAATGAGGTCTGGGAGAGAAGGAGAAATGAGCTTTGCAATGTGCAGGTTGCTATTCAAAAATAGGCCTGACTTTTGCTTAGAGTCCTTAGGAAGCAAACGTAGTGGTGCAAATGATTCACAGGTGGGGCTATTTATCTTATTGTTCCCTTCAAATGGAAAGCAGCATTTGTTCGTTGAATATAGAGTTCTGAGCATTTGCTGGTCACTAGCTGTTGGTATTAGGAATCTTTGTGGGTCTTGTTGGTTGAGAGTAATGTGACATAAGAAGTCACATCGCATTTGTCTGTGAGTCTCCACATATACAAATTGGTGTAAGACCACCTTGTATTGTTAAACACTTGACTTTTCAGAGTTCTTTCACCTCAACTATTTCATCTGATCTCACAGCAACTCAGAAGGCAACAGCAAATATGAAAAAAGTCATAGGGAGATTAGCCATGCTATTCTCATCTCACTCGATCAAGTGGCTAGTTTGAACTTAGTGAACAAATTGCTAATAAAACTTAGATTAGAACCAGGTTTCTTAACTTTCAAACCAGGGCTCTTTCTACTTGATTATGTTGATGAAAAAAATATTCCAATAACTCAAGAGTTAGAGCCAGAGTTTTAATGACATCAGAACTGTCAGAACTATCACACCAATTCTCACAATGTGTATTTAACCTCAGTTAATTGTAATTTAGTGATAGAGGGAATAAGAAACAAAGAAAAATGAAAATGACATCTAATATTAGTATATAAAAACATAACAAGATCTTGAAAAATGTAATGTTATATAAAGATCTAAGAAAGGCCTAGAAAAACAAACACTTTTGCTGCTGTACTATTTTGGAAAAAGCACATGGTTTCTACCTATGTAGAAACCTTCTTCTATATAATGAATATGAGGATCAAACAAGTAAATGCAGAGATGAGCTCTAAGCTTAAATGTTCCACATGAACAGAGCTGAGCATTTTCTGGTGAATGTAATTAATCCCACCGAAAATGAGGTAAGTGATATGCCTTTAAATCTAAATTTAGGCTATAGAATTTAGAATTCTACTCTTCATGTGGTTTCTTTTCTTTAATCTGGCTAATCTAGGCCAGCTGTACAGAAATTATTTTTACTTAAAAATGGTCAACACATTGTTTGGGGCTGGTTTGAGCTCAGAATGATTTTCTGGATCATTTATAACATTTAACCAGGTTGAAGTTTTGCTTTTGTTGCCAATTTAAAAGTACACACAAAACCTGTTCTTCCTGGTTTTACTGGTCAGTTTTCAGTGAAAGATAATTTTTAATCTTTCAAAAATATACTTTAAAATAATATGATTTGCCTTTTTTTAACCTAATAATTTCTTCCTGCCTCTTGAAGTTTCTGTAACCATATTGAATATTGACAGGGAAAGATCTCCACACACCTGGAAATTTTCTCCTAAATTCTCATGTATATTTTACTGATGATATTTATGGCAGATACGAATATTGCATTTAGCTAAATAGATGAAAAGTGTTTTGGAATGCTCTGTTTTGGAATGCTACTTTAGTCTGTAAGGAATGAGGTCTGGCTCACATGAAGGGCAGGCTTATAAAGCCTGTCCAGTGCCACTGTCTTACCTCATGAAAGGAGCATAAATCAACTCTTTAGGCGGTTATTCATTAAAATGGAATGTGTTTCATTAGGAATTCTACTCAAAGAGTGAATGTGCATACTGAGGAAGTTATGTAGCAATTATCTGTCCATACTTAAAAATAAAATACAAATATGGAAAAGTTCACAGCATTTCATGGCCCCTACCTTCCCCCCATGACCACCTGGAGACATGGCTGAACCAAGAGCAGGCACTGTGAACCCTCAGTGGGCTCAATATTAAGAGTCTGTGCAATAACTTCGAGGTCCTTCTCTGATTAGCTGTGTTTTCTCGTTTGCATTTGTAGGCTGGAGAACAACAGGAAAGTCCACATCTAAAAATAAACAAAGAAAAGCAATGAACATCCTCTTATGCTATGTCTCCTTTAATGGGGCAAGTGGTGGATATTTTTTTTGAAATCATGATTGGCAAATCAATTCTATTTGTAAGCTATTGAGGATACCTACCCTTCATGGGACTTCAGAAGAGAGGAGACACTATCTTTACTCTTCGTTTAAAGTCTCTCAGTTATAGAATTATAAAACCAAAGCAACTGAACCCAGCTTTCACTTTGAAGCAATTGCTAAACTTAGTGAACTTGAACTTTAGTTTTTACCATCCTGTGGGAATGAAGACAGGCCCATTACGTACATCATATAGACTATAGTGTCTATCTATATGAAAAATGCCGCCTAGAATTGTGCAGTACACAATTATATATGTGCTCCTGGTTGGGAGAGAGGTCAAAACCCAGAGCTTGCTTAGGTGAAGAGTCTAATAGGAAGCTGTCCACATAAAGCTGGTACCCAAAATGGTTATGTGCTCTCTAAATCAATATACCTCTAAATCTGCAAAGACATTTGTTATTCTTCAGTTTTGATGCTGAGTTGAGGGAGGAAAGGGCTCCCCTAAAAATGTTTAATGTCAAGCCAGTCAGCACACTAATTGCCAGACCAAATTTCTAATACCTGTGTGTTCTAAAAAAGCTTAAGCTGGTAATTTCGTTTAAAAGGGTCCAGTACAAGACGTGCTCCTAAGCATTAGCCGATGTGAATGGCCTGTCCACCCAGGCCTCAATCACTAAAAATTTGCAAAAAACATGAATTCATAGTAAAAACAAATAGGAGAGATAGGAGATAGGAGGAGAGAGAGAGAGAGAGAGAGATTGATTGAGGAGGAAAGGAAACATTACACATACAAACAATGCATACTGAGTGAGAGCCAGTAGAAACAACAGAAGGCCCAATCAGACCCAGAAAGACTTCAAACGCTACACTTACCAGGCACAGAATTAAAAGAAAAAAAAGAGTTGTTTTCTTAAATGACCAAATGAATTTTGAACTTAATAAAAAAAGAATGTCTAGAGATTAAAACATCTGAAATTTTAAAAACTTGATGAATGGAACACAATGATAAGGTCTAACATATCTAGTAAGACTTTCATAAAGAAATGAGAGCAGAGGCAATATTTGAAGATTTAACGGCTGAGAATTTCCTAGAACTGATTAAAGATACCAATCCATAGATTTAAGAACCAGCCAAGATAAATTAAAGAGAAACTCATATTTAAAATATCTTAGTAATATTGAGGAACATCAAAGACAATGGTTTTGTAAGCAGTCTTACTTTTCTATAATAGCAAATATGGAAGCTACAAAAGACTAAGGAGTTATATTTTCAAAATGCTAAAAGAAGGTATCTATCAACCTAAATTTATTGGCAAACTCTCTTATTGTTACTTTTTTTTTTTAAAGCATGATATACAGGTATTTTCAGACAATAAAAACGGAATAGTGCCACCAGAGGTCTCAATTTAAAAGATGTAATTCAGGCAGAAAGAAAGTGTTACCAGATGGAAATTTTGTGCTGTAAAAAGCAATGATTAGTAAAGGAGATGATAGATATATGAGTAAAACTAAATGATTATTGACTATATAAAGCAATAATAATAATTTTTGAGGCTTAAAATTAAGATAACATTAGAATACAATGATAGTGTATAAAGCAGAATGGAGGTGATCAGAGTTAAAGTGTTATGAAGTTCTGGTATTGTTTAGGAGGAGTAAAGATAAGAATTAACTTTAAACTTTAATAACTTGAGTATACTTGATAAATTTCTAGGGTATCCTTAAAAGAATAGGACCGAGAATATAATTTCCAAACTGGAGGAGGAAAAGAAATGGAATATGAAAAACATATTCTATCAATACAAAAGAAAGAAAAAAAGTAAAGAAGAGAGAAACAGAAAAAATAGTCCATTTAAAGTGATAATTATAAGAATGAAATATTAATAGAAAACATGTATGTAATATATACAGGCCTAGCACTGTTCTCAGCACTATGTACTACATATGTTGACTCACTTAATAATAGTTCTACAAGCTATTATTACAGCCATTTTGCAGTAAAGGAAACTGAGGCACAGAGAATTTTAAGTATTCAGCCTGAGTTACACAGGTAGTAATAGAACTGGTAGTCAAACCTAGGCAGTATGTCTTAGAATTTGTTCTCTTAAAGAGAACACTATACTATCTCTCACAAAAGAGTAAATTAGTATTAAAAATTAAAATATATTATTAATTATAATAAGTACAGTGGAATTAATACTCTTTTATTTAAAAGAAAAATATTGTCAGGCTGAATAAATCCCTCCAGCTATATGATGTTTACAAAAGACACATCAAAAAACATAAGGACAAAAAACAAAGGTGAGAATAAAAGGATGGAAACATTTACCACACAAATATCAACAAAAAGAAAGCTAAAGTAACTATAGTTTAACAGACAAAATAAAAAACAAAAAGCATTGCTAGAGCTAGAAGGTAGTGACATAATAAATGTTCAAGTCACCAAGTAGCTATAAAAATTCTAAACACATATACTATTAATGTATCTTCAAAGTATATGAAGCAAAAATTGACAGAACTTTAGAAATAGAAAAATCCATCATCACAGTGGAAGATTTGAATGCTTCTCTCAGTAACTGATGAAGCAAGCAAGAATATCTTTAAGGATATAAAGAATTTGAAAAGTGTGATGTTGTGGACTGAATTGTGTCTGCCCTCTTAGCCCCCCAAAAAGTTTGTATGTTGAAATCCTAATCCTCAGTACCTCAGAATGTGACCATATTTGGAGAGAGCTTCTTTAAAGAGGCAGTTAAGTCAAATGAAGTCCTCTGGGTGGACCTCAATCCAATATAGATTACAGGTGTCCTTGTAAGAAGAGGACATTAAGACACTGACACACAGAGGAAAGACAACGTGAAGACACGAGGGAAAAATGTCCATTTACATGCCAAGAATTGAGGCCTCAGAGGAAACCAACCGTGCGACACTTTAATCTTTGACTTCTAACCTCCAGAATTGTGAGAGAATAAATTTCTGTTGTTAAAGCCACTCAGTCTGTAGTACTTTGTTATGGCAGCTCTAGCAAAGTAATATGTGTAATAAACTACCTTTATTTAAATAGTCATATATGGAATAGTGAACCTAATAAAAGCAGAATGTATTGTTTTGAAGCAGTGTGGAAAATTTATAAAAATTAAGTTCTAGGCTGTAAAGCAATCCTCAAGACAGTTCAAAGTATTGTATAATGCTGTCCCCATTCTCTGATCAGAGCACAGTTAATTTAGACACAAACAACAAGAAAGAACCTGGAAAACCCCAAGATTTACAAATCAAGACACATATAGGCCTAACTTATAGATCAAAGAAAAAATTGTAATAGAAGTTGGAAAATATTTAGTACTCAGATTATAAGAACACTTTAAGAATGTGTGTGTGTGTCTGTGTGAAGCTAAACTGGTATTTCTAGAAAAACTTATAGCCTTACTAGCTTAATAGAAGAAGGGCTAAAAATTAAGAAGTGTACAAATTAAGAAGTCAGAAAATTAACAGAATCAATTAAGAGAAGCAATAAAGAAAAGAAATTAATTATGTAGAAACATATACATGAGAATCAGTAAAACCAAAAATTATTTATTTGAGAAGAATAAAATTTTCAAATATCTGGTGAGAATGACTAAAAAAAAGAAAGCAGAAATAACCAACATAAGGAATGGAAAATGGGACAATAATGCAGACCCTATAGATGCCTAAAAATACGCAATTTTGAAGAACTAAGTTTTCAATAAAAAAGAAAGAAAACAAATGGCCTATAAACGTTAAATACATTGAATCAATAATTTAAACCTTCTACAGTCTCACAGCCCAGAAGGTTCTACAAAATCCTATAGAGAAAAATAAACCCAATAAAACATATTGGTTTTATCTCAGGAATACAAGACAGTCTTCATGTTGGAACACCAATTCATATAATTCTTCATGTGAACATATTAAAATAGAAAACCATGACTATCTCAATTGATGAAGAAAAAGTATTTCATAGAATTTCAGACCCATCAGATCAAATTCTAACAAAATAGGATTAGAAGACAATTTTTTCTTAACCTGATCAAAAACCTACAGCAAACTTCATAACTATGATGAAATCTCGAAAGCATCTTTTATTTAACATTTTACTAGGAGTCTCAGCAAACACAAAAAGCCAAGAAAAAGAAAATGATAAGGGATGGGAAGGAAGAATCAAAGCTCTCACTATTCACAAATGATATAAACAGTTGTGTAGAAACCATAAAGAATTACAGATAAATAATTAGAAATAGAGTTTAATTTCTTGGATTCAAAATCAATATTTAAAAAGTACAATTCTATATACCAAAAAAGTAGAAAGCTAATATATATGCAATTTCATTTATAATTATATAAAAATGGATAAAGTATTCAGGAATAAATGTAACCAAAGATATATAACATATGTTTACTGAAAGCCAGTAAAGAAGACCTAAATAAATGGAGAAATATACCACGCCACATATTAGAAGACTCACATTCTTAAAGATGTCAATTCTACCTAATTGATCTACATTGTCACTACAATTCTAACCAAGATCCCAAAGGTTTTGTTTAAAAAACTTTTGTTAAAGAACTTGACAAAGCTGCTTCTAAAATTTATATGGAAAAGCAAAAGGCCAAAGATATGTGAAACTTGCCTGAAGAACAAGTTGGGAGAACTTGTCTAAACAGTATTAAGAATTGTAATAAATGCAATATTAGGATCATTTACTGCAATTCCTAATACTGTTTAGACAAGTTCTCCCAAAATAACCAATGAACAAGAACAGAGAGCCAAGAAACAGCTCCATACATCCATTGAAAATATATGCCAAAACCAAGACTAGAAATCCGTGTGCTGGAACAGTTGTTTCCTGTATGGAAAAGAAATGAAATTGGAACCCTACATCATACCACATACAAAAATTAATTCCAGATAATTAAACATGGAAATGAGAAAAGGAAAATTATAAAACTGTGAGAAGACAGTATAGACATAGGGAAAGATTTCTTAATCAAAACACAAAAATTACTAAACATACAAACAAGCAAAGATTGACATTTTGACTACATTAAAATTAAGAACTTGGGCTCATCAAAAGGCACCATAAAAAGTGGAACACCAAGTATAAACTGAGAATGTATTTTAAACAAACAATCAATATAGTACCCAAATATATTTTTTAAAAATCAGTAAGAAACAGGCAGATGTTTTAATAAAAAACCTGCAAATAATTTGAATAGACATTTTGTAAAAGGTTAACCCAAATGACCAATAAACATATGAAAAGATGTCCAACTTTCCTACTAATCAAGGAGATAAAAATTAGCACCACAATGGTATACCATTTCCCACCCACCAGGCTGGGACAAATTTATAGTCAGGTGATGTCAAGTCTTGGTAAGGACGTGGAGCAACAGGAACTCCCGTTAACTGTGGGAGTGGAAATTACTGCAACAGTTTTACAAAACAGTAAGTTTTGTAAATAAGTTGTAGATGTGCATACTCTTTGACTAAGGTATCCTACTCCTACATATATACTTGGAAAACTCTAGCACACATGCACCAGGAGAGATGTACAAGAATGTTCATTAACAGCATTGTTTGTAGTGGCAAAAGAAAAACTGGAAACTGCCCAAATATCCATTAGCAGTAGAACAGATAAATAAATGATGAGATATTCTCACAGAAGAGTGTTATACAACAGTGAAAATGAATGAATACAGCTACAATGTGAATGAATGAATCTCAGAAATGTGATGTTCAGTGAAAAAAAAAAAGGCAATTAAGAAGGATAATTATTGAGTATAAGTCCATTCATTTAAGTTCAAAAATAGGCAAAACCAAGCAACACACTGATTAGAAACATAAACATATATAGTTATAATACTAAAAAGAAAAATAAGAAAGTGATTGCATTACAATAGCCAAGACATGGATAGAAATAAAGTAAGTGTGCATGGATGGATACATAAATAATGAAAATGTGGTGTATATACACAATGCAATATTGTTCATCCATAAAAAATAAGGAAATGCATTATACTAAGTGAAATAAGTCAGAGAAAGACGAATACTGTATGATCTCACTTATATGGGGATCTGAAAGCAAAATAAAATCCAAACTCCTAGAAAACATTATCTGATTAGCGGTTACCAAAGGCGGGGAGAGGGAAGAGGTGAAATTGGATTAAGGTGGTTAAAAGGTACAAACTTTCAGTTATAAGACAAATAAGTACAGTGGGTGTAATGTACAATATGACAGCATAGTTAACACTGCTATATGGTATATTTGTAAGTTGCAAAGACAGTAAATCTTAAAAGTTCTCATCACAAGGAGAATTTCTTTTTTTTTCTTTCGGTATCTATATGAGATGATGGATGTTACCTAAAAATAGTGGTAATTTTGTAACAATATATGTAGTCAAGTCATGATGCTGAACACCTTAAGCTTATAACAGTTATAGAACTGAATTAAGTACCTCAATAAAACTGAAAGAAAACAAGAAAACAATTACAAATGATTTAAGATAGCAGTTACCTCTGAAGAGGGAAAAGCAAAGAACTTAAAAGATAATGGCAATATTCTTTTTCTGAAATGTAGAAAGTCAGATCATAATCTTTGTATGTATTAAATGTTTAATAGAAACAATGACAGATAAAGTAGGTAAATGAATTACCCCCAAAACCCCAACCAGTAACTATCGGGGCTTGAAATGGGTTTGAGTACTGCTCTCAGGGAGGTGGCATACGAGGCTGATAATCAGCTTTCCCATTTCCCCACACTGTGAGTCTCGATGCTTTGTTTAGGCCTGTGGTATCATCACTTCCTGCCACGGGTGAATTTTCAGGGAACAAAGAACCCTCTTCTGCAGGAAGCGTGTTTAGATTCTCTAGTCAAATCTTGGGCTACTTGGTCTCCTCTACTTACACACTTTTAAACCGAGGTGAGAGTCACAGAACAAAATTAACCATTTTTAAAGGGAACAATTTAGTAGCATTTAGTACATCCAGAATGTACTAAATGTAGAACTTATTACCTCTATCTAGTTGCAAAATATTTCCCCAACAGGAAACCCAGAACCCATTAGGCAGTTGCTGTCTGTTCCTTCCTTTCCCCCAAAGGAATCATACAATAGCTGTTCTCCTGTGTCTGGCTTCTTCTTTCACTTAGCACAACGTAGCGTGTTTCAGTACGTTTTTCCTTTTTATGGCTGAATAATATTTCAGCTCCTCTATTTTTTTTTTATTTTTTTTGCACTTTCCTCCTCAGAACCTCCTGGGTTTCTCTTAACTCCTTTACCTCCTCCCTAGTTAAATCCTACTGCTCTTGCTCTTCTCCAGCAAACTGTCCAGGATTCCAGCTGTTTTCCACCTGTCACACTTCACTTTGATGGTATGAGCCTTTGTCTGAGCATATTTCAGTTTGGGGTTATCTGCAAGTATGATCTCTGCACACCTTCAGCTTCGTTCAATTCCCTGTTAAAACTGTTCAGTAGAACAGCCCAGGATGACTGTGCCTGCTTTGCCTGGCATCTGGAGCACCATTTGCCATCTTATCCACAGGATACAGGGGATATTGTGCCAAGTGCTTTGCTGGTGTCGAGATTCATCCGTTTTAGGGTTCTCCATCCCCATAATTTCCTACCCCTTAACTCTTCCTCATTCTTAAGTCTTCAGCTTTAAATGGCACTTCTTCAGGGAAGCTGTCCTCACCTGCATCCAAGTCAGGCCCCCGACCGTTCTCTCTCACTGCCCCCGTGCTTCTCCTTTGGCAGGCTTATTCCACCTGTACATGAACTAACTCTGTGTGAGTGTTTGTTTAATATTTGTCTCCCAATCGCCTCTGCTGGATTCTTTTCTCTAGCCCCTAACACAGTGTCAGGCAAATATTAAGTGCTCAATTAATGTGTGCTTTTGAAAGACTATCTTGATAAACCTGTCTAGTAAATTTGCTCACTGAATCTTGGCAACAAAAATCGCAGAAACCTTGGATCCACTCTGAGCTGCTTCTGGGGTGGTTTGAGCTGACTCGCTTGTCCTGCTCCGCTGGCCCAGGGCCTCGATGATGCTTGCTTGAAATTTTCATATAAAGAAGCAATAAAGGGCTTTGCAAGAATTATTTTCCATAAATCACTTAGAAATTGATTCTTTCTGATTGGGGGGAAAAGAGTAGGAAGAAGATTGAGTGAGGGTTAGAGAAATTGAAGGATTAATTTCATCTCTTCCTTGGTGCCCTTTTCCTGGGCAGTAAAGTGTGATGAATGCGTAACAGCAAATGTAGTAAGTGTCTCAATAGCTTGGCTGAGAGCAAGAGTCTAATTAGAAGCCATATGGCCTCTTCAGCTCAGTGGCTGTGAATTTATTTGGGTTTCATCCAGGTGAGTAGCAGGAACAGTTAAGCAATCAACAGATTTTTCTATGCACTGAATCTCACATTTCTGGATCCAAGGTCAACACTATAAAATTTTCTCCTTTAGATACTTTATTCTCTCTTTTTCAAAAAAAAAAAAATAATGGGGAGGGGGAATCGTGACTCCACAAGAGGAGTTTTTGATCCACTGCCTTCAGCTTAGAAAAAAGAAAAAAGAATTTCTCTCTTGCATTTTGGGTTTGCTCTGACAGCATATTCAGACATAACTAGCTCCCATTTATGTTCTTGCCTCTGCTCTCTCTCTCTCTCTCTCTCTCTCTCTCTCTCTCTCTCTCTCTCCACACACACACACACACACACACACACACACACACACACTGTCCCAGGGAATGGGATTCTATCTCAAGATGGTCTCGAAAACCCTTTTGGCTAGGAGAATTCTGGTTTTATTGTGGCGTTTAGCTAACAGAGGAATGTAGGGTCTAAATGAGCTTTTTTTCAATATAATCTCAAAATTTCACAAAACGGAACTTCTAATTTGTGAACGTTTGAAAGGAAGAGAAGTCACCTGGTATCCATTACCTCTGTCTTTCAAATGTCCAAAAAGGGGGGATGGGCTCCCCCAACACACTGTCTCTCTTGTATTTGTTCCTGATTGAGTCATAAGAATAATAGAGTTCCCCTGTGTTCCCAGGATTCACTGGGAGTACATTTTTATTTTGAGAAAGAGATGGGAATCAGTTTACAAGTTCTATAGTTTCCAGTGACTGGAAGATGCCACTGTTTTGAACATTTCCCCCTTTATTTATTAAGGGTAGAAGCTGGATTATACTCTTTTACACAGTTGAAAGAGACACAATAGCCTAAGCAAATCTCTCTACTACCAAATCCCACTCTGTACCACTACTCTCGAACAGAGACTGGTACCATGTTACAGCATCAAAAAGTATCTTAGACTTTAGCTAGTGTCAAGGAGTAAGCATGTTTGAAATGCACACATAAAAAGAAATAGCCAAGAAAAATCATGAGCTTTAGATATAAAACTAGAATTATTAAACTATCTCCAGGCAGATGACAAACATTTCTAATGTTTTTTTTATATGTCAGTTGGGTAAACAAACAGTTTGATATTTCAAATTTGAATTTTCATAAATTAAGAAATACCTACAATGTCCAATAACATGTTCTTAAAAGTGAAATTTGAGATGTCACCAAATTTAAATCAGAAATGTATTTCTCTGGTTAGCGCCTAGTCTTTCCTCTTCTTTATTAGCCTAGTTAGGCATAAGGAGACAGTAAAGTAGTAAGTAGATATAACTTTTATTCGGGGGAGAGGATTATATCTTATTAGTTTTATTATACTTTATATCTTGGCATTTCTGCAAAACCACAGGGAAGCATATAAGAAATAAATGCTAACCACACTTCTTTAGAACTCAATACTCCTACATGAGAAATAAATTTCTAGTTGTAATTTCATATACTAGCCAAATCTCTAAACACAGTATAATCTGTAGCATAGCATTTAGATGGATAATCATTGTAAAATCCTTGCTCCACCCACTCTTCCCCACCCCACTCTATCCCCCAATGAGCTTCCCTTTTCCCTAAAAGCAGAGTGTTATGCTCTGGAGACAGTTTTTCCTATTCTTTGCCAGGAAGTATCAAGCTTGAAATCCAGATTTATAGCCCATACAGTGAAATATTCTAACAATACTGCCTACATAATTTGCAAAACCCAGTGCAAAGTGAAAATGTAGTATACCTGATTCAAAATCTAAGAATTTCAAGATGGTGACAGCACAGCAATAAACCAAGTGTTGGAAATCTTAGTGTAATAAGGCTAGAAAAGAAATAAAGGGCATACAGATTGGGATGGAAGAAATAAGACTCTCTACTTGCTGGTGACATGATTGTTTATATATAAAATCTCAAGGAATTCACATACACACACACACACACACAATAAAAATTAATAAGTGAGCTTAACAAGAACACAGGATTAAAGTCAACACACAAAAATAATTGTAAATACTTGAATAATTGAAAATCAAAATTTAAAACAAATTCCACTTACTATAGCTCCCTCCAAAATGAAATACTTAAAGTACCAACCTCACAAAACATGTACCAGTTCTGTATACTGAAAACTATAAAATGCTCATAAAAGAAATCAGATGAGACATACCATGTTGGTGGATTGGAAGACTCAACATAGTAAAGATGTCAGTTCTTTCTAAGCTAATCTACAAATTTAATGTAATACCAATAAAAAAAATCAGCAGTATTTTTCTATTAATTTAGAAACCTGGAACTAAAATGTATATGGAAAGACAAAGAAACTAAAATAGCCAAAACAATTTTGAAAATGAATAAAGTTGGAGAAATCACACAAGCTCTTCTAAGACTTATTATAAAGCTGTGGAAAGTGTGTTATTGGTGAAAAGATATACACATAGATCAATGGAACAGAATAGAGAGTCCATAATAGATCCATAGAAATATGGCCAATTCATTTTTGACAAAGGTGCAAAGACAATTCAATGGAGAAAGGATAATCCATTCAGCAAATGGTGTTGAAACAGTTAAACTCTAAATGCAAAAATAAAAGTCTCCACCTAACCCCACACCTTATACAAAAAGGAACCCAAAATGGTATAGATCTAAAAGTTAAACATAAAAGTTTTAGAAAACATTGGAGAAAATCTTCATAACATAGGCTTAGGGTAAGAGTTCTTAGCTATGACATCAAAAGTACAATCCATTAAAAAATTTGAAAATTTTTCATCAAAATTTTTGCTCTGCAAAGTAGCAGCAAAAAAAATATGTGTACATAAAATGTTTTTACTATTAAATTGAGTTAATGTATAAAATACTACTTTATGCCATAATATATTAGTACTTACAAAAATATATATGTAGGTATGATAACATTTTTGTAAAACAAACAAAACCTCATAAATATTTACACAAAAATTTTAAAAGTTGTCATTCTTGGGGAGTTGGTGCCCGGAGGTTGGTGTAAACTTGCCTTTGACTCTATACCCTCCTGTGGTGATTGAATTTTTATGAATATCTCTTACTTTTATCCAAGGTCCCAAACCTCCCCACCACTGGTAGCTTTTAAATGAGACTGGGCAGCAGTCTGCTAGAAAAGCTGTGGGGAGGTGAGGGTTGATTCCACGGGTTCCTTCCAACTCTAAAATCCTAGGCTTTTATGATTAGATCCAACATAATATAATCAAAATTCCCTAAGTAAGAAAATATTTGCACTATTTAATTTAATTTCTGAATCACCAAAATAAAATACTCAAAGCTCCAGTGTGTCACAAGTGCCTCGTACGCTGCTTATCATTTGCCATGAATAACCTGATGTCCAAGTGACTAGTAGCCACTTTCAAGTGTATTTTCTTAAACAGTTGTAAGTGGGTTTCCTTTATTTGCAGAACAGAAGAGACCACAGTCCATTAATTGGATCAGAGGCCAGAAAGCATAGTTTTCTCATGGAATCTGCTTTTTCATCCTTGTTACAAGCCATTACTTGCATTAATTTTACCAGCAAACTATGTTAAGTCTCTAAATTAGTGGAGTAAAAATCCCAAACTAATGCATCTAACTGAAAATAAGGCATAAATTATCATAGTGAAATGTTAGCAGTGGTGAATTTACTGTGCAATTAATGAAATTTAAGCTTCAGGGAACTTTATCCATAGAGACCCTTCCAAAGGCCTTGTGGGACCCTAGAAATATGTTTACATTTCTGTAGATTACAAAAGAGAGATATTTTAACCATAACCAAACACTGTCTCTTTCTACTTTGACTTTCCCTCCATCATGCTTTTCTTCTTGATGAGTAACGGCAGAGAAGCTATAGACATTTGGGGGATTTGGTTAAGGAGAAATAGCATTGAGGATAGATTTGGTTTGAGTTTAGTGGGTAATGTTTTTGTGGTTTGCAGCAGTTCTGTGTATAATTATTGGTGGCCATATTGGCATAGGAATGGCTTTAGGGATACTCCTGTATCTCACTCTACCAGTTCACTTGCTGAGGGGGCACAAAGAGCCATACCACAGGTGGTGCACACAATACAAATATGTACAGTGGGCTCTCATCCTGGAAGATGGAGGGGCAACAACGTTTGAAATGTGCAGAATCAAACAATGGTGTGTGGAAAAATTCTTACAAATTTTACATATTATATGTGAAATAAACTCAAAAGGAGTTTTCACAAATTTGGCAACATTCCCTAAAAATTTAGACAACGTTATCAATAATGAGTTGTAAAACTGAGACTATTCTAATCTACCAATCATAAAAAACAAATTTTGACCAAACATGCTAGAGGAAAGAGAGAACTATTTTTTTTATTCTTTCTACAGGAAACGATACTATAAAATTATTGTTAAATAAGGAGGCAAAGAATATGCCCCCAGAAAGCATAGGATAAAAGTATTATAGAGGTGTGCCAGGAAGTTAATTAAATTACTGCTGTTTTTCTAGATTTTGTGATATTTGTGGTGTTTGTCACTTTTTAAGCTTTGCAATTTGTTGTGATTTCTTCTTCTCATTCTAAATCAATACTTTCAGATCCAATTTTGTATTTGTGATTTTGTGTTGTTTTCCTTAAAGAGGACTGCCCAAATTGCGTAAGTTTCAGGCCTCACAAAACGTGGATCAGCTCTGCATAGGAGCTTTTAAATATTTAGGAGTAAGGGAAAGCTTTTCCTTTTGGTTAAGAATTCTTAGTAACATAGTCAAATAGGATCATGATTTACTTAGTCTAGAATCTGACCTCTGCAATGGAATTGGTAGCTCTGGGGGGTCAGAACTGAGAACGGTGAAAGGCACATAGATTTATTACCAGTCACCCTGCAGGAAGGAAACCTGGGTGGAACTTGGCACCGAAGATGAATTTCTGTTCCAGAAAAGAAATCTGAAAAGGTCTGCTGAAATGATCTGGTGGAGCTTTTATCTACTTTAAAAGAGGAAAGACTCTGAGGCGTTTCAGAGAAATGTGAAACACTGGACGTGGGATATCTAGGTTCAATTCACCTAGTTTTGGTTTCCGCGCTAGAAAGGACCAGTTAAGATAAGGCTGCCACAGTGGATGCCGATGACAGTACTGTCTGATCTCAGTGTCCATTCCTGTCCTCTGTCAGTGACTGAGAACCGGACAGGATTGATGGATGTTATGGGATCCTGTAGGCAGCGGCCAGGGCCCCCTGACATGATCGCATAACAGTTTATCTCCCTCACAAGAGCAGATGGGATTAATACACGAGCGCATCATTCTTCAGCAAGTTATGCCAAGGTCACTGGCCCTTCCCTGAAAAGGAGTGTACATTTATGTATCTCTTTTTAACTCATTTAGGAGTAATACTGCTTGACTGCTCTTTTTGTTATTTATGCCCCCATAAAAGACTTGCCCTTTTCTATCCCAAATAATGCAGAAGAAACTTGTAATTGTATGTCACCATGGGCCCACAATTTTGCTCCAGGGGCAGCAATAAAAAATTATAAGAGTGACACCCCATTTGCTAGACTGACCACCCCGATAGTCCCCATTGGAAGGGGTCACAGGTTGCAGGAAAATCCCTTTTGTCCTCTCTGAACCCCCCCCCCCAATCCTAAAATGGCCTGAGACTAAGTATGATTGACATGATTGAAGATTCCTTCCTTTAAGCTGGAGTCAGGATGGGTAATAACTGGATGCTACTTAGCATCACATTTGATTGGGAACAAAAGGTCTGTGGAAACCTTTAAGCGGTCTCTGCTGCTTGATGGCTGGAATTTCTGTTTCATTGTGATCCAAAGAGTCAGAGTATGGTACAGTCCAGAGAAGTGCCCATTCCCGATTTCAGCAGTTCTGACCACACTGGGCCATGGTCTGAATTATCAGGTAATTCTCTTATTTTGCTGTCCAAGGTTTTTTGTGATTTAGTGATCAAGTCTGTAACCCAGCATTATGGTGCATTCTACAGGAGAAAATGACAGCAAGACAGAGAGGACAGTGGCAGGTTTGACTCCAGCTTGTTTCAACAAAGGCATTTTGCAGAGAACGTGAAGTAGTCCTGGTGTTGTGAATTCTGTGAGATTTTATCATGTGTTACATTTTTTCTTTTACATTTCTCGGCAGAATGAACTTGAAGAATGAAGTAATATATCATACCATGCATACACACACGTAGGTGGACGTGTGGGGTGGTTTAGCAAAGCAAATGGGCCCGTTTACACAGGACAATATTCGTGTTGCTGCTTTGAGGCTGGCACTGAATGTGTCGGTTTGGAAGGAAGCTGCATTTCCAGGGAAGATTGACTACCCTCTCCCCAGTGCTCCCCCAAACTCATTATCAAATAGCCAAAAAGAAGAAAAGTGAAGGATTGCTGACTTTTCTTGATGTCCATTCCCTTCTATTTGAATAGAGATCCTGAAATAACAGGCTGAAACTACTTTTCCTGGGAGAAATTCTACCTTGGTTCTACCTTGGTTCTCCTACCCCTTTGTCCTACCCAAAGCTCCCGGAACCCAGAGCATGCTGTCTTGTAATGAGACCATGAATTGCACTAGCTTTGTTTTGTAATCAAAGCATATTTCATGATTCTTTCTAATGTGTCAGGTTCTGCTTTTCTCTTTGGCTGGTGCAAGTATCTGTCCTTTCATCTTCTGCAAAAGTGGTACCAAGGCTGACAGTCTGTGGGACTCCCCCCATTTGTTGTTGGATCTCTCACATCAGTGATAACCATCACCATGGGACATGGCCCTTGGCCAGGCCTATGCAGGGACACCCACTCCCTCTGCTCTCCTCTTACTCCACCTCTTTCCATGTCGGTCTTGATCTGCTCCTCGAGGTCCTCTGGGGACACGTAGAAGTCCTCTTCTGGCACCGATGACTTGGGCCGGCAGCGTCCACAGCAGCAATTGCAGCAGCAGCACAGGCAGCAGCAAAAATAGCAGCCAGTCAAGAGGCCAATGATGACAAACAGGGTCTACGGAAAACGGAGCAGAGCAAAACAGGGGTGAGGAGAGGTGGGGTCAGGGAGAACCCCAGAAATCTGGTGTGTAGCCACAGACCCCCAGAGACCTGAAGACAGCGCAGTTCACCCTGCAGACCACACTCGTCCTCATCCTTATTCCATGCAACAACTCTTTAGTTTCCCTGGAAACAAATTGCACAGAGTTTTGTCTAACAAGTTAAACCCAGAGGAAATGACTTGTAGCTACAGCAATGACATACGGCATTTTCTTCTTTATTCTTAAGCTATGGTGATCCTTATTAAGAGGGAAGCAAACAAAGTAACAAACCAACGAACCAACCAAGAAAACCTTTACAGGTCTCCGGATCTGACCAAGGGCACCGAAGGATTCTCACCAGAGGAGCTGTGGCTCGCTCCCCCTCCCCTGCACTGCTGTCAGAGTCTCCACGTCCTGTGGAGTCTGGGTCCTCCAGATGCCTTGTGCCCTCCCACTCCCATCTGTCCTGGCTGGTAGGACTTTAGAACAGACCCCGCAGTCTCAGTTCTGGACTCTTTAGTAGCCTCCTCTCTGGCCTCCCTGCCTCCACTCCTGCGTCCTCATCCACCTGCGCATTGCTGCTGGAACTTCCTGAAACACTTGCCTCTTAGACCAGGCTGGAGCTCCTTATTAGGGGCTTTTGGCCTCTGCCAACCCTTCCCCTGCACCAGCCAGCCCCGTGCCTGCCGCATCTGCATTATTTTTGCTCTCCCTGTGGATTCATCTGCCTAGACACGCCCCTCCCATTCCCGGGTCATCTCAGAAAACCCACTCCATGTGTAATATTCATCTCAACGATCCTCTCCCTGACAGCTTTTCTGACCCCCGAGCCCCCCTTCCCTCCTTGGTGCCCCAGCTCTACTCCACATGAACTGCGTACCCTGGTACTGCTTTGGTTGACACTTTAGGACCTTGACTGGTGTGTCGGTCTGTCTAATCTTAGACTGTGAGCTTCCTGAAGGTTAGAGCTTTGTGTTTGTCATCTTAGAATCCCTCCTACCAAAGGATTTAGTACCTGGCATGCGGTAGACACTTAATAAATATCTACTGAATAAATGAATGTACAAAGTAATAGATAAACAAATGATTTGTTCCTCCTGGCGAACAGTGCCCGGATTTCCCCACAAGCATATCAAAGGTTTGCTCACTAAGTTTGCCACAGCTAAACTCTCCTAAACCCCCAATTTGAATTTAAAGCAAGCCCATTTATGTTAATTAAGCAAAATAAATGTATGATTTTATTAAAACTATGTTATTTGAAATAGAAAGACATTGGTTTATACATCTTAGAATCAGAATTCAGATTTTATTTAGTAAAGGGAGCAAAGGGGATAAAGATCACCGTGTGCGTCTGCAGGATTTCAGTAACTTAAGGTGAAATCTGCTACATCCACGAACCTCACCTGTCCGTTCGGCTTCCAGGCTTCCAGGACTGAATCTATGGGACTCTGGCCCGAGTTGTGGGGGGAGGCCTACGGGTGGCTTAGCCTGAGGAAGCTTTACTCACACCCTCACACCTTTAATCTTTTTGCTGTGGATACTCTGCGTTTTCCTAGACCTGGGTAAATTAGTCTGAAAACAAACCTGCAGCACTCTTCTCCTCACCACCGGCCTCCTCCGAGACCTTCCTATGCTGCATTCCTGTGCTGTTGCCCCAGCAACCTCCTCCTTTCTTACCTACTTTTGTCCTTTTTTTTTTTAACTCTGCAATTCCCATGTTTTTCTCTTCTCTGAAAATGTCCTTCAGTGCATATACTGTTTTGCTCTTTAGTTATTCCAAGTAGATTGTCTGTCGATGGCAGAAATAACCTTACCTTACCCCTTTCATCGCTTAGCACAGTACTAGGCACAAGTAGGTGTCGGTATTTCTTTAAATACACGTTTCCAATGGTATACTGATTCATCATACGACACGTGCTCACTAATACTTAGGACATGCTCACTGTGTGTCGTCCACTCTAATGGGCTCTGTGCAATTAGGCTTTGGCACAAGCAGCAAGGGAAGGTGGAAGGTTTTGTAGCCTATTTTTTAAGAGCCACATCAGGAATTATTATAAATCTCCCTTCAACTACTGGACTGCTTCTGCTTATCTATGAATTTTGATCAATTTTGTCAACTTCCTGGGCAAGAAATGCTATTCTCATTTTTATGTAGGAGGCCCCAATATGCAGGCAGGTGCCAGTGTGCAAAGAATCTAGAACTCCAGAAGTACCTCCCTGTGGAAAAAGTGTCATGTATGGAGGTCAGCTTCCCAGGCAAGCCCACAAAGGACCATATTTTGAAGTGAATGTTCAATCTATTATCATAAATGACCTTGTCAGTATGTACAGTCTTATTCCACGTTCCACATCCACTTGGCAAGGACTTGTCTCCCTCCCAAGTCCTCAACAACAGAGAAAGTGAGTTTCAGTGGGAATCCTAGTTATCCCCAAGAAAAAGAACTCTGGGGACTGCAGAAGGCAAGTGAGGCCTTAGGTTGCAGACTCTCTCTCCATGCTTATGTATAAACACATATTCTCTCTCTCCCTGCATATATCAAAGTCTTAAATTTAGCAAAATTTATTTTCAGTGGAAAAAATAGTAATCAGAATACTACAGAACATGAAACCTGCCTTTTTGGAAGTCTGCAACTTTTTAAATTATTAATTACAACTCATAGGAATGTGAGTGCATATGATTTCACAAATTTGTGTGAACTGTTCACTTGTGTATGAACAGTCCAAAAAATAAGCTGATGGGCTATATGTATGGTTCATATGTAAATCTATTTTTATTAGAAAAGAATGCTATTAAAACTCATAAACAAATATAAAGCCATCACTAAATAAACATACTAGGGATTCCTAAGAAACCTCACAAAATGTATTGCCAAAAGTCAGTTCTGGTTGCACTAAGTCCTTAAAAATGTTGCCTTTTTCTTGACCAGACATCCTTTTTTGCTTTTTCTTCCTCTCCGACTCCCTGTCCTTCATTACTTAATTCTCACCTTTTCCCTCCCATTTCCTCCTCCACTACCTCACAGCAGGCTCCATATGAGCCTACGACATAATTACCACGCATTCTCCCCAGTATTGTGTTTGCTGATGTAGCCTATGCTATAAATAGTCAAGTACATGACTAAATTTGTCCTATAATAATTTATTAAACAGTCGTCACACTAATAAATTATTTTTGGTTTTGAGCAATGAGTCAGTTCTTAATTAGTCACTACGGGGAGAGAGAGTGCAGTCAGAATTAACCCGAAGCTTCAAATTCAAATATAATTAATGTCTGGAAGTATCAAGTCAGGCTGTATTTTATAATTATTTGAGGAGCTAAAGCAAAAACGATCCTCAAATAACAGCTTTCCATTGAAGCGATGTCTCCTTTTATTTACAAGAGTTTAATAATATGGTAAGGTTAGGCTTTCTTCGAGATCGATTCTAAAGGAGTAAATAATATAATGATCTAACAGGAAATTGTTTTTGAAGGATAAAAATTTGATTCACCTTTGCCCACCAGCTTGACAGCATAAAGTAGGTATTAACATTTTCATCTCCAAATTGCTCGGCCACATAGAGTCCCAGAGATCCATACTTGTCATATATGTTTCTCTTTGACGTGTCAGTAAGTATTGCGTGGGCATTGTTGATTTCTTTAAACTTTTCAGCAGCGGTTGGATCATCTGGATTCTTGTCTGGATGGTGTTTCAGGGCCAATTTTCTTAAAAAAAAAAAAGTGAGGAACAGTGTTACTTGACAAGAATTATAACGATATTTTCAAAGGGCACTATTCATTTGTGCATCCTTTGTGTATGTAAATACTGTGAAATGATAAGTTACACACGAATATTGATTTAACTGAGCAAATTTTCATTAAATGTTGTCTCTTGTTTCTAACGTGCAGGCACAATAGTATTGTTTCTCCCCTCACATCCTCAAAGAAATTCTCAACTGTATAGTTGTTGAGTCTGAGACATTTTGCTGCTGGTACATGTGAAGGTTATTTTTACCTAGAAGCTGATCAGTACCTCACCTCAACATGCAACATGCAAGGAACTTTAAGAGTTCTGGAGACAGGACCAGTTTACACCAAAATTTCATTTAGAACTGGAAGAATTTTCCAGAATTAACAAAACTTCACACCACATATTCTAAAAGTTTAACTCAATTATAAAAAAAATCCTAATTTATAACCCCTTCACAAATCTTCCACAAATTCTAACTCCCTTTGTTTTTCTGAACAAATACTGTGACTTCCCTTGTATTCAAATGTATATTTTACCACTTTTCAAATAGGTCTTTTCACTTTAAATAATCTGTAGAAATTTCCTTTGAGTACAAGGCTCCTCTCTCCTCTGCAGACAATAATAAAGCAGTTCCTGAAGGGTGTGGGTATGCATTGTGTTGCATTGCGTATGTGTGTGTGTTAGGGGGAGTTATTTGGGGCTATTCTTTATTCTTCAGTTATAGTGAAGTATAAAAAAACCTGTAAAATGGATGTAAGAACTGAGCTATGTGAGTCAGTTTCTGGCTGGTGGCCCTCTACGCTCAGATTTAAATAATGATTAAAGCTATGTACAAAATTGAATCTGCAGTATTTTTTCCCACTACAAAGTCAATTAATTTTATGACTTTCTAACTGGAAATTTCACATGGCTTATTCTCCCTACTGTGCCCGTCATAGATAGGTATATATAGGAATATACCTTAAGCTTTTGTTTATCAGTTTAAAGTGTTTTATTTTAATGCAATAATAAAGGCATAAGTAGAACAGAAAAGTAAAGTATGTCTTATAAATTATAGCTAGTTTTTACAATAAATTGGGAAAAAATCACATCTATTTTAGGAATTAAAGTATTACTGGTTCAGAAGTAAGTGAATAATTAAGCGGCTCAGCATCAGGATGCTTAAAAAGTACCAAAATATTTAAAAGTATAAATCATGGTATATAATCTATTCTCTCAACTCAGAATAAACAAAAAGAATAAAACAATGAAGGTTCATTTTAAATTTGTTTAATGAAAACATTTTTTACCCTTCTTTTTGAGAGATGTTTAGGGTATCTATAAATTCTTATAGATTTTACCATTGGAGACATTTTTTTATGTGCAGAATTTATGATGAAATCTTGTACTAATAGCACAAAATACCTATTTTGTCATTTTTTAAAGCTTTTATAATGTTTTTTATATGCTATCCTTACTATTGTAAGGAGGTTATAAATATTAATTCATTAGTCTTCACTGCAACTCTATGAGATAGGTATTCTAATGATTCTATTTTACAGATGGGGAAATTTAACCACCAAGAAGTTCAGTAATTTGCCCAACGTCACACAACTAACCATTAGAGCCAGGCTTTGAACATAGCACTCTGACCCTGAGCACGTGCTCTTAACCACCACTGTGCTGCCTCCTATATATTTTTAAATTTAAAAATTAAGGCATACAGAATGTTAGTGGGCCATTGTAAGGACTTAGGCCCTGGGTCTAGGTGACGTGGGAAGAAGCCATTGGAACGTTTTGAGAAGGAGAGGGTTATGATATGACCTTAGTTTTAGGAGGGGAGAAAGGCGAGATCAGTGAGTCTCTTCTACCGTAGGAGAAGTTTATAGTGGTTCAGATCAGTGTGGCAGTGGAGGAGTAGTAAGAAGTGGTTAGAGTCTGAATATGCTTTGAGGACTAGCTGGATTGGATGTGATACATGAAAGAAAAAGAGGAATCAGGGATGGCACCAAAGTTTTGGCTTCAGCAAGGGGAAATTTGGAGTTACAGTCTAAGTTGGCAAGAGATTTTTGGGTAGTAGGAAATGGTTTGTTAGGATTTGGAGTTCTATTTTGGACACCTTTGAGATGCCTATTAGACTTCCAAGTGGAGATGGAGGTAGAGAGATCTATGAACCTGGAGCTCAGGTGAAAAGTACTATGGAACGTGTACGTTTGGATGTTCTCAGCAGGTAGATTGTATTTAGAGCCATGGACCTGGAAAACATTCTCAAGCAAGTGGGTCCAAGAGAAGTCCAAAGACTGAGCAAAGGAGAGGAAGAAAGAAAGACAAATGATGTTGAAGGAAAAATCCAGAGAATGTGGGGTCTTAGGATCCAAGTGAACAAAGTATTTTAAGGAGGATAGTGGTCACCGGTGTCAAATGCCATTGACAGGTCTTGTACGATGAGAACTAAGAACTGATCACTGGGTTAGTGACAAAGAAATCTTTCGTGACCTTCACACATGCGTGCATGCGTGTGCGCACACACACACACACCAGACAGTTGAATATATGTCTTTGTAGAGGGGAAAATAAAACAGAAAATGAATAGAGAAAAAAGAGGAAAAGGCACAATTAAATGTGCTTATAGGTGCACATTGGGATTATAGGTGATTCTTTGTTTTGTTTTTGCTTGTCATAAAAAAATATGTATGCATATTACTTGTCTGGTTTCCTTCCCTAAGCATTTTTAAGCTCCTGTTGCAAATTTTGTGCTCTTTGAATAGCTGCAAGTTTAGAGTTTGTTCCCTTAAATGACCTACTGCAAATAAGGGGGAAGAGGGGGAGGAAGAAAGAAAGAAATCCTCAAACTTTAATGATACAACATTCATCATCAAAAAGCTTCAAGTGGATTCTTTATGTACATTAATTTTAATGGCTCGGTATTCCTGGAATTCTCACCCCATGCCCTGGAATACAATTGCAGCATTTTCCCTACTACCGTTTCCCTGAAAATACGACCTAGCTGGACAGTCAGCTCTAATGCATCTTTTGGAGCAAAAATTAGTATAAGACCCGGTCTTATGTTATAGTAAAATAAGACTGGGTCTTATATTAATTTTTGCTCCAAAAGATGCATTAGAGCTAATTCTCTGGATAGGTCTTCTTTTGGGGGAAACACGGTAGTTCCAGAGATCATGTCCAGGCCAATCAAATGCAAGGTCTGTTACTTCTGCCTTGAAAGAAAGAGATCCTTGGAAAATGGCTCTTTACATAATTACTTTGTTTCTACTCTTTCGTTGTACAATGATACACACTGCACAAGCCTTAGCCAGAGAGCCTGGCTTCTTGTCATATTTTAAGCTGCTTGGATCTTTGTCATCTCACAAGGGCAGATGTACTCAACCATTTATCACATTCCTCTAACAATGGAGTTGGCAAATTCAGAGGCTGGAGCACCTCCATTTGTAACAAATCCAATTCCTAGTTGTCAGCAGCATTTTGACTCCTCTTGGCAGATACTCTTGGCTCTCGGAATCCTTGGGAAATATGGCTAGCAGAGGCAGCTGCCGAAATCACACAGCTGCTCAAGGAGGTAGTTGATCAATGACCCACCCTCTTGGGAACTGTCTATAGAGCAAGAAAACATGTATGGGATTTAGGGTGAAAGGAAGTGCTTGGAGTGCATTTAAATGTGCGTTTCCTCACCTATTCGCTTTAAAGATCTTTCTTATAATTTCTTATTTTACATTTAAAGGTGACTCAACCAGATGTGAGCCTTTACTTTTAAATCTCTTTCTGCTTTTAGTCACCTGTTAATCTGTTATAACTAATATTAGAAATAGCAACAATGCCTCTAATTTCCACTTCAAAATCCAATGACAGCTCTCAATTGAAATGCACAGTGTATTGTCTTCGGATACCCCTGGTCTTTTGCAGAGTGTGAAAGAATTCACAAGACTCGGAAAAGTAAGAAAGCAAGGAGAGGTTTTATTAAAGTCAGGAGAGAGGAAACGAGTGGCAGTGTCTAGAGAGGACAGCTGCCTGTGCTCTAGGCTAGCTTTTTCTTATATAGAAAAGGGGAGGTTAATTTTCTTACAGCAGGAGATGTGATTCCTTCTGAGGTCATTTGATTGACATGTGCAGGTTATGTAACTAGTTTCTTTCTGCACATGCTCTTACCCATAATGCATACAGAAAAACCCATGGTGGGGGCAAGCCTTAATGTTCATTTTATTCTAATTGTATTATAATGAGGCTGGAGTTCACGCTGGGGCAGGCCCCAGCAGTCTGCACAGGCATCAAAAACCAGATTTTTCTGGTTGGGCCTTATCTCCTTTTGCTGAGGATATTTTCGACAGGAAGATTTGTCTCTAGGGCTGAGTGTGGGTGGTCCCTGGGGAGGGGACACAGGCCTGGGCAGTCTCCCCTGCGCCCACCATCATTAACTCTTTTTCTGCCTCATCACATAGGGATTTCAGTAAGTGGCAGATAAGATAAACATGGGGTTTACAGTTGTAACTACCTAAGTCTCCTAAGATCTACCTATTTTGAGGCAGTGTAATAATTCTAAGAATTGTAAGGTTCTGCCCAGTTCTCTTCCTTGCACCATCTAACACTCAGGTGAGATCTACTTTCTAATCTCTACCAGTTTCTGAGTCACCTAAGAACTGATTCTGACCATGTTGCCCCAACTCTAGTACAACTCTATCTCGATGGGGTTGAAATGTCAGAGGAGATCTTCTTTGTTGGGAAGGCTGGCCTCTGAGCCTCAGGAAATTCAGGTCCACCATGGCATGGCTATGTCTATAGCTGCCTTTCCCCACTTACACATATTCAGCTGCTTTCTCCAATTGCTGTCAGTTGCTTCCTTTTTCAAAGCTTTCCTTACTGCTCTATGACTTCCTGCTAAAATACCTCAGCCACAAAGTTTATTGCCCCTCTAGTATCCCAAAAGAAAACCACCTGCTGCCTAAGACAAAAGAGTTAGAAGAGGGAGGGTGAAGCATTGATATCTTCCTATATCCTTGAACCTTTAAAACTACCCTCATGGCAGAGCCAGCATCTACTGCAAAGGTAGCAAAAGAAAGCAAAATTAGATATACACTATTCTTTCTAGGGAAAGAATGGCTACAATGGGAAGGAGACTGACGGTAGACAGGAAAATAAACTCCTATAACCCAGAGTTTGCAGGTGAAATCAAGCCCTAGATTAGTAACCCTAGGTGTATAGCAAATTCTGTAATTATGGAACCTCATAGTATATCATAACACTGGAGGTTCACTGGAACTCCTGTGCCCTCTCGGACTCAGGCAACACCCAAGTGAAAATATAAGAAACCAATATATGAGTTCCAGTGCCCATCTCTCTGACATGTAGTATTGACAGACATTTTAATGTTTAACAATCAGATGATAGATATTATATACATATATATATATACACATATATATTATAGGTAGATATTATATATATTATATATAGAGTATATTATATATATAATATATATAGCTATATATATAATATCTATATATAGAATATAGATATCTCCATCCCTTTGCAGTTTAATTTGCATTTCCTAATTTTGGATATCCTCTATTTAAGTTAGTGTTTTACCAGTTTTTAGTTTAATGTTTAAGATTCATTTGTAGGATTTAAAAAACTACATATTCTGTACATGAATCCTTTGTCAATTATATGTGTTGCATATATAGTCTCCATTTCTGGGGCCATTTTAGGTTGTTGTTGTTAGTTTTTTTATGGAATCTTTCGATGAACAGGAATCCTTAATTTAGTTAAATTAATCTTTTCCTGAATTCCGGAAGATATTGTCCTATAAACTCTAAAATTCTAAAATCTTTATAAATTTACCTTTCACATGGAAGGCAATGATCCATTTATTGCTGATTTTTTAACGTGGTGGAAGGTAGGCATCCAGTTTCATCTTTAAAAATGGATATCCAATTGTCCTAGCACCATTTATTGAAAAAATAAAATTATTTTCCTATATTTCTAAGTGCTCTATTCTGCTCCATTGGTCTATTGGGCTGTTTCTGGGTCAATGACAGTCTTAAATATGGTACCTTTCAAATATGTCTTAGTATCTTAAAGAGGAAATTCTTCCATATTGTTGTTCTTCATGAGTTCTGTGGCTATTCTGAGCCCTATGAATTTCCACATAAATTTTAGAATTAGCTTGTCAATTTACACACACACACACACACACACACACACACAGTGTGTGTATGTATACAAGGTCTGACAATTCAGTTCGCAAACTCATCCTAGGAAAAGTGCTCCATACCTCATTGCTGAATATCACTACAGTCACCTTCGAAGCACTCCCCTTGGGAAGCTATGCACCGACACCAGCGCCTAGTCCACCCTTCAAAGCAATTTTGGAACTCTTTTTCTGGAATAGCCATCAGAGCTATCGTCCTATTACCCTTGATGTCCTGAATGTCATCAAAATGTCTTCCTTTCAATATTTCCTTTATCTTCGGGTAAAGAAAGAAGTAATTGGGGGCCAGATCAGGTGAGTAGGGAGGATGTTCCAATACAGTTGTTTACTGGCTAAAAACTCCCTCACAGACAGTGCCGTGTAAGCTGGTGCATTGTCGTGATGCAAGAGCCATGAATTGTTGGTGAAAAGTTCAGGTCGTCTCACTTTTTCACACAGCCTTTTCAGCACTTCCAAATAGTAAACGTTTGTCCAGTTGGTACAAATTCATAAGAATAATCTCTTTGATATCAAAAAAAGGTTAGCAACATCATTGCAACAAGTTCGTGAACTTAATTGTCAGGCCTCATATATTATTTAAGTCCTTCAAAATTTGAGACTTGATTTATGTCTAATTATGTGTTCAATTTTTATAAATGTTCCATGTATACTTTAAAGAGTATGTATTCTGTAGCTGTTGGGTGCTTTGTTCTTATATAAGAGTGTTAAATTTTGTTTTGCAAATTTTTGTTCAAATTCTTTATATACTTAGCTGTTTTACTGATCTATCAAGCAAGGTGTATTAAGATCTCCCACTATGACTACAGGTTTGTATGTTTCTCCTTATAACTTTGTCACTTTTTTCTTGTATATTTTAGGCCCTGTTCTTTTACTTACTTTCTTTCCTTTTTTTTTTTTTTTTTTTTGGACTTCTTGGTGTCTATTTGTTTTCCTTTTACAAGATTTTTATTAAAATATAGTTAGCATACAATATTACATTACTTTCAGGTGTACACAATATCTATTCAGCATTTATATACCTAAAGAAAGATCACCATGATAAGTCCAGCAACCATCTGATACCTTACCGTGCTGTCACAATATTATTGACTATATTCTCTATGCTGTATGTTACATCCCCATACTTATTTGTTTTATACATGGAAATTTGATGTCTTATTCCTCTTCATCTCCATCCCACCGTTTTTAACTTTTCAGTTACAGTTAATATTCAATGTTATTTTATATTAGTTTCAGGCATATGGCATAGTAGTTAGACATTTATATAATTTACAAAGTGATCCCCCGACTACTCTAGTACCGACAGGTCGTGTTCTTTAAAAAGCATATAAATTCACACTGTTGTACATTCCTGGTGAATTGAACTTTCATCACTATGAAATATACCTCTTTATCTTTAATAATACTTTTTGTCTTTTCTTTGATATTAATCAAGCTACACCAGCCTTCTTTGGGTGGACATCTACATAGAATGCATTTCTTTTTTTTTTTAATTTTCTGTATCCTTATATATTAAATATGTCTTTTGTAAACACCACATAGTTTTGGTTTTTAAATCCGCAATGACAATCTTTTTATTTTAACTGAAACATTTAGTTGATGTCTATTTATAATATAATTATTGCTATATTTTAGGTTAAATCTACTACTTCATTAAATTTTTTGTCCCATTTAAAATATATTTCCTTTCCTCTCCTATTTCGCCTTCTTTTATTATAGAGTGACTCTTTTTCATTGTTCTACTTTTTCCCTCTGCTACTTTGGAAATTACACATTCTTTCTTACTCCTTTAGGGATTACAAAATTCTTGACCTATCAAATAATGTCTGTATTTTTGTCTTCTTCAAAGAAAATATAAAAATCTTAGAACACTAACACTGTTACTCTCCTCCCAACTTAAGTGTTATTGGGAGCATTCTCTAAATCTTTTAAGCCCTCAAGAATTTTTATTAATACAATTAGTATTTAATGATGCTTTATACAGTGAGTATTTGTGTACACTTATTCACATATTTTCCTATTTTGTTGCCATTATTTCCTGCATCTCTGACCATCCATCTGTGATATTTTTCCTTCTGCCTATAAACACTCTTTATTATCTCTGTTAGTGTAGGTCTACTGATAATTCATTCTTACATTTTTTTGTTTAGCTTAAAAATATCTTTATTTTACTTCATTTTCGAAGGATATTTTTCCTGCATATAGAATTGTAGGCTATCAATTATTTTATTTCATCACATTGAAGATTTCAGTCCATATCTTCTGGTTTTCATTGTCTCCATTGAAAAATTTACTGTAAGTCTAATTGTTGTCCTTTGAAGGTAGTCTGTATTTTTTCTCTGGTTGCCATAAAGGTTTTCCATCTTTGTTTTTCAGCAGTTTTTCTGTGATGTTTGGATGTAGACTTATTTTTATTATTCTGCTCAGCTTTTATTGGGCTTTTGGTATGTAGGGGTTGATATCATTCATGAACCTGGAAAATTCACATACGTTATATTTTCAAATAGCTTTCTCCTTCTACTCTCCTTTCAGACTCCATGTGTATTTTATCTTCTTGCGTTGTTTTCTGTCCTTTTATAGTCCTTCCTGGCTATTTTCTGCTGGTATCTTACAGTCAGCTCTCTAAGCTGTTAAACCCTACCTTAGCATCCTTGAGTTTGGTTGTTGTATTTTTTAGTTGTGAAATTTATCTGTTTATTTTAAAACTCTGAAATATCCCTTTTCCTAATTTGCAGTTCTCTGTGCAAATTCTTAATCTTGTAATTTATCTTCTTGATTGTGACAGTTTTTCTTTCCAATCTGTATCTGACAATTTTAATACCTGAGATTTCTACAGTTGTTTCTTTTTTCTCATTTCTGCTGATTCTTATTCATATTGTCTTGACTTGTGCCCTTGGTCATCTCTGTGCATCAGTTATTGTATTTTTAAAACTTGTAAAGAAATAATTGGAGAACTAAGAAGATATTATCTTATACCAGAGAGCATTTTTATTTTCTAGTTTCAGATGTCTGGAGGCACTAGTAAAACTGGGATTCTCTTAATTCAATATTAGGGATTGAGATTTTTCTCGGTCACCCAGATGGCTCAAAACTCAGTTACAGTCCATACAAGACTGGTGTTTCCATTATCTATTTATGTGTAACAAGCTGCAGAACAATTTAGTAGCTTAAAAGAACAAGCATTTTATTTATTTGCCTACAACCTTGTAATTGGGTAGGATTTGGTGGGGTAGTTTTTCTTGCTCTATCTGGCTTTGGCTGGGATGGCTCAAGTGGAGCTGAAGGGTCTGCTTCCAAGATGGCTTCACTGACCTGCTGGTAAGTTGGTACTACCTGTGGCTGGGAGCTCAGCTGGGGCTGTGGGCTGAAGACTCTCTCCATCTCGCTTCTCTGCATAGCTAGGCGAGGTGCCTCACAACAAGATGGTCTCAGGGTAGTCATATTTCTCCTCTCCAGTGGTGGCTAGCTTAAACCAGATTGCAAAAGTAGAAGCTACGAGGCCTTTTAAAGATTTAGGTAATTCATCACTTCTGCCACGTTCTAAATCAGGTGAAATCAGGTCAGAGAGCCAGCCAGATTCAAGAGGTCTGCACAAGGACATGGATGCCAGGGGACAATGGCTTATGGAGGACCACCAAAGTTTGTCAGCCACAGATGGTTTAATTCCAGTCTGCCCTTTCTCTTGGGCTGCAGCATTTTAGAGTCTAAATGGAATGGCAGGACTCTTGTTCTGGTTGGGCCAGAATCCAGATTGTTTCCCCCTTCTTTGTAGAGACCTGCTCAGCCTTTCAGCTTCTCTTCTCCCATGTCATGACCTAGTCGGCCGTAATTCTTTACACTCAAATGCTTTTAAGATGTATATTTTAAAATATAACTTTCCTTTTAGTTTTTCTGGTTGTTCTCAGCAGAAGGGAGAACTGGTACAAATTAGCTACCCAGGGATAACCAGAAACTCCTGATTTGGAAACTCCTTGTTACCTTTAATGTTTATGTTTTCTTCTTTCAAATATATAGTAATTCCACAAATAGCTTTATACCACTATTACATAAATGAGCCAAAGATTGCCTCTGTGTTAACCCCTATGTTTATTTCTTAACTGCGGGCTGAGACCGATTAGCTCAAAAGCCCAATGGAGCCAAACTCAAAATTTTATACAGTTAATTTCAAAATAACCCAAACAAGCAAGTTGTTAGCTATGTAGAGCCTGCCTGCTTTCCATATCTGCAAGACCTCCCCCCCATGTGCTGGCCATTGATAAGGTACAGCCCTGCGGTTATAGGACGCCACGCTCCAATGGCCTTTGGAGCTCTCTGATGCAGACTCCTCACTGCGCTCCTCAGTGATGTCACCTAGATAATAACCCCCTTTCAAATCTCCCCCTCCTCTGGGAGCGACTTAGCCCCCCTCCCCTTCTGAGGGTAGCCCATGCCCTGGGTCTCTGGATGGTCTCATGTGAGGGAGTTGCCCTCGCATGTAATCTGGTCCAAGCCCAGTAAAGCATGTTGTGAGTTCCTGGGTCTCTTGGTCATGTGCTTTCCCTGGATCAACCCCCAAATCTCTCAAACCCCCTATCACCTTTTTGTGTATTTGTACCCAGTACAGTTTCCTTCCCCACAAGAAGCTTTAATATAGTATGCTGCTGGAGAAAACGGAAGCAAGAGTGTTACTGAGGTTCAAGGAAGCAGGAGCCACTGGGCCAGGAGTAGTAGTCAAGGGACAGATATGCAAGCTCAGGGCACGAAATTGGAGTTCAAATTGCAAATAATGTTGCCAATACTACGTCTGCTATAAAATTATTTCTGAACATCTGCTATTAGGTTGGTGCAAAAGTAATTGCAGTTTTTGCAATTATTTTTAACCTTTTAAACCGCAATTGCTTTTGCACCAACCTAATACTACAATGTATGATTCAAGTAATTTAACCACCAAGGCCCGTCCAAGGACCTCTGAAGGCCATAGCGTTACGCAGCCCTGCGATTTCCTTCCATTTACACATAGAATATCTGAGCAGCTCACCCCAGAAATTGTTAGGATATTTTCTAGGATCCACAGTCACATTCATTATTCAAACCAGATTGCATGAGACAGCAATAAGAACCGTAAATGATGACCTGTTTCAGAGAACTGGTCTTTTCCCTCCTGTAGAACCACAATGAGAGTCAAGTGCTGACCTCTAGTGGCGTCAGTGATACCACTACATCTCAGTGATTTCCTTGGCAAATAGCCTTCCCAAATTTTTACTAGAATGTGTAATAACTTGACTTCATAACGCATTATGCCGGAGTATGTTTTTAACATACGAGTTACAAATACTTAAACTTTTGAAAAGTTCAAATGCCAATTGATAGAGCTTTGTTTTAGACAGTTTTCTGGTCACTATAATTCTTTCCAATGGCTAGTTTAAGAGCTAGCTCTTTGCCTTCCCTAATAAGGTGGAATAGACTAGAATATTTGTGCAAGCACAGTAGATAAAATGTGTCCAATATTAGAAGTATTTGTTCACAGCAATCATAAAAGTACTTCTTCAGGGAAAAGTCCTACTTCAGTTCTGACACCAGTAGGCCACTGACTGTCTTCCACAGGCCACTAAGACCTTTGCTACATTTTAATCCTTTTCCTCCCCAACTCACACCTAACCCATAATCTGAGAGCTGCATGTAATTCAAGCTCTTTGTATCTGGCTCAGCATCCCAACAAAAGTTTCTGGGTCTCTAACATTATTACATTTCCACGGGGGAGGGCAGAATTTTGCACTCTTATTGTTTTGTGTGTTTTTTTCAAGCCAGTAATCTCTATTGAATGCCGAACATCAAGGGAGAACGAGACTGGAATGTAGGAGAAATGGCTGTACAAACCTGTCTCCTGCTTCCAACAGCAGCTCTCAACCACTGGACTAGTCAAAGCGCTCAGTAGTTACTCGCTCTGATGCTCTCCCTGAGGATTACTGATATTGATCACCTTTTTATTTACCATCTGTATGTCTTCCTTGGAAAAAAGTCTATTCATATCCTCTGCCCATTTTTAAATCAGATTTTGTTTTTTTTGGCTATTGAGTTATATAATTCTTTATATATTTTTGGATATTAAACCCTTATCAGATACATGATTTGCAAATATTTTCTTCCATTTGGTATGTTGCCTTTTCATTGTGTTGCTGGTTTACTTTTGCTGTGCAGAAACTTTGAGTTTGATGTAATCTCACTTATTTACTTTTGCTTTAGTCGCCTTTCATTTTCAAAAAATTCGGAAAAATCATTGCCAAGAGAGACGTCAAGGAGCCTACCACCTGTTTTCGTCTTGGAGTTTTATGGTTTCAAATCTTACATTCAAGTCTTTAATCCATTTTAAGTTGATTTTTGTGTCTGGTGTAAGGTAGGGGTCCAGTTTTGTTCTTTTGCATGTGGCTGACCAGTTTTTCCAACACCATTTATTAAAGAAACTGTCCTCTCCCCGTTGTACATTCCTGGATCCTTTGTCATAAGTTAATTGAGTTGTATATATATATATATGGATTTTTTTTTCTGGGCTCTCTGTTCTGTTCCATTGATCTATGTGTCTGCATTTCTGCCAATACCATGCTGTTTTGATTACTGTAGTTTTGTAATAGGGTTTGAAATCAGGAAGTGTGTTGTCTCCAGCTTTGTTGTTCTTTCTCAAGATTGATTTGGGGTCTTTTGTGGTTTCATACTATTTTAGGATTCTGTGTTCTATTTTTGTGAAAAATGTTATTAGAATTTTGATAGGGATTGCACTGAATCTGTAGATTGCTTTTGGCAATATGGACATTTTAACAACGTTAATTAATGAGCATGGAATAGCTTTCCATTTATTTGTGCCTTCTTCAGTTTCTCTCAACAATGTCTTATACCGCGTTTCCCCAAAAATAAGATCTAACCGGTCTTATTTTAATACAATAGAAGACTGGGTCTAATATAATATAATATAATACCCAATCTTACATTAATTTTTGCTCCAAAAGACGCATTGGGGCTGATGGTCTGGCTAGGTCTTATTTTCGGGGAAACACGGTAGTTGGTTAGTTTCCAAATTCCAAAACTTTTATTCTGACAGCGTTTTTCAGAGTTTTAGTTGCTTTCATGGAGGAGCAGACTTTTAGAGTTCCCTACTACACCATTTTCACTGATACCATTACCTATCAATAATTTTAATATCTATACCAATTTCAGTAAAATGTATTTAAGTTTATAGAAAACATATCCTTTTGCAAGTATACTTTTATTATTTATGCTTTTGTTTTAAGAATATTGATAGGCATAAAGCAGACTTAAGGAACATTTTGGTTCCTAACAGAGGTAACAATTTTCATTGAGATCAAACAGTGTTGTATCTTCATATTCTTGCATTTAAATTGATGTTCACATAGTTTCTTTCAATTACTGTATGAGATTATTTGGATTGATACCCATTGCTAAAGCACCCAGGAAGCATTACTTTTTCTCACTGATTTATTCATTTATGCTTTCATACTTGAGTTTATTCACGAACTATTTATTAAGCACCTAGTTCCTCAGGTGTAGCAATAGGTACAGGGTATAGGACAGGTAACACGCTGAATGATGCCCTGATTTTACTTTGTCATCAGATGACTTAAGAAGCAATTGGACTTAGCAGTTAGTATTGCCAGAAAGAGGTAATGTTATATTACTTTAGGACCTATAGGAACTCCCTTGCAGATCTTACTGTTTTAACTCTCAGGTGTATAATATGAACTTTGCTAGTAAATACCAAAAGCTACTGCAAGGACAGATGTTACATGACCGGGTATGTGCATTCATCTGCTAGGTGAGCTGATAGTTCACCGACTCCTCACAGTGTCTGGAACCTAACGCTCTGTCCTCATTCTGGATCCCACGCTCTGCCTACATGTCAGCCTGGGACTAAGAACCTGAATTTCATCCTCAGCCTTCCTTCTCAGACTTGACCTTTGTCTTCCATTATAGCCCATCACTCAGATTCTGGCCTTGGAAAATCCTTTGGCTTAGGGTAGCTGTTCTAAAATCAGAGAAGTGATGGGTAAGAGCAGTGAGCGCTGGAGTAAGGCAACCCAAGTGCCAGTCGGTATTGAGTGAATGAGTGACTGAAAAAAAGTCATTGCTCATAATGATTCTAAGGCCTGTGAATGACTAAAGTTGAAGTTACGTGAAGAAATAAGGGGCTCGAGTGGAAAATTTGCCACGGGAGAAGGGAGGCTATGCAGCTGACCTAGAAGATGCCTCTGACATAGCCTGATAATCTCTTCTTTTTAGTGGAAGGTTTTAGAATTCAAGAAACAAATTAGTGCTTGATAGATATTAATTTCAACTTGTTTTGTAAGCTTGAATCATCACTTTGCCTTGTAAATATTTACAATTCTTCTATTAGCTATGCATTCCCCTGACATTTGCACTTTATTCATCAGTAGCCTCTGTTATAACCTCTAATTGCTAATAATGATGGGTAAAAGCACCCCAGAGTGGGGTTGCCACAGATCACTATGGAAATGACACTTCTTCCTGCTCCTTGCGAAGACAGCTTTTGCCTCACTTTGGTCTACTCTGAGGCAACTCACCTCTTCAGGGATGGAAGATGATTTCCAGAAAGTTCCATGGGAAACTGAATTACGTAGAAAACTCAATTGAATCCCTGCTGCTCTGTGAACCAGGATATTTGGTACCTTGTCAACGAGGAGAAATTAAGCTCATCCATGAGGCACAGACCCAGGTGCTGAAGTACAACACTAGCTGTACGCTCTAGTTTTGCAGTTCTCCGACATGCTAAGGAAGAGCTAGATCTTTGTCTGACTTCTCATGCAGTAAGTAGGCAAGCATTTTGTTAATTTCTTGCATCAAGAACACCAGAGAAATCAGTCAGCCTCCTTTTTGGGCATCTTCATCTTGTTTTTATCTAACTTCAAAAATGTACATATCAGTGTAAATGAACACTAACATTTACGTTACATAAGAGATTTTGAGTACTCAAAACTCACACTCTTAAATTGTATAATGGGCTCTATTTTCTACAGTTTTCCCTTCCTTATCCCCTACTTCTCTCCTGAAGGTCCCACAGCCGCACAAAATGTGTCAGGTCCCAAACTGAAACTGGTCTTTCCTTGCTGATCTGCTTCCTTCTATTTACTGGGTCAGTAAATGACTCCCCTTTCAGCGAGGTGGCCAGACATTTCAGAATGGTCCTGAAGAAATTATTAATATAATCCAGGAGAAAACCCAGAGGCAAAGTCTATTTGCTGACCAATTCATTATTGTATTTGGTAAATATTAGCATGGTGCTAGCACTGGATGTGCGATGGAAGACTAAGCACAGTGCCGCCCTTAGGGAACTGATGGAGTGGGAGAGGCAGAAAAGAAAAGAGGGAATTACAACCTGTGGGGGTTTCATGTTCTGATGGGACAGCACCATGGGCCATGGAACATATAGAGGGCCTCACGGAAGGCCCCCCACAGGTCTCCTTCCCCCAAACACACCTCAGTGGCTGCTGGTAATAATTTTGGGTATGATGTTTGAATCTCTCTCTCTCTCTCTCTTAGATTCTAACTTTTTGCTTATATGCCCCTTAAAATTTTGAGAGATTGTTCCTTCTGCATTCTAAACTTGGTATCTAAAATTTTTATGAGAGTAAAGAGATGCAAAGAATATACATTTTTCAACATAATACAAACACTGCCATGTTGAAATAAAAGTTTTAACTGTCTTTTAAATGTATGTGATCGATTTGAAATATCACGGAATCTAAATACAACCCCCACACACACACACAAACACACACTCCTTGAAGCGTCTCCTTGATCCCATGCCCTAACTAGTTTGAAGAAGGCCATTCTATAGGGCTATTGCTATGACTTTTCCTGTATCCTCTGTGGCACCCAGTATCCGTGTGCCAGACCTTGGCAAAACACTTCACATGTATCATCTCATTGAATCTTCAGCAACCCTCTGAGGTCAGTATCACTGTCTGCATTTTACTTATGAACAACATGAGGCTAAGACGAGGGTTTGGATCCAGGTTTTTCTGACTTCATACCCTGTGCTCTTAACTGCTACTTTATCCTTAGAACTCACTGTAAACAAGGGGTTTTAGTGTTAAAATCGTTGTGGAACACCTCCAAGAGAATGCGTAACTCCCAGCACCACTCCTAGCACCCCAGCCCTCCTGCCTGCTTTGCTTTTCTCCACAGCTCTCACAACATCTGACAGACTGTTGTTTTACTTACTTATTTATTATTAAGCCTCCCTGCTCCCCCAGCCCAGAATATAGGCTTCAGGAGGACAGGGATTTTGTCTGTTTGCCCAACACATAGTAGGTGCTCAATAAATACTTGTCAAATAATGGACAGCACTTGCTGCTAGGAAGCCATGAAGATATGGAAGACTCTAGACACACTAGTGGCTGCTCGGTGCTCTGATCAGCCTTCCCGGCTTCCGCCGCAATGAGGCAGCAGTAAGAGCAGCTCAACAACCTACTGACTTTGGGGTGAAGGAGTTGATGTGCCAGTCAGTATCAAGAAAAGGATCTAATCGCACACTTGAAGTGCTTGCTGAGCAGCAGTATAATGGCAAACTCCATTTACCTCATTCAAGTTACTAAAGATAATACCGACTAGGTAGCCTTGCTGGTTGTAGGGCTATGCTAGGGATGCATCTTTGAGCCATCGCAGCCTACTGTTCACGCATGGGAGTCTGAGCACATCAGAGCGGCTTGGAAGCCTGGAGGTGGCCTCCAAGAAGTCTGTCAGGCCTGAAGAGCCTTCCAGAAAGAAATCCAAGCCGTATACGCTGCTGGGCAGTCACAGCTGAGTAAGTCTGATGAACCAGTGGGACAGCCTGACAAGCCTAGCTGGGGATGGCATAGGGACTACAGAATCTTCTCGAAAAGAATGCCTTTAGGGAAGAAAGAGCCAGGCGTGAGGAGCTTGACCCAGGAGCACAGCTTTATCTGCCAGAGAGGATGGAGAGTCTAAGTAGAATGTCATTACTGCCAGTCTCTGACTCACCCTTAAACACATGTCTGGGTCCTATAGAAAGAGATCTTCAAGAAAAGATGGAAGGAGCTTTGCTACCAAACTTTGACACTCATTGGGGGCTCTAACAGAGGGTGTCACAAAAGGGATGGAGGCATTTTCTACACTCAGCCTTCCACTTCCCAGGGGCACAGCCCGGCAGGCATTGGTGATTCCCTCAAGTCTCAAGATAAATAGCAGAGGTGGTTTCTTGGCCTGGAGGAGTAACCAGAAGACTTGGGCACCGAGTATTTAACAAGAGCACCTGTTGTGCCTGCCAGGCCTGGGAGGGTGACACAGAAAAGCAGCAGAGCAACTAGACCCAGCCGAGAAGCAGCGGAGCTGCAGCAGCAGTGCCTAGATGCCCAGTTGTGCCTGGCTGTGACCATGGACATGCCCACGGGGTGGCTGGAAAGCAGATGGCATCAACAGGGTGGAGCAACAGGGTGAAGGACCTGGGTGGTGACGACTTTGCAGGAACCTGAGTCCATGAGTCACTTTAATAGAGTAGGTAGGAAGGCAGCCATAAGCAGGAGGAGAGGAGCTAGCAGGCCCCCACGGGTAACCCAGTGGCGTCATCACCATCCTGTGACAGAGCCGCAGAAGCGAGTGGCCAGAACAAGGACCTGGGCTGGTGCCAACACACTAGGATGGAGGAGGCATGCAGAATGAGGAGAAAAACAGTACAAGGGAGGAGGGGAACCCACACTATAGGATATAAGATCAGGGTCCTTGAGACTCTGGGCTGCTACCCCCCTCAGGTCAGCCCGCTCCATGCTCGGAGCGTACTTGCTTTGCAGTCAACTTTGCTGTCTGCTGCTTGCTTGACTCCTGCCTCTTGACTGAACCCTTTCTTTCAAGAAGACAAGAACCGAGGAAAATCGTGACAACTGGAAAGGTGCCAAAGCCCAGTACTGGGGGTTATATAGAGAACAATTTCTGAGTCTCTTATTTCAACAACTGACTATCTCCCCAATTGTCGCACCATTCACTAGTGTCTCTCTCCTCCTCTCCCTCTTCCCCAGCTTCTTAACTCAAATTCCTGTTGGCTCAGCGAAACTACATAACTTAGGTGAGAGGGGAAAACATGCCATTTTAAAGTTACGCAAACCTGTGCAAGATGGGCAGCCGCTTAGCCATTCCAGGTGTATTTGATTAACTCAAATGAGTCTCCTTCAGACAGCATGAAAAGCGGGAGTCAAGACTTTTAGTCCGTGGGAGAATAGGGAAAAATATTTGCTTGTCTTATGCAAACCCTGTTAGGGCTAAGTCACATGACCCAGCACTGAGAAAATAGGACTGAATGGGCCTTAGACTTCAAGCTCCTTAGTACAACTCTGTTCTGTGATGTGAAAGGCAGAGTTAACTCCATAGTGAAGGCCCAGGCGGAGGCTCATACCACCAATCTCACCCTATGATATGGCACTTTTGACATGGAGCAAAACTGCGATTTGTGCTGGATAAATGGTTTTTGAACTGTAGCAGCAAATGGCAGGATAATTTTAGACGTTTAAGGATGACGAGGATGTCTATCCATTCATGATAGTACCTTGTATTTTCATTGTGCTTTTCCACAAAGGGCTCCACACTGAAGAAAATGATCTCATTTCTCTTTACAAAATCCCAGTGAGACAAGAGCTTCAGTACATGATCGATGGACACAATAGAAGCTTCCTCTTGCCATTCCTCCCTGCTGTCCTTTGAGGTAGCTGCGGACTCCAGTTTATCAGCTGACTAATGAAGTATGGTTACACTATTGTTGGAAAATGGTGATGTCGGAAAAAGGATGCTTTATTCACAGAAAGGTTTGATGATAAAGATTTATAAATAGATATAGGAAGGGGCTGGCGTAAGTCTGTGAGGCTGCCATTTATGGTGGTTCTTTAAAGGAAGAAAGAGCTAAAGGTACTGATAATTTCCTGCCCAACTCTGTACCCCCCATTAGAGAACATTGCCCCCTTTCCTTCCCATACAGTTGGGTCCCATGGTCCTTGCTAACTCAGGTAGTGGGGATTTGTGATTCCAGGTCTCTAGTCAGAGCCAGCTAGACTTAGGTGAACGTCTGACCCAGCTGGGTTTGTTGATCCTTGCTCGAGGAATTGGGAATCAGGGCACAGCAAAAACTGGAAAGTGGACAGGAACCAAGATTATTTCCCTCTCCTCACCTCTGTCTACCTTTCTGGGACCAGGGGTTTTCCTGAGAAGCTCTGAGTTGGTTCAAAAAGGCAGCCTTAGTGGAAAACAACCTAAATATTTATCAACAGGAACTGACTAAGTCATGGGACATCTATGTCATGGAATACCATGCCACAGTGTGAAAAGAATGAAACTTTTTATGAACTGATCACTTGTGAGAATGATCTATCTCCACGATATATTGTAAGAGGTGAATGCAAAGTACAGTATAGGCGTGATAGTACAGCACCATTTGTATAACAAGAAAGGAAAAATATAACATATGCTTAGACCGTTTACATTTAACATGGTCATTATTTTAGGGTTTAAGTCTATCATTTTATTATTTGCTTTCCGTTTCCTCTGTTTCTCACTCCTCTATTTCCCTATTTCTCTTTCTCTTTTGTCTCTATTTTGTTTCCTCTGTTTCTCACTCCTCTGTTTCTCTTTTGTCTTCCTGTGGGTTATTTGAACATTTTTAAGGATTCCATCTTGATTTACTTGTAGTATTTTGGTGTATATTACTTTGTATAGTCTTCTTAGTGGCTGGATATATATAGAGAGAGGGTGCCAAAATAATATACACACATTTTAAGAAAGGAAGAAAACTGCATTAATATATACCGATAACAAAAGATGAATGAATACAAGTGACGTTTGACTCCTGCAATGACAAGAGGTGCTCAAAGTTGTTACCATCAGCGTCCAGACACTTCTGATTATGGCGAACTACTGTTGAGCAACTTTGACCAAAGTGTTAGCATCTGTTAAAATGTGTGTACATTTTTTGGCACCTGGTATATATGTAAGAGTAAATAGATGCAAAGGATATACATGATATCAATGTTTTACCAATTTGAGTAAAGTGCAGAAACATGACTCCCACGTAGGTCCCATTATCCTCCCCACTTTTAAATATAATTGTCTTGAGTATCAGATGATGTTATAATTTTATACTAATCTTCATGTAATTTAGAAAACTCACGAGGAGGATAATATATTGTATTTACCCATAATTCTGCATGCTTCACTGTTCTTTCTCCCTCCCTGATGATCCAAAATTCTTTTCCTTATCATTTTCTCTTTTGAAGAATATTCTTAACCAGTCTTTAAGAGTAGATCTGCTAGTGATGAATTCTTTTCGTTTTCCTTCATCTTCCCCTTAATTCATGAAGTGTAATTTCACCAGAGAATTCACAATTGACGGTTCTTAGTTCTTTTCTTCTAGCACTTGAAAAATGTTGTGTCACTTCTTTCTGGCTTCTCTTGTTTCAGATGAAAAATCTGCTGTCATTTGAATTGGTTGTTCCCATGTAGATAATGTGTTGTTTCTCCGTCTGCTTTCAAGATATTTTTTTGTTTGCTTGCTTTCAGTTTTCAGAAGTTTAATTGTGATTTGTCTTGACATGGATGTCTTTAGATTTATCCTATTTGTTATTCATTCAGCTTCTGGATCTGTAGGTTTATAGATTTTGACAAATTTGGGGAATGTTTAGTCATTACTTCTTTGCATATTCTTTCAGTCCCACTCTTTCTCCTTCCCTTCTAGGACGCCAATGCTGTAGCTATTGGATTTTCATTATAGTCTCACAGGTTCCCGAGGCTCTGTTTGTTTTCAGTTTATTTTCTCTCTGTTGTTCAGACTCGGTAAATTGGATTGATCGGTCCTCAACTTCACTGATTCTAGCCTCGGTCATCTCCACTCTACTACAGAGTTCACCCAGCTCGTTACAGTATTTCTGTTATTTTTCAATTCTATAATTTCCATTTGGTTCTCATTTAGTAACTTCTATTTCTTTGATGCTATTTCTATTTTTTCACTTGTTCCAAGAGAATTTATAATTGTTTGTTGAATCTTTTTTTATGATAGTTACTTGAAAATACTTACCAGATAAATCTAATATCTGGTTCATCTCAGTGTGGGAGTCAGATGATTATCTTTTCTCATGCAAGTTGTGATTTTCTTGGTTCTTTGTACAATGAGTGGTTTTCTTCTGGACATTTTGGCTATTGTGTTAGGAGACTCTTGGTCCTGTTTATAGATTTTTATTTTAACAGGCAGCCACTCTGTTTGGGTGTAGCATGCAGCTTTTGTGGGCTGTGGTTCCAGTGACAATCTAATTTTCAGAGCCTGTATGATGCCATTTTGGTCTGCTTGGTATGTCTCCTGCCTCTGGGGCTTCCACTGGCACTTGTTGGTACTCGTTGAGGAAGTGAAAGGAGCATCCCTGGGCTGGGTTGTCTGGTGTGGGAAGGGAATCTCCAGGCTGCAGGGACAAAAAGCACTTCCTAGGTTGGGTGTTTCTCATGGCAGAATCTACCTTTTAATATCCCCTGTCAAGTAGGGTCTCTGGGTGAGAGAGGAGTGTCTCAGGCTAGTGGGAAAGTCCTCTGGCTGATTATTGTTAGGGGGGGCGTTCAGTCGGTCCCCTTTTCTGTTTCTGCTGGGCTTGTCTAGAGTTGTCAGCAAGACTCTTGTTCAGTTTGGAGCAAGAAGGAGACTGACTATCTGTCTGCCTTCCATTGCTACAATGGGTGTCAGGAAAGGCCAGGCTGGATTATCTTCTCTTGGGTGGGAAGTCATAAGTTGCCCTGCCACTGTGTTATTCCCTTGGTCCTATGGTCACTAACCAGTTCAGCTCCTCTTTCTACCTTTCAGCGTTCTCTTTTAGTTGTCTCTTGAATTATTTCCAAGGCTTTTAGTCACACTTAGCAGGGAGGACCAGAGAACGACAAGCCTATACCATCTTGCCCAGACCAGCGGATCTGTACATGTGCTTATATAGGCATAAGTTCTCTCTAGAAGGGTACACAAAGAATTGCTTTCCCTAGGGAGGGAACTTGGTGGATACGAGGTCGGAGGGAGACTTTTTTTTTTTTTTGGATACTTGTTTGTATGATCTCATTTTAATTAGGTGAATATACTATCTATTCCGAAATAAAAAATAAAGTACAAAAAAAGAAAAAAGTCTTCTAACTCAGCCTTGTTTTCAAGAGCACAACCAAGGATTACCACGGAGGTCAAGCAGCGTATGGATGCAACAATTGGTAATTTTATTAAATTCCACTGACTTTTAATTTCACTGTATTTTGACGGCTTTGATCCAGATCCCTGAATATAAGAATAATATTCTCAGTGGATTTTCAGCCTGCTCATACCCTTTGAATAACTTGCAGAATACAAATGTGTAATTTAGATAGAAGTAGATGCTTTGGGCAGCATACTAGTACCCTAATCAGCTGAAAAAATAATATTTGTATGACATTAAAACAAAATTAATAGCAAGACACTGATTACATGAAAAGCCTTCATGCTGTAATTATTTAACTTGCAAACAACTTGGCATAATTAGTGCCCTAATTAAGATCTGACCTGAAATTTTAGCTTAAAAAAATTAATAAAGACAATTAAAAGTCACATTTGTAAAGTGGGTTTTAAAACTTACAAGATAGTTAGCTATCAATTTTTTTTTCTCATTTTGGGGAGTATCTTTGTAGATATTAGGCTTACAGTGCAATTACTTTGATTCCCCACCCTCATCCCGAGCACAGTGTCTCAAACCAAAACCTTAAGAGGTAAGTTTAGTCACCCTCAGTGAAGGGTGTCCACCCACAGGGGCTGAGCAGGTCCCAGGCACACTCCAGATAGTTCTAGGGCACAATAAAACAGGAAAGACTCTTTCTCTCCCCAGCACTTTAAGTAGAATATAAACTAGAAGATTGATATTGAATTTGATCAAATTCTACCATTTTCACAGAACTATTTGGATCCAAATGGCAATTTTCACCACTGTCATTTATTCTTTAACACATGCTTCTTGAAAGCATTCTGGGTGCCACAGTTTACCACATGGTGAAGTTTCCAATCCAAAAACAAAGAATTTTCTATCAGTAGATAAAAATGGAGAATTCAGTAAATGTTGGTGGGCTAGTGATTTAGGAAAAAATAAATGTGGAATCCTACCTTTATTCCCCATGTCAAAGTAAATCCCAAATTGATCAAAGATTTAATATAGAAATGTAAAATCATAAATGTACTAGAAGATATGGGTTAATATTTTTATAATATTGTGATCAGGAGAGGCTTTTTAACCATAACAAATGAAGCAAAAGCCATAAAGGAAATGACTAACGCATTTGCCTACTTAAAAATTCTAAGCTTCCAATATGTCAAAAAACAAACATCAAAACAAAACCACATACATTTTAAACACCTAATTCAAGGCCAAATCAAGAAGTGACTGATTAAAAATAAACTTTTATTTACATTTTGTTTCATTTTCCTTTTAAAGGCACAATTTTATTCCTCAATAATTAATGAAATAATTGGAAATATGCATCATGATTTATATAAAAGGACATTCAGTATAGGGAAAACTTACATTTTAAAAAATAGCTCACAAAGTAAATGAGAGAATAGCCATAGGCTGCAGGCATTAAAAATCATAATATTCAATAACACTGAGATATTTTCATGATAGGACTTTTTTAAAGTGAAAGAGAATAGAGATGAATCCAATTTGATTTTAAAATGTCTTATATAGATAGAAAAAAGACTAGAAGGAAAAAATATCAATGATAATTATCATTAGAGGTAGAATTATGGATAAATATTTCCATTTTTAGTAATTTCCAAGTTTTCTATAATAAGTAAATTATTTTTGTACTTAATCCTTTTTTTAAAATTCCTTGGAGCTTTAAAGGACAAATGTATTTCCATTTTTCCCCAAAACAGCTAACTAGGAACTACGTCAGATAAGAAAGAACAAAACTGAAGACTTAAAAACTGTAGCATACATACAGCAACTGCCACAAGCCCCCATTTTTTTAAATCCCGCTACCAAATTCTGTGACACTATATGCTATGGGTTAACTCACAACCTCTGGTTGTTCACAGTGATCTATCTATCTATCTATCTATCTATCTATCTATCTATCTATCTATCTATCTATCTATCTATCTGCCTAGAATACAGACTACCCTTTCTGAAGATCCAGCACCACAAGACAGACCTTAAAATCTATCCCTAACTGCCTATGTTATAGAACAGGGAACATGAGTTCCAAAAGTCTGATTACCTGGTCTTAGCAGTAATCTTCTGTCTTTAATTGGAGGCACTTGCCAATCACAAAATAACTATCACTAGTAGTACAGGAAATGTCATCATTGAACTGCCTCTGTACCTGTAGGTTTTCTTAATTTCTTCATTTGATGCTCCCTTATGCAGACCAAGAATTTCATATAGAGCTTCTCCAGATGTTGACATAGTCCGCTGTCTTTGGTTAGGTATGTTACATGCCATTTTCTCAGGCTGCAAAACCAAAGGGGGGGAATAGCCATGAAGGTTATGCATACTGGATCCCACTCTCTAAACAGGAAGATAGTGCATTTCTGACCTTTTGTAAAATGACAGTCTGAAGTACATTTTTGTGCCAGCTGCAAAAGGAGGGGATAAAGGGTTAGGATTGCTGAGAGTACAGACAGCTTCAAGCTAGGGTATTAAGGCCACAAGCAGCCATGCAAATGGAATATGGCTTTGTCCATATGGTTAAATAGAAGCAAAATGTTATCTAAATACTCAGCTAATTCAGAATTATGGAGAAACAACTCTCATAGGTCAGGCATAGGTCGATTTCTTTTTGCCAGAATTTGTATAACTCCTTTTTTGTCTGTTTTCTAAAGCTAGCCAGCAATGGAACAAGTCTTCCATTTTACCTTCACTTTATTGGCCTAGCCATTGTTAGAGCGGGAGTTTTTAAAAAATGAAAACAGCTTTCTGTAAGTACCAAGGAACAAACCCTGGTCTCATCTGGGGGTGAGGTGAGAATTTCTCTGCAGCTGTGGGATACCAGGGGCCCCACACTGCCCCTGGGTGCTGCATCTGAGAGAGCTGCTTTCCCTGCGCTCCGTCCAGAAGGAGCTGTGCTATCCCCAGTCCCCACTGCATTCTGGCTCTAGGAGCAGGTGTCAAGAGTAGCAAGCACACCTGTGGGCCTTCCTATATCCACTACTTAACCTCGCTAAGCCTAACTGTCTTCACCTATAATATAAAAATAATAAAACCCACATCATCAGGATATCTTAAGGATTTAGAAATAATGCATATGATGTAACTGGGACTTAGTAAGTTCAAAGGAAAAGAACCATTTTTTTAAAGGCAGCACAGTATATAATTCACAGTTCACTGTAGTCAGACCCTTGGGATTGGAATATCGGCCTTGCTCTGACACGCCTAAGCACACGTAGCTGTTGTCAGAATTAAGTGTGTTAATATATTAAAAAAACAAAATGGATCAAATATATGGTGATGGAAGGAGAACTGACTCTGGGTGGTGAACAATGGGATTTATAGATGATGTAATACAGAATTGTACCCCTGAAATCTATGTAATTTTACTAACAATTGTCACCCCAATAAACTGAAAAAAAAAAAAAAAAAAAGGAAAGGAAGAGTTCTGCCAGAACAACAACAAAAAACAACAACAACAACAACAACAACAAAAACCCAACAAAATGACCACCATTGTTCAGAGCAGCATTATTCATAGAAGCCAAAAAGTTTGGCAACAACCCAGATGTCTATCAACACAGGAATGAAAATGTGGTATGTACATACAATGGAATGTTTTTCAGCCATTAAAAGATACGGAATTCTGACACATGCTACAATATGGATGCACCTTGAAAACATACTAAGTGAGAGAAGCCAGTCACAAAAGGACAAATATTGTATGATTCCCCTTATATGAGGTGCCTTGAGCAGGCAAATTCAGAGAGACAGAAAGTAGAATAGAGGTTAACCGGCGCTGGGAGGAATGGGGAATAGGTAGTTATTGTTTAATGGGGATGGAGTTTCTGTTTGAGATGTTGAAAAAGTTGTGGAAATAGTGGTGTTGGTGAGATGTCACAGTGATTGTACTCAGTGCCACTGAATTGTACACTTAAAAATAGTTTAAATGGTAAATTTTATGCTATATTTTATCACAAAAGCAAAACAAGAAAAAAAAGAACTACCTAGAGTGCCAGCTCCTCTGACCATAAGTTCCTTAAATATCATTGTCCATCTCTTAGCTTTGGGTCTTGTGTAGCACGTGCTGTGAGAGAATGAATGTGAAAGAGTGAATATACCAGGGCTCAGGAGGGTTTGGGGCTGCGGAGACCTTCGTGTGCAACATAAGGAACCTCCAGAGACAACGGTGGCAGCAGCAGAGCCCAAGGGGCATGTCCTCGTGTCGGGAGGGCTCAGTCAGAGCCCACTTCCCAACTCTGCTCCCGCCAGGCTAATGACCGAACCAATGCAGAGCCCGCCAAATGTCGCCTGGTGGGTCAGGTGGTCTCAGAGGCCCCTCAGATCCCAATATTGTACAGTGCGTGCGTGTAGTCCTAAGCAATTCGATTAAGAACAACAACCTGAAGACCTTCCAAATGTTGTTGTGAGCTTTTAGTTTCTCAAGGGGAGCAAAGGAAGACAGGACTGAAGAAAGTCAGACCCCAGGCAAAAAACCTGCAGCCCTGAAGGTGCTGAGGACAAACATGGCCTCCCTGACGGTGTGACTGGCATGGCTGCATCCTCCTCTACTCAGCCGACCCTGGATGTGGGGCCCCTGGAGGCCAGAGGGGCCCTAGTCCCAAACCCCTGGTTCACACAAGGAGACGAGAGGAGAAAAACTTCTGGCTTTGCCTGCCGCAAAGCAAAATCTACAAGTGTCCGTACTGACTGGCCAGCCACTAAGAAAATTATAGCACCTATGTTCATTACTGCTCCACCTTACCTACCTACCTTTCTTACTGACCCACCACAATTTCCCTAGGAGTAAGCAGTTCACGGTGCGGGGCTGTATCATTCTTCCCTGTGTTCCAGTCTGTCACCACAGCCCAGCTGACTCCTCACAACTGAAGGCACATGGCCTGAGTAAGGACACCCTCTCTACTTCCTTTCCTGTCCTCTCTCCTGCTGCCACCACACACACATAGGCTCAGGATGGAGGCTCTGGGAACCTAACAGTTCCCAGAAGTGGAGGCAACCAGCTGGCTTCTCACACGTCACACTCTATGCCAGGAATGAATGGGGCTCAGAAAGTGGGGGTTTCTGTGTGGCGTGGTGGACCAGGAATAGGGCCCCAGGCATCATGCTCGTCTCTTTGAGATTTTAAGGTCTGGCTTGATAGCAAGCTCCCCAAAGTCACTAAGAATATATCAGCATACGGATTCAAATCCTAGGGCTGTAAAATATGGAATTAGAGGTCATCTAAGCCAACTTAACAAATGCCTTTTGGGGCTTTCTGGCCAGAGATCATTGTAGTAAACAACTTTACTCTTAGCCTGTTAGCTGCTCCTTATCTGGGGAATCCTTAGGTCCCCACTGCAACGTGCTTTTCCTGAGACCTGCCTCAGTCTTACCTGATCTCAGTTGAGTAGACCAGGAACGGGTACCTGACCCAACCCAGACCAATCCGAGCCCTTCCCTAGGATTTTTTTTTTTCTGCTGCTATTGAACAACCTCTCAGAGGATAAAACCTGTAAAATGTGAAATTTGGGCATGGTCAGCTGGCCTGAAATGAAAGAGTTTGAGACTGACTCACAGAAGAGGAGCAACGGCAAGAGAAGGAGAGAGAGCCCTAATGGGGGTTCAGTCCCCTAGATCCAGGGGTTTCTGGGTGCACTTTGCAGCTCTTCCCCTCCCAGTTTGTCAATCAGCCCTTCCTAGGATTGAACCAGTAAAATTCCTCCCCATACACAAATTTACACATTTTTTTTTTCTTTTGAGCATACATATGTTAGCTAGATTTTGGCCACTGTCAACCAAAACTCCTTAGTGTCACGTGCTCCCTCAATTAAACACCAGCAGTGGTTTGCTGAACACCTCCAAGCCAGACTAACATTCTATTGTGGATTTTTCTTGAATCATAGCAGCTACTCTTCATTTAAATTGAATGTGGCTTCCAGGTACTTGGGAATGAATACTTCAGGAAAATAACAATATATACTAAGAGATTCAAACCAAACAGATTCAGATGTATTGTGTAGACGCTGCTAGTATGGATAAAAGAGGCAGTGATAAACCTGGGTCAGGATGCTTTCATAAAGAAACTCTATAGAGTACTCTACAAGAGAACTAAGAAGAAATAAAAGTATGACAAATGGTTCGCTTTGCTTTATTTTTCTCTCTATTCATCATTCAAAAGAAACAGTTTCAATTTGAGAGGAAAAAATGTATTCACTCTTCATCATCTGCCTCATGAACTAAGACAGAGGTCGTGGTTCCCATAAATCAACAGATAGTCCTAAAATCAGTCTTAACAAGGCACAGTTTCCACTGTCGGGAGCATCATGCTCCATGACCAACTTTGATTCTTACACGGGTCTTGCTGTTACTGCTCCAGGAAAAAGACTTACAGGTTACTAGAGATAATCTGCTAAGCAGATTATGGTAACACTCACAGCGGACAATTCAGTCATTTATTCAAAGCCTGCAATGTAGGCCAGTCTTCAGGGAGATTGCAGACTAATGTGGCATACAAAACTGTGTTCAGGGGTTAAACAAGTACTGAGTAGAGAGGTCCAACAGAACAAGAAGGAATCTTCTGGAGGACAAGCATTCAGCTTTGTGCCGTCAGAGGCCTAGCATTGTGCCCGGCACATATTAGCTACATGGCAAACATCTGTTGAGTAACTAAATAAAAAACAAGTGGTGAACTTGAATGGGACTATTAGAGAGAACTTCACAGAAAAGATGAAATGTGCGCTGATAATAATACTACCACTTGTTTCTGTAGAACTTGGCACATCTTTCTATTGTGGCCCTTTCATCTAGGCCTAAACCTGGGTCTGCATGGACGTGGAGCCAGTGAGTCTCTTGATCATCTGTTTGCATGTATCAACGTGACAGAGGACTTCTGGGTCCCGGGGCTGGAAGAGGAGGAGGACATTTTGACAGTTTGTCTGGGACTTTTTTTTTCAGGTCTGCCTCCTTTAAGTTATCCTAGGTGGGCAACAAGAGAGATGGGGCCCATTGGGGGCTACCCCCAGCTCCTTGCAGAGACTAGGACTGGAAGCAGCCGGGGCTTCATCCTTCCCTGTCCCGTGGCCATCCTCCTACACACTTCGCTTCCCAGTGGGAAAAAGGAAGGCACATTCCATTTCTCAAATAACTTCATACATACCTAGAAACTCATACCCAAGAAGATATGGTAACTGGCTATTCCTGTGATTGATGTACTTTTTCAAATCATCTCTTCATTTATAAATCTAATCACACTGTAACTGCACCTGCTAAGTGAAATCTGATAGCTGGCTTGCTTTATGGTGTGGATTGAACAATATTCAGAATGGGTTCTTATAGAGAGTTTGGAAATTGTTTATTATCTGTTTCCCCTTCTTTGCCCTATTCCCCGAAGATTTCCTTTCAGACATATATCGTCTCTCCTAATTAAGGTACTGAAAAACAAAAACAAAAAAGAAAAAGAAAAACCAGCACCCATTTACATCATCAGTATTAGAACATGAGATAAAGAGTTGGTCAATGTGATTAATAGTTGGCTGACTCTACAAACTGAAACATAAAGGAACCAAAAGCCTGCAAGGTTTCTATCTGTGCATCAAGCAGCAACAACCTGCTACTTTTCTGTGTCCTTGCTGAGCTAGAAACCAGACTCTTCATATATTATTGATGTAGAAAACATTTAGTTTCAAATTCAATAGAGAATTACATTGAAACCCTTAGTTGTTTCAATGTATAAAAATAAAGATACTATGCCCTGAGAACAAACTAACTACAGAGTAATAGTAAAAACATCTCCTAAAAATTCTCCTTCAATAATCTTAAATAATTGAGTCATACCCTTATTTAATTCCTTATATAGAATATAATTTTTATGTATTTTTCTGTAGCCTTTGAATTCAAATTTCCTATGCAAAATTCAAGTCTGTATTATTTATTCATAGTCCCTCATCTATAAGCTATCCAATGGAGAAAAAAATGTTGTCGTGCAAAATTATTAAGTAATTTAATTTTGATCATGTAGTACGTGATACTTAATCTTCTGACCTAAATTGCTTTCTAGCTGCATTACAATCCATTAATATCATATTTTCTTAAAGCACTGCTCACACTATCCAGTCACTACCAAACCACATATGGCTCACCTGTCTCTAGATAATAGATGTAGTTGAAAGAAGGGTCGGCACTCTGATGATGATGGGTGTCCGATTCAAAATAAACACATATTTTACAGGTTCTAATTCCAGGAGTCCTACAAATGCCATTCTAAATTTTTCATGTTGGCATGAAATGTTCCTTTCAAAGCCAAAGAAGCTTCATCTATATTTATTATGTGAATTCTGAAAAATGGAAAAATTCAAACTATGCCTTTCTTGGCAGGGTCCCTTCATGGCTGAGAAAAGGAATATGGGCAGGGGAGAATTTAGATCATTAAACACAGCAAAAACACTTTTGATAGCTGGGGTTGGGGAAACCAACATGCTTTGCCATTTTGTTATTACTTCTGTAATGCCTTCATAGGAATCAGTTTACTGCAGCAAAATCTCCTTATTCAAATAGTGTTGTATCTTAAAGCTAAACAAATCCAATATGTTAATTCGATGTTTTAAAGTAATAATTCTTCCTAGCATGATTACTTATTTGAAAAAATAGTTATCTCTTAATTGCCCTGGTACTTACATAAACAGCAACCTGAAGACGGGCAACTTGGAAATGTTACAAATAACTCACAGTACCTGTTCCTGTAAGTCCGCTTCTGTGTTCTCAGTCAGAAACAACTTGCCGATTTTAACTGGTCTGGAAATAAAGGTGCAAAGAAATAAAGGAAGGCAACAATGAAAGGAGCTGTTCCATACCTGTTGCACTGTTTCAAAGCAAACGGCTCCTTCTTCCCATCGCTCCCATATGGAGTTAAGCAGGTCAATGGAGTCAAATTACTTTTCATTTGTTACTCTATCAGCCAATTGCTTATCCCGCTGGAAAACATAACAAAGAGAATAAAACATGCATGACGATAGGGGTTGCCACTGAAAGGCATCCAGTAATACCAAAATACATGCTACCACAAAATACATCCAAAATACATCCACCACAACTTCCAATTAGGAAAATATGCTAATCTCCTGACATGCAGAGTGAATTCTTTTCATTTTTTATTGAGGTATAATTGACAAAACATATTAGTTTCAGATGCACAACATAATTATTGATACTTGTATGTATTGCTCAATGATCAGCACCATAAATCTGGTTAATATCCATCACAGTACATCACTGCAAATTTTTTTCTTGTGATGAGAACTTTTAAGGTCTACTCTCTTAGCAACTTTCAAGTACGCAAGACAGTGTTATTAACTATAGTCACCAGGCTGTACATTACATCCCCATGAGTTGCTTGTTTTATAAGTGGAAGTTTGGACCTTTTGGCTTCCTTGACCCATTTGCTCCCCGCAGCCCCACATCTCTGGCAGCCACCAATCTGTTCTCTGTATCTATGAGCACCCCGTTTTTAAAATTATTCTACGTATAAAAGAGATTATATGGTATTTGTCTTTCTCTGAGTGGCATCACTCAGCATAACGCCCTCAAGGTCTATCCATGTTGTCATAAATGGCAAGATTTCCTTCTTTTTTATGGCTAAATGATATTCCATTATATATATATAATACATATATATGTATTATATATATATATATATATATATATATATATATATATATATATATGTATTACATTTTTCTTTATCTATTCATCCATTGATGGATATGTAGGTTATTCCTGTATCTTGGCTATTGTAAATAATGCTGCAATAAACATGGGAGTGCATCTATCTTTTTGAATTAGTATTATCATTTTCTTTGGATAAATGTCCAAAAGTGGAATTGCTGGGTCATATGGTAATTCTGTTTTTAATTAAGGAAACTCCATACAGGTTTTCATAGTGGCTGCACCAATTTTCAATCTCACCAACAGTGCACAAGAGTTCCGTTTTCTCTACATCCTCACCAACACTTGTTATTCCTTATCTTTTTGGTAACAGCCATTTGTAACAGATGGGAGGTGATATCTCATTGTGGTTTTGATTGGCATTTCCCTGATTAGTGATGTTGAGCATGTGTTCATGTACCTGTTGGCCATCTGTGTGTCTTCTTTGCAAAAAATGTTTATTCAGATCCTCTGCCCATTTTTTAATCAGATTGTTTTTTGTTTTTTGGGTTTTTTTATTGCTATTGGGTTGTATAAATTCTTTATTTAAGGGGGGATATTAATCCCTTATCAGATATATGATTTGCAGATATTTTCTTCCATTTGGTTTGTTGCATTTTCATTTTGTTGATGGTTTCCCTTTGTTGTGCAGAATCTTTTTAGTTTGATGTAATCCTTCTACTTGTTTATTTTTGCTTTAGTTGTCTTTCCTTTTGGTGTCAAATCCAAAATATCATTGCCAAGGCCAATGTCAAGGAGCTTATCACTTATGTTTTCTTCTAGGAGTTTTATGGTTTCAGGTCTTACGTTCAAGTCTTTAATTCATTTTGAGTTGATTTTTATGTCTGGTGTAAGATAGGGATCTAGTTTCATTCTTTCACACGTGGCTGTCCAGTTTTCCCAACAAACACCCTTTATTGAAAAGACTGTCCTTTCCACATTACATTGTACATTCCTGGCTCCTTTGTTATAAATTAATTGGCTATACAAGTGTGGCTTTATTTCTGTGCTCTCTATTCTGTTCCATTGATCTGTGTCTGGTTTTTAATGCCAATAGCATACTGTTTTGATTACTGTAGCTTTGTAATATGTTTTGAAATCAAGGCACATGATGCTTCCAGCTTTATTGCTCTTTTCCAAGATTGCTCTGGCTATTTGGGGTCAAAGTGGGTCCTTTAAAATTTTATTTTCTTTAGGTCTAAAGCTAGTACTAATCAATTGCTTTAAAATTACTGGAAAGACCATGTAACATTAATAAAGGGGCAACTGATCGCTCACTACAAAATTCAACTATTTTTATATCTGCACAATTTACCCTAATCTTAGTCAAGAAGCACTGAGCCAGTGGTGACAGAAGTTGTTTCAACAATTAAGGAATCTCTTGTTAAAACAATGTGCAAACTCTCATATACAGTATAAGTTCACCTGAGAGAATAGTTTCTGTGATTTCAAGTTAAGAACCTATAGACTGAAAAAGGTTTCAATCAAATGAGACAGGTGTTACTCCTGAATTTGGTGCAATGGGGTCAGACTCCTGAGGCTAAAGGCAGAGTGTAAGTGTGCTGCTTAGCGGATGGTAGCAACGCCTCGGGCTATTTTGTGTGACTATTTCAGAGCACTCTGGTCTTTAGATGGCATTGGGTTTTTTTGTTTGTTTGTTTTTTAGATATAAAGAAATAAAAGGCTATTTCTCAAAGATCGTGACTTCCAGCCAGAGTTTAGGAAGCAAGCCATCATCATGCAGAGAAATAGGGGGCGGGGAGGAAACTCAAGACATTTAGCACTCAGTACCCAACTTCCAGCATCGCTTCAGCTTAAGGACAGTGTCCTTTGATGAAATGAAAATAGTTTCTATATCAATATGATGAAATTATGGGTGACTTTTTAAAAAAATTAGTTTATGTTTCAAGTTCAGTTTAATAAGTATAGTTAATAAAATTCATTATTTTTGTACAATTAACCACTCTTTTTAAATCATTACTTTTTAATTTTTTTAAATATTGACTAAACCATGAGTTTTGAATTTTTTTAAGTATTGCAAAAGTCTTAGGTGAAGTAGAACTATAGCTGTGTTTCGAAGAGAAAACATGGTTTCTTATTCATCTAGTCATTCAACAATGAGTCACCTACTCGATCCAAACACTGGACTAGAAATATACTGGAAAACAAAACCAAACACAGAGACCAGGTTTGTGGGTCACAGAGTTGTAGCCTACCAAGAGAAACAGATAATCAAATGATTACTCAAAGTATAAAAATGAGACTTTGGAAAGATGCTACAAGACCCTGTAAATTAATAGAATAGGAGGAGATGAAAGACAGCTTCCCTGAACAAAAATAACCAATCAGGTATCTGAAAAGTTGATGAAGGGGCGGCTGGTAGAAGGAATATTCTAGGCAGGTAAAAGAGCATGTCCAATGCCCTTGGCGCTTAAATTAGAGAAATAAAAGAGACCTGCTGATGTGTGCTCTCATACATATGTAGTATATACTCGTAGTATGTCAGCAAATGCCTGCGCATATATGACTTCTGATATATCCTCTAAATATAAAGCCGGAGATGAATGGGATCATATCCCACTTAAACAGGGGAGGCTTTCTGTAAGTGGTGAGCTTCCATGATGTTCGCAGAAGGAAATAACTCATGGTAAACACATAAATAATTCTCCGATACAAAATGCACTAAATCTATTGTAAAAGCTTTGCCAATTAAATCATTCAAGTTTGAAAAGGATAACTTAGAAGATATTCCAAGATTAAAACAAAGTGGCCTTTCTGTGAGGTAGAAAATTGAAGAGAAAATGTGTGTGTGTGTGTGTGTGTGTGTGTGTGTGTGTGTGTGTGTGTTGGCGGGGGTGGGGGTGGTTACATGGGAATTTTCCCTGTGCATTCTATTTATGGGGTCTTCACTATTCCCTTAGTTGTTCTTAGAGACCTTTTATATCACTCTCTCTCTTACTGCATAGGGTGAGGGTTCTCATAGGAAATGACTAGTCCATCAGCAGAGAATATGCAGCAAGTACTAGATGAATTTGAATATTCAACCAACATAATCTAACAATCATAAACGCTAGGGGACATAGTCTTTCATTTACACTGTGTGTGTCAGCAGGTATAAGCACCACTTCTTATGAACATGTGATGGGCAAGGGTACAGAGCCCCAGCAGATAGAGCCTAACTTACACAGCCCAATGCAGTGAGCAAAGACTCACTGCTGTCATTGTTACTGGTTTTGTTACCCCTCTACATTGTTTATATTACTATTATTACAATATATGGAATTCAGGCCATCATCTGGGCAAGCCTCATTCTGCTACGCGACTTTAGAAAGGAAAAAGACATGTGATTACTTTGATTGTGAAATAAAGAGGCTGTTGGCTGCCACTCCACCGGCATCTCAGAAGTAACTACAGAATAATTCTGATAGTTCTGTAAAATGAAGTGTTTATATTTCAGAAGAGCAAATTGGTTAATTCCTACTATATTTCATAATTTTCCAAAGTTAAAAAAAATGTCCCTTTTAAGGAAGGTTACAAAGGAGTAGAATTTTAATGTGTTTAAATCTGTAAATAACAAGAAAGTGAAAAGCCATTAGAAAGCTAAGAGAGAAGAACTAGATGGGAACCCTTTGTAGAATCACTGGGGAAGATTTTCAGAATTTTGATAACTGCCCCCCCCCCCGCCCCCCGATTATCCCAAAGCAAAACCTTGCGGAGTGGGGCCAGACTCCAGCACTTTTAGGTCTCTGGGTGGTTCTAAAGAGCTGCCCAGATTGAGAGCCACTGTTGATCACTTCCCTTATTCCCCGGATCTGAGGAGCAAAAAGCTCTTCAGTTAAGTAATATGGAAAATAACCTGCTGACTAAGCAGCTCTCTGGATGAATTGTCCATTGCCTGAGTCACCTCAGGAAACATTTCCTGAAGACAGTGGCGTCCATGTGATTAAACACAAAATAAAACTTGGCTTCGCATAGTTTAACTCAAGAAGGAATACCAAAACAACATGCCTGTTTCTAAGACTCTGAGGAAGTCACTGTAGGCCTGTGTTTTCTCTGTGAAACGGTAATAAAATAGAAACCCTTTTTTATCTATCAGACCCTTTGTCTCGTACAGTGTGCCAAGAATGATACTAGGAACTTTTATAAACACAGACCTAATGATTGTTTTCTAGGGTTGGGGTTTGAACATTGGTTAAGCGGTTACTCTCTCTGTGCCCCTTCCACCCAAATCCAGAGTATGCTAGAAGTGCCTCAAGAATTTGAAAGTGCAATTCTTGTAGATTTCATCCCAAATTTATAATTCATCAGTGAATGTTAATTGCTCCCCTATTATATAGTGCAAGGCACTACACTGGGGGGTATGAGGGATTCAGAGGTGATAATGATGGTGATAATAGTAGCTAACGTGTTAAACAGATTATCTCATTGAAATCCTCATCTCATTGGGTATTTTCATATCCTTAGTTTACAAAGGAGGAATATAAGGTTGGTTAAATGAATTGCCCAAGCCCAGCAGCCAGTAAGCAGTGCATCCAGGCTTTGGAATCAAGCTCTAACTCACTGGAGAGCTTTGCTTCAGGAGTTTAAGTCTAATTCCAAGAAACTCCCCCCTGCTCTAGTCCTTTGCTTATCAATCTGTGACTAAGCCAGATGATGTCTGTGTTAAAACCCATGGAAAGAAAAAAAAGAGAGTAATAGCTTTAAACAAGGCACTACCAATAAGCACACTCATTAATGAGGTCCAACATGTAGGTCACTGTCAAGGACAATATCTATTCGGTGAAGTAAAGCTCTGAATCCGAGACCTGTGTCACTGAGTCTTGTCCCCTGCTAGGCAACATATATGTATCCCACAGGTGTGAAGTTGAAACACTTTGTCGTATACTTAACAGTAAGCAATTGCTGTAATAAACCAAGGAGGCCTCAGGGCCAGCAGAAGTGTTTATTTGACAAAATGTCTATAAACAGAACCTGGATGCCTGATTTTGCCAACAGTTGTTCCCTTTTCACATTAGTCCAAGAAATCTCCTATGTTAAGTAGCTAAAAAAGATAAGACAAAAAAGACAAAAACTTTTGCTCAAGGCAAAAGTCTGAATGTTGCTAAACAGCATACAAAACCAATAGAGTGCACAGAAATCAAAATAGTTTTCATTTCTATTTGTTTGGCTTTTAAGTGGTAGTAGGATTGGACTGAAAATTTATCTTTGTCTTAACTCTAGTTAAGCCCCTTTTCAAATGAACTCCATCCAGCCCAGATAACAAATACTTGAAAGAGAAGGCAATGCTAAGGATTCCCCTCTGGAGATTAAGAACTGCATTTATATCACACTTAGTAATTTCCTAAGTGTTTCGCATGTCGTATACATTGTTTGATATTCAATGCCCATTCTGAGAAAGAGAAAGCTAGCTGAGTGTGGTCATGTGACTTACCCCAAGCTTGACTGCCAGTAATGAGGGGCAAAAAGCTGGAACTGGAATCCAGTGTAAGTGCTCTGCTTCCAAATCTTATTCTTTTATATCCTTGTTAAATAGCAAGGCTGATGGAGCCATAGAGCATCCTTTCTTATTGGTGCACGTGGCCAGATGGCCCCCACAATGTCACAGGCCTGGGAAGCCGGCCGTCCTCTGTCTGCCTTCTGGGCCCACCACGCCAAGGAGATCATGGTTCTGCACCAATTTCTAGTGTCCACGTGGGTCTTCTCAGTGGTACGTTTCAACTTACTTGTCAGGAGAATGACAATGACCTGTGCCATCTATTACAGACATGCATTCTCCCTCATTTTGTCGTTTTTCACTTTCAGATAAACAGAGAGGGCCCATTAAGTTACAGTCAGCCCATTAGCAGAGCGTTTGTTCTGCAGGGCCTTCTATTTTGTGCAGTAAGTGGGCTTTGCTATTGACAACTCGCCATCACTAAGAACAGTCTTGCTCAGTGCTGAGTGCCGTTGGACGGAGCCTAGAACTGAGGGCTAAAGCTGAGCTGCCTCTCCTAGGGGGTGATGGTGGACAGGCCCCTTTCTGAATGAGTAATTGGGTGCAGATTCTTCTACAACTGCACACACTCATCCATGGGTTCCAGATATACAAGAATACATAAGCTCTGATACGTCTCCTGAGGTGTCTCCTCCCTGCTGCCCACCTAGGCAGGCCCCTGTCCACAGGACTCAGAACTCCAAAGCCGAGCCCTCCCCTGGATGTCAGCCACTCTCTCCTCCCCAGGGGCCTCCTTGCCGCTGTCAGGTCTCCCATAGGTGTTCCCAACTGTTCCACCCCTGCTCCTTCCAGGCTCTTCCATGAGCCATACACAGTTTTGCTCCAGAAACCATGAACATTCTGGGAGATCATCCTCACTGTCAGAAGGCATCAGCGGGAGTGGGTCCAAGACCAGACACAGACTGGTCAGCTGGTTGCCGTCACCAGTGCCTCAGTAGGCCCTCTGCAATCTCTCAGCCTCTCCGTCTGCTCTGGGCCAGGCCTCGCTTCCAGATACTGAGTAGAACAATCTCATGGAACCAGTTTACAATGATTGGCCCTGGAAGTATCCAGCTGGGTCCCTACACAAGGTAGCTTTAATCTGGGACACAGTCCAGACCTTCCCACAGAGCTGACCAGAACTAGACAGTCTCAGGATGGGGTGGGAGGGTGAGTGACAAGCGCTACCCCTCAGGAAAAGCTGCAGCCCTGCCCAGCAACCTCTGTCAATCTCCCAGTCCCAGACCCGGGGCTTGGACAGCCAGCAAGTGGTTTCAGAAGCCTTCTCTGTAACTTTCTTAGGGGCCTGAGCAAAATAGTCAAATGAACAAATATTCAATTCAGCATTTTTTTTCTCATGTTAAAAAAAGAAAACTTCTTGGTTCCCAGGATTTCCATTTTAGAGCAAGGTAGACTGGCTATTCAGTATGACTGTATCGCCCTCTGGTGTTCATAAAGAAATTAACTGTAAACAGGAGTTTCAACTAAAATATTCCTCACCCCAAATCACCCTGACTTTCAGTATCCCTGATGCGTCTCTCCCTCAGCCACCTGAGATTCTGAGAACTGACAAGAAAAACACTCACTAAAACATCAGGGTGGGGCAAGCCAAGCCTAGAGGGGGCACCGCCCTTCTGTTACATTCTTCTGAAGCTGAAGTTTTGCAATTGGGTCGAGTAGTTTAGTCAGTTGGGGGATTTAAATTATAACCTTACAAGAATCTGTTTGGAAGCTTATGTCTACAGGGAGAAATGTTGGGGCAGTTATTGAACTTCTGAGGTCTCAGGCTCGTGTACTCATGAGGTGGCAGGACAGAAGACCAGCCGACTGGAGGCTATATATTCACCAACAGTGAGTAAATGGTTGCTGGCTGCTGCTGGGGGCAGGCCAAGGCTGGAGACATTCCCTCCTTCTGGCCACTGTGCAGAGGTCCCACCATGAGAAGCTTCAGTCGGGTTTTCCTTGGCCAGCAGGGTGGGGTAAGTGTTTTAGTTAAAGGCTGAAACATTCCTGTCTGAAATGGTTCCCCTGGCATCACACTCAGCAACTTTGCCCCATGAGGCAGCTGAGTTTACCACCTCTGGTTAACACCACCTAGAAGAGGAGGCAACGTGTGTACACTTAAAAGCATAACCCACGATACAGGCAGCCAACAGGAAGGACGAGATGATGGTACAAAAAGTACGTGCTGGGGGAGGTAGGAGGGAAGGTTCCCTGGGAGCCACAGTGCAGGAACAGGGACATTCCCTTTGCGGTTCCCACCGAGGAACTGCCACTTGCCTCAGGCCCACACTTGACGGGGACGGGACAGGTGTCTCAGTTTCCTACAGCTGCTGTGACAAGTTAGCACAGACTGGATGACTTCGAACAACAGAAGGTATTCTCCACAGTCTGGTGGTTGACGTCTGAAATCCCGGTGTGGTAGGGTGGGTTCCTTCCAGCAGCTCCGAGGGAGAGTCTGTTTCTGAGGGAGAGACTTCCTCTTAGCTTCTGGTGTTGCCGGCGATGCTTGGGTGCCCGTCTCTGCCTCCATTACCATGGCGTTCTCCCGTGTCTGGGTCTTCACAGGGCGTTCTTCTCTTTCTGTGTGTCTGTCTGTGTTTGCTCTTCTTAGAAAGATACCAGCCCTGTTGGATTAGGGCCCACGCTGCTCCACCACAACCTCATCTTAACATCTTAATTACATCTGCAAAGACCTTACTTCCAAATAAGTCCCATTCACAGGTACTGGAAGTTAGGACATATCCCTTTTAGTGACACAATTAAACCACGACAACAGGACCGTAGTGTTGGGCAGATTTGGAGGTTTGGATATTTAGGACTATTCAATGGGCTTTTGGGAAATGTTTGATAACCAGATTTCCAGAGGGAGGAAAAGCCCTAGTTTGTAGTGTTTTCAGATTTTTGTGATGTAAATATTCCCTCCTAGGCCTATTTCAAGCTACCGACATGACAAAAATATGATGACAAAATACCACAAAAATTAACCATGTGTGGTCCTCATACACTGGTAACTAATTGGCTCCAACGTTCCATTGGGTTTATTATATTAAAAAAATGTCAATGGCTAAAAGGAATCATCCATTATAATTTGTTAAAGCAAGGTCTGACCATTAAGTTCACAAACGCAACCTAGAAACAGTGCTACATACCTCATTGCTGAATATCACTACGGTCACCTTCGAAGCTATGCACCAACGCCAGTGCCTAGTCCACCCTTCAAAGACATTTTGGAACTCTTTTTCTGGAATGGACATCAGAGCTGTCATCATATTACCCTTGATGTCCTGAATGTCATCAAAATGTCTTCCTTTCAATATTTCCTTTATCTTCGGGTAAAGAAAGAAGTCATTGGGGCCAGATCAGGTGAGTAGGGAGGGTGTTCCAATACAGTTATTTGTTTACTGGCTAAAAACTCCCCCACAGACAGTGCCGTGTGAGCTGGTGCATTGTCGTGATGCAAGAGCCATGAATTGTTGGCGAAAAGTTCAGGTCGTCTAACTTTCTCCCGCAGCCTTTTCAGCGCTTCCAAATAGTAAACTTGGTAACTGTTTGTCCAATTGGTACAAATTCATCATGAATAATCCCTCTGATATCAAAAAAGGTTAGCAACAGGTGTACAACAAGTTCGCAAACTTAATGGTACGACTTCAAACTTAACTGTCCTTTGCGTACTGAGGCCAAGATGCCCCTACAACTTTTGCTTATCTATATGTAAAGTGATCTATTTGTATATAGTTCATATCAAATGTTAACCGTGAGCTTGCCTCCACACCATTCTGGTTCCTGGGCCTCCCCATCCTAAAGCAGCATCAGCAGCATTCTCCTCCCCGACACTCTCCCCCCGCCTTGGATTCCCTACCATCCACAGGTTCCTTGTCCTTCCATGGCCATTGCCAGGTCTGAGAACTCACCCATTTTCTCTAAGGGCCCTCGCACTTGGCTCTCTCTCTCCCTGTACCCCGAGTCCTGTCACTGACCTGGGACCCTTCAGCTCCCATGAGCTCCTCCCAGCCGGCACCCTCTCACTCACAGCTCCTTGCCCTACTCGGTTACCTAGACGTCCTGCAGCTCTCAGGCCTTTAACTCCGGCCTTGTGCTCTCTGCCCACCATTGCCCACCTCGCCAGCTAGCTCCCCTGGACACGTGGCACTTACACCGCACTAACACTTCCCAGCCCCCCAAATCTATCAGCTGTGTCCCTTTCAACCCTTTCCCTGCACAGCTTCTACTCCAGCATCACCATTGCAACTGTTCCCTTGTCAATACCCCTAATTCCTTGCATCGCCACAGCCGACACTCAGTTGTCCATCCACTGCTGAGGCAGATGTTGCCATCACAGACCCAAGGTCTCCAATGCCAGCTGCAGCTCTGCGTCGCACTCTTCTGTGTGTCCCAGGGGGACCCTAGTCCTTTACCATTTTCCACCACTCTCCTCCAATCTCATGCCTCACTTCCAGCAAAAGACACTCTGTTGTATATCACAGGAAAAATATAGAGTATTGTTAGCAATGCATTTTCACGTAAGTTTGTTTCACCTACACAACAACTGAGACAAGTGGCAAGGGAAAATATTTTTATGCCCATTTTACAACTCAAGAAACTGAGGCTCAGAGAAGTTTCATGTCAGCATCAGACAGTTATTAACAGAGCCTGGGTAGGAGCACAGATCTCCCAGTTCCAAGAATCTCAGGTCAAGCAGTGAAGTGGATGACATTCAAGGGCGCCAGTGAGTGCTTGGCAGCCAGGACGAGCCCCTGGCTCTCTGGGTACCGTCCAAATTCTTTATGCAACTCTAAAGTGTGCTGCCTTCTCAACAATGGCTCTATTGCTCTCAAAGCACCTGAAGTCCATTTACCCTTTATATTTGAAAAATTAAAAAGTAGAATGCTCTTGAAAGCAATAAGCAGTTTGATTTTCCTTCCTTTTGAAAGTTACCACCAAGGATTGTTTCCTTGTGTAAATGTTGATCTGATACAGTGTTCTCAGAGCCGTGGCTGCAAAAAAGCCTGCTTGTCCTCAGCTCCTGTCACCTGGTTCACAGGCTCTTGAAACAATGCCAAAGAGGAGATGGAGGGAGCCAGCCCAGGGGTCTAATCTAGAAACATCATCCCTGAAGCCTGAAGGTGCCATGGTGAATCCCGGAGTGGATCCCCGCGGACTCACAGGAAGCTGAAGTTCTATAAGTACATGGTACAAGCCAAAGCTACGTCCTTCGGGGTTGGAGGCCATCGTGAGTGACTCGCTGCAATTCCAGACACACAGGAACCTCAGCTCTTTCTTGGGCCTTCCAGCAAAGCATGTAGACCAAAGAGAACCTGCTTCTGTTAATACAAAAGGACCTCCCACCCCAGGTTCTCTGTACTATGTGGCTTTGTCTGTGCTGCAGACATCACTGTCCATCACTGTACATGGGGCAGCCGTGTGAACAAGGTGCTGACCTCCCTTGTCTCCCGGTGCAGTCTGCCCCTCAGACGCTGCCTTGGGGAAGTGCTGCTCTGCAGCCCGCCTCCACTGGGCCAGGCTGGAGGCTGCCCCATGCGCACCCCACCAGAATTGATATCTATGTGTACCCCGGAAGCACGGATTGGAAGACAGATGACTTGGCTTCTAACTGTGAACTTGAGTAGGTCACATGCCTTCCTGTGTGTCAGATTCCTCCTCTTCAAGACAAGAGGCTTGCTATGGCCGAAGCTAAACACGGCAACACTGGAAAGACTGCTTATATGAGGTCTGACAAGTAGGTTCATGAACTCATCCTAGACAAAGTGCTACATAGTTCATTGCTAAATATCACTATGGTCACCTTCAAAGTATTCCCCTTGGGAAGCTATACACTGACGCCCGTGCCTAGTCCACCCTTCAAAGCAATTTTGGAACTCTTTTTCTGGAATGGACATCAGAGCTGTCGTATTACCCTTGATGTCCTGAAGGTCATCAAAATGTCTTCCTTTCAATATTTCCTTTATCTTCGGGTAAAGAAAGAAGACATTGGGGGCCAGATCAGGTGAGTAAGGAGGGTGTTCCAATACAGTTATTTGTTTACTGGCTAAAAACTCCCTCACAGACAGTGCCCTGTGAGCTGTTGCTTTGTCGTGATGCAAGAGCCATGAATTGTTGGCGAAAAGTTCAGGTCGTCTAACTTTTTCATGCAGCCTTTTCAGCACTTCCAAATAGTAAACTTGGTTAACTGTGTCCAGTTGGTACAAATTCATAATGAATAATCCCTCTGATATCAAAAAAGTTTAGCCACATCATCTTGATTCTTGATTAGGACTGACGGAATATTTTTGGTTGTGGAGAATTGGCCGACTTACATTATGCACTTTGATGCTTTGGTTCAGGGTTGTATTGTTACACCCATGTTTTATCGCTGGTACTAACATGACCCAAAACATCGTCTTGCCTCTCCAGAAGGTCTTGGCAAACTTAGACTCTCCTTGGCTTTTGTTCATCTGTGAGCTCTTTCAGCACCATTTTTGCACATACCTTTCTCATGCCAAGATTTTCAGTTAAGATCTTCCTATTTCTATTATCGATGTTTACTTGGTCTGCTATGCTTCTCACAGTTAGCTGACGATTTTGATGCACAATTCGACAAGTTTTTCAATGTTTTTGTCAGTTCTGCTTGTTACTAGACGCCCTGACCTCTCTTCATCAGTGATGCGTTCTCTCCCCTCAGAGAAATGTTTAATCCATTTGTACACTACCGTTTTCTTCATGGCCTTATCCCCATAAACTTGGACTAACATGTCCCTGATTTCACTTCCACTCTTGCCAAGTTTAACAAGAAATTGAATGTTTGTTCATTGCTCTAATTCAAGCTCAGATATTCTCATGACAGCACACAAAACACACAATAACAATAATGAATTCCACTCAGCAAGACACCACCACATGTTGACACGAACACAGCTGTGAGACACTGGTATACGCAGTTTATAAAACGTTACTGAGCTGTTTGTACAGTGCTGCCAATGTGAGCACACGGTGGCAAGTTCGCATACATAATTGTCAGACCTCTTACTGTCAAGACAAGAAAGCTCCAGGGGAGCGACACAGAGAGTGCTTCAGGGAGAGGCGCAGAGGAGTCTCCTTTGAACAAAACCGATCAAGGGGTTTACAGTAGGTTTGCCACTGGACAACGTTTCCTGCAAGTGCTGGTGGAGATGGAAAGTAAGGCATGTCAGGCATGAGGACCGAAAGAAAGGAGGGGAAAGCCCAGGCCTGTTCCATGGGTGAATCAGCAGACAGCACACACCTGCAGAATTATTGATTCATGCACGTTTTAAGCTGGATTTATGAGAAGATTTGGGGGAGGGGTGGAACAAGACTGGACTGGCCCAGGGGGACATTTAAAGCAATGTGGGGCGCTCTTGGTGGCTCTGAAGACAGTGCTTTAAGAGAGATATCTCAGTTCCCACCTGTGGCAGCTTCCGGTGTCCCTGTCATCCTCTCCCTCCCACGACAGAGTGGGATGATGAGGCAGGATAGACAGCCTAGGACGCTGACAACCCCCTCCAGGGTACAACTGAGGGGCCTCACTGGTTACACAATAACAAGTGGCTGTACCCAGCACCTGCAGCTGGAGAGAAATGAGAACCAGTTTCATGCAGCGAGACTGATCCCTATGATGGGGATCTGACCTTTAGTGAATTGTAGTGTCACTTGCATTGCGGTTACTATGACTCCCATCATGCATCTGACTCCATGACAGTTCTGGAGGAACCCAACAAGGAACAAAAAGCGGGAGACAGAGGGTCCCACCCAGGGCGAGGAGGTGAATGAACTACATCAATGGGATGTCACCAATTCCCTCTCCGGGACGTATAAATACCCATGCTTGGACTTCCTCAGTGCAGCTCATTCTCCGAGTTTGCCTCACTTTCCGCTCCAGTGTGTACTTTCGTTTCCAATAAATCACTTTCATTTTCCTGCATCTGTCCCGCTCTTGAATTCCTTCTTGTGCAGAGACAAGAAGCCAGTCACCACGGCTCCGGGTGGAGTCCTGTCCCAGTTATTCCCCGGGAGCCTCTGGCGACAGTGGGAAGAACACAGAGTCTTTGTGAACATTACGTGATATTCTCCCCACAAAGCGAAAGCACGTAGTTTTCAATAAAGGGTAGGACTATCCACGTTCTGTGGATTTCCTCAGAGGCACAGCACAGCAGCACAGCAAAGCCCTCCTACCAACTCCAAGTCGCACTCAAGTCCCATGTGTTCAGACACGTGAAGACAGAAATGACCTCTCCTCCCCACTGCTGCCCTTAAGCTTTGACCAACAGCTAATGCCTTCAGACCTGTCCCACCCCAAGGCCAGAGTCTCAGGGCCTGTGGGAATGCAGTACCAGTCCTGGGAGGCAGTGATCACACAGTCAAGAGCACCAGAGTACTAGGTACTAGGTACAAGAGTACTAGGTCGAAGTCATGTAGATCTAGATTAGAATCCTGGCTCTGCCCTTTACTAGCTGTACTGCCTTAGACAAGTTACTTCGACTCTCTGAACCTCAGTTTCTTCATCTCTAAAATATACAGACATTTGTTAAATAAATATCTATTGAGCAAATGGGAATAAGACTGCTTTCCACATGGGTCTTTGTGGCAATTAAATGAGATAATTACTAAGCCTACTGCTGACATAGTAGGTACAATTGCTAATTTTATGTGTCGACTTGACTGGGCATGGAGTACCTAAATATTTGGTCAAACATTATTCTGGATGTGTCTATGAGGGTGTTTCTGGAAGAGATTAACATCTGAATCAGAGGACTGAGTAAAGCAGATTGCCCTCCCCAAGTGGGTGGGCCCCACCCAATCAGTTGAGGGCCCGAATGAAACAAAATGCTGACCTTTCTACAAGTATGGCCATGTGCCACTTAACAACGGGGATACATTCTGAAAAATGTGTCATTAGGCGATTTCCTCGTTGTGGGAACATCAGAGAGGGCACTTACATAAAGCATACCTCCCCCAGTCACGGGCAGGAGAGCAGTGGTGGCAGGGGGGCAGGGCATATCTGCCTTGGCTGGTCAGTCTGGAGATGTGCTGTTTCCTGATGGCCGGGGAGGGGGGGGGTCTCAAAATGATTCATAAGGAAAGGAAAGATGCAGTCAGAAGAAACTATATGTTCCACGACTTTGTTCCAGGTGGGGAAAAGGACATAGGGCTCTAGGGAACATTTTCTCTCTTCTTGTACGGGCCATGGTTTTGAGAAAGGAGAATGAAGGAAGCAGTCAGCTAGCTTGGGACGGTGTCAAAGGACACGATTTGGTTTTCTGTGATGACCTTGGCTACCAGACAATAGACACCCTGCAAGGAATGCCATGAAGCCTTTGAGAACCATCAGTGACCTGGAGGCAGGAAATTTGTCTCCTAATCACAGCTTTCAACTAAAACCCGAGTTGGGGAGGAAAAAAGGGCCCAATTACAGCTTATACTATAAAAGGCAACAGAGGATACAATGCCCAACAAGTCATAGAAAGACATAGTAGGAAGGCTATCAGGAACAATACTTGTAGGCACGTATGTCTATTTACCAAGGTTTATTGGACACCTCGGTATCCTGGGACCTTAACAAATGAGTGAGATCCAGCCCCGTGTCAACTGAAGTGTCCTGTAAAAGCAAAGTGTCTGAGAAGCTCTTGATCGGCCTTGTTGGAAATTTCATCTCTAAGAAGGAAGGAAAATCTCTGTTACTCTGAGCTTAGTTTTGACTCACAAAGAAGTAGTCCCTGATTGGCAGTGGGGCTGTGAGATTTTACAGTTTATAACACCCTTACTGTGGCAGGAGAAGTACAGGACTTTCAAAGCACATTTCACAAATTTAGAGAAAAGATTGGTTGATTTGTTGCTCAAGGAATATGAATCCAATAAGCCAAATTGACGCTACCGTCGCAGAGACTCAGGAGAGGGAGAAAAGTGGTAGGATGCGTTACATCCATGTGGCTGCAGAGAGAGGGCTCTTACTTCTGATCTGAAAAGAGATCTGTGTGAAAGGCGGAAGGAGAAAGTGACCCAGGGTGAGAGGAGACCGTGCGTGGTTTAAAGCTGCAGGCACCTCAGGAGCTGTGGATGGGGGGCAAGAATAAGGACAGGCAAGCACGCTTTCAAACCATGTTTGACTTCAACAGTCATCACTAGAGGCTGGTGAGATGGGTAGTGGTAGGTTTATATCCACTTCAGATCACGGAGGAAAAGAACAGAGACCGGGATGGGACAGAGAACTGTTTCTCATAGCATACCTTTTTATCCTTTTTTAAAAAAAACTATGTGCACATAGAACTTTTCAATTAAAACACTTGTTTTCATTAAGCTATGTTTGGGACAGGATCCACAGTGCTCAGAGGGGCCCACTGCCATGAGCAGCTGTGCCCTGTCAGCATTGAACACCCACCTCTATGGCCTTGCATGCCATCTGCGGCCAGCCATCCCTTTCTGGCCATCCTCCATTTTCTCTTTCGAAAATTACGTTTACCTAAGCCAAGAAATCCTAGCTGCCTCCTGTTTCCTACAGGTCAAAGTCCAGTTTCCTTAGTTAGGTATTAGTGAGAAGTGATATTGTACTTCCGGACCCAGCCAGGAATCTGGCTGTCTTTCTTCATCTCTCCTCTGCTTGATCCATGTGGATCGCCCACCCAGGCCGAATCAGCTCTCCTTTCAAAGCTCTCTGAAGTCCACCCCCATCCTTTCTTCCCACTGTCACCATCTTAGACCAATTTCATCATCTTCTTGGTTCATCCTGCCAGCCTCCTAATGGATGGTTCTTTCTCAGGTCTTTCTCCATTGCCATCTGTTCTCCATACACTGCGTTCTCTTAAAATGCAAATAGTATCCCATAGCTCCCCTGCTTCTAACCCTTTAGAAAGCTGCCTACTGATCTTAACCTAAAATTGCAACCCCTTTGCTGGGCAAGCCTCTGCCTCTTTCTCTAGTGCCATTTCTTCCCAATTCCTCCCTCTCCACTCAGACTCAGTTTCCCCCAACTACTGTACATCATTCGGTTCCTTCAACACACCATTCTCTCTTCCCTCTGAGTCTTTGCTTGGGCTATTCCATCTTAAAACATTCTTCTACTTCCTTGTCCCTTGTCTTCCGGTCCCACCTGGCTCAGTACTTCAGCATAAAGGGTTATAAATAATAAGTATGTCATGAGAAAATCATAAATAATGCAGGAAGGAAGCAGTCTCCCCTTTGAGGAGGAATTATGCAGGAGTTCCATAGTGAGAACAGCTGCAGGAGTAAGACCATGGAGGCAACACAGTGGGGGCAGGCGGGAGAGTGGAAAGTGCGGGGATCCTTCTGGTGCGTAAGTGCAGGGAGGGCTGGAAGAAAGTGTGGCAGCAGGGAGAGGAGTGGCCACGCGACGCCAGGAGGGTGAAAGACCTCAAAAGCCAAGCTAAGGGGCTCAGTCCTCATTCTTCAAACAATGGGAAAACTTGAACTGTTTTTACATTGGCAAGTGACAATCTCTAGTCTTTATTTTAGAAAGATGTGGAGTGAAATTGGGGAGATGAGTGATCTTAGGGAAAGATGATGAGAGCCTGGCCCAGGGCAGCAGCAGGCAGAAAGCAATGGATTCGAAAGAGAGATGGAGATACGACCTCCTGGGCTTGATGACCAAATGCAGAGGAGAAACCTGGGAATCAGAGAGGACTCACGCTAGTAGCCAGAATAACTGGAATATGGTGAGTCATTGGCTGAGATGGGAATTGCAAAAAGGAAGCAGGTTTGGAGGAAGATAATGAATTAGGTGTGGAACACGTTGACTTGATAGTGGCAGGTCAGGAAGCTCATGTCCATAATTAAAATCAGACACAGCCCTGGTGACGGCACGCAGGGCCTTTCACAGAAACCAACTGTTTCATTCTTCCTGGTGCGGCATGTTTCCATGACTCCTGATTTCCATGTCCCAGCCAAACCATGGGAATTGTCTGCCTTGCATGCAAAGGAGTTGTAAAAGGACCGGGAGAGTGGAGATAAGGTCTGTGAGTGGGAAAAGACCGGGCCCAAAATTTGCACTAGAAAGTTGTTTTTCTCCCCAAGCTGGTGTCAGTCACTGCTCTGTTTCTCTTCCTTCAAGATTCCTCTTGAGCCCCAGCACCGCCATGGTGAGCAACCCAAATGCCCTCTGCCCTGCACTCAGCCTCTGGGACACTGAAATCCAGTGCAAACATTTTTCACATGTGCCATCTTTCTGTGCTTTTGAATTCTTCACAGGTGTATACCTTATCTTCCTGACTAAGTTCTGAATACTTACAGGGCCCAATTTATGCCAGACATTTCATTTTGTTATTGCCATAATGCTTGGTACGTATTACGTTTTCAAAAAATACAGATTGGATTGGAACCAACACTGGATTCATTTGGGAGACACAAGAGAAAGGACAATAACTTCCTTGAGAGGACAGGGTACAAGAGGTCGTATGTTGGTTAGAGACGTGAGCCGGTATCAGTAACTAACACACAAAGGAACATACCCTAACATAAAAGAGTGCTTTCCCCTTGTTCTAATAATAATGATTTTGCATTTTAAATATGCTTAAAAGGACGAGGCTAATACTGATGATCTCATTGTGAAGTGAGTTGTTTTCTCAACTGGCTAAAAGTCTGTTTTCCTGGGACCACCTTTTGTTTATAAGAAATACTGATAAAATAAGATAAAGAGCTGGTCATTTACAGTTAGTTATACTCAGTTGTACTAAATAGTGCTCAAATGGCAAGGCTCAGTCTTTCATTTTCTTTTAGTTAAAGGTCCACTTTTGTGGCCATCGTGATGTTTGGGCCACTTAAAAGAACGGTATTCATGACTCTGCTCATGGAATAATTCCCTGGGCAGAAGAGGGGGGACAACCTGAGTTTTAGCAGCGGCCGGATTGTGCCCTTGACATGATGTTGGGGATGGGGGGCGGGGGGAGGCGAAAAGGAAGCAAGCTGGTTTGCGTTGTCAGTTGACAAGAACCAATAGGCTTATGACGGCAAAGATCCCTCCAGCTGCCCTGCCACCAGTTTCTGGCACTCTACCATCAACGTCGCTATTTAATATGGGATCCCCACCCCCTCATTAGGATCACCCTTCACCCTGTACGGGCGCACTAGAAGAATGTGACTTATGACTCAGCTTTCAAAAGGGGGTGCAGTTAGGAGTAGGAGAGGAAGTGGCTCAAAAGTGGATGCGCCTCTGTTCTCGGGAGCAGCATGAAGCATGCCTCTGGAGGTTGGCAAAGACAAAAGGAAAAGGCTTCCCAATCCTGCCAAGTGCTGGGTTCCTGCTCCTTTGTAAGCATACCTCTCCCCCTTCTGAGGTTCCCCAGGCACGGGGTAAACAGCAGGAGAGCTCCTTCTCAGCCCTGGTAGCATGTTGGTTTTGGGTCACATTCCTTTCCAGACTTTACAGGCCTAGGGTTACAAAGGCCTCATTGCGCAATTCTTAGGAGACTGGGCATGGGGGCGGGGCTGGGATGAAGGGGAGTGTCCTGAGTATGTCAGACCCAGGTGTGGCCAGAGGCCAAGATGTCCTACGTGGTGGCAGCAAGAATCAAATGGCTCAGGATGTGTAGCGAGGTCACTTTCTTTTACTTTTTTTTTCTTTCAAACGTCTTAAATAAGACTTGTCAGGATGCATCTGATAGGGTAATTTGACAGAAAAGCATTTCAAAGTTCACTTGCATACCTGTGTTTCAGTTTACTGGAGAGATTTGAGAATTCAAAACCCACAATGAAGAATCTGAAACTAAATCTCCTTTTACCACTCCGTTTTTCACAATCGGCTTTCTCCTGCAGTTTTATGTTGTATGTGCAAAATTACTCAATATATTACACAACTTTTGAAATTAATATGGAAGCTGAAAGATATTGCCACAGTCCTGTTTAAACCCTCTGTCATGCTGGAATGTTCTGTCCTGTTGGTAAACATTTCATAATTCTCCTTTATTAAAGACAATTGGTGTAGAAAACCAGAAACATATGGAAGAACCTTACAGAATATACAGTTTTCAGTTGGTTAAAACATAATCTAGTGGCCTAAAATATATTCACCAGAACGTTAGAGCTGACGGATATGAAAATAAGATCTATGCTTAGATTCAACAACTCTTCATTTCATTTTCTTTCAGATTTGGGGACTTTAGGCTGATATTAACCTTTTCACTGCATTAATTGATTTCAAGTTTGTTCTCCAAAATCCACATAAAATAATTACCGTATTTATATTTTTAAGTAAATACAGTTAAGGTGCTACATTTTTTAAAAAAATAAATGATTCCTTTGAAGTATAAAAATTTCCTATTGTTATTCATTCTTGAAAAACACAAAAATATAGAAAAATGTACATCTGCTTTCCTAAACTTCCTTTCTGGAATACTGAACTCGTGAGGTAAAGTCAAATGCCGCAGTCAGCGGCATGGAAATATCATTCAACTGTAGATGAACGTCACAGTGAAAATGTTAATATATTTGCAATGAATCCAATCAAAAAAGGCTCTGAGTATCCGTAGCTAGGGAGTGCCTGAGCTCAAACTTACAGGTTAATTGGAGATGCAAGACATGTATAGCTCTACACAAAACAAACCTGGAGAAATCTAAGGCAGCTCCTAAAATATCAAGATAATTCCAAGTGAAACATTAATTCGTGGGATAAGTCAGGAAAGGCTTATATAGGAGACATATTAGGTAACAAGCTTAGTTCAATGACCGTAGATGGTATGTAATAGCCCCACACCTGCCAGATGAAGTGTTTCCATTTACGTATCACAGATTATACACACACATACACATCAACAAAGTGATCTACCTAAACTGAAAAAGGTAAGGCTAAAGGAAGCCTGTATATTTATTATAAAGCAAAAGCTTGTTAATTGTATAAATGCTTCTTTGTTTCCAATAGACTACTTCTGTTCAGGCCTCAAGTCATAATAGCCTGTCAATTTTCCTGAATTTATTTTCATGGTTATTTCGGCCTTTTGGATAGGGTTTTTGAGTGCTTTTTCTTGACCTTGACCAAAGTTTGTTTTGTTTGTAGCTGTGAAAGCTAAGAGTGCTTACATAGAGTATCTAAATTTATCAATAACCACATCAAGGTGACAAAGTGAGATTTCCTCATCTCAGAATATTCTAACTTGGAAATTAAAAGAGCTCAGATATGAACTGATAACTTCATTCAGCGTGAGTTAGGGGACGGAAGTACTGGAGAGACCACTAGACTGAGAGTGAGAGGACTTACTTTAGTCCCCAAGCCCGCACTGACCGCTCAATGACCGGACAGCACACTAACCCTCTCTGTGCTGGTTCCTCTTCTGGAAATGAGGACGTTAGAATGGATGATCTCTTAGTTCCCCTCCACCTCTGAACTTCTGTGGTTTGTGACTAACACAATGGTCAGAGAACATTGCAGTCAATAAATATACATGTAGAAGACTTAGGACATTCTGTGTTTTATTATTTTAGGGTAAACCTCAACTTAGTTTTCATTGACTATAAAATGAACAAAGTCTAAAAACTGGACCAATGAAGTTTCAGTTTTCAAGGATGTAAGCGGTTGGATCTTGATCTAATTATGAAAACCATAGAGGCTTTTCTAGATGGAGAATGAATATATGCTAGGGTTAATGTGTGAGTACATTTTATTTTTATCCTGACCTCTGGGCTTATCTACATGCTTTGGGTTATTACTACTTTTACAGTGTGAGCGTACTCCTGAGATGTATTTATTCCTGATGTGCTAGAGGCCAAAAGGTGCTGAAACTGTGTCCTGTGGATAGAGATGGGGTCTCTCCTCCCCTTGTCTAGTGCTGCTGGGGTCCCCCGTGGGTAACTAATCTACTGGTCAGAGCACTGGAATGCAGCTTCCTCTGAGGGACGTGGCAATAAACTGGGATCTGGCAGGCGAAGCTCAGCGTGCTGCCTGAGCAGGACGCACTGGCTCTGGGGTCGCACTGCTGAGACCCAGGCCAGTGCAGCTGAGTCAGGGCCTGGCACCCACCCCGCGTTTCGCTCCGCTCGTAAACAGAGCAGCTATTTGCCATCACTCGGAGCCTCTCGGGGCCCCAAGACTTCAGGAAGAAACAAATACTTTCTGAGCCAAAACCCCAAGGCAAGGTAAAGAAAACAAAACTGCATCCCCAGCGATGATTTCACTGGCCTGAGTTCCTTAGAGGAGGAGCTGGAGATGGTTCCAGCTGAACTGTTTTACTTCCCACCCAGAAGGCCCTTCTCTTTCACTGTTTATAGGGGGTGGCCTTTTGCCTTTGAAGCCTGGAAATTTCAAAACCAGACTTTAGAATCAATCATGGTTGCTAACCCATAATAACTTTTGTTTCCTCCTTTTATTACTTTTGTTTGTATTTTTGTCCTAGTCTATTCTATTAAACTACTTCTTTCAGTTAACGTATATTTAGTTTAGTTTATTCTTCTCTGTCATTCTGGGAAGACGTTATTAAAAGAAGAACATGTAGATAAAAGAATAAACATCACTGGGGAACAAATACAAACTACTTTAGAAAGTAATTTTACAACTGAGCTCTTGAAGTACTGGTGCCGTTTGCATTTTCCCAGTGGTTGGGGCTACCAGTCTTGGAAGTGTCCTTGTCGTCTGGCTTCCTTACAGTAAGGCTGGCTGTTGGGAGGACGTGCCCCACTTGTCCTTCTGGTGTGACTGCCTTTGACCTTTGCTCTGCTTATTTGGAACCTCTACGTTTCCCTAAAATACCTGGCACATAGTCTCTGCTTATTCCTAAGTCTGGAGACACTTGTTTAGTGAGCCTCTCCTTCTGTTTAGACACCAGCTATTCCGTTCTGAGCTTAGCGAATGGCACGTACCTGAACTGCAGGCATGGCTGGCTGATTGCTTCTAACTCTGTCAGGTAGTGTCCCACCTCTAATACAGCAGTAACTGAACCTCCTGTTACCTTCCCCTACTCAGTAGCCAGGCTGAGCGAGCGCTGAGTATTGTGATGTCACAGAGTAGGATCCCTGCTCCTCCAAAAGGCCCAGGAGACCCTCTGGCTGCAGCACTTCCTTTCCTGCTCGCGGTGGGAGGTTGGGAAGGTCAACCTCCTAATTTCTAAACTGACCCACAGAATTACAGAATCTTACTGTGGGCAATGATCTTGGAGACCCAGTAACTAGATTCTAACTAACCCCCTTAATTTACCGGTGAGGAAATTGAGGCCCCAGGTAGTTAAGTGGGAGAATTAAACCTAAAACCCAGAGCCCTTCTTGAACACACTACACTCACACTGAGCTCCACTCTCTGGATTTTGTCAATATCACGTCTTCTGGTAGACAGCTCATGAGATGGTTTGTACCTGAATCCACCCACATCAAGAGACCATTCAGATAATTTGCATTATGGGACGAGAACGGTCTCAGTGAAGATCATTAGTTTTTCCAACAATCTATAGGTGCCAGGAATAAGCCAACTCTGGTGGGGGCCTTAACTCAGGAATCCTGAGCCACCAGACAATTCTAGATTAACAAGTAATGTGACTTTTGAGTAAACAATGTTTTCAATGAGATTTCACGATAAGGAACAAAGCTGGAAAGCCCAGGATGAGTGTTGGCTGCGATGCCGTGTCAGGTTTTAGTATTTGTTGAGGAGGGAATGGGAAGGAATGATCAGTAAAGAAATATTCTCACTAGAATTTCGTTCTTTCTTAGTACCCTTCACTTTTCACTGCCCTGATAGGGTATTAAAAAATTACCTGCATTGCATGAGATGACTTATATCTATCAAACCAGGGAATGGTGCTCACGGGAATCTCTCAGGAGGGGAAAATAAATTGGACTTTTATAATACCACAACCAACATTTTATATCATGCTGTAGCATTTACAAGCTGTATTTACATATATCATTTCATTTAATCATCACAGCTTAGTGAGGTAAACTGTTTTATTTTTAGTACAATTTTATGTGTGAGAAAATTACAGCTTAGAGAGGTTGTGACTTGCACATGATCAGAAAGCTCATTAAGTGGAAAGAGTAACATTAAACTACAAATCAGATCTCCCAACCGAGCTATTTTCCCCACCACAGGGCTTCCCCGGGATGGGAGGAATTGTTATTTGGTCCCAGAACACACTTGAAGGCAATTACATTAAGCAACCCTTTGAGTAACGGAGAAGAAATTATTCCCGTGGGTCATACGTACTGCTTTACTGACCTCCTAAATGTCATCATAAAAACTTGGAGATATGGTTAATGAACACTACTTTCAAACTTTGAAATATTGTAATCATTGCCCTTCCACCTGACAATTCCACGTCTGTGGATTCTCCTAAGGGAATCATCATGGATATGAACAATATTTAGCCACAAGAGGCTCTTGGAAGCATTGTTTATAATAGAAAACAAGTTAAAAGCTCAACATTAGAAGAGTGTTAAAATGGATTATGATTAACTCATGCAAATAATGTTGTAAATGAGATTTTCCAAAATTTAATCAGGCATGTGCCATCTTTGGAATATTGCTATCTGCACTAATATCTACTTAACATTTTCCTTTAAGCTAACTCCCACATTGACTAAAATCAGAGGATTTAAAGGTACATACGTAAGTGGAAATACGGTATAATTACCTTAAATGTCAGATAACAATAAAAACAAATATAAAGAAAACAAAGTAATGCTATTAATGCTTCGATTTGGTGCAGAGTACCTGCACAAAAACTGGACTGATTTAATCAAATCATAATTTCTCTCACAAACTTCAGCTTTCTGCATTAAAAACTCTCTTTTTTTTTAACCACTGATATTCGAGGTCTGACAATGAAGTTCGCAAACTTGTTGCAATGATGTTGCTAACCTTTTTTGATATCAGAAGGATTATTCATGATGAATTTGTACCAACTGGACAAACAGTTAACCTAGTTTACTATTTGGAAGTGCTGAAAAGGCTGCATGAAAAGTTAGATAACCTGAACTTTTCGCCAACAATTCATGGCTCTTGCATCACGACAATGCACCAGCTCACACGGCACTGTCTGTGAGGGAGTTTTTAGCCAGTCAACAAATAACTGTATTGGAACACCCTCCCTACTCACCTGATCTGGCCCCCAATGACTTCTTTCTTTACCTGAAGATAAAGGAAATATTGAAAGGAAGACATTTTGATGACATTCAGGACATCAAGGGTAATACGAGGACAACTCTGATGGCCATTCCAGAAAAAGAGTTCCAAAATTGCTTTGAAGAGTGGACTAGGTGCTGGCATCAGTGCATAGCTTCCCAAGGGGAGTATTTCGAAGGTGACCATAGTGATATTCAGCAATGAGGTGTGTAGCACTTTTTCTAGGATAAATTCGCGAACTTAATTGTCCAAACTTGTACAACAGTTTCAATAAGGCGAAGAAATATGTGTGTTATTCCAAATCTCAGTTCTGTGCATTTATACATACCTTGTATACTAAATAATTATCAACTTCCAAAAGTGACCCTTTGATGTACCTCAGAGAAGAGCATAGCTGTTGTATGGACAGTTCATATAGGAAAATTCATACTAACTCTCTGTGATTTTCACTAATAGTTCTCAGGAACTGTGTACTGCCTAGGGAGATTTAGACATTGGTTGGTGTTTTTGGATGTTGCACTAATTGGCGGTTCGCAGTACCACTGGCTTTGTGGGGCAGGGGCCAGCAGTGTCAGCCAGCCAGTGATGCCAGGCATGGCCCCACATGACCAGGAACTGACTGGTGATTCCAAGTGACTCTAAATGTCTTACAGAAAATCCAAATTGGTGAAAAACATACTGAGCCAGACCTAAATGTTATTCATAATTTGTAATTCCTTAAGCCAGACCTAAATCCATTTACCATGTAAATGCAACGTTTTTACACAGCTTTGATATATGCCAATTTCCCCAGAAATGCAGCTGCTTCGTACATCAGGGAAAATCATACTTTATTTTGTTCAGAACTTGACCAACAGTTGTTCAAAATTTTGGAAAAACAACATCACCCACGGCCTTGCTGCTGCTGGTGTTTGAGTCACCCTGAAACTCATCTGTATCCGTCTGCACTTGCAGCTTCGCACTCTCAGCGAATCTCCCGCTGGTAGTCAAACCCAAGCATTTAACTCACCGAAATGTGTATTCTTTTACACAAATTATATTCTTTTGTTTCTCCTTTGTGTCCAAGGTAGGGCATTATGTTTATTTTTATTAAATTATGTACATGGTTGGTAGGCTACCGATGACTCTCATTTCAGGATTGCATAAGGGGAGTTTAAATTTCATCATTAAAAGGGAACACTGAGTCTCATAGGCTTGAACAGCACTCAGCAATTCCAGGAAGCTATTGTATACGAGACAGTCACAGGCTCGACTAAGGATCTCACTGTAATTCACATGTTCTTCATAAAGTCAATTAGCCTTTTTACAAGCAACAATAACTATAAAACTATAGGTGAATGTACTCGTTACATTTTTTAATTACTCACACCAAAAAGTGTCACCATTAAAAATGTTTAAAATGTGTTCATGTACCACCCAAAAAAATCATCTCACTCGTAAACTGTGGCTTATCTTGCTTTAGGAAATACAAGATTTTTCATGTGAATGATGTAGAAGAATGAACACAAGATATTAGTGAAACAAACAAAAAAAAAAGTTGCAATAAAGTAGGTACCATTTTTAATAAAGACATATACTGGGGAAAATTTGAAAGATACCTAAAATACTAACAGTAGTCTGATGTAGTCTCCTATACATCAGACTAGGAGACCACATCAAAAGTGTGATTCACATCTTTTGCTTGCCTGCCTTTTCTAAATGTTTTAGAATGCACATGTATTGTTCTTAAATTAAGAAAAAAAGAGGCTGTTTAAAATATATATACTTAGGAGATGAAATTGGAGGCAAATGTGGGACATCTCTGAAGTATCTGACCTCTTTAACAAGCATTTTTACTTTGCTATGAAAAAATCTAATCATGTAGAAAATAAAACACAGAAATGTGGAAAGGAATATACTTGTAAATATAATGGATGACTATCAATTCTTTCTCAGTTGAAACAGAATTATTATAGATATACATTTGTATATCATAACTAGCTAAACAGCATACGTGTAAGGCCAATAAACAGCATGCACCTTGCTTTTTATTTATTTGGTATCCAAAAATGTTCATTACCGTATTCTTCTACCATACAAAGTGCAAAGACCTAGACAGCAAGCAGAGCATCATTAGAAGCAGCATAAAATGAACCAACAATTTCCCTACTTTCATTAATATTTTCAGTAGTGTCCATGGATTAACTAGTTCCGCAAACTTCCTTTAAAGGTCACCTTGCTTGGAATAGAGTATTCTTACAGCAGACTATGCAAGGATGGAACTCCCTATCACCTAAAGTGATCTTTCTCTAGCTATCATCTCATAAAAAAAATAAAAGTAAAAAATAAAAAACAGCTGAATCCTCACTTGTGTTTTATCTTGGCTGAGCCTGTACTTAATCCTGTCCATTCTGCTGATGTATGGACGGCACTGCTTCTCCTTTACTATGGGTTTCTGGAATGAAACTGCCACACACCTGTGCAAAAGTTCCCTCTGGCAGTGAGTTGAAGGAATATCTTCATTCTTCCAGCTAAATGAAAGTTATAGGTATTTGGGAGTCAGAGTTCAAAAGTTTCTGCTCAGTTTTGGAGGGGAATTTTATGGGGAAAAATATTAATTTTGTCAACACAGCCAAAATTTCTCAAACTGTGGTCTGCAAGACCACATATACCAGAAACACCCACATTGCTTTTTTTTTTTTTTTAATTCATGTTTATTCCCACAAAGCTGTCTGGATTTACTGCCACTGAATCTCAGGACCTGCGTTAGGGTGCACAACCCCTCCAAGGGATTGTGCAGCACAGAAAGGTATGAGAACCATTGCTGAGGCCAGAGGTTCCCAGACTTCACAGCAGAACGTCCGATTGTCTGAAGGGCTTGTGAAAACACAGATTGCTGGCCCCACCCTCAAGTTTCTGGTTCTAGGGCCCTGGCGAAGGAGACCAAGACATTTATATATAGATAGAGATATAGAGATAGATGATATAGATAGATATAGATATAGATATAGATATAGATATAGATATAGATATAGATATAGATATAGATATAGATACAGATATAGATATAAATATAGATTTTTATGAGTGTAGTATATGTGTTTATTTGTTCCAGACGAGTTTATTGAGTGCCCATTATGTCATATTCCAGATCAATCCATGAATTTAATGGAGGTCCAGTTAAAATGCCAGTCGAATTCTTTTATGTTTAGTCTAAATAGATCCATTAGAGCAATTGTAAAAAAACAGTTTAAGATTTTTGAAAAATAAAATTCATAAGTGAGAAATTATTCTACAAGTTACCAGAATTTATTATGATAGTACAATAATTAAGACAGCATGGTACCAGCACAAGAATAGACGTATCGGTGGAACTGAGTGGGAAACCTGGAAACAGTCCAGATACATGAAAGAATAGTGTTACCAGTACTGATTCTAACCGATGCTTTGGGAAGAGCTGGGATATCCATCCAGCTCATAGGGAAGGTGTGACATGAAATAATGACCTTCATACCGTACACAAAATAAACTCCAGATGACGGAAGGAATGGCAGCTAAAGAATTCTGTAAACATTCTAGAAGAAAACATAGATTATTTTATAGAATTCTGGTGAGGAAAACATTCATAAGCAAGACCCCCCCCCCCCATCTAGCAACCCTCAGTTTTTTTCTCTATATTTCTGAGACTGTTTCTGATTAGTTTGTTCATTTACTGTGTTCTTTAGATTCCACATATAAGTGAGATCATATGGTATTTGTCTTTCTCCATCTGACTTCTTTCACTTAACATAATGTTCTCTAGGTCCATCCATATCATTGTGAATAGTAAGATTTCATTCTTTATGGCCGAGTAGTACTCCATTGTATAAATGTGCCACAATTTCTTAATCCAGTCATCTACTGGTCGTTTCCATGTCTTGGCTATTGTGTATAGTGCTGCAATAAACAGGGGTGCATAAATTTTTTCGAATTAGCGTTTTGGATTTTTCTGGATAGATACCTAAGAGTGGAATTGCTGGGTCACTGGTGGAATTGCTAGTTCCAATTTCCAGTTTTTTGAGATACCTCCATACTGTTTTCCATAGTGGCTGCAGCAATCTGCAATCCCACCAACAGTATACCAGGGTTCCAGTTTCTCCACAGTCTCGCCAGCACTTGTTGTTTGTTGATTTATTGATGGTAGCCATTCTGAACAGAGTGAGGTGGTATCTCATTGTGGTTATTTGCATTTCTCTAATGATTAGTGAGGTTGAGCATTTTTTCATGTCTGTTGCCCACCTGTATGTTCTCTTTAGAGAAATGCCTCTTCGTGTCCTTTGCCCATTTTTTAATTGGGTTGTTTGTTTTTTTGGTGTTGAGTTGAATGCGTGTTTTATAAATTTTGGATATTAACTCCTTATCTGGTGTGTATCATTGACAGATATCTTCTCCCATTCAGTAGGCTGCCTTTTTGTTTTATTGATGGTTTCCTTTGCTGTGAAAAAACTTTTAAGTTTGATGTAATCCCATATGTTTATTTTTTCCTTTTGCTTCCCTTGCCCGAGGGGATATATCAGTAAAAATATTACTCAGGGTAATGTCTGCAAATTTACTCCCTATATTTTCTTTTAGGAGTTTTATGGTTTCGGGTCTTACATTTAAGTCTTTAATCTGTTTTGAATTTGTTCTCATATATGGCAAAGGAGGTGGTCCAGTTTCATTTTTTGCATGTGTCAGCAAGACATTATATTTTTAACAAGTATCCAGATGATCATGGCTGATGGTTGGGACCACACTTTGAGAACCCCTGCACTCATCCCTAGAAACTAAGAGTCTAAAGACATTTCCAAACACCTAGAAATGGGGCATGCTGATCAGATGCTGCTTGTTTGGGGTTTGTAAACCATTGAGATTTTAGGAAAGTCCACAGCATGAACCAAGACAACCCATTTGTATGGAAAAGCCACTGGAAACCACTTGGATGGTCCTGAAAGTTGGGTGAGGTGGAACCACAAGGAATCACCAGGGTGGGGGTGAATGGTATTAGCCAGTTTGACGGAGACACAGATATGAGAGCCACCTACATCTGCATGCTGAGAGGGGAAGGGTTCAACAAAGAAACAATGGTTTCTGCCAGCACTTGTGTCTGGGAGAAAGCTGCTCCTCCAGCCTTTGACCTGAAGCCAGACAATTCAGTTCCTCCCTGTGTGTCCCTGGCACCACTTGAGCTACTGCCCCAGCACTGGAGCTCAGAGCAAATGAGTCCCTCGGTGAGTGAGTCTGTGCACAGGCACTTTAAGAGGACATCTGGGACTTCAGCTGCCCTTCCTCTCACTCAGCCACAATCTCCACTGGTTTTCACAGCCAGAAGTTGTGGGGACTTGTCTTCTCAGCACTGGAAGCCTGGGCTGGGAAGCCCGGTGTAGGGTTGGGACCCCTCGCTCCTTAGGGGAGACCTGTGCAGCTGAGCTATCCCTCCGGATTTTTAATTGCCACATGTGGATATGGGGACCAACCTGTTCCACGTCCCTGCCCCTCCTACTAGTCTCCATTTGGCTTCTTCTGTATATTTTTAGTTTGGACTCCTGTTCAGCTAGACTTCAGGTGAGTCTTAATGATAGTTGTTTTGTAGTTTAGTTCCCACAAATAATTTTTATTTTTCCACTAAAACTCTTGTAGTCTATGTCCATCTGTTCAGGATTCTCCAAATCAAACAGAATCACTTTCCCTTTATTTTGTACCTCTTATATGTGAGAATGTTGAGGAATGAACACAATTGACGTGTGACTTTTCAGATGCCTGCATTAATTTTATTTCAATGACCCAGTGTTAGCATAACAACAGTTACCAGGAGCTAAGGCTACAAAATAGGTAAGGGATATGAACAGACTATGTGCTAGAGATTTGAATTAAGCCTTAGTGACTCTGAAGCTAAACTCTCCTTTAAAGGATGTTATGAGAATTCAACATAATCCTGAAAAAGTAAATCTAAATCCAGACCTTTTTCCAAACCAAACTACTTATACTTAATAGAAATGAAAGGATGCCTGGAGAATCAGAAAGATATGTATTGTCAATGTTTGTTTCCATGAGATCCACTTCATGTAGTCATAAAATCATGTTTTCTCAAAACAAAAGTAGTGCTATATAATCCAGCATAATTCATTTTTAAGTAGTGCTAATGACATTAGTAAAAGAAAAGGTCAGCCAAACTGCAATAAAGCATTTCCAGGCCAATGAAAGTAGTTTGAGTTGGAGCTTTAAAATTATTGGCTTTGAAAGGTTAAAATAATAAGTGATCACAGATCCAAGAATTACAATACTCAAGCCATTAGCAAAGACATTTTATGCTCTATCCTATTAAAGTCTCAGAGACTTCTCAGTTTAGGTGATTCTTACAGGACCATCTTTGCTATGTGATTCCTCTGTGAAGAACAGAAAGTTATACATAAAGGACCAATAGCACAAACATTTTCAGAAATTAAAAAAAGTGTACTTGGCTTTGTAATAATAACATTTGTGTAATTCTGTTTGGACGTGACTGGAAATGCTTTAAACCAAACATAAGACACACTGTGAAGATCTACATTCCCAAAGACGGGCGCTGATATTGGTCTAACTTTCTCACCAAGCTACCTTGTCAGAAAAATTTTTCTTATTCTTACACCCATGACAGCAGCAGACACGATCACATCTCAGGAATAAGGGACAATATCATTTATCGAACTTTGTGATTAGGTACTTGACATACATTATACTTGTCCTCACCACTCTCTTGTGAGGTAGGTGTCTTGTGAATGCCGTTTTACCTAGAAGGGCAAAGTTCAGAGAAGTAAAATTTGCCTTGAGCTCTTTAGTAGTTAGTGATGGAGACAAGATTGAACCTGAGAAATGTCTGACTCCAGCAGTTGTGCTCTCTTACCCCCAGACTGAATCATCCTGGAATGAGCTATAGTACTTACACCTGCGCCTACATCAGAGAAGGCAATATGTTTCAGCTTAAAAACAGGGCTAGAGTTTCTGGGAGGAGTACAAAATAAGGAGAGACAGTGAAAGGTCTGAACGAGGGCCTTTGGTAGCAACTCTTTCTGTTAACGCGAACATGAAAGCAAGATTTCCTTCAAATAATCCGAGGGAAGTGGGTACAGACATGTACTTTATTGTTTGCAAAGAAACGCTTCCTAGTTCAGTTAAAATTTTGGAGCTGAATTGTTCCTAGTTAAGTTGAAATTTTATAAATTATATATTAAATGCATGAAGGGAAATAATTATTTATCAAAAATATGAAGTCGGTCCCTTTGTTGAAAGAAGGGATATTTACATCGCAGCTTATCTCCTTTATTAAGTTGAAATTTTCACTTCATAATTCATTGACTTCCACAAATACTAATTGCAAACCTACCACTATGTCAGGGGCTACAGGGGATGGGTTGAACAAAGACATCGTCCTCAGAGATTTAGAGCCTAATGGTGCATAAGTTAAATGCAAAGAAAAAAACAAAAAACTCTACCAGAAGGCAGTATATACATATTATAAAAATAATTATGATTAAAGTGCTATGAGATATTAAAGGAGAGAGAACTGACATCTGGGGGTGGCAATCAGAGAAAGCTTCATGAAGTGGAAGGTACATGAAATGAGGACAAGGATCGGTACTTTTTTAACAAGTGAAGACGGGAATGAGAGGTGAGAAGGAATTGCTGGGCATAGCTGGGTTAGAGTTTATCTGTTATCAATAATTCCAATCAAGTCAAAGATATGCATGTATTTGTAATCCACTCCAAAGGCTTTGAGAGACCATGTGCCATATGATTAAATTACACATATAACAGGATAAAGATTATATGGGAACTCCTATACTTTTTGCTCTATTTTTTTATAAACCTAAAACTGATCTTAAAAAATTAATCTATTATTTTAAAAAATCAAGGTGGACTATGTTATGTTTCAATTCAATGTTTGTTTGTTTGTTTTAAATTAAGGAAAAGTCACCTCAAAACCTTACTACCTGCCACTGTCACGTGTGGCTTCCATTATATTATGATCCAGTCCAATATTCCCTCCTCCTCCACTTCAGCGTTCTTCAGTTCAACTGTGCTGGCTCCTGATCCCCCAGATCTTGTTATCACCCAGTTCTAAAATTTTAAATTTCAGTTGTCCTCTGACCATCTCTTCCTGTCCTTCCACACCATTTCCGGTAGCTATTAAATTGCTCTTTGAGCCTGACAAGGGCCTACGTTCCATACCGATTTTCCCAATATACCTTGCTGAACTAAGGAGGACGTCATCCCATCAATCACCCTCTTGGGCACACCTTAGATACTTGCTTCATTGTCTGGTTGAACTCTCGAAGCAACAGCTGAGCCCTTGATAGATCTGCCTCTTTTCCTTTCCTTTACCCTAAATAGTTATCACAGCTGAAGAAACTCCTAACACCGAGCAGACTGCTTCCACTACAAATGGTCTCCAACCTCAGTTATGCCCTCAACACAAGGCAGCTCTCCCATTGCCCATTGCGCAGTTCACAGACCTTCTCCAGGCTCCTGAAGCCCTCTCTCTTACCTGTTTCCCTCTCACCCTTAAGGGAGCGTTATCACCTCTGCAAAGAATTCAGAAGTCGTGAAGCATTACCTCTCCCAGCTCCAGCCCCACACCATTCAGCACATCCACGTCTGCACCCTCCCTTAACTCCTTCCTTCAGCCAACACCTCCCTTTGTGCCCTGAGCCCCAGCCAAGATACTGCCACTTTAGGAACTTGTTGTTTTAACTGTCTCCTTTAGCCCATCTCTATCACCGTCTCTCTCTTCTCAGCATAAAAACATTCTCAAGTCTCTTCTATTTATAAAAACACAAAATCTCCCTTAAGCCCAGACCTTTCTCCCAACACAGCTACTTTCAGTTCTCTTTTCTCCTTTTCCAAGCTAAGCTAATGCAAAGAATAATCTACTATGGTCCTTTCAAGCCACAATGCCCATCTCCAAAGCAAGATAAGAAAGACACAAAAGTACCCAGGCTTGATAGTATTTTATAATGAATGACTCCCTTTATAACATCACTCTCAAACTCTCCCAGGACTTGGTTCAAGCTCCAGCTAGCAGACAGACTACTCACATCCCTGCCTCAAAGACTGTTTACAGTATCTCATATGGTTTTTCTCATTCTAATACCATTGCCAGCACATCTGGAAATGGTGTCTGTGCAGGTCAGAGTCAGATGGACCAGCTGTGTTTCTGGCTTGCCTCTCCTTGGGAATCACAAAGATATCAGCTTTCAGCAGTTTCTCCCTCCTCATGAGATCTTGGTGTAATCAGCATGTTTCCTTGAAACCATTTAACTCACAACGTTTTATTTCTTCTAAGGTATCTCTAATTACCTTCCCTTTCACTTTGAAATGATTTTCCTCTTAATTCCTCCTCTGCTAATACTCAGGTGGCATTCAGAACTCTAAAGGAATTCACCTCTACCGTGAATTAATCTTTTCTCTGTGTAGTTTGGGTTGAACTCCACCCAAGTTTATTTCCACAACTATTCCTTGATCCTAGGGTTGCATTGGTAGGAGATACCCAGCCTGAGCATGTCAAATCACAGTGTTATACACCTCAAATTATTACAGTATAATACTGTATGCCAATTATACTATAATAAAAAAATGTTTTTCAAAAGAAGAAAAGACTACCGTGTAAATTAAGACATCAATTGAGCATGTGTTCCAATTTAAGAGACATTTAAATGTGCAAAGGGAGCTATAGGAAATACAGTATTTTTTTACTACTTACTGTGCAAGACACCATGATAAGATATAAACTGATACAGAGATGGTCCCATATGGTACCAACCCAAAGGAGCTCCCCTACTGACTAGGGAGACAAAAATCACACACAATTCAAATGCAAACCAAGTGTTCCAGCAGAGTTGTTAAGACCACCATATTTGGAGTTAAATTCTGAGTTCAAATCCTTAACCAGTTTCCTCATCTATAAAGTGGAAAAAATGGTGCCTGCTTTGCAGGAGTGCTGCAAAGAGGAAATGAGATGGTAAATGCAGAGGTTAGCATGGTTCAAGCACACTGGAAGTTCTCAATAATGTCAGTGTGATTTTGATTTCTATGGACCTAAAGGACAAAGGGAAAACACACCCTTGGGAGACTCAAGAAAGACTTCATTCAGTCGATGGCCTGTTATGAAAAGCCTTGAAGGATGCATGGTATTTCTTTAGGGCGAGATGGAGGAGCTGCATGGGGACCCTGAACCTGCCAGTATAACCGCCTTAGGGCTCATGGGCAGAAATGAAACTTTGTCCATGTTGAAATTTACAATACTTATTTAGGATTGCACCTGGTTGATTTATTTATTCAATAAATTCCTATTTATAGCTTCGATTGGAAACAGGCAATACTTGTTGAGGTGCTATAATATTCATAAGTCAAAAAAGCAAGGAAAAGATATTTTGAATACGTGTTACTGTGAATTATTTCAAAAGAGCAGACTTATTATTAATGACAGGCAGTGTATGATGTACTCCTTGGCGTGTCATCCCGACTAGGGAGTACGCGTAAGGAAGAAGAGTGGGTAATTATATTTCCCATGAACATCAAGTTGAGTGCGCCTTCCTGTAGTTTTGTAAAGCAGAATTGTGGCGAGATTGTCCCTTGTTAATGCCAGGGGAAATGAAAAAATAAATGTCTTTTTTAAAATGTCTTTTGGATAAACAAGTAAAACCTGTTAAAATGGTTTGCAGTCATTGAACATAGGTCAATTCTCATTAAAACAAACTCCGTGGTTAAGTCTGAATTATTTTATTATGTTGGTATTTTGTTGTATCAAATCTTGCTTGGCATGAAATTAAATATATGAAGTTTATATCAGAGCAAAGTAAATATCAATATTATTATTAATTAAGGCATTGGTAGAGGACTCAAATAATTTTGCGATAAAAAAGTTTTAATTTTACCTATGTTCATCTTAAGGTGCAAACTTATGGCTCAAAAATGAAAAGCAATTTTTCAAATCTTGTTCTATAAATGTAGAAGTGAATTTTTGTCTCAGATGTCTGTTTTAATAATTGCCTTCAAGATATTTATCAGAAAAACACGGTTGAGATTGTGTTGTTAGGATTTATAGTATATTCTACATAAAAATGGTCTAAGGGATTCTAATATTCGTTAGCATTCTATAGCTCAATCTCATTCCTAAGGAGTTTATTATAGGACCTTGTTTGGGACTATAAATATTATCTGGGTTTTAATAGTATCACTAATTAGTAAAGTTTGATATAATGTTCTGGACTTGAGTCATCTGAGAACATTTCTAGTATCTCTTGTGGGTATGATATTTGGAACACTCTAACCTAATTTTGGAGAAAGAGCTGATCATTATCTAAAGAGGCCCTACAACTTTCTCCTTCACACACTCCCTCACCTCTATTCAACTCAGCTACCTTCTAGAGCCATTCCTCAGTTCCTTGGCAACCTTTGTCAGATGTGTTAATCAGCTTTTGCTGTGTGTACCAAAAATTGTCAGTGGTTTGCAAGAACAAAACATTTATATTTTGCCTATAAGTTGACCGGGCAGCTGAGGCAGCCCTGCTCTTAACTGTCGGTCAGGTTCAGGTATGTTCCATGAGTCTTTCATTTTGGGACCCAGGTAGAAGGAACAGTGGGTTCCTGGGCCAAATTCTTCTTAATGTAGAGGGTGGGAACACAAAAGGCTGAGAGGTCAAGTCAAATGGTGCAAGCACATTGAAAGCTTCTACTCACATTCATTGGCCAAGACAACTCATATGGCTGGCTCCAATATTGGTAGAGAGGGTAAGAAACTCTTTATATAGATGAGGAAGGGAAGACAGAAGTGAGTATTTGCTGAATAGTAAGCCCCCAGCCCCTCCCCCCCCACCCCCCCACACACACACACACAGTGTACCATAGTAGAACAGCGTCTGCAGAACAAAAAGAAACAACCCGTTGCAGAAGGGGAAGCAGTCACTGGCCTGTGTCTGTAGCAATTCGGAAATCTTCCTGGGTAAATATTGCCAAGTCCCCAAGCTGGAGGTAGGGAATACTCCTTGACTAGGCTCCAATTTGGTTCCCTGGGAATAGCTCTTCCTACCATTGTTCTCATGGCTCTTGGCTCCACCTTCTGGGAGGTAATTTTCCATGATCCTTCTCGGGCACATCTGAAGGAGAATGCGTTCTCCCGGGCAGCTGAACTGCTTCCTCATGCTGCTATCTGCCTGCAAAATACTGGGGACCCTAAGGTTAATTTTTTTTTTAATAAAATTTTAATTGAGAATAGTTTTAGATGCACACAAAAGTTGCTAAGATAGTACAGTGTTCTCATATACCCAGTACTGAGTTTCTCTTATTATTAACATCTTACATTAGTGTGGTACATTTGTCACAATTAATGAGCCAAGAGTCATACATTATTATTATCCTCATATCTTTTTTTATGGCTCAAAGAGTCACAATCTTGTTTAGAAAAAAAGGTCACAGTCTCTTTCAATCCAGGCTAGGCTGCTTTGGGACTTAAATTTCTCTCACAAACTGAAGACAACTTTTTTGTGATTCAGTTATCTCCATGAGACAAGAGCCATATCCACAATAATTTTCAAGCCATGCCTCCCTCTCTCTAAACTTAATTACAAATAGTTTGCATTTATCAGTCTTTGTGGAACTTAGTCCTTCTCTTTTTTTCTATGAGCCATTTTGTCCAGGAAAAAAAATTGACTGGGTACCGCCTTCATCCACTCAAAGGTTTACCAAAGAGTATGATGGTGGTTTTTATTTACTCTTTCTCCTGAGATGCATCTTATTTAGCATCGTAACCAGGCTTTGTGGCCTTAAGCATTTCTCAGTTTTTTCCTGTTTCTATTTGAAGATGGACAACCCAGTCCTATTTTTCACATTTACGAGTCCCAGAATTTCTGGAGTCACTCTTTACTCTTTCATCGCTGCCTGCAAGCAGGCCAGTTCTTTCCTAAGAGACCTTCACAAAGGCAGCAACCAGCTCACGCTGTCACTGTCTGTGTTGAAATCTTGTCACCAAAACCGCGTGTTCAGGGGGTATAGTTTTTGTCTTCGAGTTATTACAGGTGACAGTTTTACCAAATACTTGCTATTAGATAACACAGATCATTTTTCCAGTCCCCAAAACCTTTTTGCTGCCCGATGTTGAATTCCAAGACCAAAGTCACGTATTTTGAGTTTTTTTAATCACAGCAGCACCACATTTTTCGGGACAAATGTCTATATGAGTCAGCTTTTCCTGCAATAACGCTGTGTAATAAACAACCACGAGATCTCTGTGACTGATAAACACATCTTGCTCATGGATCTGAGGTTGCCTGCAGTGGCTCTGCTCCAGCCTGCAGGCAATTCAGATCAGCTCTCTGTTGTCACTCAGCACCCAAGCTGACCCAGAAGGCTCTTTCTCCTGCAAAGGGCAGGAATGCAGAAGGCCAAGCCAAATCACACAGGCACATTTTTAAGCTTCTGCTCACATTTTATTGGCCAAAGCAAGTCACACAGTCAGCCCTAGTCATTAGAGGGAAGAGAGCAAATACTTACACAACAAGAATACAGTCTACTTCACCAGGCAAAGATCTTCATTATTTGTCCTTCAGGTGGTTACTAAGATGTAGGGGGAGCAGAAAAGGGAAGGCTGCAAATATGGTTAGGGAAAAAGTGTTTTAAATATGCTGCCACTCGAATTCTAATCCCTTCTTTCATCTCCCTTAACTAGCTCCTTTCCCTAAAAGACTGTCCAGGGCTGGATTTTGTCACCTATTTTCTGAGGGGCTGGGGCTGCATCAATACCTGATTTCTGAGGGGAGTGCAAAGACTTTTCAGCTTCACTCCGGAATGCTCCTCGGTGCTTTCCAAGGGCTACTATCTGGCTCTTATCCAGTGGGCCCAGCTCCAAATGACCCCGAGATTTCTCTTTCCAGCCCTGCTACCTCTGCTGCAGATAAGAGTTCTCTTTTACCACTCTCTTCTAAGGGGGATGATCCTTTTGCCTTTTTCAGGAATTTACAATGTCCTGATAGGTCTCCAAGTTCTTCCCTAGCCTCGGGCAGAGAAGAGAACTGAAGGCAGAGTTGCTGAGCATGGTCCTGACAATCTCTCAAGGTCAAAGCCAAGGTCCCAGCACCCAAGATATACCTTTGCGCAGTTCCTCCTGGGTTTTAGGCAGCAAGGCCCGAGCCACACTTGTAATCCCTGCATTTCTCTCAGTGCCTTCTCTCCTCATCCTCACTGGCTCCATTTGTTCGGGCTGTCACCACCTCCAGCTGGGCTTCCTGCACCAGCCTTTGAGCCCAGCTCTACCTTGAGCCTGCCCACCCCCAAACCACTCTCCACTCAAAGTGATCCAGAGGGATCTTTCTAGGTGACCATTTGATCTTGTGGCTCTCTTGACTTAAGTCTTTCAATGTTTTCACATTCTGCCTCTAGTAAATAAAAGGTGGTTTTCCATGGGTACCCTCTTTTGCCCCCAAATATTCAGCGTTAGTAAAGAATCAAGCTTCCCCCTCCCACTCAGACTCCCACACTTCCAGCCTCCTGGATACAAGTGAAATGGCCCTGGCCATTCTGCTGGACAGGCCTACGGGGCTGCAGAGTAGGACCGAAAGCCTAAGTGCCCCACAAGTGTGCCCTCCTCCTAGGCCAACACCTCCCCGCACCACCCCTGACCTCCCCAAAGCAGGAAATGACTACTGAAAGAAATGTAATCAAACTGCCAGACACATGATATTCGCTCCACAAATAGTGAAACTTAAGTCCTGCGCCCACTTGATCCTGTCTCTGGTATCAGGAAGTAAGTAAAGAAGGCTGCTGGGGAGTCAATGGGGAAGGAAATTTGAAATAACATTTCAGGAAATTTGAAATAATTCTCTTCTTTGGGGTTTCAGAAGTGATAGGAGAACAATTGCTGTCTGAGGTGGGAGTAGGTGACCGCATGCAGTACCTTTTGAAGTTTCTCGGCCTTATTGGGAGGTAGAAGACATCTTTCAGCGTTCCTTCAATTTCTCAGATCGCACGCGGAGAGGGGCAGAGACTCCAGCTTAGTCACAAAGTTGATAGCACTGTCAGGAATAATCCATGAAAGTCGTAAATCCATATTTACTCATAAACAGATCCCTCTTCCCTGGACAAAATCACTGTTCTCTTTTGAAATGATTTTAATCAAACCTTTTTTGTTTCCAAGTAACAAACACATCAAGCAAAACAGTGTGGTTATTGTAAGGATTCTGGGGTATCGCATAAATCTCGAGGTCAGGAAAGTGGGCCTTATAAGTAACTGAAATGAGGAATTGGCTACTATAGTACAAATTGAAGCCAAATCTGAGCGATTATGTATTGGCATTGATGTTTTTGTGTAATTATTATGTTAATACCACTTAGCCCAGGAGACCGAATGCTGGACTTGTCAAGTGCCAGCTGTATTCAGCTTCTCTTTCTCCCTGAAAGTGACCCTCCAGTTTCTATGCAGGGAACCAGCCTGTGAGTCATTGTTCCCTACACATGACAGCCTTTGGTGGACCCATGACAAGGGCATATGATCCAAAGGCAGCTTATCCATTGCTGGCCAGAAACCTGTGAGGTGGGTCAGTGCAAAGATCTCAGCCAATAATATCAAGTACTTAGCCAAGCCAATTAGTTTGGATTGTGGAATATGGGAGCATTGGCTAGTGAGTAATAAAGGTAAATGGAACCAATTTCCAGAGAGACACAGATGGCATAGCTAAGAGAACGTGCTGACTCAGAGAGCTGGAGATAGTCATCTAGAAGTATCTTTCCCAGTTCTAGTTTATAGGTACCTGTATTAGTTTGCTGGGGCTCCTGTAACAAAGTTCTATAAGCTAAGTAGCTTAAACAACAGTAATTTATTTTCTCACAATTCTGGACAATAGAAGTCTGATATCAAGGTGTTGGCAGGGTTGGTTTCTCCTTGGCTCAAACATGGTCATCTTCTCACCGTGTCCTCACAGTGTCTTCCTTCTGTGCATGTCCGTGTCCCAATCTCTTCTTATAAGGATAGCAGTCAAATTGGATTAGGGCCCATGGCAATGGCTTCATTTTAGCGCAATTACCTCTGTAAAGATCCTATCTCCAAATACAATTACATTCTGAGGGACTGGGGGTTCAGACTTCAGCATGTGATTTTGAGGGGTCCCGATTCAGTCCATAACAGTGCCTCCTGCCTTTCTTTTTCTTTTCTTTTTTTTTACCTGTATCATAAGCAGTCTCTATTTTAGTAAAGTTAAAATATACTTTAATTCTGATAGAACAGCACTTACTATATATAGCATCTTGAACCAAAAGAAAAACCACCATAAGAAATTTCTTCATAAAAATTAGGACCTTTACCAAAGGCCTAATTTGATCATTCCAGCTGAATCTAGAACTTTCTGTCTTTTAATAGATCCATAGTGAATTTCCTCAGTCTAACAGAAACAGATCTTGCAGTTTGATGTCATAATGATTTATCAGACTCAAGCCACAAAATTTTCAGCCTCTCACATCTTCTGTTTATCTAATTACCCAGCCTTTTCTTAAAGCAATCTGCCTTTCAATGAGCATGTATTGACTACATGTAAACCCAAGAGCTATGTGAGCAATCTTATTCTATTTCATATAAACATTTTATCCTTTAACTTGAGAGCTCTAATTTTCAATTTCCAAGTCTTATAATTATGAAGTCTCCTAAAGACAATTTCCATATTAATTAGTAAACGATGACTGTTAATTTAACAAACTGAAAAACCCCAAAGCATCAATGATGCAGATAACTACAAAAGCTTATCACTGGCAAAGAACCACGAAAGCATAGATACAAAACTCCAAGCATCGCCAAAAAACCTATTCAAGTTCTTGATTCAGTTATGACAGATACACCTCCTACCTTTTTGCAGTGACTTGTATGACCCTATGCAATGAAAAGAACCTAACAAACTGTATTAGGACTCTCTGTTGTAAGCAGCAGAAAAACAATTCAAGCAGCCTTTAGGAAAAAGAGAATTTATTCGCCCAAGTAACTAAAAGTCAGGAGTTACCACTATGTTTAGGCATGTCAGGATTTGGAATTGAAATAAGGTCATTTTATCAGTCAGGGTCCTGGCAGGAAATAAATGGCTCCACCTACTGGGTTTTTTAAAAAGGAAGGCAGGGGATCCTGAAGTACCAGAGCAAGTAACAGTGAGACATCGTCACCATCTCTAGGCATGAAGGGGCAAAGCAAGAGTGATCGCTGGAACCTGAAGACAGAGAGTTGTATGGCATGGGTCCCCTGACAGGAACTGTAGTCTTCAATAGACACACAATCAACCCGAGGAGACCCCACGGAAAGGGGCTGGGAAATAAATAGTCTAACGTGTCTCAGCTCCTGACAGCACTCCCACCTGGAAGCCAGGTGGAGGATAGGGTGATGGAGTCCATTTAGTGAGGCGGTAAAGAGGAGGAGAGAGAAAATCTGGGGGCAAGTGGGAAATATGCAGGACCACCACTGAGACTTGGTCTCACTCGCCATCTTCTGTGTCCGTGTCTTTCTAAGCAGGGTCTCAGCTCATCGGTCTTACAGCTTGCAACCCGTGGGAGGAGAGCTGCTCTTGCCCAAGTGTTTTTCAGCAAAAGTCCAGGATTTAGTCTCATTGGCCTGGCTTATATCACCAAACCGATCTCTGTTTCGATCTGTATTGATGCCCATCTCTAAATCAGTCCCTGTGGCCAAAGGACAACTGAGCAGGTCATGCTCATCTGAATACCCCTGGAGCTGGCAGGTGGGGTTCGTCTCATAGAAACACATAGCGTGGAGTTGGGGAGAATGGCTCCCCAAAGTAAAATTGAGGTGATGTTGACAGAGAAGGGGGAATACATAGAGGCCAGATAGGCAAAAACAGCGTATGCACATTACATTACCCAGACTCCTCATAGGCCAGTCCTGGGTAAATATGTAATGACTAATTGCATGGATTGGATGTGATATGTTTTGAGAACTATTAATTGCACATAGTTGGAGCTCAATAAACATTTTCAAAAATTTCTTGGAATAATCCCTGGACAGAATTATTTTGCAATTGACTTAGAGATGTTTCTGGATCTAGAGGATATTTTTCCTCTTCCAATCTTTATAGTGATGCTTATGAATGTTGACTTATGATTATTAACTTCTCGTTTGCAGAAATCTATATTTGTGCCCCAAACACTGCCTCTTTCAGTGTCCTGAATTATTTTGTAAACCCTGTTTATTTGCTTTCATTAGACCACAGGCTTGAGAATTTCTGGCTTGTTTACACACATCACCAAGTATTTTCTTAGACTTATTTAGGAAAAGATCATTCTGAAAGAGGTAATAAACTGAAGAAAGATTAGTGAATGATTTAAATTTAACTGTTAATAAGGCTTCTTTGTTTCTGTCCATTACAGATGACTATCGGTGTAGCTAAGAACTGTTTGCTAAACTGATAAAAAATGAATATTGTCTTTAGAAAGTCAAGCTGCCTTTATCTGATCTCAAAGGTGAGCTTGTAAAATTAATCCTTCTGATGTTTGCTTGCCATTCAAGCATAACTTTTCTTCTACCCACACCCACTGGTTTTTTTGTTCAGCTCCAGCAAGTTTTTGGCAGTAGTTCTGTCAGTGGCTCTTTGGTTAAGAAGCCCTGCCAGTAGGGCTTAAGCAACATTTTGCAGGGAGTGGGAGCAGGGAGTCAGAGGGGGTTGACCCTGAAAATCAGAATTTCCAAAGTATAAGCATCACCATCTTTAAGGTTTCAATGCCATTGAAATTTTCAAATAGAGAAACTTCCCTTTTATGTCTCCCATATTCTGGAGAGTGATGATTCCTTGGTTTATTTCATAAATATTTATGCAGTGGACAAGAGAAGCAGGGACCCCACCTTAATGGAACTTAATCTCCTAGGGGTGGAGGGGGGTCCCGAATGCATGGATGATGAGGATTGTCATGCTCTCTGCAGGTGTGCATGTGTAAATGCCTGTGAGATGCTGCACCTGCTGTCCATTCATCCTTGCACAGAACACGCCAGGGAGAATAGGAGAGAAGGCATGAAGTTATGAAGCCTCGACTTTTCCATCACCTGTGCCAACAAAGGCAAGCAGCAATGTAAGTAGCTCCCCAAATCTCACCCATTCTGTTGTGAAATACATGCTACACTGCAAGAATAGAAGGTTTAGTTTTTCTCGCCTCTTACTTAGATATTCCATCTGTCTAAATCCCTGCCTCTTTTATTAAGCCTTTCTGGTCATTCCAAATCAGAATGGTCATATTGTCCCCTTTCTTTCAACTCCTATAGTATTTAGATTTAATTATATACTCCCTCATAGCAGTATCTGATTAGATATCTCTCTCCTAAATCTGGTCCCTACTCCTTGAGGGGCAGGGACCAGATTTAGTGCTTTTTTTTCTATCTCTCATGGCCTGTAGTCTGGGGTAGAGCAGAAGGTCTGTAACTACCCACTAAAATAACAGGAATGCTTTGCTCAGGTTAATATTAAACTTAGTTTGCACTCTCAGTCTATAAACCACCCCGTCATTACAGGGCTTTTGTGTAGGAGCAGACTTCCCTACCAGTAATGCAATAGATCTTGTCGGGTGGCTGGAGGAAGTAGACCAGGCCTAATAAAAATCAAATAAATTAGGTCAAAACTGACCCAGAGGACATCAGAGCTAGAGGAGTTGATACGAAAAATCATTTGGTGCACAGCCTCTTTTTTATAGAAAGGAAACCAGGGCACTTAGAGTTGCGACTTGCTCAAGGTCACATTGAATTAGTGACAGAGCCCAGAACAGTAACTACAGTTCTTGACCAAGTTGTTGAGTGGAGTCAGGTTGGGAGTCAGCTGGATGTGGGCTCAACGTGCTGTTTGTCACGTCATCATAATAGTAACTCCCATTTTTCAAATCCTTTTTAGTGTTCCTGGTATCGTGTCAAGTGTTTCCTTATGGTAATCTACTACTTCATTTCATCTTCACAGCCCATCTGAGGGAGGTACTGTATCAGTCAGGGTTCCTTCTGAGAAACAACAAGTAGGAGACGTATATGAAGAGATGTGTTGCAATTCATTGTGGGAGCTGACTAGGAAAGTCCAAAATCTGTAGGGAAGCGTAGGCTAGGATTTGGAGCGCAGAGTGAAGCTGCTGTCCACAGGTAGAATTTTCTTCTTCAAGGAAGCCGCAGCCCTACTTTTCAGTCCTTTCAACTGACTGAATCAGGCCCACCATCCAGTCAACTCACTGAAAGTCAACTGATTATGAACTTGAATCACGTCTGCAAAACACCTTCACAGCGACACCTGGACTAGTATCTGAGTTGAATACTTGGAGCCTGTAGCCTAGACAATTGCACATAAAACTGAGCCTCACAGGTACGATTATGCTTAACTAGTTCCACACATCACAGGGCCGGTTGGTGGCAGAGCAAAGAGCCCGGGCCCGTTCTGCCTGTCTCCATGACCTGCGTCTCCGTCATGCAGTGTGCAGTCTCTGTGTGCAAACAGGAGCAAGTTCTCCTGCCGCTCTGCGCCCCTGTGAAATGAAGCAAATCACATCTATGGCACAGAGTTCATATGTGAATTAAAGGAGAAAAAGTGAGGAGTTAGCGCGTAGGAAGGATCCAACCATGTTAGTTTCCTGTCCTTCCCTTTCACATTACGTCACACTCACACCCACGTGAGCTGTGCTCCTAGTTTATGTCGAAATTAATGCCACAAGATGGGCCCTGGCTCAGGTGTCGGTTTTTTCCTGAAATATTACACAAAATATTACAATTTCCAGGAGTAGCAGAGCTGTGAGTTTCTCCATGAATCCTTGGGTATTCTTTCTGATTCATCCCAGTTCTCTTTCTTGCTTTGACTCCTGTCTGCTGGAATATTGGTTTGCTTGCTTAGCCAGGTAAAAGAGGAAAAATTGGCTGATTCCAGCTCTTGCTTTTTTAAGTGTACTTCTATCTCACCTGATCATATCTCTTTTCTAAGAAAGAATTATGTCTCTTTCATGCAATAAATGTATGATATCATCTCGTGTGTTGACATTTTTTAAGCATGTTCCCCAGTCACTGCCCTACTACTTCCTGGAACATCGAAGGTTGTCTGCAAGGGCAGAGGATTCAATCTGCTGGAATTCTTTTGTCTTCCTTGACTTGGGTAGGGCAGAAAGGGAATGGATTACTCTTGCTGTGTTCTCAAGATAAGGGCGGTCACAACTCCAGGTCCAATAACCAAGTGGCACCACCTATTTCACAGTTTATCTTTTCTGCCCAAACTTGAAACCAATAATTTTAGAAGACCTTCATGACCTTGACATTAACTTTACCAAATGAAAACATTTTTTTCCCACTGGAAAGTCAGCACTGCATGCTTTTCTGTACCGCCAACCTGTACTTCCTGGTGGGGTACGCTATGCATTGAATGCGTCACCTGCCTCAACCTCCCATCCCTGAGTACATCTCCTGATAAGATCTCTGCACCTCATCCAGATACAGTGGGGGGGAAAATGTACTGAGTCTCCAGCATGTGGTCCTACCCACATGAGCCCTTCGTGCCATTTATCTTATCACCCTCTCTCATTCTCTACTATCACTATTCCAAACATCTCCCTACGTCCCCCTACTCACCTCCCGCCTCCTTCCCTGATTCTCAGGAGATGACCCTGCCAACTCCCTTGCAGAGAACTCTACGGCTGGTAGACAGAAACTCTCTCAATCCCTGACTTACCACCTCCCGCTTTCCCCCCTTTCCTTACTTCCTGTAGCAGCCACTTTCCTTACTTCCTTCCCTCCACTCTCAGAAGAAAGGATATTCCTTCTCTTGTTCCATGTAAATTCCTCCATTTATGTCCTCCCTCCCCAAAAAATTCTCTATCATTTCCTTTCTTGCTTTTAGACTCTTTTGAACAAGATTCTATCCAACAGCCTTTAAAAAGTGCAAGTCTTGTCTATCAGAAAGGGAGGAAGGGAAGGAGGGAGGGAGAGAAAAAGGGAAGGAGAGAGGGAAGGAGGGAGGGAGGGAGGGAGGGAGGGAGGGAGGGAGGGAGGGAAAGGGGAAGGGGAGGAAAGGAAAGACAAACCACTCTAGCAGTTGTCCTGTCTCCTCTCCTCAGACTTCTCAGGATGGTTGTCCTTATGTCTCCAGTTTCTCCTCTTTCACTCTCTGTGGACACACTGTGATTTGTCTTTCCCCCTCACCACTGAAGATGCTTTTGCTAAAATTACCAGTGTCTCCCTATTACCAAATCCAACGGATACTTTGCATTCGCTATCAAACTTGATGATTATGGGGCATTTGACACTCTCTCTTTGCAAAATGCTTCCTGATTTCCAGGACGCCTCACACACCTGGTTCTCTTCTACCTTCTGACAGATTCTCATCAGACTCCTTCCTTGACTTTCTCCTTCCACCTGCTCCCTAAGCTTCTGTCTTTACGCCTTTTCCTTTCTCACTCTGTACCTTCTTCCAATAATGTCCAGGCCTTCCCAGGACCTTTAATGCTTCCTTCCTCCCTGTGACAGAGAGCACTAGAACTCACACAAGTTGCTGCAGCGACTCCCTACAGCCCAGGGAACTTCTCAAGGCAACACCTTTCACCCACTGCTTAGAACCTTCTTCTCTTGTCTTGTTCCCATCCCACTCCCCGCAATAAGGATCCTTACTTTCTAGAAGCTAACCCTCTTTGCATGCATGACTTATTTAGATGATGAGCCTGGCTTTTGAGTCTATGTAACAAGAACAAAATTATTAATGCATGAGTCCGTCCAACCTTTCCCTTCCTCTTGGCCTCTAGAAGGATCCTGACTTTGCAGGTTTCATTTCTTCTCCTCCCTCACCCTCTGGAGAAGCCTCTTCCTGCCTTACCAGACTCATCTTTGGGGATTTTATGATGTTGACAAGGGGGGAGTGGGAGGGAGATGTGGGGGCTAGAAGTGGGGGAAGGCTTTTCAGGACATGTAGGAAGGCTGGCAGAACAGTTTGTGATGGGAGGGAAATAAATGGGAAAGAGAAAGGTGTTGCTATGATCTATGTGTTCATTCAAAATGTTAAAAGAAAGGCAAGCAAATAAAATGACTTAAAGAATTTTGACTGTACTTTTTGGTTCATGGCAGGTTTTCTTGGACAGTTCTGTTCTAAGGGTGGAACACAGGGTTTCCCAAGTATACCACTCTTTTCCCCAAGACCCTACATGGAAGCGTGGATTCCCCCTTGGATACCACCCCGGCAGCCCAGGCTTCCTCATTTGCTTGAGGCCAGCCTGTGGTGGAGGAAAGGTCCAAGTGTTCTCAGGACGCGCAGACGCGGTTCTGGGTTCTGAACCAGAATCTCCAGCTCAGTTCTCTCTCTGGGGCTCCAGACCCATCGGTAAGGCTGCTTACAAGACATTTCATCTAGATGTTTCACAGAACCTTCACATTCAGCTTGTCCCAATGTCACCTCTTTATCTTCATCATCCGGTCTTCTGAATGTCCCTTCTCTTACATTTCTCAGTAAATGTAAGTTTCTCTTATGTTTCTACATCAACCTCAACAGGCCCACTCAGTACAGAAACCTGGGTGTCATCCTTCCCTTTGCGAAGCCTTCTCATCCAGGTGGTCACCAGTCCTTTCCTGACTCTTAAATATATCGACGTACTGAGCCACTGATGTTTCCTGAACTCTCGAGGTGTCTCCTTTTCACGTCATGCCGTTGAGTGTTATGTTGTGTTTTGCACATCTTTCATTCCCCACCTCTGCTTGTCTGGTAAACGTTAAATGATACTTAAACTTCATCTCTTCTTCAAAGCCTTCCTTGCTCATTCCAAGTGGACTGACCACTTTTCCCCTCATACTATCTTGAACTCAGTAGTATCAAGGCAGTTATCACACTGTACTGCAATTATTTTTATTTATTCAACTCTCTCAATTATTTTATTTATTCAGTTCCTAGACAATGAAATTTTTGAGGGAAACCATTGTATCTTATTGTTGAATCTCTACCACCCAGCATGGTGTCTAGTTTCTAGTAATTGCTCAATAAACATGTATTAATGACTTGAATGAGTGAGCAATAACATTATGAGGTTATCAGTAATCTAAATAAAAGATAGGAAAGATAGGCTTCATGAAATTAAGTAATTTGCCCAAAGTTACACAGCTACGAAGTGGAGGAGCAGGGCTTGAACCTCGTATGTTACTACAAAGCCCATACCTTTTTTCACAACAATCACACCACCTCCTAGCTGGTCAAAACTCTTCTTATATTTTAGAAGTTTATGTATAAACTTCTTTGCTGATAGTGATAATGTTGTCTCTCTTTAAGGTCATATTTAGGGCATTTTCTTGGAGCTGTCTCAGGGGGTGCAAGAAGCATTTTAACTGTTCATTTTCATTGCATATTTTTATGCTCGTATTTGAAGTTTTCCCAGAAAATTCAAACTTTTAATAACCTTTTCTTCTACATGTATTTGACAAATTGTAGGTGGTGATATTGTTGGAAAGTAGTCAGAATCAGAAGCCCTCAGCTCTGCCTGTTGTCATTCATGGAAAGCCAGCCATCAATGCGAAGGGCCCCTGAAGCAAAGATAGGTGGAAGAATTTATTCTGTAGAAAACCAGGGGACGCAGTGTTTGGGGGAAAGCATTTTGTATTTAGTAGACCCTTAGTATTACTCAGCAAGGACCTCCTGTGGACTCCACAGAAGCCAAGTGGAGTAGCCACTGATACTCAGTGAACAGTCTTTTTGGGATTCATTTCTGAGTCTGTATCCTACATCTGTAATGGCTGCCTATGGCAATGTGGCATGTGATGTCTGGACGTATTATCTCAGGAAAGAAAACAGAGACGCTTGGCAGTCTACACTCTAAAAAAAAAAAAAAAAAAATGTTTCTCCCCTGTTGGAAGGTAGAGAATATGTGAATCAGATCAATAAAATGAATGATTTTTTTTTTTCAGTCTTTCAGAATCTTCCTTTTATTTCATCTGGCAATAATGTGAGGTAATATGGGGTCATTTTTAGTCATTTAAAAAATTATACCACTTTCCTAAGCAATTGAGGGCACCTGTATTCTCTGTAAGCCGAGCACAAGGAGAGCTAGGGAAGTAACCACGGATCTGTCATTATCGAATTTTAAAATGTTCTTGGCCCCTTTTGTCCAAGGAACTTCAGCCTCCTCACAAAACCTTCACTGCCAAGTAGGCATTGATCTCTCCAACACCCAAGGAGACAGGTGAAAGCGTGCACTTTTTCAACACCGTTTTAATGAACTATTTGGGGAGAGCAGTCAGCAGCTCACTTGCAGATGGAATATGTAGGGAGGAAAGTCATGGAGACGCTTATCAATTTGTTCCCCAACATTTGCTAAGCACTTTGCAAGCGTCAGGGGCTGTACTATGTGTTAAGGACACAGAGATTAAATCAATCAATCTGGATGCCCCTCCTCCCCAGGCACTTACAGGAGAGTGGGCAGTTGTAGCCAGTCCGTACTGACTGACGAGGGCCTCATGGCCGCAAGCACTGAGGCCGTGGCAACACATTGAGGGGACCTTGTAGGATGAGGAATGAAGGGAAACTGCCCAGAGGTAGCACCTGGGCTGGGTCTTGAGGATAAATAGGAGATAAACCAAGAAGAATATTAAAGAGCTGCTTCTTGTGCCTTTATTAAACAAAGGAGAGAACACAAGGCTCCTTCAGGAAACTGCAAGGATTTCAGAATGGCTGAAGTAGAAACTTGGAGGCTGAGAGTGGTTGTCCTATGGGGGGCGTGGGGAGGAGACCAGCTAGGACAAAGGTATGATCAGGGAAAGAGCAGAGAGGGGTTCCCTGAACCAGCTTCCACAGCTCCCTGTCTAGCTATAGTTGAGCCAAGTGTCTCTGGCGGACACAGCCTTTTTCTAGATATGACCACTTCTCAGAAACAGCCCTGAGAGAATCACTGCCTCAGAGTTCACAGAGCCTGCTCCCCTGAACCTAGGAACTCTAGGAGGCCGGAAAATGAGCCCCCTCCCAACCCCATTTACTGAGGAGCCTCTTGCTCCCCAATGGGAACAGGCTTTCTAAGAATCCAAATACTGCAGGTCTTTACTTGCCTTGAGGCCAGCCGCCATCAGCAATTGAATGGCAGTGTTGCCCCAAGCAGTGGCGTAAACTACCCACATTGCACGGGAACAACTGGGGTCCATGGGGCAGGGAACAGCTACGCCGTCTCTCCCATTGCTTCTCATGATTGTTCAGTAAATCTTCACATAGTATTGACTCTTCTGAACTATTGTCTAATGGTCATTGATTGATACTCAATAAATATTTACAGTTAATAATTACAATTGGGTTCTGTGGTGAGGGAAAAACAAAGGAAAGGGAAATGGGGCAGAGAGAAAAAGTGAGGGTGCAGAAAGAATGTAATCATTAATATTAAACTTATTGAGTACTTACTAAATCACAAATCTGGAGCTTTGCACTTATGTATATTATCTCATTTAATATTTACAAAGATTTATTATTGTTATTATTAGTAGTAGTAGTATTGTCTCTAATTAACAGAGGAGGAGACTGAGGCTCAGAGAAGTTGAGTGCCTTTTCTGAGGCCAGGGGAGTGGTTTTCTGACTCCAGGCCAGGGTTCTTATTCGTTACATCTAACTTTTGGTAAGAGAGGGAGAGGCCTGGGGGTTTCTCTGTGGAAGCTATAGTAACAGTTCTGACCTGAGAAAGAGCAGGAGGAGATTCTGCCATATGTTTCAATAACTAAAGAATAAAGTTTAAATCTTGCTTGGGTGGCTTAAAAAACTTATGGACCCAGCCACTGTTCAATGAACCACACAATTTTCTCTGGACATTCTGAATCACCATTGTCCCCTCCCCTGCTCTGCCCACCCCACCCAACCCCCTCGATTATCCTGATCTTTGTTTATAATCTTTTATAGCCCTTTGATTATCAACCTCCCCTGAAAGACAAGTGCATGTATGCTTTTCAGGGTGCTTTGGCTTAGCAGGAAGTCCAGAGATTAGCATCTGGTGTCTAACATGACATGACAAATGCCCACACTTGCTGTATGCTTTCCCATGGTGTTGGCTTGGGACTTCCCATTAGCTCTGAGGGAAATAATTTTCAATAGAATTATTCATGAATGCCTTGTGGGTGGCTTTAGAAACATTAGTTCATGAACGCTCTTTGGTTATCAGGTTGACAAAAGTTCACTAGACGATCTATTTAAAGATTGAAAATCAGTGTGTTTGAAGAGCTCTGCTTTGGCTATACCTGGCCTGGGTGTGTACTTTTATGATTCATTATATGAATCTAGGAGGCAGATGTTCTGTGTTATTTAGCCTGTGGATAAGATATTGCTGCGTAAGCAGTAACATACTTTTGAGTAGGTCAATGAGGATCAAAAGGGTAAATAAAAAGGAGGAAAATGTACCCCCATGTCACAATGTTTATAAATATAAGCTTAGTCTGTAGTTCAATACGATAAAACTAAATGCAGTGGGATATTTTCTTTCATAATTTCGTATGTAGGCCAACAATAACGGTTACTTAGTTGAATGGAAGTACTGATTAATATCATTTTAAGTATCAGATTTAAAAGTGCACATTTAAGTTTCTACCATCAATCGTTCATTCATTGAAATAGCTACTGAGCACCTGCCTTCCAGCAGGCACTGTTCCAGGGAGTGAGGATACAGTAGTGAAGAAAACAAAGGTGTTTCTTCATGAAGCTTGCAGGTTCTGGCGGGAGGAGATAGAACTGGACCCATAAGTATGTGATGTGCCAGGTGGGGAGAAAAATGAAGCAAAAGGTCTACAGAATAATGGGGTGGTGGTATGTTATTTGGGGAGTCAAGGAAAGTCCTCTGTGCTGTGGTGACATTTGAGCAGAGACGGGAAAGTGAACACACGAGCTGTGCAGGAAACTGAGAAAAGAACATTCCAGAACACATGAGCCATGAAGTAACTGAGGGAAGAATATTTCAGGCAGTGGGAAATAGCAAATACAAAGGCCCTGAAGTAAGAGGCGACTAGGTGTGTTGGAGGGACGTTGAAAAGGCTAGGCTGAAATACTTAGGATTTAAATCTCAACTATACATGTATAACCTTTTTCATTTTTTTAAATTTTCTAATAAACCAGCTAAGTAGAAACCTCCTTTCATTGCAATGCATATTAAAAGTCTAAGTTTCCTACTGGGGTAAATAGTACATTATCAAGTTATTTTAATTTTCTGTTCTTTCATTCATGCCTACTACTACGTATCAGGCACATGTGGGCGCTGTTAGGTGCTAGGCAAACAACAGTGAATGTCACAGATGTTTCCAGCCTTGGTGAAGTGTACAGTGTTGAAGCACTTGCATTTCTCAAGATCTTCATTTCCATGATGTAACATGGGTAGGCTTTGGGGCCAGGATTAGGAATTCAACTCGGAAGAGAGGTGGGGAGTGCTGAGAGGGAAGGCAAAGGATTGGGAAGGCCCTGTAGGCAGACACGCTCAGACTCCGAAAGGAGAAAGAGGAAGAAAAGAGGAGGCATGGTGAGGAAACCGAGGGGGCAGGAATCAGAAAGCCGCCAGGCACAGGCACCAGGAGACAGGAATCCCCGCTGAATGTGTCGGTCAGCTAGGAGAGATCTGTGTGAACGGCAGCCGCACACACAGCAAGAAAAGAGCTGAAACAGCCCATCTCTGCCAGTAGGGCCCAAGGTTTGGGGTGGAGCGTTGGCAAGCTTTTTGGTCAAGGCCAAAAGGACACAATCTCAATTTTTCTGTTGTTGAAAAGGTGAAGGCAGGGGGTTGATTGCATCGTTCACCACAGTGTGGGCTGACACATGTTTGTTGAGTTGACCTGTCCAGTTCCTGACTGGTTACCTGAAGTGAACCCCTCTGCTTTCTAGCACTGGTGTCCTCTGGACCCCCAAGGGCCTCCCGGCCAGCCACTGTCGGTTGTGGCTCACGTCTGCACCCTCTCTCCCACCCATCTCTCCTCCCCATGCCCCTGGCTGACAAGGACTGTGACTGTAGAAAGTACCAGAGCATAAAACAATGACATTTTCAATAAATCTCTGATATCAATTAGACTCTTTTACATGTCTGCTTCTTCTAGAAATAAAAATCCAGAAAACTTAGCCTTTAATTTTATTCACATATGGATGGTCAAGATTTTTTGTTGTTTTTGTTTGTTCTTTGGGATCATTTTTCTTCAGTAGCTATTGCCCCATTCACGTTTTTAAACTAGGCACACTTACTCTTTCTTCCCCACACATGGACACATACATCTTAACATCTTTTACACGAACAGTGCATTGTATAATGCCATCTATGATTATATCTTACATACATTCATAATCCTCCTTATCTATGAAATGAAAACAGCGTTCAAAATATAAATCAAAGTAGAATGTGAATGCTAGGCTCTGGGCTTTATAGAACACAAGGTAAAAGAAATCTGATAGCTGACATTTAGAAAATTTGTTTAGGTGTTCACGTCCTACTGCATGGTTCTTGGTTGCCTTGGCAACCTAGTGTATAGGTAAACTCTGAGATGATGAAAACCCTGGGAAGAAGGTTAGATACTCACAGTGATTTATCAAAGCTATCCTATTACAAGGGCAATAATATTCACCTTATTCCATACTCTTCAACAAAAATTTTTAAAGACTATTTTAATTTTCTGGGTTCAGAAGTTTTTCTTGTTAATAACTTTTTTCCTGAGTAAAAATGTAATCCTCTTCCATGCCAAAAAAAATAAAAAAATTGATGAACACGTTTATTCTCTCTACCTCTTATAATTGAATCCTTTTGACCTCATGCTGAATGACAGCATGCATGGAGATCCCCCTTAGTTCAACTCAAGCTTCAGATTGCATCAGCTCCGTAGCGACAGGTATGATCAGACCAAAGAGGGCATTCTAAAATGTCTGTCCCGGGTTCGTCAGTTCCGTACAGCATCTGGACTGCATTAGTTCCCATCTACCCAGATGAGTTTCTGTCTGCAATCATTCATACAGAGGCTCTTTAACTTAGGGACCTGACAAAGGATCTGTTGGGATGACAGCACCCTTTAGAAAGAGAACTACACCTAAAGTTTACTAAACAAGGATCTTATAGGTAAACACCCAGGTGATTCTGAATCATCTCTAGTTCTTTCTCACTCAGCACTTAGTGTGGTTGTGGGAATCGTCTCAACTGTGATACAGCCTGGCTTCTCTTCTCCCAGGTGTTGAGATATACTTCTGAATATTTCACCCTATTTGCCATGGCGTGTCCGCTTCTTTAGGGGGCCATGTTACGAATCTCAAAAAGTTTTCGGGCTTCACTTGTACCCAGTTCGGACTATAGAGAGGCAAATATTAGAGAGGCAAATGGCCAATATCTCGTGGGCTGCTTGTTACCTTCCTGTTGCATGTTTCCATTGCACATCGTACGGCCTTTACCTCTAACTCAACATCTACACTTGAACTAGTACACAGCTGCCTCCTAACGCCAGCTCCCTTCTTGATTTCCTACTTCTACTATGTATTTTCCCACTTACCCAGACTTAACACTACATAATCATCTCTGATGCTCCCTCTTCTTGGTCCTCTATTAGCCAACAAGCCCTGACCATTCATAGTTTAGAATCTCCTCCACAGTCATACCTTTTACCCCATCCCAACGCCACCATTTCAATTCCTGTCCTGTTACTTCCTGGAGTAACAGGGACAGTGGTCTCATCGCCCCGTCCTTCAGGCTTGCCTTCCTTCAATACATTTTATTCTCTAGCCAGGTTAGTGGTACCAAAACACTGCTTTAATCATGTCACTCTTCTACTCACAAATTTCCAATGGGTCCCCATTGCTAAAAGGATAAATTCCAAACTCTTTAATTGGGTGGATAAGGCCCTAGTGCCATGCTATCGCGCTAATCTCATCTACTTCTCACCTACCCTCAGCTCCAGTGAGATGTTATTTACTCACCCTCCCTCCAACATACCTTGTACATTCTATCCTGTCACCTATGCCCAAGCCCTTTTAGCTAGTTGGCTAACCCAGCTTTCGTTTCTAACTTGCTTTATTCTCTTGCTATCTTCTGCTATTAGACGCTGGGAATGCTACATATCCTCTTTCCTAACCTCCCTTGCAACTTGGGTCAATCATGTGTCATAGTTGAACATTTTGAATATCATCACATCTATTATAGCGCTATGCTGTTTTATTTCTAGAAAAAATATAGTAATTAGTATAGAAATGTGGATTCAATAAAATGTCATGATGGGGGTTTAAAGCCAACAGAGGAGTAGTGTTATAGTTTCTAGGCTACTCAGCTAAATTAAAGATTTTCATCAAACAAACAGTGAAACAATTCTATTCAACTTCTATTCTTGAGTTATTAAAAACTTCCTTGTTTGATTGTTGAAAATGTTTGTGTTTCCTTCCTTCTTTCTTTTCTTCCTTCCTATCTCCGTTACCTCTTTTGATAATTTTTTTAAATGGTGACTTTATTTACTAGCTAGAAGCTACATGTTACTTAGTTGATTATATGCTCTGATACAGATGTGCTATTAACTAGTAGTCACAAAACTTAAGACTTCTTGTTTACTTGGATTTCAGCAGATATCTTTACAAGGATATTAAGGGGTTTTTTTGTTTGATTTTTTCAGGGTGTGTTTAGGGGGTTACCAAGTCAAATTGTCCAACCCAGAAATTGTTGAACTGTAGTCTACAAAGTAGTAGCTACAGAAACTGAAAGCGTCGCTTAGAAAGGCTATGTACAATGAAAGACACCTGTGGTTAACACCAGGCAAGAAAGAAGGAAAGGCCATCGATCCTGAATCCACGTTATGAACGGTTTTACTTCTGTTTCTTAACAGTCAAGTGTAAACCAATGTCAAAGTAAAATGTGTCTGAAAAAGAAAGTTATAATGTAGCAACAACTGCAGAAGTCAAATCAAGCTCCCCCTTTGGAAAGGCAAATGATGTTTGAAGCCTTTGCCCATTTAACCAATTGGGCTTAATAATTAACACTTTTCTAAATGTTCTTATAAAAATATCATTCTCTAAAAGATTTCAACCCTGGCATTTATGCGGTACATTTATAACCAACAAATGAAGAAGCAAGAGTAGACAGAAGGAATAAGAAGAAGGAAAAAGGAACTAGGGGAATGTAAAGTGGGAGAAAAGGGCACAATGCAGGGGTCAAATCCACATTCCTTCCCAGGGTTCCTTCAACAATCCGAACATACACAGCCCTGTGCCAGACACAAGTGTGTGCTCGGTCTGGGTTCGGGGTGTGGAGGTGTGACAGAACACATGACCCCTGCCCTTTAGGTGAGGGAAGCTACCCTAGATGAAGAAGTCTGATGGAAAGCTGGCCGCGATGAATGCTTCAATAGCTCTCTGATAGTAACAGAAAAACAGAGAGGGGACAGAAAGCTTCCTTCCTGCAGGTAGGAGCAGGGAGGTTCTGGAGGTGGTGAGATTGAAGCAGGATCCGGAGTGATGAGTAGAATCATGACAGATGGAGATGCCACGGGAAGGAGTCAGCCAGACATGGCGACATGCGTCATCCCGGAGGAACAGCACAGGACCGGCACGCCTGGGCCACAATTTGCACGGGAGCAATGATGATCGAATGGGAAAGCCAGTCTTGACTTAGACACAGGCTGAGAATTTCACCTCTTTTCTCTGTCTGAAAGGTAGTCAGTAAGGTGTCTGCCACGGCAATAGGAGGGAGAATAATTTCAGCAAAGGTCGCAGCTCTGGGTAAAGCCCAGCCCTGCCCTTTCTCCACAGTCTCAGCCTGAGCCCCGATCTGGCAGAGAGCAGACTGGCCCCCACATCCTCCATCTCCCCTGCCTCCTCTCTGCTTCCATGCTCTTCCTGGGTAGACACCGATTCTCTTTTTCTGCCCAGGACCCTTCCCTTTTTCTGGGATTGGAACCCTTCCTTTGGGGAGCTCCTGCTCCCTGCACCCCCCTCACGTGGGTCGGGGGTCTAGTGCCAGGACCCTGAAGCCCTGGGCACAGCTGGTTTACTAGAAGTCAGTGGGTGTGAGACTCAAACCCATCCTGAGATTTTTCACGCTGGACATAGGCAAACGGATTCAATCTCTCTTTGGAATTGAAATAGAAGCTGCTCATGGATGAAACTGATTTAAGAGAAGGAACCTGAAATAGAGAAACATACAGAGATGAGAACCCAAGATGGCAATGGTTACGTCCCCAGTTAAGTTTTCCTAAGGTTCAAATGACCTCATGCATTTTCCACTGAGACTTGCAATAAATCTCCTTTTCCTTTTCCGTTACATTAGGATATGGTTTGTCACTTGTAATCACAAGGTTCTTAACTACAAGATGGCTGTGCTGGTTATTTCCCCTGTGCTGGGAAGTCCCTTTATCCACGTGTCCACCCTGCTCTGTGCCCTCAAAGGCTGACTGTGGGGATTGTACCCAGGGGCTCCTTGCCTTCCTGCTTCCGGCTGGGTTTGGCGAATGGGACTCGCTCGCAGGAGATGGAGGAGGGAGGAGAGTGAAGCTGGATACTTATTTCGCTGCTCTTGTTCAGGCCAGGCCCCTGCAGTTTGCCTGCAAGCTTCTCATAAATGTCCACACTGCCCTCCTCCAGCTGTGTAACTGCTCCCTTCCCTGTCCCTTCCCACAGAGGTGTAGCCATGGCTCCTGCCTGACTAGCCTAAAGTAAGCCACATCCTTGGTTGCTTTTTCTAAACCCTGCCCACACCTTTGCAAGTAGTCCTTTTACTAAAATCACTTCAATTACTCAGAGAGTCCTTTCCCCCAGACTCTTGACAGCTGCAAGTCTGCAGGTGACAGGTGGGGGCTGTGAATCTTTCCTAGGCCTGGACTCTTGAGATCTACATCATAAACAAACTGCTAAACACTCTGGATTACTTGGTTTTGAAATGGTAATTCTCATCTACCATCATCAACTGAGGTTATCCTACAGAAGTCCTGCCACAACCCATGGTCAGCAAATGCAAGGCCGGTCGCACTTCCTGTTTCCATACCCCGTGGGAGTTCACTAAGTGCGAGTCCGTCAGTCACATCTCTGGCGCCTGGGCCCAGGCACAGCGTCACAATCCCTCTCAACACAGCCCCGCCCTCAGTGTTAGCGTCATTCTGCCCCGGGCCTTCCCATCATCACCAGCCCCAGAGCAGAGCCTGTCTGTCAACCTTACGCAGTGTCCTGTCATCTGCCCTGCTCAGGACACATCTCACACAGTAGCGACAGAGTTTAAGCCCAAGGCCATCCCTGGTCCCACTTCCAACTGAGAATCCTTAAACCAGCGCTCAGGATCATGCCCTACAAGGGTCCAATCTTGATTTTTATGGGAGCAAAGTTTGGAAGCAGACTCCTGGCTCGGGCCCTCCATCACCGCCCGAGTGCCTGGTCACCCTGGTCAGTTTACACCGTCTGAACCAATCTTCTCATGATGTGGATTCCCTGGGTGAGACATCGGGACCTTCAGTGGACATAGGGAACTGGTGATGAACTTTTCGGGTATCTAGCCATTTACAAAACTTCACGGTCAGCAACCCCAAACCTCTATACAGCTTTGCAAAATAGCTTTTCTTTTTCTCTCCATTTTCTTTCTGCAGAAGTGGTATCTCAGACATGATGCTTCATGACATACACCCAAGCACAGCACACTGCATAGGTTTGTTAGTTTCCCAAGGCTGCCATAGTTGCACAGCACCATGGAGTGGGTGGGTTAAAACAACAGAAATGTATTGTCTCACAGCTCGGGAGGATGGAAGCTGAAAATCAAGGTGTCCTCAGGGCCATGTTCCCTCCAAAGCCTCTAAGGGGGCATCTGCCCTAGCCTCTTCCTAGCTTTTGGTGGCCCCAGGCTTGCCTCGGCTTGCGGGAGCCAGCTGCAACCTCTCCCTCCATCTTTACATGGGTGTCTTCCTGTGTGTCTGCCTCTTCACATGGCATCTTTCTTTATAAGGACCCCAGTCACATTGGATTAGGGGCCCACCCTCATGGGAACTAACTATATCTGTAAGGACTATTTCCAAATAAGGTCACATTCTGAGGTCCTGGAGGCTAGAACTTCACTAGACCTTTTTGGGGGGAGAGGACACAATTCACCCCATAACAGTAGGTGTATCTGAGATTGGCCACAGCTCCCCAGAATATCAGCCAAAAGTCTAAAACTTTCTCTCTGGCTCAAGAAAGCAACACTGGAATTCAAGTGAGGATTCTGTTAGTATAGAGATCATCTTGAATCTGTTCTAATTTTTGGAAACAAAATGTCATAAGTATTGTTAAGTCACACCTGACAGACATAATGTTTTGTGTCAGAAAAAGGCACTACCCAGAGACCTGTTTTCAAAGCCTAACTTCCCCACTACCAGGAGTTGGCTTTTATTATTTTGTTTTTTATTATTAATGATAATATTTATAATTTTTATTTTTAAAATACTCCCTTATACAAAATTAAACTCAGTACGGCATTCTCTTCACCTCACAGGTGATTTTCAAAGTCATTCTCAAATTTCTGCTCAAAATCTTGAATTCAAGAGGAAGGTATCATTCTTTGAGGCATCCAACAAAGAGAATAAGAAAAGCTATTCTATTTTGCTTCCTGTAGGAGCAGCCTTTGGAGCGTTTGATTAATAGTTTTTATGGAGAATTGCAACCAAGACAAAAAGACAATCTGTGAGCAAGTGTCTGCTTTTTAGAGGACAAAATGATGAAATTCCTTTGTTACTGCACTTATTGTTTACTGGGAACTTTATATCACAGGAAATGAGACATTTTGAGCATTGGTACCAGTCTTTTCAAAGGAGCTTCAAAAAAGCCTAGATCTGCTTTTTGTTTTCATGAGTCATTCTTGAAGGAGGACAAATCTCAGACCCACCATAAAGAATAATTTTCCCCGTAAGAACCGGTGGCAACCTGACTAGCGCACACGTAACCTGGCATGACCTGACTTCCGCAGTGCAGACAGACAGTGCCTGGCTAATTTCTCCTCGAGTACAAGAAGAGAGACAGAAAGAAAGTGAGAAAGGAAGGAGGGAAGAAGGGAAGGGAGGGAAGAAAAAAACATTTTTTTCAATCATAATAGCAAAGCTTTTTGTGATGTGTTTTAATCCATACCTGGAAGCTATGAATTAAACAAGATACTAAGTATATCCAATAGCTTCTAATGTGTGCCATCTTGATTCTCCCTTTATTCTTTCCGAATGGATAAAGTCTTACCAGTAGAACATTGTACAGCTCTGCACTTTATTTAAAATGATCTCTAGTGGTCACGAGGGTAACTATTGCTGCCTTGTTTGCACTCGTCTTAGGGGCTAGGTGGAAGAAATTGGACACGATCATTAATTCAGATTCTATGCCTAAATGTGCGTCAAGAAACCTGAACTTTAATCTCAGGTTGCAAAATTGCATTTCAAAGAGAACGAGATATTCCTTCTCCCCTGGCATTTTGCTGATAGAATTATAAAGCTAAATGGAAGGGTACCACTCACAGCGCATTACATTCACTTTAAACATCAAGTACTCTAAGAAGCAGTAAACTACAAGTAAAATGATATCACCAAAGTACTTCCTTGATTTAAAATACTACCATCACACATCCAATCTGAACTTTTAAAATAATCTTTGAAAAGCAAAAGAGAAAAAAAAAAAAAAATGCATCTCACTTCTACTGATTGTTCCTGTATGCACACACTGTATGGTGGAACTGCTGATTTTTTTTTTCTTCTAAGGGCAATTTTATAATGGAAGAACCTTAACCGAAAACACAGACACACTGTATGTTGAGCATAAACAAAAATACCTAACTACCAGGCTTATTTCCTGGCCAATAAGCGTTTAATGTGTTTAAATCCTCGTAAAGTATTACAGCTGCTCTGACTATACGGAAAGTCTCCTTGGGCAGGTTGGTACATGACCTCAGTCTTATTTAGAATAGTCATCAGCTCCTTGGAGGATACCGGCTTTTTACAGTGGCTTACAATCCAGTTATGCTTTCCAGGGTGCATTCACCAGCATCTGTATGACTGTTTCACAAACTTTTGTTGATGTTCATTTAACTAGTTGCATAGGAAACATTTCCTTTTTGACTACTGAGCTTCCCCCCAAAATAAGACCTAACCAGAAAATAAGCCCTGGCATGTTTTTCAGGATGACATCCCCTGAACATAAGCCCTAATGCGTCTTTTGGAGCAAAAATTAAATGAAAAATTATATTAAAAAATGAATATAAGACCCGGTCTTATTTTCAGGGAAACACGGTAACTAGGCAAGGGAGGACACCAGTTAGTTTACCATATCCTTCATGCCATTGGATTTTGTGATACTTTTAATGACTCCTGTAATCTAATACATGGCCATGATAATTCCCAGTTACGATTTTCATTTCTTTGACTACTAGCAAGGAGTTATTTTTTCCCATAATTTGTTTCACTATTTATATTTCTTCTCTTACAAGCTGTCTTTGTGTGTTATTTCCCACATATCTGTCAGTGTCTTAGTGTTTCTCTTATGGATTTGTGAGAGTTCTTACTATTGAATGCTTTGGTCTCCTGTTTGCTGTATATATTTGTTTTGCTTTTAAACTCATACACACAGAATTTTAAAATTTCCCTGTAATCAAGTTTGTGCATTTTTTCCTTAATGATTTCTGTTGCTTCTAAACAGGAAATTCTTCTCCCCACATAAAATGGGCAAATGAACTCCATTTTCTCCTAGATTTTCTGTTTAACCCTTTAAGTTATCTGGAATTAGTGTTTCTAATGATGTATCAGTCTAAACTGTTTTCTCAACTGCTAGCCAATAATCTCATTCGTTTGTTGAATATAATGTTGTATAGCATAGCTATAATTCTTACATTTGAGTGTTAGTCTGCTGCGTTTTACTGAGCTATCTGTTTAAAACTTACAGCTGAAATGATTGTAGCTTTATAATATACAGGCACAACCCATATATCTCCACAGGTAAACTTTTCTTTTATTATTAGGATGCCTCTTGAACTATATGACACAAATTTCTTTGAACATACTTATTTTTCCGTACAAGATTTTTTCACCACTGCTTATATAAGAAAATTTATATTTTTCCCTAAAACTCAATACCACATTTTAAACAAAAACTATAAATATAATAAGTGTTCAGTTAATAAGGAATAATAAAAATAAATAATAATTCTTGAGTCAAAGAAAATTCAGGAATATCATAACCATATCAATATCATCATGTGTAGACCATTTTGAAACTCACTAAGTGAAAGCAAAGGAGATTATATCTGGAATGTTACATACAAAGCAAAAGCTGGTTAATAACCTTATGAATCATCAGGTGAACAGAAAGTGATGTTTTAAATGTATTATATATACTAACATGATGTCGCAGATACGTAGGCATTTTACTGTGTTTTGGTTCTGTGTTAGGGGAATTTGTTGGGTGTTTTGGGTTGACAGACCAATGCTACAGTTTTTCCCATTTAAAATAGTGAGAAATAGGCTCCCAGTCCACACTTTTTGGGGAGTAAGTCTGATTATCAAGAACAAATTAGTGACTTAAGTGGGAGGTACCTGTTCCTTATGATCTTGTGGGACCAGAACTGCCCTACTGTTAATATTCTTTTCTATAATATTTCTTCTCTTTCCTTTTTTAACTTTTAAAAACCTGAACCACTGAGAGTAAATTGTCTACACGATAGCCCAAAACTTCCAAATACTTTAGTACATAATTCTTATAAACGAAGACATTTCCTGTATAATCACAATACAACCTCAAAATTGGTAAATTAACACTGATGCACGACTACCATCTAATCCATAGACTCCACCCAATTTTTGTCCAGCTCCCAAAAATGCTCTTTGTGGTAAAAGGATCCAGTTTGGAATCATGTGTTGCATTTCATTGTCTCTTTAGTCTCCTTCAAATTGTAATCGTTTCTGTATGTTTCCTTGTCATTCATAACCTTGGCACTTTTGAAAAGTGTTCCCCAATTTGGATTTGCCTAAGGTTTCTTTTCATTGGATTCAGGTTTTGAATTTTGGTCAGGAATGTCACAGTGTTGCTATATTCTCATAGTAGCCTGCCACAGAGAAATACTAATACATATGGCCCGCCTCTTCTCGTTGGCCTCCCCCTCCCCACACATGATGTCTCATCTCCAGGGCCTCCCCGTGTGGTTGGGCTTCTCACAGCATAGTGGTATCAGGATAGTCATACTTCTCAACTGGTTGGTGTCTGGCTGCCCAGAAACAGGAAGTGAAAGTTGCGAATCTCCTAAAACCTGGATTCAGAAACTGCTACAATTTCACTTCAGCCATATTCAGTTGATCGAAAGTGTCACAGAATCTAATCAGATTCAAGGGGAAGGACACAGACTCCCCACTTATCAATGGGAGGAGTGTCAAAGAACTTGTGCCATCTTTAACCTGCCACAGTCTGCCCTGTGGTCACAAATTATTTATATTCTTTCCACATGCAAAATGTGCTAACCCCTAACCCCTTCCACAGTCTCCAAAAGCCTCAGCCCATTATGTCATTAAGCTTAGGGTGAAGGTTGCAGATCTCAGGGCCTGGTGCTTGTAAGCTTCTTTGGGTTTGGTTCCTCAGGTCTATGTCCTCTCAATCTGAAGTCCTCCTGTGAATAAACAGTAAGTGACTTGTGCCCACAGACACACCCCCTCCTGTCCCCCATGCACGCACTAACACACAGTGCTGGGGCAGGCATGCGTAGACAAGCCCTTTCATAAAGGGACAAAATGGGACACAGAGCAATCAATGTTCCATAGTGATACGGCATCCAGCTGGGCACATGTGGCCAATTCCTTGAGTAACCCCTTGTCCTGCACCCTTGGTGTGATTCTCTCTGGCCCTGGGTTCTGACCTTTGGGCCCTGGGTTCTGACCTTTGGGCCCTGGGTTCTGCCCCAGTTGCTTTTCATTTTCCATAAGAAGTAGCCTATGTTTTCTGCTGAGTATGTTTCTCAGTCTGAATCCTTTCTGTATTAGTCCAAAGCCCTCTTTTACATGTGATATTGATTCTGACCCTTTCTGTCCAAGGCGGTATAATTCCTTTAGAAACACTGCGGGAGTCCTGGGTGTCAAACCAGAATCCCTTCCGTGAGGTAACTGTCATGCCCACAAATCTTTTTGAGCTAGGCTCTTCTCTGCCTTCGGCCCTCTGAAAATCTGCTTAAGGATGGGACAATATCTTTAAGACAGAATCTCTGTTGTTTAACAGACAGGGACTATAAGGCACACTCTTAAATCTCCTGTGTAGGTGGTGGGATCCACAGGGCAGCAACTTCAGTGTTTCTGAGATCTCGTCACAGGGATTGATGCTTGCACCTTTGACTTCATCTTTACCCTGAGTCTTTGTTTCCCTGCCCTGGTTGTGATCTTTACCTTGCTTTAAAAATGCTTTCTTTGCTAGAAAACAGACGAGAAATGGTTCTGTTTTTGAAGTCCTGGGTCCTATGCATTTCCTCTAAATTTTGCTACAAAATTTGAATAATTCTTCAGCTTATTTCTCCCTATCTATATTTTATCATATGCAGATACAGGAACTACTTGGCAATTTAACATTCTGCCTGGAAATGTACTTACTGAAATCCACCAGTTTTTTAGGTCCATTTTGTATTTTCCCAAATATGTCAGGTGACAGTTTTGCTAAACCTTCTACGACTACACAGTGTGGGTTACCCTCTTGCCAAGACTTAGTAACCACCTCCTGTCCTTTCAGCCTCATTAACACTCTCTTTCGAGCTTTGCCAGTCTCTGCCCACTGCCCAGCCTCAAAATCAATGCCACGTATTTTAGGTTTTAGTCATGTCAGCACTTCTATATGTTCCTGCTATTTATTGCTGCATAGCAAACTATCACAGAATTAAGTACCCCAAACAACTGTTTTATTTGCTCAAAATTTGGAGGTTGGAAAATTCAGGATGACCTCAGGTGGGCAATTTGTGTCTGATCCATTTGCTGTCATCTGGGGTCACAGGGGCTGGGTATCCGTTTCTAAAATGCCTCATACGTCTCATTCATATGTCTAGCTTCTCAGTACTCTTTGGTCTCTCTCTTGTTCCACATGGTGTCTCATCTCGTCCTCCACTTCCTGTTCACATGGCTTTGGCTGCTCACATGATGGTGCCCTCGGGGAAGGTATACTGTTTCATGAAGGCTGGCTTCCAAGAGTGAGTGCTCCACACAACAGGATGTAGAAGCTGTCAATCTCTTAAGACGTGGGCCCCAAAACTGGCAGAGTGTCATTGCCACCATATTCTATCCATTAGAGCCGCCATGGAGCCCGCCTAGGTTCAAGTGGAGGAAACATAGACTCACCCTGCTCTCTAGAAAGGATTCCCTCATTTATTCTTCTCTGTGGTCACTGGCTGTGTCTTGCAGAAATGTTTATTTAAGAAACATTCATTGAGCATCTACCAAGCCCCTAAGAACAAGCTACACATAAATAAATAATTTTAATGCAAAGTGGTGAGTTTAATGATAGATGTGCAAGGTGTTGGGGTGAGTCATATAAGAACATTTAATCATCCTGGCAGGCAGTGCAGACTTCTTTGAGATGGCACTTGAATTAAGTCTCAAACAATTAGTAGGTGTTAGCCAGACAAACAGGAAGGAGGGCAGTCCAGGGGAGTTGAATAAAGAGGGGCATCATGGGATGAGCAAGAAACTCAGAATACTTTGGCGCTCCTGAAGCATAAAACATAAGGAAGTGAGTGGCAAGAAAAGAGGCTGCAAAAGAAAACAGGAATCACATCATGAGCCGTGGATACTGTATTTAAAGGAGCTTAAATTTTGTCTTAGATGGAGTGGGAAGCCATTGAAGCATGTGAGTGGGGAGAGCACAGTCGGGTTGACATTTAGGAAGATCAGTCTGGTTGACATGTGAAGGACAGGTATCCCAGGTCCTCATAGTGACCTCCACCAGATTTGCTTTGTCTCATTGTAACACTAGCACCATGGCCCCAGCGAGAGTCGTATCTGTAAGGGGTTATGTTCTGGGAATCAGCCCCGTAGCCAGTGTACCTAAATGTAATTCCAAACTTTATTTCTGAAATAATTCCCAAGAGAATCTAATTTTTTATCCATGAGTTCTCATTCCCTTTGTTCTTGATATCGCTACCATCCTTCAGCTACTCCAATCTTTTCTCTTCATGCCTTATATTATCTCTCCACTGAAATTTGGGCAAATATGGTAGACACACCGCAGCCATTTACAATTCTGAAATCCCGCTGCATAAGTGTTGTAAAAGCCCCCTGCTCAGGGGCAGAGAATGTACTTTGATTCTCTATTCCAATATCCTCCTTGACCATAACTGAAGTGAGCTTTGGAGAATGTGCCTTCCTTGGGGACTAGCCTCCTGCCCATCAAAAGGGTCTCTTAATTCTTGAAAGTCATAGACTTTTAAAGTTCTGGCTCATGGGTTTTTGGTGGTAAAAACTTTAAATATAAATCATATGTATATGATAAATCATATACACACACACACGTATATGATTGCCAAGGGCTGTATTGTCCAACATGGTAGTAACTAGTCATAAATACACACAAGATTTCAAAGACTTAATATAAAAACAAGTAAAATTTTTAAAAGTAAAAAATGTAAAATTTCTGATGGATAATTTTTAATATTGATTATATGCGGAAATGATTTTACCACCAAAAACCCATGAGCCAGCACTTTCAAAGTCTGTGACTTGCAAGAATTAAGAAAACCCTTTGGTCTCTACTTTTGATGGGCAGGAGGCTAGTCCCCAAGGAAGGCACATTCTCCAAAGCTCACTTCCGTTATGGTCAAGGAAGATATTGGAATAGAGAATCAAAGTACATTCTCTGCCCCTGAGCAGGGGGTCTTTACAACACTTACGCAGTGGGATTTCAGAATTCTAAATGATTGTGTGTGTCATACATATATATATATATATATATATATATATATATATATATATATATGCATATATGTATATATATATACACTCATACATACATATACATATATATATATATATATATATATATATATATATATATATATATAATTGCCAAAGCCAATATATTTTTGATACATTGGATTAAATTAAATATATCATTAAAATTAATTTTAACATTTTACTTTTACTTTTTTAATGTGACTACTAAAAATTTAACTAAAAATTTAATCTTACATATATGACCTGCATTATATTTCTATCAGACGGTGCTGGCCTTGGCAGAAAAAAAGGAAATGTACCAAAGTGCACACTGGTTCATAAAGTTTCCACCTAGAGGTAATACATAACTTCTGCTCAGATTTCTTGGTCCAGAACAAGTCATGCTCGCATGCCTAATGTTTTCTAGGGGAAAGGAAGTGTGATCAAACCATATGCATTCAGGAGACCCAGAATCATTTTCTATAGCACTAAAGACGATCACCCATCCTTTTCATAAACAATTTCATCAATGCCATGTATGAGACAGACTTAATATTAAATGTCGTTGAAGGCTGGAACCCCATCAGTTTGTTATTCCCAGGCTGCCTTACACTTTGCACATGCTGGCTGAATGCAGATTTCCCAAGAAGCTCTGACTCATGAGCTGATGTGAAGCAGACATTCCTAGGACATAAAGAAGAAACACCTTGAAGAATCAATGGCAGCCCTGCGTAGAAGCAGTAATATATATCAGTGCTGACCACGAAGGAAAAGCTGCAGGAGGCGGACCCTTCTGGTGGGGAGCAGTCAGAGATGGAGTACTTACTGGTGAGCCAAAATGTCATAAAATATATACATAAGGACGCACAACCACAGCAGGCAGGTATTTAGAGCGATCATGAATCAAAAAGCGGTCTGCACGTGTGCATTATATGTCATCAGAGGAACTGTGGGGGTGTGAGCTTAGCACAAAGACAGGCAGGAAGCTGGGGCTGGGAGAGCAAAGAATGTGCAGAAATTGTGGATCTGGGGTGCACAGCAGGTCTGCAACCAGATAGGGAGCCAGGGGTGAGGTGCTCATACAAATCAAGTATCAGGGCAAAGCTATGAATCAGCCCATCAGTCTGAGCAGCACAACAGTGATTGGTCAGGGAAACTAGTGGGGGAGCGAAGAACGTAATAAACAGGTGTCCTCATATTGCAGAGAAAGGCCAGACACTGCACCGGAAGGAAAGGGGCAGGGCAAAATGAACAAAAGCAGAGATGCAAAACACACTAAAAGGAAACCTCAGTGTTGCAGGTAATCTACAGCCACAGCCAGGACACTTCCTGTTTGCTTCTTTGTGGTTCAGGAATTAATTCCTGGCTTAGTCTGGAGGCTATTGACGGGAGAAGGTGAGAGTGAATCTGCCAGGAGGAAGGAGTATTCAGACATGTAAGAGAAGATCGTGACCATTTCACATAAAAAGAGCAGATTGTTACACGATGCAATCTTTGAAGCTCATGTACCACATGTAATGTCTTTATAGGTGCATGTCGGCCTTAGGACCCATTTTCGGTGGAGCATATACTCATACAGAAGTGGCCGTGGTTGGTCCAGAGCCAGTCACATTGTCTTGTTTCAGCCTTCCATGTGATTTGTGCTACACCCTGACAAACGGACTGCCAATGCACAGCAGAGCAGTCTGGCAGCGTGGTTCACCCCGTGGCGAACAGCAGTACAGCAGCTTCTCCCCCGAGACCCTGAGACCTGGCCAGTGGGCAGTCTCCTTTCTAAGAGCTCATGCTGTCGTTTCGTTTGTTGGATTAGTTGCTTGGCTGGGTGCTGGTGGTAGTGTTGTTCAGGGTTTCTTCCTTCCTTTCTTTTTCCTTAGTGTGGAGATCATTTGTCCACCTTGGGAGTAGGGGAAGGAAACTCATCTGAAAGAAGGAGAAGATAGAAGCGTGGGGACAGGCTTAAGGACTGGACTTTCTGAGAGAATGGCCAGCGTTGGCTCACTTGGTTAGAGGCCATTAGGCTCCTTCATGAGAGAAACAAATGGCACTGCATGTTGCTTAGGAAGCCTAAAGAAGGAAGCACTAGGACCATGGAGAAGACTTAAGGGGAAGGACTGGGGCCAGGGGCCCTCTGCCCTCCTTCTTGCCTACCACACATGTTCCTAGGATCTCATCCATTCCCCTGCTTTAAATGCCATCTGTACTGAGCCTCCGAGCCCCTGCCTGCAGACCAGACCCTCCCCTTCCAGGTGCCACCTGTGTGTTCTAGCTTCCCACTGGGTGTCCCAATTTGTCTTTCTCACAAACAGCTAAAACTTAATTCCAAAACTTGAGCAGATTCCCCCTCACTCTCACAAATACAACCTCCTCTCAGATTTCCCCATCTTAGCTAATGACACCACCATTAGCTGTCTGTCAAGTGAGACATCTAAGAGTCGCACTTGCTTCCTCTTTTGCTCACGTCTTACATCAAATCCAACAGGAAGTTGTGTTGATTCAACACCAAGTGAAAGGAGAGACCCTCCATTCCTCGGCAAGGCCTCTGTACTCGGCAGCAGCCTCCTTACCGGTTCCCTTGCTTTCTCTTCTGCCTCCTACAACCCATTCGCGTGCACTTGGAAGTAAAAAGGACCTTGGAATTGCAGTTATTTTATTCTCCCACTCAGTGGCTTCATTTTCCATATAGAATTACATCCCAGCTCTCTATCCTGCCTCTGACCATGCCTCAATTCTCATCTTGTACCTTCTCCTCCCCCCACCCCCACTCCCCCACCCCCGCTCACACCCATCAGCTACCCTGATTTTCTTTTAATTTGTTTAACACATTGACCTCAGGGAGTTTGCATATGCTGTTCTTTCTGGCTATAACACTCTCCCTTCCTTCAACTGCTTGCGTGATCACGGCCTTTCCATTCTTTTTATCCTATTTCTTGTCATCTCTGCAGAAAGGCCTTCCACGAATGGTCATCCTCCCCTAGTATTCTGTCTCTGTCTCTGGCTTGTTTTGTTCAAAGCACATTTTACAATTTGTAATAATGTTTTAATTCAGTGTTTTGCTGTTTGAACAACTAGCACCTAGCCTGTGCCTTACATATAGTAGTTACTCAATACGTTTTGCTGTTATTGTTCAGTCCATGTATCTTACACCTGAATTCTACCATCATAGTTGAAAGTCAACCAGTTGCCCAGAGTACATCTGTCCAGTAGACTGGGGGTGTGGGTGCTGTAAGCGTCACCAAGGAAACGTTTAGAAATTGTGCTGACTAAAGGGATTCACATGTCAGAGAAGACTACCCATTACACGAGTGGGAATATTTTTCAGTGTGTGTTTCAAGACCTCACCCATCAGCCATTCACTCATCACACATGCAGGAGAAATCTACTGCATGTGCTTTAGACCTTTCCCAATAGATATCTGATCACCGCATGAGGACATTCCTCTGACAGCCCAGCAAGACAGGCGTGGACTCTAGAGGTCAATGAGAAGCTTGGCAATAGGGTAAAAGGTCCCAAGTTGTCCTTTGATGCTTGTCGGGGATGCACCGGTACACCCTGAGCGTGAGTCAGAGTAGAATAAGCAGCTCTATTTCACAGTAATTAGGCTTCACCAGTATCCAGATCCCACACATCATCTTGGATCAGAATTGAGAAGACCTTCCTTCTTAGAAGGGCAACTTAAGGAAGGAAGAGGGCCCCAAGTGTCAAGTGCGGCTGAAGAAATAGTACCCAGGACAATGAGAGTGTGTGCCAAAGGGTAGAAGTAAAACTGTACTAGGAGGAGAGACATAATCAACCAAGAGTTAGAGAGACAGGAACAGGCGTCAAGTAGGAAGGGTAAACAGGAGCCAGCCTTGGAAGGCATCGGGTGGGCAGGCTGGGAAGTGCCTGCTAGGGTTGCCCCACACCTCAGGGCAAGAGACCGGCGTTTGTGTCGCCAGTCTGGTAGGGTGCCAGAAATTCCACCTGCTCTGCTCTGCTTAAGGACTCTGTGCCTGACTAGCCATAGAATTCCCCTGCAGTTTTAGGAATTTAAGAAGTTGTGTCAGATTGCTGGCAAGGCACTCAGACAGAAACACAGGTCAGGAGGGAAAGGGAAGAGGCAAGATGTGACAAGACACAGTGTACTGTGGAAAGGCTACTCGAGTACCAGGTGTGGAGTCTCTGCCCGCAGGGCCAGTAAGTCAATCCGTGTCTCTACTTAATGACTCATTTAAGCTCCTCCCACAGCACTGGAGTGGAAAGGTCTGGAAATCATAAAGTTCTGCCATGGTTTCACCTCAGGCACCCCAGGGTTTTATATGAAAGCCCAGGAGGCTGTGATTTATAGAGAAAAAGAACCATATTCATTTGTCACCTTCAGTCGCAGGTACAGAAAGGCAAAAATACAATTTATTCACTCGGAAAACTGAAAGTTTTGAGGGTAGAAAACGTCAGGCATGAATGAATTTAGTAGCTCAAACCTCTCCATGAAAAGCCAACATCTTTCTCTCTCCTTTGGGCCTGGCTTCATTTTCAGGTTGACTTCATGTCCAGATTCACTTCCTATCTCTTTCTAAGAGGAGAAATAGCTTTTATTTCTCAGCAGTTCTACTAATAGTCAGGATGGGCTCTGTGTGGACCAACTTAGCCATGTGCCTATCTCCAAACCTCAGGTAGAGCTCAACTCCAAGCACTATGACTAAGAGCACGGTATACACTGGTTGGCCAAACCCTGAACGGTGCAGGGAGGAAGTTTAGCGCTACCTGAGCCACGTGGACTATGGGGAAGAGGCGAGTGATTTCCCAAAGAAAAATAAAAATGTTCTAACTATAGTAAGAAGGAAGAATGGAGGCTGGAAGAGCAAACACAAGACCACAATGGGACTGAGATAAGCCAAGATGGATGTGAATACAAAATAGAGCCCAAATAGTGATATAATCAGGAGAAAGAGGGTCCTGAGCTGTGAAACTGTGATGTGAATTAAATGAAAGGGACAAGGATAGGACCCATGGTACACGAGGTCTGGCAATTAAATTCGTGAACATACGGCAGTGCTATTGCTAACTTTTTTTTGATAGCAGAGGGATTATTCATTATGAATTTGTACCAACTGGACAAACACTTAACCAAGTTTACTATTTGGAAGTGCTGAAAAGGCTGCGTGAAAAAGTTAGACGACCTGAACTTTTTGCCAACAATTCATGGCTCCTGCATCACGACAATGCACCAGCTCACACAGCACTGACTGTGAGGGAGTTTTTAGCAAGTAAACAAATAACTGTATTGGAACACCATCCCTACTCACCTGATCTGGCCCCAATGGCCTCTTTCTTTACCCAAAGATAAAGGAAATGTTGAAAGGAAGACATTTTGATGACATTCAGGACATCAAGCGTAATATGATGACAGCTCTGATGGCCATTCCAGAAAAAGAGTTCCAGAATTGCTTTGAAGGGTGGACCAGGTGCTGGCGTCGGTGCATAGCTTCCCAAGGGGAGTACTTTGCAGCTGACTGTAGTGATATTCAGCAATGAGGTATGTAGCACTTTTTCTAGGATGAGTTCTCAAACTTTATTGTCCAACGTCGTAATGTGCCCAAGAATTAGTAAGTGGGATTATTAAGGGCATGGATCTATGAGCAAGGCTTAGCCCAGGTTCCCTAGAAAACAGAAACTAAGGCAACGTTTAATTACTAATACTTCATTGGGAGGTACAATCCCAGGGCAGCAAAAGTGAGGGAGAGAGGAAGTGAGACTGGAAGCAAACACAGGATGATGTCACTCCTTCGTGCAGAGACGTAGAGGGCCTCTTGTATCAAGGGGCGGTCTCCTTTGTTCTGTACTGGAACACATTACCTCAGAACAGGCCATTGCAGAGAGGGACTGACAAGAAATGTATCTGTCATCACCACTGACCAAAGTGTGCCCCCACAGAGTTCTCTTCCCCCAACTTCTGTAATGTTGCCTGGCCCATTCAGTATGTGAAGCCTGCCCTTGACGTGCAAACTGACCAATCCGGAGCCAGACCTCATCTATCTGGTTGTGCACCCCAGGCGGCAATGTCCCTCTGCTTTACTCATCCCAGATCCAGGCACCAGACAACTAGGGACCACCCTTATAGCCGCAAACCCCACAAAACTGCTCAAACTACCTAGGCAGGCTTACTGTCCACCCTGCTCTGCCTCTCTGCCTCCTGACCCCCCTGGTGTTTTTCCATGTGCTCCTTTAGAGTGTGCCGTGCCGCTTGCCTCTAGGACCAGTGGGCATAATAAAGTTTGTTGTTGGTTTTTTCCTGAGCCTTTTCTGTATCTCCTCTTGTGGCCACACCTGACTAAGCATCTCAGAAAGCGATACAAAACAAACACCAAACTAAGTGCCAGGCATCATAATGATACAAAACAAACACCAAACTAAGTGCCAGGCATCATAACGTATATATATATATATGTGTTATATCTGTATCTGTGAATATGTCTATATGATGTATAGTGATCTGACATTGCAGATAGCATATCACCCATAATTTTTTGAGGTATAATCATTAAAATATTTAACTACAACCACTCACTCCTACAATAATTATACACAATAATCACATAGCACTTACATGTCCCAAGCCTTGTTCTGAGTGCTTTGCCGATGTCACCTTATTTAATTCCCAAGGCAATTCTGTGAGATAGTACATAGCCCACCAAGAGATCTTCTTAGACTTAACCAAATGTGCAGGCTTACCCATGACTGGGGGCCACCAGCCTACTCAGAAGGATTTCGGAGAGGAACCGCAGCTCATCGTCAGGGCAGCTTCAGACATTTCTCTTCAATGGCAGTTCTTCAAGCCATCCAACAGTTTGGGGCAGGACACAAGACCCACCAGGGGTAAGCGTAGTATCAGGCTTAGAAGCCTCATTCTTGACCACAGCTAATACCTCCTGTAGGACTTTTTTCCTTTTAATTAATAGATGTTATATTTCAGGGCAGCTTTAGGTTTCAGAAAAATTAAGTGAAAAGTACAGAGAGTTCCCATTTACCTCCTCAGCCATTAATACACACAGTTTCCCCTTGTTATTAGCATCTTGTGTTAGTGTAGCATAGTGGCACTTGATGCACCAATCAATGCTGATACAGTATTAACTAAAATCCACAGTTTACCTCAGGGTTCACTCTTGGGGGTGTACATTCTATGGGTTTCGACAAATGCATCATGTCACATACCCACCATTATAGTATCAAACAGAATAGTTTCACTGACTTAAAAATCCCATGTATTCCACCTATTTATCCTCTTTTCCTCCCCCAAATCTCTGGCGACCACTGATCTTTTTACTGTCTCCATAGTTTTGCCTTTTCCAGCGTGTCATATAGTTGCAATTACACAGTAAATAGCCTTTTCAGACTGACTTCTTTCGCTTAGCAATGTAAAAAGTTGGCCTAAGTGGAGCCATTTTAAAATGGAGTCGGGGCAGCCACTCCAGAGAAGTTGCCTTGCATGTCTTAGTCCTTGAATCGTTGGAATGTTTGAACTGGGCAAAATAACCTTTGGACTGGGCCAGAGCAGTATTATCTTCCAAACAACTGTTTGTAAAGCTAACAAGAAAGCGTGTCTCCTAACTATAGGACTGAAAATTAAGGACATTCTTTAGAATTAACACCGCCATGTATAATTTAAAAATGACTCAGTTTATTAGCACCAATAGAAATTTCTTCCTTTTACTCAAGTAATTATTTCCCTTCCCTTCCTCATAAAAACCCCTTGCCTTTACCTCATAATAGGAACACTATTTGGATTTCTGCCTGAACCAGGGCTTTCCAAATATCTATTCTTTGTGATCTCAAGTAAACACTTATTGCTTCTCACTTCAGCCTTTTATTTTCAGGCTAACAGTAATATGCTTTTATTCCTCCCCTTGTCTTTTCCTGGTTTGAGATCTCATTTCTTTTTGTTGCTGAATAATATTCTATAGTATGGATATACCACATGTTGTTTATCCATTCACCTACTGAAGGACATCTTGGTTGCTTCCAAGTTTTGGTAATTATGAATAAAGCTGCTATAAACATTCATGTATAGGTTTTATGTGAACATACATTTTCAACTCACTTGGGTAAATACCAAGGGGCACAATACTGGTATTTATGTAATAGCACATATGTTAATATTATAATAGCACGTACAAGGTCTGACAATTACATTCACGAACTTGCCACAGTGCACTTACGTTGGCAGCACTGTAAAACAGCTCAGTAAGGTTTCATAACCCTAGTATATCAGTATCTCACAGCAGTGTTCGTGTTGACATGTGGTGGTGTCTTGCTGAGTGACATTCATTATTGTTGTTGCGTGTTTTTGTGTGCCGTCCCGAGAATGTCTGAGCTTGAATTAGAGTAATGAACAAACATTAAATTTCTTGTTAAACTTGGCAAGAGTGGAAGTGAAATCAGGGACATGTTAGTCCAAGTTTATGGGGATAATGCCATGAAGAAAATGGCAGTGTACAAATGGCTTAAATGTTTTTCTGAGGGGCGAGAATGTGTCACTGATGAGGAGAAGTCAGGGCAGCCAGTAACAAGCAGAATTGACGAAAACTTTGCAAAAATTCATCAAATTGTGTGTCAAAATCGTCAGCTGACTGTGAGAAGCATAGCAGACCAAGTAAACATCAATAGAGTAACAGCTAGGAAAAATCTTAACTCAAAATCTTGACATGAGAAAGGTGTGTGCAAAAATGGTCCCAAAGGAGCTCACAGATGAACAAAAACAAAGGAGAGTCTAAGTTTGCCAAAACCTTTTGGAGAGGCAAGACGAGGTTCTGGGCCATGGTATCACTGGTGATGAAACATGGGTGTACCAATACGACCTGACACAAAGTGTCAAAGTGCGCAATGGAAGTCAGCCAATTCTCCATGACTGAAAAAGTTCCATCAGTCCAAATCAAGAGTCAAAACGATGTCGCTACTTCTTTTGGTACAAGAGGAATTATTTGTTATGAATTTGTACGAACTGGACAAAGAGTTAACCAAGTTTACTATTTGGAAGTGCTGAGAAAGCTGTGTGAAAAAGATGGAAACAACCTGAACTTTCTGCCAACAATTCACAGCTCTTGCATCACGACAATGCACCAACGCACATGGCACTGTCTGTGAGGGAGTTTTTAGCCAGTAAACAAATAACTGTATTGGAACCCCCTCCCTACTCACCTGATCTTGCCCCCAATGACCTCTTTCTTTACCCGAAGATACAGGATATATTGAAAGGAAGACAATTTGATGACATTCAGAACATCAAGGGTAACACGATGACAGCTCTGATGGCCATTCCAGAAAAAGAGTTCCAACATTGCTTTGAAGGGTGGACTAGGCACTGTTGTAGGTGCATAGCTTCCCAAGGGGAAATACTTCGAAGGTGACTGTAGTGATATTCAGCAATTAGGTAGGTGGTACTTTTTCTAGGATGAGTTCACAAATTTAATTGTTAGATCTCATATATTAATACCTCCTGTAGGATTTTCACAGGTATAGCTACAGGGATCCTGAAAGGTACAGACCTAGTTATAAGGGTCACCATACCCTGGGAAGCCCAAAACGTGGCATCCCCATCAGGTATGTGTAGTTCTTTTCTAATTCCTCCCAATCCAGATGCAATTTGCCACTTAGGACTCATTTTTACCATAAATAACAATGTCTAGTGACATAGTTGATACTTCTTTTTCCAGGTTACCAGGAGGACAGAGCTGGAAAGTCAATCCATATTTAAGCGTCACAGAGGGATAATAGGTTTAGTTAAACCCTTTGCTCAGAGATCAGTACTTTCATTTTCCCCATTTTTCAAATGAAGAAACTGAGGCATAGAGGGTCCAGTGACTTTCCCAGGATCACATAGCTAGTAAAAAGGAGAGCCAAGAATCAGACTCGAGCATCTGGCTGCAGAGTCTATGCTTGTAAATGCTACATTATATGCCTCAAGCATTATTTGCTTTTCTTATAAATGGAGGCAGTGTTTATATAAATAAGTCAGAGGCTAATATCCCTAGCATATTGATAATAAGGCTGTGACCACTAAACTTGCTGTAATGCTGATTTTCTCTAAGGGCCTCTCTGTTTCTGTGCTTTGGGGGAAGTTTTTTCAAAACCTCTAATTTCCAGGGGGTGGGGAAGTCCCCCGGATTTCTGGGGACTCTCACCAACTCAAGGCCTCTGAATCTCTGACTCAGCCCCGGTACCAGAGCCTACTGTCTCTATTTTACTTCCCACAATAACTATGATGCAGAACTTGGCCACTTTACTGGTTTTCACAAGAAATCCAGTCACCTCAAGCTTTTTGTGATTTTGTAAAATTTCCTGAATGTGCATGAGGTCACCAAGAGGAGTCACCTTGCTTATTTCATAGTATCTCACTAAACATGACATTTGCTCATGTCCTTTGTTCTCCTTTTTCTCTCTCTCCCTTCTCCCTCTGCCCACCCCAATTACAAATAGATTTCTTTTTTTGTCTCTTCCATCCTCAGAAGACTTCCAACCATCTAACACCTATACCTTGTGGGGGAGGTTTTCCCTCTTTACAGGCTTCTTAAGCCTTTTTCCATAAGAAAGGTGAGTCTCCCCCAAGAGGATCCCATGTACCATTTGTTACATAATATTTTTTCCATCTCATTATATTGCAATAGAGTTAGCTAATCAACAGCCCTTTCTAATAGACCTTCAGTGAGTATATTTGATAACAGTAAGTAAATGACCAAAACATTACCAGAAATGTGTCACTAAAGATCTTTGTTTACTGTATTACATTCTTGTTTGCCACTTTTAATTTTCTTTTCAGTATAGCCAACCAAATGGTAGAGAGAGCAGTAGCCATTTCTTATTTCTGATTTAGCTGGGATTGCATTTTTCTCATAAACTTCAAGCGCTACAACCCAGGAATCATTTTATCCAGTTCCTCTAGTCTGTGTCATCAAATGTCCATTAGTTTTGACTTAAAGGAGTCTTTATTTACAATGCCTGTCTTTGTTAATGTTTAGCCAAAACTGTGGTTGGCATATTAACAACAGATTGAGACATTTCATCTCTCATTCATCATCTCATTCTTGAACTAATATTTTCAGATATGCCACATCTAGGTCAAAGCTATCAATTTCCTGAAGATCTTGTATTCACTAGTTTTCAGTTCATTTCAACTCTGCAAATACTTTGAATGCCTGCTATTTGCAAGGCCCCAGATGATGGGAGAGGTACCAAGATGAGTATGGCTCTGTCACTGACCTTGAGAAAGCCTCGTAGGAAAGATAAGACATGAACCCAATCATTGGAACATAAGGTGGAAAGAAAATGGTACAGATATTTTGCTAAGGGATTTTAAGAGGACAGGTTGATCACATCCAGTTGGAAAGATCAAGAGATGGCTTTAGAGTAGGTCTTTGAAAACTAAGTAGAATTTTGAGCGATCAGGATAATGGGGAAAATATTTAAGATGGGAGGCCCACAAAAACCAAGTCTGGTGAGGAAGTAGCAAAGTGCTCTTATTTGGCAGGAGCACAGGGTGTTGAGGGGACTTAGGGTGACAAGGTTGGAAAGGGAGGGAATGTTTGAAGAAGCTGAAAACCTGCCTTCAGATAGTAAAAATAGTTGAGGCTGAAAAACCTTCCAGTCTTGAAGTCTTAAGCAGTTTCACCCTCTCGGGCAGAGAGTGGAATTTACCTTTGGGGACAAACTGCTAAATCAAGTTTTGTAAACTTCACTTCAATGGACCTTTTAATTGTGTGGCTATAAGGACAAGTAAGTACTCACTGTTTTTCTTAAAGAGGGCCAAAATGAGATGAAGTAACCCAAATGCAAATGCCTTGAACAGTCTATTTAGTAATGTAAATTGGGTGTATCTTAAGCTCAATTATGCTCCTTCAGAGTTATAATTTTTTCCTCAATCCAGATTTAGAATTACTTACGTCTGAAAATTGCTGGTTGTTCTTGGGAGATGTGTGGATGGCTTCTTGCCCAAGCATTTGTTTACATCTGATCAGCAATGAAATCCCGGCTGTAGAAAGGGTGTAAAGGGCCATTCTACTCTTCACCGCATGCTGAAGTAAAAGCTCTAAAGAAATTGTACTTGGCTTGTGGTCGTGCTTCCAGGCTGGATTCTTGTGCGTGTTGTAAGCAGAACAAGCCAGGAGGCAAGAATTGGTAGATGTTAGCCAAAGCCAAAATAGAACATCTGTCCATTTTAAAGACTAAAATCTGAACTTTTCCTCCCATTTTTGAGGTTGCCATGCATATACACATAATTCAGAATTCTTAAAATATTAGAGAACATTTATTAACTTATTTTTCTCCCAGTATTCTGACATTATTAAAAATTATATTTTAAATGTGATTTCATGAATTAGTAAAGGATGAGACTTTAATCCTAGAAGTGTACAGTTTTAAGTGTGTTACCCCAGCCTTTGACTTAAAGATGGTCGTCCATTTCATAAAGAACAAGATTAAGGGCAATGAAAGTAGTAATTTATGTTTAGACATAAAGACATGACAGACATAAGTTTATATCTGGCAGTTGGTAAAAATTTTGGATATAAAAGAAAAATGAGCTATTCATGTTTCATTTTGCTTTGTGTCTCTGCCCAGGTGATGATTCTCATATTGGCAAAGCTAAAACAAAGGCTCTCTTTAATCCTTGGCTAAGAGAGGATATTTTGAGAACCCCTGACTGCCAGAAACACAGAGATAATTGTGCCACCATCTGTAATCACTGTGGGCAAGAAGGTAGGTACTGGATAAGGGAAAACGGTCTCCTAATTTTCAAACATAGGAAGATCGTGGATGATAGATATTTGTAACGCATTTATTCATAAAACTTTATTGAGCACCTTCTTACGTAACAAGTACTGTGCTAAGCACTGAGGGTAAAAAGAAATAAGACATGTTCTTAGAGAAAGGAGACACCTTAACACATAATATAATAAACATTTGGGAAGTGCTATGATGTTGATTTGCACAGTATATTACCTGGAGGCCAGAGCTGTAGTTCTGAGTGTGCGCTTACAAATTAGACAGACTTGAGATTGATACTGGCTGTCTCATTTAAGCCAAGTGGATCGGGAAAAGTGATTAAACCACCTGGATCGTTCTCCATCTGGGAGTAAAATTTATCTCAGACTTGTAGAAATTAAATGAAGTAATGTAAGTAAAGAACTTAATATAATGCGTAGAACAGAGTAGAGACTCAATAAAATGGTGGTAATTAGGGGTTACTATTATATTTATAAATTATACATTGGTAATGTTAGTTCTGGGCAAAATTTGAAAACTGTCAGATAATGTTGCTCCTAAGAAGGAAAGATGTGACCACTAAGTCGTATCATAATGGGTTCGCTAACAAATCAGCTGCAATTAACCACGTTTCCTTTTTCTGACATGGTTGCCACCACATTTCGTTACTGACAAGTAAGATAAAAAGAGCTAAGCAGACATAGTGTTGGTGGGTTTTAGCGAGGCGCCCAGCAGAGTCTCCCCTAACACTCCATTAGGTGTTTGGGGAAACTAGGTTAGGACAGGTGACAGTACAGCTACCGGGAGCTGGATTTGCATGTGGTCGATGGCTTTTACCAAACCTGAGGAGAAGTGTATAGGGCCATTGTTTCTCCCTTCTCATTCAAAAATTTTATGAGCAAATTAGAAAAGAGCTTTCATGGTAGTCTGATAAAATATGACTGCTCGTTAGAAGAGATAAGTAATATGTTTCATGATGGATTCAGGACCCCAAACGAGCTCTCTCCACAGACCAGAAAAACAGGTCTAGGCTCCTTGAATTTTTTTTCTGTGTGTGAGCTTCAAAATAGTTGTGATTATTTGTAGACTGCATGGTCTGAATTCACAAAGAAAACAATAAAGCTTAAGTGCTCTACTCCAAACTAAAAGCATGGAAAATGTTAAAGTACACATCTAACAGTGTATTACAGACATACTCCTTCTACACAAAGACAGACGTAGTGCTGCAAATCATACAGTATGTCACTATGTTGTACTAAATGTGCATATGATATGATAAGAATTTAACTCAGTTTCTTGATGTGCCAGTATTATCATTTTGGTAAATAGCTGAAACTTGTGGTGACAGAATATAAGCTTTCTCTCTGAATTTTCTGATAAGCTTTCAAGTTACACACAGCTTTTGACCTCCAGATTAAAATAAAAGTATTACTATTTCCCCTAAGACAATTGATTACTCAGACTTTCCCTTTAGTGTTCAATAAAATTGGCATGGATGTTTGCGTAGCGTTATGTCTTAAACAACAATTTATTTGGCTTCTGTTTTCGTGGAGTTTTATAGGTTACGTTGAGTCGAAAATATTTGTTGTTTCAATGGAGAATATAGCATGTACTTAAATAGCTCAGATGCTTGTTACAATCTTTCTACTCCTTGGAATTTCAATAACAGCCTTTCCAGATATGAAAAACCAAGTGAGTCAATACAGTAATCTATGCATAAACCATCGGTGGGAGCATACTTCTGGAATACCCTCCTTGCACTGGGGTTAACTTTGTAAAGGAAAATAAGTGTTGAGGCAGCAACCCAATGTTCCAGGGCTCAGGGCCAGCGGGGATGAGCTTTGATGTGCTCACGCGAAACCTGTGCTGGGTGGAAGTGTCGCCTCCCAAATTCGTCTTTCCCAGAATCTCAAAATGTGACCTTACCTGGAAAAAGCATCTGTACAGATATAATTAGTTAAGATGAGGTCATATTACAATAGGGTGAGCTCTAAATCCTTTCTAAATGATCTCCTTATACGGAGAGAAAAGACACAGACATCACAGAGGAAAGCTGATGTAAAGTTACAGACACACAAATAGAATGCCATATGATGACAGAAGTAGAGAGAGATTGGAGGGATGCAAGCCAAGGAAAACCAAAGGATTGCTGGCGATACCAGAGGCTAGGCTCAGAGCACATTCTCCCCTATGGCCAAACAGAGAGCATGGCCCTGCCAAAGTCTGAACCCGAGACTTGCAGCCTCCAGAACTATGAGAGAATAAATGTCTATTGTCTTAAACCATCTAGTTTGTGATACTTTGTTATGGCAGCCCGAGGAACTAATACCAACCCTGAGGTACCTATGGAGAATGAACTTGTCTTAGGGATTGGTGAGAAATGCAAATTCAGGGTGCGTCAAGGGCTTCACAGAGTTCAGATGAGGCCTCACAGAACATCAGATAGAGCCTCCATTCGGTGGGGCTTGCCCTTCCACCATCTGTCTCCCTGTGGTGGCCAGGGCGGTCTTTCTAAAGCCTAAATCTCACCCCTTCATTCCTCTACATAAAACACACTGATTGTTTCCCCAGGGCCCTCAGGACAAATCCCCAGTCTCCCAGGGTAGGGCCTTCCTGATCTGTCCCCAGCTTACCTCACCTCTGCCCTGTAGCTTCTCCAGCTCTCCTACTTTTCAGGCACCGCTGCTCCTTCTTCCCTCTGGTTGTTCCCTCTGCCTGGCGCGCTCTCCCTCCCCCTTTCTCCCGGCTGATGCTCCTCATCCTTGGCTTCGACATTTCCTAAGAGGCCTTCCCTGCCCCTCCTCAGTGCAACCTGTGTGCTCTGTGCTTCACCCAACATTACTCATCCCTCTGTGTTGCATTTGCTTGTTTATTTGTGTAGCCAACCGGAAGTTTACTCTTCACTACTCAGGTGCAAGAAATGTCACATTCCATTATTTCTAAAATTAAAACTAAGTGTGCTCCTCATTCTTATCCTCTTGAATCATAAGAATTCAATCTTTGGGCTTCCTCCCTGTCCCACACTCCCCTGAGATGACCCAAGAAGTCTGGATTCATGCGACACCAGGAAACGGGTTCTCCAGCTGCATGAAGCTGCAGTTGCACGCTGGGTACCAGTTGTGTGGTAACCTCAGGTACCACCCTGAGCCCTGCAGCCCTCTCCGCAGCTAAAGGAGGACGCAGAGATCGCTCAGCCACTCAGAACCTCAGCACGGACTGGCCAGTCGAGATTGACTCCCCGCTGGGCCAGAGAGTCACCCCACCTTATACACCCCACTCCACCTCTCAAAATCCTTACCTTCATTTACACCCAGGGAAGCCTGCATTCCCCCTCCCCCGTGGGTACAGGCACGCGTGCGCAGGCACACACACACACACACACACACACACACACACACACACACAAACACACAGTTAGGTGTTCCTGTCTCCCACTTAAGTCTCTGTCCCCGCCCTGAGTCAAACCAGAATATCCCTCCTCAGTCCACCAGAAAAGGTGCGTGCTGACCTGCGGGTACTGGTTCTCTGGTAAACTCAGGGGCCACCCTTCCTACCATGTGGGATAGGCTGGGTCTAAGATGATTGGGTTTTACGAGCAAAATGTAGGGCTCTCCATCTCGGTGGAAATGGACAAGGATCTTGATTCCCATTACTCCACACTCTCCACTGCGATGAAACAAAAGCAATTTAGAAAGATAACAGTTTTTAACAAACATTCAACCTATTTGTTTTACAGTTTTTTTTTCCCACTAAGAGTAGAAGTTCCTTGAGGAGAGGGAGAATGCCATGTCCTCCATAACATTGTACTTGCTACGTAGGAGGTGTTTTAACCATTACACTGTACTGGTAGGTAGCAAACTATCTTTAGAAAATGGACAAACTTGATAATAGTTAAATAGCATAAAGTAAAGGTAAAAAGCATAGAACTGGACAAATCTGAATTTGAACACATGCCCTGCTACTTAAAAGCTTGTGACTACTGTGTACCTAGAATATTTGACAACCAGAGTAGATCATTATTTTTAATATCCTCTCCTTTATATAACTGCTCACCGAAAGTTATTTTCAGTAATACTCATGTGATAATTGCTAAATTGTTGTTATTTTCTTGTTTCTTTCATTTTAAACCAATTAACAATTTTTAAAAGTAAATGTCAAAGCCAAAGGTATTCAAATTCAGCCAAATATTTAATGAATGATCTAAAATTTGCATTTACTAAATAGAAAGATTACAACTCACAGTTGACAGTTTCATTACTTTAATTTTAAAGAAAAACAAAAACTCCAAATTATTCACATAGAATGATAGCATTAGAGTGACTCAAGTTCTTTGTCTTTACAGTCATATGCTATCATTGTTTATTTTAAATTTAGTATTTAAACACAGGAATATGTAGTACAACAGGGGTTCAAAATATGAATTGCACTCAAAGTAAGCTCAAACAATTTCAAACCATCACAAACTTATTCTCTAAACAAATAGGGGCAGAATCTGTAACTCTTGTTCTCAAAATTAACTTTCATGTAGAACCCAGTGTTTATCAAAGGGAAAGTAATCTTTAAACTGTGCTAATTTCAAGGCATACACTATATTGTTAAAATTCAGTAATACCCACAGCAATTGCCTAAAACTTGGACCAACAAAAGATTTTTTTCAGGAAGGAGTATTTTATCACTGACATTATTTATAATTGCTGCCACATAATGACTTACACACACACACACACACACACACACACACACACGTTTATAAGAGTATATATTAATAGTAGCCAGAAAGTGAAAGTAACCCAAGTATCCACTGATGGATGAATGTATAAACAAAATGTGATATATACATACAATGGAATATTATTCAGTCTTTAAAACAGAAGGAAATTCTGACATGCAAAACATGCATACACCTTAACGACATTATGCAAAGTGAAATAAGCTCGTCACAAACGTACACTGTGTGGTTCCACTTACATGAGGTACTTAGAATAGTCAAATTCAGTAAGACACAGAATAGCATGGTGCTTGTCAGGGATGGGGGCAAAGGGGAATGAGGAGTTATTGTTCAATGGGTTCAAATTTTCAATTTGGCAAGATGAGAAGAGTTTTGGAGCTGGATGGTGGTGGTGGTTGCACAAAATTGTGAATGTACGTAATGTCACTGAGCTGTACACTTAAAAGTGGTTAACACGTTGCGTACGGCGGGTTTAAATCCCTCATACCCCTCTCTTCGGGCAGATTTTTTAAAGAAACTACTTTAAAATGCACTCTTCTCTTTAAAGCGTAAATGCTTCTATGTCATTTATTATTTTTCTATGGAATTTTTTAGGATTTACTCACCTATGATGTTAGTAATCCCTCCTGGTGTGATACTGCAGAAAGCAGCTTCCTTTGTTATTAACGAAACACAAATAAGTCAATAAAATGTGCAAAGTAAAAAGAGTCAACAGTAAAAACGAGAATTCTCGTTATCCGTCCTTAACGCATGGCTCAGAAAAAAAACGAAGATTCTCGTGATCCGTACGCAACGTGTTAAGATAATATATTTGTTATGTATGTTGTACCACAAATTTCTAAAATGCTAAAAAAACAACACCACCCAAGGTAGCCTGAGTTTTAGTCAGTTTTATTTTTATATTTAAGTTCTTTGCAGACAGCGCACCTTCCTATTGCCTGAACTCAGGGCAGCCCACTCCACACCCACCCCTCCGTGTTCTCCTGGACTTGGGGAGTCTCAGTTTTCTTATTTGCAAGGTGAAGATAATTTCTTTAAGGAGTTGTTGAAAGAATTAAATAACTGCCTTTGGCGCCTAGTAAATGCTCGGCAGTGCTATTGTTATATTCATATTTAAATGATTTTTAGGTGCCATGACATCACTTAAGCCAGGGAAATGAGAGAATAATGTTGGCAGAACTAGGAACTGGCAACGTAATTGGGTCCTTTTTTAGGCGCGAATACTGGCAACGTATATAACAAAGTGCAATGTGCAGCTTTGACCTACAATTTCGCTTTGGTGAATATGAGTTCTGGTGAGGGTCCAAGCTCATCCCACTGCTTCTACTGCCCACCAACCCCAAGCGAGCATTCTGCCCATCCTTGAAATTAATAGGAGCCAGCCTAGCAGATGTAAGGTGCTCCCTTTGGCTAAACAGCACCTAAAGGGTAAACCGAGGCACCACCCTCAGCACATTATCAGCATCTTCTTAATCTGTTTTCATCTCCCATGGCAATGTTTGGCAAATTAGAAGAGAAGATGGAGCAATATCAACAACGTTTAGCTATCGTTAGGGCTTCCTCTCTTGTAAAGTTATAATGATAATTTTTAGAATACTTTGCTGTATGGAATTTATTAATTTTCAGAGGCAGCATCTGTTTCTGCAGCGTGAAGGAAGTTGTACTTGTTCCTGCAGAAACAGGATATCATTGACCACATCTGACATGACAACACAGGGAGGAAACTCGGTGCCTTTGCTAAGTGTGTGTGACCGGCTGCAGTTACAAGAGTTAAACAAAAGTAGTAGGGGAGGATAGAAAAGCCAGTGTAACACACAGAGCATACACCACACAAAATATTTACTGCAATGTTTTCAGTTCCAAAACTAAGGACTAGAAACTTAATATACTTTTGATTTTGTTTTTATTAATTATGAGAAATAAATTTTCCCCATCCCAGCATATTAGGCAAGCTATTTCAAACATAAGTTTTTTTACAAATGACAACTACTGATTGGGATTGTAAGATCCAATAGCAGTAATGTGACCAGATTTAAGCAGGAAAATTATTTTTTCTGAAGAGTGAATAGAAAAAAATACTGAGCCCTATTTTTCAAAGGAGGTAAAGACAAGTGATATAAAGAAAATTACTTCAGAGTCTTATCTGCCATACCATAAACAAGTATCCACAGTGAGTCTAGGAAGAAGTTTTTAAATTGAAGGGACATATTAAAAGGCAACCATTTGAATGACAAAATGAGTTTTAGTACCACCACAAACTACCACCACCACCACCACCACCGTCGTTTTTCCTGAATCCTGGTGTAGGTATACAAGGGGACATTTTGAAGTGTAACACAAGTTTGAAGAAGAAATGGGGATTATATAACCTTAATTAGGTACAGGATTCTTACTAACAAGAGAACGGAAGGAAGGAGGAAAGTAAATAAGGGAGAGAGAGAGAGAGAGAGAAAAGAGAGAGAGAGAGAGAGAGAGAGAGAGAGAGAGAGAGAGAGAGACCTCAAATGTCTTTTCAATTCTTGTTATTCAAATTGTGGTCCAAGAACTACAGTGTCAGCATCACCTGGGAACTTGACAGAAATGCAGACTCTCAGCTTCACCCCAACCCCCCACTTATGAAATCATAATCTGCATTTTCAAAAGATCCTCCAGATGATTTGTAGTGTGTCAGAGGGAGCAGTACTGTGTTCCAGAACCATGCCAAGGCTAGATGGTGGCAGGGCCTCAGCCATACTCTCCTTCACACTCGGAACTGGTGCCTCAGCTGAAGAAAGCAGAGACAGCCCAGGCTAGATGGCAGGTCAGGAGGCACGGAGGTTACCAGAGCTAAGGGAGGGTGCAGGCACAGGTCCGGGCCTGGGACAGATGGTGTCTGTGGCCCAAAGCCGTGGACTGAGGCCTGTACCAGGGATGTGGCTGGAAACCAATCCCAAGTGCCTCTGCTCCGAGGACTCTGTGTGGTTAGAAATCACCTCTGGAAGCAAAGGGCTGAGTGACACATTCCCTGTGTGTCTGCCTGGCTATCAAGGAAGCCATTTTGTTGTGAATTCTGTCCCTCTCACGCTGAAGGGCTTCGGAACTGAGGTTACTCTTGAAAGTGTCAAGTAAAAATTTTTATATTAAAATAGAGCCAGTCGACAAAGGAAGCTTTGCTGAGGTAATAGAGGTTTTAAGAAGGAGTGTATTAGAGGACTTTTGACTACTTAGGAAGGAGATTGTCACTGAGGAATAAGTGACTCATTATCAAAGATGGAGACATTGCTATCTACTCTGAGGGACACGTCTACCAACAAACCTCAAACTCAGGAAAGCCCTTTAGTGAGCGCCTTCTCCAGCAGCTCCATGTACAGGAGGTGCCAATAAGAACAAACAACTGAGCCCTCCCTTCCTCTTGACAAACAGGATGTCATTCTACTGATTATCAATTTAGACACATAAAAAGGGAAGTACTTTATAGAGGTCAGAGAATCAAATGATAGTTCAGCAGGTTAATTCTCAATCCCGGAATTTTGACGTAGCCAAAATAAATAAACTGAAGTTCTGTCGGGCAAGGAAGGATGTCAATACAAACTGAAACCATTTGTTCTACAGAAAATATAAAACCTTCCCTTTTCTGGAGGGTCTTGGAGCCTCTTACCATGAGAACACAGGCCCAGCACCATGTGGTCAAGAATCTTCGGAGCAGTGAGAGTTCAGCTCCATTGTTAGAGTAACCAAACCTGAATGGGGTATCCTTTGTTTACAAGGGCAGATTTCTCTTTACAGTTAGGGAAACAAAAAACAAACAACTGATTTTAAGTAAGAATGTTATGCAGAAGATAGAGTGGCGAAGACCTTAGAGAAAGATCCCTTCCAATAACCAGAGTGCACGCCTAGTTCTTGGAACCTGCTGCTACCTTCATATTTGTCATTAAAAAGCTTTTTTGTCCTTGTCTAGACAAGTGCTATAGGCTGCATAAACAGTGAATTGCTGCATAAAAGCCTCTATTCATCCAGGATGAAAATGTGTCAGTGTGCAGTCTTTTAAGATTCAAGAGGGGCCTTTGTGCAGAGAAATCGCTATTTACAGTTACTTTGGTTTTACATTAATATTTAATTATTAACATTACAAAATTGAAAACCTAATTTCCTTCCTTTTTAAGTGCAATTTACAAGTCATGTTATTCTAGTTAATATTATAAAAAAATATAAATCATTTTTACTTAGTCTTTTATTAATATTTGATGAAGTCAAGCTAAATTATTTTTAAATAATCATTCCCATGTATGAACTTAGTTAATTCCCCAAGTTATTTAGTCACCTCCTTAAATATTTTATCTACATTTGCAAATTTTACATATTTACTGTTCTCTTTTAAGATTTCAAATACTTGACAGGGCAAACAAAACAATCCTTACAAGCAAAAAATTCCGTAAGCTAATAAATGTTACACACATACACACACACACACACACACAATCTCAAGTTATCCTAAAAATATAAGAACTATTCATAAAATTAACCAATTAACCAAATTCTTAATGCCCATCAATTTAAAATTATAAGTCTGAAACCAATAATATGGGTAAAGCTGAAAGCACATGGGTAATCTGTCAGATTCTCTTAAGCATTACAATTTAATAGATGACCCCGATGATTACTTATTTGTATCCTTTACACAAAAGTGTTATTTGCAGGTTTGGTTAATTTTATTCTCTCTAAGTTGAATTCTAAACTCCATGGGGTTGGAAGGACATTTAGCTGGAGAGCCGTGGCGTTGCAGTGCCCCAGTGCAGTTGAGCTGATTGTCCTGACCGTGAGACCTTGATTCTATTGCTTACCAACCAGTGGTTCCAGGCAGGGACACAGCCCTGAAGATACATGCTTGCAAAGGGAAGAGCCGTGACAAGAGAATTCTTATGTTTGTTCCCTGGGTTTGTTTTACCTTTTTTTCTTTTTTAATCTTTTTCCTTTTTTCATGATTATAGCTTGGTTTTGGTAGATGGAATTCTACAAACCACCTTTTCCCCTCCCCTGATTAACCCTGGCTGAATTAAACTAATCCAATTATTGCATGATTGGCTCTGAATTCTATTTAGATCTTTTTCAGACAACAGTTCTTCAGCCCTATAAATGTCATCTCTTAGATCATGAATTCCTGTCAATCCTCTGTCTGGCTCTGTGGCTATAAATCTAAAGTCATACTCGTGGAAAAATGTAACACTAATCATTAGTATACTCTAACTAGAATCTTTAAATCCCTGCAAGCAGACTATTAGAAAGATTAAGAGTACTGACCAACACCATTTCCTAACCATACTCATATGACCTTCGGCTGTGTCACAAAATGGATTGATGAAGTGTGTGTGTGTGTGTGTGTTCAAAAACCCCTATACATATACATGATATACAAAATTGGGACTATACTGAAAATATTTTTAAATTGTACTTTTATCAATTGTCCTATTTTCTCATGTAATTAAATTTTCTTCAAAAATGTAATGACTGCTGGGAGTTCTACTTCTAGAATGGAGGAAGAATTTGCTCCATGGACCCACTCCCCAAAAAACAACCATATCTTTTGAACATTATAAAACAAATCACCATATAACGTCTTTGGAAATTGGCCTAATTTCCAAACATACAGCAAATGAAGAAACACTTACTCAAGAAATCTAAATATCCATTAAGAACAGCAAGTTTGTGGCACTTGAGCCATAACTCATTTCCTCCCTCCCCACTCCCAGCTCAGCGTGATGGCAGGTCCAATCTAGGTGGGTGTGGCCAAAAGAGGGTAGTGCCACCCCTACCCTCAGCTAGTAGTCAAGGGATTGCTATCTTTCTGGGAGAGTCAAGCCCACTAGCATTTCTCATCTCCTCAGCTACAAGTTGCAGAGGCTAAATCCTTGGTGAGTGTGGCTGAGGGTGGAGGCTCCCTTCCTCCATCCAGCCGCCCCACATGTGGCGGAAGCAGCTCTCCCCTAAGCATGGCAGGCCAAGAACACAGGGACCCCAATTGACTTCACTTGAGGATATCCCCTCCCCCCATGCCTTGCTCATAAATCAGGTGTGGCACTCTGAAAAAAATGGGCCCCTGTCTCTGCCCACAGCTCTTGAGCAGAGTCTGAGAGATTTTGCCCTGGAGGCAGCTAGTCCTTACGAAAAGAGAGCTCTGAAGTACTGACCAAAGGAACTGACTTTATTTGAAACAGAGAGTGGAGAAATTCAAGCCTAAGGATGCTCTTGAAAACAAGAGATAATTTGGTGGTAAGCAATTAGTAGAAATCTGGTAGCTCGATGAGAACGAGGAGCTAAATTTGGCCAGCCTAGTTTACCGGAGAAAACCAGAGGAAACAACACTATGAACTTGTAGGTTTCAGAAAATGAAAAACCTCAAAGATTGGTCTCAAAAACTACCCCTGCAAAGGAACTTTACTGTAATTTGGTCAGACTATGGAGCAAATTGTGCCCAAGCCACTGCTGAACACAGTAAGGCAGTCAGCCAGCAATTAATGGAGTCTAACAGCTAGGTGTTACACCAACCAAGGCAGATGGTGCAAAGGCGAGCTCAAGGGAAGAGACTGTCAAAGAATGCCATGCTAAACCCAGGGAGACTGTGCCCATGCCCGTGGGTATGCCCTCTGAGGGGCAACATCACAGACTTTACACTGTGGGGAAATAGACTTGATCAGTATAGTCCAGCCAAGTTACAAAACAAACAAATAAGCAAACAACAAAAACAAGCCCCAAGGGTGAGGGATGACAGTATCCAGTGTTGTTACAATGTATTACCTAAAATGTCCAGTTTTCCACAAAAAATTATGAGACATGTAAAAAACAACCCCCAAAAGTATGACCCATAGATGGGGGGTTGGGGGAGGAAACAAACCACGTACAAAAACTGTACTCGATGAGAGTACCCAGATGTAGGATTTAACAGATCAAAGCATCCATTATAAATATGTTCAAAGAACTAAAGGAAACCTTACTTAAAGAGATAAATTGAGGTAGGATGATAGCATTTGATTAAAGAGAAAGACAAAAAAAAAAAAGAACCATATCAAAATTCTGGAGTTGAAAAAAACAATAATTGAAATGAAAATTTCATTAAGGGGCTCAATAGTATATTTGAACTGGCAGAGCTTAGAATCAGTAGATTTGAAGATATATCAATATAGATCATAAAGCCCAAAGAACAGAGAAAACAAAATGAAGCAAAACAAACAGAGCCTCAGAGAAATGTGAGAAATACAATTAAGAATACAATTAAGCACACCAACGTATGTGTAATGGGAGTATCAGAAGGAAAGGAGAGAAAGGAGCAGAGAATATATTCAAAGAAATATTTGAAAACTTCCTAAAGTTGATGTAAACATTAATCTACACATCCAAGAAGGTCAAAGAACTCTAAGTACATAAAAATAGAGACATTCACATTTAGAAAAATAGTAAAAATGAATTATACTTTAAATGGGTGAATGTTATGGTATGTGAAATATATCTCAGTAAAGCTGTTACAAAAAATATAATGACTGCAGTAACTTACAATGACTCCAAGATAATTTCTTATATGGATTTGATAATCTGTGATAACTTTAAGCATTACTCTCTTTTGAACAGTTATGTTGTTTTTTATTTTAAATATAACAAATAATGTTATAATAAGCATCCTATACATAAGTTGCATCATCTCTGATATTTCCTCAGAATAAATATTTGCATAGATAAAAATCTGACAAGGAAATATTTTACAATATTAACAGTTCTTATCTCTGAGTATGGGAATTATACGCGGTGTGATCAAAACTACGGTGAATGTTTAAATAAAAAAAATTATTACAGTAAAAGACACCTTTACATTAAACCCCCTCACTTCGAACATACTTATCCCATCAATCTTGCCACTTTCTGAAGCAGTTCTGGAAGTCCTCTTCCGTGAGTGTCTTTAGTTGCCCTGTCTTGGCTGCCTCAATGTCCTGAATCGATTCAAAATGTTTACCTTTCATGGTCGTTTTGACTTTGGGGAAGAGCCAGAAATCGCACGGTGCCAGACCCAGTGAATAAGGTGGATGAGGACAAACTGTGATGTTTTTATTTGACAGAAATTGCTGTACCAGAAGTAATGTGTGACACAGATCATTGTCATGGTGGAGGATGAAACCATTAGCCCCTTTCATGTTAATGTGTTGTTCATGATCCATGATTTAAGGCACACTTTAAAACACATCTCCTCTCAACCGTAGCTCACACCAGACTGACTGCAATGAACAAGTTGAAACTTGTCACAAAGTTATTAAGTTTTGACGTGCCGCTTCCTGTATTGAAGATTCCTGAGTTTCCATTGGATGGCACTCGGCAGCAGAATTCACTGTATTTTTTTATCACACCTCATAGGTGAGTTTATTCGACTGTTTTCCATTCTCTATACTGCGTTACTTTTATAATCAGAAAAAAATTAAAATGACACCCTTTATATTATTTACATTTATATGAACTTAGAAAGAATGAAGTAGTTGAATATAATATATACATAGAAATAAATGATGCGTCGTACTAAGAAATGTTTAGATCTTCCATTATTGACATGAATAAGGAAACTACCTTACTCCAGAGACCATTCAAGAATATAGAGACTGCAAATAAGAAAGGAATCCTTGATGACTAAGTTCCTGCTATGTACTAGCACTGTGCATGTGAATGCCTGATAAAAAGGCCCATATCTAGCGGGACCCTTGTATTTCAATTTATAATTGAGATGTTTAAAGAAGAATAAGAAACAGATGTATGTAGAACCATTTCAAATGACTCATGGTTAAATTATATTAGATAATATATTGCTTGAAGTCTTGGACTATACCTGACGCTTCTTTGTATCTCCCATAGCACATAGTAGGTACTCAGTCATAGTCGTTGGTTTTTTTCTAGTGCTCAGTAGGATATAGGCTCAGAGTCTTCTATTAGTGTAAGATGATACTGCACTTTCATGAAGAGACTTTAATACCAAAAAATTCATTATAACTACATTTAGATACATATACAGAGGGTGACAAAAAAATGTATACACATTTTAAAAAAGAAAGAACTGTATTAAAATTGTGATAATATAATATGTACTGATAACAAAGATGAACACAATTCATGTGTATACATTTTTTGACACCCCTGGTATTATTTAACGACCCCATTACATGTTAGCCTCTGGTAACAAAATATGAAATTGCCACACATTCCCTAGAGTACTTTATCAGCATATAAGCACTCCTGTAAATGTTTCTCTAGATTTTTGCTTGGACCTCTGATCCTTCTAGAAGCAGCAGAAGTATGTGTGGTCAGGGACCCATCTGCAGAAAGATCGATTGCCCACACAGCATCAGTAGGGCAGCTGACTGGGAGAGGCCATACTAACTCAGGGTGAGGAGAGAGCTGGAACAGCAGTAAGATTAGAGAAATGGTTTAGGCCAACCAAGCTGCTCTGGAGGCAACTGTCAGCCCTAGGACTTAAGAGACATCCCGGAAGAGAGAAGCATTAAGGGCTTCTCACTTGCTGGATGGGAACTATGGATCAAGAAGACTTAGAGATGAACTGTTAGTTTGACCTTGCGTAGGATCCAGAGGCTTGGGAGTTCTAGAAATATGACAAATGTGATCAATGGTAAACCCCTTGGCCTGTCATACAAGACGCTTTAAACTGGCTCCCAACTGCCTTACCAATCCTATCTCCCAGCGCTCACCAATCTTGGTCGTGATATTTCTCACCGAGGTGCCGTCTAGTATGGTCATAAAGAACACACAGTGTGGGGCTGCACTGCCTGGGTCTGAATCCCTGCTCTGTCACTTCCTCGCTGAAGGACCTTGGGCAAGTTGCTAACCCTCTTTTATGCTTCAGTTTTCTCAAATGTGTAATGAGGAACGATAACTCCTGTATCTTAACATGAGGATTAGATGAGGTTACTAGTTTAGTGCCAGTAACAGTCAGCCATTGCTATTCTCCCTAACAGTTCTTTCACATCTCCACGCTTTTTTAACTTGTTTGCTCTGTCTAGAATTCATTCCACATTGCTCCCTCCCTCTACTTCCCTTCTGATAGCCAAATGCCAGTCAGCCCTAAATTTCAACCAAAGACCTACCTCTCCCAAAGCCTGCTCCATTCTACCAAAGTATTCACTTTTTCTCTGGACCTCCAACTATTTACTCATTACTTTTGCCCTCTTTGCATAAAAAAGAATAACTGTTGTACAGATGTGATGGGGCATGAGCACTCAGAAAAGAGGCTTGAAGAGCTTCTATCAACATATTGCAAAGGGACACACACTGTGCTTAAATTATGACTGTAAAACAACTAAAGATGGAGAGAATAAGAGTTTTCTCCAATTTGGCATAAAAGTCCTGATTACTTCCTCCTTAAAGACATTTCCAATGCCTTCTTCTCTCACATGGAGAACAAGAAACAGAAACTTAAATTTCATCTTTGAATCTAGGAAACATCTGTAACCCCAAACCACATTATACCAAGGGGAAATCAGATGGAGGAATGTTAAATGACAGCAGAACACAAGGAGGTCAAATCTAAGTGCCTGCAGAGGTAAGTGCCAGACCAGAACTAAGCCAGTTTGATTCACTCGATCTCCATATGGCTCAGAAACTGGAGACACCAGCATCTTGAAAGGCAAGGTTGAGTGAGTGTTAATAGTAGGAAGATTATTGGAAAGTCTGTAAAAGGAAAAATCGAGTCCTCGCACCTTCATTCCCAACTCTCTCAGCCTGGTGATCAACCTTCTGGAGAAATGTGAACCAGACAGGATACTAACAAAGAGAATGGTGAAGGGAAGTGCAAGAGTAAAAACAGAATTTTAAGCAGAAGTCTGCATATTAAAGCTCAAGAATCCTGCCAGCTCTCCTTTGAACACTCTAAACATAAGCATCCAGGTTTATACCTTCCAGTAGGGGACTGAAAGATTCTTCCCCAAAGAAACTGACCAGACACACCAGAGAAAGCTCTTTAGCTATTGATATATGGGGTCCATAGTGAGAAAGCAGGCTGGCCATACCCCTACACTGGGGTTTTTTAACTTAAGCACTATTGACGTTTTGGATCAGATAATTCTTTGTTGGGCTTGGGGAGATCAGGGAGAGTTCTCTTCCTGGTTTGCAGGTGGCCATCTCCTCGCTGTGTCCTCACAGGGAGGACAGCCTGGAGAGAGGACGCAAGCTCTCTCAAGCCTCTTCTTATGAAGGCACTAATCCCATCGTTCGGGCTCCACCCTCATGACCTAATTACCTCCCAAAGGCCCCATTTTCAAATACCATGACATTGGAGTTTAGAGTTTCAACATATGAATTTTGAAGTGACAAATTCAGTTCATAGCACCTGACCTCTGTTTTTTTTAAAAAGATTTTTTATTAAAATATAGGTAACATACAATATTATATTAGTTTCACATGTACATTGTAGATATTTAACATTTATATACCTAAAGAAGTGATCATGGGGATGTAAAGTAAAGCACAGGGAATATTATTGACTATATTCCCTGTGCTTTACTTTACATCCCCATGACTATTTTGTAACTACCAATTTGTACTTCTTAATCCCTTCACCTTATTCACCCTACCCGCCAACTCCCCTCCAATCTATCACCCAAACAAATATAGTACCCATCTGACACCATACATAGTTATTACAACATTATTGACTATATTCCTTATACTATATGCTATATCCCCATGACTACTGTGTAACAACCAATTTAAACTTCTTAATCCCTTCCTCTTTTGCACCCACCTCCAAACCCCTCCCTATCTGGCAACCATCAAAATGTGTTTGTTTCTGTTTTGTTTGTTTGTTTATTTTGTCCTTTAGATTTAACATATAAGTGAAATCACATTGCATCTGTGTTTCTCTGTCTGATATATTCCACCCCACACAATACCCTCCAGGTCCATCCATGCCACTGCAGATGACAAGAACCCATTCTCTTCCATGGCCGAGCAATACTCCATTGTATATTTATACGATCTCTTTATCTATTCATTCATCAACGGACACCAAAGCTGCCTCCACATCTTGGCCATTGTAAACAATGCTGCAATGAACATATGGATACACATGTCTTCTTGAAGTAGCATTTTGGGTTTCTTCAGATAAATACCCAGAAGTGGGATTACTGGATCCTTCTTTGTCGCTTGTTATAGCCTTTGTTTTAAAAGTCTATTTTGTCTGGTATAGGTGTTGCTACTCCAGATTTTTTTTTCTTCATTTCCATTTTCATGAAATATCTTTTTCCCCACCCCTTTACTTTCAGTCTGTGTGTGTCTTTTGTAGGCACACAAGAGACTACAAGTGAGTCTCTTGTAGGCAGCATATGAAAGGTTCTTGTTTTCTTATCTATTTAGCCACCCTATGTTTTGATTTTAATCCATTTGCATTTAAAGTAATTGTTGATAGATATGTAGTTATTGACATTTTGTTCATATTTTTTATCTTTCTTTGTGTGTGTCTTAAAGAAGTCCCTCTAAGATTCCTTATAACACTAGTTTGGTGGTGATGAACTCCTTTAGCTTTTTCTTGTCAAGGTGGCTTCTTCTGCATTCCTTAGTTGTAAGGCTGTGGTTCAGCTGGACTTCAGGAGATTCTCAATGATGGTTGTTCTGTAGTTTAGTTGTAATTTTGATGTGGTTGTGAGAGGAGGTGAGGACAGCATTTACCTACTTCACCATCTTGACCAGAAATCCTGACCTTTCTTCTTCATCCTAACAGCGGATTGGCTTACTAAACATAAGCAGTCCTGATAGCAAATGTTCCACTAACAAACAGACGGAGCAATTTGAGATATATATATACACTATACACACACACACAAAAGTGAGGTTTCATCCCTACACTATACACAAATGAATTATGAATTCCAGGTCAATTAAATTAACATATAGAATAACTTTATAATCCCGAGATGGGAGAGGGATTCTTAAATAAGAGGGGAAAAAAGAATCCATTCCTTTTGTCATGTACTATCTAAATTTTATCCACTAGGCATTATTGGCAAAGTACCTAGGATTATGTCATTTTTAAGGGCCTCTGATATATTTTGTACTGAAAAGAAAAATAATGCTGGCTACAAAATTTTAAAACATTTAATTAAATGTTTCTAAAATATAGTATGTCAACTGGACAACTCTTAACTTCTCTCAATGATCATGTAATTATATATCACACAATTTATATCATGAGAACAAAAATATAATTTATACCTAATAGAACTGGAAAACTATAAGAATTATTCCAGTTTTTTGAAGCTGTAAGAGAGTATATTTCAGGTAGGACATAAGAGCAGTTTAGTGAGACTGATTGGATGCAGGGAAGGAGATGGGTCTTGGTTTGGCTCTGAGCAGCTCTGGTTACTCCCAAATGCCACTGCTGTGTACTGCCCAGAGTCACTGCCACTTGTTCTCCTCGTCGTGTTCTTCTCTGAGGACGTCACTTGTCAGTCATATAGACATCAGAAATACAACACAACTTCTTTAAAATGTGAAACTGTTTTCTGGCTTGGATTTCATTTTTTCTTCCCAGAGTTGTGCCCTTCTTTCCCCCTCAAAGAAAACCTTCCAGAAGTTGATTTACATGATGCAGTTTTATGCATGATGCATGATCAGTGAAAGACAGTAAAGCTCAAATATAATTAGCTTCATTTTTGCTCTTCTGATGCTATTTTCCTCTAATAACCTCCTAGGGAAGCAGAATCTGATTTTATAACATTCCTCTACCAGTTATTGTAGTGATTCTATACACCACCAATTTAACAGGATCCGTAACTGACAGCACCAATTATTCATAATTGTAACTTTTAATACTCACATTTACATTTATATCACCTCTCTATTCATTTGGCAGTGAGAAAAAAAGAGGACAAACTTAAAAGAACTAGTTTCTTTTTTGATTCTCCCCTATAAGTACAAGAACAGCAGATAACGGATACTTTAAAATCCTGAAAGAACTAGTTGTATATCTTTTACACTGAGACAGTTATTTGTGTATTTGGGGCCTATGACATCAAAATGAAGGTCCTTCTATCCTTGCTTCTATTATAGCATTTCTTACATTCAATTACAATTAACTTTTTTCCCCCAATAATCTCTCTTGAATTTAAGAAGTTATTTATCTCCACATGCTTAAAAACAGCACTTTCTTAGCACCTACTAGATGCTTAATGCATGTTTCTCAAATAACTAATTCGTACTATACCATTGAATTGATATAGAAATTATAAAACTGTATCATACTTTGTCATCAAATAATAAACTGCTATTTACAGTTCCTTTCAAGGCTACTGGAATCCATCTCCAGTAATTCTCTTCTCTGCATACTACATCATAGTTTTTTTATTAGTATTGGATTATCTCCATCATCATACTAACACACTCTGATTCCCTCTTATCTTAAAAAAATAGTAAGTTGTATCCATAGTGCCACTGTTGAGAAACCCTGGTCTAAAGAAACTGAGATTTGGAGAGGATAAGTGTCTGACCTCGGTAACAGCTCATAAGTTTCAGAGCCGTGACAGACCCGTTCCACCTTCGCCACATGCTGCACTGTACCATGAATTGTCCTGTAACAAGCAAACCTGAATGTCCCCCTCCTTACACAACAAAACGAGGATTTCTTTCGTCTCTTATTCTGAAGATTTAAATGTCCAGCTCCAAGTGCTTTGATGATTTGGACAAAGCACTCTTACTCAGTAGTTGAAGCAGGTGTAGTTGCTTCATGGATGCTTTCATTAAATATAGTTCGTTCAGGACTTAGAGTAATCAAAACAAAATGTGGGAGGAGCATGCACTAGTCAGAGCTACAGGCAGGAAAGGAATTGGTCCTGGGAGATGAAATGTCACATCAGTCTTTTGCTTTTATTTACCCATCTCCTCAGTTACGGTTGCTCCACTTACCGGAATGTCAGCGCTGACAATATGCAGAAATATGCGTTGCCTCTGAGGATGGATAAATACCAGAGTGCGTGCGTGCTAAGTGTGTGCTGTGACCCTTGGAAAATCTCATCCTAGCATATTTCCGTAAATGGTGAACCGTGTTTGAACGCAACCCATCATATTTATCATCCAACATGTGAAAACGTATTGCTGTAGCATAATATAACAAAAAGTCCATTATCCAGTCACAGAAGATTTTTCTAATGATAATGTAATTTACTCTTCTCAATAATCACATCGTTAACAACCTACTGCATCTGAACATCAACACTGCATGAACCATTACATCATTAAACACTGAAAATAATTATATCAACATTATTATTTGCTATAGCCACATGTTCCCTGAAGCACCAAGAATTCATTTGAACATAATTATAGCATCTCAAACGTACAAATATCAGCACGAATTTAAAGACTTTAATTAGAGAACACCTTTAGCTTTCATTGGGTAAACAGTTACATTCCAACATCAATAACAGCAATTCACATAATTACATATTTGTGTAAAGGGTTTGCTTGGTCTAGATTATTTAACAGTTTGAATCCATTTTACTGCCTTACAGAGTTTCAATTTCAGACTATCAAGGTGCCACCAAAAAGAAAACAACGTCAGCTAACTGCAGCATGACATGTATGTAAAGGAAGTTGCACATCTTTTAGAAGTGGTCACTAATGATTTAAGGTTCCATAAAAATCAATCACCCTGCTGCCTCCCCTAAGTTTTACTGATTAGAAAATTAATCCATTTTCCAAGAAGCTCTAAAAGCTAGTGACTTTCTCAAGGTCCTCCAGCTCCTGAAATCAGATCGAAGACCAAATCTCAGATCTCCCAATTCCGAGATCCTTGAGATGAGAGATCTCATATTCCTCATTCCTGCTCTGCTCTGAGGGGCTTACATAGCGTTTGACACAGAGTAAGGTATGGTCTGACTTGAATTCTCAGCCTAATGCTCTTTCTACTTCTCATGCTCTTACAAATGTCTTCTTTTATGTTCAAAGCTAATATTCAGCTAAATTCCCAGTCCATCTGACCCTCTCCCACAACTCCTGGATGGGCCAGTAAACCAGGAACGAAAGGGGACATGCCGGCCTCCTGGACCCTGCTGCAGGTCTATGGTCAATGTCCATTCTGATTGTCAGGCGTCCTTGCCGTAGACGATTAAAGGCGGTGAACATCACCTTGATTTATATCTAACAACCTTCAAACTTGACCTTGAGTAAGTTACCTAACCTTTCATCTTAAAATGAGGGTGAGAATAATAATGGTTCTATTAATGGGGTTGTGAGGGTTAACTGAAATCATTCTCATAAGGTTCTTAACACAATGCCTGGCATATAATAAACTCTTAATAAATGTTAAGCTATTATTATATTTCTAGCAAAAATTATTTGCTTAAAATAAAAGAAGTCAGTGCACAAATAAATAAGATGCGCAAAATGCCGAGGTTCAAAACACTTAAAATCTAAAACGATTTTTAGGTAATTAGAATAAGAATAATTGTAACCAATTATTCTTGGGTAGCAATTATACTGGGATAGAACCTTTCCTAACTACTTTAACATGTTTACAAAGTGCTTTCTCATACATGATTGAATTTACACCATAAACTGAAAAATAGTGGCTGGTCTTAGAGATTCTCTGGTAAAGGTAGCCTCATGTTAGTCAAAAGAGGAGTTATGTATGACCTTAATTTGAGGAACACTAAAGAAAGCTTAATGCGCAATATATTTCTCCAACCCAGATGCCACAGTCTGAATTCCATTATTGTAGTAAAGATAACAGCTTTATTTTTGCCAGCTCTTCTTTAAAATGCGATTACTTCTCCAACTGCTGATCGCTCAGGCTAAAGGCCTGCAACATATATTTTTAAGATATAGATATAGATATAGATATATATATATTATATATATAAAATATCTACTGCCCCAGAGGAACTGGGACTTCTTAATATACTATAAAACAGAACAATTGGGAATAAAAAGAGAACAGAATCTATTTAAAAAGAACAAAGAAGTAGAGAATACCAAACTTCAAAGTGTGAAAAGTGGGCACCGAATTTATTTTAATGCCTTAGCAACTATGACAGCAGTTGAAAGCATGTTGCATAAATAACATGGTCTATGTTTTTGGACAAAAAAAAAAAAAAAGTCTGCAAATGCATACTTTCTCCTGGGAACAAGTAGTACTAGAAACGTTGCCAAAACTCTTCTGGTTTGAGTGTGAATCTCTTAGGATTGACTCATTGTCTTATGGGCAAGAGGTCTGGTGAGGAATTTAGAGTCCTCCCATCTCGTTAGCATTTCTATCACGGTGGAATGAAAATCTGCCTGCCTTTGCCTGGTTACCGTTTGCCGTTCCTATGCATGTCATGTAAAACCATAAGGTCAGCCAAAGTTAGGCTCAACTATTAAAATAAAAGAAAATATGTTACAATTAATTTAACACGTCCAAATTCATTCTTTATTATCATTAAAATATAAGAAAGACTTCAAGTAATCAGAGCATGAATAATGATTACAATTACAATACCATGTAAATAAAACTTTATGGTGTACAGAAATATTTTCACAGACATTATTAAAATCCACTGATGAATTCAACAAATGTTTATTGAACATTGATTATGTGCTAGGTATGTGCTAGGACAGAGTAGTGTAAAATATAGTATGGTTCTTGCCTTCTCAGACTCACAGTTTAGTGGAGAAAGTTATACCTTGAAGAAATAATTAATAAATTACACTTGTTTGGGTGCCGTGATGGAGAAATATGGGGGATTATGAGAGTGTCTAACAGGGAGGCCTGACCTAAAGTAAAAGGTTAGGGAAAGCGTCCCGAGGAAGTGAAATTGAGACAGGTTAGCTAGCATGTCAGGTAGACGGGGAGGTCCCTGGTGGAATAAACAAAGACAGTCATATCCTAAAACTCCAGGTTTTGAAATCACTCCTTTGCTCCAGGACATAATGTAACAAGGCCTTGAGGTTAATCATAAAATTCCTTTTGGCCTGACAAACGGAGATGATCTGATAGATAAGAGTGGGTTATTTTGGTAATTCCTTTAGGATGGGCAAGCAGAACAAACCTGGTAGACGAATTCATAAGAAGGCGCCAGTTTCCTTCTTCAAACAGCTCCCCTTCCCCAAGCAGGCAAAGGAAGGTATAAAAGTAAGAGCTTTGTCTCAGTCATGGGGCACCTCCATTCGGGACCCCTCCCGCTCGGGTGCTCTGACCCTTTGTTTTCAATAAACTCTCCTCTTTTTAAAACTCTTTGCCTCTTCTGTGTCCGTGTTTCCATTCTCCTGTCTCACGAGATGCAATCCCGGCGTTCACTCACTCACTCCAAAGTCCTCATTTGAGGACTCACAGAGACATGTTCCTCCTTCAAAATGAAGGTTGAGACCTAAAGAATAAGGGAATAAATGTTAGCCAAGCTAAGAGGAGAGTGAGCATTAGAAGCCAAGGAAAGAACCTGTGCAAAGGACCAGCATCGGGAAAGGGCCCAGCCTATTCTGGGAAGTGATAAGCGAAGAACAGTGTGGCTGGGCATCGAGAGCCAAAGGACCAGTCACGTAAGATTAGAGCAAATAGGGAGGGAGGCCAAGGGTCACATCGTGCTGAGCCCTGAAGAGTACAGTCCTTTAAGGATTTATTCATAGGACCTCATAAATTTCCACATTTGGTGGATAGTGCAAGGCAACGCCAGCCATTACGCATGGGTGGGTTCCGCGGAGTTTTATTTAGTCAGATTAAGGAAAGTTGAATGCCCCGAGTGCCGCCCCAGCTGGCTTCAAACTGCAACAGCCTACCACTGTAAAAGGGTTCCCTTGACTCTCAAAGTATCTAAATGACTTAAAGGGTAGACTGTCAGGGTATTGGCAGTTAACAGTTAGACTTTCTCACCTTCATTCGAATTCTGACTCACTGCTTTATGACTGTGGGCAAATCTTGAGCTGCCCTGAGCTTCAGCTTTTCTATTTACAGAATAGAGATAAGTTTTGCCTCACCTGGTTATTGGGAGGATTAACAAAGAAAGGCACTTTGCAGAGATACAATAAATGCTCAATGTTGATAGTTTTATGATTCTGAGTCATGCGATGTTTTCCTTAGTGAAATTCTTAAGTAATATTTCACTCTAAAAGGTTTTAGAATGCCCTCTTTCACATGCTTAAAAGACAGCTTGATAAAATAGAAAAAGCTTTGGAGTTGAAAACACCTGAAGACAAATGCCAGTCCTGGTATTTCCTAGCTGGGTGACAATGGGACCGTTGAGCCTCAGTTTTTCCATCTGCTCATTGGAGGCAATAAATTACACCTCTATTGTTATTTAAAGTATTAAATGATATAACATTGGTGAGACTCAAACTATAGTATCAATTACATAACAGATCAGCAGTAAATGTCCCCTACTTTCAGCGCCTCTTCTAAGGAGAAAACATTTCTGTGCTGCACTTAAGGAAGTAGTATAGACCAGTGCTTCATGGAGTTTGAAAATGCATGGGAAACACTTGGGGATTTGTTAAAATGCCGATTCTGTTTTGGTAGGTCTAGGATGATACCCCAAGATTAAGCATGTCTGAAAAGCTGCCTGGTGATACTGTCCCAACTGGTCCGTAGACCATACTTTTTAAGTAGCTCGGGTGTGGTTGATCTGGCTGGGTTTAGTTTACAAGTATCTTTAGCCTGCTAGCGCTATCAGAACAAGAGTTAGCTAATGCTGGGATGGATCTTGGTAAGCCTCCATGCTTCCTGGAATAAGGACATAAAATCTAAGACTTCTTATTGTTTGATTTCATTTACATTTCTTGACCCTGAAATAGGAACATATTCCCACCATAGAAAAATCTAGTAAGCATCATTCTTAACATAGAGGTTTGCTGATCACTTATGTGAGGGTTTCTCAAAAATGCTAAGAAAAAACTAAAAATGAAGAGAACAAAAATTGCCTATTACGAGGAAAAGCAAAGTTTCTCTTGCTTTTCAACTAAAACAGTGATTACGGAAGCCAAGAAATCTAAATTCTACATGTGGCAGAGAAGGCAACAAAAAACAAAATTCCTCTTTTTTAAAATTATAAAATACACATAACCTAAAACTTACAATTTTAACCATTTTTAGGTATACAATTCACTGGCATTAACTATATTCATATTGTTGTGCAACTGTCACCACTACCCATCTCCAAAACATTTTCATCACTCTAAGCAGAAATTCTGTCCCATTAAATAGCAATGACTCCCCATGGCCCCCTTCTCAGCCTCTAGTAACCACTATTCTATTTTCTGACTCCATGAATTTGACTAAGGTTCCTCATACAAGGGGAATCATACAATATTTGTCTTTTTGTGTCTGGCTTATTTCACTCAGCATAATGTCTTCGAGGTTCATCCATGTTGTAGCAGGTGTCAGGATTTCCTTCCTTTTTAAAGCAGAACAACATCCCATTGTATATATAGACCACATTATGTGTATTCCATTCACGCATTGATAGACGTTGGGGTTGTTTCCACCTTTTGGCTGTTGTGATTCATGCTGCTATGAGCACTGATGTACATACATTTTTTTATTTTGAGTCCTTCCTTTCAAGTCTTATGGTTTTATACCCAGCGTGAAATTGCTGGGTCATATAATTCTATGTTTAATTTTTTGTTTTGAGGAATCACCTTTTCCACATAGGCTGCACCATTTTACATTTCCGCCAAGAATGTCTGTCTCTTCTTAAAAGAAGAAAAACCATGTTTTTCAATAAGGAATCATTGTTTGAAAGAGGCAATGGGATTGCAACTCCTTCCTAAAATGGACTACTTTTTGGAGCCTCTGATCAGATAAGTATGTTGGTTTTACTGAGTTATTAAGTACCACGTATTTAACCCAAAACGTTATTTTCTTTCTTCTGCTCCTGGTTCTTCAAAAAAACTCCTTTAGACAAGGAAGATATTAGTGTGTTATAGCAGAAAGAACAAGGCGTTTTGAGTGGTGTATCAGAAAGAACAGCGATCTGTGGTCGTAAGATCTGGGTTCCAGTGTTGACTCTGCCTCATACTAGTTGTGTAACTTTGAATAAGTCGCTAAGCCACTCTAAGTCACTTTCCTCAAGTGTAAACTACAATGACGTGGAGACCAAATGAGATAAGGAATGTCCATATTGATTTCCGTAGAGGAAACAGAACCCCAAAGCAACACCTTCCAACCACCACCAACAAACACACACACACAGTAACCTTTAGTAGAGCAACTTCACTTTTATTCATTTTATATATTAAGTTTCCCTGTAAGATTGGTTTGAAGCAACAGCTCTATAGTTAACAGAAATTGAGAGCTGCTGAAATATGTGTACCTGCTTCCTCTCCCATTTCTTTCTCTTTAAGTATTTTCAAGTTTTTTTGCTCCTTCCTGACGCTTGTCATCTATGCAGCTCTCCTCGCTAATGGAGGAGAAAGGGAAAAAGGTAACTGTTCTTTTAACCCCTCCTCCCCTCCCAGATAATTTACTATTTTTCTACTTTCTTTCATTGCTCAGTTCCTCTAAGGAGTGACCCAGCTCTCTGTGTCTCTTTTCTTTCCACTGCTCTCCTTTTAGTCCCTTATTAGCTGAATTCTGGCCCGAGGACTCCATTGCAACTATGTACTTGAAATCAACTTCTCACTAAATTCCATCTCCATTCTCTTAGCAGCTTTCAAAATGGCTTAACTTTCTTCCTCAAAACCCCTTTCTTCCTGGTGTTCAGAGAAATGATAAGATTTGGCATACCTCCCTCTTTCTTTGGCAGCAGCTTCCTTGACTCTCTGTATCCCAGGATAGTGGTGGGTTCCCAGGGGTCAGTCCTCAGCCACCTGCTCCTTTCCCTGCTAGCCCTTCCTCAGAAACCTTGTTCAGTGTCACATCAGCGGTCACGTTGTGAAGCCCCAGGTATAACTAGGACCTCTCCTGGGCTGCAGTTCTCTGCCTTCAATTGCCTGCTGAACATTTCATTTCAGATGCCTGGCAATCGGTGATATCCATAATTGAAACCATTAAGCTAGTCCCCAAATCCCTCCCCCTGCAGACTGCCTGTTTATGTTATGGCACCGGCAATCTCACGGTACTGAGATTTTGACTGAGTTGCCCTCATACTGGTGTAACCCCCTGTCCTCATCCCTCTACTCCCCGATCTGATTAGCCACAAACTGCTATTGATTTTTCCTCCCAATGCCTTTGACATTTCTTCTCCTTTCTTCACTCCTTCCTCTATCATTCTAACGTAGGCCCTGTAACAAGACTATTACAGAAGTCTCCTGCAAAGACTTATCTCCGGTGTCTGTCTGTCTTCAGCTTTTTCTGCGCACCATAACTTTATTTTTGTCAAGCTCCTATTAAAAACCTTTCATTCCTCCCTTTTGCTTCTAAAATACAATTCAAACTTCTAACTCTTGCATGCTGAGTCCTCTATAATCTGATTTAACTTACTTTTCCAAACTTATTTTCTAAGTCTTCTTTACTTTAAATTGTAACTTACTTTAGTCAAATATACTGACTCAATCTCTTGTCCTAGTTCCAAGAAGCAAGAGTTCCAAGAACAGAGAGTGTTATAAGCTCATTTTGAATCAAAGCCCCAACTCTGGTCCATCTCCAGAAGTCATGGTCATGCTCAGGTTTGCCTTTCCTGTGTATGGATAGAGGAGTTTTCTACATAGGAAGTACAGACGAGGAGAAAATTATTTCTAGTATTAAGAAAATGCTAAATTGTTTCTAGTAGTAAGAAAATGCTAAGTCAGTGCCAGCACCAAGAAAAGAGTGGTGGAGAGGCTTTAGCTCCGTTTTCCTGACCTACCCTAATTAACCTCCATTGGAAGTTTCCTCAATCCTATGCAAATATAGTCTCCATGCTTCTCCTCCTCCCCGCCTAGAGAGCCCCGCCCCCCTTCTGAGATGTCCTGGAGCAGCCATGAAGGATGGCACATTTGTTGGATATTTGCTGTGACCCAAATGACAACTGACTTAAGTTTGTTTATTTGCATATTTGTTAACGAGGCTACAAAATATAACCATTGTACTTAAAAATATTAGAAAAACGGGGGCGGCTGGTTAGCTGAGTTGGTTAGAGCCCAGTGCTCTTAACAATAAGGTTGCTGGTTTGATCCCCACATAGGCCACTGTGAGCTACGCCCCCTGCAACTAGATTGAATCAACTAGTTGACTTGGAGCTGATGGGTCCTGGAAAGACACACTTAAAAGAAAAAAAAAAGTTTAAAAAAAATATTAGAAAATGATATTTGGTATTCCATACGTACAGAATTGGTCCGATATTTTGCTTTCTTGACTCTCTTTACCCATTATTAGAATGAATAGCAGACCCTACCATGTATACGAAACCAGAAAGATACTCATTATGACAACTATTAACTCATTTTATTTTCTCTTCACCAAGATATTTTGGATTCTATATTGTCCTAACTAAAAGTTGATGTTCATCTCATGGAATAAATATTAAACTTGAGCATAAATATGAAGACCCATTTTAAGAGAATGGGGAAAATATAGTGGATCTAATAAGCAGGTTAAGAACTTGACATTGAAATGAATTTGTGAACAAAAGGAATAAAAGAGTGTTGGAAATGTCTTCACATTGTGTAAGGATAGAAATTCTACAGTCTAAAGAGATGTTGAGTTTCCTAAGTTATACTTCTGTGTTATTTTTTACAGCTTTATTGTATAGATTTCACATATCATAACAATCTCCCATTTACAGATTACAGTCCATTGGTTTTCAGTAGATTCACAGAGTTGTGCAACCATTACCAGACTCTTTTTGTAAAACCCTCTTGGGAAAAAAAAAAAAAAGCCTAAAAACCTAACCCCTGGCAACTACTCCTATTAATCTACTTTGTGTCTTTGATTTGCCTATCCTGGACATTTTACATACATGGAATCATTAAATACGTAGTCTTTTGTGACTTCTTTCATTTAGCATGTTTTCAAAGCTCATCCATTTTGTAGCATTTATTATAGCAGTACCTCATTTCTTTTCATGGCTGAATGATACTCTATATCCACATTCTGTTTATCCATTCATCACTTGATGGACATTTGTGTTGTTTCTACTTCTTGGCAATAATTAATAATGCTGCTAAGCACATTTGTTTTGGTGTGGACATATGTGTTTATTCCTCTTGTATATCTATGTAGTTGTATAATTACTGGGTCATATTCTAACAATATATTAAAAATATATCTAACATATATTAAATAATACTAACTCTGTATTTAATATTTTTAAGGACTGCCAAACAGTTTTCCAAAACAGCTGCACCATTTTACATTTCCATCAGCAATGTGCTAGGGTTCCAGTTTTCTACATCCTTGTCCACACTTCTTATCATCTGTCATTTTTATTTTAATCATCTTAGTGGGTATAAAGTAGTATCTCATCGTGGTTTTGAGTCATCCTTATTTTAACAAGAGGAAACTGAAGCCTTGAGTATTATGCTTTGTGCCCCAACTAGTCATGGGCAAAAATCTGATCTACAAAGCTGTGTTGTCTTAGAGAAAGATATGGCAGAATACCTGTTACTCTTAGTTACTAGAAAGTAGAGAGAAAAGGAAGTCGGGAGAGATTATTAACTTGTGTTTTTTTTTTATATTTACCTATTGTTAAAATGAGCATTGCATGTATATACATTGTGTGTGTGTATATATATTTATATATACACACACACATTGTATATATGTATATTTTTGCTGTAATATTTATAACAAAAATATCTAAAAACAAAATAAGAAAATCCACATCTTCTGATTTCTAGTTTTTAATCCTTTGAGGTTTGTGTTAAATTCTTTTTGTGCATAAGGGTTACATATACACATATGTATTATATAATATTGATATTAGATAGCACATTTATAATATTGTATACATATAAAACCTTAATATACATACTAGCAAGGTCAAACTTAACCAAATAGAATCTGAGTGTTGTGTGGCAAGAGTGACGCAATGGCTAATGATTTGCTGGAATGTTTGGATAAAAGTGTTACACTATCAGTGTTTTCAGATTGTGGAGCATTGGCTGGAAGAAATTTGTTTCTTAGTGATTAAAATGGGAGATATGGTGGGTCATATTCTCCTTGCAATCCTTGAACACTGTTTAATAAACATAAAAGACTCATGACTTGATAAGCTCAAGAAAGCTCCAGGTTGCGCCATTTGGCAGATTTGCTGTCGTGCTTCTGGGGACTGATTTTTCTGATCTGGTGTGACACTTAATCTACAGAAAACCATTTCTACTGACTGGTTTAGCAGTTCACAAACCTCTGTTGAGTCATTCTTCCAACACAAAGAACACAATAAATTTTAAGTAATTTCAAATACTTACTGGCAATAAAACCAATATGTGGCTAAAATTTATGAAATTTTAAAAAAATAACGCCCGATGTATCTTCTATATAGCGTCTCAAAACTTTTTTGATATAATTTTTTTATTCATCCATGTTGTACCAGGATATGCAGAAAACATGACAGATACAATATGTTTCCCATTAAAAAATTTCCATTAAAAATTTGATTTTTTAAGGACTATGCTGTTTTCCTTTACAGTTTGAGCAAAACTGTCTAGTAGTGTTTCAGAAAGCTCAAGTGAAAGAGAGAAGCAGACAGTCTCTCGATCCAGTTATTACCAGCAATCAACTATATACTACCTGTAAGATTTATATTTGAGAATGAAAACCTGATAATAAATACTCCAGCCAAAAAAGGGGGCCTAACTCAAGAGTAAAAGGATAAACATCCAAGCAGTAGTGGCAGTAGAAGAGAGTTTCTCTGTGCTGTTCCTGCAATACCATTACCCTTCCGTAGGAAAGTCAGTGAACAGGAAACCAACCAGAGTGAATAGCACTTTCTGAGGCTCCAGGCATGTGTTTGGGGTAGATAGGATCAGAAACTACCCAATCTCAAAAGAATAACAAAGAATGCAAATTCCACAGACAAGAATCTACCACCAACAATATGCCCTTGCTTGCCCCAGAGCTTCAGACGTTTGGAATGAGGAGTAAGAATTAACTAATCATCATGGCAAAGATTTATCGAGGCAGTACCAAGAAAACTGGTTCTAGAACACTGTAATAATCTATAGCTTGACATGTTCCTGAGACTAGTTCCACTTTCTAAGCAGCTGAATTTGTAAATTAGGCTCCCCTGGGCACAGGCCTAGATAAGTAGGCAGGGAAGACAATTCAATGCAATGTTACTATGTATGTTTTGGGGTTGTATAGTTTAGAGAAAATTCCTCTAATATAAATGAAAGTATCCATTAAAAAATCTAGGTGGCAAAAACCCCGAAACTAGGCTTTAAGAAAATGCTTAACATTGATATTCCTCCAGTGCTCTAAGCAACTAATAAGATATTTTGAAATGGGAGAGAGGAAGTGGAGCTAAATAAATGAAGTAAAATTTAAATGTTTAACCAAGTCACACACTTTTCCCTAAGTATTTGCACCTGAACCTATGCTCATTATATATTCACCAACGGAAAATATGTAATTCTTTTTTTAAATACATCCTGCTTCTTGCCTAGCTGATAGTACATTGACTGTACCTTTTCTTACTAACTTCATTTCTTGTTTGATTAGTTCATTCAGATGCGAAAGATCAGCTTGACTTAGCTCATCTCATTCAGAGGCAGATCCAGGTTTTGTACAGAACAGAAGTTTACATAATTTGGGGACCCTTTTTAAAGAAAAAAATGCAAAATTACAAATGCAAAATTAGGTAAAACAAAAATAGAAGCGTAATAGAAATAGCAATACGTTTAAAATTTTTAAATGCTGAGAAATACCATAAGTAATACAAACTCCAGGAAAATCACATATTTTTATTAATTAACTGCCTGACGTACCATGATAATACTTTTCTTCTAGATTTTTTTGTTTAATACTCTTTAGTAGCTTCTTTATACAGCAGCTATTTTGTAATATTGTCTTCTATAAAAGAGAACAGAAAAGGAATTCAGTCTTTCCTCCATTATACTGATTGATCAAAATTTGTTTTAGATATTGACGTTTAGGATCCATAAATCACCCCCGCGTCATATACAGATATATTTGCTGTTTTCAGTGCTGCTATAGGTGTGTGACCTAAAATCAAAAGAATTTTGATCAATTCTATTTTACACAATTCGCATCACAAAAGAACGGCATATATGGTGTCTTGACCATTGTAGATGTTGCATCGTCATACATATTCCACCTAGAAAGCTATGGGTATCCCTAGGCTTCAGTGCAAACTGAATCCTCTGCTTACAATTCTATACATCTGATGATTGGACGGATTTTCTATAGACTAGCTTAGGACACTTCAGACACATTTCTCCACCACGTACCTACACAGTCCTGGTAAGACGTACGATAGGACCCTTTCATGTTGTGTAAACCTTGGCTTTGCATCTCTAAGTCATGACATTGGCGGGGGGGGGGGGGGGTCAGAGCATAGGGGGAGGTAAAAGTATTCCCAGAAGCTATTCCTTCCCCAGGACACCGAGCTGTAACTTAATGACAGAAATGACTGCAAACCATATAAATATATTTTATGAAACCTAAACTAAATGTATCACCAGTTGAACTTCCCCTTACCAGGACCCTGTAATATCCTCAGCCATTCCAACATACCGAGCACGAGGGCAAGTGCTACAGAAAGGAAGTCAAGGGCAAGAGAGTACGGTTAACTGAGGGTGACTAAAATACCTTTATTCTGCAAAATTTGCAAAAACATGTGACATGTGAATACATTGTAAGACCTTTCCCAACGTCTTGAAAAGACCTGTGCAAAAAAGGAGACCTGAAGCTTCAGCATTCAATCAATCTGCTCCTGCCCTCATCTCGTCTCAGTGGCATTTGTGGTCAACACCCGGTGAAGTGTAAACACACCCACACAGAAATAAGTCATGTGATTTGAAAGTATTTCATCTGCTTCTCCAGAAGGAAAAAAAAAATCACTTTCTACTATAGTGAATAAACTTTAGTTAAAGCCATATTCCTCTGAGTCTTCAAGAATCTTTAATGGAATTGTCTGTGGGAAAATGAAGGTAAATGACCTACCGTGTTTCCCCGAAAATAAGACCTAGCCGGACAATCAGTTCTAATGTGTCTTTTGGACCAAAATTAATATAAGACCTGGTCTTATTTTACTAATAAGACCGGTCAATATAATATAATATAATATAATATAATATAATATAATATAATATAATACCGGGTATAATATAATATAATGTTATATAGTATATTATATAAGACCGGGTCTTATATTAATTTCTGCTCCAAAAGATGCATTAGAGCTAATTGTCCGGCTAGGTCTTATTTTCGGGGAAACACGGTAGTTGAGAAAACAAGGAACAAATACCATGGAAACGAAGCCCAGCGAGAATGTTCTGAGTGCCAGCTCAGCGAGCCCACCTTGAACTCTAGTCCAGGGCTGTTATCACAGGTATGTGGCAGCTAGGGCAGCAGGTATGGCCTAGAAAGAAAAGAGGCCCCAATAGGGGGAATGGAAAACATGAAGGATGATCTGTGTTATATTGAAAATGTATGCCTGAGACTGATCTTCCCAGGTTCCCTAAAATAAATTTAGATGGCGACTCTGAGGTTGGATTTACACAATCAGAAGGAAAATAGGCAGTATTAAAAAAAGTGTTTTAGCTCCCTACATAAAATTTATCCTTCCGAATTAGATAAAGATTATTTGTATCTGAAGGCAGGAGTGATTAGACGAATTCTTAAGTCATTCATCTCAATTTATGATATAATATGAGAGAAGAATGAAAATTTTTCTCAGAGAAAGATGAATGATATATATTGTAGATTTAAGGACTGTTCTTTTAATATTCTCTATAGCTCATGTAGGCTATTTAAAGCCTTTCAATATTTTGGATGTTATAATTTTCCCACAAGAGAAAACAGAAAAGATGCAGTGAGGCAATTTTTAAATGTGCTTTGAAAAAACATAGAAAAATCACCAAGATATTATTCTCTAATATATTTTCTTTAGGTTCTTCTTGAGTGATTTTTTTCATTTCTATTTGTATAGAAATATAACAGAATTTTGCAATTATGTTTAAGTAATACACGGACTCTGAATTCATAACAGGCAATTAAGCTAGGAAAACCAACACTTCTTTTACAGTACAGCAGTCTCTCTAGATGAAAATTACAATTTTAATGATCCTTAAAATACTAAATTAGAAAAATCATGCAAGTTCAACTGTACCTAACACTTTCTTTCCTAGGAGATTTGACCTTCTAGCAAGTTAAAGCTTTCTTTTTCTTTTCATTTCTCCTTTGTAAATGTGATGCTCCAGATAATTTTCTCATGTTCTTTGTCCTGGTAATGTTATATCTTCCATGGCAACACTTAGCCTGTCTATTATAAATAAGCTAAGCAAATCTTGGTTGCTTTTAAAAAAATGGTATATAGTTCCTTAAAATGTCAGATACTCTACCTATTTACTTTCCCACAAAATTGAATGAAATATTGGGGGCAGGATACTTTAAAACATGAGCATAAGTGAAATTTAGGTCAAAGTGGGAAGATAACATGCTAGAGATTTTAGTAACCAGGGCCAAGGTTATGTAATGACAATGCTCTCCTTTCCAGCCCTTCTCACTTGATGTTTATGAACACAGGCTTAGTTAAAAGTCACCTACAGAGTTAAATGGCAACAATGGCTTTTGAAAACAGAGCTTGCAAATTAGGTTATTATTTTAAGAAAAAGGATCTGAAACTGCAACTACATAAAACTATTTACCTACCAACAAGATTGGAAAGTAACATGCATAAATAAAAACGGGTGCTTCAATAGCAAGAGAGTAATATTTTTTTTTTCAAAAAAGTTTTTAATCTTGTTCTCTCAGCATCTCAATAACAATGATTTGAAGATGGGTGCATCAGCCAAATAGTGCACCCACAGCAGCCACAGGCGGGACCTCTCAGCTAGCCATACTGGGGGCCAGCCCCATTGAAAAGCTCACCTACAACAAACATGATCCCACCACCACAGAAGGGGGTATGCGGCCCACACAAGGGACACCCCTCGAGTATCCAGAGGGGATTGTGCTGCTGGGCCCTAGAGGACATCTCTTACATCAGGCCACTTCCTCAAGACCAGAAGACTTAGGTGATATCCCTAATACATAGAAACAAACACAGAGACTTAGACAAAGAAACGTTCCAAATGAAAGAACAAAATGAAACCTCAGAAAAATAACTAAATGAAACAGAGATAAATGACCTACCTGATAAAGGGTTAAAAGTAATGGTCACACAGATGCTTACTGAACTCAGGAGAAGGATGGATGAACACAGTGAGAGCTTCAACAAAGATAGAAAATATGAGAAACTACCAATCACGAATGAAAAATATAACAGCCAAAATGAAAAAAATACACTAGAGGGAATCAACAGCAGATTAGATGATACAGAAGAATGGATCAGCAATCTGGAAGTTAGAATAGTTCAAATCACCCAAGCTGAACAGCAAAAAGAAAAAATAATTTAAAAAAATGAGGATAGTTTAAGGGACCTCTGGGACAATATCAAGTGTACTGATTCTCATTATTGATGTCCCAGAAGGAGAAGAGACAGATAAAAGGGCAGAAAACTGATTTGAAGAAATAATAGCTGAAAACTTTCCTAACCTTGGGGAAGAAACGAGATATGCATGTTCAGGAATCAGAGTCCCAGGCAAGATAGACCAAAGAAGGTTCACAATATACATTATAATTAAATTGTCAAAAATTAAAGATAAAGAGAGAATCCTAAAAGCATCAAGAGAAAAGCAACTAGTTACTTCCAAGGGAACCCCCATAAGACCATAAGGTGATTTTTCAACAGAAACTTTGCAGGCCACTTCCAATGCATAATAACTTTTTAAACCTAAAACTTCTGCCAAAAATATCTTAACTGACTAAATAAAATATAAGTGAAATCAAGAAAGTAAAACTCACAAAATAAAAAATGTACATTTTAGAAGTAGAGAATGGAAACAATATCCTTTCCCACCGAAACCAGAACAAAATCCATTTTGAAAGAAAGTTTACGTTTAAGGTCTCTGAACTAGGTCTGGAACATCAGCAATTGGAACGAATTCCCAAGGAGAGAAAGGAGATTACTTTTAAGAATTTTGCTGTGTCATTTCTAGAAGGTTCCATTTTGAAAGACAGTCTCTAAACTATACCAAACTTTACTGCTTTACTGGAATTTAGAGTTAAAGGCAGTCTGATGAAAACAGATGCTGCCATCTGCCATTATAATCTTAATGGCTGTTATCAACAACACTGCAATTCTTTTCTTGAAGCAAAAAAGGAAGCCAGTTTGGTTTGTAATGTAAAAAGATGGCCAGTAGTGTTACAGTCTTTTGTGTCTAATTTAAATATCTTAGATCAAAAAGCCCTGTGTGGTCTTGGGCAATTCACTGAACCCATTTGAGGCTTGTTTTCTCATCTGTAAAATGTGAAGGAGAAAAAAAAAATAGCTACCTCATTGGGTGGTTATGAGAAATAAATGAGATAATGTTTACAAAGCACTTAAAGTACCCAGCACATAGAAATGACTGCAATAAATGGGTAACTGTATTCTGTGAACAATCAAACTTGACCTAGCCTGCCTTTCAGAGGGTGTTCTCTGAGAATAGTTTTTGAGCAGATGACTGCTCTGAGTCAGGAAGGGAATTTGAGAGCAGACCCCAGGATATTTCTGGGAAAGGAAGACATCTTCTACAAGGCTGTAAGTCCCATGAAGGACTATATAGAATATCAAATGTTAGAGAAAACATTAGAAATTTTTAAAATCTGAATCTTTTTTTGTTTGTTTCAATGTATTTTATTTTCAGACAACCTACATGACGTGATTTTCTTAAAAACAATGCCTCCGCTCCAAGTATCATCAAGAGAAACGAAGAGCTCAAGGTAACGTTGGTCCCATCTGTCCTGGTCCCGGTGTGTGGATGAAAAGCAGAAGCCGTTTCTGGTGATGACGGGTGATGGATCCCAGTGGCCAACGGTGTTAACATTTTTGCATTTCTAAACCATCCTTAAAGAAAATCATCCATGGGGTCGCACCATCCTCGCGGTAGCCCAGCAGAGCAACCATGCCACCTGGATTCTTGTTTTCACCAGTAAAGAACTGGTAGTTTTTGAAATTAGCAAGGATGGACTTGATTTGTTCTGCAGCCCCTGTGATAAATGGTTTTACTCTTTCTGGTCTGTGTTTTTCAAGTTTCCCTCTGATTCATTTCATGCAATCTTCGCTGTACTTCTTGTAGGCTGCTTTTGTGAAGCTGGTTCCCTGCAAATGAGGGTTCCTGGCAATCGCAACACCAGTGACTACTGTACTTTTGGTTCCTTCGCCCTCGGGGACTTCAGCCGAGGCGTTTCCACCAATGAGCGAGTCACTAATGTCCACCTCTGTCCTGCGGACCATCTTCCCCTCCACCTCCAGGCACAGCCCGTCTGCCATCGCCCGGATGCTGTCGATGTCGGAGAACATCTCATGGCTGATGAGGTCCGGGTAGAGGATCATGACGGTCTCCGGAAGGAGAAGGGCGGCGCTGGCTGGCTCAGCAGGAGCTCGGAGTGAGCGCCTTACAGCCCGAGCAGGGCTGGGGAGGAGCGAGGGAAGGGAGTGGGCGCAAAAGGAAAATATGAAAAATTCAAAGTAGTATCGAGTATCTTACACAAGAAATTTTGAATCAAGATAGCTATGGTAAAGTAATTAGAACAGTACTCTCTTGACTAGGAGAAGTGTAAGGTGCTCTGTTTTTGGAGCTGCTGTGGATACGAAAATGAACCAGACGTGAACTCTGCCTTCATGGAACTTACAGTCCTGCGGAAGAGTTAGGACATAGCCACTGGACATGGCCACTGGACAGGTTAGTGTACTTACTGCTTTATTTTGCTTCCTAGTATCTGAATCCTCTTATAAATATAGAGACTCTCCCATTATGTGAGAATTTGGGAGAGACAGTCTTGCCATGTCCTCTGAAAGTCAAGAAGTCAGGTATCCTGTGTCCTGAGACCCTCTGGTCATACACCTAGGATTAGCCAAATATATGTACCCACCCAGGACTTTCAATCCTGAGCTGGTGATGAAAGATGAAGGATGGTGAGAAGAGATTGTATTGGCTCCTAGATCCAGCAGCGGCTGGTTATGGCGACAATATAGGTGGCGGCATCCATGCCACATGCTTCTGTGTAGCCTACACATTATCCTGCCTGCTTTTCAGCCTCACATTCATTGGGAGAGTCTCCACCACATCATTCAATACATTGTTTTTGTTGTTCTTTTTCTTTCAAATAATCAAAGTTAGCTACTGTTGTTTGCAACCAAGAATCCTGACTGATGCTGAAATTTGCCCTTTTGGAAAATTTCATGGGGAGTAGAGCAACTGAGTTTTACCTTGAAGAACGGTGTAGATATTGGCAATGTGGTACAAGAACATTCCAAAGTAAGATAACTGCATGCATGAGCAAAGGCATTGGGTGGGAATTGACTCATTCAATATGTATTTCTAGAAACTGTGGATACAGTGGTGAACAGGCTAAAATAGTAGTTGGAGGTTGGGGAAAAGAGAAATGGGGTGGGGAGAAAGGGGTGAAATGACCATGGTATTATACTACAGAAATGAAACTGGCAAGCTTTGTAACTGGATGTGGGCAATGAGGGTGGGCAAGGGGGTTTGCCCCCAAGTGACCAGCAAGGCCGGTATTAGCATAAGGAGGAAGAAAATTGGGCAAGGAAGATGGTCATTTCTACTGTAGCCTTAGTGAGTTTGAAGTTGCAAGGGGCAGCTTGGTGCAGAAATCTAGCAGTTAGAAATAAAGGACTGAAACTTGAGAGAACCATAAGACTGAAGATCAGAATAGAGATGTTGGAATCATGTTCCTAGAGGTAAGGGATGGTGAAACAGTGGGGAGATGGTTGAGGTGGAGGGATACGTGTGTGGATGTAGTGTAGACTAAGTAGGAAGAGGGTCCAGCAGAGATCTTTGAAGAACATCTGCCTTTAGGTGTCCAGACAGATCACACATGTACATAAATAAATAAATATAATACCTACCATGCAGAAAGAGGAGTGCCCGAAGAGAAGTACAGAGGCACGTATAGGGCTTGATGAGTGAGAGATTGCTTTCTGCTGAGGAGTTTGGGGAAAGGCTTTATTGAGGATGGACCTTTACACTGGGTCGTATGTGATGTGGGATTTAGACTTGGGGAGACTGGGGGCTGGGTGGGAAGGAGAGGGTGTTCAATTCAGAGGGACTAGCACGAGCAAAGACATGGAGACGAAAGGACAAGGTACTTGTGGGAAAGTGAAAGTCTAAAGTAAGGGCGTTGCGGATGTGAGTAACTGAAGACTCCGCTGTTTTGTGAGTTGTGCAGAAGCCAGAGCATTCTCTCCCATCACTGCCATTTCCGGTCACTTATTTTCCAAAATGGTTGGTATATTTTTTTCAATGATATCTTGCATTCATGCATGTGAAAACATTTTTATTTCTAGTCCGTTGTGAACTTTCATCATTGCTACATTTAGTATTGTAAGTCTGAACAGTGTCATTTCACTTACGCATGGTGGAGTGAGGGAGTTGTGTCATCTGAGGATTATCTGGCAGATGAAACTCTCCACAGATTAAGAAATACATTTCTTCCAGTTATCTCTGTCATCTGACCAATTTTGTCTAAAGTAAAAGCAAATTCTTTCTTGTGACTGTGTTCCAGCTTTTTTAGACATTTGGTTGTTTTTTGTTTTGTTTTGTTTTGTTTTGGAGGACTTTTTTTGTAAAGCACTCCTTTGGCTTAAATCTTTTAATATTTTTGTTTGCTTTACAGCTTATCTGTTCATTTGTCTTCCCATGTGTGTACAGTTTTATCTGTGGTGCTGATTTGTAGGCTGTATGGTTTATCATAATTGCCAGCAGGTACATTGTAATTACAGTATTTTGCCTGCTGGGATTGGATAGATCGCTCAAACCAAGGACACATACAAGAGCTAAGCTGTCAAGGCATTTGCTGCCAATACGTGTTTGGGTACTACTGACAACGTTCCTGTCACCTCCAATAGGCCCAGTCTGAATTTAAAAGTCAACATATGGAAAGCATTAAGGGAAATAAGAAGTGTACAGACTTCAACTTGGTAAATGACTATCTTTCTCTGTGAACTATGAGAATATTTGAAAAGAGAAAGCAAGTGTCATAGACTATCTGAAGTTTTTTTCAGCCTTTCCAGAAAAAGAGTAGAAGAAAAAAAACACATGTAATAGGAACGATAGCGAGATGTATCCCTGGCTATGATTCCTGTGGTGAAGGGAGGCCGCAGCCATGCTCTATCAAACCCCATTTGGGGCAAGAGAACTACTGTGAGCATTGAAGAGGGTGTGTGTGCTTTCAGAGCAAGAGTGGTGACCTGCCTCCATGGGGTTTTTTCTAGAGCTCAGAGAGGTTGGCTAAGGCAGTGAACTCTCATAGCACATGTCTCGTCCCTTTCTATTGTGGTAAAACATGCCTAACCTAAAAATTTACCATTTGAACAATTTTCTAGTGTACAATTCAGTGGCCTTAAGTACAATCACAGTGTTGAACAACCATCACCATTATGTATTTCTAGAACATTTTTATCATATCAAATAGAAACTCCGTCCCCATTAAATAACTCCCCACTCCTCCCTTCTCCTAGCCCCTGACAACCCCTATTCTACTTTCTGTCTCTATGGATTTGATTATTCTAGGTGTCTAGGTGTCTCGTGAGTGGAATCATACAATGTTGGTCCTTTTGTATCTGGCTTTTTTCACTTAGCATAATGTCATCATGGTTCATCTACATTGTAACATGTATCAAAATTTCCTTCCTTTTTGAAGCTGAATAAATTCCTTTATATGTATATGCCAAGTTTTGTGTATTCATTCATTCATCATTGGACATTTAGGTTGTTTCCAACTTTTGGCTATTGTAAATAATGGTGCTTTGAACACTGGTGTAGAAGTATCTATTTGAGTCCCTGCTTTCAGTGATTTTGCGTATATATCATGCAGTCAAATTGCTGGATCATATGGTAATTCTATGTTTAATTTTTTGAGGAACTACCAAAGTGTTTTCCGTATCGGCTGCACCATTTCACATTCCCACAACAGTGTAAAAGGATTCCAATAATCTCCACATCCTCACCAATACTTGTTTACTTTCCATTTCGTTGATAATAGTCATCCTAATGGGTGTGAGTGGCATCGCATTGTAGTTTTGATCTGCATTTCCCTAATGACTAATGATATTGAGCATCTAAGATATTGATATTTTCATATACTTATTGGACACTTGTATATCTTCTCTGGAGAAATGTCTATTCAAGTATTTCACCCATTTTTGAACTGATTGTTTGTCCTGGGAAATTTTTTAAAAGCTTCAACCTTGAATGTTTAATCATTTCATTTTCTAAAGTCAGTGACCACTATTACTAATTGTATTCATTTATTCCCAAATGAAAAAAATTCTCATTAAACTTAACTGAATTTTGAATACTGACTCCTTACACTCTAAGAATTTAAACTTTTACTAATTCTTAGACAATGTTGAGGTTCCTCAATACTATTAGAAGGATTATTCTGTTGCATTTAAAAAATTGGCTTGATACTGCTAATATGTATATATATATATGTGCTCATATATATGAGCAAGCATATGTATATATAACTTATTTTGCTACACTTTGTACAATTTTAATTATTTATAAGTTGTTCACCTAAAAAATTAAACCTGGGATTGTTCAATAGTAATTTCATTTTTTATCCCTCAACTTTAGAGTTCTTTTAAGCTTTTGAGCTACAAATACAATGTTCAGATGGAGATTAACTGGTTTATTGAATAACTCCTACCAGTTTCTAACCTAAAGAAATTCAGGGGATGTGAAAGAACCCTATTACTGTGGTGATTTTTAACCAGAAAGGGGGATGATATTTACAGTCTTAGTTGGTTATCTGTAAATTTGTGCTGTGTACATTTACAAAGTGCCACCTCCAAAGATGCTCAGAGACAACGCCATCTCTCTTCCAGGCTATTATTTAAAAGCTTTTCAAAAGATCTCCTTGCTTCCACTCTTCATCCAGAGACCATTGGCTACAGAGCAGCTGGAGAGATCTGTAAAATATACAAATCCAATAATACCATTTCTCTGATTAAACAAAACAAAAAAACAAAACAAAACACAGTCCAGTGGCTTGCTATCACACTTAGATAAAATCCAAATCCTTAGCTAGGCTTCCAGGGACCTACATTGATCTGCTCTCACCTCCTTCCACGGCTTCTCACTCACTGTGTTCCCTCTACACTGGTCTTATCCATGCACAAGGCCTACGTCCTGGTTCCCTTTATCCAGAAAGCTCTTCCCTACCCCCAGTCCTTGCCTAGCTTACTTCCTTAATCAGGATGTGGCTCAGATGTCATCTTCTCAGAGATTTCTTCTGTGACCTCTATATTCTGCTTTCTAATATACTTCCTTGTTTTATTTTTCTTCACAGCACCTGGTAACACTATCTTGTGTTATGTTATATTGTTATGTATTTGTTTATTGCTGTTCTACTGCATTAGAAATTTTACTTCATTAAGTCAAGGACTTTTCTCTGTCTCATTTCCAATGACTAGAGAGTACTTAATATGTAGTAGTTACTTAACAAATATTCAGTGAATAAACAAATGAATGAAAAAAATGGAATTGAAATTTTTAAAAAAAATCATGAGATACCACTGTATATACCTATTAGAATGACTAAAATTGAAAAGTGGACAATGCTAAGTACTGGAGAGGATGTGGAGAAACTGGAACTCTCATCCATTATGGGTAGGAATGGGAGATGGCACAGCCATTCTGGAAAACAGTAGGGCAATTTCTCATAAAGTTAAACATCACTTACTATATGATACTGCAACCACACTCTTAACAATTTCCTCTAGAGAAATGGAAACATTTCTTTGTGAGATGGACACCCACAAGTACCAGATAGAATGTCAGACTGTGCCCTTTTGGTAAAGGGCTGGTGGGTATGGAGATCAGGACCCAAAACTCTGCAAAAGAGAGCAATGTGTCAAACATTCATGCTGTTTGTTCTCTCTAAAAATGCTCCATGGCATGTTTTTGTGGTAAGAGTAGACATTGAAATCTAAATAAACTATGACAATGCAAACATTAAAAAACAATTTTTTTTGAAGAATCCCCTCCCACAGTATTATAATTTTGATAAAAGCCCTATATATTTGTTTCCTGTGGCTACTGTACAAAGTTTCACAAAACGGGGTGGTTAATGGTAAATTTTATGTTATTCTGTGTAAACTGGGTGGCTTAAGACTAGATACGTTTATTCTCTCACAGTTCTGAAGACCAGAAATCCCAAATCAAGGTGTCAGCAGGGTTGATTCCTTCTGAGTGCTCTGAGGGAGAGTCTGTTCCAGTTGTGTCTCCTAGTTTCTGGTGACAGCCAACAATCCTTGGTGTTCCTTGGAAGCAAATGCATCACTCCCACCTCGGCCTCCATCTTCACATGACCTTCTCCCTGTGTCTGTGCCTTCACATGGCTGTCTTTCTATCTTCATATAAGGACACCAGTCATAAAGGATTAGGGCCCATCCTGATTCAGTATGACCTCGTATTAATTGTACTAATTATATCTTCAGTGACCCTATTTCCAAGTAAGGTCACAATCTGCGATACTAGAGGTTAGGATCTCAATGCATCTTTTCTTTGGGGGTTGGGGGATGGAGTGGGAGGAGAGGACACAATTCAACCCACAACACCTGTCACCAGCTGTTTTAAGATCTTAAATATCTCATTACTTGAACTATTTTTCAGATGATACTGGACCTTGACACAAGGCACTGGAATCAAAAGTGTAGGAAATGTAAATAATATAGGTGCTTTCTTTAAATCTGTCATTATTTCATATAAAAATGATAGTTAACAAGTTCAGGTACTTGACAGTTTGAAAAAATATTTAGAAACCAATTTTCAGGCCACTGTAAAAGATTTTGTTGTTCTAAGTAATATTCATTCTGTTCAAAATTTTACAGTGTTATTGTGTGTGGCCCTTGTTCTTTACTATTCTTCCTCAGAGATAGCAAGAGAAAACAGTATTTTTAAAACAGAAAGTAAACCTCAGACAGGCATACTCTTAAATATTTATAACTAGGGACTAAAATTTATTTCACGTTTGCCAGTTCTCCCACATTCCTTAATTGAACAGATGGCTTCTATACTTTGTCGAAAAGAAACAAAAACAAAAAACTAACTTGATTAGTTTTTGTTGACTTTTTTTTTTTAACCTCAAGTGTGGAAATGAATTTAGAAGAATTGACCCTCTGTGAAACGTGTCCTGCTTCAGTTAAGATACACAGAAATTGAGTAGCATGATTGTATTAGTGTGTTTGGGCTGCTGTAACAAATTACCATAAACTGGGTGGCTTAAAACAACAGAAACTTACTCTCTCACAGTCTGAAGTCTTGAAGCCCAAAATCAAGGTGTTGGCAATGCCCAATGCCAAGCTCCCTCTCAAGAGAATTTGTCTCGTACCTCTCTCCAAGCTTCTGGTCATTCCTGGCAATCCTTGGTGTTCCTTGGCTTGGAGACATATCACTCCAGTCTCAGTTTCTGTCTTCACATGGTTTTCTTCCCTGAGTGTACTAACCTCCAAATCTCCCTCTTCTTATAAGGAAACCAGTGTTGAGTATAGGGCCCACCCTAATCCAGTATGACCTTATCTTAATTTGATTACATCTGCAAAGACCCTATTTCCAAATATGATCATAGGTATGAGGAGTTAGGACTTCCACTTCTCTTTTGGGGGACATAATTCAACTCACTACAATTATTTTAATGAGAGAAATAATACACACACATAGTTTTTAGATTTCCATAGTTCTATGTTATAATAAACCTAGTAGCCTCTTGATCCATCTCAACACTCTACCAATTCTTGTTCTGCTGAAGCAAGAATGTTCACAGTTTTTAGTTGTTCCTTAAAATATTGAGCTCCATATTATTAACTCACATCTCAATTTTAGATATTACTTATTAATATTCTACTGTGGAAGATGAAAACTTAGCTTCCTAATACCACTCAAACAAACACACTTTTTATCTTCTTATACCTCTCAATATAGTTAGTTATGACACCATATTTTTGTTAAATCAATGTTCAGTAATTACATTATTGTGAATGCAACTCTTTATAGAAGAGGCATACGATGTATGATGATTACATTTATTTTCTTTTACAACATTGTTTTCTTGGTGTTAGTAATTCAATCTTTTTGGTTGAGCTTAATAGACTATATCGTAGTAATAAACTGATTCCCAAACTCTGCCAGAGCTTCTCTCACTATGTTCAGTTTCTTCAGGTCGCCTATTAATTTCACTCTCATCTCAGAGCCGCCATACTCCATACTGTTCCCACATGGCTTGGTTTCTCTCTAGGTCTTCTCTGTGTCTGTGAACCTATGGACTATCACTTTGGCTCCCCCTTTCCCTCTCTCCTGTGTTGAAGCTCTCATTGGCTGGATCCCAATATTTCCCTTTCTTGGTTTCCTCCCTCCTTTTGCTAGAGCACATCTTCATTTCCTGAGAAAAGGTGCCAGCTAAATACTTGAGTTCTTCAAGGTATGAAAAATATCTTTATGTCACTCTCACACTAAATTCATTTGGACCCAGGTATACAGATTCCTAGGTGGGAAATCAAATTCCTTCACAATTTTGAAAGCTTTATGTCAGTGTCTTCTGGTTCTAGGTGTTTTCACTATAAACATCTTTGCCGCAAACATTTTTGCTGCAAACGTAATCGCTAATTGGGCGTGAGGCAATTTCACCGTAAAAGATAAAATAACTAGTTGACAGTTTGACAGTTTGGTTTCCACTTGGCAGACTTAATATATTTAAGCTAGTTTGATTTTATGGGTCAGTTTTGGTTTTATTAGGTCAGTTTGGTTTTTGCTTTCACTCCCTAGAAGATTTTAAGTTCTTATTTTTGTCCCCATTGTACTGAAATTTCATGATATGCCTTGGTGTAGGTCTTTTCTCTATCCATTGTTCTAGGACAAACTTGGCTATCTCCATCTGGAAATGTGTGCCCTTCAGTTCTGCTGCATTTTCTTGAATTATTTCTTCCCTACAATTTTCTCAATTCTTTCTTTCTGAAACCATCCCTATTTGGATGTTAAACCCTGTGGACTGGAAGTCCAATTTTAATCTTTTCTCATATTACCAATATCGTTAATTTTTTCATTTTGCTTTTGGGACAATACCGTCAACTTTATTTTCTAACACCCCCATTAAATATTTAATGTTTGCCCTCATAGTTTTCAGTTTTAAAGAGTTATTTTATTTCTTTTTATATCATCCTGTTCATATATATTATGACTTCTCATCTAAGAATATTATTGGTTTTCTTGGAGAGGAGGTTCTCTGTATTGTTTGTTTCCCCTTGTTTGTTTCTATTTTCTCTCATGTTGTGGAGTTATTCAGGTTCTGGTAATGCTTGATTGTTCTTTCCTATTTAAGGATGAGATACTGATATGCTGTTTGTGAGCTCCATGTGCATGGGTAGGACTTACCTTAAAATTATATGTGGACCCACTTATTTGGGTGGAGGTCTCTGAACTAATAGTGACTGTAAAACGTTTGCCTTGGACAGGTCCACTTTTCTAAAGCGTAATCTTCCAACCTCTTGCCCCAAGGAGATAAACTTGGCTATCAACACGTAGTCAGATTCACATTTATCTCACCATTTTTTATATGGTACTCTACTCCCACCCTCACCTCTGCCTGGTGAACCCAAGCCGGAGCCTGTTTGGTTCAATCCATCCAATCTTCTGCAGAGGTGAAGGGCAGCGAGTTACCTGTATGCACAGGATTGAGGAAGAAATCTGGGGTTCTAAACACTTGTTTTTTTTCCTTTTAATTAGTTTCATGTGTACAAAGCAACCTAGTGAGTAGACATTTATATACTTCACAAAGTGATAATCCCCGTAAGTCTATTACCCATCTGACACTATCCATAGTTTATACAATATTGACTATATTCCCTATGCTGTACTTTATATCTCCATGATTACTTTTTTAAATGCCAGTTGACATTCAATATTATCTTATATTAGTTTCAGGTGTACAGTGTAGTGGTTAGACGCTTTATATAATTTATGAAGTGGTCCCCCTGATAAGTCTAGTACCCATGTGACACCATACATAGTTTTTACAATATTGTTGACTATATTCCCCATACTGTACTTTACCTCCCAGTGACTGTTTTGTAACTACCTATTTGTGCTTCTTAATCCCTTCACCTTTTTCACCCAACCCCCAACCCTCCTGCCATCTAGTTACCATTAGTTTGTTCTCTGTATCTTTGAGACTGTTTCTGTTTTGTTTGTTCATTTTGTTTATTCTTTATATTCCACATATAAGTGAGATCATATGGTATTTGTCTTTCTCAGTCTGACTTATTTTACTTAGCTTAATACCCTCTAGGTCCATCCATGTTCTTGCAAATGGTTAAGATTTCATTTTTTTATGGCCGAGTAATATTACATTGTATATGTACCACAATTTCTTTATCCAGTCATCTACTGATGGGCGTTTTGGTTGTTTTCATATCTTGGCTGTTGTAAATAGCACTACAGTGAACATAGGGGTGCATATACAAGGTGTGATCAAATAATACAGTGAATGTTTAAATAAAAAAACTTTATTACTGTAAAAGACACATTGCCATTAAGCCCCCCTCAAAATACTCCCCCTCACTTCAAACATACTTATCCCATTATTCTTGCCACTTTCTGAAGCAGTTCTGGAAGTCGTCTTTCGTGAGTGTCTTTAGTTGTGCTGTCCTGGCTGCCTCGATGTCCTGAATCATTTTGACTTTGAGGAAGAGCCAGAAGTCACACGGTGGCAGATCCATTGAATAAGGTAGATGAGGACACACCATAATGTTTTTATTTGATAGAAATGGCCACACCAGTAGCGATGTGTGACACGGGTTCTTTCCATTATGATCACAAAATACAGTGACTGCTGCTGCCAAGTGCCATCCAATGGAAAGTGAGGGATCTTCAATACAGGAAGTGGTGCTGGAACCTGAGTAACCGTGTGTGACAAGTTTCAACTTGTTCGGCGCAGTCAGTCGGTTGTGAGCCACGTTTGAGAGAACGTGTGTTTTAAAGTGCCATAAATCATCCTCCATCATGACAATGATCCATGTCACACATCGCTTCTGGGATACAGCAATTTCTATCAAATAAAAACTATACAGTGTGTCCTCATCCACCTTATTGATGGGATCTAGCACCTTGTGACTTCTGGCTCTTTCCCAAAGTTAAAATGATTCAGGACATTGAGGCAGCCACGACAGTACAACTAAAGACACTCACGAAAGAGGAATTCCAGAACTGCTTTAGAAAGTGGCAAGAAAGATGGGATAAGTGTGCTCGAAGTGAGGGGGAGTATTTTGAGGAGTGAACATAGGGGTGCATATACAAGGTGTGATCCAACAATACAAACAATAATATGTCTTTTACTGTAATAAAATTTTAAAACATTCACCATATTGTTTGATTACACCTAATATATTATAAATTTCACACACACACACACACACACACACACAGCCTATTGGTTCTGTTTTAATGGAGAACCCTAATTCACTCTCCAATGCAGTAAAGAACACTGAAAACAGCTGAAGTTCTGGTCTTGAGATACCACATGGGTGGTGGAAATGCCTGGCTCTAAAATACACTAAACAGAATTTGGTGGCACAAATGATTTATGGTCTTGGAACCTGATTCCTCATCTGTAGAATTGAGAGCAAATGTTTACTTGTGTGGCCATTATGTACAGTTAAGTTAAACACTGTATGTAGAATACCTATCAGCTCAGAGTGGGTACTCAGTAAATGTTAGCTCCCCACTCAGCTGAAGGGCGATGCATTGCTTAGTGCCGAGTCTTATTAAATGATTTAATTGAACTGAGTCTCGTGGATATTATTAAATGTGATAGTTATTTGGTATATACTGTCTGATGTCCACCAATACCACCTTCTGGTATTGGTGGCTAGTTGTACACACAATTGAAACATTATTTGAGGTTAATCCTGCCACCTGTGTGTGTGAGATCTAACAGGGCAAGTTATATTTCCCTGAGCCTTGTTTCAATTTAAATATTACTACCTCAAGTGGTTTTTGTCAGAAGTAAATAAGACAAAGTGCTCAGCTTAATCCTAAGCATACAGTAAATGCTCAATGCTTCTACTAGATGTTGTATTTACAGTTTCAAAGATGAGTTGGGCCAGTTGTTGCACTAGAGGGGAGTTTATCATCTAGTGAAGATAAAATCCATGAAACTACAGGGAAAGTTACATTTCCTTTAATGACAGAGAGCAGACAAGTAAAAAATACCAATGGAGGAGATAGAAAATTTTAACTGCTATAAAAGAAACAGATGCCATGGAAAGATGAAAGTCTTGCAGACTTTCACTGATTTACGGAATCATGAACATTTGGTATCTGCTTCTATCAGTAATGGCTATGAAGTACTTTCCACTTTGCCAGTGGCTAGTCGTTAAGTGGAAGGGTGGGTGCCCTGAGAGCTGAGCCAAATTAACAATTTTGCCAGCAGGGGAGAGTTTGTTCAGGCCAGAATGCATTTGAAACAATGGGTTACAGCTGAAAAGCTTTGACATTTAAGGATGTGAGAAAATGAACCTGCAAATTACATATCCAGCTTACAAACCAAGTCAAGAGCTTTTTATATTCTCCTACTTTCTAAAACTCAAAACCAACAAACAAAAACACTTTTCGTAAAAGGGCAAGCAGTCTCCTTTTTTCCTTTGTCTTCTCAATACCATCGTTTCTCATTTTTTCCAGTGCACACTCTCACTTCTTTCTGTCTCGGTGTTTTCCCTCCACTCCTTCGCCCCCTCTTCACTCTCGCATTCTGCGCTCGGCCCCGGACAGTCCCGGGACCCGCACCTGCAAGGGAAGCGCCCCAGCCCGGGCCCACGGAGGGACTGGCAGTGACGTAGCCTGGAGGACGGTGCCCGCGCGGCCCGCTGACGTCACTGCCGCAGCGGTCCCGAGCGAAGCCCAAGAATGGGAACTCAAGGAGGGGAAACACGGCGGTGACCCCGCTGTCAGGGCTGAGCGCTGCGACTGCACTGCACACTTTGGGTTTTTGGGGTCGTCAGGCCGGAATGGCGCCTCCAGCGCAGGCTGAGCGCACCCCACACCTCCAGCGTGCCCGCACGCACGATGTTACTGATAAGGGGAATGCCCCCACTCGGCCGGGCCTGTGCGCACGCGCCCTGGGTGGGGGGCAAGCAGGGGAGAGGGCGGGCGGGCGGGCCGCGAGCTGAGCTGGGGCGGGGAGGGCGGTGTATAGCGGGAAGGACGGTGACGGGGCTCGGGGGTGCGGAGGAGGGCGGCTGACTCCCTCCGCCGCTAGCCCATCTCCCTGGGCGCTGCGGCGGCGCGGGGCGCGGGGCCTGCGGCGCGGCGTCGTGACGTCACGGAGGCGGCGGCCGTGGTTGGCGCAGGGTCCCCGGCTGCAAAGTGTGAATTACGCCGGGCTCGCACCGCCGGCGGAGTGAAGTCAGGCTCCGGGGGAGGGGAGGGGCAGGACGGCGGCCGTGGCCAGAGCTGGTGCTGGTCCCGAGCCCCGCGCACACCGGGTCTCGCCACTGGCTCCAGCCGTCCTTTCTTGCACCGCTTTTTCCTGCCTTTGCTCCGCTCCTGCGGCGTTAGAGCCCTTGGGCGGCCGGGGTACCCCCTGCGACTTTGCCTGTGCTGCCTTCGCTTGCACCCCTGAGCTGGGCGCGCGCAGGTCCTCGTAACTGTCGCCGCGGCCGCTGCAGCGCCTTCCCGCCGGCGACCCGGGCGCAGTGTTCGCGTGGGGGAGGCGTGAGCGCGGCTTCCCGGTTCGGGGTCGGCTCCCGCCCGCCCTGCCCCCGCCTCGGCCCGGTGCCCCGCAGCCGCGGCCCCTTCCCAGCGCAGGGGCCGGCGGCCGCGGCAGGGCGGGCGCCGCGCGGAGGCAGGGCGGGCGTATTCAATGGAAGTATGTTACCAGCTGCCGGTGCTGCCCCTGGACAGGCCGGTCCCCCAGCACGTCCTCAGTCGCCGAGGAGCCATCAGCTTCAGCTCCAGCTCCTCGCTCTTCTGCTGCCCCAATCCCCGGCAGCTTTCACAGGTAATCGCCGCCGCCGCCAGGGGCACACACTTGGGGGCTTCTCTCTTTGTTTCCCTCTTCCCACCCGGCTTCACCTCCGCGACACCCTCATTCCTCGCGGTTCACCCAGACCTAACATTGCCCATTGTTTGGGGCTTTCTAGGCTGCCCCTTCGATTTGAGAGCCTTTGTTTTCTCCCGGGGGCTGTCCACTCTCTGTCCCCAGCCTCCTTGCGGGGGAGCTCCGAGAGCCCTTCAGACCCTCCCTAGCTCCCTCTTCCCCCCTCGAGCTCAGCGGTTTAACCCTCAGTAATGACTTTGTCTCCCTCCGTTTCTCGACGTGTGGGTCTGGAAGTTGGGCCTCTTCCTTGTGGCTCTAGCACACCTGTGTGTCCCTCCACACACACACACACACACACACACACACCTGTGCCGGGTTCGCGCCTCGCCTCCTTTGCTCCCGCGCGCCCCGTGGTGCTCGGATGGTCCTGCGGTTCTCCAAACAATAGGCCGATTCCCTGTTGTGTTCTCCTGACTCCATCGATTCTGTGCATGGGCATCAGAGAAACAGGTATCGAGAGTGCTTCCCTGAAGCTTCGCTTTCCGCCAGGAATCGGTTTTGTTTTTAATCTGATAAGATTTTAGGAGAGCAACTGCTTATGAGCACTTTGTTTTGAAGGATCCAGTGACGGTTGCTCCTGAGAATTTCGTTTTTTTGCTATGGTGATGCTGTTGGCTCACTTTTCACTTCTTGCTGATTTTGATTGCCAGATTTAAAATAGGGAGGCAAAAAGAATTTTGTTTACATTTAAACCGAGTGCCCTCTATTTCTGCTGCCAGAATGTTATATGTTCATGATCACTTTATAATTCAAATGTATTTATTTTTCCTACCGGTTAATATTAATATCATATATATGTGTATGTATGTATGCATACATACATACATATATATATCTTGAGCGAGGTCTGTTTTTGTTTTTTTAACAGGTAGTGTGGCGCACCTGGTAGAGATTTTGCTTATAGCAGGTGTGTCCACTAAATATTTGTCATCTGCTGCTTGCGGAGAGCAAGAGCGTATATTTGGGTTTCCATCTGAATTGTTTTTATTTAAAATCAGACTTCTTTCACAGGACAAGGTAATATACTGATGAGGTCAGAGCCAACTTGTAAAGATTACTGTGCTATTAAGTGACATTTTAAATATCACTACATTGTTATTTTGGAAGTTGGGTCCAGGATCTGCCTTTATAGTGCTGCTTAAAGCATTTTCAGGTTGCAAAATGAATGTTGGAGAGAGATTGATGCACAGCTGAAAAAGATTTTTAATGATAGTAACTTTTCACTTCTAAATATTTTACTTTCTCAGCAGTAAATAACTAATATCCATTTCCGGTTCAGTCTAAAGAATAAAGGCAATCGCTAATCAATTATAAAATCTAAAATATGAATGGTAACTTAGGATCCCAGAGGAGAAAGTGAATGAGAAGGGAGATTCCAAGGGAATTAAAACATGCAAGGCTGATGCCAGGGGTTTTACCTGACGTCTTAATTAATCCATAGAGACCAGTTCTAAGCTGAACTCCTTCTTGACTCATTACCTAGCCTTAGAATTTAATGGGTAATGGAATTTAAAAATTATGATTGTGGCAGATAAAGCCAATATTGTAGAGTCACACCATATTTTACTCTCTTAAAACTTAAAAAAAAACTTTCTGTACCCCAAAGTGAAGTATATTGAAACGTCTGAAAATTTGGACAGAAATTTTCCTGAGTTAACACTTTTTTCTAATTAATGTTGCTGAACATTAAAATGATGGTAAATTTACCACAATGCTGAAATGGGTATGATTATCATTACCAAGACTGTGAGTATCGTTTAATACTAAAGCATATGTTGATAGTGATTTCTTGAGGGCTGAATGGGACTTTGTAATAGAGAAAAAAAGAGGTGCAAAATCTTGGAATCTTATTCAGAGCTTTATAAAATAAATATTTGGTTAAATCAAAAGGTTTCTTTACCCAGAAATCTTCAGTTCCTAAGTATAAAGCTACAGAAATTATAAAAAATTTAGGTAGTTTTGTAGTTTTAGTTAAAAGACTTTAAAAAAACAAAACCTGTTTTTTAATTTTTTAGGCAATAGGTAGAACAGTTTTTTTGTGTTAGAGTTTTTCTATTTTAAAATATGTTCAAAACTAGCAATCTTTTCTGTTCTTTATTTCCACCATAATATTGGAGCCCGGCTCATACGTAGCGATACTTAAATATTTGTTGAATGAGTGAATAGGTAATAAAGTTGTGACTGAGCATCAATTATAAGTATGAAAACAATGTAAGGACTTGCATCAATACTTAGCAGTAACTCATTTATCCAAAGCTTGGTTTGGAACTTGTACAATATAGACTTCAGCAGATTCAGGAAATAGAGGCCTCTGAACAACCAAAATAGATTAGGAGAGCCTCTCAAAGCCTGTGTATTTACGCAAAATTCTGACAAACTTGTTTTCCTAGTAGCAGCAAATTTGAAGGCGGGAAGGGAGGATGCTAGAATCAGGTTCACACTGATAGTTGCAAAAGTTGACAGCTGACACACCAAAAGCCAGGGCTCAGGAAAAAAAACTTTAAAGCTTGCAACTTTTACAAAGGCACTCTGGGGACATATAGTGTAGGGGCTTGAATGTTGTACAAAACAATCATTATTAGTCAAAATAATGTAAATAGAGACTATTTTATTAAAGTTTAAAGATCTGTACTGTTTTTTGTTTGTTTGCTTGTTTTACCATCTCCACAGGAAACAGTTTTAAGTTTTGATGCTTAAATGGACAAGTGTGAGTTATCTGGAAAATTCGTTTGTGTGGAATACCAGCTCTCCCAAGGATGCCAAGTAAATGAGGCATTAACTTTTTGTTTTAAACCAGGTCGTGTACTACTTTACAGTTTTAAAAATCATTTGAAAAATAAGGATAATAAAAGCTTGTCTTTGCCATATTGGAGTATCTATTGTTGATAGCTGGGTTTAAAAATTTACTTTGCAGAATGAAGTTCTTATTTGGGGGAAAAAAAACATTGTGAGAGCAGAAATTGTCTTGTTCACTGCTGCTTTGCATAGGTAGGTGCTTAGTAAGTGTGGAAGTTGAGTTAGTGTACTGATGGCAAGCCAGAGCACTGCACCTGGGATTATTTCAGTCAGATGTTCACTGCACTGGAAACAGGTCTTATTTGGGTTAGAAATTTGAGGTTTAATTTTTAAAAATTTATTATAAATTTATGATATGTATTATTGAACAAAATATTGGTATCTGACATGTAAACATATGCTTTTAATACCATGATAAGCTAAGTTTGTTTTCTAATTTAACATCTATGCCTTTTTTTAATAGACTGATTTTTCAGAGCAGTTTAAGTTCACAGGACAATTGAGTGGAGGATCCAGAGGTTTCCCATATACCCGCCCTGACCCCACATCTGCACAGCCTCCCCCATAATCAGCATCCCCACCGGAGCGGTGCACTTGTTACAATTGCTCAACCTGTGTTGACATATATCATTATCACTCAGTCCACAATTTACATTAGGGTTCACACTTGGTGTCTTTTTTTTTTTTTTCAAATACAGAAACGATTCCACAAATATTTACTGAACACCTGTGAGTGAAGCTCCTTCTGTTAGGTATTAAGAGATGTAAAGAATTAGTAGTTTAAAAAAAACTCACCTGTGCGCCTGCCAACCTAAGCAAGTTTTTCTTTGATGCATTACCTTCCTTCCACGTACGTATTTTCACCTGTGGTCGTAGTGGACCCCTGGGTTGTCCTTAGCAGTGTTCTAAGTTATAACAAGGTCTTAGACGTGCCAGAGCAGTTCAAAGCCCCTGGACAAAAGTTGGTTCCTCCTTCAAGAAGCTTCCAGGATTGTGATGGAGAAAATGGTATGATTATCGGTGATACAGTTTTTGTATTGAAGGTAAACCTAAACATCCTGGGTAAATCAGGGGAAGCTTCACGTGCTAGTTGGGGCTTAAACCAAGGCCTGAAGGGTAAGTAGGAGTTTCTGGCTAGACGGGTGCGTGTAGGGGGAGGAGGAAAGGGATGGCCCAGGAAGCTATGAGAGCAGCACTGTCCAACAGAATTTGTGAGGCTGGATGTGGTCACTGCAGAATCCAGTTTAATAGTCACTAGCCACATATAGCGAGGTGAGCACTTGAAATGTGGCTACTTTGAGGGACTGAAGTTTAAATTCAGTAATATTTAAATAGCTACACGTGGGCAGTGGCTCTTGTATTGGCAGAGCAGATGTGGAGTCGGATTTAATAATCATTAGTGATGCAATGTTGCTCTGTCAGCAGCCCATTCTCTGAATGTTGAACATGAGTGAATTTCAGGTGCTTGCTGTTGTGTGCAAAACTGCATTTAACACCTTTATGCACGCTTGGGACAGTCTTTACGATGGAATCACTAGGTTGAGTCAATAGATGAGAACATTTTTTGGCTTTCTAGAATGCGCTGTCCTTTTGCAGTACCAAGCTAAATGATCATATCTCCTTCATTTCCAATCATGTTATTACGTTATAATACTGTACAATTATTTAATATGCATTATATATATTTTATAAACATTTATATAAACATTTTAGTACTTTAGTAGATGCACTGTGGTACACTGAGTTAGTTTTAACTTGCAGTTCAGCAAGCCTGTACACTTTCTGAAGTGTTCAGTGTGCATTTGCATTTCCTCTTGTGAAATTTTATTTGCATATCTTGTGCTCATTTATTAAGGACTCTTACATATCTGCTATCAGTTTGTAAATGTGCCTTATTCTAAATTACTGTTAGCACAGTTGTCGACTTTTCACAAATCTACATCCAGCAGCCAGTGCGGGGGGATACTGTGAACAGTCCTGGAGTGGCAAGGCCTTTGGGAAGTGGTGTGGCGCCCCCAGGGGAGCGTTTCTGTCCGCAGGCCTTCCTTCCCTCGTGCCCTCTCCCCAGGTGCTGCTTCTGTTGGGACCTTGGTTTTATTTTTCTGTTTTCAGAAATGTTTCATACTTTGATTTAAATTTAATACTACTACCATGTTTTGGCTTTTACTTCTGAACCAATATATATTTATACTACAAATATATGCTCAAACTAAATATTATTGTATATTTGTAGTGTATTTGGAGTCTAGTTCTGTTGAAGGAATAGGGTATTCAAATTGCTAGTTTGTAAGTTGTCATCAGGAATACATTCAGTGTATGGAATGTAATTTGCCCAGTTTTTGCTGCCTTTTTTCTGGGCCTAGAGTTCCATCTGTTGTACATATTGTCTACCGAAGAATCTTTTTTTTTTTTTTAAACACAGTCGTCCTGCAAGGGGTAAAACATTACGCCCTTTACTGGAATTAGGAAGATTAAGGTGCTCACTTTTGGTTAGAAAGAGGGAAAGGTACCATCCTTTCTCTTTGAGGCAATTTGATAAGACTGCTCCTAATACGTTAGCATAAATTTCATCCCTTCCATCTCGCTCTCCTTTTATTCTTTTCAAAGAGGATCAGAGCAATTTCAGAGAATTGACCTCTTTTCTGGGGATGGATATAGAGAAATGTTTGGGAAGAGAAGAGCTGAAGAAGGGGGAAGTGGACAAAGTTAACTGAATTCAAATTTTTGTCTAAGATCAGTAGTCATTTAGTTGGACTAAAGACACCTAGGAAATTTAGGTGATAAGGAACCCTCATTGCATGCAGAGCCTTGTGAAGAATTTAATTATTTTTTCTGTACTAAAGACTATATCAAGTTTGTGTTTATATAAAATCTATTTCTAATTTTGTTAGAAGTGTCTTGACTAATGATCTTTTCATATATGGGCATTCTTAAAATCCCATTGGCCACTCCAGAAAACTGCAACAATTAATTTTGAATCTTCTGATTTAAAAACAACTCAAAACTTTTTTATTCTGGGTGCAAATTGCTCATATTTTATGATTAATTTCAATTGAGGGAAAATTCAGTGTTTATTCTCTTCCACATTTAAATGGGCTATCTATTCTTGCCCAAAAGTACCATAGATTTGTTGATGTATATGTTGTCACCAAATGTATCTTTCAAAAGGTTATTCACACATAAATGATACTTTTGCATGTTTGCATTCAGGTGTAAATGTTCCTATGATCAGTACATGAGGAAAGGAACAAAAATTATGTTTGCAGTTGAACCTCCTAAGTTTGCAGGGCCTCACCCTAGCTGCTGCCAGGTACACTGCCTAAGGGACCAATACCACCCATCTTGTGATTGACGGCAGAAGTGTTTTCTGCTGAGAATTTTGAGTGGGAATGTTGAATTACTGCTCCATGCCTCCACCTGCTGGTAGGGATGGCTCTTTGTTTTTGAAGATGATGGCTAGAGGGAGGAGAGGACGAAGGGAGGACAGGGCAGAATTTGGGGGCAAAATAGTTAAATGGTTAAGTAAGTTTCAGCAAAGCCTGCTTTATTCCTCGGAGTTTTGAGTAGACCAAACTCTAGCTCAGAACCATGTAAAGTACTTGGCAAATGGTTCTTAATAAAGACGCAGTGGTCTTGGCTTTAGTAATTACTATGCTTGTTTTCATTTATTGACTAACTCTTGCATGCCAAATGCTGTAATTGATGTTTTTGACCTTTAAAAAAAACCCTAGAAATGATTGTACTCCTTTTACCAAGGAATAGACTGAGCTTAGAGACATTAAATCACTTCCCCGAGGTATCATAAGACCTTCAAAAAAGGCCAGTCATGTTTCACAGCTTCCCTTTCAAACTGGCCTGCCTGGTTGGTGAAGGTGAAGGGAATATAGGTAGACTTTTAGTTTTATGGTTTGTAGATCTTGTTGACTTGTGAATCTGGATAAAAAATACAAATTTGATGACTTGAGATGATTATTTGAAGTGATAACCTTCGCTGTGTTCTTTTCAAATTATATCTGGAGTATTTTGTACTAGATGTCATGTTCTAGGAAGACATGACTAGTTAAATCATACTCTGAAGATAGTGACCAGGGTGGTGAGGTGATTTGAAAACACATTGTTTGATATGTGACTGAAGAAATTGGAGGCATTTACAGTCTGGAGAAAAGAAGACTCCGGATTTGGGCCAGGAGGGGTGAGGTTCTGAGTTGACATGAATTTTTGGTGGACACTATTCAACCGACTACATCATTCAGCCCTACAATCAATTGCATTGTAAAGTGGTAATATTCTCATTCCAAAAATGTTCAAGCAAAGCTAAGTAGCCAAAATTAGGAACTTCAGCAGAAGAGATTTCTGTATTGCCTTTGTGTGTCCTTGAACCTCCTTGGTTTCAGTTTATTCCTCTGTCTGTTGAGAAGCTGATTTCTGTAGTCTCTTTTAACATTAATGTTCTATGATTCTGGGTCATAAATTTTCTTGAGGACATTTTATGTTTTATAAATGTGTTATGCTAATATAGAGACCCTTAGATATCTGAGTATTAAACTATAGCAGAAAGCTTATCTTAGCTCCGAAATAGGCAAAAAAAATTTTGTCAACTATCCATGACCAAACTCACTTCATTTTCTATTAAAAATGCAATGTATTCCACCATACATCAAACCATGGTACTTCCATTTTAATAAATCACTTTGAATACCTACTACTGTTTGCCAGTGAATAACCCACTTTTGCCCCACCTACTTACAGTTATTAAATTATTAGCTAACTAGACCTCAATTTCTTCATAACTTTTTTATTTAAATGATATTCTGCCTAATAGACATAAGTTATTTTTTTATGGTTAAGTTTTTGGGTTGGTTTTTTTTTCAATTTTATTGGGTACCTGTGTTTTTTCCAGGACACCTCAGCTCCAAGTTAAGTCGTTGTCCTTTAGTTAGTTGTTCAGGGTGCAGCTCAGCTCCAAGTCCAGTTGCTGTTTTCAATCTAGTTGCAGGGGGCAAAGCTCACCATCCCATGTGGGAATTGAACTGGCAACCTTGTTGTTAAGAGTACACACTCTAACCAACTGAGCCATTTGGCCACCCATATGGTTAAGTTTTTTTAAAATAACTTTATTGATTACTGCTTACAAAAAATGATATTGTTTAAAACGTCATAAAAGTACAAAGAGAGTAAAACATAGCCACTGTAACATTTTGCTGAGCTAACTTCATATATTTGTATGTATTCAGACATTGGTATATACAATATCCTCCATGTTTTTATTCAGAGATATTATGTAGAAAGTTATATTAACAGGCGAATAACGTCACTTTGCAGACAGTATTTTTCCAAAATTGTTATGTTTTCCTTTCCAAGACAAATATGATTATATCGCATCACAAAACTGGATATAGAGTTTTGTGCTGAAGTAAGACACCATATTTTATGTCGGGTACTAGACTTATTTAGGGGATCACTTTGTAAGTTGTATAAATGTCTAACCACTATGTTGTACACCTGAAACTAATATGATATTGAATGTCAACTGTAATTGAAAAACATTTTTAAATTTTTAAAAAGACCATATCTCCCACTGATGAGGACTGGAATGTAAATCCATCGTTTCCAGTGTTTTAGATTGTTACCCAAAAAAACCTATGCACATTTGTCTTAACAAATTTCTGCAGTTGCCCCTTTGGACAAATTCCAGGACTGCAGAAAAGGTAGTAGTCATATTTAAAATTTTGATTTATATAGTAAAGACCTACTGTCCTCCCAAAATGTTGAAACAAGTTCTCCATATATAAGAATACCCTTTTTCTCATACCCTGCTAACATTGGGTTTTGTCAGTTTTTGCCAGTATGAAAATGTTTCCCTATCATAACCCCCCCCCCCTTTGGCATTTCCTTTATTACTAGCCAATTGGAACATATTATTCCTATGTTTGTATTTCTTCCTGGAACTGTGTGAGTCTTCCACCAGTTTTCTACTTAGTAGTCTTATTTTTCCCTATAGATCTTATTTCTGTTGTCCTGTTGAAAGTAAAGAATCCTTCAGAAATAAGGCAAGGATGTCCCCTCTCATCCTTGTGAAACAATACATTAGCACTCCCCAAAGTAAAATGCTTAGGTATAAATCGAACAAAATATGTACAAGACCCATATGAGGAAAAATACAAAACTCGGATGAATGAAATCAAAGAAGAACTAAATAAATAGAGAAATATCCCATGTTCATGGATAGGGAGATTCAACATAATGAAAATGCCAGTTCTTCCCAGTTTGATCTATAGATTCAGAGCATTCCCAGTCAAAATCCCAGCAAGTTATCTTGTGGATGTCAAGAAACTGGTCCTGAAATTTATATGGAGAGGCAAAAGACCCAGAATAGCAATTCAGTATTGAAGGAGGACAAAGTTGGAGGACTGACACTGATTTCCAGACTTACTATAAAGCTGTAGTTATCAAGACAGTGTGGTACAGTAGACCCCCTTATCCTCGGGGGATACCTCCCAAGATCCCCAGTGGATGTCTGCCACCAGGGAGAGTACCAAACCCTATATACACTACTGAGTGTCCCTGAAAATAAGAGCTAGCCAGACAATCAGCTCTAATGCGTCTTTTGGAGTAAAAATTAATTTAAGACCCGGTATTATATTGTATTATAATTATATTATTATAAAAACCCAGTCTTACAGTAAAATAAGACTGGGTCTCATATAAATTTTTGCTCCAAAAGACGCATTAGAGCTGATTATCTGGCTAGGTCTTATTTTCGGGGAAACACGGTATGTTTTCTCCTGTACATACATACACACCTTTTCACTTAAAGGAAGCACTTTGTGGCTCCTCTTTGGAATAGTTGTTTATAACTGGAATTTTTCATTTAACGTTTTTGACCTGTGGTTGACCACAGGGACAGCAGAATCACAGATAAGGGGGGACTACTGTATTGGCAAGAGAACAGACAAATAGATCAATGGAACTGAATGGAGTGCCCAGCAATGGACCCACAGAAATACAGGTAACTGATCTTTGACAACAGAGCAAAGATAGTCTAGAGGAAAGACAGTCTCTTCAACAAATGGTGCTGGAACAACTGGACATCCACATGCAAAATAAAATGCGTCTAGCTACAGACCTATATTCTTCAGAAAGATGAACTAAAAATGGGTCATAGACCTAAATTTAAAATACAAAACTATAAAACTAGAAGAAAAATTAGGAAAAACCTAGATGACCTTGGGTATGGCGATAACTTTTTAGATACAACATCAAAGGCATAGTCCATGAAGAAAATCATTGGTAAACTGGATTTCATCAAAATTAAAAACCTCTCCTTTGTGAAAGATAATGGTCAAGAGAATGAGAAGACCAGCCACAGACGGGGAGAAAATATTTGCAAAATACACTTCTGATAAAGGACTGTTATCCAAAATACACAAAGAACTCTTAAAATTCAACAAGACAAGAAACAGCTCAATCAAAAAGTGGTCCAGAGACCTTAACAGACACCTCACCAAAGAAGATATACAGATGGAAAATAACCACATGAAAAGATGCTCCACATCAGCCGTCATCAGGTAAATGCAAATTAAAACAATCAGATACCATTACACACCTCCCCTGTTAGAACGGCTAGGATCCCAAACACTGACAACATCAAATGCTTGTGAGGATGTGGAGCAACAGGAATTCTCATTTATTGCTGGTGGGAATGCAGAACGGTATATCCACTTTGGAAGACAGTTTGGCGGTTTCTTACAGAACTAAACATACGTTTACCCATATCCCGAAATCACACTCCTTTAGTATTTAGCCATAGTAGTTGAAAACTTGTGTCCACACAAAAACCTACAGGCAGAAGTTTGTAGCAACTTCATAATTGTCAAAGCTTGTCAGTGACCAATGTGCTCTTCAGTAAGTGAGTGGATAAACTGTAATGAATATATTAATAGTAAACCAGTGGTATACAAACTAGGTCATGCAAACATACCCTTGGAAGTACATGACTGGAGTTTCAAGGGAACTGATTTCTAGGTTGTCTCCCCTTTCTTCTCTCCCGCTTTGACACTTTATAAAAGAAAACTAACAATATTAAGGAATACTAAAATTTAGCCATTTGTAAACTGTTACTATATATCCTTTAACTTCTTCAAAGCACTTTTCTAGTTACATAATATAGAAATAAATACTGTGTACTCACAATACTATAACCATTTATAAATTATTTATTTCCAATTTTTCACAGTGATAAATTCATGATGACTGTCCTTGCAGGTTAATTTTTACCTACATTTCCAGTGATTTGCTCAGGAGATTTCCGAAAGTAAATTATCAGCAAAAAGTATTTTCTAAGTATTAATATTTTGATTCACTTGCCACATTGCTTTTCGGAAAACTTTCAGTTTATAATCCCACTAGATTGCATATGTGTAGTCTTCAAGCTACACGCTTACTTTTTAAAAATGTGTCAATCTGAGAGCAAAAATGGGTATCATTCTCTTGCTATACATTTCTTTGATTATCAGTGTAGGTAGGACAAAGTATAGAAATAGAAAGGGTTCTATCTCCCTGTTCTTTCTACCTGTTCCTTATTCTGTCATCTAAGGTAGCATCCTATTCCCTTGTGGTAAAAGGAAGTAGAAGAGATTCATGGGCTTCAAGGTGAGAGTGACACAGGGTTTAACCTGTTTCCCCTGTCTACTTGTGTGACTGTGGGCCGGTGACAACTTTAAGCTTGTATCTTCTCCTGTAGATCAGCAACTGCCCTCACAAAGTAGTAACAGGGTATAGTGATTAAGACACAACCAATCCAAATCTAAGTTTGTCCTCTTCTCCTTCCTCTCAATTACACATAGTCCTTCAAATACTGGAAGACAGCACGCTCTGTCATCTGTTACCAACCACTCCCGAATGTGACATTTGGAATAAGGCTCTTTGCAGATGTAATCCAGATGAGGTGATAAGGGATTAGGGTAGAACCTAAATCCAATGACTGGTGTCTTTATAAGAAGAGAGGACACAGCGAATCATACACACGTTACACACGTGGGGAAGAAGGTACAGCAGAGACTGGAGTGGTGCAGCCATAAGCCAAGGACGCCAAGGAGAGCTGGGGTTCGCCAGAAACTGCTGAGCGGCAAGGAAGGCTTCTTCCCTAAAGCCGTCAGAGGGAGCGTGGCCCTGCTCACGCCTCAATGTTACCTCTAGCCTCCAGAACTGAGAGAGAACAAATTTCTCGTTTTAAGCCACCCAGTTTGTGGTACTTTGTTACAGCAGCCCTAGAAAACTCATACAAATGGCTTTGATTGTTTTAAATGTATTCATTCTTTCAACCAGTAGACATTTACTGAGCACTTTTTATATGCCAGGCACTCTGCTAGGTATATCAGAGATAAACTAGACATGTTTCCTTTCTTCATTCTTGGAGCTTGATCCAATAGGAAACACAGCTATGTGAATACATAGATTGCTGTACATTTGGTACGTATTCTCATTAGGATGGTGTATGCAGTTCAGTGGTGGCAGATGGAGCTGGGAGAGCCAGGGAAGGTTTTGTTTTATTTACAGAGATCTTTGTGCTTGGTTGCAAAGAGCAAAAATTAGCCTCTGTGGGAATTCTGCTTGATTCTGCTACTAGTACTATCATTCCTTCCTAGTTCGAGGCATGTTTGACCTCCTGCAATAGCATCCTGGCACTGAAATGTTCTTTCCAGAGATCCATTGAAGTAATTTTTAAAATGCAGTCAGATGTTGCCACTGTGCTCAGTACCTCAGTGGGTTCTTACACACAGTGAAAATAAAATCCAAACCCCTTTACACGCTGTGTCCCCATATAGTGGGATCCCGCTTGCTTTTCAGTCTCGTCCCCTTTCACAGTGGTCTTGCGTCTGTGGACTTGCCGGGTTTGAGCCCATCTTTGACTTTGCACCTGCTCTTACCTCAGGTTCAAGATCTTCCTGTGGCTCCTTGTCCTTCGAATCTCAGCCCATTCTTTGCAGAGGAACCTTCCTTGACCATCCTGTTTAAAATAGCCCCCACCCTTCTATCGGTCCTATTTGGTTTGTTTATGGCACACACCACTAACTGGATTTATTTCTCTCTCTCTCCCTGGCTTTTACCCCAATAGAACGTGTGGTTAGGAAGCAGGGATCTTTTTTTACCCTACTCACTGCTGGTACCCTAGTGTACAACACCCAGAAGGTGTTCCAGGCAAAAGAATGAAGAACAACTTACTCTTTTCATCTCATGCTTATCACATCAGATCTTATGTCATTAGAGCTCTCTTTGGGATGAATCCCAAATTGTATTCTTATAATTGCATTGTATAGTCCCACCCACTCCCATCCCCCGCGGAGCTGCCCTCTGTGCTATTGGAACCCTCTTCATCTCTAAATTGACGTGGTCTTATTTAAGAATCCAGTTAAGTGTAGAAAAGTTGCCCAAAGTAACACAGCTGTGAATGGTGTTTCTAAGGTTTGAACTTAGATCGCTCTCTGACTAGAGCTCCTCTGCTGCGCGGAGGGGGGGAGTGCTGTTTTTGGTGAGCGGGAGGTTAAAATCCAGAATGAGAAGAGGAGCCCTGTCTATTTGGAATAGAAATAGCAAACAGTTACTAAGTGTTTCTCTAAGAACTGGGTGATATTTATTGAAAGGAATTCTAACAAGTGACTTGAATTTTTTTTTTTGGACTAATGCTAATAATAGTGCTTGTTATAAAATACATGGAATATACAAAAATTACAAAGAAGAAAAAAGTAAACACCATCCGTAGTCCTACCACCCAGAGATAACCACTGTTAGCATTTTAGGACGTTTTTATCCAATATTTTTCTATGCAGAAACAAAATATTGTGATACCATATTCGTACATAAATCTTTCTCTAAATTTGGAAGTCATTTTCTAATGTAGTACTAGATCAAAGCATATTATCAAATTTCTTTCCAGAAAAGTGATAATCAATTTATATTTCCATGAGCAACATGTGAGTGCCTTTTCATATCTTGCTAATATTTGTAGTTTTTATTTCTTGGATGTTTGTTATTAAACTTGAAATATATGTTTATTATTAATTACCTATTATGTATCTTCTAGGACTTGTCTATATCCATTGCCTATTTTTCTGTTGGCCACTTAGTATATTTTAAATCAAAATTTGAATTGTTTTATGTTGGTAATGAATACTTTGTCAAATTTGTGGCAAACCTCCAATGTTTTGCCTTATTTTTAATGATGGTCTACTACACTGCTAAACCTTTATCTAGCAAGTTACTAGTCTCTTTAATGAAATCATCATGGGAGTAAGTTTCTTATTGATAGAAATTTTTAGTATTTTAAATTCACATGTAAACTTTTTGTCTTCAACATACTAATTTGATAAAGATCTTTTCCATTTTAATAAGTTGTGTGGAATAATTGTCAATAGACATCGCTGATTATGTCTAAGGAAGGTGATGGTAAATATTCTGGAACTGCAAATGTGGAGTTGGAGGAAAACATTTTTATGCTTGGAAAAGTCGAGTGGAAATTGAATGACTTGAGAACTTCTGAATATAATACTGAAATACTGTCACTGTTACAGCAGTTGGCACACAGCCAAATGAATGTTTTTAATTTTGTAATAATACCTCAAATTTTGTAGTAAGAGAAATGGAAAATAGGACGCATTTTAGATAGCTTTTCTAAAATCTTTTTAAAAGAGGATATACATTTTTAAAGAAGATTTATATCTTATAAACATTGAAAAGGATTTTTTAGGGGCTTATAATATTAACATAAAGAGGACAATTTGAAGATAAATGCAAAACATGGTTTATCTGAAATGTGTAGAATCAACGTTTTCATTTTTATTTGATTCACAATGAAAAGACTCCAAATTCACTTTCAGAAAAACGTTCTGGAAGTGACTTCAAGGATTTTTGTGGCGGCCTCAGTTCATTTCCATTTGAGGTATAGTTTTAATAACTTTGTCAAGGCTTTCCATTTTCATTTCCCCATCAGCAGTGTTTTTTAATTTTATTTTTCTTTTTAAATGTTAGCACATCTTAGAGCAGGATTCAAGTGGGCTATGCAGCAAAAACCATTGAAAATATAAAAATAAAATTTTAGAAATTTTATTTGTATTTATTTTTAACCTTATTGTTTTAGATCCTAATCTTATCCATGCTGCATTGAGAACAGAAACGTGTATGTATACAGGAAGTGTTCACTTGTTGATAGGTCCCTGGAACTGTGGTGAAACATACAACAGAACCAGTTTTATCATCGGCTAAAGTTCCTATGCCATCTCATTAACGTTAGGACAAAATGACAGTATTTGAGGACCTGCTGTAATTTGTAAATAAATAAATGCATTGCAAGTTTGGAGACCACACTACCTCAGGGAATCTGTTGATTGCTGTGAATTCTTCCACATCCACACAAGCCATGCAGAAACCTACAGAACATTTCAAAGGATTCCTGGAGTCCATCATTCTTCTAGAATACCTGGAATCCCATTTAACTGTAACCTTCCTTGCCTCCTGAGTCCACTTAGCCGCAGCTTTTTGTCTAATGATTTATTTGACTTTATTAACCCACTCTGATTTTAGTCCTTCAAGTTACAGCCCAGGAGTAACTCTTGGAACAGCTCACGTTGTGCACTGATCTGTCCTGACTCCTGTGATCAGACTCTGGGCTTTTAAAAAGTGGACACTGTCTATATAGCTTTGTTCAGCCCGGTGCTTCACACATAGTAGATAGTCAGCAAATGTAAAAAGTGTCTGAGACCTTTCTCAAGTCCTGTCGGTGAAACAGTCCTGAGTCCAGCTTTCTGCTCCCTGTTCCGCCTCCCACTGCATGACATGCTGTCATTTCTGTCGGAAAGGATCTTATGCCGTCTCAAGATGGCCACTGTTAATTCTTTGACGACGAAAGGGTGTCTGGACAGCCTCTTGAAGTGGTATTAGTATTCAGACCCCCTCATATGAAGCTGGTAAAGGATGTCAGAATGAGGGACAGGTTTCCAGGCCTTAAGGACTTTATAACAGGTCTCTGGATTTCTCCTGGGGCCTTGGTTGTCTTAACAGGTTAGATCCCCTGTTGTTGAGTAATCATGTGACTGTAGACAGCCTTTATCTTCCATATTCCTAGGTCAACACATCTGCTGTTTTTAGTACAAAAGTATGAAACTAGAGAGTATTGAACCAAAAGAAAGTGGTTATAAAATTTTGCTTGTTAGAAACTGGACTGGTTTGTTCGGGTAACACCAGTGATATCCAATTGAAATATAGTGTGAACCACATATGTAATTTAAATTTTCTGTAGCCACATTTTAAACAGTAAAATAAACGTGAAATTAGTTTTAATATATTTTGTTTAACCAGCTATATCCAAAATATGAATTTAACATGTAATCAATGTTAAAAATATTTTATATATATTGGTGAGCACGTCTCATTTCTGAGTTGCACCATTTCAAGCACTCTGTAGCCATAAATGGCTAGGGATTCTCTCATTGGACAGCTTAGCTCCACAAATAATGATATTTTATGCTATATCTTGTTAGAGGGAGTCAGGGCCACTTCTTTTAAAAAAATTTTTTAGACAAACTTGTAGTTATATTTTATAAGGTTCTATACATTTCTCCCGTTCAAACCTTTAATTTTTAAGAGGCTTGGAAATATCAAGATACTGTAAATTAGCTGCATTTTTAAAGAGGTTGTATAGTTTCAAATATGAGAAGACAGCAAAGTTTTTAGCAGCTCTATTTTGTCTTCTTTGGGCTGAGCTATCTTAGTTTCTTTTTTGGGTGTGAGAACTTTTATCTTAAAGCTATGCTTTTCATTATGGGACCAGTAAATATCCTTCTTCAGAAAGATTTCTAGGTTGAGGGAAGCTGCTGGGTGAGGAAATGCATGAAGCTTCTTGTTGGGGCAGGTTTTTCACCCTGTTTGCAGGGTGATAAATGGTTTCAAATCAGATTTAATTCAACAATTTCAACTTTTAAAATTATCAAAGTAATTTAAACAATATTATTGAAAGTTTGAAAAGGAATAATTACTCATAATCCCACCATCATAACATTATTATTTTTATGTGTTTGCCATGTTTACATAAATATTTTAAGGTAGTTGTGATGGGTATATTTAATTTTGTAGCTTTTTGGAATGTGTTACTTTTGAAAATAGGATTTATAACGTTACTTGTTAATAACATTTTATTTTGTTGTCATACAATAGCCTGGAACTAGGTACCTGCTGGTGAAGTGGTTCCAATCCACAAAGTATTACAGGGATCCATTTGTCATGGTTTGTGAATTGCTACCAGTCCACACTTCAGCCTGTGGGAAGGGGGAAGAGAAGAAGTTCAGGGCAGTTTACCATTGGGGGGAAAGGAAGTTTTAGTATCTCTGCCAATCTCATCGCATTGGTGAGAACTTAGTTACAAGGGAGAAATAACATTGTAGGAACATGTTTATAACAACTTTCTCCATATTTTGGGTTATTTCCTTGGGATGATTTTTATAGAACCAAGATTACTGGTCCAGTATGAACATTTGAATAGAATTTTTATTTCTACCTTACTTTTCTAAAGCAACCATTTCAGTACTCTGGAGATTGACCAAAGGCTAATTGTATAAAACTTTGATAAGTGTCATGATGTTGAACTTAGAAAAGTGGAATCTGTGGCATTCTAGCTCAGGGCTACTCACATTTCACCCCACTGTTCCATCTTGTTTGCGTGGAGATTCTGCCAGCACGAAGCAGGCCATAAAGACCTCAGCTTGAAGGGGTCTCAGCTTGTTGGATGTTGGGTGATGGCCAGTGATATTGTCTGTGGATATGAATTTTCAGAGGAGCAAGGGAGGGCCAGTGGCTCAGCTCAAATAGCCTGGGTCTGCAGTATTCTTGGGGACAAACATTCCTGGATGAGGCTGCACATAAATATAAGAAAGACCTGAGAAGGCCCAAAGTATTCACATAATTTTGACTGACCATGAAATTGTGTGCATGTATCTAGGATATTTGAAAGGGCCCTATGGAAGGAGAAAGCAAACCTGGGGCAGACTTGAAAATAGACTGAACTTCAAATGAGCTCTCCACCGCACACATACACCCGTCGGCAGAGGTAGGAGACTTACTGGCTGAGGTGTTTGAGCATACATAGCCTCCCTCCAATAACACGTTGCTCACTGAGTTATGTAAAGGGGCAACCCCTAGGAAGCCAGGCTTAAAAATAAAAACAATATATTTAAAAGAAAACTGAGCAGAGGTATCAGTGACTGCATGCCACAAGGAGACAGATTTCACTTACTTAGCCCACGCATGCTACTAAGCAAAACAAAAGAAGTAAACAACACAGTAACCACGCTTTTAACGGGGAAAAGAATCAGAATCCAGAGTTGCCACAATGTATTATATTAACTCTCTAGATTTCACAGCAACAACAAAATTATAAGCCATGTAAGGAATTAGGAAAGTGTGACTCATGCGGCGGGCGGGGTGGGGTGGGGGGGAAGCAGTCAGAAAAATTTCTCTGATGTTAGATTTAGTAAGGACTTCAATTCAATCATTATACATGTTAAAATAACTAAAGAAAATCATGTTTAAATAATTAAAGGAAAGTATAACAATAGTAGTCAACAAATGGAGATGCTCAATAAAGGTATAGAAATGAGTAAAAACAGTTACAACCAAAAAAAAAAAAAAAAAAGCAAAGAACAAAACCGCCCCTTGATATGACCTCCTGAGAGGGTACTTCATCTCTGTAGTCTTCTTTCCCAAGACTTACAACCTGAGTCTGATCATAAGAAAACAACAAAGTGCAACTTGGGATCATTCTACAAGAGCACCTGACCAGTACTCTTGGAAACGGTCAAGGTTAGGAAACACTGAGAAATTATTACAGATCAGAGGAGACCAAGGAGACTAAATGCAATGTGGCATCCTACATTGGACCCTGGAACAGAATAAGGACATTAGTGGAACGACTAGTGAAATTTGAATAAAGTCTACAGTTTATAATTTTGTACCAATGTTAATTTCTTACTTTTGACTAAGTACCACAATTATGTAAGATATTAAGATTAGGAGAAGCTGGGTGAAGCATATACAATGTTCCTGTTTTTGCAACGTTCCTATACATTTATTCCAAAGTAGAAAGTTTTTTTTAAAAAAATCAAATGGAAATTCTAGACTTGAAGAATACAATACCTGAAATGAAGAATTCACTAGAAGGGCTCAACATCAGTTTTGAGATGCCAATTAAAAAAACAAAACAAAACAATGACTTTAAAGACAGACTGATAGATGTAATTCAATCTGAAAAACAGAAAAACAAATGATTAAAGAAAAATGAACAGAATCTCAGAGATCTGTGGAAAACACCAAGCATACACTTATGTGTAATGAGTGTCCCAAAAGGAAAGAGAATTGTGCAGAAAATAGCCTTTTGAAAAACTTTCCAAATTTGATGAAAAACTTGAAACTACACATCCAGAAGCTCAGTGAACCTCAGTAGGATAAATACAAAGAAACCCATGCCTAGACACAGCAGTCTGTTGAAAGACAGAAAATCTTGAAAGCAACAAGAGAAACGTAACTCCTTACAAACTGGGGAGGATCAATATAATTAATGGCTGTCTTCTCATTGAAAGCATTGGAGGCCAGAAGGCTGTGGAATGACATGCTCAGAGTGCTGAAAGAAGAAAAACCTGCCTATGAATTATTCTGTATTTAGCAAAACTATCATTCAAAAATGAAGGTGAAATAAATACATTCCTATACAAAGACTTGAGAGAATTTGTAGCAAGCAGACCTACCTTACAAGAGGTTGCCAGGAAGTGACATTAGATGGTAACTCACATTTACAGGAGGAAATTAAGGCATTGAAAATGTAAATATATAGGTTAATATAAAAACTTTAAATACATTTTTTCTCCTTCCTTAACTTTTAAAAAAAGCATTAAGTTCTATCAAAAACTCAATTTAGTATCTGTAATATTTCATTCCCACCCCACCCTCACCATGTTATAGTTCATTCATCCTAGTTGGAAACAAATTGTTCCCAGGTGTTTGCCTTTTGGTCTGTAGAATCTCAAAAGTTTTGGTTTTAGGACTCCTTTCCACTCTAAAAAACTTATTGAAGACTCCAAGGGATCTTTTGCTTATGTGGGTTTTATGTATTGATCTTTTCTTGTATTAGAAAATAAAACAAAAATTCAAATACTATTCATTTAAAAATAATAATACCAAGTAATGTTAACATGAATAACTTCTTTTAATGAAAAAGTAAGTTTATTTGCCAGAGCAAAAAAGTTAGCAAGGAGAGTGGCATTGGTTTCCACTTTTCAAATCTCCTTAGTGTCTGGCTTAGTAGAAGACAAGCTGGATTCTCAGATACAGGCTTCCACATTGAACTTGTTACTTTGGCTGAAGTAGATGAAGAAAGGCTTACCCCACTCAGATTTAGTTGCAAAAGGGAGGTGTATGTTAGTACCCTTTCCTTCTAATCGTGGACATTTTTCTTTGATGTGATGCCAAAACTGAAGAAGTGGTGGTTTCCAAAAGGTTAGTTACAACAGGGAATACAAAAACATATCAGTGAATTTTTTTATTCATTGTTACATGAAGCAATGAACTTTGTTACATTAAAAGCCATTGCTCCTGTTTATCTTTAAAGGATAATGGGATCAACAGAAATTTTCTGTCTGAAGCCATTACATTTGGGAAAAAAACAACAACTGGTAGGGTAATGGAGTGTTGCATAAGAATGTCTTTTGAAATGCTTTCAATTAATTAGTATTTGAGATTTCTAAACTTAATGTCTCCTGTAAATTAGGGTTTTAACTCCTGGAAGCTAGAATCACAGATCTGTCATTACTATGTACTTAATTTAAAACTTATATTATCATCATCATTGTTGTAGTAAAAGCCATACCTCCTTGTGGTAAAATTAAATGTCATGAGGTTATGAAACACAAAGGAAATCTCTCCTTACTAGTTCCCCATAGATAAGCAATGTTTATAGTTTCTTAAATGCTTTTCCTGAAAATTTGTTCAGATGTCTTAATGTGTGTTATATGTAAATACATGGTAATCTTTTTTAAGTACATGGAATCGTACATGTTCTGTAAATGTACACATTTTGAACATCTTCATATCAGTATAGCAGATATGTCATTTTCTTTTAATTCCCTGTGTTATTAGATTGGATATCAGAAGAACAAATTTTTAGTAGTAAAGCACCATTTTTGAAATTCCCATTCAAATATTGCTCCTGATCCATGGTTAACATTTTAATGGTCAAATACAATAAAATCAGTCGCAAACCAAATTTGCATATTGCAAAGTGTACTGATTTTTGTGAAGTTCTTGGAAGTGATATTAAAGAACTCAAAGCTGTTGACAGACTCACAACTGAAGAGAAAACTGCCAAGGATGGATGACTACTAGATGCTTTTTCCCACTACCTGGTCTTGCATACGTGTTTATTGTTCTAGAAGAGCTTATCATTTGTCAAAAACTTCCCCCTTCTGTCTCATTGCCCCTAAAATATTGGAATTTTTACTGGAATTGTTTGAATTTGTAGGTTCGGCAAATTGGCATTATTAGAATTAACCCAAATAAAGTGGTTACAGCAGTGCCTATCATAAAGTAAGCAGTCAAAAAAGACTAGCTGCTGTGGTGGATATTCTTTTTGCCCCTTCAAATATATTCTTCATTCTTTCCATCTTGCTCTATGCCTCATGAGGCAGACCTATGCAGAATGCATCATCCAGGCTCTCTTGCCCCTGGCTTCTTGTTGGGTTTGGCCAACAGGCCAACCGGAGGTCTAGGAGGAGATGGGAGAATGAGAGGAAACGGAGGTGAGGGTGTCATTTCCCAGCCTCTCACCCTGTAGGTCTGTATTTGTCTACCAAAGGCCACACCTTTTGCCAGGTGGTTCATCTCCTATAGTGAGTGTTCATTAGGGTCTAGTAGGAACCATGTAATAGCTTCCTGCTGTCACCAGCCCCTGGGAGCTTCACGCTGCCCAGACCTTTAGTAAATACTAGTTCTTGCACAAATTTCTCTTCACGTACTCTGTCAAGAGTGCCTTCAGTTTCCTGCTGGGAGCCTGACTGATAAAGCTCTCATCCTAATAGTGAATCTTTCTATTCCAGTCTTCTTTGAGATTCCTCAGTAGAGAGAAAAGTTTTCTTCATAGAATCCTATATTGTTGTTGTTTACATCCAGGTTTACTTTCATTTGTTTGCACTGGAATCTTTTGTCATTGTTTTCTGTTTATATGTAGCAAACTATTGATTTTTGTATGTTAATTTTCTAATCAGCTGCATACTGAATTTTTGTATTGTTTCTAATAGTTTTTCAGTGTCTTTTCTTACTTATTTCATAATCACTGGCAAATGCATCACTTGCAAATAATAGTTTTGCCTTTTTACCTTCACTTTATTTGGAGTATTTGATGGTGGTTGTTCATTTTATTCAAATGCATTTTGGGGCGTCTACTGAGATGCTTTGTTTTCCACCTTTGATCAACTAATTTGGTAACTTATGCTAGTAAATATTCTAATTAACTTACTGTATTTCTAGAATGATTCTTACTTTGTTAAGATATATTATTCTCTTAATGATTCTACTTGTATTTTCTTTAGGACTTTTGCAGCAAATATTCCTTACTGAAAATGATCTATAGCTTTCTCTCCCCCATCCAATGTCATGTTGTGGTAACAGTACTCTGTTGATACCATCCTTGTGTTTTTTGAGGCAAGTTTAAAACAATAAAGCAGAAGAGAACAAGAGATTTTTAATACAGAGATCTTTAAAGCAATGAGGAAATTAACTTGTTACCAAGGAAACTGGCATCATGCTTTGCTGGTTATAAGGCTGTGTTTTATATCAAAGTACAATTGTTAGAAGACTTAAGATATGTATGTAATCTTATGACGTGTATGTGAGATATGAAGTGGTGGCATATAATACTGTCTTTCACTTGATAGTTCTTTCATCTGCTTGATCTCATCCTATGAAGAGAAATGGGTAGATAACAAATGAGAAGGTTTAAGTTCAGAGAGATTGCTGTTTGCCAGAGGTCATGTGGCTGATAATGTTTACCACTAGACCAGGTCTTCTGACTCACGGTCAGTGGTCCTTGACTTCATTATCTTTAGCAAGAGAGTTAATGTAATTTCATGAACCAGGTCACATGCATGTTTTGAAATAGGAGAGATCTTGGTTCAGGTTTTTTTCCCCCTCAAAGTGATCATGTGTGAAGAATTCACTCTTCTTAGAATTCTGTAATTCAGTTCATGCGTACAGCATCGTCTTGAGGTAGTCAGAGAACACGGTTATAGCGTTGTACTGTAGGTGGTAGCACATTTTAAAAACTCGGCTACTTTCCTACCTACAAAGGATTGTAGGGGTTCTTCCTAGACATGTGGAAGAAAAATAACGTGGTCTTGTGCTCATGAACAAAAATGCTAAATTTTTTTCTTTTAAAGCATGAATTGTATTTTTCTTTATTAAGGTAATACATATTCATGATGGAAAGTTTAGAGAAAAAATAGGCAGAAATGTAAGAATCATCTGTAATCCCACCACTTAGAGATGATGACGTGAACATAGGGATGTGTAGCTCAAGCGTCCTGGTGTCTATCCATCTAAATGCATTCTCTCTCACTGTGCGTGGTTTTTTTTTAATGTACACTATATTATCAGTATTGTGAAATATTTTATAGTAATATTTCAGATATTGGAATCTTTTCTAAGTAAAATCTTACTGGAAACCCACATATGTGCAGCAATATTTTAGTGGTAAAAATTTTATATTACTAACATAACTTTATTATGGGAATAAAAAGGTTGGTTTGATGAACAGAAAAATTTGAAATGGGGTTCTGACCAGTGGTATGATGGTAAATGCTTATATTTTCTGAAGGAAGAGTAGCCTTGATTTGTGGTGTTCGCCAATTCCTGTAGTGTGTGTACTGTTACCATGGTTGATTTGAAGCTCTCGCTGCAGTGTCACCGAGCGAGTTGTTGGGAAGAGTTGTGCAGAATTGGCTGCCTTAAGCCAGAGTGCGCAGACTCGCACACCACTGGCCGTACAGCTAGGATGTTTTTAGTTGCAGGTGGTGAAAAACTGAAGCTGATTTCTTCAAACAAGACTTGCCAAGGTTGAGTGGCTATGTTTTGGTTAATTCAGCAATTCAGTGTCATCATCACTGACCCCCAGTCTTTCTGTCTTTCTGTTTTGTTACCTGCAGTATGTTATAGTTATCCTCACGCTAGCGTCCATTATGGTTGGAAAGTGGCTTTAATAGTTCCATGTATCCAGACATGACAACTTCCAGAGGAAAAGAAGGACGGTCTCTTCTTCCCTTTGTGTCATTTTAAGCGCAAAGAAACCCATCCCATGAGGCTCTCCTGGTAGAATTTGCATCACACGTGGCCATTTCTAAACCAGTCTCTGGCAAGACAGATGGTTTGGACCAGTCAGGGCCCACTCCAGGTGTGAGGCTGCAGCCACACTGCCCTGACGCACACACACACTCGGGCTTATCTTCCAGCCAGTGGTTCCCAATTGAGAATGGCAGCTCCCGGGAGGATCTGGGCTTTTGGCAAGGGATTCATGAATCCCCACGTATTTGAAATAGTAAACTTAAATAAATCTCGTACATATCTACTAGTGTTTTTCACATTTAAGCAGATACTGTTGTGATTAGTGAATAAAACTCATTTAAACATAACTGCTGAACTCACAGTGTTCTATTTTGTGCTTTCTCAATCAGTTTTGTATTTTTTATGAGCTGGTCAGTCAGGTGAGGCCACACTGGAAAGGCTCAGGAAAAAACAGAAGTGTTATACCCACAGGTGCCGGAGGCAGGAGGCATGCTCCTCATGCAGGGCCACCTGGGAAAACACCAGTGTGGTCAGGAGGCAGAAGAAAGGATTAGGCCATGGCTGTTACTGGGTTTCCCAGGGGGAGGCAAGGCAGGGCGGAGCGAACAGTTTAGGACTGGCTAATCGGAATAGTTTGGCTGGGTCTTGGGGTATAGGAGTGGTCCCTGCTTGCCTGGTACCTGGCCCAGGTATGGTTAAAGCCTCTTGGGGTGCAAGGGTCTGATAAAGGTCCGGTTGTGGGTTGGTTATCAGAGGCAGGCTCCTGGCTGGGCCCTGTGCTATCGCTAAGAATTGGCTAGGCCAGGGAGGGGCAGGTTTTCCCCAGGCAGAAAGGTTTTGAAGATGTCAGAACATTATAATATACAGATGCACGCGCACACGCAGAGTACAGGATGCTAGAAGAGTAACTCCTCCCTCATGAGGAGGTGTGCAAACTTTTTGACACTTAGTCCCACCAGCCACGTCAGATTTCCTTAAAGAGCAAAATTGTGATTTAGACTCTGAGTCACTTGGACAAATTTCTGACTAGTTTAATGTTGGAAAATGCATGCCTGTTCTTGATGTAGAGGGCTGAAAGGGGACTATTGCCGTTGGTAGCAGCTGGCAGAAATTTGAAAAGGGGAGCATTGTGGTCAAATTTGTACTTGTTAGGTTAATGCGTTTTCTTTTTTTTTTTTTTTTTAATTCCTTGACTGTTTTGTATTATAACTTAGAGAAACTAGCAATTTAAATAGGAGCTAGGTGGATTAATGTCTGCTCTGTAGAGAGGGCCAGCCATTTGACAGAATTTGAACCGAGTCTTTGATATGCCTGAATATGTTGTTGAATCACTGCTTAAAGGACATTAGATGATTTTTAAAGGTTTGCAAATTTTTGTTAATAACTCTTCGTTTGGACTGTTCCAGAGAATTGGTACGACACTTTGGTGAGGTTCCTGGATTATTTTATGCGTACCACAACTCTCTGTTTTAATCCTCACTACAACTTTGTGTTTGAGTATCTTCCCATGATCTAAATGGAGGAAACAGGTTTTCGAATGTAGCTTGTATCAAGGCTCCATGGGTAGGAAGGGTGCCCCTCAGACAGGAATCTGTGATGACGTGACTCAAAGCCTCTGCTCCTCTAGTCCAATTTTAAGAGGATATTGGTTTGTGAATTCCAAACTTTAAGTAAAAATAGATGAAAACATTTTTCCTATGTATGTTTTTTATTGTGCTAAAATACACCTAACATAAAATCTAACCATTGTAACCATTTTTAAGTGTTCAATTCAGTGGCATTAAGTACATGCACATTGTTGTGCAACCATCACCACTATCCATTTCCTGTACTTTTTCATGGTGCCACCCAGTGACTGTGTCTCCACCTTTGCCCAGTCCCGGTAACCTCTATTCTACTTAACTGTCTCCATGAAGAAAATATTTTTTTTTTTTTAGAGAGAGACTTTTGTTGATGTTAGGTGATATAAATTAAGTTTTAAATTTCTTTGTAGAGTGATGATTATAAATGCATTTCTTTGGAACAAGAAGTACCATGTACCTCAGTGCAAATTAAAAGTTATTTTTGCCTTTTTAAAACAATGCATATAATTGCATACGCTAAGTACAGAAACCTTTGTGTTTTCTGCATTTTATTAAATATAAACAAGTGGTATTAATTTAAGAGAAAATAATTCTTTTATTCTGAACCTTACTAAACTACTCTTTTATGCATTGTTCTAGTTAGAGCTCCTTAAAGTAGCGTGTCTTAATTGCCTTTGCAATTATGTTCATCAAAATGGCAGCAAATCCAAAAGATGACAATCTTTTTGCTCGCCTGCATAAATTTATATCATGACTTTCTAGTCGATGGTTGTCAAATTGCACATAATTTGATTCAAGCTATTTTTTTAAATGAGCACAGAATGTCATTATTATTGCGCATTGTATTCCATTAGTCATCGTTACTGGGAGGTTACACTTTGGCCAGACCTGGGCTTTGGTCTTTGTTTGGTTCCATATAACCATGAGGTGGTGAAACACACAAAGCCCAGGTTCACCCACTTTACTTTGACCTTGCAGTGAAAGCCAGCTTTCGTACTCTGTTTACCTTTGTGCATTCCTGCCTTTACTTAGTTTTTGCTGAGTGTTCATTATGTTCTTACCAGCTCCTGGAGTCATTTCAGTAGATATTTTCAGTATTTTGCAGCATTTTCAGTTGTTTTCAGTGGTAGGGTTAGTTCTCCAAACTAGTCCACTTCCACTGTTGAAAGTGGAAGTGCTCTCAGAGACTTTACAAAACAGATTCATTCATGCCTCTTAGTAAACAATAACCATACGAATAGAAACATAGCGCTTTTTTCTTGGTTAGCTATAATTTATTCTTGGCTTCTTCCAAATCTGTCTGTTACAGAACTGGATGAAAGAAATTTTAGTATTATCTGCTGTATTTTGCTTTCATCTTCTAAAGGGACTACAGGAGCTTAGATTGAGGGGAGGAGCTAAAAAAACAAAACAGAAAAAGCCTACTTTCTCTAGCCTAGATCTGGAAGGAACTTTAAGTATAAAAGGGGATTCAGTTTGAGGTTTGTTGAGCAATGGCCTTTTTTTTTAATCACTTGCTTTTTGTATTCCAAGCTGTTTCTTACTGGCTTTGAGATTACTGAGGTATAAAAGGGAAAGGAATGCTGTTTGTGTGTATGTGTGAGAGAAAAAGCACACAGCATGGGAGGTGTTATTTACTTTGTACAGTTACCATTTGTGAGTTTTAGCCTTTTGCCCTCCTAGTCCTTTCCTGTTTGTGAGCCTAAAGATTTTAAACCATCTTTTCTTCTCTCCTTGGGTAATTGAACGCAGCCTATGGTCTTGCTTAGTGTAGAGCAGAGGTGTCCAAACTTTTTTCAACGTTTTTTACCAAGGGCCATATGCGGTAAAATACACAAACAGCCGGGCCACTCACTCGAGGTGAAGTACGTATTGCCTCACCTGGTTTATTTAAGTAAACTAAATATATTTTTGGAATTTGCTGCGGGCCAATTAACAATGGATTGCGGGCTGCCGTTGCCCGCGGGCCGCAGTTTGGACACCCCTGGGGAAGAGCATTCCTCCTAAATCCCTCTCTCCTGCCCACTTATCTTTCAAAGCTTTGAGACGCACAAGCCCAGCTACTGAATGAACACTTCCACTTAGTTATCCCTGGAACACTTAACCCTCTTGAAACATGAAAGAATCATTAAACCCTCTTGAATCCCTCCCCTTTCTCTATTCCCATGACCACTCCCCTAATCTAGGCCATCATCTCATTCTGCATTAAGGCAACAGCCTTCTTACAAATCTCTTGGAGACTGAAGTCTTCCACCACGTGAATCTGTTCCACACACTGGGACCCAAAGTATTTCTTCCAGAATATAATTTATGCATCACTCTCCTAAATAAAACCTTTCAGTGGTTATCTTTTGTCCTTTTTACGCAATTCAGACTCTTTAAAACTGTTGAAAAGTCTTTATTAAATCTCTAATTTCAACCACTGCCAGCACTTCACACTCTAACTACATTAAGCTTTCTTTGTGGGTGGAAGAAGGTAGATTTTGCGCTTCTTTTTGAAATTGAACTCTGTGGGTGCTTTATGTGCCGTTGAGTGAGCACCACCTCCTGGCGACTCTCTGAATGAGTGGCGTCTTCAACAGCCCCACTCAGATCTAGTAGACTCATGCTCTTCTTTCATGGAGTCAGTGCATAATTCAGCTTTCCTGAGGTATAATTATACAGTTTGGTGAGTTTTAACAAGTGTGTACACCCATGCAGCTAATACCCCAATCAAGATACTGTACGCTACAGTCACCCCCAAAAGTTCTCTTGGGCCCCTCTGCAATCAGTTTCCCCAGCCAGTGCCCCAACCACTATTGATTAGTTTTGCCTGTTCTGGGACTTCATATAAATGGAGTCGTACAGAATATACTCTTTTTTTTTCCCTATTTTTTTTCATTTAGCACAGTATTTTTTGAGATTTATCCATGTTGAATGTATCTGTAGTTTTAATTTATTGCTGAGTAGTATTTCATTGTATGGATAAGACCATAATTATGTCGTTATCAGTTGATAACTGATTATTTCATTATTAAGAATAAAGCTGCCATGGACATGTTCAGGTCAGTTTTCCGACATATGTTTCATTTGCAGAGTTCTGATTGCAGCAGGTCCCTTTCAGCACTAGGTATTGTCTGTCACATTGTAGCCATTCTTGTGGTGTGTAGTGGTTGCCTGTGGTGGCTGAGCAACACTTCATGTGTATTAGCTATTTTATATCTTTTGTTGTGACTTGTCTATTCAAATATTTAGCCTATATGTTTATTTGAATTGTCTTATTAAGTTGCATTTTTAATATATGTTTAATATATTCTGGATACAAGTCCTTTGTCAGATTTATATATTGCAAATATTTTCTTGGAGTCTGTGGTTTTCTTTTTCATATCTTAACACCGTCTTTGGAAGAGCAGAAGTTTTGTATTATAATGAAGTCCAATTAACATGTCTTTTTTCTTTTACAATTAGTGTTTTTATATCTAGAAATCTTCACTTAATCTGAGATCATTTCTTAGAAATTGTGTTATTTTAGCTTTGATGTTTAGATATGTGATTTGTGTTAATTTTATTGTATAATGTGAGATTGCATGTTGAGGTTCATTTTTTTCATGTTTATATAGTTTTTCTGGTGCAATTTGTTGAATAGACTGTACTTGCCCTTGAATTATTTCGGCAACTTTTTCAGACATCAATTGACCATGTAATTGTGGGTCTGTTTCTGAACTCTGTTCAGTTCTATTGCTCTATGTCTGCCTTTATGTAAATATCACACTATCTGGATTACTATAGTTTCAAAATAAGCTTTGAAATCAGGTAGTGTAAGTCCTCCAATCTTGTTCTTTTTTTTCCTTCCCCCCCAAAAAAAAATTTTTTTTGGCTATCCTAGGTCTTTTGTGTTTCTATATAAATTTAGAATTAGCTTGTCAATTTCTAAAAAGAAAAATATGCTGGAATTTTAATTGGAATTGCGTTGAATTTATAAATTAACTTGGGGAAAATTGACATCTTAACAATATTGAACCTTCCAACCCATAAATGTGTGTATTAATGTCCTCGCGCTGCCAAAATGAGGTGTCACGCAAACTGGGTGGCTTAAAATAACGGATGGTTATTCTCACAGTTCTGGAGGCTGGAATTCAGAAATTAAGGTGTCAGCAGGGCCATGCTCTGAAGGCTCTAGGGAAGGAATCCTTCTAGTAGATTTAAGGAAGTCAACATGGCTAGGTCAGTGGGGAGTGATGGTGGAGCCATTTCCCATTGAAAAGCCTTTAATAGTAGTAGCTTTCTTAGGAAGGCTTCTTTGATATGAAATTGAGTCATTAATGGTATTGAGGGTTGGATTGGCCGAGACCTTGAAGGTCATTTATTCTAGCCTGCCCTACAACCTCTTAGACACAGGCTGGTTTGAGACAGCTTCTTTCAATTTACATGGTTTTTGTAGAAAATTCTTAGAAAGTAGATAATATTGAGTCAAATTCTATTTTCCACAAACTTCTACCATTGGTTCTGCTTCCACCTTCTGTAATTTTACAGAATGAAGGTAAAATCCTTAGATTATTTTATAGCAGTTTAACACCTGTTCTCTCATTTTATTTCTTTGCCTAAAACATCTCAGTTTGTAAAATTATTCCTTATATAGCATCTTTATCTGCATTTTAAAAGGTCACGAATGTATGCATCTTCCAGAGTAGGATTCCGAACTGAACTCAGTCTTATATAAGTTGCCTGTATTGAGAATAATGGAGCATTCTTGGTCTGGATAATTTTCTGACTTTCAGTGCTTCTTTAGCTTGCCTTTACTTACTGTCTCTTACTAATTTAGAGTTTAAACATTCTGGCCTTTTTTCTATTTTTTTAGGGAAACTTTAAAAACCCGCTTCCATTGTTCTATACACGTGCAACTTAATAATATCAAAATGCAGGCTATTTTTTAAAGTTATTTTGTAATTAAGTATGCTGGTTTACCTTTTGTGTTTCACATGCAGATTTGATACACATTTGTCTGATTTGTACCCCAATAAATAAAGTGTGGAACAAGACAAGGTCAAATGCAGACTTTTGTGAGTTACCTCTAGAATTCTTCCATTAGTTTGATTTCAAGTATTTAATTGCTGAGTACATTTGTTCAGTCACCTAGGAGTCTACTAGTGTGGGGCTCACATTGCTCCGTTTTGTTCTTAAGGACATCACCAGACATGTGCAGCCTGGCTGAAATGAAGGCGTCTTGTGTCTGTGACATTCTTCTGGTCCAGTGTCCTAGTCACCTTACGCTTAAGTTATATACATTGCGTGCCCCTTTTCTAAGTCCAGACTCTACAGCTGTGGAATCTATATCACTGCTTTTTTTTTTCTTCTTGAAAATTGTGACCATTTCTACTTTTCTGTAATTTAAAAAATATTACGAACAGTGGTTTGATAAGCATATCTCCAAGTTCTTTTAATATCACCATAGGTCGTTTTCTGGTCCAGAAGACTTGAATGTTTGTAAAATGTCACAGTGTTTTTATTACATGCCTCATGCTAGGACTAAGCACTTGTCTTGCCATCAAATACTGGGATACTGCATAACAGAAAAGTTAATTCCGAACTTTAAATCAGTATGACAAAAAGGTCTTAACTTGTAAAACTCCTGTCTTTCCATAGTTTTAAAATAATTTTTGTTACCAAACGTAATTTTTCGGTCAGTTTCATATTTCTTGAAATTCATTCCATTTGAAAAAGTCCTGATATGTGGTTTTTAAGTAAAAGAAATGAAAAAACCACCCTGATTTATTATTATCAAAATTTGTGGAAATCAAAATTATAAAAGCACAAGTTTTTGGCTATAGTGTCGCATTTTTCTACTACAAACTTGGTTATAGTTTTCTACAGACACTACATTTGTATAAAGAACTCTGGAATAGAATATTTCCGTCAACAAGATTCCAGAATTACAGACGCTGATGTGAATGCAGATGAGGTTAGCCTAACTTGGGCAGGAGAGGGACGTGCTGAGTCCCAGTATGGATAGCTGACGGCTGTTGCCAAGATTGACAGGTGTCCTGTGGGTGGCAGGAAGTCCCACGGATAAAATTTGCTCTCAGATTGCTTCTCTCAGACACAATGATCAAAGTCATCCCTTTGCTTTCTATTGATCACACATGCTCATAAAATAGTGAAGTCTGCTTTTATTACTTTAATTTTTTTAGGTATTAGTTTTATAAGCTCCAGGAAGGTAAGAAAAAGTTTTATACATTCCTCTTACAGTACCATATTCTGTTTTGGAAAGTTGAGCTTTATACTGTACATTAATTTTTCTAGTATAGTCAGTGACTTTTGGTTTTTTGGCTACCCTGCCATTTCATTAAGGCCTTGTGAGATGAAAAACGTTAATATAACAGAATACATTTGTTATTGGTGTAAAAGAGGCAACTATTTCTTAATGGGATAATAAATTACATGATTCAATCTGGAAAGATTAATTTTTAAGAGAATTTACTAAGAAATAAACATAACATTGTAAAGGAGTGTTCATACTAATTGGGTAACAGCTTTTGATTTTATTTCATCTTACTGACATTTTTTATGAAGAGAAGCTTTATAACTTATCAAGATAAATTAGTAGTATTTCATATCTCAAAACAAGTAGTTTTAAAGCCATTAGGTTCATGCCATTAAGAAAATTAACTGTACTGTTTTAAGAGAAACGTGTGTTCCCTGAGATTTTTGTAAGATTTCAGTGATGTAAACGTGTTATTAACAGAGAAGGATCTCTGATTTTAAGCATAAACTTAATAGCTGTTTCTATTCAAATAGGAATTTTCTGATCTGGGAGCATTGTGTCTTGATGAATCTCTGTATTTCAGTGGCAGACATACAGGAGAAATTTTAAGAAGAGGGTGCTTGGGGAACCATTATTAGGGAGCCAGCCTATTCACTAGTGTGAAAAATGAAAGCCAAGACCCCAGGCCTAACTAGGGCTCAGAAAAGGTTTATATATTTAATTCTGACTTAGCTACAATTTATTGAGGTTCTACCACGAGCAGGTTATTATTTTATAGATGTTATTTAACTCCTGTGAAGGGAGGAACATTAGGCCCACAGAGGTGGTGACTTGCCCGGCATCCCTCAGCCCTTGGCCGTAAAGCTGGGAAACAAACCCTGGCTCTTGGCTCCAAACCCAGCAGAGTTTTGAGATAGTGGAAATAATCTCAACAGAAATTCATTGAAATGGTAGAACTTTCAGGGCTGCCTTGCTTACTGTCTTTTTTTTTTTTTTCCCTTTCCCTGTGTCTCAGTTCTGATTCTTTCCCTCTTCTCCTATTCAATTCTCTTTTCGACTAGAAGAAAGGGAAGATTCTTGAGCTCATCATTACCCAAAAAGACCTTTATAAAAATGTTTAGGTACTGTACCAAAAATAGCAACAAATTGTTGTATTTCCTTCTCAGAACTTAACGTTTTAAGCAGCTGATTGGAAAGGAACTATGACGATACGTATTCTTGGACTAAGCCTTGGGTGTAGTGGGCTAATTTGGAGTGTGAAACAGAGGCTAGAGTGCAGGTAATGACCTTGAGCTCATTTTAGCCACTGGCCGAAGTTCCACGGCCCCTGAGAGATGACCACCAGCATTTCTCCTGAGCGTGGGGCTGGTTTACACTCTGCTGCTCTGTCCTATCCCTGGGCATCCTTTACTGGGCATCCTATCCCTGGGCATCCAGTCTGCTTACTGCGTAATACACTGGATTGCCGAGGGTAATCGAAGACCCTGACCATCTCATGTCACACCTAGTTTCATGGCAAAATTAAAAAGTTACCTTGATTTGTGCAAGGATTAGCATCACGGCTTGTTAGTTCAGTAGATATATAATGTGTAAGGTGTGGTGAGAAATCTATGGCCGTGTGTTATGAATGGCTTCAATTTAGGAAAATTTATCTTTACACTTGTAAATGTAATTTATGATTCATTTTGACAGGTCTAGAATTAACTTCCCTTTTAAACACGTGTACTGAGGGTGGAATAATGAAAATAGCATTATATTTGAACTATTTGGGCTGTTTCAAATATTTTAAACCATCGTTTGTGTGTCATTGGTAAGCAGATGATTCTGTCTCGTCGTGAGCTGCAGCCCATGACACAGTCCAGTCACAATCTGGGTGTTTGTCCGTCCAATCCTCTCTACCTGCCACCACCCCGTCACCTCTGTAGTGGCCCCCTAACTGCCCTGCCAACCCCTACCCCACCTCCCTGCTTCAGCAGGTTGGGATCAACTGTTAGGATGGAGACAGATGACTTTCGTGGGGCCTCCACTCTGGCTTTCCACGTCCCTGCACTGCAGCCTCCTGGGCACATCTTCCGTTTCTTCTCCTTATGGTGCGTGGTTTCGTCTGTTCCTTGGCCGTCATGCCTGTCCCTTCATTTCAGCTCAGGGACGTTTCCTGTAGTCGGGGAAGAAGTCCGTCCCCTTTCAGCTCGGTCAGAGCACGCTTTGTAGGCAGGATGGCAGCCTCCTTGCACTTGGTGCAGTTGCAGTTGTGTGTTTATACACATACTTGGATAATAAGCTTCGCCAGGACGGAAGCCATGTCTGCTTTTACTCAAGGATTATGCCCTTGGTGTCTACATCTGGCACAAGGCCTGGTACATAATAGTCGCTTAATAAATACGTCCTGAATACATGCAAGTTTCATGAAAGGTTTTTCTCAGCGTCATGAGGATGGATGAATACAGGCCCATTTTGCTATTACAGATCTCACTCACAGTCAAGAGAATGAGACGTACCAAAAGTATTGTAATATAAGCTAGATTGCAGTTAGGGCTCGGAAGTAATATACTTTGCTTGAAAAATGCCCTGTTTGACTAGCCTTTGTCCATAAATTCAAAATGAGTGAATTACAATGTTAAGCAGCACAGACAATATTTATAAGAGCCTCTTGCATTCTTATGTCATGCTAGCTCTAAAGGAAATAGAAAGTTGAACAAATTCAGTATTAAAAGTAGGAAAGATAGAATAAAATACATTAATATCCTTAAATGCCAGGACATGTGAAAGAAATGAGGAAACTTGTACTGCCAGACATTTTGTGCAAGTTGTTTCCGAGCCCTCTGTTAGCATGAAAAGTGTAGCCGTGCTTGAGGCTACCCTGGGACCTCTTTTGTCTTCATTTGGCGAGACTGTTAGGTCAGCCCTCACTGAGGTTTTTCCCTTTCCTCTTCCAGTGTTCCTGACGCTGTTCTACCCCAACCCTGGGTTGTGGCATTGAGCAGCGCGGGGGAGAGGCTGGCTGGCAGGCCTCTCAGAGGGTCAGGTGATCGCTGTGTGCCGGCAGCTGCCTGAGGTGCAGGGCAGGCAGTGCCCTGCTCCTGCCTCGGGACAGCTGGTTATTATCAAACGCCTAGCAAGTCTTTCCCGATCATTGCTCACTGCTCGCTGCAAGAGAAGGGAGATTATGCCGCGGGCTTTTGATTGACCCAATGGGAATTACATTGATCTGGTGTCTGGCTTTGGTTCTTATCAAGTGGATCGCCTCTAAGGTAGGCCATCTTTATTTTTAGGATTGTGACCTTAATCATTAGTCTTTATATTTGGTAGGAATGAAATTTCTGGTCAGGTTTCTTCTCCTTCTGCTTCAGGTTTTATTTCTCTGATTAAAAGAGCTATGAGGTTTACCTGTCAGCTGAAAAACTTAAAATTATGGTGTGTAATGTTTATTCTTCTCCCGCCTTATTCCTCCCCAAGGGCTTTTTATGGTATCATTCTTCGGTATCAAAGTAGCTCTCCTCAGTGTCAGTCCTTTAAAGAAGTTTTTATGATTAAAGCAGTTCAACTTTTAAGATGATACAATTATTAAACAATTTAAACTTTTGGTGTACATATTTTAAACATTCTTTTCTGGAGATAAAGAATTTACTAATGCTTATAAATGGAAAGCACAGTTATTGAGGATTTCTAAACAATTACTGTGTATAAACTTTTAAAAAACTAAATACTACCCTCTATCATGGTCTCTCTTGAAGCCCTGCTGCTACTAAAATGTATTCCTTACTTATATATTGAAAACATTTGAATTTACTATAATCCTAAATACTATAATACTAAATCATAAATTATATTTATGTATTCTAAATATCAGACTTGAGAAAAGCTTGATAGAATGAATGCTAGCCATTTACCATCTGGATAAGAGTCTAAAGTAGAAAATATTTAAGATTACTACTTGAAATTATTTGAAATTATTTTTTCTATCCTTGCATTAAAATGAGTATATCTTTCATCTACCATGCAGCTTCTTTCTTCCTATATGAAGACACCAAAGAGTATTAACTTAAAATCTATAAGGCATCACTATTTGCTAAGCAACACAAGCTTCTAAGGTTAAATTTCTTTTTCAAGCAAGGTCTGTAATTTTTCACATTTAACATAATGTCTTAAGCATAGTTCTCTCTCACTTGAAGCAGTTCTTTTTTTCTTAGTGATATGATTGAAAAACTCTCTTAAAGAAAAGCAGTATACTCAAATTTTTTAAATCTTTGTGTTTTATAAGTGAAGAATTAATTTTGTTGCACTGAGAGCTATTTACTCATTGTGTTTAAAGGATTAGCTTACCAAGTTATTGAATGAAGGTCAAGTTAATATTAGTAATACATTAGTTAAATTGTGGATGTTTTCAGAGACTTTACTTTTTTTATAACTACCAAAAAATTTAAATTACGTTTTTAAGCAAAAAGATTGCTAATATTTTGTCACTTTTTAAAAAGTATATTATTTGCATAGGGCATAAGAATGGGCAAAATACGCTTCAGTGGACCAGTGCAATCTTTGAATCGCAAACTTGAGCATGTTTTTCTAGCATATGTAAGATGAATATATTCTGAAAAAACTCACTTTACTGTCTCAGAGAAAACAGCTTTCAGAACTTTGCCTGGGCTTCATCTTTTGTAGTATGTTACTATTTTTCGGTAATGTTACCCAAAAATTAGTTTAGTGCTACTGTATCTAAGCCCTTTGACCATCAGTTTACTGCTTAGCAAAACAGGCCCAATAAAACATCCCTCTTGAGCTGGTTAAGTGAGGTTTTGTATGAAAGCACCGGGAACATTTTCTGACACAGAGTAGGAAAAAGCTCAGCAAGTGTTAGTTAATATATTGTTACTTTTACCATGTAAGGGAAATGCCCAGGCTTTTGCGTAATAGATCATTTTAGTGGAAACTTGAACAAGATAAAAACAGTAGCACTTAAAATATCTTTGCTCAGTTTTAAAACATGTCTTTCTTTAAAAGTTACGTATTAACTAATCTCAGGAACAACTTTTACGCCTTTTGTCATTTACTTTGTAAGTCATGTCTTGTGGAAGAGTGATTCACCCTGATTCAAGGAGAGTGAGTGTCTTACCCAGGCACTCAAAACGCCTGTTAGTGGCAGTGGATCCTGTGGAACCGTACAGTTTAACTTGTTTGTGCTGTGGCTGTCAGTTTCTGATTAGCTCAGCCTCGCCCATGTTTTGACCTATACTAGTTGCTTTACAAGCTGTTCCCAGATGGCTAAATTAGAAAAGTCACGAGTAGAAGCTTCTCAGTTATTTCCATTCACTGGTGAGGTGAAATGGGAATGTGGATGATAACTCAGAGTGTTTTATGACAGACAACGTGACACAGGATTTTGATTAAATTTGTTTTACAATTTTTATTAAAAGTAGAATTTTACTACTAGTATATGGCTTGTAAAATGATAAACTTTAAAAATACATATGTTAAGTCTGTGCTGCAGTGTTGGTGTATAAAGCACATAAAATTATTTTTTTAATATGATTCTAACAGAAATCAAATTTTGATTGTTACAGTTCATAATTTACACTGTATTTTTCCAAAATGAGTCACATTAGATTATTCTACCTAGGTTGCTTAAGGAGAGAATTGAATAGTGTTCATTTTAATCTTGGTCCTTGAGGTGATGAATGATCGATCTCAGGATGTCGTCATTGATGGGTTCAGACACACATTTTAAGTCTGTTCTTAAAAATATTTTTTGTCTCATTTTGATTTATTTCATGAGTTTTGTCTTGTGGTTTAGTATAGCATTTAAGCTAAGTATTTGTGGACCAGAATTACTTAAATTAGTAGTGAATAGAATAACATGAATATTTGGCACACCCCTATGTAATTTGTTAATATACTGGGGGTGCCAAAAAAAATGTATATATATGACTTGTATTCATCTTCTGTTATTGGTATGTATTGAGCATTACCATTTTAATACAGTTTTTTTCCTTTCTTAAGATGTGTATACATTTTTTGGGCACCCTCTGTATATTTAAAATTCTATGTTTGCCAAGTTTTTATTATGATTAATACAGACCCTACCATTTCAGTATCTAAATTAGTGCCTCTATAAATAAAAGGATTATCTTAAAATAAATTTAGCATGTCATAGTTATAATCTATATTATGTTCATTACTCAGTTTTTGACTTGACACTATTTTACTTAACAGAAAGCTGATGATATTAGTCATTTTCAATCTTTAATATGTGAAGTGATAAATGAGGTTTTCTCTTTCTGATTAGTGGCTATTTTAGTAATTACCCTTCCAGCATGAAAAAAATAATGCCAGCCACTCTCTTGAAGAGGACTGTTAGAGAGAACAGGTTAAAATTCGTTTTAACGAGCTATTATCCAAGTTATTATTGGACACTAGCGGGTTGATGGGTATTGACCAAGACAAGGTATTACATCATGACATCTGTGGCTTCATTGATACAATTTAGCTGATAGAAATATTTATTTCCACATATGTGCTTTCCAGGCTACTAGGTTTTCCCCTAATGTGGCAGTATTAAGGGGAGACCTAGGATATAGTATGGTAAGTATCTTCCGGGTGGAGATTGGAACAGCAGGTGTGAGTGGTGCCTTTTCATACCAAGTGATTATGGAGACTGTTTGCTCCAGAACAGCACGTTTACCATGAAGCAGCCCAGAGGCCTCCTTAGGATGCGCTGTTAGCGGAAGACACTGTGAGCACGATGCTGCCAGGAGCGCGTTCTGTATGGTGCAGTCTCTCGGCATGTGAGATCATGCTTTTCTGTGTAGTTTTCTTTATAGTAGATTCTTATTTTACTTTTAATTTGGTTTATTTTGTGAATATATAAGAACTACACGTGCTACAAAACTCAAAAGATACACGTTGAAGAGTCATCTTCCTTCCTTTTGTCCCACTGCCTCCCTGGAGGCTACCAGTGTTGAGAATTAGAATTTTATTTTTGCTTGAAACTGGTTTGTTTTACATTTAATCAACGGTTGCTTTTTTTGTTTTTTTAAGGATACATGAAATCATAAGAATTTAATTGATGCTTTTTTCTTAAATGGTAAGCATTAAGGAGGGAATGATTTGGGAGTTGTTTTGCATATTAAATCCAAATGAGGGCTTTAAATAAAATAAATTTTCTTTATAATAATAGTGAAAGTGTGATTATTTTTCCTTGAGGTTTTTAGGTGTATGTTGAGTTGTATATCTCATAACAGTTTTGTCAAGGAAGATCATTAATCTGATACTTAAAAATGTGATCTCGCTGCTGTAATGTGTATTTCTTTTGTTAATGAAGTCAAGCATTTTTTCTTGTGTTTATTGGTTTATTATTTCTTGTAAACAGGATGATTGTGTTCTGTTTTCCTACACTCTTCATCGTCTTCTAATTGACTTTGGGAGACACAAACTTTTTTTCCTTTCCTTGTTAGGGAAAAATTAGCCCTTTGTCATATTTGTTGAACTTTTATTTCTTGGTTTGAGGTTTCTTTAGCTTTTGTTTGTATTTTACTATGCATAATTTAACTTTTAAGTGGCCAAATTGATCCATTTTCATGATTTTTAGATTTTATAGAACAATTAGAAAGGGCTTTTCTAGTTAAGATTTTCTTTTTAATGCGGTCATGTTTTCTTTTACTATTTTGTGCTTTGATTTTTTTTTTTTTTACATTTAATTTTGTTGTTTCATGTGTAATTTATTTAAATAAGAGGGTAATAATATAGCTTTTTTGGTTTTCCAGATACAACCACTATCATTTTTTTCTTCAATATTTTCCTCACAGATTTTAAATCCTATACTTATCACATAGAAAATTACTGTATATTCTTGGATTTGATTCTCGATTCTCTATTGACTATTTTGACTGTCTCTTTATAGTGTCCACACTACTTTACTAATAGCTTGTGGCACTAGTTCTATTTATTACTGTTTTTAAAAGGATTTCCTTACCTGTTTATTTAACTAATATTATTGATCACTTTCAATGCTCTAAGCACTATTTTAAATGTTGGGATTTATTCTAGATCTGGGGATATAGCAGTGAATGAAGTCTCTGTAGCCACAGTGCTTAGTTTCTAATAGGAGGTGTAGTTAATTTTACTTTCTAGATTTTTAATCTGTCTTTATATCAATTCTGTTATTCATTAATTTATTCATCAACTTATAAGTTATTTGTTTATTTGCAATAAATGCATTTAATCATTTATTTACCAAGTACTTATTTAGAATCTACTAAATAATAGCTACTGTTTGGGGGCCAGGGATACAGTGGTGAATAAGACAGACACAGTTCCTGCTCTCGTAGAGCTTTTACTTTAGAACAAGCAAACGTGGTAACATCAGCTAAGTGGTGATGTAGAGAGCGTGCAGGTAGGTAGCTGTGGAAGAGCGTGACTTGGTGACTTCAGATTTGGTAGCCTGGGAATACCTCTGGAGAGACGACTAGAGCTAAGAGATGAGGACACAGTGATGCAGTGATCCTGGGCAGGGAACAAGTGTAAAGGCTCCTGTGCATTTGGCGGGGCAGGACGAGAGCAAGGAGGCTGGCGTGACTGGGTCAGAGGGAGGCAGATCATGGAGACCTTTGGAAATCAGAGCTTGGTGATTGGACTTTAATCCAAGTGTATGGGGAGCCATGGGAGGAGTCTGAGCAGTAGTTGAAAGGTTCACTCTTGCTTCTGTGTGAAGAGTGGGCTGGGGGCCAAGAGCTGCATCAGGAAAACCAGCCAGCAGCCCATTGCAGGAGTGCAGGGGAGAGATGCTATTGCCGCAGACAGAATGAAGGAGTTTCGATAGAGGAAGAGAGTTGAATGTGACGGTAGAGTTGGCAGAACTTGTTGGCAGTGCTTCAGCTCTTATAATTTTTTTGTTTGTTTTAGTAATTATTTTTTAAATTTGCAGTATTTTTTTTATAATAGCTTTATTGAGCTATACCTCGTACCATACAATTCACCCATCTAAAGTGTACAATTAATGATTTTGAGTCTATTCACAGAGTTGTGCAATCATTAATTTGAGAACATTTTCCTGACTGCAGAGAGAAACCCTGTACCCATATTCACTCCCCATTTCCTCCCGGCTCTCCCAACTCTAGGCAGCCACCAGTCTACTTTCTGTCTCTATGGATTTGCCTGTTTCGGATATTTCGTGGGAATGGAACCATATAGTATGTGGTACTTTGTGACTGGCTGCTTTCACTCACCGTGCTGTGCTCAAGGCTCACCCACGTTGTAGCCTGTGTTCGTACTTGATTCCTTTTTGTGTCTGAATGCTACTCCATTGTATGGCTGCACCACATTTTATCCATTCGTTAGTGGATGGATGTTTGGATTGTTTCCAATTTTAGGCTATTGTGAATATTGTTGCAAGAGACATTTTTATATCTGTTTATTTTATTACTTGCTGGTCTCTGGGCCATTTGGTTTATTTTGTTTCATTTCTAGCTAATGGGTTTCTTCAAATGTCTGATGATTCTTGTTTGTCTGCTTATTCATTCACATTTAAAGTAAGGGAATAGTAAAGCAGTTGAACCATTCTCTCTTCCTCAGTTCTGTTTACCTTTGCAGAAGATCTCTCCCCAAGTGGGCTTGTCTGACATACTTCGACATTAAATTTCCACCTACTGCATATTCCTCACTCTGTATCCACCTTTATGGTAGTGTTTAACCATATTGTATTATAATTCTTTGTCTTTCTCACAACTATAGATTTCAAGAGCAGGTGCTATATCTAATTTCATTTTTGTATATCCAACTTTTCTTGCATTGTGCTTCACAAATAATAAATACATGTTGGTGAATTTAATATATTTAATTGTCATGCATTAAAAATGTATGTATGTTTTTTTCTAGAGGCGTGGAGCTATTTCCTATGACAGTTCTGATCAGACTGCGTTGTACATTCGTATGCTAGGTAAGCATTTTTTATTTTGTACTGATAGCAGTTAATTTTGTTATCTACTGTTATTTGAAATTGAGATCTCTTTCATTAAGTAGTCTTTCATCACTGTTTGCAGCAGAAATAATCTATTACTTTGAAGTTTAGAATCTAGAAACCAGTATTGAATGTGATGTGAATGAAAAGGCATTTTAGAGTTATGGGTAATTGAGAAATCTCTGGCTTAGTAACTGGGACTCTGTCACTGACACCCAGTATTAAATTGCATCCTGAGTATTCTTCACGGAGAGTCTGAGACTTGTATTGCAATTGCTAAATACTAAAGAAATGTCCATGCTAACATAGAGGGGAGGCCATGAAATAGCTAATCACATAGTCCTGTCACTGCATGTATTTTGTTCTCAGTTGGCTGGTGAGAAAGACCATTTGTCTTCTCATCTCAGTTCTTACATTTTTAATGTATTACTCAAGTCCACAAGGTAAAATGAATTTAGATGTGTATCTATGTATAATTCTCTCTCTCTCTCTCCCCCCTCCCCCCCTCCCCCTCTCCCCCTCTCCCCCTCCCCTCTCCCCTCCCCTCCCCCCTCCCCCCCTCCCTCCCTCCTTCCTCTGCCAGATTTATCTCTTGATCCACATCCTTGATCCCTTGTACTTTTAATTCATACTATTAAATATGTGCTACTGAGATTCCTGTAGGCAGGTTTGCTCATCTTTTCTTGGAGGCATCTTCCATGGCTACCCTCCCCATGCTCAGAATTCCTCCCTCAACTCTGTGATTTTGAGCCATCCTTATTCTTCACCTACCTCTGTTTTTTTGGTGTTTTTTGCCAGGGCGGGGGGGGGTCCCCTCTTTCACTAATTCCTTTTCATATTCTTAAGCCTAAGTGTTCTCCAGTGTTCTGGTCTTGCTTTTTCCTTTTGTTTCCTCTTTAGCTTAACCTTGTGTATCTTATCTGCCTCAGTTTCATTCTACTCTAGTACATATTTTCTTCCCACGAATGTTCAGCCCTTTCCTCTTCACTGTCTCCATTTCTCCCTCCAGGAGTCTGCTTGCCTTAAAACAGCACTTTAGACACACATATATGTATTTTTCAATTCTGTAGAACATCTTCACATGGGTGTATTATGGGTACTTTATATTTAGCACGTCTGTTAAAATAAAGATTTATGAGTATGCTCCCCGGGCTGTTCATTTTGCAGTCTTGCCATCCCAGAAAATGTAACTCCGTTCTTCTGGTTGTCAGGTCAGAAACATCGGAGTCATTCTGGACTCTTATTTCTTACATATTCTATGTCTATGTCATCAGCAAATCTTCCTGGCTGATACCTTTAAACTCTCTCCAGAGTTCTACCACCCCAGTGCTGTTACCACCCCATTTAAACCATAGATGTTGTTATTTTTGTATTGTTCACTGTAGTCACTCTGCTGTGCATCGGAGGGCCAGAATTCTCTTGCATAAATGAAACTTTACAGCCTTTGACCAACAGCTCCCACGTCCCCCTCCCCCCAGCCATAATTATTGCCTCGTTTATTGCTCCTGCTCCTTAACCGGTCTCCCTGCTCTACCTCTGTGCCTCTACACGATTCTCGTCTACCCAGCCAGAGTGAACTTATTCAGACATGAGTTAAACCACTCTCACTCCTTTGTTCAGAATTCTCTCATGGTTTTCTATCATAGAGTAACAGCCAAAGCTATTATAATGGCCCATGAAGGTCCATCACGATCTAGCCCAGTACCTCTCTCACCTCGCCTCCCACCAGTTCCCCTCACTCCAGCCATGTGGGCCTTTTTGCTTGAACATGCCAGGCATGCTCCCATCTGAGGGTATTTATACTTCCTGTTTCTTATGCCTGGAAACCTCTTGCTCCAGACGGCCGTGTGCCTCACGGCCTCACTTCCTTCAGTGCCTCCTCTTCAGCGAGGCCTTCTCTGACCATGCTGATGAATCACTCCCGCCTCTTCTCTTATTCCTCTTAGCTTGCTTGCGTTCTCTCCATGTAATCTTTGCCGTCTTCCATAGGATGAGATTATTTATTTGTTTTATTATTTGTCTCAGTGAAAGGATAAGTTTCATGAAGACAGGACTTTATGTAGTTTGCTCACTGCTGTATTTCCCGTGCCTGACGTGTAGTTGGTGCTCAGGAAACATTTGTGGCAGAGTGAAGGAATCAGCACGTGAGAGAAGTGATTAATCGTTGTAGGATGAACTCATGGTAGATGATGTGAGCCTTGAAGGAAATGATGGCCTTGTTTAGAGAAACAAAGAGCAAGCAGGAAAGCCTTCGAGGCAAATAGAATAGCAAGAGCTCAGGGTTAGGGACTGAAGACTGAAAGGTTATGAACTTGGAGTCTGTGAAAATATTGTGGGAAAGGTACCGTCTTTGGAGCCCCCGGACGGAGGTTTAAATCCTCACTCACCCTTCATACCAGCTTTGTGGCATGGACATTCTAAATTTCACATCTCAGTTTCTGCACCTGTAAAATGTGGTAAAGATCCTATCTCTCAGTTGGATGGGCGGGGGGTGGGGATAGGGGAGAAGGTAAAAGGATTAGACAGTACTAATTAGTAGTCACAATACAGCCATGGAGATACGAAATACAGTTTGGGGAATATAATCAATAATGTAAAGATTATGTAGGGTGCCAGATGGGCACTGGATTTATTAGGGCGACCACTTCATAGACTGTGTAGATATCCGACTACTGTGCTATACACCTGAAGCTGAAGTTACATAATATTGAATGTCAGCTATAATTATTTACACACACACAGTGCTAAAAAATGTATACACATTTTAAGAAAGGAAAAAAACTGTATTAAAATTATGCTGATGGTAACCACTTTGAGCACCTCTTGTAATTGCAGAAGTCAAACGTGACTTGTATTCAACTTTTGTTACCGATTTATTAGGTTGGTGCAAAAATAATTGTGGTTTAAAAGAAAAATAATTGCAAAAACCGCAATTACTTTTGCACCAACCTAATATATTGACTATTAGAATTTTAATACAGTTCTTTCTTTTTTAAAAATATGTATGTTTTTTTGGCACCCTCTGTGTATATATTTATATAGTCACGGGATGTGGAGTACAACATAGGGAATATAGTCAATGGAATTGTAACAACTATATATGATGTCAGAGGGGTAGTAGATTGGGGGCAGTTATCACTTTGTGAGGGGTGTAAATGTCTAACTATTACATTGTTTTGTACACCTGAAACTAGTAATAAGAAAAGATCCTATCTCTCAGAGTTGGTTAGAAAATTAAATAAAATAATGCCTATAATAGGCACAAGAGAGAGTACCTGTACATGGTTTTCAGTGGTGCTATATGGAGAAGTAGGTCCAAACGTCATATCGATACATGTATTATAGAAACAGTACTGAGCTTATGAAGACCAAAGTTTCAAGAGCCAGCTAAAGATCTTGGGTATACCCACTGTCAAAGAGAAAAGAGAAGATTGTTCAGATTAAACATTTAAGGCAGACTTTTTAACAATTTTAATTTTCTGTACATTTAAAAAATGGTAAGCTGCTTGAGAATAGGTAATATATTTTCAATTTCTTCATGTTCCTTGTAGCCTGAAATATAGTGCTAGGTACAGAGTAGACACTTCATAAATATTTGTTTCTCACTGTGGCTTTTTAAAGTTTTGTGGTGAGCATTTTTTTTTAATTCCATGTGAGTAATAAAATATTATGTTGAATTTTCACTTGAGTCATCTTTCAGAAGGCTAACTTTAAAATGTAGATTATAATCATTGTTATTGTAGGAGTAGATTTTAAAAAGACAAACTTCAACTAGCCTTACAACTCAGTACTGAAAAATTTGTAAACCTCTTCAAATAAATCAGCTCATAGCTACTTACTCCATATATATTATTAGTGGGCCATTACTTCTGAATACGATACCACATAGGCCTTTGTTGCAGAAAAGAAGAAGAGGTGCTTCTTCTCAAATGGCCGCCTTCTAAACATATGTTTTATCGTTGATTCTGTCCAGGAGATGTACGCGTAAGGAGTCGAGCAGGATTTGAATCAGAAAGAAGAGGTTCTCATCCGTACATTGATTTTCGTATTTTTCACGGTAAGTGTTGACAGACACAATATTTCTCTCAGACTTTTAGTTAACTTCAAATCTTCATAAAATTATGCAATTTACTAAGGGGAAAAAGTATACAACAAAAAACTATATTATGTGTGGAATGTTTTAAATACACTGGGTTGTGGTAAATGACACATTATTTCTAGATAATGTTAGAAAAATGTTTAGAGACAATCGGAAATATGAAAGTTGATATAGTTTTTCTTTTTAATTTAAATATGAAATTACTTTGGTACATTTTTTCATATATATATATATACACACACATATATATGTGTATATGTGTGTGTGTGTGTGTGTGTGTGGGTGGGTGTGTATATATACATATATGAAGTTTTTTTACTCCAAATATTTTTGTCTTCACTACTCTAGACATTTCTGTGCAAATGACATTTTCTAAAGGTATTGCATAATTAACAAGGTATATCCTTTCGGTTTATCTGAAAATATATATCATCTTTGTTTGGTGATGCATATTTTGGTAGAATGCTTAGTTTGAAAACAAACATGTGGGTCTGGCCCATAATGGAGAAAAGGGAAAAAACAGAATTTCTAAAACCCTTAAATATGAAACACATTAAATCTGTTTTTGGAGAAGTTCCACTTTTGGTAATTTGGCTAAATTATTTGGATTGACACTCCAATTAAAAATATTAGAATAATTGGGAAAAATATTAAAGACATGTATTTAAGTGTATCAGAATGCTGTTAAGGCAGAGAGATGAGCCTGGCATTTTTGGCTACTTTTCCCCGTTAGTAGCTATTGATTCTGGGAAAGATGGATGAGAAGCTGAGCAGAGATTTTGATGGACACTTAAAGCTAGAAAAGCAAAAATAGATGTTTATTGCTCATCAGGGTTTGGGGGTTTGTCCTGGTAAACCCTAGATGCTTAAGTTGGAACCCCACAGTGTTATCCCTTAGAAATAAATCTTGACTTTGAAACAGCTCAATCAATGATTAGATTAAGGTGATCTGTAACGTTGGTACCTCTAACCACCTGCTTGAAGTGACTGTTAATCCTCTTTGGAGGAAGGTGACATTACCCTAAATCTCAAATTACCTCTAAATTTTTCATATGAATATCAGGCACTGAATTAAAAATAAAAAGGCATAAGGAGACAAGACAATGTGACCAAAAATGAAGAGGAAACAACAGGCAATAGAAATAGCCACAAGGGAGCCTAATATTTGAGTTATTGTACGTGGGCTTTAAAATAACTAAATGTAATTACATTGATGGAAGAAAAGACACAGGATTGAGAACTTCATTAGAGAACTGAAAATTGTAAAAGAAGAACCAAATGGAAATTCTAAGACTGAAAAATATACCATACCTTAAGTAAGAACTCACTGGAGATGGTTTTAACAGCAAATAAGACCAAAATGAAGAGAATTGGAATATAGGTCAGTGAATTGGAATATAGGTCAGAAGAAAATATTTAGAATAAAACACCATGAGGAAGAAGGTAGAAAATACAGAAAATACATGGAATATGTTCCAGTTATGCATTGCTCTGTATTTTGCTCGAGAATTTGTCAAGAATTGTGGAAGATCTGGGATTCTACCTTGTAAGCTAAAACATAAATTAGCCTGTTACTGCTTCCTGGATGCTGGCAGAAGACATAAGACCCGTGGGTCAGAGACAAAGGATTTTGTTATTCATGACACAGCAAGCAAGATGAATATCATGTTGGTTTTTCCAGTGACCCCCGTGTCCTACACTGGCAGCACAGAGGGGTTTAGGTGGATATTTTGCAAACAATGAGTTTGTATCACATCTGAGGAACAATGAGCTTGAGGAATTTACCCCCTTTTATAGTAAGACTACTCTTTGTTCCAGGAAAAGATGTCACATATCCCCCAAGGTTGCTAGCCGCAAACACAGCCCTGAGAAATGGCCCAGGTAAAGATTGGTCAGGGCTTGGCATTCTAGGCACATCTGGCAAGAATGTGCATGGACAGGTAAGGCCTCTGTGGAGGATTATCTCGCCCAATTGGAGCAGATGACCCAGAATTTACAGGCAGGAAACAACCTTTTTCATGATCATTGTTCTGAGGGTTAGTAATTGAGTCCAGATTAGATTTGTCTGTGCTGCACAGTGTCGTGATCTTCATCTGGGGTGGTTGAAACAGCAAGAGATGGCTTGGTGGCTGCACTAGATCCGTATGTCTGGGGCCTTGGTTCCTTTCTACATGTTATTTCCTGAGGCGGGAACATCCAAGATGGCTTCTGCACTCTCATATCTGGTGCCAAGGCTGGGAGGGCTGGAATTTCTGGGGCCGGCCAGGAATTCTCTCTCTCCATAAATGGTAGTCTCAGGGTAGTTGGTGTTGGCAGTTGCCTTCCCCCAGAGCAATCATTCCAAGAGAGGAGGAAGTGAAGGAGCTTCTGGTCTCTGATGGTTTGGGCCTGGATACTCGTACAGCATCACATTTTATATTCTGTTGATTTGATCTGCCACACAGCTTGCTCAAATTCGTGCAGAGAAGACATAGGCCCCACTTGTCAAAGGGAGTAAGGTTAAAAAAATTTGTAATCGTCTATCTTTAATCTGGCACAAAATATGTTGAAAGGTGATTAGGGTCCCAGGAGAAGCGAGGGAGAGTATAGCAGAAGCAGTCTTTAAAAAGATAATGACTGAGAAATCTCTAAAGCTTGATAAAAGACATTAAGATACGGAATGAAGAAGCATTATGAATCTCAAGTATAGTAACATTAAAAGAAAACCACACCTAGATATGGCACTGAATAACTGAAAATCAAAATCAAAGAGAGAAACTTTTAATTTTTAAAAATTTATTTTTCAATTACCATGGACATATAATATTGTTAGTTTTAGATGTATAAAACAACAATGATGAGACATTTATATACCTCACAAAGTGATAACCCCAATAAATCTATTACCTATCTGACACTGTACATAGTTATTGCAATATTATTGACTATATTCCCTGTGCTGTACTTTACATCCCCGTGACTATACATAATATTTTTTTTCAATTATAGTTAACATTTAATAGTATATCAGCTTCAGGAGAACAGCATAGTGGTTAGACATTTATATAATTTATGAAGTGATCCTCCCGATAAATCTAGTACCCAGTTTTTACATTATTGACTGTATTCCCCATACTGTACTGTACATCCCTATGATTATTTTGTAACTATCAATTTGTACTCTTTTTTTTCTTTTTTTTTTTTTTAAGGAGGGCACACCTCCCAGTGGCCCATGCAGGGATAGAACCGGCAACCTTGCTATTAGTAGCACCGTGCTCTAACCCCTGAGCTAACTGGCCACCCCCCAATTTGTACTTCTTAATCCCTTTCTCACCCAACCCCCAACCCTTCTCCCATCTAGTAACCACCAGTTTGTTGTCTGTATCTATGAGTCTGTTTCTGTGTTGTTTATTTTGTTCTTTAGATTCTATGTATAAGTGAGATCTTATGATATTTGTCTTTCTCAGTCTGACTTATTTCACCTAGCATAATACCCTCTGTGTCCATCCATGTTGTCCCAAATGCTAAGATAAAGAGAAAACATTTAAAAAGTAGTGAGAGAAAAAGAAAAATTATTACCTTCAAAGGAGCGACTATGAGATTGCCAGAAATAGATTGTGTTTCATTTTCAACAAAAACCAAGAAACTAGAAGACAAAGGATAGATAGCTTCAAAATGATGGGGGGAAAAACCCAAAAAACTGCCAAACGAAAATTTCACCCACAAACTCTGCTAGAGAATAAGAGAAAAAACGATACACTTCACAACTTATTATGTAAGGCCAGCGTAATCTTGATACTAAAACCTAATAAGGATATGACAAGAATAAAAAAATTACAGCTAATATCACTTACGGATACCGATGAAACATACTAAATAACCAAAATCCTATCCAAGCATCCTAAATAACCAACATATGCATGACTTATCTCTGAGGGGTGAGGAAATGCCTAACCCATAACAATAAGACTAGTCTTTTGAAAAGGTTTTATATCGACTATTTTATCAAATCCTGTCAAAGTTAACACTGAATTCTGCAAACTAAGGCTGTAAGAATTGCTTGAAGGAAAGAATATTGGTTATACAGTTTATTCTCACGTTAACATTTTAGATCTAATTTTAGATTATAAAGAACTCATTTCTTTGATTCGTAATAAAGCTTGGACTGTGTATATATTCATTTTAAGTAATGAGATATGCCTAGTTTGAAACCTTTTAAATAGGCCCATTTATTTCTATAGTATGTAAAAGTATGCAGTTGTCTTCAGGATGAAGTTATGCTGTCGTGTAGAATAAATCTGATTTTGTTAAACAGTCTGAAGCCATGTGTTCAGAAATATTTGAACCTGAAACTAATATGTCAGTTATACCTCAATAAAGTATTTGCTATCTGTAATAACTATAGCATTAATGTGTGTATTCTGTACCCAAAAAGACATTGCATGTATTATCTCATTTAATTTCACAACAGTCCTGTGAGGCTTATTTTATAGTGAGGAAACAAGGATCAGAGACCTTAAATAACTTTCCTAATATCATAAAACTAGTGAAAATGGCAGAACTTGGATTCAAACTCCAAAGCCCATGTCTTTATCCACTCTGCTGTGCTGCCTCTCCCTACGAGCACATGATAGTAAAGACCATTGCTGTAAGCACCTAGCTGCCCCCCCCCCCCCATTTATCCATGCATGCTAAATGTAAACTTATCCCATAGATGTAGATGAATGTACTTACTCAGTATTAGTCGGCTTTCAGATATGGCTCCTGTTCTTTTTGAGTAAAATTAAAGAAGGGGGGAGTTTAGAATAAAGAATGTCTTCAGATTTGTTATTCAATTATTATTCAACAAAACCTGCCCTAGAGTTAAAAACTTACAGCACCAAATAAAAAAAAAAAAATTTTTTTTTAAGACAGTCTCCAAGGGTAATTCATGATGATATGCATCTCAGTGATGCGTTTGGTTCTAAGGTGGCTGATGTGGTGACTGGAGGGCTCCCTCTGGTGGCCATTAAAACAAGTCGTCGTCAAGTCTCAAGATCCAAAGGCTTTTCTGTTAAAAATCTCTCTTGTCTAATAACTGAATATCAGTGGCATCTTTTGCTGTGCCATTTGGATGAGAGAGCGGAGAGGCCGTGGGACAGATGGGAGGAATACTGCTCAAGATGTATTGATTCTTCAGCCCTGTTGTTTCCTTAACCTATTGCCTGTATTTCCTGACCACTTTGTAATATGAGGGAAAAGAGAAAAACATCGCTTCTAAATTTGCCTGCTATCCCACATTTCATTTTTTTGACTCAGAAAAGCTAAGAATGGGTGACTGGAAGTAATTCCCATGATCATTAAGTAATACTCTCATTTAGTTTTGGTGGAGGCTGATTAGTTTGTTCATGGTCACATAGTGAGGTAATGTGATATTTTAGAAAAGAACCAGCACAGCCAACAGCTCTTTAATAGTAACTTGATTAATTCACTGAGCCCTGTTGGCTTTCTAAGCTGGATCGGAATGTAGGTAACCATGTAAGCTAGAACAAGCCTGGGACTTAAAATAAATAGTCCTAGCCTAGCAGAAGCTGGGTTTTAATAAAGACAATTTTAATTTATTGTGTATTATGCTGTGAAATAAATAATGATGTATCTCATGTTATAGAATGAGCTCGTGAAAATGCTGGTAAAAGGCTCAGATTTTATGTAATACGGTCAGAGGGTGAGGTTTTTAGTAAATGTCTGAATGAAAGTACTAGTTAAATTCTCATAGTCACTGTTTTCTGTTCCTACTTCCTTCTTTTATATATTCCCAATTACTTGTTCAACTTCATATTCTTTCCTCTCTGTAATGGCTTCTACTTGCTTGTTTCAATATAAGAATTTTGCTTCTAATCATTATAGAGGGAGGGAGTGTGTGTGTGTGTGTGTGTGTAAAGGGGAAGAATGGGGGGAGCAAACCAGAAGAAACTAGAAATTTCCATCTTAAATGATCTCCTCATGGTTCATCCTTGATTTATAGTTACCGATTCCATAGATCATATTTTGGAAGTTATTCTAGGACAGTTCTGGAAATCTGTCTGTCTTTTAGAAAACTTACTCTTCAGTTTGGCATTGTGTTTTAGAAGCTGTTGAAATGTGCTCCTATGTGCTTATTCTACTTCTGAGGGTTTACTCTCAGGGAATCAATTAGGATGTGCTTAAAGATTTAGTTATAAGAATTTTATTATAGAATTGTAAGAAAAATAAAGGTTAGAAACAGTCTAACAGCAAAAAGGTTAAGTAAATTATGATAATTTCATACCTTAGGATAATACATGACTAATCAAAATGATGGCACATATAAGTATATTTATTGACTTGAAAAGGTATTTATGAATTTCAAGCAAAAAATATTATGAAATATCTTCAATAATAGAAAAACTATATGTACACCTGCATATAGAAAATAATTCATAGAGGAGCATTTGAGATCTTGCTCTCTAGCATCTGTCGTCAGTTTGGCTCAAATAAACTCTTATTAAAATCCTCAAAAAAGAAAAGAAAAGAATTCATAGAAAAATATCTAGAGCCCTAGGCTAACAATGGTTGTTTCTGGACAGGCAAGCCTTCCCATGCAAATTCTGCCCTTTCTTGAACCTACATTGAGCAGAATATAATGCTTAGGGCAGCTATTCCCAGAAGAAGGGACCAGGAAAGAGTTGAATGTCACTGAAAATGACAGGGTGGGAAGCTCTCTAGGTTTCCTCTCGCCACCAAAACAACCACTAAACAGGTAGCGGGAGTGGGGTGGAGGGTGGAGGTGGGGGGACAGAATCACCTATTTCAGGTCTCTGGATCCTGATTGGACATTTACAACAAGAGGGGAGTGCCCGATGGAGGGAACGGCTGCTGTTGGGTAGTTGGGCCGCGTGTGTGCACCAGTGATCGTCCTGTTCCTCAGCTCCTCAGCCTGTGGGGATGGAGTGGCTCACGGTCCTGGAGTGGCTTGCTGAAGCCAGTGTGGGCAGTGGGGCCTTGTCCTCCAAAAATTTAGAGTGCATGTTTAAGTCAATCGGGCAGATCCTGGAGGTATAGGTACAGGCGTTTACCTGGGTTTGGGCCCTTTTGGCTGCAGAGGGCTTCACCCATGGCATCTACCAGAAGATTTAAAGAATCAGTACTTTTCTTTCACCCACCCCCACCCCGCCTTTTAGAGCCAGACGTTTCAGAAAATCTATGTTGGGTCACTGGCTGACTGCAGGAATTTCAGTGACCACACACAACAAGGAATAAACAAAGTCAAATAGATATGCAAAGGCAAAAATAGTTTGGAAAAGTCACAATACAGATGGCTCCAGCCCACAAACAAGCAAAAACAAACAGTCCTGGAGAAGTGAGAGATTGTATTTCCAGTATAATACTCAGAATGTCCAGTTCTCAATTAAAAACACTATAAAACATACAAAGGGACCAGAAAGTATGGCCAACTGTCTTAAATGCTCAATGAACTAAAGCTAACCATGGACAAAGAATGAAAGGAAATGAAGAGAATGTTGTATGAACAAAATTAGAATCTCAATGGATAGAAATTATAAAGAGGAACCAAATTCTGGAGCCGGAAAGTACAATAACTGAAATGAAAAATTCACTAGTGGGATTCAACAGCACATGTGAGCAGGCAGAAGAAAGGATTAGCAAGCTTGAAGATTAGCTCACTGAAATTACACAGACTGAAAAGCAGAAAGAAACAAGAATGAAAAATGAATAGATCCCAAGAAACTAGTGGAGGAACATTATGTGTATCAATATATAAATCATAGGAGTCCTAGCATGAGAAAAAAAGAAAAAGGCAGAAAAAAATATTTGAAGAAATAATGGGAAATTTCCGAAATTTGATGAAGACATGAATATACACATCCAAGAAGCTCAGGAAAGAGATCCACACTGAGATACATTATATTCAAAATTTTAAAACCCAAAGTCAAAGAATTTTGAAAGCAAGAGAGAAGCAACTTGTAATAAACAAGGGATAATCAATAAGATTAACAGCTGATGTTTTGGAGGCTGTAAGGGGTGGGGATGATGTATTTCAAATCCTGAAAGGAGAGGGTGGCTATCAACTGAGAAATTTGTATCTGGTCAAATTATCCTTCAGAAATGAAAACGAGATTAATATATTTCCAGACAGACAAAAGCTGAGGGAGTTCATTACCAGTAGACTTGTCCTACAAGAAATGCTAACGGGAGTCCTTCAGGATCAAATGAAAGGGCACTAGAGTGTAACTCAAAGCCATAGAAGCAAAGGATACTGATTAAGATAACTACATAGGTAAACATAAAAGCCAGTATTATTGTACTTTGTTACTGTCCATTTATAAATCTATTTAATGGCCACACAAAATATAAAGATGCAGTCTGTGACAATAACAGTACAAAGGTAAAGAGATGGAGATTACAAAAGCAGAGTGTACACTGTTGACACTAAGTTGGTGTTATTCAAACTAGGGTGTTATAAGTTTAAGATATTAATTGTAATCAACAAGATAACCACTAAGAAAATAACTAAAAAATATATAGAAAAGGAAAGAAGAGGTACTCAAAATGGCACACTATAAAAATCAACGAGATGATGGGGCGGCCAGTGGGCTCAGTTGGTTAGAGCTCAGTGCTCATAACACCACAGTCACCGGTTCGATTCCCACATGGGCCAGTGAGAAACAATGGTTTGAGCTTGGAGCTGATGGGTCCTGAAAAAATACACTGTTACCCAGTATTCCCCAACAAAAATTAAAAAAAAAAAATCAACTAGATGCTAAAGGCAATAATTGAGGAATTAAGGAACATAAACAAAACATACAAAATGGCAGAAGTGAATTCTTCTGTGTAAAGGCAGAGATGGACAAATGGATTGAAAAAACAGTCCATCTGTATGCCGTGTAGAAGGGACTCACTTTAGATATAAGGACTGTACAAAGAGGTTGAAAGTAAAAGGATGGGCATGGCATTCTATGTAAATAGTAACCAAAAGAAGGCACAGAGGGCTGGGTGGCTGTATTATTGTCAGACAAAGTAGACTGTACGTCAGAAAAGGTTACAAGAGACAAAGAAGGACATTGTACAATGATAAAATGTTCAATGCAGAAAGAAATATAAATTATACACACATTAAACCACAGAACCCCAAAATATATGAAGCACACATTGACTTCATTGAAAGAATAAGCAGACAATTCTACAATAAGGAGACTTTACCTATTTTCAATAATGAATAGAACCAGACAGATTCAATAAAGAAATAGAGGACTTGAATAAAACCCTAAGCCAATCAGACCTATCAGGAATGTATGGAACACTCCAGGGTACACATTCTTTTCAGACTTTCTCCCAAATAGACCATATGTTAAGCCACAGCAGAATTCTTACTAACCTTTTTCTTTTTTTCTTCCTTTTTTTTTTTTTTTTTTTTCAGTGTAAGGGACTTACCCTGAAGTACAAACTGAAATGTTTTGCTTGCCACATTTGGCCTATGAGCTGGCCTGAGAAGGGGTGGGTGCAGTCCTCCTGGGCCCAATTTAGAGAAATAGCAAAGTCGTGTTGATAAGACGGAGAGGAGAGCGCCATTGGGGTGGAGAAGCTCAGAGGGCTCCACTGTCCTCTCCTAAGATCTCGCTCCCATCCCGCTAAGCACTGGGTGTAAAGCGTTAGTCCAGGAAAATTCAACCCATTCCTAATGACTCTTTAAAACAAAGAAAGTGGCACATCAGACAATTTAATTATGCAAAAGAGTGGAAGAGAGCAGAACTTAACAGTGATTGAAAAGCACTTCCCAGAGAAAGGTATCATTGAACTGATGAAAATTGTGGCCAAATTTTCTACACACTTACAAAATAATAAACGAAGCAATAATTTCACTGTAAAGCACAAATTCAAGAAATCAGGGAAAAGATAATAAGACAACAAAAGTAGTTGAAATATGTACATTCAGAATCAGGAAATGGAGCAAAAATTTAAATATATCCCAGAAATGAGGACATTTGGTAGGAAAACAAGGTAGAATATGCACTAAACAAGGTAATGAGCATAGTGAATAGAAATGAGCAAAGCAAACAAAACTAATAGTTAAAAAGATTTGGAGAGAAAGTGATACAGCAGACAGGCAAAGGTGTTTCAACATAACCGTTTAAAGTCTCTCTGAATAATAAAGCTAAGATAGTGGCACTGAATAAATATTTAGATATAATTCAAGACAACTTTTCAGAAATAACAGATTTGAATTTACGTGTTGAAAGAACACACCATGTACCAGGTGACATGAGGTCTATCCTAGCAAGTCATTAGACTTGAAGATAAAAAGCTATTCTGTGGGTCACTTATAAAGGGGAAAATAATGGGTTTGCCTCAGGTTTTAAATTGCAATATGAGAAGACAATGAACCAATACCTTCAAATACACACGGGGAAGGAAAATGAGAGCCACAAAGTTTATATGTAGTCAATCTGTTCTTCGAGTACAAAGACTACCAACAAAAGTTTGAACATTTAAGAATATATTGTTTGTGAGGTGATGTTTTTATGAGCTCTTCTTAAGGAAACAAAAGGTAACTGGGGAAGGAAGCCATGGTAAAAGGACCTGAATATATTTAATTCTAGAGTGGAATATGAAGTGGGGATTTGAGTGAAAGAAAAATAATAAGTGCTCTGACAATTAACAAACATTAGAGGAGGAAAGGGAAGTAGGATGGGCTATCAGTTGATTTCCTGATGTGTAATAACAAAAAATTAAAGGATGATATCTAAAGCTGTTAAACAAGTGGTAGAAATATAAGGATATTTAACAAAATGAAGGTATTTTTGCAAACTGTAAAATTGTAGCAATGTCTTTCAGTAGAGGATTGGTTAATAGATTATGGTTCATTCATATGACGGAATATTTTACAGCCTTAGAATGAGGAAGGTACTAATAGGAAAATAGCTCCAAGATAAATTAAAAAGCAAGATGCAGACCAGGTTGTATACTATGCTACTATTTATGTAAAAGAGGTAGAAAAATATATAATGATGTTTCCCTATATTTGATCAAAAACCTCAGGAAGGATACACAAGAAACTGAGAAAAAGATTATCATTTTAGGGGAGGCCTTGGCACTTGGTTGGATGGTGGATCTGGTAGGTTGAGGTTTTGCATTGATCTTTCTCCCTCCCTCCCTCCTTCCCTCCTTTTCAATTTTGAAACATGAGTGAACTACATATTCAAAAATTAGATGGGTGAAAAAATCAAATATCCACCCCCATCACCAAGTTCTGATCCTGTATTAAAGTCTAAGAGCTTCCAGGTAGTTTTAGATGCCATCTCTGCAAGTTCCCATGGGATTTTCAGTCCTTTCCAGAATGAATCTTAGGTGTAGGCTCCTCAGGCCCTCTGTCTGAAGAAAATACTTTTCTCTAGATGATTTGATGTTTCCTCTGGACAGGTTCTCTGTCCTTAGATTGTGAAATAATCAGTCGTGATTAAGGCTGGTTCTATCATTAAGTAAAAGTCTGGAAGGCATTGGGCTCCTGTCATGAGTGAGCATTTCCCCCTGAGTTAATGTCTAACATTCATTCTCAGCTTCAGGTGGTCAAAACAGAACTCTTGATAATAAGTCCCAATTTCAGGGCTCTGTGAAACAGGCAAAAGACATGAATTATTGTTAGTTTTTTTCAGATAAGGAAAATGAGACTTAGAGAACTTGTAACTTGTCAGAAGTCATCCAGAAAATAGGAGAAAGGCAGGGGAGGGTATAACTGTGACCTTGTGGATAGAGGCCTGACTTCAGACAGTGCCAGTTGTCTTAACCGCTCACTGTGAGTCCTGCCATGTTGACACAGAGACTTGGCGTAGCAGATTGAGTTGTTGGGGTTTTCTCCTCAGATAAAGCTCATTCATTTTTTGGGGGGTCTTATACAATTATCCTCCCAAAGAGATTCTCAAAATTTACTTCAAGGATGTGTTCATTAGTTTGGGCATATAATTTGAAAGCAGTCACCCTACTACCGTGTTTTCCCCAAAAATAAGACCTGCCCCAAAAATAAGCCCCAGTTAAGATCGTCAGACAGACAGATGCATTTACGTTATGACGATGTTCCAGAAGATGATATGACTATGTATTTGAATAAATAGTAGATTGTTGTACATGAGAAAATAAGACATCCTCTGAAAATACGCCATAGTGAGTCTTTTGGAGCAAAAATTAATATAAGACCTGGTCTTATTTTTGGGGAAATACAGTATTAGTATATATGCATGTGCATACCCATTATGCAGTGTAATTGCCAGTAGTAAAATTATTACCATTTGTGTGTAAGATAAATTGGAGTCATGCTCATGACCTTGAACTCGTTTAGTTACTGTTCCATAATGGATAGAATATGTGTCTTCTGCAACATTTCATGAAACTATGAAGTACCTTATAATACAGAGATAGTGGTGCTAGTATTGTATCAACTAGACCTCATCTGCTCCCCATATATTTGTAAAAGGCGAAAGATTTATGCGACCTGAAGAGAAACCAGAGTACTCCCATATATTTGTGCCATTCCATTCTGTCTCTTCCAGATCTATTCTAGGAGAAGACTAGAAAGGTTACATTAAATACTTACGTTCCTGTACATTAGCTTTTTTTCTGTGTTGCTTTTTGTACATATTTTCATCTAAGTAAGAATAATTTTAAATAATGGTATGCATACAATTTTTATAATAAACAGTTAACAAACAATACTGTGAAGATACGAGTAATACTGTGGACACAGGCATTGTAAACAGACATCTGTGCTTTAAAATCCATTTGTCACCTGTTATTGGCTGTATGTCCTTGGGCAGGTTACTTAACCTCTTGTAGATTCAGTATTCTCGTAGGTAAAGTGGAGGATAATATTTATCTTTTGAGATTGCTGAAGGCTAAATGACATACTTTTTGTAAAGCAAATAACGTTGCTTTCACTGAACTTAGGCTACCCTAGTTTCCTCAAACATACTAATTCTAGTTCAAACATAATCACTTGACATTAATAGTTTACCATTTGGTTCCAGTCCTTTTAATGTGCATTACATTGATAAAGATAAAAATTTAAATCCACAATTGTTCTAGATGTTTTCTATTTTAGACTCACTGGAATGAAAAATAAGGAAGTAAACCTTATAACAATGCATTATTTTCTTTCTCGCTTATGTGAGTATACAGAAACCTCAAAACTCATCAGATATCCCAAAAACAGTATGCATGTATTCAACATGTATTCAGTATGTTTTACACATACCTACTTGGCACTATTATTAGGCTTTGGAATACAGAGATAAAAAAAATAGTTTGTGCCTGCGTTAGAGGTCATCGTTTGTTGAAGGAGAAAGGTACATAAGCAGTTATAATGCAATATCAGAAGTAGTCTCATGGGTGTCTGCACGGGAAACGATGACAACCCAGAGGCCATGCTTCCCATCTCTCTCAGATGTGTATGTGCAGGTGTTCAGGTGTGCTTCCCAGGTGAGGTGACACCTGAGTCGAATTTGGAGAGAGCCAGAACCTGGGACAGGGAAGCTCCATCTCTTCCAGGCTAAGGAGATGGAGTTCGTTATAAGATAATGAGGAGCCAATGAATACTTTTATTTAGAGCAACATGAACAGATTTGTAACTTATGATAATTAACTAGAAGCACACCTGCAAGCAATGGCATCAGCATCGATTTTGTCATCTGTGTTGCCACCATTTATGTAACACCTGTTATATATCTGACTTGTGTATACGTTATCTCATTTAATCCAGAACCCTTTGTATGAGATATCATCACCATTATTTTATAGATTAAATAGAGGAGTTAGTGAATGACACACAAGAGAGAATATGTTTGATTACCTGCCTTTCCACCTGGTGATTCTAAGTTAATGGGAGTTAAGATGAGAGATGATGATTTATTGATCCTTCATCTTGGTTTTCATGAGTTTATATTGTGAACATTTCACTGAATTTAGTTTGATTCTAGAATTTAAAGATACCATGTTCCCTAGAGATAACTTTTAACCCAAGTCTTTGTTACTCAAAGAAACTGGTTTATTCTTACACGAGAAGGAAAAGTCTGTTAGACTAACAGAAAGAGAACATTTCAGTCTCCAATGAGGAACCACCTTTTCTAGAATTTGTCGTCATACATAATTTTTATCCCTATCCTTTAGTTCTCTTACAGGATTCCTATAAACTATGTTATTCTGCATTCCATTTCCTTTTTCCCTAAATTATCTTAGGGAAATATTTGAAATGATACCTTATTAGGATTTGAGATGTGTAATTGCTGAAGTCTTATGTAACTTGAGACCTGGCTTCTCAAATATGAAGCATAGTTTGAAACTAGAGTTTGTCTTTCTGCTCCATAATGTGTATATAGTGTATTGAAGCAATCGAGTGAGGGATAATTCTTGGAAGTTAAAAACCAGACAAACAAAAAACTAATTAGTAATCTAGCCCCACTCCACATTATTAGCTTTCTGAATGCTGTCAAAATTACATATTTATCTCTTCGTTTTTAGTTATTTAATTGAAAATACAAATAAAGTACCTCTTCTTTCCTAGAAATGTGGTATAGCAATTAATTAATTTAAAATAATATTTGTGTATAACTAGAAAAGGGTATTACAAAGATAGTATATGCAGTTTTGCGTTGCTATACTCACCTTTTACTCCTTTTATTTCAGCTCAATCTGAAATTGAAGTTTCTGTGTCTGCAAGAAATATCAGAAGGTTACTAAGTTTCCAGCGATATCTTAGATCTTCACGCTTTTTTCGTGGTACTACCGTTTCAAATTCTCTAAACATTTTAGATGATGATTATAATGGACAAGCCAAGGTGGGTATAGCTTTTTCAAGAAAATGTTAATTTTTTGATAAGTTTAACGAAGCCTTTTTTTCCCTATACAGTACTGATTTATGGAGTCTTTTTGTATGAGAAAGTCATTTAAGCCCATTTTTCAGGTTTTTCCTTTAGAGTAGCTGTTCATTTCATGATTAGGTATTACAGAGCAAGGGGCATTTTTGAAGTAACTAAATAAATGAAAGTGTTTTCATTTATTATGACATTAAGTAAAAAGTAGATCAATAAAACATTAAACTATAAGATCACACAGACTGTTAATGCTGGGAAGAATATTATGGATTATCTGATCGAATTTCTGTGTTCAGTAGATAAGGAAATGATGGCCTAATTGAGCAAGAGACTTGTTTGAGCCCACCCTCCTGATTCAGAGGTAAACCAGTACAGCAAGTTAGGTCTCATGACTTTCAGACGAATGATTTTTCATAGTCTCTTGCATCAATGAGGTATTTTGAGAATTTAGGTGTGTGTTAATTATATCCAGTGATTTTGAGCATTATTTTCTTACAATAAATGTTTTAATGAAAGTGGAGATTAGGTGAGCTTGTTTTTGACCAAATGAGAATTTTTAATAATCTTACATTTCTAATATTTTTTAAATTAGTCTTTGACTTAATATTTCAGGCCAGATTTTGTAAATGTGTGTAGATAGGGCTGGGGTACTTTTATGATGACATTCAAGTGGAAAAAATTTGCTTCCCTGTTTGATAAAAGAAATCAATGGAAAGTGTTCATGATTTTTTAAAAAAAATCTAACGAGTTCTGCGTTTTAGAATGAGAATATTGATCTGTGTGTAATTGTATCATAATTGATCTCTTCTAGTAGTATCTATGCTTATGTCAATTTATTCATAAATGCATGCATACAACAATGAACTTTTGGAAACAGTAAAATTTTTTTTCTTAAAAATAAAGTCCACAGAATTTTTAAGTTGCATATATATAGTGTAAAAATATAATCTATTTGGTTTTTAGGGTCACTGTGTGGTTTGTTTGCTTGGCTGAAGTACACATCAATCTAAAAATTAACGCAGTATATGCTATTATTTTATAAGGATATTTAAAGAATATAAATAAATGCCCATAAGTTTGGAGTACTTTTTAAGAAAATGAGTAGCAAATAATTTAAGCATGGTATGGCATAGATTTCAGGTGCCTAGGTTCCTGAATCGGACTGCCTGAGTTAAGACCCCAGCTCTATTACTGTCTAGCTGAGCAAGTTACTTACTTGTTGCCTGTTTCCCCCATCTATAAATGAGGATTGAAAACAATGCCTCTTGATAGTGTTGGTGTGAATAGTGAGAGTGAGTAAAGCACTTTTAACAGCACCTGGAATATAGTAAGTACTCAGTTATTATAACATTTTTACTAGATTTTTAAAATCTAGTTTCTGGACCATGCAATGTCTGAATCACACTTCTGTGAGTTATGTTAGAATTCTTGAAAGATTGTGGGCGTATAGGAACATGTTGAAAGAAACACTAACCTTACCTGTACATTCATTACTTGGAAAACAAAATAATATTTGTTTTTTTTAATGGAGTTTAATCCCTTCAGACCTTTTTTGGAGCCAGTTGGAAAAGTCATGATTAAAAGGACAATGATATTTAGCATTTCTTAAAGTAAATCAGTCACTTACCATTTTCATTAACTTTTCTGAACTATCTATAAAAGATGGAGAGTGTTATTGACATTAAATTATAGTAGGAATGTTTGGTTTTCATTTCAGTGTATGCTGGGAAAAGTTGGAAATTGGAATTTTGATATCTTTCTGTTTGATAGACTAACAAATGGTAAGTGAAGAATTTGACTTTCTCAAAGTAATGTATTGTCTAGATTGATACATTGATGGATTATTGCTTTCATTTACTTTGCTTTCATTTACAAGCCCTCTGCTGGTAGAGGGGCCATCATTTTGTCCCTTCTTTATGACTGATTTATAAGCCGGGAGAATCAATCTCATAATTTCAGTTTTTGATTATTCTTATCAGCAATCCAAAAAGTCATCAGTTGGCCATCCCTAATTAATGCTACTATTACCAGTAACCCAAAGTGAGAGTTATTATATCATGTTCTTGTTTTTTCTTTTTTGGTTTCTTTTGGATTGTGGGCATTTACAATGGCATCTTCTGATGCCATATTCCAGCTTTGATAGCTACGGATACTGTGTTTCCCCGAAAATAAGACCTAGCCGGACAATCAGCTCTAATAAGTCTTTTGGAGCAAAAATTAACATAAGACCCGGTCTTATATTATATTACATTATATAAGACCCCATCTTATAGTAAAATAAGACCGGGTCTTATCTTTCATTTTGCTCCAAAAGACTCATTAGAGCTGATTGTCCGGCTAGGTCTTACTTTCAGGGAAACACAGTATGTGGTAGATGAACAACTTTTCGAGAGCTAGCCTTTCTTCTAGCTTTGTGATTCTCAGGCTTTTCTTTCTCCACTCTCTTGGGAGATATGGCATATGTGGTTCCCTCTGGCGTGGGGAAGAGCTTCTTTAGGGGGCTTATTAGAATCTACAGAGTAAGAGTGCTTTGAAGAAAAACAGGTGATTCTGCTTTGTTCACCCCCTCCTGAGTTTTGTTTTGGGGAGAGGGTTCATGTTCCCTTACTCTTTGTGGGAACAGGAACAGGATTCCTTTTGGGAAATCAGTTTTTTTTAAGCGTTTTTAAAAAATAAAGTTAACATACAATATTAGTTTCAGGTATACACGGTAGTTATTCAATGTATATATACTTAAAGAAGTGATCACCATAAGTCCAGCAACCAACTGACACTGGAAATCAGTTTTATTTGGCATAAAAAAATTGGTGGTACATGTAGTTCAACTAGACTTTGCCCCTTTTGTCTAAATACCTTTTAAATAAATGAAGCAGAGTGGAGAGTACACTGAGAGGAAGTCAGTTCTTACGGTGCAGATGTAATAAATGTGTGGTTCACTGCTATTTAAAATCACCTCTCTTTTTTTTCTCATTTTATTTTGGAATGAAGTTCCTTTTGTAAGGAAGCCAAGTATGGAAAATGCACAAGCAAATACAACTTTATGCATCTTGAGAATCAGTGTGGTTCTAGCTTTGTAGTATCACTACATTATTCCCTCTAAGCTGTGTGGCGCACATAAGTGAAAATACCTTTGTAATCACCTTCTGATTGTCCACACACTATTGACAGAAAATAAATCGATGGATCTCAGGCATAATTGTAAAGAGAGTAAAGCTTACCTTATCAGCAAAACCCCCTTCCCAGTTAGTTCCCTGCCTTTTTGTTTTTCCCCTTTTCTATTTTTCTCCCCTCTCCTTTGCCCTTTGGTGACTGAGCAAGTGTTGTATTCCTCTCCCTGCCCCCACTTTGGCCTGTCCACACAGGACAGGCTCTGATGTCATTTATACAGTTGTCCTTCTCTTCAGCCTTCCCCTTTTTGGAAATACAAGTGGTGAACTGTCAGGTGGCTGGGCTGCTACTGGGTCTGGGAAACTCCCTTTCCTAACTCAACACGAATATTACTTTAGTTATCTCAAGGTAATACAAATAAAAGAATGCCACACTTAGCACCTTCAAGGTTTAGCCTTGTATAAACTAATAGTTCATAGCCTAGTATTAGTCTACTGGGACATTTGTCACTGTTGAAATAATTGATCTCTAAATTTTGTTTTTTAAAAGTGCTAGTCAGGGGGCTTGGTGATGAAAGTGGAGGAAGTTTGGATCGTGTAGGATGGGCAGAAGTAAAAGCCCACTATTTTAATTAATTTGTTTTCCCTTTAATCACCTCACTCCTTTCTGTGGAGAAGATGGCTGAATGGTTTCTACATAGAATTTAGTTAGCTACCCACCTGTGATTTTACAGATGGTGATAAATATATTCAGTTAACTATAGCCACGAAAAAGTTACAGGAATTCTATACATGAAGAGATATTATCGAGAAACAAATGGGCAGAAGAAAATTCCTTTAACTTGGCATTATTTAATCAGCACTACTTTCATTTCAAAATGGCTTAGCGTGAAATGAATTCTGGGTGATATATGTACATGGGATCCAAATGTATAGTTTTCCCTGCTTGTTTTTGGTCCAATACTTTCTGTATTTCTTACTCTGGTAATTTCCCAAATGGTCCTGTAGGGAAGACAGGGAGGAGGCAAAATCAGTGATTTTGCCAAGACAAACAGTCCCCGTCTGTCCTCTGCGAGGAGGGAAGTAGTTACTGTCCGGTAGGGTATATTTCATGTTCCTTTTACAGGAATGAGAGTTAGGTTATGTGAGGTAACAAGATGTGCCTTGTCACCCCTGAAAGCTACCTGGCATGTGAGGACCCTCATTCCAGGTCTGTGTTATGCAGGCAGCCCAATGCTGCCAGCTCCCCCCGGAATCACATTCGAAAAACTATCAAAGGCTGCTCTACCTTCGGCAGTCCTACGCTTTGTTCTGTTTTTATGAGGGTAGCTTTTCTGTAAGTACAGTTTTCTTGTCCAATAAAGTGTTTGTTTCCATTTTCATATAAAACAAGTTCTTCTGTGCCTGTTTCTTGTTTAACGCATCAACTAAGCATCACTTGTTTTGAAATCTTTCATTGATTTGTGTTCTTATTCACTGGTATTAAAATATTCAGGTGTATTTTATAAACTGAAAATGAGAAAAAAATGTTGCATGCAGTTTTTCAATTTGGTATGGATTGTGCACTTGAATAGATTGGTTCTTATTAGATTCCTGGAAAGTTTTTGGTGGAAGACGTCACATATATTTCTTGCAGTTTGCCTGAATTCCCAAAGAGGGTATTTTGCTATTAGATTGTAGCTTTCTTAAAACTTATTCCTAGAAATCGGTAATTTGTTTCATTAGGTTTGGGAAACGATTTTGGGAGAACACTATCATAACCTAAACATACAGAATGAATATACATTTTTAAAAATTTGAAGTATAGTTTACATATAACATTGTATTAGCTTCAGGTGTACAATATAATGGTTTGATATTTGTATATACTGCAAAATAATCACAATAAATTTAGTTAGCATGTGTCACCATACACTGTTATAAAAATTATTTTCTTGTGATGAGAACTTTTAAGATCTACTCTCTTAGCAACTTTCAAATATGCAATACGGTATTATTACCAATAGTCACCATGCTGAACATTACATTTCCAGGGCTTATTTATATATTTTATACTGGGAATTTGTACATTTTGATCCCCTCCACCCATTTTATCCACCCCCAACCCTCACCTCTGGCAACCACCAATCTGTTCTCTGTATCTATGAGGTCAATTTTTTGTTTTTGTTTTTAGGTTCCACATATAAGTGAGGTTATATGGCATTTCTCTTTCTTGGACTTATTTTACTTAGCATGCCCTCGGAGTTCATCCACATTGTCACAAATGGCAAGATTCCCTTTTTTGTGGCTGGATTATGTTCGCGCGCGCGCGCGTGTGTGTGTGTGTGTGTGTGTGTGTGTGTGTGAGAGAGAGAGAGAGAGAGACATTTTCTGTACTCATCCATTGATGGACACTTCTTTTCATGTCTTGGCTATTGTAAATACGCGGCAGAGAACATGGAGGTGCATGTAATTTTTCGAATTAATGTTTTCGTTTTCTTTAGATAAATACCCAGAACTGGAATTGCTGGATCATAAAGTAGTTCTATTTTTAATTTTTTTGAGGAACCTCCATAGTCTTTTCCATAGTGGCTGCACCAATTTGCAATCCCACCAGGAGTACATAAGGTTTCCCTTTTCTCCACATCCTTGCCAGCACTTCTTATATTTTTGATAATAGCCATTCTGACCAGTGTGAGGTGATATCTCGTTGTAGTTTCATTTGCATTTCCCTGATGATTAGTGATGTTGAGCACATTTTCATTTACCTGTTGGACATGTATGTCTTCTTTGGAAAATTTTCTGTTCAGATCCTCTGCCCATTTTTAAATTGGATAGTTTGTTTGACTATACATTCTGAAATACCTTTGGATATACCCAAAGAAAAGTTGGTTGTTACAACATTAATAACAGAAATATAGCTCACTTTTTCACAAGTGCTTCTAAACTCATGTCTGCTTCTGGGCTCATGTCTGTACCAGTAGAGTGTTATCAGGATTTGAATGAATCTTAACATTTAATTTAATAAAAAGAAAATATTTCAATTTTTTTTTTCCCTTTTCAAGGTAATATGTCAGGTAGTTTAAAAAATAAATTTCTTTTGGGTTGCTACATGCTTTTCAGTATTCTATAATCCTTCCTAAATATTTTTACAAAAAAATTTCAATGTGGGACTAGTTAGGCCTTTCATACATTTTTATAAGAATCATATAAAAATAGATTTCTTTAGGGAATACTAGAATCATGTTTATGTTACTGTTATTGTCTGAATGCACGTAGTAATTATGCATTCATACCCTTTAAAACACAGTCTATTTAATTGTTAAAATAATATAGTATGTGTGTCCTATAGAGGAAATCTACAAAACTTTGAGAAATAATGGAAGGTACAAAAAATGGAGAGTTATACCTTGGAAGGGAAAACTAGACATTATAAAAATGTTTTTCCAAAAACATGAAGTTTTTCCAAATTTAATTTCTACACTTGGTGTGACTGCAGTTGGTCAAGGACAAAGGAGTGGAAGTGAGGGTGAAACTGATCCCCATTACGTGTAGCAGCTCCTTTAGAAAACTTGGCTTGTAGGGGAATCGAGAGGGTGACAATCGGAGGGGCCAAGAGAGTTGGAGATTCTTTGTAGTTTCAAGGGTAAGAGAATCGCAAGCATATCTGAGTGCTGATGCTGAGACCGGGACAGCAGAGGGAGGGAGGGATGTTTGGATTCAGTGGGACTAGGGTGGGGGGAGCTGTGGAGGAGTAGAGGGATTGGCTTCGGGAAGAAAGGGAAATTTGTCTGTTGTGTCTATGAGTGTTTGTTTCTTTTTTTGTCTTGTTCCTTTGTTGCTTTCAGTTTTATATCCCACATATCAGTGAAGTCGAATGGTTCTTGACTTTCTGTCTGACTTATTTCACTTAGCATAATAATCTCAAGATCCATCCATGTTGTCGCAAATGGCACTATTTCATCTTTTCTTATGGCTCAGTAGTATTCCATTATGTATATATACCACATCTTCTTTAGCCAATCATCTATTGAAGGACACATTGGTTGTTGGTTACCAGAGGGTAAGGGGGAAAAGGGGGATATTAGAAGAGGATAAATGGGATCAAATATGTGGTGATGGAAGGAGAACTGACTCTGGGTGGTGAGCACACAATGTGATATATAGAGGATGTATTACAGAAATGTACACATGAATCCTATGTAATATTACTAACCATTGTCATCCCAATAAATTTGAATTAAAGAAAATCATATCCAGTACAAAAAAAAGGGAAATTTGAGGTCTTGTATTTTTTTGTGAAATATGAGGTTGTTGAGAATGAGGGGGTGAATGGGCTGTGAGTATGTTGAAAGTTTGAGGAGAGAAGAGAAGGTTTGAAAATAAGCATTTTGGAGTATGAAAGAGCCATGTCACTAGAAGAAGATTTTTCTTCTCCTCCCCTCTTCCAGCAACTTTCAGATTTTCTGCTGCAAGTATGGGAGAGGCAAGTAATTGAGTTCAGAGTTTGGTTCTTGAGGTGATTCCTCCTTCTGGCCTTGTGTGTTTCAGAATAAATACAACGTCCACCTAGCAAGGTTGCAGCCAAGGCAGTTTGCTCTGGGACATCCCTGTTCAGCTAAAATAGGGTGGTGGAGGGGCTGGTCCAGAAGAGGTTAGGGGCAGCCATGTTTTAATTGCTTTGGGATGCCTAAAACTCACTGTGGGACAATTTTCAAAGTTTTCCACTGATTCTAACTATTTTGGTGTCTTTTAAAAAAAAGTCAGTCTATTTGAAAATGTTTATCTTCTAGTTATTTGGTTGTGGAAAATGAAACAACAAAAAAATTTTTTTCTTAGAATGGAAAAAAAGATGTATTTGAAGTTCATAACTGGTAAAAATAACAAGATGTAAATTTTAGACAAAAAGTAAAAATTAGTATTCTACATGTTGTATATTCGAAACCCATATTTGGAAAAATAATGCAATTAATGTTAGCTACTAATATCGCTTTTTTTTTTTCAGGTAATAGTCTAGTAAGTTTAACCTTTCATTTATTTAGTCTTCATGGACTAATTGAGTACTTCCATTTAGATATGATGAAACTTCGTAGATTTTTAGGTAAGTGATTCTGACCCATTTGATAGTAATGAAATTTACACAAGAAATATATATATATATATATATATATATATATATATATATATATATATATATATATAAAATCAGTTAACTATTGCTCTAAAACAAACCACCCCAAATTTAGTGGCTTAAAATGACACGTATTTATTTAGCTTCTCAGTCTGTGGGGCTGTCGAATGCTGCTTCTAGTCTGGCTGAGCTCATTTATGCGCTGCAGGTGACAACAGGTGAGCTGCATGGTGGCTTTGCAGGCCTTGGCTGGGACTTCAGCTGGAATACAGGGCCTGACCGGGCTGAACGAACTCTACATGGTCCTCTGTTAAATGAAAAGGAGACGGGGGAGTTTGGCACCATAATAGATTCACATTAAAAACAAAGAAAGAAATATTTATTTTACAATAAGCTGAGCTTGTTCAAAGAGTGGTGGCCAGTTTCCCAGAGAGCGCTGGCTCTTGGAGCCCCGGTCTCAGCGTTGGCCGGCCTCATTCTGCCACGTCCTGGCGGCCAGAGCAGGTCAGATGGAAATGAACTGCACCTCTCGGCAGAGAAGTTGCAAAGGCTCAAAGCCATGGGCGGAGGGGCTGGGGGAAAACTGGGACAGTTTGCAGTCAGTCTCTCTCCCATTGGCCACAGCTTTCTGATGAAGATGGCACAGTCTCTGTCCTTTTCTAAATTTTTGAAGGCAAAACTTTAAAAGATTGGGTACATTGCATTTAGGTCTCCTATTTTGATAATAAACTTCAAAGATTATCTTGAATATGTTTAAATGTGCAGGATGATAATTACTTAAGACTGCTCTGCTAGAAAAAAAGTTGTTTTTCACTGAATAAAAAAATGTTAGAAAAACATATTTTAGTATCATGAGGATTCTTTTTATTCTTTTAAGGAAGAAAATATTTTCTTTCCTCTTAAGTACCAAATTAAAATAAATGTATTACCTAGCACTTTTGAGAAACTTTTAATGCTCATTTATTTATAAATTGTCCATAATACTGTACTAATACATAAATTATAAAACATATATAAAAATAGATATTAACAAGAGTATTTAAAAGGCTATTTTAAATGATAGGATCGAAGTAAAGACAGAATTCTGATGCTGTTTCCCTCTCACCAGTGGGTCATAGTTCACCACCTTGGGGTTGGTTCGCTTTACTTGGAAATCACTAGATTTTCATGTTATGCTTCTGAGGCCAGAGGGCAGGTTTGACGACAGCTGGGACAGCCCTACCCCTAATCCTAGTCTACTTTTACGTGATCATGTAACAGACACTGAGCAAAGGAGGCAGGATCAACAAGATCCATCCATACTATTGAGAAATGAATTCCAGATCCAAGACTTACCTCACTGATGATGTACCCATAGGTTCATTTTCTGTACCGCAGTATTTATACTATTTTGAATTTTTGTTCACTGATGAATTTCTAGTACTACTCAGAACAGTACCTGGCACAGTTAATACAGAGAGTGCCCAAAAAATGTGTACACACTTTAAGAAAGGAAAAAACTGTATTAAAATTGTAATACTCAGTATATACCGACAACAGAAGATGAATACAAGTCACGTTTGACTCCTGCAATTACAAGAGGTGCTCAGAGTGGTTACCATCAGCATAATTTTAATACAGTTTTTTCCTTTCTTAAAATGTGTATACATTTTTTTTTGGCACCCTCTGTATTTGTTGAATGAATTGTACTATTTTTATTAAACCAAGAGACTCTTTTTATCTGTTTAATAAAAACTACTTAAGACCGTTTTTTTTAAAAGAGAGTTTTGCAAAATGTTAGATTCACATTTAAAAAGAGAAAGAGAAAACACATTTATTTATAATTTTGAAATGAAGACCTTCTCATTAGTTTCAAACAAGTAATGAGCCAGAATGATATTGATTCTTTAGGTGTACATGTGAGTTATGAGGTGATTATCATCTCTGAATCTGGACAGTTAGCTGGTAGCCACTTGAAAAGCATAAGTGGAGAACTGATAATTTTCACAGTTTTTGTACGTGTACAAGCCTCCCATTTACAGTTAAATTTGGGGTCTTTTTTTCTTTGATGCAGTTATGATTCAAGAAGACTACCACAGTCAGAACCCTTACCACAACGCAGTCCACGCTGCAGATGTTACTCAGGCCATGCACTGTTACTTAAAAGAACCTAAGGTAAGGTGTCGACGTTTCCTGTAGGTGGGAATCCTAAGAAAGCCCCTTTGCTTTACTGCCTAGTGCTTTTCCTTCAGTTAGTGCTGTGACTCCAAATCAGAAGTTCCCTGAACTTCACAAGAATGAGGTGGAGCTGGATTGAGTTTCCAAACGTGGCTACATTTGAAAGCGCAGCAGCTGTGGAATTGGGTGATTGTTGAGCGAGCAGCTGGAGAGGCCAAGTGAGGGCGGATCACACGGAACCTCGGACGCTGTCTCAGGACGTTGGCCATTAAGCTGAGCTCCACGAGGGTGGGAGTAGCACCAGTCCCGCTCGGTGACTGAAGAGGGAGCCACGGAAGGGAAGCAAGAGACTTCAGAAAACTACCCAGGCTGTGGTGTGAAAACAAGTCAGACAAGACGAGAAACATGAGTACCTGTCGGGCTATTTTCAGTGCTCCTTGAAAGAGCATGGTGGCCTAAGCGAGGCAAGCAGCCATGGGGAAGGAGACAGGTGATGCTTTGTGAGGTCTCCTGGGAGTTAGAATGACGGGGTGTGCTGTCCAAAGCACGTGGCGGGATGAGGTAGGGAGAGTAGCTGACAAAGACGGCCTTGGGCAGTTGAGGGGAAGGTGGAAGTCTTGTGAGAGAAAGAATGCAGCAAAAGGAGCAAGTTTAGGCGGTAGGGCTGGTAGAGAAGATGACTTCCGTTTTGAATATGTGAAGTTAAATGTGTTTGTGTGTTACCCAAATGGATAGCTGTCCAATAGAGACTTGAATAAAAGAGTCAAGTATAGGAGAGAGATCAGAGTTGGAGACACAGATTTGGGAATCACCAGCTGTAGATGTTAATGAAAGTCGTATTTGCCCATGGACGTTTCCTACCCCTGGAGGTTCTGAAATGACGTCCGCCTTCTCTTAGCCCTGCTTCTAAACTCTTTGCCGTTGGGATCTTAGTTCCGGCTCAGTGTCAGGAGGGAAAGCAGGCTGACTAAACGACCTTGTGCCAGTTGATGCCAACTTGAGAGTATAGCCATGTGGCTGCCAGTATTCTCATTTTTCAAGAGATTGTGGAATATGTGATAATACCCCAATTTTTACAGTTTACATACATAACTTTTTTAAAAAATCAACTTTGTTGTGATATCATATACAATAATAAAATGCTTACATTTGATGTGTACAAATGTACGCTCCCAAGGGCTTCAATTTTTTAATTAAACTTAAAACAAAAAGCTCTGGGCCAACCTGGGAGAAATTGATAAATAATCACCATACAGCCAGGTAAACGGAGTGGTGGAGGTAAGTGCCATGTTCTGTGGGCCGCAGAGGAGGTTAAGCTGGTCCACGTCTGTGAAGGTTTGTCCCCTCCCACCCCCCACTGGCCACACTCCACTAGGAGCACTGGGTGGGGCCAGAGGGGCAGAGAATGTAAAAGTGGGGACAGCAGGGGAGGAAAATGGGTACAAACGCTGTCTTACCCATGCAGCTCGGGCAGTACTAATTTTAAACAGTTTTGGCCTATGTAGGTCTGGTACCAGTAACTCGTATTCTGAATACTTGTTTGCCTATGCAGCTCTGATAATACTTATTTTAACACTTTTCATCATTCATATATATTCAGTAAACTCTTAGTCAAAGCTTCAATGAAGGATACGGATAAAATCACTAAGCCCTAAAATGCAACAATTGTCTTCTCCCTTATCATAGTTTACATTTAAAAATAGAGTCACTCAAAGTCTTAAGAGTGAATTCTAAATAAAGCTTGAAGATTGTATCTTTACTTCCTGGGTCTTCACATGGCACCACCTTTTCGTGTGTTTTCATTCATTCACTCAGTACATTTTCCCGGTGCTGGGAATTTGGTGGTAAACAGGACAGGAAAGGTCCCAGCCTTTAGAAAACTCACCTTCCAGCAGGGAAGGCGATCATTAAACAAATAGATATAAATAGAACTTTGACATTTACTGTAGTGATTACTGCTGTGAGGAAACCTAACTAGAGGAATGTGCTGGAGTGGATGGCGGGGATTGCAGCCTTAGCCAGAGTGGCCGCAACCCTGTGAACTGAGTGAGTGTCAGAGGAGTCCGCCATGGGAAAATCCAGGTGCAGAGGGAATTGCAAAGAAAAAGGGTTAAATGTCATGTTCAGTGAGAAATCTACTTCCATTTTTTATCTTATGATTTATATGTAAGAGCTAATTCCTAGCTTCTTCTCTCAGTGACAAAGAAATATTCAAAGCCCAAGAAATTATTGGAAATTTAGGGGAAAGTTACTTCTCTCTGTACATGTATCAGCTCTGACTGTAGGATTTATTTGTATGTCCTCAAAGCTGAACTTACATAGATGATAATTTTGTTCCAGTTGAGCCTAGTAGCAACAATGAAAACTGAAGTTTTTCATTGAACACAGGAAAACTCATCACTGGTAGTTTTCTATCTGATTGAAAAAGAACACTGATGATACACATGACACATGTGAAATCTGACTTTCGTAGACATTAAGTGGTTTGCAGTTTCTTCTTCATACAACTTTTGTTTACTGTCAGGTATTACCAGATATAATCACAGGAACGGAAATAACATTTCCCTTTAATTTACTTAAAATTTTTGTGTTAATGTCATTGACATCCTTGTCTTTGTTATAAAGCTTTTATAGTTTTCTGATGAAAGATACTACTTTACAAGCAGAAGTGTTGCATTATTATTCAGAAATTTTTTTTTTTGCAGTCATGATTTGTTTTCAAACTTAGAACTTACTTTCCCTTCACAGAACTTTTAAATATTCAGTTGTTTCTTCTCATGTTTCTATTTTTAATGGTTCGCTCTTTAATCTACTTAAAGTTGTTTGATGTCATGTATAATCATACATTAATTTTTTAAAAATAAGTAATTCTGGGTTATTGGATTGTCCCACGATGGTACATTCTTCTGCCACTTCCCCTCTGTTTAAGTTATAAAAATACGAGTATAACACTTTTATAATTTGCTTTATAAAACCCATTAAGATATCGACAGCCATCCCCACACATTTATATGTCGGGGAACGAGGAGGTTACTTTATGAGCAGGACGCTGCATTTCGTATGCCTTCTGTTCCTCTTGATTAGTAAGCAGTGCTTTTAAAAAGCTGTCTTTTTAAAACTGCTTTTGCATATCCTAAAGAGGAAATGATTTTCTTCACCATCTTCTCCCCGTTCATTGAGCTTCTCCATATACCAGTTATAGGTAATACAAAAAGAAATAACACGCATTATCTGCCTTCAAACAGTTTATCATTTCGAGGGAATTCAAACCCTTAGTGATTTTTTTTTTCCCCAGCCTGAGATGAACTTGACACAGGGCGTGGAAAAAGATACATTCTGGCATAGCAAGAAAATATTAGAATTTGAATCAAAATGTGTTTTTTTAAAATGCTCATATTCAAGAATTCTTCAGTTTTCATCTTTGTTTTATCATGTGCAATATATGTTAGTTGAGTAGCATAATCTATAAATATACCTATATTGCTGGTGTATGTGAAAAGTTTTTACTGCGAGGGCGCGGATCATACAAATTTAGAGAGTGCTGCCCTAATGTAAAGCTAAATAAAAGTGTGCTGTGCCGAGTATTTATGGCAGGACATGTGAAGTGCTGTAGGAACACAAACCAGTCATCTGCTGGGGAAGGACCTGGAGGCAGAGGACGGGGGAGGGTGTTCAGTGGGTTTGGGCCTTAGAAGATGAGCAGGACTTGGCCAGAACATGAAGAGAGAGGTGATATGTGACAGGCAGGTGATGTACTCAAGGTGATTGTTTCTGTCATTAAAACCATCAGGTAATAAACTTCTTTATTTTGATTACTTTATCAGATAATGATTATTGAGAGTAATATTTAAAAGATGCTTTTTCTGACCTGGTTACACTATTTACACTGTTCTGAATGTATCTTCTGGGAGAGGATTTTATTATAGACTTGACATAAACTTCTGCTCCATGACTACTTAGTGGCTTCCTTAAATTAGGATCTCAGAGATAACCTTGCACTTTAGATTCTTAATTGAAATCCAGGAACCATTTTGTTGAGCAATTGTTGGACTTAACACAATGATTTTTTTTTAAGCCTTATAGGTCTTCTCTGTTTGGTAGTGGCTACAGTAATAAAAATCCGCACACCTGTGTGTGTTGTTTTAAAGCCATTCTCTCTCAAAAAGATGGTTTGTACTTGACCTGCCATTTGAGTTAAGCTCGTTTCAGAGGAAGCAGTGTAAGGTGGGGTCCGTGGACTCTCTGTGGGCAAGGACAGTGGCTGCTTCCCCAGTGTCGTGAGACCCGCACCAGGCAGGCCCTCAGGGGCCTTACTGAACAGTCTGAGCAACACAGAGCGGGAGGAGATGTTGACGCTATGATGTGGGCCTGTTCCAAACGGTTGTAGTGGTACAGAATTGATTTCAGATATGTCTGTAATTAGATCCTGTTGTCAATTCTAGCTTGCCAGTTCTGTAACTCCTTGGGACATCTTGCTGAGCTTAATTGCAGCTGCCACTCATGATCTGGACCATCCAGGTGTCAATCAACCTTTCCTTATTAAAACTAACCATTACTTGGCAACTTTATACAAGGTTAGTGTAATTTCATCATCAAAATTTAATAGTCTTGCTTTCTAGAAAATGTTATATGCTTTTAAGAAAGTGAAAGTGGTAAACAAATGCTCATTGAAGGTTAGGATTTAACCAGGTTGATATTACTTCTAAATTCTTTTTTTTCCACCCCAAACAATTCTTTATGTTCAGAAAGAGGCTTACCATTAAATAACTCAGATATGCCCTTTCTTGTAGAATACCTCAGTACTGGAAAATCACCACTGGAGATCTGCAGTGGGATTATTGAGAGAATCCGGTTTATTCTCACATATGCCATTAGAAAGCAGGTAGGTTGGATTAAGACAAATTTTATTTCCTGTGAACTATGAAAATTAAGTTGGCAAAACAATTTTAAAAGTTTTAAAAATTACATTATTTAGGTGTTACACAGTTTTCAACTTTTCTTAAATTTAGTGGGTAAATTATTTTATTTTACAAATTTATATCAAAATTGTAGTAATTTGAACTTATTCTACAGTGTAGTCAGTGGTATTTTGTAGTGAATTACTATGAAGGATTATTCCATAGATTTGAGTACTATAAAATTCACTCCAAATACACCATGGCTCAGTCATAGATTATTGTTTATTTATATCTATACCGTGTTTCCCCAAAAATAAGACTTAGCCGGACAATCAGCTGTAATGTGTCTTTTGGAGCTGATGTAAGACCCGGGTCTTATATTAATTTTTGCTCCAAAAGACGCATTAGAGCTCATTGTCCAGCTAGGTCTTATTTTCAGGGAAACACGGTAGTATTACATATTTCCATTTATGCTAATTTGAATAAAACCTTAAGTTGTGAGTATAAATTAGATAGGAAGTAAACATTCTATATAATAAATAGACTCGTTAAAATCTGTTTCAGGCAGTTTTCAAAACTGAAAAGTAAAAAGAATGCTCTTTATAGCCTCAACAGGATAGTCCTGGAGTCACTTCTGGATAAAATAATGATGGAAAGAACAGAAAACACTAATTTTTTTTTTTAGAATAGATTATTTAATGTTAAGTAGGCCATTTGAAAGCCTAATAAAAAGCATTAATGTAACTGAACCCAATATTATGGTGGTCGTTAACAAATTCCTATGTCATTGGTCCACAAACAAAAGCTTTTAAAAATGAATGCCTCACTGAGAGAAAGATGTACTTAATAAAACCATGTAAGTGGATATAAACCATCTAATTCTAAAAAAAGGTGAGGCATAAAAATGTTTGGGTATTAACTTTTAAGTTACTGTCATTGTTCTTTCCTTTTTCCCTTCCATGATTTAAAATAACTTTATAAAAAAAAATTAAGTGTTTTATGTAATGGGCATAAGAAAAAAGCTGGACTTTATTTTTTATTTTTTTAAATCTTTATTCATGGATACCATTTGGAGTTATGACAATACTTCTGGTAAGTAAAATTGTTTCTTGCTGTAGTACAAATATAAAAATTGCTTAAACTGTACAGTGTTTGCATATATAAATTGTTTTTCTTGATTAAGATAGATTAAAATGTTTGCTTTGTTACTCCCTTTTCACCATGTTTTGCATTTGATTAACCCCATTGAATTCTCAGATTTAATACAAATAAAAACTGAAAACCAGGAACACTACACAGTAGCATTCCTTTATATTTTATTTAGGGTTTCAGTTAATATTCAGTATTGTAAGTGTTTTACTCCATTGACAGCTCTTTCTGATCATTATACACCGATAATGTTTGCTACAGACTAATGAAACAAGAGGCAGGAATTTTTGTAAACGTTTATTTCTCTTGTTATTTGACTTGAGACGGTTTTTAAAATTTCATGTATTTGTTATTTACATTAACATGTTTCCTTTTCCCTTCCAGAAAATTTGGATAGTCTTATAGATAACTGATTGATTCCGGAATATACATATACAGCTATTCAACTACATATACAACTTTGTACAATATTCAACTATACGTATAGTTGAATCTAAATTTTATTAGACCATTTGGTGGAATTCATCAGGATTTAATCAGGCCTCTTAGTCAAAATGTCTGCAGGAGTCAGTTGTTGAATGTGCTCTTCTTCCTCTATGGGAACCTTCCTTCTGCCTTTCAGATCTCAGGCACCAAAAAACAAACCAAAGATGTTTACCCTCAGCACATCCTAGCAAAGAATTATATAGCAATCCTATATAGATTTTTTTTTTTTAAGGCAAATAATTCCACCTTGGCTGACAAAATAAATGCACTCTTTTGGGAATGTTTGCATATTGGTATTTTCCTACATACTGTCTTTTAGTTTTGATTATTTTAGTAGTTTTTTAATGCATTCTTTAAAATTCATTTTTTGTCATAGGTTAAAAGTTGAATGGCAATTAGAATATATTACGGCTCTGTAAAGCTTTCTGAGTATTAAGTTTAAGGAAAAAGAATCAAGAAGTAACTGTTTAAGTGAAAGTCTTGTGTTTTCTCTTTCATTTTTCTAATTCCAGGCAACAAATGGAGACTCAGATAGGTGCTTTGATACTAGCCACAGACATCAGTCGCCAAAATGAGTATCTGTCGTTGTTTAGGTCCCATTTGGATAGAGGAGACTTATGCCTAAAAGATGCCAGACATAGGCATTTGGTTTTACAGGTAAAATGGAACTTGGAAAGATTGTATTTCTAGGGCAAATCATGTGACTAGTAGAATAAAAATGAAATATTCCAGTGTAGTTTCCAGAGTGGTTAAATCTTGACAGAAAGCTATGCAGTTTCCTTCCATTCATAAAATACTTTCTAGAAGGAGAACTTGTTCCCTAGGAAAACACTTTTGTATTTCTCATACTGGAGATTTCTAACAAAAACAGCTTTTGCAAGATTAGGGTCCCAGTCGACTCATAGCATTTTATTTTAATAAGTTCTCATATTAAAAAATGAAAGAATTGGATGATTTATTTATGGCTTACGAGTATGGTTAATCCAGTCCCGTGCTTGGCTCTTTGGTATTATCAAGCATGTACAATTAAGTTAGCAGCCTTTCAGCATTCCTGCAAAAATGATTGGTAGATCTAATAGTTTTATAAAATTAATATAAAAACTGAATTTTCTGTTGCAATATTGTTTTAAGTGTTCTTTTTACCACTTTAAGAGTATATTACCACTTTAAGAGTACAATTGAAATTTTACTTTCTTTCTTAAAACAATTTTAATGTTTTGTTTGCTAGATGGCTTTGAAATGTGCTGATATTTGTAACCCATGTCGGACCTGGGAATTAAGCAAGCAGTGGAGTGAGAAAGTAACCGAGGAATTCTTCCATCAAGGCAAGTTCCAGTATTGAGTGATACTTAATCGATTCAGTTCATTTATTAGCATCATATAAATGAAATAACTCGGACATTTACAGGACTTTGATATTTTCAGTGACAGTTTATAGTAGATGCACACATAAGCAGTAATGTACGAATTGAGCAGCTGTGTTGAAATGACCAGTTCTCTTTTGAAACCATCAGGTGTGTCTGTGTTCACTTGTGAGTAGTCATAGGTCAGGTTGGAAATTGTCCTGAACAGAAAGATTTCCCTGACCTTGCTCCTTCCTTGTTCTGTGCGGAGGTCATGGCTGTCTGAACGTGAAAGACATTTTCATGGTTTAAAGACAGAAACCAGATCGTCACTTCACGCATGTTCCTTTTAGAAATCTAAGTTTTAAATTAAAATCCTGACAGAGTTACAGTCTTGGGGTGACACCTAGTAAAAGCTTTCCACCTACTCCATTTAGAATAGGGTATTAGCTTGGCTACCTTTTCCGTGTTTGAGTAAGTTAAAGAACTCATTTAGAAGCTGTCCTCTTAGGATTAAGGATGTTATGTTGTTCCTAAGGGATTTACAGGTAAGATAAAGACTTTACTTACATATTTAACCAATAGGTGTGTGCCACGTTAATAATTCTCTGTTTTTATAACTTCTAGGAGATATAGAAAAGAAGTATCATTTAGGTGTGAGCCCACTCTGTGATCGTCACAGCGAATCGATTGCCAACATCCAGATTGGTAACTATACAGACTTAGATGTGGGCTGGTTAGAAAAATGCTGCTGGTTTTAATTTTATCAAGAAGAGAGATACACATTTGAAATACAAATATTAAAATTATGCTGATTTCTATTTTTTAAATAATTAAAAATTTTACTCTTCTTTTTCCCTTTTTTTTTTGCCCTTATAATTTATTTTCATATGATCGTAGGTCCTAAAAAGCATAATTTTTGCAGAGCTAATAGCAGTCACTTTGTGTTCTAAAACTGAAAGAATTCATTATTTGCCCACGTGGAAGCCTCCTTTGCGTATTTCTGGGGCTGCCATTGAAAATGAAAACGGTGACCCCTGAGCACGATTATAATGTGGACAGTTGGCACTATTGCTGACTTCTCTTTTATCGCGGCCTGTCTATTAGGTCCAATTCCTCCACATCTTGCACAGGCCTCTTGTAACTAGCCTTGAATTGTCCCTTTAGTCTTCTCCCCAACAACTTCCCCTTATTCCTACAGCACCTTGGGCCCCTTTAGTGTTCCCCAAATTCACAGGAGCTTCTTCACTCTTTACCTTGCTGGCCCTTCCCATCCGCATGACATACTCCTTGAAGCTTCACCTCAAATGCCGTGTCCTCCAGAAGCCACCCGACTCTCCAGGCAGAGCTAGTCACTCCCTTCCAGGCTTCCAGATGCGTCTCACAGCTGTCGGGTCGTTGCCTTTCCCTTGCTGGGGTATTCCTGAGGCCGAGCGCTGCGCCTGGAAGCAAGGGGCACCTGAGAACTCTGTGGGGCCCTAGAGAAAGCATGGAGGGTGCTGTGAGCTTTGCGGTAGAAGAGCTTCCGATGGAAAGCCGACTGGGATAGGTTGTGTGGGGCTTGAATGGAAAGTCACCGACGGGAGGGGTAACTCAGCAGGTGCTGAAGGAAGGATGTGATTTGGGTGGCTGGTGTCAGAGCCTTTGAGAATTAGGTTGAACATAGTAAAATGTGTACAGACTTCAGAAAGATAAGTCCTTAGGAATTCAGAGGAGCGCAGGTCTCTGAAAAGAAGACTGTTCTGTGGGGTCAGATTCAGAAATAGGGAGGGTGCCAAAACGTACACATTTTAAGAAAGGAAAAACTATTAAAACTGTAATACTCAATATATTCTGATAACAAAAGATGAATAGAAGTCATGTGCATACATTTTTTTGGCACCCCCGGTATAATTCTTATCTTGTAATTGCAAAGGCTCCCCAGGTGGAAGACGGTGGGTGGTAACTGACTTGCCTGCGGAAGGATAAGGGGGTGAAGGTCCGGCCTGCGGGGCGGCGCGCAGACCTGTAGAAATGGTGTGGAAACGCTGTGTCCGCGAGTTGCTCGCACGGGCCAGGGAGGCTGAGGTTAGGAAATCACTCCAGCTACTTTCAGTGTCTTTTCCTGAGTAAATTACCCCCAGATTAACGGGAGAATTTACAGATGAGGTTTTTAGAAATTGCAGTTTTTAGAAGAAAAAAGGAGTTGGATCCCTTAAACTGTTCATCTCAGCCCGTAGATGTTGTCAGGGCTGGACAGTTCTAGCCTGGTGGTCAGAGGGGCAGAGACAAGCTGAGCCATGGTAGTAGCTGGCGTCTCCTCACAAGCACCTCGGACACACGCGCTGCTAGGGTTCTTTTCCAGAAGCTTTGCCCAGGCCATGCAGTTCGCAGGCGTTGGTCTTTCTGACATCAGGCACTATCTGGAAAGGGGCTGGGAAAGTTGCTATTTCTGGGGTAAATCACGTGCCCATTAGACTAAAGACGACACTACGCAGTGAGTACTCGGAGCCAGCATAGAGGTCAGTAAGCAGGAGCCGTGTGGAATCGATAGTTTCTTTGGTGGGAACAGTAGTTTCAGGGCACAAGAATGTCGTGTGCGGGCTGAGAGCAGGCACTTGAGCAGGTGGTGTCTGGGGATAAGAGGGAGCGCGTGGCCACGTCAGTTACGTGGGTTCCCAGGGGCCGGAGCAGCTGATGGGCAGAGTCCTGCCCTCGAGGGGTGCAGGGTGGCCCGGCCTAGTCATTTTTACCAGGTACTTGAGACCTAAAAGAAATTTTAGGTTGTTATAGAGCCAGAAGCGATAGTTGTTGGATGTTAGAGGCAGGGTCCAAAAGCTCGCAACCAGTTGGAACAATAGAGAGTCAAATAAGATGAGTCGTGTAAAAGCTGTAACGAGGTCCAGCTGCTCGTGCTAACTGGCACCTGGAAAAGACGGGGCTTTGGCTGGTCGGCCAGCCTGTCACGTGGGTATGGGCACAGCTGCCAAAGAGCTGCTGTGTCCCTCATGCCGCAAGGTCGTCTGTTTGCTACCTCTTTCCCCTCACAGAATGTTGCTCCTTGAGGGCAGACCCGTCCCCTTTACTGCTCTATCCCCAGCCGCCTAGGACAGTGCGTGGATATATAGCTTCTCAGCTAGTCTGTGTGGAGGAAACGAAAGAAAGAAGCCTTATTCTGACGTCGGAGCTATGATTGGTGCACAAGTAATTGCGGTTTTTGCAGTTGTTTTTAACCTTTTAAACCGCAATTACTTCTGCACCAACCTAATACTATTTCAGATGCCACAATTTGTACACTTGAGAAATTCAACCATTAGACCATAGGTGACTTTTCTAATCAAAAGTAGTGGGTGCTGCCTGCTTTAATTTCTGTGAGATTGTTTTGTTGGATGCATGGAACCTGTTGTCTGTATGGAACCTGTTGTCTGTGGTCAACATGGTCTTTTACTGCAAAGACAATGTTTTGGAGCTGCTGAAAATTTAAAAACTGGTTTATAGGAGCAGTGATACAGTTTGTAAATTTCCCCTGTCCTTCACAGATCCAAAGTCAGGAAGATAATATTATTCGTTTCTCCTAATATATGAGATTTGATTGCTCAGGTACTTCCTAGGAGGCTGCTTTTCACCCTGCGTGATGCTCTCGTGTTACGTCAGATGTGGGGTGCTCGAGTGCTGTGCAGCCTAACGGTGCAAACTGTCCTGAAATTACTCATCTTCCTTTTCCGACTGAATTAAGGGGGATCAGTCATATGAATTGTTTCTAAAGTAGGGCCCTGGTATACTTCTAATGTTCACATTAATAATTGACGAATCTCCTTTGTTCTGTTTAGACTCATAATTTTTGTCACGAGCTTTGGCTTTATAAATTCTGAGCTAAATGATACGGCTAATTGTAGTCATGACCAGGTGTGAAGATTCCATCCCTGCGGGTATCAAGCGGGAAACCATCCCCAGGTCCCCTTCAGTTCATGCTTTGTCCCCACTGTCCTGGAGGGGATGCCCTCTTAGCCTCCAGCTGTGTCACGGGAGCTGCCCCTGGAATGGAGTTATGCCCTGTGTCCCCGGGAGTCCATACGGCCACTGTTTGCTGAAGTAAAGGGAGGTGGTTGTGCGGCTGGGAGGAACCGTCAGAAAAGGTGGAGAAGTGTGTCAGGTCACCTCTTCTCCAGGTTCCATCGAGGTACTTGAATAGGTTCTTCAAAGATACAGAAATTGCCACACACATATATTAGAACTTTTGAAAAATAAGGTTTAGGTAATATTGGAACAGGACATAAGGGAGTAAACTGTGTAGATGTTTTAAAGATAAAGTTTCAGGACATACGTTGATAACGTTTTCTCTTACTTCCTCCAGGTTTTATGACTTACCTAGTGGAGCCTTTATTCACAGAATGGGCCCGGTTTTCCAACACCAGGCTGTCCCAGACGATGCTGGGACACGTGGGGCTGAACAAAGCCAGCTGGAAGGGACTGCAGAGAGAACAGGCCAGCAGTGAGGACACTGACGCGACGTTTGAGGAGTTGAACTCACAGTTATGACCTCAGGAAAAATCGGTTATCATAACCCAGAACCAGTGGGACAGACTCCCGGAGGGTTTGGAAATGTGACATGGGTTCGTGAGGTGAGAGAACTTACTCTTGACTGCCAAGGTTGCGAAGGGAATGATGCCAGCATTATTTATGTCCCAAGATTTCCTCTGTTGGATCATTGGAACCCACTTTTTAATTTAAGACCTGAACTTAGAGCAATATGCACTTGGCTTTCACATGAAACCTTGAATATGCAAAGCCCAGCGGGACTGAATGCAGGAGTAGCCAAGGAGGTTTTGCGGCGTGCCACGTGTTTCTCAAAGCATTTATCCTTCGAACCATGAAACTTGAACTGAACCTTTCAGCAGAAATCTCTTGGAATTTCACCAGTCTGATGCAACATTGTGTGTCTGTACCTTCCACTAAGTTCTCTCTGAGAAAATGGAAATGTGAAGTGCCCAGCCTCTGCTGCCTCTGGCAAGACTCGATGTTTACATATCAACTCTGAAATACTGGTTCTAAATTTGCCTTGGAGCATAATTGTGAAGGAACCACTAAGAATTTTAAGATCAAACTGTAAACTGCAGCTCTTCCCCCCGGTTTGCCTTTTTTTCTCCTTTGGATGCCACCAAAGCCCCGTTCGCTCGTTTTCTTTCGTGCACTGGAAACTGTGCATTCTCAGAGTCCCGCCAGGCTTTCACTCCAGTGCTGCTTGGCAATGCAATTTTTTTTTTAACTATTCGTTTTTAATGTGGGGCGGGAGGGGAAGAACGCCAGTGTCCTAGCTGTATTATGATTCTGCAGTGAAGACATTGCATGTTGTTTTCACTACTGTACACTTGACCTGCACATGCAAGAAAAGGTGGAATGTTTAAAACACCATAATCAGCTCAGGGTATTTGCCAATCTGAAATAAATGGGATGGGGAAGTGTGTCCTTTGAGCAAGGGTACGGAAGTCCCTTTCGCTGCAGTGAGTGAGGTGTGTCGTGTGTGAATGGATGGTGTGTGTGCGTGCATGTGTTGTTCTATTTATCCACATGGGAAAGGATCTGAACTGTAAGCTTCTATTTATTATTTTAGAATGTGACGGTGAGCAGCCACCCTTGGGGGAGGGGAAGGTAGGTAAGCTGTAAGATTGCTCCAGTTGCCTTAAACTATGCACAAAGCTAAGTGACCAAACTTCTTGTTTTGATTTGAAAAAAAGTGCATTGTTTTTTCGTCCCTCCCTTTGATGAAACGTTACCCTTTGATGGGCCTTTTGATGTGAACAGATGTTTTCTAGGACAAAATCTAAGGACTAATTTTAAACTTAAAACATTCCACTTTTGTAATTTGTTTCAAATTGTTTTATGTATAGTAAGCACAACTGTAATCTGGTTTTAAGAGAAACTGGTGCTTTCTTTTAGTTCAATTGTATTTCCCTTGTTACTGTAAAAGACTGTTTATTAATTATGTTTACAGTTTGTTGCAACAGCCATTTTCTTGGGAGAAAGCTTGAGTGTAAAGCCATTTGTAAAAGGCTTTGCCATACTCATTTTAATATGTGCCTGTTGCTGTTAACTTTTGATGAATAAAAACCTATCTTTTCACATTTTTATCTTTGATATTTACCTCACCTTATAATTCAACCCTCTGGAAATCATAATGCTAAATTACTAGGAAATCAAAGGTGTAGCTCCTTGGCTCTAGCATTCACTCCTCAGGTATTTATTTATTCAGGCCAAGCTGGGTGCAGGCCCCGCCCTGGGGGGGTCCACTACCAAGAGCTCCGGAGTGAGCAGGCTGAGGCCCAGGTCACAGTTTGCTCAGCGTCCTGCTAACACTTGGTGGAGCCCAGCCTTTCATCCCCACGGTTGGAAATTGCACCTCTTGCACGTACTAAAAGACTAGTAACTGTACTGGCCTTTTTAAAGTAATAAGAAATGGCCACTTAATTCTTGGTTGATACCAATGCAAGGAAGGTACCGCTGGGCATCTTCTGTATCTTCCCAAGTCCAATTCATTAGAAGGGATGCAGTACAGACTTTAAATCAAACATGTTATTTGCATAGAAGAGTGACATCCAATAGAATATATGTGAGCCACAGAAGTGATTTTCAACTTCCTAGTAGCCACATTTAAAAAAGGAGACAAAAACCAGATGGAATTAATTTTAATACCATGTATGTATGTATGTATGTATGTAGCATAATCATTTCAATATGTAGTCATTATGAAAAAACAATTGAGATGTTTTACATTGTTTTTGGTACAAAGTCTTTGCAATCCAGTATGTACTTTACACTTACAGCAGCCACGTTTCAAGTGTCCAGTATCCACACGTGGCAAGTGGCTCCGTATTGGACAGTGGATGTAGAAGTCCAGTGATGGCAGAGCTGTGTGTCACCTGGGAAAGGCCAACTGGCCCCTCGTATGTGGTGGCATCACCTTGGCCAATCGGATGCTTCCGGAGTGTGATAAAGACCTTTCTTTCCAAGCTCAGAGACCTCGTATGACAGCGCATGGGAGAGACTAGCTCATAGCCAGCTCACCTTGACCAGGTGCAGTAACTGATGTTTGTCAAGTGTGATTATTTCAATTTAGTTAGAAACAGAACTGTCAATCATTCTCTCCTTTAGGCAGATCTTCTTGGGAAGCCGACTGGGACCCGCCTCCCCGCGGATGCTCCCGCTCGCCGAACCAGGCTCCCTGCTCCCCTGGACGATGCTGGGGACCCTGCCAGCTGCTGCTTGTCCATGTCAGCTTCTCATTGGCTTCAATCCACGTCAGTACCTGTAGCCTCGTGTGTCTGAGCCGCCCGGGCTCCAGCTGCGGTGTGGCTGCTGCTTCTGCTCTTGGCCACTCACTCTGTGTCTTATTTGATGCTCAGAGAGGATTGTCTTATTTCCATTCTTGGGGGGAGAGGGGGGGGGAGACTCCTCAGACTGCCCCCATTTCCTGCCTACACGTATAATAAGCCCATTGTTTTTCCTTACGTGTTATGTGGGAATCACTGCCTCTGGCTCTGCTTTTTAAATAGGACCTGTATTCCTTGAACATGAATTTTCTATGAAAATTTGAGTCAACAGTTCAATAATTTAGATCACATTTAAAATAAGTAGTTAGATATTATGGAACACAATGCAAACTTCACATGAATTTTTAAGATAAAACAGGAGACTTCAGAGAATGATTGCACAGGTAGCAGCCCAGTGGGGCTCCAGGTCCCACTTCTGTCGGGGGCGGGGCGGGGGGTGCATCTCTGCTCTGGGGGTGAAGTCTTTGCAGAGAAAATGTTGGCCAGCCTTAGCTTAGTGGGAAAAAGTGTGGTTCCTGGGCAGTGTTTGTACTCTGTAAATGTGACGGTTCATGATTCCCTGTATAAAAGAAGTAAATATTTTATGTCCTTTGCAGACATATTTGTACCTGACATACAGGTTAGAGGTGTTAGGAATTCTTTGAAGATTTCGTAACAGTCTCTTTTTCCAAAATGCCTTTTTGGCTCTTAAAGCTTTCATAAAACTTGCACATCAGAGATTTACAGTGTTTTCATATGTATTTTTAAAAATGTATAAGTATTTTAAATTCCCTGCCAGCAGTATCTCCTGCTTGGGAAGGTACACAGTGACCAATCGCTGCCCTGCATTCAGGAATGCTTTTACGTAAACGTGCGTATGACTCACCATTGCATCAGCTTACAGGTGGAACAATGGTTGTGCGGAATGAGCGAGGCCTAGTCTGAGCCATTCCTCACTTGCTAAGGGTCTGCAGGGACCTGGGGTTTGGAAGGCCCCCAAAGGTCTTGGGCTGTAGGTAGAATGACCACACTTGGGGGCGCGCTGAGAGGGGGTACACAGCAGGTCTCCACCTTGTGCTCAACATAGGGCTAGTGTAAATTGGACCATCAATAAATGCTTGTTGAACTGGTAACTTGGAGTTTTAATTATGTGTTTCCTTTTTAGCTATCAGTCTATCATGAAGAGAAATTTTATTAAAACTGGGCTGAAGTTACGTGGTGAGCAATATCCGAGTTCCTGTTGGGTACAGAGCCCTGCGCTGGATGCAATAAAGGTATTAAAAATTATAAAACATGGTCTCTGTTCTCAAAATGTGTGGGTGACAGAATGTTTGTTAATCAATATGGCAGGTTTTCATATTGTACAACATGAATGTAAGGTTTTGGGCTGTTGTTTACAATGAATGGTTCAGTTCGTTCTCTCCCAATTTGCTCGATTTGCAGTGCTTTCTAATGCATTCTCCATCTCATCATGCATTGAGTCCTTCAGCTCTAGAATTTGGTTTTTTTATAGTTTCAATCTTTCACAAAGTATTCCTGTTGGTTAATTTTATTCCTGAGCTCATCAACTGCCTTTCAGAGTTTTCTTGTATTTCACCGAGTTTCTTCATGACTGAGATTTTGAATTCTCCATCATTTAGGTCAAGATCAGTTTACCCACGACTTTGCGTTTGGTTGCTAGAGAACTGTCTTTTTCTGTTACCTTGGTGATTCATGGTGCTTGATGTGTTTCTCTGCAGTGAGCAACTTTAGGTGCTGTTTTGATTTTAACTCAGCAGGTTAATTAGGTCTTTCTTTTGTTCCCCAGTAGATGGTGCTGTAGACAACTTTTTGTTATACCTGCGTTACTTGCACCCCTGTGGTCAGGGGCGCCACTACTGTGCTGAAGGATTGTGGGGGGCGGGTTTGCGAACCCGCAGCGCTGTTACCTGGTTCCCCGTGGTCAGAGGCAGTGGATGCATTTCCGCCGCTGCTACTGGGCCCGTCTGCAATCAGGAGGGAAATGTCAGGAAGCCAGTGCTGCTTGTACCCCCGTGCCCCCCGCCAGGCCACCCTTACAACTCCACCCCTACCGACCATGTTAGCTGGGGCTGCCGGCCTGTCCCTGGTCCTCGCGTCCTGCGTCCCCTCCGCCTCCGCGCACCTTGGGATGTACCCGTGTGTAGATCTCAGGCTGCGAGTGTGTTGAGCAGAGGAACCTTTGTTGGGTTACTAGTTGTAGGAAGGATACAAAATGGGTTTTCTCTACCATGATGCTGTGAGATGCTTTGAGCACAAATGTGTTTATCATTGAGCCATATCCTATAAAGAATCAGGAGGCTGCATGATATCTTATGTTATAAGGTATATATTTAAGTTTTTGGAAGGAAGTATCTCAAAGGAATGTTTAATGTACCTAGTCGAACATTGGCAGAAAACAGAACTTTTCAATTTCCATCTAGGAATCATCACAAAATAGGGGGTTAGCTTTTTCCATTATCGGGACGGACTCAGATTATTTCAGGTTAACTGGGGGCTTTATCATGAGGATTCACCTTCGTGACAACAGAGACAAACCCTGGTGAGGGCTGCAGAGCATGACCCGGTCTAATCACTGAAAGGTAGCTTCCTGCCACATCTGCTTGCTTCTCCCACTCCTGCTCCTCCGTAACTCGTCTCCTCTGCCTTAGGGAGGCAGTGGAGCGTAGTATCTTTTTTATTAGGTTGGTGCAAAAGTAATTGTGGCTTTTGCAATTATTTTTAGCATTTTAAACCGCAATTACTTTTGCACCAACCTAATAAGTGTTCATTTGTCAGACATTAGCCGTGGGTCCTTGGGGAAGTTACCTAATCTCTCTAGTAGCTTCCTAACCTGTAAAATGTGTTTCCGAAAAGTAAGATAATGTATTGACTGTTAAGTGCCAGATCACTGGCCTATTTCCTCCTAACGTTTGTATAAACCGCTCGGGGTACGCCTGTACCTCACAACGCCCTTATTTGAGCTCCAGGTGACAGCTGCCTCTCTCCAGGTTTCCTGTCCCAGTTCCTGGACTGGAACCTGACGGGACCAGGTCCTCAAGGCCGTGTCCTTGAGCATTACCAGGTGCTGGGCAGTGAGTTGGGCTGAGGAGTATCGGGGTGACCTGACCCCCGAGATCAGTCCGGGGTACTTCTCTACCCCAGTGATTCAGATCACCTCCCAGCAGTCTGGTTCTCATCCTCTTTCACCTTTGATAAAAAGCACGACTGGCCCAATGCGATGGCCGCAGGCAGCAGCAGACTTCCTACCACCACTAGGTCCTGGTATGAAGAGTGGGCCTTTCTCCCCAAATTAAGGCTTTTCCAGCCAGGAAGAGAGCACTTGTGAGGGACTGGCCTACGTAGCCATAGCTGTTTGCTATGGAATGGGAGGCACTAGTGGGGTTCTCGTACCATTTACCTTCTTGAAAATGTCTGTTACACTGTGACCTTTGGAAAAGGCTGGAGAATTTACCAGAGGAGAAAGTTTGAGAAATGCCAGCTATAGGAACAGTCAGGTTTCTAGCCCATATGAAGTAGATTAGGACTGTCTCAGAGGAAATATCCAGTAGAGAACTAGCCTGCGTACAAGGCTCACGAGGAGAAACTAAAAAGAATAATAACAGGTTCAGTGGGATAGCTAAGAAGAATGTCGAATCTCTCATTTGAGAAGGGGAAGGACTCAGGAACAGTGATATTCTGTCATAAAACCACGTGTCTCGTTCTGCCCGACAATCCCAGGGCTGACTTTCCTGGGTTAACTCCTGAAAGTTTAAACTTCGATCTGCCAAATTCTAACCCAGAGAGAACTTCTATTTTGGGATTAGTTATCAAAAGGAATTTGTTTTTGGTAGTTGTTACCTCATGTCATCTTCTTTACCAATTAGACTCACAGGAACTCTTAATACAGCAAGAGGACAGGATTTTCTACAGAAGAGCCTGTGACGGGAGACAACCGAAGTACAGACTAAGCGCCAGCGCTGAACGCCCCGAGCCTGTGCAGGTGCCGGGGCCCCGCCATGGGTCCCGGGAGACGTCAGTCTATTGGGAACTACAGTGACCTCATGTAAAGTGACGTAAGTAACTTATTTAGCACAAAATCATTATTTCACTTAGTCTTCAACAAATTTTTGAGCTGAGCAGTATTCCCATTTTAACAGAGGTGTGACGTGGCTGAGGTCACACACGGCTTGTGTGTAACTCCATGCCCAGTGCCCCTGATGCACACTAGGTACATAAGTGAGTCCCTGCACTACTCAGAATCATTGTAGACAAAACGTTATACCAGTTACTTAACGTTTTAAGCCTCAGCTATAAAATGCAGAGCTTAACTATTTTTAAGATCTTTCACATCAGATATTGTGTTGATTGTGACAACCAGAAACTGAATGAGATGGGTGTTGAGGAAGCCGGAAAAATAGATTTCACCAATTGCAGAGGTAGATTATAGACTTGAACCCTGAGGAAATGCATCCCAAGTGACGGCCTTTTCTTTTAATGCTGAAATTCCTTGAACAGAAAGGTAAATGAGAGGTGATACAAATGAAGGAATATATTTCCACTTGAAAAATGTAGAAAGCAAATTCTTTAAGCTACATGTGCAATATAAAATAATCTTACCTATCGTAAAATAACTACATAAATAAGTTTATGGTCCAAGGAAAACAAAGGTTTGCTTTATTTCAAAACAGTAACTTCCTTATATTGGAGCACTGACCAAAACTCAATACTGATACAAATATAAATTTCTTAGGAGGTCAAAATATGTCAGGTGAACTTTCTGAATTTCTCTTAAAGGCAGAATTTTTAAACCATATAAAACAATCAGAAACAGTGTACATCAAACAGCATGTGTAAAATAAGAGACGGTTCAAATTTAAGCTGAATAGCCAAACCATGTAAATTACCTTAATATTTGCTAATATCCAGAGCATTGCACATATTTCCAATAACTTAAAAGTGAATGTCTATCTACTCTCCCAACCCCCCTCACCCAAGGAAATACAACTTTTAAAACTATATTTAAATAATAAACCCAACTATTTACTCATAGTAGGAGATTCTGGCATTAAGTATATATAGCTGAGTTTAACAAATACAGAAAATCATGAAAATTATCAAGCATTTAAAAATGATCACTTACAGCAATTCATTAGAAGCCCTAGAAAGACAGTTCTCCACTTTCTAATAACACCTAAGGTTTATGGTGCATAATGTAATTCAAGAGAACAGCATTCTGACCAGTGACGAACAACATAGAAGAAATTCTTTCGCCTATTCAGTGTTTAAAAATTTTTTAAATTGGTCAAAATAGTAAACTCCATTATGCTGACAATTTCCGTAAGTATTAATTTAGCAACAAGTCATCTTTATGATGCCATTTATTAAAATGAAAATAGCTTTTTACTTAAAAAAGATTCACTATTTGAAAACTACGCTTTCCTCCTCAGCACTGATGGCACTGAGGTGAAAGCAGGCTTCGTGGTCCCCGCCTTCCCTTTCTGAAGGAAAGCATTACGGAACGTTAGCAGTGAGCGTATCCGGGTCCTGCTCAACCCGTCTCCAAGACATGTGAGAGAGTGTAATAGTTCTGCGCAAGGTAAGAAGATTCCAGTCTCAGATATTTCACTCCAACAAACTGTTATGCCAGCTCTTCCATCACTTAGTAAATGATCACCAAAAACAAATGATAACAGTACCCTCATTATATAATTTTACAGACTGTTTTATATCCAAATTATGCATATAGAACAGTTGTACAGATAGTGTTAAGAAATAAAAACTCACATCTACAAGTCTGTATAATTGTTTTCAAGATTGGAAATCTAAACATTACACATTAAAAACAATGTCAGAATTCATGCATGTTCTGGAAAACTTCAGAACTGACCTTCTCATAAAAGCAAACCTAGAGTGCTTTTGTTATTGCTTAATCCTCTAGTAAGATTTAAAAGGAGACTACTGAATACTAAATTCAAGTATTTACTAAATAGTGTTGATTTCTACTAGCCAAACAGCCCTAACAAACCAACAACTGAACCAGGACAGTCTTTCTTGGCTTACTGTCTACTAGGAACTTGAAACATTTTCAATCAAAGCCTTCATTTTTCCTGTAGATTTCAACATGTGGGGCCCAAACTAGAAGAGAAACAAACAAAAGGTATAAATAAAGATACTGGTTCATGTAACAGTAATGATGTACCCTGCCCCCCCCAGTCATGGATCAAAGGGTTGGGATGTTTTATGAGAAAAACCACACAGCCAGATAATGTGAAAATCTTTATGAATTGACACATGGTTATAAACATGACAGAAAAGAAAACTACGATAGTCTTAGCAAGACCCTAGCTTAGTTTGGCAATACCACCATTTCCTTTTCAGTGTCTAAAGAGTTTAAAAAATGCTAGAATTTCTAAGAGAGCTGCCTCTCTGAAATAGATAAGCACATGTTCCCCATGAATAAAGGGAATGTACCGATTAAGCACAGGAGTTTCCGTGACATCTGCTTATCTCCACCTAAGAGATGGCCCCCATCCTGCAAGGCCCAGGGTGAATCTCACCCATTTCAGACTTGCACAGGGTGCCCAAGAGAAAAGCGATCTTTCTTTACCTTGAATTTCTATATCACAACATATATGTTGTCCTAAGATATAAGTTTTATTATACTAAATTTAACTTCATTATGCTTAAATATACATAAAACACAGCATGGAAATTTTACCATTGGAAATGTTTAGTGAAACTAGGGGTTAACTGTTGCTTCCTTCTTTATGCTCTTGTGCGTGGAAACTGCTTGTAAGTAGGGGCTGAATCGTGGAACATCCTTTTGAATCTTGCAGAGGACACGGCTGACTTACCTGGTACAACGCAGGTGGCTCAGCAGCGGTGGGAACTAGCATGTGGGATGGGAAGGAAGTGGGTGGCCCCGACACTCACCATCACGGTCTCGGATGTGGCCTCCGGCGCAGGCTGTGGAGCTCCTTTCTCGGCCTCACCTTGGCTGTTGCTTCGATACCGGTACGCAAACTTCTTTTTCAGAGCTTCTGCGATGAGGGCAGCAGGGTCGGTTGTGTCCACCGGTTTGGGCTTTAGCTCTTGTTCTGATCTGAGAGAAGTGAACAGAAACCAAGGGGACATATTTCAATATGCTGACAGCACTTCCGTAGCCTCACAAAAAATAAAGACACTGACAAACATTGATGGCAGTGAGATGAAAACCCTAGATTTAAGGCTCAGTACAAGAGCACGGGTTAAGCTCTTTCAGGACAATGGCGGTGGCTCGCTCCACAAGCCCAGTGACGATCACAGCAGGTCACATGCAGCTTTACTGAAAGGCTGACTGACAAGACTTTACATGAAAGGGCTTTAAATGCAGTGAGAGAAAAACTAAACAGTGACCCGGAAATGTTTATTTTGCTGATCTCTCAGTTAACTATGTATAGCAGCCACTGGGGCATCTGTTTTAAATTAAAAACTTAGAAACTGAAAGTTCTCTAGAAGCCCAGTACTTTTACAGCACATTGAAACATGAGGGAAGCGAGAGAAGGTATGTATCCTCACCTTTTTACTGACCGAAGTTTTACACTGTTCATATCTTTAAGGATCTCTAGCATATTTGGCATATCAGGTTTCTTTGGGCTGCTCTTGTCCGAAGTCTTTCCAGCACACGCTTTTTTCTCTCTTCGCGCTCTGATCAGATCGATGGCAGATGTGCTTTGGGGGGGTGCGGGTAGAGGCGGGGGTGGTGGGGGAGGCGGGGGTGGAGGGACAAAAGGTGGTGCTGGGGTAACAGTGGTAGAATCTAAATCACCTACGGAGACGGGGAAAAATCAATTTTAAGTCTGAGTGTGATGGGCAAATAAAAATTATTATGTTAAGGACCTCTGTATGCTTGAAAACATTATCCCTAATAAGAATCTGTTATGTAAGCAGAAGGGAAGTTTCAGTTACTTGGTTAGAATCTAAATGCCTGAATCTCAGTCATGGTATCATTTAATCAATCCCAAAATTCTCCAAATGGAAAAGTTCCATTTTACTTAACAGGAGTGTGTTTGTGATATCAAATATTCAAGTCTGACTGTGGCATGATTTTTAACTACTTTTAGATGAAATGATTTAGTACTATAACTTTTCAAAAAACTATTTGATAAATTTATGTTCATTTTAAGCATATTTACATATAAGACTTTCTAAACATTAAAAGCCTGCATTTGACTAGAATGTGTTTGAAAGAAAAGATTTAAATTTATTGCTGAACCAATTTCTGGAAGAAGAAAAAAGTGTTATCTTAATTACTCCTGATTTTGGAAATTAAGTATAAGAATTAACATGGTTATAAAATAAGAACCTTGAAATTCATCTTTCTGCATTAGTAGAGGCTAGATTTTTGTTGAGCGAACTATACTGATTACGGGGCACTTGATGCAAAAACTTTGATGCAAAAAAGTTTTACTCAGGGATTTAGACTATAACTAGAAGACCTGTCATAAATCCCCAAATTATCTCACTACTTATGGCACTTTTCCTAGTCTGGCAGAAGAGAAAGAGAAATGCAATTTAAAGTTAAGAAAAGGGCAGGACCGTTGGAGTTTACAATGTTACATGCTGATTTCATCTAGGTAACACCGATGCCGCCTCCGGCATTTGGTACCCGAGTGCATTTATCTGCGCTCTGTCCACCTTGGCCGTACAGGTTGGATGACATTAAACTCCAGGAGCCCCGGCAAGTGGATCCGAGGTGGAGTGACTGTCCTTACCCTTCAGACACAGTGAGGTATCAGCACTCAGGACAACACGAGGAAAAACATATACTACCTGCCAACAGGTTAGTGGACTAGGATTTCAAGGCTGTAGTTTCTCCTCAAGAGTGGCAGAGCCACACAAACCAAAGAAACAGGATCCGCCCAGGAGTCAGAGGACCTGACTCCATTTCTACTCTGGCCAAGAAAAATGCCTATTAAGTAGCGACTGTGCACGAAAGGCATTTTCTATCATCTCCACATTTCCTCCCACAATCACTCCGTATCACCTACTGTTACCCCATTTTAGAGCAGGAAAAGAAGGTAAAAGGCGAAGTACTTGCCTCAGAACTTGCAGGTAAGGAAACAGCACTCAGCCTGGAGTGCTGTTTTGAGATGACCTTGCCTGACAGAGGGTTGGTGCCAGTATCACAGACCACTGAGTTCCCCAGAGCAGTCATCTGAGCAGCAATTCGACCGCAGGAATGTCAGTGTTTTCCAAATACACTCACTCATCACCCTCTCTGACAGCATCGAGATTGTTCAAAACAAAAACCACTTAAATTCGACCGGGTCCTAGACTGGACTATGCAGAGGACCGACCCTTGGTTTTCTAACAACCCCAATGGCTGTTACTTGCTAATAAACTTCAACATCAGTGATATTCTCCAGATTTCCAGTTTGCTGGTTAAACAAATGTAGGACTTACTGACCTGTAATGAGATTTTGCTGTTCTTGCAGGGTCACAATTTTGGCAATCTGAGCTCTGAGGGCAGCAAGTTCATTTTCAAGAGCACAGATTTTCTGCAGTGCTTCCTCGTTCGCCAGTGGTGTCTTCAGTGGAGGCTCTTCTGGAGACAGGTTCGGTAAGGAAAACGGCCTGCTTAGGGGCTTTTCGGAGAAAGGAGGATCGTCCTGCAGGGGCTGGACCTCTGTCCTGCAAGGAAGACAGAAGGCTGACTGTCAGGCTTTGAGAGAAAATATAAAAAGTCATCATGCCAATTAATCAGAAAACACGTGAGAACCACTTTTCAGGCTGACTTTGCATAAATCCCCTCCTGTAAGTTTCAAAACAATAAAGCACTTGGCAACCTAATGTGTGTGTGATATATATACATATATGGTTTCTCGTTACCATCATTCTTAATCTCTAGATAATATGCACAAGCCAACACTATCCTATCAAGAGGCATCACTGATTCCAACAGTGGTTTTGCTAATTCATGCTTTGGTTTGGAATAAGTGAAGACACTTTTTAATGTTCTTAAAAATGGTTAATTACTAGTTATATTTGACAACAAAATTAAATCAATAATACATTAGCCGTTCCCCAGGGTGCTGGCTTCTGCATTTCAATGCCAGTATTTTCCATGTATAACATCAAATTGCAAGACATTATAACAGTATGGGCCAAATACAGCGTCAGAAACTGAAAAGGAGAAAAAAGAGTAATTGAACCCATGTACTGATACCTACATGGTAACTAATCAATTAGGTGTCGAGAATTTTTTTAATGTGCACTGCTCCTTAGCTCCCAAAGGAAACCTTTGGGAGCTAAGAATAAAATTCAGATTTCTTTTGAAATGTCAATTTGTATATTTACCATTTCTTCCAATTTTCTACAATTAGTTTTTCCTGCCTTCTAAGCCCTATTTTTTTCCTTCCAGTTTTATTGAGGTATAATTGTCCATAAAATTAATTAACATATCCCAGCTTCCCTCGGTTTCATATGGTCGTGCGGTGAGTTTTGGCTAACGAGGCACGCAGGCAGTGTTGTGAGCTAGTACCTAGGAAGGCTGCTGACAGGGAGGTGAGTCCACGAAAAGCTCCTTCATCCGCATCCCTTCTTCTCCTGAGAGCCAGCAGCTAACCTTGACATGGAAGTGAAGGATGGCAGAGAGCCTGGCTCGGTCCCTAAGGATGCTCGGGGGCCACTGTCAGCTCCAGACTATAAAATAAACCCCCATCCTGCTAGAGTCACCATTATTTGGGGGTTCTCTGTTACATGCAGTCAGACTTAATCCTAACTGCTATACAACACTAACATTCAATTCTATTTTAGTTTTCTTTAACTGGATCTTCATTCTGCCTGTGTTTTGAATGGGGAAATCTTGCACTCTTAGGTTATGGTATTATGCACTGAATTCAGGTGTTTTTCTTCATATCTAATTTTGTTTATTCGCCATGTTAATTGAACTACCATACTCAGAAGATGCTTGCAAATTGTTTTTTTTACCTGTAATGTTATCAAACAAAAATATATGGAGAATAAATGTCCTAGCTCTTAGTTAGCAACCGGCTTTAATACTAACTATATTATTTGGAATATATGTGGGATAGGAAAATGTGTTTGGCTTGCAAAGCTCCAATCACCACTTTCTTATCCCCACAAGGGGAAGGAAAAGGTAATGAAATTTCTTAAAAAGTACACAAAGATTAGACAAAGGTGCAAAACATCTATACAGAATAGTACCAATGCTTTGAATATATTAATATTCTTTGAAAGATTCTGTTACATAAATTAGAGATTAAATAAATATGCTTAACCAACCTGCAATAATAAGATACTAAATTTTTTTAAAATCACTGTGGCTCTTTGTTGATGCACGAGGCTAAATTCTACTTTCTACCTACCTTTCGTAGGGTAGATCAAACCATTTTGTTAAACAGCTCTATACAAGAAATACATTAAGTTACAAGCAGACAGAAATTAGTCTAGTAATGAAGTTTTGGGATATTTATATAGAGTAATATCAGTAATGTCAAAACTTTTATTTAATATGCTTCTTCAACTATATTCTTGATAACTGTGTTTTTAACAATACTGAATGATTTTTTTAAAAACTATTTCTTGAAAGAACATGGGGAACTGGGGGTAGGTAGGATAGTGATAATGATAGAATTCTAGTCTTAAGAACAATCTGGGTAAAATACAGAAATCTCAAATGTAGACTTAAAATCACACTTGTTCAAACCAATAGTGGACAAAGATGCACGAGTAGTGGGAACAGATTGAATTTAGAGGAAGGGAGCAGTGTTCTGGGGACAGGCTGGGGGCCGCTGCTGCCACCACTGTCACCAGGTGAGAGGCACCTGGAGGATGAGCTGGGTGGGAGTGGAACTGAGCAGAGAGGGGAGAAAAACACAGAATCTGCAGGTAAAGACTCATCTCTCCCCCCACTGGCTTTCATTTTCACATCCCTAAAAGAATGAATATATTCATATCTGGAAGTGAGGGTGATGGTTTGTTTTCACATTGTATGTGAATGCAGACATTTTATGACATTTACATTATAACAGCAAATACAATGAAATTTTGGATACTAGTATCTTTAGTGCTACCAAGAAATGCTGTGATAGTATTTATTCAAGAACTACTGGTCATTTTAGTAGAGAGCATTTCCCCACCTCAAATTATCACAGGAACCAAAAGTATTAAATGCTTGTAAGTTTGTTTTTAAACGTTTTCAAGAAAGATAATCTTCAAATCCCATGAACATTTACTCTAAAATATCCCAAACTGGAACAAGGTAAGACAATTTGGATTAAGCTATCAACTATATGGCATGTTTGAACAGTTTACTTTCTTGAAACTATCTTCTAGCCAAAATTAATATTTAACAGCAACTACAATGTAGAAGAATTAATCTTCTATATCTCCCATAACTCCTGCAAGTAAATTTTATCCTTTTGTTTTCCCACCTACTGAAAATTAAGGACAAAGCACTCGTTAACCTTCAATACCACTGTGCCCGGGTAAGAGAGAAAAAAAAGCTAGGGTCTTTAGCAAAATTACAAAATGATTTAAGTGACAGTGTCAGATCATCTGTATTTTATGTCTATTTGATTTTTATGACTTTTACTATGTAGTTTCTGCACTTTGCTATGTGAAATACTATTGATGGTTATGATTCAAACAAAGTAATTATAGGAAATGTGTAAGTTTAAATATGCATTTTTAGAAGCTGAAAAAGGAAAGTAATCCTGAAATGACTGGAGATTTGACATCACAGGAGCTCGAGAACCAAAAACAAAACCAGAAATAAGAATTGCTCTGTAATATTCTTGTGTGTGATTAAAGTTTAGATTTTATGACAATTCTGTCACGTTTCCCCACAGACACCTGCTTTATGAGGCAGTCAACAAATAATTCCTTCTCAGAACTACCTGTTTTGCCATCCTTCAGAATAGAGGCTATGAAGAGCTAGAATAGAGGTAGAATTAATCCAAACTAAAAGACATGCTCTTTAGATTTTTTGTGTATAATTCAATTTTATGAAACAAAACCAAAAGAGGTATTAAGTATGGATGTCCCAAGAGCAGAAGACAAAAAGCCAAAGTGTGACTTTTTTAAATATGATTTTGGCTCCAAAGCGATGACGGCAGAGGGTACAGGCCCCTATGCAGAGTGCAGTACACCTGAATTAATTATCTAGCTCTCTCATCTTTTCAGTGTTAGAATCAAGGACTGGCGCTTTTGGAGAACAACTTCCATAAATATGAAAGGCTTTTTAAGCTCCACTATTTAAAAAAACTCTAAATTCAATATAATGCATCTCTGGGGTCCTTTCCCCTTATCTCAGTTAATGAAAACTCAAAATCTGCTATTATTTTTAATTATCTCAGTGTCCTAGGAATGGTGGTGTTCCTGGAATGATTTTTACTGGCCCGCCCTCACCTTTTTAGAGAAGAGCCTAGAAAGGTATCAAAATACAGCAGACTGTCGATAGGATCCAGTTTAGATCTCTGAAAACATGAAGTTGGGTAGAAAACGAACAATCTTTTCAAAGTGAGCAAGTAGTTGGATAAAGATGACTGGACTGGGGAGGTTATTTAGACTGAGAGAAGCCTCCATGAAAGAAAGAATTTATGGGGGGGAGTTGGCAGGAGGCCCCAGGCCCAGACCACGTGGGACCCACCACATTAGCTGTTCAACACAAGTCTCCTGTATTTTAAAAGAAAGAATAGCAAGATCCTGAACTCACCTTCCACGGACACACCAAATTTACAGCTACATATGTATGATACAATTTTCTTTGGGGAAAAAAACGTAAGACCTAGCTGAGCAATGACTACCCATCAAATGAGAGGCAAAAACGGGAAAAAGGAAAAAAAAAAAAAAAAATCACACTAAAGGTGGCAGGAGAGGCTGAGACACAATCTCACCATAAACCCCACCCCGGTCACACTGAAGGAGGAAACTCAAAACCCACAGCTTCTTCCTGTGAAGAGTCTGAACACATCGGACACCCCAACTTTCAAGGCCTGCACCTGAGATGAGCTCCCAAAACATCTAGCTGTGAAAACCAACAGGGCCACCGCGAGCTGAGAAAGGCACTTACAGTGCTCGTGTGCTGGGACTCTCTCCCCAGAGTCCAGAACAGAAGCAGCACATCCTGCCCAGCTGTTGCTTATGTAGAAGAGTATCATCTGCTAATCTTAAAGCATCGGCCTGAGGGGATCCCAGGGAACTTTCCACACAGGTAGGGGCCTGCTGGGATATGTTCTGGGGATGGTGGCTGGCAGGCTCCAAATTTAAGTGCTTCCCCTGACTCCCCTCAAAACTCTAGGCCTTCTCCCCTTCTCCGTCCTCTGCAGGCCCCATCTTTACCTTCCTTTGTGTCTTGCTCCTGGGCAGCGGTATCTCCCAGAGCGGACGTTTAACATGTGTCTATGCCCCAGTTTTTAGGTCTGGTGTCCCAGTTTTTGGAGCTGCCACCCATGGGACAATCCTTGATCACTTGGCTCTGAAGGCGCGGAGGTCTTGCTCTCTTGGGTCCCCTGGGACCGAAACAATTGACAGTTCTTGGAAGACTACCACCCCCACTGCACAGACAGCAGACCGAAACACATCCCCAGTCTTTCTGAGAAGAAAGCCTCTTTACTTGTCCAGGAGCTCTGGCCTGCGGTGCAGGCTTCAGGGTTGGCACACACCTAGAGGTCTACGGAGGTGCTTTCAGGGAATGGAGGCTGCTTGATGGCATTTTTGCCTCCCTTTGCCTCACTACAGCTCACGGTATCTCCCAGACAGTATCTCCCAGAAGCTTATACACTTGTTACAACCCTGATTTCTGTGTTTGCTGCCCAAGTGACACTTCCAGAAAGCCTGGCTCTGGTGGCTAGCAGGGCTTACACATGGGGTCTCACAGGACTACATATATTTGCATACTTTAAAAGTGCTGCCTGAAGGTCTGGCTTCTAATGAACCTGAATCTAGATACTGACTGAGATCCTCCCCTTTGGAACAGTGACAGGTCTTGGCACACCCTCACTACCTGGGACTATTAAAAAGAAAACAAGCTGCTCAGACAATCACAGAAGTTTGAGGAACAGCCAAGAGCTAGGCCAGGGTTGAACGAGAAGGCTCATCTTCTACAACAGGTCACTCGTTCTAGACTGGGAGAAGTAGCTGTTTCATCTAACCCATAGAAACCAACACAGAGAGTCAAACAAAATGAAGAAACAAAGAAGTATGTCCCAAACAAAAGAACAAGATACAACCTTAGGAAAAAAGCTTAATGAAAAGGAGGTAACTAATTTAGCTGATAAAAAGTTTAAAGTAATGGTCATGAAGATCCTCAGCACAGAGAGTCCCAAACAAACAGGCCCACATCAAGGCACATTATAATTAAAATGGCAAAGGTTAAAACAAAGAGAGAATCCCAAAGGCAGCAAGAGAAACGCAACTAGTTACTTACAAGGGAGCTCCGTAAGGTAGTCAGCTGATTCTCAACAGAAAACTGCAGACCAGGAGGGATTGGCGTGAAATATTCCAACTGATGAAAAGCAAAGACCTACAACCAAGGGTACTCGACCGAGCAAGGCTATCATTTAAAATCGAAGGACAGAGAAAGAGCTTCCGAGACAAGAAAAAGCAAACTGAGTGAGTTTATCACCACCAAATCAGAATTACAAGAAGTGGGAAAGAGACTCTTTTAATGGGGAGAACTTAAAGATGAATAATAAAATGGCAATAATTATGTATCAATAATCATTTTAAATGTAAACAGATTAAATGCTCCAAAAAAAGACACAGGGTAGTTGAATGGGTAAGAAAACAAGACCCTAACATATGTTGCCCACAAGAGACCTGCTTCAGATCGAAAGACACACACACACAAAGGGATGGAAAAAGATATTTCATGTGAATGTAAACAAATAAAAAGCTGGGGTAGCAATACTTATGTCAGACAAAATAAACTTTAAAACAAAGACTATAATAAGAGACAAAAAGAGACATTACATAATGATAAAGGGGTGAACCCAACAATATGATATAACCCTTGTAAACATTTATGCACCCAACATAGGGGACCTAAATATAAAGCAAATATTGACGAACATAAAGGCAGAGATCGACAGTCATACAATCATAGTAGGGGACGATGACATTCCACTGACACCAATGGACAGATCTTCCAGACAGAAAATCAACAAGGAAACAATGGCCTTAAATGACACACTAGACCAAATGAATTTAAGTGATATTTTTGGAGCATTTCACCCCAAAGCAACAGAATATACATTCTTTTCAAGTGTACATGGAACATTTCCCAATATGGACCACATGTAAAGCCACAAAACAAGTCTCAATAAATTTAAGAAGACTGAAATCACATCAAGCATTTCTCTGACCACAGTGATATGAAACTAGAAATTACAAAAACAAAAAACAAACCCTGAAAAACACACAAACACATGGAGGCTAAATAACATCGATGTAGGTGATGTTTGATCTGCCGGCAGTTTCTGAGTGTGGGCCAAGATTGTGTCTTGTGAAGCCGAAGAATGGAAAGATGGACCAAGGAGAGGCAAAAAGTTTTAAAAAGAGGATAGTTTATTAGAGGCAGGAGAAGAGGTTGCAGCTCCCGAGCGGGAGGGGGTCCCCAATGGGGAGTGCCCCACGGCTGAGGCAAAAGCTCTTACTTTTACACCTTCCTTTGCCTGCTTGGGGAAGGGGAGCTGTTTGAAGAAGGGAACTGGTGCCTTCTAATGAAATTCATCTACTAGATTTGTTCTTCTTGCCCATCTTAAAGGAATTAGCAAAGTAACCCACTCTTATCTATCAGATCTGCTCCAATTGTCAGGCCAAAATGAATTTTATGATTAACCTCAAGGCCTTGTTACATTATGTCCTGGAACAAAGGAGTGATTTCAACACCTGGAGTTTTAGGATATGACTGTCTTTGTTTATTCCACCAGGGACCTCACTGTCTACCTAGGGACATGTTAACTCTCTTGTATCAACATGCTACTAAATAATCACTGGGTCAACAAGATCAAGGAAGAAATCAAAAGATACAATGTGATAAATGGAAATGAAAATACAAGACCAAAAATCTATGGGACACAGTGAAAGCAGTCCTAACAGGAAAATTCATAGACATACAGGTCTACCTCAAGAAACAAGAAAAATCTCAAATAAACAATCTAACCTTACACTTAAAGGAAACTAGCAAACAAAGCCCAAGTGAGTAAAAGAAAGGAATTAATAAAGATCAGAGCAGAAACAAATGAAACAGTCTTAAAAAAGTAGAAAAGATCAATGAAACCAAGAGCTGGTTTCTTAAAAAGATAAACAAAAGTGATAACCCTTAACCAGACTCATCAAGAAAAAAAGAGGATCCAAATAAAATCAGAAATGAAAGCTAAGTGACAACTGACACTACAGAAATACAAAGAAGTATAATATTACTTAGTTATATGCCAATGAATTGGGCAATCTGGAAGAAATGAATAAATTCCTAGTAACATATAATCTTCAAAGAATGAATAAAGAAGAAACAGAAAATCTGAACTAACCAATTACTACTAACGAAATCAGTAATCAAAAAACTGATGGAAAGTCCAACAAAGTCCTGGACTAGAAGGCTTCACAGGTGAACTTTATCAAACAGTGAAAAAAGAATTAACACCTATCCTTCTCAAACTATTCCAAAAAATTTGAGAGGAGGAAAAGCTCCCAAGCTTGTGTTATGAAACCATTACCCTCATTCTAAAACCAAAGACATTACACACGCACACAAAAATGATATGCCAATGTCCCTGATGAACACAGATGCAAATATCCTCAAAAAATATTAGCATACCGAATTTAGCAATACATTAAAAAGATCATACACCATGATCAAGTAGAATTTATTCCTGGAATACAAGTTGGTTCAGTTCCTGCAAATCAATTAACATGATACACCACATAAACAAAATGAACGATAAAATTCATATATTGTATCAATAGATGCAGAAAAAGCATTTGACAAAAACCCGCATCCATTTATGATAAAAACTCTCAGCACAGTGGAAAAACTCTCAACATAATAAAGGTTGTGTATGACAAATCCACAGCTAACATCATACTCAATGGGGAAAGGCTAAAAGTGTTCTCCTTAAGATCATGAACAAGACAAGGATACCCACTTTCACCGCTTTTGTTCAACATAGTATTGGAAGTTCTAGCCACAGTAATCAGACAAGAAAAAGAATTAAAAGGCATCCAAATTGGAAAGGAAGAAGTAAAACTGTCATTATTTGAAGATGACATGAGAACCCTAAAGATTCCACCAAAAAACTTAGACTAGTAAATGAAGTCAGTAAAGTAGGATACAAAATTAATATTCAGAGATCAGTTGCATTTTTATACATCAATAATGAACTATCACTAACGAAATTAAGAAAACAGTTCAACTTACAATTATATAAAAATGAAATAAAATCAAATACCTAGAAATAAACTTGACCAAGGAGGTAAAAGACCTACACTGAGAAAACTATAAGACACTGAAGAAAGAAACTGAGGAAGATAGAAATAAATAGAAGCATATACTGTGCTCATGGATAGAAAAAATTAACATTGTTAAAAAATCCATACTAACTAAACTAATCTACAGATTCAATGCAACCCCAATCAAAATACCAATGGCGTTTTTCACAGAAGTAGAACAAATAATCTTAAAATGTATATGGAACCACAAATCGCCACAGTAATCTTACGAAAGAACAAAATTGAATATCAAACTATATTACAAAGTTATAGTAATCAAAACAGCGTGATACTGGCATAAAAACACACATACAGCAATCGAACAGAATAAACCTATGCTATATGCTCATTTATTCTGTGAAAAAGGAGGCAACAATAACAGTGTGGCAAAGATAGTCTATTCAATAAATGGTGTTGCGAAAACTGGACATATGCATGCATGCTTGCATGCAAAAAAAACACAAAAAACTGGACCACCTTCTTATACCATATAAGAAACTCAAAATGGTTTAAAAACTTAAATGTAAGACCCAAAACCATAAAACTCCTTGAAGAAAATATAGGAAGTAAACTCTCAGACATTACCCTTTGAAATATTTTTTACTGATATATCTCCTCAGGCAAGGGAAACAAAAGAAAAAATATACAAATGGGACTATATCAAACTAAAAAGTTTTTGCACACCAACAAAACGAAAAGACAGCCTACTGAATGGGAGAAGATATTTGCCAATACATCTGATAAGGAGTTAATATCCAAAATTTATAAAGAACTCATATAGCTCAACACCAAAAAAACAAACAATCCAATTAAAAAATGGGCAGAGGACCTGAACAGACATTTCTCCAAAGAGGACATACAGATCGCCAACAGACATATGAAAAGATGTCCAACATCACTAATCACCAGAGAAATGCAAATTAAAAACACAATGAGATATCACCTCACACCTGTCAGAATGGCTATCATTAACGAACCAATAAACAACAAGTGTAGGAGAGGATGTGGAGAAAAGGAAACCCTTGTGCACTGTTGATCCGACTGCAAATTGGTACAGCCACTATGGAAAAACAGTAGGAGGTTCCTCAAAAAATTAAAAGCAGAACTATCCTATGACCCAACAATTCCACTCCTGGGTATTTATCTGAAGAAATCCAAAACACTAATTCGAAAAGATGTATGTATCCCTATGTTCACTGAAGCACTACTTACAATAGCCAAGATACAGAAGCACCCCAAGTGCCCATCAATAGACAACTGGATAGAGAAACTGTGGTATATTTATACAATGGAATATTACTCAGCCATAAAAAAGAATGAAATCTTAACCATTTGAGACAACATGAATGGACCTAGAGGGTATTATGCTAGGTGAAATAAGTCACACTGAGAAACACAAATACCTATGATCTCGCTTATATGTGGAATCTAAAGAACAAGATAAACAACGGACTTACAGATAAAGAGAACTGAGCATTATGGGGGGGCAGGGAAGGTTGGAGAGCTGAGTGAAAGGATTAAGACAAAATAGTCATGGGGATGTAAAGTACAGCACAGAGAATATAGTCAATAATGTTGCAACAACTGTGTGTAGTGCCAGGTGGGTGCTAGACTAATGGGGGGATCACTGCATAAGTTATATAAATGTCTAACCACTACGCCATACACCTGTAAGTAATGTAAAATAATACTGAATGTTATCTGTAACTGGGAAAAAAAATAAATTGAAAAAGGAAAAAAAACATAAAAGTTTTATTTGGACGTTACTGGCGACTACAGTCCGGGAGCAGAGCTTCAAGAAGCCTTGATACTGCTCTAACTCTGAAGAAGTGAGTACTGCTTATTTAGGCAAAAAAGTAAGCAGAAATACATCTGGTACATCAGAAATTTCAATTAAGGTACATACATTTCAATGATTGACAGTCGTACATTGAATAAAAGGAATATACAGAAAAATATGGTTGAATTGCTGTGCCCCTCGGCATCAGGAAGTCTGAAAACAATCAAATCGCCTGGAAGCTTTGAGGTGATTTTTATCGCGATGTAGCTAGAAAAGGCGCTGTTTTTCTGTGATCACTGACCTTTAGCGTTGAAACCTCGTAGGAGACATACATGACTAGCCCCCATGGTTTGTTTTAGTGAGGAATTTTAGGGAGGCTCATTAGTCTTTCTTAGTTACTGATTTAGTCAGAGGAACTTACGCACCCTTTCCTTTCCTCATTGTCATACCAAGAAATACTACTCAGTAGAAAAAAGGAAAGCACTATTAGTATACATAACAATCTAGAGAATCACTAGTGAATTGTGGTCAGCGAAAAGTCAGTCCCAAAAGGTTACGTACTGTATAATTCAATTTATATATCATTCTTGAAATGACAGAATTATGAAAATGGAAAAGAGATAAGTGGTTGTCAGCAATCAAGTAGGAGTTGGACACGGGAGGACAGTGGGTGCGACCGTAACAAGGCAATGTGAGGGAAACTTCTGGTGTGGAAATGTTCTGCATGTTGAGTTTATCAGTGTCAGTATTCTGGTTGTGATATTGTACCCCAGTTTTGCAGGACATTACCATTGGAGGAAACAGGGCAAAGGGTACAGGGAATGCTTCTGCACTACTTCTTACAACTATGTGAAAAATCTACAATTATCTCAAAATAAAAAGTTTAATTAAAAAGATAAATATCTTAAAAAAGCAAGTGTCTTTACCTGCTAATCCTGCAATACCTGGTCTGTGTTCATCTACTGCTATGGCCTCACTTCTACTTGTCATTCAAATCGAATTCTTTCTATGCTCTTGAATTACTTGATGCTTGTCTTATCCAGCTAACACCACTCAAATGAAACTACTTTTGTTAAAGTCAATGATAATCTTCCAACTGCAAAACAAAATTGAAACTTGCTAGTTTTTTGATGTACCTAGCCTCTGAGTTACCTGACACTGGTGTCTGCTAGTTTACGCCCCTTCCAAGGAACTCTCCTATCTCTTCTTCCATGAGAACACCCTCTGCCATTTCTTCTGCCTCCCGAGCTGCTTCTTCCTGGGGCTGGGGTGGAGAAGGGTGGTTCTCGTTTTCTCTTTTTTCCTGACTAACTCTCAAATTGCAGGCTTTATCCAGAATATAAACGTTCTTCACGTCTTATGTATTCTCCATGAGCACCCTGGCTGTCAGCCATTCTAGCTACATGTTGAAGTGCAAGCATTTCTTATCAGTCTCTAGCTACACAAACTATTTCTAGAGCAATGTGAATGTCCCATAGGAAACTCAAATACAGCCTATTCTAGACAGGACTAACTCCTCTTATTCTCACCCACCAAAAAAAAATCTGTTTTCCTATATTGCTATTTATTCATCATTCTCATAATTATCCGAGCCAGGAACCTTGAAGTTATCGTAGACTCTTCCCTTCTTAACCTAATTTCAATATTGAAAATGCTTTTAAATCTTTTCTTCTTACTATCTCTTGACTTCATCCCTCTTCTCCATGTCTTCTCTCAGTTTCTTAATTTAGTCTCTTATTTGGCCTATTTTCTGGCCTGGCTCCCTTTTAATCTTCATACTATTTACAGGGAAATTTTACAAAAATACAAATTTGATAATAATACTGTGGCACCTAAAATTCTTCCGTGGTTCCACACGGCTTTCAGGAAAAAGTCTAAATTTTTTAGCCTAACGCATAACCTTTAAACCTCTGCATACTTCCCACATTCGTCTCCCACAGCACATCCTTCTCTGGAACGCTCTAGCCTCACTGAGCCATTTGGAATTTCCTAAAAAATGCCATGTGGCCTGTACATTAGTGCCTTTAAACACATTGTTCACCTTTCCTGGAATACAGCCCTCCTATCTGGCCCCTACTGACCCTCATCAGGCTGTCTAGCAGCCCCTCTGAGAGGCTCTGGCAAAGCTCTCTCATCCCACAGAGGCCTTAGTATTTACTTAGACGTTACAGTATCAATATTATTGATTTCTGTTTAATTTCCTCTAGCACACCAAGCATTCCTGGAAAGCTGGGACTGTATCTTATTTTTTCTCTGTATCCTTGATGCTTGAAAAGAATGAAGAGTTGAATATGTTGAATATGTTTATTAGACTGAGGCATAGTAATAATTTATACAGTCTCTTTCAAATAAATGGAAGTCCCTCTTACATATTGTTTTCTTTGAATCACAACTTACCTTCACTCAGAATTTTTAGGAAACATTCTCCAATGATTACACAAATTCCCTAATATGACCCATACTGATTCTTCTGTTCCAATAAGACCACTATAATTACTGTACTTATCTAAACCTATTTATGACAGTTCTTCCTGGTCTTTCATATTAGAATGTAAACTTCTAAAAGGCAGACAATTCTGTAATTCAAAAGGTCTTAGGACACAGTTATATGTCTCTAGGAACTTTAGAAATACTAGTTTGAGTCTTTAAAAGAACAGAAGACTGCTTAAAAAAAAACTGGGTTAGTTACTAGAGATCAAATTCCATTATTAAAAGGAAATACTGCAAAGGTATCACCTTTTAAAATAATAAATATCATGTGTCACCTCTCAGACGCTTTCAGACTAACCTTCGTCTTGCAGAGCACTCGCCTCCTTCTGTGGCGACCCATCCAACATCAGCAAAGGACACCACTGCATCCTCTCCTGGGTGACTGGGGCTCCATTCTGTGGTAGGGCTGGTGAGCTGTAAGTTACAAACAGGGAAAGTTTGTCATCTAGCAGCAAATGTTAGAATAAAACTTTTTAATCTCCTAAAGGAAAAGCATCAACTTCAGTGCTACAAACATATGGATAGTTTGTAACATTTCCATTAAAGGTTCCCATGAAAGGGGCCATCAGTTACATCACACTGTTGCCTAGTAGCGTATGACAATCTCTGAATTCTAATTTAATTTTATTCAATTTTTATTTTACAGATCAAGTGAGACTGGTTAAAAAAAAAAAAAAAACAACTCTGGTCATCCTAAAATATTAAGAAAACTTTTAGAATTTAAGCATCAAAAATCATTTTTGTTTCTGAAGGATCTAGTTTTTTAAAAGTGTAAGAACAAAAACAAGCAAGTGATCAATTTGTGCTAAATTTGGGAGTATTTTAAAATGGATATTATATATGCTGTTAAAATACTGAAAATACATTTTTAAAAATCTTTAAATCTTTTAATTTTTAAATAAAACTATTAACTATGTTAAAAAACAAAAAATACAAATAACAGAACAGAATTCTCTAGCTAGCCCTAGAGAACACATAGATGAAGGAACAGAATATTCTGAAATAAATATATCAAAGAAAAAGCAAGTAAGTTTTGAAATTTACCTGAAAAACATGGAAATATAGTTTAACTGAAGTCAAGCTTTGTTGTAAGTGTAATGCCTCTAAGCCAGATGATCAATGAATAATAATTAAAAAATAAAGTTATCAGATAAATATCGCACTTCCTAGAAGTTGGAATGCGGTTCAAAAAAAAAAATACTGTTTTTTAAAAAAACTTTTATTTATTTCAGTATTTCTACAGGACCCATCAGCTCCAAGTCAACTAGTTGTTCCAATCTAGTTGTGGAGGGCGCAGCTCACAGGGGCCCATGTGGGGATCGAACCGGCGACCTTGTTGCTAAGAGCACTGTGCTCTAACCAACTGAGCTAATGGGCCACCCCTAGACTTTTTAATTGAAGAAAAATTTTTACAAGGCCAAAGAGATTTAATTATTAACATATTTATCAGAAAGTTTGTTACTGTAACCCATGCTTTGTTTGAAACTTAATACTATCATCGTCAGATCAAGCTTTTGGAAGCTACACTCAAATAATGCTTCTTGTTCAAATGTAAAACATGTGTAAACACCTAGTACTACTATAGTTAAAAGTTTAACATCTTTAATATTATGAATAAAACTTTAACTGAACATATCAGCTGCTGGTATGTGTACTCATTCTGATATCATAATTATCTAACATTATCAACTTAATAAAGTAGCTTTAGAAAACTGACATTTTAACAATAACATACCAAGAACATCAAGTATTTAACATGCCTTAAATTACTGCTTTTGGGGAAGATGGGGGTACAGGCAAGAGAGAACAATTTGTATCAAAAGAGTACAGATTTAAGAACCTAATCCCAAGCAAACACAAAAATAACAGTAAGCTTTCACAATAGCAGTGTTTTAACATGTGGTGGAATAACTGTGGTCAGAAGAGGAAAAAAGTATAAGCTTCAGCAAGTACATTCTCAAGGGATATGATCGAAGAAAAATGAAAAATTAGATTTTTGTACTTCTCCCTTATGCATTTGAGAAATTCATCCAAGTCAATAAACAAACAGACATTCAGTAAATGGATATCTGATATAACTTAAATAACCTTACTGAAGTACGTATCACATCTGATCTCAAGAGACTGAGAATCTGGTAATATTCTCTTCCTAATCATTACTATAAAACAGAATGTATATTAATATTCCTATACCATTACAATAGGGCGATTCTAAGTGCGTTATATGGAGATCCTTGAACAGGAAGGTCCCCAATCCCTGTGGAAGCTCCCAGAAGATATATTAACGGGCTGTTTTGTACGAGCGAGAGATCATAACAGTAAACCCTGAATGGTGCCTTCCTAAGGTACTAGTTCATGAAGATCATCTGATCATAATTCGTTGTTTAGAAAACAAAAATTTGTTTCAATACAGTTACTAGTTTCTAGTTTGACTTTAGGACTTCTTACTTTCCCATAAAAGTTACAAAAATTGCTGTTTTCTTCCCAGATGTTTCTGTTTATAAAAGGAAGCAAAATGATACTTTAAAAAATAATACTCAAAAATATTGTGACAGCTTTTCATCTTATAGCATAAAGATCAGTTATTTCTCAAATTTATATCTATAATACTTCATTTATTAAACATGGAATGTTGCTTTTTGCGTCAACTTAAAAAAATTGTTTCATGGTCTTAGCTTGCAATAGTACTAAGCATGGATTCCATTTAACCGCTGAAATAATACCATGTCTGGAACATGTGCCCCATGAAATGAAAGGGTTAATGATAACGTCAAAAACCAATTACAGAACCGATAAGATCTATGTGATTTCTAATGGTGATTTATGTCACTAAAAAAGAAGCCTAGGGCCAGCCCGGTGGCTCAGGCGGTTGGAGCTCCGTACTCCTCACCCTGAAGGCTGCCAGTTCGATTCCCACATGGGCCAGTGGGCTCTCAACTACAAGGCTGCCGTTTTGATTCTTCCACTCCTGCAAGGGATGGTGGGCTCCGCCCCCTGCACCTAACAAAGGCAACTGGACCTGGAGCTCAGCTGCACCATCTACAACTAAAATTGAAAGGACAACAACTTGACTTGGAAAAAAGTCCTGAAATACACACTGTTCCCCAATAAACTCTAAAAAAAAAAAAAAAGACGCCTAACGAAGTCCCTGGAGAAACCAAACTCATTAAAAAGAAAAAATAAAACTGAAAAAGTAATAATACTAATTTTTAAAAAAAGCTGCATTTCAGTAACTACACTAAGCAACGTAAGCATGGAATGGGAAGGACAACTCAATTAGTAAAGTACCAGTTAAGGTGAAGTCAGTACAGGCAAGGGGACTTATGATATGCAATTCTTTATGATTTACACGCCACGACTGACACACATGGATGACTGATGGGAAGTTTGAAAAAGATTCTGAAGATTCCAGCAAAGTCCTGTCCTACCATCACTACTATTAGTAGAAACAAAACAAAACAAAACAAAACAAAACAGTGAAAGGAATAGATTTTACCACCAATATCAAGGACATTATAAAATTTAAAATTAAAATTAATGCTTATAGATTTATAAGTATCCAAGTTCCTTTCAGAAAGTATGAAAAACATTTTATTCAGAACAAAAATTCAGCAGTAGCATTGTATTTTTTACTATTTAAGGAGTTTAATTGAATATGTTATACAATTTATCTAAAATTCAAATATATCTCAAGAATTTTACTAAAGTAACTTCAGCTAATTTAAAATATTCTGATAATGTAACACTATACCAAGGTAATTGATTCATTTAATAAAAGGAATAAAAGAAAATATAAAGCATACACAAAAGTTGAAATACTTAGAATAAAATATTAGAAGAGTAAACATTGTCCTCATGTGACTTTTCATAAAATAAACACCCTGGTATGAAGAACAAGGATGCTCTCAGTTTCTTGCCAAGAAGGGTGTAACAGTAAGTAGACTCAGTCTGTTTTACCACCGTTTGTTTATAGCCAAATACAAAACATGCATTCTTAAAAGCAACACAGGAAATAATGATCGCTAGTTTTTTTGCTTACAGACTTATTTTTTCTTTCAACTCCTACCATAGTAAGGAAAACTGAAAACAAAATTTCTGTTTTAAAATGGTGACATAGTGATACCAGAAGGCCAAGAGGTATGTACACCTGTGTAATGACACTAATCTGAAGGCTGTAACACTCAAATATTCAAGCCAAGATTCAGCCACTAATGTTCTGAGTAATATAGTCACTTTTTAAAAATTGAGCATTTATTAATGCTTTCTATTCATGCCACACCTAGAATGGGGACGGGGAGGAAGAGGGGGTGAGGAGGGAAAGAGGAGAATGAAAGGGACCAGAGAGACAGGAGGAAGGAAAAGGAGTGTGTCTATCTCAAAATAACCTATAAGGTAAGAAACAGCATCCCTAGTTCCAACTGTGGTTCCCTAGTTCCCACTTTCCATAGTAGTGTTGACCCGTGTTGGACTCCCGGACAGTTCAAATACATTCCCACAAATGAGCCAGAAAAACAGCAAACATGCATTTTCAATTTTATTACTCTAAACGGAACCTTTATGTTTTTTGAAGACTGCATTTTTAATATTTCTCATAGATGTAGTAAAAAAATTAAAAATATAAAGCAAAAATAGATTTAAAGTATCTAAGTAGTAGATAAAATACCCACTTCAATACTGATGTTGAATTTGAAAAGACTCAGTGCGCTACAAAATTGCCTGAAAGTAAAAATCTCACTATAAACACGTCTTCTGCCTTCTCTTACTTTACTCCTCTCCTCATGTTAACCCATCTCTTTTCAAATGCATCTTCTGTACTAAATCTAATATTCTTATTCTGCTCATACCCTTTTACGTGACTAATAACACCGAGAAACAGAATCCTTCCAAGGAAATGAACTTGGCTCTAGGACTTCATCAGCCCATGACTGTCGAGGCAGACGTGGTTGCTACCAGAAAATGCTCGATTATCTATCTCCATGTCCTGGGTACAGGTCTCTAGCTACATGAACACAAATGTTGAAGCAAGTTCTCCTGCCACCAAATTAAGTAGATAAAAAAATTTTAATGGAATTGAGCAATCAGAAAAAAAATTAAACCTTAGTTAACGTAACAGTTATTTGAAAGAAGCTGACAAATAAAGCAATCAGTAATTTGTGTCTAACATGAATTCTCAGAAATTATGCTGGAGAGACTTACTACCACAGAGTTCTTCATTCTGATTTTTTTTAAAAGCCTATATATATATAGTTTGATAAAAATTACTTCTTGGAAAGTTCCAATTTGTCAATTTCTATACTGATGCATAAAAGTTTTCCCAATTTGTAAATGGAATTATAAGCACAATGAACAACATACAAACAATAAACACTAATTCCTACCACTTACTTAGGAACAGATTTTTCACCTCTACCTACCAGGAAGAGTGACTTATGAGCATGACATGATATCAAATAAGCTCACAGGGGCACTTCTGAGCTGTTGAATTATGAGTTAAATATACTTTCCACATACTAATCTATTACTTTAAATTAGTATTGATATCTGGACTTTGTATTATTAAATGTTAAACTGAAAGGTTTTGCTGTATTATTGAAAAATAAGAACAAAATTATGTGATACATGTCTAACACTGTAATAATAAGGAACAAAAGCCCAATCAAGAAATAACTTATCTCCAAGCAAAGAGTAGAGCTGCTCCTGAGCTGGTGCTAGAAGAGAAAACTAAGACCTGAGCCTCCAAAAGCAACCCTAACTCAGGGTTTGACTATCACCTGGTTCAGAGAACCACAATTACCTCTTTGTCTTAACAATGTTGCTGCCAACGCAATAGTTCCTACCATTAATGCTAGGTTTAAACCAAGGATGAGAAAGCAACTTACATGGAATGCACAGAGAAATCTAAAACTAAACTATGGGTACAGAGTAGCTGCTCAAAGAGAAAGGTGTAATAACAAAAGCTCCTAAAATAATGTAAGGCCTACGTTTGAGGTCACCTGGGAATTAACAGCTGCTTGCTTATTATGTGCTTCTAAATCCTCAAAAAGGTATTCTTACGAAGGATAATAAATGTCTTAAAAGATTTTGAATAACCACCTCACAAAGGAACTAAGATTAGAAAGACTTTACTGTGGTTTTCATCTTCTTTTATTTTATTGATAGTGGCATTAGTAAGGGGAAAAGATTCAAAAACTACTTTTAATGCTGTCTTGCCTACTTATATTCCTAATATACATATTAATACAAACTTTTGAAATATACAGTACCTGAAACTGAACTCTTGGACACTGGATCAGAGATAAATTAGTACCAATTTTCCTTACAATACTTCGAGATGAACCGTATGGCTTCCCAGACCAAAGTACCTGAGAAAAAGGAAAAACCAAAAGTTTAATTACAAGACTTACAGTATTACTGTAACACAACACACTGTACAATTAACTGCATAACATGCTGACACATTAATTATGGGATGAGAAATGTCTAAATGTTACGGGAAATGAGCTAATATTTCTCAATTAAGAATTAAAGGATATATATATGGCTGGTTATTAATGCAATAAAGTTTAATGTATTATACAAAAAACACAGACAAATAGTAATTGTAAAATAACACTATAAAACTATTTTCACACTATTCTGCAAAGAAAAGATAGCAAAATATACATAGTATACTATATATTCTGTTGTATTTTTAGAATTTTATATACACATAAATTTTTTAAAACTATGAGCTACTTTTGCTATCATGGACTTTCAAAACAAATCCAAATGAGTACACAGTTCACAATCTAAATTTGTACCATGTAGGCTGATGCATTTTGTTTGCTACTCAAGAACGCATGGGGTGGGGAGTGCAAAATCCAGTTGTACTCCATATTTTTGTAAGGCCGTGCCTTAGGGGAAAGGCGCCTTTCCCTAATTTACACAAAGATACTAAAAGGGCTAGTGATGGCCCTAATGAGCAGAATTTCCCAGATGAAATCATAAGACATACAGGACATTACGCTATGCTTAAAGCAAAAACAAATCCCCAGAGCGGAAAGCAAACAAAAAACACATGTAGAACGTTAAATCATTACAAATTGTACCTTGAAATTTCTCCCCAAGTATATGATCTTTCCTTAAAGAGAAAAACTATCCATCTGTTTTGAGTGCTACACTTGAAAGCCTGGACAGAAAAGGAGGTAAAGAGAGGTAGTATGCTATTACAAGCAATTTGAAAAGAAAAGAAAGAGACTGATATGACTATTATAAGTTAATTCATTAAACTTTAACATTCAATTATATCCTAAAAGAATAGTTTCAAATCAGCTGAAATGTATTCTGAGCAATGGACACTGACCCCTTCCCTTCCCCCACAGGTTCAAGCCATTGTTTCTCTGACTCAGCTCCCCGACCCATGCTGGTATTATGAGCCATGCCCCCCCACCCTTCCCCTTCTCCCCTCCCCTCCCCCGCTGAGGCAGTCAGTTGCCTCCGCTCAAGGCAGCTCATGCCAGCCCAGCCCTAGGCCGAGCTGTTGTTTACAATCTTAGCTGTAGAGGGTGCAGCGTACTGGGCCATGTGGGAATTGAACCAGCCACCTCGGTGTTAGGAGCACAGCGTTCCAACCTCCTGAGCCACGGGGCAGTCCCAGACACAGACCCCCTTTTTAAAGTCACCCCATGGCTATTTTAATTTAAAGAATGGAATTACTGTAACATAAATAGTACGATCAAGAAATAAGTGTTATAAAGAGTGGTGACTCCAACACATAACCCAAACTAGACATTTAGACTATTCTAAAAGCATGAACTCGCAAAATGAGCATAGAAGCAATCTGACTTGTTAGGGTTTAGAAACCAAATCCAATTAAGGGATAACGGTATGAGTTAAAGTAGGATCATATAATACCTCTGGCATCTGCCTCAGCTGTTACATAATTCTTACCATCAAGATGTTCAAAGTTTCACTGACTTTACCTGGTAGAATTCCAGAAAGTACTATAACCTACACTGCCTATTATAACCAACAAAAATATAACTCGTTTTGAAATATAAATTTAAAAGGTGGTACAGATTGAAAAATTGGTCAATAGAAAGACAAAACATCAATATTGAAGTATGAATATTAAACAAAGAATGTATGAGGCAAAGTTACTGTGACTTAGAAGGGAACTACCTGTAGCTCTGGAACTCAAATCATGCCTACCATGCTTATACAGAGGATTTTTACTTTAACAGTGCTAATAACGCATGAGGACTGAAATAAGGAAAACATCTGACTAGAGGAAAACGGGAAGCATCAGTTTAACAAAGTTAGCATAAGAGGCCAACAAAAAATAAAAACATGGCCAAGTAACTAAACAGACAGTATTTCAGCAAACTCTTTACCTTATACATGTTAATAGGTCTTGATCTTTTAAAAACAAATCCATAAAGCAACAGAATTTATACCATTTGGTCATTTCTCGAGTCTTCCATTTAGTCACAAGTCAAAACTCCCATTGGAGTAGTGGAACACTACGCGTCACAATGTGACAATTCCACAGTCTAACGTGAATCTCCTGTCCCTCCCAGTAAGCAAAGATCTGAACTGGAGATGAAGAAGACAATAGTTCACAGAGAAAAACTTAGAAAGGATTTGCCAAGGTCAGGAACGAAGGTTTCTGCCAGCTTGTAGCATTCCTTGCTATGCATGCTTCAGGGCTATTTCAACTATTACCTTCCCATCTGCTTACTATCAGAAGGAAAGAATACCAGGCGCCTTCTATCCAACACAAGGTAGACAAAGACTGAGCTTTTACTTAAAGGAATAAGCACACGATTTAGGCCTATACAAATTAAAGGAAGTGAAAAAACAGATTGTTCAATGTGATTATTTTTTCAAGCACACATAGCAGACTAACATAATGTTGTTCTTCTGTTACTTGTGAACTGCATAGAAGGTAGCACCAGGAAATAGGAAGTGTCTATGTAATATAATGATTAGAATATTTAGAAAGGAGAAGAGCCATCCCCTTTACTGGATTATAGAAAAAAGTGAGGGGAAAGAAGAGCTAATTTCCAGGAACTCTAAAACTAGGTCTTTATTTTTCCTAGTTAGCCCTCGTGGAGGGGGAGAAATTGTCAATGGCTGTGAAGAAAGAATGAACAGATGGTACTGAGAAGTCACCACCTGTACACCTGGGAGGCCCAAGTGCATCTCCTGCCCTAACGGTGGCTGAACTGTGTCATGTCAGTGTACTGAACTTGGAGAAGGAAAGAGTTTCTCCAAAGATAAACTTTGATTAATATTTTTTCAGACGTAAGAAAGAAGAAAGCTGTCAATACTAGACAATTCGATCTTAATAAGAATTCATTTCCCTTAAAAAGCAATTAAATAACTTATTTAATAACTACTAATAATCTAATAATGAATCTGTGTGGCGTGTGTGCTTGCATGTCTGTGTCTATTAAAGACAGTCCATGACATTTAGCAACAGTTTAAAAGGCATGACAGCAAGAAGGAGGAGGACCATAGGAATTTTATTTTTTAGTTGAGAAATGCTATTGCAAAAGTATTGAAGTGTGAGGCTGGCATCTGAAGCTGTCATCTGTCTCATCACCATGACTGCACTCAAGCTTTATGTGGTAATTCATTTGTTACAGACTGGTTTAATCTCCACTATTATTTGAGAGGCACCATTTAGCAGGAAAAAGTGTAAACTTAATTCTAAATAAATACATTTTTCTCAAGATAAACTATATAATGTTAATGCAAGGGTTCTTATTCTGGGGTTCACATATCCCTAAAATTACAAGCAAAATTGTGTGTATATATACAACATTTTTCTGGGAAGAAGGTCCACACCATTAATCAAATTTTCAGGGAGTCTAGATCCAACAGTGTGTGAATTCTTAACTCCAAGGGAGCCAGGAGAATATCAACAGTGTTAGGAGAGAGGGGCAGAGATAGGAAGATGAAACTCTAACAATTTCAAAATCCTCCACTGAAGATAACACTTCCTCCAGTTCTCTTCTTCCTTACTCTCAACTCCCAGCCACATTCACATTCTTCTTCCAAAGCACAAAAAGAGAACAAGGGTATAATTTTTAAGTATTACGGGAAATATATTACTAGTACAAATTATATATTTGCTATAACCTTTTTCAACATAAAATACTGAGATTGATCAGAATCACATTAGCTTCACACTATTCTTGCATTCTCTATTTAAAAAATATTTTTGCAAAAAAAAATATATATATATTTTTGCTTCAGGACTTAAGTATAATGACAGACTGAGAACCAAGTTTGGACAGATGTGAATACACGGTTTTAAATTCAAACAAATGTTGAGGCAAACGGAAAGCAGTAAAAACAGAGAAGGCATGACAGCGATAAGCCTGGCTCTAACACTAGGCTCTAGCACTTAACACCTACATAAAGCCGGTCCCGCCATGCTTCCGCTTCCTCAGCTATAAAATGGAGACAGTATCTACTTCCTGAGCCGATGACCGTTAAATGAGTTCAAGTATTTATATATGTCTTTAACAAATATTAAGTCTTTTCCCGTTTTTAGTATAAGAGGTACTAAAGTACACTAAAATGAGGAAGGGTTTTAGAATCAGAATTGGGTTCATATTACAGCTCTGCCGTTTATTAGGTAACGTTGGTCAAGACAGTTAAACACACTGAGACTCTGGTTCATCGTGTTTTAAAAAAAAAAGGTGTCATTCTAGTGAACATACATAATATATGTAAAAGAACTGGGCTAGTAAGCCAATCAGTGAGAGCTATTACGGTGGTGCTGATGTGTATAGTAAATACAAAAAGCTACTCATCACCAGATGTTCTCGTGGTTAAAACAAAACCTTGATCTCAAAGGTTATACTTTTCTTTTTCTTGGCAGATAAAATACGAAAAGTATGAAGGCAGTTTCTGCTCTCAGAACACTTTTTCAAATATAGTATCAAGTTCGTTTATATCAAACCACTGAGACATTACATATTTATCATTGAAAGGTGAAGCTACAAAGTTTTTTGGAATTTTCAGATACCCAAGGGTAAAATCTTGGTAGACTGTATGTACCTTTCTATTCTTAGGAGGCAGGCTGAGCGATCTTGTAAACTAAGACAGAAAATAAAGGAGCAAATTGCTCTTTGTTAGAAGAAAACTTGTTTTATATAAATTTTCAGTTAACTGATTAAAGTTGATGGTTATGTTACATAAAAAAAATGATCTTGTTCATCTGCTATTAGTGGAAAGGGCCCTCAGTTGTGATTACAATATTGGGAGAAAGTTAATGTTCTGTTAGCTGGTCCATTCTTTGATAAAAGACACCCATTTACAGCTCAAAAAAAAGCTAAATAAAGTGTTATCTGTTCCTGAAAGAAAATCCTGTACTTTGGCCTCAATCAGCATCAGTCACATTCACCTGACTTGGGGTGCAGGTGTGGGGATGACAGAGCAAAACCAAAGGACAGTAACCTCTACTGAATAGACCTAGACTATATACACGCCAGTGTACTAGGTGCTTTACATACAGCGTCATTTTACCTGCATGCTAACTCTGCAGTAGCTCCTCTTATCTGTAATTTGTAGATGAGGAAAGTAACTGGCAAAGATAAATTTCAGACCTAGGTTTGTTTGAATCTAGGACCTACATTCTTTCCACTAAAGTATACTTCTTACTAAAATTGCAAATAAATAGGATTCATAAATTGTGAAGCTTCACTTTTAGGGAATCATAAGTAATAAACGCTTCACATTTTTCTGAAAGCAAAAGATTCTTTTGCTGTCAGTACTAAAATGTTAATCACAAATAAGAAAGGCGGTGTAGCTGCCTTAAGTGAACTCCCAAACACAGGAAGATGTAACTAAAAAAGATGAAAATGCTATTAACTTTACAAACTATTTTCCTATTCTTTATCCTCAAGCTAATAATCCCAAAATTATACAGTTATATAAAAGATAATTTTATTTGGTTCTTTGCTTTTCATCTCCAAAGAAAACAGATGTAACTTCGGGGGAATCAGAGGGGGTCTCACAGTTCGAGTTTTTCTTAAGCTATTAAAAGACACAAAAACAAAACAGTAAAAGTAGTGCATTAAAAATTACACCCATCCTCAAATTATGTTTTCTGCCCGTATCTTTAATAAATAAAACTTAATTCCATGTCACTGATGTCAAGATCAGAACATCTTTGGCACAGAAAAACCATATTATACTAATCTTTTTCTTTATATCTATAGTTGTTATATTTTAGGAGACATGACTTACCCTTTACTTTAAACAGTTGTGTGACAAACTACATTATAACACCATTCAATATTAACAGTTCTATAATACTGAGTTGTCATGTGTTAGTCAAACATATTTTATTCAATGATTTCTACATATATTTAAGACTTTTTCACCCTAGTAACCAACGCATTGCTTTTAACAGTCAAATGAATATTGGTAAGTTTTCAATGTAACCCAGAAAGTTACTACCTTACTTGGGATGCTAGGTGAAGATTTACTTCTATCATTTAAATAGGAAGCAAATCAAAATAGTACATAAACATAGTGAATTCAAAATGTTGGGGTCATATATAGATTAATTTCACTTTCTCAGAAAAAATGCTTAAAACATCTAAATGTCTGGATTTTAAAAATGAATTTTGAGCACTCACCGATTGCATGCTTACTCCAGCCTGTTGTAAAACCATCCTAATTAGGCGCTTAATCCAGTCAAGCATCTAGATGGCAAAGTCTCTCCAAATTTGCATTTCAAGTACTTCAGGCACACATAGCAGCACATGGTCCATAAAGCACACTGAAATTTTTAAAATGAAATAGTGATTACTTAGAATCTTTACTGTCTGCAGCATGTCTGACAAAGTAAGTCTAGTCTAAAACATTTAAAAAGTACGTGTGTAAATTTACTTAAGAGAAAACAATTTTGCTTGTAATCAGCTTTGAAAACACCTAATGATACAATTTCTTAAGTATTTTTTTCCAGTCAAGGTTCTTAGTTGGAAGCAACAAAAACCTACTTATGGCTAATTTAAGAAACATATTTATGAAAAAATATCAAGGAGAGAACAATCTTAACAGAATCTGACCTACAGGCTACACAGCCAGGAAAGACATCCAATTGTAGCAGAATTGGTCCTGGGAAGACACCACTGTAACTGCTACTGCCACCCCTGACAGAACAGTTTCCCAGGGCGCACTTTTCTGTCTCACTGGCTCCTGAGTTGCTGTCCATATTGATGGCATTTGCTGGCCAAATCTACCTGGCTGTAGTTATAAGCAAGTTCTGTCTCCCACCAAAAATCATAAAGGAATTCCAGAAATATGGAACAGTAATTCAGATGCTCTTAGATCAAAAGTAACAACAAAAGTCTTTTCACACGCACTGGCGCATTTTAACCGCTGCCACTCACCCCTCTCCATCAATACACTGCATATCTGATAGAATTAAACTGTTAACTCGTAAGGTATAAACCAGTTTACTGGAAGTGTTGGTCTCCAATGAGAAAGGAGTTTGCACCAGACTATAAATCAATACACTTCTTCCCCATCAAGGTAGTCTTGATTAAAAAACAAACAAATAAAAAAAAAAAAAACCACAACAGCTGAACAAAACAGTATACTTAGTGATACATTTCATTTACACTCTGATGTAGTAAGTTCATCCCATCATGGACCAGAAACAAAGAGTTTGTGTTCTATACTTTGAAAAGAATTTTATGAACAATTATAGAGGATGCTAGTGGTGGTGGTGATAGATTAGTGCCACAAATATACCAGACACTGGGTAAAACATGAACTAAAGAGTCAGGCCCTAACGACAGATGATAGTATGTAATAGATTCCAAACACTGGCAGGAAAATACAATTTGATAACTATGAAACGGTCATGACTAGAATTTTGGTGAGACGTATACTTTAATGTACCAATATCTATTATTGCTTGTAAGAATGAACATCAAGCATTAATGGGAATAAAAAATGTAAAGGACTAAAAATAATGTCAAAGCTGGAAATGACTGACAAAAAAAGTGATCAGAGAAAAAGGATGGTTTTATGTAGAATTTGAAAATCTATTGCATTTTTTTGAGATAGAAATTAGAAAAGTACACCAGTTTTAAGTGTCCAGCTTGATGAATTTTTTTTAAACTAACTTTTTTTTTTTTTTTTTTTAAAGGAGGGTGCAGCTCACAGTGGCCCATGTGGGGATCAAACCGGCAACCTTGGTGTTATCAGCTCTAACCAACTGAGCTAACCGGCCGCCCCCTTGATGTTTTATAAAGGCATAAATCTGTGCAACCACCATCCATATCAAGATATAAAACATTTCCAGAACCCTAAAAACTACCTTGAGCCTCTACCCAGTCGATATCCATGCCCCACCTACCTAACCACTAAACTAACTTTAAAAGCAAATATTAGACTCTGTTTTAGGGATGGTACACTACAAATTAAAAATAAAAGTTCTTCATCTGGCACCAAAATGTTAGAATAAAGCTTTTTTAGGAAAATCGTCAGGTCTTAAAGGGTTCGTGCACAAACTCACATGCTCCATGCTCCAGCACAGAAGCAGCAGTTTGAGAAGCGCCTGGGTCATACGAGGAATTAAACTAACTTCAGGGCAAGCATTGGAGAAGCAGGCACTGGAAGGAACTCTCTCGGGACAGAAATGCTGGCGGATACCAACGCTCCTTTTTTGAGCTCTCCTCTCACCTAGCTGGCATAAAATCTGTTAACTCTCCATTAACCTAGCTAACACCCACCACGCTGCCCTGGCGTTTCCCTGAAACTACTCCCCATGCCACCCAAGTGCCCGGGCAGCCTCATCCAGCAGCCCTACACTCCACACAAGCAGCGGCCAGCGCCAGGCACATACCAGTCTCTCCCAAATGCCCTCAAGGCCAGCACAAGCAGTGACCAGCTTCTGCTCACATGAGAGCTCCTATCAAGTGGCCCCAAGCCTGGCACAAGAGGGACTGGCTTGGGCTCGAGCTGTAGCTCCTACCAAGGGGCTGCAAGCCCAGCACAAGTGGCGGCTGGCTGGCTTGCATCATAGCCTCTCTCAAGTGCCTCCACGCCCTGCACAAGTGGTGACAGGTGACAGTGAACAGCCACCTCTCCCATCATCACTCCTACCAAATGGCCCCAAGGCAGGCACAGTGGACTCAGCCTGCACCACAGCCCCTCCCAAGCCCCGCCTCAGCTCACTGCCCTTCCTAAGAGGCTCCAGACCCAGCACACCCAGCCTGAACCACACCAGCGCTCCACCACCTACGAACCCAACAGGCTGTCCAGGCTGGTACCAGGGCCCCACTAAAGCAACTTCCACTCACGCCAGCCCCCCGTACAATAGCTTGTGTACTGTAATCAGGACCCATCCTCACAGCCAGCTTCCCTGATGGTCAACCATACCCAACAATGTGCCCACAGCAGCCTCAGCCCAACCATAACAGGTGGGCACAAGCAACCCACATGGGGACACCGCTGGAGCACCCAGCTCTGGTGAACCGGGGGGACTGCAACCTTGGGCCCCACAGGACACTGTCTAAATAAGGCCACTCTTACAAGACCGGGAGACACAGTGGATCTACCTAGTACATAGAAATAAACAGAGACTCAGCTAAAATGAGAAAACGTAGTCCAAATGAAATAACAGGACAAAACTCCAGAGAGGAAAGGCGGGGGGGGGCGAGGGGGGGGAAGGGCGGGAAACGGGAAGAAATGGAGATAAGCAATCTACCAGATAGAGTTTAAATGATGGTTATAAAGATTAACAAACTCAGAAGAGTAGATTAATTCAGTGAGAACTTTACCAGAGAGAGAAAAACAGAAAAAAGAACCAATCAAAACTTAAGAATACAATAACTGAAATGAAAAATACACTAGAGGGAATCAACAGCAGATTAGATAAAGCAGAAAAATGAATCACACTTCAGATGGAGACACACATAAACTGAAAGTGAAGAGATGGAAAAAGGTATCTCATGCAAATTGAAACAAAAGCTAGGGTAGCCATACTTTTATCAGACAAAATAGACTTTAAAACAAAGGCTGTAACGAGATAAAGGGTATAACACCGTTATAAAGGGACCAATGCAACTAGAGGACGTAACTCTTGTAAAACATCTATATACCCAATGTAGGAGCACTTTCATACATAAAGCAAATAGTAACTGACATAACAGGAGAGACTGACAGTAATACAACAGTAGTAGTAGATTCTAACACCCAGACAGATAATCCAGACAGAAAATCAACAAGGAAACAGTGGCTTCAAATGACACACCAGGGAAGATGGACTTAACAGACATTTACAGAATATTCCACCCAAAACCAGAAGAATACACATTCAAGTGCACATGGAACAATTTCAGGATAGACAACATCTTGGGGGCACAAAACAAGTCTCAATCAATTCAAGAAGATTGAAATCACATCAACTATCTTCTCTGGTAACGATAGTGTGAACTGAGAAATCACAAGAACACTGGAAAAAAACAAATGTGAAGGCTAAACAACAGGCTACTAAACAATCAATGGTTTAACAAGTTCAAAGAAGAAATATAAAGATATCTTGAAACAAATGAAAAGGAAAATATAACAATACAAAAATCTACGGAACACAGTAAAAGCAGTTCTAAAAACGAAATTCATAGTGATACAGGCCCGCTTCAACAAAAAAGAAAAATCTCACATGAGCAATCTAACCTTACACATAAAGAAACTAGAAAAAGAACAAAGCCCAAAGTGAAAAGAAAGGAAAAAAATAAATGAAATAGAAATTTAAAAAATGGAAAAGATCAATGAAATTAAGAGCTGGATCTTTGAAAAGATAAAATTGATTAGCCACACTAATCAAGAATAAAAAAGAGCCCAAATTAATCAGAAATTAAAAAGTGACAACTGATATGACAGAAATACAAAGAATTATAGAAAATACTAAGAACCATTATATGCCAACAAACTGCACAACCTAGTAGATAAATTCCTAAAAATACACAACCTTCCAAGACTGAACCAGTAAGAAACAGATAATCTGAACAGACCGATTACTGGTAATGAAACTGAATTAGTAATAAAAAAACTATGGACAAACAAAAGTCCAGGGGTCCAGACGGTTTCTCAGGTGAATTCCATCAAACATTCAAAGAAGAATACCTACCCTTCTCAAACTATTAAAAAAGAAAATCGAAGAGGAAAAGCTCCCAAACTCCTTCCATGAGTCTAGCATTACCCTGATACCAACACCAAACAAAGACATCACAAAACTAAGAAAATTACAGGACAATGTCCCTGATGAACATAGATGCAAAAACCCTCAACAAAACATTAGCAAACTGAATTCAGCAATACATTAAAAAGATCTTACACCTTGATTAAGGGGGATTCATTCCTGGTATGCAAGGTTGGTTCAATATCTGCAAATCAAACAATGTGACACACCACATAAACAAAATGAGGGATAAAAATCATATGATCATCTCAATAGATGCAGAAAAAGCATTTGACAAAATCCAGCATCCACTTATGATAAAAACTCTCAGCAAAATGGGTACAGAGGAAACATGTACCAACATGATAAAGGCTACATAACTACAAACCCACAGCTAACATCATACTCAATGGTGAAAAAGCTGAAAACGTTTTCTCTAAGGTCAGGAACAAGACAAGGATGCCCACTCATCACTTTATTCAACATAGTATTGGAAGTCCTAACCACATCAATCATACAAGGGAAAAAAAGGCATCCAAATTGGAAAGAAGTAAAACTGTCATTATTTACAGATGATATAACACTGTATATAGAAAACCCTCAAGATGCCACCAAATAATTAATAGAAGAAATGAATTCAGTAAAGTTGTAGGATACAACATCAATATTAAAAAATGTTGCATTTTATACCCTAATAATGAATTATAAGAAAGAGAAATTAAGAAAACAATCCCATTTACAACTGCTTAAAAAACAACAAAAAAACACACCTAGGAATAAATTTAACCAAGGAGGTAAAAGACCTATACTTGGAAAATTGTAAGGCACTGATGAAAGAAAATGAATAAAACACAAATAAATGGAAGGCTATACTGTGCTTATGGATTATAAGGTTAAATATCATTAACATGTCCATTATTACCCAAAGCAATCAACATATTCAGTGAAATCCCTATCAAAATACCAACGGCATTTTTCACAGAAATAGAATAAATAATTCTAAAATTTGTAAGGAACCACAAAAGACCCCAAATAGCTAAAGCAATATTAAGAAAAAAGAACAAAGTTGGAGGTATCATGCTACCTCATTTCAAACTATACTAACAAAGCTATAGGTAATCAAAACAATATAGTACAGGCACACACACAGACCAATGGAACAGAATGGAGAGCCCAGAAACAAACACACGCTTATACATCAATTAATCTAAGTAAAGACAGAATCTTCAATAAATGTTTCTGAGAAAACTGGACACACATACATACCGTGTTTCCCTGAAAATAACACCAAGCCAGACAATCAGCTCTAATGCGTCTTTTGGAGCAAAAATTAATATAAGACCCGGTCTTATTTTACTATAAGACTAGATCCTATATAACACCAGGTATAATATAATATAATATCATACCGGGTCTTATATAAGACCAGGTCTTATGTAATATGTAACACTGAGTCTTATACTAATTTTTGCTCCAAAAGACTCATTAGACATTACTGTCGGCTAGGTCTTATTTTTGAGGAAACACGGTACTAACCTCACATTTTGCTGTGGCTATAAATGTACCACCCCCAATCTCAACTGGGCCCTCACTGCTGCCTAGCATTCTAGGAAAATTTTATTTTCTTCCTCTTCTTCCTCTTCCATTCTGCAGAGGTCCAATTTCAAGCATTCTCCATGCTATCCAAATCTCTCCAACCCTTCCTCCATCATTTCTCACCAGATGACGAAGCACACTACTTCAAGTAATAGAGAAGTCATCTGACAAGAAATCCCTCAAAGTCCTGTTACTCCACATGCCACACCTGCACCTATTCCGACCCCCTCTCTCCTGTTCCTCCTTCCAACTAAGTGTTTAGGATCCACCTACTCACCTCACAGGTCTCATTACACCAGCGCCATCCTCTATTACAGAAATTCTCTCTCCTCTCCCTTAACTTCAATCACGTGCCATCTTCTGGTTTCTACCATCTGCATTTAAACCAAATAAAAAACTGAACTCCTTAACATTCCTCCTAAATCTGTTGCTCAAATGTGTTCCCTACGTCAGAAAATGTCTTCAATATTGTCAGTTATTTCTTCTTTCTCTCATTTTCTACAATGAGTCAAGTTCTATTTTTCCTCATAAATATATCAGATCCCACTTCCATTGCCCTTACTGTTGTTCTACGCCTGCTCTATTATTAAACAAAATCTATTAACTAGACTAGTTGCCCCTCCCCCAATTTTGCTCTTCATTCTCAATATTGATGTCCTTTATAAATTGGTCTCTATTCTTTCCTATCCTCCCCATCTTTCACACTCTACTCTTTGATCCTGTCACAGACATAATTCTGGAAATTTAACGTGCTCTCTGGACTTTTATCCAGTATTCCACTTCCTTACTGTACCCCTATACCGAGCTAGCTCCTACTAATCCTTTGTTTCAACTTAGCTATCACCGCCTCCAAGAGGTCTTTCCGGATTAATCACAATTAGGGCCATCCTGTCCGTATGAACTGCCCTACGTAGCACAGTAAAACAATGTACCTAAAACTGCTTACCTCCTCCACTGTACTTTAATTACCTTAAAAGCAAAAATTCTATCTTATTCATCACAGCAACCCCAGAATTTAGCAGTGCATGGCATAGAATGGTCAATTCCTATTTGAATATTAAATGAAAGACATCTAAGCCCAAGCCAGTACCTTTTCTACTCTCAATTGTAGGCAAATGTCTAAGAAGAATTTTGCTTCCATTTATCAGTGAATGAGGTAATATTAGACATACCTTCCTTCCACTGAGGACAGTAAATAAGCTGGACAAAAATCATCTATTTGAAAGCATCAGAGAACTACCAAGGCAGAGAAGTATAACCAGACCAAGAGCTGGTTCTTTGAAAAGACTAATACAAAAGATTGACCTTTAATGAGATTTGTCAAGGAGAGAAGGCACCTATTACCAACATCAGGAATGAAATGGACATGACTATGTATCCTACATGCATTAATAAAAGCATAAAAAGCAAAACAAAGCTACAATATAAGTTACTATGGATGGGGGTTGGTAACAGAAGGGGTGGAGTTTTCTGGAGTGCATACAACTTTCTATTTCTTAACCAGGGTGGTCATTACATAGATATTTGCTCTGTGATAAGTTATTGCACTGCACATTTCTGTTTGTTCATTTTTCTGTTACACTTTGCCTGTTTTGTACTTCAAAACAAAAAAGGTTTGGAAAAAGATGTCTCAGAATCAGGCTGCATTTTGCTTCCTAGGTGCTGTTGGACTATCTATATAACTTCTAGAAATTTTATAATGGCATGGCTTATAGTCACATCTATCCCAGCATAGTTATCATTATGTATTATGGGGAGGAGCGATTGGCAGGGCAGAAGAAAAAACCAAGACTATATGAGAATTAGATAAACTCTGAAAACAGACTTTCTTTTCATTCCACAAATACTATGAAAATATATACTAGTGCAGAGTTAGACCAATTAAAGTTCATGGCTATCACATCAAAGATAATACAAAATACAGTAGACTTCCCTTATTCACAGTTTTGCTTTTCCCAGTTTGTTACCCAGAGTCAACTGTGGTATGAAAATATGAAATGGAAAATTCCAGAAATATACAACGCATAATTTTTAAATTGTGCACCCTTCTGAATGGTGTGATGAAATTTCACTGACCCGTTCCGTCCCATCAGGGTAATGAGTCATTCCTTTGTCCAGTGTGTCCAGGCTCTATATACTGCCCGCCAGACCCCCACAGTATCAAAGTACCATGTGTGTTCAAGGAACCCTGATAGTAGTAATTCTACGTCACTACTAGAATTAAGGATGACCTACGTCATTCGCCTCAATTCATCTCATCACGTAGGCACTATATCATCACCACAAGAGTACAGTACAATATATTTTGAGAAACCACATTCACTTAACTTTCATTACAATATATTGTAATAATTGTTCTATTTTGTTACTATTGTTAATCTCTTAATGTGCTTAATTTATAAATTGAACTTTATCATAGGTATGGATGTATAGGAAAAAATAGTACACATAGGTTTCAGTACTATCGGCAGTTTAAGGCATCCACTGGGAGTTGTAAGCGTATCCCCTGAGGATAAGGGGGAACTACTGTAATACTGCTTACAACTATTGCAATGTATGTTTTTAAGGTAGTTATAGTAATTTTCAGAAGTTAGCAGTGTAATTTCACAATAACTCTGTTAGCAATAATAACAAAGTAGTCATTAAATTTAAAATGCCAAAAACTTTAAAAGCTACAACATTAATGTAGGGCTTATTTTTATAAGGTCTTTGGAAACTACTCAAGGAAATTGCCATTTATCTTCATGAGAGAGGAGTATGACCATTTTACAGGAGATGTAGGGAGTCTAGGAAGATTAATAGAACAGTCTTATTCACTTGACTAAATTATTAGAATAAGATTTCCAGTTCCCAGAACACTAAAAGATCAGCTAACCCATATCAGTGCATCCCAAATGACAGCCTACATTCTGGTGTCAAACAATGATAACAGAAAAATAAGGACCATGAAGTAAAAAACAAAAACTTATTTAAAGTTACTATACTTTGAGAATATGTCCTTCTTACCTTTTTGGTGTAAAAATGTCTTTTCTTTTAGGGTATGGGAACAGTAGATGGCTGTTACTTGATTTTTTACCAGATGTACTTAACTGTCACAATGAAAAGTTGTCAACCCTGTGTCAAAATGCCTTACCCTACTTTCTAGAAATTAAATTTGAAATTCAAGTCTAGTGACCACTACTACACTTCACATCAGTCTAGTTGAGACTTTAAATCAGAACACTTTACCATAATGTAAAACAATGATATAGTATTTGGCCTATGGGAACAACTTACTGGCAATAATTCAGCATTGGTAATCTACACTCTTCATGCAAAATTAAGTACACTGCTACATTCCCAGCACTTAGCACATATTATAAATGTCATTTGTTTTCAGTTCACAAATGAATAAATCTCATGACCTATACTACATCTCTTAAGAACAAAACAAAATGTTTACATACGAAGTCCAAGAACACAAGTTAATTAAAATTTGATGAAAATTCTTTCAAGTTAGTGGGTTTTAGCTATGGAACCAAATTCGTGAAGAACACTTCTGTAACATTTTTAGAGGTCAACTATCTATGATATAAAAGGTTAGAGGTAGTCATATTTCAATTTGAACTAAAGGTCTGCCATTTTCATGTAAGGATCTCTGAAATATAACCTTACAGTGAATATCAGTATTTTCTTCTTAAAATATTTTTATTTTAAGCATTTCTACGCAAAAGAATTAAGTACTCTGGCATCAATTTAAAAATAATTTTTTAAAAATATTTTTAATTTTTTAAATTAGTTTCAGGTGTACAGAGCAACGTTAATAGACATTTAAACCCCTCATAAAGTGATAACCCACACCCCAAGCTACTACCCCTCTGACATCTTGTATAGCTGTTACAATACCACTGACTATCTTCCCTATGTTGTACTCCACATCGCATGACTATATCTACCTATATATTTAGTTATGGTTGACATTCAATATTATTCTACTTCAGCTTCAGGTGTATAGTGCATTGGTCAGGCATCTACACAGTCTGTGACGTGATCCCCCTGATAGGTCCAGTGCACATCTGACACCTTATATGATCTTTACAACTTTGTTGATTCTATTCCTCATACTGTATTAACTACCAATTTGTATTTCTTAATACCTTCACCTTTTTTACCCTGATCCCAACTCCATTCCTATCACCCTGATAGATCTAGTACCTATCTGGCACCATCCCTAGTAATTACAATATTGTTGACTATATTCCTTATGCTATAACCTACATCACCATGGCTACTGTATAACACCCAATTTGTTCTTATTAATCCCTTCCCCTTTCACCCACCCTTAAGCCCCCTCCCATCTTAAAGAAGTCCCTCTAAGAGTCCTTGTAATACTGGTTTGGTGGTGATGAACTCCTTCAGCTTTTTCTCGTCTGGGCAGCTCCTTATCTGTCCTTCAATTCTAAATGACAGCCTTGCTGGGTAGAGCAATCTTGGTTGTATGCTGTTGCTTTTTATTATTTGGAATATTTCCTGGCACTCCCTTCTTGCCTGCAAAGTTTCTGTTGAGAAATCATCTGACAGTCTTATGGGGGCTCCCTTGTAGGTAACTGCTTTTCTCTTGCTGCTTTTAAGATTCTCTCTTTGTATTTAACCTTTGGCATTTTAATTATGGTGTGTCTTGGTGTTGGCCTCTTTGGGATTATCTTGGTTGGGACTCTTTGCTTCCTGGGCTTGTATGTCTATTTCCTTCACCAGGTTAGGAGTTTTCTGTCATTATTTCTTCAAGTAGGTTTTCAATTCCTTGCTCTCTCTCTTTTCTCCTTCTGGTACCCCTATAATGAGAATGTTGGTACACTTGATCTTGTCCCAGAGGCCCCTTAAACTCTCCTCAATGTTTTGGATTCTTTTTTCTTTTTGCTGTTCTGCTTGGGTGTTTTCTGCTACCTTATCTACTACATTGCTGGTTGGATCCTGTTTTATCTAATCTACTGCTGATTCCCTACAATGTATTCTTTGTTTCCATTATTGTATCCTTTATTTCTGACTGGTTCTTTTTCATGGTTTCCATCTCCATTTTTATGAAATTATTGAGCATTCTTATAACCAGTGTTTGGAACTCTGCATCTGACAGACTGCTTATCTCCGTTTTGCTTAGTTCTTTTTCTGGAGCTTTGGTCTGTTCTTTCATTTGGGATATGTTTCTTTGTCTCCCCATTTTGGCTGCCTCTGTGTTTGTTTCTATGTATTATGTAGGGCTGCTACGTATTCCGGTCTTAATAGAGTGGCCTTATGTAGTAGGTGTGCGTGGGGTTCAGTGGCTCCAGATGCGTCCCTTGTGTGGGTTGTGTGCCCTCCTCGTGTAGTTGAGCCTTGGTTGATAATTGCACATGAATGTGAGGGACTGACCCTTGGGCTCACTGGTTGTAAGGACTGGCCTTGACTGCAGTGGAAGGGTTGTTGTGCAGGGGCTGACCCTATAGAGCAGGATCGGCCTCAGCAAGACTCTAGTGCCTGCCAATCCACCCCGGGTATGTCGTACTTGGAGATGGTTGGGTGATGCTCCAGCTCATTTTGAAGCTGGCCACTGGGGGCACCAGCCCCAGGACCACCTTGGAGGGGATCCGCTTTAGGTCTACTTCAGCCACAGCTGGTGCCTCACCCAAGGCCACCTAGCGGGAGCCAAAAAGAAATCTGCAGATGTCTGCTGCCTGTGCTGTGCTTGGACGTGCCTTTGAGAGGCCAAGCCATGAACCAAGGCCGGCTGCCACTAGTGCTGGCTTAGGACTGCTCAGCCAGAGGTACAGGGCCCGCTCGAGCCAGATGCTGCTTGTCTGGGTTCCGCGAACCTTTGAGAGATCCTAGGAAAGTGCACCCACCTTGAGCCAAGGCAGGCGGTCTGTATGAGAAAGACAATGAAAGCAGCCTGGGTGTGTCCCAAAGTTGGGCGGGGCCAGGTCTCAAATCGCCTGGGCAGGGCGAACAGGGGAGACTCAGAAATGGCAGCCGCCAGCATATGTGCATGAGGAAGAGGAAGGGCTCAACAAAGAAACAATGGCCTCTGCCAGCTCCAGGAGAAAGCCGCCTCTCCAGTCCCCGTCCCAAGCCAGACAACTCAATTCCCCACTATTTGTCCCTGATGCCTTTCCTGCTGCTGCCCCAGCGCTGGAGCGCAGAGCGAGTGATGCTGTTGGTGGGTACGTCCCCGCGCAGTCCCTTTACAAGGAGCGCCTGTGAGTGCAGCTGCACTGTCTCCCTCAGTCACAATCTCCGCTGTTTTTCACAACCAAAAATTATGGGGACTTCTCTCCCCAGCACTGGAGCCCTGGGCTAGGGTTGGGCTGGTACCTCTCACTTCTTTAGGGTAGGAACGGACCACCACAGCCGAAATGGCCCTCCGGATCTTTAATGGTCACACACGGGTATGGACCAGCCCGTTCCAGGTCTCTGGGCTTCCTACCAGTCTGGAGGTGGCTTCTTCTGCACCTCCTTAGTTGATAGGCTTCAGTTCAGCATGACTTTAGGTGATTACAATAATGGTTGTTTTGTAGATTAGTTGTAATTTTGATGTGGTTGTAAGAGAAGGTAAACATAGCGTTTACCTACTGTGCCTTCTTGGTTGTCCTTAAAAGAATCTTTTGAAAAGACATTTCAAGTATCTTAAATGATCCTGGACATCAGCAGCAACAAACACACTCACTACTTGAAGTCAGTTATTTGTTCACTAAAAGTGCTGCCCTTGGGCCCAGCAAAGTGATGAAAACTCACTACCAACAGTGATTTTGATAAATTATGTAATAATTACTGTTCCCCAGCATATTATGTGTGTCAAAACTTCCTTACTGGCAAATTATACCTTTATAAATTAAGATGTTTAGTTTTAAAAGCTGGTAAGGGTATTTACCATCAACGAACCATTAGTTGTAAAAGAGAAAAATCTAGAGGCAAACTAAATGTCCATCAATAAGAAAATAATGGGTACTAGATTTATCAGGGGGATCACTTCATATACTATACAAATCCCTAACACTGCACTGTATACCTGAAACTAGTATAAAATACTGAATGTCAACTATAATTTAAAAACAATACACACACACAGTCACGAGATGTAAAGTACAGCATAGGGAATATAGTTAGTGGTATTGTAATAGCTATATACAGTGTCAAATGAGTAGTAGACTTGTTGGGGTTATCACTTTTTGAGTGTGTACATGTCTAATTATTATGTTGTTTTGTACACCTGAAACTAATGATAAAAAAAAAAAGACTGCCACCTACCAAAAAAGAAAACAATTAAATTCAATATACCTACCCATTCAAGTTTATGGACATTAAAACAAAAAAAAAAGACAGCTATACATGAAAGGATTTCATGATAAAACACTAAATAAAAAAGTTGCAAGCTAACATGTATGTGATTCAATTTTTCAGAAAATAAAACAAAGCATAGAAACAGTGGTAAAAAAGATATTTTGCATATACACACACAAGAAAAAGATTTGAGAAGATATCAAAGCTTAACATTGGCTGTGTCTGAGGCTTGGTGATAGAATCTTCCACTTTTTCTTTTTCACACTTATGCACTTCTGTATTATTTACATGGTTTTTATCAAAATGATAAACTACTTATGGAATTTTTAAATACCAATAACATTTTCTAAACTAAGTAAATGAAATCTAAAAAGTAGAGATATAAAAAATATTCAAACTTTGGATGATATAAGTAAATAATCAACACTAGCAATATATAAACTTTGGGGAAACAAATAATACTTCCCACCTTCAGACATTATGACATTATTTTTTTATGACATGACTTTTGTCATATCTGAATGCTAGTGATTTAGTTTAAATCAACTAACTTTTTAAAAAACTAAATAAATTTAACCTCATCCCAAGCAATAATATCTAAGTAATCAAAGCTCGCTATTTCAGGATATTTTTTCAATACATGTTAAAAAAAACTTAACTATAGGTTGCACTCTTTCTACAAGTCCAAACAGATTGGGATAAAAAGAGATACCTTGACTAAAATAAACACAAAGTTGACTCCTGTTCCACTTAAAATCATTTCTCTAGGATACTAGCCTACTCTATTGCAAGTACACACTATATATCACATCAATACCTACCAGTATACAAGTATTCCATGTCAAAAAAATTACCAACAAAATTTCTTAAAGAAAACTTAGTTATACTGTTTCATATATTAATATGTTTAAAGAATGTATTACGATGTCTATTTTTTTTAGAGATTTAACCTGATTTAACTTTCCCATTTAAGCTGTCTGACTTTTCACATTTTAATCCACAACCAACTCACACTAGTCAAATCCAGGTGCATAAATTAATCTGTTAAGTGGTTATCAAATATTTATACAATTTATTTGGTAATAATTACTTGCAGATTGACTGGCTGGCAACAACTTCAGTATCATAAATGAAGAAATTGTTTCAAGAGGTGTCATGTGCTGGTCCCTAAAACTGCAGCCCTGAGTGCTCTGCTAGCAGATACACACATTTCATTTTATTAGCCATTATACAGCACTTAAGAGACAAAAGACAAGTAATGGAGAAACTTGCAACTTGCATATAACAAATGATTAGTATCCCTAATGAATATCAAGTGCTTGCAAATCAAGACATAAAAGATTACAAGCCCAGTGGAAAAACAGAAAAACATAAGTAGGCATTCTATAAGTAGAAACACTAATAGACAATATTTTTTAAATGTTTAATGATCTCACCAAATAAACATTAATTAAAACTTTTATCACTTCCCCCCATCAAAATGGCAAAGGTGAAAAGGGGGACAACCCAATATTGGTAAAGGGACAGGCAAAAAACAACCTTTTTGGTGGGCAACCTGACAATATGTACATAAAGCAATTTTACTTCTAGAAATTTGTCCTAAAGAAATAATCTGATGCACAAAAACATGAATAGGAAAAGCTGGCTTCTTAAATATTATGAATAATTGTTTAAAACTCTGGACACAAAAACATCTAACAAAAGAGGCTATTGTTTAAATACAGAGTGGTATCTCATGAGAGACTAAGCAAACACTAAAAAGATGATAGTTTTAAGTCTGAAAAAGAAAGATGGTCAATACATAATCCAGATTACAAGATATTGTCTATAATCTCACTTTTGTAAAAAATGTGTATATTGTGTTTCCCCGAAAGTAAGACCTAGCAGGGCTTAATATAAAACCCGGTATTATATTACATTACATTATATTGTTTATTATAGTAAAATAAGACCCAGTCTTATTAATTTTTGTTCCAAAAGACGCATTACAGCTGATTGTCTGGCTAGGTCTTATTTTCAGTGAAACACAGTAGCCACTTTATTAAAAAGGTCCAGAACAGGGGCAGTCAGATGGCTCAGATGGTTAGAGCGCGAGCTCTTAACAACAGGGTTGCCAGTTCGATTCCCACATGGGCCAGTGAGCTGTACCCTCCACAACTAGATTGAAGACAATGAGCTGCTTCTGAGCTTCCACAGGGGTGGCCGTAGAGGCAGCCGACGGCTCAGTTGGTTAGCGCACAAGCTCTTAACGAGGTTGCCGGTTCAATTCCCTCATAGGATGGTGGGCTGCGCCCCCTACAACTAAGATTGAAAACGCACCTGGACTTGGAGCTGAGCTGTGCCCTCCACAACTAGATTTAAGGGCAACGACTTGGAACTGATGGGCCCTGGGAAAACACACTGTTCCTCAATATTCCCAAATTAAAAAATTGAAAAAAAAAAAAGGTCCAGAACGGGAGTTGGCATGTTTTCTGCAAAGGGCTACATAATAAATATTTTAGGTTTGTGGGTCACACGGTCTGTCACAACTAACTGAAATCTGCCCTTGTAATGAAAAATGTAGCCATAGACCATCTGTAAATAAGTGGCTCAATTAAAAAAGAAAATCACTTATGGCTACTAAAATTTGAATTTCATATCATTTTTACATGTCACAAAATAGTCTTAAAATTTTTTTCCAACCTCTTACAAATGTAAAAACCATTATCATCACCTCACAGTTCAAACAAAAACAGACCTCAGGCCAGTTTAGGCCCTCAGCCCACAGTTTACCAACCCCTGGTCTAGGACACACACTAGAGCACCATCGGTTTATCCTTAAATGACGGGATTACAGTGTCCTCTTATTGCTTATCTAACTTGTGTGATTTGTATCAACAGTACACAACAAACATATAAAACAGTCAAGCAGCTGAGCAGTAGTAGTTAACATTTCAAAGAGCAGTGATACAGTAATAATACTCATCACCAAGGCTGCCCAAGGCTGTAGAAACTGAAGTTTACCGGCATTTAAGAACCCACTGCACCACGGTACCATGCTGCCTTTTCTTCTGTTTTTTCTCCATTCCTTTCCTCATATCCATAAATTCACCAGTTACCCACATTTATTTCCTTTATATTCACCAGGTCAATTCACTAACCTTTTCACATTTCAGGTGAGATGGCTGTGATCATGTCACTTCTTTGCTCAAGTTAAAACTCACCTGGCACTCAAGCTCCTTCACAGGTGAGTCTAACCTTACTTGCGAATTACTCCCCTACAGTAGGAATTCTAAACTCCAATTTAACAAGTCTTCTCTACTGGCCTCTGAACAAGCCCAGCTGTCTCTAGTTCATTCCTGCTCTAACACTGGATGAAGATTCTGTCGTAGGAATAGTAGACAATTGGGAAGATGAGGGATACAAATGAAAGCATTCAGGATAAACAGCCAGTATATATTAAATGCCAAAGGACGTAGAGACTATTCACCAATGTACATATTTTTTCACTTTTCCATTCCCCTTTAACTGGCATGTATACAGAAAAAAAATTAACACTTGTACTTACTGAATTACACATATACTTTGCTCATAACTTTAAATTCAATTGTATTAACGTTTTACTGTTTCAAAGAAACAAAGATACCTATACTAATACTGTACTCATGTAAATTTTCAGGGTTTTTCTTTTTCCACTATGGATTTGTAGCTCAATAGAAATAATTTTCCATGGCAGTTACATTTACTCCACAATTTTTAGAACGTTCAATTATGTTTAAAAGAGCAAGAAGTTTGCAGTGATCAGGGTTAGCATTCTAAATCCCAGGTGGGCCCCCACCACACATGAATGTGAACTTAGGCAAATTGCTTAACCTCTCTAATTTTTCCTTATCTGTAAAATGGGATATCTACTTCACACAGCTGTTGTAAATATTAAACAGATGGAAACAATTTCAGAGTGCTTCATACATATTAAGAACGCCATAAACAGAAATTAACAATACTAGACTATTATTACTGCTCAAAACCAGAAACGCCACTGCCAAGACAAAGTTAGTTGTTACCTCTGTTTTCAGTGATTTTGAAAACCCGAACACAAGACAGTGCAACTGCACGGTCGGAGAACACCCCACCACCTTCTTGTGGCACTAATTAATTTAGTTCCGTCGACACCTTAACGTGTGCCTTATTTTACCCAACCCTCTAAAAAGCAAACAACTGGAAAAGAAGCATGGCAAATCCGTAGAAATATGCAGAAGAGATGAAACATACGTATGGGATTCACTTCAGATTAACCGGGAGAGGAAGAGCAAGCCGGGCCACGTACTGGTAATTGCTGACATTGGATGATGGGGACATCAAATTCTTTACACTATCCTCTCGACCTCTCCACAGTTTGAACACTTCCATAATAAAACGTATTTTTAAATGTCCAAAGGTCGAGCTTTTCTTTAGGACTTAATGCAAATTCTGGTCCTGTCCAGGAAGATACATCGGGAAATGATCGGAAGCGAAAAGTCAAACAGAAACACAAGCCAGGTGAGGCCGGAAAACCTCCCAGGTAGAACAGTACTGAGCTCCTCCACCCGGAATGCCCGAGGCCGTGCCTGGAGGTGCAGCCACGGAATCCCGCCCGCTTAGTCCAGGGAAACAGAGCAACACCCAAGGGAACAGCCGCAAAGGGCGGCCTTCCAGTGACTGTCGCCTGGCGGCCGGCGCGCGAAGTGCGTGCGGGCTCCCAAAGAGAGACCGAAGGGCGGGGGAGGGGCAGATAAGAGGTAAATGGGTGGGTGGGTGAGTCCCAGACCTTCAGGGCAAGTCAGCCGACTTCCCTCCGCTCCGCCAAAGCTCTAAGCCCACCAGGGCCCTCGGCCGCCCTCGATGCCCAAGACCCTCTCCGCCTCCCTTCAGCCACGGCGCGGCCACCCAACCAGCCCACGAAGCCCGCCGGCGTGCCCACAAACCCGAACCCGGCTCCTTCAGCTCCTGCCCTGTTACCTGGGCTCCCCACCGCCGTCAGGCCCGCAGGTGGCTCCTAGACCCCACGCCAACCGCTTTCCCGAGTCCTTAGCCCCAGTTACCTCAGCCGGGCGGCAGCGAGGTGCCTTCTTCTCAGCTACTCAGGCTTCCAGCTTGGCGGTCCCGACGCGTTGTTGCCAATCACCTAATCTCCGCCCCTAGGCAGGGCCAGACTGACCAATCATCTGCTTCTTCCGGCCAGGAGGCGGGCACTGAGAGCCCAGAGCGGAAGGCGAGGCGACCGCCCCAGCACCGCCTGCCGCCTCTCACAGCCAGTGCGCGCACGCGCGGGGGTCGGCGGGGTGCGTAAGCTTTCGCTTGGATTTTTCTTTGTGGCCTCACTGCTCATCGCCGGGAAGTACTTTGTAAACCTAATGCTGTAGGTGTGCAGGAAGACCCACATTCAGAATGTAGCGTAAATTGTGTATTATTTTTAAAGAAGTTGTGAGTTTTAAGCCCTTGTTAACCCAACATATGCTGAACCCTTTCCCATGCTGCAGGGACTTGTCTTCAGGCGGCAGATCTGCGTCTGAGGACCTCATATCTGGGGTGTGTTTGTGTTTATGGGGAGTGAGGGTGCGGGGTCCTACAAAGTGTCTGATAGATGAGGATTTTATTTTACGGTCTCCAGTTCCACCGTTCATTTCCTCTGATTCATTTGGACACATGCTTTTTCATAGTTGAATATTCCAGGACATTCTGGACTTCAAAGAATTCTGTCATGAAAATATGACCATTACATTTATAGCTAACAGTGTATTCAGCATGGTAAGGTGTGTAGGCCTGATAAAGGATCCATAAGTAGGGTGAGAAATCTGTCAGTATTTCTGTGGGGCCTTTGTTGCTGGTTGGCTGTCTCACTTTCCCTCCCGTTGTAATTGATTCCAGAGGTCACTGGGCAGGCACCCCAGCGAGCTCTGACGTTCTTATCCCGGTTGCCCAAGTCTCTTCCTGGAGAGGGTTTTCCTAACTTCAGCAAAAGCATTAATTCATTTACTCAACAAGGGCTTTTGGGGAGTCCACTATGACGGTACAAAGAGTTTTTAAAGACTTGAACCACGCCCTCAGTGAGCCTAAAGGCTAACAGAGATAGAAATACAAATTTGACGTATATAATCAAATGTTAGGTATAATTTGAAGGTATAGAGGGAGTCTGGGAGCTAAGCCTGCCCTGAGGCTCAGGAAACAACAGAGAGGACTGAGTGCTAGATCTAGGCTTTGGGTGTACTTATTACTGCAAAAGTGTCATTGAATCTAGCATCTCTTAGCGGGCAGAGCTAGGAAATATATTACCACCACGTTTTTTAATTCTTTGTTTATCTCTCTGTGATAGGCATCCTCTAAGATGGTCCCCAGTGATCCTGTCGCCTGCTGTGTTTCCCCAAAAATAAGACCTAGCCGGACAATCAGCTCTAATGCGCCTTTTGGAGCAAAAATTAATATAAGACCCAGTTTTACATAAGACCCAGTATTATATTATATTATATGTATTATACCCGGTCTTATATTTCACCCGGTCTTATTTTACTATAAGCTATGGGCTTCATCCACACTCTTTCCAGGTCTTGTTTTACCTAAGACCAGGTCTAATATAAGACCCGGTCTTATGTTAACTTTTGCTCCAAAAGATGCATTAGAGCTGATTGTCCAGCTAGGTCTTATTTTCAGAGAAACACGGTAGTATTCATGCCCTTGTGTGATCCCCTTGCCTTGAGGGTGGGTTGGACTTAGTGATTACCTGCTAATGAATAGAATACAGCAAGAGTTAGGGGATGTCATTTCCAAAATTAGGTTACAAAAGTTTGTGGCGTCCATCTTGCTTGCTCTCTCTTGGTCTCTTCTTCACTTGCTTTGAGAGATGCCAGCCATCATATTGTGAGCTGCCCTAAGGAGAGGCCCACATGGCAAGAAACTGGGGAAGGCCTATGGCCCACAGCCAGCAAGGAACTAAGGCCCCATGTCCACCAACATGTGAGAAACTGAATGCAAACAGCTATGTGAGTGAACTTGGAAGAAGATCCTCTCCAGTTGAGCCTTCAGAGGACTGCAGCCCCACTGACACCATGATTGGAACCTTATGAGAGACCCTGAGCCAGAGATACCCAGCTAAACTGCACCTGGATTCCTCACACACAGAAGCTTTGAGATAATAAATCACTGTTGTGGTAAGCTGCTACTTTTTTCAGTCATTTGTTAGAAACCACTGGATAACTGGTATGATTTCTGTCTCTTCCACAAGATTGATGGCTCTTAAATTTACTTTGGAGCTTGTTTAAATATACATAAGCCCCGGCTCCTTCCCAGAATCTTAGGTGATTTTTCTGCATAGCTAAGTTTAGAAACTAATGTAGAAGGTTACAGGGCAAACCCTTTGGGGATTTTAGAAGAAAATAGACTTTTCTTTCTTTTTTTAATGTATCTGATCCTGGAGTTCTTTATCCAAATTAATGGCTCAGCATTCTTGGCAGAATCCAGAATGACTGAAATTTCATCTGCTAGTTGGAGTATTTATTAAACAGAGGAGAAAGAATCAGAGCTTTCACTCACTTTGTGACCTTGAAAAAGTCCCTTGACCTTTCTATGCCTCCCGATTCCTAACAGGAAATTAAAGGATTATAATGCCATTATTTAAGCAAGAGATTTATGCCTTATTAAGTATATATTAGGCTGGTATATTAGGTGACCAAGACTGATTGTGGGCTAGCTTCCTTGTAGAGATTTAATAAAAGGTCAGAATCCCATTTGTTCATGTTGATAGATGGTGAAGCTGAATTCTGTTGTAGAAAGAACCTGGGCTTCCAAGTTAGTCAGACCCACATGCAAAATACACCCCTGCCAATATCAGCTGTGTGACCTTGGGTAAGCCAGTCAGCCTTCCTGCGTTCTCAATTTACTGACATGCATAGTGGAGAAAAGAGCCACCTCAAAGGGTGGCCCTGAGGACAGTGGAAAATACCAAGGGCAATGCCTGGCTTCTCACAAGGGCCCAATAAATAATATCCACGCAGGATATACAATCAGCTCATGTGGTTGTGATCCAGTGGTTAGTAAAGTAGTGGTTAGTAAATGTCCACATGTATCTCTCAGCCTGTTTCTCTTATTAGGTTTAATGACAATCCCATTTGGTGAGATAGGAGATAGGCTGAATAATTTGCAAATCTTATACAATATCCTCCTTGGACATCCAGACCCTTTCTCTTTAGTTCTGCTTTTTATCCAGCTCTGATTGCCTGTCTATAGAAAATATAACACACTGCAATGGGCTTCAAGTGGTCCTGACTGAGAATCCAAGCAAACCTAGCTGGTAAAAGACCATTGGGTAGAACATTGAAGTGCCATGTGAGGCGCAATTTAAGACAAGGTGGCACTGTATGTGTCTGGGAGAGGTTCAGCTGCAGGACAGCCGGTGAAGGCTAATTGGTGGGCCAACATCATCTCACATGAGGTGAAAGTTCAGAGATGCAGGTAAAAGCCTAATAATTCAGACCCATTGGTTTCAAGCTCTGATCACTATTAAAGGCAGATATTATTGGGAGAAAATAACATTTAAGTCCACTTCAGTCATGTAAATCTTGGTGCAAACAAATATTTTTACCATGGTGCCCAATGAAGAAATGTTGAACTATTTCGATTTAATCATACACTTGGATGTATTTGATGGTTCTGAGCCTTGAAACTACTTTTTCTTTTCAGATCAGTGTACAAAGTGATCTGATGTATATCCAAAAAGGTGAAAGGATCACTGCCTTCTAGAGACTACGCCATTTCTTTCTGTAATCTCGCTCTTGGGATAGTCCCTGACCTGCAGAGCTCTTTTTTTACGTTTTTAAATTGTTTTATTTTTTAAATGATGATTATGAAAAATGCAAACATACACAAAAGTAAGCTTATACAGTGAATCCTCATGTATCCATCATAGAGCTTCAACAGTCAGTAGCTCATAGCTACACAGGGCTTCAGCCACACCCTTTCCAGGCCTCTGGGTTCTTTGTTTTGGAGATGCTAGGGATGAATGCTGGGGCCTCTAAAAGCAAATTCTTTGATTTTTTTGAAGCTAATCTCAGACATGTCATTTCAACCATAAATATTTCAATGTCTATCACTGAAAGTTAAGGAGTCTTTTTTAAAAAACATAACTATAATGCCATTATAAGGCTTAAATCATGGATAATTGTTTCTTAATACCATCATCAGTTCTGTGTTCAAATTTACCTGGATGTCTCATTTATTTTTTATTTTTTTACAGTTGGTTTCTTTGAATCAGAAACTTAAAAAGAGCCACACATTACATTTGATGTATGTGTCTCTTAAATATATTTTAAACTACATAACCCCTTCACCTGCCTTTTGTTTTGTTTTGATGAAGAAACAGATTTTTATCTTGTAGAAATTTCCTACATTCAAGATTTTGCTGATTACATTCCTATAGTGACATTTAACAAATTCCTCTGTCTCCTTTTATTTTCTGTAAACTGGTAGTTACATTTACATGTATGATTTCATTTAATGCAAATTTATCACATTATATATAAAACTGTATTTACCCCTCTCCTCAGTGCAGTTAGTTCATTTGTTTTTAACTTTTGTGTGGTGGGGTCCTAGTCTCTCAGATCCTATTCTACTCATTCAGGTAATATATGCTGAAAACCTAGGTTGTATCTTTCTATATATTTTCCATACTCATACAATAGCATATAAAGATATATACTTATGTAAACATGTTTAGGATATGATTTGTTATTGTTTTCAAAAATCACATAACATACATACTTTTATGCACCTTTTATCACTTAACATTGTGGAAATTCCTCAACATCTCTTCTAATAGCTCTAATTTCCTTATTTTTAACGGGCTTTCTAATATATTTTTCATAGTAGTCTATGGTCTATAGATGTACCATCATTTATTAAAACATTCCACTATTGCTGTGCATTCATTTGATGTTGGTTTTTTTGTTGGTGTTTGTTTATTTTTTGCCAATATGAACAGTGCTGCGATAAACACCTTTGTTCTTATGTGTTTGTGTACTGGTGCTTTTTATTTCGATGGCTTATGGGATTGCTGGATCAAAAATATATTATTTTTTATAATAGCTTTGCTGAATTGCTTTCTAAGAGGCTGTAATAATTTACATTTCCACAGCAATATCTGACAGTCCTCTTCCTACCCATTATCCCTGCCAGCAACTTGATCTCATTTTGGTTTTTACTAGTCTGAGCAGCATCAAGTGATTATTCTCATTGTTATATTAATTTGCATTCCTTGTTACACGTGAGTTTCAATGTCTTTTCATGTTTACTGGCCACATGGATTTTTCAATTAAATACCAATTTATATTCTTTACCCAATTTCTATAGGGTTGTTTATTCCCTTCTTGACAATTCTGATTTCTGAATGTTACCCTTGTCAACTGAGCATAAAGAATAAGGAGGCTTTGGCTAGAAATAAATGATGAAGATTTATTGAAGGGTCTTAGGATTTGCAAATCAGAAATACAGCAAGGCAATACCTAGAGTGTTTTAAAGGAGAAGACAGAAAAGCTGAGAGTTCTTATAATAGAAAGTACATTCTTGAGAAACCCTGCACTCTTAGCCTCTGCATTGGTCCAGGATGATAATCTTCTAGATGTCCCATGGTCTGGATAATGGATGTCAGGCACTCTGGATATGTAAACATTCTTTTCTATATCCTTCAGGGGATTATCAAAGGATTTATATATATATCATAATTGAATGAATGAAACTGCCATTATCTGTTTCAAGTGTTCTTAAGCAACACAGCCATTGAGAAACTTGACATTCCAGCTGTGTTCTGTGGCGAGATAATCTGAGGCTAAGAATAAGCAATGACTCATAATAGCAGTTAGTGTAATTTCACTGGTCTCAAGTTCGTACATTTTTAATATGAGAATATATATTCTTAAAACCTTAAAGACTTGCCCTTGGCTGGTAATACCATAGGTGCTTACGAAACTGGTAATTACTTTGTGAATATATCCCACTTTTTAATGCCATTTACTCTCCATTTTCCAGGAAGAATGTCTCTATGTCAGAAGAGTGATTATATTTCATTTTAGATTGTGAAATAGAAGACAAATACTCTATTAAACATATATTCTGGACAGTGCTACAAACCTAAGTCATCAATTACTTGTTGGAAAAATCCCAAGTGTCTTTTCTCTTTCTAATGTACAAATTAACCTTAGCAAAAATAGCAAGTTTACTTTCCTGGGTTAAGGAGTTGTTTTTAATAACAATACTGAATGAGATTTCATTTACTCAATCACATGGGTTATGTTTAACCTGACTGTGCCCTTTGGACTTCTTATATTTACTTTTTTACAGCTTTCTACATTTACAATTTTATTTTCCTCTTTTTTTTTTTCAGTTCCAGCAGTTGAGTGGTCTGGTTGATTGTTACAATTGAGGCTGGTGTTCCTACCACTGGACCTACCATCTCTTTTTTCTTTGTATTTCAGACTCAGTGTTCACTTAACCACCTCTCCCTCCTATGACTTTGGGAAACAGAAACCCTGCCAGACTTGTTTTTGCTAAAGTTCATATGGTGTGAGACCTTTCCTGTTCCTCGCCTGTTTACTTCTTGAGCTTCTTAAAAGGAAGCGGATAACCAAGAATAAGGGAAGTCAAAGAATTTTGAGCAAAAGTAAACGTTTGGTTTTTAAATTTACTTACAAATGAAACTAAGTATTGGAGACATTAGCATAGACTACAGTCCGCGAAATATATTCTCACCCACTTCTTTCTCCATTAGAGGGCTCTCAAATTCCTTCCGACTTTAATATATGAGCTACATGGCAGAATCAAACTGTAAGAGAATCCAAAATCTATTCAGTGAGGTTATTGAGTGGAATGGATGTATCATGGTCAGACTGGGCTGTGGGATTTAGATTACTTTTATACAGAGAAATTAAAAAAAAATCTGTACCTAAACAAAACTTAAGTGACTGCCATCGATAAAACAAGTATATAAATCCTTACTTTGATAAACTAATAAAAAACTATTTAAAAACTATTTCATGACGAATTTTAGAAATTCCCTTTGATAGTAAGTTCCTTTCCCCTACAAGAAAAAAAAGAGAAAAATCGTTCCAAAGTAGAATTTACTATTTAAAACAAAAAACTGTACTTTGTGGACTTCGCTCTGCTAGGAAGACAGTGGACATTAGCAAGAAATAAACACAATGCAAGAAATGCCCAATATTGTGTTAATGGTCTTAGAAAAAACTCAAAACAATTTTTAAATATTATGAATTAAGACTCAGAAGCGAATGAAATAATATGCAACTGCTTCATTAGAATTGAAAGCGTTGCTGGAGAAAGAAACGTTCAATTTGAATTTCGGAACGCAGCAGCGAAGCTCCTCCAGCGCTGGCACGCTGGGTATCGTAGTCGGGAAAGTGCGACGATTTATCAGCTCGAATCAAGTTTCTTCGCGTAGTTCTTGGTGGACGGAGAGGCGTTTGGTCCAAGTCAGTGTTACTGGGTTCTCATTGGACGCTTTCGTTTAACGCTAAGTGCATTTCCCTAGGTCACCAATGAACGCTTTAGTGTAAGAAAGCCATCGCGGATTGGATATCTTATCCTCGCGTTGGAATGGTATCAGCCAATGAGAAGGCAGAATTGACGGAGGTGTCAGGGTCATGGGGGAGAGTCTGTATAGCCTTTTTCCGCTGGCACCCTCGCTCTTTGAACTACTAAAGTCTGGTGGTTTGCTGTCGCCGAGGCCGAGGCTGTGAACGGAGGAACCCGCTCCGCCCCTTCGGGTCCCTCGTCCTCATCCGTTGGTGTGGCCCTGATGGTGCGGCAGACTCTGGACTCCTAAAGCTCTGGAGCGGTATGTATGGTCCAGGGGCGACAGACAAAGCGGTGCAGCCAGGAAGGCCGCAGAGAGCGGACCCTGCACCAAGTCGGCCTGGGTGGCGGCGCGCCGCTTTCCTTCTTATCAGGACCCAGCAGCGCGCCCCACTGAGCTCTTTAAAGCTCCCTGATCCCATGTGTTCTGTGAAAATGTTAGCTTTATCCACTTCCTCTCCGTCCCTCGCACGTTCGATTTTTACGAACCCTAGCATCGTTAATGGGTGTCATTTCACTTCTTCATCTCCAAGTTGTTCATTGGTAACTTTGTATTCGTTTTGTGCATCTGCGTGTCTACAGTGAGAGCAGAAGGACGTGGCTGTGTTTGGCTTCATTCAAGAGCGACCAGTGTCACATCTCTGTATTTTAAGAACCGTTATTTGGGGGCATTCGTGCGGTTAGCAACTGCTTTCGAGGTAGTGTACTGATCTATCAGTGCGGTGCGGACATACCCCAACACCGGGAGGAATAGAAAAGCCCCCATAGGATCAAGTATTGTTCTCCTATGGTAATTGCCGGTGCTGTTATATCATCTTAAGTTCTTATTTGATCTGGACAACCACTCAAGATTATTATGTGAGGAAACTGAGGCTCGAAGGTGGCCCAGCGCTTCACCAACTTCTAAGAGAGTTAATTGCTGGTAAGGAGAAAGCCAACTCTAATCTTAGATTAGATAACTTAAAAACTCTTTAAAAACTCGATTAACTGACTGTCGATTTAGGTTGTGTCCTCTGCAGCTCTTAGTATGTGAAAGCTAAATAATTCTTTTGAGTTGAGTGGTAAATCTTGGCTGAACGAAAAAAGAAAAAAGACATCTGCCCAGTTACAGCTATCACCTAACTTGTAGCTTCTCAATGTGGTTCCCTGACCAGCATAGCCTTCAGCTGAGAGCTGAATGGAAGTACAGAATTTCAGGCCTCACCCCCCCTATTGAATCAGAGTCTGCTTTTTAACAACATCTCTTAGGTGATCATAGTGCTTGTTAAAGGTTTGGGGGGCATTCATTGTCTTACAATGATTTGTCCAAATTGAACTAAACAAAAGAATAAAAGGTATGCAGTATATTCACTTGTGTTTTTTAAGACTGGAACAATAAAGAGGAGAAGCTGTGTTTTTTTTTCATTTTTCTCATTAGATATGATTTTGTTTTAAAAATTAGATATGTCTGTATTGGCAATTTTAGCTTAGCAGCCAAAAATCTTAAAATAGACATGAATATTTAAATAGTAATCCAAAGCTAACTTCTAAGGTATCAGGTGCTGGTCTTAAAATGGCTGAGACAAAAGAAATATTAACTACAGCTGCTGACAGTTAAATAAAATTTCAAGAACTTTCTGTTTTCTCATACAATCTGTGCCCAAAGTTTCCCACCATAATTTTCCCCCACAATTTTGTTGCATTGATCAAGAGCTTCTCCGCAGTTCCTTTGGAAAGAGGAGATGGTCTTTCTAGTTCATTAATTTGGTTATCTGGCAATAAAACCAAAACCTAGGCCCAAATTCACTTACCCCTCATGTTGCTCAGTAATTAAAGAAAGTATCTTGTAGAGTTTTAATGTTCAGGGTTTTATTCAGATGTTCATAGCCATGTTAAAAAGATGCATTTATAGACCAAAATAAAGTTTTATGGCTCTTAATTGCACCAGGAATCAGCTGGTGCACTTATTAAACTAAGTCTTGGCCCCTACCTCCAAGGATTCCCTTTTAGGTCTGGACTTGGGTCTTAGAATCTGTATTTTAATAATCCACTTTATTCTGATGTAGATTATCCACGTCTACAACTTGGTATTAGTATTTGAGATGAAAAATGCAACTAGAAAGCAAGCTTATTTTCTTTCGAACCCAATGCAGTACTTATTGTAGACAAAGGAAAGAGAAGAGAGGGTCTTTTTTATTATTATTTACATTTTGGTTCATTTGTTGCTATAAAATTGCTCAGTTAGGTGAGTTTAAAAGGGTATTTAAAATTGTGAGGTCTGCCAAATTTGGGAGAAAGAGAGGGTAGGATAGAATGACTATCAAAATACGTTGTTTAAAAAAATATTTTCCTATGAAGGGTAGATTTTTATCAAACAACTTGAGTATTTGTGAAATTAGTAGAATTAACACAAAAAAAATATACCTAATACATGTATTGGAATTAAAGTATATCTTTTACTTACCTGTTCCCATTTTCTCTCATCTGTTCGATAGCTATCTTATAAAATCTGCTATGTGAACTTGACAGTCCACAGATCATTTCACAGGATTCAGGTACTTCTCAGAATAATGATAGCAAGAATATTCAAATAAGAAAAATTAACTGTAACACAGAGGAGTTATCTCCTGAAGTTTTACACAAAAACCCATCTAATTTAGTGGAGCACACCACAGCTTCTGCTTGCCTTTCTTGCCTTCATTTAGGTGCCATAGGAAATCCAGCGGTTGGCCACAGCTTCTGCCTCTGCTTATTATGTTAGGATCCTTGATACTTTCGATGTGTGATATTCCCAACCTTTCCTTAGGCAGATCCTTATTTGAACCCTCTCCTTACCAGTGGCATTTGAAGATTGGAACTTTTAACCATTTTTGACTTTTGTTCATCTCAAAGGAACAGGAAGGCCATGATTTTTTCAGAATCATTCCTATTGAATAGTTAGTTCTCTAAGGTCTCCTTAGATGAAAATGGAGCTCTAGTTCCAAGGCCAGCGTTATATGCAAAAAACCATCACCCAGAGTATTTGGTTCTTAACTGTGACTTCGCTCTTGGGCCTTTGAGCCAGCAATTGGTTTTTCAGGTTCCATTTTGGATAGGGTTTGTGCTGGTGACAGCACGTAAAACTCATGGGTAAGCTGGTTTGTAAACAGAAATGTTCAGGCTGTTGGTAAAAGAAGCACCTAAGAGGCAACACGCCCCCCAAACCCTTAAGTCTTATCCCTGTGTTATCAGTCTGTTGTTTTTCTTTAAATCTTTTTTCTTGCTGCAGTAACCATAGTATTTTAATTTTGAGAAAATTGTCTGCCAAATACTGTCCTGATAAAGCCCTGTTTGAGTCCTTCATTTTGCATTTGCTTGCAGAGTTAAAAATTTTAACTATAAATTTAATGTATTTTAATCTGGAATGTGATTTTTTTTTTCTGCCTGTGGTATGTGTTAAAGATCCTTAGCAGTGGTTTTAAAATTGCTTAGAAATTATTCCAAATTATTGAATAATCTTACTGTTTTTCATTGATTTTTGACTTTGTGTAACTTGTTACTATCATTTATTGATCAGTTACTATATCCCAGGCATTAATCTAAGTCCTTTACATGTACTTTTATTTCATTTGGTCAATACACCATTTGGTAGCTGCTATAATTAACCTCATTTTACAGATTAAGAAAGTAAGACAAAGAGTTTGTGATTTGCCTAAAATCCCAGTTACTCACTGAGAGCCTGCTTTCTTATACTGAATGTATAAATAGCTTTCCTAAAAGTGTCTTTATCTCCCCCCAGCCCCCAGTGCTACTGCTTTACCCTTAATAGCTTTGTATATTTCCATACGTGGTAAGGCTCATTCTGCTTATTACCTTTCCTCCACAAACAACTTTAATAGTTTTTCTAGAGTTATGATTTTGTCCCCAACCCTTTCCCCAGTTAGCATTGTTATTGAAATTATCATTAAACTTACTAATTTGTGGAAAGTGTCTACACCTTTAGATTCTCCCTAAAAAGGAATATATTGTGTAACTTGATTAATTGAAGTTATTATTTATTTTTTTGTAATTTTTTTTTAAACTTTTATTTAAGTGTGTTTTTCCAGGACCCATCAGCTCCAAGTCACGTAGTTGTTTCAATCTAGTTGTGGAGGGCACAGCTCACAGTGGCCCCTGTGGGGATCGAACCGGCAACCTTGTTAAGAGCACCGCACTCTAACCAACTGAGCTAACCAGCTGCCCCTAAAGTTATTATTTTTAATTTTCTGCTTATATGAAGATTATTTTTTGGTACTTTGTTTCTTTGGCTTTTGTATGTTTAGCATGTTACATTTTCTAAAATACCCTGTGTACTTTTATGGGAAAAAGGTATGCCGAATTTTAAAGAACTGTATGGAAAGTGGAAAGACTGCTGACCAGTTTAGGAGATAGTAAATAAGATTTTAGCCCAGTTTTTGTACTAAATTTTGTCACCGGGGGCAAATTATTTAACTTCTCTGTCACTGTTTACGTATCTGTCAAATGAATTACCCAAATTCTATTTCATTATTCTGAATATGGCACACTTAGAGGTGAGTAGATGTGATTAGATTTAGTTTAGATTCACTGTGAGCTCCCAAACTCCACTGGTCTGAAGCACAGGGTGAGAGGTACCCTTCTTGGTTTCTTTGTTCACAGCCTTCTTTGACTCTTTCCTTTTTCCTAGGGGATTTTATCTTTTGTAGTCCCAGTATGCTGAGTTTTGTTCATAAATGAATAAGAAAAAAGCTGTCAGCTAGCCACTTTTCCCTAAGGCACTTGACCTTGGCTGTAGAAATGCTCTAGAGGAGAAAAAGGACAGTGTTACAGTTTGAGAAGTGTAGCAAAGGTTACAAGCTTGAACTGTAGAGATCTTGTCTATTGTGGTACTGTAGTGTTAAAATGTGTATCGCTAAAAAGGAATTCATTGGAATATTGAAGAAGACATGTTCTTTAAACATTGTGCATACATGAATAATTTGATTTACTTATTTATTTTTTAGTCACCTTAGGTTCATTTTACTTCTCTTAAACTGGAATTGCCAGTGCTTTTTGGTGATTTACATTCATCTGTTTCTTTCTAAAGGTGTTATAATCCTGATTATTTAACAAATGCCATAATACACTTCAGCAGCCTAGAACTAATTTTGCAAACCATTTCTGCAGAATTTAAGAAGATTTTGTTCATGTATACGGCATAGAAGATGAATTCTTCCTCCTCCACCATGAATGAAGAACCTGACGCACTCTCGGTAGTTAACCAGCTACGGGATCTAGCGGCAGATCCATTGAACAGAAGAGCCATTGTCCAGGACCAGGGATGTCTGCCTGGCCTTATTTTATTTATGGACCATCCCAACCCCCCTGTTGTCCACTCGGCTTTGCTCGTAAGTTGCCTTTCGTCTCAGTGTTACAATTTTTCAGTTCAGGAGGATTTGAAGACGTGTTAGCTGACATGCTAAAAAATTAAAAGTGACTGTAGAGCACGTGATAGTAAGTCTGTATTTCTGTATGTGCAGACATACATGTACGCGTCTACACCTTTGACACAAATGGTAGTATACTACAGGCATGTAGCGTTCTGCAGCTTCCTTTCTTCACTTAAGAAATCTTGAGGATTTTATCAGTACAGATAGACAGTCATTAAAAAGGCACTTAATTGTCTTGTTTTTATTTTGTAACACCTTTATTAAGGTGTAAATCACACACCATACAATTCACCTATTTAAAGTGTACAATTCAGTGGTTTTAGTATATTCATGAGCTTGTGCCACCATCACCACAGTTAGTTTTAGAACATTTTCATCACCTTGGAAAGAAACTACTTTTTACCTGTTCTCTAGTTCCCCGCCGTGTTTCCCCTAAGCGGCTGCGAGTTTGGCTGCGAGTTTCTTTTTGTATTTGCCTATTTCAGCAAAAATGCATATTTATTTTTATATAAATAGGATCAAGTAATGTGTAGGTTTTGTGACGGGGTTTCTGTCACTGATCATAATGTTTTCAAGGTTCACCCACATTGTAGCACGTGTAGTAGTACTTTGTTACTGTTTGTGGCTGAATGATATGCATTGTAGGGATATGCCGCATCCTGTTGGCATAAAGGATGAATGCATAAATTCATCAGTGGATGAATTATACTGTTTTAATATAAGATGGAAAGGAAAGATAAGGAAAGGAGAGGAAAAGGAAAAATACACAGGGTCATAGCTAATAATACAGAAGGAACTACCATGTTATGAGAAATTTTGGGGGGTAGACAAACGTGAAAGAACAACACAAGACAATCAGGCAAATCCAGAATGTGATAATTTCTGGAGGACAAATAATCTGGGTCCGTAAACAATAGAGAAAGGCAGTGGCATTAAAGAGAAAGGCAGTGGGGTGGAGGAGGGGGATAGCAGTAACTGTTACAGATTAAAAGAGACTTAAGGGACATATCAGCCAGGTGTAATATGTGGACCTGTTTGGATCTTGATTTCAACAAATCAACCATAAACATACTTTTAGACAGCTTGAAACGAATATGGATCAAATCGTAGATAATAAAGCACTACTAATACTGTTGCTGGGTATTATAATAGTATGATCATTAAGTTAATAAAAAACCCATTAACTTAGGGATGTAATGAAGTATTTACAAATGAAATTACGTGTTCTCTGAGATTTGCTGTAAAATACTCCAGTGTAGTAAGTGGCAGGATAGAAGGTGAAACAAGATTGCCAAGTGGTTGATAATTGTTGAATCTGAATGATGGGTACATGGGGTTCACCACACATTTTCTCTCCACTTTTGTGTCTTCTAAAATTTTCATAACAAGATGTTTAAAAGAAAGTTAATATAATAGAAAAATTTAAACTCACTGCCCTTTACTCTTAAGGACCCATGATAAATTCCCAGTTAGTCTAATTTTATAAAATCATACAGAAAAATGACACAGGCTTTTTGTTTTCAAAAATCCAACTGTGTAATACAGATTTCCTATTTTACCTTTATTGAATGAAATTTAACAGGCAAAACAGACATTGATAGAAGGGAACAGTAGTGACACATGGGAAAATTTGCATGACCCCTAGTTTTGGTCCTATTTCAATCAGAATTGTGAAAAAGTTGAGGAAAGAGTGTTGGTCTCTAGATAAGGACTTGGAGTTGAAGGGTTTTTATGTTTTTAAATAGTCTAGACTTGAACCTGTGTAATTCAGGAGGCAAGGGGTTGCTAGAGTAAGAGAAGTTGGAGAAGCGCTCATAGTTGTTACAGAAAATGTGAAAGGTGCTAAGTGAGGAGAAGGGTGAGATTGCTCACGTGTTGAGGGGCTGATTAGTTTGGTAACACTGAATTGATAATGGTACTTATGGCTTCTGAAAGTTTTTTTCACCCCCTTCCGGCCTGCTATTTATTATAGGCCCAAGAGTCAAATAGTTGGATTTGTTCAGGGTTGATTCTTAGCCAGGTAAGTTGAACAGACCGACCATATGAGGGAGTTTAGGATTTTGACAAGGGAGTGGTTGGAATGATAGACTGTAGATGTGAGGCTGAGTAGGAAGGCGAGTCCTCAGGGAGGGACATAGCTAAGGGGAAAGTAGAGGGGTCAGCGGGTGTAAGTTCCTAAACAGGTTGAAGAACAGGTGTGGTGTTTTTGTAATTTCATTTCAACTTCACTATTGGCTTATTAGCTGTACCCTTTTATTTTTTCTTTGTGGTTGCTCTAGGTTTATAATACACATCTTCAACTTATCACAGTATACTTTTAAATAAATCATACACTTCATGTATAAAGTTAGAAGCTTGCAACAACAGTATATTTCTATTTTCTCCACCCATTGTTCATGCTATTTTTTTATACATTTTACTTCTATGTATATTAAAAAATCTACAACTTTTTTTGCTTTAAACAGTTATTTTAAAAACATTTAAATTAAAAAAATCAAGTGTATTCTATATTTGTCCTCATATTTACCATTTCTGGCATTCTTCAGTCCTTAATATAGATTCACATTTCTACTGGTGTCCTTTTTATTCTGCCTGAAGAACTTCAGCATTTTTTGTATTGCAGGTTTGCTGGTGGCTTTTTCTCCACTGCTTTAAAAGGTGTTTTTTCCTTGTCTGGCTCATATGATTTCTAAGAAGACTCCTGTAATTCTTACCTTTGTTTCACTCTATATAATGCCTTTTTCTGGCTTTTGTGATTTTATCACTGGTTTTCAGCAAACAATTTTGAAATGGATGGTTTTGTGTTTTGTTTTGCTTAGGGTTTGTTGAGCTTCTTGGGTCTGTGTGTTTGTAGTTTTCATCAATTATGAGAAGTTGTCATTTATGATTTTTTCAAGTTTTTTCTGTCTCCTCCCTTTCACTCTTCTAGAATCCAATTACGTGTAAGCTATTTCATATCCCATAGGTCATTGTTGCACTGCTTTTTTTCCTTTTTTTTTTTTAGTCTTTTTTTTTTCCCCTCTCAATGGGTCATTTTGGATAGGTTTTTATTACTACATTTTAAAGCTCACTTTAAAATGTAGCACCAGGCATTGTTTTCCCTATTTTCTGATGGTTTTCTTCACTAGCCCTGTGGCCTTTTACCCCAGACGTTTTCAAGCCAGTATTCAACCAGAAATTCTTGGGGACCCTCTGAAGTGATGTCTGGAGTGTTCTTACTGTGGAGATCCATCCCTCATTTCTGTTATTCTGCTTTGCAAATTCTAGCCGCCTGGGGTGTTTTCTGACACCAACCAGTTCTCTGATCCTCTGTGGACACCAGCAGGGTGTGCAATCCAGTTCAATTCTGACACGAACTATGTGGAACTAAGAGTTAAACTCGCCCGGTTTAAGGCTCAGTTCTGTAAGACTGCCCTTACTTCAAAGGCCAGTTGCAAGTATCAGGTCACCCATAGTTCTGACTGAGCAGCCATAAATTGGGTGTTGCAATGACCCCATCCTTAGGTTTGATAATTTACTAGAACGGCACGCAGAACTCAGAAGCCACTTGACTTCTGTTTACCGGTTTATTATAAAGAATACACGTGAACAGGTACATAGGGCAAGGTCTGGAAGGGTCCCGAGCACAGGAACTTCTGTCCCTGTGGAGTTGGAGTGCACCGCCCTCCTGGCAGGTGGACGGAGTCACTAATTCAGAAACCGAATCTCCTTGTTCAAGTTCTTTTATGGAGCTCAGTTTCCTCTTTATGAATGACAAAAGACACTCCTGCCACTCAGAAAATCCTGAGTTTTAGGAGCTCTTGCCAGGAAAGACAAAGACAAACGATTTTTTATTTGTTCCTAAGACCTAATTTTTTATTGCACTGTACCACCCCAACCTCCCTACCTCTGGTCTCTGCCTCCCTGACTCAGTAAGACCAGTGGGCTCCACTTGGGTTCCCCCTCCCTGTGCTACTGTCTGGAAACTGCCTCCAAAGTAGTGAGATGGGGCAATTGTAGGGCCCACCTCATCGTTTCTCTTGTCTCAGGGATTACAATTCTATGCTGCCTCTTGTCCTTTGTGTTTAATATATGTTGTCACGGTTATTCATTTTTTATGGAGGGATGGCAGTTTCCGTGGCAGTTAATCCTTTATGGCCTGAAGTGAAAATCAAGGTAGGAATAGTTGCAGGAAAAATAGGAGATTGTAGTCGGAGAGAAGTTGTTGTTTTTGTAATTTCATAGTTGGTACCACTTTCCATAATGACCACGTGCTTTGGAAATGGATTGTAGAGGAAAACTAGAAAATGTGAGGGTCAGTGGACTTGATGGCAGAGTTTTGGATGGTGTAGTTCACGAAGGTATTCTCCTGAGAATCAAGTACCCCTTTTTTGTGTGGATGGTGAGAGATTAGGAAATCTGTAGAACAGCTAATGAAATCCCTATAGAATCAGCATGTGAAGGAAACACTTGCAAAAATGTACTTTATTTTTATTTAATTTTATTGGGGAATATTGGGGGGCAGTGTGTTTCTCCAGGGCCCATCAGCTCCAAGTCCAGTCACCACTTTCAATCTTTAGTTGCTGGGGGCGCAGCCCACCATCCCATACGGGAATTGAACCTGCAACCTTGTTGTTGAGAGCTCGCGCTCTAACCAACTGAGCCATCCAGCTGCCCCTCCAGAAGCTCAGTGGCAGCTCGTTGTCTTCAATCTAGTTGTGGAGGGTGCAGCTCACTGGCCCAGTGGGAATCGAACCGGCAACCTTGTTGTTGAGAGCTCGCGCTCTACCCAACCATCTGGCCACCAGCAATAATGTACTTTAAATCTTAAAAATACCCAAGAAAAGTTGAACTCAGAAAATATAAGTTTGTGAGAATGAGTTCATCTTTTGTTTTTCAGTTAAAAAAATGCATTTTAAAGGTGAATTATAGAACTAGAGGCACTTGATTCCATAAAGGTAGTTGTATGTTTTGTCCCTCTCAGCAGTTTATTTTAACTCATATGTAAAAATCATCAAAGGAAAGATGGCTACTCCCTGAAATTTATAAATGGAATATAGTTCCTTGTATCCTTGACAAGATGAAGTGGTGAAAATAAAACAGGAACAGCCTAATTTTGACCTTGCAGATGAGTTAGGAACCTTTGTTTCAAAGAGCAGATTCAGCTGTTTCAGCTCAAAGGATCACCTCTCCCCGAGGGACTGCTGTGACCATCACACTGAAAGAAGAGTTTCAAAACACTTCAAAACAAATTGATTCTAAAAACAAAAACCTGTTTTTTTTCTCTTGCAGTTAAGTTAGTAGTGGGTTTAATTTTGCGTAGTCTGGACGTGTGAATTAACCTATTGCTATTTCTGCTGTAGGCTCTTCGATACTTGGCAGAATGCCGTGCTAACAGAGAAAAGATGAAAGGAGAACTGGGTATGATGTTAAGCTTGCAAAATGTTATACAGAAGTAAGTACGATGGTTAGTGTCTCCTAATGCAGTAGAAAGATGGAGCTTGTTAAATGTATACCGATTGTTAACATACAATTTTACTGGAACTTTTCTAATATAAAAGCATACTTTTTGTGGGTTATATGTCCAAAAATGTTCTGCTGGTCAAAGTTCTGGTACATTAAACATTGATATTAATAGTCCTTATGCAAATGCTCAAATTTTATTTAAAATGTTGATAAACATTGTTCTTATGGATATTTTTTAAAATGAGAAAATCCTACCTTGTATGAATTTTTGAAAATTGATTTACTATCAGAGCAACACATTTGAAAATATGCAGCATTGTAGTATACAACTCTTTTGTCACTTCATCCCAGTCTTACTCTAAAGAACCTTTATCAGTGTCATGGCAAAAAAAAGAAGAAAAAAGAGGCTTTTGGTAAGATTTTCCTGAGCATCATTGAGAGGTCTCAGAGACTTAGAGCTATGTAATTTGAATTTTTGCTAATGGGTAGTTTTTAATTGTACCTCTCATCTTACTAAGATTTTCATATCCATTGTCTCATTATTTATCACTTTTTGAGGTAGTTTTGACAGATAACAGTTTTATGGGTGAGGAAACGACAGAGGACAAGTTACTTGTCTGTATTCCTTCAGCTGTGTTGTCTCTGGGGATGTCTGGTTTGCTCCTTTCTTAGGCCTTGTTGATTTCTTTGTAGAAGGCTAGAAATTGAAGATTCAGTGTTTTGATATTTCCACTGTATCTGGAAGGAAAAAGGTAAGCTTTCTGAGGCTTTCTCTTAGTGTACTATATCGTGATCTTATACAAGACATGACTGCTTTAAAAACTAAAATAAGTAACCACTTAATTTATTTGATTTTTTAAGACTTACCTTGCAGTTTCTTTGGCTTGAGTGGTCACAAAAGTTCTTTTGTAATTGCCAAATACTATAAGTTGAATTATGTCAATGGAGAATCACCTAAATTGACTTCCAAGACAGTGTGTTGTTCTTTTTTTCTTAGCGCTCTTGGATTCTGGACAAATTGTATTTTATTAATCTTACTTTTTAGAGATTACTTAAATATTTGTTCTCATGGGGTCAACTACCTGCTAGGCTAGTTCTTTGGTGCTTTGATCTTTGATAATGACAAGATAGAGACAGGTTTTTTTCTTGTCTTTATCCAGGTGGTCAGTTGGGAATAAATAACAAAATATTGACTGCCATCAACTGTGTTAATCATTGCCTATGGTTTGAGGTCAATTCCATTAGTGAAAATTTGGATTCTAGTTCTGACTTGAGACAAATGATTTCTTTGCCCCTTGGTTTTCTTATATATGAGCCTAAAGTAACACCTACCAAGTAATTGAGGATCCAATGGCATAATATATGTAGAAATGCTTTGTAAATTCTAAAGTGTTGTGTAAAGTATAAGGTTGCATCATTCTCGTTCCTAGTATGCTCTAATGCCATATAGTTAACTAGTTTTAACTGGTACATTTAGTTCTATTGGAAACAGTGAAAGGGTTAAGTATAATATGGATGCTTCTGTAGGGCAATTTTATTCATATGATGAACTTAAATTAAGGTTGTGTATTCCTTTAACTGGCATAGTAATTGAAGTTGAAAATATGTGGTAAAAATTTTTTAATGTAAGACATTACCTGAAAAATTAATGTTGATTTATTAAAATACACTTTAAATTTGAACTTTTATTAGAGCAAGTTTTAGAGGTGTCATAGATTTAACCTATAAAACAATTTCTTAGCTTGGTTGGCTAAGGTTCGGTATGTATGTATGTACATATGTATGTATGTATGTGAGTGTATGTATATACAAGATGTGATCAAAAACTATGGTGAATGTTTACATTTTAAAAAATTGATTACTGTGAAAGACACATAGCCATTAATCCCCCTCAAAATACTCCCACTCTCTTTGAATGCACTTATCCCATCGTGCTTGACACTTTCTGAAGCAGTTCTGGAAGTCCTCTTTTGTGAGTGTCTCTAGTTGCACTGTCATCGCTGCCTCGATGTCCTGAATCATTTTGACTTTGAGGAAGAGCCAGAAGTCACACAGTGCCAGATCCGATGAATAAGGTGGATGAGGATACACCGTAATGTTTTTATTTGGCAAAAATTGCTATACCAGAATTGATGTGTGACAGGGAGCCTTTCCATTGTGATCACAAAATACAGTGAAGGCTGCTGCCGAGTGCCATCCAACGGAAAGGCAGGGATCTTCAATATGGGAAGCGGCGTGTTGAACCTTAGTAATAGTGTGTGACACGTTTCAACTTGTTCGGTGCAGTCAGTCAGTTGAGAGAAGGTGTGTTTTAAAGTGCCATAAATCGTCTTCCATCATGGCAACGCTCCGTGTCACACATGGCTTCTGGTACACGGCAATTTCTGTCAAATAAAAACATTACAGTGTGTCTTCATCCACCTTACTCACTGGATCTGGCACTGTGTGACTTCTGGCTCTTCCCCAAAATCAGAATGATGCAGGACATCGAGGCAGCCATAACAGCACAACTGAAGACACTCACGAAAGAGGACTTCCAGAACTGCTTCAGAAAGTGACAAGAACGATGGGATAAGTGTGTTAGAAGCGAGGGGGTGTATTTTGAGGGGGATTAATGTGTCTTTTACTGTAATCAATTTTTTTATTTAAACATTCATTGTATTGTTTGATCACACCTTGTATGTGAGAGCTACATCTATAAAATAGAAGGGAGACTACTTTTACCTTTTTTTCTCAGAGAAGTGTTATGTCAGTTGAGGTTATTATCTTGGCATCTCGTGCAAGAAGGAGATCTTGAAATGGAGTTAGACTTGGAAGAGGTTTATCGTGGGGTACAGTCTGTAAAGGTGAAGGAGGATGAAGCGAGATTGAATTACACTCTTTAGACTGCCATGAAGATTGACATCTGTAAAAGGAATGTGGAGAGGAAACTGAGCAGAGCAAGGAGAGTCTCAGCTTGCTATGCAAGCGCAACTGGGTCGGGGAGCCCCCAGGCAAGGAGGACCTTGTAGATGAGTTTTCCTTAGGCAGAAATGGCCTGGCCCTAGTGTCCCCACTGTTCAGTCCTCGGCTGGGGGCTGTGCTGGAAGAGCCAGGCCTTGGAATGAAGGATTGAAAGGTGGGTATGATGACTCTCAAAGCCACAACGAGGGGTGGTAGCTCTACTAGACTTCCTGCTGCCGAAAGGCAAATTTCTTTCTTAAAGGGAGATCCAAGCAGTGTATCTCCATGGTTGACACAAGTGGCTTATGTTTTTCAAGCCACTTAAATAGTATATTTTTTAGAACAATGTGGTGTTTGTCGCTGGCCCCTCCAGTAGTAAAACAGATGTACATCTGTTGTATACTCAATGATGATAATTTGATCTGCTAGCCTTCTCAAAAGGGGAGATATGATATAATAATTCTTATATACATTTTGCAGCTCATTTGGCTGTTGGGAGAGCTCAGGTTTGAAGGTTGCTTTTCAAGCTTTTTAAAAGTCACCTCTGTTTCCCAAAATTACCATCTTAGAAGTTTATCAGTATATTTGAATGTTAAAAGTATGTGTTTTGGCTTGTAAACATTGAGACTGAAGTATTAGAATCAGGCTTTAGTTCAGCATATTTCACTTTGTGTTGTGAACTATCTCATGACTTGGGCATGACTTTCTTTGTTTTAAGAAATTAGATTACTCTAGCATTTTCATTATCTCTTCATCTACTTGTTTCTTTCGGGTGCCTCTATTAACAACCCTCACAAACCAAAATGAAAAGTTTTGATCACATAAAGCAGTGTAAGTCTTATATACAGTAGTCCCCCCTTGTCTGTGGTTTTGCTTCCTGTAGTTTCAGTTACCCACGGTCCACTTGGTCTGAAAATATTAAATGGAAAATTCCAGAAAATAAACAATGCATACATTTTAAATTTGTGTGCCATTCCGAGTAGTGTGATGAAACCTCGAGCCAGCCCGCACTGTCCTGCCTGGATATGAATCATCTCTGTCGAGAGTCTCCACGCTGTAGATGCGCCCTGTCCATTAGTCACTTAGCAGCTGTCTGGCTCATCACATCGCCTGTCTCGCTACCGCAGTGCTTGTGTTTAAGGCAGCCTTACGTTACTTCATAATGACCTGACAGCACAAGAGGTGATGCTGGCAATTCACGTATGCCAAAGAGAAGCCGTAAAGTGCTTCCTGTAAGTGAAAAGGTGTGCATGGATAGGGACAGAACAGTGTATATATAGGGTTTGATACTGTCCGCAGGTTCTGGCATCCACTTGGGGGTCTTGGGATATATCCCCATGGTTAAAGGGACTACTGTATGCACAACTTACTTGAAACTTTAAACATACATTCTTTAGTCGTTACTTTGTATTTTGACGTTTGCGTTACCAGATGCAGATGACTGATCACGTATCACTAGTGTAGCGTACCTCATGTATGAACTAATTGGCATCCATTTTATGTAGGTCACCTTGTAAGCTGTAGCACCAGAGATCTATGTTCTATACTCTGTTTTCTTTGATATGGCTGCCCCATGACAGCCAACCGGTCAGGATGGGACCCTCTCAGTATCTCTCTGTTTAGCAGTACTGAATTAGGGGGATATTTAGCTGTGATTCTATGGAATTAGGTAATGAAGGAAGTATAAGAAAGATCTTCCCATACCCCAGAAAGAGCCACAGAACAGAAAATGTGTTGTGAAGGGATGTTGCTTTATTGACTGAAGAGAAAGCTTCCATCTGGCAGTGATCAAAGGGGAACTCAAAAAGCAGAAGTAGGTAGCAAGAGTGGTGGTTATTCTTCATGTGGGAAGCAGAGAAGAGTATTTTATACAATAGGGAAAATTCTGTGTACAAACATTTTTACCCTTTAATCCCTGTGGTATGTTTTGCTACAGAATGTTGCAGAGATTTTTAACATGTTATTCAACAGCAGGTTTTACTTGTGTTGAGGTCAAATTGGTGCTTACAGATCAATAATTGGACTGAATTCAAAGTCACTATTTCAATTTTTTAATGGTGAAGAGAATTTGAAGTTTTCTGTCCGAATGAATCTGGCATTATGTTGTAATTTTAGTCTTTTCCATAAATAAAAATTCATCATTAGAGGTTAGAACCTTTTTACATTTTTTAAGTCCTGGATCCCTATGTGAAGAGAATTTTCAAAATGTCAACTTAGGGGAACATCTGAATCCAGTTTAAGACATTTTGTTAATTTGTATTTCAAGAGTGATACTTCTGATATAAGATACATTTTATGAAAGCGCTTGTGAATATCTAACATGAATTATGCTATAAATAAAAGCCACTTTAATAAAATGTGGCATTGCAATGAAAATATCTCATCTCATCTGGAGAACTTTCTAAAAATTCTAGATTTTGAAATAGTGCTATAATAAATGGTGGTCTATTCTTGCTAAAATCTTGGATGAAAAATGTGTACTTCATTTCTTTATGCCTGTTTTCTGTTCTTTTACTTTTTAAAATGTCATTTAAAAATCTTAATACAGGTATACAGTATATGATTTATTTGTAAAAACTAGAAAATATAAAAAGGAATAAAACACATAATGCCATTTATCTTTTCATTTCAGTGTGTTTATGTATATTTTAAAACTTTAGATTAAAATGGTATCAGACTTACAGAAAAGTTGTAAAAACAGTACAGCTACCCAGATGCCCTATATATAGATTCCCCAAATTTTAACATTTTTTCATTTGCTTTATCATTGAAACATTTGCTTTATCATTCTCTCTCCATACATGATGTTATTTAATGCATATATTCATAATATGCTGGGGGTACCAAAAAATGTATACAGGTGTACACTTTGGTCAGTGTTGCTCAAGCAGTAGTTCACCGTAATCAGAAGTCTCTGGACGCTGATGGTATTCACTTTGAGCACCTCTTGTAATTGCAGAAGTGAAGTGTGACTTGTATTCATCTTTTGTTATTGGTATATATCGAGTATTACAATTTTAATACAGTTTGCGTTACTTAAAATGTGTATATATTTTTTTGGCACCTTCTGTATATATGTATATATATTTATATTCATTGTGAAGTATATCTTTTAGGATTAAGAAAAGCGCCCTTTGTCATGTTTACTGCTTGGATTTGGGGCTGGAATTCTACTTTAATATCAGTACATAATCCCTGTTCTCATTGTTTCTACGTTTGCCCATTCCTTTATTTCTGAATCACTTTGCTTTAACTTTTGTTTTGTGAGCCAAATTAAAAATCTTCTAACTGGTGAGCTAAGTCCATTTATATATTATCGGTTTGACTGATATATTTCATCCTAACTCATTTTTGTTGTGGTTTCCATTTATGTTATAGTAGCTGTGTTTCTCTCTCTCTGATAATTTTTCTTTTATTTTGAAATTTTTTTCTGATAGTTAGAAAGATTTGCTCTATTGTTATAGTGGTTGCCTTTGTACTTATATGTTTTAAAACTGTTCTAAGTTGTTTTCTTGTTTAAACATTTACTATCTTGTTAGTTTTTAACAGTAATAATCTTTTGACTGCCACCTATTATATGTTCCACAGTCATTGAGCTTTTTCTAAACTTTTCTTCTTTTCTCCCTTCTCCTTTCTTAAGTTGCAGTATTTCTACTTGTCAGAACATTTATATATTCTTTCATTCTCTTTCCCACCTTTGTCTTAAATTTAGATCTACACTTAAATATATAAAATATTCATTGTCAGTCTTTTGCTAAAGTTTTCGCAGTCATCTCTTAGTTGGTTGAAGCTCATTCTCTAGTAGATTGCTCAAGAAAGGCTCAAATCTTCCTTGAGTTCTTTGATGTTTAAAACTCTTTTTCTATACCCTTTACTTGAGGGACAGCTGGACTGGAATCGTGGTCACCTTTTGTTTTCTTGAAATTCTGGAAAATACTTTTCCATTTTGCCTTGATTTTTATATTATTTATGTGAAGTCTGATGTCAACCTATCATGTAAAAGAGACTATAGTAGTACAGTAATGTAATGAATGTAGTACATTAATGTCGTTATTAACTTTAAATGAGACAATGTGTAATGAAACCAGTTTTACCATAGGCTAATTGATATAAACAAGAGTTAAATTCCTATGGCACCTCATCAACATTACAACAAAATGACACTGAACAAAACGATGTTATTCCATAGATTACAGGGCCCACTGTAATCTGCGTAATATATCAGGAGCCCTCTTCAGTATATCTGGTTGCCTGCAGCATCATTCTAAATGGCCACAGCTATAGTCCACATCCTTTGTAGTTTTTTCAGTGTCTTTTTTGTAATTATTTAGAACAGAGGTTGCTAAATTTTTTTCTGTAAAAAGTCAGATAGTAAATATTTTTGGCTTTGCTGGATATACAGTCTCTGTTGTGACTACTCAGCTCTGCCCTTGAGGGTCAAAGCAGCTATAGATAATATGTAAATACATGGGCTTTGGCTCTAGTATCATAGTTTCCCTGCCCTTGGACATTGTTATCTAAACAAAGCTGTTGACTTACGTCTTAGAACCCTTTTCAAGTTAGGATTGTTTGTGTGTTAAAAAATGAGGGGTGATTTTCTGGGTTCCATAATGTTACAGGAACACTTTTTGTTATCAAGTAATACAGGAAAAATATGCAAAACGAACTCCTAAAGGAAAAGTTGTGAAGTTTTTCAAAAGGCGATAGATAGCAAGTCTTTAACAGTAAAGTAGTATACTCATTGATTTCATGAAATACCGTATTTAGCTGTGTATAATGCACTCTCACATATAATGCGCACCCACGTTTTTGGCCCAAATTTTCAGGGAAAAAATCTTTTGTTTTAATTTTCTAATTCAAATTTTTGTTTGTTTACATTTAGGTACTTGCTTTTTGTATTATAAAGGAATTTTAGCATTTATTTTTTAACATATGGTACAATACATTTTATGTAACAAATAATTACAAAACACAATAACAGGTACAAGGTACGTGAAATTTTATGTACTGGTAACAGATTTATGATGTATTTATGCATCATAGAAGGCCAAAAACTCTTCGTCATTGCAAGTTATTTTAAGTTCAACAAAATTGATTATTGTAGTCTGGGGTACTTTGCATACAGATATCATTATTGATTTCTAGAGTTACACTTGTAACTCATAAGCATAAATAAAAGAATTAAAAACTTTCATATAGTACGGAATTAGTACTACCCGTGTATAAAGCGCACCCTTATTTTTACCTCACAAATTTGGGCAAAAAAGTGCATATTATACATAGCAAAATACGTATATGGAAGTCTTAACTGGCCTTTGTGGACAATATAAAATGTTATTAGTGGTATCTAGAATTAGAGTGAATAGGTGTTTATGACCAATAAAGAAAAATATTTATATTCAGAATGAAAATTATTTTTGATATGTAATAAAGATCAGAGTTCACTTTTTAGTTGTATTTTATGAATAACATGTTGAAACTTCAATATAGATAACTAATTAGAAAAAATGGTCAGGAGTCAATATACTTCACTATGGAATAATTACTGAGAGCAAAATTCCAATTATTAAATGAAAGAACCTTTCAAGATAGTCTTTTTTTCTGATGTCAGATTTTAAAGACTGAACTAAATCCAGGGCATTAATCAACTCTTTCAATTTTTACTTGCCTAAGAAGATTAGGGCAATTAGTTCTTGCTTAATTATACAGTCTCTCTCACATTTATGGCCAAATGTGTTATATAACTCTAGACTTTTTCTACTTGAATGTTTTGAATTACAGTATTTGAATAGTAATTTTGGTTTATTTATTTATTTTTAAAAGACTAAGCTTCCAAATCTGTAGATGCTCTTGGATTTTTTTTTAACGCATATTTTGAAAATAAGGACATAATTATTTATAATTGACTTGATCAGCAATATGCAGAGATATTTGTGATTTGTAAGATCAAGAAGTAACTTGGTTTGTAATTCATTTTTGCTTGTTTGCTTTTGTAAATTTCATTTTGCCTTAGACTGATCTGGGCCTATAAGTAAAGGTTTTTACTCCTTATCTGTTTCTGAGGCAGGATAGCAATGTAATTTAGCCTTGTGAGTACACTAGAACAACACACTTAAAACAACAGTGAGACCATCATGTTGATTTGGTGATGTTATCCTTTTAAAATCTTTTGGTTTTAAGTGGATAGATTTTGAAAATTTTCCAGAAAGAAATTTATTGCTGTATGAAAATGATGAAACTTTGGAACTGTGAAATAAGGCAGTTAAAAATGGTAGTAGTAGCAGTATTTATTTCATTTCACCATTTTTGCTAATCTGTCATCTGTAATTGCTTTGCTTATCTAAGTAGGCATAGTCTTTGTGTGTCTATAGACGAAGGGTATAGTTTTGTTGTAAATCTTCAACTTTCTAATTGAAAGTGTGAGTAAGCTCTGTAGCCGTACAGGCAATCAGAAATGCACATGTATCACCTATGCAAATTGTCCTTATGAATAAATAGCAGTTTCCCCCCTCACTCTGTTGCTACAAATACGGAAACCACTAGAATAGTAGGTTTATGAGAGAATTAAGCCCTAAAGAATCCATTATCTTCTCTCCTGTGAATCTGGAATGGTTCTAGCTCTATATCATCCTTGGGAGAATTGAGAAAATAGTCACTCACGTAGTGTTTTGTACTCTTTTCCTCTTAAATGCATGAGTGCCTGTAAACATTGTCCTCGTATTCTTTACAACTTGTTATTGGCTAATATTTAAAATATCTCAGAACTGCAGTGACCTTTTCAATAAACTGTAAAATAGCTATCAGAAAAGTGCTGAGCCATCTCCTCAAATAATAGTCTTTTTCATAGCTTCCTGCAATACAGCGCCAAAGTCATTCAAAGTAATTCATCTCTGTGGTCAACAGTGGCTCCCAAAAAGCACCTGGTCTAGTAAATTGAGGGCCCAGAAAATTGCCAAATTACCACCTCTGGAATTGAAGGTCTTTATAGCTAGAATGTGTACAGTCTGAATATTAGAGATTGAAGTATTCCTGCTCATTCAATAACAAATGGATTGCAAAAAGTTTTGTAAGGCTTTGTGGAAGATACAGAGAGAACACACCTCTGTTTTTGAAGAGAAAGAAATAGAAAATTAAGATCAGTAATACTCGCATACACACAAGCGTAGTACTTTGAATCCAGAGGTATGAATGGGGTGGGGTGGCTTCATAAAGAAGGTGGTGCTTGAGCTGAGCCTTCAGGGCACAAATGAGTTTGAAAGCATACAGTCAGGTGAAGCTCTTCTGGCTAAAAGGACACGACCTGATGTTGGTCAAGCTGAGTTGGTAGAGGACAGATTTTAAAGGCATTAAATGTATGTTAAATGGTTTGGACTTAATTGTGGCTATTTATAGGTGGAATAAGGATTATTTTCTTACAGTTAATGTGTATACTTACTGTTTAATCAACTCAACTAATAAGAATCATTAGATCGGTGCTGTCCAATATGATAGCCATTTGGCACATGTGACTTTAAATTTAATTAAAAGTGAATAAAATTTCTTCAATTACACGTGACACATTTCAAGTGCTCAATAGCCACATGTGAATGGACAGCACAGATACAGAACTTTTCATCAGTGCAGAAAGTTCTGTTGGACAGCATCGTACTAGCTGTTTATGTGAGAATCTGTAGCAGGATTTAAAAGTTTAAGAATGAAAACTTTTGTTTGCGTTGTGGTTTTATGATACATGCTTTGTAAAAGATATGTAAAAATGTAAATTAAGAAACAGTTTGAATTTACTAAGAAATCTGTTGAAATAACTATATGAATGATCTAATTTTTCTTATTTTGGATTTTAATGTTATATTTTCTTGAAGGTCAGGGTACTCTCAAATTGAGAGTTGAATGTTAGTGTTAATCCAGGGATTTGTTATATCCTGATCTTTTTATTTGGCTTCCTATTTAATTAATGATGTGGATTAAGTGGGCTTTTATACCATTATAGTGATGAGTTTTGAATTTCAATGAACCATGGGTTTAAAATGAAATGTGAAGACTTTGTTATAGACTAGATGCTTTTTCTACATTACCAATTATTCTAGGATTCACTGTTATTTCTTTTAAATTGAACAAAGCATCAGAATGAAGGAAACAAGGCTTTGTAAACTTGAAGAATAAAATGACAGAATCAGTAGAAGTGACAAGACTAATTTATTAATTTATGTTTCTTTTCGAGGACTACAACTCCAGGGGAAACAAAACTGCTGGCCTCTGAAATATATGACATTCTTCAATCCTCCAATATGGCCGATAGTGATAGTTTCAATGAAATGAATTCACGTCGAAGGAAAGCTCAGTTTTTTCTGGGAACTACAAACAAACGTGCCAAAACAGTGGTTTTGCATATAGATGGCCTTGATGATACGGTAAGACTTTTATAAACACACGGTTCATAAGATGGGAAAGAGAAATCAAATTAACTAAATAGTTTCCTAAATAGTTAGTGTTACCTCCTAACAGCCTTTAAGAATAAGTCCCAATATCAGTATTTAATACTGATAAAGGTGTCACTTTGTGCTAAAGGGGTAGGTTAATCAGAGGACATAACAATTTAAAATATTTATGCCCTACTACTAGAACTTCAAAGTACATGAAGCAAAAACTGACAAAAATGTAAAGAGAAGTAGACAAATCTACAGTTAGAGCTGAAGATTTGAATACCACTCTCAATAGAACAAGTAGGCAGAAAATCAGGGTATAGAACACTCACATACACTAATAACCAACTTAACCTATTTGATATTTATAGACTACCCCACCCAACAGCAAGATAATACTCTTTTCAAGTACACATGGAACATTTACCAAGATGGCATCCCTCCCTCCCTCCTTCCCTCTCTCTCTTTTTTTGTTGGTTGATTTAGGGTTTGTTTTATATCTCTAACTTATCACAGTCTAACTTCAATTAATATTATAGTAGTCCCCCCTTATCCACGGGAGATACTTTCCAAGACACCCAGTGGATGCCTGAAACAGCAGATGGTACCGAACCCCATATATATTAATTTTTCCTATCCATGCACACCTTTTCACTTAAAGGAAGCACTTTACGGCTTCTCTTTGGCATATGTGAATTGCCAGCATCACCACTCTTGTGCTTTGGGGCCATTATTAACTAAAAGGAGTTTTACTTGAACACAAGCCCTGTGATACTTTGACAGCTGATCGAGAGGCCTGCTAAGTGACTAATGGGTAGGTACTGTACACAGTGTGGATACACTGGGCAAACGGGTGATTCATGGCCTAGGCAGGACGGAGCAGGACGGCTCAAGGCTTCATCATGCTACGCTACTCTGAACAGTGTGCAGTGTAAAACTTATGGATTGTTGATTTCTGGAGTTTCCTATTTAATATTTTCGGACCACAGTTGACTGTGGGTAACTGATACTGCAGAAAGCAAACTTATGGATTGTTGATTTCTGGAGTTTTCTATTTAATATTTTCGGACCACAGTTGACTGTGGGTAACTGATACTGCAGAAAGCAAACTTATGGATTGTTGATTTCTGGAGTTTTCTATTTAATATTTTTGGACCACAGTTGACTGTAGGTAACTGATACTGCAGAAAGCAAAACCACAGATAAGGGGGGGCTGCTGTATAGCACTTCATGCATAGTATTAGACTCTTATAACACTCTACTTCCATTTCCCTACCTCTGCCTTTGTGCTGTTGTTATCATGTTTTATTTCTACATACGTTATAAACTCAAAAATAAATTTTTTTATATTAAGTATTCTTTTTAAAAAATTTTCTTTTCTGTTTTTTTTATTGTGGTAAAATACGCATAGCATAAAATTTACCATTTTAATAATTTTTAAGTGTACACTCCAGTGTTGTTAAATATATTCATAATATTGTGCAACCATCACCACCATACATCAATGTATGTACAACTTTTTATAGTGTAAAACTGAAACTCCACCCATTAAACAATAACTCCCCTGTCTTCCTTTCCCCCCAGCCCACCACTACTCTACTTTCTGTCTCTGATTTTGGAAAAGTTAGTCTCTTTTAAAGACATTTACAAAATAAGAAAAAATATTTTCTGTCTACCTCCATATTTACCATTTCTGGGGCTCTTTATTCCTTTATGTAAATCTAGATTTTCATCTGTTAGGCTGGTGCAAAAGTAAGTGCGGTTTTTGCAATTGTTAACCTTTTAAACTGCAGTTACTTTTGCACCAACCTAATATCATTTTCCTTCTGTCTGAAGGACTTCCATTAACATTCTTGTGGTACAGGTCTTCTGGAAATGAATTCTTTCGGGGTTCTTTTTTTAATTGAAATAGCATTCACCACATACTATAAAATTACTATTTTAAAGTATACAATTTGGTGGTGTTAGTATGTTTACAGGGTTGTGCAGCCATCACCATTGTCTAATTCCAAAACATTTCATTACCTCAAAAAGAAACCTCAGACCCATTAGCAATCACTACCCCTACCTCCTGGCAACCACTAATCTACTTTCTGTGTCTGTGGATGTGCCTGTTCTGGACATTTCATATAAATGGAATCATATAGTATGTGACCTTTTGTATCTAGCTTTCACTTAGCGTAATGTTTTCAAGGTTCATCTCTTATATTATGTATCAATCAACACATCATTCCTCTTGCTAATATTTCATTGTATGCATATACCTATTTTGTTTATCCATTCATCAGTTGATCAACGTTTGGGTTGTTTTCACTTTTTGGGTGTTATGAATAAATTCTGCTATGAACATAGCAGACATACTCATTTTGGTTTTCACTTTTGGGGTGTTATGAATAAATTCTGCTATGAGCATTCATAGCAGACATACTTTTGTGTGGATATATGTTCTCAATTCTCTTAGGTATATCCCTAGAGGTAGAATTATTGGGTGGTATGGTAACTTTATGTTTAGCTTTTTGAGCAATTGCCAAACTGTTTTCTACAGTGGCTGCACCATTTTACATTCCCATTAGCAATATATGAGAGGTCTGATTTCCCTACATTCTTATCAGCATTTGTTATTTTCATTTTTTAATTTTTTTTAATAGCTTTGCTAGTGGGCGTGAAATGGTATCTTAACTGTGGTTTTGATTTGTATTTCCCTAATGACTAATGATGTTGAGTATCTTTTCACATGGTTATTGGCCATTTTTTAGTGGTTGATTTAGGGTTTATTGCATACATCTTTATCACAGATTTTCTCTTTTGGAGAAATGTCTACTCATTTGTCCATTTTTAAATTGCTTATTATTTGTCTTTATTGTTGCATTCTATTAAAATCATGTATTTTAATTCATATATTAAACCTTTCGTTTCTAGTATAAGTTTCAGTAGGTCATGGTATATAATCCTTTTAATATGCTTCTGGATTCAGTTTGCTGGTATTTTGTTGAGACATGTTGCATCTATATTCATACAGGATGTTAGTTTGTTGTTTGCCTGTGCTGGTTTTGGTATCAGGGTAATACTAGCTTCATAAAATGAGTTGGGAAATGTCTGGATGAGTTTGTGAAGGATTTCTGTTAATTCTTTTAAACATTTGGTAAAATTCACTAATGAAGTCATTTGGTCCTGGGCTTTTCTTCGTGGGGAATTTTCTGATTAATTCGATCTCTTTACTTGTTATAGGCCTCTTCACATTTTCTTTTCTTCTTGAGTCAGTTTTTGCAATTTTGTCTTTCTAGGAATTTGTTCATTTCATTATCTAATGTGCAGGCATACAGTTGTTCATAGAATTTGCTCATAATCCTTTTGTTTTGGTAAGGGTGGTCATAATAACACTTTTTATTCCTGATTTTAGTCATTCGCGTCATCTTTTTCTCAGTGAGTTTAGCTAAAGATTTATCCGTTTTAATCTTCAAAAAACCAACTTTTGATTTCATTGATTTTTCTGTTTTTTCCCCCTGTTCTCTATTTCTTTTTCCCCTTACTCTAATGTTTATTTCTTTCCTGCTGCTTGCTTTGGATTTAGTTTGCTCTTCTTTTTTATTGTTTCTTAGAATGGAAAGTTAGGTTATTGATTTGAGATTTTCTTCCATTTTAATGTAGTTATTACTATAGCTGTAAATTTCCCTGTGAGCACTGTGTTTTCTGCATCCCATAAGATTTAATATTTGGTGTTTTCATTTCGTTCATCTCAAAGTATTCTCTGATTTCTCTTGTGAGCTCTTCGTTGACTCATTGGTTATTTGTTGTTTAATTTCTGTGTATTTGGAAATTTTCCAGATTTCCTTCTGTTACTGATTTCTAATTTCACTTCATGTGATTAGACAGCATTGTATGATTTCAGCCCTTCTAAATTTATTGAGGCTTGTTTCATGGCCTAATATGGTCTATTCTGGAGAATGTTCCATGGGCACATAAGAATGTTTATACTGTTGAGTGTTCAATAAAATGTCTATTAGGTTCAGTTGATTTATAGTATTTAAGGCTTCCTTTTTCTCGCTGATCTTCTGTCTAGATGTTTCTACCCATTTTTAAAGTTCAAATATTGAAATCTAACAATTTCAGTTTATTTTGGGGTAACCTTTTTAATTACATCTATTCATTCTTCTTTTTTTTAATTAGTTTCAGGTGTACAAAACAAGGTAATAGACATTTACACCCCTCACAAAGTGATAATCCCCCTCCCCAATCGACTACCCCTCTGACATCCTATACAGCTGTTACAATTCCATTGACTCTATTCCCTATGCTGTACTCCACATCCTGTGACTACTGTGTTTCCTCAAAAATAAGACCTAACTGGACAGTCAGCTCTAATGCATCTTTTGGAACAAAAATTAATATCAGACCCGGTCTTATACTTAGAGTAAAATAAGACCGGGTCTTACATGAATTTTTGCTCCAAAAGACACATTAGAGCTGATTGTCCGGCTAGGCCTTATTTTCAGGGAAACACAGTATATTAAATTATAGTTGACATTCATTGTTATTCTACTTCCTCTTCAGCGCGGTGTACAGCGCGGTGATCAGGCATCTACACCATCCCTGAAGTGGTCTCCCCAATAAGACACGTGTTCTCAGTAACACTTTCAGTTTTATATGTCTGAAAGTGTCCTTATTTTTTTTTTCCTTTTGAAAGATATTCATGGGTATAGAATTCTAGGTACAGTTTTTTTCTTACCATATTATAAGATACTATTCCACTATGTTTTCTCTTGTATTGTTTATTCAGAAGTCTATCAAATTCTTATTTTTGTTCTTCTGTATGTAATGTGTCTTTTTTTTCCATCTCTGCCTGCTTTTAAGAGTTTCTCCTTTATCACTGCTTTTGATCATTTTGTTTGTGATGTGCCTTGGTATAATTTTCTTTATGTAGCTTCTTGGATCTCTGGGTTTATAGTTTGCAGCAGATTTGGACAATTTTTTCCATTATTTTTTCAAGTGCTTTTTCTGTTTTCCCCTCAGTCTTTCAGGGATTCCTATTATTACATATATTCAACCATGTGAAGTTGTCCCACAGTTCACATTATAATATTCTATGAATTTCCTTTTAAATAGTTTTTTTTCTCTGTTTCATTTTAGATAGTTTGTGTTGCTATATTCACTAAATTTTTCTTCTGCAGGTGTTTAATTTGCTGTTAATCTCATTTGGTGTATTTTTCACCATAGACATTGTTTTACTGTATCTCTAGAAGTTTGATTTGGGTCTTTTTAATACCACCTTAACATGTTTACATTTTCTCTATTTGAACATACAGAATATGGTAAGAATAACTGTTTAATGTCCTCGTCTACTAATTCAGTCATCTGTGTTATTTCTGAGTGTGTTTCTGTAGATTGATTTTTCTAATTATAGATTGTAGTTTCTTGCTTCTTTGCATGCCTCGTATTTTTTGATTGGATGCCAGATGCTGCAAATTTTACATTATTGGATATAGCATATATTTGTATGCAAAGCCTTTAAATATTCTTGAGTTTGTTGTGTATCAGCTACTTGCAAACAGTTGGATCTTTATGAGGCATGCATTCAGGCTTTGTTAGGCAAGACGGTAGCACCTTTAACGTAGGGATAATTTTGCTGCACTGCCAAGACAATACTTCTGGGTTCTCTGTCCATGCCCCAGGTTTGTCCAAGTTTTTACACTTTTATAAATCCAAAGTTGTATACTTTACATATTAGGGGTGGCAACTGATGGATTACCACTTATCTCTTTAGCTATGCCAGGTAGGTAATGTTGGATTATCCACAGTTTTTTCTAGTTGTGGTGTTGGGGTGCTTAGGCTTCAAGATTTAAGGTTCAGTAAGTAAGTGGGGGGGAGGCTTTTCATATGCATAGTATCCATAACACTGCCAAATAAGTTAACTATTTCATTGAAACTGGGACCACAAGATCCTGAAAGGTTTCTAGAAAGCAGGTTTTGGTAACTAAATTGATTGAATGGAAGATAGATAAAATATCGCCAGTACGTCTGCTTAATTTTAATGAATAAGAATAATATGGTTATTTTTTTAAACTAGCCCAAATGAAATAATAAAACCTAGCAAAGCACACACAAAAATATAGGCCAGTATATCTAAAGAACATGATTGCTAAAACCATAAAACAGAATATTAGCAAATTAACTCTACACTGTACTATAGTGTTAGTTAACATTTTTGGTGGCATAGCCTGGCACCGAGTGTATGCCAGCCACTGTTTCAGGTACCAGGGGTACAGCAGTGACCAAGATAAACAAAAGTTCTCATAAATCTTATGATTGACCTCATTAAGCTGATACAGTTGGAGGCGACAGACAATAAGCCAAGTTGTATAGTATATTAGAAGTGGTAAGTTCTGTGGAGAGAAATAAACGGAAGGTAGATAGGGACTACTAATGGGTGGGATGGTAGGGTTGCAGTTTTAAATAGGATGGTTCAGATAAACCTGGAGAAACTGACATTTCAGCAAAGACTTAGAGGGAGAGAGCTTGTGCATTCCTGTGAAAGAATACGTGTTCCCAAGAGAGGGAGCTATAAGTGCCAAGGCTTGAGACGTCATCAGCTAAGAGTATATCAAAGAGTAATAAAAGAATATGTCCGACCAGATCTTAAAATGTGCTCGTAAATTTCTTTAATTAAAACAATGTGTTCTTGACCGAAAAAAAAAAAAAGTGGAAAAAAAAAAAAAAGTCCTGAAGCAGACCCTAATAAATATTAGAACTCACCCTATGATAAAGGAAGCCTCAGACACCAGTGGGAAAGTGATAGATTATTCAATAAATGGTGCCAGGAATCTGACAGTTTTGCAGGGATGGGAAGGGGAGAGGGCATCTAATCAGACAGTAAAAATTCAAAGTGTACTAAAGAAGTTAAATGTAGAAAAATGAAACTATGAAATTAAAGAAATCTGAATATTTAATTGATTTATTTAAGGACTTTTAGCATAAAGGCAGTAGAAGAAATTGCTTTAGGAAAGATCTCTAGTTTGACAATAAAGTTTTTGTTTTGCCAAGTATAATATTCTTAAAAGGTAAAAACAGTTGGAAAATATTTGTAATGAATAATTGACATCAGGTTAGTGGCCTTAAAAAAATCAAAAGAAAATCTAATAAGAAAAGTTCCCTAAAGAGATATAATTACCAATAAATAATATCAGCTTACATCTGTTACAATACTTTCAGAGGCCCTTGTGATGTGTTAACTCATTTATTTCTCATAACACTATAAGGTAGGTCTTTTTATAGGCCCAGTTTACAGATGAGGAAACTGACGGACACCAGATTTAAGTAGTTTCCCAGGGTTACACAATTACTAAGTGGAGGGCATGGGATTTGAACCTAAGCAGCAGAATCCCACTCTTAACTGCTACTTTGGACAGCACATGGAAACACGTTTACTCTTTTACTAGTAAAGAAAGCAGTGTACATTGTTTTAGTGTATATATCAAGGCTTTTAGGGAGTTATTTCTGATTATGGATCCTCGCAAGTCTTTTTCCCTTTGCTTTATTTGTTCAGCTGCAATCATGCTACTATGGAGTCTGTAGAAACTGGAGAGAGACCATTATATTCTTTGAATTGATAGTCTCTTAACACACACCCACCCCCACCCCTCCACACACCCACACCCACCCCTACCCCTCACTCTTTTCTCCTAATCATTTTCAGGCAGTTAATCTTGACTCATCTACTTTCTTGCCCACCTTCCATTTATATCTACTATGATTTTCTCAACCAAATCTTGACCCTGTATGCCAGTCAAGAGGGTGTTCATCCTTGGTGGATAATTCTTGATCGTATTTGTTCCATTGAAACTCTCACATTTACTTGGAAATTGCCTATCCCAAGAGATTAAATCTTAGAATTGCATTTTCCACCCCTTTCCACCCCCCCAGCCTTTGCCTATTGCAAATGTGTTCATTTGTGTCAAAACAAAGTTGAATTGGCCTCATGAATCTGGTTTCTCACTGTCACATATAGTTGGAATTTAGTGTCATATTCTTTACTTATGATGAACTCGGCAAGTTGTTTAACTTTTCTGTTTTTTGCTTTCCTCACATTTAAAAGAAGGAATCAGATTAGACTAGTGGTAGTCTAACTTTCGTGTTGTATATGCTGTGTGCTTTTCTTCACTTTCACGTCTGCCTCGTGTTGAGTATGTGCAAGAGATAAAACCTTTTGGGCCCCTGTTCCATAAGGGGGCCTTGCAGAACCCAGGACTCAGCCGAGCAGAGCCCAGAAACAATGCACTAAATGAGCCCCTGTGGGTGGTGGGTTTGTGTGCTGCCACATGCCGCTGTACCCCAGATCCTTGCCTGAGTAGTACTGAAATGCAGAGGTAAAAGAGCGGGTTAAAGAAGAAGGTAAGCAAGGATGTGAGTTCTGAAGCATGCAGGGATACGTTTGAAGACTGATTTTATTCAATAGAAGAAAAGAATGAATCGGGTAATTTGAAGGCAGTGCTTGGGGTGTGACCTGGAGACTTGGGGTCAGTTGTAGATTCCTGACCCCTCGGAAGTACCAAATTAGAACCTGGATTCAATACAGAAACAGGAAAATTTAGATGGTGATTTGATGTGTGGGCTGGAGGTGGAGGGAGGGATGTGGGGAAACTAGTTACTTTTTAATCCATTTTCTCTGGATATTGTGTTTGAGGTGACCATTGGCTGTCCAAGTAGATATATGTGTAGACAAATGAAAATAAAATCATATTGGAGACACACATCTGTGCTTCTCCAGGTAGTGATGGCTGAAGTGATGAGAATAGTCTACTGAGGGATGAAGTAGAAAGGAAATCCCTTAGTTTTAGGTCCTGGACCTTGGAGATACAATGCGATGGAATAGTCAGTGGTGTAAGTAAAAGACCACGGTATTATTAGGGGTCAAAGAGGGATTGATGGGTATGTGTTACTTTGTGTTGTCAGGGGAAAATGAGAACCAAGAGAGGATGTTGCTAACCCTTGAGAATGCAGTGGTACCCACAGAAAAGGCCATTAATGAAGGGTGCAGCAGTATTTATAAATATCAAGTACTTTAAAAAATAGTGACTCAAACACTGAATGCTTACCATTTCTAACTTATGTTTATTAGAATTTATCCCTAGAGATTTTTAAGCTACAGCAAGGGTCAGTAAACCTTTCTGTAAAGGGTCAGATAGTAAATATTTTAGGTTTTGCAGGGCATATGGTCTGTTAATAACTACTAACTCTGCAGTAGCATGAAACTAGCCTCAGACAGTATGTCAACACGTGGGTGTGGCTGTTACAGAAACAGTGGGTGGACCAGTTTTCCCACTCTTGAGCTAGAAGAACCTCTGCTTTTCAGCATTTTTTCTGTATTACTCTTCCGTTCTTTTTGCTTTAAGATTCAAATTAACATTGACTAGCTTCTTATTAAAATTATTAAGACTGAATATTAGTAATGAAGCTTGAAAAACTCTAGCAGGAATTACTATTCTGTTGATCTTATAAAATGTAATAAACTTGACTAAGCACCATGCCCTCAAATATGAGATGGTAGAACTGAAATAGGGACATCCGCCCCACATGGTGCCCCCCGCCCCCCCAAATATAATGACTAGTTCAGTGTGATTTGAGTTGATTTATTCCCTTTTTATAGTTTTACGAATTTTAATAACAATTTGCTTTTACTTTTTCAGTCTCGGCGAAATCTATGTGAAGAGGCTTTGTTAAAAATTAAAGGTGTTATTAGCTTTACTTTTCAAATGGCTGTTCAAAGATGTGTGGTGCGAATCCGTTCAGATTTGAAAGCAGAGGTTAGTATTTTAAATGGCTCCGTGTACTTGAGGTTCCAGGTACCAAATCACTGTTCAAAATTGTCCCTTTTTATCTTGGCCTAGGCTTTGGCATCAGCAATAGCATCCACTAAGGTTATGAAGGCTCAGCAAGTTGTGAAAAGTGAAAGCGGAGAAGAGGTAAAAGGTTTAGTTTTCTCTATACCTGACTGACTCTTGGTTCTTCTTTATGGCTAGCAGATTGCTATTGTTTCTAGACCAATCGTTACCAGAGGAATGTGGTTGGGTCAGATTATCTTAATGTTTCTTGGTTAACAGTGTTAACTCTTAGAAACGTAGAGAGATCTTTGGTGAATTTCAGTCTGTTTTTTTTGTCTTATATTTTTTTTACTTTCAGACTCTGATCTTTATTTCCGTGGAGCTATCTTACTGATATTACATGGAAATAAAGGATATGTGGTTTCCTTGCATTGTTTCTTAAATGCTTTCTAACCTTAATTAGTTTTGCCAGTCCAAAAAATAAAAGTCCAGTCCCACCATTGGGCAAGTATATATAATGAAGATCTTTGCCGCTTGCTGTTCTTTCCACTAGTTTTGTGAGAGAGAAAACGAACCTGTTTAATTTTAACTCATTTGAGCTCCCACAGAAAGGAGGTTCAGATACACAATAGCCAGATACTTGCTTTTGTCTTACTTATTTTTCAATTTTTTAAAATTTATTTTTAATTATAGTTGGCAGACAATATTAGTGTCAGGTGTACAACATAGTGATTCAACATTTATGCACATTAATCCCTCCTGGACCCCCAAGAGAAAGGTTTCATGTGCAGTTCTGCCTTTCTGTGCTTATGCAGTGCTCAGTACCGTGTTTCCCCCAAAATAAGACCTAGCCGGACAATCAGCTCTCATGTGTCTTTTGGAGCAAAAATTAATATTAGACCCAGTCTTATTTTACTATAATAAAATATAATATAATATAATATAATATAATATAATATAATATAATATAATATAATATAATATACCGGGTCTTACATTAATTTTTGCTCCAAAAGACGCATTAGAGCTGATTGTCCGGCTAGGTCTTATTTTCTGGGAAACAGGGTAGTTGGGCCTACCTTCATATAAGAGGAACATTTTCAAAGGAATACAGCCCTTGAAAATAACTATCAGGAGCAGAAGGAGGAGTAAAGTTGATCTTTAACTTCTGACATATACGTATCAGTTAGGTTGATTGTGTAATACTGTTTGCATGTTCTGTGTCAGATGCTGGTTCCGTTCCAGGATACGCCTGTGGAAGTAGAACAGAACACAGAGCTGCCCGACTACCTGCCTGAGGATGAGAGCCCCACGAAGGAGCAGGACAAAGCAGTGTCCCGGGTGGGCTCCCACCCAGAGGGTGGGGCAAGCTGGCTGAGCACAGCTGCAAACTTTTTATCCAGATCGTTTTACTGGTGACTTCGGTTTGGGGTTCAAGGACTGTGTGAACGAACAAGGGGCCAGTTTTCCATTGTGGTGGTGAACTGTCAAGTGCAATTTGCAATAAGTTATCATGAAAAGTTTTTAGATTACATGATTGCGTATGCTGCATTTTACATTTTATTGGACATTTGCCCCACTAAGTGGTAAAAAAGACAGAGGCTACAGGTGGAGTTGCTTTGTTTATGAAGGTATTTCGGTTGTATTTTCCTTTGTTTAGTTGCCTCACGTTTTAAAAAAACATGGGTCCACTGTTAAACCAAACATATGTGCAGCTTTACATTTTATTTTCCATGAAGCACGTGATTAGGAAAACAACTTTCTCCTCAAGCCTCAGGACCTATCTGAAGAGACGTTTTCTTTTAGCTCAAGTTGTGCATGAATCACTGAACATTTTTCTCTGCTTTTCTTCATGAGAGGTACTTGCTTTGGTACTTTTCACTGAAAGTTGCAAACATTTCTCATTATCCCCCTTTTGTGCCTTTTTTAATTTTGCCAACCATGTTAATAGAAAGGACATTACTAATGACATATTGTGAATTAAAAGATATTAATTTGAATGTAGCAGTCCCCTAAAAATACAACTGCAAAACCTTTGCAATCTTATTTGTTATTTTAATAAGATTAACCCAGAATCATTCAAAAAGAAGGAAACACATCTCTCAGCAAAGTGCTATTGAGACGGAACGTGACCAAATGTAGGTCCCGTTAACTGCTGTTCAGTTTGTTATATCAGCTCTTGAGAGTCATCTCTTGGGAGCAGCTATAAATGGTCTCTAGGCTTTACTTTGTGATTGATTACACACTGTCCCCTGGTAGAAAAAAAATGTAGTAAATAACTGACAGACTTGAAAAAAGAAAAAATTGGATGCCTACATGCCATAGTGCCATTTGGTAGAGTTTAACTGTAACACATGAATTGCTGGGCAGATGCCTCTTCAGTAGGTGTTTCCTTGTATTTGCCTTTTGTGAATTTATTATGAACTTACAGTCGGATCGAATGAGAAAAGACTCAAATTATTGCTTACAAAGAAATAAAGCCAGCATTGGTCTACTTAATCTTGTTTCTCATATCCAGCCAGAAAAAAAGAACTTCAGTGAAGGTAAGATAAATATAAATATATATACATATATATTTTTGGTAGATAAGAGCTCATTACATATATGTAATGCTTTATTGCATTTCTGAAATATTTGGCAACTAAAAATTTCCTTTTAGAAATCCAACTAAATCCAGAAAAATTTTAATGCTAACATGATTGAAAACGAATAGGAGGAAATTGAAATTCTTTTCATCAACCTGTAGAGCTGCTGTTTGACTACTTGGAGAATGTGAAAGGAAAATTGGACCCTGGAGGATTTCCTTGTATTTTCATCACTTCTCTTTTAAAGAAAATTAAAAGCATCCAGTGTCGCTGGAGAGAAGTGACTGTATGATACTTCACCAACAAGAATCTCGAGTTCGTGAACATTGTAACCTTCTGGAGGGAGGGGTATTGAGGGGGTTGAAAATGATAGTTTCTCATGTGTCTGGGCTGTGATTCAGGTGACACGCACAATTGACAATATAAGCTTTCAGGGCATGTATTGCTTTAAATGTATAATACAACTTGCTGCCAGAACCAGATGTGTTGGGAAAAAAAACAAAACCACCTCCTTTCTATAGCCATTAAAACAAAGTTTACTGTTCCGTTTTAACAAGCTTATATTTGATTTTGCATCGCCACACATCTGCTTATTTAAAAAACTACATCCCTTTGGTAGCAATGGTTCAATACGAGTAGGTATTACAGCTTGATGTCATGTGTTCTGATTCTAAGTGTTCTTTCATTTTCAGGTCTAATAAAAGGTAACATAATTAAAATTGAATGGTTATTGCATTTTTATGGTATAAGCATTATTAATTACTCCTGAGCCTGTTTGTACCCACACTGCCTGGCAGACCTCCTAGTTCCCTCTAGGTGTGTTACCCAACCAATTCCCTTACCTCTTATCTCCTTCCCAGCATCACTCCTGACTTTGGATCAGCTGCCTCTTTAAGTATATTCATTGTAGCATTTATCACATTAGATTGAAATTATATCTACCCGTGTGTCTCCCCTACTCAGTTCTTTGAGAACCCAGCGAGTCCACACCTGTACCTGGCTAGTCGCAAGTACTTGAATATTTTTTTAGGAGAATAAATGAAAATTTTTTTCTTTTAAATCAGTAAAAAATGAATGGAAGGTGCTAATTAACTTGAGCAAATAGGGAAAATGTCAGGTTGTATTTTTTTTTCTGGGTGTGTTTGTTTCTGATTTATTCAATTTATTGTTTCATTTATTTTGTCATTTGGCTTTTCCCCCCAAAAAAGTGGCAGAGAGGCATTGAATAAAGTTGAGATTAACTTACAATATCCTGATTCTAACAAAATTGTTATAGGAGAATATTATATATATAAAATTGTAATACTCCGATAACAAAAAATGAATACAAGTCATATTTGACTTCTGCAATTATAAGAGGTGCTCAGAATGGTTACCATTAGCGTCCAGACACTTCTGATTATGGTGAACTACTGCTTGAGCAACGTTGACCAAAGTGTCCACTTGTATACGTTTTTTGTGGCACCCCTGGTGTGTGTGTGTGTGTCTGTGTACATATATATAGTGGTATTTTTGATTTCTTATTTTATAACATTAGCTATGTAATCTAAGGTGGTAAATAATCTCTGAGGTTGTTCTTAGTAAAATGGAGAATTGAGATAATTCTTCTACTTTGTGGGTCATTATTAGAATCCAGTGGGATCATGCATAATTGGAAAACTGAAAATTTGAAGTGTAAGATGGAATTATTGTTACTGGAGTTTGACACAATCCTCCTGTACTTGATTCTCAAGTGAGGCACTGTACCTTTGTAATCACACTTGACCTGTGTCATCTTTCTGTATCCAATCAGAGGGACTTTTTTGAGGCTTAGCCCTCAGCTACTTCATTTTTATCTAAATGTTGTCCGTGGAAGAATTCTGTCTCTAATTATCTATGGCTAGGATTTCAGTTAGCGCTCAGTGACCTAACTTCCACGCCTCCGTTGTACCAGCATCTTTGATAGCTCCCCTTTTCCTCTGCTGTACCTATTAAATGTAAAGTCCCAATTTTTGTTTTTTTTGTTTCTCATAGAACCAAGCTTATGGTAGGCATGCAATAAATTAAAAAAAAAAAAATTTCTGTGCCAGGCATTGTGCTAAGTGCTTTACAAATAGTCATTTAACCATTAACAACTATGAGGTAAGTACTGTTATGTCTCATTCTATAGACGAGGGGAAATGAGACAAGGCTGATGAGGTAACTCATTAGTCCTAGGTCATAGCTAATAAGTGGTGAAGCCAGGCCTCAGACTCAGGCCGTCTGGCTTCTGAGTCTCTACACTCACAAGGCATCCTGCATCTTATGTCTCCTGGCTGTGCCTTTCCAGTCCTACCACCACCATTCCAGTCCAGACCCTTCTACCTGCATCATGTCAAATGACTTAACTCGGGCGTGTTAGAAATCAAAAACTTGTCTGGAGACAAGAAAAGTTAGGTACGTGAGAGAACTCAGGTTAGGCCACAACACAGGAAATCACATGGAGGGCACCTGGCCTGTTGGAGGAGGGAAACTGCCTTTTCCTCACATGGATTGTGGACTGTGGTCCAGACTCTAAAAACACTACGTGAGCCACGTGAAACATGTCTGTGGGCCAGAAATTGGCTACTTTTACTTCTGGAGTGGCCACATACTAATCTATCAGATTAATAGTATTTTTGTCATTTTTTGCTCTAATGTCAACAAAGGCCTAGGGATTCGTTTGGACTGCTTTGTGTAGCACCAAAAATGCCATGAGAAGTTAGCTCCCAACCTAGTCTTTCATACATTCTGTAGCAGACTTCTTGTTACACACTTCTATGTCTCATTGTTACAAAAGCAGCCTGCTCATTTAGGCTTGTCTGTTACAACCTAACTAGTCTGTATTCATCCTACCCTTCCAGTACTTGGCTCATATTCTTATCTGGAATTTCCTCCTTTACACTCATGTCCTTTAAAATACTTTATTATTAAAACAAGCTCAGCGTGTTTACAGAAATGCATAAAGAAAACACATCACCTGTCAGCATACAATAGTAACAATGAGTCAACATTTTTTAGTCTCATTTGTTTTTCTTCAATCGGTAAGAAATATATACACTAAGTTTTAACATGTTCGAAATAGGTATCCAATGAACGGCGACTCTCCCTTTGACCCTTGGTCACCTGGTTCCCCTCACCAGGAACAGTCATTGTTAATTTTGGGTACCCATGAGGGATATTCTGTACATTTACCAATCATTTCATACTTTTTTCCCATACAAGTCGTAATATAATGCCCTGCCCCTTACTTTTTTCATTTCAAGTGTATCTTAGAAGTTATATCCTTGCATAAAGCAACTTCCTTTCACAGCTTCACAGTATTACGTTATCTTAGTGTCCCACCACTTAGCTAGTATTTTGATTGTAATTCTTTGCCCTTACAAATACAGTGCTGTGTAAGTCTAGAATGAATCTGTAAAATGAATTCCTAGAATTGTTATGTGAAAGGTGGGAGTGCTTTTACTTTTGCTAGTTCCTGCCTCTTTAGAGATTAGTCCAGGTTCCCTCTCACAAGCAAGGTGTGAGGGTTCCTGCCTCTCCAACTGTTACCCCATATTTAGCCCTTTGGGGCTAAAAAGGTATGTCTTATGAATGAGACTGAGCTTTTTATACATTTAAGTGCTGTTTATTTTTTCTGTGAATTGTCCCTTTTTCATTATTTTGGCAGGATGTGGGGAGAAGGGTTTGGCTTTTCTTAACCTTATTTATAGAAGTTCTTTAACATGCTAAAGAGATATGCCCATTTCTTTAACATTTGCAACTCAGTATTTCCCCATTGCTTGTTATACAGTGCGTTAAAGCCCTGGGATCATTTTTCCTCTTAACTGCAGTGGTACTACTTACTTTCATTTGAAACCTGTCATGTATGGTCCATTACTTTCCATAAGTATGTTTCTTACTGAGATCAAGATATGTAACGGGAGGGAGTGTTTATTTTCTTAGTATTTGCCACACTATGGAGCATAATAATACTGTGAGTGTTTGGGGGAATGTATACAAATGAGTTATGGTGGTGAAACAATTATAGTTTTGTATATTGAGAGGGTGGGTATTTGGTATTTTCTACTCTTGTCTAGATCTTAATGATTGCATATCTGGATTACTGCCACTGGCTTCTTAGTAACATTTAACATTAACTGAGTACTTAAGTTGTTCCAAGCTCTGTACTGGGTCCTTTGTGTTGTCTCCTTTAGCCATCACAATGACAATCGTCCAGTGAGCTGGGGTTTTCATACTCATTTGACAGAGGAAATTGAAGCTTGGAAATAAAGTAACTGGAGTCAAATACATCTAATAAATGTCGGGGTTGGGATTTAAATCTCACCGGTCCTTCTTACCGTGTTTCCCCGAAAATAAGACCTAGCTGGACCATCAGCTCTAATGGTTTTTTTGGAGCAAAACTTAATATAAGACCAAGTCTTATTTTACTATAATGTATAATTAATATAATATAAAAAATATGATATAAGACCGGCTCATATTAATTTTTGCTCCAAAAGATGCATTAGAGCTGACTGTCCGGTTAAGTCTTATTTTTGGGGAAGCACAGTAGTGACCAAATAGTTGCCAAAATGATTATATAGTTATTATCTACTCTCCTAGCTATAAACCTTTAGTGACTTATGTCAAATCTAAGTTACTCTTCTGTTTTCAAGGTTCTCTGTAACCTGCCCTACTGTCCTACTAATTGACTTGAAACTCTTGTTTTTAGTTAAGTTGGTATCTTTAGTCTTCAGTAAATGCATTGTATGTTTCTACTCATCCGGAATGCATTCTCTTCTCAAATGACCAAATTCTATCATTCTTCAAGAACTGGCTATTCCGTGGAGCCTTTCCTGTCCATTTTGGCCCTTGCCAGTCTATTACCCAGTCCTTCAAACTCAGCACTTAAGTCGTCTGCTGTGACCATTTAGTTGTGTCATTTGTCTCTTCATTCCTATACGTGTTCATTTTCGAGGTTATGACAGCACAGACCACTTTCAAAGCTCGTGCTTCCTCTCTTGCACCACCCTCTTCTCCAGCCCGAATTGAAACCGAACTCCAAGCCGCCTCATTACTGGTGGCTTCAGGACCAACCGGTTTCCTGAGGTTCTTTCCAGCCTTCAGTGGCTCTGAAGTCCTATTCTTTTCTGATAGGGAGTTTAGTGTGAAAATGTAAGTTATGTAAATACCCATTTCTCATGTTTAAGTATTTCAGATGGGAGAATAGTTTATTAGGACACATTAAAAATAAACTGTGTAGTTTGTGCAAACAGAAGTATTCTAGTTATCCAGTGGGAGCAAAATAGGGTAATGGACAACATACTTTCAGAGGAAAAGGTAATTTTGTGATTGGTACAAAAAAGGGAAATTTTTAGCATGCTATAACTGAATTAGAAGACTGTTAGGCAAGAAAGTGGCATAGAATTAATTCAAAATGATAGGAAATGAAAGAAAATGGAAAGAGGACAAACACAGAAAATCAGCCATACCAACCTTACCAATGAATGAAAAAAACAGTGTTAAAGCAAATGTAGGTGAAAACCCTAAGGCAGACTGAAAGAGTTGAGTCAGGACTCAGTTTTTGGAGATAAACTTTCAGGGAAAATGGAATCATTACCTCTCAATGCAGAACCTCAGAGAAAAAGTGTACTGCTTTAAGAAAATTTGTACGTAAAAATAAAACTTTGTAAAACTATTGACACTTCTAGTTTTGATTTTTTTTTCAATGTATCAGTTCCTCCAGGCAACATAAGGTCTGCTTTTTAAAAATTAGATTCACATGACACGGAATTAAAGCAAGACATACCTAATGGGAACAAAATTAAGTGTTTCTGGTCCCATTGAGATGGACAGATTAGTTTAATTAAGTGGAAAAAAAAACTAGCTTAAGGACAATAAATTTAGACACTTCTGGGTGAGATATTTATAGTGCTTGATGTAAGGACTGCTTGTCTTTAACTTTTTGTGGAAGTGGCATGTGGTAAAACTCATGAAGATGACAATCTGGAAATCTTTTCTCTGTGATTGGATAGTAAGTAGCAAGTGTAAGCGGGTATAAGGTAATTAAAGAAAAATGTAATCAAAATTAAGATCCCAGCTACTGAGCTATTAGTTGTAATCCAGAGTGGGAAAGTCGAGCAGCCTTTTTCCTTCAGTATAGGATTTCATAATGTTAACAGTAGCGAAAGAGGTCAAGCAGATGGTTTGTCACCTCCACAAAAATTATCCTAGAGATACAACTTTTGTATTAGAAAAGTTATATTAGAAAAATTATTTTCCTTACTCTGTGGTATAGCCTTACCACAAAATGATAGAGACAAAATGATAGAGAAATGCCAACAATTACCAACTCACGATGAAGGGAACCACAGGCTTCTATTAGAGTGTAGCTCTTCATGGTATTTTTCAGTTATGTCATTGAAGTCAGTTACTAATTATTTGAAACATATTTGTCCCAGTCATGGTGCTAATTGGTGGAATTACCGACATAATCCTCCATGGGGCTCATGGTCTAGTGGGAAGGAAGATCATGGAACAGATAAGTTGGATCATGGAAGTAATCAAGGAGGGTTGGGAGACCTGAGGGTTGGCAAGAGGGTTGGGTGCGTCAGGGGAGGAAGTAGACTTACAAAAACCTGAAGCATGGGTTTGGTAATTTGCCTCAGGTGTGATTATGGAGGCTACAATGTGGAGAGATGGACCTAAGGATTCCGATTATGTATAATCAGCTACAATGTGAGAGGAGAAAAGTGGACCTAAGGATTCCGATTATGTATAAGGCTCATACTGTACTTGTAATACAGGAGTAGTGGAGCCATGGACTCGGTAAGTACCAGTGGCATGGGAGGGGTGACAAGTTTGAGAGCTTTTTAAGCAGCATCAGAAGAACTTGGTGATTTGTTCTGAGGGGGACTTCCAGGATTCTTAGCAGTTCCACTGGTGGGCTTGTTGGACACTGAGCTAGGAGACACCGGAAGAACAGGATAATGGGCAAGGGTGTCGATGTGGCATCCAGACTTGGGTTGGTGAGATGGATTCAAGAGAGAGAGACAGAAAAGAGAACGTTTAATGTAGAATGAGGTTCAGAAGCAAATGGAATCCAGAGTAGGGGTGGAAGGACGCCTGTCTGGTTCCTTCTCTAAGTCTGAACGAAGACGTGCTGGATCGACCCATTAGGAAATTTTTTCTGTTACGATTTTTAAATTCCTAGTGGATTAAAGAAGGCATGTCAGATTCATTCTATCTTAAGGTTACTTAGAATTAACCAGGTAGAGAGTGTGCTCAGCCGTAATAATTTAGTCACTCATATTTTTTACATTGGCATGGGTGAGTTTATTTCTATGAGTGATCGTCACTCCTCGGTTACCATCTGCTTTCTCTGATCCTTTCGTGTTATCCTTGGCGTCTAGTTCAGTGGGTCTTAACTAAATAGCATCGAGCATGGGGCCACCTATTTGATGGCAGATATTCTTTACACATTTGGAGTTTCTTAAGCTTGAAATTCTTTTCTAATTTTATTTATTTTATATTCTAAAATATTTTGACAGCACATAGTATGCCCCAAAATGTTTCAATTCCTCAGATATCCAGAATCTAGACCATGATCAAAGTAAAAAGATACCAAAAAGGCAAGAATGTAGTTCAAAATTTTCTCAAGGTACTGGAGGGCAGATAGCTAAAAGCAGAAATGTTTTCAGATGAATGAAGAAGCCTTTGATAGTTGTAATAAGCTTGCACTGTTATTTGGTATCAGTTATAAATTACAGCTTCAATTAACATAAATATGGAATTATGTTGGTCTGTGAGTCTTGTGTAATGGATGTCACACATTTCCTGTATATTTATAAATTCTCCGAATTAAAAATGTTAATCCAAAACTCTAGAAGCAAAAATGTCATCAGTAGAAAAGCAGGTATTTTACACAACTTTTTTTGGAAGTCATGACTTATTTTTCTTTAGCTGTTTCAAAGGAGTGCACAGGATGTTTTTATAAGTGTGTGTCCATGTATATAACACACCTATTTGTGCTTACTATAGAGGAATTGTACTGACTTTAATTTCAGTTGTCTACATTTTCAAAACAATGAAGACATATCACTGATCATAAAATAGGAATAGCAACCATTCAAAATAGTGGAACATTTATTGTATCATTTACTCTATGGAGGCAATTTCACTATTAAAGTAAATATAGCCAGTTCATGTGCATATGTAGATACAGGGATCTATTATGCACATTACAGTTTGTCACTATCAAATACACAAATGTAATGGATATTTTGGTTTATTTTCAATGCACACTTATATAAAACAGATTCTGTACCTGTGTGCTAAGGAGTGGTTTTGATTTCAACTGAAGATTTGAAAGTTGTTAATGAAACTTTATGCCCCCTCCTTTTGGCAGATGAACTATTGAAGAAAAAGTACGAAAGAAGATTGATTCTGTACCCACTTTTGAGATTTCAGATTCACGTGCATTTTAATAGTTGCCTCCATGTAGTCTTACTCAGTTAAAGCTTTCTGGTTTTATAGTTCGTACATATAATTATGCAGGGCTCTGCAGTGTGATATCTTTGTGATATGTGTAGGCATAACAATTTTCCAAAAGTAAGTCTAAAACGAGTAAGTGTGCTCTATACAATCAGTAATAAATCTGAATTGCTTTAAAGAAAAATCTTGCATGGTATGTGAAATTTATAGAGATACCTTTATTTTCCATTATATTTTCATTGTTTCAAGTTAAAAGAGGTCCATCCTGTGTGGTGACATGGTAGGGAGAAGTACAATTCCTAAGTTTATAGTTCTGACTCAGAACCCTTCTTCAATGAACCCTTAAATGAACACAATTGTCTAAAAGAATAAAACAGTGTTCATTATTTCTAATCAGTATCATACGGATGTATTACTCTAAAATTAAATCCAGTTCAGTAATAAAAAAGTCAGCAAGTCAAATTATGATAACGAGAAATTTTCCAGTTCAATCTTTCACTGAATATATGTAGTCTCCTAAAATCCTTTTCCAAAGAATTGTCTTTGCCATCTTTGCCAGGCTCTACTATACTAATGCCCATTCCAGTAGTTCTTGAAGGGAATGAAGAGAGTGGTAGAGTTTTCGCAACGGGGGCATGCTCATGGTTGCTGCCCACACATTCGACAGTCATAGTAATGGAATAAACTATTGGCATTTCGTGCACTAGGGCCAGGGATGATAAATGTCCTTTCATGCTCTGGATGCTCACAAATGTTGAGGATTGTCCTGCCCAAAGTGCAAGTATAGAAACACTGGTAATATACTGAGTGTATACAAGTAATAGTACCAGTACGTGACTGATTAAAGGTATGTACATTTAGATCAGATACTTTACACATTATCTATGTACAAATTAGTAGTGGGCTCAGATGTTAAAACAAATTGGGACAAGATATTTTGTGTTATGTGTTTATTAAATCTCAAAGGAAAATTGTGGTAGCCATTAGGAAATTATGAAGTCCTAAATCACTAGTGGGCAGACGTCTCTTTAATCATTGACATGCTCTAATGCAAAGTGGTTTGGTCAATCTAAAAAAAAAAAAATCTCCACTCGTAAGCACTAAATGTAAGAAAATTACATTGTATTGAGTCAAACAAATACTGATTTTTGAACTATCTGTTTTTCTCATCTTAAGCTTCCTTACAACAATATTTCTTATTTTTTATGCAAAAGTAGGAAAAAGGTGAAATTTAGATTATTTACTTGACCTTTTTGCTTTAGTCAGATAAGTAGTATGCTAGGGGAAGGGCAGTTTTACTAGGAACAAAAAGCTTTTACGCTTTGGTTATCTTTTTTCAGCAAGATAGGTATAGATGGCATTCCTAGTATTCAGTATGCCTGTAACACAAGTTGCTAAAAGTATAAAATTTATATCTCCCAGCTGCTACTCCGATCATAGACTGTCTTACCTTATCCTTGGGATCGTTTGGAAGGTATCTGTCATACCTAAGGATGAGGCCTTAAAGTGACAGCCTATTAAGTTGCCTTTGTCAGAAGAAAGTGTCCCAAGGCAGCTTTGTCTATGGAATAGGAGTGTTTGCATTTTGTCATGGTGTGGATTCAGCCATGGCCGCAGCTTCAGGGATCAGAGATGGTGGACGGGGACGAAATGACGCAGGCAGCTTTCAGCTTGGATTATTTAGAGCTCAAAAGCCCTGACATAAACAGAACAATGTCAAAGTACTAGTACCACTGGTAGTGCTGATAACATCTTAAAAAGAAATCCTTACCCTTTCAGTTTAACCCAGGCATGTTTCTTATTTGTATCCAGAGCAGAGGAATAACAGAAATTGGTACCAGGCGTGGGACATGAACTACCATTGTAAGACCTTTATTTCATTATCAGTGTCTCCATGAACATAGGGGAGTCCTATTAGAACATTCAAGTTTATGAATCTAACTATATGTGTTGGGCCAGAGAGAGGGAGAGATTGAGAATTTAAATCGTGCAGTTACTTCTGCCTTCCATTTCTCTCAAGTATTCCCCAGACTAAGTGTTAAAAGGGAGACATTAATCTATATCTCCTTCAATTGGTCATAGATTCTTTGTGCCTTGTGGTGTGAGCTTCTCACTGTGCAGAGTGTGATTTTAGTGTTTAAAGATAAGTATTTTATTTTTATGCAAGATGGCCTCAAATGCAAGCCAACTACTTCGTCTGGTGCTCCCCCAAAGAATGAGCCATCTGTTTGAACACTGAAGGAAAAATTGGCTGTGTTGGACATATTGAGAGTCTGCTTCCAACATGGTCTGTAAATGTTGTATACTGTATTTTAAAGGTGACTTAGATTTCCAAGCATAATTTTGACTCCATGGTTTTTTTTCCTCTCGTGTATACATCTCTGTATGAAGTGCAACTCCACTAAAATAAATGCTGCATCCTTCCAATTTTCCTTTGTTACTAGATAACATAGATATTTGCAACAATTCTTTATCTTCTAAGGTGTATAGAGATCTTTTTTAAAAAATCTTTTCATTACAGGATTTGAAATAATGACCTGAATATAAAGCATGGTTTTTAGCAAATATTTTTAAAGGTTATATATAGCCATAAATGACCCATATGAAGTTAAGTCTAGTATAAAATTTTATCAAATTGTGTATTTAGTGAAATAAGCCCGAATCACGGCAGCAACCTTCTAGGGTTACCCTCTGGAATCATCTGTTGTCCAGTCTAGGAAGCTGTGGCAGGGTTGACTATGGGCTAGACGTTGATGCTCTCAACCAGAGATTGGCAATTTTCTTTTTTCTATAAAGGACCAAATAGTAAATATTCTGTAAAGGACCAAAAAAGGTTTTGCAGGCTGTGAAGTCTCTTCAACTCTGAAGTTGTACCAAGAAAGTAGCCACGGACACTATGTAAACACATGAGTATGGCTGTGTTACAAGAAAACTATATAAAGAAAGAACAGGTTGAATTGGGTCCACTGCCTGTGAGCTAGAAAATGATGCTCTGGGCAGTGGTTCTCACGGTGTGATTCCCAGACCCGCAGCCCAGACTGCAATGGAAACCTGTTAGCAGTGCAAATTCTCAGCCCCCAGCCAACAGTAGCTACTGAGTCAGAAACGGGCTGGGGCCCAGCAATTTGTGGTTAATAAGCCCTCCAGGGGATTCTGAGTCTTGCATGCTAAAGTTCCAGAACCACTGCTGTAAAGATCTGGACCCCTTAAGGCCAACCCTGAAATGACACATGATATTTTTGGTAGTGTGTCTACTGGTGCACAAGACAGTAATTGGAACGTCGAAATAACTAAGTTCTCTATTAAGTGAGAAAGTAGTTTTATACTTCTAGTAAGGAAATACTTGTTTTTCCAATTTCTGAAGCTGTCACTTCTTTGTAACATGTTTGAATATATGCTAAATTTCTCTTGAGAAACATTTTCCCTTGAATTGGAGACCAGCTTTCGTTTGTGCCATCATCATGTGTACTAACACCTATGGAAACAGTATGCAGTTTCCTGTTGTAGGATTCAGTTTAGAGTGGAAGCTAGCAATGATGCAAAGTTGTTACCTATGATCGTTTCGAGTGTGGTTGGCAAAGACCCGTGTCTCACAAACACTGTGTCAGAATCTTCAATAGGAATTTCCCTCTTATTCTGGAATTGCTGGCAAGGCCCAAAGCTGAAGATAAAGGGTACTAAATCCTTCCATTTCTACCTAAACTCTGCTGTCCAACACTGCAGAATTTTGGGTTTATCCACCACTTCCTTCATCCACAAGTTTATGTAAGGAGGGGTTTGAGGAGGAGTGAAGCCTAGACCTTAAGAGGAAAGAGTATTTATAGCAGGCGGCCAATAAACTCTCCTCCTCCTGGGGGAAGGGGAAGGGGGTGGTTCCCCCAAGTCCAGGGAATAGAGTGGGTGGCTTTAAGAAAATCGATCTGAAACCAATAGTGCTTACAGATCCTTTTTGTATTGTCACTTCAGTGGAGCATGGACAGAGCCTAGAGAGAGCAGGAAATCTCTCCGTAGAATTTGGGGGCGGTATGTGTACATAGAAATGAACATCTGTTTCTGTCTGCAGGTTTCTGCAGGTGAGAAATCTACAAGAGTAGCCTGTGCCAGCAGAGTTTGAAGGGACCTTGACGTGGAGTGCCCAGGTGGAGGGGCTGGTAACTGCTAGCCTGTTCTCGGTTTCCACAGCCACAGCCCTTTAGAGGCTATGGAAGAAGTCTCTCGGGGTTCTTTGGGTTCCTTGGGAAGGAACTTGGAAGTGAAAGGAAGGGCAGGAACTATACAGTTACCTAGGTCAAGTAAGAAGACAGCCCACCTCAAGAGGAGCTTGACGACATTTACCGTGTCTGGGTGACAGGGACCCCTCCTCCCCGAGGGGCTCCTGAGCACCTGAAGGATCTGGGGTGAAGCTGACTGTAGCCCAAGAAGATGCCGAGGCCAAAAGCCCAGTGCTTTATTTTTAATTCATTTTTAATTATAGTTGACATATACTAGTATAACACATGACATAGATGCATATATACGATATTAAGTGATCACTGCAAGACCGGTAACCATCTGTCACTACAGTTATTGCAATATTATTGACTACATTCCCTTTGCTATACATTACATCCGTGTGACTTGTTTGTTTTACAACTGGAAGTTTGTATCTCTTAATCCCTTTCACCTTTTCTGCCCACCCCCCAATCCTCTCCTCTCTGACAACCGTAAGTTTTTTCCCTGTGACTAGGAATTTGTTTCTGTTTCTTTTTGTTTGTTCATTTGTTTTTGTAGATCCCACATATAAGTGAAATCATACAGTATTTGTCTTTTTCTGTCTGACTTATTTCACGTAGGATTAATACCCTGTAGGTCCACCCATATTGTTGCAGATGGCAGGATTTCATTCTTTCTTATGGCCGAGTAACATTCCGTTGTATAAATGAACCACCTCTTCTTTATCCATTCATCCGTCAATGGACACCTAGGTTGCTTCCGTAGCTTGGCTATTGTAAATAATGTTGCAATGAACATAGGGGTGCATATGTCTTTTAAATTATTGGTTTTGTTTTCTTTGGATTAATACTCAGAAGTGGAATTCCTGGGTCCTATGGCAGTTCTATTTTTAATCTTCTGAGGAATCTCCATATTGCTTTTCCACAGTGGCACAATGTTTTTTGAGCAAGCAGCAAACATTGTAGGAAAAAAGCAAGCAAGCCAGTCCCCTCTTCTTGACAGTGAACAGTTAGATGGTGACCATCTGGGAAGGAGGAAGGATGAGGCAAGGGATGGCGCCCACAGTGCAAAATTTAGGAAAGCACTCAGGCTCAGGTTTGCACAAATGTAGGATTAGCAACTAGCATCCTATCGTGAGAGCCTCTTTGAATTTTGTGTCTTGGGCATCTTGCTTGCCTCACCTTATTCCTGGCTCTGTGGTCATGGCTACCTGGTAATGACCTTGGCTTAGTTGTATGTGTGACTAGCTATAGAATTTGCTCCGTGTTGGAGGACACATACACTGGCCCCAACATGCCTCTCTGAACAGAGATTGAAGCTCAAAACTACCCAGGGGCCAAACCCAGCTCCAGTTCATGGTTTGACACTTTTACAGAATTGCAAAATAAACAAGAATATGCAACAGAGATCACATGTGACCCACAAAGTCTAAAATATTTATTATCTGGCTCTTTACAGAAAGAGTTTGCTGAGCCCTATAAAAACTGAAAGACATTTAATTTGTTCATATTTTTAAAAGATGAGAGAGGGAGAGTCAATGTAGTACAGCTTGAAGCAATAATTAAAAAATAAATGTTTTACGTTTATTCCCCCAAAGAGCTATGTCTCTCCAATAAACTGGTTACACATATGATAGACATTAGTCCACTTTCAAGTGACAGAAACCGAACTTCAATTAAAGCCAGAAAGAACTCATTGGTTCATATACACAAACTGCAGAAAAGGCAGGCATAGAATCAGCCCGAGGGCTGGCTGGATCTAGAGATTTGAATGCCACGGGAACTTGTGCCCACGCTGGCTTCATTTTCGCCTCCACAGACTATCTCGGAAGGGCTTTTTCCGAATGGTAGGGAACAAGGCTCACAACATTCCAGAATCCTCCCCATCCAGTGCTGCAATCCGAGACAATAAGGAGTTTCCTTCCCTACAGGCTTAGCCATTGTCCAACATTGGGTTAGCACCATGGCCAGGGTAGGAGAGGGTATCCTGTGATTAACCCAGCTGTGTGCCATCTCTGGGGCCAGGGAGAGGCAAGCTCTGTTACCAGAGAGCCCTGAAGAGCAGAGGCACAGATGTGATCTTGGGTGATCATTGGCAGCTGCCCCAGTTGTGTCTCTACCCCAGTGTCCTTTAGTTTGGAATAAGGTAGGATTTTTAGGCCCCGTCAATGTCTGCAGTAGAAGCTCTTAGCCTATAAAATTTTCATGGGTTTTCAAATTAGCTGCTGTTGCTGATTGATGGATGAGATTGGCCTCTCTACCTATTTTTGTAGCTTCATCACGTTGTTTGCAATTGTTCTTTACTGCGACTGTGCTTTGCATCACTTCCTCTTTTACTGTGGGCTGACCACGGACGAGTTGCTCGGGGGAGCTTTGATGAATCTCCCTCTGATGGTCAGGCACTCCTGTCTTTCTGGCCCAGCCAGATAGTTGTGGCAAACATTACCTTCCCGATTCTAGACACTGTCCTATAATCGTGGGGATGATTCTGTTTTGCTAATTAATTTTTAGTGTGGCTTGTAGATGATACTCATGAAACAAGTGAAATGTGACAGGCTTACAATCCATAAAGAAGCCTGAATAAAAGCGAGTATTCTCTAGGTGGTTAACTCTATTTGGGGACTTCATGCCCAGGGCCCTAAAAGACTTGCTATGTGAACTTAGTATGTGGGTCATTTCTACCATCCATCAAGGTCAAATATTGTATCAAAAATATTTCCCAAGTGTTAACTTTCCCAGCATAAATTTTGGAGGTAACATACACTCCATGGGAAACACCTTATTTATAAAAAACTCAGAGTTGAGTGGAATGGTAGTAATTCAGTTCTACTTTGTCACCTGATTGCTTTAATATCTATCAGCTTATCCCTTTCTAGGCAGCCCTTTTGGTTTTCAGACAGCTCTGATTACTACAAAGTTTCCTTGTTGTACCTACATGTCAGTGCTAGTTTTGTTCTCTTGGGGCCGGTCTATCCTCTATCCTGTCTACACCCACCCAAATCATCTCCTCTCCAGGTGAATTTTAAAGACATTTTGACAAGGAAATGTGTATTGGGTTTTCACTGGTTTTCTGCAATAAACTAATTTCTATTTCTGGAAGCTTCTTATTAGGGTGCTAAAATGGTCAATAGCTCCTACCGCCACAAATTTAAGAATATAATCTTTCACTAAAAGTTTTTATTTTCAATTGCATTTTATGACTCTTATGAAACACGAAAAAACGATTCTTAAAGTGAGTGTGAATTTGTGGAAGGTAAGCAAATTCTTCTGAAATAAATCTTTGCAAGAGTTGTGTTATTAGAACATAAAGTCCAGAGAAGTTTACTGTTTGAACAATGGTTTGTTTTAAACCAGTAAAGCTGTGTTAAGCACATCTGAGTGTTACTAGATGACTATTTAGCAGTGGGGCAGTGCAAATATAGTAACAGCTTTTTGGACTTCAGTATATTGTTCCTGGGTTAATCCCAGCATATGTCATATAGAAAAACATACTTATGTCCTGAAGAAAAAAAATTAAACTTTTAAAGTTATTATTATTAAGGTAATATATACACATTGCTTTAAAAAATCAACTGATACAAAATGGTTTTAAATAAGAACTAAAACTCTCCCACTCTATCCTTAGTACTGTTCTCTACAGGTGGTCACTTCTTAACTGTTCTATTTTTAATTCTAAAGGTGGATATCCCCAGACTAAATATTATTCTTATTTCTGTTTCTTGATACATCAAATTTAGACTATATTAGTCAATTTTCTAATATGACAAATAACTTCCATCTTTCTTTCTTGCCTCTTCCCTTGAGTTTGTTAATTATATTTTTTGTCTGTTCTTTTGGAAGTGGTTAACTTTAAACTTTAAATAATATACTTAAACATCTATTTTTATTCTATCAACCTTAGACGGAAAGTATCTATTGATACACTATAGAACCAGCCTTCTCTTGTTCCCAGGGATTCTTGCCTCCTCATATTTAGGGACCCTGTCACACTGAATAGGGTTGCTCTCTGTAACGAATAGGGCATTGCAGAAATGATGGTGTGTGACTTCCAAGGTTAGGTCATAAAACATATTGTAGCTCTGCCTTTCTCCTCTTGGATCATTTACTCTAGAGGAATCAGTTGTCCTGTCATGAGGACACTACAGCAGTCCTAAGTGGAAGTCGATGTAGCAAAGAACTGAGACTTCCTGCCAATAGCTAGCACCAGATTTGCCATGTGAGGAGCCATCTTGGAAACAGGCCATCCAGCCCCAGTCAAGCCCTCAGATGACTACAGCCTGAAGCCAACTTCTTGAAAACAACCTCATGAGAAACCCTGAGTTTGAACCACTCACCTAATTTGCTCATGAATTCCTGATCCAAAAAATTCTGTGTAATAGGAGATGTTTATTGGTATTTTAAGCTACTGGTTTTTTGGAGGGAGGTGGGCAATATTTCTTATGCAGCAATAGACAACCGGTACATACTTTCTAGGCAAGAGGATGTCATTTTCCCCTTCAGAGTAACCTCTACTTCTTTCCTAATCCTTTCACTTCTCTTCTAATTTCTGTCATCTATTTTATTGCTTTTGTCATTAATTCCTTACATAGTTTATGATAGTTATATTCTGTTTTTTTAGACATAATTACAAAATGTGACCACCCGTGCTTTATTTGTCAATTCTAAAATTATAAATAAAACCAGCATTTAAGTTATAATTATGAAATGTAAACTAAGGACTGGCCAGTATGTACCATAAAAATTGTCTGTCCAGTGGTCTGTATATCTCACTATTATAAATGGTGGTGGGGGCAGAGGAAGAAACCCTTAATGACTGAAAATATCTGTTTATGCCTGAAGTTTTATTAATTTTGTTAGGATAGGGAAATGTTGCTGGGGCATTGGGAAGATTAGAAACTATTTTAAATTATTTATATTTTAGTGGTAATTGTCCTAATTAGTTTTCTAGAAGAGATCAGCATATATATATATAATCGTACAGATGAAAGGGGGCTCAATAATAAATCTGACAAGTCCAGTTACTGAAAGTAACCTCACAGGGTGATCTGATCATAAATTCCTAACTGGGTATGTCACGGTGAGTAGTCATGACTCAGGCATGTAACTTCTTTAGTAATAAGTTTATCTTTGCCTTAAGTAAGCCCTGCCCATTGTTTATGTGCATCTAGGTTAACACCTATGAAGTGGCTTTTTTCCAGATCCCTCAGAAGCTTAACCACCCTCAAGAGAGCACATAATCTTGCTCACGATACTGAAATCCAATCCTCACCTTGCTTTCTGCCCCCCCATGTAATCTTCCCATACTCCCTTTCTAATTCCAAATGTATAAAAGAAACTGCAAAACTGTCGTTTTCTAGAGCATTTGAGATCTTGCTTCCTGGCATTGTTGTCAGTTTGGCTCAAATTCTTACCAAAAATTTGTACAGATTTGAATGTTTCTTATGTTAACAATAGGAGCGTGGACTAGTACTGGGGAGACAGACACAAGACTTTCCCAACATGATGACAGCAAGGATTTCTGAGAGGAAGACACCCTAAATTAAAAGATTTGAAGAAAGGGAAGTCAGAGCTAAGTGAAGATAAGTACTCCACTGCTTTTGTGTCGTTTTACCCTTTTCTCCCAGATTGAATCTCAGCTCTATTCTTCTTCCTCCCCCCTCTTATTCCTCTAAGTTAAAGTGAAAAGTAGAGGAAAGAAGGACTCTTGGCAATAAATAACTAGCATCAGTAATTTATTAGTCAATTTCCACATGCTGTCCGTTCTGTGAACCAATTCTCAGCACAATGTGAATTTTCTGAACCAGTTTGTTTTACAAAGTCCAGAGATTAGCTGTTTGATGCAACCATGTGAGGGCAAAGAATTGAATGAGTAGATTTACCTGCTGAATAAGCTAGAAGTATCACATCTGACATTAATAACTGTCTTTTGGTTTGCCTTCCTAACCGACTGTGCACTTTGCTCTAATTGGAGTGTTACAGAGTGGCAGCAATCTTTCTTGTAACTCTAAAAAAATTCTCAGTGCTTTAATAGCTTTGGTTTCTGGGAGCAGGAATTTATTACTCTTTTGGAACCTGAAAAATGGACCAGTCCGTCCTCATGGCCAGACCTCACCCGAAGCAGCAGCAGGCAGGTAAAGACTCTAGGTGGGGCCTGTAGACCAGGGGTAGCTGCTCTGATGCCCATGGCTGTGGGACTATAGGCTTCTGGTTTATGGAACAGGCATGCTGGATGAGATAGATCTCTAAGGGTGCTTCCAGCTTTGACATTTTATCATCTGACAGACAATGTGTAAGTTTTGATGTTAATCAAGAGTCAGTACAGACAGTCCTGGCCTATTAAAAAAAGTAATAAATCCCTTTACCTGATAGTCATACCTCAGTAGTGGTGGACCAGGTTCTATGGGGGGCAGAAGAGAGGGGTGAAATCCACGTGTCCTCTGTATTCCTGCCTGTGTCAAACGTGTATCATCTCTTCTGTGTCTTCCTTCTACTAGATTATGGCTGCTTGGGAACAGAGGCCGCCTCTTGTTGAACTTGCCCTTCCTGGTACCTAGCATGGTGATTGCATGCAGTGGTGCTTACTAACTATCTGAGCTACTGAAGTGAATGATTCTACCTGACCTTCAATTGTACCTTAAATTATAACTGTAATGTAATTGCCTTTCTTTTTTCGTAATATTTGGAAAACTTGTTACTCAGTGTATTCTTATGTTATTTTATCATAACACTAAAAAAAAATAGCTTTATGTTAAAAAAGAAATTAGCAATTTGATTTTTTTCCTTCTAGTTGAGATGTCAATTTCTTTTGGGGAAAGGGAAGATTAGGGTTGCTAGATAAAATTCAGTATGCCCATTAGAAATTTGAATTTCAGATAAACAATGAATATGAGGTGTGATCAAACAATATGGTGAATGTTTAAATAAAAAACTTTATTACAGTAAAAGACACATTGCCATTAATCCTCCCCCAAATATCCCTCCTTGCTTCAAACACACTTATCCCATCATTCTTGCCACTTTCTAAAGTCTGGAAGTCCTCTTTTGTGTTTTTTGTTGCACTGTCCTGGCTGCTTCGATGTCCTGAATCAATTTTAAATGTTTACCTTTCATGGTCATTTTGACTTTGGGGAAGAGTCAGAAGTCTCATGATGCCAGATCTGGTGAATAAGGTGGATGAATTTATTTTGCCAGAAATTGCGATATACCAGAAGTAATATGTGACACGGAGCGTGGTCATGATGGAGGATGATTTACGGCACACTTTAAAACACACCTTCTCTCAATCATAGCTCACACCCAACTGACTGCACTGAACAAGTTGAAACTTGTCACACACACTTACTAAGGTTAGGTGTGCCGCTTCCGGTATTGAAGATCCCTGCCTTTCCGTTGGATGGCACTCAGCAGCAGTATTCACCCTATGTTTTGGTCACAACGGAAAGGCTCCGTGTCACACATCATTTCTGGTGTGGCCATTTCTGTCAAAAACATTATGGTGTGTCCTCATCCAACTTATTCACTGGATCTGGCCCTGTATGGCTCTGGCTCTTCCCCAAAGCCAAAATGATTCAGGACATCAAGGCAGCCACAACAGTACAACTACAGACACTCATGAAAGAGGACTTCCAGAACTACTTTAGAAAATGGCAAGGACGATGGGATAAGTGTGTTTGAAGTGAGGGGGAATATTTTGAGGGGGGCTAATGACAATGTGTCTTTCATTTTAATAAATTTTTGAAAATTTTATTGGGTAATATTGGGGAACAGTGTGTTTCTCCAGGGCCCATCAGCTCCAAGTCGTTGTCCTTCAATCTAGTTGTGGAGGGCACAGCTCAGCTCCAAGTCCAGTTGCCATTTTCAATCTTTGGTTGTAGTGGGCACAGCCCACCATCCCGTGCCGGAATTGAACCTGCAACCTTGTTGTTAAGAGCTCGTGCTCTAACCAACTGAGTGGTCTGGCCACCCCTCCCGAAGCTCAGCAGCAGCTCATTGTCTTCAATCTAGTTGTGGAGGGTGCAGCTCACTGGCCCAGTGGAAATTGAACTGGCAACCCTCTTGTTCAGAGCTCACGCTCTAACCAACTGAGCAACCCAGCTGCCAATTTTTAAATTTTATTTAAACATTCACCATATCTTTTGATCACACCTCATACATTTTAAATATATGTCTCAATTGTTTTTTTAATCTGAAATTAAATTTAACTAGGTGTCCTCAAATTTTTTCCCCCTAAATCTAGCATCCTCAGGCTCTCCTGGTCAATCTAATATTCTATCTCAAAGGCCCCCCGTTAGGTTCTACAGAACCCAATGGAGAAGTAGCATTTTCGAGGTCAGGATATGACTCAGAAGATATGATTTATCAAGTGCCTTTCTCTTTCCACAGAACCAACTAAATTACAACCAGAGGTAAAAAAATATCCAACTGAGAACACATATTAGTAGCCTGCTTTCCCACCTTTCTTTAAAACGGATTTATTGTGTATACTTGTATTCTGCCCAGAGTACCACGCTGCTGAAAGGTGCTGCTCTAGCAATGAATGTGGTAATACAAGTCCTAGATCTTGTTCATGGGATTCTGAAGAACAAATCTGAAGGGTCTCATAAAGAATCTCCTAATATATATCCTTTTAAGTTCTTCTCAAGTGGGAACATTTTGTACTTTCTCAGATTTACTGGGTGGGGAGTAGGAAACAGATTTTTTTTTTTTTTTTTTTTTTCAGTTTCTTCTTCAGTTCTCCAATACATACATTATGACCAACAAGAATTTCTAGTTTTTCCCCTCTGTCCGTTTCTGGGTTTTTTGCTGACCCTAAAACTTGGGCACTCCAAGGAATGCCTGTAAGTCCAGGAATGGTATGGGAGTGTAGCATGAATTTGTAACTGCACCTGATAGTGGGTTTGGCAGCAATAATTAAACAGATCCCCACATATCACAGTAGCATTCGCCCACTGGGACTGAATTCAGAATCTGAGGAGGGGTGAGGATACCTAATGATTCTAACACCAATTCTTTTTTTTTTTTTCAGCATTTTTAAAATTAGTTCCAGGTGCACAAAACAATGTAATAGTTAGACATTTATCATTTATATCTCTCACACAGTGACAATCCCCCTCCCCCCAGCTACTAACTCTCTGACATCGCACAGAGCCATTACATTTCCACTGTCTCTATTCCTAATGCTGTACTCTGCTTCTTGTAAATATGTATATAAATATGTATATATTTACAAGAAGTGGAGTACAGCATTAGGAATAGAGACAGTGGAATCTACATCATCCCTGAAGTGCTAACACCAATTCTGGTAGGTGTGTTTCCAACATCACCAAGCAATTCTCTGACACCATCTGGGGGTCCTACTATTCAACTCGATTCTGATGCAGATAGCATCAGGTCCCACAGGTTAAGGGCTCAGTCCTACAAGACTGCCTGCCGACCACCTCCTTCAGACGTCAATGGCAAGTTCAGGTTGTCACCTGTGCTTCTCACCACCTGGCTAGAGATTGGCAGTTCCAAAGACCCCTTCCTTGGGTTTGATTAATTTGCTAGAGTGGCTCATAAAACTCAGAGAAACATTTTACGTACTAGATTACCTGTTTACTATAAAAAGATATAACTCAGGAATAGTCAGATGGAAGGGATGCATGGGGCAGGATATGGGGAAAGCGAGCAGAGGGTCCATGCCCTTTCCAAGTGTGTGTCACTGTCCCAGCTGTCTCCACGTGTTCACCAACCTTTTGTGATTTCATGGAGGCTTCATTACATAGGCGTGGTTGATTAAGTCATTGGCCATTGGCAATTGATTCAACTTCCAGCCTCTCACTGAAAGTTCCAACCCTCTAATCACAGGCTGGCTCCCCCACAACCAGCCACCACCCTTAGGTGTGGTCCAAAAGTCACCTCATTAACACAACAAAAGACACCTTTATTGTGCTCATCACTTAGGCAATCCCAAGGATTTTAGGAACTCTGCCAGAAATTGAGATGAAAACCAAATACGTATTTCTTATTATGAATTACAGTATCACAACACTGTTTCCCCATTTCTTGCTCCCACCTTTCCCTGTTCCCAGACTTTGTGTAGGGGGAGCAACTCTGAAGTTACACTCCTGGTTCACCTCGTAGACTGGCTGCCCACCGTTCCATGGGTGTTCCTATCCCTACCACAGTCACACCACCCGGGAGTTCACATGTCCTCCTCAGGGGTTAGGCCCCTTTGCTTTGGGGTGACTGGTGTTCACAGATGTTGGGGGAAGGGTGCTCAGAGAGCTCAGGCTATGGAGGGGTGGTGGTATCCATCTTTCACCTGACCCCCATTGTCTAAGACCACATATTAATTCTTGGTATGTATACTGGAGTCATTTTCCAAACGCATGTGGGTTTGTAGGGACTGGGCCTAGAGTTAGGCAAAAATGCTATACACAGAGAGGGCCAAAAAAATGTGTACACATTTTTTTTTCTTTTCTTTTTAATTAATTAATTAATTAATTTTTAAATATTTTTTTAATTTATTGGGGTGACAATTGTTAGTAAAATTACATAGATTTCAGGTGTACAATTGTGTACACATTTTAAGAAAGGAAAAAACTGTATTAAAATTACGCTGATAGTAACCACTTTGAGCACCTCTTGTAAATGCAGAAGTCAAACATGACTTGCGTTCATCTTTTGTTATCGATATATATTGAATATTACAATTTTAATAGATTTCCTTTCTTAAAATGTGTATACATTTTTTTGGCAACCTCTGTATATTTTCCAGACAGGATTTTTAACTTTCTTTTCCATATTTTAATGTTAGGTGGTAGAGATAATGCCAACGGTGTATATGAAAAGCTGGCTTTTCAGTAATCATTGCTTTAACACAGAATTTTTATTACATTTTTTATAGTAATTAATTATTGCCTAAGCAGTGGCAAAAGCATTTTGTTTCTCTTTCAAGGTATCAACATTTAAAAGCGAAAAGATCATAAGCACAAAAATAAGCCTGGTTCTTAGGAAGAGGTTTAATACGTTAGAAATAGTATGTCATGTACATTAAGTTATATTTTGTTCTGTCAAAGAAATGGCTTTAAGTAATCAATAAGTCTTTTCATATTTGGCATAATTTTGGGGGAAGGACTTTAGATTTGCCTCCTCCTGGGCTTTGACTGCATTACCTAAATAATCCACGAGATGGTAGCAGAGAAATGTTCATTTAAATTTGTCATCCACAGAGAGGTTGTTATATGTCCACTTTAACAAGAAATAGACTAACCTTTGTAATTTGGTCCGTTTTAAACATAGAGTAGCCCGCGAGAGCTATCGAACAATTTCTCAGGTCTTTTATCAGAGATGTAATCAGGACTTTATTTTCTTTATTCATCTTAAAGTTGTTTTCCTTGCTTACCATATTTTCCAGTGAGAGTCAGGTCTAAAAGCAATGAGTGTATATGCCAGTCTGTGTGTTTCTGTAACAGTTAACATTCTCGTAAGTAATTTTAGAACATCTGGGAACAATAAACTTTAGAATCTTACTGAGCGTGTTCTGTGTGGTGATTTACAACCTGCTCCCACCATCACTTATGAACAAGCAAGAAAGTGGTTTTGACGTCTTAGGGCCTAGCTTAGCTGAGCGAGTGATGGTGGGTAGAGCAAGAAGAGAGGGAGTGCATGGAAAAAGGATATTTCTATATAGACTGCAGTTTTCACCTAAATTTGTATTATCTATACATTATTGGCTTAATTTTTATTTACTTGTTAAAGTAGGTAATTAGAGTTAATAATAGATAGTTGCAGGTGGTTTTGAGTCAGAAGAAAAGAAGTTGTTTTCCTGTGAACGACCTCAGTTTTCTAATTTTAGGGTCATGTATTCCTTATGAAGGGATAAAAGGCATAATATAAGACTGTTCTATTGATATAATTAATAACAAATTAATTATCGTTATTCTGTGCTATTTATTATTTTGGATTTCATTATGCCTGAAACTTGGAGAACTTAATCACCACACATATGCGGGCACACACACACGAATGTGGGTTTTGTTCATAGAAATGATAGATGCTTGTCACAAACTTTTAAATCTAACAGGAATACATGAAATAGAAAATGAAGCCCCCATAACCCCCTGAGGCAGTTTGTTAATATGTTCCTAAGTATTTCTCTATGTAAAGACAAACATTTACATTTTTAATGAAATGAGATCACACATGTGTTTTGCATTTATCGCATCGTGGACATCTTTCCATGTTTAATTTTTATAAGCTATAGATTATTCCATTGTATGTTTGTGTCACAATTTGTTTCACTGCCTCTGTTCATGGATATTATTTTCCATGTTACTGTTTACTGCTTTAATAACAATGCTGCACTAACCAATTTTGTATGTTTTTCTCTGTGTACTTAAAATCTAAACTTCTGACCAAGTAACAGATTCAAGACTGGAACACCCACCGTTGAAATTAGTAATGAAATCCTACAATTGCTTTGTAGCCAGTGGGCAGAGTTTGTACGTTAAACATCAGAACATATTGATACACTCTCCTTTCCCTTTTTAAAGTATCAGGGTGGAGCCTGCACTTGAATGGCAGGGTGGCAGCAAAGGACAGAAGACAAGCTTTCCCAAGTTTTACCATGAACTGCAGAGCACAGCAAGCATAGTTGTAAAAGCCCTCCCCTCTCCTTGGAATGTCTTTACACCTGTACCTCTCTGACTGTGCAGGCTCCAGGTGCCGGCTGAGCAGGGTCAGGTACTGACTTTCTCTAGACAGCGGGGCAGCCTGGAGATGTGTTACTGTCCAAGGGCACCTCCTTTCTACGATTCCTCCACGGTGCTGCGGAATTCAGGGAACTGAAGGTTTGAAGCCGGGAGCTGAGGGGCAGGGTATTCTCAAAGAGGGACGAGGGACCCTGGAAGGCACTCCTTCCCAGGGCCCCGCAGAGCCGGGGCTGTTTGCCTTCAGGGCAGAGCAAAGACCCTTCTGTTAACTCAAGCATGTGTCTGAGTGGTCGCCTTATGGCGGCTCCCCTCACCCAGGAGCGAGAGCCCTGGTAGCAGCGGCATTATCTCCTCATCTGTGCCACTTCACATGGAGGGGCTGATGCTGGCAGAGAATAGTTTTAGAATAGGGCTCAACAGCCAAAGGATTCGGACTCTTATTTATTCCAATATGATGATGATAAACATTTTCTATAAATGGTAGAAATGAATGAGACAACAAAGTGTCACATTTCAAATTCAGAACTCTTTTTCAAGCCCACGATTATTTTATTATTTATTGAATCGTATATTTATCTCATTGTTTATACAAGCTGAGAAGCTGGGGCCTTTTTTTCTCTCCTGGCATGGTATGAACTGGGGAGAAAGATCTGCCACCTTATAAGGTCCCAAGATTTGCAAGTAAGACCATTAGAAACACCTTTTTCTGAGTACTGTATGTAAGGCAGCCATCTTCTCATTATTCTTAGGCAGTAAGTTCTTGTTCCACTTCTGAGCTGTGTCTACTGCACTAGTCTAGACCGCTAGCTGTGTGTCTGGTGTCTCAGAGGCCCCGTTTAGGTTCCAAGTGCACCGAACGCATTGTTGTTTGTGACCTGACAAGCAAAACAGCATGGCTCTGCCACTTAGGACGATAGCATATCAAAAGGTAAAACCGTTGACTGTGTACTTCTGCACTCTAGAGGCTGGGTTTCATGTGTTCTGTAGTTCTGTGAAGTCTTAATAGTAGCAAAGGCAAAATATAAAACTTGCTGTATATTCATGCTTTGATTTCATTCATTCAACAAGTTTGTATTGTGCCATGCACTGTTTTTGTCACTGTTTTGGGTGAAAAACATAGACACAATTTCTTGCCCTCGGGGCACTGGCGTTTCAGGGGGTAGAGACAGGTAACAAGCAAATAAACCAATCTTAGTCTCTCAGATGGTTGGTGATCAGTGCCAAGGAGAAAGACAAAGCAAGGAGAGGGGATGAGTCGCACTTTTAAGTGGAGCACTTAGAGGAGGCTTTGCTACTAGGATGAATAAGACGACATTTGAACAGTGACATGAAGGAGTGGATAAATGGGGAAACTGTGACCCAAGTAGGAGGGATAGCAAATGCCAAGACCCCCAAACAGCAGCCTGCCTTACCAGTGTGTGTCTGGAGGGCATTGGGCGCGGGGGAGAGAGTGATGTGAGGTCAGAGAGGGCAAGGGCAGGACGTGGCCTCGACGAGGAGTAACTTGGGAGCCACTTAGGATTTTAAGCAGAGAAGGGAAGTCATTTGATTCGATTTTTAAAAGGATCAGTGGAGCTGCTGTGTTGAGGACCGAGTGGAGATGGGCAGCCAGCGAGACCTGTCGAGGCGATTGCTGCAACCTAGAAAGAGGTGACGGTGGCCCACCCCAGGCAGTAGCAGTCATTATGTAGAGGCTGCATGTATTTTGAGGGTCACGCTGACAGGATTTCCAGATAGTATGGGATCTACCGAATTCATAAGACTCCATGGGAGGAGAGAATTTCTGAAATGATTTAAATGAGGGGAGAAGCAGGAGAGGCTTAAAGTGCGGAGTGGGGTGAGGTCATTAAGGAGATAAACCTGACAAGATGGGGAGACTTTGAAACATGGAAGAAAGCTAAAGAATTCAGGTAATTTGTAGCACTTGATGAAGACTTTTGGTGTGATCCAAAGGCCTGTGAGATTCCATTACGATTTTAAAGAGCGAAATGGCCCCACTTAAACAATGCAGAGAGAACGCCTTTGTCAGTAGTAACATGGCTAGTATAAAGGCAGAGAGTTTGGGGAAAATATGATAAACTCAACACACTTGTAGTGAGCAAGGAATAGAAAGGAAGGGAGAGTTAGGAAAAATTTGGTACAGAAAACACTGGCAGAATTTGGCAACCAATTTAGTGTTCAGAGTATGAGAGAGAAGATGAATTCGATACTACTCCAAAGTGTCCAGTTGGTGGTTTTGAAGCGATGCTGGCAGGCTTTCCAATACTTGGAAACTAAAACAAGGGGAAGGTCGTACATGAAGAGTGAAGTCTTGAGAAACATTTAATTTAACAACAGATCTTGTAGAAAGAGAGGTAGGCAGAGTGCATAAACTCCTAGGATGAAAACTCAGGGTCAAAGTCAATTGGAGGACTTACTAAGGTTAGATGAAGGCACAGGCAAAGAGCAAATGATCTTCTTTCATTGTAATTAGAAAAAGGATCATCGTAGTTTCCTTAGATGATCAACAGCTTCCGGAAGAGGAAGGAGAGAAGGAAGCCCAAGCCGTTCTGGAAGCCACTTCAAACAGGACTCTGAGAAGTCAGCGGTGGCCTGTGCCAGACATCACAAGTTATATAGAAGTGTTAGGTGGGGTCTCTGGACCATGGGAGGTGAAAACCCGGTTGACAAGGATGCTAATTATCTTCTCCTCCAAGGATACCAGCCTGATTGGAGGTGATGTTGTCAATATTCCTGGCAGCAAGTTTTGGGCAGAACAGAAGAGGGGAAAAGTGCCAGCGTAAATTAAGAGGAGGGAAGGGACATCCAAGAAGCTCAAATCTATTTATTATTATTATTATAAATAACTAGGTGATGACTAAAAACCCATCAATGTTTGCTGTAACAGGGCATGCAACTGACATCATTGCTCTATGGAAAAAGGTTTTACCTTCACGGAGAAAAGTTGCCGTCAGTAACTGCTGGCCTAAAATTCATTGATTCACTCATTCAACAAGCTTACTTAGGTCTGGCCGTGTGTCCGTTCATTGAACTAGATTCTGAGGATACAAAATTGAGTAAGGTAAGAACCTTATCCATAAGATACTTGCAGTTTAATTGGGGAGAGAGCCATTCAAACAAGTAATTGCTATACAGTGTAGTACAGTTAGTGATCAAAGTAAGAAAATCATTTGGACTTTGTAGTCAGGTAACATTTAAACGCTTGTTTCCTCACTTCTTTCCTGTGTATGCTTGGGAAATTTATCTCTGATTCATAATCTCTTTATCTAGAAAACTGATACAAAAATGTCTGCCTTGCATTGTGGCTGTGAAACAGCATGAACTGTAAGAAGTTAGAAAAAATCAGGTAAGAGCATTTCTGAAAGGAAGTCTTTACAGTGGGAGAATCAGGTAAGGCAGAGCGAGGAAGAGACCTTTGACCTTTTAAATGTGTGTGATATCCTTGTTGAAAACACTGAGATCTGCTAATTACATTATTGGCTATCATTTTGGGCCCTGGCTTTATGATGAGACCCTTTCATGTAAGCTATCGTCTTTGGCATGCTTAGCCTTAGACGCATAGTTCCTTGGGGTCAGGAATTATGTCTTATTCATTTTGTATCCTCTCAGAACTTAGCTCCATGTCTTATACATCTTACACGTAGGAGATGGCACCTACACATTTGTACAGTTGAATTTGGTTAGGCAAGCCGTTTCTTATAGTCATAGAATAAGAGCTAATCTGTAGTTGTATAGAGTTCTGGATCATTGAATGAAAGCTGCTCTTTCAGCAGATCCTAATTGTGCAAAGCTGGTAAGAGTATACTTTTGAAGAACAGGTTTTTCTGTGTGGCTGTGTTCACGTTACCATGACAACCCTAACGTTTGGCACTTTCTGAATTTAGTGTCCTACTTAATTTCCTGCGTTTGGCTCTGAGAGACCATTTGTTCTGTCCAAATTTGCTTCTTATGTGAATCTTTGAACTGAAAATCATTTATGAATTTATTTGCTCTATTAGATCATAAATTCCTTAAGATTGAGGATGTGGTCTTATTATCCTTATGATCCCTGATAGCACCAGAGTAGGCCCTGGACATTTTAGACAGTGAGTATGTCAATACACGCTTCAGATGAATTGAGAAATCACGATATCATAGGCTAAATAATGGTTGCCCTAAAGATGTCCAAATCCTAATCCTTGGGACTTGTGAATGTATTACATAATAAAGGGGATTTTGCAGATGTGATCAAATTAAGGATTTTTGAGATGGGGAGATAATCTTGGGTTACCCAGGTGGGCCAATGTGATCTCAAGTGTCTTTGTAAGAGGGAGCCAGGAGGGTCAGAGTTAGTAGGAGATACGATAATGCAAGAAAGACGTTGGAGTAACAGGCAGAAGGGGCCATGAGCCAAGGAATTCAGCAATTTCTAGAAGTTGAGAAAATCAAGGAAATAAAATTTCCCCTGAAGCGTCCAGAAGGAATGTACCTTGATTTTAGACTCCTAACCTCCCAAACCGAAAGAGAATAAACTCGTGTTGTTTCAAGCAGCTTAGTTTATGGTAATTTGCGACGATAGCAATGGGAAACTAATCTAGTTGGGTAGCCCATCTTAATAAGTTTCAAAGACCACTTAGTGGAGCTGTTAAATGCAAATCCCAACAGAAGTATTTATTGGCTAAATTCCAGACAATACTAGTTCTAGTAGTACAAAAGGATGAAATGGGAAGGAAGCAGAGAGATTATCTTGTTAATTATAATGTAGTGCTGTCAGAATTCCAATAATATATACAAGATGGATTCGAGTTGTCTATAACTAATCCACTAAGTTTAAAAGTGCCATTCATTCGAAAAACTTACAGTGAGTGTCAAGTGAATGTTAGGCATCGTGTTAGATGCTGGGCCTATCGTCCGCCAGGTCCGACCTCATGAGGTTTCAATGGTGACTTCCTGTGGTTAGGGGGAGCCTTGTATCTTCTAGTCACCTATGGACTAGGAAGTGTGTAGGGCCTCTGGGGGGACTGCATCTGACTTGATTTATTGTGAAATGGGAATTTATATGTCAAACCACGTGTCAAAATCCAGCATGGTTGGAGTGTTCAGGATCCATGTGAACTTTCCACACCAGTGATTCTCAATGTTGACTGGGCATCAGACCCTTTGGTGAAGCTTTTTAAAAATACAGATGACAGTGCCTCACCCATGGAGATTTTGGCTTGGTAGGTCCGGGGTAGGGCCTGGGAATCTATGTTTTAAGTAGTCTTCTTGGGTCTGTGGTGTACCAAAGTGTCAAACATGGCTACGTGTTGGTAATGAAGACTACTCAGTCCTAAACTGACAACATGGTCTGCTAGTGGTGATACTATGAGCAGCATTTCCCAACATGTATTCTTAAGAACACATGCCCTTCGCTAGGGAAACACACCGACATCAGGTTCATGAACTTTGGAAAACAATCTATAGTACATTTGTAGAGGCTCATGATGGCTTTCGGCACATTAAAAGCTCTGAGGTAATCTAGACTAAAATAATGTGTTCAACCCTGCTTAGCCCATGTTCTCCAAATTTATTTGACCATTGAATGGTCTCATCATGTAACACTAATTAAATATGTCATGCAATGAAGGCCCTCCGGGGCATACTTGAGGAAACACTGAACTAGAAAAATGGAAGTAGTGATGGTGTTTGTCTGATTTAGAAGTTACCAGAGGATGAGTGGGGATTTCTGCAATTATCATAAACACACATATGATGCATCAATTCACAGGAAAAAGCAAAGGTTACACTATTTTCTAACCCAGAGAATCCATCAAAAGTGTATGTTTTCAGGGGCGGCCAGATGGCTCAATTGGTTAGAGCACGAGCTCTTAACCACAAGGTTGCCAGTTCGATTCCCACATGGGATGGTGGGCTGCACCCCCTGTAACTAGACTGAAAATGGCAAGTGGTCTTGGAGCTGAGCTGCGCCCTCCACAACTAGATTGAAGGACAATTACTTGACTTGGAACTGATGGGTCCTGGAAAAAACACACTCTTCCCCAAAATTCCCCAATTAAAAAAAAATAAAAAGACAGTTAAAAAAAAGGTGTATGTTTTATGAGTGACAGCATCGTTAAAGGTCTATCAAGCTTGTCATCTCCACATTGCTCTTGGGGAGGAGGACTGGAGCTTGCTCACTGAGTGCTCACGGCTTCCCACATACTCTGCGGGCTTGATCTTACTTACATTTGAGAGCTACTCCACATATTATCATTGCCATTTTAAAGATGAAAAAGCTGAGACAAAGAAGTTAAATGGCTTGACTGGAATAAAACACTTATCAGTTCCACACCTGTTGTTCACACAGTACTGTGTGTTTTACCTGCAGCATCTCATTTAATCCTCCCACAAAACTTACAGTGTAGGCATGCATTCATGTGACTGAACCCGTCCAAAGTCCCTCAGCCAATATGTGACAAATCTAAGACTGTCTCCATCGCCCATGTCTTCCCCACTGCAATGTGTTATCTTTCTAACTCCCAGGACACCCCACATTTTTCTTTTCTGGGTATAGTTGAATATGTAGATGTTGACATAGTATGAAATCAGTGGCTTAGTACAGAGACAAAATGTATGATTGAGGAAAAGAAGTTTAAGTCCTGATAGGCATGAATTCCACCAGAAAGGAGAACTAAGAATTTTGATAGAGATAGTAGGAGCTGAGTCATACTCAGGAACAAAGAGAAAAGGAATATCACACTTCCAAAATACATTGTCAGGAGATTAGATTAGCGGTATTTTAAAATCTTTCTTCGTGTTAAAAATATGGGTAGATAATTCAGCGTCTTTTTTTTTTCAGGTTCCTCTTTCCGAGCTATTGTTTCTCAAATGTAGTTGTGAGAGTCAGCTTATAAACAACTTGTAAAACAACACAAGTTTGAACCAAGTGTTTCAGGACCCCATGGACTTGGCATTGGAAACATGTCAGGCAGCTTAGCGGTATGGGGGCTTCTGAGCAGCATTGATTCAGACAAGCTGGAGAAGCCAGCAAATGAAGCAAGTCAACAGGAAGGCAAGACTGGATAGTCCCACAAACCCTAGAACGTTCTTTTGAGGAATCAATGAATTTATCATATAAACTTTTTTTTCTTCCAGCCATGCACAAGTGATCAAAAAAATCAGTAGCATTGTGTGCAATTAGATAGGGTAGTATTTAAGCTGGGACCACTGGAGTTTGATATAAACATATCCTTTCTGCTTCTGAAAATATTCATATGCATTCTGGTTCAATGACTTATCAACTTGCCAGAATTATTTGTTGTTGTAACTTTTCTGAAGAATCGTTTGCAGAAAATGAGCATAACCTTTTCAGGTATGCTCCCAGTGTTTCCCTTCACCTCTAATTCAGACTCACAAATCAGAATGTTTGTTTTTTCCTTAGCATTACTGCCAAAGAGAGGAAAGGAAACAAGGTTAGTTGTTTTGCCCTTGGAGTAAAGGATTGAAACTAGGAGATGCCTGCTTTTCTGATAAGGAGTGGTTTTCTTACTCCTGTGTTTGGGTAATGCAGGGTTTGTCCTCAGTGACAGAGTAAAACCGGGTGACCTTTCTGCATCAGGCACTCAGGTGAGCAGGCAATAGAGACAGTAAGTGTGAATTCTAACTCTGCTGTGAGCTTTGTGGGTGAGCAAGGCAGCTTTCCTTTTCTCCCTCTGTCAGCTTTTCTATTTGTAAAATAGGGTCACACCACTAATCCAGCTCATAGAGCAGTTGTGAGAGAAATGAACTAAAGCAACAATATTGCTGAGTCTTTATATGAAATGCCTGCAGCCCAGATTTTTAGGGAGAGTTATTATTGTTAGAAACAAGTATACATTAAGATACTAGCAGGCACTTTTCAATAGAAGTTGGTAGGGAAGTGAAAAACTTTGCATTTCAGTAAATGGTCTTGAAATAACTTGACATCCATATACCAAAAAAAAAAAAAAAAGAAAGAAAAAAAAACAAAAAACGAATCTAGATACAGACTTTATACCCTTCACAAAATTAATTTGAAATGGGTCATGGGCCTAAATATAAAATGCAAAAGTATAAAACTCCTAGAAGTTGACATAGGAGAAAAATCTAGATGACCTTGAGTTTGGTGAACACTTTTTTTAGATACAGCACCAAAGACATGATCCATACATAAATTAATAAGCTAGACTTCATTAAAACTAAAGATTTCTGCTCTGCAAATGACACTGTCAAGAAGATGAAAAGAAAAGGCAATGACTAGAAGAAAATATTGGCAAAAACCACATCTGATGAAGGACAATCTTATACATCCTTAAGTAGATGAATAGTTAAATAAACTGTGGTATCTCCAGACAATGGAATATTATTCAGTGCTAAAAAGAAATGAGCCATCAAGCCATGACAAGACATTGCGGAATCTTCAATGCATATCAGTAAGTGAAAGAAACCAATATGAAAAGGCTACCAACTGTATGTTTTCAACATATGACATTCTGGAAAAGGCAAGACTATGGAGACAGTAAAAAGATCAGTTGATAGATTAAGGGAAGGAGGAACGAATGAGCAGAACAGAGAGGATTTTTGGGGCAGGGAAACTATACTTTTGTCCAAACCCATAAAATGTACGACACCACTAGTGAACTGTAAACTATGGATTTTGGGTAGTGATGGCGTGTCAAAGTAAATTCATCAGTTGTAACAAACGTACCAGTCTGGTGGGATGTTGATAGTGGGAGAGGCTGTACACGTGTGGGGGAAGGTGGTCTACAAGAAATCTCTGTACTTTCTGTTCAATTTTGCTGTAGAACTAAAACTGCTTTTAAAAAATAAAGTGCATTAAAAAAACACCTTTGTGAGTGATAGCGTCTCATTTTCTTTAAAATAAGACTTCAAGATTTACACGTATAAAGTTGTACATAACCAGCTAAAACCCTTATGACAAAGCTACCCCTGTCCACCTATTTGTCTGTCATTTAATTTGTCAATCTCTAGTTGGTAGACATAATACAAAAATCAATGAAAATGAAAAAACAATTGGTTTAGGGGTTAATGTGAAAATGAAGGAACATAAAAAATCATTATCTCATCACCTCAGATTTCTTAACCCACATGGGTTAGGCCATTTGCTGAGCTAGGAATCTGCTAGGCTCTGGCAATAGATCACAAGGTTCTTCTTACATATTTGTCCCATCATTAGTAAATACCTATCATAATCATATATATTGCCAATAAATTCATACTTAATTGAGTTATAAATGCAATTATAAATTACCATTATTTATTCCCAAATGTTGCCACCAGTGTTCCAGAAGGACTAGGCTTTAGAAGTTATGAAGGCTATGTCTATTCCTATGTAATTTCATGTATCTTTTGTGTTGGTAAACTGTCTTATCCAAAACTCAGTATGGTGATTGTTATCAAGATATGTAGGCTTTAACTATGTTACTGTTTGCCACTGGCTCTTAACATGTAAACAACCTTTTCAACCTCCATTCAGTTCCACCTCCTTAGATTCTTTCTTCACTGTGCCCAACAAAATAATTTTCTCTGTTTACCATTTTGATTTGAAAAATGTAGTTCTTATCTATTGCTGTATAACAATTTACTATGCATTTAGAGCAGGGGTGTCCAAACTGCGGCCAGCGGGCCAACTGCGGCCGCCCGCAATCCATTGTAAATTGGCCCGCAGCAAATTCCAAAAATATATTTAGTTTACTTAAATAAACCAGGTGAAGCAATACGTACTTCACCTCGAGTGAGTGGCCCGGCTGTTTGTGTATTTTACCGCATATGGCCCTTGGTAAAAAACGTGGAATAAAGTTTGGACACCTCTGATTTAGAGGCTTAAAACAGCTTCCATTTATTAAGTCACAGTTCCATAGGTCAGAAGTCCACACATCGTGGCTGGGTTCTCTGTTCAGGATAAGCTCAAGGCCAAAATCAAGGTGTCAGCTGGACTGAGTTCTTGTCTGAAGGCTCTGGGAAACCATCAGCTTCTATGCTCATGCTTTTGTTGTCAGCGTTCAGTCACAGTCATGTGTTGCTTAAGGAGGGGATACATTCTGAGAAACATGTCCTTCGGCGGTTTCATCACTGTGCAAGCATCATCGAAGGCACTTGTAGTACACAGCTAGGCTACAAACCTGTATCGCATGTTACTGTGCTGAATACTGTTCGGATGGTAACACACTGGTAAGTATTTGTGTATCTAAACATAGAAAAGGTATAGTAAAAACGTGGTATAAAAGACAAAGTGTGCGTGCGTGCACGCATTGCAGAGGCCGGGGCTGTGGAGGGAGGCACCTTTGGAGGGAGAGTAGATGTCAGGAGGAGGGAGTTGGGAAGGAAGAGAAGGAGAAGACAAAAGGAGAAGGGGTGGGGGAGGAAAAAGATGGAGAGGAATGAATGGAGGAAAGGGAGCATGTGCACGAGTGTGCACGTGCGCTTGCGTGCTCCATCACCAACTCGGCCCCAGCCTCCTATAGGCCCCAGGCCCGTGGACAGCATGCTGAGCCTCCTGGGCTATTTAAACCACCCAGAGCTCGCAGTAAATTCCCCATCATCTCGTGTCCCATCTTTTCTTTCAATATCTCAAGCAAATGTTTTGTTTATAATCCATTACAATCTAAGGTACTGCCATCGTATATGCGGTCCATCGTTGAAGAAAACGCCCTCATGTGGCTCCTGACTGTATCTGCAGTTGAAGGACTCAGATTTCCCTCTCCTTGCTGGTTGTCAGCTGGGACTTGCTCTCAGCAACTGGATGTCACCTACATTCTTTGCCATGGGGCCTGTGGGGACAGAGTCCCAGAGAGCAGTTTCCAGGCTTTCAGCTTCACGTGGAAAGGTGCTGGCTTGGTGATTAAATGGCCATCAGCTGTTACTGGTTAGCCATTAGCCACTAATGTTACTGCCATGGCTACGCTAGGGGGTTGGTTGGCAGAGAAGCGGATGGCGGTTGTGCATTGTGTGGCTCCTGCTTCCTGTGTCTCCAACCCAGTCACCAGCAAGACTATAGTGGTATGAACCTCCTATCCATGGCTCCATTGATGTTCCTTTTTGGCCTCACCATATCCTGCGTCCTTGTGCGGGGAGCGGGAGCTGAGACCCTGCGTGACAGGACCTCTCTATCTTCAGGTCATCAATGGTGAGTTGAATCCTGCTCCTGCTCTAAATCTCTGATATCCTGTTTTCCTACCAGCCAGAGACAACTCCAGGCTTTTAAGGTTGCAGGCTCTCAGGTAATGCACAGTTTGATAATCATTCTTAAAGTCACCTGCGCCATATAACTAATCTCAGGTGAAAAGGCCCTCAGGTTCCCAATAGGGAAGATTATGCAGGCCGTGTACTGGGATGCAGAGAGGAGGTAGGACGTCTTAGGGGCCCTCTTAGAGTCCTGCCTACACTGCACCCCTCCCTAAAGTTCTCTGGTGAATCAAATATGTGAACTTTAAAAGCCTTCTCCAGAAAACCATGGACAACTCAAATTCCTTTTCGTCCCAGTCTGCCTGTCTCCCATGTCATTGTTCTCCTATTGTCAACCTTCCCTCAAGGCAGCACCTCATTGCACAATTCCCAACTGTTCCCAAATGCTCTCTGAGTTCCATCCCACCAGTCCTCAGATGCTCCAGCTGCTCAAAGCTCTGTCCTTGGGGAGACTTGGTCTATAAACAATGTATGTTGTCAGACACTGGGGGGCACCCTGCTGATTTTCTCCAAGGACAGATGACTAATATTAAGATACGTTACAATTATTAGGGACACAACAAAACAACAATAAAATTGAAGACAGCACAATTCCCCAAACGATAGTGCCTATAGTCACTTGACGGAATTACTTAAAATCTTAAGAGCTGACAGTCCTGAAATTTCTACCAAGAGACCAGAAATTAAGTTTTTGCAGCCTTGCCATCTGGGCCTTGGATGAAACAGAAAATTGCATCTAATCCTCAGTTCCAGTTTTGTTCGGAGACAAAAAAATAAATTAAAAAAAATAATAAAAATAAATAGAAAGCGTCTTTTGCAGGCATAACCTGAGGAATGGTACAGTATCCTGTTCCAACTTATCACACTTGCTCGTTTGTCACAGCACCTGGGTGGCCTGGTGACGAGTACTGTATACAATTGCAGGACAGAAGTGTTTTATTTAGTCTTTGACACAGTACTTCTTGACTTAGATTTTTTTAAGACATATAATATAATCTTTTTCCTGGACCTATGTATCAGTTAGTACTTTTTTTTTTTTTTTTAATTGGGGAAGGGGAACAGGTCTTTGGACTTTATTGGGGAACAGTGTGTACTTCCAGGGACTTTTTCCAAGTCAAGTTGTTGTTCTTTCAGTCTTAGTTGTGGAGGGTGCCTTTCAGCTTCCAGTTGTTTTTCTTTCAATCTTAGTTGTGGAGGGCGCAGCTCAGCTCCAGGTCCAGGTCCAGTTGCCGTTATTAGTTGCAGGGGGCACAGCCCATCATCCCTTGTGGGAGTCAAGGAATTGAACCTGCAACCTTGTGGTTGAGAGCCCACTGGCCCATGTGGGAATCGAACCGGCAGCCTTTGGCGTTAGGATCATGGAGCTCCAACTGCCTGAGCCACCAGGCTGGCCCAGTTAATACTTTTTTTATTGCTGTTGACAGTAATGGAAAAGCTCTGTCAAACTAGCTTAAAGTTAAAAGAGGTTGATTTTTTTTTTTTTTTTTAATGTCACTGAAAAACACAAAGCTAAGCTAGGCTTTGGAGCTTGATTTATAGAGCTCAGTGATGTTATTAAGGGCCATTGTTTTCCTTCTCTATTTTGCCTTCTAAGGTGTCAACTATATCCCAAGTTTGACATCCCCTAGTGGTTGCAAGTGACTTCCACTAACCCACAGTGCAGTGTGGGGTTATTATATACATCTAATGAGAGAAAGAACATGTCTGAATCAATATTCTGAATTTCATGTTTACTGGATATTGTTAAGGCCCATGGCCATCCCTGAACAAAAATGTCACCTGGGAAACAGGATGAGTTGGTGGGTTGAAATCAACGTAGGCTACCTGGCAAGGAGTAAGATACCTGAAAACAAATCTTGGTATTATCTACAAGATACCAAATACTATACAGTACAATCCCTGTATTTTAAAGAAATCTGGAAAACATACCTTTTTACACTTTTAAAGATTTTGGCATATAGTCACTTCAGCTGTATTTGAATGAACCATGTATTGGCATTTGTATACATTTCATGGTTTCATTTACTTTATATGTAGTCTAAATTTTTTTTTTAATTTTAATTTTTAATTTTATTTTTTTAAATTAAAGCTTATTGGGGTGACAATGGTTAGTGAAGTTACATAGGTTTCAAGTGTACAATTCTGTAATACATTATCTATATATCACATTGTGTGTTCACCACCCAGAGTCAGTTCTCCTTCCATCATCATATATTTGATCCCTTTTACCCTCATCTACCACCCTTTTTCCCCCTTACCCTCTAGTAACCACTAAACTATTTTCTGTGTCTATGAGTTTTTATTTCTTTCTTTCTTTGTCTTGTTCCTTTGTTGTTTTCAGTTTTACATCTCAAATATCATAGAAACAACCAAAGTCTAAACTTTTAAGGAGTATTATGTACTCACTGTACATTTGACTAGTTTTTCCAAGTTGACAGGCACCAAATATTGCTGAAATAGTTTCACATTTCCTTAATAGGTAACATGCAGATCTGCCCACAAAGTATTCCAGGAGCATTCTCCTCAAATGCTGAAACTCCTCTGATCATTATAAGCAAAGACACAGCAGGTGGAATGTTGGGTCTTGAACTAGTTGGGAAGCAATGGGAGAAGACTGGAGGTTGAGCTATTTTTGTCTACATTAAGGGTTGGATATTTTTAAATGAATACAACTAACAGCGTTCTCAAAATGTCTCACTAAGTTAATTCTAATAGCCGAGAATAACTTTTAATAAACAGAAGACATTGTAATGTGTTTTGAATACACGAGTTCCCCAGATGGCAAAAGTATGCTTTTCTTGATGTACACATGAAGATGAAATCCATCCCTATCTCAGGAGTCTCCTAACTTGGAGATTTAAATACTATCACTGCTGAGAATGGATAACTCAATAAAAAGCTCAATATCTGAAATAGAGTTGGAGCAATACATATGAAAAGGACCTTGCAAGACAGCAGGTTTCTCTCTGCTTTTCTGATTAGTGTACACCCAGAAACCTTTACTGTCTGCTGACATCTGACAGTGAGCAAGAACTTTCTGTCCTTTGAAACATAGCTGTCAATTCAAATGTTAAAGAAAGAAGGTCAAACGAGTCTCCCCTATGCTCTTTGCAAAGCTGCAATAAGGGGGTGGCCGGTTAGCTCAGATGGTTAGTGTGGTGCTACTAACACCAAGGTTGCCAATTCGATCCCCGCATGGGCCACTGTGAGCTGCGCCCTTCTTAAAAATAAGCTGCAATTGTCTGGAAATTTTCTCACCAAATAACTGAGTTTTGGTGCGGTTATGGTTTTACCCTAAATGGTATTAACTTGTTTATTCCCCTTCGGTGACTTTAATGGCCCCATCACGTTACATGTTGCCTGGGCAGCTTGGCAGCTTTGGCAGAAAAATAATGGCCAAGGGTGGGCTGTGGCCTCATACTGAGGGCTGACAAAAGCAGTGTCAAGGGTACACATTCAGTGTGGGAAGGTGATTTCTCAGCATCTTGCCCTCACCTCCTAGGGCTTCCTCTTCAATGCTTCTTGGAGGTCTTATAAAAGACTCTGTGTCATCTATTTCCTCCAGTGGGATATTTTACCTGGGTTATTATCACAACTATTTTGCTATGTGCAATGAAATTAGTGGTGATTCCATTTGTTGAAATCATATGTAGACGGCAGTACTCTCTGCCTTATTACCAAATGAGTACAGCGTGCCCTTCAATAATTCTTTAAACTCTCAAATGCCTTGGAAATAATATGCTGGAATATTACTGAGCTGTGACTGAAGCACCATTTGTGCTAAATATGACAGCGCACAAATGATATTCCTCTATAAAAGTTCAAACTACATTAATCTTTTAGGGAGGTTCATTGACTGGGAAGATGGCTTAGATATAAAATAAAGACACCAAGGGCTCACTGAGGAGAGCTTTTCTGGTCAGGATTTCTAGGAACCAGTGCAAGATAAGGGCCACAAATTAACCCCTTAGGATTAGGATGTGAGCAAGAGAGAGCAATTCCGAAGGGGAGAGAATGAAATGATAATGCACATATTTCAGTATGAGGGAAAAAAGGCTTCCAGGTCTGAGAACTATAATTAAAAGACAGGTATTAAACCGCTGAGACAAATAGACCATATTATTGTCATTGGGAATCTGGACAAAAATGTGAGCATTCCCAAATTGATGTGTTTAGTCCCTACCCTGATCCATGTTTAGAAGAGTGGCAGACAGGCTCTTCCTGTGCAGCCTTTTCATGCCCTCTTGTCAGGCATCTTTCCTTATGTGAGGGCTGCACAAAAAGAAATGATTGCGTGAATGGCTTCTTCTTTGACTGGGTTTCTAGTTGTGGCCAGTAGGTCGGTAGGGTAGTAGCCCGTCACAAGAGGTGAGAATGGGTAGGAGATTTAATGAGCATTAACAAAGGTAGTTTCAATGTAGTAAATATGTGATACTATGATGTTTTTTAGTACCCATTTTTCTAAAAGGTGTGGAACGTATAAAAAACAACATTGCTGTGTTTTTTTAAATTATCAAAGTAATATATATGTGTATATATAGTCAATGCATGAAACACGTAACAGTATAGAAACACCCAAAGGGAAAGCCACCTATCATCACAGTGTCTGGGGAAAACCATCACTAATATGTTGTATGTTGGCTTGTATCTTGTAGTCTCTCTTCTATAAAGACAGACACAGTATCATTTTAAAGCTTGATTGTAACTCAACAATGTAATGTATTTTCCCATGTCAATAAATAAGTAGGATAAGACTCTTTCCACAAGAGAAAGAGCTGATTATTAACATTTTTATTATAAAATTATTATGATATTATTTATTATAAACGTCATACCCACTTTTCCAAAGAAAAAGTAAGCGATACAAAAAGTTCTAAAAGGAAGTAAAGATCATCTGAAATCCTATCACGCAGAGACAACCCCAATTAACATTTTGGAAAACATTCTTGGACATATTTTTATCATCAGGGTGATAGATGGGTCCCTTCGATTCCCTAAGGTGACCAATCCCTGAGTCACTGCTGAGGAATTCCTGAAATTCATAGGAAAACAGTTTGAAAACCAGTGGATTGGAAGACAGAAAAGACCTACTTCAGCAATCGCTATAAGAAATGATGAGAGAATAACATAAGGCAGAAAAGACATGAGAAGGCTATTGATGAGGGGAAAATCACCATGATAGATTGATAGAATGGGTGGCTGAGGGAAGAAAAGTCTGTGGTCACTGCCACCTTTTCTGACTTCCATCCTGCTGTAGGAAAAGGAAAGAACCTGACCTCCCTTCTGTTATTCTGTGCCTCACTCCCCCATTTTAGCCAACGAGGGCCTCCTTGCGGTCCTGGCATTGGGCTTTTGCTCTGGCTGTTTCCTCTGCCTGGAACGCTCTCCCCACAGGAATCTGCTTGGCCAACTTCTCTCCCTCCGTCAAGTTTCTGCTCACGTTTGACCTTCTCCTTGAGGACTCTCTGACCAGATTATCCAATACTGTCACATACCCTCTCGTTCTACCATATAGATCCTCATGACCTTACTTTAGCTTCTCTTTCTGTTTTTTGTATTTTTTTGTGTCACTTAGCACCTGTAACCGTACTACATAATTTACTTACTTATTGTATTTCTCGTATGTATGTTTTCCCCAATAGAATGTAAACTCTTTAAGGACAGAGGTTTTGTCTGTTTGGTTCCCAAGTACCTAGAATAGTGCCGGCTGCATCCATAGCCGCTCAATTAATACACGGTGAATGAATGAATGAAACAGCATTAGAGACTTTGGAGACTGTTGCATTGAAGGGTGAGGTAATGAGAGTGGATGTGGGTGAGAGAGGAGGGGAAAGATCTGAGAGCTATTATGGGGGTAACTGTAAGACTTAGAGAAAAAAAATGAACTAGAGATGTCTCCAAGATCCTATATGAAAGTGATTTCCTGCCTTTTCACCGTTGTATTATCCTGTGAATTATTTTTCAGTTTTTTCCTAATAACTTATAGATAGCTTACTAATAAAGAGAGATTTGTAGAACTGTGTCAAAAGAGTCCGTTATTTTTAGGTTAAATATATATTGAATACTCGGAGCTATCACCAATTGACCTATTGATTTGAGAGCCAAGACAGAAAGTCCATTTATCTGCCAAGTTCTGATTTTCCATGTCAGAAAGAATCCCTGCACAATTGATTAGCTGCTTCGGGGCACCGTCAATATATTTCACAACTGATTGTTTCTAAATAAGGATTAAGGTAGAGATGGTTACTATTTTTTTAAAACATTGTTTAATAAGATTTATTGCAGAAAATGAATATGAGATGGTGACTTTTAGATACCAATTCACGCAATAATAACAAAGACCAGTGTTGTAAATAAAGAGTTTCTATTATACGAGCTTATGGGACAGGATTTGACTTTGCCATTCAACCTCATTTATTATAGGGAAATCATTTAATACCCCCCCCCCCCAAACATTTCTATCTGCCTTTGAGCCTTGCCTGTGGCACCAAGATGGTAAAGAACATCTCCGTCTAGATCCTTCACTGTCAGTGGTATGTGGTGTGACAGTGCTAATAAGCTACTTGATGAGGGGTAAATACTTTGTAAATTTTTTTCTGACTTGCATAGCAAAGAATCTACTCAGCTTCAATCAGCAAGCTTCACTCTCTTCTCACCTACCGAAACCTCTCCTACTTGCACTTGGATGCCCCAGAAGCCAGTAGATCAAGCCCCAAATGTTCATATCCATCCTAGATGGGGAGTTCCATATATCTGGAAACTGTGGTGTGGTTCTAATATCTGACACTTGACGTACCTTTTCTTACTTGCATATCCAGTCACTAATGCCTTAATAAGAAGGTTTTCCTTAGTAGCTGTGTTTTCCTTTTAAGCTTCCACCCCGCCTCCCCAATTTTCCATTTCACAGTAAAAGGAATCACATACCTGATTACTTAAGCTGGAGGCATAGCAGTTATCCATAATTCCACCATTATTCTCTCCGCCAGGTGGGATTCATATCCAGTCAGGAATCATATCTTCAGATACCTTAACTTTTCCCTCTTTGTATCTCCAAAATGACCCCCTTCATCTTCTTAACTGCCTTCGAAGGAATCTTCCCTCTTTACCCTTTGATGCCCTTCTACTTATTCTCTAGAAGACAGCAAAGGGACCTTCTTGAAACATAAATTGGATCAGATTAATCTCTGTTTATGCCCTTTCAGTGACTTTTTGCATGTACCCCCTTTAGAATATAGGCGCCGTCAGGTACTATGCCTGGTACACAGTTTGTGCCCAATAAGTACGTTTGGAATGAAGAAAGTTTGATGACTTAACATGTTTCTAAAAACTGTGGAGTCCTCACCCTTTTTTTTTTTGGAATCATAACAGTAAGATTGGACCTTAGAGAGTGTCTGGTTCAACCTCCTTTTGTATCAATTCTACAGGGTGCTCCTAGCTCAACATTCTGTAGTTATTCTGATGCTGGCCCCGGCTTCAGGTTGCTATCCAATCAGTCTCCAGGTCCTAACAATTCACTGTCTACAGTATCTCTTGTGTTGGGTTCTTTCTCATTGCTTCTACAGCTATAGACCTTATTCTGTCTTTTATCACTTTGTGTTCAAATTATTGAGACAACCCTGTAGTTCAGTTTCCTTCTGATTCATTTTCTCCTAGTTTTTAACAGGACACGTTTTCTCAGATATTTATTAGTCTGCTGTGCTTCTTCTTAAGCATGTAACTGCCTGATCAAATGTGATTTCTTTGCTGGAAATGTCTCCTCTCTACCTATTCATGCCACTTCTCAGTCGTAGCTTCTCCTTTCCAGGCAAGCCCTACAATAAAGAGGTGCTTGTTCCCAACTTTGTTCAAGGTATTGCAGCATTTTCCTTATGATCAAGGTCAAGACTTGTCTCTAGGATCTAATTCCTAACTATTCCGTTCACATCAGTCTTTTTTTCTAAATACCTAATAACACATGGCTTATTGCATATTTCCATTTGTTAGCTAATATGCAACAAGGGTCATCTCTCACCAGCCTCTAGTAGTCTCCGCAGCCCAGGTACAATCACTTGGACAGAGGAATCTCCATGAATTCCATATGCCTAGGTAAAGGAATGTGGGAGTCAAGAGACCTTGATCCTAGTCCAGAGTCTGCCACGAATTAGCTATGTGACTTTAGGCAAGTCACCGACTCTAGACCTCAGTTTCTAATTGGCAAGTTTACCTTAAAAAAATCAGAGACAACAGTGCGGATACCAGAAAGACTTATTTCCAAAAGGGACCCACGTCTCCTGGAGGATGTGGTGAAGAGAGCTTTGGATTTATTATCGGGCGTCTGAGATACTGGGATAAACATAACTTTATAAAGAGGAGAAACAAAGGTTATTTGTTTTAAAAAAAATTAAAAAGGAGCTGTCCTGGTAAGAAAGGGAGATGTTTAAGGTCAGGTGCACTGTCTGAAATTAGGTCTTGTTTGACCCCAGGGCAATGTATTTTCCCAAATAAGAAATAAAATTCAGGAAATTTTAGACTGTGTCATCACCTTTAAAAAAAAAATCTTCTATAAATGTGTGGGTATTAAATAAAGTATAATATTTGCATTGGCAAATTTAACATTTTTATGTGAACTATATGGTAGTAATTCTCCAACTGGTAGATTTGCTGAAGTGTGAATGGGACAAAGTCAAGGGCATTGCAAAGCTGTCATTTGGAGTATCTGAGCGAGGAAAGAAAGGCCTCAATAAATATTTGCTGTGTGAATGAATTGGCTTCATTTCCCAAGGAGTAAATCTCTTGGAATGATAAGAGTGTTGTTTCATTGTGAAAGTATCTTTCAAAACATAGTCCATTGCCAGTTCTGTGCTACTGTTCCTGAATGTTCTTAGATCTGTGAGGTCTCAGGATACATTCCTTTGGGATGGCAAGGCTGCACTGTAATGGGTTTGGTCATTAGAGACCACCATACCAGTTTGCTAATGGAGACATTGTGACTTAAAGAGAAAATGATACTTAGACTTTGGCCATACTTTGTACTCATGGCCTTGGAACGTCTTGTTCATATAGCCATTCTGAAGAACTCTCCTGTTAAAACTCGTGATGGTCCTCCAAATATATGGAATCAATCAATCTTTTCCTCTCTCCCTCCCTCCCTCCTTTCCTCCCTCATTTAAAGACAAATATTATGGGAATAAAAGAAGCTGAATATCCAGGAAGAAACATGTCCAGAAAGAATCTGAATCGTTTTTTGTTATTAAATGATTTCCTGCTTTGCTAAGTCTGTGATTCAGCGCTGATCATATAAACAGCGATATAAAAATTCCTGGTTTGTATATTGCAATTCTGGGTTGCCTCTTGAAATACTTCAAAATTGTCATCTCCTGTGCAAGAATGGATTAAAATTTTCTAAACAGCATGCTCTCATCTATAGTAGTTCACAGAAATATATCTTAAAATGCTGACATTTCAGCACACTTAGGAGGATCTGTCCATTTGCAGGGCGAAATAATCACTTTCTTTAATCTTTAAAACCAGCTGTTCACCAACATTAATTGCCATGTCACTTACACTCCCCAAAACAGTACCATTCGACAAAGACACACATTTTAATTTGTTTGCTGTGTCTGGTTCTATTACACTTGATACCTGGCCATTGTTAGTGGTGAAAGAGTGTCAGCCACTGTGGGTGGCTGGCATGGTTGTGTAAAATGTAATGATCCAAAGAGGATATTTTGAGAATAATTGCATTCATATAATATTAGTTTGGAATGTAAGTCTTTTTTAGTTGAAGCCATCATATTTTCAATGACAGCTCCAAGTAACTCAGTGTTTACTTTTTAATTTTTCTTTTTATGAAGGATACATTTATTTTTGAAGTTAGGCCCTCATAATGCACTGACATTTTTATGAGAAAATAAATAGTTGCATATTTAATGACTGGGACAGCATATTTTCTACTTCTGTTTTCTTTTACTAAGATTTTGACAATCGTCCCATAAAGCAAATAAACTATTTCTTATCCATCATTATCTTTAGACATTTTCACATAAAAATACATAAACTATATAAATCCATATCTCCTTGAATTGCAAGAGAATTCTACAAGAACCTAATGACTGATTGATTAATTGACTTATTTTTCATGTATTTAATATGCACGTATAGAGTAGCTACTCTTTTGCACGTAGTGTGCTAGACTACAGGAATATAAATAAAAATATAATATTTCTGTACACTATTCCCTCAAAAGCTAAAAGGAGAGAAAAATTTTCAAAGATGTAATTATAACACAGCATAATTAATTCTACCTGGAGAGTTCAAAAATTGACATAGTGAAAACCTCAGCAGTGCGAATTCAAACTGTTTGTAACTTCTGTGTTCCTATCTTGACCCTGGTTATTTACAGAATGTTGTGTCATAAGTACTGGTTGACCCAAGATAAAGCTTCAGCAGGTGGGAGTCAAATTAAATTAAAGCTCAGTACCAGGGAGGCAAGAGGCACCAGGAAAAGATAGTCCCTGATAAAGATCAAATTAAAATAAATCAGAGTCAGGATTTTGGAAACGAGAATCTGAGAAAGTCAATGGTACATTAATTTGATTATTATTATTTATTTTTATCTTTTAATTTATTTTATTCTATTTTTATTTATTATTATTACTTTTATTTTATCTTTGTAATCATGACAGAGCAGCTTAAAGCAAAAATACTTGTGTACTCTGGTCTACACAGAATACCTTTCCTATCACTCATCATGGTCAGCTTTGAGGTCACTTGCTCAGGCATGCTCCCTGAGTTCTCTGGGCAGAATGAGCCCCTTTCTTCTAGTTAAGATTAGGCCCACCCCCCTTTCCTGGTTATGAATGGGCCCCTCATTCTTTTCATCAGTTAAGCCCTGGCCCTCACCAGCCAGTACTTTTCCCTACCACAATATTTGCTACATGTTATTATAAGCACAAGAGCTAATATCAGTTTTCCCTGCTAGACTTTATGTTCTGTGAGAGATGATTTTGTTCTTGTTCATTCATCCCTATATTCCCAAAGCCTAGACAGAGTCTGACTAAAGGATGGTATGCAATACATGTGCTGAGTACCTAAATATAGACAGAGTTATCTTCCAGGCTCTGAAACATGGAAACTGATTAGGGCAACTTGTCGGAGTTTCCCCTCTGGTGAGCTGGGGCAGACAACAGCAAGTTACTTCTAGACTCAGGGTGTGGTGGGTCCCAGGGCGAACAAACTCCTCACTTAGTGCCTTGGTGAGACTAGGCCATGCCTCATCTATTTAACTCTAGTATCTCGCACCGTCCAATCTGAACAGCTGTTTGCCCTCATTCTGGTTCCCTGTCTCCACTCTAGTTCCTCATAGGAACCTAGCTTTCAATCCATCTCTATCAGCTCAGAGCTTTGCCCAGTGGTCTAGTTTATTTCAAGTCTATTGTATTTTGCCATGTATAATGCACACTTTTTTTGCCCAAATTTGTGAGGGAAAAATAAGGATGTGTATTATACATGGGTAGTACTAATTCCATATCTATATAAATGTTTTTAATTATGCTTATGAGTTAAAAGTGTAACTCTAGAAATCAGTAATGATTTCCGTATGCAAAATAATACCCTGGAATAGGATCATTGGTTGTGTTGAACTTACGATGAACTTGCAACGAGGAAGAGTTCTTGGTGTTCTGTGATACGTAGGTGTTGTACATTTGTTACCAGTACATAAAATTTCTTACACCTTGTATCTGTTCTTGTGTTTTGTAATTATTTGTTACATAAAATTTCTTGTGCCATAATATGTTAAAAAACTAAATGCTAACATTCCTTTATAATACAAAAAACAAGTACCTAAATGAAAACAGATACACATTTGAATTAAAAAATTAACATGAAAGATTTTTTTTTCCCCCCTGAAAGTTTGGGCCAAAAGCATGAGTGCACATTGTACATGGGAGCACATTATACATGGCAAAATATGGTACCTAGGAGCCATGGCGCCACCTTACTGTACCCCGTCCTCCTGACTCTACCGCATAAGCTGTCTGAGCTTGTGAAAGTTGCTTTTCTCCTCTAAATTCAGTTCTTATCCCTAAAATAGGGATGATAGTATCTACTTTATATGTTTGCTGTGAGGGTTAAATTCATTAGTATATGTAAAGAATTGAGCACAATGTTTGAGGCTTAAAAATTGTTAGTACTGCACCAATAGCTGAGGCTTCTGGTGTGAGAAATGCTGTAGTCTTTTGTGCTCAGACGGGGTGAACCTGGGATTCTCTAAGCCTAAAGCTGAACTGGCTGTGGTAAAGACTACTAATTGTCCACCCCCATGCCCCTTCCCTCCTTCAATTCTTCTTCCTTCAGTTAAAGAACCCCTTAATTTCAGTGGGCACATGGCTGCCCAGCTAAGGACATTTCCCCACCTCTGGCAGATGGGATGTGAGCAGAATCGCATGTGACACTCTACTTTCTCCTTCTCCGTCTGGCAGGCTATGGTGTGGTTAGTCAGCTCTGAAGATGGGGATGTGGGTAATATCTTTAGAAACAGAGGGGCGAGCATATAGAAGGAATACGGGTCCTTGCATGATTTCATGAAGAGGGACTGTCTAACACCTCAGGCTGTTATGGGAGAGAGAAAAATATCTTCTGTGTTGTTGTGTTTGGGAGTCTCTATAATAAGCAGCTTACCTATAATATGACTAATACACCAGGCTAGTGAGAAAATCTGCATGTGAGTGGGTTGGACTCTAAGGTGAAAGAAGAGGAAGCAGTGGAGGGGAGCATGGGAAAACAACGATATACTGGACACCTGCATTTTAGTCTCTTTTATCCTCTTGTAGTCACGTTAGCAAAAGCAGACCACAAATACACATATCATGTCATTTCTTCATAAATCAATGAAAAGTCCTATAGTATCCTGTGAGTAGAAAATAACCACAATACAACTTCTGTGTTGTCTGAGTTTTTATGATGTACTTGAGAAATTCAGGAAAGCAAAGCAAAGCATGAGGGGTTCTTTGAGGAGATAGCTTGGAATGCTCCCGCACCTGGGCAGCCCAGGCGATCACCTGGCTGAGGTATTCTCTGAGACACGGTTGTCCTGAGAGAGAGGTGGCAGTTCTTACTGCCCAAGAGAGAAATACGTCACGATAGATAGAGGGGGGAATAATTGACCTGAATGTGCCAGTTATAATTTAGCAGAAGCACACCTCTAAAGTAATTCACCTCCAAAGTTAATGGAATGTCAACGGAGGGAAACAATTTTGTGATCTCGTACGTAGTTACCACAAACTGAGTCACCCACTAAGGCAACTGAGAGGGAGCGGGAGGGAAAACCCTGGAAAGGGATCCTGCAGAAAAATGCAGTGAGGACAGGTCTGGCCTCAAGGTTGATCTTAATAGAAAAAGAACGTTTCTAGCCTGATGAAATTAATATAGTCTTATGTAGGTTGAAAAGAAATAAGTGTTAATGACAGAATGGATGGTCTGGAAGCTGTTGGACTCCTGTCCAGACACGACAGGGGGCTTTTGTGACTGAGCCAGTAAGTGACTGTAAGTGCCGGACAGGCCACTATTTGGATATGAAAGACAGGTTTAAAGAAACTGGCTAACTGGAGCCCAGAAGAATAGACTGAGCATAATGCTCGTGGTTTCCCTCTGCAATTGCAATGTTGACTACGTGTTATTCCAGTAATGAATTTAGTACAAAATTTCTCGTCACTTTTAAAATAATGATTTAACTTTTAATGATTGGCACAAATCTGTTTCTTATTTACAGGGTCTCAGTACATTAATTGCACACAAACCTCACTTGTTCACTTACAGCTACCAAATTAGTTGGCATTTGGGACCATCCAGCAGAACTCACCTCTGGGCTAAGGTGCTAATAGCTTAGTTAAAGAGGTTCCTGTTGAGAATAATTGTACAAAAGGTGAAGAGGAGGTTAGGAACAGGAAGGTGAGGAAAAGGAATGTTACATAGGTCAGTGCAACCTTGGGGAGATAAAGGGAGAAGAGGCAAAGGACATCCATCCGGCCTGTGAATTGTCCTACCTCCTCCATTAGGAGGAGACTATAGTCTGTGTGAGGAGGGCCGGTGGGACTCAGGGAGAGAGGTCTCAAGGGCTCCTGAAGGCGCGGGGGGTGGTGGGGGTGGGGGGGCAGGTCGGCATACTGCTGAGTATTAGAGCGAATTGGAGATGGACTCATAGATGCACTTTGGGAGTTTGTCCTATTCTGAGTCAGTTAAACAGAGTTTACCCCTAATTTTTTGTATCTTAAACGTAGTCCTCCATGATAGGCTAACATTTGTAAGTGTGCTGTTCTTACATCTGTATCTAATTGCTTCTACAGGTAGACAGATTTGTACATAAAACCAACCTTTGGGTGTGCTCATTTGAAGTAGAAATATATATATATATATATATATATATATATATATATATATATATATATATATATATATATATCCATCCAAGCTGGGAAGAACTTAATACCGAACTATAGGTTACTTAGGCATCTTTCTGTGACTACTCACACAAAATCATGTTCCAACAGCCTTATTTTTAGTTTTTCATTAGTCTCAGGTGTACAAAACAATGGAGTAGTTAGACATTTACACCCCTCACAAAGTGATAATCCCCTTCCCCAATCTACTACCCCTCTGATGTCGTATACAGCTGACACAACTCCACTGACTCTATTCCTGATGCTGTACTCCACATCCTGTGACTATACATATACATATACATATATATATAAAATTATAGTTGACATTCATTATTGTTCAGCTTTAGCTTCAGGTGTACAGTGCAGTGATCAGGCATCTACATCATCCCTGAGGTGGTCTCCCTAATGAGACAAGTGGCCATCGGATACCCTACAAAATCTTTACAACATTATTGATGTTCCCCAAACTGTCTTTCATATCCCCGTGGCCATCTTGTGGTTACTGATTGTGCTTTCTAATCCCCTCACCTTCTCCCTCATCCCCACACCCCTCCCATCTAGCAACCCTTGTTTTTTTCTCTGTATCTCTGACACTGTTTCTGATTAGTTTGCTCATTTGTTCTATTCTTTACATTCCACATATAAGTGAGATCATGTGGTATTTGTCTTTCTCTATCTGACTTATTTCAATTAGCATAATGTTCTCTAGGTCCATCCATGTCATTGCAAATGTAAGATTTCATTCTTCTTTATGGCCAAGTAATACTCCATTGTATAAATGTACCACAGTTTCTTAATCCAGTCATCTTCCGATGGGCATGTCAGTTGTTTCCGTGTCTTGGCTACCAATAGCCTTATTTTTATACAAAACTTTGGTAGAGATGACTTTGTTTGATTATCATGGGCACTCAGTGGTGGGTGTCGTTACTGTCCAAATCTCCATCACCTCCTGGAGGCTGAGCCGTGGCCTTCTTGGGCATAAGTAGGGGCAGTGGACAGGTTGGTGGATGCAGAAAAGAAAGTCCACATCCAAGGCAGTGGGGAGGGGCAGAGTGCAGGAGCTGCTGAAATGAAATGAATGAGCCAAGTCCAAACTCTGAAGGTATACTGGAGTCCAAAGAAGTCAACTGGGAATTTTGAGGGTCCTCAAAACACAAGGGGGCCAGAGGAACAGGCAACATAGGAATGGAGGGAGCTGACCTATGAATGAATGGCGAGGTGGGTGCGTGAGGACTGTAGGTGTCTAGTCTAACAGACCAGGGTCCCTTCACCCTCATTGAGAGATGAGGCTCATGAAACATTGAGAGCTTGAGTGAATTTTCCGGTTCACACAGTAAGGAGCAACACTGGAATTTGTATTTACTTTGGCTGATTCCTGTGTCAGTGTTGCTGGAGTGACTATGTTAGTATGAGACAAAAAAGACTTAAGACAATAATTGACAATTCACTAGCTCACACTGCACTGTCTGTGAGGGAGTTTTTAGCCAGTAAACAGATAACTGTATTAGAACACCCTCCTTACCTGACCCAATGACTTCTTTCTTTACCCAAAGATAAAGGAAATATTGAAAGGAAGACATTTTGATGACATTTGTGACTTCAAGAGTAATATGACAACAGCTCTGAGGGCCATTCCAGAAAAAGTTCCAAAATTGCTTTGAAGTGTGGACTAGGTACTGGCGTTGGTGCATAGCTTCCCAAGGGGAATATTTCAAAGGTGACCATAGTGATATTCAGCAATGAGGTATGTAGTACTTTCTCTAGGATGAGTTTGCAAACTTAATTGTCCGACCTCGTATATCTTATCTTTTTTGTTTCTCTTGTTTCTCCACTACTGCTTTCTTTTGTGTTAAATAGATATTTCCTAGCATGCCATTTTAGTGCCACTGTTGTTTTCTTATTATGTTTTTGAGTTATTTTAGTAGTGGTTGTCCTGGGGATTACAATTAACATCTTAATTTAAAACAATTTAGTTAAATTAATACCAACCTAATTTTTGTAGTATACAAAGTTTTGCTTCAATATCGTCTTATTTGTACTGACCTCCTTTGTACAATTTTTGTTATATAAATTGCATTTTTATACATCATATTGCACTAACACAGTTTTAGAATTATTTCTTTATCTAGTTGTCTTTTTTTAATCAGATAGAAGAAAAGAATTACAAACAAAAATATGTTTACACTCTTTTTATATTTTTCTATGTATTTGTCTTTAATGCTGCTCTTTATCTCTTCATATGGGCTTAAGTTATTGTCTAGTGTTCTCTCATTTTAGCCCAAAGGACTCCCTTTAGTATTTCTTGTAGGGCTTGTCTGCTAGTGACAAATTCTCTTGGGTTTTGTTCATCTAGTGTTAAAGAGAAAAATTATTCTGACAACTTGTTAAAATGGCAAGGAAAACTTATTCAAGACTGTTGCTATAGAGAGAAGAGACTGGGCTTAACTCTGAATACAACAAGAAAAAAATGGGGATTTATAACCAACAAACAGAGTGAAGGTGTCAGTAGATCTAAAATTACTAAGATGAGACATCAAGAGTAGGGGGATTCTTGCTAAACTGACATAACAAGAATATTGCTAAAGGCAGGCCAAGGTCTAGGTCTTGTTTAGAAAAGGGCTCAGAGGAGCCTAAATGAAGTTTAGTCAAGGAGTGGGTCTGTCGCTGGGGATGTCCTAATTTAGCCTTCATTTTTTTGAAAGTTAGTTTGGCTGGATATGAAATTCTTGGTTGACAGTCTCTCATCTCTTTGAAATTTTATTACACTGCCTTCTGGCCTCCCGGGTTTTTGATGAAAAGTCAAGTTTTAATCTTATTAAGGATCCCATGTATGTGGTGAGTTGCTTTTCAAGATTCCTCCATAGTCTTTCGACAGTTTGACTATGAGATGTTAAGCTGTGTATCTCTTTAAGTTTATAGTACTTAGAGTTTCTTGAGTTTCTTAGACATGCAGATTAACATTTTCCATCAAATTTGGGAAGATTTTGGCAATTATATCTTCAAATGTTCTTTCTGCACTTTTCTCTTCTTCTGGGACTCTCGTTGTGGTTATGTTGGTGTGCTTGAATGTAATCCCATAGGTCTCCAAGGCTTCATGCATTGTTGTTCAATTTTTCTTTTCTTGTTATTCCTCAGTTTAGATAATCTCAATCAATCTATCTTCAAGTTTATTGATTCTTTTTTTCTGCTAGTTAAAATCTGTTGAGTCCTTCTTATAAATTTTTTATTTCCATTATATTCTGGAGTACTTTTAAACTCCAGAATATTTGGTTCTCTTCTTTCTCTCTTTTTTTTAAATCTTCCTTTCCCTCTTTTTTCATCATCCTCCTCTTTCCCCTTTTCCTCCTACTCCTCTTTCCCTCCTCCTTCTTCTTCCTCATAATTTCTATGTCTTATTGATGACTCTATTTGTTGAGAGATTATTCTCATAATTTCCTTTAATTCATTATGCATGATTTCTTTTAGCTCTTTGAATGTGTTAGTTTCCTTAAAGTCTCTACCTAGTAAGTTCAACATTAGGTTTCTTTAGGTACAATTTTTATTTTTGATGTTTTTCCTGTGTGTCATACTTTCCTTTTCTTTGCATATCTTGTGGTTTTATTTTTCAATCTGAACATTTAAAATAATATAATGTAGGAATTCCAGAAATCACATTTCTCTCTACTTCTTCCTCACCCCTTCAATGTTTTATTGTTGCCTTTTACTTGTTTATTTAGTGATGTTCCTGAACTAATTCTGTAGACTGCGTAAAGTCTGTAAAGTTATGTAGCGACTGAAGTCTCTGTTTGGTTGCCCTAGAGATCAGCTAATTATTGGGCATAGATTTCCTTAAATGTGTTAAACCAATAAGGCTCCCAGCCTTTGCTGAGGATCTGTGTGTGTGTTTCTCTCTCTCTCTCTCTCTCTCTCTCTCTCTCTCTCTCTCTCTCTCTCTGTGTGGGGGGGCACACTTTCAGTGCTATGGCAGGTTACTTACAAGTCTGCCTTAGCCTACACTTTCTGCTTGAGCAGAGCCTCAAGGTCAGCTAAGGGTATGAGATTATGGCCTCCTATGGTCTTTTCTGGGCATTTGCACAGCCCTGGGCATGCACACAGCCCTGCTCATTATATTCTTGCTTGCCAGGGGTATTTCAGAGCTTTTCAAAGCCTGTATGGACATGTCATTCTCTAGTTCTTCCTTTTAACTTCTTTGGTCAGCCGGTTGTTAGCCCCAATTGGTAAGACTACTGCCTTAGGCAGCAGCAGTGTTGAACAATGGCCATTGATTACTTTTGACAAATGCCCTGTAGATAGGTCTATTTGCACAGAGTGAGTTCTGAGTCATGTCAAATAAAGAGAAGCCCTGAGAATGTAGCTTTTCAGTGAGCTGCTAGACATATAAAATGGTGACAGTTCTTTGGGGGAACTCCAAACCCATTCTGTTTCCTCCAGTGGCTGCTAAACTGCTGTTTTTCACAGCTACCATAGAACCTTTATTCTCATGGCTTCCATCTTGCAGCTTTCTTTAAGAACTAGAGAGGGATAAACAGTGAAGTTGTCATTTATTATATTAAGGGAAAAAAAACAATGAAAAGGAAGTATTCTCTCTTTTTAAAAATGATGATTACTCTTGTTCACACAGGATTTTATTAAAGAAAAGTTCAGTGCCATCTGGCACTTCCACCCATCACCAAAACCAATATTGATTTATCTACAGTGTTGGGTAAATGATTCTTCATGAATTGCAGAGAATCTTTGTTCAGAGAGATTGAACTCCCTCCATGTTGACTCAGGCATAGAATAGTTTAGATTTATACCATTTTCATGGAAACACTTAGATTTGTTCTACAGTGTCTGAGTTAAATATTTTCTACTGAGATTAATTTCTTCTTCCTGAATTGTAAATTACCACAGAGGTATCCTGAGTATGGAAGAGGATCACAATAATTGGACTCCAGGCTTTATTGCTAAATAAATTTGATTAGCAATTTGATTGCCCTTTAAGTTCTAGGCCATAGAGCAAAATTTCTAGCCAGCATCATCCTTAAATTAGCTAAACTCAATAGATGAAAACAAAACAAAACACAAAAGGCAAGTGAATATGTGAATAAAATATCCGCAAGCATAAAACCCTAAACTTTATTAGGATGAAGCTAGAACAACCAACAATTCATTTTTGTTTGGTACTAATTTCATGGTGCTTGGGATTTAATTCAAAATTGTATGATTTGGTTTTTCATCGTTTTCTTCAAGTATGATGGGGCCACTCAGTTGAATAGAAGATGGTGTCATTGGGTGCCTGGTATTTGGGGTTAAACCTGATCTGTTCAGCTTTAATCAGTGATTAAACCTTTTAGTTAAATGATGTTACTCACAATTTCAATATTTTTTGCCTTTTTTAAACATTAGAAAAATAAACTAGTTGTTTTGCTTCTTTTCTTTCCCTGCCTCTTTTTTGGGGAGCTACTTTAAATTTTTATAAAATAAAGTCTGACTATTGACAAAAATTTCCTTGATGAGGGTTCTGATAACAAAATGGTAAAACAATGATATTTTGGGTAGAAAGTCGGGGCCACAAGCAATCTTATGTAGCTTTCTAATCAGATCTGGGTCATGAGCCGTCAGTCATACTTCTTTCTCCCAGGCACCTTAGCAAACCTGAAGGTCACCATAGGTTTTCACAATTTGTTATTACACAGGGTGCAGTTTGGAATTTTTTCTCATACTTGGTGCAGCTTTGTACTCACTCATAACCAGACCTGAGAAATATTTGCCTAAGTGTTAAGGTGACCAGCACTTTAGAAATATATAGCTCCACTTGATTTACATGTGGGAGTGTATTACCAGCAGTGCTGTTGGTGAATGATAGTTTTGGTTATAGAGAAAATCTTACATACGTGTTCCCCACCCAGCCTCTCCATGGAAACACATGGATGTGCCTGCTGGTTTATGGAATGGGGAATATACATTAGCCTCTGGTGGCTTGAGCCAACATAAATGATTCCTTAGAGCAGTGAGATGGAAAACTAGAAATCTAACTAGCTGTATGGCAGACAAAGACTAGGTTTCCTCTTATAATTAACGTGCGTGGTGGGAGCCTTGCTTCTTATGAGGCTTGATGGTCTCTCTGCCTCAAATATCTCACTGGGTGTGAATGATGTCCACTTGTTTATCTGGGATCTGAAAGTTTGCCTTTGTCTTATCTTTACACCTCATTGCTCCTCCATCTCCCTTTCAAATCTCATTTAAAAGGTATTTAGATATTTTCTCCTTGCCCATCTTTCTTAATTTTACTCTGCCTCTCTTGATGGCCTTGTGATTCCAATGTCTAACATTATTTTTTTCAAGGTGTTTGTGAATCTTCTTCATCTCAAACCTTTCCATTAAATATCTTCAGGTTTGGTTTATGAAGATCAGATGAGAACATGAAAGTAGAGTTGTCTGGATTAGTCCAGGACAGTAAAGAGTTTCTAAATTATAAGTTGATTACTTGTGAAATTGTGTTAACTCAGCCATTTATTATTATTATTATTATTATTATTATTATTATTATTAACTCAGCCATGAATTATTATTAGTGCAATGTGCCAAAATACTTACTATTTAGAGAATATTTATAGATTGAAACATGCAAATGTTCTGAAATGAAATTATCCTTTTAAGAGAGTGGTCCCGCTTTTAAAAGTAAGGAGTTAACTCTGGCCAGCAGAGGTGGTAGGCACAAATGAGTTTGTGAAGATGTTACGTGGGTTGGTAGTTACTGAGAAGTGTGGAAAGGAGTTTAGAAAGTTCTGAGCAGGATTTCCTGCCATTAAATTGAAGGGAGTATATTGTAACAGTGCCCGTTAAAATTGAAACTTCTTGTAGCTTCTGCACACTTGTTCTTCCTTGTTAAAAAAGCTGCGGGACAAAGGTCCAGGAAGATCATTATAACCACCTGTGGTTACATGCTGACTATAAACCTAAGGGCATTTGAAAGGTTTATGAAACAAACTTTGAGTTAGCTTTACCGAATGTGTGTATTCTACTGGATCAAGACTGAGGTCAGTTAATTAGTTTTAGTTGACTTATTGGGGACCCTTGTCCTTAGTGCCTAACTTCAGTCACAAAGTTGAATAGAGAGAGAGAGAGAGACGCTGGCTGGACCCGGCCCAGCATCATCGGGAGGTACTGTTCTAAAGAATCAGACTTTGCCCAAATCTCCAACTCTTGAGCATAAGCTGCTTTTTTCAATGACCTGTTATTCCTTGAGCTAGTCTTTGCTCACTAGTACCGAGCCAGGTAAATCTTTCAGGTATGTTATAGGTAATCCAGACAAAGAAGTGGGGGGTGCGTACCTTTCTCTGCTGTGAGTGGGTTGAGCATCTCAGTTTCTGGGCTACCTTCAAAGTTTGTGAATGCCAACATATTTGTATTATTCTTGGCAATATTAGTCCTGGAGAGACTTTTCTTGGATGGATGCTGCACTGCAGGAAATAAGGGTTTCTGGCCAATGTGGTACCACTCCAAGGAGCCCTGCCTTCCAGGGAGAGGCTTGCTGTGAAATGTACCATGTCATTGCTTTGAGAGATATCTGTCAGCATCTCAAGGAGACCAATTGTGATCAAGTGTCTGGCAATAGAGCTCTAAAAGCAGGTGAGAAAGCCCAGGAGATTTTCCTTCACACCCACCCTATTTGCAAAAACATTTCAGAACTTAAGGTCCGGCTTGTCTATCAATTTTCCCCAGAGAAAGAAGGCACGGCTTTAACTTATGCTTGCTCCAAGTGTTATTTATTTAACACATAGGTCTTCTCTTTTGGATCTCTGCCGGAGAACTAAGACATAGGATTTAATCTGCTTACTTGTGGTGGGATTGAGGGGAAACTATTTTGGAGAAGTTAATCATGTCTAATTGTTTCCTCCTTGTAGAGGAACCTCAAGAAAGGGCAATAAATTGAAATGGAAGAGACCACTATATAATGTGGTATGTTGTCATGGTTTTCCAAATTCACTCTTTTCAATTACAGGATCCTATGAGGCCTCCATAAGGGTTTCTTGAAGGAAGGTACGGCGTGGCTTATATTTAATCTCTGTCTCTTCTGTTATTTCCAGATCTTATCCTCATTAATGTTTTCAGAGAGAGATTTTTAAAGTCATAACTGCCTATCTTCAGAATAACACAATGAGCTAAGTATATTCATCTCCTTATTCTTTCGGTCAACATTTAGATGCCTGTAGTGTGAAAATAGAAGTACATAACTTTTCCTGTCCTTCAGTGATAGTGTTTTGTGCTTTTAATAAGTCAGTCATCCATTGGTACCTGGTGTCTCTTCAGAAAGTGGAAGGTCATTTTGCTCAAAGCAACAGTGTGAGAACTAATTTTTTAAAACAACCTGGTTGCTGGGTCATAGGTTCTTTCTCCTGCAGCTTCATCTGGGGTGTTTTTGTCTTATTCAGGATAAGCTTTCATGAGTGAAAACGATTTCCCAATGGTCTTGTCTCCTCAGAGTATCTTTCAGTTCAGTGCCCTCCGATGGTGATGAGTAAGCCTAGATATGAACGCTTTTGGCTGAGGCTCGGTAAGTTCACTCTAAGACAGATATTCAGTCTGTAGAAATGTAATAGAAAATCCACTCAGTGTCTCATCAGCCCTAGGTTGATAATGTGATTCAACTTCAGGTGCTTTGTCTTCAGTGTAAACTTTTTCATCCATTCCTTTGAAGATGGAATGCTGGTTTCAAATTGGATTTGGGATGCTGATGGAAACCAGTGCCTACCTCATTGAGCTTGATGGCTTGCACACTTGTCATTCTCGTCAGCCAGAGAAAAGGCTACCTCTTACCTTCTTAAGCCTTTTTTTTATTTAAGGTTTCCTTCTAATCAATATTGCTTCTCTTTCCTTAAGGCCTGCTGTACTATATCCTTTAGATGCCGTGATCGATTATAGTTATCCCTGAACTCATCCTTCCTTCCCCTCCTACCTGCCCCATTGTGTTCTCACGGGAGGACCTCAGACTCAGGATCTGATCTGAGTCTATATTTTTAATGCAAATTACCGATGTTTTTTTGAAAATGCTTCTTCTCTAGGTCTCACCCAGTGTGATAGATGTTTCATATAGGTAGGAGCAAAGCTGATGAGTCAATACACACAGGTATATCTACACCAGTTGTTAAAATATTAAAATATGCCTGAATTGGTCAGTAAATAACCTTTTTTTTAGGCTCTGGTACTCCCCTGCTGCTCTGGCTTCCTTGGCCCTTCCCCTGGAACTCATCCCTTGGAATTCCCCATGTAGGGACCTTTCAGACCCTCCTGCAGGGCAATGGTATCCAGGAATCCATTCTGATCAGTTAGTGCTCATGTCAACTAGTATAAATATTTTGAGCATTGGCCCTGATTATGAGTCAAATCAAATTTATTGGCAGAGCTTTCCAGACCTTAACATGTATACCTTTTCTGGGGACTTAAACTTTTTGTTGAGAAGCTTGACTTCCAGGATTAGATATCAATAGCCTTCTGGAAATGAAGATGAATGTCATATTAGAAAATAAACATATTCATGTCAACCCAGTTGTAGTTTGAAACAGTTTCTCAGACCTAGGCTAAAGTCTTCATGCTTTTCTTGGTATTATTCCAACATCCCTCTTCCCAAGACAGTACTTGGAGCCAACTTGCCTTTTGAAGTTTTGGGCAATGGGAGATTACACATTTAAGAATAGTCAGAGGGGTAGTAGATTGGGGGCGGGGGGTTATCACTTTGTCAGGGGTATAAATGATAAATGTCTAACTACTACAGTGTTTTGTACACACAGAACTAAAAAAAAAAAGAATAGTCACCTTCATGTCGTTAAGAAAAAGTTTGAATTTTCCTGAGCGATTTTGGAAAGCTTTTTAGTTATCACCTCTTTGTTTAGTGGTTTGGCAGGAGGAGATATGGATTTAACCAGCTTCCAAGATTTAAGATTTGTCTTTTCAAGTAAAAAGAAAAAATTTGTCCTCTGTTTGGCATTTAGATAAATGTGATTCAATTTGCACTGTACACATAAGCTCTAGAGTTACATTTCAGAAACCTGCAAACAAATGGAATGAACTCGCTTTTGTGTGTCAATATGTGGTTTTATGGATGAAATGGATGGGCACATGCCCGTTGCATGCTCATTCGTTCCTCTCATGTTTGAAAGCTTCACTCCAAAATGCCTTTAATGGAAGATGTTTGTATAATATAGAGGTGGTTGTTCACTGTACCATCACTGATGTGCTGCATTTTGACCAAATGACTAACTTTGCAAATAGACTGTTTATGTCGAGTAGGAGCAAAGCTTCTCCACTGAAGTGCATTTTTAATGATCTACTTTAAGAGTAAGTGGGATTCGAAGTAGCTGCCCAGGAGTCTGATTGGCTGGCACCAATGCCACTTCCCCTAATTACCCAATAAACCATAAGGGCTTTGTTGGCACATTTATTCATGCCTGTCATGTCAGACCAGCTGCCACCCCGTATCCTAAGTCCACTTCTAGTGTCCTCTTTAAAATCTTTGTGGAAAAATTGGTACCTACATACCTTGGAAAAATCTTTGTGGAGAAATTTGGTGTCCATGCACTGTAAATTTCATAATGCAATATTGTTCTTTTTTTAAAAAAAAGTTAATGTTTTTCCTAAATAGCTAAAATTATGAAAATCATGCTCTGGACCTAGCTGTTATATCGAGTTTTAAAAAATGTTTCTCTTCTAAGTACATTTAAGATATGCACTAAAAAAATGTAGATGTAATCTAACCTAAAAGTTGCAAATTATAAATTCCATCTTTAAACCAACTCTTGAAACTTGTAGAAATAATGCACTTAAAAAATTAAAGGAATAAAAAGAAATTTAAATTGTATCCTGGAGGGAGGAAGTAACCTGCTCAGTTTCTGTGGTTAAAAACAAAGAAAGAAACTATGGCATAAGAAATCAGAGAGAAGGCATTCTGAATACTCGGTATAATCACAGTACTTTCCAATTTCTATATGAAGGATTTCAACTGTATTGAAACTATAGTAAATACAGTACATTTAGGGGAAGCACATTTCATTTCACAGGAGTGTAGAGATTTTGGATCTTTCATTTATGCTTTCAGATCATTCTACTAGGATCTCAGTTGTATTTTTTTATTGACTGGGGGTGAGTAAATGCCAGTTTGCGAGCTCTGCCCTTTGTTGTTGAACTTAGAATAATTCAACCTGTTTTCTCAGGCTACTGTCGCATTCTCTACAATATCACATAATTAAGTGGAACAGGGATCAGTGACAATACTGAATAAAGAATGTGGACACACACTAAGGCTAAAAGAATCCAGGTCTCACAATGGCTGTCTAGGCCTTCCAGAAAGTAAGACCTTCGCTTTCAAGAAACTATCCCAGAACGACTGTATCAGTGTAAAATAAAAACCCAGTATTTCTCCAGCAGAATATCAGCTCTGTGGGGATGAGAATATTGGCAATGGGCTAACATGAAATAGAAGAAATTAAATGCACTTGACAGTAATTGGCTGAAGAAAATTCAGGAGATGTGATAGCAGCAGAGCACAACAAAATAACACAATTAAGGACACATTAGCCATATGTCTCTATTATATTGAGAACACAGCAATATAAATGACCAGGTGATGACCTTCACCCCAAACTGGAAGGTGGATGACAAAATTCATGCTGGTTTGGAAACTAAAGGTGGACAAAGAAATAAAAAAATTATAAGGTGCAGGAATGGCAGTAGTCTACAGCTTGGAGTTGATAAGGACTTGATAAATAAAGATTTATTGGGATGCAATACTAGCAAACATGGTCACAGTGTATCCTAAAGATTAAGTGAAATTAAAAATAGTTGTTGTTAGATCTCAGCATGGCCCCTTCTAATTTGTTCTTTCTGTCAGCGAATACTTCTATGCGGCACATGTTACTATATCAGAATAAGCCTGCCCTTAGTATTCAAGGACGAATACCCTTCCATTGCCACTGCATCTTGTGCTTACTACATTTAGAGCCCCGATCAAATGGTTCTGTAATTGTTGGTTTACTTATCTTTCTCCTAATGGGCTTCTGATCTTCTATTAGGTGGGCCTGTGTCCTCAGAATCCAGCCTACTCCCAAGCACACGGTGGTCATCCAGTAAATACACAGTCATTGAATGAATAGTTCTTATGGTGACTTTGGTTATGAGGCTGGGTGTCTGAAAGCACTGATGGGCCAGCTTTCTAGGAGCCTCACATGCATTTTGTTTCTTTTTTTATGGGTTTGCTCTGAGGGAGGGCTCGGTCATAATACTGTGTGGTTTCCTCATTTTCATTCAATGATTGTTGCCAAACTGTCCACACAGTTAAAGTAAATGTGTGGTAAAGAGGTAAAGGAAGGAGGAAAGGATAAATTAATGAAGCAATTTAGTTTTAATGAATTAAATCCCCAAAATATTCTATTAGTCGTGGCAGGGTGAGGAATTTAATAAAAAATATATGTATAAGTATGTTTATAGAATTATAGGTTAGATAAGTCCTGCAGAAAAATGTTAAGACTATATGTACAAGACCTAACATTTACACATACCTAATTTAACATGATTGGACATAGAATCATAGAACTTCTGCCCTTGTTTCCCACATATTCTGTCTCAAATTTTAATATGAGCACTGGAGGTATAAGTATTCCACCACTGGGCAAAATTTTATGTTTTATATTACTCTGCTTTATTTCTATGATTTCTGTTTTGTTTGCAAGAGGAATAGCGGTTTTTATCTACCTTTTTATAGGTGCCTGCTGTAGTTAAAAAATACTTTTTTAAAAAATACCTATTGGGTTCTAGGTGAAACCATTTTCATGCTTGTGTTTTGTATTCAGTTTGTTTTCTTTTATGGAAAGGGATAGTCAAGTTTGCATCAATATAGTTTACTGGAAGACCACTCTTAGATTTAGTAACTTGGCTTGGTACCTGCTGGGGTAACCATAAGCCACAAATGGAGGAAACAGGCTTTTGAGGCAAATGAGTGTGTAGTTAGGTTCAGTTACAAGCATGCAGCTTAGCACTTGTAAGCCTCAGTTTTCTTATTTGTAAAGAAAGGATGTTATATTCCTTATTGAGTTGTTGGGATGGTTAAATAAAATAATATCATGCACCATGAAAATGTTCAGCTAATGGTAGATCTTAGTAGAATACTTCTTTCTTCCTTTTACCATTTGTCTCCACAGTTATTAAATGGGAGAGCTATCGTTTTACCTCTTGTTACCTAATTTTCTCTGTGACAATGTTAATACTGTAATATTACTAAATAATACTGTTTATTATATTGATTTATTATATGTCAGGACTTCCTCAGGCCCAATGCAATGTAATGCATTTAAAGTGAATGAATTGTGATTCCATCAGAGTGAGGCTCCTGTTTTTGCTGATTATGTGTCTGATTTATAGGTGGGATGGAAGCACTAACAAAGAAGGTGAATTGAACTCTTTGGACATCAGAGTGATATTAACATATCATCATCATCCTCAGTGTCCGCTGGTTGGGTGCTGTTATGTGCTCAGGGAAGTACTAAGCACTTTATGCAAGTGTAACTTTGGAACGACCCAAGCACATACGTCGGTATTGTCATTCCTATTTCACAGACAACAACATTGAGGAACAGGTAGTGCAAGGGTCTCCAAGGTCAGAGCTGGATGCTGAGATCAGTGTCACCCCAATGCCTACTTCCTAAACTATTGAATGGTTGTTGTCATCATTATTATTTTTAAATTTATATCATTCTTATGCCTTGTGAGAGTATTTACAGCATCACGTTGTAGCCCTAGATTTCAGGAACTCCAAGGGACTTCCTGGGATGAGCTGATTTGATTTTCCAGGATGTCACAAGCTATTTTATGGTGTGTGTGTGTGTGTGTGTGTGTGTGTGTGTGTGTGTGTGTGTTACGTTAATTGATGTTACTTATGCTCTGTCAATTCAAACTCTTTTGCTCTAGCTTATCTATCCCTTGAACATTGTCCTAGATGACCGAAGGAAAGTTTCTAGGTCATCAAGTTATAATGAAGTTCTGATTTAGGATGTTACTCTGGATATAACCACCTGGTAAGGATTACACCTCAGACAGTACTCACCTCCATGGCTTTTCTGACTTCACCAGCCAAGCTCAGCCCCAGTACTTGGCAGTAGTCAGCCTGGCAATTTTATGTTTCTCACCTAACCCGTCATTCTCCTTTGCTGTGTTCCCTAACCCAGCATTCTAGAATCCTGCCCCAGGTCTGTAGCCCCACACCGATCCTGCTTTTTACCTTTTGTCTTCTGGTCAATATATCAGCATCTTTCTGATCAATTACTATATTGGTTTCCCATTTATCAGTATAAGTTCTTACTCCTCTGCTCATATCAGAACAATTAGCAGCTGAATTTGACCTCTGTTGTCAATGTCCTGGTTCTGGCGTAGTAATAACAACAACAACATTAATAATAATAATAAAATGCCTCCATATCTCCCTTTCTTAGTTTCCTCTTTTCTTTTTAAGACACAGGCACTCCCTAAGTTCTATTAAAGTAAAAATAGAGCAGTGTTTTCCCAGTCTTTTTAACCAGGAAGGGTTGGAGAAAGGAAAATCACCACTTGGAATATCTCTCTTTCAAGAAAAAGAAGCACCCTTTAATGATTTCGTTGTCCATGGGACTATTTAGGATCTTTCCCCTCTTTAGCAGTACTATCTAACATATACTGGGGGTGCCAAAAAATGTATGCAAGTGGGCACTTTGGTCAACGTTGCTCAAGCAGTAGTTTGCTGTAATCAGAAGTGTCTGGATGCTGATCGTAACCACTTTGAGCACCTCCTGTAATTGCAGAAGTCAAATGTGACTTGTATTCATCTTTTGTTGTCGTTATATATTAAGTATTACAATTTTCATACAGTTTTCTTTTCTTAAAATGTGTATATATTTTTTTTTTTGGTACCCTCTGTATTTCCATCAAAGTATATCAGTTTCTGTTTCATGTATAAATTTCTGGGTTGGCTCCTTTTTTTGGATTTCAGTCCTTAAGATCAGGTTAAAATAAATATTGGAGATGATTTTGAGGGACTAAAAGGCAATTTTCCTTGACTATGTCCCCCAAGCAACTTTAAATTCATGAAGACCAGGAGTGGGGACAAATTGGTAAAACCTACAGTTCTGTGTCTTTCTTCTTTACTTTCCCACAGAACAATACACTCTGACACTTCTGGTCACCAAATGTGTTGTTTTTTTTCCACACATCAAGCAATTCTGAAATAGTAGCTGGATGTCCTCCAATTTAACTCAATTCTGATACAATCTACCTGGAGCTAGCATCTGACCCCGCAGGTTAAGGGCTCAGTCACACGAGATTGCCCCCCATTTCAGATGCCGATCGCAAATAGTAGGTCCCCAGGTTACTCACAACTTCTGTCCAACTTGGCTACAAATCAGAAGTTGCTATAACCTCCTCCTTCTTGGATTCGATGATTTATTTGCTAGAACAGTTCACAGAACTCAGGGAAACACTTATTGTTTACAAGTCTATTAAAGGACATGATAAAGGACACCCATGAATAGTCAGATAAAGAGGTATATATGCAGGGTGAGGTCTGGGAGGGCCCCAAGCCCAGGAGCTTCTGTCCCTGTGGGGTTGGGGTGCCTCACCCTTCCGGTTCCTGGATGTGTTCACCAACCTGGAAGCTCGACACACCCCATACTTCTGGGATTTTTATGGAGGCCTCCTCACACATGCATGATCAGTGATTAACTCCACTTCCCCCAGAGAAGTGGAGTGCAGGACTGCAAATTCCAAGCTTCTAATCATGATTTGGTCATTCTGGTGACCAGCCCCCATCCAGGAGCCCACCCAGAGTCTCATCATTAGAACAAAAAATGCTCTTAGGAATTTACTAGTGTTTTAGAAGCTCTGTGTCAAGGATGGCGCCAAAAATCAAATATTAGAGCAAGAAATGCTCCTAATGCTCTCACCACGTAGGAAATCACACGGGTTTTAGGAGCACTGTGCCAGGAACCCAGAGCCAAGACCAATATATATGTTTTCTGTTATCTCACAGAGGGGTACAGAAGAAAGTAATAGTAAGTGTACATGATTTGCTCCAGTTGGCATGTGGCTGAGCTTTTGGGCCACAGTGCACTGTTCGGCTGGCTGTGTAGAAAGGTTGATTAATTGCCCCAGATTGAAGACCGTGTGAAGTCATTACACCTGAGTGGTCTCCTATCTTGGGTGGGACTTGATCTGTCAGTCATGTGAGGCTGGAAGTGGTTCTGGTGTGAATTTGTCTCAGCTCTTATCCATTTACACACACTATCCTTCCTAACTGCGTTAGTCTGAGTCAATGAATGGAAGTTGATTCTAGTTTTGGGGTGAAGGTAAGGATTTGAAAGTAGTATTTCATGTATAGTGGAGGAGTTTAATTTTTCTACTAAGTTACATTTCATACGAATGTATATTTTCATGCCTCTGAAAGAACTCAAGCCATACTGGGGCATTTTGATGCTCAGAATTTATCCAGTAAATTAGGTGGAAGGGTCGTAAAGCATTCTGTAAAAGCAGCACTGATATATCACTCTTGAAAGGTGTTAATTTGGTTCTCCAGCTCTGATTTGTTTAGTAGAACATATTAATTGCTTGGTGGACAGAGCTAAACCATTTTAGGCTTCAAAAACTTAGAAGCTCTGAAAAATAAATAGCTTGATCATTGCTGAATATTTATTCTGATTATAACAGCTTATTTGATCAAACACAGTATAAGTTTGTTCTCAGAATTCTTAACAACTGCTTTTAAAATGAAATTTGATATTGATAGAGTAATTCAAATAAAATACAGTTTCTTTTAACAGCTAAATCAAAACGGTAGGAATGAAAATATTGTCTCTCTGCTCTTGAGGGCATTATCACATGAAAGTGTTGTCGTCAGGAAGAAGGAAGACGTTTTGGCCCAAACTTACTGCATGTCAGCTGAATATTAAAACGATTGATTCTTAATATGGATACCTGCCATTTGCTGAGTGTTTACCTGTGATGCACCTGCCTGGCACCTGATGAGTCTTTACTCATTTAATATATTAACTCATTTAATCCTCGTAACACTCACCTACAGATATGATGTTGTTCTCATAATACAAGTGAAGTGACTGCAGGCCAGAGAGGTTTGCCTTGCCAAATGTGAGATACAGCGAGTCGCACGTCTTTCTGATTTCCAAACCTGTGCTTTCAGTCCGTTCACCTCTCCAACAGTCTCTCCACTCACTGTTGAATGTAAGAATACCATTTCTCCCATCTAACATTGTTTGCATAACGTTTTTAAATAAGCGTATTATTGGTATATGAGGAATGTTCTATATACTTTTTCAGCTTCATTGAGGTATAACTGACAAATAAAATTTTTATATATTTCAAGTGTACAATGTGATGATTTACATTGTGAAAGGATTTCCACCATCAAGTTAATTAGTACATCCATCACCTTACGTATTTACTTTTTTTTTTTTTTTTTGGTGAGAACACTTAAGTTCTACTCTTAGCAAATTTCAATTATACAGTAGAATGTATCAACTATAGTCATCATGTTATACATTAAATCCTCAGAACTTATTCATCTTATAACTGGAAGTTTTTACCCAATTTCTCCCTATTTCCCCCTCTCCCAGCACCTGGTAATCACCATTCTCCTCTCTATTTTTACAAGTTTGACTTTTAAAAAAATTTATTTTAGATTCCACATATAAGTGATGCCATGCAGTATTTGTCTTTCTGTACCTGTCTTATTTCACTTAGCATGATACCCTCCAGTTTCATCCATGTTGTTGCAAATGGCAAGATTTCTTTATTTTTAAAGACTGAATTATCCATTGTGTGTGTGTATGTAGATAGGTATATATATATATATATATATATATATATATCACATTTTTAAAAAAATCTGTTCCTCTGTCTGCAAACACTTAGGCTGTCTCCTTACTTTGACTATATTAAAAAAGGCTGCAATGAAAATGGGAGTACAAGTGTCTCTTCGAGAAAGTAATTTTGTTTCCTTTGGATATATACTCAGATGTGAAATTGCTGGATTATATGGTAGTTCTATTTTTAATTTTTTGAGGAAACTTAATACTGTTTTCTATAGTGGTTGTACCAGTTTACATTCCCACCAATAATGTCAAAGGATTCCTTTTCTCCACATTCTTGCCAGCATTTATTATAGCTTGTCTTTTTGATAATAGACATCATAGCAGATTTGAAGTGATAGCTCATTGTGGTTTTGATTTGCATTTCCCTGGTGATTAGTGATATTGAGCTTTCCATGTATCTGTTGGCTACATTTTCTGTTAAGAGTGAAATTAAAAGCGTTATGCTTCTCTTACAGTATCTTCATTCTGCCTCAGTAATCTGGGCACAATCTGAGTAAACTCAAGGACTTGTCTTGCATAATAAGAGGAATAAAAAGCTAGGTGGAGTGTTACTTAGGATTCTTTTTTCTTACTATGAGAAAATTCAGACATAAAAATTTGAAATTCCAAAATTGTCATGATTATGCACTATACAAAATAATTTATTTCAATATTCCATAAATATTTGGGTTTCTAGAATAGTTGCATATTTGAATGATTAGAAATCCTTTAACAAAGACTGGTGGTTCAAAAACGTGAATTAAATGTTTAATAGTCACTGTTAATTGAAATTTAGTTAGACATGAAGATAATAAAGTATCTCTGAATGAAAATGTCCTTAAATGGTAAAGTATGACTTCTTCTATAAAAATTACAATTTACACCAAATTCTTAGGAATCTATTACTTTGAAAGAAATATAAATGTATTGTGAAGCAGTATTAGAAAAAAGATCCAAGTATTTCTTCAGATTGTAATTTCTATTGTTTTAAATTACTCTTCCAAATATCTAATTAAAATAATAATAAATAACTACCATTTTTGAACACATACTGTTGACTAGGCTCTGCTGAAGTATTTCATTTAAATTTTCTCAATCCTCTGAAGTCTCTTGAGGTACCCTCTATTATTTTTATTTTATGACTACTGATCCTGAAACTCTTCAAAATATTGATATGTTTTCTGAATCACTAAAGACACGTGAAATAAGGTATAGTTCTACAGCTATATAATTTTTATATTGTATTACCATATTTCCCCGAAAATAAGACCTAACTGGAAAATAAGCCCTAGCATGATTTTTCAAGATGCTCGTAATATAAGCCCTACCTCCAAAATAAGCCTCAGTTAAGATTGTCATCCAGATGGATGCATTTAGTACCTGTTGCAACACACGATGGATGTGTTGAATTATAAAATAATAATATTAATATATGATTAAATATAAATAAATAATATTATTGACATTAATACTTTAAATGATACTATAAGTTATAATTAAGTATTTGTAAATAACCAAGCAGGTGCCTTTGGATGAGAGGTAAACGCCTATGTAAACAGATGAACTCGAGACTTATTGCCGAATGACCAATCGAAGTACAGACAATAGCACGAATAACGTGCACACTTGATAACTAATGGACGTGGTTGTGTCTAATATGAATCTTCATAATTCAATAGGTTGTGTGTTGTCACAGATGTACTTAATGCACTCGTGTGAAATAAAGAAACATTTTCTGAATTTTGGTGCCTGCAATTTTTCACCACTTTTGTGCAGACCGTCATTCTTAACTGTCATCATTTTTGTTGCCACTCCTGTCTTGTAAGTCTTCAATTAACACTCAATTTAATGGTAGGTTTAAAGGGAATATTTTGACCCCCAGACAAGATGAGTGCAAAAAGAAAGAGCTATATCATTGAGTACAAGAAAGAAATCGTGGAGGACTCCCGGGGCAAGAATCTTACGGCTTCCTGCCAAGAGAAGTTGGATCTCTGAATGGTCTGAAAATGGTGAGCAGAGAAGGATAACCTCAGTCAACAGGTGGACAAGAGAAATGCTAAGAAGCACAAATGTGGATCAGGTCGGCAACCATTATTTCCTGAGCTGGAAGACATCATCTGTGAATGGATTGCTGACAGGAGAGCAAAGGCTTTGGTTGTGCGCAGGGCTGATATTCAAGTATTTGCCCTTGCAATGGCACCACAGTTAGAAATATACCCAGAAGAATTCAAAGCATCACAACACTGGCTGGATGGCTTCCTTCAGCGATATGAACTGTCTCTAAGAAGATCGACAGCACTGTTCAAGCTGGAAGATACTGAAGTTATTAAACGTGCACTTGCATTCAAGTCCTTTGTTGATGGCATCGACTTTTCTAAATACCAACTCTCCAACATGATTGCTATGGATGAAACTGCAGTGTTTATGGGCCAAGGATCTCAAATGACAATTGATCAGAGGGGCACCTCGTCAATCTACATTCCCTCCACTGGTTATGAAAGTGCACGTGTTACCTGTGTTTTGGCAATTCATCTGGTGGAAAGAAAGCCCCACCTCTAATCATCACTAAGGGCAAGAAAGATAAAGTTGAACGTGTTTCAGGCATTTATGTTCTTGAAACCAAAAAAGCCTGGTGCACACAAGCAGTTATAAGAAAGTGGGTCGATTTAATGCTGCCACTTGTTTTGCGAGGTGGCCAAAGAGGTCTGCCAGTCTGGGATTCAGCCAGCACTCACCGTGCTAAAGACATGAAGAACTTCCTTGCAGAGAGAAGAATAGATCAAATAATGATTCACGCAGGAATGGCTGCCTATCTCCAGACTCTTGATATTGCAAGAAACAAGCCATTCAAGGACCATTTGCACATGGAAATCAATGACTACATTGAAAATAGAATGGAGAGAAATCAGCGGGGATACTTTGGAAAGCCTAGTCTGTGAGAGATTGTGACTTGGGTGAAGAATTCATGGGGTAAAATTACTGACAGCTGTGTTGCCAATGCACTACGAGCAGGCTACATGGACAAGAAGTGCTCATTTAAGGAGGGCTCTATTGCTGGACACCAGAGATTGGGGCCAATGGTGCTATAGGAAATGGAGTCGCAAGAAATTCAAGCCAGAATTCGGGGTTTGGAGAATTATGACGATGTTCCAGAAAAAGATGACATGACTATTTGAATAAATGTAGATTTTTGTACATGAATAAATGAATAAATGTAGATTGTTGAACTTGAATACATGTAGATTGTACATGAAAAAAACAAGACATTCCCTGAAAATAAGCCCTAATGCATCTTTTGGAGCAAAACTTAATATAAAACCCCGTCTTATTTTGGGGAAATACGGTATAGAAAAGTTACATGAAATGATTCTTTGTTAGGCGTGGTACTGGATTAACAAGAGAGGAAGTGTGGATTACAGGGGGACTCCAGGACTGATGGCCGTGGTCTGAATCCCAGAATGCCACAGGGCAAGATAAGTAACCTCTGTGTGTGGCAGTTCCTCATTTGTTGTTCCTCATCTCTACTTCATAGAGGTTCTGATGATACAATGAACTAATGTCTACAGCACGCAGAACAGTGCCCACACGTGGTCAACTCTCAGTAAATATTAGTTATTATTGTTAATATTCCCATACCAGAAAATACCAATTAACAGGAAGTTGTAGTTTGTTGATGCCTGGGATATCATCTGTTCTTTTAAGGGAGATGGAGAATTTGAAGAATGATATAAGGTCATATAAATATGTGAATGATATAAAGATGAGCCAGACAAATATTGTTTAATATTTTGACTTGTTAAACATTGCCAGTTTCTCTTGATGGCTGAATTTGTAGGTTTATCTATTTATATATTTTTGTAGGACGCCAGAGGAAGGCAGGAGGGAACTGGAATGTTGAACTCTATACCTAAAATACAACTTTAAAATTTTAAAAAAAACCACTTGATTTTGAACCCAAACTAGGTTTTACCATGGTCTTACTTAGGACAAGCTTGATACACATAAATTTGCGTCTATGAACTTTGTTGGTAAATGGGAATAATGATAATGTTAAAGCCATTTAGGATTTTATCAAAATAGTGAATTCATGTTTATAATATGCTTGGAGGATCATGAATGCCTTTGCCTTTTATAAAAGAGCAAAAATGTAAAATCCTGATAAATACAAAAAGTCCCATTTATTTATACATTAATCACTTTTTATGAGTCCCTTTTGGTCCAACGAAGACCAAAAAAGTAATATTTTCTCTCTTGATTTGGCACAATAGAAAAATGTGTTATTCAAAATTCTGGTTATGTAATTTTGGAGAAAAAGTGACATTTATCATTTAATTAGTTTTTTCAACTCAGGGTCCAAAATTACAGTCCAAATTTCCTAATAAGCTGAAGAATGTGAGCAAATGATAACATCTTGCTATTAATATAAAAAACCTAAGGGATACTTGCAGCTTGTGCTCTGATTTAATTATTAGTAGGATATTTTTCTGATATGTTTAGTTAATGTACAGTGGCCTCTCTGATGCTTCATTATTTTATTCATGATATAGTAATTTCTGGTGACTAAGAACAGACTATAGCTTGGGAAACTATTTTGTTAAAATTTGGTTGTTGTTTCTTATCCAGTGTTTTGGAGGGGTGGATGTTAGTCTCTAAGTCTCCTTTACGATTTAAAAATATCATAACTCTATGGCTCTATTGCATATGCACAGGTATCTGTTTACACTAGGAGAGGGGCTGAACCAAATGGCATGACACGTGATTGGTGTGTTTGGGTCAACTGTTTTGGAAGGGAGATATTAAAGTCTGATGAGACTACTGAGGATTCTATCTGGGTGCTATTTTGACAACCATAAATAAAATTAAATGAATTAAAAAATAGGTCTGTAGGAATAGCTGTATTCGAAGAGATTTTAATTAAAAACATTTGAGAGCTCTATTTTGGTCACTTTTCATGTGGTGCTTTTTAGGATAGTGCAGAGTGAGAGAGAGAGTGAGAGTCCCTCTGTGTACTTTGGTGCCAGTATAAGCCATCCGAAACAGCAGTACAGCCTGGTAAAATTTCACAGGATCTAATTTCACTGCCTAATCACATTGGTGGTAGGTAGGTTAAGACTCAGGTTTTCTCCCAGGACTTTGATTTGCCTCCTCTGTACCCCATGCCTTCAGAGACTTCCTGTATGAGTACACATGGATGACCCTACTCCCTACCCATGATGTGGTCACCAGGTTTCAGATGAGGCCTGGTGTATACCCCTTACTTCTTTTGGGGGGTCTGACATGCCCTGTGCTATTTATGCTAAGTTCTGTCAGACTGAGGAATAAGACTCAAGTTAGGTCTTTAAAGACTATGTGTTATTGACAAAGTGTGTAATGTAGGCATTGGTAGCAGTAACAAAGATCCCCCAAACATCAGTAGGCTGAACAGAAAAAAATGATTGCTCATGGGGTTGGGCTTTTGGGGGCTCTACTCTCAGTTTCATTCCACTTATCTTATGGTTCCATCAGCCTGATACTTCAAGATGGCTGAGAAAGTCCAGAGATGGAGTCTATCACTTCAGCAGTTAAATGCTGTAGCTCAGAAATGACAGATCTCACAGCTCATTGGCTAGAACTACTTGGATTGCCCCATGTAAGAACAATGGTGGTAGGGAAGTATAATTCTCATATATCCCAAAAGCAGAGCAGAGCTGGGTTTGGGTGAACCCTGGATGTCTCTACCGCAGCATTCTTAATTTATAAATAATATTGTAAATTCACAACAGTACATTCATATATTGCCTAGGAATTATTCAGAATGTCTGAGAAGTAAACATTTTCTGCACCATATCTACGCCCAAAGCATATACACAGTTCTGTTTTACTGACCCATCACCGATACACAGAGGCTTTAAATGGATTTGTAATTGGTGCTGGATTCGCACCCATACAATTACACTCTACAAATCAGCAATTTCTTACTTCAGTTCTGATCAGAGGTGAATCTGTGAGGTGAGAGTAGCTTCGACTGGGAACAGGTAGCAGCCTGAAGTTAGCTGGCCAACCTGAGAAATGGACCAGTTCTTGGTTTCATTTGGATTGTGTTCTAATGAAAAGCATACACCCTTTGTCCTAGCCTCAGGAATCTCAGGATGTCATGTGATCATGAGTTGACTTCCTTAACCTTCCTTCTTTTTATTGGAATGAGGCGGTATTACTTTATGAACAAAATAATTTTCTAGACTTTTCACGTAAGGAGACAGAGGTGGGCTGACGGCTAAGGGATGGTGTCTGGGTGTCCAGACAATGGTGTGAGCTTTTATTCCGGTGCCTGAATCAACAATATGAAATTTGTAAATTGGAGAGACTCTTGTTGGCAAATGGAAGTTTTGCTCTTCTAATTTTTTTATAACTTTTTGGGTATAATAAAGGTCATCCAATTTTTCAGATTCATCCATCTAAACTTTTTTGGTCCATCTGTTTTTGTCCTGGCACGCACAGTAGTAAATTCTTCATTTCAGAGCTGCTTCACTGCTCTTCCAGAACAGAGAAAAGAGAGCACTCAGAACTATTATTAATTTCTAAATAAAATGGGCCAGGTCTTACGTGCTCCTAAAATGGAAACAGTTTTTTCACAAACCATACAGGGGGTAAGATGGTAGTGTTGTTTGTGGGAGAGTGGCTGTCAAACTCTTTGTATGAAAAGACAATTAACTGTTTGTGAAGCTGGCAGTGGGGCCCTGGAGAGGGGGAGGAGTGGGAGATGAGACGGTCAGGTTCTGACTCCCTTCGGCAGGCCATGTGGCTCTTTCCTGGCAGAGTGCCCCTTGATGTCAAAGTGAGATGTGTGCGCCAGGAATGAGGCAGTGTGGGGAGAATTCGATACTGGGTCTGAGTGGTTTGCATTTTTCTTTCTTTTCCTTGTCTCTCTCTCTCTTTTTGTTGTTTTTTTATGATGACAGTTTTCAAAATAAAGGGACTTCAGTTTCGCAAAAGAAAAAAAAAATCTCATAAAATTATTTTGAAATGCTTCATTAAGCCCTAGCGACAATCCTTTTGGATATGGAGCTAAGTGCAAAGTTGAAGTTGAAAAGCGACAAATTGAACGAGGGTTACTATTATTATTAAAACTTGGTTGAGTTGGAGGCTTGTCCTCAAATTTGGTCAGTGTAGCTGGTCATTTGGAAGCAGCAGGGACAGTTAGGTCAGTGACTCTTGAGGTATTTGTTCTTGTCTCTGCCATCCACCTGTTCGGTGTCCTTGGATGAGACCCTTCAAATCAGGTTCTTAATTTACAAAGTTAGCGTGGCTGAGGGTACAAGAGGAGCCCAGAAAAATGCCATGTTCAGTCTAGCCTTTATCACGCTGTCGTGGAGTAGTATACATTGCACTGTGCCTAATAAACGATTTTTAATCAGGAAGATGCTTATGAAAGGGCTGAGGAAATATGGTAATTAGCAATATGGGACCAGACATAATTAAGTACAAATGGTGCCTCAAGGTCATCTGGTCCTAACATTTGCTTCCTAGCAGGAGCAATTCCAACCATCTGATTGAGTTCTTTCATTTGACTCTTCTGATCAGACTCACTTGCCAGTGCAATGAAGAGTGTGCATGTTTGTAATTTAATATTGTAATAAGTTGTACCGTATATGGCTGTATTTGTAAGGTCTTACTCTGTACCAGTCATTATGCTAAATGCTTTGTAGGGATCAACTCATTCCATCCAGGATTATGTGTTGCCTTTAGGGGTCATGTTTTTATAGATTCCTTCAGTCTGGAGCAGCTCCTCATTCTTTTCTTGAGGTTTTTGATCTTGACACTTGTGAAAATTAGAGGCCATTTATTTTGTAGAGTGTCCATTGTTTGTCTGATAATTGCTCATGATCAGATTCAGGTTATGCTTTTTTTTTGGCAGGAGCATCACAGCATTGATACTGTGCTCTCATTGCGTTCTATCAGATGAGACACAGTTTTGTCTTGTTGCCAGTGATGTTAACCTTGATCTAACCTTGAGCCCTTCATTAAAATACTGTCAGGTTCCTCATAAAGTTCTTCCTTAACCCCACTGTAATCAGTAAGTATATTGTAGGGAGGTGCCGGGCTGTAGGGCTCCTCTTTCTTTCTATAGGAAAGGCTCCAACACTCAGCAGGGCCGCTGGACACTCCCTCCCCGCCACACCCTCAGATTCCTTCTTTACTCTTCTCAATCTAATGCCTTTTATATTTTATTATATTATATTATTTTATTTTATTTTATTATTTTATTTTATTTTGGAGGGCACAGCTCACATTGCCCTACGTGGGGATCGAACCGGCAACCTTGGTGTTATTAGCACCATGCTCTAATCAGCTGAGCTAACCGGCCACCCCTCTAATGCCGTTTAGATCCAATTATTCATAAAGAGAGAAAGGGAGAGAAGCATGAGAGAAAAATTGCTAATTTTTTACTTGAAGCTGATGCTGGTAGAACTTAGTACTTGTTATGCTTTCTTTGGTTTCCATTGAAAACTGATTTCCCTTCCATGTATGAGAAACAAGTTATATTCCCCCTTAGCATGTTCATGTTAGTGTAAGCAGGCTGCTCTAATCACCAAGCTGGTCTATATGTAACAGAGACACCAAATAATAACGGTTTAGACAAGAGAATTTTTTTGCCAACTTATTTTTTAAACTAACACTAAGGATTTATGGGTTAGGCACTGTTCTAAGTGATCTCTCTCTCTCTACACACACACACACACACACACACACACCCGAGGTCAGACAATTAAGTTCCCGAACTCATCCTAGAAAAAGTGCTACAGACCTCATTGCTGAATATCACTACAGTCACCTTCAAAGTACTCCCCTTGGGAAGCTATGCACCGACGCCAGTGCCTAGTCCACCCTTCAAAGCAATTTTGGGGCTCTTTTTCTGGAATGGCCATCAGAGCTGTCATCGTATTACCCTTGATGTCCTGAATGTCATCAAAATGTCTTCCTTTCAATATTTCATTTATCTTTGGGTAAAGAAAGAACTCATTGGGGGCCCGATCAGGTGAGTAGGGAGGGTATTCCAATCCAGTGATTTGTTTAAAAACTCCCTCACAGACAGTGCCGTGTGAGCTGGTGCATTGTCGTGATGCAAGACCTCCTTCAGGACCATTTTTGCACACACGTTTCTCATGCCAAGATTTTCAGTTAAGATTTTCCTGTTTATCGATGTTTACTTGGTCTGCTATGCTTCTCACAGTCAGCTGATGATTCTGACACACAATTTGATGAATTTTTGCAGTGTTTTCATCAGTTCTGCTTATTATTGGCTTCCCTGACCTCTCTTCATCAGTGACACGTTCTCTCCCCTCAGAGAAACGTTTAATCCATTTGTACACTGCCATTGTCTTCATGGCATTATCCCCATAAACTTGGACTAACAGGTCCCTGATTTCACTTCCACTCTTGCCAAGTTTAACAAGAAATTTAATGTTTGTTCGTTGCTCTAATTCAAGCTCAGACATTCTCATGATGGCACAAAAAACACACAACAACAATACCGAATGCCACTCAGCAAGACTCGGCCACATGTCGACAAGAACACAGCTGTGAGACTCTGATATACCAAAGTTATGAAACCTTACCGAGCTGTTTATACAGTGCTGCCAACGTAAGCGCACAGTGGCAAGTTCGCAAACTTCATTGTCAGGCCTTGTGCGCACGCACATTTGTGTGTATGTGTGTACACACACACAGGTATAGATCTATAGATATGTGTATATAGATTTATCTATATCTCTCTATATAGATCTATACCAGTGTGTGTGTGTGTATACAAGTATAAATATATATATAGCCTTATCTATCTGTCTATCTATCCACCCATCTATCCACACATGTATATGCTTATTGAGTCCTTAATATCCCTGTAATAAAGAAGAAGAAAGAGAGGCAGAGAGGTTAAGTAACTAGTTCAAGTTGACACAGCTGGTAAATGACAGAGATGGAATTACGGTCAGTCTGGCTTCAAAATCCACCTTTGTAATAACCACCTGCAGCCGCCACAGTCTTGGTAACTCTAGCTACTTAAACCAATTCCTATATAAACGTAATCTACCTTAAAGACCACAACTGATCTTAACGTTTTGCTCATATTGCTTTATATAAATTATGGCTTATTTTGGTGCAAGAGTGTTAATTAAAACATTAAAAGACAAACATAGTCATCAAACGTGAATTTTGCACAATGGCTACATTGTACATAATTTACCCTGACAAAACTGTGGGCTGTGAGTTTTCTGTGTCAAATAACACTTTTTGTGTTTCATTAAAATAGTTATGTGAGTAACACACAGGATCATATAGTAATGGGAACCCAAACTAAGAAGGGGAGGGATAGTTCAGAGAAGGCCAGACTTGGAGAAAAAACCCTGTACTTAGGAAGCAAAAACAGAATCCTTTTGGAGTCATTTTAATTACAGATGTGCACAGTTTTCAAACATATTGCTGCAAATGTCTCTGCATGCTTTTTATGTGAAATGACCACATCACGTGCCTCCATGCTTATTGTGACATAGCTAAATCAGCTGATAGCATAAAGGGCTTTAAAACTTTTGGAAATATGACCCCTGGCTTGACAGCCAGGTGACTTAGATGCTAGTCTTGGCATTTCCATCAATGAAAATTTGCTTTGATTTTCTTGCTTGTTTCTAACCCGTAAAATGGAAGCAATTGTACCAGCTCACGCTTTTTGCTCTGCTATGTTACTAATTTAAATGGGATTTATTAGAGATGTGAGAGACATTAGAGATCATCTAGTCTAATGGTATTCCAGCTTTCTGAAAGCAGTATGTCTCTTTTTTTCTACCGTCCACGCATGTGAGCCTTTTATAAAGTTATAGGCAAAAGGTTAGGGTAGATCTATTCTGCTAGTAACTCAGGTGAACCTGGGGCCTGTGGCCTGGCCTGTTGGCCTCACCTTCCCTTCAGGAACCCTTGAGCCTGGCAGAGCACAGATTGAAAACCATGACGCTCATGCATTTCACCTTTATTTTACAGTTGAGAAAACCAGGACCCAGAGGCAACATGACTTAACGAAAACGGACAGAGAACTTGCATTAGAGCTGAGATCCAATCCCCAGTCTTTTGATTCCCAATCAATTGTTCCTTCCATTAAACTAAGTTTTATTGTTATTCTCCATTTTTATTCTCCCCTTTAAAAAGCTGAGAATTCTCTGAAATTTAATTATTATTTGTATATAGATAACATCATGGTTTTAAATCTATCATTTTTATGTATTTCTCTTTGCTGAAGTACATACTAATTTTTGTCACAAGAATGCTAATACTGGGTTGAATCATTGCCACTTGAAACAACGCGGCAGAGTTTTGTAGCTCTAGCTGCTCAACACTTATCTCACCTCTCTAGATCAAAACACCGCTCTCGTTCTGTTCTCTACTGTTAATATTTGGGGATGCTATTTGATGCCTCCTTTCCTTACCTCACCATCCACTCGTTTATAAAATCTCAGTCACCGTAAATTTTTTCAATTGAGCAAATTGGATTTTGTGCTGATTTCTAACAGCAAACTACAATGTAATTGTCAGCTACGTGCCATTCTTGCGTTATACACTGAGAACACAGATCAAGATGTAAGGGTCCCTTTTTCTCTTCACTACCCCCGTCTCCCCTCCTGATGAATGCAGAGTAGTGGGAAAGGGAGGTGACATTGATAGAGCCCAACTCAGTTGAACCATGGAACCTTTCTCAACGATGAGTCTCTTCTTTCCTTTTTACTCATTCAATTGATTGTGGGTTTCAGTTAGAATGGTTCCCTGAGAATTCACCATTTTTACTTTATATGCCTTGTCAATCTCTTTCACTCTTTCTCATTATCCAGTGAATCAAAAACCAAGTACTGTGGTGAGCGCTTAAAGATCCTCTGTTATGTTTCCTCCCATCCCAATGGAAGCATGTGTGCCTTCTGTCTCCCTCCCTCCCTCCCTTCCTCCCTCCCTCCCTCCCTCTGTCCCCTAACCAGACTTTCTTGTCAAGTCTCACTGCTTACCAGGGAAAATGTTTCTGTCATCTCCATTTTTGGTTCACTTGTTCTTATGTATTTTCCCTCATGCTTTGTCTGGAAAACATTGGTCTGTATATCTACCATCCTTGATAATTTCTGGACTTTAAAAAAGCACCCCAAATCAATCCTGTAGGAAATTTTATAAATCTAGTTCTACCTAACTCCACAAATAATAGCATTGTAATCTTGGCCCTGCCCAAGAATTTCTGCAGTCTCATGAGGAGGTAATAAGATCTTTTACTTTAATATTTGTCCTGTTGAGTCTTTAAAATTTCTTTTTAATATTGATGGAGTTTAAAATAAATAGCTCTGTGAAATTTATTGTATTCAGTGTAAGGATATTGATCTGGGCATTTTTCATAATGTTATAATCATGGACTTTGTGAATTATGTGACTGATGATGTTTCTCTTTTTGCATTGGCTGCCAGGAAGCTCAGAGCAAAACTTGTAGCTAATCTTCAGAAAGTGTTTAGAATGTCACAGTATTTGCTACTTTTTTCATCCTCCCCCAATGGCTTTACCTTTATTTTCATTCCCTATTTTCCACTTGCCTAATTTCCTCTTTTTTGTTTAATCTCACTGTAATACAGGTAATTTTTTGTACTGGTGTTTATAAACCATCTTAATTCACTTTTGGAAAAAGATATAGCAAAACAAAACATGATTGCTTATTAAGTTATAGATTTAAATAGTTAGCAAAATATAAAGCAAGTCTGTGATTCTTGACATTCTATGTGGGTTCAACACAGCATGGTACTCCAGCGTTCACTTAGATTATGTTCGGCAAAGAGATAAAGAGAAGACGTTATGAATGCAAAGTAATTATTTATTTGAAAATATTTTAGAGAGTTCTTGGAGTGTGTTAGAAGGGGGCTTGTTTCTATTTGGAACTTAGCTTTTTGTATTTTTTTCTTTAAAAATTTGCTTCCTCAGGAAGAACTAATTGTATAACTTCTACACTTGTATTTGATTATCAATAACTAAATTGGCTTTTGAGGTTTGCTTATATATGTGTATAACCTGAACCTCACTTACCAGTGCTATAGTCTGGGCTGTTGTGAATTCAAGGTCGCTGTCTCACGGTGTTGACGCTGCAGTTGGAAGGCAGATGTGCTCTATTGATATGAATCAAAGTGACAAATAATGTTTCATTGAAAAAAGCAGCTGGTGAGCAAAAATATTAGGCAATGATTAGGAGACTTGAGATTGAAAAAAAGAAATACCACTTAGTTAGTCAACAAAAACATAGAGAGCATGCGTGGTGTGTAAGGAGTTTCTTGCTACATATGTGATTTATAGCAAATAAGTTATATTGGATGGTATCTCTAAGAAGATTTTCTACATTTGCATGCCCAAGAGCAATTGGAAATAATGACTTTAATTATTCAGTAAATGATAGGCATTAAAAAGTCTAACCTTATCCAGGGGAAACTGTTCTGAGCCAGAAAAGATTTATCAATATCCCATGAGCTTTGCTATCAGACTGCACGGGTCAGATATTGGGTCTTGGAAGTACGCGGCTGCCCAGGGAGCACTGCCAAAAAATTATTTTGGGAACCCCAGGCTGTTTTAAGGGACATAGAAAATGTTTCTGCTAAACTATGAGAAAGAGAGATGATGATGATGGTGATGATGATGGTAACTGTAAAGCAGCCACCATTTCTATAGCGTTACTCGGTGCCAAACACTGTGCTACGCACGCAGCATTTGTTATTTAATCCTCATGTCAACCCTACGAGGTAGGTTCTGTTATTTTCACATTTAGAGATGGTGAAATAAAATGTTAGGGAGTTTATTAGACAGGGTAGTTTGGCTAACCGCTCTTGATACCTCAACATCGGTGTTGTCTCACACAATCCAGGTTTATTTTTCTCTCAATGAAATGAGGGCCCAGGAGAGGACTGCTGTGCCCCATGTAGCCGTTTGAGCACAGGTTCATTTCATCTAGTGGCTCTGCCATCCTTAGGGTCCCAGGATCCACCCCCGGGTCCTGTGCACCGGGCTGGAGCTGAGGTTAGCGAGAGTGTGGAGTGCTTGTTCTTACCTGCTCTGTCCAGGGGTGACACACAGCATTTTTGCTCACATTTCATGGGCAAAAACTCTGACATGGCCATACCTAATTTCAAGGAAGTCTGGTACTTACATGGTTCCAGGAAGAAGAGGAAACAGGCATGATAAGCATTTAGCCAGGGTTTGTCACAAGAGATTTGACCAAGGGCACATAGCTTTGATGGGGCAGAGCTGAGATGCTAACTCAGAGCCTTCACTTCCGGAAAACCTGCTACCAGGACCCATAAAGCCAAGGTCCTTCTAGACAAGGGGCAAAGTTGAGTTGTAATTTGAACAAAGAAAGGAACCTAAGGCAATAGGTTAAAGCCACTGCTGCTAAGACATGTTAAACTCAACCCAAACTGCATTCCTAATCTTCCCCACGCTGTTCTGCCCTCTGCTTTCCCCTTCACAATTCCATGCTTCTGGTTGTGCAGGTCAGAAATCTTGGAGACATATACTTGCATTACTTTTTCCCTCATATTCCACATCTAATCTGTCAAAATCTCATTGTTTTTTTCCTTGAAAATATATCCAAAATATATTGAGACAGTATGATCTGTTTTCTGTGTTACCACAGTGGGCACCCATCTCCTCTCCCATCTTTCCTTTCACCTATTCTCAACACCTCACCCCCAATAGTCAAGTGTCTTCTCTGCTCTTCGTTGCATTCAGAGTGAAAGCTGAAGCTCTTACAATGGTTGTGAGACTGTTTAGGACCTGCCCTACCTGCCCCTCCCCCCTTATCTCTCTCAGCTTCTCCTTTCCTCCTCGTTCCCTCTCTCACTCCACTCTAGTCAATATGGCTTTCTTGATGTGTCATGATGGGGTGCACACAATCTTAGCTTAGGGTCTTCCCACCGGCTCCATCTAGCCCCAGGTAGATACATGGGTAACTCTCTTATCACCTTCAAGTGTCTGTTGCAATTTCATCTTTTTAATGAAGTCTACTCTGGCCACTTTGTAGAAAATTGTAACTCTTCTCCTGGTCCTGACTCTTCAAATCTCCTTCCCAGCTCCACTGTTTTCCATAACGTCTACCACATTCCGATATTATATACTAATACATAATATAACATATAATTTATCTTTTTATATACTTAAATTTTTATTCTTTGTCTCTTATCATTAGAATATAAGCACCACAAGGGCAAGGAAGTTCTTTGTTTCCTTCACTGATGTTTCCCAAGAACCTAAAGTGAGACTAGCACGTAGTAGATGCTCAACAAACATTTGTTGAATAATACATTTATTATATGGAGGTTAATTATTTATGTTTAATACATACATGAATGAAATTCATCCTAAAATTTGTATGAAGCTCATTGAATAGTTTCTTTTGGAATTAAATACAAGAAAACAATGGCATATATTAATTGTTCTATAGGGAACTTTAAAAGAACAGTGATATATGCTGACTTCTTGCTATCTCATTGTTTTCGACAGATGTTTGGACTTCTGATCCCTTTAATGAGGGACTCGGTAATTTGTACCAAACACTCCTGTTGACGTTGACTAAAAAGTTTTGACAGAATATTTTAAAAACTTTCAAAAAGTAAGAACTGACAAAATAGTAAAGAATTACCTTGCCAAGACCTGGGAGAAGACAGCAATCCAGAAACGAGCCTGACATTTGGGATCTCTATTGCTTTGTGGGGAAGCATTTGCCACTCCAGAACGTGTGGCTGAGAGGCTGAGCCATGCTTGCGATAGCTTTGCAGTGCAGGACGGATCAAAACTGGAGTTCAGTGATACATGAATGAAGGGTCCATGGGAACCTTTTGTAATTGTGGGTTAGGCACCAAAAGACTGCACCCTAGAAGTGAATGAATCAAACATAAACCAACTCTTGCAGGGATTCCAGCCATGCTGCAAGTTATCTGGGAAGCCCAAAACGTCAAACTCTGAAGTTTTATCAAATGGATTCTAGATTGCCAGTGCCCCTGGGGTCCTGGCAGAAGTCAATGAAAATCTTCTCTTGGAGGAAGACAAAAATTATCCTCAGTCTCAATTTATTGCATTAAGATTTTTAATTGAACTACGATGTTCATTACACTATTAAAGATAACCAGGAGACAAGAAAACACGAATGAGAACCAGCATAAACAATAGACCACAGAAACAGATCCATGCGACATCTGGATAGTGGAACTACCAGAGGCAGACTGACATAAACGATATTTATTATGCTTATGCATGTATAACTCTGTCTTAAACATTTCATCAACTGGAAACTATAAAAGGTGATATTGCAAATTTGAAAGAGAGGAAACTAGAAATACTAAGAATAGCTAAATATAATAATCAATCTGGAAGTGTCTTTTCCCCCCACTAATAATCTCTAATAATGAAATATTTATTGTTGAAATAATGCAGTGTTGGTGAATGCTACTATTTTATTTTCACTTTTTCTGGCCATACTTTTATCTAACTCTAGATTTTTCCTAATGGGTTCTGGTTTATCAAGTTTAAGGTGAGATATAAAGTAGTTGTTAAATATAATGATATTTTCATTCTCAATGTTCCTTTGTGACAATTTAGTGATAGTTATCTTGTTCAGGATACTTCATGCTTTGTTTTTGGTATTACAGCTGTTTTGTAATTGCTCCTTTTGTATATCGGTGACTCCCCCTTCCTCATTTTATTCTACTATTTATTCTCTCAAAACAAAGCTATGTTTTGACAGTTGTCTTGCCCCTTGCAAACAATTTCAAAGTAACTTTTAGAAATGAATCAATTTTCCCAAACAAGAAAGTAGTGTGGTTTGGTTGCAAAATAAACGCTCCAAAACTTGGGTTCACTTGGTTTGATTTGAACCATTGAATAGCATATGTCACTTAATTTTTGTTATCTCTGAATCTCAGTTTCATAATCTAAAGAAAAAAAGTTTTTTGAGTGTCAAATCAACAATACATGTGACTAAAATGTAGTGACTACTGAAGTGATTGTGGTTGCCCAGGACCGGACCTCATGTACAATGCAATTTGGGACTGCTTCTTCTTGGGGTGGGAGGACAGGGATAACACAATATGTTTTATCAACATTTTGTGGCTTCTCTAGCATTGTTTCTACATTGACTATTCCAAATGTCCACTTCTCATTAACTTATTTTTTAATTTTTACTAAATTTATTGAGATGACATTGGTTAATAAAATTATACAGGTTTCAAATGTACATTTCAAGACGTACATTCATGATACATCATCTATATATTGCATTGTGTGTTCACCACCCAGAGTCAGTTCTTCCATCACCATATATTTAACCCTATTACCCTCTAGTAACCCCCCTGTCCCCGTACCCTCTGGTAACTACTAAACTATTGTCTGTGCCTATGAGTTTTTGTTTTTTTGTTTATCTTGTTCCTTGCTTTCAGTTTTTTATCCCACATATGAGTGAAGTCATATGGTTCTAGACATTTTCTGTCTGTCTTATTTCACTTAGCATGATCATCTCAAGATCCATCCATGTTGTCGCAAATGGCACTATTTCATCTTTTCTTATGGCAGAGTAATATTCCATTGTATATATATACTGCATCGTCTTTATCCAGTCATCTATTGAAGGACACTTTGGTTGTTTCCATGTCTTGGCCGCCATGAATAATGCGACGGAATCACTGGCCCTGGGTTCCAGCACTGGGGCAGCAGCTGGAGAGGTGACAGGGACATATGGTGGGGAACTGAATTGTCTGGCTTCAGGACAAAGGCTGGAAGGGCAACTTTCTCTCGGAAGGAGGAACTGGTGGAAGCCATTGTTTCTTTGTTCAAGAGGACTTTTATTTTCACCTTTCCTTTATTTCTTTGTTACCATATTTTCTATGAGATAACCAAATTTAAACATACGTTCTGACCTCTAGACATAGCACTTTTGGAACAAGATTTTCTTTAGTCCACTCCTGATATTTTCTCCTTTGATAATTGGTTGAGTTAGTCAGCTATGAGAATTTCAAGAATAGTAGGGTTTTTAGAATGAGAAGAGGAACCGAGGCCAGAACTCTAAGCCCCCTACTCCTGATTTTAGAGAATCCTGGGACTTTGGAGGCTGGTCTAATGTTGATGTCAGATTCACCGTTGTCTCCTATCACTGATATGATACCAGAGGGCTCAACAAAAGCAATTCTCTTGTTCTTCGAAGGCATTTTTCAAACTGTGGTATTGGTGATTATATTTTCAGAGTGTATAATAACCCTTAGATCGCATTTTTGAAAGAAACTGTACTGGAAGAAGACACACCAGATGGGATAAAGGGGGAAAAAGCCAATCTAATCTAAAATGTGGTAATAAATGAATTTGTATTTAATTAGCATGCTAATGATTAATAGGAAAGTCAATACAACTGACACCAAAGCTGTATTAGACATGCATTATAAGAAACACTTTGGTTGGTGCTGCTATAGTCTGTCAGATCGACATATCCCTGCTTGTGTATTATGTGTCTGGACAGAGAAAAAGTACCTATTGTCGATGGGCGAAACACTTGATAGTTGTTTTATTTGAACAACTCCTGTCTTACTTCCCGAGGAGCAGCAGTGTAATAGCCAAGTGCCCTGAAGGATCTAATGTAACAGCAAGTTTCCAGGTAGAGCCAAAGCTTGAGGCAGGTGAGTGGTACCTTTGTGGTTAAAGGTGTTCTGTATGTTTGCAGATCAAATTCCCAACCAGTGGCTGAGGTATAATAACAGGGTCCATATTCCCAGGAGGAAGGGATTGAAAACAAAATAAATCAGGGTTTTAGGCGTCTAAATGAGTGGGTTGTGGTTCGGAAGAGGGTGCCTGCCCTTGGTGGGCAGGGAGGAAGAGGGAGCCTGGGGGCAAATCAGAAAGGCAGAAGCACAGTCACACGGATGGGAAAAACACAGCTGGGGCTTCCAAGAGAGGCTTCCACCAGAGGTCTCCAAGCTGGGAATGTTATTCCTAGAAAGTGTGCACAGTGGTTCATTGGAGCGAAGAGGAGAAATACTAGCACTGCCATTTATATTCGTTTTATATCTCAGTCTTTAAAAAAATATACTCTATGTATATCTTACGATGTCTATAATATAGTACTATACTAGAACTTGTATAATTTACATGTAAATAAAGGTACAGGCATAGGGTGCACGTTCAATAATCTTTGCTGATGGGGTGCTATCATCTCATGCAGACGTACAGGGAGATTAGTCCTCTGGCTAATCCAGCTTTGTACAGGGGCAGGGTTGGCTCAACAACCCAGTGGGACTGAACCTGCAGGTGCTCAGTCAGTGCTGAGAGGTGAGCAGAGCAAGGAGACCCGAGGACTGGCAAACTGAGAGTCTTGAACGGTTTTCTTGACTTAGATGCTCCCTTCCTTCCTCCCTCTCACGCTCTTTCCCTCCTTCCCTCCCTCCTGTGCTCTTTCCCGCCTTCCCTCCCTCCCCCCTCATTCCCTCCCTTTCTCCCTCTCTCTCTCCTTCATTCCTTCTTCTTTTCCCAAGTTCTTGGTCTTAATGGGATCTAGTGCCTTGATTCTTTGTTTTATTTGTCTATGAGAACTTTTAGCAACTAGCAAAATACTACTTATGGACTTGATAGTGTGCTGTTTTACTCTTTTGGATTTTAGCAGCTTGTCACACGTACACAAATCTCTCAGATGCCTTTTTTTCAGAAACTGCATTTTAATCTTTTCCCGGATTAATCATTAACACAAACTAAATTATTAAATTACAATTATTCTAATCAAAACTCACAGTAACCATTTTTAACTTACTGTTATTTTAACCATTGTCACAATTGCCACAGTAACTTAGACTTTTAGTAACGTGAGCGCTGAATCGTCAACTTTCATCTTTTCTTTCTTCATCTTTATGTCCTTTGTTTGCATCTTAGATAACACAGCCTCATTCTAGTAATCAGAGACTGGAACCTCAGGATAAAGTCTGGGTAAGGCTCAGGGAGACAAAACTGGCACTATGCTCAGCACACGAGAATAAACTGGCCACTCAGAATACAATAACATTGGGTCATGCTACATTCAGGAAGTGTGTACTGAGTACCTCTGACATTCTATATGCTATGCCAGCTGCTGTCGAAGTTGAGGGGAAGACACAGAGAAATGTAAGCTATATTCTTAGAAGCTTATAATATAATTGTGGTGATAGACCATGCCAATAGACAAAGTTAACTAACAGTTCAGTATATAAATGCCAAATATGTATTACAAATAACAAGGGTTTAAGAGCTCAGAGAAATGTAAGTTTTTTTCCCCTTTATTTTCTCTATCCTTTAATCTCCTTGCACATCATCTGATGAGGATGATAATTATGCTTATACAAAAAAGATAAATAAATTTAGCTATAGACAAACCTAATTACTGGATTTGGTTTCTTTCATCCATCCATCCATCCATCCATCCATTCCATCCTTCCATCCATCCATACATCTCCCAACATTTACAAAACCTTTATTATGTACCAGGCAGTATGTTAATAGGATTACAAAGGTGTCCTCAAGTCACACTTGCTGATGAAAAGTTGACTACAAAACCATCCAAATGAGTGCCACTGAGGTACTAGGGAATGGTAGCTCCAGCTGAAGGATGACATGCATTCATTTATTTATTCACTCCCTGATTTATACAGACATTAATATTTCTTGTTTTATACCAGACACCAGGCTCCATGATGAGGATATAGTTGTAAAAAGGCAAAACACAGACCCAGCTTGTACAGCAAAACTGGTCTTAGTTTTCATGGGCCTCACAATTTAACTAAAGAAGCAGACATTAAACAAATACTTCCTGAATCACAATTGTGAAAAATACTACAAAGGACCAAGACCATGGCTGTGGGAGCATATAAAAGTGGGGCCTAATAACTTGGGGATAAGGAGGTTCCCTCAGAAATCAACATGTAAGTTGAGATCTGTGAGATGGTTTGCTATGAAAATAGGGTGAGGGGAAGAATACTCCACAGAAAGGAGGTGACAGCACACATGTATGTGCTGAGGAAGGGACACACATGTATGTGCTCCGAGGAGTGGACAGAATATGAGGAGGTGCTGAGTGGAGAAGGTGCTGGGCCCCCTGAGGTATCTGAGGATCAGGTAGGTCAGTGTGTCTGGGCCCTACGAGCAGGAGATTTGTGTGAAGCGAGGCTTGTGAGGCAGACAGGAGCCTAATTATCAGAAACTTTAAGATGCTGTCAGGGTTAGTCAGGGTTCTCCAGAGAAACAGAACCAATGATGCATATATATATATATGATAGATATATAGGTATATGTATATATCTCATTGGTGTGTCTCTATCATCTATCTATCTATCTATCTATCTATCTATCTATCTATCTATCTATCTATCTATCTATCTATCTATCTATCTATCTATCTATCTATCTATCTATTTTACTATGTTGAGACATAGTGACAATCCATGAGCATGGAATGTCTTTCAATTTCTTTGTCTTCTTCAATTTCCTTTAAAAATGTCTTGTAGTTTTCAGCATATAGGTCTTTCACACCCTTGGTTAAGTTTATTCCTAGGTATTTTATTCTTTTTGTTGCAATTGCAAAATGAATTTCTTTTAATTTCGCTTTGTGAGATTTCATTGTTAGTGTATAGGAATACTATGGACTTTCGTATGTTGATTTTGTAGCTGGCAACTTTACTGTATTCGTTTATTGTTTCTGATAGCTTTTTGGGTTTTTCTGATAGTCTTTAGGGTTTTCTATATATAGCATCATGTCATCTGCAAAGAGTGACAGTTTAACTTCTCCATTCCCAATTTGGATGTCTTTTATTTCTTTCTTTTGTCTGATCGCTCTGGAGAGGAGTTCGAACACTATGTTGAAAAACAGAGGTGATAGGGGACAGCCCTGTCGTGTTCCTGAATGTAGAGCAAAGGGCTTCAGTTTTTCACCATTAATTATGAGATTAGCTGAGGGTATGTCATATATGGCCTTTATTATGTTAAGGTATTTTCCTTCTATACCTATTTTATTAAGTGTTTTAATCATAAATGGATGTTGTATCTTGTCAAATGGTTTTTCTGCATCAATTGATATAATCAATTGATTTTTGTCCTTTATTTTGTTTATGTGGTGTATCACATTGATGGATTTGCGTATGTTGAACCATCCTTGTGTCCCTGGAATGAACCCCACTTGGTTCATCTTTTTAATGCATTGTTGCATTCGATTTGCTACAATTTTGTTTAGGATTTTTGCATCTGTATTCATCAGAGATATTGGCCTGTAATTTTCTTTTTTTGTGTTATTCTTACCAGGTTTTGGTATCAGGGTAATGTTGGCCTCATAAAATGAGTTAGGGAGTATTATCTTTTCTTCAGTTTTTTGGAAGAGTTTGAGCAGGATTGGTCCTCTTTGAAGGTTTGGTAGAATTCACTAGTGAAGTGGTGTCTGGTCCTGGACTTTTGCTTTTGGGAAGGTTTTGGATGACTGATTCTATTTCGTGACTGGTGATCGGTCTGTTTAGATTTTCCAGTTCTTCATAGTTCAGCCTAGGAAGGCTATATGTTTCTAAGAACTTGTCCATTTCTTCTAGGTTATTGAATTTTATGGCATATAGTCCTTCATAGTATTCTTGGATGATCCTTTGTATTTCTGTGGCATCCGTGATAACTTCCCCTCTTTCATTTCTGATATTGTTTATTAGTGTCTTTTCTCTTTTTATCTTAGTGAGTTTAGCCAAGGGTTTGTCAATTTTGTTAATCTTTCAAAGAACCAGCTTTTTGTCACATTAATTTTTTCTATTGTCTTTTTGTTCTCTGTTTCATTTAGTTCTGCTCTGATTTTTATTATTTCCTTTTTTCTGCTGACCTTGGGTTTCATTTGTTTTTCTTTTTCTAGTACTTTAAGGTGTAATGTGAGGTTATTTTTCTGGGATTTTTCTTGTTTCTTGAGATAGGCCTGTAAGATATAAATTTCCCTCTTAAAACTGCTTTCGCTGCATCCCAAAAATTTTGGTAGGATGTATTTTCATTGTCATTTGTTTCTATGTATCTTTTGATCTCTCCTCTTATTTCTTCCTTGACCTGATTGTTCTTCAAAAGTATGTTGTTTAATCTCCACATATTTGTGGTTTTTCCTGGTTTCTTTTTGCAGTTGATATCCAATTTCAAAGCCTTATGATCAGAGAATATACTTGGTATGATTTCAATCTTCTTAAATTTGCTGAGGCTGATTGTATGTCCCGATATATGGTCTATCCTTGAGAATGTTCCATGTACACTAGAAAAGAATGTATAGTCTGATGTTCTAGGATAAAGTGCTCTATAAATGTCAGTTATGTCCATTTCATCTAATGTGTCATTTAGGGCTGCTATTTCGTTATTTATTTTCTGTTTGGATGATCTATCCACAGCTGTCAATTATGTATTTAGGTCCCCTATTATAATCGTGTTTTGGTCAATCTCTCCCTTTAGTTCTGTTAGTAGCTGCTTGGTATATTTCAGTGCTCCCTGATTGGGGGCATAAATATTGATGACTGTTATGTCTTCTTGTTGTATAGTCCCCTTTACCATTATGAAATGTCCACCTTTGTCTCTTGTTACCTTTTTTACCCTGAAGTTTGTTTCATCTGATATCAGTGTGGCTACACCTGATTTTCTCTGGATAGTACTTGCTTGGAGTGTCAATTTCCACTCTTTCACTTTGGGTCTATGTTTGTCCTTATAGCTGAAATGTGTCTCTTGGAGGCAGCATATGGTGGGTTTAATTTTTTGATCCAATCTGCTATTGGTGAGTTCATTCCATTTACATTTAGGGTGATTATTGATATATGAGGATTTCCTATCATTCTATCTTTGGTTTTCTGGTAAGACTGTGTCTCCATTGTTTCTTTGTCTTTTTGCTGTTGTCTATTATTTCTGTGTGGTAGTATTCTATGGTTTTTCCCTCTGTTTCTTTCTTTATTGTGTTATATATTTCAGTTCTGGATTTTTTTTTTTAGTGGTTACCCTTAAGTTTATGTAAAAGAAAGTTTCATGTTTAGAGTATTCCATTTTCTTCAGCATGCTTACTTTCTCCATTCCCATATTCTGGTTCAGGCCTTTACTCTCCCCTCTTTTATGTTTTGGTTGTCACAAATTATCCCTATTTATGCTGGCCGAATATCCTCCTTCAGTATTTCTTGTAGTGCAGGCCATGTGTTAGAAAATTCCCTCAGGTTCTGTATGTCTGGAAAGGTCTTTATTCCTCCTTCGTATTTAAAGGATATCTTTGCTGGATATATTGTTCTAAGCTCATAATTTCTCTCTTTCAATAGTTTGAATATTTGATTCCACTCCCTCCTGGCTTGTAGAGTTTCTGCTGAAAAATTTGATGATAATCAAATGGGCTTTCCTTTGTAGGTTACTGTCTTCTTTTCCCTGGCTGCCTTGAGGATTTTTTTCTTTTCGTTAATTTTTGACAACTTCAATACAATGTGCCTTGGAGAAGGCCTGTTGGGGTTGAGGTAATTAGGTGTTCTATTTGCCTCTTGGATTCAAGGATCCAGTTCTTTCCACAAGTTTGGGAAGTTCTCATCAACTATTTCTTTGAATATACTCTCTGTTCCCTTCTCTTTCTTCTTCCATCCGTGTTATTTCCAGATTTCTATCTTTGATGTCACTGATTCTTTCCTTCATCTGGTTAACTCTACTACCTAAGCTGGCTATTTCATTCTTCATTTCTTTTATTGAGTTCTTAATCTCCAGAAATTCTATTTGGTTCTTTTTTAAAATTTTAATTTCTTTGGTAAAATATTCATTTTGTTCTTTGATTGTGTTTCTGAGTTGATTGAACTGCCTGTCCGTGTTTTCTTGCATCTCATTGAGTTTTTTAAGAATTGCAATCTTGAATTCTGTGTCATTTAAGTCACATATTTCCATGTCTTTAAGTTCATTTTCTGGAGACTTTTCATTTTCTTTCTGAGCTGTATTGTTATCTTGGTTATTCATGGCAATTAATGAGTTATTATTTCTCCTCCTAGACATCTACAGGAGTGGGTTTTACAACAGGTTGATAATAAGAGGTCTTTCTTTTTTTTTCCGGTAGGTGTTGGTAGAATGTTTTATTTTCTCTCCGACTGCAGCCTTTTATTCTTTCTCAAATTGTAGTGTTATATTTTCTCTGCACTATTCCAGTTTCTCACGCAATGGAGGTATTCCCTGGAAGGCAGGCTTCTCCTCTGTTAACAGTTCCCCTGGGTCGTAGGGCGTTGCATCCGTGTGGGGATGCGGAGAGCTTTTGAAGTTCCAAAGCTCTTCCTGCATCAGATTCAGAGCCCATGTATTTCAGCAGTTCTGTTTACTCCTGCAGGGATCTGCCCAGATAGGTGGAGACAAGGGCGGGGTGGGTAGTGAGAGGTGCCCCAGAGCAATGGCCATGACCACCTTCACAGCCAGTCCTGCTTCCACAACTCCCTCCCTTTTGCCAGAACTTGTTGGGCTGAGAGTTTGTGTCTATGGACCACAGTTCTCAGAACTGCAAATAATCTGTTCTTTTGATCTGAAACTGCTACTGTTCTGCTTCTAGCACTGGGCAGGTGGTGGCGGGGTGAGCTCTGGGAGGGAAGGGAGGGGGCAGCTAGTCTCAGTGCCTAAGGCTCCGTTCTCTGCTCAGCGTGAGGGCTTAAACCACCATTTTCAGCCTTCTTCCCTCGGTCTTTCCTCCGAGGTGTCCGCCGTGAGCATTGGGTTCAGCCGTGTTATATGGTGCCCTCTCAACCCTCTGGGCCATAAGCGGAGCCCTAGCAGTCCGAGTTCTTCCCTCTCCCACAACTACGGTAGTTCTGGGATGCAGCGAGCTCGGAGCACTGAGCTAGGTCTGCGTCCTGTGCCCACGCGGCCCTGTCTCCACACTTCTCCTTTCCCTCCTCCCCTGCTCGCTCAATTTGCCCACCTTCAGATGATTTTGGTAGTGGGCCTCTTAGTCTTGTTTGCTGCGCAGGAGTCCTTTGTGGAGTTGTAGTTGTTCAATTTGTTGTAAATTCCAGGGGAGATTTCAAGAGGCTCTCCTCACGCCGTCATTTTTATGACATCATTCCAGGTTATATCTCAATGCACTGAAAAATCTTAAAGGTGTTATGCAAGGAAGAGACATAAATAGATTTTCATGTTCAAAAATTCTTTCTGGGTGCCATGGGGAAACTTGATCAGAGGTGGGTAAAGGAAAGATGGGAGATTTGCTAGGAGGTTCCTTTTCAGGATCTATCTCTTCCTTTTGCTGCTTTATAACCAATTATTCCACAGGCATTTGTTGTTATTATTTTGTTACACAGTTAAAAGTTTTCCTAAGTGAAGTGAATACATACTAAATATCAATTAACCTTAAATTCTAACTTCTGTGAAATTTGTGCTTAGGACCCAAAGTTATGAGTGAAATTTTTGTGATTGTGTTGATCTCCACCATTTGTTCAGGGCTACCTTCAAATAATTCTTGACACTTGTGACATACATTGTATGGCTTTTCTATAAAAATGATACACATTCTGACATTGCTTCAGTATTCTTCAGTGTAAAGTGAAATGTCAGATAAAACACATTTCAAAAAAATACATGCACATGACTTGTATTCATCTTTTGTTATCAGTATGTATTGAGTATTATAATTTTAATACAGTTTTTTTCTTTCTTAAAATGTGTATACCTTTTTTTGGCACCCTCTGTATATTGATGTTAGGAGATTGAGAAAACAGTTCAATACCATTGATGTCGAATGAACAGGGAGTAAGTTTATATTGTTCAAGCCTTTTGTTTCCTGGACTTAGAATTGTGTCTGACACATGGTAGGTTCTCAACAAATATTAAGTGAACCAATGATGACAGAATTTCTGTGTAGCAACCAGACACATTGTAGATATTGGAAAAATTCTTGTTGAATTCAATGGAATCTCTTGGAAACTGGAGAAGAGTGTTAAATTGATAACTTAGAATAAATGTGTTAATATTATTCATATTTCACACTTAATATTGAATGTTTCCATAGAGCCAAATTATATGTAAAACTCTTGACATGTTTTTATCTGTTTCATTTAGTTTTCTACACCTCAAAAATGTTTTTGTTTGTTTGTTTGAAACTAAACCCAATGGATTAAACCATCTGCCTACTGTTTTCAAAATGAAAGAATTGTTTTCTCTCGAATGAGATATCCTAGAATGTAAACCCTTAGAGGGCAAGAATTAATATTTTCATGTTATTTAATATTCTGCAAAGGAAAATGCAAAGCCATGCACTCAAGATAAACATCAGCTGATTATGATAAAGCCTCTTGAAACTGGGCTTAAAATAGTTCTTTGTTTTCCAATTTGTCAAAATATTACCTATATTAAGCAACACAAAAATTTTTAAAAAGCAGATAGTTTTTTTTATATTGTATAATAATATATTATCTATATGTAATAACACAAAATTTTTAAAAATCTGAACATCTTTTAAATTGTTTTTTAAATGTGTATGTAAAAACATCAAATGAAGTTCCTTAATCTCATATCTAATATCTGTTTTTAATTTCATATTTTAAGTGGTTTTGTTTTATCATTAGTTTACTGATGATCTCAATCATGCTCAGTCTTAATTTCCAGCTTCTTACAAGAATTTTAAGATATATGTGAAGTTGCTTATGGTATAAAACTCATCAAACAGAAAACTGCTTTAAATGCTTATAAAGCATTTTTTGAGGAAATATAATCATCATAGGTGGTAAGAATAGGAATTTAGGCATCCCTGCTCTATTAATGATCATTCTTTAATAATTTCAGATTCTAGCTTTTGGCCACCTCTACACAGATGTTCAGAACATTGACATATAGGACTTCATTTGCCAGTGCAAAGAGAATGTCTGAGAAAGGCAACTCCCTCTACTGAGCACCTACCATGTGCCAGGTACTTTGTGTATGGACCTACTTAACATTCAGAACAACTCTATGATAATCTCTCATTTTGAAATTTGAAAACTGAAACAAGGACAGATGACACAGTTTCCCAAGGCCACACAGATACATGTAAGTGGAGGCTGCCACAAAGCCCCCACAGTGGGCTACCCATCTTGATGTTGTCCACTGGAAAGTTCAGACCAAGGAGGCCATTATGCCATGTGTACTTGAAGATTGTTTCATCACAGAAAATTTGGGAAGAGAAGAGAATAGTTGAGAATTTTGCCTGACCTCTAACACCAGAACCGTCCTTAGACTGTGGCCTATGAAGGGGGCTCTGACTTAGAGCAGGAGATAGTTTGATGCCACTTATCATGAGTGGCTCCTTTTCAATATTATTCTTGACAGATTACCAGAGAAATGCCAACAGTTCCTTTCTCAGATACAAAATTATTGTTATGTTCTCTCTAGGACTAATCTCCCCGTAACTGCCATTAACCTTAATTTGGAAGCTGAAAAACATAACTAACTGTAAAATGTTTTCAGCTGTAAAATGTTTGAGGCAAAGGATATAAAGAAGGAACATCATCAAGAGCACAATTTGCAACTCATTATGGATGAGTCTGCTACTACTCCCTACCACCGTCCAACTTTTTAAAAGATCTAAAACTGAGGCCAGAAGATTCAGTGTTTTGGCAAAATCAGTTTTGAGAAATTCACATAAACATATATTCTGATAAAAAATTGTAAAACATTTTAAATACAAAGATAGAAGCTGATGGATTAGTAATGCTCTATTTCACAACTAGTAGTGGGTAGATTGATGGTCTTATCATCTTTAATTTTGGTGGGGTAGTTTAATACTCAACAGATAAAAAGGCGTATATACATTATATATATTATGTTTATTATATATGATATAATATATATTATATTACATACAATTATATATAATACATACTATTTAAAATATATACTATGTAGTGTATATATATAATTATACTACTTACATATATTATATATAATATATATTATATATTATACATATTATATGGTATATATGTTATATACTATTATATTATATATGCTTATATAATAGTATATACATATGTATATATATACATATATACACACATACACATATATACAAAGTTACTTTGGGGAGCCTGGGGCTGGGGTATATACACATATGTACTCACATATGTCTACACAAAGGTATAAAAGGTGTGTACACCCCGGCTCCTGTCTCCCCAAAGGAACTTCACTATGATCAGCTTTGTAATCCCTGCTCCCTCCTCCCAGTCAGAGGTTCCCATTGTCCTGACTCTTCCTGTTAGTATTTCATTGCTTTTATGTATATCTTCTCACCTATCCATTGATAAGACATTGCTTTGTTTCATATATGTTTGAGCTTTATGACAATAGAATCATATTTTAATATTCTTCAATTTGTTCTTTTCACTTAACACTATGCTCTTAGGATTCGTCTTTGTTATTGCATGGGCTGACAATTCATGAATTTGCACTACTGTTGGTGGCCTTTTGCATTACTTCTACTTTTGTTTCTTCCTCCCCCCCCACCCCCCCGTAATCATAGTGCTTCTGTGAACATTCTTGTATCTGTATACAAAAATTTCTCTAGGGTACATGAATAGGAGGAAAATTTATAGGTCATAGAATATGCGCATCTTCAATTTTATTAGCTAATGTCAAAGTGTTTTCTATAGCAGTGCTACTAATTCAAATACCATATCCTTCTTAACTTTAGATTGTCAGACTTCCAAACTTTTGCTAGTCTGCTGAGTGAAAAAATGGTATTTCAATGTGGTTTCAATTTGTATTTAAAGGATAGCTAAAGAGTTTTGGCATCTTTTCATCTGTTTATTGGCTATTCAGGTTACTATAGTGATGTGTCTCTTTAAGTGTTTTGCTTATTTCTCTATTGGGTTGTTTGACTTTTACTTACTGATTTTTAAGAGTTTTAAAATATATTCTGCATGTAAATCCTCACTTTGTTTTGTACTTAAAGAATGCAGAAGTTCCTAAATTTAATGAAGTTAGATTTATAAATCTTTTATGTATGTATTTGGCTTTATGTATTTTAAGACATCATTCCCTATCTCAGAGTAATAATCTACTACCGTGTTTCCCCGAAAATAAGACCTAGTTGGACCATCAGCTCTAATGTGTCTTTTGGAGCAAAAATTAATATAAGACTCGGTATATTATATTATACCCAGTATTATATTATATTATATTATATTATATTATATTATATTATATTATATTATATTATATTAATTATATCATACTGGGTCTTATATAAGACCAGGTATTATGTTACATTATAATATTATATAAGAGCTGGTTTTATATTGTATTAAAATAAGACCGAGTTTTATATTAATTTTTGCTCCAAAAGACGCATTGGAGCTGATTGTCTGGCTGGGTCTTATTTTCGGTATTTTGTTTTCAAAAATAAACACGGTATTTTGTTTTCAAAAAGTTCTATCATTTTGCCTTTTATATTCAGATCTTTAATCCACCTAAAATCCACCCCACCTTCTTTTCTTCTTTTTGGTAAGGTGTAAGGTAGAGATTTCCTCCTCCTACCCCGGAATGGATAACCATTTATCTCAGCACCATTTATTGACAATTCATTATGTATTGATCTGCAAAGCCAGCTCTAAACTGTATATGTGTAGATTTCCTTCTAGACTTTCTATTCTATTCTGTTGATTAATTTTTAAAAATCTCTTGTCTATCTCTTCATTAATACCACCTGGTGTTAATATTTAAGTTTTGATATTTTGTAAGGCAAATCCTCCTTTATTGTTTGTTTTCAGGAGTGTTTTTGCCCCTCAATCTTTTGTATAAGTTTTACAACTGACTGATTAATTTTCAGTTACACACATATACACAAAAACATGCTGAGATTCTGATTAGAATTCTATTGGATCTATATATCAATTTAGGCAATTAAGGAAGATTTGACATCTCTATGATATTAAGGTTTTCAGTCTTTGAATATGACATATTTCTCCATTTATTTAGCTCTTTAAAAACACCTTTTAATAAAGGTTTGTAATTTTCTCCATAAATGTCTTATTCATCATTGTGAAAGCTATGCAACTTCCAAGTAGGGGATATTTACCAGTGCCCACTTCAGATAAAGCTATGAAGAGCAATGGTCATGGAAGCACCTTTAAGAAGGAGGAACTCAGAGATCAAGGGGAAAATTCCCAGGGGAAGTCTTTGGAGAGCACAGAAAATAATCTAGTAAAGGAGCTTCCATTTTCCTCTCCCCTTCCCCTTGCCTCAGGGTATAGAATTTTTACATGGATTCCCTTGCAGGATTTTATGATCAGTGATTTCTGAATGCAGATGTTCCCCTTTCTAAAAGGAGTTTTGCTATAGTTATCCCGATCCAACTACATTGTTATATTTTGCAGGTTAGGAGCATATGTGACTTCTGTTCCTTGTTCATAGGTCACTGAGCCTTGAGGAGCCACATCAACAAATGATTGAGAGACCGACCTAGTCATGTCATCTTAAATCAGAAATGAATGCAGTGATTTAATAGGACTACATTTTATCACTTTTGGGAAGGCAGTGGATGTATTCTATGTATCAGGAGAAGATTAAAAGGGTTGTCAGACCCCTGCCTCAAACCATACACATTTTTTTAACTCAAAGTTAATCATCAACTTAACTGTAAGAGCAAAAACTATAAAACTTCTAGAAGAACATATAGGTGTAAAGCTTTGTGATCTTGAATTAAGCAATCTTTTTTTTAGATACGACTTGAAAAGCACATGTAGGAAAAAAAACCGGTAAATTAGAATTCATAAAAAACAAAAAAAAAAACTACCAAGTGGGATTTATCCTATGTATGCAAGCCTGGTTCAACATTCAAAAATCAATTGATGTAATCATCACATCAATAGGCTAAAGACAAAAGATCATATGATAATGTAAATAGATGCAGAAAAAAATTTGACAAACTCCATCACCCATTTATTATCTAGGAAGAGAAGAAAACTAGGAAGTAAACTAGGAAGAGAAGACAACTTGATGAAGAATATCTCAAAAAACCAAAAGCCTACAGCTAACACCATACGTAACGGTGAGAAGCTCAAAGCTATCCCACTAAGATCAGGAACAGAGCAAGAATAAACTCTCTCACCACTGCTTTTCAGCATCATACTGGAAGTCCTAGCTAATGCAATGATACAAAAGGAAATAAAAGGTATACAGACTTGGAAGGAAGCAATAAAACTGTCTTTGTTTGCAGATGATATGATTGTTTATGTAGAAAATCTGAAAGAATAAAAAATAACCAAAACAAACCTCAAAAAACCAAAAACACTCCTGGAACTAATAAATGATTATGGCAAGATTGCAGGATACAAGGTTAATATACAAAAATCAATTACTTTCTTATATAACAAAAAAGGAAAGAGTGGAATTTGAAATAAAAAAATACCGTTTACATTAGCACCCCCCAAAAGAAACACATAGGTATAAATCTAATAAAATATGTACAAGATCTATATGAGAAAAATGAAAAAAACTGAGGAAAGATGTCAAAGAACTACACAAATGGGGAGATAGCTCATGTTCACGGGTATCCCATATTGTCAAGATGTCTGTTCTTCTAAACTTGATCTACAGATTCAACACAGTCCCAATTAAAATGCCAGTAAGTTATTTTGTGGCTATCAACAACAACCTTATTTTCTAGTTTATATGGAGAAGCAAAAAACCCAGAATAGCTAACATTGAATATTGAAGGAGAACAAAGTTGGAGGACTGACATTATCTGACTTCAAGACTTACTATAAAGCTGCAGTAATTAAAACAATGTGGAACTGGTAAAAGAATAGACAAATAAATCAGTGGAACCAAATGAGTAGCCCAGAAATAGATCCATATAAATATAATCAATCGATCTTTGACAATGGAGTAAAGGTAATACCGTGGAGAAAAGAGTCTTTTCAACAAATGCTGCTGGAACAACTGGACGTCCACATGCATAAAAATGAATCTAGACACAGACCTTACTTCATAAAAATTAACTCAAAATAAATCATAGGCCTAAATCTGACATGCAAAACTATGAAATCATAAGAAGGTAACATAGGAGAGAACCTAGTGATGACTTTTTAATAGCACCAAAGTCTCAATCCATGAAAGAATTGTATTCTAGACTTCATTAAAATAAAAAATTTCTGCTTTGCAAGAGACAATGTTAAGAGAATCAAAAAACAAATCACAGATGGGAGAAAATATTTGCAAAAGACACATCTGATAAAAAACTATTACCAAAATATGCAAAGAACTCTTAAATCTCAACAATAAGAAACAAACAGCCCAATTAAAAAAATTGACCAAAGACCTTAATAGACAATTTACCAAAGAAGATATACAGATGACCAAAAAAAAAAAAAAACAACAAAAAAAAAAAACATGTGAAAAGATGCTCCACATCATATGTCACTAGGAAAACGCAAGTTAATGCCACAGTGAAATATCACGATACACCCGTTAGAATTGCCAAAATGTCTCTGGCCTGATGACTGGATTTGGGTCCTGGCTCTGCCACTTACAGGTATGTGGTATCTCAAACACCTCATCTTTGAATGGTGGACATACTGACAGACAGCTGATCTAGAATTATACTTTCTATCGGGCAGGATGAGGTAATTCCAGGCCCTTTTGATACAGAAAAACTTAACATTCTCCTTATTTACAGAGGCTCAGGTTAATCATTATCTTTAATGAATGGGCAACATAAGCTCTCAACGTTTAGGTTCTACAGCCCATTCAAGCCACAGGAAAACAGATATTCAAGCAGGAAGAAATTAATATGTTTTCCGGTGTTTGAGAAAAATCAATGCTCTGTAGCTTATAACCTACCTTAAAAAGCAAGTGAACTGAACATCTTTGTTTCTAGATTTGACCACAGAAGCAGGACTAAGTATTAGTTCTGTTATGACTTTAGCACCAATGTTTCTCCTATAATAGAAGGAGAATGGGAGTAGAATTTACATTTCAACTGAAAGCAAAAAGAGCAATATTTAGTCTTAGCTAACAGACTTTCCCAAAGCCCTATTGTAACTTAAGCACACGGGTGGCAGCTTTTTACTCATAAAAAAATACTTGTTGCAGAGCACATACCACTGAATGAACCAAATGTACAAAGTGGGGTTTTCTGTTTAAATAAATAAGCACCATTTGACATCTGGTGAAAATATCTACGCAGTACCCTTTTGTTCTCTTTAGCTTACACTGATGAGGTTTTAAAGTGGAGAAACTGCCCTGTTAGGGAAGGAAGCACACGAAGAAACATGACTATTAGTTTTGCTTTGCTGCAAGTGTCTGAAAATTTCACATCTAAAGTCTGTAGTTATTATAGGGTTTGGCGTGTGGGTGGCTGAAAATATGGTACTTGGCCTTTTGGTGCCAAACTTTCACACAGCTCCAGCTGTCTGTATACCAAAGACATGGCAGAATGTGTCGCTTTACTTTTAATACTGGGAATTGTTCGTCTTGCCAGTGGAATAGCGAATATGTGGATGGTGTTGTTGATCTTGGAGACTGCCAGTCTCATAGAACCTTAATTGATGAAGACACTCTTAAGAACAGTGTGAGCGTGTGGGTGGGGGATGGCTACTGAAAGTCTGCAAATTAGAAAAGGCTGCCCTGGGCACCATTTCTTCTCGAATCCCCAATTCACCCTCCACACCCAATAGAAAAAAAAAAAAATTCCCCTTCTTGCCTCAAATTAATATCTTTGATTTTACCCGATCCTCATGTAAATAGAAATTAAATGACAAATTTGAAAGAGCCCAAAGGCCATACTTCGGTTGAAATTTCTTTACATTTTGTTAGGTTTGGGGAAATGAAAAAAATGATGTAGAATTCCCACAACTTCTGCACAACCTTCTCTGGACGTTTGATATTGTAAAGATCTTGGACTTGAAGTGAGCTCTGAGCCTTGAGCTATGATCCAGGATGGGCGTTTTTTCTTTCTGTTTGCATTTCTGTCTTCTTTCCTTAGCTTTCTCCTTTCCCTTCTCCCAATTTTCTTCCAGCTCTAGTCTCTTTCTCTGCATTTCTGTGTAGTTAAATGGAGAGCTATGCAAGCCTTAACTCCCAGGGAAATTGTAAAGAATTAATGGGATAGCCAGTGTGTGTTACCTAGGAAAGTTGTGAAGATCACATCTCTAGAGAGTTTTTAAAATAGTGTCAATAGTGATTTGCCGGGATGAATCCATGCATGGTTTTCTCTTGAGATAGCTGAGACTGGGGGTACGGCCACTCGAGCTGTGGGTGCAACACACATCACGTTCCTTACATCTTAGGTGACTTCCATTTGTGGATTCCAGCCTGAGAAAGACAAGGGACACAGTGACTTCTTCATTCTTGGTCACGTTCACGAGCCTTCTTTTCCTCCATGAAGCCTGCCCTTCCTGCTTTTGCAGGGTTTTTCTGGAGTGGGTTTAATATAGTGATTACGAGGCAGGAATTTTCAGCACTGTGAAATAAAGGGCTTCCTATAGTTTTTGCCACCATTCATATAACAAATACTTGTTGAATATCTCCTGTGGAATCGTCTTTCAGGCACTGGGGTTGGGACTGGCTAGTTGAAGAAAACTAAGGCAGATCCTTTTCTCCTAAGATGCTCACTCTCTGATGGAGGAAAGACCAACCACACAATTTGTGAGTCTGCACAACTTGAAAATGTGCAAAATGAAAATTTGGGGCTCTTGTTTACAAGTTATTAAGAAATTTACTATTTGACTGTAGCGCACTAAACCAAATGCCCTTTTGAGGGTGGGGCTTTGTGAGACTGCAGAGGTGGAGTAACCATAAGGCTGGCTGGGAGTTCGGGGAGAGACAGAGTATAGAAATCAATACACGTCTGGGGAAAGGACCCAGGAGAGCTCTGTACAATGTCCCCTGGTGGTTCTGAGGAGAGAGTGTTTCTCCAACTCAAGGAGGAGTGAGAGGGCAGGCGTCCCTCTCAGAGATTTTATGTCTCATCTCAGTGTCACTAATACATATCAGACACACATATTTCTCACTCTCTCCCTGGGACACAACAACCAACAGCTTTGTCTTGCCAGCCTGAATATATATTTTTCTAACATAAAGTTGGTATGTTTATTTAATATTTTTTTTTATTAAATTCATTGGGGGTGACAATGCTTAGTAAAATTACATAGGTTTTAAGTGTACATTTCTATGATACATCATCTACATATCACATTGTGTGTTCACCTCCCAAAGTCAGTTCCCCTTCCATGACCATGCATTTATTTGACCCCCTTTACTCTCTTCTACCTTCCCCCTCCCCCGTTACCTTCTGGTAACCACTAAGCTGTTGTCAGTGTCTATGAGTTTTGTTTGTCTTTTTCCTTTGTTGCTTTCAGTTTTATATCTAATATGTATTTTAATGTGGAAATCCTTCCTTGTTCTCCCCCCTGCAAATATTTAAGTAATTGTACAACAAAAACTAACACACAACAATAAAACAATATTTTAGAAGCGTCAATGAGGAAAATAAGACAAAGATAATGTAAGAGTAGGAAAAATTAATTAAAGTATTAATGAAATAAGTATAAATGCTATGAGCTCCTTTACATTTGCTAGAGGTCAGGTGCGAATTTAGTGTTTTTGGCAATCTTGGCGTTACTAGCACCATACTCTAACCAACTGAGCTAACCGGCCGCCCCGAATTTAGTTTTTTTTGTATTGTGGTAAATATATACATATATATATCACAAAATTTACTGTTTTAACTATTTTTAAATGTACAGTTCAGTGGCACTAAGGACATTCACATTTGTTGTTCAACCATCACCAACAACCATCTCCAGAACTTTCTCATCTTCCCAAACTGAAACTCTGTACCCATTAAACAATAACTCCTCATTTCTCCCTCCCCACGGCCCCAGGTAACTACCATTCTACTTTGTCTCTATTGATTTGACTATTTTAGATACCTCATAGAAGTGGAATCATACAGTGGTTGTGTCGTTTTGTGCCTGGCTTATTTCACTCGGCCTAATGTCTTCAAGGTTCATCCATGTTGTAGCAGGTGTCAGAATTTCCTTCCTTTTTAAGGCTGAATAATATTCCATTGTATGTTTATACCACCTTTTGCTTGTACATTCATCCGTCAATGGACAGTTGGGTGTCTTCTATCTCTTGGCTATTGGGAATAATACTGCGATGAACTTGAATAAACAAATATGTCTTTGAGACCCTGTTTTCAGTTCTTTTGGACATATACACAAGTGGAACTGCTGGATCACATGGGAGTTCTATGCATACAATTTTGAAGGATAACAAGTTTAGTTTTGAGGTTTTTAGCAGCCATCTCAAGAAAGGAAACATGATAAATCATATGATTCCCAGTGCCTCCAAGGTAAACGCGATTGGTTGTTTGTGAGACTAAAACACGTTCTCCCACAGGTACTCATAGGGAAGGTGCTCTGGAATGTCATGTGTGACTTGATCCACGGCAGACTTAAAGACAGCAGTGCATTTCCAGGGGCTGTTTCCAGTGTGGTTGACAGCACGATACCAAAGCTCAGCTTGGTGACTGCAGACCATGTGGTCCAGGCTCGGAGTGGGGCTGGATCCTCTTCAGATGGCAATTCAAAAGAAGGAAATGGGTAGCAGGGGAGAGAGAATAAGAAACAGCTCAGGGAGAAGGGGGCTTTCTTAAGAAAGCATCCTTAGCATTTTACCATTTAGCAGCACCTTTTTCCCCCCAGGATAAACTGTTTTTTATTTCTCTCTGGAGCAAACCATATTGCTGAGGAACCACTGCCTTCATAAACTCCAAGGGGGCCATTCCAGCTGCCTTACCACTGCTTAATGTCCTGTACTGAGCTTGCTCTTCCTGCAGTGCCTACCTAGTGTTTTGTTTTTATTGGAAATTCACCTCGCCTTGTCTACTGAGGGGGAAAAAAGGGAAATTACACCCCCGAGCTCCGCAAGCCCATAAAATGGCAGAGATTCCTGAAGAAGACTGCCCTGAACCCCAAGGCCCTGGCTGCCTGCACTGTAATGAAATGCATGACTACAGGAGATAATAATAATTGCAGCAATGGCTCGTTACAGCTCCCGGATGATTTGGTGCTGTCAGGAGTGCGCTGTCCTCTGACATCCCAGGAGGCGAACGGCCGCAGTGACTGCAAGCCCTGATTGGGGCAGTGAAATATTGCTGGCAAAAATTAAAAGGTCCCCGTGTCAAAATAATTCATGATATGCATATCTTCCATTCTGATGAAATGGCTGATATCCGGATTAGCAAGATAATAAAACTGATCAGGCTACAGTTAAACAATTTAAGTTGGAGAGCTGTTCATTTTGTAGGTGTCACTTGTCAGATCAAGGGGTCAAAGCAGAATGAAAGGCTCTCCCCGGTAACCTTCCGATGATGTGGCTCTGCAGTGTTCCTCATGATTTGTCCAAAGTTTTCATCATCGGGCTGCCGACTAGCATTACTGCGGCGGCCTGTATTCTGACATTCAAATCCCCGGAATGACAGGTTATTAGGAGAGGAGAACTGGCTCTACATACATTAAGCGCCATATCTCTGACCTGTAATGTGAACTGATAGTGATATTGTAATTGAGTGAGTCTGAAAAAAACGGGGGGGGGGGGGTCTTTATTAAAACATGGAAATGGAAAGGAAAGCATTTGTATTTCTGATGATTTGTAGGTTTGTAAAAGAAGATTTTTGGGGATGATTTATTTTCTGTTTCTAAAAGGCTGAGTGGTGTGCATAGTGTTTATTTGGTGTAACTGTTATTTAACTAAGATAACACAAACTCGCTCAGCTTCCTCTCCACATGCTGAGCAGGCACAGATCAAAAGAGATTTGTTTTGTTAAAGGCAGTGGCTTTAAAATGAACAAAATGGACCCAAGTACAACACTGCCACTCAGGATATTTGCCTGGTAGCTCTGGCTTCACACTCTGCCCCACCTGTGCCCAACCTCTCTCCTCCGTGAGCCCAGCCAAGGGGCAGGGAGGGGCAGCCTCTGTTATTGTGTCAGCGACTCCATTGTGGGGCGGGGTCATGCACTGAGTGACTAATTTAACGTGCATTAATTGGGTCGCAGGTGATTCCTTTCAGGCTTTTCATGAAATACTCTCCTCTAAGGGAATAAGGCAGGCAAATCACTGAATTCGAGGGTGATTGTGGACCCCTCAAACAGCCTGATTTTTTGGTGACCATAAAGAAACTCAGTGTTGTTTTTTTTTGTATGTGTATGTGTGCACCCATGCATGTATGCATAAGTACATGCATGTGTAGTGAATGTATGTGTGTAAATACATACATATTTAGGGTCTGCTACTGATTTCCTAGGGTAAGAATTGCCCACAGAAAATTCTAGTGTAATGTGCACTGCACCAGGCATTGGGAAACTGAGGTTCTGGGATGAACTTCAGCAATGACACACCAAGTGTGCAGGTGACCAGCATATCCAGTTGTGAAATGGCAGTAATCGTTGTCAAGGTGCTGTGGTATGGGAAAAATGACCTAACGGGCACGAGAGCCATTATCAACTACAATTTTGAACATAAAATATTGTCATTAATAGCAAGAATAGGACTGACAAATGTTTTAGCTCATGCAAGTGTAGGGGCTTATTATATCTAACTTATTCGATATTATCAGAGGAGCCCACACTCATATTCTTCAATATGTGAGGTATGTTTTATGAAGATACCCCAAGTGAAACATAGCACTTTTACACATTTAGCAACAGTTCTCTTCAGTCTCTGTTTTGTCTCTATGACAATACTCACCTATTTTTCATTTTATAAAGTTGTTTTGGGTAAAAGCAGTACGTGCGAAAGAGGCATTGCAGCCTTCACCAAAATTGGAGCTGGTGACTATCACTCTTCTCGTTTTATAGATGGTGGTGCAACAAGGGCGTTTGTAAGTGTCAATAGTGTGTTAGCAGGAGAGGGACTGGAGGCAAGCATGACCCAGGCTTTTCAGCATAAGAAACTGAGTGAATGATGGTGACATTTTCATAGATAATGAATGCTGGGAAAGGGACAGTTTCTGGGTATAAACATTAAGAGTTCTCTTTAGGACATGTTAAGTTTGAAAGGCCTGGTATGCTATATTTTCCCTGCTATAAGTTTAAGAACAGTGTCCTTGAATGACTTATTTTTACATTCACATAGGAGAAATATTATGAGTTAATTTTAGTTAAATAAAAAAGTGACAAACAATGAATCAAGAATTTGCTTAAATTCAACAAACATACGAAACACTTAAATGTATAAGGCCCTGAATATACAGAATATATCAATAGTTCCTTGGTCCTCCATGTGAGAAAAATATAATACACAACAGTAGAGAACAGTGATCTCTATGGATTAGGGTAATCAAAGAATGCTTCCTGGAGGAGGTTAATTTAGAAAAGAGACCAAGGGAGATAGGTTGATGGATGAGAAATACAAGGGCATTCCAGAGGGGAAGACATCTTCAGTAACTGCTTCAACCGTGCATCTGAGTGAAGGCCTATCTAAAGATGAATTTCTGATTTAATAAGAGTGTAATTAAATGGTAAGTAGAGACAGAAGTAAAGCACAGTTGATGAAATAATGGAAGAGGAAAAAGAGCTAATACTGTAGACATAACTATGAGGAGTAATGTGGATATAACCTGATGCCTGTAGTTTGCGCCTACAAACACTCAGTCTCAGGAATAATTCATGTGCATGAGATACTTTTCCATGGACTATCAGAGACTGTGAGTCAAGGATAGCAAGTGAAGGCAGGTGTCATGCAGGGAGGCCTACTGGGTCTCTGCTCCCGCTCCCCACACAAGAACTCAGGATATGGTGAGGCCAAAAAGGAACACCCACGGAGCCATAGGTAGGGGAGTCATACCACTATATTCTCTCTGGCGGCACTATACTCTCACTGGAGGTTGGATCCACACTGTCCGCAAACCGCCATCCACGCTTGCCAGCCCAGCCGCCATCTTCTTGCTAGGCCCCCATTCTTCTCTCCTCTCTCTCTTTCCTAGCACAGCCACAGCAGTTATATTAGTGGCCAATGGCTCACTGCACTGGTTACAGCTGACGGCCAACTAGCCACAGCTGATGGCCATGCAATCACAGTTGATGGCCATTTACTACCTGAGCCAGGCACCTGTCTATGTGAGGCCGAGAGCCTGGAAACTACTTTCTGGGGCTCTGCCCCCACAGCAGGGGCAATTCAATGAGCTAACTCACTTTTACACACATACCCAAACTGGTAAAATTTCAGTGACCGAAAGATTCCTGGATGGAGGGTAATCCCAGGTACTGGGATCTGGGCTAGCCCAAATCCAACACTCCATGCCTGTGTATGAAGATGTCTGTGCATGGCCTGTGTCTGGCCAGTGGGTGCCTTCTTGTCATGGGACATAGGAGGAACAGGAGAATTGAAAGTGAATGTGTGTGGATAAACACTGTTCATAGATAAAGTATTTTGTGCCTATCCATTTTTAAATTTGTCTGAGGCCACTGTGGTAGCTGGAAGTAGTTTTGCTATGTCCTGGGCTAATTCACATGCTGGGAGGAGGTGGCTCAGTCTAAGCTACAAAATAGACATTGTGAGTTATGAAGCCAAAGGACTTGTTAGCAGCAGCTGTGAGAAGGTCAATCTAGAATCTTGTTTCTGGTTTTGGGGTCATCTTAGATAGAAATTAGATAGAAATGCATTTCGAATTCCTGTATTTTAGGATTGAAGGCTGGGCTTACATTAGGTACCCAATGAGTATGCTCTCATTGCACTTATAATTTGAAAAATAATACATACAATTTTGTTTTTATATGTTTAGAAAGTGTTGTCAATGTTGTGGGGATAGAGTCCCAGAGAACAGTTTCCAGGCTCTCGACCTCACATGGAAAGGTGCTGGCTTGGGTAGTAGATGGCCAACAGCTGTGATCAGATGGCCGTCAGCTGTAACCAGTTAGCCATTAGCCACTGATATAGCTGCCGTGGCTGCATTGCTTGGTTGGTTGGTTGGCAGAGAAGCAGAAGGCAGGTTGCGGATCGTGTGGATACTGCTTCCTGTATCTTCAACCCAGCCGCCAGCGAGAATATAGTGGTATGAACCCTCTATCCATGGCTCCGTGGGTGTTCCTTTTTGGCCTCACCATATCCTGCGTTCTTGTGTGGGGAGCGGGAGCTGAGACCCTGCCTGGCGCAGTGAGCAGGGTACCGGCCCAAGCTCTCTGAAGGGTGGTGGAGGAGTTTGCGCCTACGAACACTCAGTCTCAGGAAGACCAGGAGGAGAAGTGCCAGGAGCAGGAGAGGACATGGACGGCTCTCCAGCTGGCATAGAACCGTGCAGTTGCTGGAGAGCTGGACCCCTGTGGAGGGGTGGGAATACGTGGACGGTTCTCTGACCAGCATAGACTGGAGAAAGCGAAGATTGTTGCGGCCGTGTGGGCTGGGAAGTGCTTGCTGAGGCAGCCTAGATACAGGACTCATAGTCCCACGAGGAAACGCTTGCTGAGCCCTTGACAAAAGATGGAGGTGAGGTTAAAGTCATCCCTCACCCCCAGGTTGGGGAGGACTTGGAGCCCTCGCCCTGTGGAGAGGGCACACATTGTGAGGCCAACGCACAGCCCTGGTGAATGACTGTGGACTATGGGGAATTGCCTTCCATCCCTGATTTGATGGACCGCTTGACTGTGTGCTTGGGAACGTACCACCATGTAGTGGAACTGGCGGATGTTTGCTTCCTATGTCTCCGCCGGCCTCCAGTGAGACTGCGATGCAGGAAGACCCCTTGTTGGGGTGCAGGCGGATGTTTACATCCTGTGTCTCCACCGGCTGCCATCAAGAATATGTAAGCACCTTGGCTGTGAACCACTATTGTTCCAGCACAGTGCCCTGAGAAACCCTGGCTGTGCCCAGGAGGTCTGGCTGTGCCCAGAAAGACTGGTGGTACTGTGAAAAACCCTGACTGTGCCCAGAAAGTAGGTGGACATCCAGGTACACCCCCCTGGGACATTACTTGAACTGGACTGGAACTTTTTCTCATGGGCTAGGTTCCTGACACAGGGCCTCTTGTGGAAGACGCTTGTTGCGTAGATTGTGAGGGGTGACCCTACAGGGGTGGAGTGTGGGGACAGAGTCCCCGAGAGCAGTTTCCAGGCTCTCGACCTCACATGGAGGGGTGCTGGCTCAAGTAGTAAATGGCCATCAGCTTGGACTAGTTGACCATCAGCTGTAACTAGTAAGCCATTAGCCACTGATATAGCTGCCGTGGCTGTATTGGTTGGTTGGTTGGCAGAGAAGCGGACGGCAGATTTCGGATCGCGTGGCTCCTGCTTCCTGTGTCTCCAACCCAACCACCAGTGAGAATATAGTGGCATGAACCCCCTATCCATGGCTCCATGGGCATTCTTTTTGGACTCACCATATCCTGCATTCTTGTGCAGGGAGCGGGAGCTGAGACCCTGTATAACAAATATCTATTGTGCTTATGTGAAGAAAAAATGAAAGAAGGGAGGAAAAAATGACTGCCAGTGTCTCCCGAACTTGCTATGGCTGAGATGCTTTCACGGAAGAACCTCTTATAATAATCTGTTTGGTGAATTTCAGAAGTGGTTAAGCTTATCACCATCAGTACCAGGTGAGTTGTGACCAGCAAGCTTCTTGAACTGATATACTCCAGTGTTTATTTACAGATAATCATAATTCCATAAAAAGCGAAAGTAAAGCTGAAAATAAAATAAGATGATGAATTAACGTTGGTGAGCTTTCTGTTTATATTGAAAGTATAAGTAGAAAAAATTTGAATTTAAATGTCTTACAAGGACCAGGATAGATAATATAGTCTTACCTAGGGTTTATAATATTATTTGCGTATTTTGAATACTAAAATTATTTTTCATTTTCAAAGTCATGTTATTTACTCCTTTGTAAACCTTTCCTTTAGTAAATACACAGTGCTTAGTTCATATGTAAAATCTTTAATCAGATGTTCAATGTAGGTCAGAGACTTTTTGGTTGTATTGATTAAATTTCTGCAAACTCCTGTATCATAGATCTAATACATTTCAGGATTTTCCCAATATGGGAAGTAAAAGTGGAAAGCATTCTGGAAGGACCTAATGTAGTTTCAAGGAGTTCCCTGATACCAGACCTTTGGGTTTCACTTCTCACCTTCCTCCTGTGTTGACATAATAGTCTTTGTCTTTATTATCTTGACCCCATTTTCTTTCATCTCATAATAGATGAAATGGAACCCTTCTAAATATGCATCCTCCACTTGTCAGAAAGAGGGCGAACCAGGAGAGAACGCCAGGGCTGTTTAGGGTTGTGGTTTGTAGCAGTCTTGAGTGATGAAATGGTCCATTCTAGTTCTTCATAGGGATAGTTTTTATCCTTATATTTCTTGATTGAAGAATTTGTAACAGTTGAAGCAAAATAAATGAGGTACCTCAGCTGCCTTCCTAATGGGAGGCATTCAAGCTTGGTGATTGCACCAGTGCTGCAATCACAGGTGCTCTGAACCTGAGAGACTGGGCTTGAATCCCTGCACCATTGCTATGTGATTTTTGGATGGGATACTTGTCTCTCTGTGCTTCCATTTCTCTCTCTGTAAAATGGGAAGCAATAAATAGTAATTATCTCATACAGTTAGTGCAAGAGTTAAACTAATTAATCAATGCACAGCACCTAGGATAGTGTTAGCTAATACTATGGTTGTTCACAATTTGCCATTACAGGCTTATTACCCTCATTGGCTCTTGGTAAGATAGGGCTTCACTCTTTTTCTCTCATGCTTTAACATCTAGGGGCCCATGCCAGCTATTAGGTTGGTGCAAAAGTAATTGCAGTTTAAGAGGCTAAAAGTAATTGCAAAATCTCAATTACTTTTGCACCAACCTAATATTTATTGTGCGTCTGGAGCATAATACTTTAATACATTATTTAGCAACACTGTTAAGCATCTTTTTAAGGCAGTGGAATAGAAGCTTTCCTAAAGATCAGACTCTAGGAGGAAAGGGAGAAATGGAGGCAACTGGGGAGGAAGATGACCCCCTCGGGGAAGATGACCCCCAAGGTTATGAGAGTTAGAGGCTGGAAACAGACTCCGAAGGGAAGTGCACCCATGCCATGGTCTGTTAGGAGTCTGTCCCCGCAGCACCCACATCTGGCAGAGCTGCTCCCTGGGTCTTTCCTTCTCTAGAAGCAAGTGGACAGTATGCATGTAGTTCTGTGTCTCGGCGACAGGGGACATCACCGCAGCTCTGGTCATTTGTATCCTCATGCTTTTTTCTCTTTCCCATTTCCTTTCTTAAATACATTGTTTTTACAGCCCATCTAATTTGGGTGTAAGCTTGGCCAGCCTCGTTGTCATTTTAATATATGTTATTTCAGTTTTTCACACAATCTGTAATTTATTTTATTGACTTTCTAATAAATGGGAGTGGGGGGAAGCTCTTATTTCCATATGGACTGTGCATTTTGGAGAAGCTTCTTGTGGCTCAGTGCTAGAGCAAATCCGCTCTGGCTCATTTTCATCCCTCCCATTTGAGGTTTATGTGTCTCTCCTCTCCTAATTTTTCATCGGGATATAATAATAGTCTGAGGAAAGGATGATTTGATATGTGATATGTTTCATTATGTTCTTATGGTAAGGGTAGCGTCTAAAGTGGGAGAGCATCACTAATTTTTCGGCGCAGTAATTTATTCCGCAGTATTTAAATGTTGTAATTTTCACACGGAGGCACATGCTGCCACATCTATCTTCCCCTGGACCAGTCTGTCTTGCTCTTTCCTTTTCATCTGTTTTGTTTTTGCATATTTTTTTCATAAATTCGACAGATGGCCTCTTGATGAATCCTTGATAATACTGTCATGTAAAGCAGCTAAGACTAGAAATCATCTCACAACAATTTTTCATTGCAAAGGGAAAATTGAACAGAGACAAACATTACTAAGTCCATAACAACAGCCACAAAATATCTACTTCATGTAAATACAGAGGACAGGCTTGCCTCCTAATGCTTCCGTACAAATGCCAGCGTCCTTTTTAAGTCCTCTGAATATTTCATGTTGTGCTTAGATCCCCCTTCAAGCCTCGGGTTGGTTGAGATTTGTGGGTTTTCATATTCTGAGCGTTCGCACAGCCTCTTTTAAGAGGCCTCCTGTCTCTTCTACCCGAGCCCCTCCTTTCCGGGCTTCGTAATTGTGGATCAGGTGAAGTTTGCGTCCCCTCATTTCAAGGTCATGCACCAGTAGGACCATTTTCCTGACTCAGAGGGCACGTAATTTCACAGCCGTGTACTCCTCATTAATTCCCCCCCGAGTGGGGGCTCGGGAAGTTCCAGATCACAGGTTTGTTTTTGTCTTGTTCTCTGACTCAATGCTTCACAAAGGGATTAGATTAACCCCTTTGATCGTATTTGTATCTTACTGCATCATGCTAGAAATAAAGTGATTTCTTTCCCCGTTCTCCTGCCCCCATACTCGCCCCTTCCCGTTTCCTGTCCTCATTTTTTTTCCCCTCCTATTTAATGAATAGGTTGCAGTTCATTAAAGAGAGATTTGTGGCAAATTCAGACAATTGGTCATGTACTGGCAGTAATTATAGCTTTCTTTTCTGACATACATACATTTGTATGCATATAACATATAGTGTAATACATAAAATATATATTATATATATATAATATATTTTCCATTCTCTTTTAGAAGCCTGTCCATGAAATCCCCAACATAACCAAAGATGAAAATTTGTTGTCCAGTGGGTGTGAGTTGAAGTCCCTGTGGGTCTGAATTTTTATGGTTTCTAAAAATCAGAATATCCTGAAACCAGCACATTATTAATTTGTTTCTCTGTGTTGTTGGCTTCTAGGATAAGAATGCTCAGGATCTCAGACAAGCTCTTTCCTCATGGTTAAATGGCTCCGTTTTCCTTGACCTCCCTTTTCTGTCCTCATTCCTGATTTTGATGGCCTCTGTGACTCTCAGTGACCATGAAAAGGACCCATCTGGGCCTTTTCGGATTTCTCAGGATGTATAAGCCCTTGCAAGTGACTCTGCAGGCCCTGAGCGTCATTGCTGTCCATGGTGGGGGCATTAATAGCTTTCATATATCAGTGCTTTGCTGTATTAGGTACTTTATCACCTCCCCTTAAGGGAGGCATTACTGCGCCCATTTCACAGAATAGGAAAACAAGCATCAGAGAGGTTAAGCACATTGCATAAATCCACATTGTCAGAAGGTTTGCAGCCAGGACTGAAGTCAGGTCTCAAGGATTGCACAGTTCACACTGTCTCCTTCCTCAGTGCCATCCTGCCTCCTCACATGAAAAGTTGTTCAAAGTGCCACATTTAAAACCAATAGGCCCGGTTTTAAGTTTATGTGGATGGGAACGCAAAATGAAACTGTACTCCATTGGGGGAGAGGATAGACCCCCCGCCCCTTTTCTCTTTCTCATCCCTTTGGCGGTAAACATGAGCTGGGAAATAATCAAGAACTGGGTGAGCTGTGCTCGATTCCAACTTAAGAGACAGACATGTGAAGCCTGTGGGCCACCTGCCTCCATTCAGGAATGCAGTGCAGGGTGGGTGTTGAGAGCATCAGCTCTGTGTCCCACGGACAAGCTTGGGTTCACACTCCTCCGCTTACTAAAGTTACCTTGCTTCTCCAAGTCCAGGACATAGATTGCTGTGGGGATTAGATTAACACATGTACAGCACTTTAGAAGGTCTCTGGCCCAGAGACAACACTCAGAAGGTGATAGCTGTTGGTTTTGTTGTTGAGAGTGCTATCCTAACATTGCCCACCAACAAAGTATGCCAGGAGCATGCCTCGAGTCAAACCAAAGTCAGGTGTACTTGGCTTCCTGCAGCCCGCGAAAGTGCACACCAGAGAACTCAAGGCAACTTGCTGAGGTGGCCTCGGTGGGGCTTATTGGAGGATTTGGGCTAGTGCTGGGTGATTTTGAGGAAGGCGGGAGGAAGCAGGGGCTGGTTTTGGATGGGCGCTGTCAGGAGGCAGGGTCAGTTTGATGACTGGATATCTTTTTTTATGTAGTGTTTTATGCAGGAGGCAGGAGGATTAGTGTGGGACAGAGCTGTCATTGGTGAAGAAGCTTACTCACGGAGTCGCAGGTGAGGGACGGTTAGGGTCCTCTGTGTCTCATTTCACACGTGGCCTTGAACAGACATTGTGTGTCCCTTGTTCCCTTGCATCCACAGAGGGACTTTGTCTGATATTTCTTTATTTTTGTGAGCATTGTTTATGGGCAGTTGTGAAATTGCAGCTTAGGAGGCAACAGCAAGCACCAACCCCCCCTTTTTTTTTTTTTTTTTTACCACTTTCTCACTAATTAGAAGACTTCTCCAACATTTTTTTTAAAGCATGTATAGAGCTTGTTAAATGCTTTGTCTAAGTATTTTAAAACATAAATTTCATTTTATCCTCATAAAAACTCTATAAGGTAGGTGCTATCATTATCTTGATTTTAAGATGAGGAACTTGAGACAGGGAGCCGTTAGTTCAGTAACTTGCCTGGCGTCACAACTGGTGAGTGATTAGTTATTGCTTTTCTCTGAAGTCTTCCACTTCCTCATGGAAGGAAATACTCATCTGGGGCATTTCGCATGTCCTTTGGACTCAGAGAATGCTGATCGCTTCTCTTGTGACTAAGGCATCGGCAAAGATGGGGGGTCTTTTCTCCTCTTTGCTATATGGCGTTCCTGTTATTTAAAGTGCAGATGAATGCTGGGTGAGGAAACAGATAAATTTAAGTTGGTGGACTTGGGTCAAGAGGTTGGAAGGACTCAGATGCTCTTGGAACTTTTACAGGGCTGGTCGCATGATGCACTAATTGCTCAGGGATGTGGGTTGTTATGTTGAAAACAGTTGGGAGACAATTAAGTTGAGATACAATTGGACAGAATATTGTATTATGGACAGTTTCATGATATTGGCAACACAATAAGGTTTTATGAAATACTGAAACTCAGATAGAGTCTGGACTTTTTATTTCATTTCAGAGAGGCCATAACTACTGTAAAGGGTAGTGAAAATGAAAGTCAGAAAAGTAGTATAAAAATGTAATAGGGACTTATTTCACTCAGCATAATAACCTCAAGATCCATCCATGTTGTTGCAAATGGTACTATTTCATCTTTTCTTATGGCAGAATAGTATTCCATTGTACATATATACCACAACTTCTTTATTCAGTCATCTATATATAGATGATGTATTACAGAATTGTACACCTGAAATCTATGTAACTTTACTAACAATTGTCACCCCAATAAACTTTAATTTGAAAAAATGTAATAGGGAAAATAACTTGAAAAATTCTTATTTAAAAAACCAGTATTCTCAGGGTATATATTCAAAGAAAACAAAATTACTATCTTGAAAAGATATCTGCACACTCATGTTTATAGCAGCAATATTTACAATAGCCAAGACCTGGAAATAACCTGAGTGTTCATTGGTGAATGAGTGGATAAAGAAGTTGTGAATAATATTCCACGGTGTGTGTGTGTGTGTGTGTGTGTGTGAGGTCTGACAATTAAGTTTACGAACTCATCCTAGAAAAAGTGCTACATCCCTCATTGCTGAATATCACTACAGTCACCTTTGAAGTACTCCCCTTGGGAAGCTAAACACCAATGCCAGTGCCTAGTCCACCCTTCAAAGCACTTTTGGAACTCTTTTTCTGGAATGGCCATCAGAGCTGTCATTGTATTACCCTTGATGTCCTGAATGTCATTGAAATGTGTTCCTTTCAATATTTCCTTTATTTTCAGGTAAAGAAAGAAGTCATTGGGGGCCAGATCAGGTGAGTAGGGAGGGTGTTCCAATACAGTTATTTGTTTACTGGCTAAAAACTCCCTCACAGACAGTGCCCTGTGAGCTGGTGCATTGTTGTGATACAAGAGCCGTGAATTGTTGGCGAAAAGTTCAGATTATCTAACTTTTTCACGCAGCCTTTTCAGCATTTCGAAATAGTGAACTTGGTTAACTGTTTGTCCAGTTGGTACAAATTAATAATGAATAATCCCTCTGATATCAAAAAAGGTTAGCAACATCGTTGCAATAAGCTTGCGAACTTAATTGTCAGACCTCGTGTGTACACACACACACATACACATGGAATATTATTTAGCCACAAAAAAGAAAGTAATCCTGCCATTTGCAATGTTGAACGTTGCAATGATGAACGTTGATGACATTATGCTACGTGAAATAAGTCAGACAGAAAAAGACAAACACATTATGATCTCACTTATAAGCGGACCCTTGAAAAACTAACAAACCAACAAAAAACTGAACTCGTAGATACAGGAAACAGATTGGTGATTGCCAGAGGAAGGGGGTGGGTGAGGGGCACAATGGGTGAAGGTGGTCAAAAGGTACAAACTGGTTGTAAGATAAATACGTCCTAGGGAAGTAATGTATAGCATTGTGACTATAGTTAACAATACTATATTGTATATTTGAAAGTTACTGCGAAAGTAGATCTTAAAATTCTTAACACAAGAAAAATAATTTTTGTAACTGTGATGATAGATTATAACTAAACTTATTGTGGTGATCATTTTGATATATATATACACGTATGTATATATATGTATATATATGTATGTGTATGACCTATTCAGTCATACAAAAAATGTACTATATGTATGGCGTTGTGGGAATTATTAGGCTGATTTACAGGTCTTATTCATATGATGGTGCTACAGCCAATCTTCTTCATTTGTAATTTCACATCTGGGGAGTTTTTATTTTTTTGGAAGAAATTATCTTTTGTAACTTAACTATTGTGATTTGTTCTTTTCTTTTGTTTGTCGTGAGGCAGGGCGAATGGAGCATGTTTTTGTAATCCATGTATGTGAGCAGTATTACCCTGGTATGTTGTGCATATTAAAATTCACATCGTCCATTAGCAGGACCTTATTCTGCATTATCTGAGTTCCTTAGGGGTGGGGTTATTCCATTTATGATGATGATTGTTTTTTATAATTTATTGCTCAGATGCAATTTTGCCTTACAGAAAAGCATCTCACTAACCTCTTGCACTTCCCACCAGTATACTCTTGCACTTAAAAGAAAAACAAACAAACGAGAAACCTTTAAGAAGCCCCCACTTCCCAGTGCAGTGCCTGGATATTTTTCCAACAGGAAACCAGAAAAATTCCCACATTCTGTAGCAGTTGCAGTGCCAGCAGAAGCATCAGCTGTTTGCAGCTGTCTCTTTGGGACCACAAAATCAAATAGTAATATCCCTGATATGGACAAAGCCTGGGCTTCAATTATTCAGCAGGAATTACGGCTGTGTTGGGAAAGCAGCATGCCAGAGTGGACTCCGCACAGGCCCCAGCGTGAGAAGCTCTGCATTTTATTTTAGCTTCTGCCCCCGATGCATTGCACTACTGGGCAAGTCTGTAAACCTTTCTGTGTCTAGGCCTTCAAACACAAGGCCCACGGTCATGTTGTGGAGAATACTGAGAGAATGAGATCTGTGTGCCTTTCTCAATGTTGTCTTTCAAATCTTTCAGTTGTTAGGCACAAAATGCTCATTACCCGCCAGGAGGCAAAGCCTGGTCTTTCTTGATGGGATGGATGGTCAGAAATGTCACTTTTCCTTCAAAGCCTCTCAGCCTTAGAAGTCAGCTGTACCCACCATCAACCTGTTTGGATGCAATTACTGCGTATCTGACTTTGGAGAGGTGAGAGCAGACCAGTATTCAAGTCCCAGATCTACTGCTAATGCTATTTCATTGATTTGAAACACACTTTCAACTTGACCAAAATTGAGATGCGCTTTAAATTCAGTGACATCTTAGCATGTCATATTCTAACTCTCAGCAGTTTCTTAGTAGAACATAAAATAATGGTGAGTCTTATGATCAAAGTTGACTTAGGTTCAATGAAATGCTACAATAGTTCTGTTGCTGTGTGCATGTAATGTAGAGTCTCTGAACCTCAGTTTTATTCATAGGATGGGATAATGACAGTGAGGCTCCAGGTTTGTTGTGAAGATAAAGTAAGATACAGTCTGTGATTGGACTTATCAGAGAACTGGACAATAGTAGCCATTCAATGAATGTTTGCTGATGGAATCTTTAGATCCAGAAGATTTTGGGGGTAGATGGAAGCCACTATTGAACGTTTCTTCTTGGTCATACGTAGTCGGAATAGCTCTCCTCTATATAATGTTTATGCTGACACCATCCTGCGTGTAATCCTAAACTGTAGCAACCTTTTCTCCTCCTCTCCCCTTCCAGTCCCTTCTCCAATTCCATTTCTGATTGTGTGAAAAGAATAGGGAAGGAAGTTATTTAAAAAAATTTTTTTTTGAAGTTTATTGCGGTGACAATTAGAAAAGTTACATAGATTTCAGGTGTGCAATTCTGTAATGCATCATCTATAGATCACATTGTGTGTTCACCACCCAGAGTCAGTTCTCCTTCCATCACCATATATTGGATCCCCTTTACCCTCATCTACCACCCACCAGAAGTTATTTAAAATTTGAAGCCTAGTATATATATATAGCACAAATATTAATTTTCACCTCTAGTTTTCTTTGCTTAATACATAAACACTTGTTTTATAATTCTTATGAGAATGCATTCTTATCGTCCACATGCCTTCAACAATGTTATTAGTTTTAGAATGTAACTGGTTATGTGGCAGTAGCAGGTAATTGGGCAGAAGTTGCAAGGAATTGTAACTAAAAATGAACAAACAGACTGAAATTTTATGGTGAGTATGTAGTAACATAATATATGTCTAATCAGTATAGTAGAAAAAGAACAAGATATTTAAGTTGACCATGGGCTAAACATAAATCAGTGATATAGTGCTTTGAATAAACCAACGAAGAAGCAAACCAAGTATGTATGATGCATTCATTTCATTCATTCAGCAAATATTTTTGGAGTGTCTCTTGGGCTGGGTACTGTACTAGACCATTGGGACACAAAAATAAATAAAACCTGGTTTCTGCCCTTCAGAAAGCTATGGTCTGATAGGAGAACAGATGCAAAGGAAATTAATTGGACTGTGACGAGCACAACACTACAATCATATGACAAGTAAAAATTTGGGACAGAGACCTAACAAAAATAATCAGGAAGGAAGGGGAGTCAGGAAAGTTTTCCCTGAAAATATCACATATGGGCTAGATTTCAAAATTTAAATGTACTCTATTAGTTAACAATAGTGTATCAATTTTAAAAATTATTTAAAAATTAAGTTACGATCAACATGTAACTTTATATTAATTTCAGGTGTTTAGCATGATGATTCAATATTTGTATATATGTGAAATGATCACTACAATAAGTCTAGTTACTGTATGACACATACCGTGTTTCCCTGAAAATAAGATCTAGCCGGGCAATTAGCTCTACTTTGTCTTTTGGAGCAAAAATTAATATAAGATCCAGTCTTATTTTACTATAAGACCCAGTTTTATTTTACTATAAGACTGGGTTTTATATAATATAGTAAAAGACCCGGTTTTATTTTACTATAAGACTGGATATAATATAATGTAATATAATACAATACTGGGTCTTATATTAATTTTTGCTCCAAAAGACATGTTAGAGCTAATTGTCCACCTAGATCTTATTTTTGGGGAAACAAGGTAGTTATAAAGATTTTTTCCCCTGATGAGGACTTTTAAGATCTATGCTCTTAGCAACTTTCAAATATACAATATACAATAAATATAATATACAATACTAGTGTATCAATTTTAAATTTCTTGAATATGATAATGATATAATCAAATTCAAAAACAAAAAGGATTTTTTTCTCAAAAGTCCAAATATTTAATTCTAAAACTTTCTGAAGAAAAAAATAGAAACTTTTTGTAATTTAGGTTAGATTTCCACTGGGAAAAGACTATTTACCAATTTATGTAGATTATCTTTGAACTATCAATATTGTGTTATAAAATAGGTCTCAAATATGTGGAGCAGTAGTTTACTTTGAACTGTCACCATATTGGCCTCTGAGTGCTTTAAAGTTCAGCTAAATATGAAAAAAACTCTTTGTTTTGATGAAGTAATTAAAATCTGTAAATGGTCACTATGGTATTATGGTTAAAGAACTTCCTTCAAATTCTCATTGTGTATAAGTCAGTTTGGACACAGTGTAAAATTCTATTGATATAATACCATCATAATAAGTTTTTTTTTTTTTTAAGTAAAGCATGTAGTATTGGTTTCAACTATATTATGCCTTTATGGAAAGAACTTTTAATGTCTATTCTTTGGGCCAGTAATTGGCACAATTGTGAACTAGTCATGTCCCCTTTTATATATCTTCTGAAGAACTTTCGTCCTGGTTCCTCAGAAACTGGTAATTCCATTTACAGTCATATTAATTATGGCTTCCACCACTGGCTCCCTTTTGGGGACACCATATGCTAAGAATCATGCTAAGCATTTTATATTTAAGGTATATCTTTTGGTATACTAATAGTTTAAAAAAATCCATTCTGACACTTGTAATTGGCATATTTACTCCATTTGTAATTACCAACATCTTAAGTTTGTAGCTGCCTAAACCATTTGTTTTCTGTTTGTTCCACCTGTTGTGTCATTTTCTCTCATTTATTGCTTATTTTGGATTAATTAAATATTTTTTGTTATAGTATATTTTCCCTATATTGTATATCTTGTCATTTTTGTGTGTGTGTGGCTACTATGGAGATTATAGCATACATTCTTAAATTGTTCAGTCTAATATAAATGATTACTTTTATTGCTTCCACGATAATACTAGAATCTTAAAACACTTTTACTCCATTTACCTCTTACTAACTGTATTATCGTTTTAATTTAAAATCCATGCATTTTAATTCTGAACACATTTTTAAGTCCCCACAACCTTTTTATTATTTTGAGTAGTCAATATTTGGACTTATCTACTGTCTTAGTTTGCTCGAGCTGCTGTAACAAAATGCCACAGGCTGGGTGACAATAAACAACAGAAATACATTTTCTCACAGTTCTAGAGGCTGAGAAGTCCAAGATGAAGGTGACTGCAGTGCTGGCGTCTGGCGGGTACTTGCTCCTTGGATTATAGACAGCATTATGTGTGCTCACGTGGCCTTTCCTTGGTGTGTGTGTGTGTGTGTGTGTATAGAAAAGAGAAAGAGAGCTCTCTGTTTGTCTCTTCTTATATGGACACCAATCCAGTTAGATCAGGGCTCTACCCTAATGGCCTCATTTAACCATAATTACTTCCTTAGAGGCCCCATCTTCAAGTATAGCCACACTGCATGTTAGGGCATTAACATATGAATTTTGGGAGATGCAATCAGTTCATAACATCCACATTTTTATTATTTGTGGAGTTCTCCATTATTTCTTACATTTCTGTGTTACATTTGGGATAACTTTCTTTTTGCTTAAAGTACTCCCCTGTTAGTACTTCTAATGTGAATCTTCTCATGATGATTTCTGAACTCAGTCTTTGTCCGAAACAACCTTTGTTTTGCCCTTTGTAATGGATATTTTCCCTGGATATAGGATTATAGGTTGGCAGTTTTTTTTTCTTTAAGCACTTTATATCATTCCACCACCTTCTGACTTCCATTGTTTCTATTAAGAAATCAATTGTTAGATTTATTGTAGCTCCTTTGAAGACAAGGTAACATTTTCTCTCGGCTATTGGTTTTTAATAGTTTTACTCAGATATACCTAGGAGTGATTTTCTTTTGTATTTATCCTTCTTGGGGTTTGCTGAGCTTCTTGATCTGTATCAGCTAATACATATTATTTATTTCAGAAACTTTTAGCCATTATCTTTTCAAATATGATCTTGGCTCCCGTCTCTTTCTGTTCCTCAGGAACTCCAAATATATACAAATAATGTTTTTTACTTTGTCAAGGAGCTCCTTTCTGCATTTTCTATCTCTTTTTTTTTTTGATGCTTCAGTTTGGATATTTTCTATTGACCCATATTTCTGTTAAGCTATATGCATTTTATTGCTAGATTCATTTAGTGAGTTCTTATTTTTAGTTATTGTATTATTTTACTAGGGTTGCCATAACAAAATACCACAGATATGGTGGCTTAAACAACAGAAATTTATCTTCTCACGGTACTGGAGGCTGGAAGTTCAAGATCAAGGTTCCATTAGGGTTGGTTTCCTCTGAGGATTCTCTCCTTGGCTTGTAGATGGTTTCTGTCTTCCTACCTCTTCACATGGCTGTGCCTCTGTGCACAAGTATCCCTCGTGTCTCTTAGTGTGTTCTAGTCTCTTATAAAAACACCAATCAGATTGAATTAGGGCCCTAACAAGTTTGTTTTAACCTAATTACCGCTTTAAAGACCCTATATACAAATACAGTCACATTCTGGGGTACTGGGGTTAGGACCTCAATGTGAGTTTTGGAGGGATATGATTCAATCCATAATGGTTATGTATTTTTCTCCTAGAATTTCCATTTGATCCTTTGTATGGATTTAAATGCTTTGATAAAAATACTCATTTTTAATCTATTTTGTTTATCTTTTAAAAAATATATTTTTGAACATATTAAGTGTAATAATTTTAAATGCCTGTTAACTCAATATCTGAGACAACCATCAGTCGGTTTCTGCCATCTATTCTCTCTCTTAACACTTTTGGTCATATGGTTTTCTTGTGGCATTTAGCAAATTTTTAAATTGAATGCTAGACACTGATATGAAAATAATATAGACTCTGGGTAATATCATTATCCGGCAGAGAGAGTTCACCCTCTTCTTCTAAGCAGATAGATTAGAGGCTAATTACTTTGAAGACCTGGTTGTGGTTTTGCTAGTTTGTACCACTTCTATCACATAGCGTTCTGGGACTTTCAACTGAGAACCTGGTAAAGACACCAGAGTCTTTAACTCTGGTCATTTCTGATTTCTAATATCTGCTTTGTAATATAGCAAGGCTGTCCCAAACTCTGTTCTTCTTCTCCAAAGCTTTCTGTTTAACTGTTTGCTTCATACAGTTTCAGAAGTCAACCTGTGTTTCAAGGGAAAATTGACTGTATGTCAGGCTCTGTTGTCATCTTTTCCTTCTCACCAGGAACTTGGCCCTCATGTTTTCAATTTTTTTTTCTTTGAACCCCAAGACTGCCAAAATATTTACTGGTTTACCTGTCCCCCAGTCTGTATCCAAGCAAATCTTATATTCCCAGTCTACTACCCAGCCATTATAATCAGCAAATGAATCCAGGAAAATAAAAAAGTAGCTGTGTAACATCATCTTACTTTCCATGGTTTCTCAGTCTCCAGATGTTTTTTTCTTGTTAAGCCTTTTCAGTTGCTCTCAGTGGGAACATTGGCTGCCACAAACTATTCTATCCTACCTGGAAGTAAAAGTCAGAGCCAGCATTTAGATACTTAAAAAGAAGTTCAATCCTCACAGTCCCCTATGGGATACATGCTATCAATTATATGGGAGAAAACCAAGCCCCAGACTGCTTAAAGAACTTGCACAAAGTTATGTAGCTGGTTGGTTGCAGAGTCCAGATTCAAATCCAGTCCATTATGACTCCAGAGCCCCAGCTCTTAACAATGCACCCCACAATATTATACAGCCTTTCCAGTTTACCTCATAGTCTCTTGTTATTTTTTGGTTTTCAAATGTTCTAATTTAACACCCCATCCAGGCTTTTCATTTCTAGGGAGATTCCTCACCTAGAAAGACAACACATCTCAAGTGATTGTGAAAGGGAAAATATTTGGGTCAGCTAATTTATAGTAAACCATGAATGATTATACAGACAAGTGTTCTACTATTTCTATAAATATTTTGCTTATAGGACAGTATATTACCTCAAGGAAATGTGTCTTAAAAGTAAAATTTTAATATAATCTTCTGAATCAATAGTTTCTTCTATTGATTCTAGGACTTTTTCAACTCTAGTAATGTTTGATTTTATTCTCTCTCTGTCTCTCTCTTTCTCTCTCTCTCTCTCTCTCTCTCTCGCTCTCCATGTTTATGTTAGTATCACTTATAAAGCTTCATATGTAGTAATATGGTGGTTGACATAAAACTTTATATACTGCCTGGTGCTGAATAGGCGCAAAATTAACATTTGTTGAATTAAGTTTAATACAGTCTCAGTAAGGTGGGGTGACTTCTTAGAATTTTGAAAATAGTATCACAAAGGTGACTTTTGATCTGAATGTGTTTGATATTGAACACCAGAAAAGAAAAGGGAAATACGAGATGCATTAATATCTTACAGACTGACCAAAGAGTGAAGGCAGTGAAGAGTCTGTTAATATACATAGGTTTCATTTTACATACTTCTAAAAAAGTTGTGTTCTTATTCATAATAAGCAAAATGCACATATAGACTACACGGAAAAACCATTTCTCACCTATCAAACTGGCAAAAATCCAGAAGTTTGATAACATGCTTTGTTGGTAAGTCCATGGAGAAATTGGCAATCTCACAAATGGCTGTTGTGAATGCAAAATGGGAAAACCTTTAGGAGGAGATTCAGTAATATTCAGCAATATTATATATATACCTTTACCCTCTGACCCAGTAATCCCATTCCTAGGAACTTACCACAAAAGGATACTGTCAAAAATATAAAAAAGATCATTCTGAAACCTATTAGCAGTACTCCTGGTAATAGCAAAATGTTAGAAAAAATCTCACACTTTGATCAATAGAGAACCAGTTGAATAAACTAAGGTGTATGAACAACCATGCAGCTGTCAAAAGGTATGAGGAATGTCTTCATATACTATTATGAAGTAATCTTCAGAATATATAGTTTAGGTAAACTAGTAAGGTGAAGGAAAATGTGTGTAATATGGTACCACCCATCTAAGGGTGGGAATGCATATTAGTACGTTAGGTCTGCCTTATGAAGTATCACAAACTGGATGGCTTAAATCAACAGAAATGTATCCTTTCAGAGTTCTGGTGGCTGGAAGTCCAAACTCACAGTGTTAGCAGGAGAGTACTCTCTCTGGAGGCTCTAAGGAAGGATACTTACTTGCCTCTTCTTAGCTTCAGGTGCTTGCTGGCCATCCTTGCAGTTCCTTGGCTTGTAGCTGCTTCACTCTACTTTCTGCTTCCATATTCACATGGCCATCCTCTCTTGTGTGTGTCTATATTTCTGCATCCAAATACCCCTCTCCTTTCTCTTATAAAGATATTGGCCACTGGATAAGAATCTATCCAAGTCCAATATGACATTTTCTTAAGTTGATTACATTTGTGAAGATCCTGTCTCCAATAAGGTCACATTCACAGGTACCTGAAATTAGGACTTAACATATCTTTTGGGGGACACAATTCAACCCACAATGGAGAATATAAAAATATGTATTTGTGTGTGTGTGTGTGTGTGTGTGTGTGTGTATATGTGGCAGAGGGGACAAAGGTAGAAACTTATGTTTCTTTGAATAGACATTGTTTTGTAGACTTGATTTTGTAAATATGTAATTATGTAAATAGTCACATAATAACAAGGTGTGATCAAACAACATGGTGACTGTTTAAATTTAAAAAAAATTATTACAGTAAAAGACATATTGCCATTAATCCCCCCTCAAAATACTCTTCCTCTCTTTAAACACACTTATCCCATTGTTCTTGCCACTTTCTGAAGCAGTTCTGGAAATCGTTTTTTATGAGTGTCTGTAGTTGCGCTGTCGTGGCTGCCTGGATGTCCTGAATCCATTCAAAGTGTTTACCTTTTGTGATCATTTTAACTTGGGGGAAGAGCCAGAAGTTGCACAGTGACAAATCCGGTGAATAAGATATATGAGGACCACCGTACTGTTTTTATTTGACAGAAATTACTGTACCAGAAGTGATGTGTGACATGGAGCCTTTTCATTGTGATCACAAAATAGGGTGAATGCTGCTGCTGAGTGCCATCCGACGGAAAGGCAGGAATCTTCAATACAGGAAGTGGTGCATTGAACCTTAGAAACAGTGTGTGACACATTTCAACTTGTTAGGGTGTGAGCTACAGTTGAGAGAAGGTGTGTTTTAAGTGTGCTGTAAATCATCCTCTATCATGACAATGCTCCATGTCACACATCGCTTCTGGTATGTGGCAATTTCTGTCAAATGAAAACATTACGGTGTGTCTTCATCCACCTTATTTACTGGATCTAGCACTGTGTGACTTCTCGCTCTTCCCCAAAGTCAAAATTGAGGACTTCGAGGCAGCCACGACAGCACAACTTAAGACATTCATGAAAGAGGACTTCTAGAACTGCTTCACAAAATGGCAAGAATAATGGGATAAGTGTGTTCAAAGCCAGGGGGAGTATTTTGAGGGGGATTAATGGAAATGTTTCTTTTATGGTAATAAATTTCTTTAATTTAAACATTCACCTTATTGTTTGATCACACCTTGTGTAAAACAAAATTAAATGAAAAATTCTAGAAATTAGAAGCAAAATGAAAGAAATGAAGCACTAGACTATTGAGTTTGTGGCATAACACATAGAAAGAAATTATTTCAAGTGACTTTAAAGCACACTACTTCGACCATAAAAAATGTTTCCCTAGTGGAATATGCCCTAAAGAAAATAGAATTGAAAAAAATATTGAACTGTTTTTAGTGATCATATTGTAGGTGGTAATGTTGACATTTTTATTTTAAGACTGTTGAATGTGTATTGTGTGCATGAAATGAGTAGTTATGTTTGTATTGTAGGAAACAGGATTTTGGGACAGGAGAAAGGACAAAAGATGCAACATGAGGCTGAGTTAAAAGCCTTGTAGTCCTAAATTTAAATCAGAAATATAAATTTGAATTCATGATATAGCTTACCTTAAAACAACAACAAAACATGTTTCTAGCTCTGTTCACAAAAGCGGTCTGGAAACAAGGGCCAACCTAGTAGTAGCCAGGAACCTTAATGCCAAGGACTTGGTCTGTTAGCACCATTTCCTTCCCAAAGGAACCATGGTTTCTCAGAAAAATGGCAGATCTGGGGTCGCAAATGTTCACCATGAACGTGTAGCATCTTGTCATAGAATAGAACACAGGAACTATCAAAGACAACCAACGATGTGTCCAAAAGACTCAAGGGTCAATTTGAAGAAGCCCCATTGGCAGATAATGTGACAATTTAATCATTAATAAGGATAGTAACTACAATGGACTCAAACATTTCAAATATGCCTAAATGCACGATTTTATAATGGTTCAAAAGCACAAAACCCCTCAATGAACACCTATGGGGAGTGCTAAGGAACCAACTCATTATTTTCAAAATCAAGCGTTTATACTGTCTTTCTCATATAAATCAGACCTCAGAGTAATCAAATAAAGAGGGAAAGTTTCCTTTACTGAAATATTCATGTTATTAAAAGAAAAAGAAATGAATGGGGAAAAAGATATTAGAAAATTACCATTTCGGAACCAATGAAATAATAGATATAGGCCATAGTCACAAATGACTGTTAACATAGAAAAGAAAAGCAAGAGGACATTAGTATCCCCCTCATGGAAGAATTCACTCCACCCACTCATGCCAAAAATGGAACCAGAATCTGATAAAATCCCAAGCCCTATGTACCAATTTACAGGAAATATAGGGGACAAAAGGATACGTTAAATGACATCACAGGGTTATAAACGACAAAACCCCAAATGATTAGAATCTCTACAGGACCAGCTGAGTGGCTTCTTCAACACATAAGTTTCAAGACCTGCCCCTTCCCCACTACATCCCCTCAAAACAGAAGAGATGGGACCTATACCTTAAAAAGACTTAAGAGACATAGCACGTAATTGCAATGTATGGATTTTATTTGGAATCTCTCAAACTACAAAAAAAAAAAATTTGTAAACAAATCACCTGGGGAAACTTGAGCACTGTTTGGATATTTAATCATATTTTTAGGTGTGATAATGACATCGTGGTTATGTTTTCTTTAAAAAGACAATACATACTGAAAAATCAAGAATGGAATCACATGAAGTTTGAGATTTGCTTTAAATTTGTCTGGGTAGAGTATAGATGCAACTATAAGATTGGCCACGAATGGATAATTGTTGAATCTGGGTGGTGGGTACATATGAGTTTAGTAAGCTATCCTTTCTGTAAATATTTGAAAATTTTTATAATGCAAAGTTTTCTTAAAAGAGTGGTGTTTAGAGAAGGCTGAATAGGTTACTACAACAGGAGAGGCCCAATCAATTCTATATTAAATAAATTGTATCAGCAAATACTCCAGAAAACATTGGCACTTTAGCTGGTAAGTAATAAATGTAGTGATGATAATAAAAAGAACAATTAACATTTATTGGGTGCTGATTATGTTCTTGTTGCTTTACATGTATTATCTTACTTAATCCTCATAAAAACCTTGAGGCAGTAACTGTGAAATACTCATTTTATGGTTGGGACCACCAAAACTTGGAGACGGCATTCCTTCCTCCTCAAATTTGAACTCTGGCACTCTGGTGTCTGTTTCTTACTTTGCCTTCCAAGGTTTCCCTTGTAAAACACCTGCACTGTGGGTTATGAATTTTCCTCTGGCTTCTTCCTGAATTTTTGTATTATTCCCTCTTCTCTCTTTATCCAAATTCTGTCCATTTTTGAAGACCAGGTCATACCTCTTCAGTAAAACTTGTCTTGCACCCCGACCAATCCAGATTTCTTCCTCTTCTGGATTCTGATTTTACTTTCAATTAAGGTAGAAGTGAATTATGTGCTGAATTCTGTGAGATTTTTTTGTAATGTCACCTTGAATTGCTATTAAAATATTTAGTTTCATTTCACTTGTGCAAGTTTGTGTCTCCAACTAGATTTTTAGACATACTGAGGGCATAAATAGTGTCTTATATTTTGTATCCCTCATAAATGTTGGCACAGTGCCTGGTGGAATAAATCTGTGCTGGTTAATGCAAATTGTTTGGAGACATGATCTCTAGTGGCAAGCAGGAAAACTTCCTTTTTGCCAATTCCAGACAGTACTGTGTTTCCCTGAAAATGAGATCTGGCTGGACAATCAGCTCTAATGCATCTTTTGGAGCAAAAATTAATATTAGACTGGATATTACATTTTAGATTATATTGTACCCGGTCTTATATTATAATAAATTAAGACTGGGTCTTATATTAATTTTTGCTCCAAAAGACACATTAGAGCTGATTGTCTGGCTAGGTCTTATTTTTGGGGAAATACGGTATGTAAGGAGAGAATTATACATGGACATATACAAGTCCATGTTCAGGGGAAATGCTTATCCCCACTCCTCTTGTTGCCTTGGGACATGACATCCTAACACTCCTTGCCTCTCTCCCCATTCCGTACTCGATTTTTTGGACGGAGGAGGTGTGAGCAGAGTGAGAGCAAATTGATAGGTGAGTTTGAGAGGAAGGAATAGAACATACTCATTTCTCAGTATCCGTCGCTATTTTCCCAACCTGCCGCAAACACGTGTACTTGCCTGCTCTCTGATACCGAGAACACTTAGCCGGTTTCTGCTAAGGTCCTGCCCCGTGTCTGGGGGAAGGGGAGGGAGAACTGGGACTGGGGCGCTCCAGTACTTCCTTTGACACAGGGCTTCATTTTAATTCTACCGCGCATCGTTAACAAGCCCATTTTGCCTCCCATCTGAGACAAATTCTCCAGCTTTATCAGGAATAAGGGTGATATTTTATATTCATCTTCCTGGCGCTGTGTGTCAATTCTGAACGTGGTTGCAGAAACGAAGTGTATTCTTTATAAGCCTTTCAAACCTCAAATATGTAAAGAAAGTGTATTTTAGAATTAGTTCCATTAATAGCAGCAATTAACTTGAAAAATTGCAGGGTTTCTTAAGAGCTGGGTCTGGTCAATTTTGCTTAAAACAGAAACTCAGATGGGGTGATGGACTGGGAAACCTCCATGGCCCCTCTACCCTCTGAGGTGAACTGATTCTGTGATGGATGAGGATGGATGGGAAAAAAGATAGTTAGAGCTCCATGGATGTGCTTCCCCTTTAGCCATCCACCACTAGTGGGAGGAGCAAAGAGAAGGTGGAGAGGTCAAATAGGGCATAAAAACCACATAAAAGGAGTTATGGGAATAAAGAAATTATGGGAATAAAGAACAATATTGACAGTGACAAAAGCAGGAGGGATAGCAAATATTCACTCTCAAAGGGCAATTAAGAAAAATGAAGGTCATGTGAGAAAGTGGAAAGTGAAGCTTGAAGTAAGACTTGAGTGTAGACATATTGTGTGTGTTCATAAATCAAGTGGGCAAAGTAGACTCGTTAGGCTGGGATCACTGTTTTGAATAGCTTGGGATCAAGACTTTTATAATTCAAATAGGAAAAGTCACTGCTGTTTTCAGATTCATTTTGCCAAAGCTGAAGACATCTGCACTCTGGACCTTGGGTGGGGCTTGCGAGAGTGAGACTTAAGGTGGGAGAGGCCAGATGAGTGAGACTACACACACACACACCATACAACATGTACGTGTACACACACACTTAAGCAATTCCACTTTTAAGTTCTTTACATATTAAACTTCTGATTAAAATGCCTTGGAATGAATTGTTTTAGGCACTAAAATAAGTTTAAAACTACTGCATCACACAATTGTAGCCATTATTTTGATATCTGGTTGATGGTTAGATTTAAAACTTACTAGCACCATACTAAAATCAAATAAGTGATTTTTGCATACTTTGTGAAATCTGATGCCTTTTCCGAATTTTCCCTCCCAAGATGTGGCGGCTCCAGAGGGGCTGATGAGGGCATACCTATTACCAATTAGGGCTTTGTGATTTAAAGAGTAGACTACAGACCACCTCTGTCAACACCATCTAAGAGCTTGTTGGAAATGGAGAATCTCAGAAACCCATTCCAGAACCCAATAGAACAAGGTTGGGTTAAGTACCAGGTGACCCCTACGATCTTTTCATTTTCTGAAATTTTATGAATTTTGAATATTTAACTATAACATATTCCCATTGAAATTCTATAATCACACGAATAATTCTAGTTTCGGAAGTTAACTGTGATATCTTCACTCTTATGAATCTATGTGTTACACACTGACGGCATGTGTGTGTACAGTGGTCATTGCATTATTATGGGTGCTAGTATCCTTTCTCCCGAGGAAACTAATTAAACTCAAAATAAAAGAAAAAAACATATCTGAGCCTGGTATGGGAGAAACGTTTTAAGATGGGTCGTTATAACTCCACAACGTGTCATGCTGAAAATGTTTGAATTTTATAGACCAGTGTCGTGTGGAGGGGAAGAAACCTTTCATTAGCTCATTAGCTCTGATTTTACTTTTACAGTGTAAACTTTTTTAGAAGACATAATCACTTATAGATGCTAATGCTGACTGTACTTTAAAAATCTAAAAATTGCTGTCGTTGGAGTTGTGTCTTGAAAATATGTGTATCTATCTTAGAGCAAATGCTTTCTGGAATCCTGGAAAGCACTTAAAAAAATTTCTTTTTGAGGCCCTTAAGCTCAACAGCTAATGGAAGATCATGTATTTAAATAATTTACACTTCCATCTGGTTTGAAGAGCACCAGGTGGAAATTGCTGATCGGGACGAATCTGTTACGGGGAAGGAAATGTTTGCTCAAAATAAATGAAAGGCAAACATTTACAGGAGCCCCATCTTTTTGTCTGTGTGGGTAGATTCCTTTTTTCTGCTGTAATATTCTCTGGCCCTGGGTTCAGTCTTTTACATCCACTGTGCATTGCTCAAGTTCCAGAAGGAGCACGAGGAACGGAGTGCCTTCCGCTGTTTTATTTTCTACTTCACAATCTTTTGATCATAAGCAATTATTGTCGCCCTTCCTCGTTCTTTCGGCACGCCAACCTGAAATCAAAAGGGGCCGCCCCCTTGCCGTAGGAGAGAGGAAGCCACATTTCCTGGTTGTGTTTCTCCTTGTTGCTGGGCCAACTGGCAAATTTTACGTTTCCCACTGAGCATCACAGTGTGTTGTCAAAAGCGTGGTTTTGTGAGTTGACTTTTGATAGGCACTTACTGTATCTTACCTGTCAACTCCGCAGTGGACTTCCTCATTTACAGCATGTGGCTTGCAAGCACAGACCAAACCCTTCAAGCCAAGAAGAGTCCTACAGAGCACATGACTCCACTTTCCAGCTCTTGTGCTTGTCAGACACAGTCTCTCAGGCTTTTTTTTTTTTTGGTGTGTATGAGTGTATGTGTCTCTGTGTGTCATTTTAGGGTAGATAAAAGAATTAGAACTATTCCTGCTGTTAACCTGACAAAGGCAAAAAAAAATGCAACTTTTGGTTCCAGCATCGTCAGGAAGAATTACTGGCTATGGACAGTAATTGTGACCAGGACTATAAACCAACTCACCTACTCGTTTCTCAGCTTCAATGGGAGAGCATGAAATGGTTATCACACACTGAGTCAGTGCTGAGAAATGCAGCCCGTATAGTCCTTGTATTGCAAAACACCATGACCTCCAGCTTCGACCAGTATGACACTCAAGTTTACTTACCGAGCCCCTAGGGAAAAAGATCCATCACAAAATCTGCAGCAGCTTCAAACTCATCTTTTCCAGAGCCAAATGAAATACAAATTCCAAATGTTTTGCGTTTTATTCTAGGTTTAGAAATAACACTTTTTGAGTCAGTTCTAAATTTGACAACATCCCCTCTCTCACTGTTAGAATCCAGCCTGGGAGAGATTGGGCTAGGTGCGGAGAGACCTTGCGTGCTACCCGAAATGACCACTTCTCCGGCCATTATAACTGTTCTGAGAATCTCTGAGAGCGGGCCCTTTCATTAATTGTAAAAGACATTGGCAATGGGAAGCAAAATTGTTCAGGGGAATCACTTTGGGGGCATTTTTAGATATTGGTAGGCTACTCTGTTTGGAACGGGCACTAGTAATTCCTGTCATCACTGTCTTTGCCCGGTTCTTGGCTACACACTTGCGCGTGGACTGGAAAGAAGGCTTGGTAGGAGATGCTGGCATGGAGGCATCCCTGTGGCCTCCGCTCCCTCCCCCCAGGGTGGCCTAGACATCTTAAGGGGTGAAGCAAATACAGGCAAGAATGGGAGAGCTTGCAGCAGTCCTCATGTTCCCCTCAGATGGTGCCACTCCTGGTGTCATTGTGGGCAGGCGTTCCTGCCTCGCCAAGTGTGGAAAGCATATGGCAGAACCGGCTTAGTGAGCTTGGCAAGGATGCTGTTTAATATCTTAGTCATCGTGCTGGCAAGTGGGGCTCATGAGGTATGCTCTGAAAATACCTCCGTTCATCCCCCCACTGCTTTTTCTCCTGTGCTAAGGGCTGCCTCTTGATTTTCTGGTTACCTCCTGATAACTGAAGATTTTCTGATTTTCTTTAGTAATAAATCACTTTCAGGTTAGTAATTAATATGTGAAACTACGGGAACAAATAGGACACCAGTTATTATTTAATGGTAAACGTTTCCCATCAGCTTGGGCCTGCTGCATTCCCCTCACAGGCTTGTGGGGTGCTATGTGGGGGTGGGGGTGGGCTACCAGGGTTGTGGTGAGGGGCTTTGTCCCTTACCGTGCTCTGCTTCCCCAGGGCCAGACTGGGAGATAGTGTGGAAGAAGAGAGAGGGGCAGGAAGTTCTCACTGTTGGCATGGTTGCTCCCTAGATTTGGGAGATCTGTAAAATGACTTTTCTCTTCTAGGACACACACATATATGTATGTGCACGCACACAGACACGTACACGCAGACACACATACACAAGAATAGCCGGGGTTTTCTTACCTGCTAATGTAGCTTCACTAGTTGGTCACATATATGATCCTCAGTCCTGGGAATTGAACACTTCCCACCCTGGTGAGGGTCACCTCACATCTGGGGACATGCAGGAATCCTTTGCCCCAATAAACTCTGGGAGCATACGCCAGCTCTGACAGCCATCCTTACTTCACTGTCAGAGCAGCTGGCCATCATCTTCCTCCCTTTGGAAAGCCCAGAAACATACACCAGTCCAGCCCCTGGTGTCCCAAAGCTCTACAGGATGATGCCACAGTCTCAGGGGTATCTCACTGAAGTTCTGCCCTTGTAATTGAAGGGAGAGCCACACAGTGACTTGTACCCCCAAGTCCCTTAATCCTGGGGACGGTTGGCACCCACAGCACACCGCAGCTCTCCAAAAAGCCTTCTTAAAATCTCAGCTCTGTCAGTACCCCCCAATCCTTTCTAGGCTGAGGGTAGGCTGTCAGCAAAGTGTTAAATACCAGTTCTTAAGCGAGTCCTATGCATGTTCTGACTGGCGGCCTTGCATCTCCGTTTGGAATGTGATATTTATTGTCTTGGAGCCTCTGCTGAAATTAAAGTCAAAATGGTTTATTTAACATCTGGTTACATTAAATTAAAGTTTGAGTTAAAAAATCTAGACTTTATGTTCATATGGATATGTGAATATCTATGTGTCCTCAGCTGAACAACTTAAAATTTAAAGTTGGTCTTCTGTTTCCCCTTTAATTACATGTGCATTTAAATGAAGAGCTCACAGGGGAAACAAATTCTTCTCAAAGTAGAGAAGCTCTGTTGCTGGTTTCTACCTAGAAAAAAAAAATATTGTGAGGAAACCCTTAACACAGCTTCAAGATGTAGGCAGAATTATTGAACAATTTTGACCCCTTTCTCCAATTGCATCAACTTCTTTAGCAGCAAAGTGGAACTGTGTTTAAAATGGAAGAAGTAAGCTTAACAGCAAAAACAATAATTCAACAGCTAACACTTACGGAGCACTTGCCCTGTTCCAGATGTTATCCTAAGCATTTTATGGAGATTGGCCTTCAGACCCTCACAACAGCCATACGTGAGGTGATGTTATTCTCATTTGATGGAGTCTAAGCAACTTGCCCAAGGTCTTATAGATTTCAGGTGATGGAGTTTAGATTTGAATCCCGGAAATATAACTTCGTAGCTGATTTTCTTAGAAAAATTGAAAAGAGAATTAGGAGTCATTGAAATTACAAAATAAACTCTCTGTAAAACAAGGGATTCTAGAATTTTCATACTGCCTCATTCCTTTGAACTCAATTCAGCCATTTCACTGAATTTACTTAAGTAATCTTGCCCACTGAACATGGGTCTGTTTCTGTAGGCATACGCATATCAGGGCAAAGGGGTAAGGTTTTTGTTTTGTTTTTAACACTTTATTGAAGCATGATTGATATGTGAAAAGGGGTACATAAATGTATATAACTTGATGAGTTTGGGGATAAGTATATATCCATGGAACCATCACTACAATAGATATACAGAGGATGCCCCCAAAAATGCATACACATTTTCAGAAAAGAAAACTATTAAAATTGTAATAACATATACCAATAACAAATGATGAATACAAGTCATATGTATAAACTTTTTGACCCTCCTGTATTTATTACCTCCCAAAGTTTCCTCCAGCCTCCTTTATTATTATGATTGTGTGTGTGTGCGCGCGCGTGCGTGCACGGGTGTGCATGTACACATTAAGGACACATAACAATGTTGTTCGCCATAGGCACTGTGCTGTATAGTTATCTCCAGGACTTAGTTATCTTGCATCACTGAAACTTTGTACCCTTGACCATCACCACTTCTCTCTCCCCACAGCCGAAGGAAGAAGTTATACAAGAACAATGCTAAACTGTCTTCTATAAAGTTTATTTGCTCTTTCGTCAGTCTTTCAGAAACTTCCATTTAATGCATTTGCTTCCGTGAAAGTATTGAGGGCCAGACTCTTTGGTCTGATTGTTATTTTCTTAGAAGTCAAGGATGTCTTTACCAAATGGCAGGTCTGAAACTGACCACAAGGGAAACTCGAGCAGACTAGTGTCCAGGGCATAGTAATGACTTCCGTATTCGCTTCACAGCTCCCGTGAGTGAATGACGATTGACTTCGGCTGCCTCTCCTCCTGGATAAAGACATACATTTAAGTCAGGTTATAGTTTTTGCAGGGATTCCTAACCAGAGGGGTTACTGCTGGCTGATTAAGTCAGTGAGTTTCAGGAATCACAGTAAAACAGTGGACTGAGCAAGAGATTTTTATATATTTCCGAAGGACACATAAGTGGAAAAGTTTTGCAATGTGAAGCTTATGAATATGGAGCAGCCGTGGTGGTGCTGAGTCTGGTGGCTTTCGCCTCTAGACAGAGCTTAAGCAAACTACTCTGCATTTCCCCCTCCTTTCCCAGGATTTAAGACATTCTCTAGCTTGTACTGATACCCTTCCCCCTCCACACATCCTTTTTGTTACCTTGAGCACCTTTGCTATAAGCTCCTCTGACTTAGAAATTTCCTGAAAGGAGAATGACCTTAAATTAGACTAAGATGGGTTTTCAGGCCATGGTGGCATTTACTCTCTTTCTGCCTTTAGACACCTAAAATTTAAAATTTTATTTTCTCAATGTCTTATGAATCTTATGACCAGTGTGAATAATAATCAAAATCTCTAGAAAAATAGCATTTTATTGTTGTGTTAAATGTAATCCAAGTGAAAACAGTGTGTCAGGTTCAGGATAAGCCCGTCCATACTGCTATGGACATACTGCCTCCCTTAAGAATTTCCTATAGAGAATGCCTTATTCTTTCATTTGTGCAAGAACTATTTGTTGAGCACCGACTATGTGCCAGTCACTGTTCTAGGCATTAGGGTATTGGGGACAGAACAAAACAAAATTCCTGCCTTAATGGAGCTTACATTCTCGTGGATAGAGACAGAAAGTAAACAAAATAAATTAGTAACATATGTAGTGTGTTAGAGGTACATGCTTATGAAGAAAAATAAAACAGGACGTGGGCATAGAGATGCCGGCATAGGGGGAGGTGGTTTAATTTCAAATAAGAGCATGAAGGAGGCCTCACTGGGAAGGTGATGCTCGAGCAGACGTGACCGCAGGCAGGAAGTGAGCTGTGAGGAATTGGGGAAGCTGCTGGAAACACCATGACTTTGAGGAGAGCTGCTGCTTTGGCTTGGTCCTTTCTGGGATTGTATCTCTGGGATCCATTCAGGGTTCAGTCAACCTCTCAAAGTCAGGGCAGAAGGAGTGAGACAGGAAGAGAAATGATGGCAAAGAAAAGCCTGTCACACAGGCTGGCGAGGGGCTTGGAGACCCACCCTTTCTCCCCCAAGGAGGTGCTATTTTGAGTTGTCTGTTTATGCAAAATGTAGCCAACTGCCAGGTTAGATGGGGCACAGGGGACTGTCCTCAGTTCTGTCACCAAGTTCTCGTTCTGGGGGTTCCCTCCACCACCCTCAGTTTCAGTCATTTACGGGAAGGAAGGACCCACAGAACTCCCTGAAACCTGCTACGCTTATGGTTATGGGCTATAACAGTGAAAGGATGCTGATTAAAATCAGCCAAGGGAAGAGACGCACAGAGCAGAGCCCATAGGGATCCAAACGTGGAGCTTCCAGTTTCTCTTTGTGGAGACAGACATGAACAGTGCGTACTTCTCTCAACATCGATGGGGAAGCTCACCTGAGCCTGGGTGTCCACAGTTTTTATTGGGGCTTGATTACATTTTGCCCATATCTTTAGCCTCCAGCTCCTTCAGAGATCAGCAGTTACATTGTGGCCTAACATAAATCCCATTGTTCCACTGTCTGGTGGCCAAAGCCCCAGGGGAAACAGACATTCCTGTTAGGCGTGACATTCCAGGAGCCCAGAGATAACCTTAGTAGCTGAGAGCAAAGGCCAGACCTCCCTTTTGGATGAGGTTAATTCTTCACTGCACAGTTTCTACGATACAATTATTTTTCTCCAACATATTTGTTTTCATAATATCACTCATTAAAAATCCACATGACAGGTGAGGAGGCAGAAGCAGAGCTGGGGGGCTCTTCATCTGTATACATGAGGGAACCACATATTTCACATTTGCAACTTAAGTTTCTTTACTATTGAATATATAGTAGATGGCTTTAAATAACCTGCTTCCCATTGTCTTTTGTTCCTTTTTAGGGCAGGAGGGAAAACATGGATTCATGGAAAAAATATGTACATATTCTGCACAAAATCATTGAAGGTAAGTAAACTAATAGCACATAGATTTAAATGTTTACTGGTTTGTGTCAGTGTCTGGTTATACAATGAATAATTCATATCAAACTAGTAGAATGTAACATTTACATAAAATAATACTTTGCAAATTTATGGTAAGTACTAATTACTTGCCTTATTTGCCATGACTATGATATTAAATATTCATAAAAATGTGATTATTTCTTTGATTTGGCAGGCATTTAGATTTCTCTACAGCTTTTCACACTGCTAATTTTAATCCAGTAAATTATCTGGAAGAAAACAGTATGCAGCCTAAAAACTGTTCAAAATTCACTCCAACATTGAGCACATTATGGACGTAATGATCCATTACAACCAAACTTCAAGAAGGTCTTAGAAGAAAACTGAGAATTAAACAAAGAAATATGGAGGCTATCACCATGATTTGTCAGATATGTTTATTAGGACTTTTTTTTTTTTTTTTTACACATACAATGGACAACCTTGACGAGTACTATTCCGATAAATAACAAAAGCATTTTGAGAGGTTTTCCTCCCGCCAAGGGCTAGTTTAAGATAATTTACCAGGACTCTGCCCGTGTTAATTTCCCAGCTTGATGTTCAGTGAGATTATTTGTGAGGCACATTCATGCAGGAATCTGAACTGTGGGTAATCGTGCTGGAAAAGTGCTCCTTCTGGGACCAGGGGAAGACACCTCCTTCCTTCCTTACTGCTCCTGTTTACGTAGGGGGTTCTCATCTTCTTTAAAACAAAATCAGGCTTCCATGGCACAAGACTCATATCAAAAGAGACTGTGCTGTGTGACCTGAATATTTTATATTCTATTAAATTATAATGATTCTGGTAATAATTCATCTGCTGTGTTTTGGTCCAATGAGCACAAAAGGAAACTCTCTTATGGATATCTGGCATTCTCGGGCCCAAAAATTCCGAGAGGAGGAAGAAGAGGGATCTAAAGCCCTAAGGACATAAGAGAAAAGGGCTCCTTTTGGGGCCAGGGGAAGACACTGCCTTCCTGGTGGTTGCAGGAGAAGAGTGGGGCAGATTGTCAGGTGTGCGCTTGCTCTTCAGAAAGTAGTTGGAGGGAGATGGCAGAGAGGGACAAGACACGTATCTCTTGTTTACATCATGGCTTCTGTCCTTTGAATACCTATGGGACAAAGAGATTATATAACCTAGGGTTCCCTTTGTAAGCTAGAATTCAGCAGTGTGACTTTTACTAATTCCATACATGGATCTAGAGCTTGGAATCACTCCCAGATTTGTTCATACCTGTCTGTTTATGATAGGTGCTCAAATCATGTCAGGTCCATGATACTGGAGAGCAAAAAATATGATAACTCTGAAGAGTAATATGTTCAAAAATAAGCCCAAACATTGAAGGTTCGTAACTCAAGACTCAAAGAAAAGGACAGGCGATGTGGCATAGAGATACAAGAGGACAGAAGGTGAGGACCCTTCTTTAACAAACCTTAAGGAAAACGGGAAATGAAAATTCAGACTAAAATTTTAAAGGGGTAGCAACTCAACCACGCCTGTGAAGCTGTAAGTACAAAGCACTCTGCTTTGTCCTTGGAGGTGAAAATGAGCCAGTCACCAAAGCTGCTGTAAAGATGCTCCACAGTATGTCTGAAGGAAGAAGCGTGGCTCACTTACCACGCCAGCAGGCAATGCAGGGCAGTGAGGTCAGGAGCAGACAGATGTGGGCCTTACTTCATAGGGGTGCGACTTCAGGGAAGTCACACAACTTCTCTCTGCCTCAGTTTCCTCTTCCGAACTGGGGGAAACGATAGTATTCACCTCATGGGATGGTTGTGAGGCTCCACTGAGAATGTTCATATAAGGGCTTGATAAATCTTAGCTAGTGTTATTATGACTTTATGTATAGGAAGCTAAAACAGAAAAAAAATTAGTTGAATGTCTAGTCATATAAAGAAGAATTTCAGCTATTTGGCTGATATTTGCTGAACTGAAATGATTGAATTGACTGCACCCTATGGTTTTGTGACAGACAACCAGCATAGTCTTCCGTTCTGCTGATTCAGTCTTGGGTTTAAGCAGGAACGAGCAAAGCAGACATTTCAGTATGAGATGTAAGCTGAACCTCAGTTCCAGGACACTTCTGATTCTGGTTACTCTGGTTATTTTCTAGAGCAGGAGTTTCTAGTGTGGGATCCATGGTTCACTGGAACCTATGCCTGTTGCTCACAGACCCTTTAAGGGATCTGTGACCCCCTGGAAATAGGATGCAAATTGTATGTACGTGCATTTTTCTGGACAGAAGATCCATCACTTTTATCAGATTATTAAAGGGTTTATGACTTCAGATTTGCGGAACAGCTAGTCGGGATTGTGTGGGCTTCTGTGAATGAGCACGACCTAGCAGCAAAGAAAGTTCCAGACTCCAGATGAGACCTGGGCTATGATTAGGAGAGCAGGAATCTTGTCTTTGTTTTGGCGTTGGAAGGCCATCTAGGATGTGTTAGCTTTTTTGGCAAACCACTTCACAGAGTTTGTGTTCAACAAAATTTATTGGCACTCTCCCAAACGTGCTATTTAGCAATAGTCACCTCATCCTTCCTTATCTAATTATTATTTTGAGCCCTAAGTGTCAGACACTACATTTATAACAAATGTTCCAGTCGTGCTACGTAATCCTGTTAGATTTTTTTTCATCATTTTACTACATTGAAATAATCTTGAATCCTGAGCGTATCATTCAGTGTATTGTATGACATTCTCAATTTCCTTTCAATCGTAAATTTGATAATCATGCCATCTCAATAACTAAGGAAAATCCTGTGTCCATTTAGAAATATTCTTTTTCTTTTTTGAAGAAAAATATATTCAGTCTCAATGGACTTTTTCAACACAAAGCACTATAATCATCTTCCTAGCGAAATAGGAATGATGTTTACAGATCAATTTTTGAGACCCTGGTTATAGTATTGAACTGATAAACCAGGGAAAAGCAAGAATAGAGTAAAATATGTTATTTCTTTTAAGCCAAAGACTTTTTGTGTCATTGTTTTGAAAATTAGCAATGATACATGAATATGATTTGCCTAAATTGAGGCTAGAAAAAAAAAATAACGCAAAGAGCTTTGTAGTAGAGTGTGAAACTATTCTGACCCAATTTTTACTTCCCTGACAAATCCACAGAAAGTCCCCAGAAAATCTGCTGCAAGATGGCACAGTGTAAAATAACTATGTATAAGTTAACCCCACCACACCCCTCTCCCCACCTATGTCACTAGCCACACTGCTTACAGTGAAAAAATGTAAATGGCATGTTGCTTGCTTGCTTTCTCTGAAGTCTATGCATCACCTACTGAATTGCTTTTCTAAGCTATGACTAAACCATCTCAAGTGCCTGCTTGCTGGGTTTGAGAAACAAGAGACACAGCCGCTTGGAAATCAGAGATTCAGTCTAAGGGAGTCTCTCCAGTTCCGGGTGCTAATCATGGACCCGGAGCTCGCACTTTCAGGAAAGCAGAAAGCTCCCATTTTAAAGGGGGTTGGGGGAGACATAGCCCAACTCCCAAGAAAAACCGTGTGTGGTTTCCATTAGTTTTGCTCCCTGAAAGCTTATTTTTATGATTTTTATCCTGACAAGGACTTATGGGTTCTCCATATACATCTTGTTACTGTGGGTGGTGGCCATGGAGAGACTGGAAGGGGGTAAGTTTAAGGGAAAAATCAAAGGAAAACGCTACACAGGAGGCCAGAACAGTAGTGCACGGTGGCTGTTAGCAGCTGCGGGCACCATCTGACTGATCCGAGCACATCCTCCGAGCTGCCTCAACAATATGTGGAGCTTACGGGAGATCCAGCCCGGCTGCCGAATGTCATTTCCCATAAAGGACCTGGTTGAATTGGCACTGGTTCTGTCTTCGGCAAATGTGCCTAGCAGACCAAGTGGCCGTCATTTACCCAAAGTCTGGGAAAGGAACACAAAGGAGGGAGAGGATGGTTTCCTTTGTTAACACGGAGATAACATTGTTTGCCTATGTTAATCTTGAAGGAGGACCCATAACATCAGACATCTGGTTCTTCAAAGTCAAATCTGTGCCCTATGTGCAGCATTTTTCATTTAATTGGGATATAGTGAAAAGCATAAACAACAAAAAATGGGAGGAATCAGCCAGACAGTGTTTCCATTCCTGGGACACTCACCCCACCTGAGTTGAAAGGGGTTCTCACCAGGGTTTGAAATAGTCAACTTGTTTTGCAGATGGTGCCGTTGACAAGGCTGCCATTCCTTCCTGAATTTAATTAACACTGCTGGACAAAGAGAGGTCAGATCTCTGGAGTCTGAGTTAGTTTTTCTGACAGTGTTGAGAGTATTACCCCGAGCTGCTCAAAATATGTGATGTCTAGAAACAGTGGGAATAGTATTTATTGTAGCTTATGTGCACATGTGTGGGCTCTAAACTGTTGAATTGGAGGGTCTTGCTCTTTAAATGTCATTGCACTGCCCTGTCTTTGCTGCTGGGAAAAAAAGTGCGAAGACTTTGAAGTCCATTGGGACCCATGAACACTTCTGAGTTTCAGGAAGAAGGAAATCAAGATAATGCAAAATGGCGCAAGGAAGATTGATACACCCTTTGCTTAGTGCTGTTGAGGGGAGAGGAGTTCATTTTTGAAGTGAGTCTGGGAAATAAGCACAGACTTACAGTTTATTAATTTCTCAGGGCAGGCATAAGCAAGTATCAGAAACTGGGTGGCCTAAAACAACAGAAATTTATTGTCTCACAGTTCTGGAGGCTACAAGTCCAAAATCAAGGTGTTACTGGGGTCATCCTCCTTTTGAAATCTCCATGGAGGATATTTTCTTGCCTCGTGCAGCTTCTGGGAGCCTCAGATGTTTATTCACTTGTGGCAGCATCACTCCAATCTCTGCCTCTCTCTTCACGTGATCTTCTCCCGGGTCTCCGTGTTGTCACATGGCTGACCTCCTTTTGTGTCTTTCTCCTCTTCTTTAAAGAACACAGCCATATCAGACTAAGGGCTCCCCCTACTCTAGTATGACTTCATCTAAATATAACTAATTACATCTGCAATGACTCTATTTTCAAGTAAGTTCTTATTTTGAGGTGCTGGGGGTTAGGAAGTCAATATATATTTTTTTTTTTTTTACAATATATCTAATATTGTACAAGGCACAGTGTACAATATTAATGCATCAGAGTAGACTGATGGAGAATTAAGGAATGAACTTACAGGAAATTGAATTGTTACTGTCCTCATTTCATGTTAGGTTTAAAGTTGGTTAGGAATTTGGGATAGGGTAGGGTGGGTAGGTGATGGGGGTGCTGGTGTAGCATCTGGCAGTGCCAACTACAGGCAGGAATCTAATATTATGAGATATTAGGCGCTATAGAAAAGTGCAGTATTAGAATTAGCAAGATTTGTAAATGAAGACCATACCAAGGCAAAATTTGTTAACACATAGATTGTCTTCGGTCTGATGAATTGGAAAAATTCTTTGCAAGGATGCTCTGTTATAGTAGGAAAGTGCCTTTGCGATTTGTGTCATGGATTTTTAGAGGTGACAAAGACTATACTCAGTCAAAAGTAAACACAAGGCATCTGGCCAGCGTCAACCTTTATATTTTGGATATTATAAAAGTAATATGAGATACTTACATATGGTTAAAGGAATCTAACTGGAATTGCTTGGGAATGAGGTGTTATGATTAATTGATCTTATTTAATTAGGAGTTTCATTTTATTCCATTCTTATTTCTTAGTCTGGGACCCTTTAAGGAGGTGATACGGTTACTGCCAAGCTTGTTCTCAGCTTCCTAGTAGCTAGGAAATTAAATCTTACCCTTAAAGTTCAATTATTAATTGTTCTACCTCAACAGTTACCTCTCCTGGGTGCCATGGATTAAGGAAAAACTCAACCACACTATCTCAAGCAAAACCAAATTAAACAAGACCTTTATCAATTTTTAATATGAAGGACAGTTGTAGATTGTGTTTCCAACACTATATCAGTCATGTCTTGGGCATCCTTCCCTGTGCTCCTGGGTCCTACTTCAGTAGAGCCAGGGAAGGACCACGCCAGAGGACAATGATGTCAGCTGCCCAAAGTTATACAGTAGTAAGTGGAGTGTGCCAGGATTCAAACCTCACTTTGTCTGACTTTTAAGGCCTATGTACCCATTGCCTGTTCTTTATTAACTAATGGCTGAGGAGGGAGCAGAGCTTTCCAGGGTCGTGCACATTGTATGATCAAAAGCAAAAAATAGTATACAAGGTATGACAATTAAGTTTGTGAACTCATCCTAGACAAAGTGCTACATATCTCATTGCTGAATATCACTACAGTCACCTTCCAAGTACTCCCGTTGAGAAGCTATGCACCAATGCCGGCACCTAGTCCACCCTTCAAAGCAATTTTGGAACTCTTTTTCTGGAATGGCCATCGGAGCTGTCCTTATATGACCCTTGATGTCCTGAATGTCATCAAAATGTCCGCCTTTCAATATTTTCTTTATCTTTGGGTAAAGAAGTCATTGGGGGTCAGATCAGGTGAGTAGGGAGGGTGTTCCAATACAATTATTTGTTTACTGGCTAAAAACTCCCTCACAGACAGTGCTGTGTGAGCTGGTACATTGTCGTGATGCAAGAGCTCCTTTGGGACCATTTTTGCACACACCTTTCTCATGCCAACATTTTCAGTTAAGATTTTCCTGTTTCTCTATCAATATTTACTTGGTCTGCTACACTTCTCACAGTCAGCTGATGATTTTGACGCAGAATTCGACAAATTTTTGCAATGTTTGCTTCAGTTCTGCTCTTTACTGGCCACTCTGACCTCTCTTCATCAGTGACACGTTCTCTCCCCTCTGAAAAACATTTAATCCATTTGTACACTGCTGTGTTCTTCATGGCATTATCCCCATAAACTTGGACTAACATGTCCCTGATTTCACTTCCACTCTTGCCAGGTTTAACAAGAAATTTAATGTTTGTTCGTTGCTCTAATTCAAACTCAGACATTCTCGTGATGGCACACAAAAACACGCAACAACAATAATGAACTCCACTCAGCAAGACACAGCCACACGTCGACAAGAACACAGCTGTGAGACACTGATCTACCCAGGTTATGAAACCTTACTGAGCTGTTTGTACAGTGCTGCCAATGTAAGCGCACAGTGGCAAGTTTGCGAACTTAATTGTCAGACCTCGTATTCAGAAACACTTTTTATTGGGTGCCAGCTATGTTATGTGCCAGGCACTTTAGAAGATAGATTTATTTGTCTGTCTATCTATCTGTCTGTCTGTCTGTCTGTCTGTCTGTCTATCTGTCTATCTGTCTATCATCTATCTATGCACTTTCATAATGCTATCTCTTATCACAAAACAATACAAAGTATTATTTCCATTCTCCAATTGAATAAACTGAAGTTCAGACAGCTTCAGTTCAAATGGTTTTACAAAGGCAATACAGATAGTAGTTGCTGGAGTCAGGCTTTGCACAACTGCAAGTGGTAAATTGAGAATGGCAATCATTTCGAATTATCTGGAGCAGAAGCACCTTGTTAGTGAGCATGAGAGATAAAATTGGAAGTGTGTGGGCAATTGATGGAGGGTTCTGAATGTAAGCCTGAAGACTATGTATCTACAACAGAGATATTACCAAGCAACTGCAGATTTTGAGCAGCTGGGTGAAGTGATGAAAACAATATTGAAGAAGAGGAATCCAACATTTGTGAGGAGAGAAAATAGAGGCAGGGACACCAGCCAGAAGGTTTTTACAGTAATTGAAGCATACGGTGATCAGGCCTTCTGTGTGTGGGGGCTATGGAAAGGGAAAGAAAGGGAGCTTATTTATTTGTTTATACCTTGTCTCATTCCAAAGAAGACTTTAAGGTAGTTTGCAAGAATCTATGAAATACAGCGAAGGAATAGAAAAGAGTGGCAGGAGGAAAAAACAAACAAGGGGTAATGGAATAGCACCGAAGCCTGGGGTGGAAAGCATGCCAGTCATCTACAACATAATTCAACAAGGGAATCAACTGTACATTCTAAGGATGCAACTCTGCTCCTCTGGCTTCATGCAGGGGTGAGTTTTAAAGTATGTCAAGGAATTTTGGGGTGACATACTCCTTAGGCAATCCAAACTTGCACCGCTTTTGACAGATACTGTGTGGTATGTTCAAGTAACAGGACTGTGCTCCTTGGATGCCATAGATGGAAAGCAGAAACACATTGCTTAATCAGGGTAAAGCTGGGTAGGATTTTTGTCTTTGAGAGCTCCTTTATGTGCCTGTTTAGATCATCCTAACTCCACTCACAGGGAGCTAAGAGTACACTTGGGAGGGATAGAGATTCTCATTAGAAAAAAAAATAACAGCAAACAAACCCATTTCTCTTTTTTTAAATTTGTATTTATTTACTTATTTTATTGTTTTTTCAATTATAATTGACATTCAATATTGTTTTATATTAATTTCAGGTTTACAGCACAGCAAACCATCTTTTCAATGGCAATCTTCTGATCTGTTGGTCTTACTATGACTCAAAATTGCCATTAATACACTATATTTTAAAAACCCTTATTTGAGAAAACAACAAGACCTTCTTTTGATGTTACCTCCACCCTGGATATCACTCTATATATCTGCTTTTTTAAAAAACTAAATTCATTGGATGTTGATCATACTTCCCTCTCCATTTCCTATGTTCCCGTTATCTCTTGAATTTCCTCTAGTCCGACTTGTGTCTTTACCTTTCTGACAAAATACTCTTCTCAAAGTCATTGTTGACTTCTCTTTTCTCAAATCAAAGAGTCATTTCTCATTTACTATCTCTGCAGCATGTGAAAACAGTTGATTGTTCCTTTCTTGAAAAACTTTTCACACTTGCTCTCTTGTATATTCTATAGGTTTTCCTCTTAATTCACTGCTGGCTTCTTCTCCCTCTCCCTCCTGGTTTCTCCTCATCCCTCAGACCTCATTTCTTAGGCCTCATTTCTTTCCCCTCTACAAGGTGTGATAAAAAAAAATACAGTGAATGTTTAAAAAAAACACAAAAAATACTTAATACAGTATAAGACACATTGCCATTAACCCCCTTCAAAATACTCCCTCTTGCTTTGCACACACTTATCCCATCATTCTTGCCACTTTCTGAAGCAGTTCTGGAAGTCCTCTTTCGTGAGTGTCTTTACTTCCTCCTCCATCATGACAATGCTCTATTTCACACATTGCTTCTGGTACAGCAATTTCTGTCAGATAAAAACATTACGGTGTGACCTTATCCACCCTATTCACCAGACCTGGTACCGTGTGACTTCTGGCTCTTTCCCAAACTCAAATGACCATGAAAGGGAAACATTTTTGAATCGATTCAGGACATCGAGGCAGCACAACTAAAGACATTCTAGGGGTCTTTGAACTGAGTTCTCTTTGCCAAGGGGACTTTTTCTCTGCACATACACATAGCTTAATTCCTTGTTTCATTTAGGCTCAGATTTTACTTTTACTGCCCACCTTGTACACCCCCATTATCATTTTATCTCCTACTATTTTATTATTTCTCATATCACTTATTACCACTTGATACATAATCTACTTATTTGTTAGCTTTCTCTCTTCCCAGAATAATGTGAGCTTGAGAGTAGGGACTTTCTCTTTTGTTTACTTTTGTGTCTCCAGTGCCTGATTTATTGTTGGTTCTTGTGCATCAAAGGCAAATGGCCAAGCAGCGCATGCACCAGGCCTACTGGAACAGAGTTTGTGGGGAAACTCATGGAGACAGAAGCAATAACAGGTCCTCTGTTGCTCATTGCATTACAGAGCATTGCAGAGAGATATAGCAAGTACAAATGTTAGACTCTGGGAGAGGGTTCCCTGACCCTCAGGTTATGGGCCTTTTGTTTGTTTTTGTTTTTTTGTTTTTTTCGTTTGTTTGTTTTATTAGTTTAGGTCCACAAAACAAAGTAATACTTAGACGTTTATCATTTATATCCCTCACACTGTGTCAACCCCCCTCACCCCATCCACTATCCCTCTGACATCGCACACAGCCATTACATTTCCACTGTCTCTATTCCTAATGCTGTACTCCGTTCTTGTAAGTATATACATATATCTATATATATCTATACCTAGCTATCTATCTATCTATCTATCTATCTATCTATCTATCTATCTATCTATCTATCTATCTATAAACTTGTAGTTGACATTCATTATTGTTCAGCTTCAGCTTCAGGTGTACAGTGCAGTGATCAGGCATCTACATCATCCCTGAGGTGGCCTCCTTAATGAGACAAGTGTGGCTATGGGCCTTTTAAAGCACATGATTAGACAAGCATCATCCACTTCCCTGAATATAAAACCATGTCAAAGTGGCTGAACCTTGACTCCCTTCCTGTCTTTACAGCTCTGTTTGTGTTTGGGGGTAATTCCAGCTTTTTCCTTCTCAGATAAGGGGGCTCTGACTCAGGTTGCTTAGTTGTAGCTCTGTGCTGTGACAAAGTAGTGGCACGATTTGTAACAAAGCCTTCAGGATCTGGAAGGTAAGACTCCTTCTCAAGGCATCACTGGGGGCTGTGGTCCAAGCCTTGTGTTTCACCAAGAACCATTGTTCTAAGCACTGGGCCATGGCCAATAACCATTAAACTTTGTAGAAAGTCAGCTCCCTTTTTGGCCTTCTGTACAAGGTCACCTTTACCTGTCAGCACTTAATAAATATTTATTGAATGAATAGTAAATAAATTTTAGGAGGGAGACTGTGTGTATTATAAGTATTCATCAACTTACAACCATGATTTATGACTGACTACATAAAATAGGGAGGGGCAGTGTTAGATGTGAACAAAAAAGGTGTGCTGTAATAAATTGAACCAAAAGTAACTTCACAGGGTGATCTGATCATAAATTCCTAAATGGGAAGGTCATGGTGAGTAGTCACGTCCCAGACATATGATTCTTTAGTAAAAGGTTTATCTTTGCCTGAAGCCAGCCCTGTCCATTGTTTCTGTGCATCTAGGTTAACACATCTTTGAAATGCCAGTGTAGTCCTCTTTTTCAGACTCCTCTGAAGTGTAACCACCCTCGAGAGAGCACATAATCTTGTTATCTATCCTGTAATCCAATCCACACCTTGCTCTCTCTTACCTCCATGTAATCCTCCTTATGTTTCCTCTTTAATTACAAACACATAAAAGAAACTGCACAACTATCATTCTCTGGATCATTTGCGATCTTGTTTCCCAGCAGTGTCATCAGCTTTGGCTCAAATAAACTCTTACAAAAGTTCTCTGTAGGTTTGGACGTTCTTACATCAACATGGAAAGGGAAGGTATTTGGGGTTCATAACAAGCGTCTTTTGTAGCCCAATTTATAATAATATGCTGGCAAAGGACTGCACTATAAAGTTACCCTCTTAGGCAAACAGAGTAAAATATTTTCTCCTGTACCAAAGTAGAAAGATGGTTTCTCTCATGTAAAAGATATTGATATCCCCGAAATACCTGTTCTCAACCTCCAAAACTGATATTGCAGTAATAAGTACCCCAGAGAGGAAATAAAACTCATTATATCTTTTTTTTTTTTTTTTTTTTTTTAAAGAGCAATGTTCTAAATGATGTTCTAGATATATTTGAAATAAACTTCTGTTTTTAGAACATTTGGTGTAAAGAAGTTTGGAGAACTATCTAGGTCTAGAAATGTATTCACTTTTTAAAACTTTTGTTTTTCCTCAGGGAAAACATTTTTAAATGCTGTATAACTTAAATTACTAATGGGAAGGTAACCTGTCTATAATGTTTAGGTAACCTATACTTATTTTCCCCAGTGAAATCTTTTCGATTAGTGGTGGTTTTGTTTTGGGGAGGCATCAAAAGTTATATTCAGATACTGAGTTGTCTTTGTCAGCAATTTATTAAGCATTAATTTCACTGTGGGAATTATAATTTCACAAGCCAGTTGCATACAGGATTAGTATCTTTTAGTAAGCAAAATAAAGAAATGACATACTCCAAACAAATGACAGATGAATCCCACTGTTGTTCCAGGAAAGGTGTGATGAAGGAACAAAGTCCAAATTTAACATGAGGTGTACCTTTTTATATGAGGAGGCACTCAGGAGAGTTGGTGACCAACCAAAGAGCTGATTTCCAACTCTCAGCGCATAAGTAAAAGTCCCCTGTTGCTAGAGCGTTTTGCTAGAGAATGAAAATGCCGATGTTGGTAGGTGGGCTGATCTCCCTCATGGGCTGCTGTGTGGTTCATCACCACTGTTTACCAGGAGTGCCTTGTCAAGACAGGAGCTAATGCCCCAAGGGGCTTCAGAGAGGTTTTAGGTCAGCAAAGAGTCACCTTGCCCAAACCAAACTCTCAAATAGTCCTCACAAACACTCAGTATGTATAGTCTAAATGTCCCCTTGCTATAGCTGCTTCTCCACTTGTTCCTAGCCAAGCCCCCAGCAGGGCCTCTTAGCAGCTGGGCTGCTGACTGCTTAGGAACAACAGATAAGGTAAGGATACCTTCCTGGCAGGACTTCCTTCATTCTTATATCAAAGCAATGTGGAATGATGACATACTGACACAACTTACTTCATACTTATAGCAAAGCAACTTTTTTTGGTCTTTGTCAGTGGATTATAACAACTTCACCTGAGTCACAAACAAGTGGATTTGAAATCATATTAAACCTATGTATAAGATTGACCACATTCAAAAGTTGCCATGCAGATGCAATGGGTAGCAACTCCAAAGAGAAGAAAGGTCAAGAATCTGTACGTTACAAAGTTATCTAAATATTTCTATCATATCGACCGAGAGGGTATTATGCTAAGTGAAACAAGTCAGGTAGAGAAAGACAAATACCACATGATTTCACTTACATAGGTGAAATCTAGAAAACAAATGAACGAAGAAAACAAACAGAAACGGACTCATAGAGACAGAGGAAAAAGTTAGTGGTTGCCAGAGGAGGGAGGTAGGGAAGCAGGCAAATAGATGAAGGGGATTATGAGGTACAAACTTCCAGGGATAAAATAAATAAGTCATGGGGACCTAATGTACGGTACTGGGAATATATAGTCAATAATATTGTGGTAACTTTATATGATGACAGATGATAACTAGACTTCCTGTGGTGATCATTTTCTAGTGTATAAAAATATTGAATTACTATGTTGTACACCTGGAATTAATATAATATTGTATGTAAACTATAACTCAATTAAAAATATTTCAATCATAAACAAAAAAAATGCAGTACCACTTTTTCATCAACTCCTTTGCTTCTGTAATTTGTCTCGTGTTGTGACCATAGTGCCCACTCTGAGCCATCAACTTTCTCTTAATTGTCAAGGTCAATGACTTGTCTTCACATTTCATCTTTCCCAGTTTCTCTGAAACAATTTTCAGGCCCCACCGACCACCTTTTCTTTTCTTTGCACCTTTATTTCTTGTCCTGTCTAACACAGCACTGTGATTCTCTTTCCAGGTCCCACCATTTTGTTTACCTTCTTCCTCTTGTCAACTAAATGGAGGAATTACCCCAAATTCTGAATTTGGGCCTCTCACTTGTCTCTTTCTGTGTTTTATGTTCACAGGCACCATTATTAACTTCCAGTTTCTTGCAAATCTTCCCCCATTAGCCTTCATTTTAATTCTGTGATCCAGAATTCCAAGCTCCAAATGTACAACGACTGTTTAACATCTCTTACTTGCACCTTGTTTTGCCCCAAATGATTAATCTTTCCATCCCCAAACCTTTCACACTGAGTTTCTTCTTTCAATGTAGAATTGAAACTAGGTAATCATTTCTGGCTTAGTTGTACCATATATTGATTCCATCTAGTTACTTGGCAAGAAATTTGAGTTTTATATTCCAAATATTTTGTAAACCCAACTCCTAGTGCTACTTCATTACATCTCAATTGCACGATTGTAAAAGACTTACAGCTAATCTACCTGCCTTTTATTCCTTCCCACTTCAGTTCCTTGTGACTCTGCTTTCTGATTAATCATGGTTTAGTTGGAGCCAGCTCCTCATTATATATCAAATTTAGTGTCAATTCCTTCCCCAGGTCTTCATGGTGTGTAGCAACTATAAGCCCTACTCTATCTCTCCAAGTTTATTGCTCATCACTTTATACCCTGTGTACCCCCCCAACTGGACTGCTCCTCCACCAGACCTCAGTGTTTTCCTCAGGTTGTTCCCCTACCTTCACGTGATTTTCTCACCCACCTCCTTCTGCTGAAACCCTAAATGTCCTTCTTCCTCACATGCTGCCTTCTGCATGGTCTTTCTTTTCTACTCAATTGGATATGACTTCCTGAACTTGGAAGCCCCAAAGCACTTTATTTTTACACTTCTCCTGGGACCTTTCTTTTTCCATGTTCTCTTTAAGTCGTGTGTATACTTATTTTATTTCACTACTGTATGCGTAATGTAAGAGATATTTATTGAATTCCTATTATGTGCCAGGTACTGGGCTTGGCCTGGGGATTCCACTATGAATAAGATAGACAGAGCTCCTGTCCTCACAGAACTGAACATTTTTTTGTAGACAGTGAGTTTTTAGTTAGATTTGGAAGACATTAAAGGATGTGCATTAATGGAGAAGAGGGGATGCAATGCTAAGTTCTTAGGTAGTTTTCTAAAAAAGTTCAGAATAGTAGTGATGTTTAGCAAGAGGATCACCATCTCCCTAAGTTTTGTGTGGCCTCATTATTCTTCTCACCATCAAATGTCACAAATATGGACATATAATTTATGAGTAAAGTACTTTGTTCATCATGCCCATATATCTTTAGATCAGCAAAACTGAATTCCAAAAAGACGGTGCAATTCTCCTGAGAACCATTGCATTGATGTGCTTTGTTCAACCATAGAATGAAAAGGATTTGGTTAGGTCCTTTAGCTCAGCAAAACTGTACTCATGGAAATGTAAGTGTACACTTATCCTTTGGAGACAATTAAGCACAGAGACTTCTTAGCCTTTGGGAACTCAGCTTTGCAACGTGCAGTTACTTCATATGGGCTTTTGTGGTTGAGCCTTTTCTGTTTTAATGGAGAGTTTATTTCCTTCTCTATGGTTTATTGTTGCTTTTTATTGAGGATAATTTGATGTGAATGGAGCTAGTTGAAAATTTTCAGGAGACTTAGAAAAGAAACTATAAAATTCAGGAAACTTTACATCACTGGAATTTTCAATAGCATTTACTACTCAACATAATGCAGAGGGAAACAGTATATTGGAGACGTCTGTAATGAGGTTTAACTATTCTGTAATTAGGGGGAAAGTAAAAAACTCTGGATCTGCCTAACACCTTTCTGTATTTTTCTCCTAAAAAATTATGTATCGTAAGGTAATTGCCTAAATATAAGTTCTTGTCTCATGGCTTTCATTCAATACACCTTTGTATTATATACCACTCTATTCATGTATTCTACTTTGCTCCCATTTGGGGAAGAAATAATATTTTCCATACATTTTCCTCCTTCATTACAAGCTCATCTTGCTTGTAATGAGAGATTCCTTGAGGATACAGGGAAGGCTATCAGTGGAAAACATTGTTTTTACCATGGTGGGCAGAAGCGTAATTGGAGGAGGCACAAACTTCTCCCACACCCTTCTTCTTGCCTCTTTTCCCAACTACTTCCCCTGGGTTTGGTAAGCTGGTGCTTCAAGAATTACTAATCCCTAAAAAGGCAAAGAGCTCCTCAGTATTCCCACTTCTTTCTCACCGGGAGGAAGGTCATCTGCCCTCTGTATGCTCTCTGTCAGGCACTGTTGCTGGCAGCACAGTGCAAGGTTAAGAGCAAGGGCTCCCATTCCAGATGGGCTGCTTTCCACCCTAGGCTCTTCTACTCACCCACTTTCTTACCTTGGCTGGTATTTTATACTCCCCTTCATTGAATTGTCGTGAGGGTCAAATGCGTTATACATGTAAAGCACTTAGCATATGCCTGGTACAGAGTAAATGCTGAAATTATTGTTACTTAATATTATTATATTATTATTATTACTATTCATGTTATCTACATACTACTCTAATCTTGTCCTCTGGGGTCTTCTTCATAGTGAAAACACTTTTGTTTGTGGGGAAGACTGGCTTCTAATCTTTAAATCCAACACTGCCTTGAAAGTAGGCTCAGCCAAAGAATTAACCTTTGTTTCATGTTCCATTGTGTTTCAAACCCTTACAAATAAAAGCCAACTATTAACATTTGTAGGACCATTGTAATATTGAGTTGTAATACGGAAAGAGGTAGAAGGGTATGTGGGTCAATGGCAAAGAGATCTTTGGAGGATCAGTAGAGAAGGGAAACAAACTTTTAGGCAAAAAAGAAAAGTAAAAAGGAATTATAATTCCTTTCTCTCTGGCATTGACGGCATTACAAGAGTTGCTGGATGTATTGAATTTGTGCCTCAGGTAGTAGGATGGGCTAGGCTGAATCTGACACCACCAGTGTAGTTTCCCAGAAAGGGAAAGTTTAGTGATCATAGCTCAAGTAACCGAAAATTGGCTAGCACTGAGAATAGAGCAGAGACGGGCTCTGGGAGCCAAGATGAGGAGGCTTCCCTCCTGTTTCCAAGACTTAGCAGCTGCATGGGAATGCAAGGAAGGCTGAAGAGCCGGGCGCATATGCTAGGGCATGCCAAAGCTGCAACTTCTAACTCAGGAAATGATACAAAATGTCAATGCAGGTGAGTCAAATGGGTTTTACAATTGAGGTTTATAATGGAAGAATTAGTGTTTACTTGTAATTTGCTCACTGATTTGTAGTTGTATGATTTCTGTTTTTCAAGTTCTTAATATAACATAGCTTAACGATAAGTTACTTATCCTGGATTTGAGATATTCTCATGAATAGTGGAGAAGGCAAGGTAATGTCGGGAGGAGACCAGCAGGGAGACGGTGTATATCATTGGAAATATTTCATTAAGCTAACATCTGGAGAAATTTGTGTGAAAATTGAACAAATGCCACATTTTATATAGCATATCAAGATTTAGAAAGTACTTTTATATATATCATCTTGCTTCCCACAGCAACTCTGAAAGAAAGATTTTCATTTAGGACAAAATTTAATTTAAAATTTCATTGTACAGTTATTTATTTGCTATACAGTCACCTATGCATGTTGCTACTTTTGTAAATGGATTCTCCATTGTAGTTATTTGCCTAATGGAAATCATTTTTACTTGAGCACCAAATTTTAGAATGGGATTGGGGCAAAAAAACAAAGATCCAAAGTTTAATTAACTTTAGTGCCAATTGCTTTTTAACTTTTATTAAGCCATAGTTCTTTAACATATGCAATTCTCTCTTCCTTTAAATGCTTAGACTAGATCATGCATATATAAGGATTTTGTAAATTGAAAAGCACATTTTTCCCCTCTGGTTTCACTGGGTTGCAAATCTAAGAAAACCTATTCTATTAGGAAGGGACCAGATGTCTGCTGTGTGGCTCTCAATCTTTCAAACATGTATTTTAGAATGAATGACTTAGGAAAGACTGACTCTAGAAATGAAAAATTATGCCTCTAAATATAAATGTAAAATACTCCTTATATGGATACATTTTATAATTGGACTAATTTTGATATCATCTTTAAGTTTAACACTTTAACTACACCTGAGTAGATTTATTTAAAAGACATGCTAGGAATATCATAGAACTTTATAGAAGTTATTTATAGATTAGCTTTGCCAAAGGACATTTTATTTGGCCAGCTTTCTAAGAAGGTACACGCTCACTTATTTGCATCTTTATATATCACACACACACATTATATTATTTCATGATATACTCTAAAAAAGAACTAACAGTATAGGAAAATATTTAAAAATCTTTTAGGGCTTTTTTTTAGGTTAGTCATATCTCTTACTTACAGTTTTGACTCTGTAACATTTATTTATGATCAATAAATTTGGACTGTTTAGGGGAATTTATGTCAAAATTTTGGATAAAATAAAGAGACAATAGTTCTGTTTGTGTATGAAGGGGAAAGAGAGCTACTGAATAAGCTGGCATATTTCTACTTGGCTTCTCTGCCCTGAAACAGAGCCTTGAAATCCTGGATAATACAAATAATCATACAATTTGCTTTGGATGTTTGATTATGAGAATATTGTTCCTACACCGAGAGCGTGACGCTTTCAATCATGTCTTGGATTTGTAAATATAGAAACAACATTCTTAACGTGTGCCTGTCATTTAGAAGCAGAGCCAATTGCATAGGTTTTGTTCTTAGTCTGGAGATGACAGTATGCTAATCAGGGCTAGACAAAAAAAACTTGAATAAAAGGAGAAATATGAGAAGTAAGAGGGTTATTATGTCCCAGGAACAAGGTCTCTTCCAGTGCTTTAGTCTATTGTTATTGGGTGGGTGGATCCCTGAGAGTCGGGGACAAAACAGTAGAAGGGAGGTAGTAAAAGTGGGTTGGAGAAGATTTGAGTCTGGATTAAGGTCCTGTTCATATATCCACAACTGAATTCCAAAAAAAGGTGGAATTCTCCCGAGAACCATTGCCCTGATGTACTTTGTTCAATTTCAGAATGAAAAAAATTTGTTAAAATATCATAAACCAGTGGTTCTCAACTGGACACAAGTTTGGCAAGGTTGAAGACACTTTTGATTGTCTTGAGAGGGGGTGCAATTGGCATCTAGTGGTCAAAGGTCAGGATGCTGCTAAACATCCAATGATTCAGGACACTCTCCCACTACAAAGAATTATCCAGCTCAAAATATCAATAGTGTGGAGGTTATCAAACCCTTCCTTAAACTAGCCATATTTTCAGTAGGTGCTTATTAGTAAGACTATTGCTCTGTTCAAAGCAATTTATCCAAGTATTGTATCAACACAGCTGATATAGAAAGTAATCTTGGTTGACTTTTTTTTTTTTCCTGGTCATGTATTACTCCCTTTTCCCCTTTCCTTTAGTGAAAGACGACATGGTGGTGAGGGGGGGAGGGAAGGTATGCATGGCCTTTAGAGCAACTGGCTCTATAATGTAATGATCATAGGGAACCTATTTCATGAGTGGGTATGAGGATTAAATGAAATTACAGATGTTAGGAGCACATAGTAAATACAAATATTAGCTATTCTTTTGCTAGCAGGGGACCTTAGGAAAGTTAACCTCAGCCAGCCACCATTTTCAATTGAATAAAATGGAAATAGTAATCATTTGTAGAGTTACAGCGAGACTTAATTGTAAGTTCTTAGCACAAATGGGTACTCAGTGCATAATAGCTACTACTATTATTTATCATGGCAATTCACTTCCAAAAATACATCTAAGACCATCGAAGGTAGGTATCTTTGGAAGCAGCGTGGAGAATAAGAAATACTAATATAAACTGTAATTAGAAAACCTGTATTCATAGCCCTGGCAAAGCTGTGAAACTTTGCATAACTTCGGCCCCAGCTTCCCAGTTGAGCCAGTTCGTGGTTCCGGTGAGTTATCAAGCGCAGTAACAAATGTGGCGCGCCTGGCACAGAGCCTCACGGGTATTGAGTCCAGGAAGTGCTTACTTACCATTGCTTCCTAGTCAATTGGACTTCATCTGTAATTTCTTTCTTTCTTTCTTTCTTTTTTTAAAGATTTTTATTAGGGAAGGGGAGCAGGACTTTATTGGGGAACAGTGTGTACTTCCAGGACTTTTTTCCAAGTCAAGTTGTTGTCCTTTCAATCTTAATTGTGGAGGGTGCCATTCAGCTTCAAGTTGTTCTTTCAGTCCTGGTTGTGGAGGGTGCAACTCAGCTCCAGGTCCAGTTGCTGTTGCTAGTTGCAGGGGGCGCAGCCCACCATCCCTTGCAGGACTCGAGGAATTGAACTGGCCAGCTTGAGGTTTTAATTTTGATGAAATCCAATTAGCCATTTTTTTCCCTTTATGGTTATGCTTTTTGTGTCCTAAAAAAACTTTGCTTATCTTCCTATCAAAAAAGGCATTCTTTTCTGTTTTCTTCTAGAAGTGTTAGAGTTTTAATTTTTATGCTTATGTTCATAATTCATTTTAAATTAATTTTTGTATAACTGTGAAGTAAGATTTGGGATAAATTGTTTTCCTCACATGAATATATAATTCCAACACCATTTTTTGAAAGGAAAAAAACAAAAAGCAAAAAACCTGATAATTTCCCCATTGATAGTACTTCGTGTCTTTGTCAAAATCAATTGGCTGTACTTGTATATTTGTAGGTCTATTGATGGACTCTACCTGTTCTGTTATCTATTTTTCTATATTTATACCAATACGACATTGTCTTGATTACTATAGTACTTTATTTACTTTATAGTCATTATTGAAATCAGGTAATGTAAGTTATTCAACATTGTTCTTATTTTTCAAAATTGTTTTGGCTACTCTTGGTAATTTGCATTTCCATATAAATTTTAAAATCAGCTTTCCAATTAAAAAAACTGCTCAGGTTTTATTTGGATTGCAATGACTCTATAGATCACTTAGGGAAAGAATGATATTTTAATAATATTAATGCTTCCAAATTTTGAACTATTTATATATTCCAATTTAATTAGCTTTTATTATAATTTTTTTCTCATTGGCAGTTTTTTCTAATAAAGACATCTAAGACGATAAGTTTCCCTTTAAGCACTGCTTTTGTTGCATCCTACAAGTTTTGATGTGTATGTTTTCATTGTCATTCAAGTAGAAGTATTTTCTAATTTTCCTTGACATCTCTTTCAACCATGGGTTGTTTAGAAGTATGGTGCTTGCTTTGGCAGCACATATACAAAAATTAGAAGTATATTTTTTGATTTCCAACTTTAAGGGATTTTTTTTTCAGATGTCCTATTGTCATTATTTTTTAATTTAATTTTTCTTATTCCAAGAACAAACTCTGTAATACTTCAACCTTTTGAAATTTATTGCAACTTATTTTGGGGCTCAGCCTATATGATGAATATTCTATGTGCATTTGAAAAGAATGTGAATTGTGCACCTCTTCCATGTTGCTAGATATTAGGTCAAATGGCTGATATTGTTGTTCAGATCCTCTGCATCCTTATTGATTTTTTTCTCTTTGTCCTATCAATTACTGAATGATAAAATAGTTAATCATGATGGTGGATTTACCTCTTTCTTTTTTTTATTTTGTAAATATTTGCTTTATATATTTTTATGTGTCTATACATTTAGAATTATACAGTAGCTTCCCCTATCTGTGGTTTTGCTTTCTGTGGTTTCATTTGCCCATAGTCAACCATGGTACAAAAACATTAAATGCAAAATTCCAGAAATAAACAATTCATATTTCAAATTGCAAGTTGCAAGTTGCTCTGAGTAGCAGAACGAAACCTTGTACCTTCCTGATCCATCCTGCCCAGGATGTGAATCTTCCCTTTTTTCCAGTGTATCTACTTGTGTATGTGCTATCTGTATATTAGTCACTTAGTAGTCGTATTATCAGAAGGTCAGTAGTAGCCAAAAACTGTGCCTATATATCATTCACTTCATCTTATCACCTACGTACTGTAGCATCTCACAGTACCACAACAGAAAAGGTGAGTACAGTACAAAAAGTTATTTTGAGAGAGAGACCACATTGATAAATCTTTTATAACAGTATGTTATTATAATTGTTCTATTTTGTTATTGTTGTTAATCTTTTACTATGCCTAATTTACAAATTAAACTTTGTCATTGGTGTGTGTGTGTGTGTGTGTGTGTGTGTGTGTGTGTGTGTGTGTGTGTGTGTATATATATATATATATATATATGAAAAACATATTATATACAAGTATACAGAGGGTGCCAAAAAATGTATACACATTTTGAGGAAGGAAAAAAGTATTAAAATTGTAATGCTCAATATATATCAATGATAAAAGATGAATACAAGTCACATTTGACTTCTGTAATTATGAGAGGTGCTCAAAGTGGTTACCATCAATGTCCAGACATTTCTGATTATTGCGCACTACTGCTTGAGCAACATTGATCAAAGTGTCCACTTATATACATTTTTTTGGCACCCCCAGTATATAGGGTTTGGTATTACCTGTGGTTTCAGGTACCCACTGGGGATCTTGAAACATATCCACCATAGATAAAGGGGGACTGCTACCGGGTCCCCCTTTAAAAATAATGTGTACAAGTGGACACTTTGGTCAATGTTGCTCAAACAGTAGTTCACCATAATCAGAACTGTCTGGATGCTGATGGTAACCACTTTGAGCACCTCTTGTAATTGCAGAAGTCAAAGGTGACTTGTATTCATCTTTTGTTATCAGTACATATTAAATAACACAATGTTAATAGTTTTCCTTTCTTAAAATGTGTATACATTTTTTTTTTTGGCACCCTCTGTATAATGTCTTCCTGATAAATTGACCATTTTTTCATTGCGTAATATCCCACTTGTCCCTGGAAATTCCTATTGTTTTAAAATCTATAATATGTTAGCATTGTTACTTTCTGTTTTTTAAAAAAACTCTCAATTTATATTTTTAATTTCTCAAACTCTTTTATATTTTTATACTTAAAGTGTGTGCCTTGTATACAGCATATAGTTAGATTTTTTTCTCAGTCATTCTAAGTCTCTTTCTCTTGATTAGAGAGTTTAATCCATTTACATTTAATGTACTTATATGGTTTAGTTTATGTCTACCATCTTGCTATTTGTTTTCTATTTGCCTCATCTGTTTTTGATTCCCCCCTTTTGCTCTTCTTTTTTGTTTAATTATGGTTTTTTTTGTTGTATTCATTTTATTTTTTCACATTTTCTATTGGCTTTTTAGTTTATTTATTTATTTATTAATGGCTGCTCTAGAAATTATCATACACATCCCTAACTTACTGTTTTCTACTTAGAATTACTTCCCATAAAATGTGAGAACCTTCAATATTCTAAATCCACTTTTACCTCTTTCATCTTTTGTGCTGTTGTTGCTGTATATTTTGCTTCACATATGTTATAAACCCCCAAGTTATTATATTATTATTTTATTTTAGTGTGTTGTCCTTTAAGAAAATTTGAAAAAAAGTGTAGATATTTATATTTACCCATGTATTTATCATACGTGGTACATCTTATAACTTCATGTAGATCCAGGTTTCCATCTGGTATCATTCTTTTGAACCTGGGTATTTATTTATTTATTTATTTATTTATTTATTTATTTATTTATTTATTTATTTATGTGTTCGTGTGCTTGCTTGCTTTTTTAGAATTTCCTGTAGTGTAGGTCTACCGTTGAAAACTTTTCTTAACTTTTGTTTATCTCAAAGTGTCTTTGTTTTCATCTAGCTTTGAAGGATTTTCACTGGACACAGAATTCTGAATTGACCATTGCTCTTTGAGCATTTTGAAGATGTCTTTCCATTGTCTCTGGCCTTCATTGTTGTTTCGAGAAGTTCGTCATTAACGTTATCATCTCTTATGTGATATGTCATTTTTCGTTTTATCTTTGGTTTTCAGCAGTTTGATTCTGGCATGACTAGGTGTGGTTTTCTTTGTATTTATCTTGCTTGAGGTTCACTGAACTTCTTGAGTCTTTACGTTATTAGGTTGGTGCAAAAGAAATTTCGGTTTAAAAGGTTAAAAACAAGTACAAAAACTGCAATTACTTTTGCACCAACCTAATAATTTTTAAATCAAATTTATCCCAATTAACCAAGAACTTAGTGGCTTAAAACAGTTAATAATACTATTTATTAACTCACAGTTTCTGGAGGTTGGGAGTGTGGGTATGTCTTAGTTCTGGTCCTCCGGCTCTGAGTCTCTCACAAGGCTGCAGTCCGTCCTCTCAAGGCTTGACTGCAAAGGATCTGCCTCCCAGTTCACTTACGTGGTTGTTGATAAGCTTCAGTGCCTTGTGGGTTAGGCTTCAATTCCTCATGAGCCGTAAAAATCCAATTTGCTCATTGTGAATTATCTTGTTTTACTCATATATATCTGGGTTCAATTCACTTGTATTTTCATCAGGACTTTTCATCTATGTTCATGAGAGATATCAATCTGTAATTGTTCTTTCTTGTAATGTCCTTGTCAAATTTGGTGTCATGGTTGTTCTGTTCCTGTAAGACAAATTGGAAAGTGTTTTCTTTTATTTGGTTCCCTGAAAGGAAATGGGAAACCTTTAATAAGTGCCAAAGCTTATATTGAAACCATGCAGGCTGGCTCCAAAGTTTATGCTTTTAATTATAATGTGATTTTGACTTTCCTCTTAATTTTTCTCTCTCTTTCTCAGTATACATATCCCAAACCCCAGTTTCCCTAGGGAACCATGAAGAGGGCCATCTAACCCCTGCATATGCAGTGCTTTACATGAAAGGAGAGGAACCCTGAGACTGGGAGCCTGAATCTTTTCTAATGGTCAGTAAGCACGTGTCAGTATCTTTGCTCTGGATAGGCCTTCTTTCAGTTTTCAAGTGCTGCAGGGACTGTACACTGTTTCCTCTTCCTGTCCATTCCTAGGATCTCAGTCTAAACACCATTTCCTCACAGAAGTCTTCTGTGACCCCCACGGCTTGGGGTTCGACAGGTCAGTTTCTCCTTTAGTGCTCTTTGGTGCATACCTTTCTTCTTCTCTGTAACAGTCAGTGAATCACAATTGTAATAAAATAATTCTTTGTGTAAAGCTTGTTTTCCAGCTAGAATATAAGCTCCATGAGAGTAGAGCCTATGTCAGTCTTTCTCATGGTGAGCACATCGTAGGCACTTAACACATGTTTTTGGGAAGACTTAATTCTCTAATTACTAGGTTGGTGCAAAAGTAATTGCAGTTTTTGCAATTATTTCTAACATTTTACACTGCAATTACTTTTGCACCAACCTAATATAGTTATCACAAACCTTTTGAGGGCGTATGTATATTACTGCAGTTTAGTGGATGGATAAAAAAGTAGCCAACATAATATGTATCTTTACTTTCCCACAAGATTCCACTGAGGTCATCTCTTGATCTACTCTTTACTTTCTGTCACTACAACAATCTCATCTGACCTTCATCCACATGGATATTCTATTGGCTTGAATGTCTCACAAAGTGGGGGAGTATGGTTGGGGAGGAGGTGGGTAATGAAAGGTAGCTTGGATCATGGACAATGGATGACACTGGAAATAATAAAGAGTTGTATATAGTATACACTCTAATAAATAATAATAATATAATAAATAGCTAATATTACTGAACACTTACTATATGCCAGACACTGTAGTAAGTACTCTACACATCTTCATTTAATCTTTACAATATTATTATAGTATAGTTCAGTTATTATCACTGTTTTATTTAATTTTTTAAATTGGTCTTTATTCAATTTATTGGGGTGATACTGATTTGAAAAAATTACATAGGTTTCAAGTGTACGTTTCTATAATACATCCTCTGTATATTGCATTGTGTTCACCACCCAGAGTCAGTTCTCCTTCCATCACCATATATTTGTATTATATTATAACCATTTCACAGGTAAGAAACTGAGCCTTGGAGAGATTAAGTATCTCTCTCAAGGTAGCAGAACAAGTGAGTGGCAAAGCCAGGGCTTATCCCCATGTCAGTGTGACTAAAAAATCTGTGCTCTTAACTGCTGGACTATAGACTGCCTCATATCTCCACTATTGTCAAAATACAGCGAGGGTCCTCAGGAAAGAGACGGTAAAGTGATTTCTCTTAGTATCGAATTTCAGCTCTGACAAGCAAGTCTAGTGATAAAGAAAATATTCAGATTTAGATCTCCCTGTATCATTCTAGCTGGTTCAAAATTATTTGCCTTTGTGATGGAGGTGGTTCTGTGATTATAATTAAGCTTTTGTGGTTTTCTTAAAGATTGGTTAATCTAGGATTTAGAAATGACTATAATTTAGTAGGCCGTAAGATCAGTTTGCCACTAAATGTACAAACATAAGTGAGTATAACTTTTTCATGAAAAGACTCAGTGAAGTTCTTGGGTAAAAGACATTCCTTTAACATGGATGTGATGACTGCTTTCCAGAAATTCCTGTGTCACTAAAAATTCACATTGTTGAAAAGATTAAATCTTTTATTGCTCTCGCTATTGTAGAGATGGTGCCAAGAGAGTGCAATCTTATAAAATACATTTATTTTTTTCAAATATATTAATATTTATTTAATAAAACCCATAGCCTGTTGTTTAGAATGAATTTATAGAGAAGAGAGAAAAACAGACTCTGCAATTCGTTTTCTTTTATCTAGGACAAGAATGGGGTACTATGAGAGAGAGCAACATGGTACATGACAGTCTGGCTAGGCTTGGCTCATTCCTATGGGCAAGAACCTAGAAACTTTATTGGACTATTCCCTGCCAGAACTTTGAGAGGGAAGTCCTTTCTTAAAAGTAAGGTTGCCAGCCCTGTTAATGATAACGAGAACCTAGAATCGAGGAAGAGTTACTTAGTTCATGAATTCATTCAATGGTAGTTAGCAGTGCCAAGTACTTGCTAGCTAACCTATAAGTGCTAGAAATATCAAAATGTATGTCATGAAGTTCCTGTTCTCAAGATGTTTACAGTCTAGTGGGAGATGGAGCTAAATACCACATGAATGCGGGCCACTAGTATGAGGAAGCACAGAAATGGCTACGCGCCTGTCACCTTTGTTGGCCGTGGGAGAGCAGTGTGGAGACATCCTAGGAGATGGAACACCTGGGAGGGACGAGGACTGTTATTCTAGGTTATTCTAGATTATTTAAAGATGTAGAACTGAGCTGTCCAATCAATGAGACTCGATACCCTGGAGTGCCTGGAATAGGTTATCTTTGTGCAAAGACACTGATGCCTCTGGCTCCATGAATGACTTTCGCTGTGTATCCCAGTGTATTATGATGTGCAAAAGGTGAGAAGCACTGGTCTAGAAGCTAGAAAGAGCTTGGTATGTTTAGGGAATTAGACAAATGTTGAACCATATGAGGCAGGGAATGGGATGCCGGCCAAGTATTGGTTTTACCCACCACAATTAGATGCATACACAACAATATTCTCGTCAATACAATCACCAAGTTAGCAAGAGCAGAAACTACAGGAACAAGGATAAGATTTATTAGTGAGTGTTTCACGCTTTCACTATCCCAATACCATTTATAAAAAATAATTGTATTTTGATTTCCTTTGTTCACTCCCTGAACTTCCAGGAGAATTTGGTTGTGTGTGCTTAGTTCCTGGGCTCTTATGATGTAGATTCAGGGGATGACTGAGAGAGGGGCAGGATGGGAGAGACCAAAGCGCAGGGGAGAGGGAACAAATGGCAGAAGCCATATTGACTCATAGCAGGCAGAGTTTTGAAAATAGGAATTGATGTGGCTGTAGGGTGTGCACTGAAACCACGTACATTTTTAAAAACCATTTACAGGTGCAGATTTGGGAATTCTTCTAAAATTTACTTTAGAATACTTGACACATCTTCAAATGTGACAGTGTAGAGAGACTGAGCTGCATGAAACACCAGGGTTTATCTCAGTTGCACTATACACGAATGCATATATGGACAAGGAGGTTTAGTCCAACGTGGGAAATAATCTCTGGATTTGAAACTTGAATTCTTGCTTTTGACATTTCGTAGTGGCATGATTTTGGATAAGACTATATCATTTCCGAAAGCCTTTCTATACCTCAATTTCCTTATAAGTAAATGGGGATATAATACCTGTCCTGTCCCCGCCAACCCCCCCACCATCTCTCTCTCTCTCTCTCTCTCTCTCTCACACACACACACACACACAGACACACACCCACACACACTCACACACACACACACACACACACACACACACACACAAAATATAGTACCTCATTGGGTCAATGTGACAATAAGACATGAAAGTGCCATGCAAATTATAAGAGTTATCCAGAGGTTCATGATAGCAGTAATAACAGTGATGTTAGTGTTCAGAATATTCTTTGACTTTTAAACTGTATAGAATTACACCTTTCGTGGCTTTTGGAAGTGACATTTGATGGTGTTAATAAGGAGACAATAAAAAGATAAGTTCTCTCAAGCTTGGATGGCGATGACTCCCGTTGAGAAAACTAACTACTCGTCAGGAATGACCCTAAACTTGGGAAGAGTGCAGTTTAAAATCACAACGGTTTTCTTCTTAATATTCTTCTTCTATGTCTGCATTCTTATTGTTCTCTCTGGAAAAGCCACTGTACAGTCCCTGTGCTTTCTGGTTCTGGCATGCTGTAAAATCCTGTGATAGAGGGATAGCTAATAAATTATTTGACAGGAAATATAGAAAAAAAATCTTTGTAATTCACAGTTCTGACATAATGAAAAGCTTATAATTCACTAGTGTGACCTCACAGCTGTGAATTACAAGTTTCACTTGACTCATTCACAATTTGTCTTTGAATTTATCCTACCCAAAGTGAGAACCATATTGTCAAACTGTCACTCCATATTGATATGTTACTGCCGAAGATGAAGAAACGTTTTGTCAAAGAGCAGGAAATAAAAATACTCTGAAAGAAGATGGAATCTGATACAAATTTGAAGGGGTGTATGAAGCAAAGAAAATAATGCCTCGAGAAAAAGCATCATGCAGTGTTTGTATCTGCCCAGGAACTTGTTTTTAATTCATTTAATAACAGCAAACTTCTGTATAAAACTCGCTCTATGCCAGACACTCTTCTAATCACTTTAGAGATGAACACTTTAAAAATCACAAAAAGCCTTAGAGTAGGTATTATTTTTATTTCTGTTTTTTTCAATGCAGAAACTTAAGCACAGAGAGGTTAACCAACTAGCCTAAGGTCACACAGCTACTAAGGGGCAGGGCCAAGATTCAAACCCAAGTCTCATGGCTCTGGAGACAAGACCCCCCCAAACCCCTGTGTCGCATGGCTTTTATGAGGCTGTTGTTATCAAAGATAGAGTTGGCTGAAATTTTTCTTGTGCTTTCCCCTTTTCACTAAGCTTGAAAGACCATAAAGTATGATACTTAAGGAAACTTATTTTTGGATTTAAAGATGCAGTTTGTGGGGCCATGAAAGATGGATAAATATTAGTTGGAAGATTCTTTCTCTTTCACACACACACAGACACACACACAGATAGAGTTGGCTGAGCCTATGCTAAGTTTTATCCATAACATCAGTTCAAAAACCTCTTTGATCAGATCTTTTTCTTGATAGTAGTAACTCAGAAGAGTGGAGCGCAAGAAAGAGAAATCAAGGAGTATATTTTATTTGTTTAGATTCAGGACAGTCTCTATACTGGGCACGCATTTAATATTCTTTTCAACTTTTCAAGAATCTTTAAATAAAACAGGCAAAGCAGATTTTCATTCTGACAGCACTTTTCTTTGTAACTTTTTATTCTAATATAATTTTAAATTTACAGGAAAATTAAAGGATGGTACTAAGGACTGTTGTATATCTTCCCCCAGGTTTATGAATTGTTTACATTTTTTGCCTCTTCCTCTCTCTCAAGAATCATTTGAAACTAAGAGGTAAAGAATCTCTTCACCCCTAAATATTTAAGTGTGTATTTCCTGAATGCAAGAACATTGTCTTTCATAATCACTTAGCAAAGTTGTCAAAATTAGCAGTTTACATTGATACAATATTGACATCTAATCCACAGTCCATATTCAAAATTTTCAATTTTCCCAATAATGTTGTTTATAACTATTTTTTCTTCACTAGAGAGTCCTTTTTATCTCCTCTATGCATGAATGCTCATAGAAGCTTTATTTGTAATACTTAAAATTGGAAGCAATAAAAGGGACCTATAATAGGTAAACAGTTAACAAACTGGTACATTCACACCCTGAGATACTACTCAACAATAAAAAGGGATGAATTACTGATACATGTAACGACTTAGCTAGATCTCAAGGGCATTTATGCAAAGTGAGAAAAAGCCAATCATATACCATATAATTTAATGTATATAACATTCTCAAAAATGACAAAATTATAAAGAAGGATAACAGACTAGTGCCAGATGCCAGAGCCTAGGAAAGATTTATTTTTGGGGGGGGGAGGGTGACTATACAAAGGTATCCTGAGGAGATTCTTGTGGTGATGGAATGGGTGTGTATATTGATTGTGATGATGGTTGCACAAGCTTACATGAGACAAAGTGGCATAGACACATTTTACCAATGTCAGTTAGCAGGTATTGATATTGTACTAGTTATTTAAGATGTAACCGTTGCGGGGAATGAGGTAAAACATACACGAGATCATTCGGTATTATTTTTGCAACTTCCTGTGAATCTATAATTATTTCAAAATTGAAAGTTAAAAAAAAAGTTAGGAGCATTTTGTGACAGATATAACACATGAATTATGTAAGAGGTCTTTAACACAAATTAATTCAGAGGACTAAAATTTAGGCATAGCAGGCAGGGTGATGGTGTGTGTCTAGTTACAGTTATTTTCTACTATGTGGTATCTTAGAATTATTAATAGCAAGTATTATAAGTCGCTGGGTTTAAAAGTAACATCAGAACAAATAAACGGACAGAATGTCAATGTCATTATGACTCAGATGTAATGAAATCAAGTTCCTCTCAGCTTAAAGCGTTCCCAGAGTGTGTGTCAGACAGGTTATAAGCTTCTCCTTTTGTCTTCAGCAGGGCATCTTCCTTTCTCTCTGGCCTGCTCTGGCTTACTGTGGTGTTCCCTTTCCATGCGTGAGCTGTTATTGCCGCCATTGGTCAGCCATCTGTAAAGCAGACTTCAAGATCTGAGGCGGTGTTCTCTTTGAGTCCTTCGTCTGCCTAGATACAGGCCGGCTGGCTCCCTTGCTCCAGCTGCTGAGTCTGTTCTGTGCTCCTACCCAGTCCAACAGCAGCTGCTGTATCTGGGAGGTATCCTTCACCTCCATGAAATAACCAGCATTATATAGTTTAAAAATCATCTGGTTTGGGGCTCTGAATAGTTCATAGAAATTTCAGCAAGAGCCCACGTGGTTTGTTACTGTTCTTTATAGCAACTCTCTCCCAAAATTCAGATTTAAATCTATAGATCAGTGAGGAATATAAGTAACAGACACCATGCTACATCCTTCTCAAATTTCACTCTCTCCTTTCTATCTGTCCTCAAAATTGTTGGCAATTATTCACTTATTGAGCACTATTGAATGCTTTATCTTCTTAAAATTTATCTTTGATGGTAGGTCCTAAACAAAATTACACACATCTGAGAAGGAAATTTGTAGTGTAATCTAATTTCTACCTTTCTACCTCTATCAGCTCCAGTGTTACTCTGTGCATTCTGTTCTTCCACGAACTTGGATTTCTTGTTCTTCCCCAAAGAAGCCTCACACATTCCTTCTGTTTTGCTTTGCTCAAGCTTTTTCTTTCATTTGGATTTTTCTCTCTTGAGCATCTGTGAAATACCACTCATCCCTGGTTGCCCACCTGTAAAGTCATTTTTTTTCCAATAATGCTGCTTTCCAGATGTCTTAAACTAGACAGTCTCCCTCTTTCCCTCTTTGGAACTTCTGTTGTTGTTCTTTCCCTCCCTTCTTATGGCAAATACATTTTGGTTTTATAATTGCTGTTGGTACACTCCTGAAAGGCAGGGACCATGTCTTATTGCTCTTTGTAGCCTGTCCTGAATAAATTGCAGTCCTCATCTTTCTTCAGGCCCTCATTGCTTCTCATGTAGACTCTTAACTCCATTAACCTTACTCAGTATGAGAACGTAACAAATAAATTAAAACTTTAACTAATGTTTTCAAATTTTCACCAAGTACAACTGGCCCATAAGTTAAGTTCTCCTTACGAGTTGACATTAATTAATATGGGCTCTTTGGGGATAGTTATTCAACTAGCTATGATGATACTTAACTATAGTGTTCATGATAAGAATTAAGAGGATAATGTTTGGAGAGAGACCGTGCTGAGTTTGAATCTCTACTCTTCCAGTTAGCAGCTATGTGATTTGGGGCATGTTGCTTAACTTTGTGAAGCTCTCTTTTCTTTATTTGAAAAATGGCTATAGGGAATATGTATCTTCTAGGGTTGTTATGAGGATTAAGCACTTGACATCACATCTGTCACATGATAAGAACACAGTAAATGGCAGCTTCATTATGCTGGCTATTATCTTTCTAACCATGATGTTATAAAGAGTTTACAAAATATATCCTGCTAAGAAAGGGTACATTACCAACTTCAGAATCTCCTCTTGTATCTGCCTGGTTCACTAAGAAAATAGGATTTGAGATTAATTTGGCATACTTGTTCATAACGGACCCATGCTGAATCTTAGTGAATACCTTTGTTTTTTCCTAAAGAATCATTCATTTAAGAGTGGGACCATTGGTGACTAATACATTTAATGGAGTGGGCCTGAAATAGTGTTTTTCCTTTTTTGTGATAATAGGCTATTTGCCTTTGTTCAATCTTTGGCCTTTTCTCACTTTCTGTAATTCTTTGATAATTACCAATTGTGGTTCTGTGATTCATATAGAAAGTTCATATGTGATACAGAAGAACCCAACAAAGCTTGAGGTCTTTAAATTCTTAAAATGGTTATGTCCTATCTCAGTATGTTTTCTTATCTCTTAGGGTTTAATTCTGTTTTTATTCTACACATTTTAGTTAACAGATCATTCTTTTTTGTTTGAAAAAACATCAGACTAGGCTCTATGTATTTTTTACTTTCAAGTGCATTTGAAACAATCACAAACTATGAAAAATGGCAAATACAGTACCTTTTTTCCCCCAAAACTATTTGAGAGTAAATTGCTGGCATAATGGTATATCACTCTGAATACTTTTTAAAAAAATCATAAATCCATCTCTTTTATTTTGCAGTTTTATTGAGATATAATTGACATACATCACTGTATAGGTAAGGTATACAGTATAATAATTTGACTTAAATATATTGTGAAATGATTACCACAATAAATTTAGTTAACATCCATCATCTCATCTTGATATGAAAAAATTGTTTTTTACTTTGTAATAAGAAATCTTAAGATCTACTCTCCATCACTTTTAAAAGTGGCCAATGTCGTAGCAGGACTCATATCTTCCAATGACTTATATATGCATCCAAAGTGCCCACATATTGCTCTCAAACAGTTCTTTTTTTTTTAATTGCATTTTCTATATTGGGGTAAAGACAGCCTACTTAATAAATGGTACTGGGAAACCTGGATACATATGTGCAAAAAAAAAAAAAAAAAAGAAACCGGACCACCTTCTTACACCATACACAAGAATAAATTTAAAATGGATTAAAGACTTACATGTAAGACCTGAAACCATAAAACTCCTAGAAGAAACTATTGGAAGTAAATTTCCCTGAATACTTTAGAGTGTATTTCCTATGAATTGGAATATTTTTCTATGTAACTAAATCAGGAAAGCCAGAATCCAGAGAAGAAGATTAATATATTACTTCCATCTGATTCTTAGACTCCATTTGATTTAGGGAGTTGTTCCAATAATGTCCTTTATAAGCACAAGAATCCAGTCTAGAATCACACATTGCATTTAGTTATGTTGCTTGAGACTCTTTCAATTTGGGCTAGTTCCTCAGTCTTTCTTTGAGTTCCAAGTGTACATTACTTTTGGGGATTACAGTCCAGTTATTTTGTTAAATTTTCTTCAATTTGGGATTGTCTGATGTTTCTTAATGATTAGATTCAGACCATACATCTTTGGTAGAAATAGCACAGAAGTAATGCTGGGCTGTTCTTACTATATTCTATCAGGTAGTACATGGTTTTGATTTATTCCATTGTGGATGTTCATTCTGATCACTTGATTCAGGTGATGTGTGTCAGGCATGTTTATCCCCCTTCCCCACTAAACTTCTTATGTACTTACGCTTACACTTATTTGTTGTTTACTTATTTATATAGGTGCGAACTCAGGGATTGCTGTTACTATTGAATGAGTTAAAAATTTATTACTATTGTTTGTTTTGATGCTCAGATTATCTCAAATTTGGCTAGCAGGGACCCCTTCAAGCTGGCATTGTGTGCTTTTGACATGTCTCTATCATTTTTTGAGTACTTCCTCTCTCTCTCTCTCTCTCTCTCTCTCTCTCTCTCTCTCTCTCTCTCTCTCTCACACACACACACACACAAAATGTTTCAGCTCATTCTATAATATCTCTAGCCCAGCTCTGGAATCAGCTTTTTCTGCAGGGAGTCCTGGTTTTTTTAATTGTATAATTCTCTTTACATATCAAATCGGAGCACTAGGTATACTCATTTCTGATGCAGTGTCAGTCCTTCCAGGCCTTCTCACTAGACTGGGCTAGGTAATATATATATGTATACACATGTTCACATAAACATTTGTATCCATGTGCATTTCTATGTCTATCTAAATGTATTTAAAACCATGGATTCATACCAGTACTTTGAATACCAAGCTAATAGCATTTTCTCCCTTTTTGTATTTGAAATTCTCTTCTGTGACCGTGAGAAACCTGACCCCCGTCATCCTTAACATATTCACTTATTTGATCAATCTCTGTCTATAGCCAAATTCCCGTCACTGCTGCTGCAACACCCCCTTCCTTGCAAGAGGTGGACACACGGCTCCCCCTCTGACTCCCTGTTATGGGTTGCCCCCCACCCCCTCACGGGCACCACATTTAGCTGACTCAGTCTCAGAGACCAGCATGATACCACCTTTTCCTAGTACACCCGCCTCACCCCACGTGGGCTCCAAAATTCCATGCTGTACCACTACCACCCCTAACTGCACGAACTGTCTTCTTCACCCCTTTACCCTGCTCAGGGGCTGCTCAGCACCTTCCCTGGGTCCAGTCTCCTCCTTCTGCGTGAGCTCAGACACGTGACTCTGAGCCAACTTCCGTACTGGACACTGTCTTCACCCCACTGCGGTTCTGACCTTCCATGATGGCCACCACTACCATCTCCTCTCCCCTTCCCTGTAATGCCCTGCTCCCCCTCTTAGGGCTATGATCACCCTGCACTAGGTCACCCTTTGTGTGGACACGAACCCCCTGCTCAGTCCTGACACCCACACTGGGCTGCTCACCTCCCAATCTGAACACTCTTCTCATCTGGCTCTGACTCTGACACCCCATTCTGGGACCCTCCACCTAAACGTCCTCCTCGCCCAGCTTGGGCTCAGACACCTGGGCACGGGTACCAAGGGCCTACATGTGCCCTCTTGGGCTCTGGCTTGCCACGCTGCCTTCCCCTCCGTGAAGGGAGGCTTCCTCAAGCCCCTCAGGCCCCACACCCTGTGCCGCCCCCACTCACAGGTGCCCTCCTGCCTCTCCTGGGCCCGGCCCTCCTCTGGGAAGGCCCTCTCTATACCTTGCCGATATTTTCCTTTTGTCTTCAGAGGTATTCATTCTTTGACCCATTTGAACATTTAGCCAACATTTCAGTATTCTGTGCCTTGCTTGGGGTACTGGGGAGGCTTATTCTCTGCAAACAGCTGTTCAGTATGATAGCACCAGTGTCCTCCAGTGTATTTATAGCTTTGGAATTCACAACTACCTATAATTTATACATGCATAGTTCTTCAAAAAAATGTAAAAATTAAATCCTTCTAACTCATAGGGAGTATGGAATCCAATCAGTTTTAGCAAGCTTTCCTGTGTCATTTATTTGAATGGTGTCTTAAAAAGCCATAAATCTGTAAAAAACTTACACTTTGTAACCTTGATCAAACATTATTTTTAAACTCCTATCACAATTTGGGAATTTCACAAGTCCTGAAACAAAGAACAAAATGTCATAATGCAACTAGTCGTTATGATGAAATGGTGGTTCCAATATAATTATTATAATTAATGCTAAAACCGAGCTATAATTCAGCATGTTTGACCATAACACTTCTACAGCAACTCACATTGTGACAGATTTACTCCCAGGTAATGCGATGAGCTGTGGCTGCATCTCATTCATGTATGTGGTATAATGGTTTCTTATAACAATAGCAGGGCTGTGGTGGTGAAGCTTTTACACTATTACTTTGTGTATCAACTTTTTAGTTTTTCTCATAACCAAGGCTCCCTGAAAAGGGCGGACCTGCTGCAAATAAGACCTATTCTTTTATGTAAGAAGCTGCCGAAAGCTAGAAGGTGATGACTGGCATTCTGCTTATCACAATAAGCTCTGAAGAATGACTTTGCATGTTCACCAGGCAAGAAATACAGCTGTGGTTCCCATTATCAATGAAAGACAATACAGGCGGGATCCCACAGCTTCATTGCTTCAGTCTGTGACATTAAGTTTCAACCTCTGCATGAGACGCATAAATATCCTTTGGATTTTCTTCAGTAAGCACACACCAGAGGTTAATAATGTGGGGATGTTTGATTCCCTGCTGTTTTAAATAATTTCATGGAAAATCTAATGCAGTAGGACACTAGTTTAGAAAGGTTATTACCCTCATCAAACGATAGCACTTCTTTCCTATTATTTTCTATGAATTTCTTGCCCTTCTAGCGCCTCTCTCTTCATTTACCACAAATGATTCTTCAAAATGACAATCTGTGGTTGGGTGGAGACGGGATTGGAGAAAGCTTAATCCCTAATCAGAGCCCTGTCAGTGCTGGCAGTGGTGTGCATCTTTCTTCCTCCTTCTGCTTGCTGGAGCTTAGATACAAGACAGAGATACACACCCATTGCAGGGGTGCCATTGGGAACCTGCCCCTACCCCCTTGCTGGGGCAATTTTACATGGGACCCTATGGTCCAAAGCCCACAGGGAGTCCCCAGGCAGTTATACTTCTAATATCCCATCCCAGCTCTCCTCAACTAAATGATGCTCTGATTTACTAAATTCTTGAGTCATGACTTCTCTTGTGTCAGTACTTACAAGAGAATTCTAGGAATGCTCTTAGGCTCAGAGTAGAGTTTTTGGGTTAAGAAACAATATGGGGTTCCATGAACTTTGCTGTTCCAGGCTCACTAAGTGTGAAAAAAACTACCTGTTCAATATCTATCTCCTCTCATCAGGACACAGTTTAGTTCGGTGGCCATGTGCATTTCCCAGCCTTCTCTGCTAATGGGCACCATGTGGCTAAGATCTGGCCAGTGAGATTTGAGCAGAAGTTGCTTGGGTAGGATTTCTGGGAAAGATCCTTAAAACAGTGGGGCAGACCCAGCTGGCAGGTTCTTTTTCGGCTTTTTCCTTGTCTTTGGGGTGACTGACTGTCCTAGTTTGTTGGGATTGTGGGGCTTCTAGAGACATGGGACTTTCAGTCTTGGAACCCAGACAGTCCCAAGCAATGTGGATAAATTGATCAGTCTGCCTTTCTTTCTTCCCGCAGAATACAGATGTGATGGTTGGAGTTCTAGCAGCTCTCTTATGACCATGAACTGACAAACTCATTCTAAGGGTTACTGGGTAAAAGGATAAGTGGAGCTTGGTTTCACTGCAACTGCGGTAGACTTATCAGTACATGTGAAAACAAAAACAACTCCCAATTTAGTAAAAAAATTTTTTTTTAATTTTTCATTTTTTTTTTTTTTTTTTTTTTTAGTGTAGTGGTTAGCGGTTCTCTTTTCTAGCAACCAAAATTCCATTAATGTTAACTTGGTTAAGGAGCTCTATTCTGCCCACGTGTAGTGAAGACATTCCCTTTGGCTGATGCATGTCCAGTTTCTTGGAGAGAGATTTCAGCATTGTGTTAATGGTTCAAATCCAGGTCTATTGGACTCCAAACTGTCTCTCCCTGCAATTTCCCACTGCATCTCATTGTCTCAGTCCTCACCCTTCTGAAATGTGCTCTCAAAAGACCCCTGAGACAGATTCGACGAGAACTCAGAGAAGCTCAGTGTTTGGAGAAACGGGCTCCTGCAGGTGATGTGGGCCCCCAGTACCCTCATTTACTGTGGTGAGGACCAGAGGCTCAGAGAAGAGCAGGGGTTCAGGGGCCTGAACTGCCAGTGGGATCACTCTCTTTGATGCAAGGTGCTATCTCTCTTTGCCTGCAGCCGGCCAGTGTCACCCCCATTGCAACTAGCCTCACTGAACCTAGCTAGCATTACCCGTCCATCCTTTGATAGGGAACTTCAATGTATAACCTCTTCTGTCTGGATTTCCCTATTTGGTGATGCTGTGGCATCTTAAAGATACTTCACAGCTAAAATAATGCTGCTGTTAAGAACTTGAGGTTTTGGCTTTGTTTTGATTTTTCCATCTATCTACGGGTGTGGGACGCTGACCTTAGGAATGATTGCAAAGCATTAAAAACTGGTTTTACTGCCTTTGTATAAAAATCCTTGCCTTTTTCTTACCTTAGTATCCTTTCCTGTCAAGGAAAGCATAGCGCTGAATTTATATAAAATATTCAAAAATAATTTTTTATTATATGAGAGAAAGAAGGGAATTAAGGCATATTTATCAAGCACCTATTATGTGCCAAGAGCCAAGGACCATCCCAGTTAGGTGGGATCTATGCAACAACTTGTTAAAATTTGGAATACCCCCTCTGGGGCAAGGTGTGCTTGCACACACACACACACATACACACAATTATGTGCACACATGTGCATCTGATTTAATCCTCACCAAACCTGCCATGAGTTATGGGAATGAGGCTCAAAAAAGTCATATACTTACACCAAAGTCACATAGTCATCATGTAGCCAAACAGATTGGAAGAACACATCTAACCTCAAGACTATGCTTATTTCTATTGACAAACTATTGTGGATGGTCCCCAGGCTTTTTCCTTGCTAGGGAGGTCTAAAATTGATTTACTTTAGAGGCATAGGGAGAAAGGAATTCATAAAACATCAATAAAAAGCCTACTTTGTGGCTTTCTATACACTATTTACATCTTTTTAAATTAATATTTACTCAAACCCTATGATATAAATTAGCCCCATATTTTTCATACCCATTTTATAGATGAGAAAACTGAGCCTTGGAGAGATTACGAACCTTATCTAAGGTCATACTGCTAAAAACATAGGCTACACAGCCACCCTGCATAGCTCCAGAGTCCATGCTCTGAAACACTGCACTGTATTACCTCTTATTTATAACACTTTGCAACTTATTTTTCTCACTTAACTATGTATTCCATGGATGTTTTTCTAGGTTAATAAGTAACAGATAATTCAATAAAAAAAAACTTATATAACTTTCCACAGTATAAGATATAACTCTGTGTATTCAGCAATTTCCTCCTTCCACTGATGCAAAGGATGTTGCAATTTTTTTTCTCAATTATAGTTGACATACCTGCTATTTTGTTTCATACGAGGTCTGACAATTAAGTTCGTGAACCTGTTGCAATGATGTTGCTAACCTTTTTTGATATCAGAGGGATTATTCATTGTGAATTTGTATCAACTGGACAAACAGTTACCAAGTTTACTATTTGGAAGTGCTAAAAAGGCTGCATGAAAAAGTTAGACGGCCTGGACTTTTCACCAACAATTCATGGTTCTTGCATTATGACAATGCACCAACTCACACAGCACTGTCTGTGAGGGAGTTTTTAGCTAGTAAACAAATAACTATATTGAAACACCCTCCCTACTTACCTGATCTGGCCCCCAATGACTTCTTTCTTTACCCGAAGATAAAGGAAATATTGAAAGGAAGACATTTTGATGACATTCAGGACATCAAGGGTAATATGACGACAGCTCTGATGGCCATTCCAGAAAAAGAGTTCCAAAATTGCTTTGAAGGGTGGGCTAGGTGCTAGGTGGGGCAGAGCTTCCCAAGGGGAGTACTTTGAAGGTGACTGTAGTGCTATTCAGCAATGAGGTATGTAGCACTTTTTCTAGGATGAGTTCGCAAACATAATTGTCAGACCTTGTGTTCTTTAATGTGTATTTCCCAGACTCCTACCATGTTTCCACCAAAATAAAACCAGGTCTTATATTAATTTTTGCTCCAAAAGACTCATTAGGGCTTATGTCCAGGGGATGTCATCCTGAAAAATCATGCTAGGGCTTATTTTCCGGTAAGGTCTTATTTTCGGGAAAATATGGTAGTAAGATTGAGCACTATTTATTGGTCATTCATATTCTTTGCAAAGAAATCTAAAGCATTCAGAACTTTAAGCAACAAAGAATTAATTCTTCTTTTAGATTTTGGGCATTCAAAGTAGGTAAATGGGTTATGAATGTATCAAAGAGAGTGAATTAGCTTCCTTTCTGTGCCCCTGAAATAATTTATTTGGCTTATAAACTAGCCTATAATAGTGGGTGCCTTAACAGTGAAATAAATTATCTTTCATGTGGATTTGGAAGCTCTAGAAAAAGTAGAAAACAAAAATGATTTCTTAAGAGAAAAAAATTGTTCTTTTAGCTTACAATAGGCCATCTTTCAGTTTTGCTACTGTTTCTATTGTTTTAACTACTTGCCTTGGGGGCCTGGGTAGCAGTCAGCTTGACTGTCCTTCCAGACTTTCTCTGAGCCTTACAAATCATCACACTAAATAGGATGTTTTATACACAGAAGGGATGGTGGGGGGATGGGATGAAGGGAAAGTGATTTGAGGTACAGACGAGTCACCGTGCACGTTGTGGAGACTGAACAAAGTTGAGCGTTGCCCTGTCATCATCTGAGAGCCTAATCTACATGTGTCCCGAATACGTTTCAGCATACTGTAAAGAGTCTTTCAAAGATAAACTAGATGGAAGATCACTTTACATTTCGTATATGTGAAAAGAGAAAAGGTGAAGGGCTCAGGGCCCTTCTGCTGGAGGGATATGGCCGTCTGCAGGGATGGCATCAAAGATGCTCTCCTTTTTTCAAGATTAAATTCATTGGTTTCAAGTGTCCAATTCTGTCATACATCCTCTATATATCACATTGTGTGTTCACCACCCAGAGTCAGTTCTCTTTCCATCACCATACATTTCAGCCCGTTTACCCCCTTCTACAATCCCCTCTCCCCTCGTATCCTCTGGTAACCACTATTGTCTGCGTCTATGAGTTTTTGTTTCTTTGTCTTGTTCCTTGGTTGTGTTCAGTTTTATATCCCACATACCGGTGAAGTTATATGGTTCTTGACCTTTTCTGTCTGACTTACTTTGCTCAGCATAATAATCTCAACATCCACTAACCGAATGGGAGAAGGTATTTGCTCTCCTTTTCGAGTCCTGCATGAGGAGTGCTAGAAAAGAATCCCTCCCTAAAGAGAAGTGAACTGAACTTGGTATGAAGTTCTGGTTGATAAGGTAGAAGAGAGTTGGGCCAAACTACACGTCGTTCCCAGGAGACATTGGTGACCAAGAAGGGAGGGAGTCTCCCTTTCTGCTCCCTTCTCTGCCGCACAGCGTCTATTGGCCCACAGTTGAGGTGTCCTGAGTAGGTGGACTTTGACACTGGGAACCCTCTACACAAAAGTGAAATTCCATCAGCCCACCAGTGAAGAGTGGGCTTTCCCTTGTGTTTTTCTGGAGAGACAGTGCCCTACCTGTGAATCACATTTTAAAATGCATTTTGAGGTTTGAGCTAATAATGTGAATGACATTCAGTGAGATTGCCAAATGCTGGTAATTTACTCTCATTTTCACATTAATGTGGGCCCACCTGTGATGAATTGGAAACTAAATAAGCACATCAGTTTTAATTAGATATTTCAGAGACTGGATCTAGTTAAACAGCAGTATTCATTCTTATCTATTAAATAGTGAAAGAGTTAGCACATTCTTCAGAAAAAGTTTACCAGCCTCCCACCATTTGGCCTCCTTTTTTTTTTTTTTTTTGGTAAATATTCTTTTGAGATGGAGGCTTTTGAGTTAAAAAGTGCCTACGTTGGTGCAAAGGGGGAAGGAAATAATTACATTTAAGTCTTCAAAGATAAGCAGATCATCTAGTTCATTAGTGGTATGTTTTACACTAAGAAGCATGAATTTGGCAACCTTTCAAAAGACAAATACAAGATTGTGGTTGCCTGGAAGACGCCAACTAGGGGCCTAAATGTTCCGTGTTCCTCAAACACTGATCCTGCAGTTTGGGATCTAAAAATACCACGAGGGCACAGCTAATCAATGCTGAATGGACTTCTGTCAGAGAAAGGAGCCGTTTTTCAAAATTCAAAACAAGATATTCTAATGAAGGTGCAATGTTCTCTGATGCATAAGGGCCTAAGACCTAATGAAAGAAACTAGTAGAGATTTGGAGGTAACTTTCATTAGTATATATGAAGGATGAGGATTAATTGTAGACAATGAGGCTTAAAAATCAGTAGCCCTGAAAAAATGTGTAGGTGTAATTTTTGCATTGGTTCTAACATTGTTCTCCAGCATTGTTTCTCTAAGTGCATCTACTTGGGTAGAGTGGGAATTCAGGGTGAGGTTGTATCTGTCTTGCAAAGGCTCTATCCCTGTGCTCAGCGTAGAGGTTCTTCCGCGGGAGGTGCTTGGTGAACATTCCTGTCTCTCTCTCTGTTGCTAATTCCTGGTTCTACAATGTTCGCTCCCTGCAGATCTTACTCACGGCTGTGTCCTAGCTATCCTTTCACCAAAAAGAATTGTTACCGTATTTCCATGTCGTTTTCCCTTTGTTTTTCTTGAGAGAGGAAGCATCCAACAATTGGCTACAGATATACTTGAATGAGCTTTCTTTTTTTTAAAAAAAAATTAAATTCTGGATTCACGTAATGGAAAAAATTAAAAAAGAGTTCATTTATCCTCAGAAAATGAAAGGTGCTTAAAATAGTTTTATTAAAGCGGTCATTATAGTATTTAAAGAAGCAAAAGCAAAAAAATAAAAGAACCAATATAAGGCGATTAATAAATTATGGTTAAGTAAGTTATTGTACTTTCATACAGTAGATTTCTGCACCGTCATTAAAACAATGTTTTAGTACAGCATAGGGAATAGAGTCTATGGTAGCATAATAGCTGTGTACGATGTCAGAGGGGTAGTAGACTTGTTGAGGTGATCATTCTGTGAGGGGTGTAAACGTCTAATTATTATGTTGTGTTGTACACCTGGAACTAATAAGAAAATCAGCAATGTTTTGGACTAATATTTAAGAGTGAAATAATTTATTAAGAAAAAATATATTAGGAAAAAAAAGAGGTAACTAAAAAGCATTGGAGTATAAACACATTTTTAGAAGGATTCCTTCTTTCACATAGAAAAAACTTAAACAATTTACATCAAAACTTTGTATTTTTCCAAAATTTTGACTATGAAATGTTATTACTTTTAGATTCAGAAAATGTTCAGAAAATGTAGGGTTTCTTTCAATAGAAAGGTCTTTTGCTGGATTTAAAGTGGAACATAGTTTCCCAGGAGTCTATCTACAGAGGCAGTTGAGTGGGCCTATGGGAGGGGAAAGTAGTGGTTTGAAGAAAGCAAAGAAGATTGTGCCGGGGGAGGAGATCTTTTGCTCATGGGTAGTGGAGTAGTTTGAGATCTGCTGTGCCTATTTCCAGATCTCCTGGGAACATGGCCATAACAGCTCATTTGAGGAAAAAAATAACCCTTCAGATTGTCCCTATATAGTTACCACAAAGAATTCACAAGTGGAGACCGAAAGAGGAAGTAGCATTTAACAGTTCTTCATACCAGCTCCTATGGATTGATTTTATACAAGGCTGTATAGATTTCTTTCACCCCTGAGTGAATGGGTAGAAATAATTTTCAACTTTACTGTTTTATTTAGTTTTTCCCATCCACTCCATGAATGATCTTAAAAAAAAAAAAAAAAAAATCCAATTATATCTCTGCTTAAAATCCCTTAATGGATTCTCATTGCCTTTGAGGTACCATCCAGACTCCTTACTCTGATGCCCACACATGATGTTGGTGAACTGTCTCCTGCCTTTCTATTCTGCTCATCTCCCATCACTCCACCAAATGTGTCCCAGACTTCATCACACCAGACAACTCACAGCTTTTGCGTGTGTCGTCCCCATTGTTCAGGCTGCACTTCCTTCCAGAAGCTTCTTCTGAATTCTCTTTTCCACGTGGCTTCTTCCTCTTCTTGCCTACCTTCAACCACATGGCATTGTATGTACTGGGTTGACTTACCTGCCTGTCACCTCACTGTCAGCTTCTGTGGGGCAGGGACCAGGAATGGCCATCTTTTATCTTAGGACTCACCATCGGATTTTTGGTCCACAGTAAATGTTCAATAACCTTTGTTAAATGACCATGTGAGTAATGCCTTAGACATTTTGATGGCATGGACACACACTTACTATTAAATTCACCCCTAATCTTTTTCCCAGCTGATATCTTTCCAGCAGGCAGAGTTGAGTACCCTCTTGGATTTACATCATTGACTCTGTCTAGTGAAGGAAGCTGTGATGAGCAGAACAATGGCCCCCAATGCATGCTCTAATTCCCGGAACTTTTTATTATGTTATCTTACATTTCAAAAGGAACTTTGCGATGGACTTAAGGTTATGGACCTTAAAATAAGGAGATTATCTGGCGTATCTTGGTGGACCTAATGTAATCACAAGGGTCCTTAACAGTGGGTGTGGGAAACAGAAGAAAAACAGATGCGATGCCCTTCCTTCCATTATCTCATCTCATGTCTCTAATCAGTTATAGCCTTAGTTACTCTTCACATTTCTAATCCTCCTAATATTTTATTATCTCAAGGTGCTACTTCATATTTTCATCAGATTGCTCTCTTATGTGCAGCAGTTCATAATTTGCTGTTGGCCCTGTTTATTAACTTTTTTAAATTTAAAATTTATATATATATATATATATATATATATATATATATATATATATATATATTGTCTAAAGTATCATTGTTTTTCTATTTGCCTGTTTATTTGCATAGTTTCTCATTATTTGCTCATACCCATTATTGTGCATTTTAATTCTTTAAAACATTTAAAATCTTTCATACATGTTCTCATGTTCTATTTTCTGTAGCTACAGTTTCTTCAGTAGCCAATTCTGTTGTTTGTTAATTCTGCTGACTTTTACTTATGGTGGTTTTACATTCTTAGATGCTTGGTGATTTTTTTTCTTTTTAACTGTAAGCTCATTGCTTAATCTCATCTCATGGGAATCATATGGATGTAAATTAGAATAATTTTCCCCCACAGAGGACTTGCTTTTTCCTTCAGCTTTTCTCCTTGGCCCTTCTTGGCTAGCACAGGGTCCCAGGCTCTTAACATCGAACCACATCTCAGTATACAAATAATAATGGTGATATTATTATGCACACAAAGGGCAACCCTAACCCACTAGCTGAAAATGATTATTTTGGGAGGAAGTAGGGTAGTCCTTGGAAGCTTCACATACTTCTTGCAAGTAAAGCAATGCAACAAAGAATGTGTCCTGTCCAGAATATATATATTTTTTCTGCTGCAGGAGTGTCTAACATGCCATAATGCTAGAAGAAAATATTGGTAGTTTTTTAAAAGAATAAAAATGTATTTTCTTAAATGGTAGGAATATTTATTACCTAACTCAAGAAGTCTATAATAGACAATCCCACAGTGAATTCAGTAGTTCAATGATGCCTTAAGGACTGTTTCTATCTTTTGGCTTGACCATCTTCTGTGTATCAGGAATATATTTTTCGTGGTTGCCAGATGGCTGAAAAAGTTCTAAACATCTTAAATTCATGCAACAAAATCCTTCTTGGTGCTCTCTATTTCTACCTGTCATTCTCTATTTCTATCTGGAAGTTTCTTCTGTTACCTTAAAGAAATCTTCTTACTATATCTTTGTAACACATGTCTGTGGGTAATTAATTGTACATTTTCATAGTTTATGAAAATATTTTTTGCTTTATGAAAAAGGTATTTTTTGCTTTGTGTAAAATTCTAGCTTTATGGATTTTTTTTCCTGCACTTTAAAAATGTTCTATTGTACTTTAGATTCCATACTTCCTGACAAAAAGTTAGTCAACAGTCTTAACATTGCTCTTTTGCAGGCTCCTTTGAAGAATTTTTCTCTGACTGCTTTCTCTGTCTTTTATTTTCAGCATTTGAATAGGATATGACTGTATGTGGTTTCTTTTGAGATTCAGTGAGCTTCTTGATGTCCTTGGAATACTCTAAGCAATTATTTTTTCAAATTCTGCTTTTGCTCCTTTCTTTTCTCTTATTTTGGGACTCCAATTTCACACGTTAGAACTTTTGAGCATGGGTCTTACATATTGATTATGCTTTCCCCCTTTACTCTTTTTTTAAAATCTATGCTTCAATTGTAATATTTTCCATTGTTCTGGCTTTAAGCATATGAATCCTGTCTTCTGATATATCTAGTCTGATGATCAACTCACCCAGTGAATTTTTGATTACAGATATTGTATTTTTGTCTCTTAGTTTTAAATAATTCCAAACTCATTCAATGTCAGATTGCATTCCTACGTCATAGTCATCTGTTGAGAAAAAGCATCTCATCAACCTCAGTAAAATCTGATTTAGTGTTTATCTATCATTATGACAATTAGAAAAAAACAATTAAATAAATGTTCAACTTTAACCTTTATATAGGACATTAAGTTTTACTGTCTCTTGTGTTCCTGTGCCATTTGAAACTCACCATGTGAGAGTCATAGGGAAAATATTGTTTCCATTATAATTACGAAGAAACTGAATATGTAAATGGTAGAGGAAAACCTCTGTATTCCTTGCTTTCCTGTGTTACATCATACTGCTTCGAAGTACACATTCTGTCAGTGGGGGAGCAGCGGAATAATCATGTCAAGTTAAAACGATAATACACTTTTTTCTAATGATGATTATCTAAATATAGAGTCACAGACGCCTCCTCAGGAGACCACCTAGTCCATGTCCTGATAATATTATATTGTTTTAGTCAAATATGACCCCTTAAGCAGGTAACCCCATATCTGGAGCTTGCAAGATGTGGCAACTTTTTTGTCATCTTTCTCTTATCTGTTTCTCTAAAACCATAGGATAAGGTACTAAATAAAATTTTAATAAATATTTACTCTTGATTAATATTAGGAATGGTAAGTTACTATGTGACAGTGATACCATATTTAGAATTTGGAGACATTGTTTGCACTGAGTTCTTAAAAAATAACCCTAAGTTAAAGTTATTTGAAACCTAGAGTTCAAAAGAGATGGTGATACAATTGCATAGTTAATGGTTTTTCAAGATGGATGCTGAGTAGTTCACTCTAACTTTATTTTATTTAGTTTTCATACCTTAATTAAGCATCACTTTGTACGTAAGCTTTGTTTGCTAAGTTTTGTACCAATATTTGGTCTAAGGCAATAAAATTAGCACTCGTATCTTAAACCTTTTGAGAAAGGCTCTATTGGTTCTCGTTACAACTCAATTTAATTATCATCCACATATAAGGAATTCTTCTTAGAATCATTCTTCTTTTAATAATGATTTGTTTACTGAAGATGATATTTTAGCTTAACCCATTCAATGTACATATGTGATGTAATGTACATAATGTGCTTTAATTGCTTTATAGAGTAGCAGAGAGCATTACTTTATAGGCTGTGCAAATTTTGTTAGTAGTAGAAAAAAAATTAACATAGATAGTACTAATAATCCATAAGTTTTAACCTATTTTGCAATGATGGCCCCGATTCTGACCAGCTCTAACAAGTGGGGTTTTGGGTCACCAACAACAAGAAAACAAAGTGTGTGAGTAGCTGTGTGTGAACGTGTTACCATTGCTGGAGAGATGATCCAAAGAGAAAATCCTATCACAAAATATAGCAATAACATCATGTTTGAATAGAAGGTACACGTTTGCTGCACCATTATGGCTTCCGCTGGGCATATTTGTAATTGGTAAATGGATTATCTTTACAATTCATTTGGGGCTGAGAAAAATAGGCTTTTGTGTCAGCAGGATTATTTACTGTGAGATGCTTAACTCACTGTGGTTAGTGGGTATGGCTAGTCGTATGCATACAGGAGAGAATACCACTGTTTGCCCTGTTGGGGGACCTTCGGTCTACGTTGTGATCTTGAAGACATTGGCATAAGAACTTTTGAAAATTCAATGGTCACGTTCTCAGATCTAGATCTCTTCTGAAAGCAGAACATTAGGAACATGCAAAAGTTGGTGATGGGGAAGAAAAGGCCATGTCAGGCTTGTCCTTTTACCATAGGCACAGAGCTTCCAGTGCATATTTTTCTACTTTACTGAGCCGCATCCATTTCCATCCAGCGCACGAAAGGAACTATCTGTGGAGTAGCTCAGCTCTGAATACTCAATGCCAGGTTCTAGTTCTGGCAAATCCGAAGTGAAAGAGGAAATGTTATTCATGCATTTCTCCCTCCCTTTCCTTCACCTTCCTTGGGGCCCTGCCAGAGCCAAGGTTAGACTGCCAGCCCAGGAGGTGCACTTCACACTTGGAGAGGTGCTATTCGAAGCATATTATCCTCTTCTATGACTCCAGACTAAATCCACAGCTCAACAGTAGGATGCTGCTTGCTAATGTTGATCATTCTGGCAAAACAGACTGTCAGTTCTGCAAACCAGTGTAAGTAATGAGTTTTGTTTGCAGCTGAAATGCCTAAATTAGATGATAGTCTTATAAGACACAGTGATCTCTATTGCTGTCCTTTTCTACTTTTCCCTTCAATCTCTTTGCTCCTTCTTTCTCCCTACCCAAAGACTTATTTCTTAGTACTGAAATGAGACCGTAACTGCAAGTATTATTATCAGGAAAACTAGCTGCAGTGGATGACTTAGACACAGTTTAGATGTGTCTAGATGATTAGTCTGTTATTTGTTTTTAAATTTCCAGAAAAAGAAAATTAACTGACTATCCATTGTTTAACATTGGCTAAATCTAAATGATATCATGATCATTTCTACAGCAGATTTACCTTCCTAATTATGCTTGGCTAATGTTTACACTGACTGATGGAAAAGGATGGAGCCTGGGAGAATGCCAAATGGCAGAAGGAAGTCTGACCTGAGACTAAAAATGTCCAAGGGTAAATTACTGAGTGGACAATCTGCAATGAGATAAAAAAAAGGAGCTGATGATCTGAATATCATTATTCTTTCAACTCTGTGTCTGCTTCCTCCTTGATTTTGAAGAAAGTTTCTTGGCTGAGTTATAAACAGTGCTCTTTAACCTTAGTAATACCTGAGAGGAATAAAGATATATTCTATGTCTCCTGAGTTTCAGCATGATTATGAAAAGGATGCTGCTTGCAAAAGCTAATATCAAAACATGTTGAGGAATTGCCTGGTGTCCACATCTGATATCTCCCATCTCTTTACATTTCAGTCCCTTGACCCTGCAGGTTCCATGGTCTTGGGAGCCCTGGGTACAGTCCTGACTATAGACAGGAAAAATTACAGGGACTTGGAGTCTAGTGCTCTGGGCCTCAGCCTGATGGCCTTTATCATAACTGGGCCACAGCAGGGTAGAGAAAATGGGGAGGAGTCTGGTAGTTTGGGACTAGACTCTTCTGAGAATGGGCTGGGCAATGGGACACAGATTCAATTGTAGGTAATTCGATGCAGACTTTTGCTAGGAGAACAGAAGGGAGGTCAGCCACTCTTTCTGAAAACATTTGGAAAAAGTGACTCATGGCCAATGTTTTTAAAGACTATGATTAAAATGCCAGAGGAGGCAGTATAAATTAAGTGATTGAAAAATCAGTGATCAGGCTATGAGGTGGAGAAAAAAATAGTTCAGTGTTGGCGACCTTTTGTTCGTTCACTCCCATGCCAATCAGTGGCACAGGCCCTGCTCTCAGACTTACTTCCCTTGGTAGGAGAACCTGTCTCCATCTTCGGGTGAAGTCTAGTCTGAAAGATAGACACAGGCTCTGGAGACCATGGCTGTGGACAAGAGGTTGTTGAGGTACAGTTGTTGGGTGGGATAGGTGGAAAGAAGTGGATACAACATGAAGTAACCACAATGTTCTCAGCACCTTGATTTTAACATGTCCCAAACTGAGCTCAGTCTCCTCCCTCAAACTTGAACCTCCTCTATAGTCATGGTACACTTAATTGTTAATTATATATACACACACACAGTTAATTGTTAACCAAATCCAGGCAGGCCTATTCTAGTAATGCCCCCTGTCATTGCCTTAGTCCAGCTTCTCATTGTCTGTCACCTGGAATATAGGAACAGCCTCCTTCCTGATTTCTCTCCTTATTCCCATCCATCTTCCAACAGGTGCACTAGTGTGGTCTTAAAATAAGCTTGATTATGTCATGCCCTCCGTAGTGATCTGTAGTAGTTCCTCTTTGTTCACAGGACTGTTTAATTAGTGTAATAAACAAGAAACTTTACAATTCAGCCTCCATCTACCCTGCCAGCCTTATTTTTTTGCTACTCCTACCCACACACTACACCACAGCTACACTGACCTTCTGTCCTTTTCCAAACCAGTCATGCTTCATTGTCACTCTACTAGTCCTTCTGTCCCTCTCCCCACCTCTCTTTATCTACCGAACAGAAGAAGTAAGAAAGCATGGCTTTTTCCTTATAGTAAAAGGATTATTTAGGTTAAAAATAGACACCTTACCATAGTAAGGTAACCCTTACTAGTGCAGAATGAATTACTGGTGAATCACAAGATAAATCCCAGGTTACGTTGAGACACTGATTTGCCTCAATCAGAGCTAATAGAGGAATAGACTGCAGAGTGAAAAGAAGCTTTTCTCAATGGCTTTGTGGGTTCGTTATGTGATATTTTTAGTTTGTCTGATTTTAAAAGGCTTAAAATCCAATGCCTAAAATACTATATATAAATTACATGGGAAACTAATTCTCAGTCAATATGCTTATTAAAGTAAAAAAGTTTTACATTGTCTGAATAGACTGAATAGCTTTTTGTATCCAAAGCCTTTATCTGGAGACAGAAAGCTTAGCTTTAAAAGCTAACAAGAATAAAATTTAGATGAATACTATGGTATTAAAAGCGATAGCTATAAAAATAATATACACGTTTCTTCAATGTATTTGTATTTCCCATTTCTGATAAAGAATCCTAAACATGGAACTAAAATCAATGTCCTAGCAGTTTATCACAAGGAATGTATGAGAGAAAAAGGACTGAAATGCTCCACAATGCAGTTTGCAAGGCAAAAGTTCTGCTGCCCCTGATCTCAGCAGGGTTGTGATAATGCTCTCTGCAGAACTTACTGCTCCTAGTTTTTCAATTATAACTTTGAATCATATTCCTTGATTAGTAACAAGCAATCAATCATAATTAATTAGTTAAAATGTTCAACCGTTAAAATCATTACCATTAATTAAAATAATTATCTCTATTTTGGCTGCACTTCATTACCATTCCTGGGAAATGCTTGCTTTATGGTACTGCCATTCTTAGTACAGATTCTTGCTGAATGCACTGCATATAATAGTTAATGTATGAACTACGTTAAAAATGACTGCTTGAATCAGGTTTTAGGTTTTGTTACTGCTGCTGTTATATCTGGGGAAAACATTTTACTACAGTATTATGAACTTTATGAACAAAGATCTTTGAAATGATCGTTAGCCTGTTACAGGATGCTGGGAAGCAAGGGGTTTTGAAAGAACTTGAGCCTTGGAAGGAAATATTTGCTTTATGGGTAAAATAATAGTTTAGGTACAGGAAGAGAGAGAGCTAGTGAAGTAAAGTCATTAATAAAAATGAGAAAAACCACCTGGAACTCACTACTGAGGCATAAGGAGTTGGAGAAAATTGAACTAAGTTAAGAGACATGGAAGACATAGAAGATACAATGAAGATCTCTTCTATTAGAGATCTAGAATGATAAAAATAATAGAGGAGAGAGTATTGGAAGAGGTAACAACTGAGAGTTCTCTAAAATGGAAGAAAAAGACTTGTTTCCTAAGCAGAGTAGATAGAAACAAATCCACATCTAGCCACATCATAATAAAACTGCAGAACTTTAAGGAAAAAGAACAAAAACATTTAAAGACATCAGAGAGAAAAGACAGGTTACTGTTAAACGAGGAAACAATGACAGTTAGAATCATAGGAGTTAATTACCAGGAACAATAGACTCTAGAAAATAATGGAATCACATCTCGAAGCACTGAAGAAAAATAACTTGAACCTAAATTGTATCAAGTAAGAACGATAAAGACATTGTGACGTACACAGATGAAGCATATTCCTACTTTCAGACCCTCATTGAAAGAAATGCTCGTGCAGACACTCCCACAACAAAGAAAATGAGCCCAAATGCAAGAAAAAACCCTGATCAAGGACATCAGTTGAACATATTGGTAAGCCTAAATGCATATTGGCTAATAAATAGTGGCACTATTAACTAATATGGGTAGGAGATTGTCAAAATGATGGTTAAGATACTAGACACCAATAAAGCGAAAGGTGTGAGCTTGTGATGCTATTTGGAGAGAAGTTAAAACCTTAAGTTTCTTCTCTGGGAGAAAGGTATAGATATTTTTTAATATATTAATAATGTTAGAAAAACATAAGACTGAGGATGTGTGTTATGGAGGATAACTTCTAAAAGAAACACAAATTTTGTGACAATGTTCCCTTTGTGAAGAGGGCATGGGATAGGGAGACTGGGGTTGAGAAGATGTGCGATGGAGACTTCCATGTTATCACAGGCACCTGCTCGTATGCTGGGAACAGCAAGGATATAGCTTTGGGTCACAGTTCCCTGGAAAAGAATGCCATCCCTGCCTCTGTTGTGGGCTGAATTGTGTCCCCCTGAAATTCAGAGGTTGAAGTTCTAACTCCCAATACCTCAGAACATGACTGTATTTGGAGACAGGAACTTTAAAAAGGTAGTTAAGTTAAAATGAGCCTGTTAGGGTCCTAATTTAATCCTAATCCAATATGTCTGGTATGTCCACTATTTCTTTATGAGAAGAGAAAATTAGGACACAGGCATGCACAGAGACAAGCCCATGTGAGGACACAGGGAGAAGATAGCTATCTACAAGCCAAAAAGAGTTGGCCTCAGAAGAAACCAGTTCTGCAGACACCTTGATTTCAGACTTCTAGCCTCCAGAATTATGAGAAAATAAATTTCTGTGGTTGAAGCTGCTCAGCCTTTGGTACTTTATTGTGGCAGCCCTAGAAAACTAATATAGCCTCTTAAATCGATGTGATGACACAGTATTAAAATTCTATACCTCAGTTTTTTCCTCTCTGCAAAATTGAGATAATAACAACTTTATAGGGTTTTGTAAGATTTAATCAAATTAATATATGTGAAGCATTTGGAATACTGTGTGTTCATGGTTAACCCTCAGTAAAAGTTAGTTATTATTTCTTTTATTAAAAATCTTAAATATGACAAATTATGAACACTTGTTAATTGTGAGTGGTGGAAATGTGGTTATTATACTCTGCACTTGCAGGCAAATTTCAAAATTATTCTAAATAAATGAAAATCAATTCTCTATAATCCCTATCATGTGACAGAAAGTTGATGAATACTACAGCTGATGTCATGGTAGAGGGTTTATTAACTGTATTATTTATTTGAGAAATACTTTTAGAGCATCTAGTACCTGCCCGGTGCCTAGCTGACCCTTTGAATATTATGTATTGACCCATTGTCTTTCTTTTCTGAGAGCTTACTACCAATAAAATAGCTTTCAGAATATGCAATCCATTCTACAATTCCATGTGTGCCCATGGCTTGGCACATGGGTATTTACCTTTGGAACTTACCACAAACAGACAGCCCAAGTGTTTTATAGTCCTGCTTAGAGAATTGGATGCATCTGCAGTAATACTTTTTTTAAAAGCTACTTGAGAGAATTAAAGATTTTGCTAATCAGACTATTACTTGGAGTGAACAGGTCTCCAGAATTCAAAGGCAAACAGTAGTGAGACCAGAAATGTCTCTGGAAGTTAGAATTAACAATATACAAATCTGGGTCCCTTTGTCTTATTCAGATGACCCCAGCTATAAAAGAATAATATCAGAACTCATCAATTGGTAATTCTGTACAACTTCAAAAACAGATCTCTACCACACGTGTGGGTTTTCTGACAACCTCCTAATGCCTCCAAGTTGTGGGGGAAGGCATCTTCAAACCTGTGACTTACCATGGTAGCTCAGAAAAACACCCAGTATAGCCTGGGAAAAGCTCATCTCATTGAAAAATGTCTCTATCATTAAAACATTTCATTTGGTTTTGTTAAAGCCACCCTCCAGTCCTCATTCCATTCCACTGCTTCCTCATTGTTGACCCCAACAACATTTATTCTTTTGCTCAGAGTCACATGAAGACCCAATAACTACTGTAAGGTATTGGTTGCCCGTGGTAAGGTGGCTGATATTGACACCATGCCTTCTAGTCTCATCCTTACCCAATGGGCTATCCACTGGGACAGAAGATTTAAGTGACTAATGTGAATTGATGCTATTAAATTATAATTGTATGAAGAGATGTTAAAGATAAAATGTAAACTATGGTTTACACATAGTATTATGTCTGGCATGTAGGAGGTATTAATTAAATACTAGTATGGATAGCGTTAAACAGTCACAGTTCATTCAAAGAAAATATATTGCAATTCTCAATACGTAGTATGATCCCACTGGTTCCTCTGTCCGTGGTCCAAGAAGCTGGGTGTTGCCAGTGATGTCCCTTCTTATTTCCCGGTCTTCGTCAAGCCAAGTGCAATGTTTATGATGAAGAGGTGAGCATTAAAATAGTCTTCTTTAGGCACCTATTAGGAGGGAGAGAAGAAAAGTTCTGAAGAGATCATCATCATTTACAAAACCATGGTGATGAATGGCATGAGGTCCAGAGACAGCATTGCCATAGGCTGGTAGAAAAGTACATTGTATGCTGTTGCTAGGCAACAGCCCATGCCAGTTTCTCTTGAATACAGGCCAAGAGAATCGACAGAAACCAATGAGCTTATGAGGAGAAGGGTTTTTCACGGAGAATGCTAACTTCTGTGTTCTTTTTGCCATCCCAGATAGTATAAATCTTGACCAATATTTGGTGGGGAGGGCCTCTGTACGTGGCAACAATTTAGCAAATTATCCCCAAAGCCATGTCATGAAGTACTGCTTATGGCCAAGTATTAATTATACGATTTGGGTATAAGTTGTAAATTCAGAAAAGAAAGAACACATTTCTCTACATGATGTTCCATTGACACCAATTTGTAGCCACCCACCTATTTTTTCCTATTTGGATATTCCGTCCCATTCCTTTCTCACTTTGGCTATGAGTTTCATGCAGAGCAGATCTGCTCTAGACAGCATGTTCAAACTACATTTGCAACTAGAAAATTCTTTCTTTTAGCAAGTGCTCAGGGTGCTGTGGTTTGCCATGGGTAACAACAAATTCATTACTTTTTATTATTATTTTATTTTGTATTTTTTAATTTATTGGGGTGACAATTGTTAGCAAAATTACATAGATTTCAGGTAAATTCATTACTTTTGTCTCCCAGAAGCAGTGCAGTGGAAGAAATCATAACTATTACTAAGTTGTGAATTGCACCCAAAATTTAGACTCACAGAATAACTAGTCTCTTGCTTTAATTCCTATTTTATCTAAGGTTCTGAATGAATCAGGTACCTAGTCCCTTGAACTGTATGCCATACCTACTATGGGCTAGTCATTGTACTTTCACTTATGCAAGTTCTGTGCTCATAATCGAGTCACAGCAGCACACACATTTTACAAATTTTAGTTAAATTGTACCCAATGTTTCATTTCAGCTTGCCTTTGACTTATAGTTAAGCCTACATGATTACTTTTTTTTTTATTTTTAAATTTATTGAGTGGGATTGAGATGCGGGGCGGGGTGGATATTTGCCGTTGGTCACAAAGTTATGGGCTTCTAGAGCTGCTTCTAACTCTGCAGTTGTAGGGGGGAAAGGCAGGCCCAATAAACAAGTCTTGAGGCCTCATCCCCAACACTAACCAGAACTCCTGTTTTGATCCTTCTTACAAATTGGGTGTTTTTAAAAATAAGATTTTATTTGAAAGAGAAAGTCTATAAATTTTTGGTATAAAACTTTATGACTTAGGAAGAATAATCTGGTATTACTTGGTCCATTGCCCTGCATGGATTGTCTGCAGACACACCTGGAATGTTTATTTTAAAAAGCTGAACCTGAGGTGCCTTGTTACTCCCCAAATCTAAAACAGGTTCCCTGAGAGTTGGACCTATGAATATGTTTTAAACAGGAATCCTTACGCCCTCTAAATTTGATAATTTGTATGTGAAATTTATTTTATGTACAAAGGAGTATATATAACATGTACTTTAAGGACTAATAACCCATTTGCCTGCTATCCAACATAAGAAATAGAGAAGTATCTGTTTCTTTGTAGCCTACCACATGTCCCTTCAAAATTGCGTCCCTCACTTTCCTCGTTCCCTGAATAGTCATTGTAATGAATTTGGTGTGAATCATTCTTTTCCTTTTTTCTATAGTTTTATTCTATGTGAGTATATATAATCTTAAGAAATATATTGCTTAATTTCGCTTGGGTTTAGTAAAATGGAATTATGCTCTATGTATTATTTTTATTGAAGTATAATTGACATACAATATTATATTAATTTCAGGTATACAACACATTGATTCAACACTTTTATACATCATGAAATAGATCACCTTAATAAGTCTAGTTACCATCTGTCACCATATGAAGTTGGTAAAATATTATTGTCTATATACGCTGTACATTTCATCCCTATGATTTGTTCATTTTATAACTGGAAGTTTGTAACTCTTGATCCTCTTCACCTGTGTCACCCCGTCCTCCAACATCCCTGTCCTCTGGCAACCATCGTTTGTTCTTTATGTCTATGAGTCTGGTTTTGTTTATTTTTATGTTTTTATAGATTCTACACATAAATGAAATCGTATGGTATTTATCTTTGTCGGACTTATTCACTTAGCATAAGACCCTCAAGTTTGATCCATGTTATCACAAATGGCAAGATTTCATTCTTTTTATGGCTGATACACACACACACACACACACACACACGTACAGTCTGACAATTAAGTTTGCAAACTCATCCTAGAAAAAGTGCTACACACCTCATTGCTGAATATCACTATGGTCACCTTCAAAGTACTCCCCTTGGGAAGCTATGCACCGATGCCAGTGCCTAGTCCACCCTTCAAAGCAATTTTGGAACTCTTTTTCTGGAATGGCCATCAGAGCTGTCATATTACCCTTGATGTCCTGAATGTCATCAAAATGTCTTCCTTTCAATATTTCCTTTATCTTTGGGTAAAGAAAGAAGCCATTGGGGGCCAGATCAGATGAGTAGGGAGGGTGTTCCAATACAGTTATTTGTTTACTGGCTAAAAACTCCCTCACAGACAGTGAATGTGAGCTGGTGCAGTGTTGTGATGCAAGAGCCATGAATTGTTGGTGAAAAGTTTAGGTCATTTTTGTTTAACTTTTTCAGGCAACCTTTTGAGCACTTCCAAATAGTAAAGTTGATTAACTGTTTGTCCAGTTGGTACAAATTCATAATGAATAATCCCTCTGTTGTCAATAAAGGTTAGCAACATCATTGAAACAAATTCGTGAGTGTGATTGTCAGAACCCGTGTGTGTGTGTGTATTATATATGTATATCTTCTTTATCACATCTTCTTTATCCATTCATCTATTGATGGACACTTAGGATACTTCCATATCTTTGCTATTCTAAATAATGTTACGATAAACATAGGGGTGCACGTATCTTTTTGCATTAGTGTTTTGTTTTCTTCAGATAAGTACCCAGAAGTGGAATTGCAGGATTGTATGGTAGTCCTATTTTTAATATTTTGAGGACCTTCCATACTGTTTTCTAGAAAGGCTGCAGCAATTTATATTCCCACCAACCGTACACAATGGTTTTCTTTTTATAATATCCTCACCAACACTTTTTATTTCTTGCTTTTTAGAAACAAATTTATTTATTTAATATAATAGCCATTCTGGCAGGTGTGAGCTGATATCTCACTGCAAGTTTTCATTTGCAGTTCCCTGATGATTATGATATTGAGCATCTTTTCATGTGCTTCTTTGGAGAAATATCTATTCAGGTCCTCTGCCTGTTTTTTAATTGAATTGTTTGGGTTTTTATTTTATTTTTTGATATTGAGTTGTATGAGCTATAATAATTAAAACAGTATGGTACTAGCACAAAAACAGACACATAGATTAATAGAACAGTATAGAGAACGCAGAAGTAAACACACGTATATGGTCAATTAATCTACAACAAAAGAGGCAAGAATATACATTAGGGAAAAGACAGTCTCTTCAATAAATGGTATTGGAAAAATTGGACAGCTACATGCAAAAGAATGAGAGCACTATTTGACACCATACACAAAAGTTTACTCACAATAGACTAGGGACTTGTATGTGAAACCTGAAACTATAAAACTCCTAGAGGAAAACACAGGCGGTAAGCTCCCTGACATCAGTCTTAGCAATATTTTTTTTGCGTCTGACTCCACAGCCAAGGGCAACAAAAGGAAAAAAAAAAAGAAACAAATAGGACTATATCAAACTAAAAAAGCTGTTGCATGTCAAAGGAAACCATCAACGAAACAAAAAGGCAACCTACTGAATGGGAGAAGATATTTGCAGATTATATATCTAAGGGGATAATATCCAAGATATATAAAAAGCTCATACAAGTCAATATAACAAAAATGTTCTATGTGTTATTTATTATCTGCCCCCTTTTTGGTAAGTTAATGAGATTCATTCATGTTGACCTGCAGAGCTATGGTTTATTCATTTCTGTGTGTATTATAATTCAGGTATAAATGTTCTAAAAGTATCCAGTTTCCTGTTTGTGGACTCTAGTGGTTTCAGTTTCTGCTCTCACAAACAGTGCTCTCATGACATTCTTGTACATCTCTCTTACCTGTGAAAAAGCCATGGGTATGTATTTAGGATATATACCAGGGTGTAAAATTACTGGGATGTTGAGCAAGTTTAAATTTTCTAGGTGATGCCATTTTCCCCTCAATATTATTGTATGAATGATCAAAATATAAGAAATTCTTTTGATGTCATTGATTTTTAACTAAGTTATTATACACATTTCCAAGAAAAAAATGGAAAATCAGAGGTGGCATGATTCTGTTTGCGTTAATCTGGCCAATGCCTTCTCAGAGAATCCTGTTCTTGCCTTGGCAAAAGTGAAGGACTTGAACTTCAACTTGAGGGCCTTACTCTGCCATTTACTATTCTTGTCTTCAGCTTCTGTGTTCATTGGTGAAAATTCATTTCTGCAGCCAACTAATACGTAGGTAAGGTTGCTCATGATTTTGTGGTAGTGAGTTGGGTTTCTCAAATCGAATCCCTGAAAACACTGCAAATCCTTGTGGTGCACGTCTACATGCTCGAAACTGAATAATGCATCTCCTGATAATTCAGGATTACTAGTGTTTTTATTGAAGATGGTACGGTAGACCAACCACAAATGTTTTTGTTTTCTTCTAGTCCAATTTCAGACTAATTAAGCCTCTCAGAAATATTACCAATCTCTGTTCTTTTCTATGTTGTAAAGGAAAGGACAGTGGACAAATACTGCCTTTCCTCTTCACAGGGTGCTTGACTGGGTACTACAAGTATCATGGGTCTGGGCATAGGACAAGGCTCTGTCCCGTAAGATCTCTTGGCAAGTCTGAAACAGGGCTGCTCACTTGAGTAGTACAATGAAATGTTTAGAGTGCTGGAGAACAAGGTCAGGGGGTGTCCTGAATGGTCCCCAAGATGATGGGGTAGGCAGATAAAGCCACTATAAAGAAGCGATTATCTTGGGCACAGGAAAGGACGAGAAGGATGCAATTTCAGAGGAATACACAAGTTTTCTGTTGTTTTGGTACTGTTTTATTTTTAATGATAACTTTCTTGTGATTTTTCTATAGTTTTATATATGTATATATATATACATACATATACACACAGAGAGAGAGAGAGAGAGAGAGAGAGAGAGAGAGAGAGAGAGAGAGAGAAGCACGCTGTCCTGAAATTGGACCTATGAAGAAATAAATAAGAATTAGATTGTCACTAATGTGTATATATTTTTTTAAGCCTTGTTTTATTGAATTTGTTTGCATGAGGCACATGGCACTTGGGTGGACAGGCAGTTTCCAAATAGAGGAGACAGAATGGGCAGAAAGCATCTTACACGTATGTTATTAATGATATGCCTATGAAGTCTAGCAATATATACCAAATAACAGACTGGATGGAAAAATTCTATTTATACCAAGCAGAGAAAAGGCTACAATTTATGAAGCTCTAAATGAGTCATCAAGGTTTCTCTTTATGGAGGAAGATAATATTAACAGCTGTTCTATTGGATTCCATTTGCTCAATTCAATAGGGCTACTCTAATGGTTTATTTATTCAATGTTTTACATCATGTAAATATTTTGGTCTGATTGTAATATGCATTTGTTTTTCACATTTCAGATTTATACTTTAGCAGTGAGGTATTTTTGTATGTGCTTTCTAAAAATATATATATTTTAAAGACTTTTATGAAAAGTATAGTTAACTTACAATATTGTATTAGTTTCAGGGGTGCACGATAGTTTTTCAACATTTATATACCTAAAGAAGTGATCACCATGAGTTTAGCAACATCTGACACCATTCCATGCTATCACAATATTATTGACTATATTTCCTATGCTGTACAGTACATCCCCATGACTCGTTTCATACCTGGAAATTTGGAACTCTTATTTCCCTTTACCTTCCCCACCCTTTTTAAATTTTTCAATTACAGTTGACATTCAAGATTATATTAATTTGAGGTGTACAGCATAGTGTTTAGACATTTATATAATTTAAGAAATGATCCCCCTGACTAGTCTAGTACCCACCTGGCACTATACATAGTTATTACCATATCATTGACTAATATTCCCTATGCTTTACTTTATATACCCGCGACTGTTTTGTAACTACCAACTTGTCTTAATCCCTTCACCTTTTTCACCCTTGCCCTGAATCTCCTCCCATTTATCACCCCACCAGATCTAGTACCCATTTGACACCATACATAGTATTATTGACTATAATCCTTATGCTATACCCTACATCCCCATGACTACTTTGCAACAACCAATGTGTACTTCTTAATCCCTTCACCTGTTTCACCCTGTCCCTCAACCCTCCTCCCACCTGGCACCCATCAAAATGTTCTCTGTATCTATGAGTCTGTTTCTGTTTTGTTTGTTTATTTTGTTCTTTAGTTTCCACATATGTAAGAACAGATTCCTGTTCTTATATTTGGGATGTATTTCTTTGTATCCTCATTTTGGCTGCCTCTCTGTGTTTGTTTCTATGTATTAGGTAGATCTGCTACATCTTGCAATCTTGGCCAGGTGGCCTTATGTAGTCTGTGCCCTGTGGGGCCCTGGCACTGTCTCCTTGGTCACCTGTGCTAGATGCTCCAGTAGTGTCCCTTGTGTTGGCTGTGTGTGCCAACTCCTGTTGTAGTTCAGTATTGATTGCTATTGGCACATCAGTGGATGGGATTGACCCTCAGGGTGATTGGCTGTGGGGTTTGGTCCTGTTCACATTGTACAGGTTGCTGTAGGGGGAGGCTTACCCCCTGAGTTGACTCACCCCAGCAGGCTCTAGTGCCTGTTGAGACTGCCCTCTGTGTGTGTCACTTGTGAGGCTAAGTGGGTGGTGCTCTGCTGTGGTCTGAAGCCAAACTCAAGTATGTTGGTTCTGGGGCCTCTTGGGAGTGGCTTTGGTGCAGACCCAGGTCACCCACCACCTGTGACTGGCCAGGAACTACCTGGTAGAAGCTACGAAATGATCCATGGTTGTTCACTGCCTGTGCTGAACCTGGAGGTGCATGGGAGAGGCATGCTGCAAACTGAGAATGTCTGCCACCAGTACAAGTCCTGGGGTAGCTCTGCAAAAATCCAGTACACCCCAAGGCCTGCTGCTACCTTCCAGCTCCCTTAAGGTTCAGCCACTGATGCAACCTCATGCAGTATGCAAGTTGAGGGAGGCAGGTTTCAGGGAGTCACTAGAGTGGGAAGAGTTGTGATCACCAGGTAAATATAGATTCTAGTTTAGTGCCAGAGCCTGGAACTACTCAGCAAAAGTCTCAGAGCACACCAAGGCCAGTTATTGCCCACGTTGGGCCCATGGATGCCAATAGTTCTCCAAGAAAGTGTGTAATGCAGGTGGGGCTCATTGCTCACAGAGAAAGTGCCTCTGGTGTTGGGGGAGTTGGGTAGGGTGGGTTCCCAGGGAGTCAGCAGGATGGAGCAGCAGAGCTCATCAGGCCAATCAGATTCAGATTTGGCTTCTGGTGAGAGGGCTCAACACAGGAAAGATGGTGCCTGCCTGTGGACTGCATGGTAGGAGGGCCCCTCACAGGGAAAATGGCAACTCCCCTCCAGCCCTTGTCCTGAGCCACACATTTCAGTCTGCTCCTGTATGCCTATGATGCCACCTGAGTCACCCTCCTTCTACTGGAGCCGAGTGTGAGTGCCTGAGTGAGTGTGTGTGCAGGCCTCTTAATAGGATGTCCACCCAGATGATCAGAATCCTGTGTTTTTCACGGCCAGATGTTGTGGGGGCTCCTCTTACCAGCACCATTACTTCAGGCTAGGGAGTCTGGTGTGGCCCTCGCTCCTCTGGGGGAAAACTCCATGGCTGAGATATCCCTCCTGATTCTCAACCACCACATGGAGGTTTAGGGACAGGCTTTTTCACCTCTCTGCCCCTCCTATTAGTCTCTGCATGACTTCTTTATATTCTTAGTTATAAAACTTCTGTTCTGCTAGACTTCAGATGATTCTCCAGGTTAATTCTTCTATAATTTAGTTGTAATTTTAATGTATTCACAGAAGAAAGCAGGAGCAGTGTTTACTGCCATCTTGGATCTGACTAAATTTTAAAAAAAATTATAGTTGACATACAGTATTGTATAAATTTCAGACATACAGCATAGTGATTAGACATTTATATACCTTACTAAGTGATCACCATGCTAAGTCTAGTAATCATCTGACTCTGACACCATGCATAGTTATTGCAATATTACTGACTATATTTTGTGTTCTGTACATTACATCTCCGTGACTTTTTCTATAAATGGCAGTTTGTATTTCTTAGCTCCCTTCTACTATTTTGCCCATTGCCTCATCCTCCTCCCATCTGGCAGCCATCAGTTTGTTCTCTGTATATATCAATTTGTTTCTGTTTTTTTTTTGTTCTTGTTCATTTGTTTTTTGCATGTGCTTTTTTATCCAAGTAAACTATTGACACAGAGTGAGGCTGTATTTAAGAACAAAGCATTGATGGGATGGTTATCAATCAGGATAAAAATCCTAGTGTTTTTTTTTTGTTGTTGTTGTTGTTACATTAGCTATAAATTCTCCACTGCTTCTTTAATTTTTATGATCATATGATACTCTTTTTCTTGCTACTTTTTCATTTCTCTAACTGCTCCTTCTCAGTTTCTTTGATTGGCTCCTCTAGTTAGTTAGTCAGGATTGACTAGCTTATGCTTTGGTAACAAAAGTTACAATGGCTTAACAGAAAAAAAGCATTTGTTTCTGGCTCCTGTCACATGTCCCACATGGATTGACAGGAGATTCTGCTTCACATAATCACTGGGGGTCACAAGCTTAGAAAGGCTCTCTGAACTTGTAGCTGCACTATTAGGACACATGGTCAATTTAGTTGCCACATCAGAAAAAGAATCTAAAGAATCATTTGTGGCCTGATACCAAAACCTGGTAAGGATAACACAAAAAAAGAAAACCACAGACCAATATCTCTGATGAATACAGATGCAAAAATCCTAAACAAAATTTTAGCAAATTGAATGCAACAATGTATTAAAAAGATTATACATCACAACCAAGTGGGGTTCATCTCAGGGACACAACGATGGTTCAGCATATGCAAATCCATCAATGTGATACACCACATAAACAAAATAAAGGACAAAAATCATATGATTATATCAATAAATGCAGAAAAAGCATTTGACAAGATACAACATCCATTTATGACTAAAACACTTAATAAAATGGGTATAGAAGGAACATACCTTAACATAATAAAGACCATATATGACAAACCCTCCACTAATCTCATAATTAATGGTGAAAAACTGAAGCCCTTTTCTCTATGTTCAAGAACACAGCAGGGCTGTCCCCTATCACCTCTGCTTTTCAACATAGTATTGGAAGTCTTAATCAGAGCAATGAGGCAAGAGAAAGAAATAAAAGTCATCCAAATTGGGAATGAAGAAGTTAAATTGTCACTCTTTCCAGATGACATGATGCTATATATAGAAAACACCAAAGACTCCACCAAAAAGCTATTAGAGATAACCAACAAATACAATAAAGTTGCCAGCTACAAAATCAATGTACAAAAATCCATTGCATTTCTATATACTAACAATGAAATCTCAGAAAAAGAAATACAAAAAACATTCCTTTTGCAATTTCAACAAAAAGAATAAAATACCTAGGAATAAACTTAACCAAGAATGTGAAAGACCTATATGCTGAAAATTATAAGACATTTTAAAAAGAAATTGAAGAAGACAAAGAAATTGAAAGACATTGCATATTCATGGATTGGAAGAATCAACATAATTAAAATGGCCCTATTACCCAAAGCAATATATAGATTTAATGCAATCTCCATCAAAATCCCAAATGACATTTTTCAAAGAAATAGAAAAAAAAATCATCAGATTTGTATGGAACAACAAAAGAACCCAAATAGCCAAACCAATCCTAAGAAAAAAGAACAATGCTGGAGGTATCACACTCCCTGACTTCAGCTTGTACTACAGGGAAACAATCAAAACAGTATGGTATTGGTAGAAAAACAGACACACAGACCAATGGAATAGAGTTGAGAATCCAGAAATAAACCCACATAAATATGGACAGATAATTTTTGACAAAGAAGCCAAAAACATACAATGGAGCAAAGACAGCCAGTTCTATAAATGGTTCTGGGAGAATTGGATAGCCACGTGCAAAAGAATGAAACTAGACTGCTATCTGTCACCATATACGAAAATTAACTCAAAATGGATCAAAGATCTAAACATAAGACCTGAAACAATAAACTGCATAGAAGAAAACAGAGGTACTAAACTTACGGCCCTTGGGTTCAAAGAGAATTTTTATGAAATTGACTACAAAGGCAAGGGAAGTAAAAGCTGAAATAAATGAGTGGGACTATATCACATTAAGAAGCTTCTGCACAGCAAAAGAAACCATTGACAAAATAAAGAGGCAAACAACCACATGGGAGAAGATTTTTGCAAACAATGCCTCTGATAAGGGGCTAATATCCAAAATATATAAGTAAGACATACAACTCCAAAACAAAAAAACAATCCAATTTAAAAAATGAGCAGAGGACCTGAAAAGACATTTCTCCAAAGAGGACATACAAATGGCCAATAGACATATGAAAAAAAGCTCAATGTCACTAGTCATCAGAGAAATGCAAATAAAAACCACAATGAGATATCACCTCCCACAAGTTAGAATTGCTGTCACCAACAAGACAAATAGTAACAAGTGTTGGAAAGGCTGTGGAGAAAAAGGAACCCTCACGCACTGTTGGTGAGAATGCAGATTTGTGTAGCCGCTATGGAAGGGAGTGTGGAGGTTCCTCAAAAATTTAAGAATAGAATTACCATATAACCCAGCAATCCCTCTCTTGGGTATCCACCACAAAAAATCTGAAAGCATTTATTCAAAAGACATATGTGTTCCAATGTTCATTGCTTCTTTATTTATGGTGGCCAAGACATGGAAACAACCAAAGTGGCCTTTGGTTGTGGTATATATACACAATGGAATACTATTCTGCCATAAGAAAAGATGAAATAATACCATTTGCGACAACATGGATGGATCTTGAGATCATAGTGCTAAGCGAAATGAGTCAGACAGAAAAAGTCAAGAGCCATATGATTTCACTGATATGTGGTATATAAAACTGAAAACAACAAAAGAATAGGACAAACAAATGAAGAAACAAAAACTCATAGACACAGACCATAGTTTAGTGGTTACCAGAGGGTAAGGGGGAAGGGGGGTGGTAGATGAGGGTAAAGGGGGGTCAAATATATGGTGATGGAAAGATAACTAACTCTGGGTGGTGAACACACAATGTGATATATAGATGATGTAATACAGAATTGTACACCTGAAATCTATGTAACTTTACTAACAATTTCCACCCCAATAAACTTTAATAAAAAAGAAAAAAAAAATCATTTGTGGGCTTGTCTTCTTCTTTTCCTTGAAGTGACACGTGCTATTTGTATTCTCCCTTGGCCAGAACAAGTCACCTGAACCCATCTGACTGCAAGGGAGCTGAGAAGTACCTGGAGTGTGTAAAGATCCAGCTCCAAAGGACACTTGTTCTCTTTCTCCACCAGTCCTCTAAATGAATTGAGTAACTGGCTATGATGGGCCATTTTTCTTTATCTTTCTTTCTACTCTCTTAATAATTTCTACTAGTATTTTCTGCAACAATTAGTGCAGTGCTTTCTATTTCTTAGATGCTTAATATTCGTAGAATTCACCTGAATTGTAGTCAGTGGTTAATACTGGTCCTTCTGATTACAAAAATGTAAGACTGATACCTTAGACATCACAAGCACAGTGAATTCTACTGGTGAGTGTTACACAGAGAGGTAGTTATGTGGCAAAAGGGGTGGATGGAAGGAAAGGAACTTGCTGCTGAGGGTAACTATTCTCTTTTATTGGGCAAGAAGAAGCATGAATTAAAAAAGAGGGAAACAAAGAGAAAAAAAAGAATCAAAACAACCAGGCGTATAGAAAGCTATAATCCAAATATAAAAAGATCAGGATTCAAGTCCTGAGTGTATTACTCATTACTGCATAGCCTTGGGGAAAAGCTTCACCCTTCAGAGTTTCCTGTGGCCTATGGGCCAATAGAAGATGGTGGTACAGATTATTACTTTACTTCCCTTGTGATTGTTTATTGATCTTTGTGAGCTTGGTCAGGATTGCAGACTCTAGGTCTTTCTCCTCTTTTCCCCTCATTTTCTTATCTTTACAGGGGGATGTTATGTGAGATATTAACCTGTAATGGAAGCAGATGGATAGCTGAGTGAGCAGGACTGACCTGCCTGATCATAGCTTCCTCAGAGGTGGCAGGTCACTAGTACATGATTTCATGTATGTGGACGCATTTGTTATTTTTACATTCAACTGTGGAAGCTTTTAGTGTTCCAATTGAGGATTTCAAAATACGGGAACAGGGTTTAAGATGGACAGCTCTTTGATAGATAATGTTTCTCCTGTTTTCCTAAGTCCAGTTGAAGTGACTGAAAAGACATTTAAAAATAATGAATGAAAATAAAACCATAGCAATACTGGAAATCAAAGAAAGGGAACTGATAGCAGAGCAGAACACTTGAGGAAATACTGGAAAATGAAAAGTGGAAGGAATCAGATTGAGGGACAATAACAGAGGGAGTTTGTTTATTGGAGGTAAGAGCCATGGTTGACAAGAACATTCCAGGGAAAAGAGAAGCTGAGAAGTAAGACCAGGAACAGAGCATAAAGCACGGGGGTCACCAGGGTACTTAATGAAAGCATCGCATCTCGAACAGCCGAGCCTGCAGGGCCACTCTTCTAAGTTTGTGACACTTAAGGGGCATATGGGGTCGTGGCTTCAACACCAGACTAACATACCATAAATATGCTGGGTAATCTTCCTGAGAAGGATCTCGGAGTGGGTAATGGGGCTTGAAAAGGAATTAGAGCAGATCAGAGGCAAATCCAGGACAGTCATGCCAGATATGAAAAATTTAAGAGGGCAGCTCCATCTCCAAATGAAATACACTAAGGTCCTCCAGCCTTATTTGGGTGCCAATGGGGCGCCCCTCAGGGAAGGCTTGCTGGGACATAGTCACCCACTTACAGTGCATCGACTCACCTTCCCATTCAGAGTACAGGCCAGCTGAGAAAAGTGACCTACACATTTGCTAAGTGCTCCCTGAACTAATCTATCTAGACCTTGTTACCACAAATATGAATTGACAGCTGAGGATCACTGTACTTTCATCAAAACCACTGTTGTCAGAGAGAGTCATGATGAATAAATAGAAAAAACATGACCTAGATGTAAAAGAAAACACTCCTGTGTTTCTTCTCTATTCACAACTACTACACTCACACTCAGAACTCTCCACAACACTTCTGACACCAGATATGTGAGTTTGTCACACATCAAGTGATTCTGCAATACCAGCTGAGCGTCCTACAATTTAACTCAATTCCGACAGGGTAAGGACTCAGTCCCACAAGAATGACACCCTCCCCGCTCCCTACTTCAAATGGCAGTTGCCAAATCTGGGTTGATACCCAAGCTTCTGACATCTGGGATATAGGCTATAAACCAGAGGTTCCCATGGCCCTTTGCTTGGGTTTTATCAAATTGCTAGAGCGGCTCACAGAACTCAGGAAAACAGTTTACCTACTAGATGACTGGTTTATTACAAAGGACATTAAAGGATACTAATGAGCAACCAGATGAAGAGATACATAGGGCAAGGTCGGGCAGGGTCCCATGCACAGGATCTTCTGTCTTGTGGAGTTTGAGGTGTACCCCTCTCCTGCTCACTAATTCAGAAGCTTTCTGACTCATGTCCTTTTGGGTTTTTATGGAGGCTTCATTATGTAGGCATGATTGATGAACTCATTGGTCATTGGTGATTGATTTAATCTCCAGCTCTTCTCCCCTCCCCAGAGTTGAGGGGTAGAGCAGGGCTATGAGCCAGAAAGTTCCAACCTTCTAATCACCATTGGTTCCCCTGGCAACCAGCCCCCATGTTAGGGGCTTCCCCAAAGTCACCTTATTAACATAAACTCGTGTGGTTGAAAGCAGCTTGTTACGAATGACAAAAGACAGCTTGATAACTCTTATTACTTAGAAAATTCCAAGGAGCTCTGTGATAGGAACAAGGAAAAAGAGTAAATAATATTTTTATTATTAATCACAATGTCATACCAGGGAAAATATATTATTCAAGGTAGAGAAAACAATTTTTTAAATTGAGGCTCCGTAGAGATTCGAGACGATGCTCATGCATAAAGAGAACAATCTATTATAATAAAGAGATAGAGAAAAAAAAGAGGAAATAACAATTTTAATAAATGACTCAGTGTTAGAAAAGTCAGGACAAAGATTGAGCTGACAATTTGGAGGAAGAAATCTAGACAATCTCCCAGGATATAGAGCAAAAAGGATGACATTACTAATGAGGGTGTCATCTTGCCACGCCGATGCTAGAGCGAAGGAAAGAAAAGGAGAAAGCGTTTCGTGTTTAGTTCAAGTATGGAGTTTTGAACTGGCGTCTTGTGTGGGAAGCAGGCAGCGACTTCTCTCACTCATCAATTTGATTTGGAGTGTCTCCGGTGTCTGCACAGACCAGCTGTCAGGTGAAGCTTCCTTTAGCTATGAGAGACCAGCTCTGACAATGAAGTTTGCGAACTCATCCTAGAAAAAGTGCTACATACGTCATTGATGAATATCACTGCGGTCACCTTCCAAGTACTCCCCTTGGGAAGCTATGCACTGATGCCAGCACCTGGTCCACCCTTCAAAACAATTTTGGAACTCTTTTACTGGAATGGCCATCAGAGCCGTCATCGTATTACCCTTGATGTCCTGAATGTCATCAAAATGTCTTTCTTTCAATATTTCCTTTATCTTTGGATAAAGAAAGAAGTCACTGGGGACCAGATCAGGTGAGTAGGGAGGGTGTTCCAATACAGTTAGTTATTTGTTTACTGGCTAAAAACTCTCTCACAGACAGTGCTGTGTGAGCTGGTGCATTGTTGTGATGCAAGAGCCATGAATTGTTGGCAAAAAGTTCAGGTCGTCTAACTGTTTCATGCAGCCTTTTGAGCACTTCCAAACAGTAAACTTCATTAACTGTTTGTCCAGTTGTGCAAATTCATAATGAATAATCCCTCTGATATCAAAAAAGGTGAGCAACATGGTTACAACAAGGTTCGGATATGTATCCAAGACCCAGTGTATTCCAGGTTTGCAGCACCGTCAGCAGTCAGGAGCACTTGGTAAGGGCCTGTCCAATGGGGCTCCAGGGCTGTCTTCCTCTGATGATATTCCAATAACCAGTCTCTTGACTGTGATCAACAGGAATATTTGTTTTGGGATTTAGGAAAGTGTCTTTAACCTGTTGATGATGGGCTTGTATATAAGACATTAGAGGCAGTAGCTGGTCACACTGGCATGAGACAAGGGGTCAGCAGAAGGTTGTATCCCAATAGACAGTGGTCTGCTGGTGACTGTCTTGTGTGGAGTGCGTTTATGGATCCAAAGGGGGTACTGCGAATAGTCAGCAAGGCCAGAGGCAACGCCTTAGGCCAAGGGAGTCCAGAAGTTTCAGCAAATTTAGAGATTTTTAGTTTGAGGGTCCCATTAGTTCTTTTGACATTGAAAGGGACAGCAATAATTCCGAAATGTTTTGCAAGGTCTTCATTGAGGCGTGGGTGAGTTGCCCAGTGAAGTGGGTTCCTCGATCACCGGAGACTGTGGAAGGTGTACTCTAAATGGGAAACACATTTTTCTAACAGTTTCTTTCCCCCCACTGTAAGGGCATCAGCCTTGGGGCAGGGGAAAGCTTCAATCCATCTGAAAACATACTCGTCCATACAATAACAAAAACATATTGATGACCCGTATTGGGTGACAATTGAATGAAGTCCAGTTGAAAGTGTTCAAAGGTTACAGAGGGAGGAGGTTTGAGGCCTCTGGGAACAAACATATGTTTTCTAGGATTATGTATCTGACAGGTCAGACATTGATGGTAAACTGGTTTCACAATTTTAGAGAAGTCCCCCCAATGATGTTTATTTATAATACGAAGCCTCTTAAATGCACCCTGATGGGTGAAGGAATGTAAAAACCAAAAAATGGGGTTTGCTGAGGAGGCTGGAAGAACTAAGTGGCCATCTTGGGTTTTCCGCAGCCCTACTGTTCATTTAATTTACGAAAACTGTTTACTCATCTTAATTTCTCTGATTCAGGAGCAGATTGTTGCCATGTTGAAAGGACATAGAATGGCAAAAGTCTGGTTCCAAGGGGTCAGTTTTTCCAGAAGCAGAATGGGCTTCATGCTTTTGTGTGCCACGATCTCCATAGAATCTGCTGCTGCTGCCGCCTTTGCATGAAAGTCAGCTGCCAGGGCATTTTCTATACTCAGGTGCAGAACTTTTCGTGTGAGCCTTAATTTTGATGACAGCAATTTCTGAATGTAAGAGTATCAGAAAGAAGTTCATTTACTTGTTGTCTGTTTTTCATTGGGATCCCAGAGGATATAAGAAAACCCCTTTGTTTCCGTAACATCCCCAAATCAGGGATGACCCCAAAGACCCACCAGCCATCAGTACAAATAGTAACAGTTTGTCCATCTGACAGCTGGTTTGCTTTGTTAAGAGCATAGAGCTCTGTTTGTTGGGCTGAATTTAGCTTTTGGGAGGTTTCCCCTTTTAAGTAGTTTTTATTGGGTAGTAATAACATAACCAGCTATTCCCTATTCTTTTCAACTGTGTGACCCATCAACATTAAATCAGGATTAGTTAAATCGGTGTGTCAGTAAAGGTGTTACTACCTCACAGTCCTGGGGCTCACCTTTGTCAGGCAGAAGTAGTAACTTCCAGGAGTTAAGTACATTGTAACATTTAAGATGTAAATTAGGTGTTGAAAGCAGAAGGATCTCCTAAGGGGTTAGACTGCTGGCAGGGAAACGTTCAGTCAATTCAGAGTTAAGAAGACTTTGGACAGTGTGAGAAGTTTGTAAATAAATGTCATTTCCTAGGGTCAAATCTGCTGAGGCTTCTACTAACTTTGCAGCTGCTGCTATAGCCTTAAGGCAGTTTGGATATGCAGGAGCTACTGAATCCAGTTCTGTGCTATAACAGGCAATAGGCCTATGTTTATTGCCATATTCTTGTAGGAGCATTCCCAGGGTTTGTTATCTTTTTCATGTGCGAATGAGGTGAAAGGTTCTGAACAGCTAGGTAGCCCTAGGGCAGGTGGTTCTTCTAGGGTTTGTTTTAATCTTACAGAGGCCTGCTCATGTTTATTTTCCCCATGAAGAAGATTGGGGACTGAAATTTCAGTAAGTTCCTAAAGTGGGGAAGCCAAGAGAAAAAAATTAGGAACTCGTTGTATGCAATCACCAGCTAGGTCTAGAAATCCACAAAGCTGTCAGTTAGTTGTGGGCCTAGGAAATTCTTGGATTAGCTTTTTGGAGACAGCTGGATTCCTTCAGAACTTAGATTATGACCTAGGTAATGAACAGTATCTAGAGATAATTGAGATTTTTCCTTGGTGACTTTATGTCCTTTTTCAGCTGACTGTTGTAGGAAATAAATGGAATCTTTTACGGATGCCTCTTGGTAACTGAGCATAGTTCCTAAGAGATCGTCTACATATTATAAAAGGGTCAATTTCCCTGGGAACTGGAGGAAACTGAAATCCTGGTGAAGTACTTGAGAGAAATAAAAAGGGGCCTCAATGAGCCCACGATGCATGACTTTAGGTATTGTTGATTGTTCCAAGTGAAGGCAAATCGGTATTGGCTTTTGGGATCTACAGGGATGCTGCAAAGGCTGAACAAAGGTCCACAACAGTGAACCATTTTGAGTCTGGTGGCACTTGTGGCAAAAGGATGTTTGGGTTTGGAACAAATGGGGAACAGGGAACAACTATCTTGTTAATAGCTCTTAAATTCTGGACAAGTCGCTATGCCCTCTCAGTAGTTTTCGGCCGGGCAAAATCAGCGTGTTACAGGGGCTGGTACAGGAAATGACTAACCTCTGGGTAATTAGGTGTTCTATCATTGGTGTGAGGCCTTGTATGGCCGCAGGCTTTCATGGATATTGAGGTAATTAATTTAGGGAAAAGTATAGTTATATCTATCTGAATTTTTAAGAGTTCTACACTTTTTTAATTCTCCCAGTGTCCACAGATTTTTCGGCACCTCCATTAAATTAGGGGACTTTCATTGGAATTCTTCCTCTTCTATATCAAGGACAGATTGTATAGAATGTAGAAGATCAGCTTAAGGTTAATCAGGAAATTCCAAGGTGAGGTCTCCATCAGAAGCAAAACACGGTAGACCTTCCAATTTAGAAAGGAGATCCTCTACCTAGTAGATTGACTGGGACAATATCACATAGCAAGAAAGAATGTCTTTTAGTAAAAGGGCCCAACGTTATATGTGTTTGTTGAGATAGAAATTCTCTCTGAAATTTATTAGATTTCACTCTCAGGGATTTGTTGTCCTATGAGAGTGAGGTTTAAAGTAGAAAGTGTAGCTCTAATGTCAACTAATATTTGACAAAGTTTCCCATTAATTTTAATTTTAGTTTCCCCTTGGCTGTTTAAGGGAATTACTGGTAAGAGTTTATTAGCGAACCCCTCAGAACCCCATCAAATTGGGAGGGGCCTATATGGGCGCTGTCCCTTGGGGGTTGATTGAATGTTGAGGAATTAGTATAGGACCTTTGAGGACAATTTTTTCTCTAGTGCCCCAACTGATTATAATTGAGACACTAGTCCCCAGGGCCAGAGTTTTGATGTTGGCCCCCTAGGGGTGCAGTGTGGGAGGCCCACGTATTATTTTAGGTCTCTGGCCTTGGAGTTGTTGTAACTGTAAAGCTAATAGCTAAGTGGATTTTTGTTTGTGGTCTTACTCCATAGTCCCTTCAAAAAGCTCAGCCATGGTCACGAGTTCAGTCAGGCTGGTGGCCTCCCATCCTATTTTCTGCCTCCTTATCAATCCACTCATCCCAGGAAAGAATCCATTTACAAATAGTGTAGCGAGAGCAGGCTGAGTGGTCTCATTTATGGAACTCCGAATGCCATAGAAAGAAGGCTTCCAAATGGGCTTTACAGTCAGCCCATCTTTTCTGAAAAGATCAGATTCATCTTTTCTTTGTTTGCATGTCTGTATAATAGACCAATCAGTGCAGGCAGGAAAGACTCTAGGAATCGCTTGTAAAAGTTCAATTCCTATTTCGCAAGCTTTTCCTGGTCCCTGAGATGTTGAAGATTGAGAATCTTGAATATCATCCTCCGAGTTTTGCCCTCTTGCTTCCTGCATCCATTTTTGGGCTTTAGTAGATCCTACCAGTATGTGAGCCATCTGATAAAGATCTGGCAATTTGGGGTCATACGCCTCAATAATGACTCTAAATTCTTCACACATACAAAAAAATTAGAGTTTTCCCCGAGGCATAGGAAATTCTTAATTATTGCCCTTAGTTTGGTCTTTGACCATGGGGTGAAAGATGACTGAGGAAGTTTGTCTGAAAACTTGGGTAGTTTTATTTTAAAAGGTAACTGTTTAATGGTCTCTTCAGAGTGGAAAGGCAGTTCAGACGGAGAATTAGTAAAACATGAGTACTCAGGTAAAGAAGGATAGAGGAGAACAGTAGGAGTCGTGCCAGTCCTTTTGGCTTTTGTTTTTGATCTCTTGCGTCTTTAATTTTTTATTAGTCTTTTGCAATGAGTTTTTTTTAAATTAAAGTTTATTGGGGTAACAATTATTAGTAAAGTTACATAGGTTTCAGGTATACAATACTGTAATACATCATCTATATATTACATTGTGTGTTCACCACCCAGAGTCAGTTCTCCTTCCATCACCATATACGGTATTTGATCCCCCTTACCCTCATCTCCCACCCCCTCCCCACCTACCCTCTGGTAACCATTAAACTATTGTCTGTGTCTATGAGTTTTTGTTTCTTCATTTGTTTGTCTTGTTCCTTTATTGTTTTCAGTTTTATATACCACATATCAGTGAAATCATATGGTTCTCGACTTTTTCTGTCTGACTTATTTTGCTTAATGCCATTTGCAACAACATGGATGGATCTTGAGATTATAATGCAATGAGTCTTTTAATGAAGTTATTTTAGAATCTGGAAGCCTTTTGGATGCCAATTAAAATAGGTATCCCATTCTGTTTGCTTAACTTGGAATCCTTTGCCTTCAAGTGCACTTCTTAAATGAATGGTCTTGTCTACTTGAAACATGCCCCATACACGCCATTGTAATTCTAGGTTGTTTTAGTAAGATTTTGCCATTTTGCTTGATATCTGCAGCTTCTGGGACTATGATTTTTTAGACCTAAAATAAGTGGGTGTGCCAGAAGGTAAGGTGTTCAACTCTGGATTTAAAGGGTCCCATTTCTTTTAGCTAAGCCTCTGGGTTTCTTAGAGCCAAACTAATGGCTAAGAGGGGTGTGCCACAGCACTTACAATTGTGGGGTGTTTTACAGTGTACCTCATAGCACAGACATTTTTTTGAGGATGGCAGTAACTTAGTGTCAATGTAACCCATTCTGCGACCAGCTTATCCTATCACAAGAGTCTTCTTGAGTTGGTGCGTGCTCTAACAACCTTTAAATGCTTGACCTGTGCCCAATGTCTGTGGCTTTTCAGCCTCTGAATCTCTGTTAGCAATAGCCTTTCTTTACACAAAACAAGACAAACAAACACGTGCACCTTAACACACCAGCAGTAACCAAAAAATGTTACTGCGGATTGGCCAAGGAAAGGCCACGTGCACCACCAGCGATTCCTAGCATGGACTAAAGCAGCAAACTTCAGTCAGTGGGGAGGGAAACGGGATCTGAGGAAAGGGTTTCCAAACAATGGGGCAATTTCAGACCAAACCGAGGCTGGGGACTTGGTTCCAGGTGAAACCATCTGCCAACTCAAGCTGATAAGCCCTGAACTGGAAAGCCAACTAGACTGGGAGCTCAACTCAAGGAGAGTGGAGCTCAAAGCTGAGAGGCAATTTACCCACAGCCTTATGAAACAGTGAGAACGACAGTGAACTAAATCAGGGGTCTCTGGGTACCATGCCTCTGTTCCTTGTGTTCCTGAAGCTGTTGGAATTCGACCTCTGTTCTATCGCTGTCACCAAATCTGTTAAAAAGTAGAATATACTTGAGTAAAATTTATAGATATAATTGGCTTTCTTAAACGATTCATGAATCGAGCGGCATCTCATCTAGCAAACAGAAAGGAGCTCCAGAGCACTGCAGAAAGGGAAAGGCTTTTAAAGGCCCACGGGGTGGGATAAGAAAGTCCAGACAAAACACACACACACACACACACACACACACACACACACATATATACACACACACACACACACACACACATTTCAGACAAGGGGACCTTCCTTTGAGGGACAATAGGGTGTATTAGGAGGATTGCCTCATCGGTACTGACCAGAACATTCCAGACCGACCAGTTAGGATTACATTCCTGGGGAAGGTCGAAACTGCATGTAGGTCAGGTATTAAATTTTGATTTGGGGTCATGGGCTTAGCCCAAGTGACTCCCTTTCGAGCCTGTTGCTTCTTTTTAACAAAACCATTTGCAGATATTAGTGATTAAATAAGAGTCACCAGCAGACAGTCTCATTACATAGGGGCTCAGCCATTCTGCTCACAGCCATGTTTTGTGGCCATTTCCCTCTAGTTAGACCCTCTCCAGACCTGGATGGTCAGTTTGGTTGTTCCTGTCCATCCCTGTGGACAGGGAACTCTGGTTGCTGTACAGGGCAGTCAGAAGGGCAGTGAGTCAGGAGGGGAGTCAGGAGGGGGTTTAAGGCGGATTTGCTTTTTTTTATCAGTGCAGGTTGACAAGTCTCTTGGCCCTGTCTGCCTAGTTTTTGCATCTGTAACATGGGGACGTTGGATTAAATGAGTGAATTTCAGACTGTGCTTGCAGAACTCTGGGACTGAAGGTGAAGTTCTTGGAGATGAAGCTCCTGAAAATGAGGGGGGTTTGGGGAAAGGCTCAGATTCCCCTCCCCCAAGTTCACCAAAACAGTTTGCTTTGATCTGTACGAAGCATTCATTTCCACATAAGATGTCATTTGAGTGTTAAAAAGGTGTGAATTCCATAGCACTAGATTTTGCCCAGGACTAGATTTTCCCCAGAGTTCTTCTGAGGTCTAAGATCCTATGACTCTGGAAAAGACAGTCACGCACCAAAAGATGTTACTGAATATTAATGAGCAGTCTCTCTTTTTTTCTCATTTGCTTGAAAATAAATTCTAGCAACAAGAGATAAAAGATTCTTTTGGCATAAATACACATGATTAGACTTAGGAAGAAAATGTAGGGTTAAATACAGTATCAGATTTTCAGCTCATGTCATTTTGTAAACACCGCTTTCATATCTGCAGAGTTTTTGTTTATCAGGCTTTCTAATATGCATACCACTCTCCTCACTGGCAAATTTATGGGTTTTTTTATTTTTTTATTTTTTCTTATCTGGGGAAAAGATATGTAATAGTTTAATTAAATCTCCCCCTACTTACTCTGTCATAGAGCTTCTTAAGCATACATTTTGCCCTTTTCTGCTGCCTGTGAGATGATAGAAATGACAGAAAGGAGAGATACTGCTTGGGCTGTGCAAATGCTCAGATATAAATTAATCTTAAATTAATCTGAAAAACATTAAATTAAACTAATATTTAATGAAGTTTAACTTTTGGGAAATAAATTGTGATTTGCGCCAGTATTTCAATGCAGGTGGCTGTGGCGGTGTAGGGCCTGGGCAATTAGCAACCACACTGGCAGCTAAACTGTATTAGAATGCTATTGGGTGTTTCTCATTTTCTAAGCTACAGAAGAAACTTCTTTTTATTTTTATGTGACACTTATTCATCTTTGCCCGGCTTTTAGACAAATCACTTCTCTACCTACGTTTCATTCTTTCAGTTACTCATTGATCAAACATTTGCTAAGTGCTAGGTACTGGGAATGTTGGGGTAGATACCTGCCCTCCAAGAGCTTACAGGCTGGTGGAGGGTCAGACTGGTTCCCCTGACGTGGGAGGACAGGGCGCTAGGAATGCATGAAGTAGGGGCCTCCAGCTGGCTCTGGGAATTGGAGTACGTAACCACCAGGTGCTGCCGTCTGACGCCGGTGTCCACAATATATGGACCACACTGGCCTGCCATGATGACTTGGTGTTTACATTGGTCACAATCAAAAGGGAGGTATACGTACGTAATCGAGTTCTCCTTTCAGAAAGAAGGTACTTGTTACGGTCACCCTGCCAAGCAGAGGGACCCTCCCCGCCCCCCACAACCAGAAATGTGTTTGAAATGTAGAGACTGATGATGCTACACACACAGCAAGAGGGAACGAAACGATTAGTTACTTATATACTTGAGCTCTTTGGGGAGAGCGGGGCTGAAATGGCTTGAGAGAGAACAAGGGAAAGAACCCAGCTTGGGTTGTTGATCGTGGTTAGAGGTGGGGCCTGGGTGAAGGTTCTGGGTACTTGTGTGGTTTGAATCTCCCACAGGCGCCAAAGAAGGGGCTTTGTTATCAGCGGGTCCAGATGTGGGCCCAAGGGGGAGAGGCTTAAAGCTGTCGGCCATCAAAGATAAGAACTGAGGTCAGACTTCTCATGATAGTCGCCAACCCACTTCCCCAGCATGAATTCCCAGAATTCATTCCCCAGATAAAACAAAGCTTTCCTTTCCCTGGAATTCCAAAGCACACCACTCACAGGAGACTACTTATTATATAGGCAGAGGGCCCACATATGACAGTGGACAGTGTCATTTCCTGCAACGTGATTTTGATAACAGATGCAAGGTTGAATTTTCCTAATTGTGAAACCACAGCTCAGGGAAAGCAAGCCTGTGAAGAACTTAAATAATATAGTTCTTAGAGGCTGAAGGATAGAACAAGAAGAGGACATTTGCTGTGTAAATCTCAGATCGTTTTTTTTGTTTGCTTATTTGTATAATTTTTAACAGCAGGATTTTTGATAGGAGCTGAGTAGCAGATAACTTAAAAGTGACTCACTGGCAATGCTTGGAGTATTTTGTGTTGTGGACTGAGGGAAACTTCTTACATTATTAATCACAAAGCAGTTAGTGATGTTTATAACATGCTGTGAATATTGGATGTTCAACTAGAACTACTTGGTCTTATTTAAAACAAATTATTGCAAATTAACTCATTTGAAAAATTTTCTCTCCCTTCCTCCGTCCCTCCGTCCCTCTCTCCCTCCCTCTCTTCCTCCATTCCTTTCTTCCTTATAGGAGATAGTAAGGGCATGGAAGTATTGGAATGCTAGGTTGAAAGAATTTTTTTTTGTAGGAGTGGAGTATCTTCATTTAACACCTTAAAGTTTTTTGTTTTTTTTTTCTCCTACTGTATAATGATGGCAATCCAGATTTGGATTGCTTTACTTCATATTCCTAGAAAATCTTCTTCTGGTCAATTTTTGTTGGACTTTTATTTATCAATGCTCCAGACATGAACCTGCTTTGGAAACAAACCTACTATCGCCCAGGTCCAGCTGGCACACAGCATGCTGTCTGTTCGGCAGGAAATGATGTGCAAATCAGGGAAGAATAAAGAATGAAAATATTTGGGGAAAACATTGGATATCTTTGAAACGGTGGGCATACTCTCTTCCAAATTGTTCAATTAACCCTGAAAAATCAGTGGGGGTATTTGCATTGTGAAAAAAATGGAAACGAAATCACAAATTTGGAAGCAACCAATCCCTTTGCCAAGGATTCCATTATTCCTAACTTTTGGTTAGTGACACGGAGTTTAGAAGGGCTTGTATGGATGCCTTACTGCTCTCCTTGTGTTTTAGTCCATTTGGGTTGCCCTAACAAAACACCCCAGGCTGGGTGGCTTATAAACAGTAGAAATATATTGTTCAAAGTTCTGGAGGCTGGGGCGTTCAAGATTAGGGTGTTGGCAGATTTGGTGTCATAAATAGTACCTTCTGGCTGTGTCCTTACATGGTGGAAGGGGCAAGGGGTCTCTCTGTAGCCTCTTTTATAAGGTACTAATCCCATCCTGTGGGCTCCATCCTGGAGACCTGAGCACCTCTCAAAGTCTCCTCCTTGAAATACCAGCACTTTGGGGTTAGGATTCAACCCATGAATTTGGGGGGAATCACAAATATTCAGCCTCTAGCATCTTGATTCAAGTTTGCTCTTTCAGACAGACCAACTGCTACAGGGCAAAAGGAAGCCAGCCAGAGATCCCAGAAAGGGTGGTGTAAAAACAGTAGTCCTATTTTAAATGTGAAAAAGGGGGTCAGCCTGATGGTAGGATTTTTCCAACTTCATTGCAATAGCAATAGCTTTTTGTCTCACTTTGCACAAAGCCAGGTCTCTGATGCAGCATTTTCAGATAGGCATTAAAATGGATTTCATTTCTTAAGCCGGATTTCTTTGTGGCAGAGACAATGCCCTGTTGTTTCTCTCTGACTACCAGGTCTTTAGCACAGTTTTGGTCCATTCCTGGAAGAATTACACTGCCCCCATGAATATCCTCTCTGCTTTAGAGATGGCTTAGGACGCTTTGCTTGTGTATGTGAGTAAGCCAGACATTGAATGCATGTCTCTTTGTGAGCTTTGCTGCCTTTAGAATGTTGTGATTCAGGGGAGCCCAAGTTCAATTTAATGATCTTTATGCTTTCTGAACACCTACCACATGTTAGATACTGTGCCAAATGTTATAAAACATGCAGAGAAGAACAAGGCATGGATTCTGCCCTAAGGGGTTGACAACCCAGTTGAAATAGTATGTATGTGTGTGTGTGATCAGCGTAGTACATAGCAGAGGCTGAAACAGCAATTGCAGGAGTACAGGGGAGACACTCAATAAGGGAATGTTGAGAATGCTCCAGGCTGGCTTAAGTAGAAGGAGGCAAGAGTGGTGGGTGAGCAACGAGTATTAGTAACAGAGGCAGAAGGACAGCTGGAAAAATCGACAAGGTGTCTAAGACCACTTAAAACTCATCAGACTCCCCCCAGGCCAGATGAGGGAAATTGGCAGAGTTTTAAGGTCAAGGAGAAAGGCATATGCCCTAAAGCCACCAGACAAGATGTTCAGTCTGGAGTTCTATGGGAGACCTTGATTGGGATCTATAATAATTGCAACCGAGAAGTAAAAGTATGATCAACTGTGGCTTCCATTCATAATTGTAGAGTAAGGAGGTGGATGATTTTGTAGCGTGAGACTCAAGCGCTAACTACACTTGGGATCAATACTCCTACGCCGTGAGGGAGTGGGAAAGAGAAAGGGCAAGGAACGAAATGAAGGGGGAAAGCCTCCACGTGCCCGTGTGCCCAGAGAGAGATCTGAGCAGTTCTGAGGCAAGGCCGGGCATTGTGGTCATCGTGTGCCTATTAATAGACGCATCTGCCCTGAAGATGAATTCTTCACCTGAAGCTGATGTTTCTCTGAAATACAGGCAGCATGGGAAGCTGTAAGGATTCATCACCTGTCCTTCCACTCTCTACAGACCCATTACCACTCTGGGCCAGCAAAGAGGAGCCAAAGGCTTTCTATAAAAATATCAGATTAAAATGGACTGATCTTACTTCTGTGATCCTATCAATAAACATGGTTGAATTGACCTGATTAATTCTCATTAAATTTTAAAATATGAGCAGGGCTATAGAGCATTGATAGTGTGATTTCTAGATACACATGCATATATATGATTAAAAAAAAATTCATGGTTTAAATGCTTGAGTCCTAATTCCTCGTTGACGTCTTTATCTTCATCTCTGCACTGTGAACATGTTTAAGGATCAGAAGTCTTTATGGAAGACACTTCTTGATTTAAAAAAAAAAGGGCTGAAATCAAGGCTCAGAAATAGGTGACAGGGAAATAGAGCTTTGTCATCATCTCAGAACACGCGCATGAAGAAGGGAGACTGCGTGACTGGGGGGGAAAAGAGTTTATCTGTCCTGACAACAAACTCTTGGCATATGAAAGAAATCTTTTGTGATCTAAGACTAACAATCGGTGGGGTTATGTTGAGTTTAAACAATAATTTAATTAGGGCATGTTAGGGTTTACTTCTTTTTTTTTTTTCAACTTTCAAAGCTGTGAACTTGAAAAAACTTTTTCTTTCAATTACAGTTGGCATACAATATTGCATTAATTTTAGGTGTACAACATAGTAATTAGACATTTATATAACTTATGATGTAATAACCCCACAAATCTAGTAGCCATCTGACGCCATACATAGTTATTACAATATTGTTGATTATATTCCTTATTCTATACTTTATATCCTCATGACTATTTTGTAGCTACCAATCTGTATTTCTTAATCCCTTCACCTGTTTCACCCTGTCTCTCAATCCTCCTCCCATCTGGCAACCATCAAAATGTTCTCTGTATCTATGAATCTATTTCTGTTTCTGTTCGTTTATTCTGTTCTTTAGATTCTACATACAAGTGAAATCATATGGCATTTGCATTTCTTTGTTTGACTTATTCTACTCAGCCTAATACCCTTTAGATCCATTCATGTTGTTGCAGATGGCAAAATTTCATTCTTTTTACGGCTGAGTAATATTCCATTTTATGTATGTAACACCTCTTCTTTATCCAATCATCCATCAATGGACACCCAGGTTACCACCACATCTCGGCCATTGTAAACAATGCTGCAATGAACATATGGATGCACATGTCCCGTTGAAGTAGTGTTTTGGGTTTGTTCAGATAAATACCCAGAGGTGGGATTACTGGGTCCTTCTTTATCTCTTTATATCCTCATTTTAAAGTCTTTTTTTTTTCTGGTATAATTATTGCTACCCCAGCTTTTTTGTTTGTTTTTCATTTCCATTTTCACGAAATATCTTTTTCCATCCTTTTACTTTCAGTCCATGTGTGTCTTTCAATCTGAAGTGAGTCTCTTGTAGGCAGCGTATGTAAGGGTTTTGTTTTCTTATACATTCAGCCCTCTATGTCTTTTGGTTGGAGCATTTAATCCATTTACACTGAAAGTAATTGTTAATAGATAAGTAGTTATTGCCATCTTATTATTCATATTTTTGATCTTCTTTTTATTTTTTTTCTTAAAGAAGGGCCTTTAACATTTCTTGTAATACTGGGTGATGATGAACTCCTTTAGCTATTTCTTGTCTGGGAAGCTCTTTATCTGTCCTTCAATTTAAAATGATAGCCTTGCTGGGTAGAGTAACCTTGGCTGTAGATCCTTGCTTTTTATCACTTTGAATAGTTCATGCCAATCCCTTTGGCCTGCAAAGTTTTTGGTGAGAAATCAGCTGACAGTCTTACAGGAGCTCCCTTGGAGGTATCTAACTGGTTTTCTCTTTCTGCTTTTTAGATTCTCTCTTTGTCTTTAAGCTTTGTCATTTTAATTTGATGTGTCTTGGTGTGGGCCTCTTTGGGTTCATCTTATTTGGGACTCTCTGCACTTCCTGGTCTTACATGTCTCTTTCCTTTACCAGGTTAGGGAAGTTTTCTGTCATTATTTCTTCAAATAGGTTTTTATTCTCTTGTTCTCTCTCTCTTCTCCTTCTGGTACCCCTATGATGCGAATATTGGTACACAGAGGCCCCTTAAACTCTCCTCATTTTTTGGATTCTTTCTTCTTTTTGCTGTTCTGATTGGGTGTTTTCTGCTTTCTTGTCTTCCAAATTGCTGATTCAAACCTCTGCTTCATCTAATCTACAGTTGATTCCCTCTAATGTTTTCTTTACTTCAGTTATTCTTTTCTTTTTGTTTGTTGTTTTCTGTCTCCATTTTTATGTTTCCTACACTTTGTTGAAGTTCTGACTGAAATCGTTGAGCATCCTTATACCAGAGTTTTGAAATCTGCATCTGGTGGATAGCTTGTCTCCATTTTGTTTAGTTATTTTCCTGGAGCTTTCATCTGTTATTTCATTTGATACATGTTTGTTTGTCTCCTCATTTTGGCTTCCTCCCTGTGTTTGTTTCTATGTATTAGGTAGGGCTGCTATGTCTCCTGGTATTAGTAGAGTGGCCTTATATAGTAGCTGTCCCGTCGGGACCAGTGGTGCTGTCTCCCTGGTCACCTGAGCTGGACACTCCAGTTGTGTCCCTCTTGTGTGGATTGTGTGTACCTGCCTATTATAATTGAGCCTTGATTACTCTTGGCATATCAATGGGAGGGATTGATCCTCAGGCTGATTGGTTGTGAGGACTGGCTGTAATTACTGTGGAGGAGCTGCTATGCAGGGGTTAAGCTTACAGGGCAGGATTCACTTTAGCAGGGCTCTGGTGCCTGCCCAGTCTGCCCTTTGTGATTTTCTTCTGTGGAGGTGGCTTGGTGGTGCTCTGGCATGATCCACGTCAGCCACCAGGTGTGCTGGTCCTGGAGCCTCCTGGGAGGGGCCCTGTCATAGGCCAAGTTTAGCCTCCACCTGTACCCTGCCTGGGGCCACCTGGCATAAGTTACAAACCAATCTACAGACGTCTTCTATCAGTGCTGGCCTTGGAGGTGCCTGGGAGAGGTTAAGCCTCAAACTGAGCCTGGCTGCTGCTAGTGCTGGGCTTGGGGATGCTTAGCAAGAGATATGGGGCACACCGAGGCCAGATGCTGCTTGCTGGAGGTTTGTGAACCTTTGAGGAATTTTAAGAAAGTCCACAGCATGAGCCAAGACAGGCTGCTTGTATAGAAAAGCTACTGGAAGTGGCTTGGGTGGGCTCGCAAGTTGAGTGAGGCCAGGTCTCAGAGCATTACTAGGGTAGGGTGAACAGTGTTAACCAAGTTGACAGAGGCTCCATATGGCAGCCACCTATGTCTGCGTGATGGGAGGTGGGAGGGCTCAACAAAGAAATAATGACTTCTGCCAGCACTCTGTCTGGGAGAAAGGGGCCCCTCCAGCCCTTGCTCTGAAGCCAGACAATTCAGTTCCTCCCAATATGTCCCTGGAGCCTTTCAAGCTGCTGCCCCAGTGCTGGAGCTCAGAATGAGTGAGTCTGTCAGTAAGTTCATGCATCGGACCTTTAAGAGGAGCACCTGGGACTGCAGTTGCCCTTGTCTCACTCAGCCACAATCTCTGCTGGTTTTCACAGCCAGAAGTTATGGGGACTTCTCTTCCTGGGACTGGAACACTGGGCTGAGAACCCTGGTGTGGGGCTGGGACCCCTTGCTCCTCAGGGGAACCTCTGCAGCCAAGATATCCCTACCGATTTTTAACTGCCTCACGTGGGTGTGGGACTAGCTCATTCCGCATCTCTGCCCTACCAGTCTTGACATGGCTTCTTCTCTATGTCCTTAGTTCTAGGACTTCTGTTCAGCTAGACTTAAAGCGATTTTCAATGATGGTTGTTGTATAGTTTAGTCATAATTTTTATTAGTATTTACAATTTAAAACAGTAAAACTCAGTGCGAATGGCAAATGTAGGATTTTTTTTGATAAAGACAAATTTTATCAACTTGCATGAACTATTTTACTGAATTTGAATATGCATTTAAAATTAAAACATGTTTTTTAAAAAGTTAATTGCTTTACAACTAACTATTAAAAATCAAGGAAATAAAAATTTACATAAGAGTCACTGTTTAATACTTCCTAAATTGTTTAGGAGGCACTGTTTAATATTTCCTAAATTTTTGCGGATATTTTGGTTTTGTTAAAATGTATAAATCAGCTTCTGGACAATGATTTGCATAAAATATTACTATATTGAACTGTAACCAATGGATCAGAGTTCAAATCATTAGGTATATTTAAAAAACATTGAATAAATCATTGTGCTTTCTCCCTTTTTGTACTACAATAGTTATTTTAATTTAAAATTTTCAATTTTTTTTCTGGTATAATTATATTTATGCAGTACATGGAAATGTTTTCACTGTAATTATTTTCTGGCTGTTATCTTTATGTGTTTCATATCATGGTTACTATGAACATATTTTTGTCATGTAGAGGAGTGGGTTATTACAAAATGACCCATTCTATATGTCAACTCACTCTCACCGATGCACCATGTTCTCATCAGGTGGTGAAGCTGGTCCTGTGTTTCAGATTCTCCAGAAAGTGAAGCATGATCTGGGCTCAGCAGCTCATTCTGCCACCACCTAGCAATGGAATCTGAAGTGCTTGATTTTCTCATCAGTGATACTCGAGGGTTTGGAGGAAATGACTTCCAAGTTGCTTTCCAGTTTCTGAAATTTTGTGATTCAGATTGATTTTTGTACCCATCCATGTACACATACACATCTCCAGTGTTGGGGTTGGGGGGCTCTCCAACTCAATATTAATTTTCAGAAATTTCTGTTATTGCTTTTCAGATTCACCTACTTTTTAGACTGTTGTGAAAGTAAGCCACATCCGTTCTTGTTTTTCAGTCTTAGCTATATATTCCATTCTAAATTTGATGTCGTCTTCAGCATGAAATTTTTCTGTGAATGTTCTTTACTGAGATTTTTTTTCAAATCTTTGAACGTATCAATTTGTCTACATTTTATCTGCCATGAACTGCATCCATGCTATATTTCTCTTTCTAATACCTCATATCAATACGATTGCTTCAAAATCTTACTAGCTCACCACTTAGGCCGAGAGTCTGGTCTAGGCAGCTCTTCGGCACGGCTTGTGGAGTAGCCCCCGCTGGTGCCCTGTGTTGGCTGCACTGTCCTGAGTGTTCTCATATTTGGTGGCGCACAGGCAAGGGCAGAGCTCATCACTTACACGCCGCACAGTGCAAGGAGCTCATCCTTGCCGGGCGTGTCTGATGCCAGGAGCAGGAGCAAATGAATAAGAGCCTCTGCCTTTTTCCCCTCGTGGACAGTTCAGAGACGCCTCGCAGAGACCCGTCAGAGGCTCCAGCAGGATGAGGCCGCGTTGCTCAACGCAGAGATCCATGCGTCTTGTCCTGGCTTTCTCTCCTTCCCCATCTCATTCCTCTTGGTCCTCACAAGCCATTGTCCCAGTTCCTGATAGCTGGGGAATTGAGGCCATGCTCCCTCAGGCACAGTTTGAGAGGGGGACCTAAGAAGGACTCTACCTGAGGAAGCCAGTTAGGGAGGTGGCCTGTTTCCCTAAGGCTTTAGTACTGTGTGGACCCACACACATATCTGCATTTCAATGGACAGGCCCCTGCACTTGAGCTCTCTTAAATGCCTCACTGCCTTTGACAAACCCACTGCAAAGAGGAACTCACCCCTTCCATTCCTTTTGCAAAAGCTAAATTGAAGATGACAGGAATGTCCTCTATACTTGAAGACTCCCATTAGGGATGCCTGTAGGTCACGTGTTAAAGTATTTATTATTACTCCATTAGAGCCCGCTTTCCCAAGGTACCACAAACTGGTGCTTACAACATAAAACTGCTTTTGCATTTTAACTGCAGGTGTGTGTGCTGGAGGGGCTTAAACACATCCAGCCTGGGCAAACTTGCTGAGAAGCACCTAGCTTGCTCCTGTAGCTAACTCATGCCCTGTCTTTCTGTGAAATGCTCTACGTGGCATGTTGGAGCAAATGACTCTCTGCGGCTGAGCCTGAAAGTTTTGCAAGCTGCTCTGTTGTTTTCCTGACAGAGTAAAGAACTTATTGGGGCTATAATGAAAGGCAGACTGCGATCGCTGTCATGTCAAGAACGCTGCAGTCGGGAAAGTCGACATGATTTCATGGCTAATGATTCACTCGCTAATATCAGTGTGGGCTGCAGTGAGGATAACCGAGTTGAGCTGTCTTAGATCAAATGATTCAATTAGGCCAGCTGTCCCTATTTGTCATGGCTCAACTCGCTTTCAAATTACCTTTCCAAAGTGCATACGTGCCTTAGCGTAGAAGTTAACAGCTCAACTGTTTTACAAAAAAAAAAAAGGATACTTAGGAATGATTAGAAATAAGTCACCTTTTTTTTTTTGTTCTACTGCACACACAGGCTACACCCCCTTCCCCCAGCCCTTTCCTGGAGGAGATACAGTATGTATTTGCTCAGCTAACCCTGCAGCATCCTCCTCAGCTATTGTCAGTGTGGTTTTGCCTCTGAAGTCTTTTGGGGCATCTCTTGGCAAGAAATTATTAATCCTAAAAAGGACAGCTTGGTCCAGAATCTCTAAGTTGCTGGGGGAAGTAGTGCTGTGTTAAGATTTTTTTTTTTTTTGTCGACTTTCCATCCCTACATTGGCAGTTGAGCAAGTTTAGGGTCAGAGGAGAGTTTATGTTGCATATCTGAATTCTTCCAGAGCTGATGGAAAGACTCAGGGATGAGAAGTAAATCGATAGCCTCAACGTGGCTTCAGGTCAACAAGAGAAGCTATTGTACGAGATAGTGATACAACAAAACATCATTTAGCAGTTAAGAGAGGGCTAGAATCTTAGTGTTTCTATGGGAGATATATGAACAGTCCCACTGCCCTGAGGGAGAAGGCCCTCCTGCTACAAATAGCCTGAATAAAGGAATGAGACAGGAAACATTTGTTTTCTGATTCCTGTGTGAGGAGCAGTGCACAGACACAGTGGGGAAATAGAACAAAATCCAGGGACCTGATTTCTATCCCAGAGGAGCTTGCAACTAATGACTCTGAAATCTCATAGTGTATTTGGGGATCGTGGCTATCAGAAAGATAAAGACAAATTGAGGCAGTCTAGAGTGAATAATGAAAATGGGAAAGGAATAGAGGGCTTAATCGAAAGCAGAAAAATATAAAGAAATTAAAAAAAAAATCATTTATTTGAATGTAATGACAAAGGATGGAATCTAACTGCTAAAACCCTAAAGGTAATATCATGAAGACAGCAGATAGGTGATAAACTGCCATGTAAAGGGGTGAGCTACGAGCAATGAGATAAATGACTTGAGATTCTTGAAATGTCCCTGTTTCAAAATGTTCTCAAAAGGAAGTGAGGAGTACAGTGTGGGTGGAAGACATTCATGGTGGGTTTGTTGAATGAATCCCATTCCTTCTGCTCTTTCTTCTTTCCATTACATTTGAAATCAGATTTATCCATACAAAACTTAGGGATACAACCAGAGTGAAAGCAGTCCATTACTGTGTGGCCATGGTAGACTTTGCTTTTCCAGGCTCTTGCTTTCCATTTACTCTTGTTTCAGGGAGCAACAGGACCATTTCAGCTCTGCTTCAATCCCTCATGGCTTTCACAGTCTCAGAGAAAAAAGAAAGCATATGCTCGAGTGTTTTCTTTGCCAGAGGGAGCATGCATTTCCTAGGCAGGGAAGGAAAAAAGAGCGAGCTAGAGTAGGGTTCTTTTGGTTTACCATGGTTATTTCAGGTATTGGTTGTGTTGATTTGTTGATTGGTTCTTTACTTCAGGATACTTCTAGAAATCAGAAAGATCACACATTGGCAGTTTCAAAACTCAAGCACAGCTTGAGGACCTTACCAAGGCTGAGCAGCGTGGTTGTTGGAGTTCATTTAGAGTCCAGCCTGGGTCTAGTGTCCCGGTGTTTTTCTCTCTTCAGCAGCAGCAGCAGACACTGTGCTTCCATTCTAGAGCTCACCATGGTGTAGCTTCAGCTGCTTTCTCCTTGCCTGCTCCTTTTGCTTTTGCCTCACTAAGATTCTGCTGAGTGTTCGGCCTATGTCTTGAGTTCAAACTGCTTCCAAAGAGCCTGAATTGGTCTATCCCATTGTCTCTACTGGGCAGAGCTGTCACAACAAACAACTTTATGGCCACTGAGCCAACAGAAGACGGAGCCCCATGAGTTCACTGGCCCCTGTCCAATAGGTTTTTGTCAAAAGGGCAGGGTCATGGTGGCACCAGCAAAGCAAATTATGGAGCAGGAACTCCTGGGTTTCAAAGGCTGTGGTTGAATTGTGTCCCCCCAAATTCATATGTTGAGACCCTAACTCCCAGTACCCCAGAATGTGACTGTATTTGTAGACAGAGCCTTTAAAAAGGTGATTAAGTTAAATTAAGCTGAAGTCATTAGGTGGGCTCGAATCCAATGTGATGAGGGTCCTTATAAGAAGAGGAGATTTGGATATAGACACGCACAAAGGAAAGACCCTGTGAGGACACGGGGAGAAGAGGGCTGTCTACAAGCCAAGGAGGGAGGCCTCGGAAGAAACCAACCCTGCTGACACCTTGTTCTCAGACTTCTAGCCTCCAGCAATTTGACAAAATTCATTTCTGGGTGTTTAACCCACCAAGTTGTGGCAATTTGTTATGGCAGTCTGTGTGAACTAATCCAGGTGGCAAGTAATTTGAGGCAAAATGGTGTAGTAAAAAGAGCTTTGAGTGGAAAGTTTAGAAATACAGTGTTGTGTTTTTTTTTGTTGTTATTCTCCCACTGGGGGACCTTAGGCAAGTCTCTTCATGTCTCGAATCCTCAGCATCCCCATCTGTAATAAAGGAGGTTGGAGTTAGATGAACTGACATCTGTGACATGAAAGACTCCTAACTGACCCCATTTGAGGTCTGCTCTGTCCTGTTTCTTCTAGTAGTTCGTTCTGAAATGGGAACTCAAGTGCCCTGGGGAGAACAGGCCTTTGAGGCATTCTTGCATTGCTCACTTGCCATCCTGTCATGACTCACAGTTTCCTTTCCACAGCAACTTTCCCATTTATGTCTATGTTCCCCGAAAACTAGGGAAATACCTGCCCGGAGACATAATTAGCCTAATTCCTCCGCTGGTAGGAGAGAGACTGCAGGCCGGTGATGGTGTGCTGGTGTGACATACCCAATTCTAAAATAACATGCGGCCATGGGCTCCAGCCTCTGAACCAGGACACGGCCAGGTGACCTTCGGTTTTCTTCCTCTTCCCCTGTCCTCCTTTCCCATCCTCACGTAGCCTGGAGGATCTTCCAGCATCCAGCTTTGTGGTTCCTGACCTAAGAACAGGAAAGAGCCTGTTTTGTGTGGTTACAGAGGGCTATCTGACCTCCCTGCTGGGTGCGGGGGCACATGGGAAACTTCTCACCTCCAGTGGGCCTCCTTTTGTGATCTAGTGGCTAGGACCTCAGGCATAATGCCAAGGTGGAAGAAACAATGACTTAGGGACTTGGAGCTGAAATGGGGAGATTTTTATCCTTATGCTGGGCTTTTCCCCATAGTTCCCTGTCCCTCCCACTCTGGCACCCTGAGTTCTTGGCTCCATTAGATTGTCATTGCTGCTATTGCTTTGTGGAGAAAAGCAGGAAGGAAGTTCCCTTACTCTGTCTTATATAAGGGTATTATGGATTGAATTGTGCCAACCCCCCAAATCATATTTTGAAATTCTCACCCCCTGTACCTCAGACTGTGACCTTATTTGAAAGTAGGGTCATTGAAGATGTGATTAGTTAAGATGAGGTCATACTGGAGTAGGCTAGGCCCCTAATCCAATATGACTGGTGCTCTTATAAAAAGAACATCATGTGAAGAGGAAAAGACATGTATAGATGGAAAATCATGTGGAAACACGAGAAGAATACCATCTACAAGAAATTTCCAAGATTGCTAGCAAACCACCAGAAGCTATGGGAGAGGCATGGAATAGATTATTCGTCACAGTCCTCAGAAGCAACTGACCCTGTCACCATCTTGATTTTGGATTTCTAGCCTCCAGAAATGTGAGACAATACATTTCTGTTGTTTAAGACACAAAGTGTGTGGTTCTTTGTTATGGCAGCTCTAGCAAACTAATATAGAAGGAGTCCTTGAAACTCACACTCTCCCCAGATTTTGTCATAGTCTTGTTTTATGTCTTTATGGTATGCAATTATCTTTACGTCGCAACCTTAAAAACAGGTCTCTTGAAGAGAGCATACACAAGTGTACAATTAAGTTGATCGGCCCTAAATAACTGGGTGTGGCCCAGTCCCTGCTGCTCCAAGAGCTGTCTCCCATCCTACCCTAAGCTATCTCGTGTGTATCACGCGCCTCTCAAAGTCCCTGCTACTCCCTGGAGATCCAGAGTGTGTTACCTATTTTACGCTCCAAGCACATGCGTGCCTGTGGAAGTCGTCATATTGTCCAGTTTCTCATCTTTCAGAGCTCACTAGAGGCCTCAACCCCTCTGGAAAGCCTTTCCTGACTTCTGTCCCCGCAGGACGGGTTAAGGGACCCCCTCCTACGTGCTCTCACGGAATCTTAAACTTTTCCTTAAACTTTTTCCTACCACACTGCCCCTTAATTATTTGCGTAACCATTTACTGCTTCTTCTGGATTTTAAGTCCAGGAACTGTGTTTTGATCCCTTTGGTGTCTCCAGAGCTGAGTAGAATATCTGGCAGCTAGTTGTCCCTCGATTAGTATTTGTTGAATGAATGAACAAGTGAATGAATATGTTGTGTTCTGTTCTGAACCCCAAAGCTGCGTCAGCACTGGGAGAGGGTGAGGCTCATTAAGTAATGCTGCTTTCTGGTGCCTGAAGAACTCCAAACAGCTTTGATTCAAAGTGTTGGCAAAATAGACTGCCTCCACTATTTTGACTTTTTCAGAAATGAATTGATGAGGTAATACGTTTTGAAGCAATGCCACAGAAATACACCACGCTGTGCTTTTGAAACTGAAGTACGACAGCAAGGTGGTCCTTCAGTCTATGCCCTTGTCAGAGGTGAAAGGAATTCACTTCCTGGTCTCAATCTGTAACTGCAGACCCAAGAAATGACCTTTCTCTTTGGACATTGGTTTCTTTTCCTTCGTAAGTGGAGGAACAGAATTGGCACATGAAAACGTGTAATTTGCTATAAGGAAGCAGCCAGCCAGGCCATCCCTGTCTATTGTAACACTCCTTCCATATTTCTGAATGTTTGCTAAAATGATCTACATGCTTGATTGTGAAGCTTGAGTGCAGAGTTTCTGGGGTTCCGGAGCATCTAAGCTGCAACCCACACTTGGGGAGATGCCCAGTTGAAAAAATGATCTGACTCTCTGGGTGCGAGCGTTTCATTTATGCAGCTCTGCAGAGCTAGCTGTCACCCAGTGACCATGCGGCATGATACAGTCCAGGCCAGGGCTGGCTTTTGGCTCATGTAGTCTTATTAATTAATACGTGTGTTTCATACCCTTGCATATTTGATTACATATGTAAACATAACTACACTTTAAAAATCTCTCCCTAAGAGGTAAAGCAAGTAGAGCAATGTGTGGAGCTCAGAGCCCCATTTCACCCTTCTGCATCTATGGAGGTTTCACTAATTGATAATAACATCCTTTCCACCACACTTGAGTGTGGCCTCAGCGTTCTGTACATAGCACTTGAGGCAGCCACAGTTGATTGCAAGAGACCAAAGCCTCCATCCCTGAGCTCAGGTATGTGATATTGATATACCTCCTTAAAATAAACAAACAGAGACGAAATAAAGGAAATAAACTAAATGTATTTATTTGCAACTCATCATTTAAAATAAGTTGCCAAACTTTTTCTACAGAGGGCCAGAGAGTAAATATTTTAGGCTTTGCAGGCCACACATGGTTTCTGTTGCATAGTCTTATGTATTTTGTTTGTGTTTTGGATTTTTTAAAACAGTTATTTAAAACTATAAAAACCATTCTTAGCTAATGGCCCATACAAAACTAAACTGCCGGCTGGCCCACTGGACCACTGGCCATCGTCACTGACCTCTGCTGTAAAACATTGTGTTTTTCAAGTATGTAGAGATGATGGTAGTGTTTCCCGTGGAAACCTTTGGTAGAAAGAAAAAAAATCTGAGAAGGGCATAGGGTACCTATTTCATGTGCATGATTATATAAAATTATGACATTCTAATATGTGTAATTCATGTTACATTGGATACTCAAAATATAACGCTTGTGTAAATGCGACATGAATCGTACTGTGTTTCCCCGAAAATAAGACCAGGTCTTATATTAATTTTTGCTCCAAATGACGCATTAGGGCTTATGTTCAGGGGATGTCATCCTGAAAAATCATGCTTATTTTCCGGTTAGGTCTTATTTTCAGTGAAACATGGTATGTTCTTATTGAGTTATATAGTTTGCAGCTTAGGAAGTGTCTAACCATCCCCAAATCTGGCTGCTTGGATGTCACTTACAATCTTGTTTTTTTTTTCTGAAACTTTTGAATAGGAGGAATTTAAATTCTGGGCAGGGGTCTGGGTATAGACATCTGTGAATATCTCTTGACATCGACAATAATCCTACTGTTGGTGGTGGAAGTACAAGTTGTTGTTATGGAGAGGTGACTAATGTTCTAGAAAGATCTGTCCACCCTGAATATAAGATCTGGCTTTGAGATATGAGGCTTCAGCATGTTACATTTATCCCAGGAGACACATAAATGGCTGCACCCTTCACACAGTCACTCATTTTTATCTCTTAGTTGCCATGAAACTGCAGAACCTTGCTGTACATGGCTGTGGTGTCTCTTGCCTGGTGGAACTTTTTTTTTTCTTTCCAGAAGGAAGAAACTTGGTTCTCCTCTTTTCAATTTGTGGAAACTGGTGATTTCAAACTAGTGCTGTTTTCTATGCATATCTTTTTTTTTTTTTTTCCCCTAAAATCAAGCTACTCTTGTGGATAACTATTTATGACCTAGAGGGAATAAAAATATATTGGTGAATAAAAGTGCAAACAGAATTGTATTGACCCGAATGGTTCTAGAAACAAGAATAAACCCAGAGCTCTCTTTCTGGAGCACAATACCGTTAAACGAGGGCCATTACTTAGAACAGTTTTCAGGAATGCAAAATTGACAACTTGCATGACATTGTCAACATGTGAATCTTAGAAACATATGGGATTATTATTGTCTGTCTTCACTGAAGCATATGCCTTGTTAGGTATGGATAATCCAAGAAGGTATGCGATACCTGTCTGGGCCCATGTTTGTAGTAATAGGGCCTCCTGGAACAAAATCCACTGAATTTCAAATAAATCCAACTTATCTCCACTTCTATTACTTTTCTTCTTTGCTTCCTAGTGCTCTGTAGGAACATAGAAAAGCAAAGACATAGATATAGATATCTACATATATGCAAATCCAGGTGTGTAATGCAATACGACTCATTTATATTTACCTTCCCTTTCTATGATAACACATCTATATAGAGGATATTGATTATAGTACAAGGATATGGTTTCATTGGTGTCAGCAGTTCTTGGCACGTGGCAAGCCCTCAGTCATTTTCATAGACTCACGAGAAGACAAGCATGTGAGTCCTAGCTCCACTTTTCACAAGCTATCGGGTCTCAACTTTCTTGAGGCTTAAATTTTTTATCTGTAAAAGGCGGCAAATGATAATATCAGTTTATAGGGTGGTTGTTTTGGTTAAATGAGACACTATATTTGATCAAATTTCCTTATACCATGTAGAGAGCTATAGAAATGTTAATTAATTTAATTTCAACATATATTGGCAATATTTCTCCCCTCTGGCTTCTTGCCCAGCAACTCTTCCAGGCCCCCGAGATCCATGCTGGCTGCTTCCATAAGACACCCGTGCCGATGAAGCATGTGGTGGCGGCTAAGTTCTCCACGTCCATCTGGATGTTCTTGGCATTGTGCGGACATTGTTTCAGCATGCTGAAGTCACCATGTCCGCTAATATTTGTTAAAAGTCCCCACCCTGTGTTAGTTGTGTGTAGTCATGCTTATTGCGCAGGTGCTTGCCCTCTAGGAACTTACCTTCTAAGGCTTTCTGCCCACCCACCCATTACTGGGGGGAGACTGGTTTGATCTTCAGGAATGCACCTCCATTTCTCTCAGTAGAATCAGTGTCCTTAAACCTTCTGACAGAAAGTCATTGGGGAAAAAAAAATCCATGTATCAAATAACCACGCTTCAGAAGCTACAAAAAGACTCTAGAATATTCTAGTTAAGAAATTACTACTTAGATGGGATCAGTACATAATGGTGACAATGGGGCAAGTTATAATATTGGAGGAAAGGGTTTGGGTCCTTAAAACTAGGCCACTTAAGAATGCCAAAATTATATGATCAAAACAGGGTAGCAAGCAGAGCTGAGGGTCAAGCTATTTAATTCAATTCAAAACACAGAGCTCTTGCTCTTCAGAGAATTAAACTCATCTGCTGAGAACTAGACAAGTTCAGGGACACAGGTCTTGCAAGTCAGTACTGTTTGTTGATCTCACATAAAAGGTTAGAGGTTGACTGTCAGGTCAGGCCCAATTCAGGATCATAGAACCTAGAATCGGGTGGTTCTGGCTCTCCATCCAACTTTCCCGTCTCCCAGTGCTCAGTTCATCTACTTTCTTTCATTGCACCAGAAGAAAGAATCTGCTGTCTTCCTAAGACCATACCTAGCAAGCCTTGTGCAGACCTGGTCTGGGAGCTGGGAGACCTGGGCTTTTTGCTCTGTGCTATTACCAGGTAATAGTGTGACCCTAGGCTCCTGGGCTTTGGTTTTCTCATCTGTGTTAAAGGGATTGAGCTGGGTGCCTCCTGGTGTTCCTTCCTTATTGACATTTCTGTACCATGAGTATGTTGGAGAGGGTAGGATGGCTGTGCTTGATTTGTATTCTTAGTCTTATTGCCCCCAAAGGTCTATAATACAGGTAAATACACTTTTTATTTACTGTTTATTAGTGCTATTTACCATACCCCCAGATATATAGGGAAAGCTGGTGGGTTTTCTTTATTCCTTTTTTTTTTTCATTTATCCGGCAAGTATCACTTAGAATGGGACCACATGATAATACCAACATAAGGGACAAGGCTATGAAATGCAGTCCGTTCTCATTTCTCACAATATTTATGGTCTATAAATCGAGTGAGTTAGTGAATGAGTTAGTGAATACTGAACCATTCATTACTCCTGGCACCAATGGAAGGTTAGGTTCCTGCAAGCCCCTGGTTACAACATTTTCATCAACCAATCATATATAACTTTGTTTATGTGTGTTTCTGTTTTAAGACACGTTACTTAATATATGCGTATGTTGTTGATTCATTAACATGAACTCAGGGCCCACAGCCCTATAACGCATGCCTGAAGGAAGCTTATCTAACACGTGTATTTTCTCCAGAAGGTGCATCACAGACTCTTGTACTTAGGAACACAAGACAGCATTTCCATACTACACTTGGGGACCATTTTAAAGAGTAGAATTCTCTCAGAGAAGTACAAAAATGTGAACTGCGTGACACTAAATATACCATGAAAAGGACACTTGTTCACAGTATGACGGCTGAAATAAGAAGGCAGAAGAATGAAGAACGCCTTGCTCATCCTCAGTGGGGGACATATGCAAGTTGGGCAACTCAAATTTTCTCTGCTCTGCATATGTCCATGAATGACTGTGAAAGAGCCTGAAGTATTGACCTTGGGGTTACAAATAGATTTCAATGCAATAGGTTCACTTGCAAATATGGAATATGCAAGTAAGGAGGATCGACTGTATGTTATATAATTTTACACTGGGTTTTAGTTTAAGGGAACACAATTCTTTGTTTGAAGTCTGTGTGTATTATTATTATTAGTTAGGGAGATGCCTAATTTCTAAATAAATCTCTAAAGGAGGAGGATCAAAATTAAAGTGGCTTGAATAAAATAGAGGTTCATTTTTCTCCCTAACAAGACCGTACAAATGCCCCAAAGTGAGTTGTGTTGGTTGGCAAATAGCATGTCTTCATCTCTGAGTTGCAAGCATATCTGTGTTCCAGCTCAGGAAGGGTACGGAAAATAAATCCAGGACAAAGCATCCCCTCTAAGGAAGTGATTGGGCGTTGCTCATATCACTTTCGCTTACATTCTACTTTAGTCAAAAACAGGCTGGGAAATGTATTTCTACTGGGGAAGTCACCTGCCCAGGCAGAAGTGTCAAGTGGATTTTGGTGGTCAAATAACAACACTATGAGGGAATAACACTGTACTGCGTTTACTGCACTCGTTGGTCTCATTCGAAACGCTATTCAATGATATCATTCTCTTTAACACCCAGAAGCAGCAATGACAGTACAGTCGTAAAACTGACAGCCTCATATAGAGCTGCTTCATTTTCCAAACTTGGTTTGGATTCTTAAATCTAAGGAAGACCCTACCAGGCATAATTATCTGGCATAATTATGTTGAAAGTGAGTCCTTAGTTAAATATCAAAATAGAAATTTACCTGGCTGTGTTTAGCTCAGATATGCTGCCTGCTAAACAGTTTGTAACAACTGCTATTCCATGTATTTTACATAAAAAAATGTCATGGGTCAGGCACATGTGAGGTTATCTGAAGGAAGGGTTATCAGATTCCAGGACAATGAACGTGAAAGGAGAGGAGACCCAGCTGGAGTGGAGTCAGATGTCTTGGAGAAGCAAAGCAGGCTGAAAAGTCAAGAAAGAGGAAATTCCTTAGTGACAGGGAGGCTGAGTGGCAGGTGACTAAGCATCCCAGCCTTGTAGCCTGAGGGCCTTTCGCCAGTGTCTTTGGGCAAAAGAACTGAGAAAACGAACTGACTCTTCTTAAAAATGTATTCAAGATAGAATATAAGTTCTGCAAGACCCTTCAGGGAAGACGGGAATTCTTTTGATTGGGAATTATGGATCTGGATTCAAGTGCTAGCCTTGCCACTTGTCACCAGACATTGGAGCAAGGGTGGAACCTCTCTAAGCCTCAGGTACCTTATATATAAGTTGGGGCTAATGATAGCTCCTACTGCCCGAGGTTTTGAGGATTAACTGGGTTATTGAATGTGAAGAGATAGTGTCATGTCTGGCACATGGTAACTGCTTTTTAAGTGTTAACCATGCTGGTGAGGAGAAGGGAGAGGAAGAGAAAAAATATTTGCAAAGATGATATGAAGCTTATAGGACATGTGAAAAGAGGTTTATAGAAATCTGAAACTAGAGAGGCTAGATACTAGGAATGACATGAAGAAAGTCATGGAGGCAGGAAAGCTTAGGGTATGTTCCAAGAATAGAAGCTTATCTCTTATTACTTCTGCAGGACATGCAGAGGGATGGTGAAAGATAGGGCTGGAAAGATCAGTGTGACCTAAATATGAAGGGCCAAGGAAGGGCAGGATGCGATCTCTCTTCCTAGTTCAGTAAACAACGGAAGCTACTGTACAGTAATGCCCCTTATCTGCAGTTTTCCTTTCCATGGTTTTAGTTACCTGCGGTTGACTGTGGTCTGAAAATATTAAATGGAAAATTCCAGAAATAAACAATTCATAAGTTTCAAATAGTGTGCCATTCTGAGTAGCATGATGGAATCGTGTGTCATCCTGCTCTGTTCACTCGGGACATAAATCATCCTTTTGTCCAGTGTCTCCACGCTGTACATTGTCCTCTCTGGTTAGTCACTTAGTAGCTCTCTTGGTTATCAGATCGACTGTTGCAGTATAGCAGTGCTTATGTTCAGTTCATCCTTAGCTTACTTGGTAATGGTCCTAAAGTCATTTGCATAACTTTTATGACAGTATATTGTTATCATTATTCTATTTTATTGTTAATTATTGTTGCTAATCATTAAAGTACCTAATTTATAAATTAAACTTTACCATAGGTATGGGTGTATAGTAAAACCAATAGTATATATAGGATTTTAGTACAATCTATGGTTTCAGGCATCCACTGGGGGTCTTGGAACGTATAACCCATGGATAAGGGGGTACTACTGTAGGTTTTTAATCCATGCTATTCGCGTGTTTTCTGTTCTTTTTTGAGAAGTTGTTTTCAAAGATTGATTCCTATGGAATAGAATAGATTAGGAATAGTATAAAATAGTATAGACTAGATTAGGATGGTGCTATGGAAGTGAAGTGGACATTTGTTTTCCACCTCTTCTTCATTCATTCTCCTTTCTATTTACAACCAAAGATTTGGTTTGTGGATACGCCAACCTCCATTCTAAACTCATATGACTTGAAGTATCAGTAAGAGTTCATGTAGAAGTCAGAAATCATTCTAGAAACTTCAAGCAGGAAGGGTTTAATGCAGGAATTAGAAGCTTGTGATGCTATTGGCAAAATGGGGGAAGAGAGTGTCAGGGAAACTGTCACTTGTGGACAGGAAATCAAAAAGCACCACAGTCACAGAAATTCTGGCAATGATCTCAGATACTTGCAGCATCAAGTTTAATGATTTGCAGGAAGACACTTAGAAGAACTTTATATCCACCCTCTGCCAAAGCCCACATACCATTCTCCCACCACCCCAGGAGCAACATGGCTTCTCTGTTTCCTCTGACTTCCAAATCTCTCACTGTCAGAACTTAACCAGGATCCCTGCAAACAATGGAGCTTTCAGGCTTCCAAATCTGCAGTAAGGAAGAGAGCATAAAAGAGGAAAATGGTGCTAAATTGCTGACAGATAATCTGACATCTATGAATAGGGTGGTGCCTTGATTCCAGTGATGGCTATACTCATTTCTGGCCATATTGAATAATTCAGTGATGAACATGAGTCCTAAACTTACGCAATTAGAATAAGTCTCAAGGATTTTCATGGGATATTAGAGAACAGGCTTCCTTTACTTTGCTGTACTTTCATCTGGGAGGGCAGGAAACTAAAGGTGCAGAAGCCATCTTGTATTCAAAATGTTAGAAATTGCCTGAGAATAATACCCAACACACAGAAAAGAGAACTAAACCAAGAGATCAAGTTCTGATGATATTCTTTGAGCTCCTGAATTCAGCCATGCTTGAAACTAATCCGACTACCAGACTATCAATTTTATGAACCAATAAATTGCCTCTTTGCATAAGCCATTTGGGTTAGGTTTTATGTCGCTTACAACTGAAGACTAGGTAGAAGATCATGGTAATAGTCCAATTTCAGTTTCACAGATGTTTATTTTGGGATACAATAATTAATAAAACATAGATCCTGATCCTGAAGTCTCATTAACTAGACACATTCACAACTAACCATAATTCCAGCAAAAGAAAATCATTCTTGATGCTACATTTTAGCCCCAATGAACAAAGCCTGATCAGCCTTGAATGTGTCAGAAAATCGGACCCATATGGCGAATAGCAAATACAATTGTCTCTATTGACCCAGAGGATCCTGGTTCTTCTGAAAAGTGGTCCACCATGAACAATAGTGGAAGTGAAGTAGAACAGAGCTGTAGACTTAAATGTCTGGGCATTAATATTATTTTTCAAAAACAAGTGATTCCAGAAAAAGGAAATCCTTTTCATTCAAAGCTTGTTACTACTTCTTTTCCTCCTTTGCTCTTTACCTACCCTCAACAAAATGTCTTTAGTGGAAGCAATTGCAGATAGACCATCATGGTGTCAAGATGTCATGGCAGTTTTATGGTGAAGCTATAATAAAAACTTATTGTTTCTCATTCTCTTAGAGCTCTCTAAATGGAGGGCTATCTTTTGTTGGTATATACTCGTGTGCACGTATACGTATGAATGTATGTGTATATGTGTGTTCTTACTGCTGGAGTGTGTGGCAATAGTACTGGACACCTGACCTTACTTGGTTGCTTTTGACAAGTGTATACTCAGGGTACCCTGTGGTAACCAGTCCTCATAGGCGACCTGAGCTCCAAAATAAAAAGACTTGCTAAAGCTCTATTCATAGATGATTTAACCTGGGAAGGTTGTTTTTCTGTGGGCAATGTTTATTTTAATCAAAGATGAAAACATTTGGGCAAACTCATTCATAACTATAACTCAATATTATTGAATGTCATTCCATGGAATACATTGAATCTAAAGGGAGATTTTAATTAAGGAGCCAGTGTTACACGTACTAATTAGTCCTTGCTTGCTTATCTTCTTCCAAGAGCAGATTTCTTGTCAGAGTTGAAAATGTCTCTATAACTGCCTTTCTTTCTCCATATGGCTGCTTTTAAGTCAGACTGTCCGTGCATTCAGATACTGAGAGCTGGGCGTTAAGGAAGCTGGTTAGAGCAGTGGCCTTTCTACTCCAGATGCCATGTATGAGAGGATTTCTCCATTTCTCACAACTAACTGATTATTCATCAAACATCTGAAAGTGCCCTGACTGTCTCATATATGAATTATGGTGGTTTGGAATGGTAACTTTTTTTTCCTGAGCAACAGTACAGTCATATATCTTTTTTATTCTCCCAATTAATTATCAAATCCCTTTAGTTGCTCATGTTAGCAGGAAATCCATTTTCTGCCTCTTGTGGTTTTCCTTGACGCCGAATTATCCAAGAACTCTAGACATTTACTCTGTCTCAAGTGGTGACTTGTGCTTACAAGGAGAGAACTGGAAATTCTTCTCAGCCCACTAGTCGGATTCAGTTCTGGATGGCTCTTAATTGTAGATGCTGAAAGCTGATGTCGCCCAGGTTAGTCTGTCCTCTCCCACTGCCCGTTAGGTTTTCATGGTTAAAGCTCTGAATTTACACACTCTACCAACATTCCCAAAATACATCATGCAAATGTCTGGCAACTACCTTCTCACTCATGAACTTCTAGGCCTTGACTTTGATTCTAGGTCCCCAATCTAGACTGTTGATCCCATACAGTATATTTCTTCTGGGGACCTCTTTGTTTGTTTGTGTTTTCCCTGCCAGCAATCCTCAGCTAGAAATATTTTAACCCATCAAAGAAGTAAAATGAGATTGAAACTACACAAGGAAGAGATCAGAATTTTCATCTCTGTTCTCCCTAGAAGACCCCTGAATCTTCATATAAATTTGCCTGCTGCCTTGGTAGCCAGCTGTGTCTACTGAGGAGCACCAGAGTGATAGTATCACAAGCTAGAATGTGTCCCGTTTTACCTCTCCTCCAGGGGTATGAGTGACTTCACAATTTATATGTGCTAAACACAAAGAGGCCATTCATCTGTACAGATCAATGAAAAAGGATGATCTCCAAGGTGACTTTCTGCTTTTGTAAAGGCATAGCATTGGTTGGCGGCTTCTTTCTGAAAAAATGTTAACGTTTTCACACCAGGCATCGAGTTAGAACATAGTTTCTAAGTTGGCATGCGTGGGTTTCCATACACATTGTTGTCCAAACTGCTATAATTTTGAGTGTGAAAGGAGACACTATTTAATAAGTACAATGTGGCAATAGGTCTAAAATGAGACTGTAGGAGGCAGACAGAGCTGCATGTGATCCTATATGTAAATCTACAACTTCCGGGCCTGGTGAGAGTGTGGTTGAAGGTGTTGCAGGACTGGCTCCTTCACTGCCTTTCCTGTGAGCAACAGACCCAACCTACCACAAAACTCAACACACTTGCAAAAAAGTTTAATGGGCAAAACCCCCAACAAATGTGACTTTGTTAATCCAGATTCCTGAGGATTAATATATGGGTGGGAGATACTGATTTGGCTGTCAAGCTGCTTGAGCAGATGTGTGATCATTATAATCACTGGTTTTCAACTAAGTTTTCCTTTCCTTCTTTTTCTCTCATACAAGAAATTGGGAGAAAACAGTAAAGGTCAAATGTGTTCAAATTAATAAAATGTTTAATTTGCTGAAAATAGGATCTAGTTTTTAACTCACTTTGTGTTCTTTGCATTAGATTTCTATCATGGAATATGGCTAGACTTGAGCAAGCCATGATATGTCTTCTTATTTTATCATTGCAGGCTCTACTGCAAAGGCTTTGATCCACACAACATTAAAATTCTGTGAACTTTTTCATCAAAAATCTTGGTAATTTTAACAATGTAGCCATCTATAAAATGAACACTATCAAGAACTTAAAATATATTCAAATTAAAAATGAATGAAAGGTTTAGCTAAGAAATATTGAGTTGTCGGCAATGTTTTTCTTTCACAAGTTTGTTTCAGTGCTGCACCTTATGTCTAGGCACAGGCTAATGTATTACACTGATGAACTTCAATAGAAACTGTAGGTGGCCCACAGAGATGACAATGAAGAAAACCTCATTTAAATAGGGTTTCAGAAAAGACCTCTTCTTGGAGGTCCCATTTAAACCATGGAAGAAGTGACATTTTGGTTGAGACCAAAGATGTAAAGGAGAGAGCATGGTTGCAGGAGTAAAAGCATTTGGGGCCTGGGGACACCATGTTTAAATTTAGAAAAGAGCTTGGTGACTCAAGGAACCTAAAGCTGGTTGGTATGCTGCAGCACAATGAGTAAGAAAGGCAGAAAATAATATGAGATGAGTTTAGGAGGGCAGCAGGGAACGCATTACACAAGGTAGGGGCCATGGAAAGCATTTGCATTGTTTTCTAAAATGTAATGGGAAGCCACTGAAGAGTTTTAACCAGGGGAGTAAAATAACTTAATTCAAAAATAATGAGTACTGTAGTTGTTATATGGAGAATGAATTAGAAGGGGAGAGGTAGAAGCAGAAGACAAGATAGAAGTCTATTGCAGAAGTTAAGAGAAGACGTGGTTGTTTGGGCCATAGTGGTTGCACTGGAGAAAAAGAGAAGTATATGGGATTAAGAATTGACAGCAGTTGATGATATACTTAATGTGGAGAGATGGAAAGGGAAATATAGGAATCAAGTATGATTCTCTATGGGTCTTTGATGATAATGTGGAGGAAAGGACCATTTACTAAAATGGAAGACTAGAGGATGAATTAATTTGATTGGTTGGTGTGAGGATCAAGATTTCAATTTTGGACATGTTTGAGGTGCTTATGCGACATCTAAGCTTACTCCTCTAGCAAGTCTTCAGACATCTGAATATGAGGTTCAAAGGAGAGATTTGAGCTAGACGTTTATATTTGGCCTGTTAAATTAACCTATTAAAGTCAAAACTCAATTGTTGGCTTATTGTTCGTTTTTAACAATGTTATATTGGTTTGAATCTGCAGGTGGGTAGCTCTGTGATGTGTAATGGAGATATAATTGTGAGACCCTGTCCTCACTCTCATGGAGCCTGTAGGCTTGTGGGGGAAGATTAGCACGATTCAAATCACCAGAAAAAACAACAATAATCAGTTAAATCCACTGATAAGTTATTAGAATAACTAAACAAAATGGAAGAAAGAATTGAAAGAATTAGCAAACTAAAGATATATTTGAACCAGAAAATGAAACAGTTCAGTTAACCAGAACATGGCTTGACTATACAAATAGGTACAAATATGAAAGGAAGTCTCGAAACTATGGAGGATAGAATTAGAAAGCTCAACAGAAATTTCATAGGAGTCCCAGAAAAGGAGACTAAAAGAGACAAGGCAATATTCAAAAAGACAAAGGCTAAGAATTTTCCAGAATTAATATGCAGATGTGAAGCTACTAATTCAAGAAATACAACATATTCCAAGCAAGATTAATAAAAATGCATCCACATAAATATATCACAGTGAATCTGCAGAACCAACACCAAAGGCAAAGAGAAGATTATAAAAGTAGCTAGAGAGAAAAGACAGATTTTCTATAAAGGAAGAGAGGTTAAACTGAAAGATGATTTCTGATGATTAGCAGTGTAATGCAGAAGACCGTGGAATATCATCTTCGAAACACTGTCCCAAAACTGTCAACTTAGAATTTAATACATATCAAAAATATAAATCAAGATTGGGGGGAAAATAAAGATATTTTTAGTAAGACTCTTTACTTTTATATAGAACACTTCACTTCTGTCACCTTTGGTTACCAAATGTATGGTTTTTTTTCCTCTCCCCACAACAAGCAATTCTCTGTGACACCAGCTGGGTGTCCTACAATTTAAATCAATTCTGACACTGTCTACCTGGAGATAGTGTCAGATCCCACAGGTTAAGGGCTCAGTCCTAGAAGACTGTCCCTCTCCACCCCTGACACCAATTACAAGTCCAGGTTGTCACCTGTGCTTCTGACCAATTGGCTATAAAACAGAGGTTTCCATGACCCTGTCCTTAAGTTCAATTAATTTGCTAGAGCAACTCCCGTATCTCAGGAAAACAGTTCATTTACATTTACTGGTTTATTGTAAATGGATGTGATAAAGGATATAAATGTACATCCATACGGAAGAGCTGCATAGGGTGAGGTATGCGGGACGGGGCAGAGCTTTCCAGGCCCTTCCCTTGGCTCACCACTCTCCCAGCACCTCCACGTGATTACCTACCTGGAACCTCTCTGCACTCTGCACTTTGGGCATTTTGTGGAGGCTTCATCACGTAGGCATGGTCGGTCATTATCCATTTGCAGCCCTTCTCCCTTCTCAAGAGAATGGGAGTTGCATATAAATGAAAATTCCCCCAAGTGCCCAGAGAAAAAGCAGGCAAAAATAGAGGTCTATCCTGGAAAGGCAAGCCTGCTTGTGGTGAGAGTGTTTGTTGAGATTTTGACAGATTGAGTTCCCTACACAGCACAAAACTGAGGTAGAGCATATCTCTTCCCAAATCCATGGCTGATCACTAAATTACTCAGGCATAGGGGAGATGGCTAGGGAGCCAGGCTAAAAATCAGAAGCTGAAAGAAAAAAGTGATCACAGACAGCAGTAACTATCTACCATAGGAGGGGCAGACTCTTTAGTTAGAATCCAGGAAGTTAACTGCCAGACGTCAGAACAAAACAGAATCCATAGTCTCTCTAATATATTATGTACAATTTTGAGTTTTGACCAAACTTCCAAGAGATCCAAAGAAATAGGAAATTGTAACCCCGACTCAAGGGGAAAAAATACAGTTAATAGAAACCTACTGTGAGTGGGCCTAGATATTAGATTAGTAAATGAAAACTTCAAAGAAAATCTTAGAAATATATTTAAAGAAGTTGATTAAACCATTAAAGCATTGTTCAAAGAATTAAAGCAAAACATGATAAAAATTAGAACACCAATAGGGAATCTCAATGAAAACTGTGAAAACCAAATGGAAATTTTAGAACTGAGAATTATAATGACTGAAGTAAAAAAAATTCACCAGATGGACTAAAAAAAATATTTGAAATATCGCAGAAAAGAATCAATGAACCTGAAGATGCTTTAATAGAAATGACCCAATCCAAAAAACAAAGAGAAAAAAATTGAAAGAAAAATGAACAGACTCAAGCTTTAATATCAGTAATTCCAATATACATGTTATTACAGTCCCAGAAGACAGAAATACGTAGAAAAATTATCTGATGAAATAAAGGCTGAAATTTTCCAAAATTTGGTCAAGAACATTAACTTACAGTTTCCAGAAGCTCAATGAGCTTCATGTAAGATAAAGTTCAAGAAAACCACAGTAAGACACCTCATGGTAAAATTGGAGGAAGACAAAAATTTGGCTGATTATGGAATGTTTTGATTATGATACATGACTATATATGCGTACATCTTCCCCAACTCCTCAGACTGTACAGTTGAAATGATTAAATTTTATTTTTGTAAACTATACTGAAATAAAACTATCAGAAAAATATACATGTGCTATATAATTCATAACACACTTACAAACACACATAAATATCAACCACATGTATCTATTTCATAGTTAATTTGGATTTATCTCAAAAAGACAAAGTTTAACATTAAACAAAGCCATTATTATAAAGCACCACATTAAGAGATTAAAAAAGAAAATAGGAAGAGTATCTGATAAAATTCAAGTGATTCATGGTAATCTTGTTTAGCAAACTATGAATAAAAGAGAATTTCCTTTTCCTAAGAAAATATATCTTCCCAAAATCTGCAAATATTTTAAATCATGAAACTTGAGAAGCATTAAAATTTACAGGTATCATTGGTCTCAGTCTTGATCAAACTTTTCTCTGGATGTCCTAGCTAATGAAATTGAGACAAGAAAAGTAAAAAACACACACAAAACATGTCATAATAAAATGGAGGCTAGGTAGTGTTTCTTATTTAAGAAAATGATCTCAATAGTACAATATTCATAAAAGTAAATTGCAGATGAATTAAATATCTAGATGAAACAACTATGTGTTCCTAAAAATCACTCCATCATACAAAAATCTCACGATAGAAAAGCACAGGGCTTAGGGGAGAAATGAAATTAGGGGAACAATGCTCAAAAAATTCATAAATTTTTTTTTTAAAGAAAATGTCATCATTGATACACAAAAAAGAGAGATAGGGGAGAAAACGGGAAACACAGCTTTTCTTATGTTAAATGGTTACAAAAGACATAAATACTGACATAAACATGGCTCTTTACCTTGAAGAAACCTGAAAGGTTGCTTGTGGAGCGGATATCAGAAGAGTTTCTGCTGGTGAGTTATTGTGCAGTTGTGGAAAGAGCTTATCTGAAATGTCATGGAAAGTTGTGACACCAGATGTGGATGGGAGTGGCCTGTAACATACCTGTGAACTGAGGTAGCTGGTAGACGTTTGAGGTGCGTTTTGCGTATTCCTGTACAGCTTGGTTAAGCTACTTCCTGTTCTCTGCATTCACCTAGTGTTTCTTGCTGACAGAATTGCACATAAGCAAATTGGAAATTTGTGCTATGTTCATATTTTTTTTTATTATATCAATTTTCTTGGAACAAATTTGTATTTTCAAAACAAACACTATAGCCAAACTGACTGTACAAGAAAATATAGGAGTGAATTTTTTTTTTTTTTTAGGATTATGGTATGGGAAAAACTTCCTATATAAGACACAAGAAGTACAATTCATAAACAAGGATAAATTTGACTACATTCAGTAACAATAACAATAAAACCTTTTTACATATGGCAAAAATGATACAAAAAACAAAGTATAAAGATAAGCTATTGACTGGTTTGGAGAAGATGATAATATTTATATTATAGAAAACTTCTTCAAGTCAATAAAAGGCAAACAATCTAAAAGAAAAATAGGCAAAGGCAATTTGCAAAGAAGATAAAACACATGTCTAATAAGCTTCTCTACCTCACTAACAATAAGGGATCGGAAAACGATATTAAAAAAAAAAGGTATCACCGACATACCAGTTTGGCCAAAATTATTAAGTTTGATTGTACCAAATGTTGGCAAGAAAGTGGGGAAACAGGAACTTTTACAATTGATGGGGACAAGAACTGATATAATCACTTTGGTAGACAATTTGTCAGTCTAGTCAAACAGATGATGCAGTTCAGGTCTCAGCTGCTCTACGCCCTGGTGTCCACCTGGAGCACATATGGCTCCCGTGTATAAGGAGACACGATCGAGAGTGTTTAAAGCAAGCTTGTTTATGATAGCAAAGACATGGAATAATCTAATTGTTCCTTAGTAGGGGAATGTGTAAAGTTTTGTCTACTGAAATTACGGGAAATGACATAACATATAAAATTGTGACCTAGATCTGCAGAAATCAACATGAATAAATTGTACAAAGAAGCAGAATGTTAAGTGCAAAACGTATGTAAATGTATGTACAGCATGATGTTATTCATGGAAAATATTAAAGGGACAGACCAGAAGTATACTTGTATGTATTTTATGGACGCATGCATGTGTATTAGGACATTTAAAAGGGAGAAATGTGCAGCCCTTTCAGAGAAAGAATGCAGAGTGAGGTCAGGTACTTTTGAAACTTTTTTTTTTTTTAAGAGAGAGTCATTTGATGAAAATATGGCAAAATGGCATCATCTGCTTAATCTCAGTGATAAATCAATGCGCATATGCCTTGCATTATTTTCTGCTTTTTTGTATGCTTGAAATTTATTCAACAAATACATATTGAGTGCCTTATTTTACACTAGGCAATTTTCCTAAACAAAATATGAAGGAGCAAATGGAAAGAGAAATCATACAGTGACACATCTCACTGGAAGTGTGTGTGAGCTGCCTGGGGTCTGGGGGGCAGAGGGAGGGGTTCTGCAGTGTCATGTGGGTGAGTGTGAGCTGGCCTCCTACACTGACTCTGTCAGCAGAGATGTGTAAACCTGAACCGATGCTTCTCTCTGGGGAGGGAGGTGGACAAGTGAGCAAAGTTGTCTTTTCTATTTAAATCACGTGTGCATGCTGTTTTCCTTCAGGATGAGGGCCAGCAATGTGATGTGGAGTGGGGAGTGGGTCTGCCTTTGGCCCCGTGGACAGCAGGATGTAAGTGCAGCTGCTTCTGAAAAACCTCTGGTTTGGGAACTGAAAGGCTCTGGGATGCTGGGTAACAGGGCAGTTTATATAGAAGCCAGGAAGCTATAAATTTTTTAACATAAAGACAACTCTGCCTGAAAACACTGCGAGTCATCCCTTCCTAATGGAGGCATGGAAGATAGTCAGAGGCCTCTGACCACCTTCTCTCTATATTGGCCTTAACCCTTTCACAGCTGGAGGGGAGGATTCTGGGAAATAGCATACCCCAGACAAGGGATGCTGTGGTGCCAAGGGGTTAACAGGCACTTTGTGTGAAGTTTTAATATTCCACAAATGAAATGTGCATGTGAAATGGGAAAAAAGAGGAAAAGATTATATTTGTCAGCTGGGCTGCCATATGTTGTTCTGGCCGGAGCGCAGCAAAAATGGTGACAATTCTTTCCTGAATGAGAATCTCTGTCAACTCCTGATTTTATGCCTTTCTTTGAGCAAGCAGGAGTTTTCTTTATGACCAGGCATAGTCTAAAATTTTCATTTTTGTGGGGGCAATCTGTACTACCCCTAAAAGGTAAAGCATTAGCACTGCTTGCCTTCATTTTCAGGAGGTGGAAGAAGGCAGGAAGAGCATAAAATTCATCTGCATATTTTCTTTCTTCTTCTTCTTCTTCTTTTTTTTTTTTTTTTAAATGAAATTGGCCCTTAGGGTAAAAACAGTCCTTTGAAAGAACAAATAACTAGCTGAATGACAAATGGAGAGGAGGTTATACCAGCAGATCTGTTAGTTTTCACCAAAGTCATCATCACACAATTTTGGAGAATTGACTTTGTCGCACAAAAGGCTTTTCTTGTTGATATTTGGTGGGTTATGATGCCTATGTTAGTAAAAATAAATGTGTGAGCTTTTGTATTGTAAGAACCATGCCATGTTTCCCAGAAAATAAGACCCCAAAAATAATCAGTTCTAATGTGTCTTTTGGAGCATATCGTATCGTATCATATCATATCGTATCGTATCATATCATATCATATATCATATCATATCATATTATATAGACCTGGTCTTCTATTATAGTAAAATAAGACTGCGTTGTATATTAATTTTTGCTCCAAAAGATGCATTAGAGCTGATTGGCTGGCAAGGTCTTATTTTTGGGGGAACAGGGTATTAAGATTTAGCCTTGGTGTGAGAGGGTTGTTTTTTTCTAAGTATGTTTCTAAGTATGTTTCTGTCTTATTTTGCATTTGAAAATGCTACAAAATTATTTTTTTCTTTAATGCTTTCTGAATTCTGTTTAGTTAGCCTAAGTAATGTAATCTAAAAAGTTTGAAAATTATAGAAAATTTAGAAAACAAAAATCTTCCATAATCCTGCAATCTAACAATAATACTAAGGTATTTTAATGTATTTCTTCATACTGTATATAAATAAGTAAATGTATAAATAGTTACATAATTTGCATAGTTGACATATTATTAAAGATTGTCAATATAACTCCTAATATTTCCATATAATCAATTTAGAGGATGTTCCGTTCATTGTTAACTATTCACTGTTATTTGGTTTCTTTCTAAGTTTGCTTTCCTCTCAGGGACAAGTAAGACAAATCATCCTTTTTCTTGCATGACTTTTCCTTGCAGAAGATGGCACTGTTTGTTAGAAAAGCAAGTGAAGGGGCTTGAAAGTGTAATTTAGAACCTTACAGGGTTAGTGTGAACTGAACTGAGATTCTCTGGAGAGGAATTGGGAGAAATGACTACGGGAAAAATGAAAGAGTGGAAAATGGCGGCAGAGTCAGATGGTGGTGAAGTCCCCCAGGCTGCGTTGCATGGGGAAATGATCTGAAGTAAAGAGCATTTCTGCAGAAATGAGATTCTTCCCTTTCCTTCACTAAGTAGCATGAATGCAAGTACTGCAGATAATTTTCTCAAATCTAGGAAGTGGAAGCAGAGAGCCAGTGGCCCAGCTAAGACTGTGCAGAGCCTCGGTTCCGCTGTCCTTCTCCCATGCCCTACTTGGATGCACAGAACACTAAATAGTCAGGATTGGTGTGAAGAAGAGAAAGACAACACAGATGGTACAGAAGATAGGTCAAAGGGAAGTGGCGTATGTCATATGAGAGTAAATAGAAAACAGAGACGAGCGGCTAAGTATGAGCAACGTGAGAAGGGCTAGCACGGCAGCTAGGCAAGGAACAGGAAGAGGAAGAAGAAGAAGGGGAGGAAAAGAAATGATCCCTGAGTGCATTGTCAAGGAACTGAAAAAATTCCCCATGAGCACCTCCCACTTAAGAATAACCTAATAAGAAAATAAATAGCTCAAAGGTGATGATGAAACAACAGATTGAAAAGGAAAGGGAGAAAGCAGAATTAAAAAAATAATTTTAGGATTAAACCAATATTATTAATGGATTAATGGAACAGTTAATAACAACTAACATTTGCTGAGCCTTTAGTATGTTCCATACACTGTTCTATGTGCTGTATATGGATTACTTCCTTTAATATCTACAAAAATACTATGAGTAAGGAGCATCTTCTTTATCAAATGGGGAAGTTGAGACAGTGTGGTAAGTCACTCACTAGAAAGTGGCAGAGGCAAGATTTTAACCCTGGATATGTTTTGTAACACTATGGACATGTAGTGTGACCCCAGTTATTAAAAGCCAGTCTTTTCATCCATCCATCCATCCATCCATCCATCCATCCATCCATCCATCCATCCATCCATCTTTCCATTTTACATATACGAGATGAAATTTGTCTCATACTAACAATAGCTATTTCTGGATGAGTTTTTTCTTTATACTTTTCTTTACTACTTAAATTAAAAACACACACAATATTTTATCAACTTTATAAAACAGTTAAATAATATAACAATGGTAATATAATGATTGTAGTAAGCCCTTGCACTCTTATTTCTATATCATACACTTACTAATTCACTTCCTCATTTTATCTTCCAGTGATCTAAACATTTTATGTCAAATTCCGAAACAAGGTTGGTGAATGATTTCTTTTTAGCATTTGATATTTTAAGATGTCTCAAAACACGAATCTGATCATATTTTAGTTTTAGGCGTTCTTCACGGTTGAACTGAAAGTTCTGAACCTGAATCCCACTTCTATTGTCAAGTTTCCTATATTCCTACCCTATGTGTATGGTATAATTGTTTCCTAAGTTTCATTATTGCCCTCTTTCCCACTAGAATGTAAGTTCCATGAAGACAGGGAGTTTTGTCTGTCTTGTACCCCTGACACCTAGAGTAGAGCCTAGTACATAGGGTGCTCCATAAATGTTTGTTGAATGAATGAATAGAAATGGAATTTTGTTTAACTGAAAGTAGAGCATAGGGAAAAAATTGAGAATTGTCAAATTCTTGAAGTCAACTTGACTTTTAAGTACGATTCAACCTCATTTTAATTGTTAATATGGCAATTTTCCACATTTGCATCATAGAATACATTTTTTAGAATGCATTTTTAAAACCACATGATAAACACTTATTTCATATGCTTAAAACAGCTCCAAGTCTGCATATTATACTCACACATACATGCAAATACTCCTCTTAATAGGTTTTCTTTTTAAAAGGATCAGATGTGAGGCAAAAGCAAATATGCCTGGAAACAGGAGGAAAAGCCTTATGCTTTTCTGCAGCCATGTGCCAGTAAAAGATTTTCTTGCAGAAGTCTTAGACTGGCATCCCCGAGGCCCAGCTTTCGTGCACATAGCTTTTCATTGAACTTCATTGCCAACACTAAACAATGAGATTTTTAAAAGCTTTTTTTTTTTTTTTTTTTTAAGTTTTTCTTCCAAGGTTTCACATAGCAATCAGTTGGCTCTTGCTGAGTAGCTGCTGCCACTTTTAGCTAGAGCACAGCTCTGCAATTTACCACAGTCCACACCATTCCATAATGTGCTCCTGACCATCTAGTTCCTGGATCACATCCTTCATTCACATCACCTGCCTGTTCTTGTAGACATTTGAGTTTGTCCTATATGCTCTGTTTTGAATATGCTCCCTCCTGCTCCCATGACTGTTGCTTCTGTAGAGCGTTACCTTTCTGCCTTTTCTGGTTTTGCTAGACTATTTTTCTTCCTTAAATTTGACCCCATTATGCATATAATTTAACAAATCTCCATAAGAGTTCCTGAAGGACATGATTTTGGTGCTTCTTTTCAATTTGATGTAGCTCATTGCACTTTTTCTTTTTCTTTCTTTCTTTTTTTTTTTTTTTGCCATTTTAACCTGGATTTGAGATGAGACATGCAGACACTGGATGACTTTCTCTCCCACCAACCTTTTCCATGCCCTTATAACCTTGACTGCATGGCTTACTCCCTTTCTCTCTCCATAATCTTCTATGTTGGACCTGGAGAAGAAAAGTAAAAGGAGAAGTGGAAAGGAGGCAGGAAGTAGTAAGGGGCATTCCGGAGGAATTCATCATGACTCATGAATGGGAAAATTGAATTAAAGTCATTTGCAGGAGAATGATTTCACTGCTCCCTCCTCTTAATATCGTACTATATGCACTTCAGTGTTTTTAAAGCCTGTATTTGTAAAAATACTTAATGTTAATTAAAATATACTTTAGAATAATAAAATAAAAATGTTTAAAATAATTATTATTTAAAATTTTTATGAATATATATAAGCTCTCCCAATTTTGTTGAAGTAAAATATGGACAAGAAATTTATTGTTCGTATCTCTGTATCTCCAGCACTTCGTACAGTACCTGGCCCTTAGGTGTTCATTAAACAATCTTCCATTCAGTCTTTATTTGTGTAAAACTGATGGATCTGACACAGTCTTATTTTATTCCTGGTTTGTCCGTCATGAAATACTACATAAGAAAAAACAAAATGGCCTACTAAAGGCAGGTAGCAGGAAGAAGCAGAAAAAGGGGAACGATATTGTGTTAGTTATACTGAAACTAGGTAATCAATAGGGTGACCCTGTGTCCCTCTCTGTTTGCCTGGGACAATCCCATTTTGTTCCTATTGGCTTGGCATGATTATTAATAGCATACCTTTTCAGTCTCAAAGTGTCCTTGTTTGGGTGATAAATTATATAGGCACTCTATTAATCAGGACTTAGATAATCAAAAGCTATTTGTAATCTAATTGCAGGGACCAAGGGTTTATGCATTGTTTTGGTGAAAAATGGGGATCTAGCTACCCAAATTGGAAACTAGAGAATGTCTGAACACTTTTTAGAGATTTTATACACTTAGACATGCATATGTCAGGTGTGTTTATAGTACTGCCTTGAATTGTAATTATTTGTACAGTCATTTCCACTGGTTTCCTTAGGAACACTCCACACTTGGAAATACACTTGTCTTTCTTTTCTCTTAATGTCTCGCAAAGAGTTTTACTATTAGTAGATATTCAATAAACATTTGTTCAATGGAATTGAATAAAATGAAGTCATTGTTAAGTTGTTTTATCATGGATAATTTGTGTTGGTTTATCTTCAATCCACGAATTGGGAGGAGCCGGTATACCATGATAATTTTACGTTTGGCACAACAAATCAATTTTTTATGCCTCCTCCTCGCTCTGCTATTTCCTTAAAAGCTCTAGTTATATATTGTTGCAAAGCATTTTTTCCCTGAAACAGTTAAAAAAATTATGTTCATTGAGGCAAAATGTCCATCAGTGACCTTGATTTTTTTTGGATATATTGAACAGAAATGGTGTCTTTTTTTTTTTTTTTTTGGCCAAGATTTCAATCAGAAGGACAACAGGGGACTATCAATAGGATGTTGGCCATAACTTGCAATTTTCATTAGTCAAAAATTCAATGAATAATTTTTTGGCCCTATTAAGATTTCAAGAGACTCGAATAAGAACCGCATAGAGGACCAACCTTTGAGAATCTGTGTATTTTGTATTTGAGTACTGAAACTGCTGGCCAACTGGCAAGGCACTGAGCTCTTCTAACAAGTTATAGGGTGGAAATTATTTCTCTTCTCACCCATCTGCTCTAGGAGCCGTAGCTCATATTTAGAAGTAGCACTACTTACAGTGAGGGGGAAAAAAAAGGCCATCAATGGAAGTTAAAAAAGAATGAAAAGTCATCATCAAAATAACAACAAATATAGCAACAAAAGCAAAGACAAACCGCTTTGTAATATTCATGCAAAAATACTAATTTTATATTATCGCCACCTGGCACAATCAGCCTACAGAATTTCCTATACTACCTTTTGAAAAAATGAACAGCACTTACTTTTAATGCTAGGTGAGAGTATTTCTCAATGATGGAAAAGCAATAGTGCTTCACTAAGTGCTTTAGCAGAAATAGAGGAGTGAGAGGTGAGCTACAGAAGGGGATTCATCATAAATAGAGGTAAATATTCAAAGAAGGAAGAGAAGAGAGGGTTGGGGAAAAGAATAACCATGAAGACATTTCTCTCTTTAATTTCCTTTCAAGAACTGGCAGCGAGGAATGCCCCTTTTTTTCACCCCTTTCTGCCACTGCATTTACAGATGATAATGCTTTTCAGTGGCCCAGCCTAGCTCAATTGGGCAAGTAAACCTAAGTCAAGAAACCTACAATATAGCAAATGCAAAGAGCCTATTTTTCAAAAGGAAGGACATCCCACAGTAAGGCAGCTTTTCTTTTTCTTTTTTTTTTTAATATAAGGAAGACTAACACAAAGTAATTTTCCGGAATAGTCTTGCATTATGAATCATATGGAAATACCTCTTACTCAAGCATTGCCTTAAAATATTAATGTTTTGTGAAACCAATTGTACTCAATGATGTCATGAGTGATATGTGTTTTAAAGTATATGTGTTTTCACTTAAAAATTATCTTTGGCCAATTGTCTAACCCTTCTTCCTTTCATGCACAGGATCTGTTGATTTTATCTATGAGAGAAGAGGGCACCTATTAAATCATTGGCCTGGAAGAAAATGGGGAAAAATTGGATCCAGGTAAAATAACTTGTTTTAAAGAGATTCTTCACAATGTATATATAGTTTCTATTTCTTGGAATTTTCTCATGGTTTGTCTTTACTCTTGTGGCATTTGATGTTCAAAGTGTTGTATGTTTATAGTGGATGAGGACATATGTCTTCACTGGGATGTTCTAAAATGTTGTCGACTTTGCACATGTGAGTTACCCTTTAAGACCCAGGCAAAATGTCACCTCCTCTGAAGTCTCCCGTGAGTCTCTCACAGAATGAATTACTCTTGCTCCTCAGCTACCGTAGCATCCATCTGTAATACTGTAGTAGTTATAGGAATGTGTGGAGAAGGCCCAAACATGGGCCAACTCTACTTGGGTCGGGGCGGGGGGCGGGGGGTCAGAAAAGGCTTCAGAGAGGTGATGTTGGGCCCTGATCTTGAAGGAGGTGATGTTTGCCAGGTGGCAAAAGCATACTTTTAGAATTCAGTGTTTATAAGTCTCTGCTTTCGTGCACAGAAGAGTCCCACAAAAGCATCTCCAGCAATTATCTGGTACCTGTAAGTACTTGATATTTGACTTGATATGTGATTGAATGAATGAGCATGTCCCTTTATCATCCAATCCCTCAAATGGGCTCACTTCCTTTTGTTTAGGTCATTTATATGTATCAGAAAGTTCTATGGATCTGAAAATGCTTAGTGGTTTTAAAGATATTCAATATCTTTATTTATCTCTGCTCTGTTCTATCCAGAGGTTTTCAGTGAGAGATTTTATCCCCACGGGGAGACAAAACTCCAAACCTTCTGAAAGGTGTTGCTGATGATTTGTTGGTATTCAATATATGGTGACCACTCAAATAACTTGGCATTGTTAATGTAATTGTCAGCATGTTTTAAAATTTCATGTTAAAACGTAGTGTGCATGACCTTGTACTTACATGATTTTTATATTTGGTTTTTGACTTGATGAGTTTCAGACGAAAAAAAAAAAAGCAGGACAAATTTCTTTGAATTTCACCATTTATAAATGACAAGGGGATGGTTTTAGTATTTCTCACTGTTACTAGGTATCGTGGAATAGCCACATGGTCATGCTCAAATGACACAACTATTTTATCGGGGACATTTAAATATGTCATCTTGTGGGTCTTGACCCTAATAATGCGTGTTCCTTTCAATCAGAGGCATAACTAGAAATGGTAAGATACAAACTTCTGGGTGGGTTTTGTGTTGTTGTCTTTTGCAATGTATCATTCATAGATTTTTTTTTGAGTGTTTGATTTAATCATTAAAATAGTTTGTTTCATATTCTCTTGATCCTCTATCTACTGCTGAGAAAACACTCTTATTTTCTGAACCATAAAAACAAGTGAGGAAAGTGAGAAATCTTCCTTAGGTAACCTCAGAACAGAGGAACTTTGTGCATTATGCAGCCGAGGCCATGCCAAAATGCAATTTGGAGGGTGTCCAGCCCTTCATTGGAAAGTAATGGTTTTCACTGAACTGAGTTATGACCAGCTGTTTACAGACAGTCTGTGACATACTGATAGAGCAGAACACCGTATGTTGCTTTCCAAATCAAATGATACAAGAAGTGTGACAGAGTGGAGAAACATCTGTCATTAGCAATTTTCAGCACGCTTCACTAATTCTGGACAAAATACGAGTAATGAACTTACCGCAGGAAACTTCAAATACTACCACTGCTGAAACAAGGATATAAACAGCGAGTCCTCCTAATGGCTTCTAATTTGATTCATTTGCAGTAAGAAACAAACAAAGTGGGTTATTTGTTTTTGATCATAGGGTAGTAAATACTATTGCTGATCACAAACGCTTATTTTAATCAAAGAATAGGGATCGCCGAATGCAACTTTCTTCAAGTTCAGATGAAAAGCTTTATGCCTTTTTTAATTGTTGAACAAAGTGCATTTTGTTTTTGTAAGCAGAGTTGGAGAATGCACCCTAACAGGGGTGAGTCTTCCTTGTCTAGTGTCTGAGTGTGACACTCTGAGCTTGGGGTAGCTAGGGTTCTGACAGATTTGTTGGACCTGCGGTGACATTTACATAATATTAAATGTTCCTTGTCTTTCTACTAAGAAGCTTGTATAGGAGAATGTGTTAGGTCTTTCTCAAGCTGCTTTCCCCCTGCTACGTCTCATCTTGCTGTTTTTTTTCTTTTTTTTTTTTCCTGGCTGATAATTTTTATTTTGCGGTCCCACAAATTTTCACAGTTCTGTAACGAGCGCATGGTCTTCATACAGCATCCACATGGTTCTCTACTGGTCGACGTCACACTGTTGATGAGATCTCAGAGCCAAACCATGTGAAAGCTGCAATCTGTGAGCATTTTTCTTTTGTATCTTTGCAATCAAGTGAGCTATTAAGCTGTTAACATTCAAGGCCTACTCAGCTCAGCTTATGCCGGGTGAGCGCCAACATGGCAAATTCCTAAATGGACAGAATTGAGTTTGACTCAAGAAGGAAAAAATGAAGAAAGGTGATTATTCTTTATCTGAAGTTTCGACTAATGTTCAGAAAAATGGCAATATAAAACGCAGACATGAGATCTTGCCCAACCCGTTGGTGTTCTACCGATGGGAACTACTTTGGAACGTGTCCCAGAACAAAAAGACTGAATGCCATTCGGAACTGATGACTGTAAAATGAGTGTAGGAGGTCTTTGAGGAGCTTCTTAATTACAAAATTATTCATGATAAAATGGCACGAACCTCAAATTCCCAGTTTCTTGTACATTTTAGTGTGGTACCACATAAAAACGGTTTATTGCTTTTTAGCACCTTAGATAAACCAGATCCAGCCTTGGTATGTTGTAGGGGAAATCATCTTCAAATACCTTTAAATCTTTCACTCTTCTTCTTCTTCTTCTTTTCTTCTTTTTCTTTCTTTCTTTCTTTTTTCTTTTTCTTTTCTTTCCTTTTTTTTTCTTTCTTTTTTTTTTAGAGGGAATGACACATACTGATTCATCTATCTTTTTTTTTTCAAAGTGCTCCCTAAATTAGCTTATGATTGAGAAGAACTGTTCTAAGATGTGTAAATGCAAATCTCTCCTGGTTTTTATAGACATCTGCATTGAAAAACAAAACAAAGTGCAAATATAGATGCCATTGAAACCCATCATTACGTTTGTGATCTAGATAATAAAGTAAGCAGACCCGAGCAATTCGCTAACACTAACGCTATTCTTTACATAAACAGTAAATGTTTAGATTTTCCTGTTCACTGACTAACAGCACACATATCATAAACACTAAGCTGTTATAGTACGTTTCGTGTGTTGATTCACTTTAACAGTTGTTAGTGTGAAGACAGGAAAAGAAAAGTGGGTGTAATGAGACCATGTGCAGTATGCTGTGAAAACAGAGGCCCTTATTTGGCATAATGGGTTGCACCATAAGGGCCATAAAATTGTGCATGTGTTAGTATCATTTTAATTATTACGGGTGCCACATGTTAAGCAGAATAGCGGAACTACTAAAACAGCTTCAAAATCCTTACTGCTGATCGCTGCATTTAATTACAAATAGGAACATTTGGAGATAGGTCACCATAAAACCCTTCTGTTGTCAAATGAGCTCAAATCTGATTTTTGTAATTATGTTTTTATACCACAGATCCTGTTGAATAACTATAGGGAATAAAATTTTAATAAGTGCTGATTAAATGTAGGTACATCTTGCTTCCTAAGAATATTTATGAATGCTCATCACACTTAAATCAAGGTACCATCACTATTTTCCTGTGGACAGTGCTTTGATCATTCAACCTTAATGCAAATAAGCTGAATAAATTTATGTGCCATGAAATATTGTTTTTTTTTTTTCATTGAAGCATAAAAGCTCTGGATTTCAATTATTCATTCTGTTTGTGAGCACTGTGTACTGTATTGTAATTCTCTAAAACGGAAGTGTTTTCATTACCCTACTGCATGTCAGACTCAGTGGGATCTTGTAATTAACTTTTCTAAGGCAGGGTTGTATTGAGGAAGATGACAACTTATGTTGATCTTTTGTTCCCTGTTAGAATAAATATGATTAGAGATGGTAAGTTCACTCTTTTTTCTTTTCTGTTTTTTTGGAATTATTTATCGGTTTGTTTATTGGTTACTTGGGCTCTAAAAATCATGAACACATTGTGTTTACCAAGAGAAATGGTGCTGTGGGGTGCTTCTTATGTATCATATCTTATCTTGTGAAAAATGGTTTTGAAACCTGTGTAATGGTTAGGCTTACAAGCTCTTTTGAACATGAAGTTATCGTTGTGTTTCCAATAGAGATGAGAAATGTAAGATGAATTGAAGAAGGAATTGCTAACAGAAAGTCATGAGTTATTATTGCAAGGAAATAGACCAGATACAGAGCTGGCATATTTTAAAATTGGTGTCTGTTAATGATGGTATTTGATCTCACAGACATTAAAGCTGGTACGCGTATAAGCAATCCTCATGGATACATAAATTTGTGGTCTTTATAAGTCCAGAAAGTATAAAATACTTCTTATTCTATAAAACAGAGAAGTTTGATACTTTTGATCAATTATCTTTCTTTAGAATTTTCACATCCTTTTGTACATTCTAGAAATCATATCATTGGAGAATGGAGAATTCTGCTTGCAAAACTCCTCAGATTATCTGTTGTTGTTAAACATTTAATCCATACTTTATACAGCTCTTTTAATCTCCAAGTAGCTCTGCAATGTAACCATTCAAAGAATAGTGCTCCAATCCTTATCTCAATGGCCATCATTTCAGAAAAATGATAAGGGGGCACTTCAGTAAAGACCTGGAAGACACATATACCACTATGAGACAGATTCCATCCGTGTTGGCAGTTATATATTGCTCCCTGAATATATATATATAATTCTGATCCAATACCCCGAAACAGGCTTTGAGGCTGCAGAAGGGACAGAGGAACACATAGTTCTCTTTAAGGCAAAAATACAATACATATGAATGGTCCTAACAATTTGGGTGGTCCCTACTTGAGATTTGCTACCTCCCCAATGCTGTTATGTTTATCATTTGGATCTGTAGTCTTGTAGTAATTGTCATCTTTAAGAGATGGGGAAGGGGTACTCACTCAGTGCCAAAGGCAGAGGTTGCAAAGTTCTGTCTCTCATTTGAAAGCATCATTTGACTGTCAACTTATTTCTTCAGCTCAGTTCTCATAAACAAACTAGATGTCTCTAAAACTCGGGTTGTCATCCAGCACTTGTTTGAACTTTGGTAGTGACGTACCATGTTAGCTGGAATTATGTCCTTCATAAGCAAATTAATTAATTGTGAAGAATCTCCGAATCGTTGAACTCGTTCGCGGGAATGGATAAAGGAGAAAAACCCTACACATACAAGACTCATTTACCAGGAAGAATGTTTAGCACAGTAACTGCATTAATTTATGCCCCAATAACATGGGAGCAGGTTCGATAATCAGAGTAAAAGGAAGGGCAAGCAGATTGGAGAAAGAGAAGAATTTCTTGTTTTCCAAATTATCGGTGCCCTCTTTTTGAATATTCAGCTTTTTCAAAGATTGATCACATATTTTGTTTTAAACATTTCTATAAAAGAACCCAGAAGTGTTTAGCTAATAGATGTTTACTAAGAAACTTCTCCTGCTGGGTACTGTGTGGGGGGTTTCAGCCTGGGACCTGGCTGCCAGAGAGCATCCTATGGGACTGCCAGGTATTCACAGCCTCCATTAGGTCTTCACCATATTAGTATTTAGACAGGATTTCCTTGCTTGGAAAAGAGGTGTTTAGATTTATGTCTTGACCCCTGTCCAGCTCTAAATTCCTTTCATTTCTTTGAAAACTAGAAAGTACATGGTACTGGAGATAGAGATGACTAACCTACCTTCTGGGAGGTAAAGAGACAGAAAGACCAGAAAGCGTATATCAATCCAAGAAAGTATCTGTGTTAAATCAAAATTATGTGGCCATGGTTATAAATTTAAAATGTGTCCATGCTTGCTTCTTGTTCCGATGGACAAGTTTTATCACAATCATAAATGGTTGATCAACAATTCAGGAACCCAAACCAGCCGACACCATCCTCTATTCTGCCCAACCCACTCTTGAGTTCTCAAAATCTTTTCACTACAATTCTTTTTTTATGTCTCCTTTGAGAAAAAAAAGATGATTCATTCCTACCACAGAAGGACTACTAGGGAGCATTGGTAATTTGAAGAGGATTTGTCACAGAATTATTTTCTTCATGTCTTTGGTGTCAGTAGATCTAAGAGCCAGAGGAGAATCTGTTTAGTTGAATCACTTGCTTCCTGAAATACTCAAGGTCTCCTATTATGTCTAATGAGGAAGTGTGCATTTTCATTTTGTTGTTTTATTAGAGGACGTAACTACTGGTAAACTTGGTTAAAGCACTTATCCAGTCGATGGGGATGTCTTTGACCCCTACCACTTCTTGGCTGGCCAGCTGTGCTCGAGGCTAGCTAGCCATGCTAAGGAAGAAGCAACCGACAAATGGCATCATGGTTTCTGACTCACTTTCCATCCCGGTGTTCAGAATTCATCTGAAAATCTTTCACAGATAAAACAGTTCACATGCTGAGTTTTTGTAAGAATTTTAAACACTGCAAACTCAATTATGACTATTTTATGCAGTCCCTCAAAGTTTTACTGTTATGAAATCAAATGGTTTTTCTGGGAAATTTGGTTCCCTTTACCTTACATGGCTTTCTTAAACACATAAATGATGCTAACTGAAGTTTAATTTTCCTAAGACATATGTCTATTCATGTGTCATAAAATACTTCAAAGCATTTTCCCAAGCTAAGTTGGAAAAACATCTTCCACTCCATTTGAGAAATTTGAAAAAACAAAAACAAAAAACCTTTCTAGAAGCAAGTATTGTAGTGATTGTGCTATGAGGCTTATTACGTTCATTGGTTGACCACAAATTTCCCAAGGCTCATATGTTTCCATATATCATTTCTTGAACTTTTTGTACAACTTGTATTATAAGTCAATAGTTAAACTATTCTCAGTAAGATTTGGCATTAATATTAGGTTGGTGCAAAAGTAATTGCAGTTTAAAAGGTTAAAAATAATTGTGAAAACTGCAATTACTTTTGCACCAACCTAATAATTATTTATATGTTTGACAACAAGTATATAGTCAAAGATATTCATATTATCTGTGTATGTGTATAGAATGTATATTTGTATATCCTGAAATAAACATATATACTTATGTTTTATATGTACATATACATGTAAACACTCTTTTAGTTTTAGGTCCACACTATGATTTACATAAAAATCATCTTGTAAATTTAGTGAGTAAAGATGTATAGTCATGACAACTCTTACTAAACAGGGTAAAACTATTCAGATTTGATTGATCAGATTTTGCCTATACTGCTGACCTTTTGGCAGAGGAGCAAATCAAGAGGAAACAAGCCAATAATGGAAATGTTAAAAAACAACTACTGGAAGGTGTCCTGGGTTAAGCCCCATTCAGGCCTTCTAAATGTGCATCCACATGTGGAAAGAAGGCTCCTCGATGCAATCTCTTTGCCTGTCCCCTTTCTCTAACCTGCACGAACTGTCCCCATATCTTGTATACTCTCCTATTGTTCCCCTTAGTACTCCGAATTACAGGTAATGAGTACTGGCCCACATTTCTGTCCTGGCAGGAGGATTGTCATTAACCTGTCCTTCTCCCTCCCGGCCATGTTCTCTCCTCTTTGCACCCCCAGTGCCTAGCACGGTGCAGAGTCCACAGTCATCACTCTGCCTGGTGGAACTGAGTTCCAGATGTTGCACTAGTTGGGCATTAACTGAAAGAATTAAGCACTAACGTGAGCTGGTTTCCACTTAATTGAACTTTCCAATTCACTAAAATCTAATGAGAAGTTTGGTGTGTATATTTGAAGCCTTGTCGAGAAATGTTCCTGCTGAATTAGGGAAAGTGTAATTGTCAACATGTCAGCTCTTCTGACCATGAGTGAGTTTCCTTTAGCTCCAGGTCCACATTAGACTCACCTTAGAATCTGTAGCACAACACCGTCTGAGGAGCTCATCTCAGGGGCTCAACAATTATTTGTGGAATAAAAGAGGTGGTTATTTTATCTTTTGCTATAACAGATATTAATTGAATGTCTACATTTTACTGGATTTTCAACAAATAGGACTGGTAAAAATATTTCTGGATAATTCTCAAAGAGAAAATTCAGTTTGTTGAAACCACACTCACGCCGAGCTTTCAATTGCCCCAGTACTGTGATAATTGTGCCCTTAAAATAAAGATTACGATTTTTGACCAGAAAAACTTACTTTAAGGAAGATGTAAGTAGAAAGCATCTTGAGGACAGGAACTTCAGATGCTGAATTCATACGTGAATCTTCAACAAAACAACGTCGATGAAAATCAGAAATGTAAACACACTTCAAAGACAGCAGAAATTTTACATAGACACCAAGTATGAATATACTTGCATGGATGTTGGATTTTTTTCAATTATTAAAAATTGCACTGCAGTAGAAAGATGATCAGGCTCCAATTTAATTTTTCACTTCTTCCCCTTTTCCTCAAACCTTCATATTGTTTGACAGTATGTTGCACGACTATTGCCTGTAAGTGTGAAAAGTCAAGATGAGAGTTCACAGCAGGTTGATGGCCTGGAGATGAGAAGTCTGTCTGAGGACATTTCAAAGTTGTAAAGGTATTATTCTCACATGGAGTTATTTCTCAGTAGGTGTGAACAACAGCTACTCATCAAGCTGGCGTGGTGTGAAACAGAGTTTCCTGAAAAATGATGTGCAGACATATGCAGAAAGCCACATGCTTAGTACATGCACAGACTGCACGTCTAACTTCCAAGTGTGGGGATATTTGCCAGGAGGTAAGCTGGAAATGCAGAAGTCCCCATCATAAGTAGCTGGGGAGAGGCACAGCTTGGAGTCACCACAAATTTTTTTAGGTTCCAGGCATGCACATGTTGAAGGACAAAAAAGTGAGCATGAAGCTTCATGGGAGAAGGGAGGTGTGAAGAAATAAGAGGGATCTGGTTTTATACAAGACATCAGAAGTCTTTCTACATAATGCTTGAAGACCTACTGCCGCTGTGAAAGCAGTTTTGTTCATCTTGCAATGCGTTGGGTCACAGTTAGGCTTTATTAATCCCCACTGCAGAATAAAGAGGTCTGGCAATTAAGTTCGCGAACTCATCCTAGAAAAAGCGCTACATACCTCATTGCTGAATATCACCATAGTCACCTTCCAAGTATTCCCCTGGGAAGCTATGCACCGATGACAGCGCCTAGTCCACCCTTCAAAGCAAGTTTGGAACTCTTTTTCTGGAATGGCCATCAGAGCTGTTGTTGTATTACCCTTGATGTCTTGAATGTCATCAAAATGTCTTCCTTTCAATATTTCCTTTGTCTTCAAGTAAAGAAAGAAGTCATTGGGGGCCAGATGAGGTGATTAGGGAGGGTGTTCCAATACAATTATTTGTTTGCTGGCTAAAAACTCCCTCACAGACAGTGCCGTGTGAGCTGGTGCATTGTCGTGATGCAAGAGCCATGAATTGTTGGAGAAAAATTCAGGTCATTTTCGTCTTTTTCACACAGCCTTTTCAGCACTTCCAAATAGTAAACTTGGTTAACTGTTTGTCCAGTTGGTACAAATTCATAATGAATAATTCCTCTGTATCAAAAAGGCTAGCAACAGCATTGTAACAAGTTCGTGAACTTCGTTGTCAGCCCTCGTAGTCACACACAGAGGTACACCCATGCCCACTGTCCTGTGTGTCTGCTGAGGAAGTATCTGCCCAAGTTCATGCATGGCTCCCAGGCCCAGTGTGTATTTGTACATTTGACTTGTTTGTACCTTTTCTTCAAACAGCGTGGGCACTGAATATAGACCTTTGCGTGAATATTTTTCTTGGCTGCATTGTTCTCCTCATGAGTTCTGACAACTGCGCAGTAAGGAGGGAGGCAGTTAGGGGAGTAAATAGCATGCTTTTGAATAAGACGTAAATAAAACAGATATACCTGGAATGAGGGGGGAAGATGGAGAAAAAACATTCAAGTGTTTATGTATGTATTTATTTTACCCCACGTTTGAAAAAAGGATTCGAGGTGGCTTACAAAAAAAAAAAAAAAAAAAAAATATATATATATATATATATATATATATATATATATATATACCGTAAGGCTTAAGAAAATATAAACAGAAAATTTAAAATTTAATAGGGAGGTAGACTCAAATATGCTAATTCTGAGGGTTAATAAGAATAAGAGTGAATCATTTCACTACACAGATGGAGGTTTACTTATGTGGTTTGGTTGGCAGGTGTGCTGACTCCATGGTGTTAATCTTCAGGTTCACCGTGTGGGAGGCCCCAGTGAATTCTTTCCTTCAGTTAGAAAAGACCCAGATAAAGAGATGCAACTTGCTACAAATCCTAAAACTGGGCAGGTTGGGGGTCAGATATTCCTTCATATTCCAGAGTGGTTGCCTGCTATTCTGTGAGGTTTGGTGGTTATGCAACAAGAGGTGGCTGACCAAAAAATATATATACCGGAGCGAACGGTTTCTCATTCTCATTGGCATCATTTTATTTTTAAATAGCTTTCAAATTATTGAAGCAACACATGTTCCTTGCATAATCCCAAACAAAAGTATAAAGATGAAAATAAAGATCTTCTGTAAACCAATTACTCAGCGACAACCCTGTTATTTTGAGGGGTACATTCTCTTCTGTTTTGGCCTACACACACACACACACACACACACACACACACACACACACACACCACAAACATCTATTTAATCAAAAAGCCTGGGGTCCTTCTTGACTGTTCACTTTCACACCCGATATCCAATATATTAGAGAATCTTGCTTTCTTGACCTTCACTCTTCATAGATTTGCAGCACTTCTTCCCACCTCCACAGGCGGCAGCACTTGCGCTGAGCCATCATCAACCCGCTCCTGGCACAACTTTATCTCTTCCTGCCACAATCCTTTCATAGTCTCTTTTCCACACTGCGTCAGAGCGATCCTTTGCAGGTGGAAGTCAAACCCTGTCTCCTCACTGTTGAAAAATCTCCAGTGGCTTTCTAATTCACATGGAGAAAAAGTCCCAGTTCTGTATTATCATAGCTTACAAGGTCCTACACTATTTTAGTCTACCCTACCCATCCCCAGATGGTATTCCATTGTATTTTAATTACTGGTTACACAATATTCCAGTTAACAATTGTACCATACTTTAGATAACCACCTATTGATTAATATTGTCACTTCTAATTTTTTTCCTGCTATAAACAAGGCTGAGAGAAACATATTGGTATGCACGTGATTGCACAATTATGCAATTCTGCCTTCATCAGACCTATGCTGCCAAACTTCCTCTGCAGAAACGTTATGCCAGTTACAGTGCCACCGACCTGCTTCTTTCAGAAGCCGACTCTGGTTGTGGTTCAGCCTCTGTGGTGGCCAGAGCAGATGAAGCAAGCCCTGGAATTTTGCATCTGAATTCCTATTTTGAGGGTGGTGAGATTTTGAACTACTGTTGGCATCGAATTCAGTGCCAGTCTTCTTGCTTTGCCTTGTCAAATTGGACAGGGAGACGGCTGTCTTGCAAAAGTGGAATTGTCACTAATTGGCCACAGAGGAAAGATTCAAAATCTTGCCAAAAGTCTCCTGCCTTCTAAGGGAATAAAACCCTCCCTATAACTTTCCCTCTCATTAAAAAGAAACAAACCCAATATGAAAAGCACTTTGTAAACTAGAAAGCATGGTATAAATGCAAGGTATGGTTACACTTGTTGAGGTGCTACTGTTATGGCCACTGTGTGAGGAAAGCTAGAGGGTTCCCTGACTGCCCTTTTATAGGGAGGCTGTCTGTCCAGCCTTCCTTTTTTTACCAGCTTGTTCTGTCCCATTAAGAAATGTCAAGGCTGAAGCAACAGTAAATAACTTTTGACCTCACTTTGCCTTTTGCATTTAGATTAAAGCAGAGGACTTCAGGTGCCATCTACACACAAAATGAATGCTCTGAAAAATCTTTTGTCACTCATAATGTTTGGAATCCAAGTTGATTTTCTTTATTATGACAAAATGAATTTAGCAAGAGTTAAACATCGCCTCACTCTGAGAATGACAATTACTTATTTTTGTCCACTGCGTGGACACTGAGGAAAAATTAATGTTTCACAAGAAGTAGCATTAAATCATTAATTCTTGCTCCAAATAGCATGTATTCCATAGTATCTTACAAAAATCATTACATATCATTTATAAAAATCAAGCCAGATGATACTCTCCTAAACATTTCAGAGAACCGGATTTTAACAAATCTATTTCTATTTAAATTTAAAATAATTCAAATATGTTTACAAGTCTAGAAATGTGTATGTTAGAGTTTAACATGAGACTGAATAAATTTTCAGGAGTTAAACCACTTTTTTTTAGAATTTACAGTGGGTTTTAATTTTAGATTTTCCTAAAATAAAGCAAAAAAGACAAATGCTGCCTTCTATAAGATGTCAGAATTTGGGGAAATAGTTCATCTTTGAGTTATTCACTGAGATAAGTAATTTCTATTAATACATAAATTGCTTCCTTTAGTCTTGTTTTAAAAGAATTTTTATGGCAACTCTAACTTTGACTTTGGCTATCTCTTGGCCACCTCTGGCAGGGCATCAGGCTTGTCGTAGTCCATTCTTTTAAACTTCTCAAGGATCAAACTGGAAAAGAAAGGAAAGCAAAATATAAGCAAAACATATTGGAAGAATAACCATGGCATTTGTTTTGGGTTAATATGTATTTCTAGTCCAACGTTTGTGACTTAAATAACAGGCATGTTTGCTAACGATCTCTCTCCCCATTATTTCATTATCAAGTTTTTGTATGGAACCAGAAGTAATCTTAATTTGCAGAATTTAAAAAAAAAGTGAGTTTAAAAATTAGTTTGAAATTTTAGATTCAAATACAATAAAACTCATTTCATGAAACTTTGGAGGTCAGAAGAAACTTAAAATAACCTGTTCTGACGTTTTGCCAAGCAGGCCCATATTCTAATTAAACTCATCAGTCCACCCCTCCCCGCCTGGACCACAGAACTGAAAGTTGATGGAGAAAATTATAGCATTAGGGTAGCTGAAATCACCTCAACTTTATGACCACGAATATTAACTAGGCACTCAGAACTGTTGGACATTATACTTCCCAACAACAACAGCAATGAAACAAATGACCTCTTTCTTGCCAAAGACAGTGTTCAGTACTCTCTTATTCATTCAACAGCAGATGTTCTCTCTCTCTTCTTGGAACACATTCTTATCCAGAGCTAGGACACTGTGCATCACTGCTGTTTGGTTTCTACCTACTTCCTCTCCACTTCCTCCACGTCTTTTCCTGGTGCTTTCCTCAGATCTGTATATTGTCAAGTTCTAGTATTTTTCTTCAGCTGTTTTATTTTCTCTACAGTCACTCTTTTTCTAGGCAAGTTCATTTCATTCCATGGCTTTTTTCTGTGGGCATTCTGATGGTTCTCAACAGGAGACCGCAGACTCAAGAGGCGACTCCCAGATTCCCTCTCCCTGGAGCTCTAGACTCATCTGTTCCACTGCCCACTTCATGTTCTCCATCCAGATATCCAGTGATACCTCCGTCCTAGCATGGCTGAGACCTCTACATCCAGGCCCTCCTACCTCAATGTCTGTCTACTTGCTCAGGCTCAACACTTAGCAGTCATTCCTGGTCAATTTCCTTTCTTCTCTACATCGAATATATAGTGGTTCATTTTGGCTCTACCTTCAAAAAGTATCCTGACTTTGATCATTTCACTGCTACTACACTGCCCATGTCATTGAATCACTCACCTGTACTGTAGAAATATCTTCCTAAATGGCTTTTCAGCTTCTACCCCTTCCAACAAAACCACTCAACCACATAACAACCAGACTGATCTTTCTAAAGTAAAAAGGAATTTGTGTGAACTGCTTAAAAGGCTCTGATGTGTTTCTGTTGCAACAGAATAAAATTCAACCTTCTACAAGGCCCCATATGATCTGCTACTTGCTCATGTCTCTGCCGTCATCTTCCCCCACCCCCTTTTTTTAGTGGGTCCTCCTCACTGCTATCCTCTGTGAATACACCCAGATCATTCCCACTTGAGAATCGCTGATGTTTCTTCTACTTAGAATGTGGATGCAGAGGCTGCCTCTATTCCCAGTTCTGTTCTCAACTGAAGTTTCCCTTGCTCAGAGAGGCTTCCCCTTCCACCTTGGCTCAAGGGTTCTCCCTCCACCTCCCCACCCCCCATCACCAGCTGCAGCATCACCTTATTTTCATCTTGGCATTTCTTAATGGTATCTGAAATTAGTTTTTGTTCATGTGCTTATTGTTTGTTCTCCTCCTCCCTTCTAGTAGGATGTAAGGTGAGGAGGGCAAAACTCTAGCCTTGTCCACACTGTATTCTGAATGTCTAAAATAGGGCCAAGAACAATGCATTGAAGGGTAGATGTGACTGACGAGTCCATCTCCTAATTTCACAGACCAGAAAAGTGAGACCAAGAGAAGGAAAATAACTTAGCAAGTTGTTCGTAAATGGAGCTGTTATTTAAACACATAAATTATTGAATTTGAATAGGGTCCTAATAGAATAGCATCAGATGTGAAGTGGCCTAGGCACTCAACAGGCATTGTTGAGCCTGGGCAGGGTTGGAAATGTGTGTCGATGAACACTTCAGGAGAGGCCATTTCAGCTGTCATGACAATGGGAAGGGTGTAGCAGGCAGAAGATACAACCTGTGCAAAAGCCTGGATGTATGAAGGCATGTGGAGCCTGGAAGAATGCCAAGTACTCTTGTGGTTTTGACCTAAGAGAAGGACTTGATCACAGCTCCACTGTAGATGGTTAAGTTTTGTGCTCGGGTAACAGCTTTTGGGGATGCCAGGAAGTTTTAGAGTCTTCACAGAAAGCACCGGTCACCTTGGAGATATAGGAAGACACACACATCTGGCGCCTTGTTAGCTGGATTGGATAGGATGAGGGGGGGGCTCTGTCCTCCTCGAGGCAGTGCCCTTCCAGCTGCTGTGGACATATATCTCTATCATTTTGGAATCTCTCTGGATAGGAACAAAGGTATACCTCAGCTTTGATTGAGTATCGCATTTCAAAGGCAGGGCTGCCGTAGAGTAGAGGCCAGGCGAGCCCTGTTGGATTTATACACGGGGCGATTTTGGTCAGCCCCCACCAGGCCCAGGTTGAATACTCTTTTCACATTCCTGACGTGTCTTCTGTAAGCACTCATGTTGCAGTTGTCTTCAGGCCAGCATATTGATGTTGCTTTCTCGCTTTCTGCATAACTCAGTGCTCATTGGCCTGTCCAGAGAAATTGGAAGGGAGTCCACTAAGAGAGGTCTAAGAGGGCTGAAGGATTTGTCTAAGTGCTCTGACTAAAGTCAAGAGACTTACCTTTCCTCCTTAACTCAGGGGCAACTCATTATTTTTTATAATCTGGAAGGGGGGTGGGCTGAGAACCTCTGCCAGTTCTTTCTTTCCAAGAAACTGTCATCACTTAACCTCCCTTAATGAGAGTCTGTGTGTAAATTTCCCAAATTTTCACTTTTATAGGTTCCAACCACAATGCTAATTATATATTGTATATCATATGTATTCAGTCTTGATATAGTATTATCATATTTATTTTTACTTAACATAATTTGTCATATGTTTTTTGTAATCTTAATTGTCAAATGTTTTTTAAAAATCTTCTGTGAAAATCCTACACAAAATATTCTTTTGTCCTACAACATATTTGATTTACTTAAGAACTTGGGGTCTAAGTATCCCATAAATTTATACTTCTATTTTGAATGTATTTTGGCACAAAAGGAGAATACGAGATCAAAAGTAATTTTTGCTTCCACACTTGATTTATATTTATTTGTGAACTATGGTTCCATTGGCTGAAATGCTTTGAAAACTAATGCTCATGAGATTTAAATCCCTATGAAATCTGATTCTCAGATGCCATCAAATTCAAGAGTGTGATTTTCTTTCAATTTTTCAATTTTCATTTCTAAAATGATTATTATGTTAATCTATTTCCAACAATCCAAAATACGCTACTAGCGTTAATTCCATAATCCTTTATGAGACAGGCAAGAAGCAAGCATAATTACCCCTTAATAGCTATCTCAGAGAAATGGAGCAAAGATCAATAAAGGACTTTTTCAAGTAAAGTATAATATATGCATTCACAGCAAGCAGACGTTAGTAGGTGATCATTCTAACAGAAATGTTTCCTCCCACCTTTAATACAGAAAATGACTAGGTAGCTGTACTGTATTTGTGAGCTTGTACTATATTTGTAGTATATTTGTGACTCACAAATTGATTTTCAATGGACAAACAAGAGAGTTGTCAATTCTATATCTTTTGAGGCTTCATTAAAATAATAACTTAGATGAACATTTTGTCTAATCAACAAGACAAAATTTGATATGCTGAGTTTTTATTTATTATTCAATAAATATTTACAAACATTTATTATATGCTTGCCCTGTTCTAGCCAATGGGAGTAGAGTAGTAAACTAAATAAAGTTTTGACCACATAGAACTTAGGTGTATACAAACCTAATTTCCTTCTTTCCTCCCTCCCTCCTTTCTTTCCACAATTATTTGTTCCTCTATGTTTCGTGCTGAGCATGTAAAATCAAATAAACATGAAGTATATGTATAACAAACCTCAATCTTTTGTAAATTCTCACTCTGATTCCTCATTTCCATTTCACAGGTTACAACTTCTAAAGTTATTTGTGAATTGAAGTAGATTTTTTAATGTGTATTCTTTTATTTTTCATTTATTTTATTTTGTAATTAAAAATTTTTTCAGTTAAAGTTGGCATACAGTATTATATTAGTTTCAGGTGTACAACATAATGATTAGACATTTATATAAGTTATGAAGTGATCACCCCAGTAAATCTACTACCAATGTGACACCATACATAATTATTATAATATTACTGACTATATTCTGTATGCTATATGTTAAATCCTCCTGACTATGGACGTAGAAGGTATTATGTTTAGTGAATTAAATCAGAGAAAGACAAATATCATACAATTTGACTTATATGTGGAATTTATAAAACAAAATAAATGAACAAACAAAACAGACACAAACTCATAGGTACAGAGAACAAATTGATGATTGCCAGATGAGAGGGGCATTAGAGGGATGGGTGAAAAAGCGGAAGGATTAAGAAGTACAAATTGGAAGTTACATAAAATAGAAGTAGACTTTTAAAATGCTATCTTCTGAGTCTCGCTTAGGACCATAAAACTCTTTCTTATTCTTTTTCAAGGTGACGTCTTTGAAACAGACACAAAGCAATCCCTAGTCTACAACTTCTGTGACTGCATCCACCTTTCGTTTATAGTCTACTTAAAATGTACAGTTCTGAGCCATGTTTGAGTGACTCCAATTTTACATCCCCTAAATTCAGATCCATGTGTTGGGGCTTTCATTTTGCTGCCCATTTATAGCCCCGTGTGGCTTGAAATGTTTTAGGCAATAGGGTATTTGATGGCAAGGGACTCAAATACTATCCTCATGGTCATCTATAAGAAAGCCAGAATTTGCATCTAGAACCGTAGAAATAAAAACAAATGTGTACATGCAAGGAAACAATTAGCTTCCCGTTACAACATTTTATCATCTAGTCCTGTGTAGGTCTGTGTCAACACAGATTGACAAAGTCATAGAATTTTATTAGACAATATGAAAACTCATTTGCGAATTTTATTGCCGTCCATCATTGCTAGCATTCACAGTCCAGAGGCTCTCCATTGTTGTGAATGACAATTGGGAGATACGGCTGGCTATGGCTAATGTGGAGGTGGCGATTTCTCACCGACAGGTGTTCTTTCCTAATTACCTCCATTAGTTCCTCTTTGTTACAAGACTCCATGTCCTGATTCGTATTCTCTTTACCGAACACCAAACCAGAACTAACAGCTCTGATGTGCAGCGAGATGATCACCCTTCACCCCCCACATACTATTTCAGTACAGGGGCTATTGTTAATGGGACTGTACTTATTGTATAGTCTGATGGCTGGCATTTCTACCCTGTGCAGGACTTCCGGCTGCAGGGGAAAACCTATCCAGTGGAAAGTCAAACCGAGAAGTCTGTAATCTGTGAAAGGTGCTGATGAAAAAGGACATATTCTTTAGAGGGGGTGGGTTTGAGCTGAATGCCCCAGAAAGGCAGACGTACACTGCCACTCAACAAGAGCCGGCTTCAGTTGTCCTAGGGTGGAGATTCTGCAATTTATCTCAAGGTGATGCTTTTATTAAGTATTCTGGCAAACACAGCTTGTTTCTTGGATTTGTTTTTCAATATGCAGAGGATTTTAATGGTATCTAAAGAATCATTTTTTACAAATAATACTGCATTTATATATATATATATATATATATATAACATTTTGCGTTGCATATACTGCTTTCAAACATACAGCTCTCACTACCACCCTTAGAGGTAGGTATTTTAGTTACTATTTACTTTCCTTCCATGCCCTATTCTTTCCTCGGCCTTCCTTCTGTTTTTCTCTTTTTTAAACAATGGATAAGAATCTTGAAATGATCATGCTAAGCGAAATAAGTCAGAAAAATCAGGAACCGTATGATTTCACTCATGTGGAATATAAAACTGAAAACAACAAACGAACAAGAAAAACAAACAAAAACTCATGACATAGACAACAGTTTAGTGGTTACTAGAAGGTAAGAGGGTGGGGGGGTAGTAGAAGAGGGAAAGGGGGTCAAATATATGGAGATGGAAGAACTGACTCTGGGTGGTGAACACACAATGCAATATATAGATGATGTATTATAGAACTGTACATTTGTAACCTGTATCATTTTATTAACCAATGTCACTCCAATAAATTTAATTAAAAAATAAATAAATGAGAGAAAAGGAAAGCTGAGGTCCCTATAGGTCAATTCATTTACCCAAGGCTACACAACTTCTAAGTGGATGAGCGGGTACTAAAACCCAGCCCTCTAGATTCCAAAGATTATACATTTTCTACTGTCCCAGGGGTCCTATCTCATAGGATGTCCATCATTGAAATGATGACAGGAAACCTCCATCCTGTAACCTTCATGAATCTACATAGTTGAGTATCCATTATCATGCAAGTGAAGCTAGAGGTGACTAACTACATTTTTCATTTTCCTGTGAACAAAGTCTGAATTTGATTACTCTTAAAAGCTCTCAGTGTTACATTTTTGATAAAGTTCTACATCTTTTCCTTTTCTTATCTGAGGGCATCATTTCTTCAGCCATGGCTCTGCTCTTTCAGTAAATAGCATCAATGAGAATTACAACAAGATGAAACCTAAAGGACTAAAAAGTGAAAATCAGCTATTAACCAGAGGTCAGACATTACAATGTGTCGAAGTCAGACGTTTAAAGCGCTAGTGTTTGAAAGCGTTTTGATTTCACCATATCAAAGGGAAATGCCAGTTTTTCAGAGCAATTGGAGGGGGCAGAGATATAAAAGTTGCATGTGTGAATCTTTGGCAGTGGTTTCTCAAGGTCATGTCCAAGCCAATGCTCATTCTTGGACCACGAGTTTTATACTTTGAAATGCAAAACTCATATTAAGTTACCATAGTGCTATATTTTGCTAACGGGTTTCTATTCTCTTGGTATTTTTTAAATGTCTGGTGCTGTATGCTTATCTCAGCTGCCATAGAACAATTCACCATCTTTAAATCGGTGACATAACTTAATATAGGATAATGTTAGCATGAAAAGCATTATAACGAGGAGTGGCAGGGTATGAGTGTGTTAAAGTCGATTTCTCTACCTTTGCTACGTTTGGCAAGACCAGAAGTCGTCTTTGCTGTTCTAGCAATGCTGTCCTTTGAGCTCCGTTATCATTCCTTACAACAGCTATGACTCCTTTCGGGTTTCATGGGGAAATTTAAATTGACATAAATAGTGCACCTAGCAGAGTATGTGACAAGCAGAATGTCCTCTCTTAAGATGGGTTTCCTTCCCTTTCCCCTGCTTCTTTTCATGATGCTACCCTTCACCCAGAGCTTTTCTTCCCTAGCTTCTCCAGTGTTGTTCTGTTCCCCTCCATGATTATCCTACATCACTGAACAGCTCCCGCAGAGAAGTCCTCTTGTTAGTTTAACCACCTGTGGAAAAACTCTACTGTTTTATCTATTTGTAAGCTTGTTATGTTCTGGTTTGTAACTTCAAAAATATTTAGCATTGTTGAAGGGAGGCTTGGCCCCTTTAAAAAGCAGCTTCAGCAGGCAGGATGACACAGGCACTGATGAAAACCAAAGCTGTTGAGAGCTACAGCTGTCTGGTCCTTTCGTATGCAGATTTATGGAACAAGGAGGGGGGTTGAGAATGAGCTGAAGGAAGGCTCACAAGAAAGTTGGCAAACAGTGAAGAAGAGGAGCCTCGTGCTTCAGTCTCCTAGGAAATGCAGGCGGACTCAAGGAATCAAGAGCATATAGAATTGGACAGGACTTTTATAATTTCACTAATGTGATCTAGTGCAATCTCCTTATTTTACAGAAAGGGCAAATGATATATTGAAGGTCACAGAGCTAGCAATTAGGGCTTCAGAAAACTGCTGAGTGTGGTGTTCTTTTCACAATCTCTTGCCCTGTGCTGGATACACAGTAGGTTGCCAATATGTATGTGACTAATGAATGAATGATTGGCTAAAAGCATTGATGACCAATGGGTGTCTTAAACATCTAGCATCTTCTTGCACAACTTGAAGAAGTTAGGAATCAAACTGAGAGAAGGTAAACAACTAAGTCATATATATATTAGTTTCAGATGTACAAAAGAACATAATAATTGGACATTTACACCTCACTAAGTGATAACCCCAACAAGTCTACTACCCATCTGACATTGAACATACCGTGTTTCCCTGAAAGTAAGACCTAGCTGGACAATCAGCTCTAATGCATCTTTTGGAGCAAAAATTAATATAAAACCCAGTCTTATTTTACTATAATATAAGACTAAGTCTTATATAATGTAATGTAACATAATGTAATTTAATTTAATGTAATATAATACCAGGTCTTATATTAATTTTTGCTCTAAAAAACTCATTAGAACTGTTTGTCTGGCTAGGTCTTATATTTTCAGGGAAACATGGTAGCTATTACAATACCATTGACTATATTCTCTATGCTATATTTTACATCCTGTGGATATATATATCTTTATTATAGTTGACATTCAATATTACTTTATATTAGTTTCAGGTACACAGCGTAGTAGTTAGGGATTTATATAATTTATGCAGTGATTCCCCAGATAAGTCTAATACCCATCCGACACCATACGTATATAGTTTTTACATTATTGACTACATTCTTCATCCTGTATTTCACATCCCTGTGATTATTTTGTGACTACCAATTTGTACTTCCTAATACCTTTATCTTTCTCATCCATTCCCCCAACCACCTTCCCATCTAGCAACCATCAGTTCGTCCTCTGTATGAGACTATTTCTGTTTGTTCATTTTATTGTTCATTTATTTGTTCATTATTTGTTTGTTCATTGTTTGTTCATTTATTCTGTTGTTCAGATTTTACATACAAGTGAAATTATATGGTATTTGTCTTTTTCTGACTGACTTATTTCACTTAGCGTAATAGCTAGGTACATCCATGTTGTTTCAAATGGTAAGATTTCATTCTTTTTTATGGCAGAGTAATACTCCATTGTATACATGTACCACAATTTCTTTACCCAGTCGTCTATTGATGGGCATTTCAGTTGTCACCATATGTTGGCTATTGGGAATAGTACTGCAGTAAACATAGGGGTGTATATATTTTTTCAAATTAGTATTTTGGATTTCTTTAGATAAATACCCAGGAGTAGAATTGCTGGATCATAAGGTAGTTCTATTTTTAAATTTTTGAGGAACCTCCATAGTGTTTTCCATAGTGGCTGCACCAATTTGCAATCCCACCAATTGTGCACAAGGGTTCACTTTTCTCTGCATCCTTGCCAACACTTGTTTGTTGATTTATTGATGATAGCCATTCTGACACTAGTCAGACAGTCTTATTGTGGTTTTTATTTGCATTTTCCTGATGATTAGTGATGTTGAGCCTCTTTTCATATGTCTATTGGCCATCTTATGTCCTCTTTGGAAAAATGTCTATTCAGGTCCTCTGCCCATTTTTAATTGGATTGTTGGGGCTTTTTTTTTTTTTTTGGTGTTGAGTTGTATGAGTTTTTTAAATAAATTTTGGATGTTTTTATGAGTTTTAATGTTTTGGATCTTACATTTAAGTCTTTAATCCATTTTAAGTTTATTCTTGTATATGGCACATAAAAGTAATCCATTTTCATTTTTTTAAATGTATTTGTCCAGTTTTCCTAACAGCATTTATTGAATAGAACTGTCTTTACCCCACTGTACATTCTTGCCTCCTTTGTCAGAGATTAAATGACCACATAGGCATAGATTTATTTCTGGGCTCTCTATTCTGTTCCATTGATCTATGTGTCTGTTTTTCTGCTAACACCACACTGTTTTGATTACTATGGTCTTATAGTATGATTTGATATCAGGTAGTGTGATACCTCCAGCTTTGTTCTTTGTTCTCAGAATTGCTGTGGCTATTTGGGGTCTTTTATGGTTCCACATAAATTTTGTTATTATTTGTTCTAGTTCTGTGGAAAATGCCATTAGTATTTTGATAGGGATTGTACTGAATCTATAGATGGCCTTGGGTAGTACAGGCATTTTAACTATATTAATTCTTCCTTTCCATGAGCAGGGTACATGTTTCCATTTGTTTGTGTCTTCTTTAATTCCTTTCTTCAGTGTTCTATAATTTTATGAGTACAGGTCTTTTACTTCCTTGGTTAAATTTATTCCTAAATGAAACAAGTAAGTCTTGTTGCATCAGTATTTTTGTCTGGATGAAGTCACATTTATTTGATGGTTTAGTTCATTGAAAACCTAGAGCACCAGCAAGTGCCCACAAGGCCTATAGTGGGCACTGACTACACCAAGAACCATGCAAATGAATGTGAATACAGGTAAGCAAATGAGCTTTTATAAAGAAATATGATGTTTCTCAAAAGTCCTCAGTGTTCTTTTGCTTTAAGGTAGCTTTAAAACGGTAAAGCGTAACTGCTCACATTCCCACAATGAAAGGATGGTCTTCTCACTCAGGGACATAAAGACCTGTCCAATAAAGTATACGGCATCAACAGTGAAAGGCCTAGAAGTGATCAAGGAGGAAAGGGGATGTCCATCTTTCCCCCTAGGGGTATATAATCAACCTTGGAAATGAAAAGAGTGACAAATACTTGGAATCTAGTAGTGGTGTGTCAGACTGTAGTGGCACCAAAGGTGTAACATATGAAACCGTTGCAATAAGCAGCCTACTACCCAGTGAGAAAGACTGATATGTATATTAAACACCCAATCTTCTTCATTGTTAATATAATGTCAGATCCTAGGCATTTGTCTCTCTCCTGATCGCTACATACCCAGTGCAGAAAAGTGAAGACATCATAAGGATATAGAATTAGAAGACCTTATGTCTTAGTGTAGCTTACTTCTGAAGCAGACTCTGAGACGAGGAGTTTATTTGCAAGGCGATCCCAGGAAAACCTGGTGGGGGAGTAGAGGCAGCAGTTCAGGTAGTAAGGGCGGCCAATGAAAGGTATGTTATCACTATGGGATAACAAGCTTGATCCCAGTCGGAAAATCTGGGAGCCAGTGTTTTTCCTCCCCGAGGAGTGAGACAACTGGGGTATTTGTGTACCCGTTCCTGCCAGTCATTGGGTAAGAGCTGCTCCAGAAGAGTTATTTCCCAGGCATTTCTGGCCTGCCTCAAGAGCTGGCAAAGCAGGGAACAGAGATAGGAGAAGCATTAGGAGAAGACATGCAGTTGTAGCTAATAAGCTGGAAGTCAGTGACAGGTTAAGAGGATATTGACAAGGCACCAACAACATCTACTACACCTAGGCTGGAATCCTGGCTCTGCCACTTACGCCTTTGGACAAGTTAGTTAATATCTCCGCGTCTCAGTTCCTCACTTGTAAAATGGGGGATAAGAACTGCTTTGCAGTGCGTTACGATTCAGTGGGATCCTGGATGTAAATTACCAGGCATACAGTGAAGCCTCAGAAGTCATATGCTCTCACTAAGGCAGTGTTTGATGTATGTGAGTATTTCATTAATTGCCTGGGTAGTTCACTCACTTGATCAATTACCTGCTTTTCCAGGAGGGCTGTCACAGAGTGGGTAGTATAAATATCCCACAGTTTCAGGTTTTGGGTCTCAGGTTCTGGAGCCCTGGGACACTGTGATGCTCAGTTAAGAGTGACGGATGGTGGCAGCATCCCCCTGTACTTTAGGGGCATGTAGCCAGCATCACCTGGGAGGTTTGGGATCTGGTTTCAATTTTAGGCTTGTATAGAAATATGTTTTCCCAACTTTTCAGACTAAAGTCCCTTATTGGTCATTATTTTTTTCCACTGATCACTATGCTTACATTAAGATTTTGTCACCTCCAGGGGCATCTCAATTTAAAAGAAGAATTACTTCAGTTTTCCTCATTTCAGGGGCAAGGAGAATGCCAAGAAAGAACAATTTACCAGGAATCCCTATGGAGGAAAACTTTTCTATGGCCAAGTTATAATTACATACAGAATTTAGTAACATAATCTCAAATGGCTTATTGACGATTAATGGGTCAATGATGACCTTGAAATGCTACGTTGTGGGAACTGCGTGCTGACGTTTTTTTGTGAATACTAATCTAATTTACTATAACTTGATAAACACACTGAACACTAAATATTGAAAATATTAAAAAAGATGAGCCACATGATAAATTGTCTTTGCTAGTCATTCCAATTAGCAAGGTCCTGAAAGTAATTAGTCTAGGCTGAACAGAAATCAGGCAACAGGGGAGAGCAAAATTTAATCAAACTTGAAATTCTGACCTATTAAACGAGACCAGGTTTAAAACCTCTGATGTGCGTGCTACTTTTCACTTTGGAGTCTATTTACCTGAACAGACCAGGTAAATTTTGCTGTGAATAGATAAACTTTAAAAGGCAGACTTTTGTGTTTCATTTTACTTTAAATGAAACTTTAAAAGGCCAACTTTTGTGTTGGCATTTGATTTCAATGCTCATCCCTGTATCATATCGTCTGTCACAAAGATGCAAATTGTGAAATCTTGACAAGTTTTGGAGTTCTAAGTCAAACACCTCCACTCCCAGCAATTCCTGCAGCCCAAACTTTTGTTTCTTCTAGTTTTATTTGATTTTATTTAAAATTTGTTTTCCTCTCGTTTACAAAGGACTTTTATTGTTGCTGAGCTATATAACCTCTTAATAATTCTATTTGTAGAAATAGAGACATTTCTGAAAAATGAAACTTCATTGAAATAGAGTTATAAATGTGGCCAATGGATGAGAAATCCCTGTTAATCTTAGTATTACTGTTTATTTAAATATGTTTCATTTTTTTGTTTTTATAATTTTTGTGGGGGAATTTTCAAACCTATTCTAATTGAAATTAGAGAGCGTAGTATAATGAATTCTCTTTTACTCATCACCACGTTTCAGCAAGATATGTTTTAAATGTGAAAAGAGCCTCTGTGAATTTTTATCTCTATTTCCTAAGTGTATGAAACCCTGAAATTACATTTTTTTACCCTAAAAGTAAAATTCTTAATTCTTAGAGATATTACACTTTTAATTTGTTAGTTGTCCATAGATGTGTTAGAATCTTAGTTCATTTTTTTTTCCTGGTTCAAATACTGTCTTTGTCTCTGTTTCTCTGTGTCTTCTTCTCTTTCTCTCTCTTGTTGGCTGGTTCAATCTTATACACCAGGGGCTGTCCATGGATTAGAAATGGCCCAGAACACATTACCTTCTTCTGACCCATGGAATGCTCCAAATCCCCCTTGATATAAAGACAGCAGCTGGTCTAGAAGAGATGACCAGAATGGCCAACAGCCTGGGACAAATTTCCAAGGTCAATGAGGAGAGAATCAGATCTGTTCAAACTTTGCTTAACTGGAGGGGGAGAGGTTTCCAGATCAGCGGAGAGTTTCCATTAGAGGCTGGGGGTGAATCTTTATTTCTTTGGGGTAGTTTAGCCATTTGTCCATCAGAATATATGTTTATCGTGAGTCATGAATGAGAGAGAATGAGCAGGGGACGCCAGAATATTATTCTTGTATTTCACTGGAACTATTTATGCTGTGATGCTTTCACTTACTACCTCCTGTGCGACCACCTGCCAGAAGCAGCCCGCCTCATCGGAGCGCCGTCTGGTATTGCTGGAGCATGAGGGCCTTGGCCTCCCTGCGAAGGTGCTGTATGCTGGCACGGCGGGCCAGCAACCCCTCATGCTTGAACGTAGTTGGCACCCACAGGACGACAGGAGTCATTTATTTTCTGGTCCAAGTATTCTAGCTAAGCCATATCCACTTACAATGAAGTCACACAGTGGTAGAAAAAATATACCGTCTTTTCGGAAATACATGTTTTTCTCTGTTTAGAAAAGAATGTTTCATTTGTTGGTGAGCTAGTGTACAACTATAGTGTGTGTGTGTGTGAGTGTGTGTGTGTGTATGTGTGATATCAACTTTAACCTTTACTTCTGTCAAATGTATTTAATTGTATTTTGGATTCAGAGTGAAAGGGACTTTGAAAGGCATCTTTCCAATTTTTTGAGGTAAATTGGTAAAAGGTAAAGAGAGGAACTGTAGGTGAAAAGTAAAAGTAAAATAGGTTTGTTGGTAAATTTTGACAACTTTCCTGGTGAAGTCTAGATAAACTACAACCTCAACAAGGAGACTATGGCAGTTTGGAAAGGTTAAATATATTCATTTCCCCCCAACTTTGAATTCCTGACTACAGAGGAAAAAATGCTTCATATTTGCTTCATATAAGTAATTATTCACTTTGGCTATCACTTCCTTCACTATAAAAGATCTAAATGAGAGGCAAATCTGTGATTTTGTGATCTTTGGTGTTTTCTAGCAAAAGCAGTCATCTACTGACTGCAGGTAGTGGTGGTTTATGATACAAAAGGGAGGGGACTTCTCTTTTTTTCCTAATATTCAATTCTATCACTTGGAATTCTAGTTTTCTCTGTACAAGGTGCAAAGACGTTTATGAATTTGGATAAGTTTTCTGTCATAACAAGTATACTCACAATAACTAATGGCATACACACATAGAAATGAGTTTCTTTTTCTTTTTTTTCCTTTTTTATCATCATTTTTTTAACATTTTTTTATTAGTTTCTGTGGAGTGCAAGGCAGATCTACGTGAGTAGAGAGGCTCCGCTCCACACAGTAATTCAGCGACCTCGTCTGGCAGGGGCTGTGCTGGCTTCTGATAACTCTGTGGGGCTCAATATTCAACAGCACAGGGGACCTCTTATGAGAGGATTTGATGACTAGGTGTGGAGGTGGCACATTTCTAGGGAGTCACTTCTCATGTCCTATTGGCTAGAACTTAGTCTTGTGGTCACAACTATGAGGGAGGCTGGGACATGTAGTCTAGCTATGTGTCCCAGCAGAGGAGATCTCTGCGGCATTATCCTCTGTCACTCATTTAGGAAGAATACTAGGACACATTTAATTATAATGTGAGGTGGAAAATGAAAGTTGAAATCCTACTTAGTAAATGTTTAGTAAGCACCAACCTTCAAGGCCTTGTGCTAGCACCAAACAGAATGCAGAAGGTGGAAGGATGCTGGAGTTTCCCATTTGGGAGGAGGGATACTCTAGTGACACGGGTAGTGCCGGGATGAAAACTTTACAGGAGGGCAACGCTCTTGTTTGAATTGCTTCCAACTGAGTCCGCTTTGTCCAACACACTGCCTGACATGTATTGGAATTTAGTAACTGTGTGATAAGTAATAAATGCATTGTAAGCCAAGATAGGTCATGCCTCAAAGTCAAAGAAAAGAGTAGAACACAAGATGTGGATTGTATTAAATTCACTTTTGAAGCTGACATGACAACTACACTAAAGAAGGCATCTAAAACCATCAAATAATGCTGAATTAAAAAAAAATTAGCAAGGACATGTTTTTCTTCTTCATAAGAAAAGCAGACTTTTCTGAACCTTGACTCTCCTTTCATGCAAACCGAGAAACCTCCAGTGGATATGCTATAATGAAGGTAAGTTATTCAGTATTTTCAGGCAGTAACAGTCTTCTTTTATCACTCACCATATCAATAATATTTAAAAGGCCCTTCAAAGACACACTTATTAGTAGACAAATGAGGTAATAAGAATTTCTTTTACTTAAGCATGGCCACATACTGGATTTATCTATCCAGTATGGGTCATTACCAATGTTGTAAGTGTTTCCAGAAGACTTCTGCCATCATTACCAAGTTTTTATTAGCAACTGAAGTGTGAAGAATGTGACAACAGATTTTCTGCCTGAGTCTGCATATCTCTCATGATCCCATATCCTCATTGACCCCAGCTCCAAAACCCTCTTTGTGCTTTTCTGATCCTGAGAGGTGTTTACACGCCACTTTGTAAGGTGTGTGGTACCATAATCCAATGCACTTAGGGAACACATTGTTTGGAATTGTGAGTGTCATTTGAATGAAGGAAAAGGGATCAAGATTTCTGAACTTTAAATACTTCTTCATTTGTTCCTGTAATATACCTCAGGTTGAATTTTCTGATTCCATTTAGGATGGAGTTGAGAAATGTATTCAGTTTACAGCTCAGGGTAAATTTTATCTCGAAGTGACCAAATTAATTCTTGTTCAAATGGCTGCTTTGGGATTTTGATATGAAATAATTTCAGTCATTAAATTGTATCAATAAAAAACAGACCACTGTAACTTTTGAAGCTGATTCAAGCCTTGCTGACGTTGAGTTTTTGTGTCTCTATTAGAAAGCCTGCCCTTCCACATCTTGGTTTGCCGCATCTTGTTTGTTGGGCAAGGTCCATGGCAAACGCCATTGCCTTTCCCAAAGACTTTCCAGATGCGATCTCTTCCTCTTTTAAATATTATTTAATCATGCTTGATAGTTATTTGCCCTCACCCTGTTACATCATCATGTCTCTGTGGATAGGCATTGCTTATTCATCATTTCATTTCTCCCAGAATCCACTCCACTGAACCTATCATATACTAGTGATGGAAATACATATTCAGTTGAACTAAAGCCAAAGGCATTGTATTGGAAATGGTGGACAGTTCTAAAATTTCAAAAACAAGATGTATGGGGTCCTCCATTAGTAAATCTAATTACAGCTCCAGGTTTGGGTTGCACTTATTAGGATAAAATGGTTGACAGTCCTATTTGTACTGCTGGAAGAAAGACCTGGAGAAGACAGCCAAAAGTAGTGACACCACAGAAATTCCATCCATACACTAAAAAAGGAAGCAGTGACTCTAGATTGGTATTTCTAAAGCAACTATCAGTATAAACTTGGGCAAAGTACTGACATTCCATTTGTTTCACTTTCTTCATCTGTGACTAGAAAATAATGCTATTTAATTGAAAGGGTTGCTATGAGGATAAAATGAGTTAATAACTGTTAAGTGTTTAGAAGATTAGATGATACAGCCAGTGGTCAATAAATGTTAGCTGCAATTATTACTACTATTCTTTATACCTTTGGTATTTAAAAAAATTTTAAGGATACATGGAACTTTTTTCATTCAGAACTGAGCAATACTTTTATTTTTCTGAAGAGTTATACTCCAGTTTTAGGAAATCTTTTTATAACCAGCAAAAATTTCCTCTTCTCTGTTTGCTTTGTTCTCTATTTCTCAAACTTCTGATATTGGATTTGTCAATATTAGAACTCCTGGATTGAGCTGTTAGAGGTCATTTTTCTCATATTTTCTTGTTTCATACTCAACATTATAGAAAATTGTTTTCTGATCCATATATTAAAAATTTTGTTTTGGGAATCTTATTTTTCTTGTTCTGTATTGCTTTTTCACTGCAACTTGTTTGGTCTTACAGATGGACTATCTCTGCTTCTCTGATTTACTTCTATTTTTCGAAGGTCTAATTTTTTTCTGTTTCTTTAAATTTTCATCTTTCTCTTTCATGTTGCTGGTTTTTGTCATGTGTTTGGTCAGCTTTAGTTGCCTTTCATATTTATGGTATAGAAACATACTGCTGGTACATGTTATGTCTATTATTGTGCAGGTGAAACTATTTTTCTCCAGTGTGTTTTTTCTCCAGATTCCTAAGCAGTACATTATCTTTCATGCATTTAAAAAACTTTCATCTTTTGCTGTGCCAATAACATGTCTTTTGTTGTTGTTGTAATAATTTAAATAGGCAACAACTCTTTTCTTAATTCTATTAGCGTTATTTTAAGAGTTTTCAAAAATGTGTTTGGTTCTGGTTCCACTAGGTGGAATAAACCTACACAGCCAATTCCTCCAGAAGAAGTTACAAAACCAACCACCTGTGAACTCTGAAAACTAAACAAAAGCAGGAAGATTGTGAGTGGGAATCACACTTAGAGAAGTAAGCTGTGAGGAGGCAGCTTCTTTGTGAGCAACTTTTCCCCAGGGCATGTCCTAGGACTGGATTAATGTGGCAACACAGGCAGCTGGAACTGCAAGAGAAACCCCTTCTTCTGGGTGGAGGGACCAAGCAGGGGAGTGGAGGAGTAGGCAGGAGGGAAGAAAGTGGAAGAGTGGGACCCCCAGTTTCTGTTTATGAAACCACACAACATGTAGTCTGATTCCTGAGTGATGCATGCAGGAGACGTGACTAAAACAATACAGCAAAGGCTTAATGAGCAAAAACGAGATATAAAGCATTCATACAGAATGCTTACCTGAGCTGAATCCAAACCAGTGTAGAAAGGGTTAGAGAACTGAACTGAAAATTTTCTGCCTGCGGAAGGTAAGGCACAAATCATGCTTTGAATTTAACCGGGTTGGCTGCCTATTATATGTGTGAGGTAATTAACACAACAATGAGATACAACTACACACCTATTAGAATGTCCAAAATCTGGAACACTGACAACACCAAATACTCACAAGCATGTGGGGCAATAGGCATTTTCATACATTGCTGGTGGGAATGCAAAATGATAGAGCCATTTTGGAAGACAGTTTGGTGATTTCTCACAAAACTAACCATACTCTTACCACACAATCCAGCAATTGTGCTCCTTGGTGTTTACTCAAAAGAATTGAAAACTGACATCCACACAAAACCCTGCATACAGATGTTTATAGCAGCTTTATTCATAATTGCCCAAACTTGGAAGCAACCAAGATGTCCTTCAGTAAGTGAATGGATAAAGAAACTGTGGTACATCCAAACAATGAAATATTATTCAGTGCTAAAAAAGAAATGAGCTGAAAAGACATGGAGGAAACTTAAATGCATATTGGTAAGGGAAGGAAGCCAATCTGAAAAGCCCACATACTGTATGATTTCAACTATATGGCATTCTGGAAAAAGGCAAAACTATGGAGACAGAAAAGAGATCAGTGGTTGCCAGGGGTTGGGGGTGGGGTGGCATTAGGAGGGATGAGTAGGTGAAGCACTGAGGATTTTTTGGGCAGTGGAAATAGTCTGAGTGATAATGTACCAATGGATATACATCATTACACATTTGCCCAAACCCACAGAACATACAACACCATGAGTAAACTGTAAGGTAAACTATGAACTTTGGGTGAGGATGATGTACAGGTTCATTGACTGTTATAAATGTCCCACTCCGGTGGGGGATGCTGATAATGGGGGAGATTATGCCTATGTGGGGGCAGGGGTATATGGGAAATCTCCGTACTTTCCCCTCAATTTTGCTGTGAACCTAGAATTGCCCTTAAAAATGAAGTCATTTTTAAAGAAAGTAGGTGGGAAAAGGGCCCTACATTGTTCCAAAGTTTCTTTATTTTATGTGAAGTGGTACAATATTAACTCAAGATAGAGTGTAAAAGGTTAAATATGTAAAATATTATCCCTAGAGCAACCACTAAAAGATACAAAGATATGTAATAAAAAAGAGATATAAATAAATCAAGATAGAATACTAAAAAATATTCAAATAAGCCAAAACAAGGAAAAAAGGGAAAGAGAGAACAGAGGAGAAAAAAGCAGACAGAATACACAGCACATGAATAGGAAAATGGTAAAGTCCAACCATATCAATAATTAAGTATTAATTGTTTATATCTCCTCAGTGAAAGACAGTTTGACAGAGTGTATTAGAAGCAAGACTCTACTATACATAGCCTACAAGAGACAAATTTTAAATATAAAGACAAAGATATATTGAAAGTAAATGAAAAAGTCAATGAGAAAGGTATACCATGCACACAGTAAGCATAATGAGACAGGAGAGGCTATTTTAATATCAAATAAAATAGACTTCAAGACAAAAAGTATGATCAGAGTTAAGGATGACATAATGATAAAAAAAAAGACCATTCACTAGGAAGACATATAATTGTAAATGTATAGTATATGTTTAATAATCGAGTCTCAAAATGTATGAAGCAGAAATTGACAGAAATAAATAGAGAAATAGTGGGGAATGTTAACACCTCTCAGCAACTGATGGAACAACTAGACAAAAATCGGTGAAGATCTAAACATTATCATCCATCTTTGTCTAATAGACATTATAGAATACACATTCTTTTCAAGTGTACGTGGTACATTCACCAAAATAAACTATATGTTTGGTTATAAAACAAGTATCCATACATGTTAAAGGATTAAAATTATATGGAGTGTATTCTCTGAATTAAAGTAGAAATCAAAAACAGTATGATATCATATACATATATATGGTTATGTATATACATATATACATATATACATATATATGGTTACTTTAACAAATTACCACAAACATAGCAGCTTAAAACAACACAAATTTATTATGTTACAGCTCTGTAGTTCAGAAGTCTAAAATGGGTCTCACTAGGCAACAGTCAAGGTATCATCAGGGCTAGCTTCCTTTCTGGAAGCTCTAGAGGAGAATCTGTTTTCTTGCTTTTTCCAGCTTCTAGAGGCTGCCAGCATCCCTTGACTTATGGCCCCTTTCCTCCATCTTCAAAACCAGTAATGGTGAGTTGAGTAATGGCATTACTCTGAGCTCCACCTCTGTCTTCCTTTTCCACTTTTGAGGACCCTTATGATAACATTGGGCCAACTGCATATTCAGGGTAATCTCCCCATCTTAAAAATAGTTGATTAGCAACCTTAATTCCATCTTCACCTTTAATTCCTCTTTGCATGTAAGGTAACATATTCACAGGTTCCAGAAATTAGGATGTGGATATCTTTGGGAGGTCATTATTCTGCCTACTATACCAAATATTTGGAAATGAACCAGTTCAAGACACAGACTGGGAGAAGTATTTCCGATAGGCAAAGGGTTTATAGTCAGAATATATAAAGAACTCTTATATATCAATAAGAAAAACACAGACAACCCAATTCAAAAAATGGGCAAAAGAGTTGCGCAAAAGAGCGAGGGCACAAAAAAGATATAGGAATGGCCAATAAGTAACTCTAAAAATGTTTAATAGCATCGGTCACCAGGAAAATGCAAATTAAAATCACAACGAGATACCACTACATAACCATTAGACTGACTGACATTAAGAAAATTGACGGTACCAAGTGTTGCTAAGGATATGGAAGCACTGGAATGCTCATGAACTGGTGATGGGAATGTAAGTTGGTAAATGACTTTGAAAAAGCAGCTTTGAAGTTTCACAAAAAGTTAAACGTATATCTATCCTATGATCCAGCCAGTCTATCCCTGGTAGTTTCCAAAAAGCGACAAAAGCGTATATCTATACAAAGGTTTATACATGAACATTAATAACAGCTTAATTTGTTATAGGCAAAAATTGGAGTAAACAAATGAAGGTGAATGGACATATTGTGGCATGGACACACAATAGAATACACAGAAAGGGACAAACTATTGGTATGCACAAAACATGGATGAATCTCAAAGTCATTTTATTGAGTGAAAGGCGTAAGGTAAAAAAAGAGAACATACTGCATGATTCCATTTACGTAACAATCTAGAAAATACGAAGTCATCTATCGTGACAGAAAGAAAGTAAGTGATTGGGAAGGAGTGGAGATAGGGCTGCATTATAAAAAGGCACAAGGAAAGTTTTGGGGATGGAAATGTGTGTAGTCTTGACTGTCGTCTGGTTTTGTGTTTGTTTGTCAGACGTGATCAAATTACCCAATCTAAAGAGTTGCATTTTATTTTACTTTGATTCTATCTCAAAAAGTGGGGAAGTATTCCTCAACCAATACTAATTCTCCTAACTGATCTTTTATTCCTTTTTGGGTGACAAGGCATTTGGTATTTTTCACTTTTCCTTTTCTTCCCCTGGAATGTCCTTCCCTTCCCGGTTTTCATTAGTCTGTAACTAAAAAACTCCATAAATCTGATTAAGCATCTTGTTTAGCAACTTTATATTCTACTTCTGCTGCTCTGATATCAACATTTTTCTGATAATATTTGTAATACCTCTCATTCCATTAGGGGTGAGTGTTTGTTTGGTTCCTGCATTAGTGTTTATGGCCTGTTCTCTTCAGTCCCAGCTTCCTCATTCATGACTTCCTCCAGTCGTCTCTCAGTGATATGAACTATATGAAGAATAATTTTTGCAGACAAGGTGGTATACTTTACAAGCATTGATAAATCTGAAAATGTCCTTTTTCATTCATATATTAATAACAAGTTGGAAAGGGAGAGGAAAGGAAAAAACATTGAAATATCTACTATGTTTTAAGCTCCTTAAAAAGTCATTATGGCATTCATTTCTTATATCAACCCTGTGAGATAAGTATTATTTATTTTACAAATGAAATATTGTTAATGGTTGGAAATATGAAGTATTTTGCTTATATATCTAGTAAATGAAAGAACAAGGGACATGATTTGACCCCTATTTATACTCTAAAGCCCCTCTTTTTTCCTCGACATCACACTCAACCACAATTTGTTTTCCCATGTAGAGGAATCAGTCAGTGGGTCCTTGCCTTCCTCAGCCCTCTCAGCATCAGACAGGAACGTCATCTTCTTGCTAACGCAGAACCACTCACAGATCCTCACCAAAGCAGGCAGTCTGTTAAAAGGCTCTCAGCTAGACCCTGGAATGATAATAGCTATCATTCATAAAACATCGATAGTGCTAGGTGTGGTGCCAAGTGCTCTGCTCTATACATTCTTTCTATTTTACAGATGAAAAAACTGAAGCTGCCTGATATCACTTGGCTGGTAGGTGGTAGAGCCAGGATTAGTCTGCATTTCTCTCGAACTCCATGCCTTAATATTACCATGTACTTATGCCTTTAAAAAGTCATTGTCTGGTCCTTGGGCACACATATGCCTACTGAATCAAATTCTTCTATTATTCTCCATTGTGTTGGTTTATAAAGCTTGGGTGAATCTCTACCTTGGCTTTCTGATTAGCTCTTAATTCCTCCAATTGAGATTAGAACTCCCTGAATTTCAGTGCATTTTGTTGGACGTCATGTCTGACCGACCTCAAACATCCCAACCATTGCATCAGCACGTTCAGAACACGCCAATTTTCGACGGCCATTGCATTGTATATTAAGATGTAAGAGTGAGGAGAAGGGAAGGAAGAGGCTGGAGAGTTTCTTAGATTGTCTTTCCCTTATTAATTTTGAGCCATTTTACACTTGCTAAGTCATTTAGGCGTTGTTGTATAAACAAAACCCATTAATTGAGAGTGTGAATTCTGATGGCATGTTTGTAATAACAAAACTTTATTAAAAGGAGACAATCAGGACGACCTGTGGAATAGGAACTTACCTGTATTTTCTTCTCTGGTTGACATATGTATATGTGTGTGTATATGTGTGTGTATATATATATATATATATATATGTCTTTCTTTGTTTTAAATTTTTTTAAAACTTTTATGTATTTTAAGTGTGTTTTTCCAGGACCCATCAGCTCCAAGTCAAGTAGTTGTTTCAATCAAGTTGTGGAGGGCGCAGCTCACAGTGGCCCATGTGGGAATCGAACTGCCAACTTCGTTGTTAAGAGCACCATGCTGAGCTAGCTGGCTGCCCATTTTTATTTCATATTATTCTTTCACTAATCTTCTATAACTTTATGTGCTTGTTAAATCTGTTTTTGCCTCTAACTCTGGATTATCAGCTGCAGATGCTAAAAAATAAAAAGGTCTTTATTACATCATACATTATTTCTATATATGTGCACCAGGGTTAGTGAAATATGGTGGTCATTAAGTATCCATCTTCACTGAATAGTATTTGTTTAACTACCCAGGGTCAGTTCGTAAAGTCCTTGTCTTTGTCATATGGACAATTTATAAAATCCCTCATTTAGAATTTTCCCCCAAGATATTATTAACCTTCCTCAATTAAATGGGTAGGGAAAATAACAACTGGAGGCTATCAAGAATATTCACGAAAGTGAAAAGTCCTTTATTTATCCTTCAATCAACAAATACTTGTTTGTTGATTAATATTTAGTATTGGTTTTATATTGGTTTATGAATTCAGATTATTTTACATAATATTTACCATCATAGTCTACCTTTGAAATTTATTCTTCAGAGAGAAGTGGGACAATATTTACTGAGTACTGTGCTAGGTGAATCACATCATGCATTTTAGTTATTTCTCAGTACTAGTTAGTCACGCCTCAAATTTCCGTAGTCTCAAGTAATGGTCATAAATCTCAACATTTTAAAAATTTTCTCTAAAATAATTTTTTCCTAAAAATATTTCTCTAAAATAAGTCCATGATTTCCACTGAGTATATGTAAATATTTAACATCGAGGCCCTTCATCGTTTCATATGTGCCATTTTTCAAACTACTATGCATATTAACCAGGAAGAAGATGACGTGACACTAATGTAGTTGCATCACTGGTTAAGTTACTTTATGTAAAAAGTGATATTCTGGGAGGATGGACCAATTTTCCACATCAAATTTCTCCATTTTAACATGGAGTTAAATATTTGAAGATCTGAGTATAACATAAAAATACCACTCTTTTACTTTATTCTCAATGTGTATACTCTACATAATATTCATGACATTGAATTTTTTTTAATTAAAGTTTATTGGGGTGACAATTGTTAGTAAAGTTACATAGATTTTAGGTGTACAATTCTGTAATACATCATCTATATATATCACATTGTGTGTTCACCACCCAGAGTCAGTTCTCCTTCCATCACTATATATTTGATCCCCTTTACTCTCATCTACCGCCCTCCTCTACCCTTACCCTCTGGTAACATGATGTTGAAATTTATTGATTTTTTTTTGAGGGGGGTCTAATTTTCCAGAATGTGAACTCCTTAAAGAAGCTCAAGACTATTTAGATCACTTCTTTATCCCCAAATACTAATTCAATAAGTGTTTATTGAATGAATTACTTATGTAAAAGAACTCTTCTTACAAGGCAAATAATGGTAAATATTTAAACAATACCACATTGCTAGCTTTTAAAGTAATTTCTACAGATGTAGTGAATGAGACAAGCCTGTAAATTATGGTATAATAACTATGGTATTTAACTTTAATTTTCCCATCCCTGGTTCTCTGTCTTCTTTTTAAAACTTTGTACACTAATTTGATATGCTTTTCCACAAAATTCGATATTTAATTTTTTAAAGAAAAACTGTGGAGGATGGTTAAAATTTGAATCATGGTATGTACTATATCTAAGCATCCTAGCCTATGAGTAATGATTTTCCTGTCATCTATTTGTGCCAGTTCTCATGTTTGGAAATTTTATAAAACTATTCATTTGCTCTGTGTATTAGTTCGCTGTTGACCCTATGACAAATTACCACAAACTTAAGTGACTTAAAACAACACAAATTCATTTTCTTACAGTTCTGAAGGTCAAAAATATGAGATCATTTTCAGTGGACTAAAGTCACGGTAACACAAGGCTAGTTCCTTCCTGTGTCTCCAGGAGAGAGAATCCATTCCTTGCCTCTTCCAGCTGCTACAGGCTGCCTACATTCCTTGGCTCCTGTCCCCCTTCCTTCATCTTCAAAGCCAATAATGCAGCGTCTTGCTTCTGTTATTACACTGCCTTCTTGTGTAGTCAAATCTCCCTCTACCTTCTCTTACAAGAAAATCTGTGATTACCTTTACAGCTCACTCAGATAATCCAGGAAGATCTCCCCATCGCAAGATTCTTAACTTAATCACACCTGCAGAGTCTGTTTTGCCATATAAGGTAGCATTCACAGGTTCCAGGAATTAGGACCTAGATATTTGAGGGGAGTAGGGGTTGGGGACATTATCTAGCCTACCTCGCCCTTCCCTATTAATTTAATTTCTGTACCAAATCTATAATGCTATTCTGATAAAAAAAGTTTTAAAATATGTACTAAAACATTTACTTTCATTGATGCTATTAACTACTTTGTGTTTTAAAGAGTTAAATAATTTTAATAAAACATGTTACATTGTATTTTCACAGAAAATATTTTTAGCAAGTTGTCATCTCCAAAATATCCTGAATCTGTTCCTTAGTGGTGATATTATGGAAGACTGTGAAAGGTCAGAGGGCTGGAGAGGCAGTTAGTTTGGTCAGTGTACCCTTCACAGCCCAGAAAACAGCAACCCAAATTGATATTATTTATTTCATTCTTCTGACAGTCCTCTCCTTCTGTTAGCTTTTTTATGCATGAAAGATGGAAATGTTAAAACCAAAAAAACACATATATGTTTACTCAATTTTACATTCCCACTTGGACTGACGGACTGTTCCTAATATGCCACACCCTCTAAAATGCCCATGTCTGCCTTTCATTGGCTGGCTCCTGGTCTCTGAGAAGCTCTATCAACTCTCTCTTTCACTGACAGCACGTTCTCAGCCTTCAGAACAGTTGCGGAGTCACTGTCTCAGGAAAGCCCCTGCAAGCCCCTCCCACACGATTCAACACGCCCAGCCCCGCGTAACTATCCTGTCACTCATCATCCTAAGTCACAAGTTATTCTATTGGTCCTTCTTTTCCTCTGGGTTGTGAGCGCCATAGGGTGGGGACTGTGCCCTTCATATTGTGACACCTCACATTCTGCCTAGCCCAGAGTAGATGTTCACCAAGCGGGGGAAAATAAGTAAAGGCTTGTTCTATAATTACACACTGACTAAATAAAGTTTCATCTACCAACAAGTTTACTCATTTCACCAACTTTTCTAACATGGCAAATTTTGACTCTTGCACGTTCTGTAGAGTGTGAGGTGCAGTGAGAAAATGGGAAAAGTTTCTCATTCATCAGTGTTGATAGGATATGATCAAAACAGAAATATGTAACATATTTTATGTATTTTTGGGGTGGAATCGTATGGATCAAATCATACATTGGCACATGAATCTGTGGTTCTGGCCAAACAAGATAGTCATGATAGAACAAATATGTGTCCCCCTGAAAACAGTGTCAGTAGGTCCTATACATTCCACCTAAGAACTCTGACAAAGGAACTATTTTTACATAAGCATACCTCAGTTACATGTTACCACACATAATTAAATAAAATTTTACTTTTGGTGAAACATTTATTGTTTAATGCTTTTATAGCTAAATCGATGAATGTACTTTTTAGATAATCCTTGTAGAATCTCAGAATATTGGGACTGTGAAGGACTATAGATGTTGATTTTACTCGGTGTGTTATTTTTAAGATGAAGACACATATGCCAATAGAGGTATCGATTTCCCCAAGTCATAGTGTCACACCTGGGACTAGAATCCCGTCTTCCTGCCTGATTAGTCTATTGCTATCTCTAGCACACCATAATGAAGTAATTTAAACATAGGTTTCAAAAGTTGTTAGGTCTTCCATAATTGTAAACCAGACACATAATTTACATTTTCCTCTATCTTGTGGTGAGAAGCAGTGAAAAAACACTGGGTTGGAATCACGCAACTTGGGTATAGTGATGGAGGTTCTTTGTTGTAGCCTGTAGAATTCAGTTTGGCTAACTGAGGCAGGAAGGGAGAAAGACCCCGAAACATTGCAGAATGGCACCAATAAGACACCTGCTGTCCCTGCCATGGATAGGGAACTGCTGGATCAAGAAGCCACCTCTGCCCTGAGCAGGAAGTTGCAGAGTTAGAAAAATGCTTGGGAAATTAGGAAGTTGCTACCATAACTCCTGGCTCCAAAACCCTAATGCTTCTGTCACAATCTGCTGTCCCCCAAATGGATGCCCTGTTCTCTCTCTCTCTCTCTCTCTCTCCATGTAAATTCTATCTCAATGAAAATCTCACCTAAGTTCATCTGAGCAACAGTGCCTAAATCATATGCAGAACCCTCTTTGCAAAGGAGTCTGGGAAACAGTGTTTTTAACCTTAGAAAAAGACCTGCTAGAACAAGTTAAAACGGCTGGTGAGTGAGCCAATCCCCAGTATCGAACACCCTGGTTTTAATCTTTCTTGGATGATCACAGGACAACTTTTAACTTCTCTAAGCCCCAAATAAGACAATGGATATGAAAACAGTTTTTCAGAAAGAGAAGTAAAATGCTAGATATTTAGTATCTGCCATTTGTCCCTCCTAGCTATTCCTACTTCTGCTTAGCCTGTGTGGTATGTTAGTAGGATGAAATACAACTCTCTTACTAGAATATCACCCTTTTATTCAATCCCCAAATATATCTGCCCATGAAAATAGTACCAAAGGGATTGGGGAATATGATATCTTTAGCTTGGACTTATTTCCATGGCTAAGTTTAGAAAAGTATTTTAATGAGTCTTCTTGTTAGCAGGCTATAGCTTAATGCCATTTGGCTCTCCCTGGAGACTCTTCTAAAATTATTCCTGATTTTGAGACTTATTTCACTTTAAAGTAAGCTGGCATGCTCTGAGTCTTCAGCTGGTTTATTAATTGCCTAGTGAGGAATGAGTGACCTTAGAAAACTTACTGGTGTCCTTCGGCAAAATTTTGGCCTATTAAGAACATTTTAAAACCAAATTGAGAACCTAACTTTCTGGTCTGAGAAAAACTGACCCTCCGTTTGGACACTTACCATTTTCCAGCGGTATAGGCTGTTTCATGCACTCTGTGACGGTCCATCTTGATCTCAGGTTGCTGCCCTTTTTTTTTTTCCACTCACCTTCCACGCCTTTTCACAATCTTTGCTATGACTCCCCCCATTATTTTTATTTCCAGGGCTATATAAAATGAAAATGTAAAGTGCATTCCTACATATGCTCTTTACGTTCTCTTGGATAATGAGCCATCGCTACTGTGGGTGAGAAAGCTGATCACTGATTCATTTTGTGGGGAAAACATGACAAATTAATTTTCAGTATTGGGAGGTATTCATACTTACACATCTCTGTGCTTAAAATAATATTTCTTGCCATTTGAAAAGTGAATTCAACATTATGATGTGTTAAACATTGCTTAATGGATTATGAAGCTTTCTGTAAAATGTAGGTTATCTCAAATGTGACCATATAGTGATAATGTGACCCTTTTCGGAATGTGTGCAGGTCCTGGGCCAATCTCTCGGGTCTTCCACTTCCCTTTGTATAAAATGGGATGAGTTTCATCTCTAACATTCTACCAATCTATGACTTGTGAATGTTTAGCTACTCAGTTAAAAGTGATGGCTCTTGCCTTCTTCACTGATCTATCTCTAAACAAGGATATTAGGCTATAGGGCTAAAAAGGACATTACTAAGTTCTCCTTTCTATCTTTCTCCTCCTTCTCCTCTCTCCTTCCTCTGCCATCTATCTCTTCTCCCTGCACTAATAGATTTTAAGATTTTAAAAAATAGACTCTAAGGGGTTGTCTTTCTTTACACAATCAGAACTTGACATGGATACGGCTGGCTGTTAAGAGGTCAGAGCAGAATTAGTTGTGAGCTGCACTTTTCCTGTGGAAGGAGTAGGTCGTATCTCACCAGAACCGTGCCAACAGGGAAAGTTTCACTTTCTTCCTCAGGCTGGTTGCTCTTCATGAGCAGTTACATATTCAAATGAATGTGTCAGGCACAAGAGTCTGGTGCTTGAGTTCCTGCTCGGCCCGATGACATTGATTTGTGAGCATAATGCTCGGCTGCGGGATGTGTGACAGATAAATTTTATCAAAATTAAAGCACAATTAAACATTTCATCTTCCTAATTACTGGCTGTAGATTCAGCCTGATGACCATGTGCTGTAAGAAATCAGCGACCATTACACATTTTAATGGAGCACAGCTGTCTTACAGCTTGGTAATATTTGCACAGTGCCACAGAACTGTAATTTATGATAAAAAGAAAAAATGTGTATTGGTGCTTTTTTGCCAAAATAGATTAAGGATTCATATACTTTAATGAGATTTGGACCTAGTGTTGGATTATCGTTATAAATGATTTATGTGCATGTTGGTGGACTCCTGTAGTTTGGAGTTGATTTGTGTTTTGGTCTACCAATATGTAATTCCATATCTATTCTGGAGCCAATATCTATCACTTTCCCCCTTTTCTCTTTCTTTTGCGTCTTACGTTTCTTCCACCTCTCACAAAGAAGGGCAGATAGGAAGGTAAAAGGCAATGGCAGGAAAGGCCTTGTTGAAAACAACTGGAGCTCCTTTCAGACTCATTGGGGAGCAAGTTTAGGGGTGGGTGGAGGTGCCCCTGACTGCAGGGCCTCTCTCATCAGCCCTGGACTTAGGTACAGCCGGGAAAATCCATGCCCACTGCGGGCAGAGTAGCAGGTGGGCCCACAGGACCCAGCCTGACTGCAGAGTTGGCCTTTGTGCTTCTGAGAAGAGGGTGACTGACAAACTCTTCTCTGTTTCTTCATTTGTAAACTGTGTGTGTGGGGGGGAGGACTCTTTTCACCCTCCCTCACTGGGATTCACAGGAGTACTAATGAGGACTACGATCAATTATTTATGATGATAAAAGGCATCGTGGCAGAGCTACATCTCCTTACTGTTGCCACTGTAAGCTCTTCCAGGCTGTGAATTTGGCCCCACTCACTGTTAACTACTGTTGGTATATGTCTCTTTATCACCATTCTTACTGGAAAAACATTCGAAAGTGCATGTTTGTGAATGAATTGCTCTCAACAAATTGGTCACCAGGAGGGCCACGAGTAGTGAAAAACTGTGCGTGGAAGTTGTACGTAAACTATTTGTGCCTGGTGAATGATTGCTATTAACAAATTGGGGAGTAGATGTAAATTGTTATAGCTGATTAGTAATTATTGTGATGGTTAAATTTGTCCAGGCAAGTTGATGCCATAATCTCCGACCCTCTTTATATGCAAAGGATCCATATATGTTCAGAAATATTTCTTTTTCAGAAAGCACACTGTAGATGAGAGGAAAAGGCGAGATACCAGAATCTAGACGAATCTGCTCAATTTAGGTGTTAACTTGCCTACTGAAAACAGAGAACATATCCTAATGAATTCAGAAGGCCTAAATATACATATGTAAGAGGGAAAGAAGAGCTCATCTTTTTATCATCCCGATCTTCTCCAGGCTTGATTTATTTCGGCATTCATATGCTGGAATGTTTCATACTGTACCAGGTTGCATATGCTTGCACACTAATTCTCAATTGCCGTATGCAGTTTGTGACAACCATCTGCTTCGACCTCCCTTTGAGTTCTTTCTCCCACTCAGCCCAGCTGAAGTAAAAATATGGACAGAAACAACTTCTGCAGGGAAATGAAAAAGTTAATGGGAGAGTTAAAGTTATATTGTGTATCTGCCTTTCGCATGGATGTGCTCCTGCAACTTATGCTCCACTTATCAAATATTTCTGAAGTGCAAAGCCTGACACTTAGCAGAAAGCTGTAAAAAATGCCATGTTTCTTCTGACAGTCTTGGCTGTGGAGGAAAGGTAAGAATAAAATATGTACATCTATGCACGTGCTGGTGCTGGAGCCTGCTCGTAGTGCTCCAGCCACCTAGACTTACAGTATGTAGCACCTTGTCACACACCAGAGGGTAAAGGCAGGGGTGGGGGTGGGGGAGGAAAGAAGAGAGAGGCACGCCTATTGGAAAATGCCTGGAAAAAATCAACAACACATTTTGGAGTTAGATTTGAAAAGGAGGGATGATATATATTTCCTAAAAATCATTGAATTAGGATATAGGAGGAAGAACTTCCATAATTACAGAGCTCAGATCTCATATCTTTATGCATGGAACATGAAAAGAGAAAACAGGGAAAGGTGTCTGAGAATTTTAAAAACAGACATGAAGTTGGTGTATTTGTGTTCGAGAGAGACATTTACAAAAGTGCTTGAGTTAGTAGAAAACATACCACTATCATGAAAGTGGTTGTATTTATTGTGCTTCAGCAAAACAAAGGAACCAATTGTATCAGAGCTGGTCTCAAGAATGCTGAAAAGTGAAAAAATTATGTCTTAAAAACCAGTGAGAAGTTCTCTTTCTCTCTCTCTCCCCCCCACCTTTTTCCCTCCCTCTCTCTTTCTGTCTGTCTCTGTCTCTTCCCAAGTTGATCAAAGGATGACATCTAGATCTTTCATACCATGACCATGTGTCTAACTTTAAGAATAAAAGAAAAATGACCCTGACCATAAAAAGAATGGATGGCATGGGAAATTTATGGGAGAAGCAGCAGAGAAGAAATATGAAGAGAATGAGAAAGGAGAAAAAAATAAACTGGATATGTAGAGGGAAGCATGGCAGAGCAATCTGAAGTAATACTGTTATACAAATACCAGAAGACCTCCATCATAGTCTCTGTCTCCCCAAATCATTAATATGTGTAACAGGAAAAGCACAAAGTGAGAACATGACATGGAATTGGCAGATAAAAAGAAATGTCCTGAATATAGCACAGATGAGTTTCAGATGGAATCAGATATAAAGCCCGGTGAATCATTATTAAAATGGGGAAATATGAGTTCACTGTGTTCTCTTGGAGTCTGAACCACCAGATTCTGTCTAATTATAATTGTGCACTTCTAAAAGCCACAAGTCATACAAATGTTGCTTGTTGCATTTTACCCTTTCCTTTAAATTTAGGTGGTTTATCAGAAGAATTTCAGTATAACTATATCAGAACCAGGTTATATAGGTGGGATATATTACCTTACAATTATTGAGGGGATTTTAAAATCCTTTTAAGAAATCCAAAGGTAATAATTAGTGACCAATTATATAATGGTATGTAGAATGGGCTTTGGAATCAGACAGGCTGGGTTACAATTCAACTAGAGTTCTGACTCTGCCATTGATTAGCTTCTGAATTTGAGCCTCAGTTTCTCTATTTGTAAAATGACGGAAAAGAGCACCTATCTTATTGTTAGGGTAAAGTGAGAAAGTATGTGTACATCACCTAGTACACTGCTTAGGTCATAATAAATGCTCAATAAATAATAGTTACTCCTATTTCTGTCAAAAGTCTAGAAGAAACAAATCAACAAAGCTTCATGGGGCGTGAAAAGGGAAATGTTGTAGATTGACCAAGGACAGTTTGTGGTGGATGGGGCAGGTGGGGGCATGAGGTGTTAAACTTGGTGACTCCAGAAAATAAGATCTTTTTGTCATTATATGATGGTGAAGCTTAAGTATTAGGATTATATATGCCACTGAGTCTTTTGCAAATACTCTATAAAACCACTGTACGTGGTTCCATTTCTGGAAATGTAATTGCTTCTCTACCAGATTGAACTGGTTTGTTTTATGAAAGCTAAGCTTTGCTACCTTTTGTTGATTAATGCTTGAGATCAGTTTGAAATATGTGTGCACGTGTGTGTATAACATATGTGAATACATAGGTACATATATTTCATAATATTTTAAAGAAACCTTTTGTAATTTGGATTTTCAAAGGTGGTCTGTCTCTATTTTGTTTCTCTTAGTCTCTTCCAGAAACTGAAAGACTTGATTGAGTTCATTTTTATTTTCAGCTAACTGGTTTCATCTACTTTGATCTGTGTTATACTGCAGAATTTTTGGGTGCCAGGTGTCTAAAACACATAGGTCAATTTCAGTACAGGGCTATCATTTTACTATTTAGTCAATGTTTTTACAAACTCCACAGTAACCAGCCTGTTGACACAAGCACAGTGCAATGATTATCCTCTACAAATAATCCAGTACAAAAATGTTTTCTTCAGACCCTGTGCACCTATCAGTCACCGAGGAGAGCCCAGTACCCGCCTGCAAGGCTTATGAAAGTTTGAAGGGGAGGAAGAAGAGCTGTAGCTTGGGGCTCTCGTTAATGACTACAGAATCCTCACTCTGCAGCCAAGCCTGGCAAAGTCCGCAAGAAACAGCAGGACTTAAATAGCTCACCGCTAGTCCTAGCAGGGTTCTTGTCAGTCAAATATATTCATTGCGTACCTATTGTGTGCAGAACGCGTGATTCACTTGCCAATTCAGCACTGAGAGGTTGGTTTAGCTCTTTTTATCTTTATGACCTGCAGACTGGTAACAGCATTTCTAGCAGTATGTTCATTTTAAGAATAATTTATTCCAATAAAACAAGGTGGATGTTCCCTAGATATGGCCACCATATGCCCTGAATTTTCTGGGATAATCCTGATTTCATGTAATTTTATTTTCATTCCAATAAAGGCAGTTAGTGAAATACATAATGAAATGTGATTTCAATTTTTCGTATTATTCTGAGATTCCATATAATGAATTGGCATATCAGAAAGAAATATTTGGCTGGGTTATGTTTATGGAGTTCTAGTTTAGAAAATGTGGTTACTGGGGAGGCCGCTGGTTTTCCTTATAAAGGGATGTAATTTTTCCTTCTTACATGAAAACCATGCTACTTCAGGAAGGCAGGCTAGCATCATTGATGACCTCCCAGCAATTCTGTCTCCTCTCTCAAGGTCCGTTGAGGGTTACACTCTGATACAGTCATGGATCTTACAACTGTTAGGAATCTAAGTTTCAAGTAATAGAGACACCAGCTCAAACTGACACAAATGACAGAGGAGATTTATTAGGTCACGTACTTGAAAAGGCAAGTCAGGGCTGGCTGTCATTGAGACTTAACCGGGAAAATTGAATGATACTGTCCAGGACTGATTTACTCTCAGTTTCTCTGTTCTTCTTGTTGACTTCATTCTCAGGCTCCACACAGGGCATCCGATAGCCCTCAGCTGCCTCACAGTCTCAAAATGGCCCCAGCAGCTCTAGTCCTTAGATCTAATCGTTCATTAGTAAGGCAAATAAACTTTTCTTTGGTAGCCCCCATGGAAGAGAGACACTGTTCATTCCCAGACGCCCAACCAAACATTTCCTGTGCTTCATTGGCTCTGCTCAGATTCTGTGCCCTGTCCTCAGCCAATTACTTGGCTACAGGGATGGGATTCATCGTAGTTTTAAGCCCATCAGTTTCACTTTAATATTTGGGGGTGAGGTCAATTTTATTAGGCCTTATCATGTGATTAAAAATGGTCCCTTCAAAGCAAAACTTGGGTTCTGTTACCAGGAGAGGTGAGGGATGCTAGGAAGAATAAAACCACAAATGTCTACTATTAAGTCTCCGTACTTGTACGTACCACGAAAACACAATTTCCTAGAATAAAAGAGCATGAAATGAAAAAAAAGTCATATTATCTATAGGTGTTGAATGGTCAGCCAGACTCACACACTAGCTGAAAGTTTCTTTCTCTAAGACCAGGCACAAGCTCATAAGATTACATTTCATACCTGATCTAAAGTGCTACAGAGCTCGTCAGTTTGACAAGTAAGTGGTCAAAATTGTATATGTTAAATGAGGAAATTCCAATTGGGCAGAACAGAAAAAATCTAACATCATCCACATTTATTTTAAAAAGCATGGGGATTATGATTATTCCAAAGGTCTTGAGCTCACTGAACAGAGAGGAACATTCTAGAATTAAGGCTCTAAGGTGGTATAAACCCTTAATATGGTATCTTTCAGACTTGTTCCATTGTGAGTAGCACCTGAGGGGACTTCTTTAAAACAATGATACTTGAGTTCAACCTCAAACCTTCTGAATCACTATCTCCATGGGAAGGGTCTGATAATCTGTATTTTCAAAAATAGGCAATTTGGGGAAACATCTTACTCTACATCTCTCACTATCTACTGTTGAAAGTCACATGAATTGATGCAGAACTGGGAGGACACCCCTCAGAATTCCCTTCTTTATTCATTCATTCAACAGATATTTATTTTACATTTATTCTGTTCTAGACACTATGCTTCTAGGCAGTAAATACAGAGGAGACTAGTCATATAGCTTCTGGTTTCATGGAATTAGGGAACACATTAAATGAATAAGAAACACGTAGATATATGATTCCAGCTGTGATACTACAAAGGAGAAGTATAGGATACTAAAATAATAATTAGGAGACCTGAGTCATCGAGATAGCCTTAACTATTTGTCCTTTAGTCTGTCCAAGTGTGTGCTACAATTGAATCTCCAGCAGTAGAAAACAAATATTAGGGTAAGTCCAAGGTAAACCATACTCTGCTGCAGTATGACTAAAGAAACAAACTAGCCCAGATAGTGTAACTTGAAGAACATCACATAAACAAATCTTGGAATAACAACTCCATCACTAGTGTTTATCTTCATGTATCTCCCTAACTAATGTTTATTTAAGCTGAGAGCTGAAGCTGTTTCTTGATTTCAAAGACCAAATTCTCAGAACCAGAGTTGCTGATTTTACTATCTTCAGCATTTGCAATGGCAAAGTCAAGCTCATGTATGTAGATATGAATGTTGGTGCTATGTGTTTGAAACAGGCCTTGCAGACCATTGCCATTTAGTCAAATAGATCAAACTTTCCTTTGATTAGTTCTCTCATGTAAAATTTGAATATCACAAGATCAAAGCAGGTTTTTTGTCACTTGTATTCGCAAGCTTAGATGATTTTCTATTCTATTTCTTTCCTAGTATTCCTGTTTCAGTGTGATGATTCAATAGTGAGGGAAACTGTGGTATTAGAATGATTGTTTTGTAGATGAAAGTTAGTGTTGGGAGACCATAAGCTTCTATGGTTTAAGCCACTAAGTTTGTGGCTCTTTGCCACGGCAGCCTCAGGAAACTGATACAGAAGGTGTGCTTTGCTTGCACTGGGTAGGAATAGAGAAACCCATGCCTTGGGCTGGTGAGTATGCCTTATGCTTAGACATAGAACCTCTCTTGCCTCCTTCAACAACCTAGTGGATGGAGACAGTTTCTGACTCAGCGGTCAAAGACAATAGAGTTCAAGGTCAAAAGAACACCATCTACAGGAAGACCCTTCAGCTGTAGATTTAGCACTGTTTTTCTGTTGCAGGTACTGTCACGTTTTACATGTGTGTGTTTACAATCTCAGGATATTAGCAAGTGCCTCTTTGTAATATACTGCTCAGCTTTCATGAGACTGCCCAGATACATTCATAGTTTAATGAGCCAAATTCCTCAGTTTCCTAAAGGTAGGTCATTTGAAAGAAGGCTTTAATACACTTTTTCATTCAATTAAATATTTTTGAAAGTAGCTCTTCAGTTAGACAGCTAAACCTAAATTTTTAGAGAGACAGTGGATGAGCTTAAAAGCAGATTAATAAAGGAAACAAACACTTAACTATAATTAAAAACTTTATTGATTGGAACTTATGTTATTAACTAACTTAATTTAACTATAGATCTTATCCTGGCTTGAGCAGAATGGTTTTTTTGTTTTTGAATTTTTCTGGCTTTCCCTAGTCCTCAGGCTAGTTTCTGGACTGCTTTATTCTACCTGTCATGCATCATCCATGTCCAATGTCTATCTGTATAATTTTAGCACCAGATCTTGAATTACAAGCAGAAAGAATAGTGATACCTTATATCTGTAGAATGTCTTGTAGTACACAAGGCACTTTATGTAAACAGAAGCTCTCCTAAGTCACTGCCACATACTGTGTTTCCCCGAAAATAAGACCTCACCGGAAAATAAGCGCTAGCATGATTTTTCAGGATGACGTCCCCTGAACATAAGCCCTAATGCGTCTTTTGGAGCAAAAATTAATATAAGACCTGGTCTTATTTTTTGGGAAACATGGTATTAATCTACCAGATGAGGAAAATTTTTCGTTTATTCCTTAGCATGCGGAGGATCAGGGGCTAGTAGGCCCCTCACCAGCAACCGGCTCATCTTTGTACCTCACACTGGAGTAATTTCTAGCAAGTTCTGTTTGTCCTCAAAACTGTTTCAGTGAGGAGTACTTGTTAGTATAATCGTGTGATTTAAATAAACATCATATGAACCAGTGACATGGGAGAACAAAAAGAAAGAGCATTGTGTTGATAAAAACTAAATCAATATTTCAGAAGGGCTAAATCACATCAAAAATGTATTTCAGATTGGTTGGGGGACAGACATCATGAAATAAACTGAGAAACAAATCTGGAAGAATTCTACCCAGGTTGCTTTTCAAATTTCTTTATTTATTTTTATGTTTTTTATTTCTTAGATTATGTGCATAGTGATTTTTCTTTTTTTAAAAAAAGATTTTTATTAAAAATATAGCAAACATGCAACATTATATTAGTTTCAGGGATACACTATAGTTATTCAACGTTTATATACCTAAAGTGATCACCATAAGTCCGTCAACCATCTGACACTGTATCACGCTATCACAATATTATTGACTATATTCCCCAGACTGTACATTACATCCTCAAGACTTATTTGTTTTATACCTGCAAATTTGGACCTCTTCTTCCCCTTTCCCCTCCTTTCTAGATTCATCAATAACAGTTGACATTCATATTATCTTATATTAATTTCAGGTGTACAGCATAAAGGTTAGACATTTATGTAACTTAAGAAGTGATCCCCAGACTTCTCTAGTACTCAGCACTATGCATAGTTATTACCATATTATTGACTATATTCCCTATGCTTTACTTTATATCCCCATGACTATTTTGTAACTACCAATTTGTACTTTTTAAATCTTTTTTAAAGATTTTTATTAAAATATGGCTAACATACAATATTACATTAATTTCAGATGTACACCATAGTTATTGAACATTTATATACCTAAAGAAGTGATGACCATGATAAGTCCAGCAACCATCTGACATCGTACCATGCTATCACAATATTATTGACTACATTCCCTGTACTATGTATTACACTCCCATGACTTATTTGTTTTATATCTAGAAATTTGGACTTTTAAAAAAATTTTAAATGTTTATTTGTTCCTATGGTAGCATCCACATTCTACATTGGGCTATATTCTGGGTTTGTTTTTTTTTAATGTATTTTTTTATTAGTTTCAGGTGTGCAAAACAATGTAGTAGACATTTATCATTTATATCCCTCAGGCAGTGAAAAACCCCCCTCCCCCCATCTACTACCCCTCTGACACCGCATACAGCCATTACATTTCCACTGTCTCTATTCCTAATGCTGTACTCTATTTCTTGTAAATATATATAATTGTAGTTGACATTCGTTATTGTTCAGCTTCAGCTTCAGGTGTGTAGTGCAGTGATCAGGCATCTACATCATCCCTGAGATGGTCTCCCTAATGGGACAAGTGTCCATCGGATACCCTACAAAATCTTTACAACATTTTCTAATGTCTTTAAATGATTATTTTACTTGAAAGGCATGCACTAGAAATCATAGACAATATCCTTTATGTATAATTCATGAAGGAAAGAAAACTCTTCTCCAATGAGCAGGGCTCTGGTGTGCTGGGCAGAATAATGTCCCCAGTCCCACCCCAAAGATGTCCACATCCTAATCCTCAGAACTTGTGAATATGTTGCCTCATGTGGCCGCAGGGACCTTGCAGATGCATTTAAGGTAAGAATCCTGCGATGGGGAGATTTCCGTGGTTTACTGAGTTGGACCCAGTGTAATTCCAAGGATCCTTCTAACTGAAAGAGAGATAGAAGAATCAGAGTCAGAGATGAAATGATGGTGGAAACAGAGGTTGGAGGGGTGATTGCTGGCTTTGAAGATGGGAGGGGGCCCGAGTCAAGGAATGTGGGTGTCCTCTAGAAGATGGAAAAGGCAAGGAAAGCAGAAAGAATAGTGATACCTTATATCTGTAAGATGCCTCCTAAACCAGAGTCTTTCCTAGGGCCTCAGGGACGCTGCTCTGCAGCCCTGGTGACCCCTTGATTTTAGCTCAGGAAGAGCCATGTTGGACTTCTGATCTCCAGAATTATAAAGAGAATAATTTTGCATGGTTTTAAGCTACTATTCTTGTGGTAGTTTGTTACAGTTGCAATAAGAAATTAATATACATATTTAAAGAAAAGACTTTGTCTCTCCACATATGAAGAATAAGTGTACAATCATGTTTAAAATTAAAATAAAATTTTTGTAGTATGTACGTATTGATAAAAGTGAACTGGCATCTTAAGATACTTAACCATAGAGCTGGGGGGACAATGGTTGGAGTTGGGCCCCTTGTTAACACTCTAATTTTGACTTCCCATTAAACTTTGTGGTAACTTCCGGGAGAAGGATGCTTATAAACAGAGACATAATCTTGTAATCAGGGCTTTTTTTTGGCACGTGGGAGGCTGGTTGGAACACTGGCTGGCCAGTGTGTGTTCACACCTCATTGGTGCCTTTGTTTCTCTTTCTTTTCCCAAATAAACCGCTCTTTTGGTGGACTACCTGGAGAATTATTTGGCCAGTCGACAGTATCATATTTTATGATTTCCCATTTACTAAACTTTTTAATTGACCAACTACAGGCTTCAATTGCTTTAAATGAGAGGACTACTACTGTATGTGATGTCTCATTTTATCCACAGGATTTTGTGGAGTCCGTTTTATAACTGCATTCAAAGTTCTAGTTTTGCCTCTCATTGGCTGTATGACTCAGGTGGAGAAAGTTTTTTTAACTTTTTTCTTATTTTCATTTATGAAAACTAGGGGCTTAGATTTTTCAATTCTACCGGTGTATGATTTTTAAATAATCTGACTTATCTTCTCTCACCTGTTTAATTTGTAGCTGAAAGCCTTGGGTTTAGCTCTGATTTAACTTGAAATTGAAGTCCATATGTTTCACAGCTGCTGGCTGCCCCTAACCAGGGACTTAAGACTGAAATATTTGAAGAACATTAGAGTCAAGAGACCAGGATTTCAGATTTGAATGACACCCAGTAGCTGGGTGTCCTTTGACAAATCTTTTTATCTTTCTGAGCCTTAGTTTTCTCATTTATAATTTATGAAGTTAGGGTCAATAATTTTTAATGTCCCTTATAACTCTACAATTCTGTGGTTCCACAATTTTAATTCCAGAAAAATTCAACTCTAAGGAATGTTAAATTTCTCTTCAAGGTGGGAAGAAAGATACTATGGCTCATAAGATATCTATGTATGTTCCTGTATATTCCTCTGAATATTTCTTCTAAGAAGTCGAAAGCATCTCAGTCCTATAATTTGCCTAATTTTCCCCTTTATCATACAACTCTAAAAACTACATTTTGATACCAACTGCTTTTGGTTGGGATGACCAGTGTCAATTATGAGTCTAGCCCATTCTGTAAGACATAGCAGGTTTCCAGTCTGTGATGGACACTTCACTGAGTACTGGGGAGAACGCCTGCATCTCACACGTCAGGAGGAATCAGACTTGAAGACAAATCAATTATAACATCACATGATAAGTGCCGTAAGAAGGGTAGGACTAAATACAGAATATGCGAAGGGAAGGAGTGATTAACCTCATCTGTAGTAGTGACAAAGGCTTTGAGCCTTTTTGACCAGAGACTTTTTGACCCTTGAGATGTGCCTTGAGGGTTCCGAAGAGCAAGTTTGGGATTTGGGGAAACATTTCAGGCAGAAAAACTAGGCTGTTCTAAGTGCAGAAGTGTGAAAAGCATGGCCTTTTGAGGATAAGGTGAAAATGTCATCATGTTTCACTAGAGAACAAGTGGAAAAAAGGACTGGGAAAGGTACATGGAAAGTAAGACAGAAAAAGAGCAGACCATTTTATGTCAAACTAGAGGTGATAAGGAATTAGCAAAAGTTTCTACACGGTGAAATGATGTGATCAGATATTCTTTTTAAAGAGTTAATTCTGGCAGGTATTGAGAGGGTGCAGACAGGGTGGGTGAGACTTTGTGGAAGGAAAGAGGAGAGGAAACTTCAAGGGATACTGAATCCTGAACTAAAGCAGTAGTATTTGACAGTCATTTCAGAAGAATCCATTGGGTTTTATAAACGGGTGTCCTTTCTCAAAGCGCTGCCCCTCTCCCAGAAGGGCCCACCAGGCCCCTGACTGAGCCTTGGTTCATTCTCCAGAGCAGTGAGGAATATTTTACAATACAGAGCTTCTGACCATCACCACTGATAGCACAAAAATAAAAGTCATATTGTTAAAACACAGGTAAACAGAATTTACATGGATTCAACAGATTATAAAGTTGGTTTTTTATCCACTCTTAAGGCTATGAATACTTTGCAAAATCTAGGGCAGTTAAATACTGTATTTAAATTCAGATGTGATATTTACATATGTTACTTATTCTTTTTATAAAGATCTGCTTCAGTGAAATTTAATCAGCCTTTGCAAGTTTATAAACTGTGTGTAGGGAGAATGATTTAAACTAAGTTGATTATTTTAACCTGACAAAATTCTCCAACCACTCCTTACTAGCAGAGAGATGTATCAGAACCAGGTTTTAATACAAATGACAGAAAATCCAAATAGCAATGTCTAAAAAAGACAGAAGCTTGTCTCATGAATAAATATACGAGGTGTGATAAAAAAGTATGGTGAATGTTTAAATAAAAAAATGTATTACAGTAAAAGACACGTTGCCATTAATCCCCATCAAAATACTCTCCTCACTTTGAACACACTTATCCCATCATTCTTGCCACTTTCTGAAGCAGCTCTGGAAGTCCTCTTTTGTGAGTATCTTTACTTTATCCTCCATCATGACAACACTCCGTGTCACACTTCGCTGCTGGTACAGCAATTTCTGTCAAATAAAAACATTACGGTGTGTCCTCATCCACCTTATTCACCGGATCTGGCACCGTGTGACTTCTGGCTCTTCCCCAAAGTCAAAATGATTCAGGACATTGAGGCAACCATGACAGCACAACTAAAGACACTCACGAAAGAGGACTTCCAGAACTGCTTCAGAAAGTGGCAAGAAGGATGGGATAAGTGTGTTCAAAGCAAGGGGGAGTATTTGAAGGGGGATGAATGGCAATGTGTCTTTTACTGTAATACTTTAAATTTAAGCATTCATCATATTTTTTGATCATACCTCATATATGATAGGTAGCAAAGAGCTGGGAGTAGGTAGAGCAATCATCAGGAACTGAGGATCCTTCCATCTTATTGCTCTGCTATCCTTAACCTATGATTTCTACCTCATGATCCAAGATGGCTGCCAGAGCAAACATCATTTCTTCCTTTGTCAATAGACAAGAGGAAAGAATGTGGACAGTTGCAGCTCTTTAAGGACCTCTCAGAATTTATGCACGATACTCCTGCTTATATACAATTAGATAGAATATATTTACATGGCAATAAGGTAGCTGAAAAATGTAATCATTATTCCAGAAGGTATTATTCTGACTAGTAATTGCAGAGTCTCTACTAAGGAAGATGAGCTACGTATGTATTAAAAGACAACAAAACTAGAAGTCTGCTGGAAGGAGACACTGGACAAAGTGTGATAACAATAGTAGGGTCAGAAGTAACTGCTCTAATAGTCTAAATGACCATTTTGTGACCAGTTGCACAATTAAAATAAAATTCTGAGTAGTTTGGATATAGACTGCCTAGGAGATAAATCAATTGGGAGAGTGGAACTGAATTGTTTAACTGCTCCAAGTTCCTTATTTTGTTGATCTATATCTATATATCTATATCATCTATAGCTATCATATATATATATATATATATATATATATATATATATATATATATATAAACTATGACAATGAGAAAGTTTGGGGTTGGTATGGCAGTTTGTCTCCAAGATGGCTGCCATCATTCCATCTCTCTGTATATATACAAATGGAAAACTCTTAAATTGTGTTCTTTGGGGAAAAGAGATGATAGGTGATATATATTCTTTTGACATTAGGCAGGTAAATATTTTATACTGTTACATCACCCACACATACTTGCCAACTCTCACTCACCAGCCACTACCCTCGACAGCACCCACCCGGACCATTTCTACCCTGAAGACCCATCCTGCTCTCTTGCTACCCCACTATCCAGTGTCACACCAGCTCTGTCTACTCCAAGGGGCAGCTGTTGCTCCAACACCACTTCCCTCCACTCTATACTCTACTTATCCCCAGGGAAAACCCCAAAACATATCTTAATCAGTTTGTAATTCTGGGTGAAGAAGTACTCATGTTTGATGAGTGATGCCTCTCTGCCAGGGCACCTGTAATCTTGCACCTGGCCGTGTCCCACCAGAAAGACGTTAATGACTCAAACCAGAGACTGGCAGGCTGGTTAACGGTGATGACTTTGGGGTGTCAGGGCCTCAAAGTGCCCTTTAAGTAATTTCCCATGAGGTGAGGGTGGGTTCTCTTATTCTGCTTGAGCATAGGCTTGGTACATATTTAACACCCTATATATTAGGTAGGTAACTATTAGAAATTGAAAATTAAAACATCAAAATGACAATAATAGGTGTGGCAGTTTGTCTTTCCGATGGCTGCCATCCCTTCTGTCCCTCCCTCTGTTCCTGCAAACCATTTCCATCATAGAGAGATAGAGTTTACTCTTCCCCTTCCTCTTGACTCTGGGCTGGCCTTAGAGACCTGGACCAATGAATGGAATGTGAAGTCTTGCAACTTCCACCTGGGCCTTTGGAATGCTTGTTTTTGGAAGGCTCACTTGAGGGACAACAGCTGCTCTGTAAGAAGAGTGACTGTCCTGTGACAACAATGCTGTGAAAAGCCCAAGTTGTGCACAGAGGTCCTGGAGGAAGAGACCCTGTGTGGAGAGTGAGGGGCCATGTGCATAAAGAAGCCAGCTTAGAAATGGATCTTTCAGACTACCCGCTCAGCTGAGGCCAGGTGGATCAAGGTGAGCAATCCAGCCCAGCCCTTCCCACATTCTTGAACCACAAAACTGTGGCAAGATAAAATGAGTGTCTTAAGTCCCTAAGGTTTGGCATGTAGAGATAACTGGAAAGGTAGGTTAAAGAAAGAATATGATTCAGGGCAATGTGGATAGACGGTAAGCAAGAGGTAAGATAAGGTTGAAGAACTCAAAATGATCTGGGAAAGTTTGACGTTATTGGAATCAAGCTGAATTTCAATGAAATGAAAAGAACAGGTGAGAGGAAGCCAAATCCATAAAGTGAAAGTAGAAAAACTGTAAGAAAAAATTATGTTATCATGAAGAATGCTACCAAAAGGAAAAGAAGAATCTCAGGAAAAGGGAGAAGTCAATGAGGATGGCAAATTTTCTGGTCATGCTCACTCCAGAAGAATTGTGAAATACCCAAAATAGTATAATGTGAAAGAGACACCTGCGGGGGATGGGGGGTGGTGAGTGGGGATCTAACTGACATGGGCAGCCACATTCTGTAAGTATGTGGACTAGAAGTTGGTGATTGACAGATAGAGGAGACATAATTCTTGCCCTCATGGAGTTCACAAATATATTACATATACTTTTTGTCCTAGAATAACAACATGGTAACCCCTCCCCCGATAAAGAAATATTGGAACCTCTACTTTGTAGGAGGATAGTAACATTTCTGTGTGGTCAGTATGAAGCCACGTCTTTAAGAAAAGAAGACGAACTATCAGGAAGTTATAAAAAAGGCAGGCCTGGAAGCTAACATCTGAAAACTTGAATGATGCGAATATAGGGCCATGCCTTGCAGGAAATTTAAATAAAAGTTTGTTATTACTTGACGATGAGGTTGCAACACTGGATACATAAAGAAGTTACTCAGTGAGCTGGAGGGGAGTCCCCTATTGCTTCTTTGAAAAAGAAAAGAGAAGATTAAAGAAGAAATACAGAAGTGTATCTTGATTCACGTCTTCTTAAAAAGTCTTTATAATTGGGCTCTTGTTTTAAAAACCCAAAGATATTGTCATCAAGAATCTCATGATAAATCTTACAATGTATTGTTAGGGAAGAAAAAGTTCCCCAGACATACCTGCCTTCACTTCTTTTTTTTTTTAACATTAATTTGGATTTTCACATCCATATTGCAACTAATAGGGGGAAATAATAAATTTTTTTAAATGTCAAGATTTATATTACCAGTAAAGAATAAAAGAAGATACAATCGTGTTCCTACTCATTTAGCAGTTTTAGACAGTGTCTTGCAGTGACCATATTTTTTCTTCCCTCTAAATCAGCCTAATCTGTTTTATAAACTTTTGTTCACTCTTACCATCCCCCCGTCAATCCACCCATTGCCAGTGTCCCCTTATCTGTGGCATTTTACACTTGAGAAGAATTGCTAATGGTTGACAACAAAAGGACTGCTAATCACACCAATTAAGAGGTGTGAATGTCACCTGTTACCTACCAGCTTTGTTACTGAAGATGTTAATTAGTAATTGTACAGGTGCAGGCTTTTAAGTTCACAAGGTTGACACTGACACACAGCTTTGTTTTGCTGTTTGTTTAAATATTGAAAAACCATGGGTGAAGGGCTGGTCTTTGTGGAAGAATGAACACGTGTCATTGCTGCACTTTCTCCAATGGGAAATCTTTAGACTGACTTACAGCAATAAAAGTGACCTTCCAAGAAGTGAGTCTCTGGGACCCATCTATCACAGCGCAGGTGTTTTGGGTTCTTTTGCCCTCGTGGAGGAGGAAGACTTTATGTCACAGGACTACAGATCTCTACTTGAAGGCACTACGCTAGAAGCATGTAAAGTTACTTAAAAGATAATCGTCTATAAGAATTTCCTATAAGCCCCAGATTTCTGGATATTAATCTCTTTCTGAAAGCTTTACTCATTCATTGAATCTGTGTTATAGATATGTTCTCCAGACTTCCTTTTTAAAATTTTTTGACTAATGAAACATGATGAGGATGGGGGAATCTGTTTTGGAATCACATACCCTCCATTTGAGAGGAACCGAGAGATCACCCTGGCCAGCCTCTAATTAGGGAAGGCAACAACAAAATTCATTTTACAAAAGAGACAGCCTGAGGTCTGAGACATTACACGACTTGCCCAAGGCCACTAAAGCAAAGTGAGATCGATTTTGAGACGAGCGAAACTTCAATTTCTCTCTAGCAGCATGAGTAATTCCTAGGAGGAGCGGGTAATTTTTAGCTTGTCCTCAAGCCTACTGAAATATCTGTGCTCTTTCCATGCATCTGTAAGAGCAACTGTTGTTTTCAGTCATTCAGGGGGAAAGTGTGCGGTAAGGGCCTCTTCTATTTTTGTGGTACACTCCACAACAAATAAAGAACGTCTCTCTGGCTCCTTGAAACCTAAACTGCAAGGTTTTGAGAAGTGCTGTGCAATGGGAAAACTAGCTGATTGATCTGAGATCAGTGCCCAGACCACGTCTGAGAGAGTTGATCTGGTCCTGGGTGATCAGTGATCCCCTCACTTCTGCTCACAAGATGTGTCACTTGCTATCTTCCCTCTAGCATGGGGCCAGGTGAAGTATACGCTGCTCTTTTGTCTGAACGGAGGGGTTAAATCTCACCCTTTACACATGGTTAAATGAATGAACGCACTCCAAATTCTTGGCATGTGCCTGGTATATTGTAAATGCACAAGAAATGGTAGTTGTTACAGTGAGCAGCTTACCAGCCTCTGAGGACATCTGCATCTTATATTTAATAACCGTAGAAACAACTAATACATACATTGGGCTGCAGCCTTTTCTTTTTCATGAAGCTGGGGACTCTTCTTCCCTCCCTTTTACATTTAAAATTCATTTTCAGATTCTTGTTGTTTTGCAAAGACATGAAATGTTCAGTAAAGAAACCTGTAAAAATACATGTCTTAAAATAAAAGAATCTATAGTCTACCTCTCAGGGTAATTATTATTATACTTGTTATGGAACTGCAGGGATTATATTCTATACATGCATAAACATTTTAAAAATTAAAATGAGAATTGATTATGTAAGCTGGCTTGGAAACTTATTTTCATTTATTATTATATTTAAATCATTTTTCTTTAAATATACATAATTATTTCTATCATAGTTTTTGTTAGCTGAATAATATCTCTTTTCTGTGAATTTTCCATAATTTAACAAATTCTCTGTTTTTACATATAGTGGTTGTTTCTAAGTTTTTGTAATTATAAAAAAAAGAAATCCTGTGATGGGTATCCTTGTGGCTAAGTTTCTTTAGATAAGTACCTAGAAGTAGAATTTTGGGTTTAGACTTTTTTTTTTACACGTATTAGTATGTATTGCTGCATAACAAATAATCTCAGACTCTACAACTTCGAACAACACGCTTTTATGATCTCAATTGCTGTGGGTTAAGTGTCTGGGCACAACTTAGCTGGTCTCTCTTCAAGGCACCAGTCAAGGTGTCAATCATCAGTGGGGGCTGTGGTTTCATCTGAGGCTGTACTGGGAAGCATCTACTTCCACACTCACTCAGGTTGTGGGAAGAGTCCATGTCCTTGCTGTGCTAGGACTGAAAGCCTCATTCTCTTGCTTGATGTGGGCTAGAGATTACCTTCAGCTCCTAGAAACAGACTGAAAGTTCATTGCCACGTGGCTTCTCAACATAGGCAGCTTGCTTCTTCAAACCATCAAGCAAGAGAGAAACATACTCCAGCAAGACAAGTGTTACAATCTTATGTAACGTAATCATGTAATCACATGCATCCTGCTTCTTTCGCTGTATTTATTCTAATGGCTACACATAAATTTCAGGTCCCGTGCTACTACTGCAGGAGAGGGCATAACACAAAGGCATGAACACCCAGGGGCAGCGCCATGGGACCATCCTAAGAATCTGTCCACTATAATACATGTTTAAAACTTTTGATGAATATAACCAAACTGCAACTAGAGATACATTAGCGCAGAATTAGTGTGCCCTTTTCCCTTAAACATTGACTAATTTGTGTATCATCGCTTAAAAAAAAATAAACTGCCAATTCGATAGCAAGAAATCATAGATTTTAATTTGAATATATTTGTTTATAAATGAAAATAAATATATATTCTTATGTTCTTTGGTCATTTGCATATTTCTCTTTTGAGAATTGCGTCCCATGCCCTTTGGGTAGAGTATTAATATTTATTACTGTTAGACTTGTTGCAAATATTCCCCCCCCACAAGTCTGTTGACCTTTGTGTTTGGGGGGAGAAATATTTAGGAATAGGGCTTATTTTATTTTATTGTAGTCAAATCAGACAGTCTTTACCTTATTGGTGTTCTCTTTACACCATGTAGAATGTTTTCTTGCCCCAAGATTATGCTTACTCTATAATTAAAAAACAAATTTTTTATAAAGTATTTATGATTATTTTTCATTTACATTTCATCTATTATTGATTTGGCATATATTATGAAACAGATTTATTATTATTATTTATTTTTTTATTTTTTTACCACAAATGGTTGGTAAGTTTCTAGAAACTCAAGACGAGTGATAGGCCTGGAGGACCAGAAGTAATGGATTGGAACTTGCAGAATTTCTAGCATCATGAGGGCACAGAACAGATATTTATTTAGGAAATGGGAGCTGATGTTATTCCTTGTGGTAGCTGTCTGCTGTGTATACATGTTAAGGTCCCTCTGCTATGCCATGAGTTTACTTTTTGTCATGAATATAGCAGAGATTCCAGGGCCATCTGCAATAGATCCCTGGGCCATCACTGTGAAGTCCATCTGAAAGTGTGGGAGACCTTCCACTGGTCCCCTTCTTTCCCGCTGGGACACAATCTGTTCCACAAAGTGAATTCTCCTCTTCTTCCTCTTAATAATAAAACCTCTTCAGTTGTAGTAGGACTCATGGACATCCATTTGCCGTCTACGTTTCCCGACTTCCTTTACAGCCCGTCATGGCCATGTGGTTAAGATCAGGCCAATGGGATGTGAGTGAAAGTGAGGCATACAGTTTCCCGTCCTATACTTAAATATCCATGATCTTGACTGTGTTGCTTTTCTTTGTGCTGCAACTTGCATGTGCAATAGATTCAGCTTTGAACATGAAGGCAAAGGCAACCTGTCGGGCTGTGGGTCTCAGGGTGTGATCTGCAAACCATCAACAGCACCATCACATGACAAATTGTTAGAAATTCTTGGGTCCCACCCTGACCTCCTATATTAGAAGCTTGGGGGCGGGCTCAGAAAGCCCTCCATCTAATCCTGATGCCCTAAGTAGGAACTGACAAACTATAGCCTATGGTCCAAAACCACTGGGGTGGCCTGATTTTGTACAATCAGTGAGCTCAGAATGGTTTTCATGTTTTTAAAGACGTTGTAACAACAACTAAAACAACAACAACAAAACAAAACAAAAGAAGAATATATAACTAAGGATATATGTGGGCTGCAAAGACTAAAATATTTATTATATGGTACTTACAGAAAAAGTTTACCAACCTCTGCGCTAAATTTTGGGAACTACTGCCATAGGAATTGCTAAGTCAATAAGATAGAGGAAACTTGGATACCTGAATTGTGGAGCAGACCTGCTCTGTCAGTTTGGCCTATACATCTCAGGACTCTAAGCAAAGGAAAAATGAGCTTCTGTCATAATATAAGCCTCCATATGTGGGGGAACATTGTTATAGTAGCTGAGCCCATACCGTAACTGATGGAACAGGCGAGAAAACGCTATGTAATACGTTGATCTCCCTTTCCACACGGCACTGTTAGCCAGTGGTCTTTACATTCTTTTTAGTCTCCCAGGTCACATCTCACTGTGGTTCCCTTTAAAGAGTCATATATTGGCTTTGTCTAATACTCGTCCACATAATTTGAGCCTCAGAAGCTTCCGATAAGTTTGCTGGAGCTTCAAGGCCAAGTTAAGTCTACCTGGCTGATTGCTCTTAAATGTTTCCCACTGAAATAATTCCTTCAAAATAATCAGTAATCTTGCACTTACACTTAAATCTTGTGACTGCAAGATATGTTGTAAGAATGGTTGGTGTATCAGCATTAAACAATCCATCATGACCCCTCTTCTGGCTGATACAAACAAATTCATCCTTGTTTCAAAGGGTACATGTGAAAGGCATCAGATTTTAATAGATAGGATTTGATGATGATAATCTACATCTATTGGCTGTGAGATTTCTTTTTTAAAAGGGCAGTTATGGTTTAAGCCAGACACATAAAGATTATTGCAATTAGGCAGGTGACTACAAAGGTTTAAATGACCTTGTAAGGAGAGGGGTCTGTGTTCCCAGCTATCAGTGTCCCCAGGGCCAGGTTATCATCCTATTTAGATCTGGAGATGGTGCGATGGAGACTTAACCTCAGGAAGCATATCAAAGGGGAAGGAAGAGAAGGGCGGTTCTGAACTGCAGAGTTCAGTTGGCAAATACAGCTCTTCTCTAAGTCTTGCTGAAATTGTATAAACCAAACAGAAAGCTAGGTGGTAAAGCCTGCTTTCCAGGGGGAGCGATGTGTCCCCAGGTAGGGCACTGTACACATAAAGCTCAGCTTTGGGGCAATTGTGAGTGAGTAGGCTGGACAAAGGGGGTGGGATTTGCTGGGAGAGGCAATGGCTTCGCCGCAGCACTCCGTAAGCGCAGTTGTGAGCACAGTCTCGCTCGTGTCATTTTGTGTGCAGTAATGAAGCCTGACGAGAGGTCTCCTGCTTGCCGATAGCCGGCTGTTGTCCTAAAAATGCAAACCATCGCCTCAGGCCATGGAATCGGGAACAGGCAAAGGACAGAGGCTCCGGCTGGGCTCCCCACTGCTCGCCCTCCCTTCAGCACTCGCGACTTGGACGGAGAAAGCTGGTCTTTACCCTTGTACAGAAGGACACACAAGAAAGGGATTTTTTTTTTTTTAAGTGTCCCAGAGGCCGACGAGATGGTTTTAATCCTGATTTTTTTGTTGAGCAGATATTAAAGATGGGGGTAGGGGGATGCCTTCCACCAATCCTCAAGCCCCCATGTGTTTTCTCATACAAAGTAAATCCTTTGAACTTTGAAAGCCGCTTTTTCCTCCTCCTTCCCTAGTGCACCCTCCCTTCCCCGTGCGCCCCATCCTCTGTTTTCTCTATAGAGTAAAAGGTCAATAGCAAGTGCTTCTGTAATGAAGGCTCATTAACAGCCAGTGGGCCAGGCGGAGGCTGGGAGAACACATCACCAGGGGCTGCAGCCACAGAACCCTCAGCCCCTTTGAGAAACCCGGGGCCTGGAGTCAGCCCCAGGGTGGGTAGTCCGCGCCCGGTGGGGGTGATGGGGGTGGGGGTTGGGCTGCTCTGGAGGCAGCGCCCAGATCCAAAGACCAGGAGAAACCTGGCCATGTCTTGAGCAGCTCTGCCTGGGCCGGAGTTGGCTATGCAAACAGAGTTGTCCCTTTCTGTAGTGTTTGTTGTTGTTTCTTGTTTGTTTTTGTTTTGAAATGTTGCCTTTGTGCTTCCCAGCAGCCAGCCTGCTGGTCCGAAGGCTGCACACACTTCCTTGACTCTTGGGGAAAGGCAAGTTTTCAGTTGTAGCTTGTCCCCCATTCGCTCTGAGGGTTTTTGCTGCCCACTGCTCACATTTCACATTTCAGAAACCTTCCTACCTCTTGTTAATCTCCTTGGAAGCAAACCCCTGAAGTTGAGGGGGAGACAAAAAGCACTTTCCTTGTGTTTTTAGGCATCTATTATTTCTATGGCATTCTTGATTGACAACAAAGGATTAAAAAAAAAAAAACTGTCGATTTTTTGCTGTCAAGGAAACAAGCTGTTCTCCCCATTTAAGGCTCTCTTGGTAAATCTGGTGAAAACTTTCTTAAGAATAGATGAATAGAGTCAGTCTCACAGAACTCACCTAGAATCTTTTCTAGAGCTACAATATGTCACGGGAGAGCTTGATGAATCCCTCCCTGATGGTAAATTCCAGCTCTGGTAAATGCCCCTGGGTTTCTGGAAGACCTGGTGCCTTCCAGACCTGAGAAGAGCTTTCACCCTGATACGTCTGGAATAACACCACCACGAACACCTCACACCTGTATCGCACCTTCTGGTTCATAAGCCCTTCTGTATGAACTACAGAACTTGCACCCCAGAACCTAGCAGGAAGGCAGGAACCAGATCTGGGGGCCAGCAGACAGGTGGGGCACAGGGCAGTTAAGGGTAGACCGGTAATCTGCTGCCCCATTAGGGTTTCAAGTACAGGAGTGATGGCAGGTACACTGTCTTTGCACTTTTCCATCTTCCTTTTGTATATTTTCCTCTTCATCCACTATAACTTATTTGCTAATTATTTTCCTGAAAATTCCACTCTCCAGGGAGCTTCAGTAGGTAATCCAGGCTTTCCCCGCACTGTGCTCCAATCTCCACTGGCTCTTTCTCGTTTTGGTTAAGAGCCAGTTTATCCTCCGAACCCTTCTGATCTCAGTACAACTTAATAAACTTGCATTGTGGTCACATATGGTAGTATTGTGTCATTTTCAGAGTGATTTAAACTTTGTGCTCTTAATTGACCTTGATAAAGGTAATTCGTGTATCGGGACCCTCAAAAATACCCAGCCTGTGTCGGAAAGTGAAACCTAAGTCAGCCTACAGTTAAGGGGAAATGCCTCACTGTCAAGGAAACCTAAACTACACTAGTCACTATCCTACAACTCAGCTTTAGCCAGATCACCTTACCCTAGAACCAGGACCTTCTGGCCTTACGAGGAAGTCCCCCACCTCATAGCCCATCACGCCTGTTTCCTCATTGCCTCTTCCAACGCTCCATGAAACTCATTCTCACTCGAGAAGAGTGCTCCACTGCTTATGAGACAATATGATCCCCCAATCTGTAGATTGTTTTCCCTTGAATAAAGGCCATCACACTCATTGCTAAATTGTATTATTTTTGTCTTTTGACAACCCTCACAGCAATCCTGTGAGGTAGGAGTTCTCAACTCATTTTCAGGTAAGGCAGTTAAAGCCCAGGGAAGATGCGGATTTACCCTTCCCTCTCTGTCATCCTGCTTCTCTCCGCTCCCAGGCACTTGGCTGGCAGCTAGGGTGTGATATGTACAAAAACTTATAATTCCAGGTAGAATTGTATTCCTATAAGAATAATAAGAGCCAGGTACTGTATTGTTTCAGAGTCAGGAGAGATTCTTTTTGGTGGAAGAAGCATGTAGAGTGGCTGGTTGCAGACGTGGTCTTGGCATCTCTGGAATTTGGGTTGAATCAGCCTCACTCTTTGCTGGCTGTTGACAGGGGACAAATTATTTAACCTCCCCGAGTTTTAGATTCCTCATCTGTAAAACTGGCTTTGTTATCCTTACAGCATTTCTATGGGAACTAAATGAGATAACGTATGGCACAGAGCGAGGACTCAATAAATGGCAGCAATCATTGAAATACTCTGCGTGCATAGGATATTGACAGCTGGAGACAGGGTGGATGATGACATTTCTTTTTCTTTCTCGCTCTCTTTTTTATGTGAGATGGAAAGGATTTTAATAAGGGGTAAGCAGGTCAGATTTACATTTTATATAAATTACTTTCTGACATTTTCGATAGGGAAGAACCTACTATTTCTGATTTACAGTCCTACAATTGTACTGTGTGGTACAAGTCACTTGAAAAGGTAATTACCAAGATAGTTTACAACTTGGCTAGTACTTTACAAAGTGCTATCACTTCTTATCTGCAGCAGTTTGGATAGATATTATTGTCTCCTAGTACTAGGGCAGAAAATAGGAGCCCAAGAGGTGAAATAACTTGTTTTTGGTCACCCTCTTAGTAGTCAGAGCTGATTTCTTTTTCTGATTCCAGTTCAAGACTACTTCCATCCACTTATCACTTGCCATGTAGTAGGCATTTATCAGGCATTCCTTTCTGCATTTTAAAGTCAATTCATCCATACTGCACTTCCGTGAAGTAGGTACTATCATTATCCCACAGATAAAGGAATTGAGGCACAGAGAAGGCAAGTAACTTGCTCAAGGTTTCACAGCATGGCACTGGACCTCTGCGTGGCACTCTTTCCATGAAATCGTGTATCCCTTGGTTGTATGCTCTCCATTTCCCTTCTTTCATTTGTTCTGCCTTGTTCCAGACTGAGTAAGAAGCAGCCTGAGGTGAACAGGTAGTCAGGTGCCTGCGACACTGGGCAGCTGAGGTAGAGGAGAGGCTGAAACGTAAAGATGCCGGCAGCCAGGGTGTGGGCGAATGTGGGATTTGGAATGAACAGACCTGGGATGGAGACCAGTGTAGCGATGGCTCTTGCTCTTCTGGAACTTTGAGCAAATCGTTGACACTTTCTGGGCCTTACTTACCTCACCTGAAAAAACAATGAGGGTACTATGAACGCTGTCCCTACCTGCCTCACACATTGTTCTGACGGTAAAATGAAGCAACGAGTGAACGTGCAAGGTGAAGGCTCTAAAGTGTGTATAAATATGAATCACCGAAGGACTCAAACTATTTTTAATGTGAAATAAAGTCCTGATTTGCCATGTTGGCTAGTGTCTAGTGGAAATAATTTGTTCCTTTTCCTGAACCCACACGAGCTCTCTGGAGACGGAACTTCTTCTAACCTTCCTTGTTCTTTCAATCCGTTGAGGTATTCTCATCTCTACCTAAGTAGATCTTTAATGATTGTGACACTGTCCTGGTCTTAGGAGAAGATCTGAACACACAGACCTCATCAGCTTAACATCTTTTTGCAAGAACAAGGAGGAGATGTTTTTTCTGTTTGTGGCATTAGTTTAATAACTACAGTTGGTGTGCCCCACTCACCAAGTCAGGGTACGGAAGGAGTCTATATTTATTTTGTTATTCAAATTACGATGACTGCATTTTGTCCAATGTCCTCTTTCCCTGTGGTGTTCCATGAAAAGACCAAGACCCTCAGGAACTTGCTCAGTCCAAGAGCTTAGTCTTCATAGGTATATCTCCTTCAGACGAAGATACTAGAACAGCTGGTCAGACTACAGAAGAGCCATTTTCTCTGCTGCCGTTGTGGCCATCAACAGCCAACACCAATTGTTTTATACTCTTTCCTCAGAGCAATGATTTTTTTCCAGAACAAAGCAGATGAACTCTAAGCTGACTTGATATCTCCAGTTCCAGAAATACAAATAGGTATCAAGTCTGCAACAGAGAACAGTTCTGACTCACCAGATTAGGCATGCCCCACCCACTGACACACTGCTCCCTCAAGACCACCCCGGGCCACTGGTGCTTTCCCAGCATGTGGGTGGGAGCAGGAAGGGACATGCTCAGGAAGACTGAGCTTCCAGAATAGAGCCTTACTAGAGAAGCTGTCTCAGTTCTCACACCCACAACTGTGCCTTGGGCACGCGGTAGTTCAGAGCGACTATCAGAATGGAATGGAGACTTGGCTGTTCCAGAACCTACGGCCAGTCGTCCTCTCCAGCAACTCTGATTCTAGAGTTCGGTTACCAGTCTTGGACTCTTCTTTCCTTCACCTGACTTTCCTCTTCATAGGTCTTTTTGTGGCCTCTGCAGGCAGCCTCTGTTGGATTCACCTTAGTCCTGGGGTGATCCAACTAAGGGCCTAAGGGCCACACCCAGCCTGCCACCCACCTGTTTTTGTAAATAAAATTTAATTTCAACACAGCCATGCTCATGTGTTTACATATTGTGTATGGCTGCTTTTGCTTACCAGAGTTCAGGGCCTATGGTGAGACCCTGTGACCCAGGAAGCATAAAATATTCGCCACCTGGCCCTTTGTAGAAACTGTGTATAGACACGTAGGACGATCAAAACTGTTACAGTGACACTGATGATCAATGTAAAAGGTACTTGGTTCTGTTTCTTTTCCTCCTACAAGGTTTTATAGTCAAATAAGTGGATGGTTGTAAATAAATGCATGTGCGAAGGGTAACTCCAACTATTAAAGCAGCTACACTCCAAGTTCTTGTCAAATCACCAGCACTACCAGTGTTTTTATACTCTTTCCCCAGAGTGATGATTTTCCACCCCACCCCCACCCCCCGGGACAAAGAAGATGAACTCTAAGTTGACTTGATATCTCCATTCCCAGAAATAGAAACAGGTAGCAGGTCTGCAATAGAGAACAGTTCTGACTCACCAGTATCCCAAACACAGTCCCAAAGATAGACAGCACTGTCATTGGGAACAGCCAACGGCTTCTCAAAATAAATAATAGTACTAGTAGTGACTTCAGATGACATTTGAACCATCAAAAGATTAAGAGACGTGAAATCCATCTTTTTTGAGCGATTTTGTGAACAGTAATCTTTATACTGAAAAAGATTCATGAGATGAGCCTAGGTTTTAAATAGCACCAGAGTCATGTTGACCCAACTGATTAAAAATGAGAATATTCACAATGTAGTTTGGCTTTTCTTCTCTCCCTTCGAGAGCCTTGTTGTACAACAGCCTGAGCTAAACATGCTGTGTCAATCTTATCTTTTACATTTCCCGGGTGTTTTCTTCTTAGAGCCTGTAACAACCCTTGTCATCATTTTAAATATTTTTGCCTGTAAATTTCAGAATACTTGATCTGATTTTAATGGGACCCATGTGTGAAATCCTTTATTTTTTTTTAAAATCTATCATTCTGATTCTTTCTGCTCTTTAGTACAGCACAGCTTGGTAGCACTAGGTACGTCTTGTTGAAAGTATGTCCATAAATATGTCCCTTGCAGCATGGAACAGCTTGTTAAATTGGCAGTCCTCAGCGGTTTGCCTAGAAAAGTTTGCCTTACTTGCGATAGTCCAAATGTAGGGCAGAACACAGCGTAACTTTTTATCTAATTTTACCAATTGACATATTCTTCAAATTTTTAACTACCTCGTGTCTTTTCCTTATTGTGCCACCACCTGGCTTTAAAGTGGCTAAATGTTCTCCCAATTGCCAAGTGTGGATAGGGAAATTACTTTTTGCTACTGGATATTAATTCAGGGGAAATTAAAGAAAAGAATACTGTAACTTAAAACAGGATGGCTATAGCCACTGTGGGAAATGCCTCCTGACAGGCTGAGGCCACTGCTTTCTATTCCTGAGGTGGGATCGGTGCTATTCTTCATCATGACAGGGGTGGGGCTCACCAATTTTAGTCTTCCAACTTTTATTGATATACCCTATTGGTATGCAATACTTAATGATACCCCATTATTGACATTGATATACTTTGATATTTTATTGATATATTGATATACTCTGATTTTCATCTCTCTCTGGTTAGGATCCTGTTAGAACTAGCGATGACAATATAGAAGGACTCTCAATCCAAAATAATGTCACAAGGATGAGGCTTCAATCTCACAGCCCTTTCGCCTCACCTCGGTGAGAGGAGGTCTCTCTCTGTCTCTCTCTCTCTCTCTCTCTCCCTCTTTCTGTCTCTCTCTGTCTCGCTCTCTGTCTCTGTCTCTCTCTCTCTCTCTCTCTCTGTCTCTCTCTCTCTCTCTCTCTCTCTCTCTCTCTCTCTCTCTCTCTCTCTCTCTCTCTCTGTCTCTCTCTCTTTCATGGGCAGGCAGCACTACCTATGTCTCCAGGCCTCAGAACACCAGAAAACCTGCCTTGTCAGCCTGTCATCATACTGTTTAAAATTTGCCAAGCCTCATCCTAGAAGAAAAGAATACAACAAAACAAGACAAAACAAAGCGCACACCTGAATATGCCATCCTTGATGGGACTCGGGGCAGAACACAACACAATGACTCTGTTTAGTGGTCCTGTCTTGGGGGCCATACCTTCCAGATGGCCCTAAGTGTTTCTGGGTAAGTGCCCCGAAGAAAATGCATTTTCCATGCTTAGTTCCTGCCTGCAGTTTTTACCAGCTAATAGAGGAATTACTTGTTTCTGAAGGACCTATTAGAAAATACTATTTTAGGAGAAGTTTTTGCAGAAAGTCTTAGAGATTCAAAGTGGACTTTCTAGAAATAACATCCCAACTCTCTACCCCCTTCTTCCATATGCTTTCCTAGTTGCAGGTGGGTAAGGACCGTTACATTCGGATCATTTTAGTTCTACTTGAATTATGTGAGGCATATTACCACCTTTTGTTTTAAGGGACGAAGGTTTATATTCTGCACCGCTTCAAGATTAAGAGAGTCTGAAGCTCTTTTTCAGTATTTCTCAGAAGTGGGGGTTTGAGTCCCACTTACTTCAGAGTCATTTTGGGTTGTGGTTACAAGAGCACGTTTCCGTGATCGATCCGCTTTTAACTCACGGAATCAGAGTCACCAAGGTAGAATGTAGGTGTTCTGGTACGTAGGGAAAATTTGAGACCATCACATCTTGTCCTATACATAGCTGGTATTTAATACATTTTTGTGGAATGAATAAAAACAATCCAGAGGAATAAAATGAAATCATTCAATCAACTATAGTACATTCTTATTTTTTTAATTAAATGTCCTTCAGGCTTTATGTTGGTTTAACCACGTTAAAACTGTGACCAAGACATTCTAAATTGTGGAACTGTGGCTGATAATTAAAAGAGAAAATCTTGTGGCTGGCATCTCGAAGAATATTTTCTTACACTGTTGGAGGGGTCTGTACAGCACATTTAAGATAGCCATCTTGGATCATTCTTTTTTATTTAATTAAAAAAATTAATTATTGCCAAAAGCTATTTGCTGGAATTGTAGAAAAATGTTTACAGATGCGTTAGGAAGAAAACAGCAGAATGTGGAACTAATTGTGTTGATTCAAGATAATTATGAAACACAAATGACCATTACTTACAACAAGTCCCCTGACAATTAGGGGTTGACTCGAGGGATCAGACTCAAACGAAGGGAAAAGAAAAAAAAACTTTAAAAAAGAACGGCGGTATATTTTTGTGGTGATACTCAAACTAGAAAATGTACTTTAATTCCCAAGTTAATAAAGGTCTTTGGTGACATTTTAGTGTTTGAATTATATAAGCCTCTTACCCCCACCCCAACGTTAAAGGAGTGTATTGTGTTTTAAAATCTTGAATTCCTCTCATGTTGACTCCTGGGAATAAAAGATAAATGAGTTTTCCGTTTTTTGGACTTCCCTTTACAGTGGGAAGTGACATATTTGGGTATAAATTGTTATCATTTTTTTTTCCATTCTAGTTTTGTCAGTGATATTTTATGCTGGGATTGTAAGTAGAAGCCCAGAAGAGACCTTCTGACTGCTACAAGATGTCTTGTCACAAAAGACCTGAGCAACTCATTAATGTAATTCAGATCATCATTGGAGTATTTACAGGCTGTCCTCCACCTACATGGACCTCCTGTTCTATTGTGGCTTGATTCTGTTCTATTTAAACTAAAAGGTAGAATTAAAAATAAAGAAAAGGTCAGAAGCTTCTAGTGCGAATCAACACTGACAAGAAATGCTAGGGGACCGAACGTGATTTTTAGTCTTCAGCATCATGTAGGAGAGGAAATCTTCCATCTTTTGTAGGAAAACAGTCAGGTTTCAATTTCACATTATTAACTGAAAGAGAAGCTGTAAATCAACATGTAAGTCCCCAGATGAGTGCTGCCTAATAGAAATGGAAGGTGAGCCACAGACATAATCAAAATTTTTCTACTAGCTACTTCAAAAAAATGTAAAGAGAAACGGGTGAAAGTGATTTAATAATGTATTTTATTTAAGCCAATATTTCCAAAATATCATTTCAACATTTAATCAATATAAAAATATTAAGGCAATATTGTACATTTTTATTATTATTGTTGTTATTAAACTAGGTCTTAACATCTCAATTTGAATTAGTCACATTTCAGGTGCCTAATGGCCACATGTGGATAGTGCTGCCATATTGGATAACTCAGCCTTGGACTGTTAATTCTCCATTCATACTACATGAGCTCTCTAAGAGGGACTTTTCTGAAGGATGAATTATTTAAAAGGCAATAATGTCATTTCCATTGTGATCTTGGCGCTTGAAGCTGCAAGCGCATGTGAGTGAATGGATAGAAGTAGGAGTGAGAGCAGGGAAGCCTGCTTTCCACGGATGTACGTGAAGGCTGCCCTTGGGTTTGCTTAGGCTGCAGAGGCTGAGCTTGTCCATTTGCTGCATGACAGGTTAGGCTGTCAGACAGTGCAGTTTGCAGTGTTCTGTGGGTCTGCTATACTATGGGATTATTGAATGGTACTTTAAGGTGTCTTTACAGGGTGTTTATCCCCCTTTGCTAGTGGCTGTCTCACTTCAGCTTGCCACATAGCAGCTGCTTATGCCTGCTTATGTCAAAGATGCTGAGCCAGTAGACATGTCCCATTCTAGGCTCTCACTGTTGGCTGGTAACTGGAAAAATGTCTTAGGGAGCCAGATGTGAAGTTCATGGCAAATCCAAGTCTCAGAGGCTGAGTGAATGTTGAACAACACTACACCTCTGTTTAGTTTTTAATCTCAATCTGAATATGCCACCTCAATAATGTCTTATTGCCCTAGAAAGTTATCAGCTTTCTTGGACAGTTTATTTTATTTCTGGATTTCAAGTACAGAAGGTTGTTAATTATATTTAGTTCATTGGTTTGCACAGCTTCTCTCTTGACCAACTGCCTGGCTCACTTGTAAGTCATCACTCCATCCATCCATCCATCCATCCATCCATCCATCCATCCATCCATCCGTCCGTCCATCTCTTTTGATCCCCATTTCACAATTTCTCACTGCCATTCTCATTCTTCCTCCCACTGCAAGCAGTCATGTTAATGTGTTTGATGATATCTTTCTGTTTCCATGTGTTCTTGTAAAACATTTGTTCATCTACAAGTTCATTTGTAAATCTACAAGTATCATTATGCTGGAGAGCTCATTCTCTTTTCTTTTTATCATTATGGTCTACTGTTTCTAAGACCTAGCCATGTAGCTGTGTGAACGTCCAGCTCTTTGTTTCTAATTGCTGCAGAATACTTTATAATTCACATCTACTATGTTTTACCTATCCACTGTGATGGACAGCACGATTGCTTTCCACTTCCTACCACCGCAAACAACACTGACAAACATCATGGAGTATGTCTCCCAGTGTGTAAGAATGTTTTTGAGAATTATATCCAGAAACAGGACTGCTGTGCTATAGGGAATATTTAATTTAACTAAATACTACTACCAGGTCCTTTCCAGAATATCTGCACCAGCCTATGTTTAAGTCAGCAGGCATATGAAGATTTCAATATACCTATATGCCCAATAATAATGGCATCATGCAGCTTTCCAATTTTAATCAACCCAGTGAGTTTCTTGAACTATTTTATGCTATGGTGTTAAAGTGCACAGTAAAGGCTTGTGATTGGGAAGCAAAAGTCCAGTTTTCTATTCCTCTTTAAACCATTTGACCACATGATAGTTGTTATAGTACTAGAGGCAACAAAGTCACTCGTGTCATATTTTAGAAGGACAACAGGCCAGAGAGTGAAATATACTGATACAAATAAGTACATTCTGGATGGGTTGTGCCCACTAGCCACTTTTGTGTTTCCATTTAGAAGGATGGAGGAATGTGTTTTTCGTTTAATGGTCACAGGAAGTCTATTTTTGGTCTGGGCTGGTCTTGGGGAACTAGGGGTCCTCCAAGAATCAGTCAATTCTAGAAGAAACTCAAAACCAATAAAATGTCTATAGCCAACTTGTGCTTCCTTATGTTCTTTAGAAATCTGCCTAAATAAGTCCCAGTAGCATAGCTCAAGGCAGACTGTCCCAGAGGACATTGGTAACAAGAGACAAAGGGAAAAGCAGGATGCTGAAACCAGGCAGGCTAGGGGAACCGACCTAAGCGTTAAGCTGTCCATTGGGAACCAGAAGAGTGGCCAACATCTAAACAATAGTGTTCAGTGGATCACTGTGAACTGGAACTAAGTCGGTGTAGATATTCAAGAGAGTCCAATCTGGTGGCTAAGGCATGGTTGGAATCCCACAGTGATGGCTATTCCAGAAATTATGTGGATGGCAGTCTCTTGGGAAATTCTTCTGTTTTGAAGGAAGACCTAATCACTGACTAAAGGTATGAGAAACAGGATCTGGGATCGTCTAAGAAAGAACTGGCAAAAGCTAGGCAGGGTTTAGGAACCTAGTCAATTGGACTAGGGATCGGAGCCCCTGGACACTGGAGTTGAGATCAGGCCTGGCTATTTAATCTGCGCAAATGCAGGTGGTGTTAGGAAAGATCTAGGACTCAATGACCATTTGGGGACTGAGAGCCCACTTCAGATCCTACATCTATGAACACGAAGATATGACCAGACTGGACATCACTAGTTGGTGGACTTGAGCTTAGTAATAGGGATTCTCTCTTGACCAGAGTAGCTCAGAGTCTGGATGGGGCTGGACCTGCTGATCTAAATTCCCATTGCCTCGAGTTCAGGGGCTGGAGAAGACAGACTGAGACTCTTAAGTTCTGGATCCAATGTAAAATTGGGCTCAATCACCCCATTGTCTGGATGCCCAATTTGGTTCTGGAACTCATTGAAAATAGATTTTAAAATCTTAAAGCTTCCTAAAGGTCAGTGATACACTTTTGCCCATCCTGATACCTTAAAACATTCTTTTCTCACCAGTGATTCTCTAGATCAGGGGTGTCCAAACTATTTTTAACGGTTTTCACCAAGGGCCATATGTGGTAAAATACACAAACAGCCGGGCCACTCACTCGAGGTGAAGTACGTATTGCCTCACCTGGTTTATTTAAGTAAACTAAATATATTTTTGGAATTTGCTGCGGGCCAATTAACAATGGATTGCGGGCCGCAGTTGGCCCGCGGGCCGCAGTTTGGATACCCCTGCTCTAGATTATATCAGCATATATGGACTTTCCTTAGAGTCAATAGAAACTCTAAGGAAAGGGGTGAATCTGAAACCAGGTGAATGAGCGTCACCCTAGTAAGAAGACAGTGGGGTGGCAAAGACCCATATACATCATCTTAACCAAGTACTGTTTGTGATGGCCTTTTGAATCTCAAGGAATGAGCTGGACTTCACGTTGCTCTCTGGCAGGGCCTCGTCTTATATCACATCCGTGACCCAGTGGTATCTTTTATGGACTCTACATGAAATGTAGCAAGGGAATTCCCCCATCATTTTAAATAATAACATTTTTATATCCATGCAGTTAACAAGTTTTCGGTAAACATTTATTGAATGAATGAAGGAGTAAATGTACAACAAAGAATATGTTCATTATTTTGTAATATGAGTAATAGTGATTATGAGAAGGTGAGAGCAAGGTCTGAAGTCAACAAATTAGAATATATGCACAATAAGAAAAAATGACATTACAAATGACACAATTTATATGCATATTCTCTTAGCTATTTATTCCTAATTAGGTTTATTGTAAAATAATTTCAGAAATGATCTTATGCAATTGGTAAACACTGCTCTTTGGGGTTTTAAGATAGCCCTCATCTCTTGAACAAAAGCATAGCGAGGCCCTTTCACAGTTTGTTACCAATATGGGATTCATCTCAGCACTGATCCCTCAGCCCCACAACTCATTCGTGGTGGTAGCTGCAAACTCTTCTCAGTTTCTCAGTCAGTTCTGTAAAGGCTGAGAGGAAAGTCTTCAGGAAATCCTTACCTCTCTTTTCTGGCTTTGGGTCACTATCAGTCCAGAAGCTGTAAAAAGATCTGTGGTCCTCAGGGCCTGAGTATTGGTCCTGCCCTTCAAAATCAAGCATCAGTTCATCCCCAGGTGAAGATGGTAGGAGAAAGTTCACTATCAAAGGTAGATGAGGCTAAAGATAACAAGAGACTAAATATCCTCGGGGATAACAGATCATGTAATAAGTCATAATTACACAAGCCATTACCACGAGTAGACAGGAAGAAGGAGTTAGAGCCAAACAACAGGGTCAGAGATCTGAGACATTTGCCTACCTTATTAAAAAACAAAGGACAGAACATACTAGATTGTGCCAAATGTGTACCATTAAAGGACGATGCTCAAGTTAGCACACTGAAAGCTTTACTCGCAGAGGTTGGCGGACTCTGGGGTAGGGGATAGGGGATACAGTGGGCTGGGGGTGTGGCTAGTTGTGCTGGGGCCAAAAGCTCGTCACCCCTCATCTTACCCCCATATGTTTGGGGCAAATCTAGAAATATAGCACCTCCATCCAGGCAAAAGTAGAGAAAAGCAGACAGAGGGTTTCTCCACAGACTCCCTCCATTGCCTGGTTGCTGAGCCTTCAGTTTCTCCAGGCGTCATTGGAAAAGTCAAAAAGTAGAGGCTACACCATAGTCTGCAGGGCAAAGAGCAGGGTAAACTGATCTAGTCTCTGCCTTGCTTCCCAGACTGGCAGTGATTCTGGAGCTACTCTCAGGTCTGGCGGTGGGAGGGGGGGTGATGAGGGGGGTGTTCTTTTGTTGCCTCATTTCCTCACGTCATGAGGAATTAAGAGATAATATAGACTTTCTGCCTTTAAGGGTTGGCTAATACTTTAATTAGACCAGATCCCCTTGATTCCTGTTAAATAAGGAAAAGAAAAAGTAGTTGAATGGCAAATTAATCTCTTCCAGCTGTTTTGCCCTTTTAGCAGATATTAGTCAAGGTTTTTAGAGGAAGGGGATGATTTTCATAAACAATGACACAAAAATATTTCAGGCAAACAAATTCACAGCACTTTATGGGCTACAGACATTATAAACTTCTGATTGGGATAATATGTCTATATTTCACTTAAAAGTAGGTGGTTAAATGTCCCAAGTAAGTAAGCCGAGCCAATCAGCTTAAAATAATCTTTTTTTTAATTTTTGTTTTTTTATTGGGGAATATTGGAAATGGTGTGTTTTTCCAGGGCTCATCAGTTCCAAGTTGTTTTTCAATCTAGTTGTGGAGGGCTTAGCTCACTGGCCCATGTGGGAATCAAACCAGCAACCCAGTTGTTCAGAGCTGGTGCTCTAACCAACTGAGCCATCCGGCTGCCCCCAAAGAATCATTTTTTTACTTTTGAATTTTCTTTGGACAGCAAACTAATTACCACCATCCTCCTCTAACCATCTCTCCATACTATCTCTCTCTCTCTTTTTTCTTACCTTTGCTTTATTAATTTTTAAATTAGTTTCAGGTGTACAAAGCAATGTAATAGACATTTATCATTTATATTCCCCACACAGTGAAAACAGCCCTCCCCCCTCCACTATCCCTCTGACATCACACACAGCCATTACATTTCCACTGTCTCTATTCCTAATGCTGTACTTCGCTTCTTGTAACTATGTGTGTGTGTGTATACATATATATGTATATATATATAAAATTGTGTATATACATATATATACATACATATATGTGTGTGTGTGTGTGTGTGTGTATATAATTGTAGTTGACATTCATTATTGTTCAGCTTTAGCTTCAGGTGTACAGTGCAGTGATCAGGCATCTACATCATCCCTGAGGTGGTCTCCCTAATGGGACAAGTGTCCATTGGATACCCTACAAAATCTTTACAACATTATTGATTACATTCCCCAAATTGACTTTCGTATCCCTGTGGCAATCTTGTGGTTACTGACTGTGCTTTCTAATCCCCTCACCTCCCCCCTTATCCCCACCCCCCCACCCATCTAGCAACCTTCAGTTTTTCCTCTGTTTCTGAGATTGTTTCGGATTAGTTCATTCATTTATTCTTTTCTTTAGATTCCACATGTAAGTGAGATCATATGGTATTTGTCTTTCTCCGTCTGATTTATTTCACTTAGCATAATGTTCTCTAGGTCCATCCATGTTGTTGCAAATGGTAAGATTTCTTTCTTCTTTATGGCTGCGTAATACTCCATTGTATAAATGTACCACAGTTTCTTAATCCAGTCGTCTACCGATGGGCATTTCGGTTGTTTCCATGTCTTGGCTATTGTGTATAGTGCTGCAATAAACATGGGGTGCATAAATTTTTTTGAATTAGAGTTTTGGATTTCTCCGGATAGATACCTAGGAGTGGAATTGCTGGGTCATAAGGTAGTTTCATTTTCAGTTTTTTGAGATACCTCCATACTGTTTTCCATAGTGGCTGCACCAATCTGCATTTCCACCAATAGTGCACAAGGGTTCCCTTTTCTCCACATCCTCGCCAGCACTTGTTTGCTGATTTATTGATGATAGCCATTTTGACTGGGGTGTGGTGGTATCTCATTGTGGTTTTTATCTGCATTTCTCTAATGATTAGTGAGGTTGAGCATTTTTCATATGTCTGTTTGCCATCTGTATGTCCTCTTTAGAAAAATGTCTCTTCATGTCCTCTACCCATTTTTTAATTTCTCCATACTATCTTATCTCATCATTATTATTTACATTTGGTGCATAAGAATAAAGCAGCATCAACATACACCAATCCATTTGACTTGACCAAACCTCTCTGTTCTTCTCCATGCAATAACTGTTTCTAAAGATTAGTCCTATTATTGAGATTTTAATGGAAGGATGTTAATTTTCCTATTTTTTTGTGATTCTGCAAAAATATTTAGCAGTTTTTAGCTTCTGAGATAGTTTTCCAACTATAAAATAAATATCTGATTTTAAACATTTCTGCTCCAAAATGAAATGAGAAGCAAAAGGCAATACCCATTAATTTATAATTAAACTGGTTGGGAAAAGGGAAGCACATGTTAGCAGATTGGTCCTCGGTGACTGATACGCTCGCTGCCACACAGGCGCCGCTGGAGGATGATTTATTACTTTTCCTATTGTTTCTCATTCTCGTTTCAGCCGAGAAGGTCACCCACGAAAGACAGATTCCAGAAAAGAAGCAACACAGTTTGACTTTGGGTGGCTGCCCTTTTCTTCTTCCTTTCACTTAAATTTCAGTATTTACAGCTTCCCAGTCTTAAATTTGACACTCAACAGACATAAACTGTATTCTTGAGAGGATTAAAGGATTATTCACTCACAAACTTAATCAGATTAATCAGAGATTTTGAACAAGATATCTAAACCATTCACAGGATGAGATGTGTGTTCACTGCCTGAATTTGGTTTGGGCAGACGCATGCGTGCACACACGTTTGTACACACACACACACACACACACACACACATACACACACACACTCCCCCCCACACACACATGGATTTTTATCTTACACATTATGATATTATTGTTTTAAAATACTTGTTTTGTAATTAGGATCAATTTGCTTGTAATGCCTACTTTATCTAATGACAGAGAAAAGAAAAGGCTATGTGCCTATGTTTCCTAATGCTGTTTAGATAATTTACTTTGGTCATTGTAGGTTATTTGAATTTATTTTTAGAACTGCCACCTTGTTGTTGTCCTACTGTTCTTTAAAAGAATCTCTGGAATTTTTAAGAAAAAAATTAATTATTTTCACGTTTTACATTTGTATAAAGTAACCCTTGAAATTTGAATGTTACTAAATTGAATTATAGTTCAAGAATAAGAAGTGTCCTAAAAAATAGATGTATTGTTTTTTTATTATTGTATGAATTATTGCTTTTTCATTTCGATTAGGAGCTTAAATTCTCTTCTACACTTACTTTAATAAGCTCCTTTTTCTGCAGAAACAGGAGGCAGCAAAGACCCTTTGTACTGCAGACATATTAAACCAGGATTGGGACCAACTGTCCCATTGTGTGAACTCTTATTTTAAAGCAGGCTGAGTTAAGCAGATTTTGTTGGATTTACTTTCATTGGGGTCTTAGGCTATTTGGGGGATAGACATTGTAATATTGAAAATATTCTCAAAGATAGGAAGAAGCAAAATTAAAATGTGATCCCTATTCGTCCACTCCATTAATCAGAATCACTTGATCCGGGAACTCCAGAGACCTCCTGGGAGCAGAATTTAGGTCTATCTCCATACTGGGCTTGTGGTTCAGAGCACAATGGATTTTGACCCTCTTGCCTTCCAACTAGAATCTAAGTTATTTCACAGCCATCCTATAGTTACACATGTATCATAAAATCTTCCTTCATCTGTTTATAATATTCATTAATGTTTGGTAATCATGCTGCCTTTAATATATAATACCAATACCTGATATTTACGCTTGGCTAGTGTTCCATATTTTTCAACATCTCTTCACAGATTTGACTCTTATAGCAATCCCATGAAATAAAAAGGCATTCTAATATCTATTTTACAGATACAAAGGGAATAAGTGCTTCACCCAAGGTTAAATGATAGAATTAGGACCAATATCCAAGTCTTTTAATTTTGAGTCCAAAATGATGCCACTCCTTATCGTGTTGTACTTGGAAGTGTTTTCTGAGTAATAGCTATGGGTTTGGATATGAGAAATGGTGTGTGAGTGTGTGTGTGTGTGTGTGTGTGTGACAGAGAGATAGAGAGAGAGAGAGAAAGAGAGAGAGAGAGAGGACACAGCTCAGTAAGTTTATAGGTATGGTTTGCAGCAATGAAATAAAATAAATAATAGTGCCAAGTTAGCAAACACAATACCAAAAAACAGCAAATAAAAGTGAACAATGAATTTTGGTCAGTTTCCTGGGCTTTTGAGCTGCAATAAGCTTTTATTGCTACACCACAGCCAAAAGTTAGTAAAGGATGAAATCATGAGCCACTATTTCACAGCCTTCTGAGCACTCAGAATGCTGGCTAACTTTTAGAGTGCTTATCATTTGCCAGACATATTACCTATATCATCTCATCTAATTCTGGGATAGGTTTCTCATTGTCACCCCTTTTTTCTCAGGTGATAGAAACTGAAACAGAATTCAAGTACCGCACAAGGTCACACCGTGACCAATGGCGGGTGGAACCTAGAGCTGAACGCCAGGTCTCTCTATCCTTCATCACCAGGCCGACTTCCCTGCCATCAAATATGTGTTTATAATTCTGGCTGCTTTACAAAATATGATTCCTACATTGACACCTAATAATCTTAATTATCGCATTGTAGATGCATTTGCAGCACTATCTTTTAACAGAAGTGGTGACGTTTATTCTGGTTTAGTTTCAGTCGTAGCCTTAAGGGCTCAGTACCTGCCAGATACATATGAGATGTTTTCCCATTCATCACAGTTAATCCTCACTTGGGAGACTGGAATTGTTTTGCTCATTGGCAGATAGATAATATGAGGCTGGGAGAAATAAGCAACCTATCCATGTACAAGACCAAGTAAAAAGGCTGCAATTCATCCCCAGCCTGATTCCAGCCCTCTGGCCTTTCCCTGCACCTGAACACGAGGTCATAGCCAGGGGCACTGCATCGAGCTTCTGATCCTGGCTTCCCCAGAAGTGACATAACCAGAACTGGAAATAAAAATGTTCAACGGTTCAGATTTGTAGCATCATCTTCTCCCCACGTGAGGGCCAGGAAGCCTTCCTGTATCTTAGCACATTTCATTAACACTAAGTAATCAAACCCAATTTCCCTTTCCTTTTCCTGGGCCTTAGTAATCGTTTTCACTTTATGAAACCGTATTTTTATTTTTAATCAAATGCACGATATTATTTTTGATTCTCTGCACTATATTATTTCGATTATCTTCTTTCTGTTTGGAGAGTGTGAGCTGCATTTGGTGATTTGGTCTTTAATGTGCCTCCCTGTAAGTTTTTGCTCCAAAACACAGAACAATGCGATGTTATAAAGGTCAGGATCATGTGTTTAACGAGGTAGAGCTAATCCCAAACTTATTTCTATCTGTGCTGGGTAGAAAAATGATATACACTGGGGAGAATGCTGGTATTTTTAAAATCCATGTGCTTAGGTACAATCTATTTGAGGCTGGCACTCAGGGACTAGGAATTATTTTAGATAGGCACGACTATTTTTTTCTTGTTTGTGCCTTTAAATATCATTTGCAGAATATCTCTTGTACAGTGAGCACACAAGTCATACATACATTTTCTGTACGCACACACACCTTCACACAGCATTATGCAAACACATTCCCTGATGCCCTAAAAGAAAAAAAGGAAAAAAAAAGAAAAAGAAAAAAGAGCAAGTTTACGAGTAGGAACTTACCATGTATCTCTCCTCTGAAAGCACATTTGTGTTAAATTAAAACCACACTAGATTTCTTCTTCTAAAAATGTTTGGTAGTAACTTTATTCTGTCAAGAGCAGTTGTTTTGTTTCATAGAAAATTTAAACAAAACATCATGGAAGTTGGCTTGAATGACGTTTATAAAAAAAAATGAAGTTGGTCTGTTCAAGGCATTATTATCTTCTATTCAAATATCCACTGGAAGAGTCCCTAATATGTAAACTAAACATGCGGAATAACTTTGGGACTTGTATTTAGGAAGTGAGTTGGACTTGATTACTTTTTCAGGAAATGTGGATATGTAAGCAGCTCATCAGTGTGTGTGTGTTTTCCCAGTGAGATTTCTCACAGTCTTTTTTTTATCACAACCACAATGTTGTAGCTTATCCTGTGCTCCCAACAAAGGTTAATACTTCTGGGAGAGCCAGGCCCTTGAGAAATGGTGCATAAGAAATTGTGGGCTTACATTTCATGGATAGAGAAATCCCATGCGATTTTATCCTAAACTATAAGGGATTGTGTGGCTGTGTTAGCAGGCACCGGGATCACTTAGATTTAGTGTCTGAGCAAAGATATTGGAGTTCGGTAATTGCAGTCATTGGGCTAACGTGGCAGTTATTCTAAATGAATGACCCATGTAGGCGAGATTTCAAGGTCATGGGTCACAGGAAACCTTTCTCTGGTTTCTGCATAGAGCTGCTCATTGGTGGGGCTTTCCCACATTGCCAGGTTCTTGGTGGCAAAGTCCAAGCCCTGCTCACTTTCCCTTTCTCTTCTGTGTGTGTGTGTGTGTGTGTGTGTGTGAGAGAGAGAGAGAGAGAGAGAGAGAGAGAGAGAGAGAGAGAAGAGACTTCTAAGCTTGGGTGTACTATTTATTAAAACAAAGCAGTGGAGGCAGCAGAGTTTATTTATCCCAAGTTCAAGTCCACTGGAGTTCTGACAATGTCCTATATCTTGACCTGGCTGGAATATTTATACATAAAAAAACAAAATGTACATCTAAGATGTACACACACACACACACACATCTAAGTTGTACCTATGAAATAAAAAGTTGAGAATCATTTCTTTATAATGAATGTGTATTTATTTGTCAGGATTGATATTTGCACGTGTTGCATTTCCTCTTAGGATTCCTTTGGACCCTTTATGTATCCCCAGTAGTAAGTGTAATGGTGGTTTTGGAGAAAAGACACATTTTTACCAGTCATCCTCTGATCTGCTCAGTTGGTGCTCAGAGCTGTGCTTGCTCAGCTCTCCACACCTGCTCCCAGGCCTCTACACGGTCTGTTTCCCAGCAGAGAGTTTACTAAAAGGAATTTTCTAGAGTTCCACTGTACTTGGAGTTCCCCATTCTTGCTCACAGTCACCACCTCCCTTCCCGGACCCTATTGACACAGAGGTGGGCCCGCTCCTGGGATTATTGCAGAAAAACAACATAGAGTTTTAAAATGTGTAAAATAAACCCAAAATCCTTACATGGAAAAGAATGAGGCCAATATAATGGAAGCCATAATCCCAATAACAGAAAATAGGATCACGCTGCTTTATTTCCAAGCAGTAGCCCCTCCTGACCTCTTAAAGCATTGACACAGGAACGACGCCCTCGCAAACACACTTGTTTTTACTTAGTGCTGGCAGTCAGGAGAGGGGGAGGGCTTGGAGAAAAGAAAGGAAGGCCCAGCGAGGGGATTGCTGAGCTGCACTGTCTTGGTTTCCCTGCCTCGGCTGATGGAATTATTGTTTATTTTTTTAATTTTCGGAGGTAGGCCGATGACAGCTGAAGAAGACTGTATTTGCTGAGGAGCAGCATGAGGGTAGAGAGGAGCGGAGCTCCTGAGGGAGACCTAATGGTTCCTCTCCTTCCTGCACGGAGATAAAGACTTATAATAAGCGTGCGTGTTCACCATCTGGCTCTGCGCATGTGGTCCTTATGGAGGGGAGAGCCGCACAATCTGTAAATGATCGGGAGCCATGGCGCTCTCTCCAGAGAATCCACAATGCAATCAAGGTGACAGATGGCATGGCCACTGCTGTGGCCTCGTGGAGAAGATCAAAATCACCTTCAATAAACTCTGACTGAAATGGGCACGAGCACCTCAAAAAAGTCAGTTTGTCAGTCAAACTGCGACAGCAAGCTGCATTGGGGAAACATCGCGGCCAGCTCTCTGTTTTCAATCGTTTCCGTCTGACTGGGCCTGAACTATGATCTTTCTCAAATTGTCCTTTCTGTTTAGCTGAAGCAGGCCAGCAAATTGCCAGGCTCATTGCTTTATTGAAGAAAATTGAGAACACGATGTCCTCAATTCCGGGGACGTGCGGCTGGCAGGTGCTGGGACACCCAAGCACAGAGTGTGGACCCCGTGTCTTCTGCCCAAGTTTGCTCAACTTTAGGCAGATTTTTGGATATGAAAATAAAATGCAAATGTCTGCCTGGCCTGAAAAAAATCAGCTGGCAAGGGATATGTAAAGGGTATTAGGTGTCCAATAAATGTGTGTAGAATACAAAAACGAAGGAGGAAGGAAGGAAGGAAAGAAGGAAGGAAGGAAGGAAGGAAAGAAGGAAACAAATTGACTCTCAGTGTTATAAGCATTATGTTTTTTCACATAAAACGTTTCCATTTTTATGCATAGTTGTTGCACATGAGTTTCTGTGAACTTGAAGTTTTGGACATAAGGTCAATGAAATACAGATATATTATTTTGTCCCAAACAAATTTTGCAGAATTTGTAGGACTCGGCAAGTTTAGTCAAATTTCTATTTTTGCCTGCCTTCCACCCTCCCACAAAAGCTCCACCTGCTCTTAAAGCTAGAGGGAAATGAGTAAAAGTTACCTGTCGTAGGAGAAAAATATACGACTGTCTTTGGAGAGGTAAGGGCACTGATTTCGGGTCAAAGATGATAGATCTTAATGAAAGAACTCTCCCCCTCCTCCTCCCGCCTCCTCCCTTGGCAGAGTTCCACTGTTGTTCTTCCTCCCAAGCTCTAGATTTTCAGCGAAAGTCGACTTTCCTGACCTTGTGTTTCCCCCAAGTACCCAAGATCTGTTATCCGACTGGTGCTTTATATTATAAGCCTGTGAGGAGACCTCAAAATTCCACCTTGCCGTTGATTTTCCTGTTTGAAACTGTAATCATCTGGGTTTGCATATTTGCTTTATTTAAAAGCCAAACCCTGCTCCTGCCGGCCTTCATCCTCCTTGTTGTAAATGATTTGTTTGATGGCTGAGAAAGGTCTTATGGTTGGGTCCGGGATTTGCCTAAAATCTTGATTCCTCTCATAGGTGCTCCTGGAGGCTAACGTCCTGCTCTAGAGATTCACACACATAGCTAACGGGATCCGTTCCTAATCTGGGTACACAGCATACGAGAAACTGGGAAAAGGGGTCCACATTTCGAGTAACAGGAGTAGCAACAACTTTGTACAGGGATCTTTTACGGGGCATGGAAGTTGTGTGCCGACTTGTTATGTGTCATAGTTGAGGATGGTCTCTTAGGAGCAGAGGACTAAATTTGTTCAGGAGGGACTATCCACTGAGCGCTGAACACCTACTATGTGCAGGCTGTGTTAGGAGCGGAGATACAAATCTTCATGAAGGGCAAGCAGGTCCCAAACGGCATTTTTATGGGCTCAGTGCTCTGCCTGCCCCTTCTCCCCTCTGTCTGGCCCTCCAGTGAGCAGGCTTTGCATCCCTGTCAATAATCCTTGCTGTACAGCACCAGGGCAGCCCGGGCTGGTGGCAGTGTGCTGCCCAGCACAGGACACGCTGCTGTATTGTCTGTCCTGGCCTTTGGCTCTCGGGACTGACAGGCTCTGTGATAGACGTGTTCATCCCCATGGCCACAAGGAGGGGTGGCAGGACGGGTCATTTCTGTCTTCTGGCAGCTGTCCCCGGCCCGAGACTTCAGTTGCTGCAGGGAGCAATGATTCAGAAAGGCAAACGGGTCTAACCCCATCCTTATGGGGAAAGCCTGCATGGGGCAATTCAGCAGGGGCCAGACGGTTAAGGGAGCTTACCATGGAACACGAATGCTCTGAGACATGCATCTAGCATGAAATGGAGTAATCAGAGCTTGACCTAAATTCAGATAATTATGGTCTAGCCCTCTCTGGCATGGTGTTACTTGGTTACATTCAGGTTGCATAACCATCTCTATTTACGCTCTTTTATGCCCTATCATTCTTAAATAGTAAACTGCTTAGAAAGGGTTTCTTGTGGTAATTTGAAAACTTGTGTCTGTCAGCACAGCATTTTCTTTATCAGCTGCATATATGTATTTGCTTTGTCTATGGGTATGACAGGGAATAGGACGCGTACATCTTCCGTTGCCACTGGCTTCTGGAATTCACAAATGAACAGCCATAGCAGGGTGGCTGGCAGTCATCATGACAATTGCTCCAAGATGGATTAAGGACTTTTAATTGCGTAGAATGTCTTTTATTTTTTTTTTTGAAAGAGCGATAAGGGGCTGAAAGAAGAGGCTACACAGAACTTTTACAACACAATCACATAAAGATATGCAACTTGACGGAAAACTTGGATCTCCAAAGCGTGCCACTGGCCTGAGATGGCCTAGCCATACACGATAATAAATGGATGTTATTTTCACCACCTGCCTCCCCACAAGGATGCTGGTCTTTCCTTGAAGAGGACTATACTGTCTTATGTCAAATGAAGGAGTGGATGGTTCACCACACAGTTTCATCCCTATGGGTAAAATAACTCAGACACCGCTCTACCGATTTGGGAACAAAGACATGGAATTCAGTTTTGCGCGTGGAAATGTCACTGTTGGAACACCACCAGCTTTAAGTGGGGTTTTGGAGGCTCCTGCATTTTGGGGTCAGATTCCAGCTGGAACCCTCAATGTCTGCCTTGTTCTGTCCATGCATATCTGAACAAGAATGATGGTGAGAGAGGACCATACCCAGTTCATCAGCTTCCCACACTGCTGGTGTGTTTCAGTTCAGCATTCATGATTTTTTTTTTTTTTTTAATAACCAGATTTGCAACTTTTTGAAAAAATCTTCATGGTGAAATATTTCTCTGATACAGCATTATGTCTTGCTCAGAAAGGTTAATAAACGTTTTACAGATCATATTCATGTTTCATTCTGTTGATGACTTGACACCCATTTTAATCTTCATCATGGTAGCAGTGAGCAAATGGGTCCTGTTTCCCATCAGATTCCTCCACCCTCCATAATGAATGAACTGCTGATTTGATTTCTATGAATTCTCTCCAGTGAACAATCCCCTATCACAAATGCTTTCTTTGGCCATAAAATAATTTATCCTCCATACAAAAATGCTATTTCTAGGGCATTTTGAGCTGTGTATAGCATAGTTCTGCTTTCCTTTCTTCCTCATGACACTTAAAAAAATTAAGGTAGTTTTTTTTGCAGTCTTCTCCATAAGGGAAGGCTTCTAGAGTGAAGACTTGAAACCAGCACAGTCCATGAGACATAATGGAAGCCACAAATGGGAGCCACAAAAGTAATTCTTCATATTCTGAAGTCATATTTTAAAAAGGTAAAAAGAAATAAATGAACTTAATTTTGACCATAGATTTTACTTAACCCACTGAATAAACAAAAATGTAGTATATTCATACAGTGGAATAGTATCCAGTCACCAAAGGAATGAAATTCTGCTTCATGCTACAACATGAATGAACCTGAAAAATATTCTGCTGAATGAAATAAGCCAATCAGAAAAGGACAAATCTTGTATGATTCCACCTATATGAGATACCTAGAGTGGTCAAGTTCATAGAGACAGACAGTGGAATGGTGGCTACGAGAGGCTGGGGGAGGAAAAGAATGGGGAGTTAGTGTTTAAGGGGTGCAGAGTTTCAGTCTGGGAAACGGAAACAATCCTGTATGAATTTTTGGATTGTGGAGATGGTTGCCCATGATTGGGAATGTATTCAATGCCATTGAACCATACATTTAGAAATGATTGAAATGATGTATTTTATGTTACGTGTATTTTACCAAAGCTACACAAAAAGGGATCAGATCATGCCATTCTTCTCCTCTGAAACCGGCAGTGTCTTCCCACCACACTTGGAACAACATCCAAACATCCTTCCCGTGCTCTTTGCCTTCCTGTGATCTGGCCCCTGACTCCTCCAGCTATTTTCTTGCCTTTGCTACTTACAAGACATTGGACCTTCTGTAACTTACTTAACCTACTTAAGCTTCTGCTTCTTTATCTATTAGGTTGGTGCAAAAGTTATTGCAGTTTTTGCAATTATTTTTAACCTTCTACACCGCAATTACTTTTGCACCAACTATATAAATTTGGAATAATTCTAGTATCAATCAACTGCATGGGATGGGTGAGGATTAAATGGAATAATGCATCTCAGATGCTTAGCACAGTGCCTGGCCCATAGTACAGTCTGAAGAAAGACTAGCTGTTAAAATTTGTAGTCTTTGTGTGTATTTATTTTCACATCAAATGTTTAACACATTATATAGAATCCATTCCTTTATAAGTTCTGGAGAAAAGATACAGCAGGCAAATTACTGGTGTGTGAATAGAGATGGGGCAAGTATTTGCCAATAGTGTCATTTATTGTATGTAGAGTGGTCAATATAGACATCCTGATATGGGGATTAGGAGAATTTGATCTAAAACTTTGTTCAAACAGACACAGGGATGAAAATAAAGCTTTCTCTAAAACCGATTATTCCCACGTAAGCAGCACTCGCAATGGTCATGTTCTGCTGATCTGGTTATAGGCGTTTTTGCAGAGCGCTCAACTATTGGCAGAAGAAAACTGAACTGTACCAGAAGTATCAGATTGTTTTCACAGTTCAACACTTTCCAGCAAACAGCATTTAGCAAGAATCCATTGTTGTACACGATGAGGTAGACACAAGGGGCCCTCCTGGGTAGCTCTCCCTTCACCCTCACCTGCAGCCAACAGGTGCCACCACCACAGAAAGTCCAGATCTGGGCCAGCATGGAAATGGTCCAGTAGGTTACCTCTGAATGTGATCAAATATTCTTGTTTTTACTGAGATGAAAAGTGGAATCAATAAGGTGTGGTTATTGTAGGATATATATATTTTTTGAAACATAGACACAGACAATAGTTTAGTGGTTACCAGAGGGTAAGGGGGGTGGTAGATGAGGGTAATGGGATCAAATATATGGTGATGGAAGGAGAACTGACTCTGGGTGGTGAACACACAATGGGATTTATAGATGATATAATACAGAATTGTACACCTGAAATCTCTGTAACTTTATTAACAATTGTCATCCCAATAAACTTTAATAAAATAAAAAAAAGAAAAGAAACGTTTACTGCTATTTGCATGGTAAATGCAGTCAATCTCTAAACAGCTAGTCTGGAGACCTCCCATTGCCTGCTCTTTGGAAACGCCCTTGAGAGCTGGCCAGCAACAGAGGGACCAAACAAACAAACAAAAAAAGACCTCAAACTAGTTCAAATAGACAGGTTTGGGGGAAAAGGTATTATAAGTTGATGAGATTTTACCTAAAATGAAGTTAACTTTTAGTTTTCTATGATTTGAATCCTAGAAGCAGCCACTGTGTCCTTTAAAAAAAAAAAAAAATCACTGAAGAAAATGCACCTCCAGACCCCTTCTCTGGCTAATTCTCTGGACATGTAATTTCTCTGTGAGCATTGGCTTCCTTTGCAGTCAATTGTAATATCATGGGTCCTATAATACAAGTGTTAGCTATACTGTAACTTTTATCACCTTATAAGCTAAGGAATCAAACACCCAGAAATGCAAGTTTGAAATTCTTTTCCTACTTATTTATTATTTTTACCTTGAAAGGATGGGCAAGTTATTTAACCTAAAGCATTGCTATCCCACAAGAATACTAGAATAATGCATTTGCATGTGGGTGGTAGTTGGGCACAATTTTACATTGCATATTGTTCTGACAATTCAAATTAAAGCAATTCATTACTAGTAAAAAACTGTCAAACACACACAGGATTTGAAACTCTGAAAACTGACTGAACAGTTAAATGCTGAATTAGAGGAACAAAGTGAGATCCCTGTTTTGGCTGTTCTACTAGAATTTCACACTTGTTTGTGTCTCTTAAATCTGACAATAATTGAAAAAAAAAAATCTGATCCAGACTTTATTTTGCAGATGGCTAACGAGTATTAAGATACAACTTAAATTTTACTTATTCGGATTGCTATGTTGAAACAAAACGGTAACTAGAAAGCATTTTATCAAAAGGATATAATTTCCATAATTGTTAGGAGACTTCATTATCAGAAGATATTCTATGTAAACAAAAGATAGCAGGAGGGTGTTTATGGGGGCCTTGGATACAGAGAGTCAATTATAAAAAAATGTCTTTCATATCAAAATAAAACTCTAATGTTGGGCTTAGGAATATGAGTATGTAATATTTTTGATTTTATATTTCAGTTGATCACTGAGTTTTACACTGGACTGTAGAGTAACAGAATAATGAAAAATATTAATTACTTGAGGAAATTCTTTGCTTTTTATCTTTGTCTTTTCAAAGAAAAAGTAGCCTTCTTGTATGTTTTGTAAATAATGAGAAAAGTGAGAATATACACAGACATGAAAAAGGAAGCCATCAGGTTTAGAACTCAGTGTCTCGACTCAATTTTTAGAAACAATTTCTCTGTTAGATCTTCCCTGCCCAACAGACCCAGAGACTTAGGGAAGGGACAGAGGGTATCCTGGCCTCTAAGCACTTGTCATGTATGCATTGTGGCCTGTGGCCCATCTTTAGGTGCACATCTAAAATTTGTGAAAGGCTGCCAGAAAAACAACAGCAGCAATGTGCTCCTATTTTAAATATAGAGGGTACCAAAAAAATGTATGCATATTTTTTTCACTTAAAGTTTATTGGGGTGACAATGGTTAGTAAAGTAACATAGGTTTCAGGTATACAATTCTGTAATACATCTTCTGTATATCACGTGGTATACTCACCAGCCAGAGTCAGGTCTCCTTCCATCACCATCTATTTGATACTGTTTATTTTCATAAACATTTTAAGAAAGGAAAAAACTGTATTAAAATTGTAATACTCAATATATACCAATAACAAAAAATGAATACAAATCACATTTGACTTCTGGAATTACAAGAGATGCTCAAAGTGGTTACCATCAGCGTAATTTTAATACAGTTTTTTCCTTTCTTAAAATATGTATACATTTTTTTGGCACTCTCTGATTTAGGTTTATATCTTGTTCAGCTCCCCTGAACAGAGGGTATAACTGTTTTAACAGTTCCTTCCAGTGGCTAATGCAGATGGGGACCATTGGGTCATGTGTACCTCAGCCATAGTGTGGCACAGAAGAAATGCCTCTTTGTACAATAAAAGGCGTTTTCTCTAGCAGACAATCCTTCTGTGTGCACATCATCCACATGGCCATTTCCGTTCTCTTCGGGGATGAACCAAGCAATAGAGTAACATAACGAGCATAAAAATAACATATTTCCAACCCCCATGCTCCCCAACCTCACTTCATTTTTTCTTGCAACACATTAAATACTAGTAGAAACTAACTCGTTTCACAAGATATTGCTTTATCCAGTGTTTCTTAGGATTTGGCAGAATGGATACCTGAAGCCCGTAAGGCATATAGACTTCCTCTTCCAGATATAAATAACTTCATATATAGGAGGATGGTACCCAAAAAAAGTTTGAGTAATATGGGATGAGACATTTCTAGTGACTTGAGAGCTCAAATGTTTCTAGGTCATAAAAACCTCCATTCTTATTGCTGTTTTGTTAGCTTCTGATTTCTCAAAGTTATTCAATACATTAACTTTAGAATGTTTGTTTATTAACTACTTTATTAGAGTGAGGAATATGCATCAGAAAGAACACAACCTATTAAGAGAAATATTAAAACAAAAGTAGATAATGGTAATAAATTCATAGCTTATATGATATGTTACAAATTTTATTTTCTTATAGATTCTCTGTCTTGCAAACAATAATGAAGCAATATAAACATAACTAAGGAAATACGAAAGTGAGTCATCTTAAAGACACATTATTATTCCTATTTTAATTATTCAACTTATTTTACATTACTAGACTGCAAAATACATATCTGTACTACATATGAGGTGTGACAATTAAGTTCGTGAACTCATCCTAGAAAAATTGCTATGTGCCTCATTGCTGAATATCGCCACAGTTACCTTCGAAATACTCCCCTTGGGAAGCTATACACAGACGCCAGTGCCTAGTGCACCCTTCAAAGCAATTTTGGAACTCTTTTTCTGGAATGGCCATCAGAGCTGTCGTTGTATTACCCTTGATTTCCTGAATGTCATCAAAATGTCTTTCAACATTTTCTTTATCTTCAGGTAAAGAAAGAAGTCATTGGGAGCCAGATCAGGTGAGTAGGGATGGTGTTCCAATACAGTTATTTGTTTACTGGCTAAAATCTCCCTCACAGACATTGCCCTGTGAGCTGGTGCATTGTCGTGATGCAAGAGCCATGAATTGGTGAAAAGTTCAGGTCGTCTAACTTTTTCAGACAGCTTTTTCAGCACTTCTAAATAGTAAACAAGGTTAACTGTTTGTCCAGCTGGTATAAATTCATAATGAATAATCTCGCCGATATCAAAAAAGGTTAGCAACAGCATTGCAACAAGTTCGCGAACTTAATTGTCAGACCTTGTATATACCTTTAATCTTTATTATAAAATGACTAAACTACTTTTCTGATTCAGAGAATTTAAAAGATACAATATTGAACTAACCGGTTGAATAATACAATTAAATTTGGAATTGAATAAAAATACCTAAAGAATCAAAAGGCTAAATTTACATATGACATTCTCTCCTCCAATCCCCAGTTTATATTATAACATCAAATACAGTTTTCTTTCTTCCTCTGATCCTTATCACGAGGAGAGGGTAAAGGGCAAGAGGATGGGGAACTGATTTGGGTTAAGGACAGAAACCAAAAACAAAGATGCCAAGTTCTAACCTGAGCTCTCAGTTGGACTGCCTGGTCTTGGGTGAGGCATCCACCCTTTTGTGTACTGAGATAACAGCCTGTAGAGAGAAGGAGGCCAGTCTGGAGAAATACATATACCTGATTGAAATCTTCATGTCTGCTCTTTGCAGCCATGTGACCATGGGACAGAACTTAACCTCTTTGCGCCTCTGTTTCCTCATTTTCAAAATGTGGATATAAACAGCTACCCTCCAAGGTTTCCTGGTAGAATCCAATGAAATTGTATTGGTAAGACATCTAACACAATATTTGGTACGTGGTCCATACCCAGAGGTAGAACTCTTCTTTGTCTTTAAAGGAATTGGTTAGATCACTTCCCTCTGAGCTGTAGTACTCTGTGATTCAGAGACTGAATTGGTTGGCTTGGGCATCCAAATTTTGGCTCAGCATCAGGTAATTTGCTGGCACCCCACCCCCACCACATATATGGTAGCCATGCACTCTGGTCACAAAGTAGATCTCCTTGTCACAAAGAGCAGGTCGTGTTAAAGGCACAGACATTGGCTTGGGTTGGTTTTATACCTGGCATGGAAGCAGGACATCTCAGCTGCCTGAGCCACAGTTTAATCCTCCACCGTGACAGAGTCACCTAATTTTTCCAAGGCTGCTGGAAAATCAGAGATGGAAGCCAGCACTGAATCAAAGTACTGTGGTTCTCTGTCACACACACTCTCCTGGTTTCTCTCCAGCCTTATTTTAAATATCCTCAGGGATGGGCTTTCATCATGTTTCTTCAAGATTTTTCTTAAATAATAATTTTTACTGTCAGAAAGTTTTCTCTTCCATTCAGGGTAAATTTTCCTTTCTTTCCTTATGCTCTTCTAGCTATCCTGTCCTCAGCCTGATTAAATAATTCCTCCTGCTCATTCAGTATTTCTCTTGTCAGACTTTTGTAGTCAATTATTAGTCCCCCCTCAGCCATTACTTAGCAACACCAAGACATAATCTTTATCTTTAATCATTTCTCATAACTCACTCCTCCATCACCACAATCATTATTCTCTCTTCTCTGAATGAATCCATCTGTTCTTCTGAAGGTAACCTCAGTGCCTTAGGTGCATGTTCCCTTGGAAGTAAAACCCAGAAGCATATTTATTTTAAATTTTTATTGAAATAATGTAACAGTACAGGCAATTTGGAAACAACAAAAAAATTGGCCGGCTATTCTAACACAATGGCTATTGTTACTTTTGTCTTTTCCATTTTTATCTTTGCAAGTATAAATACCTCATGCTCTTGAGTGGAAATTATGCATCAAGCATTGTGTTCATTCCTTTACATGCATTATATTGGTTACCACCATAACAGTCCTGCAAAATAGACTTATAATCCATTTCACAGATAAGGAAACCAAGGTTCAGAAAAGTTAAGTAATTTGCCTAAAGTCTGGCTCAGGCATCACTCATAAATGATTATGCTTCTGACAGCTTTTTGATGGAAATACGAGACTTTGGAGTGCAACTATCCAGAGCAGCCCTTCTCCCACCCAAATGAGAACATTGGGACCATTTAATAATTGTTCTAAAAATAAGATCCTCCAAGTCTATAACCTGTAGAGGGAGATTTCATGATCCTTTGAGTTCAACGTAATCTCTTAAATGTCTTCCCATCAATATCCAAAATTGTGCCTGATTTGGGCAGATAACACTCAGATAACGTTTACTTTGATTTCTTCCCGACCTAATTGTACTGCACTAATCTATTTTCTCTCTCACAACTGGTCATAGTATTAGGACCATTCCAATGACAGTATTTTCCCAGAGAAAGAAGTTGCTAGAACTTTAACCTCGTTTGGTTTCTCCCTTCCTCTTTTGTTTCTTCTTTTTTTTAATCTTAGATACATACTCAGTGACTGCATTGTCATCAATGCCCCCAACTTAATTTTAAAAGTCCAAAGCACCTCTTTTTCTCCTTTCTCTTCTCCTTAGCATCTTCCTTTTTTTTTCTTTTTTTCTCGTCTTGCTCCTCTTATTGTAAAAGAAGTAATTTCACCTCACATATTCTCCCCCGCCATTAAAATATGTGCCACCTAATGCCTGGGCCAATTTTCAGCAGTGAGTTCTCCCCATGATTTCTCTCATTTATTTGAATTGAAACCAGGGAGGTATTTAGGAAGCAAATGGCTGGCCTGATGCTCTCTCAGGAGCTTTCCCAGCCCTGTGAGTCAGGAGTCATAGGGAGGTTGTGTAATACTCAAAAAAGTAATAGCCTACCCTTTCCCAGAGATGTTTATTAAGGAGCAAATTATCCTCATCCCCAAGTCATTTCATTATAGTTCTTAAGAGCCCCATTTTGGGATAAACAAAGTGAAATTGCAGTTAACTAAATGCTAGCATCTGTTTAATTGTTTCAAATCTACAAAATGTGGTAATTTGTAAAAACTTTCTGCCATGATGTACTGTTTATAAATCTCTGCAGCAGTAATCATAATTTATGAATTAATTCCCTCATTTATTTGTTTTTCAGTAAACATTTATTAAATACTCATAAATTCACCAAGCACAGTATCTAGATAGTGGGTTATGAAGATAAAATAACTAAAGAGACTTTTGTTGAACTTTTTAACTTAAATATAAAATAAAGCCATTTAAATAATATAGTTTTTGAGGTTCCTGTGACATAGGTTGGGCCTTGGGGTTAGTGCTTTGATGCTGAGGATAAGATATGTACGTCAGTTAGAGTTTGCCCAGAGAAACAGGCCAGTAGGAGAGATGCATTAAGAGATTTATTGCAGAGTTGGCTCATGAGATGTGGTGTCTGGCTAGCCCAGTCCTAAGTCTGAAGGACAGGCTGGAATTGTTAGGCTTGGGCTGTAGCTGCTTGCATAGGCAGAATTTCTTCTTCAAGGAAGTCTCAGCTCTGCTCTTCAGGCCTTTCACCTGACTGAGTCAGGCCCACACAGATGATCTATGGTAATCTTCCTTAGTAAAAGTCAACTGATTATGGGCTTTAATCACACCTACAGAACACCTCCATAGCAATACCCCAACTGGTGTTGAAATAACTGGGGATTGTAACCCAGCCAAGCTGACATTTAAAACATTTCAGCCCTTGTCAACTTGGCGTCCATACACATCTCTTTAAGTCATACTTAATCTCCAAATAAAGTTAATAACAGAGTCATACTTCTGCCTAACACGATACAATTCTTCGGTGTACAACTAAAAATGTGGTAACTCTTTACTCCAAGGAGGATGCTATGTGCTTGGGTGATGTCCTTGCTTCTACTTTGATGGCCCATAACTGAAACACTGTGACATAAAGTTAACTGTTATTAATATAGCTGATGTTAGATAAATAGGGGATAAAAGAGGAAAGAAAACAAAAATGTTTGGTATATATATCTATGCTATTCATACAAAAGTATGGAAGAAAAATTCATTACTACTCCAGTTCTTATTTCTGCAACTAGTCAGACAGTTGTAACCTGTATTTATCACTGTAAAATTGGGCCTATTTTATTTACTTGGATTTATATCTACATTCACTCAGAGTTATATAATAAAAAGTTGCAATTTAATTTTAAGCAATTGCTTTGAACTTTCTCACAAAATTTGTTTTTAAAATAAAAAATTGTATTCTAAGCTCTAAATATAAGAATTTTTAGAATCCTCTCATGAGAATGAGAATGGAGTATTACACTCAATAAAATGCTTTGATCTTTTTTATCTTTTTTTTTTTTTTTCCCATGGGGCCACACAAATGAAGACCACCTGCTTCCAATCTATGTGCTTTCTGGGCTACACCAATAATGCATCTGAGACAAATTACAATATTTTCCTGTTTAAATAATGAAATGGTTCTTACAATAAATGGAATTTCATAACTTTCTTATATTATTAAAATGTATTAATGTTAACAGGGGAAAATTCCTAAGTGCCCGAACAATTATATATACGAAGTACAAACACATAAATTATTATGTAAGGTCTATTTGAAGGATTTCCAAGCAAAGAACAATTTCAGAGATTTAAAATTTAAATAAGATTAAAAGTATCAACCTTCTCATATAGAATTAAATAACCATAGATATTTTTAAATGTATTTGAGATATCTGAAGATGGTAAAATTAACTACCGTGTTTCCCCAAAAATAAGACTGGGTCTTATATTAAGTTTTGCTCCAAAAGACGCATTAGGGCTTATGTTCAAGGGAGGTCATCTTGAAAAATCACTCTAGGGCTTATTTTCCAGTTAGGTATTATTTTTGGGGAAACACGGTATATAACTTTTCTACTTTGTCAATAGCATATTTCATAGTATAAACAAAATTGAAAAATGGAAAATATATAACAAAAAAGTGAAAAAAGAAAATCTATGGCAATCCCAGTAACCAGAAATGAAACACTTGATGTATTTTTTTCCAATCTTTTCTTTAAACCATATATGTGTGCCTTATGCTCACACACACCCATTTATTTAACTATATATTTTGCATAATTGAAACCATACTGTGCATATTCTTCTCATTCTTGAATTTTTATTTATCATATCTGTATTTTCTCATACTTTTGAATATTTTGAAAATGTAACTATAATGCCTACGAAAGATCTCTTTTTATGGACACATCTTAATTTCTTAGAGCATTTCCTTATTATTAACATTTATGCCAATTTCTATTTCTTCCCTAAATATATCCACTGTCCCAAACTTTATAATTATTTCCTTGCTTCTAAAAAATACCTTTAATACTTCTGTGTGCATTCCACATACTGTGGTTTAGTTTTGTCTGATTTTGAATTTAATATAAATGGAATCACACTGTTCATATTATTCTTTGCCAAGCTTCTTCCACTAACTTTTCCATTTATCCATGTTGTTGCACGGAGTTTTAGTGCTTTCTTTGTCTCTGCTGTAATGTATTCCATTGTATGAGTGTGCCAGGTTGTATTTATGTGCTTTGGGCTTGTTTTCTTCCAGCTTGAGACTATTACAATAGTTTTGCGGCACATATTCTTGTGCATATATTTCTCCTGGTTATACAACTAGGGTGGAACTGTCAGGTCACAGGGTAGTTGTGTCTTCAACTTTAGTTGATAATGTCAAATTCTTTATCAAAGTGATATCAGTTGCTCTCCCCTCAGCAGTAGTTCCAATTGTTTTATAGTCTAGTCAATATTTGTTATCATCAGTCATTTTCAATTTCTTCTTTTCTGTGTCTATTCAGTGATATTTCAATACAGTTTTGATTTTCATTTCCTTGATTACTAATAAGATTTTATGGCTATTTGATTATTCTTTGTATGTATATATAAGTGTTTCTTAAGTCTCTTTCCCATTTTAAATTTAATTTATTTTTGTTGAATTCTAGTTCTTTTTATTGCTAGTTACATGTTCCAACTTTCATTGATGGAGAATATTTTAGTTAATATATAATTCTGGGTTGCAGTTATTTTATCACCTTGAAGCTATCCCTCTGGCTTTCATTACTTCTTTTGAGAAGTCAATTGTCTATCTAAATTTTTTTTGAAAATAATATGTCCTTCTTTCTGCCACCACCCCTCACCCTGATACACTTTCTAGTTGCTTTTGGATTTAATCGAATGTGTTTGAGCACACTTTTTAATTTATTAATCTAGCTGTGCATTTGATGGGATTCTGTGGGTTGAGAATTCCTTCATTTTAGAAAATTCTTAGCCCCTCCATCTTCAAACCTTGTTTCTGTGGCAGTTTCTCTCCTGTCTTACTGGGTCTCTAATCACCTGAATGTTAAGCCTCCTCCCTGGACACTTCATGTCTCTTACTTTTTTATTTTGTATTTGTAAGTTTTTATCTCTCTGAGTTTCATTCTGAATAATTTCTTCTGGCCTGAATCTATTAAGCTGCCTTTAATACTCTATTCACTAAATACTTAATTTCAGCTTTTCATTTTAGAATTACTATTGAGGTAACACTACGGTGGAGGAGGTGTGCAGGGAAAGAATCTGAAAATAATCTGTTCCAAAGTAACAGAATTAAATCTAAAGAGACTGTTCAACTTAGTGAATCAGATTTGTTGTTTTTTCACCAGATTGGAGGAAATTTACTCTACCACACAGTGAATTATGAGAAAGGGAAGATAATTTTGAAGAAATAAATGAGCTATATTTTCTTTGTAAGAGAACATTAAAAGGCAAGTTTCGCCATTTTCTGAGTATGCTTTTTTCATTCAATTTTCCTGAGGCTCAGATCGCTCTTGGCTTGTACATTCTTCCAATGGGATATGAATTCTATCATGATCTATGATGATATTTATTTCTGTGCTGATTGCACATAGGTTTTCTCTGGTGGTTCTCTGTCTTTTAGATCAATTATCTTCTTTCAGAGGTTTTTCTTTTTTTTTCTTCTGGGTGAATATCTTATGTTTGTCTTCTGTCCTTCGTTTTGACTTTCTTCAACGTCCGTTCTACACTTTCTTGCCTCCAAAGTACATCTTAATTTTGCTGTTGTGTTTGAACATTTTTAATGAAAATTTCCAAAATAGTTTTAATAAATAGCACACTAAACCTTATGCACCACTGATGTAGCCACGGAGGTGAGCTGCTTGGATCTCCCATCAAGAAGCAACTTGTGCTTCAGCTGTGAGGAGAGCAGTTCTCTGAATCTCTAAATGCAGCACCTTTGGGATTTGCATCAGCTTCCATGTCAAGACACCCTTTCTTGGGGGCAGCCCCCAGTCAGGGGGTGAGCACAGCAGGGGCTGAAGGGCATGGCCATTTCTGCCCTGCTGAGACTCTTGGATGGGCTAACACCCATCTGGACTGGTCAACACCAGGCCATCTGCAACACAGTCCGAGACTCTCCTCTCAGTTCTGCCTCTTTCTGCCTATTTTCTTACATATGTGAGATGTGTATCATGGCCTGTCCACTTTCCCTGACTGATGATGCTTTGCCTCCCTTTATCTTTCACTTGAATTACCCTCAAGAAAATATCTGCCCTCCAACTCGCCCTCAGCATTTGCGTCTGTACCTGCCACTCATCTGCAACAACTTAGATTTCACCACATTCACATTGTGTGTCCATTATCTAATTTTCATTTCTTTGCTGAAACAAATTTCTTTGTTAAAACAAATCCCAGGCATCATACCGTTTCGCCTCTTGGTGCTGTGTTTTACATCTCTTGAAAATATGGAAATTTTATTATATGTTCACAATGCACACATAACATTAACAATTATTCCTTAATATCATCCAATATCTAATATCCTAATACATAATCAAATTGTCCCAATTATTTTAAAAATTTACGAGCCAAAGACTACATATTTTATTTGTATGTATCCTAAGTCATTTTCTGCTGTTATATTTTAAAATCTATATGAATACTTCAGCCAGTTCACTTAGAGTTTTTTTTCATGACTTTTTCCATTTATGGTATCTTGCTTTATCCTGTATGGTCCATATTCTCCCACAATTTTTGGAGGAAATTAATCAGATGTCTTCCAATTTTTAAAAATATTTTTTAAAAGAAATTAAGCATCAGAAGTATGATCCTCTTGACCTTCAGAGCAATGAGGTTTTTGCCTTATGTCTCTACAAAGTGGGTAATTTTTCTTTTCTGTTTATCATATAGAAAAGGAAAGACCTGTATTTATTTTTGGAGTCTCCAGCAGACAGGGTAGAATAGTTTAAATTCCTTTATTGTAAACTTGTGCTAGAATACTTTCCCTGTCAGATTTAAACGTAAATTTCCAAGTTGGTGGAATTCCCAATAACTAATTGGCATTCTTCTAATGCAAGTCTCCTGGATTGAGATTGGATCTTGATTCAGTTATAGGATTTTCTGATCCAGCTAAGATAGTCAGACATTGTTTCCAGTTCTTGGAACCATCTGGAGGCATGTCAAACTGGTTTCCCCAATTCCTTCAAAGTGAACTGTTGTGACCTATTCAGAGGCTAGAATCTGTGATGGTCTAGAAGCCAGAACTATGTTGATAGAATCATCTTAGTCAGCATTGTAATTAGTGCACAGTCTACCTGGACTTTGACGTGTCGTCTTCTCTTACAGCTCGAGTCTGAGGCAGTTGCCAGTTTTTGTCTTTTTTGATATGTTCATGGGTATTTTAATGGGAAGTTAAGCAGAAATGTTTTAGGCATCCTTCCATTTTAACCTGGATGTCTATAAATACCGTCATTACCCTTTATTTGCAGGATTCTGCCAGAGGATGGAAAAGTAAAATGATAAATGAAATGCACAATTTAGAAAGAAAAGCTACACACATTTGTGTTTCAAAGGGAAAAGGTAATGCAAAGACAAGAAAGAATATGATAGAAATAGGATCCATTGCTTTCTTCATTACCTCTCAGGAGAGAGCAGGAAAAATCAAAACATAAATATGCATTTGGAGGGGACTGTACTAGATACAAGTTTGTGACACATGCTAAGAATTCATCAAATATTTTGATTTGAAAAGTGTGCATGGCTATCAACGGATTAATCCCCACTGAAACTATGAGTCTAATTTAGGTGGTGATCATATACCTCTAATTAGCTGGTGATTATGAAATGCATTATGACAGTTTTGTCAAAGGACAAGACTTTCTCTAAAAGTGAGTAGTAAGTTCTTTAAGCACATGATGCAGCTAAGCTTGTTTTCTTAAGCAAAAGAAGTAACTGCATAAAGTCACATATACAACTTTTTGTGGAAATACTTGTATCTAGAGTACATTATTATTTATAACTTCATTTTACTAAGATTTCAAAATGTTAAGTAAAGTAAGATTTAAGGAAGACATTATTAACTGTTTTCCTTTTTTCTCTTAAATGAAAGTTTTTCTTGTTTTCAGAATTGATAAATTCTGTTTCTTGTAGACAATCTCTCTTCCTGTCTTGGCTTTTTCTAGCAATGGCATCAAAGCCTTTAACTATTTGTTTTATATTCTTTTAAACTCTTGATATTTTATTTTGAGAATGTCATGCTGTGGTGACTCTTCTACGTCTCTTTTCACAAAATTTAAATCATCTATTTGTTTTTCCGTGTAGTTTATCAGAATTAAATCCCTGTACATTCTCCTTTATGACTAAGCAAAATTAAAATTTGAAATACAGTGACCTTCTTTGTATCTCTTACTTATCATTACTCCCTTCTCAATTAAAAGGGTAATTTTTTTTTTGGAATAATACTGCTGACTCACTTGCAGTTTTTTTCTACTTTTCTAACCAATACTCAACATTGATTGATAAATTCAGTTACAAAATTTTAGAGCTGCACAATATGTCTTTTATTTTAAAAGGGATGGAGAATTGTGATGATGAAAGTTTCATATATCAAATGAAAACACAAATTATGTGCTCATACACTTGTGTACACAGTGACCACTGCCTAAGTAGGTCCATATATATATTTAACACATGATTATACCTTAGCTACTTTAGATTCATTTGATATCATGATTCAGCCAATTGTCTAACCCAAGGGCTGGAACACAAGCTCCTAAGAAAATTTAGACTGAGAGCACTAAATCATTGCCCTAAATTAAAGCAAACGCACATTTTCTTGTTCTCTATAACTGCAAACACCCAAGCACATTGCAGGATTGTTGCATTCCATTGATGTGGTGAATATGTCAGTGCTTTGTTAACATTATTTACACTAAAAATTCTTTAATATTCATGATTTTAAGTTTTCCTGATTTTGTTTGGTCATTTGAGATTCTAAAACATAAACTTTATTTCTTGAAAATTGTAGTGTTCTTTCTGGGGAGGGAGGTATGTTTTTTGTTGTTGTTTTTTCTCAATAAACTTTTATTTTGAAGTAAATGTAGTTGTAGGAAATAGTACAAAGTGAACCTATGTACCTTTTACCCAGTTTCCCCCAAAGGTAACACTTGCAAAACCATATAGTACAAAGTCACAGCCTGGATTCTGACATTAATTCAGTCAAGACACAGAACAATTCCATCTCCACAAGACCGCTCCTGTCACCCTTTCTGAGCCACATCTATTTCCCTTTCACCCTCTCTGTAACAGGGTCATCACTAATTTGTTGTTGATGTCTATAGTTTTGTCATCTGATTAGTGTTACATAAACCAAATCATACCATTTGTAACTGACATTGGCTTTCTTCATCTATCATAATGGTCTGGAGATTCATCCAGGTTGTGTGGGTCTCAAGTCCACTCCTCTTTGCTGCTCAGTGTCTTCCATGTTGTTGGACTTCTGGATTATTTTCAGTTTTTGGCTATTAGGAATCAAGTTGTTATAAACATTCATGTACAGGTTTTTGTGTGAACAGAAGTCGGTTTTTGTTTTTTTGAATATCCAGGATTACAATTGCTGGGTCATATGTTAGTTACATATTTAGTTTCTTAAAGAAACTACCAAATGGTTTCCTAGAATGGCTATACCAATTTACATCCCCTCCAGCAATGTTTCTTCAGTTCTCCACATTATTTCTAGCGTTTGGTGTTGTCACTATTTTTTATTTTATCCGTTCTGATGACTATGTAGTACTATCTCAGTGGTTTTAATTTGCATTTGCCTAGTGGCAAATGATTTTGAATCTCTTTCCATATGCTATTCTTTCACCTGGATATCTTTGGTGAAATGTCTCTTCATGTGTTTTATCTATTTTGTAAATAGATCATTTGGTTTTCTACTGTTGAGTTTTGAGGGTTCTTTGTATATTCTAGGTACTAGTCCTTTGTTGGACATGTGATTTGCAAATATTATTTCCCATGTGTTGCTTATCTTTTCATCCCCTTAACAGGCTGTATCACAGAACACAAGTTTTTATTTTTGATGAAGTTCAGTTTACCATTTGTTTCCTCTTATGGACAGTGCTTTGGTGTTATTCTACAAACTCTTTGTCCAGTCCTAACCCTCAAAGATTTTTTCTAATTTTTTTCTAAAAGATTTATGGCTTTATGTTATATGTTAAACTTCATGACCCATTGTGAATTAATTTTTGTATATAAAGTGTGAGACTTAGATTGAGGTTCTTTTTTTTTTTTTTTTTTTAACTTATTGGTATCCCTTTGCTCTAGCAGCTTTGTTGAAAGTCTTTCTTCTATATTGACTTGCTTTTGAATTTTGTCAAAAATCAGTTGGGCATATTTGTATGGGTCTATTTCTGGGTTTTCTATTGTCTATTCTTCAATCAACACAACATACTCTTAATTACTGTAGTTACATAAGTCTTAAAATCAAGTCTACTGACTCCTCCCACTTTATTCCTTTTTTCTCCCCAAATTGTTTTAACTATACTAGTTGCTTTGCCTTCCCATATAAATTTCAGAATAATCTTCTCTATATGTAGAAAATATCTTGCTCAAATATTGGTAGGAATTGCATTAAATAATTTGTATCAATTTGGGGATAATTGACATCTTTACTATGTTGAGTCTTACATCACATGAACATGGTCTGTCTCTGCATTATTTGGATCTTCTTTGATTTCTTTCATCAGCGTTGTGTAGTTCTTAGCATTCAAGTCCCGTAAATGTATTGGTAGATTTATACCTAAGTGTCTCATTTTTATTAGCAATTAAAAATCGTATTATTTTTTTTTAATTTTGGTGTCCACATGTTCATTGCTAGTATATAGAGATACAATTTATTTTTATATGTTGATCTTTTTATCTGTGACCTTCTGAACTCACTTATCAGTACTAAGAGGGGTTTTTGTGTGTTTTTGTTGTTGTTGTTATTGTTTGTTTTTGTGTGGATACCTTGGAATTTTCTATGTGGACAATTATGTCATCAGCAAATAGGAAGTTTTATTTCTTTTGATTTTTATATTTTGATTTGTGTGCCTTTTCCCCCCTTACCTTTAATGTATTATCTAGAACTTCCAGCATTATGTTGAAAAAAAGAGGTAAGAGCAGACATCCTTGCTTTGTTCCTGATCATAGGAAGGAAGCATCCAATCTTTTACCATTAAGTGTAATATTAGCTGTATGTATCTCATAGGTACTCTTAATGAAGGTGAGGAAATTCTTCACAATTTCTATTTTTCTATTATATTTTTATAATGAATGAATTTTTATTTTGTCAAATTATTTATTTGCATTAGTAGATATGCGTATGATCATAAGATTTTTCTTCTTTAGTCTATTACTGTGGTGGATTATATTATTTATCAAATATTGAACTAGCCTGACATTTCTGGAATAAACCCTGTTTTGTCATAATATATACTTCTTTTTATAAAATGCTGAATTATTTGCTAATAGTTTAAAAGTATATTTGTGTCTATATTCATTTTATTCAATAAATAAAATATATTTATTTTGTTGCTGCTTTGTACTGTCTTTGTCTGGTTTTGGTATCAGGTGATAACAACTTAATACAATGCACTGGGAAGTGTTTCCTCCTCCTTTATATGTTTGAAGAACTTTGTAGAATTACCATTGATTCTTCCTTAAATGATTGGTAGAATTCTCTAGCTAAACCATCTGGGTATGGAAATTTGTTTTCTGGAAGATTTAAAATTATAAATTCAATTTCCTGAATAGTTCAAATTATTGATTTCAAATTGAATAAGTGATGGTAGTTTTGTTTTTGTTTTTTAAATTGGTTCGTTTCATCTAGTTGTCAAATTTATGTGTGTACAGTTGTTCATAATTTTTCCTTGCAGTTCTTTTGTATCTGCAGATTCTTTTTTTTTTTTAATTTATTTTTTAAATGTATTGGGGTGACAATTGCTAGTAAAATTACATAGATTTCAGGTGTACAATTCTGTATTATATCATTTATAAATCCCATCGTGTGTTCACCACCCAGAGTCAGTTCTCCTTCCATCACCATATATTTGATCCCCCTTACGCTCATCTCCCACCCCCCACCCCCCCTTACCCTCTGGTAACCACTAAACTATTGTCTGTGTCTATGAGTTTCTGTTTCTCATTTGTTTGTCTTGTTATCTGCAGATTCTTAGTAGTAGCCCATGTTTTATTTCTAATATTGGTGCATTTGGTAGATTGGTACATATGAATACATTGGTATTTGTGACTTCCCTGTTTTTCCTTTGTCAGTTTTGCTAGATATATGCCAATTTTATTTACCTTGGCAAAGTGAGTTTCTTGTAGATAGCATATATTTGAGTCATTTTTTTAAAAATTTACACTACCAAATACCTGTCTTTTAAGATGTATTCAGACTCCTTACATTGAATATGTATATTGCTATATTAGGGTTTAAGTCAGTGAATTTTTTTATGTTTGCTTTTTTTTCTCTCAGCTTTTCATTTCTCTGTTCTTTTTCTTGACTTACCATTGGGTAACTTAAACATTTTTCATAATTCTATTTTTATTTGTTTATAGTGTTTTTGAGTGTATTTATAGCTCTTTCAGTGGTTTCTCTAGATATTATGTTGAATATGCATAACTTATCACAGTCTATTATTATCATCATTTTACTAGTTCAAGTGAAGTGTAGGAACCGTACTTCCCTGTATGTAACTTTACCCCCCACCATTTAGAATATAATTGTTCTAAGTATTTAATTTACACACATTTATAACCACATCAGACAATGTTATAATTTTGCATCAACCATCAAACATAATTTAGAATACTAAAGAGGAGAAGGTAAACCTACTGTATTTATACATATTTGTGCTTAGTATGTTTTTGTTGTTGTTGTTGTTGTTCTTCGTGGTGTTCTAAGATTTTTTTACTTATCATTAAAATTCTGTTTAGAGAACTTTTTCTATCTCTTCTTTTGTGGTAGGTATCCTGGTAACAAATTATCTTAGTTTTCCTTCATCAGATTATGTCCTTATTCCCCCTCCCTGGAGGTTATTATCTCTGGATATAGGATTAGGGGTTGACAATTTCTTTCTTTCAGCACTTGAAAAATGTTGTGCTACTTCCTTCTGGTCTCTATGGTTTCTGATGAGAAATTTGCTTTCATTTGAATTGCTTTTCTCTTGTAGGTAAATTGTCATTTCTGTCTTGCTGATATCAAGATTTTTCTCATTGTCTTTAGTTTTCAGATGTTTGACTATGATGTCTATTGGTATGGATTCCTTGGATTCATCCTGTTTGAGGATTTTTTCAGATTCTTGAATCTGTGGGTTTATATTTTTCCAAATTTGGAAAGGTTTTACCTATTATATCTATGATATAGACTTTTCCAACTTGTCCTCTTTCTCCTACCGTGTTTCCCCAAAAACAAAACAGCTGGATCATCAGCTCTAATGCATCTTTTGGAGCAAAAATTAATATAAGACTCGGTATCATATTGTATTATATTATATTATACCCAGTATTATAGTATAGTATAGTATAGTATAGTATAGTATAGTATAGTATAGTATAGTACAGTATAGTATATAAGACCCGGTCTTATATTATCTTAAAATAAGACCAGGTCTTATATTAAGTTTTGCTCCAAAAGATGCATTAGAGCTGATGGTCTGGCTAGGTCTTATTTTCAGGGAAACACCGTATCTTCTACAACTCCAGTGACTAGAATGTTAGCTCTTTTGTTATAGTCCCACTGGTCCCTATTCTTTTTTTTTTAATCAGTCTATTTCTTTCTGTTATTCAGATTAGGCAATTTCTATTGTTTTATCTTCCAGTTCACTGATTTTCTGTTTGTTTGTTTGTTTTGCTCCCTCCATTTTGCAGCTATGTCTAGGTGATAAGGTTCTTGTATTTTGAGGTTCTAAAGTTTTCATTTAGTTCCTTTTTTAATATTTAGTATTTCTTTGGTGCAATTTTCTCTCTTAACAGAGACTTTTTAAATTTTTGTTCACTTATTTCAAACATGTTCCTAATTGTTCCATGAAGCATATTTATCATGGTTACTTTAAAGTCTCTGTTAGTTAATTCTAACATCTCTGTCATCTCCTTTTGTCATCTGTTGATTGTCTTTTATTATTCAATTTAAGATCTTCCTGGTGCTTGGTATGACCAGTGATTTTTAATTGAAATGTGGACATTTTGGGTATTATATATTATGAAGCTCTGGATCTTATTTAAATCTTCTTTTTCAACTGCTTTTCAACTGCTTTTTCCACTGCTACTATGGCAGGGCAGGCGGGGAAGGGGTGCTGCCTTGTGATTGTCATGTGGGACTAGAAGTCCAGGTTTTCCCCTTCGCCTCCATTGTCATCCAAGAGTGTAGGCTTCTCTTTACTGCTGACTTTGGATGAGAGTTTTGGGCTCCGTTATGTCTCCACTGATACCTTTCTGATAGAGAGAGGAGTAACTCATCACTGCTGCCCATGTGGCGTCCCCACAGAACCTCATTCCTGGGTGGTAGTGAAAGTCCTGATTCTCCTCTAGGCCTTTTATGACATCATCACAGTGGGTATGGGGAGGGCATCTCATTACTGCTGGGTGGAACCACAGTCCAGGCTCCCCACATAGTCTTCACTGACAGCACGGGGGTGAGCTTGTTATGTCATGGTGGGGATAACAGTCCTGGACTCCCTTTCAGCCTCGAGCAGGGGCTTTGGGTACCTAGTTACAATTGGCAAGGGAAGAAAGCTATCCCTTATTCCTTATTAAATGTATGCTATGTGTCAGGCATGGTTCTAAGAGCTTTATATATATTAAACCATTTAATTCATAGAACAATCCAATGAGGTAGTTAATGTTATTTTAACCCAGAGAGGTTAAGCAACTTGCCCAAGGTCAAAAACTCAGGTCAATGGGGGAATACCAGCTACATACAATGACACCAAGCAGAAAGTTGATGGGGTTTCTCTTAGGAGTGACAGCAGGAGTCCTGAGAAAAGGCATGATGCAGTCAAACTGTGTGCTTTGGTAAAGCCTGCCCTGCCCACCTACAGAATATCTCAGATATAGAAAGATGATCTAGGCGTCTGGTGCAGCTGCTACACTAAGAGTGGAAAATGTAGAAAGTAAGAGCTTTCCTGCAAGGTTTATATACATGGCTCCTTTCCCCACTCATTTCAAATTGCTATGTCCCTGAACTAATAATAGAAATTACCTCCAACTGCTTTCCAGCTTGAGATCTGAGAGGATTCCAATTGCATTCCAAGGATGAGTAATGAGATCTAAGAGAAATCCCTTTTCATATGTAATTCGAGACCAAGACAGAATGCTCATCATATGCTCATCACTCAAAACCAAACAACAATCTGCTAACCACATGTGTGCGTGCATACGCACACATGCACGTAGACGTGAGAAACTGGGCCTTCAGAAAAATTCAGCAACACAAAAAGAGGAAGCATAGCACTTGAGAACCAGAGAAGAACACTTTGGAGGGCCTCTACTTTGTTCACTTAATAACATTTAAGAAAACATGATCCTTTGAAAACAAAAACTGAAAGATGAGATGATAGGACAGCCAACTGATAGGAAAATGCAGGCCGACTAAAACAAGCAGAAATACAAAGGGAACTGGAGGACTACATTGAAATATATAAGGAAATACAGTCTTGTATTGAAGCTGAAGAGAAAATAGCAGAAGTAATACCATCTTTGAAGTAGTGAAGAGAAGAATTGCCCTCTCTCATATTTTACCAGTGATGAAACTTAGCTTGTTTAGGTCTTTCAGAATCGAGAGGAAAAGAAAATGAAAAGGAAGACAAGAAGATGCTTAATATGGAGAACAAATGATTTAAAGCCAACAAACTATCAACTGTATATAATAGAGGGAACACTGCTGAAATGAAACAGTGTCCTAACCCTGCAGTCTGACAGGGCTGACCAGACACAGTACAAAATTCCAGCACCTGGATATGTTCAAAGATATGTTTAGACTTTTAAGGACAAATAATTTTAATAATTATAAACTCACCAAACAAATATGATGCATACCAAAAAGAAATGGCCTTGACCTTAGAAATTCTCTTCTGCAATATTGCAATATTAAAAACTAGATGACATTTAGAGAGTAATATCTTTACATTTCAGGTGAAATATCTGTTACCCAAAAATTCTATATTCAGCATGTTGTGATTTATATGTAATGGTACCGAATGGACATCCTTAGATAGTCAAGGGCTCAGAAAATATACCAACTATATTTTAAGATATAGTCTTGCAACCAAGATATGAATCACACTTGAGGAAATCATGGCAGGAAAGACATGGTTGATAGCACTGAAAACATTTAAATATTAATTAGTCCAAAAATGTCACAAATATGTTTAGAGACGGGAATATATAGTTACCATAAATGGATCTTTAAGAGAAGATACATAATGTAAAGAATAATTTGGCAGTAACACCTGGGCCTCAAATTTTGGTATGTCAAATATATCAAAAAGCATGAAAAGGAGACATGGAAGAAAGCAAAAGGACATTAGTCTAATTTTCTGTTATATAGGGGGTAATATTTTACTATTAATATCAAAAATTAGAACAATGAAAGTTCAAATATTTTTAAGTAATAGTATGTATCAATATAATTTAAAACAGCCTGTGTTTTTCCTACCTACTAAAAAAGAAAAATACTCCAAAATATCACATAGAAAATGGTATAAAACAGTTGAAATAGAATATACCTAGAAGCCAAAAATACCTAGAAAACATACAACTGTTGAAGTACCATGATGCTTGTAAGTATAAACAGGGCAAACTCTTTGCAGAGTCCAGCTGAGTTCATACTATGTGAGAAACACTAGCTGTTGTTACTAGTGTTAAATATTCTTTAGTGAAATAGCAATAGAAAGACACTTCTTTAAAAAACTATCTTAATTCAATAGCATAATTATACTTAGGATTGAAATATTAAAACTAGGAAAACCAATAATGTCCACCATCACTGCTATCACATAATATTGTTCTACATGTTCTGATAAATCTTGAAAGATAATAAAATTAACAAGAAGTATATATTACCATTAATGGTAGATGCTACATCTGACCTACCTAGATAGTCAAAGAATTATTGAAAACACTAATAGCACTGAAAAGGGATTTCAATGTAATTCATTCAATAAATTCAACATAATGATTGGTTAGAAAAAATACATAGGAATATATATATATATATATATATATATATATATATATATATTTACACGTATTAGCTAATTCTATATATTTCAACATATATAAATCACAGTAATGTGGAAGAATAAAAACCTCATTTATATTAACTGAAAATATTAAATATCTAGTAAAAAATTTAACAATGAAAATTTTGAAAAAGAATAATGTGAGAGGATTATTTTGCCAGTTAAAATTTTTAAATATTGTAAAGATACACTTGTTTTAACAATGTGTTGCAGTTCAAGTGTAGACAGACCAAAATGAGGAAATGTAGAGTTTTTACAAATTATCAATAGATAAATGAATGTCTCAATAGACAAATAAACAAAGAGCATTAAAGATTTACAGAACAATGAAACAAGTGAGAATAAAACAAGAAAATGTAAATTTATACCTTCTATGCCATTTTATTTTGTCAAATTGACAATTTAAGAAATGATAACACTTTGTTTAAGCTATGGTGATATTATTAAGCATAAACTTTGGTAGAATTTGTTAGGGGTAGTTAGGTAGCATATATCAATTGCCTGTTATTGGATAATAATTCTTCTAGAAATTTATCTGAAAGAAACAATCAGATGCATATCCTCTAACATAGTTTAAGATGAATTAAACATTTAAAAGTTAAAAAATTAAAGCTATGCAATTACTATGATTGACTATAAATTACTTATATTGGAGAAAATTTGCAAACAATTTCAATGTCTTTTAAGGGAAATTTGGAAAAATAAGTTGGTATTTTTACAAAATAGAATACTGGCCACTGAAAACCCTACTATAATATTAGAAGATTATTTAATAATATGACAATCTCTTAATGATCTATGTTTGTTTAAAAAGAGTAAAGTATACAACAAGTAATTTTACAACAAAATTATCTGCTCAGGAAAATAATCTAAAAGTATATTGACAAAATTGTTAAATATGATTATTGCTGTTTGAATTAGAGAGGATGCTATTTTCTGTTTCACACAAGGGAGTCAATATTACTTCATTGATACCATTGAAAATTGGAGCAATACATATTCAAATTTTTAAAAATAACGATATATAAAATTGAGCTAAAAGTGTGGTTCCTTTTTTAAAAATCATACTCTTCTTATTTTTCCAGGACTTCTATAGTAACACATTATTTTTATTCCCAGAGGAAATGTTAGTTATAAAACCTGACTGACCTGAGACAGAATAAAAATTAATCCTAATTGCTAGTGTTATGTGCCTCCTATCTGTCAGGCACTGTTCTAGGAGCTTGCATGCATGCTCTCATTTAATCCTCAACAGAAATTTATGTGATAAGAATTGTTATGACCCATTTTATGGATGAGAAAATTGAGATGTAGAGAGATAAAGTAACTTTCCTCAGGAGACACCAATCATAAGTGATGAAATAAGGGGGTCAAAAGTCCCATCACTAGCTTCCTATGTGGTTACCAAGTGCCCTTTCCCCCAGAAATACTGAGACAGTCCTATTTAACTGACCATTTAATGTAGATGAGAGAAAGATTTTAATCTTCAGTACAGAAAGCCTCATTCATTTACATAAGCCAAAGCCAAAATAAATAAATAAATAAACATATCCCCACAAACAAGGGAAAAAGATTATTGAGTGTTTTCAGGAATTGACATTGTTATTTATTCATTCAAGTCCAGACTAAGAATTTCTCATCTAATAGATTTCCTTTAGAGACCTGTTTTGGACTCATAAGGATCAGACTGAATTTATCAATTGCCCGAAAGTAAATGGTTTCTCATGTGCTTACAATCAATTTGTTCTCCAAGAAATTGTTAATAATCCCATTATAATTTTGTTTGCAGAATTTGCAATACTCTATCCATAAAGAAAGTGTGCTAAAAGAAGTTGAATCTCAGTCTAGACTTTACATAAAATTCCAAATGGTATGAATTATTTAAGAGTGACTGTATGAAATGTTACCTAAGATATAATAATTGACAAATGAGAGTGTGTGAGTAAAAGAACATTCTAAACATCTTGTACGCAGAACAGTTTCTTCTACTAAAGAGATTAGGAACTGGTTTTAATTTGTATGCAGCATGGAGTTGTCCTTTGTTCTGTATCCCTCCTGCACTCTATTCTTTATCCAAGCATCGTTAACAATTTCAAAAGGAAGTAGATAAATATAAGTTCCTTGAGAACAAGTTCTTTATGTCTTATTCATCTTTGTATTTGAACATCTAATAATTGTTTGGCATCTAGTACTCAGTATTTTTTTTGCTAAATTAAATTTAACTGATTGCGAAACTCATGTCAATTTCTTTAATGTCCTTGTCACCACTTGTAATCAACCCGAGGAGAGTTTTCAAAAGACACTGTTTATAAATTGCCTATTTGGTAGAAGACAAGCTTAAAAATGAGTGTAGGAATGATGCGTATGTTGTTGGTCCTCTTCTTCTTTCTCTTGTTTAGGAATAATAAGGAAATGTGAACACATCTAAACTTTTCTTTCTAAGATATAAATAGTTTCATAATCATTTAATACTCTATACAATGGTTTTGTTACTGCTTTATTTTAATCTGGGTTACTGAGAAATTGAAGAGCTTGATATTCTGTCAAAATTATGATCAATACTAAAACACTCACAAAGGGTGAGAGTCTTTTTGTGTCTCTCAAAAAATTGCAGACATTTTGATCTAATTTGTGGATATTTATTTATTTAAATATTGAAGGAAAGTTTACGAGAAGATCCTTGGGATTATAGGCTTCAGAATGAATTCAATTTAGATTTGAAAGTATTTTTCTTTGCTTTTGGGATATATTTATGTAAACATTGCTTTGTGAAAAAAAATTGGCAGTGGTGTGTTTATAATGAAAATAATTCATTATATTTATTGAAATCATATCTTCTGTAATGGCAACATCCTTAGGGAGGGGATGGAAGATAGTACTCATTAGATACTTTTCTTCATTTTTGAGCCAGACAGTATATTAGTTTTATCCAATTGCCATCTGCCAGCCACTTTATATACAGTATGCCTAAAGAGCTCACTCCATATAAGATTCTAGAAGATAAAGGTAGACCATATTGTATTTATATTTGTAAATACTGTATGCATTAAATTACAAATATTTATGTGCCATTAAGGTTTGAATAAAAGAAATACAGAGTTGAAACAGACATGCCTTTCCTGCTCAAAGCGGGAGTTGAGGATAAAGTTTGGCTAGAATTGTGGTTCATTTGTGTATATAGTTGCATTTGTCATAACTATTTGAATATGTCACTTTGATTTCATTTTCCATTTACTTTGCTCAGTACCACTTACAAAGTAATACAAGGAATTTCTCTGTAAATTGAATTGATTTAAAAGAGTGAACTGGTTAAAATAAGTACGGTGTGAACTCAATGACTCAATAGATCTAATGAGAAAACATATTTAATCAATTTTTTAAATATTTAAAGAATTACTTTTAATTATGTGAAATTATGTAATGATATTACACAATAGCTAAAGCAATAGATTCTTTCCACAAAGTGACAGTTTTGAAATAGGAAGAAAAAAGTGTTTAATTTTTTGCAGTTGTATGTTTTCAATCATACATAGAAATATAAATTTTTCAGAATTTGTTACAAAATCCATTTCAGGGAAATCAAATTAAAAAAAATGACAAGAGTGAAAAATAAGTCCTAATGTAAGACATTCAGAAAAAAATTTTGCCCAAAAAAATCTATGTAGACTCACAAGAACACTCTTATTCTGTTTGAAATTTTGAAAATGATAACATCACTGTTAATTGATGAATTATTATGAATCTCCGCAGGGGCAGGGATGAGGTCATTTTAATGCATCTGCCGGGATGGAGTGGATTAAAGCAGTGCTATTATAATATGACAGAGATGCGTGTGTGTGCGTGTACATGAATGTGAGGGTGCATGTGTACAGGCAACATGGCACTCAAGAAAATCAAAGGAAATGAGCCAGAAACTTCTCACATTCTGCTGGCATCTGTGGAGCGTCGCCATATGAGAACCATATGACTGCTGGCAGATTGGCATGTCAGCTCAGGCATGTTAAACTTGACCGCACTGAGCTTGGGGTTTATCAGTTTATCACAGGACTATTGATACAATTTTAACTGCACTCATTTTGTGCAAGGACATTTCATCCTTCCACAGTGCCTCTAATCCCAATCCCACCCTTTGAAACCATCTCCAAAGAAAAATGAGGCGTTTATGTTTTTTTCAATGGAATTTAACATGAAAATAAACTGCTGAAAACAGCAGCAATGTTTTATGTGGTAAAACTGGCTTTATTCCCAAGTGTCAGCAAGTGCTGACCACCATGTTATAAGTTAGAGATGCATTTTCAAAAGCAAATCATTTTAACATGATTACTGGGGTAGGGCTAGAAAATGGGACCATAAACCTTCCTCTAATTTGGGTACAGGAGCCCTATCTTGGTGTGATCTATGTTTTCCATACATAGAAGCTCTTGGTGAATTGAGTTTTCAGTGTCTTTGGACAAGTTGGAACAGTCTTAACTGGTCTGCCTTTTAACGAGTGGCTATTTTGAAATATTTGTCATATTTAATCTTCATAGCCAGGGAAGAAGAGAACAGAGAGGCCATTACTCTAGCTTTCATACGGTCTACTAAAATCATGATATTTCTGGTTATTGGTATGAATTACAAATAGAGATGAAAAAACTCAGTGGCCCTACTCCTTGACAAAACTGTCAAGTGGGCACATCTGGCATGCTTGAGGCTTTCCATGCCTTGTCTCCTTGGGTCACCTCATTCCATCCCAGGGGTGGCACATAGCTTCATGCACAGGGTCCCATATCAAGCAAAGCCCCTTAGTCTCTTTGCTTTGCATCCTTGGAGCTTTCTCCAAAGCGCATTTGCAGGTGAAATCTAGAAGTGAAGTTAACACCTTAAGGGCAACCCTCAAACAATGAGGCATGGGTGTAGGTGAGTCTTCCTTTCTTTAGGTGAGACGAATTTTAGGCACATTCTTCATGCTTCCTCAGAGGGCCCCAGAGGTACTGAGCTGCAGTTGCCCTCAGCAGTAGCTGGTTCATTAGCACACCCTTTATTGGCTTTATGCCATTCCCTGTCTCACTGTCCCTAATACCTCACTACTACTTCCTGGATCAAATTCAAATAAACTACTTATGCCCAAGACGTCATCTCAGGCTCTGCTTTTGGGAGAACCCAAACTAAGACAGGAAGTCTGTGTTGGGTGTCCCATCCCCTTTTATATCTTCATTGGGAGCATCTGCCACTAAATGTGGTCTGCATCCCTTGACCAACATGAATATCAGCTCCATATCTTGCTATCTTTCGTCGTTCCTCAGTTCTGGACTTTGCCTATTTTTTTTTCACACCTTATAGAAAATTCTCTGTCTTGTTTTTGTTTAATTTCTTTATTGATCCTGAATTCTCTGGATAGAAGGTCCTTTAAGCATGTGTTCAAATGGCATTGACAAGCTATTTAATTTATGGCACTTGATACATCACACTGATGTTTTATCAAAGCCTTAACCCAAAGCCGTGAGTCCACTGGTAGGAATTTGGATTCCCTCCAAGTCTTGTCAAAGAGGCCGACACCAATGCTGCTGACATGGGGATCTTGCCCTGCCAACACCCTTCTGCAAGAAACAAATCCCCAAATGTGTGAGTCGAATGGGAAACTGGAGAGCATCATGAAATGCATGATTCAAGTATCACTGTGTGAGTTATGTTTATTCAAGAATATCTTGTTAGAATTATTGGCTAGAGCACCTGATACAGAAAAATACACATTATGAACTTGGTGAAGGCATGATTCTACTTACCACAAAAACAAAGTTTCTGTGCTTTGCAAAACATTGCCCCTTTTAGAGGCCTCTAGACAATATTGTATTGTGTATTTATACAATACACAATTTGCTGTCGTTATTTCCCCTACAATTGAATGCTCCTTGAGGTGTGGGACGATCTCACCATTTTTTATTTTTTGCTTAGATAGGACATTCGGCAAACATATGTGGAAACAAACATGTGAAATACCTAAACACTTCTGTTATTTATAGAGCACTAACTACTCAGCAAATTCGCTTTAGGGTTGAATGAGTGGTCTTTTAAAATAGTATTAGATGGTACTGTCAGCTGATGATCATTCAGAAACAACCCATAATTTTTTGAGCTGAAATAGACCGAGGATATACTAAGCATCACATAATATTAACAGTCAGAAGTACTGGCTTGGGAGCCAGGCAGATAGGAATCTCAATCCTAGACGAGCTTGAAAAATATACCTATCTCTAAATCCTATCTTAAAAGTGGGATAATGATAATATTTGTTGCATAGTTTTTTGGTAAAAATTCAATGAAGCACGTAAAAACACGTAAAGCCCTTAGCACATATCCACCCTTAGTCTGTGCTCACTCATTGGTCACCACCATTACTGTTTTTATCACTGTTATTTAATTTCCCTGGCACCACACAACTGGTGAGAGTCATAGATCTAGGACAAGAATCAGGCTTAATGATTTTCAAATCAGTGTTCTTTTATTATTATTATTATTATTATTATTATTATTATTATTAGTTTCAGGTGTACAAAACAATGTAATAGTTAGACATTTACACCCCTCACAAAGTGATAAACTGCCTCCCCCATCTACTACCTCTCTGACATCATATATAGGTGTTACAATTCCATTGACTCTGTTCTAATGCTGTACTCCACGTCCTGTGACATAGATATAAAATTATAGCTGACATTCAATAAATCAGTGTTGTTTTCATTGTAAAACATTGAGTCAAAACACACATCTCTGAAATTACAGTCTTCGTTGATAGGAACATAGGATTTGATATATTGGCATTTTTCTGAGTACAGCTATGGCCTAACGTGTCTTCTGATTGATCTAGTCCGTGGAGAGACCCAGAGACTACTACCTTCTGGGTTCTCTTTGGGAATTCAGATAACTAATGTGTACCCTTTATCTCATAATAATGATGTCATTAAGTGTCTCTTCCCTTGAGAAAGTACTAGCCTACATCATGTCCTTGAGAAGACAAAGAAGGCATTCCTGGCTCCGCTGCTTGGATGGCCAGTTTGTCTGTGCTGATGAGCTACTATAGCAACTGTTACATGGTGGCCCTTTGTGCCACTGTCTCATAATGGATTGCATAGGGCCCAGGATCTGCTAAGGCCAGAGCTCAAGTTCACATTGCTATTTGCCCCAACTAAGAAGAGGATAATCATGTCTCACGATGAGCTAGACTTTAGGTTTTTTCTATCTGAATTAAGGTTTGCTGTAGCATAAAACCCGTAGCTGGGGCAGTGAAAGTCTGTTCTGACAATGAAAAATTAATCTAGAAATCCAGAGTCAAATATCTAAAAAGTGTTTCTATGACTGTGGGTTCCATCCTGGTTGCACATGAGAATCAGATGGGGATTCTATTAGAACTACTAATGCCTGGGCCCTACGCAGACCCATTAAATCAGAACCTGTGGGGTTGAGGCCCATATGCTTGTTGTGAGTTAAAGCTCCTCCCTGTGACTTACTAGTGTGCATTCGGGGCTCAGAACCACTGCTCTCAGAGAAGGACTTTATACCACCCTTGCTCTCACTTCCATCCATGCCAAGGGACAGGACATCATCGCTGTGCATCCATAGGGAGTTCCACCTCAAAGCTGCCTCTGTGTTACTCAAAGTGCCAGGCTTTGAGATACCAGGTTGCTTTGGCAGGTGAATTTCAGCAATCAGAGAAGAATCCAGTCTAAGTGAACTTTTAATTAATTAATTAATTTTTAGAAGCACAAACCCAGCGGCACTCTCCGTGCTTAGAGCTCCAAAACACTCAGAGTCGCAAAGCCTTCCATGCATTGTTGGAATTTTGACTCGTCTGGAAGAACGATGTGTACCATAGACACGCTGGAGAAAGTGTGATACTTCAATTAATTTTTAAAAAGATGCCATCAAGGATAGCTGTGAAAATCCAAGATGTCTTTGGAACGTTTTCTGTCCACCCACCCCACCTATCTACCTCTCTCTGGCAAGAAGATGCTCTTTCACTCTCCACGGTAGAAACAATGAGGACATGTGTGAGCTCAGCATAAGGTGTACACAGTAACTGAGCAGCCCTGTTTGTGCATCTTTACCCACTCCTTCCTCCAAAAACCTTCAGGGGCTTTCTTAATTTCTGCTTGTAGACAAACTGCCCCAGATTGATGAGTCTTTGTCAACTCTCATGAAACGGAGCAAAACAAACACATCCCTACTCTCTCCATGGCCTGTGGTTGGTCTAAATCTTCACAGGACGGGCTCTTGTAGTCTTTGCATTAAAAAGATGGGTTTTGTGAGTAAACCCATTCAGAGAGATCAAGATACCTCCTTTTGGAAGAAAGATGAAGTCATATTGCAACAAAAAAATCTGCCTCTAAAAAAGCTATTTCTAAAAAATCTGTTCAGTATGTATCAAAGAATCAAATTACACCCATCTGGAGAGGCGCATGTGAAAAAAAAAAAAAACTGCATTAAACAGCAAACCACATCTATAGTGCTTCTTGCAGCAAACAAAGAAATGCTGGGTGTATCAACAGGCAGGGCCTCTTTTGATTAAAATGTACTTACAGAAAGAGGACAAATCAAGCTCTTAGCCTTCTGGGTTCTTTTCATAAGATGAGGATGGTAGTGGGGAGAAGGGGCAGCTGTACATTCTAAGTAATTCATACAGGAAAAAAATCATTTTCAGCGGCCTGTGTATGGCTTTGAGTGTGAGCAGATTTCCATGCAGAAATGATCTATGGGCCAGGGATTACACCCCTTTTTACTCACACAAGGACTGATTGCATGGCCCACAGCTGGAGCTAATCCAGATATCTGTTTAATTAAATAGGAGCTGTCATTCTGTTGCATTACATCAAAGCCCAGGAAGGTGACATGGAGGTGAGATGGCAAATGTAAATTTTTAGTCCTTCGTTTCTTATATAGAGAAAGGATAAAAATTCTGATTTTCAGGGTGTGTGTGTGTGTGTGTGTGTGTGTGTGAGAGAGAGAGAGAGAGAGAGAGAGAGAGAGAGAGAGAGAGAGAAGAAATATAATTGAGATATCTGTGACTATTTCACTTTCCCAACAGGATCATCCTTCTAAAATCATATATTATTCTGGGACAGGATGTCTGGAAGGTAAATCTAAAATGATATCAGTGAGGCAATACCTACCTTTAAGAAAAATCCAGAGTGCCTCCTATGGAAATGACATTACAGGGAACATAATGGACCCAACCAAGAATAAGATTTGCTAAAAAAGAATACTCTTAGGGCACTGTTTACATGGTTGAGCTATTTGGGGTAACAGAATGTTTATTATCCCGGCTGTTTGGAGTTCAGATATTTATCAAAACCAGTACCGGAGCGAATGTTTTTATATTTAATTTCAAACAAACGAAAGATGATTCAACTAAGAGAATGAAATCAACATTTAAAAATAAGAACACTTACAATTTACTAAATTAACTTTAACACGATATATGTCCAGTCAAATATATCAAACAAAAACTTCTATAAATATAATTCTGATATTAACTATCTTCCCACTAAGTGATTATAAAAAACCCTTCCCCAGGTTTGACTAAGAGAATGCTTTCTGTTAGAGAAATTTCTCTAAAAGGCTCTCCAGTCCTTTTGTTGTCCGTGTTCACCGACCTCCATGCCATTATTCCACTGTGATGGAATAATCACTTCCATATATCAAGGTCTTTATTACTAGCTTGAGAAATTTTTTAGACTCTGCATTTGCTCAAGACTGAATTTTCTGACTTTAAGTACAGAGTCATCATGAACTGTAGTCACGTTGGATTTGTGCACTGATTCCAATTTAGGTTTCCTTTCCTTTAATGTACTCTGCAAAATGGCTTCTCTAATAGATTACCCCATCTAAGGGTCTGTTTGCACAACACTGTAGCTCTTCACTGTTTTTTTTTCTTATCTGAAAGCTGTAATCACTAATACACTTCAACAAGGAGTAGAACCTTTTCTTCCTGGTTTTATAGGGGGAAAAATCCCCCACAAAAACCAGATTAAATCACCCATGACAAAATCACTGGTAGCAGGTAGTCCTGTTACCTATCTCCCAAACTGTGTGACCTTTGGCGTCACTTAACCTCTTTGAACTTCAATTCTTCATTTGTAAAATAGGGGTGCTAATAGTTGCAATTAGCTGGGAAGAAAGGAACTAACAGCCGGTCTTTAACTCTGTTCTTCCCACCTTCAGAGATGCCTCAGCCAATCCATATCTGACCATATAACATACAAATCGTTTCGTAGCATTTACTCTAAGTTCTTACCTAAGAAAGCTTTTAGGAGGATTTACCTGACCCATGTGGATTTCTTACCATAAATTGACCTGTAAATTATAGCTTTATGACTCACAGCTCCATTGGAGAATAGAAATTGGTAACTAACACGGACTATGTCATTAGGAGATATGAAAATGAGGACACCCTAAAAACATGCAGCTTCCATGGGCTTACCTGTACTTCACACATAGTGATTATCTGTTCATTCAAAACCACAGTGTATCTCAGTCTGGATGACGGAAGCTCCATCCCATAGTTCAGGGACTTCCTGATATTGGTGCCATATCAGTTGCTTATTTCTTGTTTCTTTCATTGGTTGTTAATAAAACTCTGCGTTGTGTAAATCTTGTACGGAATGTGATTCTTTTTGGGTCAGTACATTTTCTCATAGGGTTGTTGTCAGGAGTAAATGAGTTAATATAGGAAAAGCTCTTAGAATGGTATCCAGCAAGAATGTGCTATGCAAATCAGATATTAGCAATAATAAAGTTTGTTGGTTTCATAAAACAGTATTGTGTAGGCTACTCTAGATCCTGGGTATGAGTGTTAGAGACACAAATGGTCTTTTCCCACAAATAATTTGAATTAAGGAGAAAAGTACATAGAACAGGAGCAATGATACGAGTAGTGCTGTAAGAGTTCCCACGTTATTTCTTCACTGTCTTAATTTGGATTTCCCCAGGAGCTGACCTAAAGACAAAGAAGTGAATGTAAGGAGCTTATTTTAGAGGTGACACTAGGAAATGGCAGTAGGTGAGTGGGGAGGTGAGCCGGGGACAGCAAAAAGCAGTCAATAATGGATGAGTGATCAAACAAACTCCTACTGTGAACAATTGGGACTTACCGTATTTTGCTGTGTGTAATGCGCTCCCCTGTATAATGTGCATCTATGTTTTAGGCCCAAATTTTCAGGGGAAAAAATCTTTTGTTTCAATATTTTAATTCAAATTTTTATTTGTTTACATTTAGATACTTTTTTTTGTATTATAAAGGAATTTTAACATTTATTTTTTAACATATTATGGTACAAGAAATTTTATGTAACAAATAATTACAAAGCACAAGAACAGATGCAAAGTACAAGAAATTTTATGTACCGGTAACAAATTTATGATATTTACTCATCATAGAAGGCCAAGAATTCTTCCTCGCTGCAAGTTCGTCGTAAGTTCAACAAAACCGATTATAGTATTCCAGGGTATTATTTTGCATACGGATATCGTTATTGATCTCTAGAGTCACACTTTTAATTCACAAGCATAAATCAAAGAATTAAAAACATTTATATAGATATGAAATTAGCACTGCCCACATATAATGCGCATCTTTATTTTTCCCCTCACAAATTTAGGCAAAAAAGTGCACATTATATACAGCAAAATACGGTGTATCCACCGGGTAACTCTTGGCGCCAGGGAGCCAGGGTTGAACATGCACCTCTGAGTTGCCCCAAGCACAGAGGGAAGACACTGGTGCATTTACATACCACCGCCTATCAACCATTAGTTGAAGGAGGAGTTAATTGTCTAGTTTTTCAGCCTTCCCAGGCAGGGCAGCTTGAGTTCAGAGAAGGCCCTCAGGCAAACAGGCTTAGAAGCTGACAGCTGGCAGTTGGCCAGCACGACTACCTACAACAGCAAGGCTGGAAGGGACATGCACAGGCCATGGGTCGAGGCCTTCATACTCCACAACTGCTGGCATTTTATTCCTGAAAATAGGAGGACAATCCCCACTTAAAAAGTTTAAGAGCTGATTAAAACCAACATAGGATGGGTGGAACTTAAGTCAGGAGAGTATACATTCAAGTTCTTATAAATTATTATCTCTGGAAACAAAATAATAACAATGTTACACTACATAAAGACAATATCAATACTTTGTATAGTTTATATTAGCATGATTAGTAAGTCCGTGCTCAGTAATATTAATTTCCAATTATAGGCACTGTTGAATGGGAACTATTAGGTTGGTGCAGAAGTAATTGTGGTTTTTGCAATTATTTTTAACCTTTTAAACCACAATAACTTTTGCACCAACCTAATATTTGGATCTTCACCTATGGTCTCAACTAAGTGTTCATTTTAAATTATTATTATTGTCAATTATTTTACCCTTGCATCTGGTCTCCCATCCAAATATCAAAAGCATTTCTGCTTTTATGACCTGGGAGTTGTCTCCTCCTCTGGGATCCACTTCATGCTTTGGGGACCAACTTCCTAATCTCTTGCGTTTCGCCTCTTAAAATCATAGGTCATTCTGCTTATCTTCCACCTCCCTGACCCCCTCTCAGTAAATTCCAGTATCCATGTCATAGCTTCATAGAATCCAGACTCCAGAACAGAAGAACTGTTCTATCATGAGCTTCATTTTGTCTCATCTGGCTTCATCTTTTCCAACATATCACCACAAAAATACCTTCTTCCTTACTCCCAGTTTACATCCCTTTCCTACGCCAAATACCAGTTTTAAGTGTTTATAATTTTGCAAAATGGAGCCTGATTTTACAAATACCTTCTATCAAATACTAAATATTGTGATGGACAAATTGTTGATTGAAAGAGACAAAACAAGCTTTGCTCTCATAAAGCTGAACATTTATTGGAGAGTTAGCCATTGAACAAACCATCACAAAAAGTCATCTGTATTTGAAAACTGTAGTAAACGCTATGATGTAAAAGGTTATGGGAGCAAGTAAAGTCACAATCTAACCCAGTCTGATTATGTTTATGTCCAAATATGTGGAGGTGTCAGTGTCAGAGAGGATTCTTGAAAACCATCCCTGACATTTGAGCTGTGATCTGAAGGATGAATAGTATTAATTCCCTCCCAGGCAGGAATGTTCCCTATGGAGAGAATGAGCATGTGTATGGTTCCTAGGGTGGAAAAGAGCCTGACGCCAGCATGGAACAGCAAGGCCAACATGGCTGGGGCTCAGAGGGCAAGTGCAGGTGTCATGGGAGGTAAAACTCACAGCAGGCTGGGCTGAGATCAGGCTGAACACTATGAGTGTCTGTCTTTATCCAAAGACCAATGAGAGGCCATTACAGAATTTTAAATAAAGTGGTGGCTGATTGGAATTTTATTTTAAAATGAGTGTTCCTATGTTGAGAATGGATTAGAGGAGTGCAAGAATGAAAACGGGGAGACTCGTTGATAAAGTTTGTTTGAAAAAAGCATGTGCAAGATGACAGTGACATGAAGTGACATGGACGTGTTTGGGAGATATTACGGAGATTAAGCGTACAGAAATGGAGGCATCCCACACACCAAAATGTACAGAGTAAGAGCCTAAACTGTTTCATACTTTATATGGTATGAACTGTGTCACATTTTTAATTTTTCAAATTAAATAAAAACTAAGTGAAAACCCCAGATGTCTTCCTGGCAAAAAGTTTATTATCACACTCCTGGGTTCACTTGATCACTGAAGGACCCCAGGCCTTACACAGGCCAAAGATGAGGTTCACTAATCAGCCACAGTCAAGTGGGGATTAGATGTGACCGTGACCACCTTAGGTCCTCATTGCACCAAAAGGCCTTGTCTGATAAAACTAGAGCTGCTCTTTTTGCTTCTAGGGAGTCCCATGGAGGCCAGCCCTCCCTATGAAGCTTGGTCACTTAGCCGCTACCACTTTTAGTGCTTGGAACTTTCAGATGTATGTATTCCTAGTCTTCTCCAAAGTCCTGCCAATTAAACATGCTTAGCCTGAGTGATTTTAGGCGTCTGTCCTCTAAGGAGCATACAAGCACTGACCCTTTTGCTAATCCCAGGCAGCCACTTGGGGAATTGGCTGCTTTCCTTTATCATTCCACAACCACAAAGGGCTGATTCAGATATTTCCTTCTACAAAGAGCTTGACTTCCTTTCAAGAAGCGAGTCATTAAAAATATATGAAGCCCTAGAAAATCTGTTTTCTCTCCTTCAAGCAGGAAGGATGAAGGAATATGCTTAGTTCTCCCTAAACCTCCACATTTCCAGCCCTGCTTCCCTCAAAGACAGACGTGTGATTTCCTCATACTTCCCTGCAAAAGCCATGCAAAACAAACCATAATTTAATTCTCGGGTCACTGAGAACACAGTGGATCATGGGTATGTTCAGGTTTTATGTGCTTGTGGTTGAGGAGTTAATATGAACAAATAAATTGCTATGGGGTTCAGAGGAAGGAGCAAAGAACTGCCCTTGGATTTGGGGGTGGGGAGGTCAGAGGATTAAGGATAACTTGCAAAGGAATAGAATTTGAATTTGACCGTGCAGGCTGAATAGGAGTTTGCAATGAGCAGCAGGAGAAGCAAACCAGGTAAAGAGAGGTAACAGGTTGTACAAAGGTGTTGAGAAATAGTAAGTAATCAGCTATGGCAAGGACATAAGATGATGTGTGACTGGGGTGCTGAGTGTCAGAGGATGATTCTATAAGGGTAGGTAGCAACCATATTGGGGAGGGCTTTGTAATGGCATGTCGAAGAGTCCAGACTTTTTAACCTTAGGCAATGAGAAAATATTTTATATATTTTTTTAATGTTTAATTTTGCATTGGAGACAAAATCAGATTTGCATTTCAGAGAGTTGGCTCTAGGAAAAACTTACAGGATACATTGGAAGAGAGTAACACCTGACTCAAAGAAATCCAACTTCAGTTGTCCTAATGAGACATTTATTCAGTATCTCCTGTGCACCAGAAAGTATGCTAGGTGGTTAGCACACGCAGTAAAGCATAGTGGTTGAAAGGTCAGTTGTTGATGACTCTAGAGTCAGTCTGCCTAGATTTAAATCCTGATCCTTCCTTACCAGCTTGGTGACTTGATGCAAGCTAATTAACTTAACCTGTGCCACAGTTTCTTTGTCTATAAAATGATGATGATAATAGACATATATTGGGAGTGTTGTAAAGACTAGATATGAGAGGACATCCAAAGCACTGGATATATGGTTCTTATTTTTCTCTCTTTTATCCAAGTAGCATCCCTTGGGGTGATAATAATTTTTCTCATTATTCTTTATAGATGAGGAAACTGAGTCCTAAAAAGGGCATGTAGTTTACTGAGGTTACAGAGGGAGTAGGAAGAGATGGAGTTTGAGCCCAGTTGTCTTTGACTCCAAAGTTCACGATCTCCTGTCACTCTCTGTTTTTGAGGGATCCATGTGAGGTATCAGTCTGGGAGTGGGGAGATGGTAATGAACTTAAGTGACATGTTGCGGACAGAATCTATAGGAAGAGAGATGGCTTCTGCAGTCCTTCAAATAAAGGGAGAGACCTTGCAGTCAAGGGATCCTTCAACAGCGTAACATGTTCTCTACACAGACGAGTCTAGACATGGTCTGAACCACGTTATCTGTCTGATGGACTTTGTCCATCTTGTATTTAAGACAACATGATTACAGGGTGCACTACATACTGTTAGGAAAGAGTGATACGCCATCCATTGTGCCCAGGCTTCAAGCTCATAGAGATTGTGCCAGATGCAGTTCTGAACTTAGTGCTGCAGGACTAGAATGAAGTCTATTCCTATATTACTCCAAGGATCATGCCCACCTACAATGCTATCCGCCTTGACTTCAACAAAATGAAATATTTGCGAGTTTCAGATCTGGAAAAATCATGGAGTAAATACTTTTGAAAATGGTGGTCTTTTATTGGCCCTTTAAAATGACATAATGTAATTAATGCCACAGTCATGACATATCCAAGACCAGCAGACAAAATATTCAAACAAGGAATTATTAGATATTTGCATACTGGAAGCTGCCAACAGAGGTGGCCATAGTTAGTGTTAAGTCACCACCCTTCAAGATCTGGTCCTAAACTGCACATTCAAACGCTTAATATTATCAATTTGTCAGGTTATGGGAAACAATTATTGCTGACCAAATTCATAAGGAGGAAATGAATTATATACTAAAACTTATAGTTTACAATTAGATACCAATTTAGATGATAAATAATACCCCCAAATTGTATCTCCTGCGTAGGTAGCTGCACATAGGAGATCAAATTACAAATCTAAATATTACTTCATAATCCTAGAATTAGAGAGGAAGGTATAGATGGTCTTAGGGTATCCTTTTCTGGATAAATTACTCTTCTTTATTCTAAAGGTATTCTACCCCTGCCCTGGACCGTGCTGAAATCAAGAAAGTTTTGCCTGACAGCAGATGGATTAGGGTTGGGAAACCAGGAACTCAGTTAGAAGACATCATAGTAATGCCAATGGTAAAGAAATAGCTTGAAATAAGATTCTAGTCTTGGGGAAGCAGTAGAAGAGCATATTTGAGTGACATTTAAGGGGTAGACAATAGAGCATAGCGATGGATTACATGTGGGAGGTGAGGCAAAAGGAAAAGTTGAAGTTGATTTTTAGATTTTTTTGCTTTGGACATCTGAGGTTACAGCTACCATAATTGTGAGGCATCCACATGAAGGAAACCAGTAGTTTTTGGGTTAGAGAGGCAGATTTGGAAATCATCGCTATATCCACCTTTCTGTACAAACATGAGATTGCCCAGGAAGTGTGTGTAGAATGGGGGGAGCAGAAGGTAGCATGTACAACTTTATGGCATACCAGCATTTAAGAGGCAGATGGGAGAAGAGGAGCTCAGAAAGGAGACTGAGAAAAGGGTGGGCAGAGAGACAGAAGAAAAATCGGAGAGGGGGTGAGGGTGGGGGGAGGAATAATGCCACATAAGACAAACTGAAAAGAGTTTTCAATAAAGAGTTTTCTTTAAAAACTCTTCAAAAATGTTTTTTTTTTTTTAAAGCCAAATGCCACAAAGTGGCCAAATAAGAAAAGGACCAAAAAAAAAGAAAAAAAAGGGTCTATTGTATGTAACAACTAGGAGGTCTTCATTTGTTTTTTGAGTGGTGAGGCCACAAGTCAGATTGTAATGAGTAAAAAGTTGAGTGGAGTAAAGATGTCAAGGCATTAATTTGAGGCTACTCTTTCAAGAAGCTTGTCTGTGAAAGAAACAAGGTTAGGCAATTAGTTTGAGGTTACGTGATGGGCTTTATAAGATGGTGAGATTTGGACGTGTGGATTTGCTGATTTAAAAAATGCTAGCAGAGAGAAAGTCGTTGCATATACAAAATGGAAAGGACATAATTGATAGAACAGCATGATCCTTATCTCATTTCTTAGTATAGAGCCTTTTTCTAAAAGATAACGATTTTATATTTAGTATTGAGTATATGATTTTCTATTTCTGAGAGTGACATTTGAAGAGTCATCAAATTCTGCAAAACTTCTGTTTTGGTTTCTGACTGCAGGTAGGGGTCTGCCCCCTATGAATGTATCTTATCGGCTATATTCTTATTAGCAGGGAGTGAATTTGACCAAACAGCATAAAGAAAATTTCGGTTCCAACTTCATGACTTGTTGAGTGAGCATCAGGTTAGGCATAACACTCACAAAGAGAGGACAGACAGGACCTGTGAGTGTGTATTAAACCGCTAGTCTCTAATCTATTGTTCATTCATTTGCAAATAGGTTTGGATGCCAGACCCTATGCTAAGTGCTGGGAAATAATGGTGAGCAAAGCTATTAATGCCCCTACTTTCTAGGAGACTATAATCTGATGCTAAAGATAAACATTAACCAAATAAATGTTTTGGTAGAACATCTCCCTTGAGAAAGTCATTTGGGCTGTATATTACTAAAGACTGGTGAAAATTTAATTAACCAAGATGGATATGGGAACCTCACTTCTGGTAGAAAGAAGTGTATGCTCAGGCTGTGGAGTAAGAGACATCTGTGAACATCTTACTGATACCTTCTTTTTTTCCTCGATTTTCCCTTTACCTATCCATTGGTTTTATTTTGAGGACAGGAGAGGAGAGGTGCAAGTTCTACAAACATAAAGGGTTAGATTTTGCAAAAGAAATTTCAAGGATTACTTGATTTTATCGATGGGATAAAAAGTGGGAACTGGGAAATGCAGAGTGCTTGGTTATTATGGGTTCTTTAAAAAAACAACCACACACACATATAAATAATTCACATTATAAAGTTCTCCTTATCTTAATTTAACAAGAAAATGTTTCTGAAGTTGCCAAGTGCGGTTGCTCCTGCAGGTGACGGTCCTGGGAATAAGCCTGGAGAACTCAGCTTTGGGAGAAGATTAATCAGTTGCATAGCCATGGCTGGGACAATTTAAACTGCTCCCTTAAACACAAGAACCCTCACCCTGCCCCCAACCCCAATATATAGGTAGATATAGCCACGGGATGTGGGGTACAACAGAGGGAAGAGAGTCAATGGTGGTAACGTAACAGCTACATAAGATGTCAGAGGGGTAGTAGCTTGGGGTGTGGGTTATCACTTTATGAGGGATTTAAATGTCTAACTATTACATTGCTTTGTACACCTGAAACTAATAAAAAAACAAACAAACAAACAAACAAAAAACCCACAAGAATCTTGTTTTCTGGCTTGGTCAGTTAGAGAACTTTCTTAGGCATAATAAGGAAGTTCTCCCTATTTCTCTCTTTCCCCTCTTCTTTCCCTAGATCAGTGGCAAAGATTGCAAAAGTGATTCTTGTCTTGAACTTGATGGAATAAGAGAAAACTAGTGACAAAACAAATGTGCTTAAAATTCCACAGCTGAGGGAAGATAATAAGATGGCAAACTGGAGTTACAGTTGGTACCTTGATGGTTTTCTTACATAGCAAAAGTCCTTAAATCCCAAACCTAAACTTTAAAAGGAAGGAAAACAAGACATGACTAACACTATCTTTGAAAATCACTTTGTGTTCTCTATTCTTTTATTCTGATACATTTTCCTATTTCTCTCCATTCTAATTTTCCTTGAAACTTTTCCTTCCTTCCTTCCTTCCTTTCTTTTTCCTTCTTTCCTTTTACCTTGCTTTGTTGTATGTAATTAGATAAAGAAAGGCAAACATGTTGTGATCTAACTTCCAGTATATTTAACTTTCTAATTTCACCATTGTACAATGGGGGGCAAAGTACCACAAAGTGAATTTAGATAAGAGGAACAATGGCAGACTAAAATATACTTTTCCAATAAAAAAAAGTTGCAGTGTAGAGGACCCATGGGTTGCCATGTAACGTCTTAAGTAACAAAACGTGAAACTCTAAAAACTAGCAGGGAAAGGTTATTACAGGTAAACCTGAGCCTGAAGTGAAAATTGTAGGAGTGGGACAGAAGGAGGTCAGCTGTACGGGGAAGTGTGACTCCTATCATTAAACATGATTAGGTCAGCCACTCTCCATATTTAATTTGGATATATCAGTAAATCTAAAATATCAATGTAAATCGAATCTATATCTAAAATAGGAATAAAAAAGAATATTGCAACATTGTCTGCATTCATTCATTCAACAAACATGTATTCATTATCGGTGTTGGTCCTGAGATTTACAGTAGGTTAATAGACAAGAATTCCTGCCCTCATGAAATTCACATTCTAAACTTAATGATATTTTTGTGTAAAACCTTGTTGTAATATGTCCCATGATACAATATGCTGGTTTCCTAAAATAACTTCCTTTTCCAATAGTTTAAAAATGCTTAAATGTTAAATATTTTAAATAATACAAAATATGTATATTCTTTCTTAAATAATGGTCAATCAGATGGGATGATTTTCAAAACACATACTTGTGTGTGCTCAGTCAGAAGATAATAGACAAGGAAATTATTTGAAAAGGCAATGAAGAGGTAGAAAGAGAAAGTCGAGTGTATCTTTGAGAGAGAGAAAAATCACTAGCATTAGAAATGGCTTACCAGAATGCTGTTGTTAGTATTTTTTGAGTTAATCAAATCAATATTTTCTTTATGAGGTAAGTTCTTAATTTTGTGCTGTCTTTGGTTAAATCCAAGAAGTGTTAAACTCTATGTTTCTGATTACGAATAATATTAAAATTACCTTTTCAGAAAATAATAGAAACATCAAGATTATAATTAGAATGTCTTTTTTAAGGAATAATAATACTTCTCTAGTGTAGCCCTCTGCTTTGATGAACTTCTACATCTTTCTAACCCACCATGAAAAGATGTCATAATGTCTCATTTGATATTTTCTTCCAATTTTCAAACCACTCACAATTTGAAAAAAAGTAACATTGTAAAAATGTTTGTCACTTCATTGGAAAGAAGGTGTTTTGTGCACACCAAAATAAAGATTTCAGAATGAGAAAGATCTTAAATATGAAATAATGACTGTGGAGTTTAAAACGTGAGAGCACTGGCTAGGGAAATTATGTAAAATCATGCTTAACAAAGTCCTCTGATGCTTTGTGAGAGCTCAAAAAATGAAAAATAGCAAACAATAACAATTCACAAATTCACAGTAACTCGATGGTATTTTACACCCAGAATCTGCTAAACAACACAGGAATTTAGGAGTATATTTAGAAAGAAAAATACACGTCAATGTATTATATTTATCTCACGTCTGTTTATACTTGTTGATTCTGATCAAGATCTTTTCTTTCTTAAGAAAGTTAAATGGCCTGAATAATTTGATTCCTATCACTTATAAAAAAATTAGAGAAACATGATCTCATTAATTACATTTAAGCTATTTTAAATGAATAAATCCTGAGCTTGGTTTATTTTCAAGAAAAAATCCAAAAAGTCCCACAAACCTCGGTCTACTTTGTAAAAAGAGGTAACTGCTGTTCTGCTTGAAGAGACCATTCACTGATGATCAGCAAGTCTGGTTATTCAAGTGAAGAGTTTAAAAAAACACCATGAACTAAAAGGTAATGCTTATCACCCATCTAGTTTAGTATTAAATAATCTAGCCAAAATGGCCTTTGAAAACAAACTGGCCATCCATCCAGTCCACTTACTGCAGGGTTAGATTTGGCCTCATGGAACCAGCAGAGGTCACTCCAAGAAGTAACGCTGGAGGTGAAAGACCATGACTTACCTAGGAAAAGCCAAGCACTCTGTCATTTTAATAGCTCACTAATTCCAAAAAGTTTCAACACTTAACGGCCTTGAAGCTTAATTACTCTCATTTATCTTTCTAATAAATGATGTCAGAACTTAGAAGTGCAAGAGATTTACCCACAGTAAGTCAATAAATGAACTTGGAGGCATGACTGTGTTGGAACACCAGCTCTATGTGTGACTTAGATTGCCCTGATGCCAAAATAGTCGGTCAGTGAAACACTGAACCCAGAAATCACTGTACCTATCAGATGATCGCCATCCTTTGAACTAATTTCTCAACAGAGTTGGCTGAGACTACATCTGCTGGCACAATGTCATTTCAGTAATTAAATACACATATACAGAGATGAATAAAATAAGTCAATGAAATAATTCCAAGAATGAGAGGCACAGACAGGTTTGGTTTTAGCTGTTTCTACTGAAATTTAATGGAAATAAATATAAAGATTGAAAAGAACTGGCAGTTAATAGAGATCCTAAAATTGAAGATGGATTAAATGGAAGGAGCTTTCAAGATTATGTAGATCAATGACCAGCTCAAATCAAGGGGTCAAAAGTCCAAGGAACAAGAAAGATTGATTGTGCGTAGAAATGCAACCTGCTACTGCAGAATACGAGAATGTTCACTTTGTAAACTAACACGATGCCCTACTCTTCCTTAAAAACTATTAGTTCATGAAAAAGCTAGTGAATTATGAAAACGCTCATTAAAATTAAACCCACATTGCAGACACCTTCTGCACAGATACTCAAGTTTTTCTCTTAATCATATTTCTATTTTCAGACACTAGAGGAAAGACACACATTTACATATGGTGAGCATTAGTTTGAAGTGGTCTGTTAGCTTTTGTTAAGTCCTCTCATTAAATTCCTTGGATGGATTCCTATCCGGCTTATCCTACCAAAGCTAAAATTTGTTCAGGTGTCCAGAGTGAAGACTTTCAAAAGCAAGTAAATAGTCTCATGGGCTGTCACTAAAATATAAGAACTAGTCAGAAGCCTCATGTGTTCTATGTGGGTTAGAGGCAAAAAATAGTAAACAGAGGCTGAATGGTGAGAAGTGTGGAAAACACAGGGAGAAAGACTATTGCAAAAAGGCCCACCAGAGAATGGTACTGAGCAGCATTGCACTGAGTTCTGCAAACCCAAATTCTAGCACAGAGCCTGGGCTATTTTGGTGGTTAGTTAACAACAGTTACATTTATTGAACATTTTTCTCTATCAAGCACTTTTCTAAGAGCTTTGCATGTATTAGCTCATTTTATCTTTACAAGAATCCCATTAGGTAGAAACATTTCTTATCCCCACTTTATAAACAAAAAGATTGAGGCAAAGGGATGCAAAGTCATTTGTCCAAAGCAACACAACTAGTAAATGGCAGAGCTGGGATTAGTAACCAGGACTAGATGATACCCATTACCTAGTAATCCACTCCAGGGAGTGACCCACTGACAGTGAAGCTCTCTGGGCATAAATTGGTGTTGGAAAAGTGAGGCTGTGCTGTTTTCTGAAGTTTGTAGCTGTGCATATGTGAGTTTTGTCCGAATTCTACCAATTCAATTCCATAATATTTACTAAGCACCTACTGACTGTAAGGTGCTAAGTGTAGAGAATACAGAATACAAAGATAAATCATTTGATAGATTCCACTTTCAAAGCTGGCAATCTAAGTTTTTACATAAATCAATCGGGAGACTATGACAAATAAAAAGTAACCATAACTCTTACAACAACAATAGCTGCCACTTACTGAGTACCCACTATGAACAGGCATTATGCTTTGTACTTAATATAACTTATTTCATGTGCTCTTTACAAGCCATGCCATGGTGTAGATATTTTATGGATGAGGAAATAAGACTCAGGTAGGTTAAAGTAATGTGGTCAACCTCATACAGTTATAGAAGGTGACTGAGCCAGGATTTGATCACCAGTCAGAGTCCAAATGGATCTTGAGAGCTTGCGTAGAGGTTTCAGCAGAGGAGTGAAATGACTCTTGTACCCAGGACCAAAGGATCATTCTTGGTCTCGGAATTCCATACTCTTTAATGGAGTGGGCACCTCTCAGAAGAAAGCATATAACAGTGAGGGGACGTCCACCTAGATATCACATCAGCTAAGTAATTGCCTTGCGAGGTTTGCTGCTTGTATACAGTGGCGGTGTACGACAGAGAAAATGAAACATGCCAGAGGCAGATTCAGTGATAAGCTAGTAGGACAGACGCGTCAGGACCTCTCTCTTCCACAAGCCCCTTTCTAACCGCTGAGGAGACCCCAGCAATTTGTTCCCAAGGTCATGTGATATGTTTTTTTAAACCGCCCAAACCGCATTAATCACAATCTGTTAAGACCACTGTCTCTTTCACTGCAAATTGTCCTCCAGTATTTATTTCCCTTCTATTTTGTTGCCTAGAGGGCCACGGAAATTTTGGGGATAGAGCTAAGGAGAAGTTGAATTAGGAATATATTTAATTTGAGCTTCGTGGAATATATTTGTTTTCTTTACTTATTTATTTTTTCCGTCACTTCTGTTAAATTTAAATTATTCTTATCTGTCTGTTCAGTGTAAGAGGAACTTCCCAGAACATTCCTACAGCCCACTGTGCCAAACCATGTGGCACTGTGAAGTGAATGTGCAGGCCCATCCTGATAAAAATGTGTCCTGGACGTGACAATGTGGGTCGTGGCCTATGAGTAAGACGTGAAATACGTAGAGCCAAAAGCTAGTCAGTGGAAAGAGCTTCTAATTATCAGACATGGTAAAACTGGAAGTGGAGTATTTGTTCCGTCGTCAACACAGGATGGTTTTCTCTTGATAGGAATATGCTCAAAATTCAGCAAGTACAGATAAACATGCCAAACATTCTTTTCCTTTTTGAGAGGAACCATCTGAAGTAGAGTTTAACAGAAGTTCTGAGTTTGTAGGGCAGAAACCTGAAGCACTGTGTTGTGTATGAAGTTGCATGTTTGATTCACCCCAAATATCAATAATAAAACACGTTTTAATCAATCATACTAGAAAGACTGACTTATTTCTGTTCTCTCTGTGGAAAATAATATAAAATTGCTATTGTATGAAGAGGCAATCAAAAAGTATACATCTAAAAATAAGGGAAAATACAGTTTTGAAGATATACTAGACAGTGAATATATAATGTAGTAATGTAAATATTGTATGGTTTTATGTATAAAGCTATAATATAAATAATTATAATACCAAATATAACAATATAATTTTTTTCTGGATGTGAAGTTTATAGTGTCTGACAGCTTTTAAAAATAGTATTGCCTATACATTATTTAAATTTTATCACATTTTATTAATTTTCTTATTCTAAAGTACTCATTTATTTAATTTTTAGATAAAACTCATATAACATGAAGTCGGCCATTTTAGGTGTTTTAAAATGTAAAATTCAGTGGTGTTTAAATATTCACAATGCTGAAAAACCATTGCCACTATCTGATTCTGGAACATTTCCTTCACCCCAGAAAAGAAACCCTCTACTTCCAAGTTTTTCCATCTTAGTCCCCTGGCAACCACTACTCTACTTTGTGTCCGCATGCATTTGCCTATTCTGGATATTTCATACAAATGGAATCATACAATATGTGGTCATTTGTGTCTGACTTCCTTTACTTAGCATAATATTTTCAAGATTCATTCATGCTGTGGTTTGTTCAGTAATTCACTTGTTTTTAATGGCTAAATAATAGTCTATTGTATGGCTGTTACACGTTTTGCTTATTGATTCAACAATTAATGGACATATGAGTTCTTCCATGAATATATGTTTTCAGTCCAGTTATGTTGAGAATATACTTGTGAGTGCAATTGCTTGTATAACTCTATGTTTAACTTTTTGAGGAACTATGAAACTGTTTTCCGTAGTGCTGGCAACATTTTACAGTCCCATCAGTGATGCTGGAGGGTTCAAGTTTCTTCATATCCTTACCAATACTTGTTACTTTTCATTTAAAAAAAATGAAAAATAGTGGGTGTGAAGTGGTATCTTATTGTGGTTTTGATTAGCATTTCCCTAATGTCTAATGATACTTAACATCTTTTCATGTACTCATTGGCAATTTGCATATCTTGGCAGAAATTAAGTCTATTCAAATTCTTTGACTATCTTTTAATTGGGTTGTTTCTTTTTTTATTACTTAGTTGTAGTAGTTCTTTATATATTTTGGATACTAGATGCTTAGGTATATTATTTGTAATTTTTTTTATTCTTTTGTTGTCTTTTCACTTTGATAGTATTCTTTGATGCATAAAAATTTTAATTTTAATAAAGTCCAATTATCTCTTCTTTCTTTTGTTGCTTATGTTTTATATTATATTTAAGAAACCATTGCCTAACCAAAGATCACCAAGATATACACTTATGTTTAATTCCAAAAGTTTTATAGTTTTAGATCTTAGGTACATGTCTGTGATACATTAGGAGTTAATTTTTGTATAGTTAATTTTGTATGATTTTTGTATAGGGATCCAAATTCATTCTTCTGCATGTGGCAATACAGTTGTGCCAGCACCATTTATTGAAAAGAATATTCTTTCCCTATTCAATTGATCATAGTTATATGGGGTTGTTTTTGGTCTCAATTTACTCCATTGATCTAAATGTCCATGATTGTTTTGAATATATATATATATATATATATATATATATATATATATATATATATCCTTGAAGTGTTTAATCCATTTATATTTAATGTAATTACTTAGAGAAGGTCTTACGTCTGACTTTTTGTTCTTTGTTTTCTATATGTCTTTTGTTCCTCAATTTTTCCATTGCTCCCTCCCTTCTTTTGTGTTAAATAACTATTTTCTTGTGTGTCATTTTAGCGCTCTCATTTCTTTTATTATATATATTTAAACCCTGGTTACCCTGGGTTTTACAATTAACATTTTAACTTATAAAAATTTAGTTCAGTTAATACCAATTTTATTTCAATAGTATATGAAACATTGGCTCTATGTAGCTCCGGAGAAATCCTTTCCTCTCTTCATGGTGTTAATATCACAGTGTATCACATCTGTATATATTGAGTGCCTATCAATATAGACTTGTAATTGTTGCTTTATATTTTTGCCTTTCCAGTCAAATAGGAAAAAAGAGGAGTTACAAACAATCAACAACAAAAATCCCAATAATACTGTTTTCTATATGTACCTATATAGTTACTTTTACCAATGCTCTTTATTTTTTCATGTGGGTTCCAGTTTCTTTCTAATATTCTGTCTTTTCAACCTGAGGGACCTTTTAAAACATTTTTTGTAAGGCAAGTTTGCTAGTTTGATTTCCTGGGAAAGTTTTATTTTCACCTTCATTTTGAAGGACAGTTTTGCCAGATATAGAATTCTTGCTTGACAGTTTGTTTTTCTCCCCCTAACACTTTGAATATAGTCATGCACTGCATAAGTTGTTTTGGCCAATGATGGACCACATATTTGATGGTGGTATTCCATATAGCCTGGGTGTATAGTAGGCTATACCATATTGGTTTGTGTAAGTACACCCTATGCACAAAGGCAAAATTGTCTAACAATGCATTTCTTAGACTGTATCCCTAATGTTAAGCATCAACATTAACTAGAAGTGAGAGCATAGGATCTTCTTAGGTCTTTTCTGAGCATGCACACAGTCTCTGTGCATTTGTGTGGCTTTCTAGATTTCCAGGAATATTTCACAGCCTTTCAAGTCTGCTACTTTCAAAAGCATCTTATTAATGCCTTAACCTTTTCTTCCAAGCTCTTTGGTTAGTCTATTATTTGCTTCAATAGTTATCTATTTCCTCTGACAATAGCAATTAAAACATTTGCCTGTAATTTTTTACAACAAATGCACCAACCTCAGCCTCCTCCCTCCACCCACTACCCATCACAAATTTAGCACTGGGTATGTTCTAAGATAGGTGAAACAAAGACAAGCTTTTTGAGCCAGACTGATCAAAACAAATAATAATTCTTTCCAAATAAGTTTCATTCTTCTTCCACCAGAACCAGTACTGTGAATGCGGGCTGTTATTTTCAAGTCTACCACTAATCTGGGGAACTGAAGATGAGACTAAATTAAAATGCCACAAATCTCACTGTTCTTACACAGAATCAACCATCAGCCATTTTCTTGAACAAGCATTTCCTGGATTACTACTGCAAGCTTTTAGTTAGTTTTAAAAAATTGATTCTGCCAATTTTTTTTCCAGGTTTTTGTTGTTGTTGCTCGTATGCAGGGATAGAATTTTGGAGTGCCTTACTCAACTATTACACCTGTATCACCCTAAAACATTCTCTTTTTACCTACATTTGTATTTGTAATTTCATATTCTTTTTCCTGGAGAGGATCCCCCAAATTATGTAAGCATGATGCCTCATAAAATCTGAATTTGTCCATATACATGACAGAGGCAATTGTAAATGGAGTCCTTCAGAGAAAGAAGGCAGTATTGTAGAAGGGAGGAAATATTTTGAGATGAGGGGATTAAAGAAGGAATTTAAAGTGAGTCTTCATGGAAAAATTATATTTTAACAATAGCGATGGGAAGGTGGAGTGGAGAAGCTGAAAAGATATTCCAGGCCAAGAAAAACAGAAAATTTAGACTATGGGAAAGCTGACATATTTGAGAAAAAGTAATGCGTCCACTTTGATTTTGGGGGAAAATGTTTGGAGAGGGAGGGAGATAAGCTAATAAGATGGTTTATGGCCTCAGATGCTTAAATTGGAGGGTTTTATAACAAGCCTCATTATAAAAAATGTTTTTTTGCTCTCAGGCTAGAACCTCAGTCTATTATTCTGTAAATAGCAATGTGATTTATACTGGCTTGTATCTCTGTTGTCTTCTTTAAGCCATGTCTTACGTAGTATTCTGTACCTTTAAATAACATGGTTGTGAGTGAGTTATGGGACCTTATTGAACTTAAACATAATTTTAAAGCCCATATGCCTGAGGGACATTGCATGTCAGAGACTCATTCATAACCTCTCTGGATAAACTTTTAAGTACTGGGCATCCTGATTCTGGAGTCAAAATAGACCATGACTAGAAAAGAAGGAAGAGGTGTGTGTGTGTGACAGAATTGGAGGAAGCAATAGAGATTAATTACTCAGAGCCAAAAGGAAACAAAATTCTAAGGTCTAATTTTTGGAACTGGTGAGGCTTTATAATAGCTATTCACTTCTAATCATCCTCAAATAATAAATGAATAGAACAGTCAATGCTATTAGAATAATTTAGCATTCATCAAGAATAATAAATGAGGGGAATAGGTTGTTATTCAGATTTCTCTAAAAATAGCAAAGAACAAGGAAGAAGAAGGAGAACTACTACAGTTTTCCAGTCTGGTAACAACTTGTGTGGTGGGGGCAGGATTGCTGGGGCACTGGGGGTGGCAAAGGACAGGGTGGAGCCACATGTGCTTGCAGTCAGTGCCTCTGGCTTGGCCAGACACCAAAGTCAGCTGAAACAATGAATCCTCTTGGTTATTCCAGCTCCGTAAAGCAAAAGACCTTCCTGCTTTACTAGTGCTTTGCCCCCAATGGGTTGCCTCTTTCTCCCATTAATCTTTAATTTATGAACTCTGTTGGCAAAAGGCACACGAATCAGCCACAAATGACACACAGAGGTAGACGGTGTTGACAGCTCCTGGACACATACGGCTGTTCATTCACTGGCAGTAGCTCTGAATCAGCATCAACATCACTAGTTTAACGACGCAATGCAGATGTGAAGCAGATGCAATCTGGTTGTGTTCTTCATTCACAACTCACTTCCACATACTCTCAATGAAAATAAGACACGGGGATGAGCACTGGGGCACAAAGTTGGGTGTGGGAAGAAAGGGTGTGAAGTCTAGACTAGCCTGCCATCTTGAATCGCCATGAGCACCGTCGCTTGGTTGTTAGTGGCAGCCTGAGGGTACCGCTGAGCACTAAGCTGAAGCCCCTGCAAGGAACTATTCTAGATGCATCCTTTTTTGCCATGAGTGAAGACTTTGAGTATTCACACAGCCCAGCAGCGAGTGTGTCAAGAAAATCTAGAACTTGCATTCACTCCCCTCTTTCAACTTGACTTTGTGGGTGGGGCCAGATAATTAGGTCACATTCCATCCACACTGATGGTGAGTTTCCTATCAGGGACTCCACTGTGTTTTCCTACAACCCAATCTGATGGGCTGGGCCACCCCAGGCAATCACTCTTTATTTATTTATTTATTTTTACACTAATTACTTCATTCCTGTGGGGCTAATGACATATTGGGATCTAAATCTCTTTATACCAAATAGGCTCCTGCACACAATGTAATTCAGTAGGTGTAATTTAAGGGAAAGGGATACCACCCAGCTCTCTCTAGCAATGTCCAAATGGTGGGGGATTTGGCGGGTTGGGATGTTGATAGCTTAAGGCATTTGTAAATGCCATGTTACTGAACTGAAATATCCCTAGGGTTTATACTAGCTTGAAATATCTGTGGTTGAATATTTTTCTAAGCAGGTACCAAGTTTATCTTTCTAACACAAAGGTGTAGAGTTGCCAGATAAAATACAGGGTGCCGAATTAAATGTAAAATTCAGATAAACAATAAATCATTTTTCAGTATAAATATGTGCCTGATACTGCATTAGACATTCTAAAAAAATTATTCATTGTCTACCTGAAATTCAAATTTAACTTAGGGTCCTGTATTTTAATTTGCTAAATCTGGCAACCTTACAAAGCAGACTGTATCATACACAGATCTGCTCAATTGTGGAAGAAAGGCTGCTTTGTAAATATGATTAGGAAGCCTTCCTGGATGTGTGTACTTTGTGGAATTACTCATGAACTTGTTATTGAACATGTGAAAAGGCAATGCTCTAAAGCTCGTTAAACTGTTATTAACATGTGACTTATATTGTGACTAAAACACCAATAAATATGTATTATGCTAAAATAAATAGCATACGCAAATGGTTCCAAACACAATATCACTTGATTTCCAATGCCATAATCAAATGGTTTCATGCAAATGAAATGGCTCTAGTAGTTATCAGTGTAATGATGTTGTGAAATAGCCCTACTGTCAAGTAACCTTATCTTTTATGCACTTTTCAAAATGCCTAAAATGTCACACTAAAGCACTTTTAAAATTAAATAATGCCTGGCTATTTCTGAGGTGAGATGCCTGCTGAGTTTAAATCATTTTTAAAAAATTAAAGAAACCTTAGTAATTTTTCAACAAAATTAGGTAGTTATCTGATTTCGTGAAAGAAATATATTAACATATTTCAGGTTAAACTAAACATTTTGGAAAATGTTGCAATGATCAATATTTTCAAATACAATGGTCATTCCAAAGATGTTGAAAGGTTGAGCTATAGAGGCTGAGTGTCTCCGTATAAATAGCCAAGACGTCTTTAAAAAATTTTAAACAAGACAGTAACCATTGCTCACTGAAGAGTTTTCTACTCCTTTTTTCTTCAGCAGTACTGATGATTTCCTGTCAGGCTCTAACTCCTTGAACCTCTTACCCACTTCATCTTCCATTTGGAGCCACTTGTTATCTTCTTGCTAGGTCCACCCCACATCAGTCTCAAGCACCACAATCCCAGAATCTTAATTTAAGGCAGGATAACATTAAGGAAATCTGGCCATTCACTTGGTGCTTTTGCATTCCTCACCTTCACAGCTGGTCCATCCCTGATCTTATGCCCTGGTAACAATAATCATGATTGGTTGGGCCCCCAGACATGAAATTCGAAATAAGTGTCCACTACATCACATCAATAGGTCATCCCATGAGTTGACAACATTCAAAGGATTTTTTCTCCCTAATTACCTCTTTACTTTTTCAAGTGAAGTTCCTGCAATTTAGAGTGAGATCTCAATACCATGGAGGGGTAAAACAAGTTCCATATAGCAATAGGGGTGGGAAAGCTTTGTAGCTCTAAACTTTTCTCGTTATAATACATTGGTTTATCAGATTAGCTAGAAGCAAATGATGGAGGAGAGAGAAACTATGTAAACAAGAATAATGTAAAGATAGATCAAGTGAATTTAGTTAGATATAGAGAAAGAGAAGGGCAAACACTGCTGGGTGGAGCTCTGAGCACCATTAGGCTGACGGATAGGTTAGGAGTTGGGAAGCCTTTGAGACACAGAATTCCACTGACTGTGCAGGAAGAAAGCACCAAAGCCACTTTTTCTTTTTCACACATTTTGCCTTGAGCTAACTGATTTTTCTCATGGTTATGGGTCATATTTTCTTACTTCTTTTCAAGTATAATACTTTCTCTTTGAGAATTTTTAAAAATTATTTTTATTTTTTATTTATAGTTGACAGTATTATTTTATAGTAGTTTCAGGTGTACGGTATAGTGGTTAGACATTTATATAATTTATGAAGTGATCCCCCAATTAGTCTAGTACCCACCTGGCACTCTACACAGTTACTACAATATTATTGACTATATTCTCTATGCTGTACTTTAGATCCCTGTGAATATTTTGTAACTACCAAGTATGGTATGTTTTGAAAATTAAATGCTGGATATTATAAATGGTACAATATCCAGTGTTTGGATTTCGTTGTCTTCTTTTTGTTGCCTGGATTTTGTGTCTGGATTCTGTTGTGTTCCTTTAAAGAGTGTTAAGATTGTCTGCCAGAGTATGAATTTACTTATAGATTAGATTGATATTTTTAAGGCTTGTTTTCAAGCTTTGTTTAGTCAAGTCTAGAGTAACCTTTCCTCATGAACTAGTTTGGCATTACTCCTAAGGCATGACTTTTGTGGGGTTTCTGTTGCATGTACCTGCTGTTCAAGGAGATCTCTTCATTCTGATTGGTCAGGACAATCATGTAAGCTTGGGTACTTTGTAATTTATAGCTCTTAAGTAATTGTTCTTTTCCTGGTATTTGTTGTTTCCTCAGCTTCATGGAGTCTCACCTTATAGATGTCACAGCTTAGTATTTGGCAGACGATTTAAGAGAATCCCTGTTCACGTCTCTGGAGCTCTTTTACACTCATCCATGCAAATTCTTGTCATCTCTGCCTCCTCTATCTTTGATCTGCCTCCTCAGCCCAGAAGCATTTATTCAACCAACTATCCAGCAAATATTGCTTGTGCACCTACTAGATGCCAGGAATACTGTTCTTGATACTTGGAAATATTAATGCAAAAAAACTACAAAACCCCTAATTTTAGAGGGAGATTACATTTAGGTATGTGGGAAATGATCAATAGAATAAAAACAGAATAAAATTCATTAAAATGTAAATAGTATGTTAGAAGACGATAAACTCTAGGAAACAAAAGAGAGCAGGTTATGAGGCCTCAGGAGGATATAGAAGATTGCAATTTTAAATAGGTGGTCAAGGTAGATACTAAAAATATGACTTTGGAACAATGACTTAAGAGAGGTGAAGGAATGAGCATGTGAATATCTGAGAGGAAAGCTGAGGGATCACAGGAGAGTTCTTGGAGGTTGAAGGATCAACAAAGTCACTGTATCTAGAACTAAGTGAGCTATGTCCGACCCCTGTTAGCCATGGTAGATGCACCAACAGGGAATCAGAGAAACCACTTATTAAACCATTTATTAAACCACCTAATAAGTGGAGTAATCCTGATCAATGGGCAAGTATGGTGACAATGGAGATGGGAAGCAGTTGTCAGATTCTGGATAAGTACCGGGGAAGCCAAAAAAATGTATACAAGAGGACACTTTGGTCAACGTTGCTCAAGCAGTAGGTTCACCATAATCAGAAGTGTCTGGATGCTGATGGTAACCACTCTGAGCACCTCTTGTAATTGCAGAAGTCAGACGTGACTTGTATCCATCTTTTGTTATCGGTATAGGAGGTCTGTCAACTATGTTTGCAAACTTGTTGCAATGATGTTGCTAACCTTTTTTAATATCAGAGGGATTATTCATTATAAATTTGTACCAACTGGACAAACAGTTAACCAAGTTTACTATTTGGAAGTGCTGAAAAGGATGAGTGAAAAAATTAGGCAACCTGAACTTTTTGCCAACAATTCATGACTTTTGCATTACGACAGTGCACCAGCTCACAGGGCACTGTCTGTGAGGGAGTTTTTAGCCAGCAAACAAATAACTGTATTGGAACACCCTCCCTACTCACCTTATCTTGCCCCCGATGACTTCTTTCTTTACCTGAAGATAAAGGAAATATTGAAAGGAAGACATTGTGATGACATTCAGGACATCAAGGGTAATACGATGACATCTCTGATGGCCATTCCAGAAAAAGAGTTCCAAAATTGCTTTGAAGGGTGGACTGGGCACTGGCATCAGTGCATAGCTTCCCAAGGGGAGTACTTCGAAGGTGACTGTAGTGCTATTCATCAATGAGGAATGTAGCACTTTTTCTGGGATGAGTTTGCGAACTTAATTGTCCAACCTCATATATTGAGTATTACAGTTTTAATAGTTTTTGTCCTTTCTTAAAAGGTGCATACATTTTTTTGCACCCTGTGTATATTCAAGGTGAAGGACATAGAGTTGTATAAAATAACAATCATGAGCATGAAAGAAAGATACAGAGGAATCTTAGATAACTCAAAGACTTAGGGCTGAGAAATGGAAAGAATAGAGATGCCCGCCAATGAGATAGGAAGGGTTTGGATAAGGCAGCGTAGTGGAAAGAATAGCAGGAGTTGAGTTTTAGGTTAAAATATCAGATTCCCAATAGATATTCAAATGAAGATATCAAGTAGGAAGGTGAGTATAGGAGTCTGGAGTTCAGAAGAAATGTCTGAGCTAGAGTTGTAAATTCGGTTGTCATTTACATAGAAATTATATTTAAAACCATGAGATTCAATGATATTACCAGGGGGGACAGGGTAGATGAAAATAATAATAAGAGGAACTAAGTCCCGAGGAACCATAAAATTAAGAGGTCAGGGAGACAAAGAATAAGCAGCAAAGAAGGTTGAGAAGGGGGATCTGGTGAAATGGTAAAATTGAGTCTGATGTCCTGGGAACAAAATGATGAAAGTGTGTCATAGCGAAAGAAGTGCTCAACTCTGCTAAATGCTAATTAGTCAAGTCTATAAGGACTAAGAACTGACCATTGATTTTAGAAATGTGAAGTCCACTAGAGACATGATATGAAGAGTTTGATGGAGTGGGTGGGGGCCAAAGCCTGACTAGAGTTGATTCAAGAGAATAAGAGGAAAGGAACAGGAAGTACTGATCCAGTAAATTTCATCCAAGAGTCCATCAATTAAGGGAAGAATACAGGGATGGTAACTGAAGGGAAAAGAAGAATCAAGAAAAGATTTTAAGATGAGAGAAATAACAGTAAGATGCTACGCTGATGAGGCAGCTCCAGAAGAAAGGGAGGAATGACAATGCAGGGGCACAAGAGATTTGGAGCAATATTCTTATGTAGAAAGGATGATTAACTTGCCACATGAGTGGAGAGGTTGACTGTAAGTAGGACTATTGACAGTTCATCCATATGAACAATATCTGTAAGTATACGCAGGTTACAATGCAGGTATGAAAATATATATGATAGGGGAGAATCATGCCCCAAATCTCCAATATGTGCTCCTGTCCTTACCATTCTCTCTCTCATCTGATGAATTTACTTCCTACTTCGTTGAGAAAAATGGGAGCAATGAGAAGAGAACTCCCACAAGCTCCAAGAGAAAGAGTGCATTTAGGAGGGGATATGGAAGTTGAGGAGAGACAAGAGGGTGGTGTAGGAAAGAATGGATGGACTAGGGAAAATGGCATGGCTGCCAGGCACCATTACGGATGTGTCTGAGGCTCACTAGGATGCATTTAAAGTGAGGCTAGTTGTAGTAGTTGTAAGTTTTTCTCCATTTATATGCTGTTCAAAAACAGGCTAGAGCTAGGTAGAGATATGGATTTAAACCCTTAACCATGGTTTTACTATAAAGAGTTGGGATGGAATTATAATGTGATACCACGGAATTTAAGCTGGGAAGAAAATTCAAGAGTTTGGAGGATGAATGGATTGCATGTCCCAGGCAGGGAGCTGTCCGGCCATGACACAAAGTCAAACTTGGGTGAGTACCACACCTATCAGGGATAATGCTGATACTTTAGAAATCTGATCTGCGAAGAAGGACATGGCAGCCCTTATCCAGGTCGGAGAGGAAACTGAGCAGATAGGTCAGCCAAGCACTAGTTTCTCAGAAACATTAATGCATTTTTGAGGTATAAAACATTACTGGAGATGGGGGAAAAAAGAGAAAAAAGGAAGAAAAAAAAAAAAGATTTCCCCCAAACTTCACAAAGGGGTTCTAATGTGGTTGGAAAGCATACTCTTCCACTCCTAGACTTTACTTTGCCCATATAGTTTCATCATATATACTCTTGAATTGCAATAGTTGGTTTCTTACTATCCATACTATGATTTTGCTTTTTAATATTATCTCTGTTAGGGCTGCTTAGGGATAGATGGAGTTTTAAAGCATGGATAATTTAGTCAGAGCTCAGTGTTTTCAAGCATCTAAAATTAATTCTAGCTTACTCTGAATAAGAGGAACTTATTGTAAAACAGAAAAACAAACAAGCCATCTCAGGAATACAGAAAGGACTCAGCCAATACACATGGGAAGCGGGATGGGAAGACACTGAAACTCTTGTCTATCTCATAGGTCATGTAGCTGCACCCATCTTTTCTTCTTCCTTTATGTTCTTGCTTTCAATAAACTTTCTGTTTGCAAATGAACAAACATGGCCTCCAGTCCCAACGCATTTGTCCTCATAGGTCCAATAGAGACCTTATTGGTGACCAGGGTTTCTGTGTCTCTACGAAGTCAGATAATTAAGTTCACGAACTCCTCCTAGAAAAAGCGCTACATACCTCATTGCTGAATATCACTACTGTCACCTTTGAAGTGCTCCCCTTGGGAAGCTATGCACTGGCGCCAGGGTCTATTCCACCCTTCAAACCAATTTTGGAACTCTTTTTCTGGAATGGCCCTCAGAGCTGTCATTGTATTACCCTCGATGTCCTGAATGTCATCAAAATGTCTTCCTTTCAATATTTCTGTTACCTTTAGGTAAAGAAAGAAGTCATTGGGGGCCAGATCAGGTGAGTAGGGATGGTGTTCCAATACAGTTGTTTGTTTGCTAGCTAAAAACTCCCTCACAGACAGTGCCCTGTGAGCTGGTGCATTGTCGTGATGCAAGAGCCATGAAATGATGGCGAAAAGTTCAGGTCGTCTAACTTTTTCACTCAGCCTTTTCAGCACTTCCAAATAGTAAACTTGGTTAATTGTTTGTCTAGATGGTACAAATTCATAATGAATAATCCCTCTGATATATAAAAAAAAAGGTTAGCAACATTGTTGCAATAAGTTCGTGAACTTAATTGTCAGACCTCATATGTCAACATTTTCAATAGGGATTTTACCTCTCAGGGTTACTGGCTTGTCATTTGACATAGTGAACTAAATAGGTGGCTACCAAAGGCTAATCAGTTAGCTGTAATCATGGAAAGGTGAGTTTACATAAACAATGATCCTTTCCAGAACAAAGGACTGTGGATGGATTAACACACCTATTGCAAAAAAAAAAAAAAAAAAAAAAAAAAAAAAAAAAATCACAGGGCCCCCTTTTAATACACTTTCTATCAATGCCAATTTCATGTTTTTCATTAAATAATCAGGGAAGAAAGCAGGAGCCATAATGATTCCATCCCAGGCCACCTCCTTTCCTTCTTGTCACTTAAGGATGAGTTTTTTAAATTAGATCTTTTTTTTTTTTAATTTAAGTTAGTTTACTATACAGACTCTTCGTTAAAGTTGCAGCTGATAAAGGCAGCAGAGTCCAAATGAAAGTGAGTTTTACCAAAAAGCTAAACAGTGACAAGGAACCCATGTAAGACGAGAAAAAAAAAAAAAGTGCCTGAGTGAATATTTTAATTAACTCACATGCAATTTTAATTAAAAACATAATGTGTCAGGAAAATGAGTAATGCCTTAGGGCAGTAAAATAACTGGGTTTCTTGCTTAATCCTCTGCTTCGTCTCTTTCATGCCACATGTATATTATTGTCAAGAAAAGGTTTTCTTCTTTCTCTGTTTCATAGTCAGAAAGAATCCCTGCTGACAAAATGAGTTGAGCAAAATAAGAAAGCTGTAGAAAAATACTCTGTGTGAGGGCTCTCATTTTTCTTTCCTAACCACGAATCCCTGATTTCTTTTGGCTCATTCACTTCCCTTCTCAGAACACACCCTTTCAAGGCAAGCTGACAGTTGGATTAATCCAGGCCTCCAAACTCATTCTGGTCAAAATTTATGATCTTTTTGTGATTAGGATTATAATGGAAGTCCAATAATCTCTTCCTTCCCCTTAGATGTTAAGTGTCCAAGAGTGCCTGGTTCCTGTAGCGTACAAAAATAACCCTGAATTGGAGTCATATGGCTTAGCTTTTATTTCACCTTTTTGTAAACTAACTGTGAAGCTTTCTGGACTTCAGTTCTCTCCCTTATGAACTATGGAGAATAATGCCTGGCTCCCAGGGCTGCAAAAAAAGAGTAAATAGTACCATGTACATGGAAATGGTCACCTCTCCTTAAAGATTTAGTTCTGGTGTAATAGAAATGTTTTGTTGCTATTGTTGTATAACTCACCATTGCCTTCTAAAGGGGAGTGGTCTTGGTAACTGCATGGTAAATAGGGGAAGATGGAAACCCAGCGGAAGGCGCCTGGGTGCTATGTGGTAGAAGAGCAGAGAGGAAAATTCCTGTGGGTCCCAGCAAGGGAGATGAAAGGAAAACAAACATGTCTCATGAACATTTTTAAATGATTCATTGTTGGACCCTGATGTAAGTCTCCTCTTGTGTCTCCCTGATAAAATCCCCAGAAAATTTCCCATTGCTCACTATTGATTTGTGAGCTGGTAGATTCTTTATGGACACTGCATAGAGCTAAAACATTCTTCTCCAAGGAGTCTAGTTGATGGGATAGCTGACTTCTAAGTTTCACTAAAATTGTGATGACAGCCTGACTCTTCTAACAGAAAGGACACGCCATCATGATAGTCTGTGTGCTAATACCAGTGACAGCTCCAGCTGGCTGCCAGGGCCAGAAAAGAGGTTGTACCTTAAAGGCTTGACTTCAAGAATTCCTCCTGTTTTTGGAAAGCTCAAGGCCCCACTGTAATTATGAGCAAGTATAATACTCAGCATTTATGACAGCCATTGTGTTACCGAACTTGTCTCCAGAACTTACCCAAAGCTTCATGGGTAAGCTAAAAGGGCAAATCAATGTCATACCTATACAATTCTTCTTCAGGAATGGCTGTATGAGGCTGGAGTAGAGTGAGCTTACCTAAAACTACAAAGGATGCCAGAAAAGAAGAAGGGGACAAGATCAAAAGTTGGGCGGGAGTGTTAAGATCCAAGAAATCAGAAGTGGTGTCCATCCATTTTGAAGGCCAAGAGATCTGGCAGCCATGTCACTATGTTAACAGTATGGGTCCCAGAAGGGTTTACTTCCTAGGGTTCACAGTTGTGTATTTCTTCATGAACCAACCACAGAATAGTCTACAGGCAGATTGGCCTTGGGTAAAACAGCATATATGCCCTGTGAGTTTTACTTATAGCCACCTGGCCAGGTCTCTTACTGCACACTGAGGAAGAACACAGACCCACTGCCTCTCCTGGACTCAAGGAGAGCTCCCCCAGTCTGCAGGGATGCTCCCTGTTCCTCGTCCTTCTCTGACCTTTCACGGAGTAATGAAGCCATCACTTCAGCATATCCTGGGGACTTGATAAAAGCCTCTCCTTCCTTCCCATATGTTATCCATAAAAAACTTATTCAAATGACTTCCCCAAACAATCTTAGGTACCCTAAGTTCAATCTCTATATACTAAATCCAAATACTTTTCCCAAATTTACCTAAGGAAAGGAAAACAAAATCTATCTTGAATGAGATCTGGGGACTTCTTGCTCACTTTTGAGATTCCATTGTCATTGTATTTTTACTCAGATGTGTTAGACAGATAAGTAAGAATAGGCAGACCCCTTGGAGGCTTACTTGTGTAACTTTGCTGAATAAGCCATAAATTAGTGATGAAAGTTGAGACTTGTACTTGTTGTGTGCTGAAAAGATAAGATCAAATTTTATGTTACAGTTCCTGTTATTGTAATCCCAGATTTCATCCTCCTCCTGCTCAGGCAGCTCTCCTGAGGTCAGGTGAAAGTTCATTCTAAGAACTGTTAATTCAGTGCCAACTCACTATCCTGTGTGCTAAAGATAAAGACATATGGATACAAAAGAGTCATTAGTCACACTTTCTAAAGTGGCCAACTTACAGTTTTTTTGGTTCCCAATCCAGTTATTCAAGGCCACTGACTAGAATAAGAGGTTTTCACTGAACGTTAAGTCACCCGTCATGGCAAAGAAAGAACATAAAGTTTCCAAGTTTCCTTCATAGAAATAACAGTGATGCTTTTCTGTCAGCCTGGTGACTGTGTTACAACACAAGTCCACACACATACGGGAACCAATTCACAATGTGTTACTTGTAAGAGAGAGTCTGAGCCCTTGAGATTTTTGCCTGGTTACCTTGAACTCCAGGGCCTCAAGTGACCTCATGACCTCTTCCTTCAAATCTGTTTCCTGTAGCAGCTCAGAAAAGCAGGGGATAGGTCCATGCTCAATTCCGCTGACCTTCCCCTCCCATAGCCTGTCTACTCTTTGCCTTCATCTGGGGCTTAGCCCAAGTCTCCTTTAAAAAGAACCCTCCTTTGCCCCAATTAGATTTTTTTATTTTAAATGTGGAACTTTCTATTTACCAAAACTGTCCTTAAATCATTCTGGCCTCATGTTAATTAGAAGTATTAAGCAATTTAAAATATTGCACAATCTCAGTGTTGCAGAACGCATAAACAAAGTACAGACTTTGGCATTAGTACTGAGATGCTTCTTTCTTGTTCACAGTTTCTACACAATCCTTGTTTCCAGAAATCATCTGGTTTTTCTCCTTATGCTCTCCTTCCCATACTCTAAATTTCCGTACAGTCCCATCTCTATTAAAATAAACCAATTAAAATAATTTATTTCTACCTCCAAAAGTTATTCTTTCAGTAGAAATTGATTCCATCAACACTTTGGGAAGAAGTCAATCAGAATAATGACATATATTCCATTGTGTAGTAATTTGGGGCCTGGAACCTTTACAGATCAATGAACACATATCAGCCTGTGTTGCCTATACTTGGCCATGTGCCCACATTTTCTCCAGAAAACAGTTAATTCGTCAGCTTGGAGGGATTTGACCCTGGTCACAATGCAAATAGCCCTTGGTTTTTTAATCTCTACCCTACAGTGTAACTAAATTCCTCAAAATTTCTTGAGCTCAGCTTTTGGTAGGAAAGCAAAAGTAAAGTATGCCAGGTTCAGTGGAGACAAAATGAGGAGAGTGTGTCATGAAGAGAAATCATCAGAATTCTGAGGCTGGGGATGATGTGACTTCATATTACTCACAAGTTTGACTATGGCTAGCCTGAAATGAGGGATTTCCCAGGAAATTGCCTATTCAGAGTTTCCTTAGCAACTACTCAGGGCTCCCTGGGACAAACCAAACCCAGGACGGTCTTCACGACACCCAGAGCTTCGTCTAGCCTCCCAAGGCTGACAAAACAGCCTCATTTACTGAAGATCTGACTTCTTTTCCCATTCTCAAAAAGGATGTTGGTGAGTGGATATCTGCTTGCCCTTCCCTTGTAGTCATGACAAAAAGCAAACTGTCCTGACTGTGTGAGACAACCTACGGAGAAAGGGACACCAAAGGAGAAAAATGTTAGGTATAGAAATTCAGAATATTCAGGCTGCCTTGGGTGTGGACTCTTGTTATTTCAATCCTATCACTGCCGTGGCAATGGAAATAAAAATCATTTTCCAACACACAGGGGACTTTCTACTTTCACTGGATATAAAGTAATTTTTATTAGATTATTATCATTTTAATGGGTACTAATCAGCTGGTAAACATACGGGCAAAGCTTATATCAACACCTGTTCTCCGCTGGTATGAAGATCTCCTTCCAGCGTTTCACATACATAGGCTTAGTTCATTAAATACTAAATACTGTATTAATAATTGACTTCCTTGGAAACAAATTGGCCCCAATGCTGTGTGTTCTGTTTTAATTTTCCTTGTAGAGGCACCAGAAACATAGAAATCTCCTCGTATGGGATATTTTAACCAAGTAATCACGATTATTACTGAAAACAACAGTTCTGACGCTTTTTTGCTGGTTTCCAGGGACTCATGAAAAACTCCCTTTTTTCCCCCTTTGCAAGACTATTCATTTCATTTAGATTTAAAGGCTATTTCTGTCCTGTCTCAACTGCTGGATCTTGCTTTCTGAAGCCAAAACACAACCTGATTTTTTTTTTTTTTTTAGGCAGATAAGAAGAAATCAGAATCGTATCTATTTAGCATAATTTACTAATAGATGTCTGCAATTTGGACTCAACATAATTTTTAAAAATAATTTTCAGCTCTCCATTTGATATTTATTTAACCTGTAAGATGATGAAATGAGAAAACCAAAATAGAGAAATAAAGTCAAATAAGGGCAATAAAATAGGGTAAACTCATTTTTTTGTTTGTTTGTTTAGATTTTATTGGGGAAGGGGAACAGGACTTTATTGGGGACCAGGCCTTTTTTTCCAAGTCAAGTTGTTGTCCTTTCAGTCTTAGTTGTGGAGGGTGCAGCTCAGCTCCAGGTCCAGTTGCTATTGTTAGTTGCAGAGGGTGCAGCCCACCATCCCTTGCGGGAGTCGAGGAATCGAACTGGCAACCCTGTGGTTGAGAGGACTCGCTCCAACCAACTGAGCCATCCAGGAGCTCAGCGGCAGCTCAGCTCAAGGTGCCGTGTTCAATCTTAGTTGCAGGGGGCGCTGCCCACTATCCCTTGTAGGAGTGGAGGAGTCGAACCGGCAACCTTGTGGTTGAGAGCCCACTGGCCCACGTGGGAATCGAACCGGCAGGTTTCGGAGTTAGGAGCATGGATCTCTAACCACCTGAGCCACCGGGCCAGCCCAGTAAACTCATTTTTTAACCAGCAAGTCACTGTAAATATGTTCCACCTGAGCTACTATTAGGAAGCTTAATATATTATTAATAATGCCAGTGATAATGATCATTTATTTAGTAACCACTATGTGACACACTCTATGGAGCGTGGTATAAATGAAAATAAAAGCTGTAAGGTAGCTATTATTATTTCCATTTTTAAAGATGTGTACACTGAGCTTCAATCAACTTAAATCCTCTAAACTGCTAAGTGCGGAAGACCCAATCCAATTTTCTTCTATTCTATGCTTTTTTTCTCTTCCTTTTACTAAGTTACATTTACAAAGCATCTACTATGTGTGCTAGGCATTGTACATAAATCGTTTCTAACCTTGATAGCAACTCTGTCAAATAGCTCTTTTCATTTGTCTTCAACAGGAAAAGAAATGAACATTTAGAGAGATCAAATTTCTTGTCTAAATTTGCACAGTTAGGAAGAGGCAGAACAAGATTTCAAATCTGGATACACCTGACACCAAAATCAAGGTCTTTTCCATCTGGTATCACCATCTTATCAGGGGTCAATCAATGGGGGATTAACGGGGAAGAATAAGCCATTTCTCAGATTGGTGTTGCAGCTCACTGCCAATGATAAATGAAGATATTATAAAATCAACACTCTATGGCATACCTGGCTTACCTGATTTTCATAGGTCCAGTAGATTAATCAGGAAAGCTTTGCAGCTTACGGATAGGGCACAATGTACCCAAAAGCTTATAACTGTGTGAAATGCTTAAATCTTATATTTCAGTTTACTACCAGCTCTGTTGATCTCAGTGTCTCTTGTTCACTATCTGCTTAGATATTGGGTAACTTACTGAACATGACAAAATGAGTAGAAAAACTTGACTTCAAACTTAAGGTTCTTGAGTCTCAAGACCAACTGGTTCTACAGTGTGACGAATCTCTACCAACTATTTGGTCTAAATGACGTAATTAATACTGTAGAAATAGAGAAATCAACCTCTACCCTTTAGGATACATGTTTTAAAGGAGATATGTATCATAGGAGTATGTTTTTGAACTCTGAAGATCTTAATCAATAATGACATAATTCTGTGTTCTCCTTTTGTTCACATAAGAAGGCTGGTGGTGCTATTTGGGCGGTGAGGGTGGAGGTAGGGGTGGGAAGCAGTGCATGCATAGAACTTAGGTCTTTCTTAATAAGGGGGTAGCATTCCAGCTACATGACCTCCGTCAGGTCAGTCCCTACCTCATTTCCCAGGCTTCTGCCTCACAATTAGATCATGCAGCTCTGCCTGGTTCCATAGGCAATCTTGATGTGCAGTGCACCACATGCAAATAAGTTCTGCCCGGTGGAATAGAGAGCAGCCACCAAATCAGTGTATCCCATGCTGACCAGTAGTCTTCCCACCACCTTTTGAGTCCCAGCTCTCCTCACCTGCAGTTTCCCAACGGCGAGGCTTGCAGCTCTGGTCTCACTTTTGTTTCTACACCTCAGGACGGTCCTTGAGCACTCATTGAGTGACTAGAGCCTGCTATCGATGGTAAATCCAGATCTCCTATGATTCTTATCCATGGGACACACTTCCCTGTTGTTGTGACTTTGCTGCCACTTTTACAAATGCAGTGCTACTGTTGAATGAATGACTACTAAGCTTGCCTTGGATGCTTTCTTTGGTCACTTAGTAGAACCTCCAGAATCATCTACCTGTTCATTCTAGTGAGCCTCATTCACTGTCTCTCTCTGCCCAAGTATGCCCCAATGGCACATCATGTCTCAGTCTCAAGATAGGAAAATAACTCTGCCATTTGTGCTCTATCGGCCTTGAGCATCTCTACCACCAGTATGAGTCCCATTGGAGTTATTTTTAAAAAACACAATTCCATTTCTTTTTTTCTATTACCTTAGTTTTCCCTGATGGATTTGTCAAAATGAAAATTAACCAATTGAAATCTCTGAAGAGAGACGCTACGTTTTGAGTCTGACATAGTAGCTTCATTCTCTGGTTACACTTCCATGAGAGAAACTTGCATCCAAGCACTGAATGGGTAACAGTACCTACCCAGGAGAATTATAGTGGGTTGAGGCTGCCAACTCATTGCTATTGATAAGAAGGTGTGAGTTACCTAGTGGGTTGAGGCTGCCAATGTATTGCTATTGATAAGAAGGTGTGAGTTACTGCCCCTCTGGGCTAGAGCTCAATGAGCAAAATAATCTCTCTCTGTGTCTTCACAGAACTTGTGTGGCTTGGCAATATTTTATTTATTTAACGAACTTTCAGCTAGTATTTCTTAGGGGTAGATAGAGATAAAAGTCCTAAAGTAGGATATGAATAATTTCAGCAAATACATTTAAATAGTAAGAAGCAAAAGAACATAACTTCAGTATTTCGTAACTTTAGTTGTCAGCTCCGTATTTGTCACCGCATCACATCAGGCCCACAGCTGTTTGATGACCACTCGCTATATACAAAACCTTGCGTTAAATGCTGAGAAACACCTGTGCCGTGTTCATGAAGTGCAAAGTTATGCTCATTTGCAACATGGTTCACCAAGAAGAGACAACTTCAAATCACAATCATGGTAACACTTAATATGGTGTGTGTGTGTTTGTGTTTTCCAGTTGGATTGCAAACTGCTATAGGGAGAAAATTCTATCTTCTGTGTTTGAGACCCACTATCTCAAATACCAAGCATGGTACTTTACTTACACTAGAAAATGTTAGTGAAGTGAGATGGAGGTTCCACTGAGAATCATCTAAAGGATTTTAGACTAGGACCCTAAGATCAGTAACAGTGTGCACATCTAAGACGCTTTGTGTCTCTACCTGGTTGAAGTGTCAACCTGCCCATAGCTTGGAAATGCTCAAACTAAGTTGAGTTCTGCGATTCATTGAAGCCTTTCAATAAATTTATGTAGTTTTCTTAGGAATAGGTCCCTCGTGACTTTTTGCTATTGTTTTTATTATCTGATCAGATTTATATTATTCCCTGGGGAAATTATTTTCTAGCTTCCTGACACCTGCTCCTATGGTCTGTCTGCTCGTTGAGTGTTTTGGGTGGTGCTTACTAAAAGGGAAATAATCTGTAGAGGAGAAGGTTGGCACACGGCTGAAAAATATGTCCTTGAGCTGTCCCTAGGATCTGAGGATTTCAGACAGTTTCCTCGAATCAGAGACCATTGGGAAAACTTTGCCTTTGATCAATCACCATCACAAAACTTTCTGGAGGCTTTTTCCTCAGTCTTATCTTTGTATCCCTGAGAACTACTTTTATAGTTTCAAGGATGTAGAATCAGGTTTTGTCCAGTCCCTGATCAGGACTTTGGTCAAACTCTGGAGACAGAGGTTTCACAGCATGACCATTTGAACACTTGCAGTTCTGATGGGGTCCTTTCAGTCTAAAATTCTGCCTCTTCCAGGTCAAATACCTGTTTCCTCCATGTTTCTTCATGATGATGCTAACTGGTATATTTCTCTCTCTGAACGGCACAGTAGCACCAGGGACAATTTGGAATTTCAGTGGCCACTTTGGGGAGTTTTTGACTCCCCCCAAAAAATTATTAAATTGAGATTAGCTTAGAACAAAAAGCAAAGGCACCCTCATGAGAAAGTTGTCTTGTTTGTCTAAAAGATTAATTTGTGTAACAGAGGAGACATACCCTTCTATATGGGTTTTTTACTTTGTTGTCTATTTCAGAAATTAATAAATGCTGGCTTTTTAATTGTAAGTGTTAGTAAAGTTGTCAAGAGCCCAAGCTATGTCCAAATCAGTTATGTGCTACTTTCTTTTATGTGTATGTGCGTTAGGATGTTTTTCTACATCTAAACTTTCTTCGCTTTTCTTGCAAAGGAAACATAATTGCTTTTGTATATTAATCTTCTATCTTGCAACCTTGCTGTAATTGCTTATTAGTTCAAGGAGTCTTTTTATTGATTCTTTATAACTTTTTCCTACATAGGCAATAATGACATATAATTTTGTGAGCAATAATTTCATATTTTTATGAAGCTGACTCCCTCTTATTTTTTCTATTCCTCTTCTTCTTTTTTTCTCCTTCCAGAAACATTAAAAACTAACAGATTTTAAAAAATCATTCAGTTAAGTGCCCACTCAAGAATATAGCCTAAAATGTCCAAAAGACTATGGTCTAAAATGTCTAAAAGAAAGTAAAAATTAGTTATTAAGCTGTTTATTTTTGCATTTGGTTTTGTATTTCTCTTTATGTGTATTTACATAGTAGGCTTTGTAACTGTAGTCACAAGATAAGAAGAAAAGGCTTTAATTCTAAGATAAAAGATGTGTTTTAGCATGATTCAAATACTTTAAAAATTAGTTTACTGATTAAGAATTATGTCACCACAGTAAATTTCTCATGATTTGACCTTCCTAAATATCCTACATTAGTTTGGTGAATTAAGTAGAGTATCAGTGTTTCCATGATTTGTTTAAATTTTAAAATTATATGTATAAAATTTTATTCAACTAAATGGAATGATAATGATGAATAATTTTTTAAAGGTTTAATTTTATAAAATTCTTACAAACCTCCAAATCGTATGATTAATGTGCTAAATAAAATCAGTCGTTTTCTTAACTAAATTTAAGACCTTAGACAAATGATTGTTAATCAATAATAATTAATAAATAATTTTGGAAGCTTGTACAATTTCTAAATAAGCAACAGACACACTCATTAGCTGAACCTAATTTCAATTTACTCACTTCTTAAAAATGACAATAGATTTACAAAATACTGAAATATCCCCTATTTCTTTACTTTTTGTAAAATTTCCTCTCATGATTTTTCTGCTACCATTGGTTAATCTAAAGCTCTTGCCATGATCAATGTCAGATTTTTAGATTTTCCCTCTCTGAGAAATACTAGCAAAGCAAACACACTTAATCTTATTTATATTTCTTAAATTATTTTGCCTGCATTGTGATGCCTAAATAGTCAAGAGGCCCAGGATATTTGAAATACATAAACAAAGAAACAGGAAATAGTTAATGGCTGCTTCTGCAGCAGCTCAGTAAATTAGAATAATCAAATGCATCTTGGGGTAAACTCATGTGCACATAACTGTAAACAGTAATCTCCATTCTTTTAAAAGTACAAATCATTTATTACAACAATTCATAATCATTCTCATCTCAAGTTCTAGATGGGAGTAAATCATAATGAGAGAATTTGTACTTTCTAATTAGAGTTGATTTTTAAAGCAGAGAAATGAAATGGTGAATTACTACAGAGGAAAAGTCTACAGTCAATTAATGGAAGCAAAAGAGAACTTAAGACATGTTCAAATCAAATAGAGATAAAAAAGTTCCAGTTATTCAGGGAAATCCACAAAGCACATATCTTTTCTCCCAGAATCCCCCAGAATTTTGTAGTATAGAGGTAAGACAGTACCATGAGTTGCTGCGGAAGAGGAATTTGATGGGTTGGTCACGCTTTGAAAAGGCCTCCATTTTGGGTGTGTGCCAGGTTTCTCTGAGGACCCAGTGCACACAATTATTGCATTTGCATGTGTAAATTGGGTAATGGTGTGCCTAACTATCAGATTTGTACGTGAAAATGCTATCAGCATATGCACTATTGGTTATGTGCCCACTAAAAAAGAGGACTTTTAATGGGGTTACATTCGTTGGGGAGCAAAATTTCTAAAAAGTGGAGACCAGGTTCTACATCCCTGGATCTAGTGTAGATGACGCCCCTATGGATAATTGGCACCCCCGATAATTACTTTGTTGTTATATATCCTCTCAAATTCTGTCTAGGGGAGGAAATTCATCAGAGGATCATTTGACCAACTCTAATTAGCACAGAGCAAAATTGTACCCAAGTTACTCTTGGCAGTGCCTATCTGAGCCAAATGAACAGACTGCAGCACAACCAACCCATTCATCTTGGCCATCTTAACAATCAACATGGCTCTATGCACAATTGACTTAGATTTTGTTTGCTGTTTTTCTCCCTAAGACACACAATTCCTCAAATATCTTTTTGGTCACATCATTTTAGATTTCTGAAGACTTCAGTGTTCCTCATATGAGAAACAGACAGAACTATTGTCCCTATATCCTCCAAAATAGGTACTACATAGCGATAATTCTTTCACCCTACCTGAGTGGATTTCTTCTTTCTGGCAGCTTCCCTACTTATTTATTAGTACCCTAGAATGTAAAACATAGTGTGAGAATTTACCCAAGAAACACAGCAATCATGTTTCCTAAATCAAAAATTGGTACACACGGTGCAGATAGAGATAATGGAACTGAATATTTCAAATTGGAATTCACTAAAGAATCTGGGAAGTTTGGCAGTTGTAGGTAAAAGGTGCCGTATCCTGGGCAGCTCCCTTCTCTGATCTCACTTATTTCCTCTCTTCCTCCTCTGAAAAAAAACAAAACAAAACAAACAAAAAAACACCTCCACATAAAACAAGTGTCATAATACATCCCCTGGGGACCCTGCTGTCTATAGTGACAATTTGTGCACAAATCGCTCATCCCAACTTGGAATTTATGCTCTTGATAGAATCTTTTGTCTCACTGATAGAAACAAACTAATTATGTATCACTTCGTCATCTTTCCCCCGTTATCTTTCCAGCAGTCTTTCTCAAAGTTTTGCTCTGAATAACATTTAATAAGAAGTACTGGGCAAACTCATGAGAAATGTAGATACCATGCCTCATTCCAGGCCTTCTGAATTGGAAATTGGGGGAGGGAGGCCTGGGAATCTGTAACGTAACAAGTTCCTGAGTTGACTTTTGCGGACTGAGATGTGCGTCTTCTGCAGTCTTATCTTAGTCTTGTTATTTGCCTCCTTCCATTTAACTGTCAGAGTCCTCGGTATTGAGTTGCAACCAAACTATCAAAGGCACGTGTAGCATACATCCCCCGATACCCCGCCCTTTAATATGGACGTTTTGTCATACTGGCTTGTAGTTATGAGAATGACTTCTTAGTGAGAAAATACAGCATGAATATTCACAATAAATGTCACAACATAAAACACACTTCTGTCCAGGGAGATCACTGCCTTACTCAATCTGCCTGCTTCGCCTACAGATATTTTCAAGAAATGGCAAACTGAAGGACCCAAGATCATCTCTACTTAAGGCTTGCCATGTAATGGGCATCTCTCAAGCAGTTATCCCTGCCCCAAGAATGCACGCGATAGGTAATAAGAATAGACTGATTTATGACCACTCAATATCAGAAAGGTGTAGCATTCCATTTCGCAAATAATATTCTGCTAGATTAGAAAATACCATAAACACATTGGAGAATCCTCAGCCCGGGAACCATAAACCACTGCATCCCCACCACCACATACACACACATTTTAATTTGGCTATCTGTTTTGGATTACATAAATAAAAATGAGCCTGTATTTTCTTTATAAAATAAATCAGTCTCTGTACATAGGAATCACTCATCAGATTGAACATTAGGGCACGTATAAAATTGCATCCTTAAAAGACACAAAAACATTTCTCAACGATAAAGAAGCTGCTCACGGTGACCTTCCTGTTGAACAGTGGGGGGTCAGCACTGGCACTAAGTCATTTTGATTCACAGATGAGATCAACATATTCATATTTGTTTGCCAAATGTGTATTTTAATTTAAGCTTTCTCTGATTGATGCATGTAATTTATGCTGCCCAGAACTAAGGCATCATATTTTTCTTTTTTCCTAACTAACCGGGGGAGACTTTCTTGGAAACAGATAAAGGAAAGAGTCCAGTAATTTGTAGCAATGTGACTACAGCCACACATGTCCTAGAATTAATGTTCTTCATTAGGATGAGTAGGATCAGCTGTATGTATACATCAGGTTTTTAATTAACTCAGTCCCCACAACAGGATTCGTGATTCAAACTGTTAGCATTTTTTCCTTAAATCACAAAATAAAAAAATTTTGGTGGCACATCTTTTTCACATGCAAAAAAAAGGGGGGGGCATACTCATAGAAATGAAAGGCTCTTTGTATTATACTGAGAGTGTTTAGAATATCTTTATAATCCTGTGTTAATCAGATAAAGGACAGCTTGGCATTGAATGATTCCAAAGAGATACTGAAAACTCAACCATTGTGACACGTTTCTCTCTCTATAATAGGTATGATTTCAGTTTCTTTGTAGTGATGTCTCTAAACTAACATTTGGAATTTGTTGGATATTTTTAACTGCCTTGTTCTTGCAAAACTGACCTGCTGATATTTTAATAAGACACTACCAATTTAAAGAAACTTCAGTAAGGCAACATGAGGCGCTTAAGCGAGGGGTGAGGGGAGAAACTTTTTATAGCAGCTTCATTCTCTGAGATCATATTAACATAAATTTGACAGTTAATCTCCATATTGCAAAAAGGCTGCCCAGACTTATTTAATTAAACTTAGAGCAAATATGTTTCTTTATTTGCCAGGTACAGCTTTTATCTTAAAATATCCACTTCTAATTATGATACAGGACTGTGGTTTAGGGCAGGAGCATGGGGTAGTGAAAGGTAAGACCGGCACAGGTGGCGGGACCTGCAGCTAAGGAGAGAGTCTGGCTGCTAACACAGGGCTCCTGCTCCCCATGATCCTGAAGAAATGCCATGAAAGATGCTGGTGATTTGTGAAAGTTACTTCTTTTCTTTAAATTTTAAATGATGGGATGAATTTTGTTTTAAATTAAAATTTACTGGAGTGACAATGGTTAGTAAAGTTACATAGGTTTCAAGTGTCCAATTCTGTAATACATCATCTATATATCACACTGTGTGTTCACCGCCCAGAGTCAGTTCTACTTCCATCACCATATATTGGATCCTCTTTACCCTCATCTATCAGCCCCCTCCATCCTTACCCTCTGGTAACCACTAAACTATTGTCTGTGTCTATGAGTTTTTGCTTCTTTATTTGTTTGTCTTGTTCCTTTTTTGCTTTCCGTTTTATATACCACATATCAGTGAAATCATATGGTTCTCGACTTTTTCTGTCTGACTTATTTCACTTAGCATAATAATCTCAAGATCCATCTATGTGACAACTTGGGATGTAATTTGATAGACATTGTTTTCTCAAATACATTTAAAATCTGTTCTTTAATAAATATTTGTTGAATAAATGTCCAAACTATTCACCCAAAGAGCCAGCTCAAAGAATGTACATGAAAAGAACTGTGGAGGGATAAGCAAGGCCTTTGACATCAGGAGGCATTGAATCTATACTTTAGATCTGTTCCATAATGAACTGCAAATAATTTAACCTTCATGAACCTCAGGTTCCTTTTCTGCTAACCGAGATTAAGAATATTTTATAATTTTTGGTAAGGATGAAATATGATTCATTCATTCAATAAATATTTATGGGACACCCTGTTCACGCCAGTCCCAGTTCTAGGCAATAGTGAATACAATACTGTCCCTGCCTTCATGGAGCTTACATTCTAGTGGAGGAAACCAATCAATAAACGGATTCCATTATGTCAGACAGTCTTCAGTTCTATGAAGCAGCACCACAGAATAAGAGGATAGAGGTGGTGGCAGTGGGAAGGTGATATTTAGATCAGAGGTGGGCAAATGTCTGTCTGAGAAAGCGACATTTGCACAGACTGAAATGAAGTGAGAAAGCAAAACCTGAGATTTATGGGGAACGAGCGTTCCAGGTACAGGGAACGAACCATAAGCTCAAAATTCCTGAAGGGAAGCTGACTTAGCTTACTGAAGTTGTCGCCAGGCGAGCAGAGGGTGAGACTCGGGTGGGAGGAAGTGAGGCTTCCCATGCCTGGCTCCGCGTTGACTTTCTCACCTCATTTCCTTTCACCAACCCTCTTAGACCCCACGGCCCCAGAAAGCTTCAGTCTGACTCTGAAGCTATTGAAGGACTGATGGCAGGGAGGTGACACGATCTGGTTTGTTTTTTACATGCCTCTGGCTGCTCTGTGGAGCATAGAGTGACGTAGTAAGGGAGCAGGACAATAGGAAAGTCTAGGAGATGAGAGCTGTTTTCTAGGAAAGATGGTGCATGGAAGAGATAAAGGTGCTCAGAGTCAGGATATATTTTGAAGGTTAGAACGGACAGAATTTACAAATGAAATGGTCCCATTCCTCTTTGACAAATTAAACAAAGAATATACTTACTCAAGGTCACTCTAGTGCAAAATAAACCAATAAGAAAGCCAAAAGTTTTCAGAAATAAATGCAGCAAACAAGCAAGCCTTCTCAAGAGAGACACCGGTGTGGTTGGGTGTCACAATGCTACAGTGGCATAAAGGCAATAGAAAGTTTCAGCCTTTGTTAACTGTTAAAATCCTGAAGTGCAATGAAAGGTTTGGAAAATCCCTGCAGGGCTTCCTATGTAGGCTCATTGTTATAACTGTGTGGGACTCCAAGATGAACAAACTAAAGCAACCACCTGAAAGTGGAGACAATGGCAGGAAATGCACATGGTGATGGAGTAACCACCATTCAGGTAGAAATAAGGTCAGACTAACTCAGTGGCACTTTCACACGAACAGAAGATAATCCTCCACGTCATAAATCTCAGGAAGACAAGACTGTGTATTCTTCTGCATCTCATCAGGGCCTACTTCCTGCTAGATGGTTATTTAACATTTGTTGGAATGAACAGCAGTGAAAATATAAGACCTTCTAAATACCAGCTCATAAAAACAACTTTCAAATGTCGAGCCTCTCCAAGCAACATTTTGGGTCACTATGAGACCTGAGGTAATTGTCATTTACCAGTTCCAGACACAAAATGTTTGTGGTCTTTTTATTCCTTTCAATAAAACAGCCTTCTGTCATATCACAGCCTGGGTGCTTATACAATTTGGAACTCTTGCCAATCAACTTGGATGCCTAGTTTCCACGTTTCTCAGTGTGGCCAAAAGCCAATGCAAGTGTCACTTACCCACAGAATCACTTGAACTCTACATACCACAAATATATCCAGGACATGGTTTCAACTTGAACAATCCTGGTCATTTGTCACAAATGAAGAGTAGGAGGTTGTAACCCTCAGGGGAGAAGATGAACTGGGAGGATTTCCTAGAGAGAAGTGAGTGTCTTCACTTCATGACATGAGTGGGGTGGTCACGAATTTCACTGCCCCACACATGCACTCAGCCTCATCGGCCTGTCTCCTGACATGCTGGGAACAGACAGCTGAGGGGTATGTTTTTTCTCCCTGTTCCCCAACTGCTGATGTTGTTCTATATTGAGTTTTACCCCCAGGAACACTTTGGCTTGTCCATCACACAGCAAACTGGCTGAGTAGGTTCCTGGGGCTTCTTAGTCCCCGGTGAAACTGGGAGGAATAAAGAGAGATTTTTTTTCCCTTTTCTTGAACAGTGTTGAGCCATTGTGTCTTGAGAGTATAGAAGATGATAGCAGAATATAAGAATCAGGAGTAAATTATTTTTCCCCCTTAGAACAACATCCAAAATAATATATTTATTAGTCTTTCACCAGGTGGTGAAATATGACATCAAAATAATTATCATATTCTGGGTAAACTGTACCTTTCATTTCTGTAACAAACCACTTTACATTTGACAGAGTGATTTTATGTGCATTTACTTGTTTGATAAAAAATAAGTAAATGCACATAAAATCACTCTGTCAAATGTAAAGTGGTTTGAAATGAAGAAACAAAAACTCATAGACACAGACAATAGTTTAGTGGTTACCAGAGGGTAAGTGGGGAGGGACATGGTAGATGAAGGTAAAAGGGATCAAATATATGGTGATGGAAGGAGAACTGACTCGAGGTGGTGAACAGACAATGTGATATATAGATGATGTAATACAGAATTGTATACCTGAAACCTATGTAACTTTACTAACAATTGTTACCCCAATAAACTTTAATTTAAAAAAAATTAAAGTGCTTTGTTATAGGAATGAAAGGTACTGTTTACCTAGGTAACCCATTTACCTAAAAGTAGATGGGATAGAAATTATTTCTGCAATTTTATAGCTATAAAATGTGCTCATTTGGGTAAAGTGACACGTCCAAGGATACATAGCATGTAATGAGCGAGCACTCTGATGTGGGTCTTCATAGTTGACTAGGTACAGAAACTTTGCGTCTATTTACTAAAGTTACTGTATGAGTTAAGGTTCTTTTTAACCCAAATCACTTTGGGCTGATTTAAGCAGAAAGTCAATGTAGTCTAAGGCTCTTAGGTGACTCCCTCAGTTGCCAAAAGGGCTGAGAAATGGTCCCACTTATGCCCCAAATCTTTGATGGGGCATAGACTTCTGTCACCTCCATTAGTAGTCACACTCCTTGGTCATTAAATATCCACTTAAGCAATGGCTCATTCACAGAATTACTTACCTATTACTCATGCGGTAATAGCCCCTAGCTGATTGTCCAGCTAGGTCTTATTTTTGGGGAAACATGGTAGATAATTACAGAATTGTACACTTGAAAAACTTTACTAACCATTGTCACCCCAATAAACTTTAATTTTTAAAAAAATTGTTTACATTTAGGTACTTGTTTTTTGTATTATAAAGGAATTTTTGCATTTATTTTTTAACATATTATGGTATAAGAAATATTATGTGACAAATAATTACAAAACACAAGTACAGATACAAGGTACAAGACATGTTATATACCAGTAACAAATGTACAATATTTACACATCATAGAAGTCCAAGAGCTCTTTGTCATTGCAAGTTTGTTGTAAGTTCAACAAAACCGATTAATGTATTCTAGGGTATTATTTTGCATACGTATATTGTTATTGATTTCCAGAGTTACACTTTTAAATCATAAGCAGAAATAAAAGAATTAAAAATATATAGATATGGAATTAGTACTTTCCATATATAATACACATCTTTATTTTTCCCCTCAAAAATTTGAGCAAAAAAGTGCACATAATAGATGCAAACTATGGTAACTTAAAAACCCCTCACCCCCGGAAATGCCCTGTGCTCTCCTCCCATCAAGCTTGTCCTTGTTTCTTTCCTGTGGAAACACCCCATCCTATTGAATCTCCACATTTCAAACAATGCCCAACTCAAATGCTAACTCCTAAATTACTCTAAGTAGGCACAATGTATTTGTCTTCCAAACAGCAATTTTTGTATCTATAATATTTTTGCTATCGTGAAGTCATTATTCATTGGGTACCTTAGTCATCGCAGGGAGATAAGTTTTCCTGGAAGTTGCATCTCCTGTGTCAGAATATCAGGGAGTCTGGGACAAACTCATGAGTGAGGAAGGGCAATGTTATTTATACCTGGGTATTCTATAGATTTTTAGTTCTTAAAGATCATTGTATTTCTTATTGTGGCAGCCTTGTGGTGTGTATTACTTATATTTCACAGACAGAAAAATTAAAAGGTGGGTTGCAATAAAATCAAGTAGTAGTGATGGAAACAGGATTAGAAGCCAGGTTCCTTTGAAGTGAACTTGATATTGCTCATATTCAGGTTTTGCCTGCATTTCTTTCTCCAAATCAGAAAAAACTAAAATAGTAATAATTACAGATAAATGAATGTCCATAGCTTGTCTGGTTTATAAGTGACTCTATTTCTCCAGCATTTCTTTCCTTCCTGACATGATATGTTATATATTCTATCAGATTTCAAACTTTCCTTTGCTAAGGGCACTGACTCTGAACAGCAGGTCAAATTTGATGAATGAAGAGAAACTTTCCAAACAGCTAGAGTACAGTATTTTGTTACACAAATGGCAGGTAGCATCAGTCCTCATGATACAGGTGAGAGTGAGGTAGGAGTGGATCACAGAACACTTCGTGGGCTTTGTAAAAATTTTACTTTTGTATTGATAAAAATGGGATTATGAATCTCTCATATTCCTGTTCCTGGTCATCAGGGGAGAAGTAATCCTTGATACTTATGACTGATGTAATAACATGCTACAGTAAATCTACCCTACGCCTAGAGCTAGTGCCCTGAGCCATTTTTGCAACTGAAAACTGGGTTATGTATTTCCTTTGTTTAAGAAAGTTAGAGACTCCATTTTCAGTCATCAAAACAGATATTATCAACCACGTATGGGGAGAGGATTATCATTGTGGAACTATGATTTAATATATGTTTCTAGTCACCCGTACTAGGGAATGTTGTCAGATATTTCTGAGAAAGCTCACACTGTCTTCGTAGGTTGATTAGAAGAGCTTTCTTACGTTGGAAACCTGACGACTTTCCAACAACTTGATTTCACAAATGGAAAAACAGCATCTGTTTTCCTGCAGCTTCACATATGGCGATCATTGTTGCTAAGACAAGCTGGAGCAGGTAGAGCGTGTGACAGTGCCCCTCTGGAGTGCCACAGTCTCCTGGGACCAGATAATACTGGTCTGCTGTGAGGGACTCTGGCTCCCCAGGTAGTGGAAAGTGTATATTTAATCAACATATGCAAAGCATCCGTATGAACAGCAAATTACAGGGGAAAAAATGATCAAATGCAATATTTAGAACTGTTCTATTTGCATTTGCGATGACTAATTTGGATGGGTGTGCTTCATGCTATACTCTCCTAGCTTGAGTATTAAAAAATAATAATAATTAGCCAGTGGCTTGCAGAGGGAAAGGAGTTGAAATGTTTGTATACATGCAGGAAGGTGGGTAGTACCTGTTATGAGAGAATATGACTTTGTCACATGAGCGAGCAACGAAGAATGTAAAAAGAGAATCACTGTTGGACTGAGATGGGAAAGCTATTTTGCATATAAAACCAGACACCTCTAGAATTTCATTAAAGGCCGTCTGACCCTCTGGATGCTGATCGCGTTTTAAAATCTTTAACGAATACAATAGAAGTAAGATTCCCTAATCCGTGGCCCATTTGGGGAGATGGGGTGGGGGGAAGTCCTGAAACTGAACCGCAAAACCCTTTTTTAGGATCAGTGTATGTGTTTGGAAAGCCAAGAGTTGGACAGCAGTCGAAATTAAATTCCAGCATACATCCATAGCCAGGTACGTTGCAAGCAAATGTTCTTTTTCTGAAATTGCCACGCCAGTGACCTGAACCCTGATTTGGAAGGACAACTCAATCAACTACAGAAGGAAGAGCCTTCAGTGATTCTGGAGCAGTCTTGGACTTCTGAATATTATTGTCATTAAACAAATTGTTGTTTATCACGAGCTATTTCTCTAGCAGAGCTCTATCACAGGCTCATAATGGATTAAAATTGGAAAATCCAAATGTGCTCAGTCTTTAATTATAAAATAAAAGCCAGAATTTCTGACTTGTCCATACTATTTTTTTTTTTTTTTTAGATCAACTTTATTCTGAAAAATATCCAGTGAAATAGTGATAAGTTTGGAGCTTTTTGCAAGGTGAAACAGTAACCTTCTTTTGGCATATGAGAATCAGGAAGATAAAGGGAAAAGGTAGAAATTAAAGGCACATTAGAAGAAGTATATCAGTTCAAAGGCTAAAAGGAGCATACAGGTTAAAAGATGTCAGGAAGAAGACAGATGAGGCCACCGTTCCTTAGTAGAAACTGCAAAATTAGATTCCCACATGCAGATAAAAGGCAGAGCACCTGTCTGGGGCTAAGTCTTACGATTTAGAAACTTAGACACTTTACAACTTGTACCCTGGAAGTACACAACCTGAACAAAATTGGACGTTGTACTTAATATGACTCTATGACTGGAGGATGCCCATGGATTTCATTCAGAAAAGGCAATTTTCAACGATTGATAATGGAGTCTTCTACACATGTTTGTAAGTCACAAGAGACATCTCCAAGCTTGGTCAACCCTCTTCTCAGATCATCCCTGAGCCTCTTGTGCTGGGAATTGTCCCTTCATCAGTTTGGCCTCTTCATGCTAATGGCCCATCTTACTCCAGATATTACCCTGACCTTCCCATGCTTGGTCCAGGTGATTTGCCCATATCTGTATTATTGGGTTTTAGCCAAAGCATAGTTTAAGCTTTACTGTTCTCCTAACCAGCCTGAGTTCTGACAGAAAGAATTGGAAGATAATAGATATGAATTCTATTTTCAACTCTGTACCTAACTAGCAATGTAACCTTGCAAATTCAATTTCTTACTCTTTCTTGGCTTCACTCTTTTCAGTGGTACAATGAGGAAATTTGGCGTGAGCAATGAAGCTCCTCAGAGACCCCGGAAGAGAATTGCTTCCATGCACTCTTTCAGCCATATTTTGCTGAGGAAATTTTTTTTTCTGTATAAATTTTTGTTGGAAAAAAGGCCTAGTCACCAAAAAAGAGTTGGCAATCTTCTGAACCAAATTCCATTTTAGATAGAAGAATTTAGTTCTTTATCCAATCATTCATTTATTTTCATTACCAGTCTTCAATTGAAAATTGAGGGGCTAGCATCCTGCAACGTTGCCTGATGAAAACATCTGGGATCAAGGTGGATTGTATCCAACTTGAGAGTAAAGAATATACATTTTAGCATCCTGCATTTATTTTTTTATCATGGGGTAAGCTGTACTGTAGACACTTAATACAAGTCAATAAACACCTATCGAGTACTTATTTTATACCAACATCTTCTTGTTTCCGAGGATGCAAAGATAATTTAGGCATTCTTTAGCAGATCCAGCCGTTGAATGTTGGCAGCATGAAGAAATGAATATAACTAAAAGAAGACGGAAACCCCAGAGCAAAATTTTAGCAAAGTTGACATAAGATATAGATTAGCCACTCACTTAATTATGTAATATGTTTTATTATTTAAGTTTCAATGAAAATGAAAGCCCTGATAAGACTGATTATACTAATTTTGCTTGAGGAAAAATTTCCTTTCTTGGCTTTTTCAAACTTAATCAAAGTCGTAAGTGTCTTATTCCACCCTGCAGGAGAATATGCTTCATGCCTGAGACTGTGAAGTAGTTCCTGACCCCTAACTACTCTCAAATTTTATGAATAAGAGGTCTGACCATTAAATTGGTGAACTTGTTGCAAAGATGTTGCTAACCTTTTTTGATATCAGAGGGATTATTCATTATGAATTTGTACCAACTGGACAAACAGTTAACCAAGTTTACTATTTGGAAGTGCTGAAAAGGCTGAATGAAAAAGTTAGACGACCTGAACTTTCACCAACAATTCATGGCTCTTGCATCACGACAATGCACCAGCTCACACGGCACTGTCTGTGAAGGAATTTTTAACCAGTAAACAACTGTATTGGAACACCCTCCCTACTCACATGATCTGGCCCCTAATGACTTCTTTCTTTACCCCAAGATAAAAGAAATATTGAAAGGAAGACATTTGGATGACATTCAGGACATCAAGGGTAATACACCAACAGCTCTGGTGGCCATTCCAGAAAAAGAGTCCCAAAATTGCTTTGAAGGGTGGACTAGGTGCTGGCAGCAGTGCATAGCTTCCCAAGGGGAGTACTTCAAAGGTGACTGTAGTGATATTCAGCAATGAGGTATGGAGCACTTTGTCTAGGATGAGTTCTCGAACTTAATTACCCAAGCTTAAGTTAGGGGGAAGTTTTGATATTTACTGTTCTTCAGGCTGCTGCACTATTTCCTCTTGATCTCAGACTTGAAGCAGCCCCTGAACAACTAACTGTCCAATGCCTGGTGGCCCATTCTGGTAGTTTTCGTATCACTAAGCATATTTCAAAGGAAAGCTTCTAAGTTCCATAAAGTCCTGACGGTCTACTTGTTCCCCAGCCAAATGACTTCCAGAAACAGTACTGTGTGTGTATTGTGATAAAAGCCTCTGAAGCCAAACTATTGTTCAAATTCTGGTTCTTCCCTAGTTTCTTAATCTGAGTAGTAGAGATAATAATAGTACCTAACTCATCAGCTGTTTGAGGATATAACAGATGTGAAACACTTAGAATGTTATTGCACCTAACAGAGCTCTATTAGCAGCAGCTACTATTATTATTATCTAAATATTTGTTAAGTGAGCTCCGTAAGAGATAGGATGTCTTTATGGAAATTTTTTCATACCTGCCTTAGGAAACACATGGAAACAACGATGGAGCTCTCTGGGTGAAATGTGAACTTTCTACAGTAGGAAAAAGCAAGGGCTTGGAAGTCAATATGCTTTAGTACTGGCCCTACTTCTACCACACCCAAGACTCACCAGAGATCTGCAAAATGCAGACTCCAAAAGCCCATCTTAAACCTCCCAAGTCAGAATCTCTGGCGTTGGAGTCCCGCAGCTTCATACACACAGCAGACTGTTGTGCACACTCAGCCACCCAGGGTTTGTGCCCTGGCTCTGCCATTTACCTGCTTCTACCTTGTGACCTCGGGCCAGTTAGTTGATCTCTTCAAATCTGTTTCTTCATCTACAAAACATGGTTAATGGCTCACAAAGACGTGGAAATTAAATGAGACAATAGAAAATGCTCCGCTGGTCTGGCACAGAGAAAATGTTTGATACCTAAGGGGAATCAGCTTCTTTAAGCTTTGTGCTTTGAATTAAATCATCAGAAAGCACAGAAAAATATATAGGCAGTACTAATGTATGGATTGAGTTCCATAAAGAAGTGGGTGTCCATATAACTTTTTTTTCTCTCTTAAACATGAATCTTTCCTGTAGTGGGGTTGAAGGTGGGCTGGGGAGACACACATCCTTCTGTAATAAACAAAATGCATTTACTGGTGAGAGTGTGGTAAAACCCTTGTTGTGTTACAGCAGAAAAACAAAAGGCTGAGTACCACTACCCTAGATGGACTTGTAGGATTTTGGTGTTTTGGACAGTATCATGCAACTCTATTCTCTCTATTCCATCTTTGCTTTTGTTTTCCACTCTTAGGAACTTGGTACCTGATGAGAGTAACTCACTTCTCCCAGATTTCTGGTTCATTTATCTCTTCCCTTTCTCTAATGTCTTTTGATCTTGATTGAAATTTAAAAATTTGGACTATCTGTCTGATTTCATATTTATTTTAGGAATTTAAATGATATCAGTTTATTTTATATAAGAATGAATGAAACAGATAAAAAAAGAAAGGCATAAAATGTATAGTAGATATATTTATGTTCCCTAACTAGGGAAGCTAAAATGAGAGTAAGAAGAATCAAAACATTGATGGAAATGAATTTAGGTCAGAGCTCAATAGAGAAAGAAAAATGAAGCTTGAAATTTAACAATCAGGAGGAAATAAATACATCAGGACAAAAAGCTTTAACAGAGTTTAAAGTACCAAATAAAAGAAAAGGCAGTTGCTAATCAGACCAAGCTTTTCTTATAACTATGATTATACCTAAATATTGCCAAATGTATAAATAAAAATTTAAAAATCTAGCTAATTATTTCTAATTACTCTTTTTAAATTAGTTCCAGGTGTACAAAACAATGTAATAGTTAGACATTTACGCCCCTCACAAAGAGATAACCCCCCCAATCTACTAAGTGATGCCAAGATGTATATTAACAAATAGCTAAATGATTGACTGAATGTTTTGGTTTTCATCTGTATGTTTGGTGTCATGTAGATAAATACTCTGTCTAAAGAATATCATATTGGTGAATTGAAAAGCAAAGCAGCAACTCACTGAACAAATGATGAAGGATTTGTAATCTTTGTTTTATAGATAAATAACATGGAGAAATTTCCAAATCAAGACACTAGTATATAACTGTTAGCATCATTTCTAACTCTTGGTAGTGCTTTTTCTGCACTGATGAATCTTTCCTGAACACTCACCATTCCTATCGCACTCCTGTTTAAATCTTAATATTATTTGTTCATCAAACTCCCAGTGCAGACAGCATAAGCATCCCCTTGTGCAGAGACTTACATGCAAGGCTTCTGTAAAAATGGGGTTTCTTTTTGAGTGAAGCATAAATAACAACAGATGGTCTTCAATGTATTGGCAAAGATGCCCCCCCCCCAAAAAAAATACAGTATTTACATATACACGTGACTGCTTGAAGGATGGTTGGTCCCCCATCCAAACTGAATATACACAAGTATGACTACTAAGGCTAGCATCTCTATACTTGAAGTAGTGAGGTTTTCTTTGGGGGGAAAAGTTCTAGGAAAAATAGTAAAATTCCTCTTTTATTCTTCCCTGATGTTCATCTCCCTCCCTTTCTAATCCTTTCTACCATCACAGGCTACTAGATGCACAATATATAGAATGTCAGATGTCGATCAATGGGTGTCACCAGTGGAAGAGGGTGAGGGGTCACCTCATCACTTCTCATGGCTTGGTGTCATGCCCATATTTTTTTGGTATGGGATACTGACGATCAACATACGTATTTCCATGTGAACTTTTTCCCACCCATTAAATCAGATGAAATGAATTTATTTTTTTACAATATTTGAATATAGTTCTCAAAAAGAGAGTATCTGGACACTTCACTGGCACAGAACTCCAAAACTAGAGATGTATTAGGCAACAATATGCAGAAAATCAGTTCCTAGTCCTCTGTGCCAATGGGTGACACAGACTGTCCCAGACTGTAGCTGGTAACAGCCATTTGCGTCTGCCATTGATATGCTTTTGGATTTAGTTTTGCCAGACATCTTTCTTTTAATTTAGGCAAAAAGCAAAAATGTACTATTTCTTGAGCATACAGGAATGATGCAGATAAACAACAGGTTGAAGGAAGGAGGAGGATTCAAAGTATATAATCTGGTCACTGTTGGAAGTGAGCCTTTTAATCTTAAATGTAGGGGAGCTAGAGAGGAAGCCAGTAGTTATTTGATACCTGTGTTATACCATGCTTTTTACATTCAATATATAAGAAAATCAATAAGATAACCCTAGGTAATATTCACCCATTTTGTAGATGAGAAAACTGATCCTCAAAAAGGTCAATCAACTTACTTTTATAATTTTTCAGACCTTATGTCAATGAAGTGTTTATTCATTTTGTTTTGTTTTTGGACTACTGTTGTTTGCATGTATTGCTTATCTACAAGGTGTTGAGCTCTATGACTTATCTTCTCCATTCTTTCATCTTTCAAGTTCACAATTATCTCAAAGTAGGACCTATGAAACCTCATGGTTTCAAAGGAGCAGAGTTGAAAACCACTATACGAGGGCATTCTACTTCCCTAATAAAAATATTTCTACCACTACTCGTAAGAATTTTTTAAGATGTAATTTTTTATTTCACAACCTCCTGACTATTTTGTAACTACCAATTTGTACTTCCATATGGAATATAGTTAATGGTATTGTAATAGCTATGTACAGTATTAGATGGGTACTAAACTTGTTGGGGTTTCGCTTTGTGAGGTGTACATGTCTAATTATGTAGTTTTGTACACCTGAAACTAATAAAAAAAGATTTAATTTTTTAGAGCAGTTTTAAATTGACAACAAAATTGAGAGGTAGGTACACAAATCTCCCTTATATCCCCTGCCCCAACACATGCACAGCCTCTCCCATTATCAACATCACTCTCTAGAATGGAACATTTTTTGCCAAGGATGACCCTACACGTCATAATTGCCCAATGTGTAGTTTACTTTAGGGTTCACTGTTGTTGTACATTCTATGGGTTTGGGAAATACATAATGACCTACATCCATCATTGTACTATCATACAGAGTATTTTCCCCAACCTAAAACTTCTCTGTGCTCTGCTTATTCGTCCCTCCCCACCACCACCCAGCAACCATTGATCTTTTCATCATCTCCATAGTTTTGCCTTTTCCAGAATGCCAAATAGCTGAGGTCATACAATACGTAGCCTTTTCAGATTGGCTTTTTTCACTTAGTATATGCATTTATGATTTCTCCATGTCTTTTCATGCTGGATGGCTCATTTCTTTTTAGCACTGAATAATATTTCATTGTCTGGATGTACCACAGTTGGTTTATCCATTCACCTACTGAAAGACATCTTGGTTGCTGCCAAGTTTTGGCAACTATGAATAAAGTTGCTATAAACATCCTTGTACAGGTTTTTGCATGGACATGTTTTCAGCTCCTTTGGGTTTAATAACAAGGAACACCATTGCTGGATAATATGGCAAGAGGACGTTTAGTTTTGTAAGAAACCACCAATTTGTGTTCCAAAGTGGCCTGAGCTATTCATTCCCACCAGCAATGGATGAGAGTTCCTGTTGTTCCACATCCTCCCCAGCATTTGCTGTCGTCGGTGTTCTGGATCCTGGCCATTCAAAAAGCCGTTTAGTGGTATCTCATTGTTGTTTCAATTTTCATTTCCCCACTACCTCTACTCTGTTTGGATATGTATTTGCCTGATATATAAATTAATACACAATTTAAGTGGTTTTATTCTATGTGAGTCTCTTATAAGAGATTATAATAATTAATAATTATATCATTAATAAATATACTAATCTTTACTAAACACTGACCAGAAACTAATCCTATGCTTTAGTTCCTTCTTAATTCTCATTTTGCGTATGAGAACTTGGGGCAAAAAAGAATTCTCTCAACTTATAGTTTGCTTTTTAAACTCTAATATATTTTTACTCAATTAGCAAACTTTGTATTTGAAAAAGGGGGTTAGGTCTATTTACATTTTTTACATGTAATTTATACATTTTTAATCAATTTTTAAATTTTCCAAGCCCTAAATAATCTCTGCCTGCCGCTCATGAGCTAGTTTTCGCTTCAGCTTAGCCCACTGACTTCTCAGGTCTGACTTCACTTATTTATTGTTAGGTAACTTATTGCAGTACAGAGAGGGGTTAAGAACATGGATACATGTGAACTCAGTTAAATGAATGCAAGTGACAGAAGGAGCTATTTAGAATTACGTGTTGCTGTGACAGCTCAGTCTTTACAAGACAACCAAGGAACCCCGTGTATTCCGGCTAATGGTAAAATTAAGGCGGAAAAGAAGAGAAAAATGGCATTAGAGGCTTTTTAAGGAACTATACAAGAACACAAAACCAGAAAGCAAACACCTGGACCATGTCTTGGCAAGAGACATTGATGTGGATAAGCCCAGCATCCCATAAATAATCTAGAAAAACTGTACAGAGAGCTAAGCCTAAAGTTAGTCTGATGGGGTCACCATGCAGACAAAACTTGGAAAGTAACGTAAATATCATATCATTTGAATCATAGGTTGGCAGGACCTAAGGGTAGATGGGTTATACCAGTAATCCTGACACCATAACACAGTCTATTAAATTATCCCAAACATTCTTACTATGATGCTTTAGCAAACCTAACCTCAAAATTTCCAACCTCCTTCTCTCTCTGTGGAGATCAGCTGGACCTAAAATGGGCTTTAGACAATGGAATTTGAACTGCAGCCTCTGCCACACCCACTAGTCCCACAGCTGGGTGATTTCTCAAGTTTTGAAAATATCTATTTCAGCTCATTCCCTTTTCTGTGTTTATCACTCTTCTATGTGGGAAACTGGACAAATCTGTAAAATAAACTTCAAGGTTTTTGCCTTTCGCCCTCTGCTTATTGCCACCATTTGTGTTCCTTCTGGAGCAAATACTTTTTTAATCTGAGCTGGAGTTAAAACAACTGGGAAACACTCAGAGCCTCTAAAAGTTATTGGCACTCTCCTTTTCCATCACATTCTTGTTCCTGTTTCGCCTCTTCTGTAAGCAAGGAAATGAATCACTTCTCCAGAACTTTCACGTCTATAGTGCCCCCTTGTGCAATGTGATAAGGGCCAGGATGGCAGGAATTCAAGAGAAATAAAAAAGGCCCAAAGATGATTATTTTAGGGTTTTTGTTTCCAAATATAGAGAGGAGCCAAAATGCATTTTCACACAGCAGTTTTTTTTTTCTTTCTTTCATTGCCTATGTAAAGGAACACACTTTGTTTTTAAAAGGGGGAAATCCACCTCTGAAATTATGGAATACTGACACAGCATCATTCATCTTGGCAAAAGTTGACTGAGCAGATGATGTACATCCACTTAACTTGGACTCAATCAAAGGTTTTGCTATTTTCATTTCACAGGCCAGATGTAGCTCATCATCGGTTGGAATCAATTCCAGACGAGGTGTCAGAGTCTGTTGGTCCAAGAGAAAGTCTGATCCAGGCACCAAAAAGAGCCATGAGGAAAATGGCTACTATCTCCACTGATGTCCCAACAATTTAATCCAATATTCAGTTCAGTGGGATAACCTAGAAATGTTGCTATTTTCATTAACTTGTAAGTTATTAAATTCCCAGTCATCGTGAGCTCATCTCCCATGTCCTATTTCTGTGAATTCACTGTCATATCTCAAAGGATAGGAAAACTGAATAAGTGATAAGTAATGGGTTTCTGATAAATAAAAAAGCTAGAAACCAATGACATACCAGGGATGTGTTTCGTTGGGCTACTGGAGTCATCTGTGTTGACTTGAGTCTGACCACCAAAGGCTTTATAATTTGTTATCACAGCTCTTCCATTTCAAATGGAAACAAATGCTCAATGTATTGAATAGAACACAATGAACCAATGTTATCTGACTGAAACACATTGAAAAAGTTTGGAATCTTTATATTAATCTTAATATACACTACAACAGAGATTTCTTATTCCCATAAGATAACAGTGGACACTCAATTTTGAATTTCTCTACATAGCTTTCAAAAACCATGCAGATTGGGGGCAGCTGGATGGCTCAGTTGGTTAGAGCGCAAGCTCTCAATAACAAGGTTGACGGTTCAATTCCCGCATGGGATGGTGGGTTGCGCCTCCTGCAATTAAAGATTGATAATGATGACTGGACTTAGAGCTGAGCTGCGCCCTCCACAACTAGATTGAAGGACAACGACTTAGAGCTGATGGGCCCTGGAGAAACACACTGTTCCCGAATATTCCCAAGTAAAAAAAAAGATTTAAAAAAGAAATCATGCAGATCAATAAGAAGAGCAAATAAGACCAACCACAACTCGTGCCTACAGCATAACTAGGAAATAGAGAGTGCTGTAAACGTCAGTTTCTCTACATGTGGGGAAATTTTTCAGAAATCGGCAAATCAAGCTTGGAACATAACATTATGTCAAAACAAGAGAGTCTGGTGTAGTATTAGTAACAATTCAGACAATGTTATCTGAAGTTCATCCCCAGAAGGAAAGGATCCTAATATGAGTGAGGAATTAACATTCCCCACCACCACCACCCCAAAAAATCTGAAATGTTGTGAGTATCATCTACTAGTATTATGAGTTGAATTTTGTCCTCCCAAAAGATGTTGAAGTCTTGACTTCTAACACCTATAAATATGATCTCATTTGGAAATAGGATCTTTTAGATGATTAAGTTAAGATGTCATTAAGTTAGACGTTAATCAAATGGAACTAGTATAGAAAGGAGAAACTGGGATAAGACTAACACACAGGGAGAATGCCAGGTGAAGACTGGAATTATGCTGCCACAAGCCGAGAAACAGTCAGAAGCTAGGAGAGAGACCTTGAAAAGATCCTTCCCTAGTGATTCCAGAGGTAATATGGACCTGCTGATACCTTGGTCTTGAAATTGTAGCCTCCAGGAATGTCAAACAGTAGAGTTCTGCTGTTTAAGTCACCCAGTTTGTGGCGCTTTTTTGTGGCAACCCTGGCAAACTAATACAACTGGAAATTAAAAGGGACATTTTTGAAAGCGTGCAGGAACATGGCTAGTTGTGCTTCCTGGAGGGAAGAAGACAACTTGAAAAGGAGAGGAATCTTTTGGAGGCTTAGGGGATAAAGAGTAATAAATAAGTGAAACTCAGAAGACACAGGCTCTATGGAAACAAAAGAGTATCACATTGGAAGACACACAGACCCATTCCCCAAAGGTGTCATTTACTAAAGAGTAAACCCTGTACTATATAAACAAAAGAGTACATTCCGGAATTATGAAATTGAGTCAGTTACTCAAACTTCTCACATATTGCTGGTGAAAAATAACACAATTTAAGTGAATAAAAAATAATAGCCAACGTCCATATGAAGCTACTATAAGAAGTAACCAGAAAGTGAACATCAAAATCTTTCAGCTTATGAAAACACTCTTCAATAATAAAAGCCATGAAGTTAAGGAAAACATAACACTCTAAAACAAATGAAAAATTGTTAAACAAATGTTGTGATAGAAAAAAATCATGACTCATAAACAAAATTCAGGCAAGAAATAAGCAAAAACAGAAATATGTGACATGAGAGTTTACTAAATTTAGGAAGGAAAGAAAATAAACGAAAATAATTTCAAAATAAAGATGAATTAGAGACCATCAAAGGTAGAATGAACTTGGGGTGGCTGGTGGCTCAGTTGGTTAGAGCATGAGCTCTGAGCAACAGGGTTGCTGGTTCTATTCTCACATGGGCCAGTGAGCTGCACCCTGTACAACTAGATTGAAGAGAACAAGCTGTCATTGAGCTTCCTGAGATGTGGCCAGGTGGCTCGGTTGGTTAGAGCGTGAGCTCTGAACAACAGGGTTGCCGGTTCAATTCCCACATGGGATGGTGGTCTGCACCCCCTGCAACTAAGATTGAACACAGTGACTGAACTTGGAGCTGAGCTGTGCCCTTCATAGCTAGATTGAAGGACAATGACTAATGGGTCCTGGAAAAACATACTGTTCCCCAATATTCCCCAATAAAAGAAAGAAGAAAGAAAGAAAAGAAAAGGTAGAATGAACTCACCAAACGTATAATAAAGAACATTGACAAGAGGAAGAAAAACAACCAAGAAAATAAAAGCAAAATAAGAAATGCAACAACTGGAGCTATAACATACACAAAGTAGACACTCAATAAGTACTGACTGACTTAACATTTTGGATCATGAAATGATTTGAATGGTAGATGGGTCTTCCAAAGAAAAAATTTCAGCCTCTTTGTTTTTTCCGAAGGCCTTTCAATCTTTCCCAAGAGATCAGACACACAGACTTAACCTTAATCAAAATCTAACCCCCAAGGTGAACCTGGAACAAAATGAGTTTGGGCAGCATGGAATTCTCTTCCTTGTTTTGTGTTCATTAAATTTTTTTTTAATGTAAGCTGTTTTATCAATTAAAATCCTGAGTGTTTTTGAAGAAATAAAAAAGAAAAGTGGTAAAAATGATTAGGAAGAAAGTGATTAGATAAAGGAGAGAGGCAACAAAAATCTCACATATGTATCAATGTATTGTTGGAGCCCCTAAAGAAAAGAAAAAACAAACAGTAGAATGCATAAAACTGATATTTATAACTACAATCCAAAAAAAAAAAGAAACTTTCCTATAATGGAAAAGGTCTGAATACACACACACACACACACACACACAGTTATTGATATGACTTATCAAATTGATAAGTTTAAGATATTCCACCATATACCAGGGAAAATTGCCATGAGTAACATTATACTCAATGGTGAAAAACTGAAAGCTTTTCCTCCAAGATCAGGAACAAAATCAGGATGCCCACTCTAGCTATTCCTATTCAACATAGGACTGGATGTCCTGGCCAGAGTAATTAGGCAAGAAGTAGAAATAAAAGATATTCAAATTGGGAAGGAAGAAGTAAAATTACCTCTGTTTGCTGATGACATGATCTTGTATGTAGAAAATTCATAAGGTTCCACCAAAAATAAACTGTTAGAACTAAGAAATACAGAAAACTTACAGGATTGCAAATTAAATACAAAAATCAGTTGAAATTCTATACAGTAACAGTTAACTCTCCAAAAGGAAATTAAGAAATAAATCTGATTTTCAAAACCAACAACAACAAAAAAAATAGGAATAAACTTAATTAAGAAGGTAAAAGACATGTCTTGCAAACTGCAAATCATTGATGGAAGAAATTAAAGAAGGCACAAATAAATGGAAAGACCTCCTGTGTTCTTGGATCAGAAGTTTTATGTTGTTTAAATGTTCATAATGCCTGAAGCAATTGACAGATTCAGTGCAATCCCTATCAAAATCCTGATGGCAGTTTTTACAGAAATAGATAAAACAATCTTAAAATTCATATGGAACAACAAAAGACCCCCAAAGAGCCAAGCAATGTTGAAAAAAACGAAGCTGAAAGCATCACATGTCCTGATTTCAAAATATACTCCAAAGCTACAATAATTAAAACAGTCTGTTATAGGCATAAAAATAGAAATATAAATCACAATAGTATAGAGAACCCAGAACAGAATGGAACAAAATAGAGAGCACAGAAATAAACCCATGCATACATGGTCTATTGATCTTCAACAAGGCTGCCAAGAATATACAATAGGGAAAGGACAGTTTATTCAACAAATGGTGCTGGTAAAATTGCATATACACCTGCAAAAGAATGAAACTGGACCTTTATCTTACAACATATACAAAAATCAACTCAACATGGATTAAAGACTTAAACAGAAGACCTGGAATTATAAAATTCCTAGAAGGAAACATAAGGAAAAAAATTTTTTATGACATTGGGCTTAGCATTGATTTTTAAATATGACACCAAAATCATAAGCAACAGAAGGAAAATTAGACAAGTGGGATTACATGAAATTAAAAAGCTTCTGCACAGCAAAGGAAACAACAGAGTTGAAGGCAATGGACAGAATGGGACAAAATCCTTGTAAACCATATACCTGATAAGGGATTAATTTACAAAATATACATGAAACTTCTACACTTCAATAGTAAATAATAACAATAAAATCTGGTTAAAAAATGGGCAAAGGACTTGAATAGCCATTTCTCTAAAGTAAATATTCAAACAGCCAATAGGTATATGAAAATGTATTCAACACCACTAATTAGCAGGGAAATGCAATCAAAACCACAATGAGATATCACTTCACACCTGTTAGGATGACTGTAATGATAGTAATTCAAAAAGATAGGTGTTGGTGAGAATGTGGAATAATTGGAATCTTTGTACACTGATGATGAGAATGTAAAATGGTGCAGCCATTCTGGAAAACAGTATGATGTGTCCTCAAAAAATTAAAAATAGAATTACCATGTGATCCAGCAGTGCCCCCTTTGGGAATATATACAAAAGAATTGAAATCAAGATCTTGAAGTAATGTCTGCATTCTCATGTTCATTGCAGCATTATTCATAATAGCCTAGAGGTGGAAACAACATAATTGTCCATTGACAGATTAAGGGATGAAGAAAATGTGATATAGCTAGCTAGCTGATAGATAGATAGATAGATGATAGATAGATAGATAGATAGATAGATAGATAGATAGATAGATAGACAGACAGACAGACAGACAGACAGGTAGAGATAAACAGATAGATAGACAGAGCTATACAGATACAAGTACACACACACAATGGACTATTTTTTACTTTAAAAAAAGAAGGGACTTCTACCTTATGTGACAACATAGATGGACTTGGTGACGATATTAAGCTAAGTGAAGTAAGCCAATGACAAAATGACAAATAGTGCAGAATTCCACTTACATGTGGTATCTAAAATAGTCAAAATCTTAGGCACAGAGTAGAATGATGGTTGCCAAGGGGTGGGGGGAGGAAGAAACGGAGAGTTGTTATGTAATGGGTATAAAGTTTCAGTTATGCAAGACAAAGAAGTTCTAGAGATCTGCTGTACATTATGTCCATAGTTAACAGTATTGTATTGTGCACTTAAAAATTTAAGAGAGTAAGTTTTGTTAAGTGTTCTTACCATGATTTAAAGAAGCCTAAAGAATATAAATAAGTCTTGAACAAATAAAAAAGGCAAACCCTGTTCTTAAATATAAAGATTCAATATTCTAAAAGTGTCAATTTTCCCTAAAATTAATTATTTTTAAAATGGTAAGCGATTTAAATAAAAATGCCAACAGGATAATAATGTAAGGAACTAGATAGACTAATTCTAAATTTTATATAAAAATACATATGCAAGAACAGCCAAGAAAACTCTAAAAACAAAAAAATAATGAGCAGGTAAACCAGACCTGAGAGACGTAAAATTATAAAGCAATGGAAAGGAAAACGATTTGATATTGGTGCATAAATAGATAAAATGATCAATAAAAACAGAAGAGAGTCCAGAAACATAGTATCTTTATAAATGGAAGCAATATTAATGCCCAGTAGCAGGCGAAGAGAAAATGTATTTTAATGTATTTATAGAATATAATAGTATTCAGCAGTTCAAAGATATACAACCCGAGCTATCAGAATTAACATAGGTATATCTAAAAAAACCTTGAGCGTGAAGACAAACAAATCAAGAATTAGATGATACAGGATACCACCATTCATGCAAAATTTTAAGCACAAAAATAATGCCACATAATTTTGGATACGTGCACACATAAATAGTAAAAATAGAAAAGTAAGGCCATGAAAGAGACACCACAGCCTTGGAGTATTGGGGAAGGAGTGTACTGCTTTCAGTACCATTTTGACTCCTGTCAATATTTCTACTGTGTCTTTCTTTTGGTTGGTATGTGATACATCTTTCTCTATGAATTAATTTTCAAATATCCTTCATTCTTTTTGAAAACTGTTTCTCTTCTCAGTGATGTATAGCTAGACTTTGCTGTTATGTTAAACCAATCTGATCGTTTCTATCAAATGAAAAGGCAAAGACCACGCCGACACCCAGACCTCCGCAGGGCGCCTGCCTGAGCAGTTGCTCATGTCGTGTCGCCGCTGGGAGTCTGCCAGGAACCAGATGGGGGGCCTTGGGATCACCCCACAGGCGGCTTTCTGAGGTCAGGAGGGCATTATCACGTAATGCCTAGGACGCTGCTGGGGGATGGATTCACGAAACTCCCACCCCACCCTTGCGGGAAGACATGCTTTGAAAAAAATGTAGCATGAGGAAAAAACGTATTAGAATCCCAACTTCATATTTAATCGTAATACATAGGATTTGATCCAGCGCAAACCATGTCCTTACACAAAGTGTACATGTCCTTTTCCATAATATGGAAAGAATGATACATAGCATTATTGAATTTATCCACTCAGCACATATTTATTAATACTTAGTACTTGCGGGATGCAGGACACTGCACTAGCCACTAAGGTGATGTAACACTAAGACCAATTTGATGGTGACCTTCAGGAGTTTATAGCTGATCAGAGAGGTAAAGTACACGAATACCTGATCCCACCTTACGTTTGTATAGCACTGTTGAGTTCATGAAGTGCTTTCCAATATTTTATTCCAATTAATCTTCATCAAATGCTATGAGATAATTTTTTTTCCCTCAAGAAAAGTGAGCAACAAATAAATCATATGGCTGGTAAATTGCAGGGAGATTGAAGCCTGTGTTGACCTTTCTTTAAATCTCAGTCCCACTCCCACTAGACAGCAAGATGCCCCCTTTGCAGTGACAGGAGATGGCTCACCACACCCTGAACAGCCCTTTCCCGGCTTCCCCTCTATTCCCATGCTTTGCCCTCCTCGTGGCTCATGATTCCCCTACAATACCTAACTCTTACTCATCTTCAAGCCCAACTATGAAAAGCACCCAGATAGCATAGGTGAGAATGAATTGCTACCCTCTCTGAATTTCAAAAGCTTTTTTGACACTTCTCATAGGTCACTGATTCAATTCCAGAGAGAAGAGGATCAATTTCTATCCAGCATTACTAAATGTCAGGCACACAATGATGCTGTGAGGTATTATTTTTTATCATGCTAGAGATAATTAAGAATAGTAATTTTAAATGTAGGTTCTAGAAAGAGTCTTCACATGGCTCTGTTTACTAGCCATGTTATGTTCCCCTCAATAAGATGGGATAATAAAACACCCAACTCCAAGGGCATTTGTAAGAATTAAATTAAATAATGCAAATGAAATGTCTGATGTGCTCAACATATATTAGCTGGTATTAGTTATCATGAAGAAACTGAAACTAATACAAGTTAAGTAAAAACTGTGTAACCCTCCCAAAGCTAGTAGGCTAGTAAATGGCAGAGACTGCATTGAAAACAGATCTAACTCCAGCTTTGGAGTCTTGCTTCTTTCTTGAGAGCAATTGTACCTGAACTTTTAAGTTACATGTATCAATATGGACAAAAGAGTATGTTCCCCAATACTTATTTCAAATTTTATCTGCCATACTCTAATAATGTATTATATTACATTATAAATAACACACAAAAATAGTAATCAAAGGAAGGTTATACCACTAGAAATACAAGTTATACTGAATTTTCTCTCACTTCAGATTATTCTTACTACTTTTATGTGACTGTCTGTCTAATTCTGGTTTGTATCCCTAACCCTAGTGTAAAATACAATATCTTGCCTGTAGCAGATGCTCAATAAACGTTGTGAATAAAAGAATATACTCACTGCTGTAACATTCTTACATATTTGAATACAAATGTGTTCAAAAGCAGCGTCCTTGAATTGATTTTTAATATATCTGCTAGCTTTCAGCTGCTAAAGGTCAAGCTTCAGTCATCTTCCTCAGAGCATTAGTTAAAAGAGAGAGTTTGCTATATGGCATGAACAGCTGGTATCCCAAAAGGGACATTTGCAAAAAGCAGGAAGGTCTTCAAAGGCATACATATCCCATTCAAAATTGTTTGCTTAATTCTCCTATCTGTAATCCTACAGAAAATAAATGCCGTTGCTGTCTCTTTAAAAATCCCAGATCTGCTGGGGGAATTTGTGATTGTTTAATAGCCATGGCTCTCAATATTTTTCGATGAATGGACTAAACTATAGGTGTAGATCTTTAACCTGGAGGAGACTGCCTGTGGACTGGATGGAAGTGCGTGTGTTTTATTTCCTTCCCCACCAGATGAGAGGGTATAAAAGCAGTCACCTGTCAACGCACTCCAGCAATGAAATTCAGCAGCCTATTGTCCCAATCACTGCTCTCAATCACTCTAAACGGCCTCCAGAGGCCGTCATTATTATAGGACATGTTCCTAAGAGTAGATAAATGGAACTCCACCTGCCAGCCTGCATAGGGAAAGATGGACACTCTTGGCCAAAAATATGAAAGGGCCTGGGGCTTTATTGACATTTACATCAAAAATAGTTAGCAATGAAAGCAGCTGTTGTGGCGTGCTTTCCCCACGACGTGTTTGGAATATGCTGTGAATTGAAATACAGACCTCCTGACAAGCAATTTACCTTCTGTCAGTCTCCATGTGCTTGCAGCATTACTGGGTACTCGCTGTGATAGGCCACTTAAAGCTGCACATGTGTACAGTTTGGATGAAAGATTAACTACAATTTGAGACAGGAAGTAACGAATTGTGGAGTGTCATTCATAATGGCCTGCATTGTCATCGGCAGGGTGACACCACAGCAAGAAGGTGCCTCTGTTGTGACTGCCTTATGGAATCAGATGTCATTCATTTTAATGAAGAGCTGACCACAATTCTAATACGCAGAGTACAAGACAGCTCAGGACTGGAAGCATTAATCTGCCTTGTTTGTTGACATTACAGTGACGACCCAAACGCCATTATGCAAGAAATTCTTTCAGAAGTGATTCAGTAGGAGCAATGGTAGGACAAGGTATAACGGCCCAGAACAAAGGATGGGCCAGGAGTTCATTTCTGGATTTAGTCTTCTCAGTTGATTTCGTACATTGAATCCCACCTCCCCTGAAAAATTTCTACCAGAGGAAATATTGTGTTGTCTCATTAGTCAAGTACTGACTGCTTTGTCTAAGCAAAATCTAAAATTCCAGTTTCTTCAATGCAAAATTCTGTACCAAGTTTTGGTGGGACTTTCAGAAAGCAATGTAGCATTTACTATGAAGAAGAGTAGATTAAATGCTTAGCTGCGCTTTCACAAAAACGGTTGACCAAACCATGCTATCTGCAGTTCTAGAAACAATATTTAGTCACATCTAAGAAATAAATAACTGGAGTCTTTCCTCCCTGGGTAAGGAGTTCATCATTTTAAATCTGGTAAGCTGATCAACAGTGTAGGGTCAAAGGGCAACTGCCAAGGTTGCTATTTCTATAGAAATCAAGTGTCTTCTGAGTCATTATCAATTCTATGAATCATTACACATTTTTTTCTGAAAGGACAATAGAAGGTTTCGTTTTCCTAAGTGTTGAGAAGTTTTTCTCTGTGTCTTCTCAGAACCGCTCTGATTTTGGAAGTTCCTTGTGGTAATAGCTGATGAGGAAATGATTCACAACTCAGATAGGGAGAAGGCATTTAGCAAATAATGCCTCAAATATCTAGTGCGCTTGCTTTTATGATTACGGGTGTATCCAAGATCCCTGCAGTTGATCATCAATCCTTGAACTATTGTGGTATCAAATTCTTTGATTTTCACCCTCCTTTACCACTAGAATCACAGGCTCTGTGCATCTAGCATTTCTACTTCTGCTTCAAATCCAAGCGTAGTCTAAAGTTCTTAGTAAGCTTACGAATCTAGGCTTTCAGCCTCTTCATGCTAGCCAAACTGCTCTGGAAATCTAAAACTACCATAAAAATCAAGTTGTTTTGTTTTGACATTTTGTTAAAAAAAAAAAAAAAAAAGAAGACGAAAGAAAGGAAAAGAAAAAGCAGCTATTATTGCTGATGTCTGATGTTTGCTGAAAGATTTAACTAAACTTACTTCAGAAGCATATGCTTGTTAATAACTCCAAACATGTCCCTATGAGTATACATTTATGCATGTATTTCAGAGACCACGAATTCATGGAATCATTTGTTGTGATTGGCCGTTGGGTGTTTCGTGGCTACTGCTGGCTCAGCACAGAAAATATATGTGAAGCGAGTTCTAACCGGTCTATGTGTGTCAAAGCAGAGGCGACGCTGCAGGTGACTCACTTACAGTGAAACTGCCTTAATCGAGTCTTTTGGTAGCTTCCAGCCAACAAATAGCTAAAGGAGATCACGGACAGCTGCCTAGCTGTTGGCAGGCACAGGCTTTAAGGCAGCCATGCAAATTAGCATGTTCTTGGAGCCCCTCCTGAAAAACCAACAGGCTACAAATACCACAGTTTCTATGAATGATTGACTTTTGCCTTGCTCGGGCCTAGTCCTAATTCCTATTCCTATTGCTGCTGTACAAATTTATCACAGATTTAGTGGCTTAAAACCGTACAAATGTATGACCTTACAGTTCTGTAGGTCACAGTATAAAATGAAGCCTTACTGGCCCAAAGTCAAGGTGTCACCAGAATTATGTTCCTCCTGGAGGCTCTAGGGCAAAATTCGTTCCTTGACTTTTCCAGTTTCTAGAGGCCACCTGCGTACTTTGGCTTGTGGTCCCTTCCTCCATCTTCAAAGCAAGCAATCCAACATGGCTCTCTAACTGTGACCCTCCTTCCTCTTTCCCTTATAAGGACACCTGTGATTACATTGGGATCGCCTGGACAATCTCCCTATCCTAAAACGCTTAACAGAATCACATCTGCAAAGTCCCCTTTGCTGCATAAATTAACATAGTCACAGGCTCTGGAGATTAGGATGGGGACATCTTTGAGGGGCCATTACTCTGCCATCCACTCCTACTTTATAGAAATGCTCTCTGTGTTCATGACCTTTTTCTCCCTTGCAAACGTCAGAGGTAGTCACGGCAGGAAGGGCTATGACTCCCACACAGTCAGGGAGGAAACTGAAGCTCAGAAATGGGGGTGACTTGCCCCACTCCATACTGCTTTAGGCAGAATTGTATGCCTGGGGTTGTGAAAAGGAGTGTAAAACACATCACTTTTTTTTTTAACACTCACGTTTATACCTGTATAAACATACTCGTATTTCACACAGACACATAGAGAAGACTTGTTCCCATAGGATGATATTGCATTCTAGCCCTAGTTCTTCCCACGCCAGGCCCTCACAGTTTGAGATCTTTGGTCTCTGAAGCTGGGTTTAACAGAGATCAAATCTTTCACTTCCGTTTCTTTCCTTCTTTCTTTGTTTCTTGGTTTGTTTGTTTCTTTCTTTCTTTCTTCTTCTTTTTCTTTTTATTGGGGAAGGGGAACAGGACTTTATTGGGGAACTGTGTGTACTTCCAGGACTTTTTTTTTCCAAGTCAAGTTGTTGTTCTTTTCAATCTTAGTTGTGGAGGGTGCCGTTCAGCTTCAAGTTGTTGTCCTTTCAGTCTTAGTTGTGGAGGGTGCAGCTCAGCTCCAGGTCCAGTTGCCATTGCTAGTTGCAGGGGCCGCAGCCCACCATCCCTTGCGGGACTCGAAGAGTTGAACTGGCAACCTTGTGGTTGAGAGCCCACTGGCCCATGTGGGAATTGAACCAGCAGCCTTTGGGGATAGGAGCATGGAGCTCCAACCACCTGAGCCCCCGGGCAGGCACTCACTTCCATTTCTTAAACCCCCTATCTGCTTTTCCTGTTAGGCCTATTCTCCCAGAAGCACCCATGCTCATAAATACCCTTCAGTTTAGACCAGTAAATATCTTAAAAAGAAATATCATTTATGGGCCACTGCATTAGGTTCAGCTTTTTAGAAAACCAGAGGTAAACAGGCACAACATTACATTTCCAATCGTACAGTAGTGAGACCTGGATTCAAATCCCATTAAATTATTTTCTTTCTAGGTGACCTTGGCCAAATTGCTTTGTGCTTCTCTAAATCTGAATGCCTTTTTCTTCAAAAAGGTGATAATCTGGCACAGGTATTAATGCTTAAAAAGGATGACGTATAGTAGTACTCTGCCGGTGTATGTAATGTTTTACCTATGTTTGTTCCTTCTCTTTTTCTCTTATTGCCCAACAGAAACAGGACAGGTGAATCACAGACCCTAATTAGTGTTATTTGCACATTAAAAAGGGGGGGATTAGGGAGGCAATAGTTAACATTGGTAATAACTCTAAAAATTTGAAATTTCAAGTAGTGTGGGAGGTGCAGATGTGTTTCTAAGTGAGCACCTTTCAGCTATTTGTCAAATTGCATCACATGGGTGTAGATCCCAGATTGCAGGGAATAATAGCAATTATAATAAATTACATGGGACTGGGTAATACAAATCTCTTAATACCAGACTGCTATTAATGGGAAAATGAACTTGTCTTATCTTGTCCCATCTCCTTGTCTCTTTCATTCCATCCAAAACTTATTCATTCGTGATTTGCCCATGCATTAATTTATTTGGTATTTCTTGAATATGTACTGTGTGCCGCTTGCATGAACCTAGGAATACTGTGATTAATAAAACTATGTTGTCCTCCAAATTGGCACAGACAAGCAGTAACAACTGAGGAAAATGAGTACTATAATAAAAGTATGCCAACATGCTTTAGGAGCAAAGTGGAAGGGCATCCATTCTAGTGTAAAGTAAGGGAGTCAGGGAGGTCCTCCTGGGAAAGAAGTATTTAATATGAGAGCTGAATAATAAGTAGGAATTACCCAGGTAAGGTGAGAGAGGAGTGCGGGTATTCTAGGCAAGAGGAGAGATATGCAAAGACGAAGAAGAGAGCACATGACATGTTTGGGGGACAACAAGATATTCATGTGATTAGAGCAGTTTATAAAAATGTTAGGAATTAGGAAATGTGCTATCCCTCTCTGCCTTCCCCAGCTCAATACTCTCTTGAATGCCAAATGCGGATCCCCTTTCCCAAGAACTTCACATCCTTCCAAGGAAGACATAACTCCCCAAAATGCAACTGTTTTTCTCTCAGAGAAAATTCCCGGAACGTTATCCACCTCTTCTAAAATGTTTCCCTCAGAAGTACTGACCACTTTTCCAAATCTCTGTACCTGTATTTTGAGAGAAATAACCTCATGCTTCAGACCCTACTACAGTGACTCCAACCTTATTCTACAAGGCAAAAAAAAAATAGTATTGAAAAAAAATGCAGTGAGAGCCCATCATCTGGTTGCAAACAGATCGAAAAAGAAAAGAAGACCCCAGTAATGGTACACCCTGAAATCTGAGTCTTTTTTGTGCTGGGGGACCAAAAGCAGGAAGAGCTGGAGTGCTTTCTGCTTAAGGCCTGTTGGTTTGTATGATCTGTTTATTGAGAGGGTGAGAGCCAACAAACTGGAATACTCGAATACAAGGTCCCATCTGAATGCAACAGACCCATATTAGATGAAGGTGTGGTGCACTCTGGGAGATGTTCTAGAGACTGGACATATGAATCAGCTTTCCAACAATAGATCTGAAAATTAGATTTAATGAACCCCCAAATGGGCAGGAAATAAAACCACTGCAAATCTAGCTAATCAATTTCCTACTGGTGAAGATCAGATCTGTATAGCTATCTCTGGTCTGAGTGAAAAATAAAAAATTAAATACAAACACATACAAAATATAATAAACCAGAGGCAAGGGATTGAAAATAGCTATAGAATGAAGGGAATGTAAAGATTCAGAGGAAGAAGGGAATTCCAAATGTGATTTACTATAGCTATTGGGGTGCGGGAATCAAAAAACTGTTTGAAAACTCCATAGGATATAAGAAGATATACCCTTTATGAAATGGGAACTCACACATGAAGAAAGAGGAAAGAAAAAAGAATGAAACAGAAATGACATAAGCATGTTGAAGAAAAATATAATTAAACAACACATAAAATGACAATGAAAAGTACAGTAGACACTACATAAAATCAAATCAGCAATAAGCAGGACAAACTTAAGATTGTTCTTCAGAAAAAAAAAGGATAAAACAAATGAGAGACAAGTTGATGGTGGACCAGAAGTCCACCATTTGTTATAGTTGTTTGGTGTATTCCTTACGCAGTAATGTAACAGCTTCAAAGTTACATTACTGCATAAGAAATATACCAGACAACTATAACCAAAGCAAAAATTCAAAGACAAAATTTCAGAGTTAACTAGTATGAATAATTACAATGATGAATTTCAGGTATTTGTCAAGTGGGGTGACATTCTTCTTTGAGGAGATCTTATGCTTTACCAGAATCCGGGCACCAACCCATACAATACTGGTGATCATCTTTATAATGTGTAATGCAGGACTAGAGAGTTACAAAAAAGTTTGATAGTTTAAAGGTCAAAGATATATTGATTGTTTTTCTTCAAGTGTTAAGTTCTGTTAGTAATTTATCAGTAAGGGTGGGAAGAGACACCATTAGTTTTTCCTCACTTCACTCTTTCCTCAGAATGTTTGAAGAAAAACGATAGAATAAGATATACCAGACAAATCCTAAACAAAAGAAAACTGATAGATTGATAATATCAGACCTAATAGAATTTAATATGATATAATAAAAGACATTTCACCAAGAAAATATGATATAACCTGCATTCATTGCAACCTTGCCTCTCATATACAAAGCAAAAGTTGTCAAAATAACAAGGAAACATCAGCAAATCTACAACCACAGTTGTAGATTTTAATGTACATCCAGAGCCAAAATCAGTAAAGGTATAGATTTGAACAGTCTAATTCATAAATTTAATTCAGTAGATTATTCTCAAGATACTGCTGCGTTCCCAAAATAAAGATAATACTTTTTTTTCAAGCAGAGCTGAAATAATCACAAAAATAACCATGTATTAGGCCTGAAAGTGATGTCACAAAATTCTAAAAAACTGGGAATCAATAATGAAAACATATTCTCCCAAGCCCCTATATTTGAAAACTAAAGCTAGTCTAAATAATTCAGAGTTGGGGGAAGCAATCATAATGGAAGTTGCAAAATATTCAGATTCTATTAATTGGTCACAAAGGAAGATGAAACTCTGTCACTATGTCTGGTTATTTTAAAAGCCCACTGCTTTCCTGAGTTTTAGTTTATTCTGCAGCTGAATGCCTCTTTGCAAGGCCCGTTCTGTCCTCCAGCTTCTCTGAGCCCTGTGGGAGATCCAGAGAGTGTTCCTTTACAGCTCTCGTTGTCCTTCGTCCCCTCCAGCAGAGGTTTGCCCTGTGTTTGTACCCAGATGAATGCTCAGCACTAATCCAGGACCTTGTGAATTTCTGGAGCTCTATCTCTGTAGTCCACTCCCCTCACCCTCTGCTTCTCTGCCCCACAGGTTCTAACTGCCTCCGCCTCCCCTAACTCCAGCCTCTGTCTTCCTGACCCAGCCAGTGCCCTGTGGCATCACTGCCCTGCACGCTGGTCAGGAAAGTGCCTCTAGGCAGAAAGCCAGGGCAGCCATTCTCAGGGATCACAGGCCTGCACGGCTGTTGTGCGATGTCTGAAAACGGTCCCACATAGTTTTGTCCAGTTTTTCATTAATTACAGTAGGAAGGCAAGTCCAGTCCCAGATATTCCCTCACAGCTAGAAGCAGCAGTGCGACCTATAATTTTAGCATTTCCCCCATTCATTGTTTGAGTGTAAAAATGCCCTTTGTGTCCGCCTTTCTTTTTCCCTTGTATTTCCCCCCCTAGTTTCAAGATCATTTGAAATTTGATTGCTAGTTAAACCATAAGTCCAGGATGACAGAAATATTTAGAATCTAGACACTAAGCAAACTGAAAGTAAAGGAGATGATACCACTTAACTCATTTAAGATGAGTACAGAGTGTTAACATCCACATAACCCCAATGGCCTAATTTCACCGCCACTCAGAAAACGCACGGAAATTCTGGGAGGGCCTGACAGTATAAAGTGGCCCCATCACTCCTTTACTGGTCCCCACTATGTGATTCCTACCCCACGTCAGTGGCAGCAAGAGATAACCTTCACCCATAAGTGATAACATGTTCACATTTATCTTCTCTGTTAGTTTTCATCTAGATAGCAACAAAAACACTTACATGGTCCCAGAACTAACTGAACCAAGTTAAGTTACTATAATTTGCATAGCTGAGTTCCTACAGCACATGGTCTTTTTGTTAATACTGTTCAACTCTCCCATGTGGGACAGATGCAATTTGCTTTCCTCATGCTGGGACACTGATCTATTAATGGGGTACATGTGGGCTGGAGGCCCCAGTCATGGGCCCCATGTGCTATGCTCCTGTCTCTGAGTACTCACACTAATGCAAGTTTCCCAGTGAGCGCCCCATAACTCACATTCCTTAACCAGCCCTACTTACTTCCACTCCCTCTGAAGCCTCAAACAATTCACCGTTAGGAAACCCCCTGAAGCTCCTTTCCCTCACCTCTGATTCCCACTGAACAAGAGGGACCATTGTGGTGGGAGACTTCACTGCAGGTAGGTCAGCAAATGTGTGGATGGCTAGCACTTCAGGTAGATCAGACCTTCCCTTTTGGTTGATTTATTACATGGCCAGTGCTTCCATTAGATGAAAAAATGCTGTGTGCTGATGAAGGAGTGAGTGTCCTTCGTCCTCTGGCTACATTCTAAGCATAAGCTAGTCTTATCCCTTAGTTTCATGGAAACTACTTAAAGTAGGCAACAAGCGTAAGCATGGTTATTCTAAGTTAAAAATAAGCAGGGAAAGAGAAGCTAAATGCTGGAGATGTTTTTGGTTCAGTTCATAATTTCTTATATTACAAATTAAGCCCCAACTTGGTAACAGCAAAACCTTTCTGTTTTGCTTCTGTGTATTGTCTTTCATTTTATTTCCATTTTGGAGGTTTTAGGTTGAAGATGAGTGAAACGTTAACAATTGCTATTTGTTGAATTTTGTAGGGACAGAGCCAGGAGTGCAGTTTCTAGGCTCTCGGCCTCACATGGAAAGGTGCTGGCTCAGGTAGTAAATGGCCATTAACTGTGATTGGATGGCCATCAGCTGTGGCTAGTTGGCCGTCAGCTGTAACCAGTGAGCCATTGGCCACTAATAACTGCTGTGGCTACGCTAGCAGCAAATGGGGGCTAGCAAGAGGATGGTGGCTGAGCTAGCAAGCACGGATTGCAGTTAGCACGGCGGAGTGCAGGTTGCGGATTGCATAGAAGTGGACGGCATGTTGCGGATAATGTGGCTCCTGCTTCCTGTGTCTCCAACCTAGCTGCCAGCGAGACTATAGTGGCATGACTCCCTTATCTGTGGCTCCGTGGGTGTTCCTTTTTGGCCTAGCCATATGCTGCGTTCTTGTGTGGGGAGCGGGACTAGAGGCCCCGCAAGCTGCCCTGCCTGACAATGGTTTTTTGGCTTTTGACTAAAAGATTGAAATTAAACATACTACCTTCTATGCCCTATGTTATTTTCAATTTTTATGGAAGATCAGAATAATATGTACCCTGTATCTATTCGCTCTTTGTGGCAAAACATGGAAGAAAAATTTATGCAGATAGAGCATTATAAAGTATAATATCTACCAAAATGAAAAAAAAAGACAAAATTTACTTATTTACTTAGGAAAATGGCAAGTAAAATCTTCTAAATTATATAGTTTTTGTTTTCCAGATGAGATTCCCAAAGAAACTGCATAATATCATTTGCAAATGTTTCCGTAAGAAGGAAAGTTTATGAAACACATTTAAATATTTATGGAATGTTAAAAATGAGGCATTAATTGGCAAATAACTTAATTAAAATGCTTTCTCAAGTAATTAGCAACAAATACTTCCCTATCTGTTTTGCATGCCATTTGTCTTGTTGTGTTTGTTAAACAGGCCTGTCAGTCAAACTTTGCTTCAGGTAATTTTTTTGCTCTGTGGGGAAAATCTTCAAAAATTACATCTGAATTTAAAATATTTTGATTATCATTTTTATCTAACAAATTCTCTTTTTCACTTCATCTTCTATATGTCCCAGTAAACCACCACCCTGGGAATTTAGGGCCTGAAGATGAAATTCTGCATCAAGGCATTACTGAGTTTCCAAAAACACTCTCCCGAGAACAAACGGAATCAATCTAGAATCAACAAACAGTGCAGTTAATTAATGAGAACACCATAAGGGAGCTTTTTTAAACAATGTTGACGGCTGCTGCCTCAGGACCAATAGCCCCAGAAGTTATTGCCGGTTTGAAAGAAGTGACTCTTAGGGTTCCCCCAAGGCACCTTTTGCTTACATTAGCTATTTACCACAACTTTTCCTTTTATTTGCACCCTAGGGGAAGTACACTTATTTCCTAAATTACTTTTTAAGTGACGCTTATTCCTGCCAGTAGCCTGAGGTACAGAGTGAAGGTACCACAGAGTAAACAAAGCAGAAACCAAGTCTGAAAGAGCACAGAACAAGTCTGCAGAAAAATCCTTGTATGTAGGGTTGTTTTCCAAGCCACAAATCCTGAGATGGCTCGTAACATGTGGGGGCTTCTTCCTCAGGCCAGGGGGGGGGGATGAAAAGGGGAGGGGGAAGCTGGGGGGACGCCTCAGAGGCAGGTGGTGATGTTGATGTGAACACTTAGGAAGATGAAAATACTTGTTTTGGGCAACAAACCTCATTAAAACTAAAGCGACTAAAAGATGTTTAGACCTTATAATAAAGTCTTGCTACGTCACGGTGTTTAAATGCATCGATCCACAAAAACTTACTGTCTACAAATATAAGTTCCTCAAAAACAGGCACCTGTCTTTTGTTGGCTGAGTATCCCCAGCACCTGAAACAGTGCTGGCTCATAATAAGCATTCAAAAAATACCCGGGGTTCCAAAAAAAAGGTATACACATGACTTGTATTCATCTTTTGTTATCGGTATATATTGAGTGTTACAATTTTAATACAGTTTTTTCCTTTCTTAAAATATGTATACATTTTTTTGGCACCCTCTGTACTTGTTGAATAAATGATTAAATGATTAATGATTGAAGTGAGTGGAAGGTGGTGGAAGAAAATCTTGACTCTGCCATTGATTGCCCCAGCAACTGAGAGGCACCTAAAGAAATCCTTAGTTTTTACAATTAGCCATTTGCCATCCATGTCTAATGCCTGGTACAAGAAATAAACCTATAAAGCTCAATCATTCCGTATGTTTTAGTGTAGAACCTAGTAGATGTCATGTATTGTGGCAGATTTGGAGATCAATTGCCACATGACAGATTTGGTTTTTGTCCTGCATTTGTAGTCTGATGGAAAAATCAGATCGCAATGTAATAATTATATCAATCTATAGTTAAGGAAATGTGATAAGAGTCTTGAAAACAATATTGGGTTCTATGAAAGCACATAAGGGGGTTCAGCAGGTCAGAGTGGTCATATAAGGCCGTTTTTTATAGGATGAAAATATTTTAAATGAAGAAGGGATGATTTAAGATGGGAGTTTAGAGGTTCATAGAACTAGAATATTTATCTCTGCATCTTTTCTTGTGAATTGCAATTTCACCCAAACCTCTGAAATAGAATTATTCTGGAGGTTGGCTACTTCAAACTATTTTATGCAGTTCTAGAACTTTCAAAACTTGTACACCCTCATAAGACTGTTTTAGTAGAATAAGTAAGCATTAAACTCGGTAAATCTTAATTCCTTTTCCTATAGTTAGGATTTTAAAATATGTTGGCAAAAAAAGAAGATTAATGCTTTAATTAATAAATAACAAAATAAAGTTTCTAAACTTTTTTTTAAAGTTTAGGTTTCATATTAAGCATAATAATAGAAAAAATAGGTACTTATTGACTACTTTCTGTGTATCAAGAACAATGCTAGATTCATTTCTTCATTTTTAATATTCAATTATATTTTAGTAGTTTTATTAAACTAAAATTTATGGGTTTAATTTCCAGGCAAGATTCCTGTTTTAATACTGTTAATTTTATTTATTTTTAATGTAAGAAGGAATGAGACGAAAGATTACAAATCATGCTCTTCAGTATTTTTAATAATTTAAAGAAAAATTTGGATACAGACACATAGACAATGCCTCTACCCTTGGTTATATTTATAATTTTGTGCCCAATGCATAAAAGATGGTGGGCAATAAAGGTGATCCATTGTTGAAAAGGGTGAATCCTTAATTTTTGTGGCTGTGTGTGTGTGTGTGTGTGTGTGTGTGTGTGAGAGAGAGAGAGAGAGAGAGAGAGAGAGAGAGAGAATCCTAATGCTCATGCTTAATTCTTCCCAATTCTTTCATTATACAGTATTGCAACCTAATAAAATTGAATTTCATCACAGCTAACGGAATTGATTAGGGACTATATTTTAAAAATGATGGTGCCATGAGAGCTGGATAAAACAAAAGGACCAAAATAAGAGCAGCCTGGATTTTTAGGCATAGTCCATGGTGGACATAGTCAAATGTTAGCTTATACGGTAGGATAGCAAACTTCTAGCAGCAGAGTTGGGGGATAAATAAATTGCTCTATTGTACTTCACCTGTTATGCCTCTTTTCAGAAACACATAAGTGCTTCTGTTTTGGTGAACATGGTACTTCTCTTCACATTGGTATTCACACATCCTCCTGGTCTCCTACAAGTTTGGGAAATACAGAGGATAAGCAAGTTACCTAAAGTGACATACCTAAAGTGATGTGACCTCCAGATCCACTGGAATCAAAGACAAAAATCTGTAAGAGCTGGAAAGCCACAGATCTCAATAGGATAATTTATTAAAATAAGTGTTTCTAGAAATAAAAAACTTACCTACTTAGCCTCTAATATAGTGGGTACCATTCAATGATCAAACAACTAAAGGCCATAGAAAAATAATGAATATGTCATGGAAAAGGAAACCAGGAGAAGAAAAGTGAAAATCAAGGCATTTGAAAAGTAATTTTTAAGGTGACATTTATTTAAGAAAAGCACTCAAGGAAGTATTGGCTGAAACAAACATTGAGACACCATAAATGATAGCATTACATAAAATGAAGACTGTAGAATAATAGACAGGATGTAAAATATATTAAGGAAATAAAGGAGAAAAGGGTTAGGAAATTACTTTTGGACTCTTTCTTTCCATTTATATAAACCAGCTATTCCCTGGCAAATGGGAAGATTAATGTAATCCTACCGAGCAATAAAAATGGACAAGAAGCAATGTTTCGACAGCAACAATAAAAGGTCATATTTCTGTGAAGCTAGTAATGGCTAAACACTGTTCTCTTCTCCCTCCAGAACAAACCACGAGTCCAGGAATTGAATTAAGTAGTAGCGACTTTCAAAGGAATCAAACTAGTAGTATTCAGCCATAGTATATCTTAGCACATAATACTTAGTCTAAATATAATGCAGCAATGTCAGACACCAGGGGTAATCTATTAAAAGAAAAAAGTAGAAATAGTAAATGCAATAATCATAATCTCTATGAAAAGCAGATAATTTTTGGTAGTCTGTGTAAATGTTAGTCAATAACTAAGTAGCATTAAAATCTTACAGTAGAAATTCCTGAGGAAGTTTCCCATGGCCAGGAGAGTAAATATAATGTAACTGCAATTCTGAAAAATCAATCCAGTTCTATATCATTCTGCAGGTTCCTTCTTGACTATGAATACTACATTTAAAAGCCTAGGGCTCTGGAACAAGGCTGGGTCATTCTGATATTATAGGCTGGGTTGTATTTTATCTAAACCCATAAGATTTCCTTTAGCTTTACAGCAAGATATGAGTGATGTGGGTTTGGAGCAAATTAGATTCCCAGATAGCCTCTTTCTTTATGGGAGACTTGCTCTTTTCTAGAATTCTACTGCTGGGGCTTGGCCAGAATTTAACCAAACTCCATGGTGGCAAGGACATCTGGGCATTTACCTCAATGTGTTCAACACGTTGTCAGATCGAGAGATATATATGCATCACAGAATGGAAAGTTTTGGTATCACAGAGCTTTGGAAATACCTCCTAAGAAGAGAAGTGTCTGTTTGGATTAGATGGTTTCCAGTTAAACAGATGGGGTACCAGCCTCCTGGGTTTAAAACTGGCAGAACCTTTTAGGGCATTCAATAAAAGAATCAACAGTGTTTAAAGAGGAAGCAGAAACACTGGGGTCAAAAACATGACATATTTTTGCATGCCAGAAAAAAAGTTAACATAGCTACAAGTTAAATGTGCCAATACACTTGATTCTTTGACAAAGTAAAATGATATAAATTAGTGAAAATGTTGACTTTTTTTAGATTTCAACATTTTCATCCTACAGTCACCCAATTTAGCATAAAAATTCCAATTTTATAGGAAAGTTTTATTTCCTATGGATTAGCCATGGAAAACATTGGTCTCTTTCTTCTACCATTCAACCAAGTCTCAAGCTATAAGTAAGACTCAACCAAGAGTGAGTTAAATTAATTTAATAATCATCTATTGGATATTTAATATGCTCCAGGTCCTATGCTAGTTTCAAAAGGCAAATTAACACTCATTCCCTACCTTCAAGGACTTACTATCCATAACATTAGTTCTCCACTTTTTTCTTGTTTCCACATTCATCATATGGGCAAGACATCAATAAGTGACTCATTCTAACCTAGAGGTCTGACTGTCTTAAGTTTCCAACAAACTATGGATCCTCAGAATTTCCAGTCTTTTATTTGAATATCATTGACCTAGTAGAAGAAAGCTAATCTAGAATCTAGCAGATATAGCAAAGGCTTTCAGGTGCTATTTGGAAATCTAAAGCAAATACAGTTGAACGAAGCCAATAAGCTTTGTTGCGTGTGTTCTCTTAGATTCTTTTGGGGTCTCCTCATAGACTATCCAGCATTCTATGTATTTGCAGTTCAGGAGAGAAACTTTGCTCAGAGGAACAGATTGCAGGATGATCCACATATGGATAGATGTTGAAGATATAAATACAGATAAACTTGTGTGTTTGAAGGGCATACAGAGGAGACAAAAATAACAAAGGAGTCTAAGAAGGGAATCTGTTGTGAAAGTCAAAGGATAAAAGTATTTCCATAAGAGAGTTAAATGGTTTTAAATGCAGAAGAGGTCAAATAGTATGAGACCTGACAAGAATGGATTGGGTAAGGGCAATTTAGGTACAACTGGTGACTTTTGCCTGAGCAGATTCCATAGTGAGGTGAGGGAGAAGCCCAGATTTCAGACAGAAGTATAGAAAAAAGGTGAGTGTAAGGAACTGGTGGATTTAAAGACAACAATAAAAGACAAAAAAGGTGTAAAGTGAGAACTAGAAGAGTATTCACAAGGAATTAGGCAGGGCAGTTATTTGTTGATTTGCTTGTGTTTGTTTGCTATTGTTATTTAATTAAGTTTAGCAGAATTATTAGATCTAGTTAAGAATGGGAGGTTGAAAATGGGAAACAGAGAAATCCAAGAAAAAACTAAACACACTTTACAGAACTCCCTCCATTATAACAAAGGAAATTAAAGAAGAAAAAATGAAGAAAAAGGCTTTATTTAAGCCAAAACTTTAGCAAAGCCCTAATTTTGGATGAAAAAATGCAAGATATATCACATTTTGGAAAAAAAATGTTTAACAGCTAAGTAGAAACTACTCAGCCAAGGAATTAAAATCCATCAAAAGCATACAGAAGTCATTGACCTTTGTATATCCAACAGCATTACATTTTTATACATAAAGCAAAATGTGTTAAATATATAAGGAGAATTAAACAAAGCCATGGTAGTAATGGAACACTTTTTAAAACTCTTCTATATTTTGGTTATTAGCCCCTTATCAGAGGCATTGTTTACAAATATATTCTCCCATTCGGTTGGTTGCCTCTTTATTTTGTCAATGGTTTCTTTTGCTATGCTGAAGCTTTTTAGTTTGATATAGTCGTATTCATTTATTTTAGCTTTTACTCCCCTTGCCTTTGAAGTCAAATTCATAAAATCCTCTTTGAATCTAAGGTCCATAAGTAGAGAACCATATGCTTTCACTGATATGTGGGATATAGAACTGAAAGTAACAAATGAACAAGACAAATAAATAAAGAAACAAAAACTCATGGACACAGACAATAGTTCAGTGGTTACCAGAGAGTAAGTGGGGAGCAGGGTGGTAGATAAGGGTAAACGGGATCCAATATATGGTGATGGAAGGAGAACTGACTCTGGGTAGTGAACACACAATGTGATATATAGATGACGTATTACGGAATTGGATACCTGAAATCTATGTAACTTTACTAACCATTGTCACCCCAATACTTTAATTTAAAAAAAAAAAAAAAAAGAAAAGCAAAAAAACTCTTCTAGAATTTGGTAGGTCAAAAAAAAATCAACAAATAGGTAAAAATACAAATGATTTGAATAACAGGCTTGATTCTATATACAGATGTGACTCAGCTTATACTGGGGTTACGTCCTGATTAACTCATTGTAAATTGAAAATATACCCTATGTCAAAAATGCGTATAATACACCTAACCTGCTGAACACCGTAGTCTAGTCTAACTTAAACATGGTCAGAACACTTACATTAATCTACAGCTGGGCTGTTATCTTGAGCTTCATCTCAAGAATAAAATACCTTCCTCTTCTTTGCACCAGAAGCAGGAGACAGAGATGAATGTTTTGTAGACATGATGGGATGCAAAAACAAAAAACACAATATCCCAAAAATGCTGGAAACACACAACACTGTAGAGTATCAGTTGTTTACCTTCATGATCACATGACTGACTAGTAAGAGCAGCTCACTGCCACTGCCGTGTCCCGAGAGAGTATCATACCACATATTTTTAGCCTGGGATAAAGTTTCTACTGGATACCTACCGCTTTTGCACCATCATTAACTCAAAAAATCATAAGCTGAACCATCATAATTCAGGTACCTGAAATATTACAAAATTTAATCATGTACTAAAAAGTGAATCATCTTATCAGAAAAAAAGGAGTCATGAAAAGGAAATTCACAGAGCAAGAAATATAAATGGGTAACATAAATAAGAAACATGCTTAACCTTACTATTACTCAAAGATGTGCAAAATAAAAACAATGAGATATCTTCCCTATTAGACCTAAAATGATTGAAAAATAATAATGTCTAGTGATGATGAGAATATGGGAAACTATCAAGTAATTTATATTATTGGTGTGAGTATAAATGGCACCACTTTTTGGAGATAATTTAGCAATGAAACTAAATTTTAAATGTTTACACATTTTGGTCAACAGAGTCCACTTCTAATAATTTCTTTAGGAAATAGCAGTTTAAAGGTGCATCTTCAGGGTTGTTTCCTTCAAAGATGTTTAAAGAGTCTTACAGTGATATCAATAAGAGTTTAAAAATAAAATGGCAGCTTTGCAAACATAAAAGAGAATAAATCAACTATTTATGTATTGAGATGGAAAAACGATAATATATTGTTAAGTAAGGAAAGCAGGTTAAATGAAAGACAGTAAATAAATGATAATTCCACTTATGTAAATTAAAATTTTACATATGTATATAGTATGTAGCAGATAATTTTTTTAATTGAAGGAATCTATTTTTATTGGGGGCGGGATCGTTGCTTAAGTGTCTTTTAGGCAAATATGGAGCTTTCTGTAATTCAATTAAGACGATGATTTCTTGGTAGACAAAGATGGTTGTATCTTAGGTTATTAACTGCATAATAGTCAGATCTGCTCCAAGATCTGCCTCACCAAGGTCCGTGTCAGTGAACCTTTCTGAAATAAAATTACCTCGAGGAAATAGTGAACATAGGCTCATGAGTAGGGTTGAAAACAATAATCCCAGGATTTGTGGAGGAGCGTTGTTCCAGCAGAGATTTTAGCTGACAGAGAGACAACTTGAGACCTTACCACATAAATGTTTCTACTCTGAGAAACCATGAAAAATAGACAGAGGGAGACACGAAGTATTTATTCACGAAATGTTGTTTGAATGCTTCCTTCATGTCAGTTACTGTTCAGGTGACTTTGATACCACAGTGAACCAAAAACACAAACATCCTTGCCTACATGGAGCTTGCAGTCTACTAGGGAGAAGCAATCAATAAATGAATAAACATATTAAATTGGTAATATTAAAGGCTATGAAATGAAATATTGCCAGGAGTGCAGGGGCAGGGTAGGAGTATTGCTATTTTATACAAAGTACTCATTGAAGGCCCAGCAAGATAAATTTTGAAGAGGCACTTGAAACAAGTGAGCAAACAAGTCAGATGGATATCTGGGAAAGAGGATTCCAGATTGACAGAACCACAGAGACAAACACTCAGAATGTGTTTCTTACACAACGGATATAAAGAGGCCAGTGAGGTTAGGATGAAATGAAGGCAGGAGACATAATAGAAGATAAGAAATAGGAAGGGTCAGTCCTGTAGGATCTCCTAGGCCATTTTTAGAATTTTGGCTTTTACTCTGCAAAAGAGAGGAAGTCATTGGAGGAGGTGAGTAAAGGAGAACACTTGGCTAAGGTCTGCACTGACAAACTGGGAGCATTATTCAAAAGGCAACAGTTGTTTACACAGTGGCTTAGCCACATTTAGGAGGCTATCAAGAATGTCCTCTAAAAGACCACTACGCAGACCAGAAAACAATAGCGATAGCTGACTTGTAAAATATTAATTTTTAATATGTGTGGAGAATGGTTTTTACTCTTCCATAGAGTTTAATCTTTTGCAATGATCATGTTATCAGATAAAATAATAAAGTTACAATAACTAACAAAACATAGTAAAAGAAAAACGCAACATAGGAAAGAAGCAATTTGAGATTGAAGTCACAGAAAAGAGTAAAGGAAATATATAATGAGTACAGAGGAAGGACTTGGTTTGAACAGGAGAAGAACACATCTTACTAAAAGATTGGAAGAAAAAAAACACAAGCAGAAATAGATGTGTTTTCAGGCATATTGATGGGAGATTTGAGGAATTTCCATTAAGATGCCCTTAATCTTCTCTGTAACATATAAAAAAGGTTAATTTGCTTAGAGAAATATTCTAGATGTTGGAATTGGGGACTTGAAGAGGTTGGCAAGCATTTGAAATAGCTGTAATGGGAAATGGTGCTAAGAAGGCAGCTGAAATTGAGAACCATAAAAATATAATGTCATCATTGCTCACATTTATGTGGTTTCCTCCAGCAGCCCACCAGCATCTCAGAAACAGAAGTAGAGAAAGCAGATGTTTGAATTAAACCAAGTTTCTGAATTGCAGTATAACGTGGAGCAGATTCTAGGAGACTTTCACTTATGGCCATGATGTACTAACAAGGACCAAATTTGCCCATACACCTCAAACACATAGACAAAATACATGAAACAATTTCAAACAGTTGATAACAGACAGCCCAAAACAATGATCCCTGAGAAAAGGAAACAAATAAGGTGAGAACCACAGTTGGCCAAGCTAACTGCTCATAGAAGCTTTCCAGATCTCAGTACAAAAAGAAAACCAAAGCCCCAGAGGTCAGGCTGAGTAGAGGAGTCAGAGTTGCAAGTTCAGGAAGGCCAAGATCTCTAGAATTTGTTGGGAGGGGTGGAACTCAGAGGAAGGAAAGGCATTGAGATAGCTCCAGATAGAATTCTATGATACATTCAAGGAAGAAATAACGTCAATATTGTACAAACTTTTCCAAACACATGAAAAGGAAGAACACTTCTGAGCTCTTATGAAGCCAGCATTACTCTGATACTAAACCCAAATAAAAATATTATGAGAACAACAATAAAACACTATAGACCAATATCCCTGTGAATATTTATGCAAAAATTCTCAACACAATACTGTTAATTTGAATCTATATAAAAAAGATAATATAATCAAGTGGAATTTATCTCAGGAATGCAAGGTTGGTTCATCATTCAAAAATCAATGAATGTAATTCACTATGTCACAGGTTATTTACTTGAATAGATACATGAAAAGCATAACTTGCACCATAAATGAAAATTAACTCCAAATGGGTCATAGATATAAATATAAGAATCAGATCTAATCTAAAGTATAACTAAACTAAACTAAATCTGAAATTATAAACATTTTAGAAAAACCAGAGACGAAAACCTTTGATTTAGGCAAAGATTTCTTAGGTAAAGCACAATCCAAAAAAGAAAAATTGATAACTTTGATTTTATGAACATTTAACAACTTCAATTCTTTGAAACAATGAAAAATCATGGGTGAGAATAATATATTTATAAGTCACATTATCTGATTAAGAACTGGTGTCCAAAATACATAAAAATGCTTGAACACCAAAACGAAGACAACAATCTAATTTTTTAAAAAGGCATTCCATGTTCATGGAATGGAAGAATCAATATAGTTAAAATGGCCATATACCCAAAGCAATATACAGACTTAATGCAATCCCCATCAAAATCCCAATGACATTTTTTAAAGAAATAGAAGAAAAAATCATCAGATTTGTATAGAACCACAAAACACCCCGAATAGCCAAAGCAATCCTAAGGAAAAAGAACAATGCTGGAGGTATCACACTCCCTGACTTCAGCTTGTACTGCACGGCAACAATAATCAAAACAGTATGGTATTGGCAGAAAAACAGACACACAGGTCAATGGAATAGAATTGAGAACCCAGAAATAAACCCACATAAATATGGACAGATAATTTTTGACAAAGAAGCCAAAAACATGCAATAGAGAAAAGACAGCCTCTTCAATAAATGGTGCTTAGAGCATTGGAAAGCCACATGCAAAAGAATGAAACTAGACTGCTATCTGTCACCCTGTACCAAAATTAACTCAAAATGGATCAAAGACCTAAACACAAGACCTGAAACAATAAACTGTAGAGAAGAAAACATAGGTACTAAACTTATGGACTTTGGGTTCAAAGAGGATTTTATGAATTTGACCCCAAAGGTAAGGGAAGTAAAAGCTAAAATAAATGAATGGGACTATATGAAACTTAAAAGCTTCTGCTCAGCAAAAGAAACCATCAACAAAATAAATAGACAACCAACTGAATGGGAGAAGATTTTTGCAAACAACACTTCCAACAAGGAGCTAAGATACAAAATATATAAAGAACTCAGACAATTTAACAACAAAAAAACAAAAAATCCAATTTAAAAATGGGCAGAGGATCTGAAGAGACATTTCTCCAAAGAGGACATACAAATGGCCAACACACATGAAAAAATGCTCAACATTACTAATCATCAGAGAAATGCAAATAAAAACCACAATGAGATATCACCTCACACCAGTTAGACTGGCTATCATCAACAATAGTAATAAGTGTTGGAGAGGCTGTGGAGAAAAAGGAACCCTCATACACTGTTGGTGGGAATGCAGATTGGTGCAGCCACTACGGAAGGCAGTGTGGTGGTTCCTAAAAAATTAAGAATAGAATTACCATATGACCCAGCAGTCCCTCTCTTGGGTATCTACCAAACAAATCTGAAAACATTTATCCATAAAGACATATGTGCTCCAGTGTTCATTGCAGCTTTATTTATGGTGGCCAACACATGGAAACAACCAAAATGGTCTTTGATAGATGAATGGATAAAGAAATTGTGGTATATATACACAATGGAATACTATTCTGCCATAAGAAAAGATGAAATAGTACCATTTGCAACAACATGAATGGATCTTGAGATTATAATTCTAAATGAATTAAGTCAGACCACATGAAAAAGTCAAGAACTATATGATTTCACTGATATGTGGTATATAAAACTGAAAACAACAAAAGAACAAGACAAACAAATGAAGAAACAGAAACTCATAGAAACAGACAATAATTTAGTGGTTACCAGAAGGTAAGAGGGGAGAAGGTGGTAGATGAGGGTAAAGTAGATCCATATTTTGTGATGGAAAGAGAACTGACTCTGGGTGAATACACAATGTGATATATAGATGATGTATTACAGACTTGTACACCTGAAATCTATGTAACTTTACTAACCATGTCAACCCAATAAACTAATTTTTAAAAATAAAAAGTCTCAACTCAAAAAAAGAAAAAGGCAAAATATTTGAATAGATGCATTACCAAAGAAGAAACACAAAAGGTAAAAAATAAAAATGCACAAGAAAAGATGTTTAACATCATTAGTTGTTAGGAAAATGCACATTAAAATCATGAGATACCACTATACATCTATTAGAATGATTAAAATTTAAACAGCAGCAACAACAAATGGCGATACCAAGTATTGATAAGAATATAGAGCTCCTGGAACTTTCACTCATTGCTGCTGGGAATGCAACATGGTAGAGACACTTTGGAAAACAGTTTGACATTTTCTCATAAAGTTAAACACGTATTTACCATATGATCAGGAAATTCCAATTCCGTGTATTTTCCCAAGAGAAATGAACACTTATGCGCCTGCAAAAATCTTTAGGCAAATATAGCAGCGTTATTCATAAGCACTAAATCTGAGAACAACCCAAATGCTCTTCAATGAATAGATAAACTGCGGTACAACCATACAGTTGCATATTACTCAGCAATAAAAAAGAAGAAACTACTGATATGAGCAAGAAGATGGATGAATTTCAAAAGCATTATGCTAAATCCCAGAGGTATATATACTGTTTTTATATGATTCTATTTATATGATACTGTGAAAATGGAAAACTACAGAGTCAGGTATCGGGGAAGGAAGAGGGTTGCCCTCAAGACAAGAGGGAAGTTGTGAGTTGGCGGAACAGCTGTGTATCTGGTTTGTGGTGGTGACTACACAAGTATATGCACGCATCGAAGCTCACAGAACTGTTACACTTCTACAAGTGAATTTTACTGTATATAAATTATAACTCAATAAACCTGAAAAACAGTGACTGTGGAGATCATTATAAATAAGTGTAAACCTATTGGCCAATAGTTTTTATACTTAAAAAAAATTTAATTCACCTAATAAAAAAATACACCTCTTGACTATCACTGTCACTTCTGGGAATCTGTGATACAGATATTCACTAGCAACACGTGGAGATATAAGTATAAGCATGTCTATTCTCTCATTGTTTGCATTAGGGAAAAATCACCAAATTAATGTATTAAAAAATAAAGCACTAAATGACAAGCATTAGAGGAATGGATAAATAAATGATGATACTTAATTGTCCGACCTCGTGTGTGTGTGTGTGTGTGTGTGTGTGTGTGTGTGTGTGTGTATCCTGTACCTAGGATACACACACACACACTATGTATATAGTACTATGTATATACTGTATATACACATTCTGGAATACTGTGCTTTTAAGTTGCAGAATAATATGTACAGTATGATCCCCTTTGGGGGTTAAAAATGAAAGAACAGAACCAAATAGAGTTTATATGAATGAGTCAACACACCTTTATATTGCTACAATGAGCTTTAATTTATTGGACTACTAGTAGCATCATGGTTAAGAGCATGAATTATTGAACTAGATCTTTCAGTTCAAGTGCTGGTTCTACTATTATGACCTATGTGACTTTAGACATATCACTTAACCTCTGTGTATCTCAATTTCCTCCTCTACAAAATGGGAATAATATTGTGTGTAACTCAGATAATTTTTGTGAGGTTTAGATGTGTTAGCACATATGAAGAGCTAAGTACAGCAGTTGATATACAATAAACAATATTTGCTGTTATTAGTAGTGAAATCTGAGATTTCACCTCATTCTAGAATCTGAAGTAGAAAGAGTTAAGATCATAATTGCTTCAACTAGATTATCACACTCTAAGCAAGTCTCTTTTTCTTTATTATTCAAGGGAAAGAAATAATCAAAAATCCATATATAGAATTCTTCACCATGTCACTTTAAAAAATAAAACTCTAATAAAACCATCGTACTGAATTATCTTTTCACAAAAGGTAATAGTACTCTTGACTCATAATATAACCCTGTATATTAAGCCTGACACTTTTTTCCGTTTTCTTCCCTCCTTATCCAAAATTGTGCCCAGGTGCAGAAAAGAATTTGAGTTAGTGAAAGGGAATTCACTGCCATCTAAACTCCATATGGTCACAAGAGATACCAGAAAATGAAAGAAGTTTCAGTCAAAAAGACACTCGCAGTAAAACTGAATTTTTAAAGCTACATCTGTCATATTATTTGTGCCACATGAATCATTTGGTTGCAATGAGGACAAAAGGAACTCAGTGCTAGGACCGCAGGATATGTGTGTATTCCGTTCTGTGTGTGTGTGTGTGTGTGCCTTTTTCATAGAACATATGTTATCCCACTCAGATTTTACCAAAGGTGAAGTTGGACCGTGTAATCAAATATAGTGTTACATAATCAAAATGTTGGGGTTTAGTCCTCATCTGAAGAAAAGCATTTGATTTGAACTTGGATTAGGCAGCTTTGTTGACATTTTCCTACGACTGAAAAAAAAAAAGATGTTTTTATCTTTTCCAAATTAGCTCCTCTTCTTTTTCCCTCCTCCCCTTGTTTGTGGCACTCAACAACAAGAAGGGTAACTTTGTAGTCAATAAATGTAGCCGAACCATGAAAAAAATAAAATGGAATCGCTCTGCGACTCGCTTGGTGTGTCTACAACAAGGCAGATCCTAGAGAGTTGGAATCATATCATCCCGAGCATCTGCACCACTCCTCCTTGGAGAGTGCATACTAATCATCTCTCTTCATGGTCAGTAACCACATAAGGACAACACCAGACGATGCCAGTGGTTTTGGTCCTGTAGCATTTATATGCTTCCCTGCAAAGATAGTCATGCCAGATAATATTTGTCAACCTTGTCCTTGGTCTTCTCTCTTGATTGAGGCAGATGTTTATTTTCCATCTGTACTATATGTCAGAGCAACTGCAGCCTTCATCTGGCAAAGGGTGCCAGTAATATTATGAGGCCATCACATAAGCTGCTGGAAAGATTACTCTGGTGAATAAAATCAGTTTATGGCTAAAAACATTTATTCTTCATTTTGATAAGCTCTTAACAAATGGAAATTTGCTTTCTTACACTTTTGCCAAGCATAGAACCATGTTTATTTCTCGCTATATGGGTCACGAAGGATTCCCAGCTGTTAGCTAGAGTCAGTTGTGCATTGCTGCACTCAACAACATCTGTTTCACAAAAACAGTATCCAGCTTTTAGCACTCAAATGGAGGTTATACCATATGCTGGCAGACCACTTAGTTTTTACCTTGGGAACCAACTTTACTCTAGTCAAGGTAACAGAGGAAAAACTGAATATTTAAATGTTACCCGGCTTCAGTCACATCTTCATGTGGGCTTGTCATTTCCAACTATATATAGTAAAGTTAGTTCCAAGCATATACCACAAGCTGTTCCTCTGTTTAATTATTAATGGGAAGAAAGTTTGTTAGCAAAACAGTTGAAATGTATTTTGCCATAGATGCTGATGTGGAAAGTAGTGGCATTAGATGATTTTGCAAAGAGAGCATCCTGTTACATTGTTGATTAATATTATCTATGGACAAAAGCAAATTAGGCTAATAGCCCCTAAGTAATGGGTGACATTAAGAAAACTACAGAATATCAAATATTTTCTGACATCACAAAGCAGACTTCATTGCTTGACTTTTGTCTTGGTTCCCTTATCTTAATCTATTATACTTTTTAACTAGAAGATGAAACTTGTGACTTCAGTTTATTTTATGAGAAACTTAAAGAAACGTATATTCAAATGCATATTGGTTTTCAAATTTGTACTCCTATTAGCTCAGTCCTTAAATCCCCACAAAAGATAACTCACTTGATTCCTAGAAGCCTAAAAATAGTTTATTAACTGATAATCTAATGCGTCATCATAGAATTTTCTTCATGGGTAATGAATATTTTTAAAATAATACTAAAGAACATTGACATTCTATGTCTAGGTTTTCTAATTTCCTCAGATCCAAAAATGAAGATGTTTAGTCCTATTTGTCGGTAAGGCCCTATTCATGTGCTGTGACTCTACAATAGTACATAATGATTACTCAGAGAAATCTATGTTTTTTTCACCATTGGCAGAAATTTTAGTTTTTGAAGATTTCTTTGATGCCATAAAACTTAACCTCAGTGCCTCACTCTTCTGGCTTCTAAATTGGGGATTGTATCCCTCATGGGCTTGCTGTGAGTATTAAATGAGTTGCAAAGCCCTTAGAGTAGTGTCTAGAATGCAACAAGAGCTACATAAGTGTGTATAAACATTGCTTAGAAAAGATAATAAAAATAAAGGCACTATAGAAATATGGGGGGAATATGTATAAATGTTAGAAAATTTTAGAAAATAAATTTTAGAAAAGAGAATAAAAATAGATAATAAAAATTAAAGCACTATAAAAATATAGAAAAATAATGTCAATTGCACAAGTATTTCTTGCCCTTCGATTCTAAATGATAGCTTTGCTGGGTAGAGTAATCTTGGTTGTAGGTCCTTGCATTTCATCACGTTGAATATTTTGTGCCAGTCCCTCTGGCCTGCAAAATTTCTATTGAGAAATCAGATGGCAATCGTATGGGGGCTCCCTTATGAGTTATTAGTTGCCTTTCTCTCAGTGCTTTTGGGATTCTCTCTTTGTCCTTTACCTTTGCCATTCTAATTATAATGTGTCTTGATGTGGACCTGTTTGGGTTCATCTTTTTGGGACTCTTTGCACATCCTGGACTTGTATGTCTATTTCCTTCACCAGATGAGAAAAGCTTTCAGTAATTATTTCTTCAAAGAGATTCTCAATCCCTTGCTTTCTCTCTTCTCCTTTTGGTATCCCTATGATACAAATGTTGTTGCACTTGATGTTGTCCCAGAGGTCTCTTAAACTATCCTCATTTGGGGAGATTCTTTCTTCTTTTTATTGTTCTGATTTAGTATTTTCTGTTACCTTGTCTTCCAAATTGCTAATATCAATCCTCTCCTTCATCTAGTCTGCTGGTGATTCCTTCTAATGCATCCTTCATTTCAGTTATTGTATTCTTCATTTCTGACTGGTTCTTTTTTATGGTTTCTATGTCCTTTTTTTCTGCTTGCTGTCTCTTTATTGAAGTTCTCACTAAATTCCTTGAGCACACTTATAACCAATGTTTTGAACTCTATCTCTAGTAGGGTGCTTGCCTCCATTTTGTTTAGTTCTTTTTCTGGAGTTTTCTCCTGTTCTTTCAATTGGGGATGTATTTCTTTGTTTTTTCATTTTGGCTGCCTCTCTGTGTTTGTTTCTATGTATTAGGTAGTTCTGCTACATACTCCAGTCTTGTCCAGATGGTCTTATGTAGTGCCCTGTGGGGCCCGGTGGCACAGTATCCCTGGTCACCTGCTCCAAGTGCTCCAGGAATATCCCTTGTGTGGGTTATGTATGCCCTCCTTTTATAGTTGAGCCTTAGTTGCTATTGGTACATCAGTGAGTGGCACTGACCCTCAGGCTGATTGGCTGTGGGGTATGGCCACATCCACAGTTTACATGTTGCTGTGTGGGGGGCTTACCCCACTGAGTGGGATTTGCCCCAGCAGGCCCTGGTGCCTGTTGAGACGGCCCTTTGTGTGCCACTTGTGGGGCTAGTTGGGTGGTGCTCCACTGTGGTCTGGAACCAACCTCAAGTATGTTGTTTCTGGGGCCTCTTGCAAGGGGCTCTGGTGCAGGCCCAGCTCAGCCATTATTTGTGACCAGCTGGGGACTACCTGTTTAAGAGTTACAAGGCAATTCATGGTTGTTCACTGCCAGTACTAACCCAGGAGGTGCATGGGAGAGGCCATGCTGCAAACTGAGGACGTGTGGCACTGGTACCAAGCATGGGGTAGCTCCACAAAATACCACCTGCCAACTCCTTTAAGGTTCAGGCACTGATAAAACCTCAATGTGGTTTGCAAGTTGAGTGAGACAGATCTAAGGGAGTCACTAGAGTGGAAAGGATTGTAGTCACCAGGTTAATATAAATTCAGGTTTGGTGTCTGTGCTGAGCATGAAGCTACTCAGCAGAAGTCTCAGAGTATACCAAGGCTTGCCACTGCTCACCTGGGGTCTATCAGACTCTGATAGTTTTCCAAGAAAGAGTGCAATGTGGGTGGGGCTGTCTGCTCACAAGAAAGTGCCTCTGGTGTTGGGCAAGTTGGGTGGGTGGGGTCTCAGTGAGTCAGTGGTGTGGGGCTGAGGAGCTCACCTGACCAATCATATTCAGATTTGGCTGTAAGCTAGAGGGAGGGCTCAATACAGGAAAGGTGGTGCCAGCCTGTTGGCTGCATGGAAGCAGGACCCCTTACAGGGAAAATGCCGATTATCCTCCAGCCATTGTCCCAAGCCACACAACTCAGTCTGCTCCCCATATATCTCCTACAGCACCCGAGTTACTGTCCTTCCACTGAAGCCCAAGGTGAGTGCCTTGGAGTGAGAGAATCTGTGTGTGGGCTGTTTAAGAGGACGTCTGGGTTTTCTGCAGCCTTACGTCCCACTCAGATGTTGTTCACAGTCAGATGTGGGGGCTCCTCTTCCTGGCACCAGTACTCTGGACTGGGGAGGCCGGTGTGGGGCTGTGGTCCCTTGCTTTATTGGGGGAAACCTCCACAGCTGAGATATCCCTCCAGGTTCTCAACTGCCACATGGAGGTTTGGGATTAGCCAGTTTCGTGTCTCTGCCCCTCCTACCAGTCTCGACTTGTTGTTTTTTTTTTAAATATCCTTGTTTATAAAACTTTTGTTCAGCCAGACATCAAATGGTTCTTCAGCTTGACTGTTTTATAATTTAATTGTAATTTTAATTTGTTCATGGAAGGAAGCAGGCACAGTGTTTATCTGTGCTGCCATCTTGGATCTTCCACGTAATTCTTATCTCATTGTAAATATGGCAGGATGGAACACTGTCTTTGTATTTGTTCTGAGGCATTCTTAGTACTCTATGGGCACTTGATAAATGTTAATAATAGTGAATGTCATCTAGCTTAAACTTTTCTTGCTGATCAAAAAATACACAAACCTTATGCCATTTAACAGAAAAACCCTCACTAAACAGCAATTTATTTGGTTATTTTTCCACTAATTAAATATTGTAAGATTTTATGGAAGAAAGAGGACGTTGTCCACCTCAAAGGGATTTTTTTGTTGCCCAGATGTAATTGTGGAAAAGATGGAGAGATCAAGGGTGTGGTTTTCTGCTGACTAGAGAAGTACATAGGAAAATTTTTTTTATTAGCTTCAGGTGTACAAAACAATGTAGTGGTTAGACATTTATACCCCTACATAGGGTATTTTAATTAGGAAAAGTATATGATATGGATAGGGGATTGGGAGTGATGCTTAGAGACAGAACAAAGGCTGTCTATGTCAGAGAGTGCAGCTTAATAAGCATTACTCAAGTGCTTATATTGCAGTTGGCAAGTTAATAGGTAAATCTCTTTCATTATTTGCAATATATTAAAATTATCTGTTAAGATGTCTCTCCTGCACACATGCCATAAAGTATTGGAGGGCTGAGACTGTGTAATTTTATAATTCTCACCCCCTTCTTCCCAATAAACTCAACATAGGAAATAGTCAATGAATGTGTATTGAGCTTAACTTTATGTACAAGTTTATTAGAGTCCTAACCAAGAAGCCTTGGAAGAAAGATATGCTGAAACATCAGCAACAAGCCAGAGGGGATGAGGAGGAAGTGGGATCTAATTAAAACTCATATGGGGTTTATTATTATTATTGCAATTAACAAGAAAGGAGTCTCACGAGGATGACAAAAACAGGTTTGATTGAGCAGCCAAACATATTATCCAATTATGAGTTGAACGCAGGAGCAGAAGTTCTAAAGTTATGTCCCTGCTCATCATCATATCATGATGACTGATGCTTATCATGTAGGGCAGGATGCCAATCAAGGATCAGGATTTTAAGGGTCCCTTGGTAGAAAGTGGCATGAGCTAAAAAGTGTATCAGAGCCTCAGCCCAGCAAACTACTGTTCAAGTTCAAATCCCAGTCAAGGAAAAAGAATAACCAGAAAACATAGGAAGATTTCCAATCTGGACAAATACCACAAGATTTGGGAATAATCAAAGTTGGTGAATTCACGGGTGACTGGGATTCACCCTGGCTTGACAGATACCAGGCTTATGCAGGTAAAATAGCCTGTTAATCTACTGTCAACTCTGATTCTGATCTGCTCAAGAGCTAGGTGAATCAGGTTCTACCTACAGAATACTGAGCGGAATTAAGGAAGGCAATGGCTAATACTGTGAAGCTCACAGAGTTAGTATGGGTGTGGTTTCAGAGAAATTAATGCATAAAATCAGCGGTGACATTTATTCTTCTTTAAATGCAGGACAATGTGGAGAAACAATAAGAGAGCTCAAACCAGCCTGGCAGAGAGAGAACAGACAGTAGCTTGAAGACAAGATTGCTTTTTATTGTGGCTCAACTATTGGTTAAAAAGTGGCAGTGAGACACGGAGAAATGGGATGGTCACACCTTTGGTCCTGGGAGGAGGTGACCACATGGCATCCATTGCCTCATGTTGAGATCTGGATGGCAATTTCATGACTAGGGTGTAACTTAAGCAACACAACACATGCTGTTTGATTCCCCTTCGGGTGATCTTACTAAACTTGAGGTATCCATTGTATAATTAACTTTATCTATGAAAAAAAGCGCCTCAAATTCATAGTATACTTTAGCGATGTTATAGAGACAGATGAGCTCTTCAAATAAAATAAATTTCAATTAAAGATATGAAAAATGAACACATGGCTAAAGGGTTAAGGGACCTTATAGAAATGAAACTTTTCATGTTTCCAAAAAGTTGAGCCTCTTGGTTCTTGACTTAAATTAGTCCTCCTGTATTTCTACTGTTTACTGAGTTCAAACAGTTTCAAGGAGGGAATATGATGTTCTCACAATTGTGTTTTAATATGTCAACTAGCAAGGCCATTCTCAAAGAAACCACTTAGTTATTACAGATTCACTGCGTTGTATCGATTTAATTTTTAAATTAACAATCAGCTGCAATCAAAACAAAGGATGGCAAACAAAAGACAATCTAAAATAACAAGGCACACTTCTGAGGCTTTTGAAAAGAACTCAGGGAAACATTAGTCTTTAGCTATTAATTGAAAATAACCTTACTTCCCCAAATAAAAAGAAACCATGAATGTTTATCTTTGAGTTAGTGATAAAAAGTAGCTTTTTAAGAAGTTCTAACAGAGTCACTTCCTTCCCTTTTACCATCAATTATGATTGTGCAAAGCTCTGAGCTAGGATTGGGGTGCGTCATTGGCTTTCTGTGCATATTTTCAAAAATTAAGAAAAATTTCCAAATGTTCTGTGTGTGTGCGTGTGTGTGTGTGTGTGTGTGTGTGTAATTCTTCTTCCTCTTCTGTTTATTCCCAAAGTGTTTAGAGATAGAATGACTATCTAATTCATTGTAAAAATCAGGAAACTTTTGAAAAAAAAGGCGATATTACTAAGAATTATTCTAAGACAACTAGTATAATTGAGATACAGATACAGTAATACCCGTTTCGAGAGAACTGAACTCATCTCTCACTTATTGTTAAATGCAAAATGGTTTATAAACTCTTTTGACAGCATTTTTGTTAAATTAAAAGTTTTTCTTCTCAGTCCCCATCTGAAAATTATATACAAAAAGAAATATCTTTAGGAGCCATGTGAGTTTTGTCCCATGACCATAAATACTGCTAAAAAATAATGATAACAAACACATTCATGACCCCTGACACAATCACCTAGTCTTCCATTTATTTATTCATTCATGGGATAATTATTGAGAACTTACTGGACTTGGGAAAAATTGATTAGAATCATAAGTCTCATCTGGTGAGCAGATAATTAGAAAATGTGGATGCAAGAGCTGTCTTGAAGATGGTTCATTGTGCCATGGCACTATCTAGGAGGGGCACCACACCCAGACATAGGGTGAGGAGTGTTTGGGGGATGGTTTCCCGGAGAAGCAAACCTTAATTATAACTTCATATTCAAAAGAAAGGAGGTCTCCAGGGGTGGGCTGTAAGATGGAGAAGGAAGGAGTAGGATTAAAAGGTTTTCAGGAAGAGAGAACAGCATGAATGCAGGCCCTGAGGACTGAGATCAGAGGAACTAAAGGCAGTTTGGTGTCACTGGAGAATTTGCCAGTGCCGTAGTGGGGGTTGGAGGGCGTGTAATGTAGAGGCAGCAGATCACTTGGGGCTGGAGAGGGAGACCAGTTTGGATCCCCAGACCTAAACCAGGCAAGAAATAGCAGTGACTTGAATCAAGGAAGTGAGAATGAAAACACCAGACCTCCAGTTTGAGGGAACTTCCAAACACCATATTGTAATCTTTACATTAGTTAGGATCAAGAATATTGGTTCCCAATTGTCTAGATTTTTAAAACCAGGTAGTTCTGCCTGTGAGTTCTAATGTGTATTCAGCTGCGAAGGCAAGTGTCTCACAGCCATAGCCCTGGTGATGATACCTAACACTGACTTCCAGTGGGTAGAAGCTGGTTCTCGCCCTCCATACCTGAGCCCCTCACAGAGGGCCTCTCATCACCTCCAACCCCCAGTTCAGGGTTATAGTCGTTCATTTCCTACCTCCACCTTTTGTATATTATTTTAAAAGAAAAGCAAATTTTGAGTAAAGCGGAAGTACTATCCTGAGTTGTCTAAAAATCCCTGGGGATTTTTCAAAGTGCAGTTAAGAACCAAAATTTTTATTGAGTACTTACTGGGTGCTGAGCCCTGTGTTAGATACTGGAGATCAAATGGCGTGACTAGTCCATTCTTACCCTTTGGGAACTCACAACTTGGTAGGGGGATTACAGCCACATATCATCAGATCATGTACAGGGAAGGTGTTAGATAATGCTGTGTAGAAGATTCAGAAAAATCCTTTCTTATGAAAGTGAAAATACTTTTGCTGAATAGTTTAGTATCAATTCCTCTTTCATTGGAATAGATCAGAGTATGTGTGTGCGTGCATACCTAGTAAAAGATATGATGAGAATTTTCTCCAAATTTTTGCATAGAATTGGAGAAAATTTTTCCTCTTCCAAAATTCTATATAGAATTTATGCACTCCCTGACACCCATCTATGGAATCCTTTGTAAGAATCTCTGTTTCACACTGGATTCTCAGAAGGTAGAGAACGGAGAAGGAATATCATCACAATCGTGTTTTATTCCCATCTCTAGCAGAAGGTCTGACAAAAAATAAAATTAACAAATAGCAAATAGTAACAATAAAACTAAGATTTATCACCTAACATTTGTTAACTGCTTACTAATTGCAAACTTTTTTCTAAGCAAAGTATAGCTTATTGAATGCACAGCAACCTTTGAGGTAGGTTTTATTACCTCCCTTTTACAGATGAAGAAACAGGTCAGACATGTTGTGTAACTTCCTGGTGTAAGCTAAGAAGTGATAAAGCGAAGATTCATACCCAGACATTCTGACATCAAACCAGTCCGTTTCACAGAGAAGAAATAAATGAGTGAATTAAAATCCTTTCCAGGTGTCATACATAACCCTAAGAGATCAAGGTTTAAATTGTGTCTTTCTTTGAATTCTTCTTACATCGTTACCTAAACTTAGGAGATGGCAACTCAGATTTCCTACATTTCAATGTCACAAGAAAAGAACGTATCCATTCTATAGCTAAGCAGCAAAATAGAAAAAAAGAAAGGAATGCCACAGAATCCCAGTTTTCCCTATTCTGTAGATCATGAATACCAATAACTTCCCTACAGGTTTTCTCATTAATCCCTGGTTATTAAGAACCAAAAGTCTGTCCTGTGATTACCAAGCCAAAAGTTTCAAACACCTAAGATAAGCAAATCTTGCCATGGAGTTATTTTTAAAGATGGATCACAGATTCTTCCAAATGAACTGACTAACATGTCCCCACAGAGAAATGTGTACTCTTACTAGTTTGTGACTCCATCTTCCTTCTCAATTGGTATTTTTATTACAATTTGTTGCTGCTCTATTTTCCCCATTTTTAGTTCTCTATTACTTTCATTTAATTTCTCCCTAACCTGTCAGCTTGATGAGCTTTATATAAAGAAAGCAGGAAAGATATTAAAAATAAGAGGATTTTCCAGGTGGGTTCTCCCAAGCTCTCAGCTCTCTCGTTAGAATGAAGATTTTACAGTTACATCTGCGTGGTTCTTAAAAAAAAAGAAAGAAAGAAAGAAAAGAAAAGAAAAGAAAAGAAAAAGGTATATAAAGGGGAAGGATGATAAAAAGAGTTCAAGATATGTCATCACTCTTCACCCACCGCCATCCAGATGTGCTGTGGCATGAGAGAATGGGCTAGAGACCAACGGCGAGCTTGCGTGGCAGTGCACTAGAGCAGAACACTCCAACTCTCTTTAATAAAAGCATCAAAAGCACCTGTCCTTCCAAAAGTGAAGACGGCCTTTCCTATAAATGTGCCCAGATGAAAGTATGCATCCCATGTTTATATATTGTATTATATTTTGTTGAGCTTCAACTAGTTAACAAATTAAGGAAAGCATGTAACTAAACATTGGTCTCTAAACAACCAACCTCTAGCTGAAATAGAACAAGGTGACAAGCGGCGAAGGCCATTTTATTTAACGTTGCTGTAAAATTGCTCTGGGAGTTACATTTTTGTTAAAATTTTCTAATTTGTATATTTGCTAATTAGATAAATACTGTCCAATATTCATCTATCTGTAAGTATGAACATCTGTACAGAATTGTTAAGTAAATGGGAAAGTGACGAAGATTATGACACAGGCTCTGAGTGACTTCTGCTTTCAGATAAATGTTTCACATTATGTATTTTCGGACTAAGAAAACTTAACCATGTAAAATCAGCCCAGGATGTTTTAAAATCATCTTTCTTTTGGCCTCTTGTCTTGATCCACTTGCTATGGAATAAGGAGGACAGGAAAAAATAGGTGTTAAAATTCTAAGTATTTAAAATTGAAAATTTCCTCATAAATTAGAAAGTTGATATTTTAAATTACATATAAACCATGTTGGATTAACCCAAGGTGTATTTCCAAGGCAAATAATGTGTCTGGGAAAAGTCATCCTGGTTCCTGAATTAGTGTCATGTACGTTATGTTATGTACGGAAAGTTGATAAATCAGTATCCTGTAGAAAAGAGGACAGTTTTCTACTTATTAGCTTTTCCATGGGAATGAATTGAACCATTCCAAAGAAATTTTGTGTTGTGCTTACATCATTAAAAGACACGCTTACCTAACTAATTAAAGAGATCCTTCTCTAGAAGACCTATATATTGCTAAGAGTGGAAACATAATAACCAGCTCTCAGAGCAAAGGCCTCAGTGGCAAAGCCACCAGGTATTCGTCCATCCAGAGATGGACACTGAGCACCATCTACACCCCAGGTGTCCTTTCATGTATGAGAGAGACAAGCAAGAGCAAGACAGGAGCAGCCAGTGTGGCTGAGACACATGTCAGGGGAGATGCTTGGTAAACAGGTCACCAGAAAAGCAAGGTCATTTCAATAGATGACAAGTTACTTGGAATATGACACAAGATACTAGGACAGTGTCCAGGGGAAGCTAAACTGAATTGGGATTGGTAAAGAACAAAAGTCAACTGAGTAAATTCGAAGACCTAATGGGCTTTATTAAGTGATTGAGGAATCGGGCAGCATCCCATCTAGAAGCTAGAAGGGCCTCTCCAAAGGGTTTAAACGGGAGGGGCAAGGGAGCTATTAACAAAAGAAAAGAAGTTTATTTTTATACAAGGACACCTTTTTTTGGGGGGGCGGGGGGGATTGCAAGGTTTTTATCATACAGGTTGCCTCCTCTTTCTATGGGGGGGGGGAGGACAGAGAGGGCCCCTGTGACAGATTACGTTATTTGTGTTGACCAGAAAATTCCAGACTGGTTGATTAAAATTATATTTTTGAGAGAGGCTGAAACAGCAGGTCAGGTATTAAATCTAGGTTTTTGATGTCATGGGCTTTAGCAGAAGTGACGCTGTGTGGGGCCTGTGGTTTCTCTTTATGATGTAGGAAAAAACCTCTCTAAGAAATGGGATTGGAGCTGGTCCTATAGGGTAAGAGCTCAGCTATGCAAAGATCTTGTGGAAGAGCACACAGGCAGAAGGCAGAGCTGGTACCCAGACTGTGAGGTGGGAGGGTGCAGCAGGTTAGAGGAAAATCAGAAGGACTGAATGAGTGAGCACAGGTGAGAATTGATGCAATGAAGTCAGAAAGGAAGGCAAAAAATGAAAAGCCAATCTGTCCAGGCTGACAACAATTTTGAGAGACGATACACAGGTATGTGGAGTGTGGCATCAAGCCTCCCTGTCTCTCTCTAGGGGCTTTAAGTTGAATTCAGCCCGCCCCATACAAAAACAGCCAGCCAGTAAGCCTGGACCCAGAGTCTCTCCTACTTGCCAAGACAATGACGCAACTCACCTTTTACTACATGCTCTTCGTCTAATTTGTCCAGTTGGCTTCCTAAGCCCTGGTCTACCACTCTGTAATTCACCCAGGCTCCTTGGCCCATCTAGCTTCAACCACTGTTTTGTCCTGCCTCTATGATTCCAAACACTATCTGCTGGAAAGAAATATCTCTGCCCTTAGCCTAGGCTAGAAGGGATCAGGTAGCCAAGCCTGTGCACTCAGCTCCCTGCCAAGGGAAGGGGACTAGATAAAAGGAAGACACCACCAACCCCACTCAGTTGTACCCTAGTAACTGCTGAATGGAATAAAGAAGCTATGGGCAGGAAGAATGACCCCCATAGAACAGAATCCAGAGCCACATGGGAGCCAGGGAGGGCAACAAATGCAAGTAGAGGCAAAGACCATGGTTGTGGCCGGGTATCATATTCTTGTTCCTTGTCTCCATCTCCCAGAGGATGGCAGCTTTGCTTAGTGTATGAAGTCCCACATTCTTCCTGGTGAGGCAGCTGTTGGAAGTTCTTTCCACCACTGGACCAGCCTGCAGGAACTATGTTATACTCATCTTTGTATCTTCAGTGGGGGGCACATAGTAGTTGCTCAAGTAATAGTTGTTAAATAATTAGAGATATGCGATGATTTGTGTTCAGTGATGTTCATCACAGCATTATAGTGGAAAACTCAGAAATTGCCTTAACATCCAAAGATGAGGTCAATTTTGGTACAACCATAATGCCGAGAATTATACAATAAAAATTATGTTTTAGGAAACAAGCATTCCATAGAAAATAATTCATAATCGAGGATAGAGAGAGAGATTTCCCCTCCAGATTTACTCTCAACTTTACTTCACAGGGTGATGTTAGAGCCTGGTTTGCCTGGAACAGTTTCAGTTTATACTGTGTTTCCCTGAAAATAAGACCAGCTGGACAATCAGCTCTAATGCATCTTTTGGAGCAAAAATTAATATAAGATCCGATATTATGTTATGTTAGATAAGACCCAGTCTTACAGTAAAATAAGACCGGGTTGTATATTAATTTTTGCTCCAAAAGATGCATTAGAGCTGATTGTGCAGCTAGGTCTTATTTTGGGGGAAACAGGGTACTTACTGTCTTGTCCTGGGTTTATTGGTATTATGAGTAATTCACTCCTTCTCACTCTCAAAAGTGTCCTTATTTTCGCAATAGATTTTTAAAGTCACCCTTTGGCTCTGCGTCCATCCAGATGTATAAGCGTGATCGCCTGGTCTCTTGCTCTTTGGCTTCTAGCTGGGTTGGGCCATGAGGAGCACAGACATGTGATTAACAGTATGGGGGCGGCCAGGGAGGCACAAGAGTTTATTCTAGGCCTGTTGTATCTCTCCACCAAAAGGCCCGGCAGCTGTGTCCCACAGCTTCTCCACCTCCAGGCCCCAGGACTTTTCCTCCCATTACCCCTCAGGCTTCTGGGTAAAAACAAGTCCCTTGCTGTCCTCCCTGTCCCTTGTAGCTTCCCTACAACCAACCCCCAGCTCTGTAAAGTCTCTTTATGAAACTCTCCTCAAATTGCCCCAGTATGAGTGTGCTGTTTTCTGTAGGCAACCTGGTTGATTAATAGAGAAAGCAACAGACACACACACACACACTCACACACACACACACACACACACACACACACAGAAAAAACGGTCACCAAAATGTTCTCAGCGGTTATTTCTGTGGGTCAAAAATATAGGTGATTCTCAAAAGGTGGGACTTTGTTTCTGTTTTATTTTGGACTCTTTCAAATTATTTTCCATTTAACATGTATTTAGTATTTAGAGAAATGATACAAAATAAGGTGTACATTTGTTTAACAAACTAATAAATTATTGAAATAACCTTCTCCTACCCTTAGAATCAGAGTTCATGTTCAAACTTGATTCATGTTCAAACTAAACTGTGTTGCTCATGAGCATATGTTCAGTTGAAAGAGCATTGTTACTATACTTGGAATTTATTCAACCATCAGGATAGCATTCTATGTCCATTTATTTATTTAATCCTTACTACAACAAAAGGTAGATGTTACTAATCTCATCCCTAGTATAGAAGGGAAAATGAAAGCTCAGAGAAATGTCACTCACCTAAGGCCATTTAGGTAAGAAGAGGCAAAGCCAAGATTTAAACCCATACTCTCAGTTACCACAGCACGCTTCCTCCCATAAATAATATAGACACACACATAGACAAGTTAATGAAAGCATGGCATAAAAGGCCTTTGAGAACACACTGTTCTTTTGTTCTAAGAAAAACAACAAATTGGCCTTTTGATTATGCAAATATAAAGTAAGAAAAAATTCTACTTTCCCCATCTTTAGAGACTAGGCCTTGGATAGGAGACCTATGTTCAAGGGGACCCATTAGCAGTGATCCCAGAGCTTAGAGACATGGTGACACCCAAGATTAAGGAGAAAAGCTGCCAGTAGGCTACACTCGTAGAGAAGCCAGGCCTCTAAATTCCTAGAGTCCTATCTACTAGGTAATGTTTGTGTGTTTTCTGCATTGCAATACCCATTTGTTATTCCCCAGTCTTCAGTACATCTAGTTAAGTATATAGTTTGTTCTCATTTAGCCCCAGGTGAATTAACTGTGATCTGTTTCCTCGGTTAGGATAAAGTTGCTTAGGGGGAGCAAGAGAAGGCCAGCAGGGGTGTAGAACTGTGGTCCAGAGCGAGACCACTGGCTGGGGGCAGAAGACCTCCAGAACCAACCTTTGGAGCCTGTACACATCCCCTGGGATTCCCAAAGACACACGGGGTGACAACCATGGTGGAACACTGGGTTTCCTGTAGTCAGGCAAGATGGGGGCTCTTGCCATAGAAACTTGAGTATAAAACAGGAAACGTGACTTCAGTTTTGATCCATTTTTAGGAGAATAGGATGCAGGACATGTATTTTTAATCTTGGCCAGTCTCCTATAACAAAAGTTACGTATTGCTTTAGTTTCTCCAACAATTCAGAATGGTAATGAGACTGGACTTTTATTCAGATGCCTGTTGGCAGCACATATTCATCTTTTAAGTGTGAATGTTAATAAATCTAAAACTTACTTCCAAATTGTACCCACCTGTCTAAATTCCACTTATTGAATTGATTCTTTCCCAAATGAATTGAGGTACTCCCTTTGTGGAACTTTAAAGTATTGTACAATTGTGTGTCTGTTTCTCTTCCAGCTCTCCTTAAATTTGTAAGGAGATTTATCCTACAAGATGCATTGTAAAAAGAATTCTGAAGCCAAATAAGCCTGAGACATATTGTGTGTAATAACTTCTTAGAAATTCACAATCTATATCAGTAAATTAAACACCTGAGCAGTCCTGACTTACACCTTTACACAACTTGTAGTCCTAGGTTTCCTTGATACACACCTATAAATACTGTTCTAGAATGTTCTATTGATTTGTCTCACTGTTGCAATACCAGTAAGGAAAAAAACAAACAAACAAACAAAATAGGTGGAATTATCATTGCTTCATTACAAATGCTACTATCTTTTAGGAAAAGAACCCCTACTACTGTTTATTTTCAAAATTGGGATGGCAATTTTGAGCATGGTCTTCCTTACCAAAAATTGTAGAATAATTGTGTTACATTCTAAAATTTCCCCCATTCGTATACTCATTATGTTCACCTGACTTTATGATTAATTCGGGGTAGAATTCACATATTAAATTGCAAATCTTCTAATTCAGAAACTTTGTATTTCACGCAATTGTTCAACTCTATTTTTCCCATGTATTATAAGAAATTTCAGTTTTCCTCATCTTTTGTACACATTTTTAACTTACTCCTAGTTTACATTTTGATTGTTGTTAGGAATAAAATTGTTTCCCATTATTTTTAGGTGATTATTGCTAATACACAGTAAATTCAATATTTTTGCAATTACTTTATAACTTGCCACATTATTGAACACCGATATTAATCTAATAGTTCTTTTATGTTTAACAAAAATACAAATAATAAAGATATTTATCAGCTAATTTCCAGTATCTATACCCATTGTATCTTTTTTTGTATCGTAATGGATAGAATTTCCAGATCAAAAATTTAACAATAGTATCCATAGTCAATATATTTGCTTTCTGCTTAATTTATAGCACATGCTCTAGTGATTATCTATGGGTGGGAACTAGAGGCTAAGACGATGATGCAGAGTTAATCTGCCAAGAAGTATTTTCCCTTTCCTCAGACAGCAACCGAACTGAATTTGCTCCACAAAGTAGCAACATTACCTTTGCTAAGCAAATGGGAACTCATTATGAGATGATTGGGGGGGAAACCTGAAGAAATGAAATTTTCTGATTCTTCCAGCTACTGACAGATATTTGAAGTGCAATTACCAATACCCTACATGTTTAAATCTGGGCATTAGATAGAAACAAAACCACTATGGTTGTATTCAGTCTTACGAATAGTGCTATAATAATTAAAAGTGTATGTCTTTTCATGTATGTGTAAGAGTATACTGGTAGGATAATAACTCATCACTGTTCCAATTCAGGTCTTTATTTTTCATCACCTAAAGTCAATATAGGATATCCCTCCCACTATCTTATCCTCAAAATCCTTGTTAAATTTGGCATTCACGAAAATGTCGGAGTATTTTATTTTATTTTATTGTTGTTCTTTTTTGTTTTTTTGCACCCATCTATTCTGCATCATTTTGCAGGAATTGGGGAAATTACCTCTGCCCACAGCATTCTGCAAACCCAGGATAGGCCAAACAAGAAAGATGGCAATATTAAAATCCTTTTTGGGGCTAACATTTCATTTCATTCAGGATTCAGCCATGCTTATATTCTTATGACTATTTCTATGTACTCTTGAAGCAAGTTTTTGCCCTGAGCTACATAATGCTGTGATTTTTACTGTATGTGTCAACTTGACTGGGCTAAGGGAACTCAGATAGCTGATAAAACATTATTTCTGCATGTTTCTGTGAGGGTGTTTCTGGAGGAGATTAACATTTGAATCAGTAGACTGAGTAAGGAAGATGGCCCTCAAAAATGTGGGTAGAGGCATCATCCAACCTATGGAATAGAACAACAAAGTAGAGGAAAGGTAAATTTTGCTCTCTCCTTAAACTTGAACATCCATCTTCTCCTGCCCTCAGACATCAATGTTCCTGGTTCTTGGGTCTTCAGGTTTGGACCGGAACCACACCACGGCTTTCCTGGGTCTCCAGCTTGTAGACGGCAGATTGTGGGACCTCTCAGCCTCTGTAATAACATGAGCCAATCCCTCATAATAAATCTCTTTTTACATATCTTTATATATCCTATTGGTTCTTTTTCTCTGGAGAACCCTGACTAATACAAATGCCTGTTTCTTTTATTGTTTTAATTGACCGTACTTTCCAAATTTGTAGGAAGTGTGGATTTTTCAAGGTTGTCACATAGATAAAGTTTTATTACCATTAATCTTGTCATTCATTAAGTATGTATTGAATGCCTATTATGAGCTAGTGACTGTTGTAAGCATTAGAGTTATAGCTTGAACTAAAAAAAAAAAAAATCAGGGTTACCGTCCTCAAACTAATTGTTATCTGCTTTTATAAAGTAAGTATTGTCCACATTTATCAGATGAGAAAAAAACGTAGCTCAGAGAAGTCAAGAACTAGTCCAAGATGACCCAACTAGGAGCAGTCACAGAGAAGATGGAACTCAGAGTTGGCTACCGTTATACGCGGAGATTCCTCAATGACATACAAATGCTTTTTACACTGAAAATTAATGGTGAGACTCAAGTTCAAACCAAACAGCATTTGGAGCCCAGAGTATTTTATTTTAAATATAAATCTGACTCATTAGATACCCTGATGAAATCCTTAAACACTCACCTGTTAATTAAGTTTATTGAAACCCCTTGAATTGGCATCTTCGTGATTCGAGACTAGGTCTTGCGTTGGCTCTGAGTTTCATGCTCTTCCTCCCATCTATACCTGTGGCTCCCTGCACACATCCTACTGTCGCACACACGGTGCCTCTGCTCAAGTCTCTGCTCTGCCTGGAATGCCTGACCCATCTTTGCCTAAGTCTTGTTAGACTCAACAGAGGCAATACCCGCTTCAGAAAACTACTCACACCCCTGGTCCTCCTCTGCACTGGACAAGTCAGGTTCACTCTCTCTGTGGGCCAGTAAGACTAGTGCCTGCTTCTATCACCGCATTGAGATTGTTTTTATAAACAGGTGCTATTTGTCTGTCAGCTTGAGGTCAGTGGCTATATCTTATTTTGTATTTCTGTTCTCTATCCCTAGCATAGTGCTTTGCATATAGGAAGAGCTCAATATATTTCTTTTAAACTAAAGAAACAGAAACAAAGATGTTTTAAAAATCAATTATTCAGACTTATTGTCTCTTTTTAGGAGTTCTGTTGCCACTTATACACCAGGAATCACATCTGAAGTCTTAAGATATTATTATTTTACAACATATATTCCTAACGGCTTTTCCTCCAAATCAGGTCTTAAAATGTTTTCCTTGGAAAAATATTTGCTCTAAGTTGCAATCAAATTACGTTTCATAAAACAGAAAACTTTTTAAAGCCCTTGATTAAAGGGAAATGAATCTTTTGAATTCAATATTCGTAATATTTCATGTTAGATAGTGATATTTAATCATTTAGTCACAGCATGTTAATATTAAAAGTTACATTAGTGTTTAATGGATCCTAGGAAAATAAAAGTCTGTAAACAAAATTTATAAAACATTTATATGTGTCATGCTTAGTGCTTTATATAACAAACTTCATCCTCAGAAAACTTCTAGCTAATGGTTTACAGATGAGGAAATTGAGTCTCAAAGAGGTTAAACAACTCTCTTAAAGAGTATTATTCTGCTTCTTTTCAGGAGTTAGATTTGGCAAAACAAAATAAAGAAACGTGTTCATAAATATCTTCTACTTCCTCAATCTTACCTCTGAAGCCCTCCATCCTGCACTCTAAGAACTTCCATCTTTTTCTTTTCACTAGGAACCTTATTATAGAGAAGGGCTAATTTATGCAACCAACTCTTACGAAATCAGAGAGGAAATACCGTTTGTGATGATAGTTCCCTCTAAGAATGCCTTCGTGAATGACAGGCAGAGCCACTATGATTCTAGAACTCTTAGCGGCAGTCACTGAAAGTCCCTCTCAGACAATGCACTCATTGAATCCTTCATGTAAGGCATGAAAGTTCTTTCTTTATGAGAAACATTCCATTTCCCCTATACAGAGCTCAAACATCACCAAGCTTTACCCATCTGAAACATAGGGAAGAAACAAAAAGCAACCCAAACTGCTTTGAACCTGTTCAGGGCCATACAAACACAACGCACATTGGAACATTCACTTTGCTGATGTGTAAACCTCGCTTCCTCACTCAGAGCACCGTTACTCCTATTACGTAGCACTTGCTTTTAGCAAGTTTCTTTGGATTGTTTCAAAGTTCAGTTCACATAAGTAGCAGAAAAATCACCAGAGACAAAGTGGTCATGTCAGATATCCTGACAATCACAAGCCAGGGAAGATACGAGGAAACTGCGTGTAAAATGTTAATATCGATTAGTGAAATACTAAGGAGAAGTCTGTCTAGGCTCAACACACTAGACTGTCTTTCAATTTGAAATGCTCAAAAAAGGGTGTTAGGAGAACAAGAACTTCTGACCAATGCTCACTGCTTCATTCAGGTCCTCCACTGGTGATCACGTGTCAGAATTGCGGTAAAGCTGTTGAAGACCAAGTTTAAGGCCGATCTGGAACAACCCTGCAGTATTACAGGTAAGGAGTCACAGCAGATGACAAACAGATTTTAATTAAACAGGGAAGTAAACGGTCTCAAACTGAAGCTTGCAGGGAACCAAGCCTACACATTAACTTCACAGGCAAGTTGAACATGATTTACTCTTCTCCTTTGTCAAGTTTGCTTAAGGCTAAACCGATTTCCTCACCTTTTACTGTATGCAATAAGTGTATTGTGTTGTTTTAAAATAGCCGTTTTGTAGGGTGTATACATGGGTGTTTGAGTGTATGTGTGGTTTAACTAATTTTTTGTGTGTGGCAAGGAACTACTATCATGATGAATTGATTTCATTTAACCAAATTAACTCTGTTAGTTACATGAAAGATTAGGCAGTATTATACTGGTGTGCAGAGAGTTACACAGAAGTACAAAATGTACATTGAGGGCCAATTACACATGAAGAACTACTGATAATTATGAGAGCTGGTTAATATTTCTGAATTATTAAGTCTGACAGTATCATCTTGCTTTCTGTGTTGTTTGGTCTATTGATACCAGATGCTTAATGCATAGTAAAATGTGACAGTGCAGTAGAAGTTAATGCTATTCTGAAAATTAAAGAAAATTACTCTGTGCAACATGAGATGCAGCAGGCAGAAGCCAAACGTTAGAATTGGCTTTAAACAAAAGGGTGACTGTAAGTCTGAAAGTGTATTCAACTTCGAATAATGTTATACCTTATTTCCGCGTGCAGTGGAGAGGGCTGTGGTCGCTTTCCACCATGACAGCTGGTTAGAGATCGCCCTTCCCCTACCACTGTTATGTTTGACGAAGGCCATGAAACAGTGACATATAATACAACTTCCCTCAAATGCTGAAATTGCTATGTCGCCCTTCTGACAGTTCCTGTTCCAATGTCATTGGAACTTTCCCACCAGCAAGGGCTTTATTTTGGGGTCATGAGTCATTTGCTATCAAGCTGATGATCAACACTAGCTGACGGAGGGTGATGCTAAGCTTTTCATTATGTGAATCAGTTTCTACAAAGCAGCATCAGAGATAAGTGAGAACCATGCACCGGACTAAATTTTTTTTTTCAGCAATAGTTATTAAATTCACTCAGTGACACAAGGGAGAAAAATTCACAAGGGCCAATTATCCATGATATATTCTAGATGATTATAAGAGTGAATTAATATTCTTGAATTATTAACTCTGACAGTACTATTGTGGTTTTTTTTCCTTCTTGTTTTTCTGATGATACCAGATGTTTAACGCAGAGCAAAATGTGAATGTGACTATAATGTGTGCTGTACTTGTGGCTAGAAAACACAAAAAGTACATGCTATCATTTGAAAATAAAGACATGCATACCATATAAGACAAAACAGATGTCTTCTTCAGAATTTTCACTCTCATTTAAAGTTGGTTAATCCTCCATAGAAGATATGGGTAAGAGGGAATTTTCTATGACAAATGGGATTGCACTTCATCTCTTAGATAATAAAATGTGTCACTTTTGTTAATTGGTATTATTAGTTGCAGAGGTGATGGGATACCATGCATCAGAGTTTGCCCACATAAACCGGTATTTCAGTTTGTATCAACCCTGTTCAGTGAGATTTCTTAATGATAGTAGCTAAGTAATGATATAAAATAGTATGGTAAGAATATTACGTGTATTAACTTAATCTTTATAATACCCCTGTGAGGTAGGAACTACCATTATCCTCATTTTACAGATGAAGGGTAGACATAAACATGTTGAGCAAATTGCCCAAGATTGTATAGATATTAAGAGTCAAAACTGAGACTTGAACCCAGGGGATCTGGTTTTCAGGCCACGTTTTAAAAATACTTAATTCCACCATGACCACACCTGCCCCCAATACTCTCATTCTCCCCTTTCCCTTACCTCCAGCCTAACTGTTTGTTGTTTAGGAGACAAGTCTTGGCTCTAGCTAATGGAAAGCGGTAGAAAGCCTCTGTCTTATTGCTAACAATATGGAGATGCAACCATTACCACAGGCATACATTTTTGCATGCTCTAATTCTTTAACAATCGTTTATACACTGTGGAATAAATGAGCTCTTTCAGATAAAACTGGATCTCTTATTTACCAAGCCACTCAATTCTACCATTGCTCAATAGCTAGAAGCTTACTCAGTCATCAAATTTCAATTTTAAAAGAACCTAAGCAAACATAAAACAGAAAATACTGAGACCAGAGAGGTGTGTAAGTGGTGACAGGCCATAGTAGTTAGTCTTGCATAAAAGCAACACGGGTTGTATCAGCATTTGTTTACCTTGAAACTATATGTGTGTGTGTGTGTGTGTGTGTGTGTGTGTGTGTGTGTGTATACATACACACATATATATACATTCATATAAATGCCAAAGAACGCCAGGTTGTTTATATACAAGACAGTTAAATTTTATGGTCTTCTGCCATGTAATATTCTAGTTTCAAGTTCTGAAGTGTTTTTAGACAGAAAAACAAGATTTAATCTTAGCAAAATATTTTAAAGAAAATAATTGCTTGGTATTTATGAATATATGTATGTATATTCTTGTTCAAATTGCCTTTATGTAGTATACATTATTACAATTGTCACCAGAATTTCTTTTAGGAATAAGGATGTCTTTCCAAACAATGACATTCTTTAGGAGGGAAGGGAGTGGTGAATTACTACAAGGAAGGAAGGGACAATGTATACTGAAGGACAATTAGCAGTTCCTCTCAGAATGACACTCCTCACTCTCTCCCCTTGTGCAAATGGTTGGTAAAGTGCAGTCAAACTCCGGAATACTCCCTTCAAGGGGTTGTTCAGTGAATGTGAGCACTGAAGAACAAACGAGTTTCGGGCCACAGTTCCCATGGTTCAGGCTAATGCTACAAGACCTCAGAAGTTGAAGAGGGTAGGAGAATGAATGTATCTGAGAATTTGCAGAAATCTTGACGATGGCTTTGGATTCCTAAGACCAGGGAATTAATATGTTGGAGGCAATTTCCACTCAGCCAGAAGTGGTAGAGTGTCCCCCAGCTAGATGGAGTCTGGGTCTCATTATTAACATTTGGAGGACAAACAAATGTTAATTTGTCTATGGTTTGCATAGACAGGAGTTTTTAGATTTGGAAGTTTTAGGGCCCATGAAAAGAGCAAGAAGGGCAAACCAATTATTAAAGTTCTATGAAGAGAAAGACTAGGAAGAAAATACTTGGGATATCTGAGATTTGTCTGTCTATGAGAACCATTTTATTTCCAATATATCTAATGATAGTAGAGTGGGAAGCAATCATTGATTTTGGGGAAGTGGTAGATTGGAATTCAACAAAGCAGAGGTTCCCAATCCTGGTTGAACATCAAATTCACCCATGGAGCTTTTAAAAACATACTCATGCCTGGGCCAATTCGAAACCGGTTGAATTGAATTTTCTAGGACTGGGGGTGGGGCATTAGTATTCTTTGTGCTGTATTCCAAGTATTGAGTTACTCTAATGTCTAGACAGTATTGAGAACAACAGTACCACATGTTTCAGTGGAACATATTAATTAGGCTTTCTGTTGATCATACTCTAGCTGCTTGAGCTTTAATTATTATTTATTGATTATGTATAATTGTAATGTGGAGGACTAAAAAATTTACCCAGATTGAGAAAATTTCAAGCACACCTTGGTTTGCTGAAACATTGCTTACAGTGACTTGAATTTTATTTTAATTTTCCTTGTTATTAAAGACAAAGGAGATACATTACATAACAAGTTTATACATTTGGTTCTTTGATATAGTAAATATTTTTTTTAATATAATGTAGGTATTGTCTTGTACATTTGGATGTTTCAATCGCTGGTAAAGTTAAAGAAGGCTATAATTAGAAATTGCACAAGTGCAAAACACAGTTTGAAAGTGGAATCTTCTAGAAGCTGATACTACAAGTAGTAGAATTTGCAATGTGAAAATATTTTCTTTAATTAGAAAAAATAAATTATAATTTCTTATTTTTATAAACTGTATTATCTAATGCATCATCTTACTAGTTGACAACATTGAGATGAAATTATAATATTCAGATGTTTAATTTGTTTCTTCACCTGAGGATCTTCAAGCATGTTGTGACCTGGATATGTTATTTTTAATGATTAGAGCTGGGCAAGGGGAGGTATATTTGATATACTAGAAATGAACATAAGGTAACTCCCAATACTTGCAGATAAAATTGTTCTCAAACAGATACACTACTAAAAGTTTGGTCATTTAGGAAGATATCTCACAATCAAAGCCCCCAGAAAATCTTGTTCACATTATCTTCAAAATATGTCCAGAATTTGACTACTTCTCACTTCAACCTGCCAGGAAGCACACCTGAGAATCCCTATGAATTCTTACGAGGCATGCCGAGAGTGTGAGGTCCTGACCACTCCTCACTCAGGATACCTAAGAGGTTGTGTTTGTGGTGAGCAACCTGAAGGGATGGGGCAGTGTCACCCTCAGGACTAAGAGCAGGTTTGCTTTCTGCCTCCTACTATAAAAGAAAGAGATTTCCTAAGCTCAGTGTTCCTCGGCTGCGCACATGCCCACGAATTATGTAGCATTCATCTGAGCCCACCCATATTGCCTCCAAGGGACTTGGCAGGACAAGGGGAACTAACACAAACATGAAGCTCATGCTGCTTGTTATCCCATGAGTAATAAAGTCCTTTGTCTCTGACCCAAGAGTCTCATGTCTTTTGCCAGAATCTATGAACAAGCTACAGTTTAATATATAACCTAGAAGTTTGGTCAAAGGAAATCCCACATCCTTGTCACTCATCAAATATCACCTTAACCCAAGACACTATCATCTCTTACCTGGATGACTGCAATAATTCCCTCATTGGTTTCCCTGCTTGTGCCCCTTTGCTGTCTATTCTCAACACAATACTTAGAATGCTTCTTTTACATATAAGTCTGATTATGTCACTCTGTGCAAAACTCTTCAGTGGATTCTTCCTACTCAGGATGAAATTCAAAGTTTTTACTATGAGCCAAAAGGCCCAACATTATCCCTCTTGACTTTATCTCTTATTACTTTCAGCCTTGTTCTATCTGAACTGTCCTCTTTTCCACCAGGCACACTCCACTGTTCCTCGTTTTTCACTAGGTTAGCTCCCTCACTTCCTGCAGTTTTTACTCACTCTCTCAGGAAAGTCTTTGCTGCCCATCCTATATAAAATACCTACAACTCTACTTATTCCTCAACATTTCATGTTCTCCTTCCTTGTTTTGTTTTACTTCTTAGTCCTTATAACATACTTATTTTGTTTGTTGTCTATTTCCCTCACTAAGATAAGATATAAGATCTGTGAAGGAAGGGAATTTTTCACTTATGTAACTCCAGCATCTAGAACAGAACCTGTTATGTAGTAGCAATACATATATGTCATATGAATGAATGAAGAGGTCTTGTGAAAGTAATCAATGAATAACTGAATACAAAAGATTAAAAAGTTTACTCAATATCCTAGCCTAGTTGAAGAAGAAGATGGACCAAAGAATGGTAGATGATTACTGCTGGAATCTATTGCTGCATAACATACCATCCCAAAACTTAGTGGCTTAAAACAAAAATGTATTATTATTTCTCATAGTTCTCTGGTTTGACCGTCCTCAGCTGGACAGTTCTTGATTGGGGTTTCTCATGCACTTGTGGTCAGATAAAACATGTGGCTCTAGTTATCTAACATGGGCTGGACATTCAAAGTGTCTTACTCACAAAACTGGCGTGTGATGCTGGCCCTTGGCTGGGAGCTCAGCTTAGACTGCAGCTAGAGTGCCTATTCATAGTAGCTGGGTCCTGAGGAGAGCATCCTATAAGCCAGTGTTTCAAGAGTCAGGAAGAAGAAACTGCCAGGCCTATGAAGAATGACATCTAGAAGTAACAGGTGTGAGGTGGTAGCTCACTGTGGTTTGAATTTTCATTTCTCTGATGATTAGTGATGTTGAGCATCTTTTCATATGTCTATTGGTCATCTGTATGTCTTCTTTGGAGAAATGTCTATTCAGGTCCTCTACCCATTTTTAAACTGGATTGTTTGGTTATTTTGGTGTTGAGTTGTATGAGTTCTTTATAAATTTTAGATATTAAGTCCTTATCAGATGTATCATTGGAGAATATCTTCTCTCATTCAGAAGAATGTCTTTTTGTTTTGTTTGTGGTTTCCTTCGCTGTGCAAAAGCTTTTTAGTTTGATGCAGTTCCATTTGATTTTTTTTTTTTCCTTTGTTTCCCTTGCCCGAGGAGATATATCAGAAAAAAAAATATTACTAAGGGCAATGTCAGTTTGTTGCCTTTGTTTTCTTCTAGGAGTTTTATGGTTTCGGGTCTTACATTTAAATTTTTAATCCATTTTGAGTTTATTCTTGTATATGGAGTAAGAAGGTGGTCTAGCTTCATTTGCTTGCATGTACCTGTCCATTTTCCCAGCACCATTTATTCAATAGATTGTCTTTACCCCATTGTATATTCTTGCCTCCTTTGTCATAGATTAAATGATCATATAAACATGTGTTTATCTCTGAGCTCTCTATTCTGTTCCATTGATTTGTGTTTTTATGCCAATACCATGGTGTTTTGATTACTATGGCATTGTAGTATAGTTTGATATCAGATAGTGTGATACTTCCAACTTTGTTCTTCTTTCTCAAGATTGCTGTGGCTATTTAGGGTCGCTTATGATTCCACAGACATTTTAGGATTATTTATTCTAGTTCAATGAAAAATGTCATTGGTATTTTGATAGGGAGTGCATTGAATCTATAGATGGCTTTAGGTAGTATGAACATTTTAACTATGTTAATTCTTCCTATCCATGAGCATGGTATATGCTTCCATTTATTTGTATCTTCTTCAATTTCTTTCTTCAATGTCTTATAATTTTCCAAGTACAGGTCTTTTACCTCCGTGGTTGAATTTATTCCTATGTATTTTATTTTATTTTTGATGCAATTATAAATAGGACTGTTTTCTTAATTTCTCTTTCTCATAGCTCATTATTGGTGTTTAAAAATTCAATGGATTTCTGAATGTTAATTTTGTATTTTGCTACTTTACTGAATTCCTTTATCAGTTCTAATTGTTTTTTGGGGGAATCTTTCAGGTTCTCTCTATATAGTATTATGTCATCTGCAAATAATGACAGTTTTACTTCTTCCTTTCCAATTTGGATGCCTTTTTCTTTTTTTTCTTGTCTGATTGTTGTGGCTAGGACTTCCAATACCATGTTGAATGAAAGTGGTGAAAGTGGACATTCTTTTCTTATTCCTGATCTTATGAGAATGCTTTTAGCTTTCTCCCATTGAGTATGATGTTAGCTGTGGGTTTGTCATATATGGCCTTTATTATTTTGAGAGATGTTTCCTCTATTCCAACTTTGCTCTGAGTTTTTCTCATAAATGGATGCAGGATTTTGTCAGATGTTTTTTGTGCATCTATTGATATGATCATATGATTTCTATCTTTCATTTTATTAATGTAGTGTATCACATTAATTGATTTGCGGATATTGTACCAAGCTTGCATACCAGGAATGAGTCCCACTTGATCGTGTTGTATGATCTTTTTAATGTGTTGCTGAATCTGATTTGCTAGTACTTTGTTGAGGTGTGAGCCTGATACCCCTCATTCTTCAGGGGGAACCTCTGCTGCCAAGGTATCGATCCTGATGCTCAATTACTATCCATGGATGTGTGGTCAGCCCATTTTGCATCTCCACCCCTTCTACGAGTCTCGACATGGCCTCTTATTTATATCCTTACTTATAGGGGTTCTATTCAGCTAACCTTCATATGGTTCTCAAGGTTGTCTGTTCTATAATTTAGTTGCAATTTTACTGTGGTTGTGGCAGGTGGTAGCCACAGTGTTTACTTATTGCCCCATCTTTATTTGGGTTCTATTATTCTTAATCTACAGATAAAAAAAACAAAGCTATGAAAAAGCTAACAAACTTGTTAAAAGACACTTGGCTAGTAGTACTAAATGCTAAATAATCCTATTTATTTTATTATTTCTTCACTGACTATCTCACTTTATATTTTATCATATTCGCAAACCCAATATGCAATGCTCAAGAAAATAAGAATTGACTACAAAACTATTTTACATCCAGAATGCCAGTGTTAACATTCAGTGTGGTTTTCACTTTATATACATATTGAATGTAAATATATAATTTATATATAATATATTATACATAACTCATATATAGATTATATAATTATTTATAAAATTCCTATATTCATATATTTTAAAAACTTAAAAATAATCTCTAAAAATCCCAAATTAAAGTTAACTAATTAGAAATTTAGCTTAATTTGTTGATGTTTTTTTACCAAAATAATATTGAAAGAAAAAAATTCTGCTATCTCAACCTATAGTCTTGGGAAGATTGGCCAGCCTAATCTATTTAATTTATACTCTGGTGATTTGGGGAGAAAAAAACAGTTGTTTTACAGCAGTTGAATTTAACAAAACTTTTAATTAAACTGGTCAGTTATTAGTAGCAAAAATATAAAAGCTGTTGAAATTAATGGTATCAGTGCTCTTATAAGTCTTGACCTCCATGTGTTTGGGTAAGATGTGAGAAGCAGATCTGTACGGTATTTGAAAGCTCTTTAGAATTCTTCTCCTGGTCAAGATGCTCTGATATTAGATTGGTGGTGAGAGGTAGGTGTTTTCCTTGCCATAATGTATGCAATCAGAAAAGACTCATTATTCATAATTCTAGTTATGTCCTTTAAAAAAATTAAAGTTTTAGTAAGTTACTACAATGTCAAGGGGCATTAACACAACTTTCATTAAAACTAAGTAGAAAAATCTAATGATTTGCTGAGGATCTACTCAGTTATCCCCTGCTGCCATTTCCTTGTTGAGCATCTCACTAAATTTACAGGAACATTCTAGTTGCCCATTTTACCTTTTAACTTTCAATGCTACCCATTACTCCTGATGCATTTCGTAGATATAACTACTTGAAACAGCACTGTTTTAGTAGGATTCCTGCCTCCATATGGCTGAGATTTAAAATGAATACAACTACACATCTGTCAGAATACAACTCATTTTTTAATGAGGCCTCAGAATGTTGTTACATATCTGTTTGCTTGTTTTGTTGTGTGGTATTACTTCTTATAAGTTCAGTAAACTGCCTATTTTCTTTTTCTACTCTATTTTCTTTCATTTATTTCCATTAACTTGTCAAAATTGAATGCATCTCTCATGCCCTGAGCATGTGATATGTGTAAATACACGTCATTATTTACCACCATTTCCCCTCCCCATTCCCTTAAAATAACCACTGTTTACAAAAACTGACCACTTTTCAGTTATTGGGTGAAAAATTTAATTTAAGAGGCTCAGAAGATTAATATTAAAATAAGATGCCACAGATAGATCTCATGTATCTTTCATTTTATCCATGAATGTATAAAATATGTTTAAACAGCCAGTGATTCTAGCAGCAGTTAAAATATACAGTACATAAAGGCATGTAAAAACAGCACATTCTGGTCAAAGCTACATAGAATGAATGTGATTCAAAAATCATATTGGAAAGGATATAAGTCTCTTTCAGAAGAGTCTTCACCCATTAATCACCCAGTGTTTTGTGGAACCCAAGGAATAAATATATGAAAATCAATTGCTGTTCTTGCACAAATCATATAAATACTTTTTGCACGATCATCAACAACGTGATATAAACAGTCTTTTCCCTTCCTGCCCTCGATCTTATTTGGCAAGGATCTACATTCTAACCGATAAGGATCAGTCAGCCTAGCTGAAAACTATGCTTATTTTATTGTTCCCCAATTACCGTCACTAGAAGACTTACATAAAGATGACTGTCATCACTCTCATGATCGGTAATCATGCCCTAGAAGACTGAAAGAATGATTCTTTCCAGAACTCATAAGAGATGTGCTGTGTGATGTTTATTTAAATTTGGGTAACTTTGCCCATTTTATAGGGAATATACTATGACTCTTTCCCTTTGCCATTTTAGGTTTCTTCCCAATCACACTGACCATGTTCTTTCTGTCTTAACTTCTTACCATGCTTAACTTACACATTTACATCTGCACAAATAGCTAGAGAAGGCATCAAATTACTCTAGTACTTGTCCTTAGTAAATTTGTTTGCATTATGGTCCTTCGTGTAAGCCTTCGTGTACATATCACCAAAATTTGGAGCAGGGCGGGAGAATTTCAGTTGCTTTCTTGTGGCACACCAGAGGAACACCACCCAGCTCCCCCTTTAAGGAGGACCTTCTGCCCAACTGTGGGGAGTTGGATCAGCAACTGTCTCCAGGTCTCAGCTCCTTCAGGGTCCGCCTCAGCTGCAGAGAGGGTCTCACCCAAGAGCACCTCTTTCCCAAACTATGTACACTCAGTGACTATATGAGGTAGGAATATAAACCCCTGGTCAATTTGACCCAACAAGGGACACTCTGATAGTCAATCTGTAACCCAGAGTTCCCAATGGGTTGACCAAGACTTTGTCGGTCTTATATCACATTTGGACTTCTTCTTCTGCCCAAATCTGCTTCCTCCCCTTCTTTCATAGGTGTTGGATTCCTAATAAACATCTTGCACTCCAAACCATTTTTCAGCATCTGCTTCTAGAGAGCTCAAGCTGTTTTAGCCAATTATTTTAGCTTTTTCTGTATCAGGACACTTGCAGAGACTTCTCCTGTGACCCTTACATAGAAGACTGGGAACAAAACTTGAGGACAAAGATGCCAACAATCTAGTATCAAAGAATTTGGGGAGCTGGCTGCCTTTTTCCCAGTCTTGCTTCAGATGACCATACTGGTCTTGTTCCATCTAGCTATCACCTCAGGACTCCCTCATACTAGCCTTGTAAGCTGGAGGTGAGTGGGACAGGGAGGAACTGTCTGGCAGGATGGCTGCTCCATTCCCATCCCCTCTATTATAGCAAAGAGGAGGGGAGTGTGCCCCCTACTCTAAACAGGGTGTGAAGAAAATCAATCCTGGAGATTTGGGATACCTACAAAGAGAATACCTCACAGCTCATTCCCCAACTGATCTACCACTGTGCTTCTGTAAGAGGGCAGGGGCCTGGGAAGAAAGAGAACTGGAAAACGGGCAAAATGAAACAGCTTGCACTAACATACCTTGTGTTGACAAGGGCGTGTGAGTTTCTTGGTAGTCAAATTGACACAGCTTGAGTGCCCCACTTGGGCCATCTTATAAGTCCTCCATCCCATCTAAGAGGGTCAGTCACGTGGAGCAAGATCTACAGAAGCAAAATCTGTGGAGTAGATCACCTGGGAAGGGAGCTGAGAGGGCAGGGGTCCTCCCAGAATCCATCTTCTGCACCAGGAGTCGGGGCAGCAAGGAGACCTTGTCCAGCCTCCTGGAGGGACACACACAAGAGCTGCACAGGAGGACGAGCAGTTAGACGTTTCCCATGCAGAGGGTACTGATGGCCCTTCTATGCCATCCTGGTTGAGTGGAAGAGTGCAATACCAGAGTCACATGATAAATGTATGCTTTCCAGTCCTGCCCTTTTCCTGTCTCAACACTAGGGAGAAGTAAAGAACTTGAGGTGGGAGTGGACTGCGTGAGGAGTAAAGAAAAGGTGTGCCAGGAGCAAGCTTTGCCCCTCCCATTCAGGTCCCTCAGTGGAAGCCTGGTGGTCCCTGGGGAGAGCAGAGCAGAGGAGCATAAAATTGTATGTGAGACCAAAGATTTAAATTGGATTAAACTGGTTTGGAATTTTTATGTCTTAAAGTGACACACAAACTATAAAGTTTGCGGCAGATGTTATTAAAAGACCTGAAAGAGTTTCACAACAGCACTGTTGAAGGTAATGGTTGGAGAAAAATTAAACCATTTACTATTTGCACCTCATTGAGTTACCACTCTCCAATAAGCTGGGTATATTTGCTTCAAAACGGTTGTTTCAAAATCTTTGCATGCCAGATGGAGATGAGTTTTCTTTGTATTGATCTGCTTTCAAAGGGTTGGATTTCCTGTATTTTTCTTGGAACCTCCTTATCACATGAATAGTGAGAAACGAAATAGAAAGTACCTTGAGACAAAATTACAATACATTATAGGCACTTAGAGTTGTTTAAAGGATTTCACGCAACTGACTGAGAGGTGTGAGAAAGAAGCCATCGCAAATTGGCTGAAATCACATTTAATTGTCCTTCAGGGTATGAACTAAGTGTTGCCCACTGATCCTGCTTCCCGACAGCCTCAAACACCAGAATGCTGGTGAACTTCATTACTGTTCCACATAACTTGCCCTCTACAATGGCCACACCTGTGATCTGAATATCACTCAGAGTACTTCACGTTTGAGAGCTCAGAGCTTTAAAATGCCTTCTCTGTTTACTCCTTCTTTGCCTACCACCTCTCAGACTCTTGTTTCCTTTGAGCCTGTCCTTCTTCACCAGGGTTCTAGTCTCCCAACATCCCTTCATCTGACTCAAATGCCTTCCTGCCCTGTCTAGAGCTGGTGGCCATTTCAGTACCTGCCCGGCTTCACACATAGAGGCAATCACAGAACAGAGACTAAAATGCAGTTGTTGTAATTAACAAAAGTAATGCCCCAAGGAAATCCAGGTTGTAGTTAAAGCTTGATTTTTCAAGAATGAATATCCCCAAAGAAATGCAGGTGTTGTTCCAGGAGGAAAGAAAGGTCCAAAATACACAAGATACACCTTCACGGAGCATCAGTTTTCCTCATAAGGGCAGGTGGAGCCAAAAAGTTATTTGAGCTAAGATATTTAAAACCCTATTTTTATATTATGGTATTACATTTTTTCTTGATGTTGAAGTTAAAGCATGAAAAGAGCTATCATGGTTTGAGCCAGCAGGTTCAAGGCCAACAGCAGGCCATATGCAGAGTAAACTTCTCTGCGTTAGATAGAGGTGCTTTGGGAGGAAGGGTTATAAAGCATCGTGTTAGGGGGAAGATGAGGACAGATTATGTGTAGAAGGAGAAGAGGAAACTGAACTTGTGCATAAGAACATGGAGGATCCCGTAGGGCTTTGTGGGAAGCATTAAGAGTAATGTGGGTCTAAGGAATTTGACTCTAAGATAAACAGAACCTGAGATCAAGATGGAAGAAGAAAAGTGACTGTGTGAGTGACACAAACCTTTATCAGTTTCCTATTGCTGCTTTAACAAATTGACACAAGTTCAGTGGCTTAAAACAATGCAAATTTATTACCATACCATTATCTCACTGAATTAAAACCAGGATGTCGGCAGGACTGAGTTCCTTCTGGGGACTCTTGCAGAGAATCCATTATTTGCCTTTTCCAGCTTCTGGAGGCTGCACACATTCCTTTGCTTATGGCCCCTTCAGTCTTCAAAGATAGTAATGACATCACCCCAACCTATGCTTCTGTTGTCATATCTCCTTCTCTGACTCTCCTGTTTCCCTCTTTCTCTTACAAGGACCCTTGTGGTTACACTGGGCCCATCTAAATAATCCATAATAATCTCTCCATCCCAAGATCCTTAATTATATCTGCAAAGTCCCTTTTGCCATGTAACGTAACATATTCACATTTATGGGGGACCATTTTTCTGCCTACCACATAGACGAGTGAGAGTTGGAAGGTAGTCTGGATATACACAGATTTTTATATTGGAAAAGTTTGAAGCATTCATTTGCTTCAGTACCGCAGTGGGGCTGGCAGGTCCAGAAATGTTAGGTCAGTTTTCCAAGGACACACACTTAATGAAAGAGCCAGGCCTTCAATTCATTTTACTCAGACTGCATGCCTCAGGATTATAGTGCTGTAAAAAGCATAGCGAAATGTTTGAGATCTGAAAAAAAAAAAAAAAAATGGGCTCTAATATGTGAAAAGAAAATCTAAAATAAAAATTAAGATGTTTTGATTAAATTTCAACAAAACATAAAATCACATCAACCTCATTATTTGTTAAATTCAGAATTCATAATAGTATAGTAATATTTTAAATAATGTATGTTTTATTTTATCATTTCTCAAGAATTCTTAAGAGGTCAAGATGATGGCTGATAAATAATATTCAATAAAAATTTAAATGAATCTCTTAAAGGAAGTAATTTATAAAACAAAATTATAGAATGCTTTCCATCTTTATAGCAAAATATTGTTTTTATAGCGGGCTGTGAGTGTATTTTAATATATTTAATATGATGTGGTGGGTACCCCAAAAGGAAGAGTGCCTAGGGCCTGCCGTGCACACACAAAAGTTAAAGCCAAGGTTCATGCCAAGTAGATGCATCATGGGAATTTTACCATTGAGGAAACTCTGCTTAATGAAACCTTTGATGCAGTACATTTGAGGGAACTCAACCTCCGTCAACTTCCTCCAAGGCATGGACAGTATTATAAAAAAGGAAGTCACTCCAGCTGTCTAAACAAAGGAGGTCCTCGCTCATTTTTTTCCCAGTGTTTTCACTTAGAACTTACCACAGAGAAAACGAGCAGTTCCCCTTCAATTCAATTTGTATATTTCAGTAATTTCTAATTAAACAGTACTACATGTCCACAAAGCAATTTAAAATGCATTATCTCATGCAACCTTCACAATAATCCAGTAAGATAAGTATCATTATTTCCTGTACACATGGAAATACAGCCTTGAAAAGGCTCCTGATTTGTTCAAGATGAAACATCTGGGAAATATCACAAGCAGAATTAAATACCAGGTTTTTTTCTGTTCTCCCACAATTGGTTGATCCTGTAAGTTTTTATAGCATCTCAAATTAGAGATACACTTTCAGAAATTTAGAATTAAAAGATATGGAAACGTGCAAGAAGGCAAGAAAAAGAAATAAGTAAATATGTGGGTAATGATTCTAGAGAAACTCCTTTTGTCACCATATCAAAATTTCACATATCAGTGAAATTTTATATCATTGTAACCATATATATCATTGTAACCATATGGTTCTCGACTTTTTCTGTCTGGCTTATTTCGCTTAGCATTATAATCTCAAGATCCATCCATGTTGAAAGCAACAAAGGAACAAGACAAAGAAACAAAAACTCATAGACATAGACAATAGTTTAGTGGTTACTAGAGCGTAAGAGGGGAGAAGAGTGGCAGATGAGGGTAAACGGGATCAAATATATGGTGATGGAAGAAGGACTGACTCTGGGTGTTGAACACACAATGTGATATATAGATGATGTATTACAGAATTGGATACTTGAAACCTATGTAACTTTACTAACCATTGTTACCCCAATAAACTTTAATTTTTAAAAAAATCCCAACAAAACACACACATACACAAACATCAAAAACAATGTGTATTTTCTCAAGTTCCAAATCTTCTAATACAAACATGTGGACAAATACGATGTGATATAGAATATTAAGACAGATTTATACATAGGCTATTAAGACAGATTTAGATATACTTAATTTAATGAGTGACTATCCCAAGGTTCTTCAAAGAACAGTTATAAAATCCCAATCAATATATTTTCATGTTACTTAAAGCAGGAAGGGAAGGTTTGGAAAGAAGGCACTGCCATAGACATAATACTTAAACACACACACACACACACACACACACACACACCAGGATGTCAATCTTATTTTTTTTTTGTATTTGGATGCAAATAAAGGTAAATAAAATATCTCTTTCACTGAATTAACTACAGCAACTGGAGGCCAAACTTGGAGAAGCCACAATGAGATTATATATGAGGAGAAAAGTCAGGGGATGACTACTAAGTACTTAATTTAGGAACTCACAGGAGGAGATTGGCTCTCACATTCTAAATAACTGGCTAAAAAGGGGAAAGACCTTAGGTACATTTGTAAAGTGCCAGATTGCATATGAGTTAGATTTTCTTCCTCTTTACCATTGGAACATGATTATTAAAGGCGATTGTGACAGTTTGTATTGATGTTTAACAAATAGTGACTCTTCTCATTTCCCACTGTGGGTGGTGTACACTTCCTTGTGTCATTGGTGTTGGACTTAGCCATGTGATTTCTTTGGGTCAATGGAATGTTAGAGAATACCGTGCAAGCAGAGGCCTTGAATGTCTTGTGGGGTTTGTGACCCAGTGATCCTCCATGAAAAGAATGTGCCTAAGATAATTTCTGCCCCAGCCTGAACTTCAAAGTGTGACACAGGAAGCTGTTCCCATGACCTAGGAGCTTCTGGTTCAAGGAGCGTGAGAGACACACATCTCCCAAAGAGCAGCCTGGGGTCTAGAATCTGGAGTCTAGCCTGGCCGACCCAGCTTGCAGCCAACCTGAAGACCTATGAACAAGATAATAGGTTTCAAGTCACTGAGTTTTGGGATAGAGTGTTTATGTAGCATTATAGTAACAAAGCCGATTAAGACAGAGTAAATATATATCCATTGAATACTGGAATCTACTAGGAAAGGAAACTCCTATTTTAATAGTACCTCTATAGGATTGTGCGTGTGTGTACGATTTGTTTATTAAAGAACACTTGCACATATTCAATAATGTATCGTTATATATGTCTTGTAGAAGGTTTGATGTATTGTTATTTTTAAAAAGTTTACCAAGTTTGTGTGCTTTTAAGAACTTATCTATACCAAGATAAATATGAGGAAAAGTAAATGTGTTTTAAAAAGTAAAAACAAAAAACAAAATCCTATGCAGAGATTTCTTCTTGCAGGAAGATGAAGTAAACATACTTTTTTCTCTTCCTACTGCTACATAGAAGGAGTATAAAAGAAAGTAGACTGGCTAGGGACTTTGGGACCCAAAGAATGACATGGTGGTAAGTTTCTTGTTTTTTTTTTTTCTTCTTGTTGTTTATGACAACCTGGAAATGTCAACAGACACAAATAAAAAATGCACCCTCCAAAAAAGCCTTCTCTCTTGCCCTTGACCAAGAAAGGGGAAGCCTAGCAAGACAGAACACTTTCACAAAACAAGTAATCTACTCCAGGCAAACAACATAGGGAAAAAAAAAAGAAAGAAAGAAAGAAGGCTCTACCCCATCCATATCAGCAAAGGCTGTGAGAAGGCTTACACCTCTGCCCAGCTCTAGTGTGGTGCCTCAATGTTGTCACCAGGTTGGGTTAAAAAAAAAAATGTGTAGGGAGCCAGGATTTTCATTACTTTAGGTAGTAACAAGGACTTTTTCCCCCTGCAGTGTCAGGAGAAACCATTGAGTATCCTAGACTTCTGTTTCCTGTCCACATTAAGATGGTATCAGTAGAGGTCATGAAGGGGAGAAGTAACAGAGGAGCAGTAGCCAGAAAGGTTTCAATGGAGGCTCAGAGGGTAACTAGAACTTCTATCCCGGACCAGCAGTGACAAGAAGCCATTACTTCTTGAGTATCAATAAAGGCCAACTGGGAAACTTGGGCTTCTACTCTCAAGAGACAGTAATAAAACAGCACCTACTTCTTTCTCCACTGAAGCAGTGACACAGGAAGCAAGATAAAACAAAAAGTTTATATGAAATACAGAGCTGCATAACATAATACCCAAAATGACCAGGGATCAATTGGAAATTATTCATCATAACAAGAACCAAAATGATCTTACACTAAATGAAAAACACAATCAATAGATGCCATCAAGATGGCAGGGTTGTTAGAATTATCAGTCACCATACAAGTATATCAATGAGAAGTTAAAAACACACTGGAAATAAACAAAACCATAGAATCTCAGCAAAGAAATTGAATATATAAGAAGAAACAAAATGGAAAATTTAGAACTGAAAACACAATAGGCAAAAAATTTAAAAACTCAATGGATGGGCTACACAGCAACTCAGAAGGAATAGGCAAAATCAGAGAACCGGAAGATAGAACAATAGAAATTACCCAATATGAACAACAGAGAAAAAAAAACGTAGGAAAAAATAAACATAGCTTACTAGACCTGTGAGCCCATAACAAAAGATGTAATATTCATGTTACCAAAAGTCCCAGGAGAGAGGAACTGAAAAGCTACTTCTAGAAATTATGGCTGAAAACTTCCCAAATTTGGCAAGAGACATAAACACACAGATTCATGAAGCACAAACAGTGAACCTAACCTAACGAAATTCACACCAAGACACAACATAATGACATGTAATATAGTTAGGAAAAACTAAAGACAAAGAAAAAAATCTTAAAAACAGCAAGAGAGAAATAATACTTTACTTATGGGGGAAACAATGAGAATGACAGAAGATTTCTCATCAGAAGATATGGAAACAAGAAGGAAGTGGCAAATATTTTCCAAATATTGAGAGAAAAGAACTTTTAGAGTCAACACAATGGCAGAATAAGAGTTTTCTACTATCTTCCCTCCAGAAGAATGCCAATATTGGTGATCATCCATGCACAAGAGTGACTTTGTGGAAGTCTGGGAGTCCAGCAGAGAAGTTCCTAGCACACTGTCGGAGCAAAAAATATCCAAGAGTGGATGCATTAAAGAGGTTAAGGGGAACTGTTTTATTTACCTGCATCACTTCTCCCCCAGTACAGCACAACTCAGTTCTAAGAAAGATATTTGCCATCTATGAGTTCTCCCATGGGGCAAAGTGAGAGTGTGTGAGTGAGTGTCCAGCTTCCCCAGATGTGCAGAGCACTGCCAAAGAGGTCCATTTCTTTCTCACCCCATCCAGAATACTGAACTGTGCTATATGACTAGGAAGGGGGAAGGGCTGGGAGAACACCACCAGGGCTCATGGAGGGCATCAAAGGGATTTAGAACCTATTAACTATTTCACAGACTCCATTAGAAAGTTCACCCACAAGCTGGCAGGGATGCCTTGCCTGCAGATCCCCCCAATTGATCCATAGGCACTCCCAATAATTAATGTGTCTCAGACACCACCGCCACCACTCCCATACACACAGTAGCTGGCTCTTTGGGTGTACCCTTGAGGACAGTGCTTTGGAGTCTTTGCAAATGATTAGTGAACATGTTCAGAAAGCTGGCCTGTCTCTGGGGGATTGGGAATGAACACACAAACTTGAGCATTCAGCACTGTTCTAGGGAAAGCAAATGGGAAGCTGTCAGCACCTAGCCTGGCTTTGCAGGATTGAGAAAAGGAATACCATCTTAAGAATTCCCTGCCAAGAGGGAACAAGAAGTGTGAAATAGGCATATCTACAGAAAAACCCTCAGAGTGCTTAGCAGGACTGACAGAAGGCACTACTTTCCAGTAACTAGAATGGAGAACGTGACTACTTCTTTAAATGCAAACACAGCAACACATGACTCCAAAAACATGAAAAATCAACAAAACATGACACCACCAAAGGAACATAGTTTTCTCAGTAACCCAGCCCAAAGAAGTGGAGATCTGCAGTTTGTCTGATAAAGAATTCAAAATTGTTGTTTTAAAGAAAGTCAGTGAGCTACAAGAGAATACAGAAAGAAAATTCAATAAAATCTGGAAAAAAAAATATATGCAAACAAAATAAATTGAACAAATAGATAGAAATCATAAAAAAGAACCAAGCTGCATAAGAAGTTATGCAACTTAAAAATACAGTGAATGAAAGGAAGAAAAGGAATAGAGAGCATCAACATCAGATTTGATGAAGCAGAAGATTAAATCTCTGGAATTAAAGAAAGGTCATTTGAAATTATCCAGTCAGAGGAAAACAAATTAAAAAGAGTAAAGAAAGCCTAATCCATACATTATTGTAGTCCCACAGGCAGATAAGTTATTTAAAGAAATAGTGGCTGAGAATTTCCCAAATCTAGGGAGAGATTTGGACATCCCAGTGGTGGATGATTCAACCCAAAGGATCTTGTTCAAGATATAGTATACTAAAATTATATAAATTCAAAGAATTTTGGAAGCTGCAAGAGAAAAATATTTCTACTAATAAAATGAACCCTCATAAGGCTATCAGCAGGTTTCTCAGCATAAATCTTACTGGCCATGAGAGAATAGGGTAAATATATTCAAAGTGCTTTAAGAAAAAAAACAAAAAACTGCCAACCAACAATACTTTACCCAGAAAAACTATCCTTCAGAAATGAAGGAGATTAAAACTTTCCCAGACAAAAGCTAAGGGATTTCGTCATCACTAGACCTACCTTATAAGAAATGCTGAAAGAAGTTCATAAAGGTTAAAGAACAAAAGTATTAAAAAATAACTATAGTACAATAATTTGTTAATAGATAAAAATATAAAAATGTAAATTGTGACATCAAAAACATAAAATGTGTGTTGGGGAAGGTGAAAGTTTGTAAGCAATTGAAGTTAAGTTGTTATCAGCTTAAAATAGGCTGTTATAACTATAAAATGTTTTACATAAGCCTCATGGTAACCACACAGCAAAAACCTACAGTGAATACACAAGAAGATAAAGAGAAAAGAAATCAAAGCATACCATTGTAGAAAATCATCAATTCACAAAGGACTTCAACAAAAGAGCAAGAAAAGAACAAAGAACTCAAAACAGCCAAAAAATAATTAATAAAATGGCATTAGTAAGTCCTTACTTACCAATCATTACATGTAAATGGATTAAATTCCCCAATCAAAAGGTACAGAGTGACTAAATGGATAAAAAATCAAGATCCAACTATATTCTACCCACAGGAGATTTACTTCAGCTTTAAGGACCCATATAGATTGAAATTGAAGCAATGGAAAAAGATTTTCCATCTTATGAAAACCAAAATAGATCATAGATAGCTATGCTTATATCAGACAAAATAGACTGTAAGTCAAAAACTTTAACAAGAAACAAAAATCATTATATAATGATAAAGGGGTAAGTTCATCAAGAGGATATAAAAATCATAAGTATATATCTACCATACATTGAAGTAACTACATATATTAAGCATATGAGACCGGACAATTAAGTTCCCGAACTCATCCTAAAAAAAGTGCTACATACCTCATTGCTGCATATCACTGCAGTCACCTTTGAAGTACTCCCCTTGGGAAGCTATGCTCTGATGCCAGCGCCTAGTCCACCCTTCAAAGCAATTTTGGAGCTCCTTTTTTTTTTGAATGGTCATCAGAGCTGTCATTGTATAACCCTTGATGCCCTGAAGGTCATCAAAATGTCTTCCTTTCAATATTTCCTGTATCTTTGGGTAAAGAAAGAAGTCACTGGGGGCCAGATCAGGTGAGTGGGGAGGGTTTTCCAATACAGTTATTTGTTTTATGGCTAAAACCTCCCTCACAGACAATGCCATGTGAGCTGGTGCATTGTCGTGATGCAAGAGCCATGAATTGTTGGTGAAAAGTTCAGGTCGTCTAACTTTTTCATGCAGCCTTTTCAGCACTTCCAAATAGTAAACTTGGTTAACTGTTTGTCCAGTTGGTACAAACTCATAATGAATAATCCCTCTGATATCAAAAAAAGGTTAGCAACATTGTTGCAACAAGTTCGTGAACTTAATTGTCAAACCTCGTATATTAAAAGATCTGAGGAAAAATAAATGACAACACAATAATGGTAGGGGACATCAATACTCTACTTTCAACAATGGAACTATCATCCAATGGAAAGATCATCCAATTAGGAAACATAAGACTTCAACTATACTTTAAGTAAACCTCACATATACGTACAACATTCCATTTAACAGCAGCAGAATACACATTCCTTTCAAGTGCGTACAGAACACTGCCCAGGATAGATCATACATTAGGTAACCAAACAAGTCTTAGAAAATTTAAGAAGACTGAAATCATACCAAGTATCATTTCAGACCACAGTGGTATGAAACTACATGTTTCCCCAAATATAAGACCTAGCCAGACAATCAGCTCTACTGCATCTTTTGGAGCAAAAATTAATGTAAGACTTGTATTATATTAATTATATTATACTATACTATATTATATTAATTATATTATAAAGACCCGGTCTTGTAGTAAAATAAGACCAGGTCTTATGTTAATTTTTGCTCCAAAAGATGCATTAGAGCTGATTGTCTGTCTAGGTCTTATTTTCAGGGAAACATGGTAGAAATCAATAATAAGATGAAAACTGGAAAGTTCACATGTATGTAAAAATTAACAGCATATAATTGAATAACCAATGGGCCATAAAAGAAATCAAAAGGGAAATTAAAAATGTATCTTAAAACAAACAAAAATGAAAGCACACATACCCAAACTTATGGGATTTGGCAAAGTAGTTCTAACAGAGTTCATAACAAAAAATATACGTACATTAAGAAATCAAGACGATCTCAAATAAACAACTTAACTTTACACCTCAAGGAACTAGCAAAAGTAGAACAAACTAAGCCCAAAGATAAAGCCAGGAAGAGTATAACAAAGATCAGAGCAGAAATAAATGTAATAGTGACCAGAAAAACCAATAGAAAAGATCACAAAACATAGAGATAGTTTTTGAAAAAATAAACAAAAGCGTCAAATTATTCGCTAGTTTAAGAAAAATGGAGAGAAGACTCAAATAAAATCAGAGATGAAAGAAGAAGCATTACAACTGATAACACAGAAATACAAAGTATTATAAAAGCTTACTGTGAACAATTATATGATGACAAATTGGATAACCTGGAAAAAAATGGATAAATTCCTTGAAATATACAACCTACCAAAACTGAATCATGAAGAAATAGAAAATTTTAACAGATCAATAATGAGTAAGGAGATTAAACACCTCCCAACAAATAAAAGCCCAGGACCTGATAGCTTTATTGGTGAATTTTGCCAAAAATTTAAAGAATAATTGATACCAATACTTCTCAAACTCCTCTAAAAAAATTGAAGGAGAGGGACAACTTCCAAACTCACTTATGAGACTAGAATTACCCTGACACTAAAGCCAGACAAGGATACTACAAGAAAGGAAAATTACAGGCCAATATCCCTGATGAATATACATGCAAAAATCCCATACTCCTCATAGATATAGACATAAAAATTATTAACAAGATAGTAGCAATGGAATTCAGCAATATAGAAAAAGAATTATGCACCATGACCACATGAGTTTTATTTCAGGAATGCATGGTGGTTTAATACTTGAAAATTGATCAATGTAATTCGTACATTAACAAGCTAAAGAAGGAAAATACAAGATTATATCAATCTATGCAGAAAAAGCATTTATCAGAGCCAATAAACTTTCATGATAAAACCCTCAGAAAAACAGCAGTAGAGAGGAGCTTCCTCAACTTGATAAAGAGCCTTTGCAAAGACTTACATATACTTATAACATATAATTAAATGTTTTTCTCCTAAGATCAGGAGCAAAGGAAGGATAGCCATTTCACCACCCTCACTAAACGTAGAGCTGCAAGTTCTACTCAATGCAGAAGGCTAAAAAGGAAATAAAAAATGTACAGATTGAAAGGAATAAATAAAACTGCCTCTACTCGCAGATAATCTGACTGTCTAGGTACAAATCCCAAGGAATCACCTGCAAAAAAAGCAAAACAACAAAGAAAAACCAAAAAAAAAAAAAAAAAAAAAAAAAATCCCTCCTAGAACTAATAGGAATTTAGGACAGAGACTGCAAGATAAATATTTAAAAATCAATTCTATTTCTACATACTAGCAATAAACATGTGGACACTGAAGTTAAAAATATTCTACCATCTACAATCACTCAAAATAATGAAATACTGGAATATAAATCTAATAAACATGTACAGGATTTGTATGCTGAAAACTATAAAATGCTATGAGAGAAATCAATGAAAATGTAAAGTAATGGAAAGATGTATTCATGTATTGGAAGACCAAGACCAAACATAACAAAAATGTCAATTTTCCCCAAATTGATATACACATTTAACAGAATTCCTATAAAAAAAATAGCAGCAATATTTTAGATATGGACAGGATTGTTTTAAAAATTATACTGAAAAGAATAACTAAGACAATTTTGAAAAAGAAGAACAAAGCATGTAGAATCAGTCTGCTTGATTTCGACTGTTTTTATAGCTATAGTGATCAAGGTGGTGTGGTATTGGGGAGGGAGAGACACATTGATCAACTGAACAGAATTAGGTTCACACAAATAGAATTAGACCCATAAATAGACCCACACAAATACCCCAAACTGATTTTTGACAAAGATGCAAAAGCAAGTCAATGAAGGAAAGGTAGCCTTTTCAACAAATAGCGCTGGAGTACTTCGACATCTAAAAAAAGAAAAAAAAAAAATAGGAGAAGGAGAAGAACCTCAACAAGTCTCACATCTTATATAAAAATTAACTCAAAATGGAACAAGATTTTAATTTATAGTGTTAAACTATAAAAGTTTTTGAAAAAGAAATCATAAAAGTAAATCTTCAGAATCTAGGGTTAGGCAAAGCTTTTTTAGATTTGACACCATAAACACAATCCATAAAAAGAAAAATCAGACTTCATCAAAACTTAAATTTTTATAGTTTTGCTCTGTGAATAACACTTGAAAGGATGAAAGGACACACTATAAACTGGAAAAAAAGTTATTTGCAAAGTACATATCCAACAGTAGACTAGCATCTAGAATATAGAAAGTACTCTCAAAATTTAAGTAATGTAAAAACACAAGTAATCCAATTAAAAAATAGGCAAAAAAGTAGTGATGAAATGAAAGTATACAGAGGGCAAATGAAATTCCTTCTTGACAACCAGAAAGCCATAGTCACATTGAATGTTACTTTTCTTTGTGAACTGATCTCGAAAACTGAAGTATAGACATGGACATCCTATCATTAATTCTGTAAAATAACAACTTTTAAATCAATTAGAGTGTATGAATATGGCACTGTGAGAACCAGTGATCTGGAGACAATAATTACATGTCATGTTCACCTTTTTTTTTTTTTTTAATTGACCAAAGTGCAAGATTTTACAAAAATGAGGAGGGAAAATAAACCATTCTTTCTGATTTGCTTTTACAAAGTCTTAATGAAAATGTTTGGGGAAAATCCAGAATACTCCAGCAATTTCCTTGGCACACCTCACTTTTCACAGTAATCAAGCATTCCCTTGATTGTGCTCTGCCCTTAAAGCAGAATAACTTCCTCTGTTACTGTAACCATATTAACAGTTGGCGCTAAACCTGTAGCTTACCTTGGGTTCCTCTGGGAATGTTGGTTAATAGAGAGTTGAAGAAAGAGTTTGCCTTTACCAAGGAAATATCCAGCAATATCCTTTCAGTTCTAGTGTACAGAGAACTCGTGGAGTTCATCAAGAACCGGGAAATTTTATCTTACATGTCATCAGTGAGAAGTTAATTTACTCTTTGAAACCCTATCTTATGAAAAAAAGAATAGATGGATTTTTTACCAAATTTTGAGAATATGTTTGGAATGGTCTGATTTAAAATATAGATTATATACTATGCACAATCACACAAATGACATATGGGGCTTGAGGGAGCATGATTTTAAAGATTTCCATTAATTACATTGTATGTATTTTGGAAAAAAAATGCCTTATGTTTTAAATGAAGAGGTGCTCCAAATGTTCATTAACTTTCTAATATGATTAATTTCAATATTCTTTTGGCCACGGTCATGAGAAATTATTACATATTAGACAAAAGGTAGGCTCAAAAATTAATACATTTCAGTTCCACATCATCAAAAGCCTAAAAACAAAAATGAGAATTCTAAGTGAGTCCAAAGGTCATCTGGGAAGGAGAACGTCCTGGGAAGACATGTTGTGTCAAGGACCCCTGAGACATGACTGATGCACAATGTGAGCAATGGCTGACTACCATGGGACAAGCTTCTAGAGCAGCTGAAACTGCGGCCTTATCAGATGTCTATGTGACTGCAAATCCGGACAGGCTTGCCATGGGTAGTTAAAAGGCGCGCCTGAGGGAAATTTGGCTGCCACGCAGGAGAGACATGCCATGCATATTAAGATCTCATGGACAGAGAAAACAAACAATGGTTTTAAATTTGAGCCTCGAATCAAGGAATGTAATGTCAGTTCGGTGTCTGAAATGTGTCATTATTGATAAATACTGAAAATAAAAGATCAGTGCTAAATTTCCATGTGGAGGTCAATTAATGAGTTTTCAAAACCACTAAGATAGTAAGTAATAGAGAGAAAAAAACCACACAACAAAAATTTTTAAGTGACATCAAGGTCAAAAACATTTTATGACCATAGGGTGCATTAAAAGGAAACCAGTGTTTTATAAGCTGAGTCCCACTGCTTTCCTTGTACCACCCTTCTTTTCTAAACCTGCACAGTTCCCATGGAGCATTTCTTTCACCCTAGATATTAATGGGTCACAAGTGTAGATGCCACAAATTGCAGGCACGGGCTGGTGATAGAGCTGCTTTCTCTATGGACTGTGCTTCACTAAGAGAATAGCATTTATATGTGCAAATGTATGTACGTATGAAAGGTTTTACAAAGCTGAAAGTTATTATAGCTCTATTGTTTATCAAAAAAATAATGCAGGACTTAAAAAAATATATGCAAAGATGATTAAGGATCCTCTCAAGAAAGGCTGGACAATATGGCTAGATGAGAGACAGAGAAAGAGAGAGAGAGAGGGAGTGAGAAAGAGAGAGAGAAACGAGAAGAAAAAAACAGAGGAGAGGGGAGGGGAAGAGAGGAACTGCATTGTAGGTGCTGAATTGCAGTTTACAATTTTAAATAGAAACTAATAAGCTGACTTTTATATAAGATGAACCAGATACAGATTTTGGTTCATGGTTGAAAGCTGCAATGGACATTCCTACCCCAAATATACTACTTTCTTTCTTCCAGTAGAAACCCTACACTCCCCCCACCACCATTTTTTAAATCTTTATGGAACTTCAATTTTTGTGGTTGTGGCAAAACTACCAATTAGAGTCACACAACTATTCCCAGAGATGGAAACACGGCCAAAGGAACATCGACCATATTCACCCCTGAGGGATTTAAATTAGAGCAAAGACCCTTAGGTGCAAAGGGTGTGGTTCTCCGGTTCCTGAAGCTGAAAGCTACAGACACTAGGTCCTGTCTTTCATTTTGGCACGCTAATCTATATTCTGAAAGTGAATCTCATTTTCTTGCTTAAGTTATGGTTCCTTTTGTTTTCAATCAAAGGGTTCTAGACTGTATCTCTAGAATGTGGATGCACGTACCACATCTAACTTCACTCACTATTATAGCCCACGCTTGGCTCTGTACTGAGCTTTTGGTAAGCATTCAGCTATTCGCCAAATGATGAAACAACGTGGGTGAATAAGTACACCCCACCTCCTAAAAATACTTCCTACCTTTAAGATGGAAAGAGTAATTTGCATCTTAAATCTAAATAGTTGAATTAGTTTTCGTTACACATCTAAAATAATATAACAGAGATGAATTGACTATTAATATGAAAAGTCGTATTTTAAAAGGCAAAAAATTTAGACAGAAATGTAAGAAAAATAACTTTTCTAGTTTCCATTTCATTGTCTATATTATTGAAGTAAATGCAATTTACACTCAATTCCTGCTTATCCTCATTAATGAATGACATTTTAACGTACTTTTTTATTCTTACCTGTGCACATTATTGGATTATCTTATTTGCATGAATTGTTTTGTTTTTTTCACAGCCATCAATTCACTAAAATTTATTGCTACTTTTAATTTTTTTGAGCACTGTTATGGACTGAATCTTTGTGTCTCCCCACCCCAATTCATATGTTGAAATCTAATCTTTAATATGATGGTATTTGAAGGTGGGGTCATTGGGAGGTGATTTGGTCATGAGGGTACAGCCCTCATGAATGAGATTAATAGGGCTCTTCTAAGGAGAAGCCAGAGAGCCTCTTTCCACCATGTGAGGATACGAAGAGAATTTGGCAGTCTGCAAACCAGAAGAGGGCTCTCACCAGAATCTGACCATGCTGGTACTCTGATCCCAGACTTTCAGCCTGGAGAACTGTGAGAATTAAACTGTTAGTTATAAGCCATCCAAGTCTATAGTACTTTGTTATAAGTACCATACTGACTAAGACAAACACACAGGCCGATAATTACCAAATTGGACACCTGTGCTTCTGAGACTCCATGAAAGTTTTCCAAGACCTTTGCAGGCAATGAAAGATTTAAGAAAATCCATTTTCATATTCCCAACTTTTACTTTTTGCCACAATTGTTCTGCCTGAGGATTGGCCTGTGGTCAAGGCATTAATTTGGTTTATCTTTCTCATATCCCCTTCTTTCGATGAAACTTCCCTCATATTACAAAAGAAAGGGTTCTGTTTCACCCACCCCAATTTTTATCAAAAACTGTCTGAAAGCTTCTTTAATCAGTTTCCCATAAACTTTTAATAAGCTTTGTCTTTTCCTTTCTCATACATTTTTCTCCTCTGGACAAAGTGGACTGTTAGAAATGAGATGTTCTGCATGTGTTGGAATATCCTGAAGTCAGATATATTTGTAGAGTTGGATTAAAGGAGTAGGGACAATTTTCTTTTAAAGACCCATAGTCTTCTATCTCCTTAATTCTTGTCAAAAGGAAGACCCTGAGAAGAAAGCAACGAAAGTGTGTCCATCGTAAATATTGGAGGGCACTGTAAGTTATTTTATCTATGTGAGAAATTCATAGAAAGGCTGTGTCCTATCTATCAGTCTATCTATCTATCATCTATCTCTCTATCTCAAAATTAAGAGTTAAGAATGATAAAATAGCATGCTCTCTTTCCCCTCCTTATCTTGTTTCCTTTCAGAATAATTGAGTCCAAAAGCGAGTAGTTGGGGCAGAGCAAAATAACACAAAGGGGGATATAGAAGTGCAAGCACAGCACTGAGTGTCTAAGAGGCACGAAGAAGACATCTTCACAGTGGCGGGTATCAGAGCTGAGAGGTCTGAGGAGGCTGTGGGAATGGGGCAATGCTGGTGATGGTGATGGGGAATGGTTTACATATAGTTCGGAATGACCAAATAAGTAAATACATTGAGGATGATGGGATCCGAATTTCTCACTGTCAGAGAAGAGAGTTAGATATGCAGATACATCCATATGTATTACACATATTAAAATGTGCATTTCTAATTAAACTTGACAGTTTAGGTTTATCTATCAATTCCTGTAATATAGTTAAGTTTCTCTGATCAATAATGTGCCAATAATAATTGACATGATAACATAATCCCAATGAAGAGAAAAAAACACTTAGGTCTTCTGGTCACAGAGAATATGAAAAATTAATTTCAATTTATAAACGTATTTTTATAGCAGAAAGATATAGAATGTTATCAATAAAAGACCTTCAAGCATAAAAATATGTTATGTTAGGATAACACTTTACGGGAGAAATGAAATGGAAATATAAGTTCAAGGAGAAAATGGAACACTGTAAAATTTCTGGTTGTTAAAGAATTGCTTATACATGGATTTTTTTCAAAAAAATTGATGATTCTGGGCATTAAGTCACTATAGCATTTAAATTATATTGAATAGATACATTGAAAAGAATATTGCAGTTTTTATATCAAATGTCGATAATTAAAATATGCCAAAAGACATATCTTTTGAAACTATTTTAACTTACGAAAAACTTCTACTGTCAATTTAAAAATAGGCAGAAAGGTAAAATAGTTTTTGAAAACCATGTTATGTGTACACAAGCAACCCCTAAAGGTAAATATTTTATCTATGTTTTACAACTAAAAAATAGAAATGGTCAAAAAATTAATGTTCTCAACTTCATAATAGTAAGTGGTGAAACTGGGAGAGCCTTACTCTGACCCTCTAAATTTCTCACTGCACCTTCCTTCACTTCCCCAGATTTTCCTCACTCCACTTCACTTCCGGTTCAGATCCTATTTCCAGCTGTCGGCACAGATAACCCCCACAGGTCCCCAGATCACCGTAGGATGCTTGGCTGCAGACTCACAAAGACAAGAGCTGCACAGAGGCCACAGTGTCCCCTATTCCTCCCCATGAGCTCCTCTCGCTTAGTGCACTTTGGCAGATGTGTTTGGCTTCATGATTTCTCTGCAAGCTCCAACCTGTCCTCCTGCCAGTGCTTCAGGACGCCTGGTTAGTGCTTCTTTCTCTGTTCTTCCAAGTTTCCCTTGTGCACCTTCACTTTCCTAACTCCTCCCACCATTGTGTAAAGGGTAATCCCTATAATTAGTCTTTTATTCTCATAATAAGCATGAGGGCTCTGCTTCTAGATGGGCACAATTATTGTTACCTAAAGTAATTACAGAGTAACAGAATCTTAGTATGTATAGGAATCTGGAATTGGTTCTCTGATCTGGTAGCAGGTAATTATAATCCTGTTGCCAGCGGTAAGTGAGGCAGTGGCAGGCCAAGGCATACAGTGGGAAAACACTATTTAAAGTATCACCTAAAACCACCAGGGAAGACTTTGAATGTCCATGTGATCAATTTAGTGGAAATAAGAGTAATATTACCATGGATTAGTTTGGATGTTTTTACATATGCTGGAGAACATGGAGGGGGAAAAATGAGATTAGGGTTTTAAATTTTCAACTCAAGGTTTTGATAAGGAACCAAAACCTTCTATAATACATAATACCACCGAAGGTGGCGTTTATCGTCTATAGCCACAGAACTGAAATTTCTAAAAACCAAATTCAAAATTTAATCTTGTGGTTGGCTAAATTGCAATGCAAATTTAATTCATAGCTTCTCAGGGCCTTTTAGGGAATTAATTGGAAAAGAACGGAAACCCTGAAATTTCGGGGGAGAGCATATGTGTATATGTAAATTCCACTAAAACTAAGGATTTTGTGCACTCAATTCTGCAGCATGTTTTGACAAAGCAGAATTTCTCCCATTCTCTCAGATCAGTCTCCACCTGTCTAAAGTAATTTTAAAAGATCTGTTACTTTCAGAGCTCTGCTGATTTTCCTTAGGACTTACTCCCATCACCGCTCACTGCTTCTAGCTCTATAAACCCATTCAAATTTCAAATAGCTCCAGAGGTTCAGCTACAACGTATGACCTATGAGGACATACCATACACAACAAAGGGTAGGGTTATTTTATTATTATTGTGGATGGAAAAGGGGCCACATGTTAAACCTGACAAGTTCAGGAGGCTGAAAATACCACATAGGATGGCATGAACATAAAAATTCCTAAGTAAGGTGGGCCATGGTGGGAAGTCACATGTAGCCTGTATCTTCCTTGACAAATGTGAATCTCTATCTTAAGTGAGCCCATCTATTGTCTTTTTGCACCTAAGATAATATCCTTGGAATGTCAGTAATCCCTTTTTCTGGACCAGAGCAGGAAACTACAAAATTCTTGTCCTGATTACCACCTCTGTGTGCTATAAAAAATGAACTATTAACTATCCTGTACCCACCTATGTGAGAGAAGTACATGCCTCTCCAATTTACTTTTATCCAATCCCAGAAATTTCCCTGCTTTGCTTTCTCCCACCCTCTTAATCTATCACCCATGGATTTCATGTAACCCTCCACCTTTGATTCCACATATAAAATAAGATGCAAGCCGCCATTTTGGAGAGTATTTTCTCAATCCATTGAGACTTTGCTTCCTGGCAATTGTCGTCAGTTTGGCTCAAATAAACTCTTACAGAATGTTTTTTCATTGACATTATAAAGTACTTGTACTATCTGTGAAATGGTATAGTGTTATTTAAAAGTGGACTTGAATTAGTTGTAAATGGGAAACAAAATGTCAAAGATTGTTTGCATGTAATCTTACGTGCTGTACAATGTGACTTCTCACAAATTTGCAGAAAAGACTTCAGTGCCTGCTGGGTTTGGGTTTACTGCAGAAATAAGTGAAGGTACAGAGTCCCGCCTTCCGGTTACCAGTTGTCATAGGATCAAAACAGATTCCACACATGCAGACATACATGTTAGGAAGCCCCTGGCTGATGCTGTGTGATGCTACCTTAGTTATATTTCAACCCTGGCAAGCAGACAGTTAGGATTTTTTCAGAATCATTACAAATCAGTTTCTTCTTGCATTAGTTCAATGTTTGCACATAAATCAGAATATTCAAAATTTCTAGCATATCTATAGTTGCTATTAACAGCAGGGTGATTTTCAGCCATTCTTTTCCTTTTGGAGCTAATCTAACAATGGTTCGCTAACATTGTTCTACTATGGTCCTAATCAGAGGAAATGTTTAAATTGATCTCCCAGAGGCTTTCCTGGTTGCAATATTATAATAAAACTTTGACTCATAAATAATTTAAAGTTTTTTTTTCTTTAACATTGGAATGATTTCAAAAATATGGTTGGCGTATCACCTCAGAAGCTGAGAGGCTAGTGTTACTACAGCTCTGCTAATGAAAGAGAGAACAACTCCAAGCTGAATGAATGCAAGAATCATTACCATCTGAGTTTGAGATATCCTCCTGGGCTGAGTCTTTTGTTTAGACTGCATTACATCTCAACTTCTCCCTCAGTCTATCTGTTCCTTCACTTTCCCATCCCTGGTGCTAATCCTGAGAGCCTGTCTTAATGTATTCCTGTGCTGGTGTCCCTTTCTGAGTCTGCTTCTCAGGACCTCTTCTATAACAGGTAGAAACAGCAAAAACTGGTGGGAGAGGTGGTGTGGGTAGATTTTACTTCAGGCCAGGGCTCTTTATTGCATCTCTAATAACCAGCAAGGCCCAATGCAAAAAACAAAAAACAAACAAACAAACAGTTTTTGAGTCTATAAAACTTTCCCTTAGTGAGGGAATGGTTTTTATGTAAAAAAAGGCTTAGAGAATTCCTTGGGCTTTCTGTCCTCTGAAATCTGGGTCCAAGGGCTATTCAGGAAATGAAATGTTGGACAAGCCAGTAAGTCAGAGACAGAGAAAAAAATCTTGAATCTTAGCATGGGAAGTAGGATCAGACTGTGAGAATAAACTAAGGTTTAGCATGGAACTGTGAATTTGTAAGCCAGAGTATTCAAAACTCAAGTATGTATAAGTAATGCCAAGACTATTAAACAAGAAATGACAAAACTCTTGAATCTTTTCCCTCCTTTTGGAGATAATCAGAGCCATCTGTTTCACCATTTTTAAAGTTGCTTCAAAATAATTATATTCAGGTCTGACCTAAAAATTGTACTCTATTTAAGAAAAATTAAAATGTAACAACACTCTTAATTGTTGGGTCACTTTGTTCATTCAACAGCATTTTACTTAATAAGTATTTTTGCGTGCCTTGTCTATATGTGGAAACTGAATGCTAGGTCAACACTATAAAATGCCTTTACAAGAGAAAGAAAAACTAAAGAGGAAATAAGTGCAACTTTTGTAAGTTGTAAAGAAAGACAGAATAAGAGGAAGCATTTGTGATTTAAGACACTTTCAGTTGGGTTCATGGCAGACATCGAAGGTGCCTCATGTTTATTAATACTATGTGCCAATTAATAACTTTCAGGCTTATAGCATCTCCCGACTCAGTTTATACTGTTATTGTTGTCTCAGCTGCAATCAGAATAGCTACCTTAAGAAAAGAAAGTGGTGCATTTTACATTCGAACCAGGCAGAAGCAATATATCAACAAGCCAACACCTCAGCTGGGATAAGTTTGTCTGATAAACTCATTTGTATTTATACCTTGTGACAATGGAGCAGAAAGTGCTCAAATGTGAAGGAAAAAAAAAAAGGAAAAGCTCCAGGTATTTCAATTGTCATATATTTACCCCTCACAATTTAATCCCCATAAACCTATAGGGAAGGTAGTCTTATAGTATTCTTCAGATGGAAAAACTGAGACTGGCCTCAGAGCTAGACAAGGGCTGAGGTAGGCCAAGGTACAACGCAGAGGCCCTACTTTCCCCATGGGGTAGCTCAGGTACGGATACCTCACGGTAAAAACAGGATCCATAAACATGGAGGCAAGAGTGATTGAGCAGAGATAGTAAATGGTTAGTGAAAGAAAACTCTAAGGAAGGCATGATGGTACAATGAAAGGAGAAGTAACTTCACAGTTGAATATGGGAGCTGAATAGTTACGGGTGCCCTCAACTCTATGAGTCTTGATTTTCTTTTATGTAAAAGGGAATAATAATACCTACATCAGAGACTGGTTTTGAAGATGAGATGTAATAATGTATGTAAAACATGAAGTGCTACCCGACACTTAGCAGTTCCTCTCAATTCATGTTCCTTTTTCTTCCAGTTTCTTTCTCTCCTCTGCTTCACAAGTTGGTCCAGAAATGGTCTTAATTCTAATAGAAGGGGATAGGAAATCAAAGTTGGTGAAAATAAAGCTCAGGAGGAAGAGAAGAAAGATAACAGCAGTCATTCTTTTTAATTATAGATATGATTCTGGAGGGGAGGAAGAAACTTTCATCTACCCTTCTAGGTTCTTTTGACGGGTCTAATAATTAAATCGACTTGAGACAACAAGAGAAAATAGTCAAATTTACATACGCATGTATGAGAACCACACATAAATGAGAGTCAAAGACTGCACATACATGAGACAGAAAGGTAAAATTAGGTATATATGACATCTTGAGCCAAGGAATGAGTTAAGGCACTGGGGCTTCAGAGGGGAGGTGGGTAAGTCCCACAGGAAGATAATTAGAAGTTTTCCCTGCCACAGAGCTAGGTCGTAAAAATGTTCTTTCTGGTCATAACTCTTACTATTGGCAAGACCCCCAATTTAAATTCTTTAAGGAAGAGGTAAAAGTTTCTCTTGAGCTTATAGAGTCTCAGTTGCCTTCAGCTCAAAACAATCCACATGCCAAAACAGCACATCTTGGGGAGGTCTGTTCTGAAGCCCTTCAACTCAGAATACAATCCATATTTTATGTTAAAAGTTGATAAACTTTAATTTAAAAAATTGATAGAACCTTTCAGACTTGAGTACTCAAATCTGATATTTGGAACTTCCCAATATTGGAAAAAAGAATGTGTGAAATTCTGCTTTGACATTTTTCATAGTGGTACTTTCAAGTGTTTCTCAACAAATGATCCCTATAACCTACCCTTTTCCCAGCACATGATTTGCAGCAGGATTGGAAACATATGGGTGCATATTTTTAAATCCCTCCATTGTCAAGCCACAGTCTCGCGTTGATTAACCTTTTTTCTTTCTCCTCTCCAATGTCAATCCTTCTAGTCCTCTTAGTCCCAGCTCTTTGAAGGAAGGGCCACCTCATTCATGTTTATGGCTTCAGTAGGCCAAGTATACTGCTGTGGACATTATTTGCACTTCGCAGTGTGTTGTTGATCGAGTCGGTGAAGTTGGAGGTCTCAATCAAGTGTCTCAGTATTCTCAAGGTCAGGAAAGAATTAGGACAGAGATGTTGAAATGTAGGGGGAAGACAGTCATTACCCAAGTTTGGGTGACTTCCAAACAGGCTCTTTAGAATCAAGAGAAGACCACGAGGGAGGAAAGCAGGGCCAGAATTCAAGCCCTATTCATTGATCAGACAGAAAAGAGGCTGACAGCTCAGACCAACTGGTAGATGAGGGTCACCTGGGCTGGTGGGAGAGGCTTCGGACTATGACTCATCATTTGGATTTTCGTAGCGCTTCCTGAGACTCCAGTGTATTACCCTCTCCCTTTGCTCCTTCATCTTTGAATTGTTTTAGCTTGTATTTCTCTCTCTCCATGTGTCTCACAATCAATATTTTCTGAAGACAGATGTTTAGGCCAGTTGCTATCTATACTGAACACACTTTCACATCTGGATACCCTCAAGTCTAAAGGCTACCCCATGACTCTTTTAGATCTGGCTGTTGACCCTGGTCTAATTAGTGTGGCCAAGGTACACAAGACACTAACACTGGTAAGTGATCCTGAAGGGACAATTTGTGGCTGGTTTCTGGACAGTTGGACAGCTAGAATTTTAGAGTTGCTTTACCTACATGTCTTATGAACGCTTGTGTTGGAAATAAGCTTGAGTTGTCAGCTTTAGCAAATAAAAGTATAGGATCCCCAGTTAATTTTGAATTTCATATAAACAACAAATGATATTGAATATAGTATTTTGTGGCATAGTATCCAGGCATAGTGTCCACATTATAACCAGCTAGAAAAGGATGAGGAGGCAAAGGGCCTGTCCATTCTTAAGGGCACTTTGCTGAAGTAATAGCTTATACTTAGTCTACTGAGAAGAATTTAGTCATATGGTTACATCTGACTACAAGGAAGGCTGGGAAAGCAGTGTGTATAATGGACAGCCACATGCTCAGCTAAAAAAGGAAGGAGAAAATAGATATGGAGAGTCAACTAGTCATCTCTGTTAGACAAGTGATGGGGACAAAGGCATGTGTATGAGGTAAAATAAATTGAACTAGATTGAATATAATGATGTTGTTATTGGGTTACAAAAGCAAAAGAGGAATAAAAGACGTCCTTACATTTTATTTCAACAGGACCAGGTCAGTTAACAGATGGAGACCCCTTTAAACAGAAATGGGAAACACAAGAGAAACATATATTCAAAATGTATTAAGTGTGTACCATAGAGTGTTCTAAGTAAGGTGCTACACAGATACCATGGGGCTATGACACAGTTGCTAATCAAATCTAGTAGGTGACACTGCAGTCTTCTTCCTTCCACTTCCAGAACACAGTGATTAACAGCAGGGCTTTGCCATTATTGTTATGAAATGTTTAACACGTGGTAAATGTTCAATAAGTTGATTAATGCTTGATGTTTTTACCTGTATTTTCAAACAGATAATCAAACAGAAAAGTTTGAGGCTTCTTGTAATAGCTAGCAAGAGGGGCTTTGTGCAGTGGTTACAGAAATGCACAGTATGGGTGCCATCCTGAAAATGGGCTCTGCTGGCCAAGGAGTGATGGAAACCCATTTGCTTGCTCTTAGAGGAGACAGAGTAGCTGTTGGCTCACGAAGCCTTTTGGATTTCCTGGAAAATTGAATCTACAATAGTAGGAAAGAGAGGCAGTAGAAAGACCCCAGCATAAAAGTTAGAGATGAAGATACTCATAAACACTAGGGTTATAATCTGGCCCAGCCATTCACAGCTTTAAGGCCAAGGATAGCAAAGCAGCAGTAATTGAGTTATGGAGCACTGACTGAGAGCCAGGTACATGCAAAGTATTTCCAGTGATGTTATCTCAACCCCAGGTTATGGGATCAGGAAGGTGCAGATATGGTTGTGTAAGAGATAGTTCTGGCCTTCTACTGCAGGACAGACAGAAATAACTGAGACATAGTGGGGAAAGTGGGATGGGGTAAAAGCAGAGAAAGTGTTGAAAGTATGGAGGAAGGGAAGTTTAATTACAAAAGAAAAGTTAGCGTTAATTCCTAGAAGGAAGTGGGATTTGACCTAGGCCTTGAGAGGTGGGTAGAATTTTAGTACGTATTTAAGGTAGAGAAGAAAAATTTTCAGGCAGAATGAATATCATAAACATAGGTGTGAAAAGGCTGATTGTGAGGGACACATTGGTTCAATCTTTCGTGTATATAGAACTGCACCAACCATGGGAGTTGTACCATAAACAGAAATTGCAGAGGGCTTCTCATTGCAGGTCGGAGATTTATGACTTTATTACAAAGGCAACTATGAAGAATTTTGAACGGGGGAAAAGCAGGATAGGTCTGTGTTATAGGGAGGTGGCCACAGAGAGGATGGGCTGGAAAAGTCAAAGGTCACAGGTATGGAGGTCAGTGCTGAAGTTATAATAGTTCAGAGAACTGTTGAAATAAAGTTTTGCATAAAAGAAAAACAGTTGTCTTGGAATAGCTTTGGTTACAATGGTGGTATTATTATTATTAATCAATTAACAGGGGTAAGTTACTTAACGTGAGTGTCCTTGTATGTTCTTTAAAATGCTGCAAAAAATTACATCACAAGTTTTTTGAGGAGAGTAAATGCACACATGTGAAGTCCCCGGTGCATGGTGATTACTCAGGAAAAGGTATTTTAAAAGCGTCTCCCTTATTTTTCATAGGTACAACCTGTGGGTATCATACCACTTCTATTTTGGCTCTTGGTGTTGTTCTGGAGTAGCTGGTGGCATCTGTCTTCTCTCTGCCTGGACTGTGTGCCTCATCAGGACTTCTGAGGGGTCACGGCCCCGTCTCCGAATTCACCGACCTCGGGGTAGTAGGCTCTCAGCGAAAGGTGTCTCCGCAAGCAGGACCAGCAGGGTGAGAGGCTGGCGCCAAACAAACAGCTCACTCTGCAGGTACCTGCCGCCCGCCGGGCTCCCCGGATCGTGCCTTCGGGATCCCCGGAGCCGGAGCGCGGTGGGCACAGTCCCACCCTCTTCGGGGGCGAGCAGGGTCCCTCCTGAGGCTAACGGGCGAGAAAGCCAAGCCACACGCACTTCCAACTCAGAACAGAAAGTCCCCCTCCTTCAGGCCTTCAGAGGCCCGCTCTCGGGAAATCCCAACCCCTTTCCCCGCTGCGGCCCTTCTTCCCGCCCCGTTTTCCAGGAGCTGCCGGGCGGGAGGCGGTCGCCGAGCCGGGCGTGCGCGTGGGTGGAGGATGGGCCGGGGGCGGAGGGAGTCCGGGAACTTTGAGACCCAGCTTCGGGGGCCTGCGGTGACGTTCCCTGCAGTGCCGCGAGCAGGCCAGTCTCTCGGGCCGACCGAGGGAGCGCAGCCGGGAGGAGCCCCGCCAGGCTGCAGAGTCGCCGCGCACGCCGCTCGGAGACCCGGGGCTGCTCACCGCAGCCGCGCGCGACCCGGACGGCGGACTACAAGTCAAGCGGCATGGACCACTTCTCACGGGAGCCGTTGTTGCTGCAGCTCCTCAGCTCCCGGGGCCTGGCCCTAGCCGGGCTCTTGCTGCTCCTGGTCCTGTGTCTGCGCCGCCGCCGCACCAGGTAGGCGCCCCGGCGGCCTCGCGCTGCAGCCCCGCGGCCCGGGCCACGCATGCGCCCTGGGCCCCGCGGACCGCGCGCCACCCAGATGGCCAAAGGAGTCCCTCCATGGTTTCCAGCGCAGATTGTCAAAACTTGCTGGCGGGAACCCGCGTTGTTTGGAATCCCGTGTAACGACAAGGCTTTTGTATGCTTCTTGCCCATACATACGCATACAGAGTAAAAGTGTTGGGACCACATTCGACTTGCTGCTCCTGTGTAGGTTGTAAGAAGCCCTAGGTTTGTGTTATGCATTATGCATCACGCGTGGCCTCCAAACAGACACACTTTGGTGCCTTGTTGCAGCGAGTTGATAGTTTAGGGCCTACAAGTCATACAGTGTTTCAGGAGGGGGAATTTTCCTACATTTCATTCATTTATAAATGAAATGTTTCAGAAAAAATGTGTGGTATGAACAATAATTATGGATGCCGCTCTGTGCCTCAGTTTACCTCACTGTCCCTTATTTGGAAAAACGAAATAATGCCTCATGGGTTTTTCATGAGTACTAAATGAGTTTATAGTGTGGATTTTATGCATTTGCTCTATTATTTTTATTAGAACAAAACAAAACAATAACAACAAAACTCAGAAGTGTGTCACTTTATCTGATATGAAATGTGGAAGTAGAACAGAAATTCAAAATAAGAGCATTCCCTTTGAAATGCTTTGAAGTCACTGTTTTCCTTGTCTTACTGGGTTATTTTTTCATATGATCAGGTTATTCATAGCTTTTGATAAACAAGCAGGTAAGTTTCAATGAAGAGTAATTGCTACGTTGTGATCAGATATCACATACCTCACATTCACAAACATACGGGTATGTGTGTGTAAGTATAAATACAGATTTATGTATATCTATATATGTACAAATATGTATGTGATATATGTGTGTGACATAGGTTACTTCTCGATGGTTTGGGGAAAATGGCATCATTGTACTGCTTTCAAAAATCTGGACATTTCTAGAATGTTCATAGATGAATACTCTAGAAGGACGCCTTTGCTTTTTTCCCCAGGTGAGTTTTCTGTGATCTTCCTGGAATATGCCAAGCCCTCTCCTAGGCTGCCTTTTCCAATAGCTGTGCTCTGACTTTAGAGCCCAAGATGAGGATTTAGGAGACTTTCACTTCAGTGTTTTTTTGATTCTAGGTAGATTCCACTTTCTAGTCTGTCTGCAGTGTCCGCAGAGCAGTTCAGATGTAGGAGGTCTGACAATTAAGTGAGAGAACTTGTTGCAATGATGTTGCTAACATTTTTTGCTATCAGAGGGATTATTCATTATGAATTTGTACTAAGTGGACAAACATTTAACCAAATTTACTATTTGGAAGTGCTGAGAAGGCTGCGTGAAAAAGTCAGATGACCTGAACTTTTCATCAACAATTCACGGCTCTTGCATCACGACCTTCACCGGCTCACATGGCACTGTCTGTGAGGGAATTTTTAGCCAGCAGACAAATTACTGTATTGGAACACCCTCCCTACTCACCTGATCTGGCCCCCAGTGACTTCTTCCTTTAGCCGAAAGGAAGACATTTGGATGACATTCAGGACATCAAGGGTAATACAACAACAGCTCTGATGGCCATTCCAGAAAAAGAGTTCCAAAAGTGCTTTGAAGGGTGGACTAGGTGCTGGCATCAGTGCATAGCTCTCCAAGGGGAGTACTTCGAAGGTGACCATAGTGATATTCAGCAATGAGGTATATAGCACTTTCTCTAGGATAAGTTTGGGAACTTAATTGTCTGACCTCATATTTTTAGGTGTGCCTTTAAAGAGAGCTGGTAGATCAGAAGGTAATCTGTCCTACTCCCGTCTTACATGTAGGGCAAGAGCAGGCAAGCTGACTAGGTCATTCAGGATCATTGACGGTAATTGGGGTGAGAATGTAGAACTTGGGGTGCAATTGGGAAGGCAAAAGTGTTTTCTCTTCCAGCATACTCAGACTAGGCTTATCTTTCTCTGTACCACTAAAAAATGTTGTCCTAAGGGATTCATACCGTCAATTACCAGTTCCTTCCAAACAAGAAGACTGTTTAATGCTGCAAATCTACAGAGCACTGCATTCTAAAGAAGTTTTATTATACTGTCTCAGTATATTTACCTCAGGGCAAAGAAGGTTACATTCTTTATTTTACTATTTCTTATGTTTGCACATTTCACTCTAATGCTCTTGGAACATGCTCTATGATACCACCATTAAGAGAGGAAACTATAGTTAAGAGTTTCTTATATTTGTACAGATTTTTTTATGCTTAGGCTAGTATGTTTGAATGTATGTTAATAAAAATGTAGAAAATACATTTTGTGGCAACTTTCTTTTTATACTCTACAATACATTTTAGACATCTCCCTGTATACTACATTTCTGACACCTTTCTAGGTCAGGGTATTGAAATCATTATTTGTGATGACTGTATAGAGATAGACCACACACACGTGCACTCGCATACACACGGGTGTCTTTGGGCTTTTGTGGAAATATTTATGTAGGATCGTGGAGTAGTTGTCAAAATGTATGTGTGCTTTGCACTTTAATAAATGTTGCCAAAATATTGTAAGTCCCAATTTATGTTACTACTAATGACCTATGTGAGAGCCAATTTTTTCATATCCTGTCAATAGTAGTATAAATAATTTAATTTCACCAATCTGATACATAACAAAAATAAAACTTCATTTTTATCCTAATTTTTATTTATTTACTTTTGAGGGACTTTGAACATTTTTAAAGAAGATAATTGTCTCTTTGTTTCTGGATCATTAATAATAAATGATTGTTAACCACTCACTTTTTGATCATTAATAGCTTTTACATAATAGGAATTGTCACACTCTTTCATACCCACAACAGTTATTTTTCACTGTTGTTATTAGTATTTGTTTAAGTGTTTCTGGATATACCTCTTGCTTTGAGAGCCCTTGTGCTCTCCAGCATTATAAAAAATGTTCACCATTGTTTTCCATCTAGTTTATTTTTAAAAGATTTTACACATACATATATTAACATTTTTATTCTCATTCTATAACCATCCTTTGAACAGTTATGTCTGAAGTTTGTAATATAGATATTACAGGAATGCCAGATGTTGCAAAGTAAAAATTTAAATGTTACCTACAAATTGGTAAAATATTTTTTAAATAGGTAGAAACCAGTTCCAGAGGTCATTTGTTTCCTTTGGCTACATACCATCTCATTCTCCCTCTTTTGATGGCAGCAGTTTGATTTCCTTTTGTGAAATTGTGTTTTTCCCTGTTAGACATGATCTGGTGAGATTGTCAACTGCAGAAGCCATTGCTGTGCTCCTCAGGAGAGATGGCAGTGGCTTGGCCTACAATTGTAACTGTGGAGTTGATGGGAAGTGGTTTGAATTGGGGTATATTTTTGGTGGTAGAGTCAACAGGACTCACTAATGGGATAAAGGTGGTATGTAGAGAGGAGTCAAAAATGAAGCTTAAAAGTTATTTTTTTCGTTGTTTTATATTTCTTGAAGGTTTGGGGGATGGAGGACATCAATAATTTTATTTGGAGACATGTTAGATAGGTAGAGAGATGTGTTTCTGGTGTGCAGGAGAGAGGTCCATGCAGGATATATAATTTGGGGCCACTGAAGTGGCCCCAAAGTCATTCGCATTTACAAATATGAAAATGGCACGTAAAGCCACAAGTGTATATTCAGTCACCTGGTGAGAGAGTTTGATGGAGAAGCAGAAGACCTGGGCCACTTTCTTTACTGAAGAGTCTGGCAGAGAAAGAGGAACCAGTGGAGGAAACTGAGAAGGAGAAACCAATGATAGGAAAAGAAACCCAAGTGAATACAGTCTCCTGGAAAATAGATAGAGACATATTTCAGCTATGGGGAGTTAATCTGTGTCAGATGCTGCTGAGAAGTTCGGTTTGTTGAAGACAGAGAAATGACCATCAGAGTTGAAAAGGTGCAGAATTGTTAAGAGCTATGCAGAGAGGTGGTAGGAATGAAAGCCTGATTGAAGTGGATTGAAATGCTGTCCTACAATAACTTCTAAGACTTTATATTCAGACTAGTGTATTGTTGTAGGATTATGTGTTATATCTCTAGAGCCAATAGTTCCAGTAATTTTATTTAAAAGAATCTCTCCTGGTGAAATAATTATGCAGGTCCTTAAAGATTTTTTTTAATATTAGTTTCAGGTGTACAAAACAATGTAATAGTTTTGTAGACATTTACACCCCTCACAAAGTGATAACCTACTACCCCTCTGACATCGTATATAACTGTCACAATTCCATTGACTCTATTCCCTATGCTGTATTCCATATCCTGTGACAATGCTCATTAGGGCTGCTTATTACAGTGAAACATTAGCAAAAACTTGATTTCTAAAAAAAAAAATATTGGTTTAGTTAAAGAAATTCTAGCAATCCAAATAATAGAAAATTATGTAGCTATAAAACATATAATGTAGAATATATGAAGACATGGAAAGCAATATTCAAGATAAGTAATAAAAATTACAAGGCAAAATATGTTTATATACATGGTGTTGATAGCCTCCAGCCAAAGACCACTAGGAACATACCTGTAGTTTATAAGTTGAGTTATTGCTTATTGCAATAAGAAAGAACACACACCATTCATCCGCAGTAAAAGACCATTAGAAAGGACCTAATGGTCTATAAATAATGGTCTATTTATAGGATTTGGGCTTGTGTTACATGATTTTGGGGGAGAGTTTGAGGAAGCAAAATTTACTTGTTGGTAAGATACTGTCAGAAAGTGGGGGCTATTCTATGATTGGACATCTTAATACATCTCATCTGTAAGGCAAAAGGAATGGATTGAGGCTAACTCTGTAGTCGGTAAATTAGCAACAGACACTAATATCAGTAAGGTTTGGGGGGGTATTTGGTCATTTTTTTGATTTTGAAAGTTCATAATTTTGTCAATATTTAGACATGGTCTTGTTCTTGTCTTTACCCATAATTGTCATGGAGTGGCTTTGTTTCATGTTAATGTTGCACAACTGTTCAGTAGAAGAACAGACTGTCCTACTTGTGAGTGTCCAGAAAGCACCCCAATGGCAGGACTGGCTTTATCTTTCTCAAAAGTGTAAGAGGCTGCAAGGATTTGGGGAGTAAAATTTATATATAATGTAATGTGCTGATTTTGTGTACAATTCAATTGGTTTTCATAAATGTATGCACTGATGTAACTGCCAAGTCAAGATGTGGAATATTTTCATCAACCCAGAAAGTTTTCTCATGTCCCTTTCTAGTCATTCCCCATCCCTGAGCTCTGATTTAGTATTGCCTAGTCTAAAACTTCATATAACTGGGATTATGCAGTACCTACTTTTGTGTATAGCTTTCTTCACCATAAAGATTTTGAGATTCACACATGTTGTTGCATGTATCAGTAATTTATTCAACTATTTCATTGCAGAGTAAGTTATATTTTATATATAAATTGTGATATATATACACACACACACACACACACACAGACACGTATCAACAGATTTGGCGTGTGTGTGTGCGTATACTACAATTTGGTCATTCTGTTAATGGAAATTTAGTTGTTTCCAGTTTGGGACTATTATGAATAAAGCTTCTGCAAACATTCTTTCACAAGAGTTATTGTGAACATGTATTTAGTTTTTTCTTGGAGTAAAACCTAGGAGACGGTTGATGGGTCATAGGGTAAAGATTTTATACCCACAACCACTTTGGAAAGTTATCACTTTTCCAATGGAATTGTACTATTTTTTTACACTTCCACCAGTACTGTATGTGAGTTCCAGTTGCTCCACATCTTCACCCATATTTGATGTGGCCAGTCGTTGGGTATAAGCACTGTCTTTCTAGATTCTTTATTTTGTTGTCCTCCCCTGGAGAGTGCTGCATTTTGTTTTAGTGTGCAGATCTTGAACTTGTGGAAGCTTGGTTATACCCTTTGTAAAAATGAGTCTATGGAAAGCTCAAGATCAAGCTTTTCTTTGATAGGATTCCAACCCTAAACTCTACTTCCCAACCGATGGGCAGCAGCTGAAATCTCTGCTCAGTTCTTTCAGTCTTCCAGCAGCTCATTCCTTCCACAGGACTCTTTGAATCGCTCCTGCAGAGGCACACTTCCCGGGTTGGCCAAGAATTTGAGGGGTGTTTATATGTTATTTTTTTCTAGAATTTTCTCTTGATTTGCAGCCACTTCAGTAGCCCCAAACTCTGACACTTCAACCAGTAATATTGTAGGGTTTTGTGTGACTTCCAGCTGTCTCTCACCATGGAGACAGTGAGCCCTCAGGGGAAGTGCTGTCCATTGTGGGCCTAATTCGTTATGGGTTTGTTCTTTAATGGTTGACACCCCTCCAGTATCTGCCTTCTTTTGCTTGTTCTTCAGTGTGTTTAAATTATTATTATTTTTTTTTACTTTATGTTTTGTTATTTGTGAAAATATTAGGTTAATTCAAGCTACTTCAGCATTTCTGGAACCTAAACCCAGACTTTTTACAGTGACTATGTCTAGGTGATAAACTTTTGTGAGATGATACATTTTTATGCTTCTATATGTTTTGAAATTGTTGTCAACAAATATGTATTTCTTTTATAATACAGAAAGAATGATACATTTAAAATAAAATGTTGAGAAGTTCTAAAAGCTTGATCTTGAGCTTTCCATAGACACATTTTTATAAAGGGCAAAACTAGGCTTCCACAAGTTCAAGATAATCAGCCAGAAATGTATCTGCACACTAAAACTAAATGCAGCACTCTCCAGGGGAGGACAACAAAATGAAGAATCGAAAAAGACAGTGCCTATACCCAATAGACTGGTCACATTACATTAAAATGTTTTGAATCTTTATTTCCTTTGGAAGAGCCAGCCTTGTGGCTCAGTAGGTGGTAATAGTAGGATTCTAACTTAGAAGATATGATTTGGGTGGTGCTAAGAAACCCAGTTCATTTTCAGCAAGTCATGAATAGTATGATACACTGCTTTTGTCTAATAATTAGATACATGTTTTTTTAAATCACTGTTTACTACTAATCGACTTAAATATAGATACCTACTTTCCAAATTATTGTAGAAGACAACATATAACAAGAGTCTATATAACAAGGCAGACTTGAGAACAGACATGTCTCTACTATTCTTTGCCTACCTCCCCAGCCCCAGCAAAACTGACAAAAATTAGTCCTACCAAAACAATATAAAATAAATATAAAATGGGTAAATTCTTCTATATAAGTGAAATAAAAAGTGGCACTAAATATGTTTGTTGAAGGAGACACGTAAAATAGAATTAAAAAGTTTGTAATGGTTAGGGGGAAAGTGCTTACAGAAAACATGATGGGAAGGGAACAATAACACAGACTTTTTAATCTTAAAGTCCTAGACCCCAGAAGTCTGAAATGGGCCTACCTGGCCTCCATCAAGGGATTGGTGGGGCTTCATTCCTTTCGGTGGATCTAGGGCAGAATCCATTTCCTTCCCTCTTCCAGCTTCTAGAGGCCACCAGAATTCAAATCTCTCTTTCATACTCTGACATTCCTGCTGCTTTTTAATAAGGACCCCACTGAACCAACCCAGATAATCTAGGATAATCTTTCCATCTCAAGGTCCTTAATTTAGTCACATCTGCAGTCACTTTTGTCATGTAAGGTACCATATTCACAGGTTTGGGGGATTACGACATAGACATGTTTTGGGGGACATTATTCTTCCAACCACAGTACTCCTACTGACCCCCCAAGATTTATGTCCATTTTACATGCAAGATATACTCACCCCATCCCAACATCCACAAGAGTCTCAACCCATTACAGTATCAAGTCAAAGTTCTACCAGCTCCAAAGTCCTAAATCTCATTAGATAAATCCTCTACATCAGGTCTGGGAATCTGGTATGATCCATGCTGGGACAAAAATTCCCAAATGCCTCATGGGTCTCCCATGTGTGTCACAGGGATTGACTCCATCAGACAACAGGCCCCTTCACAGAGTGTGTTCTCTATCATGCTCCTCATTTCCTGGATAATCTCATTTATATTCCTGGCTGCCTCAGGTATGGCTGAGGAGAAATGTGAGTCATGTGCCTGGTCTTGTCAATAGCTGACTAAGACTCTGTACATGGGAATGAGTGTCTGTGACTGAGTTCTCTAGCCTTGTGATTCTTTCTTGGCACTAGCAAAACTTGTCCAGCCACATTTTTGGCCCTCTCTCCAGAGTACTCTTTCCTGACAATGAATCTCCCCGTTTTAGTGTCTTTTACAGTCTGGCTAGATTCGGTAGGATCAGAATTCCCCGAGTCATCAATCCTTGGTTCCTTTGTGCTCAACAGTTCTTCCCTTCATTTATATCTTTCCTCCTTACAGCAAGAAAAAATTAGGCTGACCCTTCAACACTTTGCTTAAACATCTCCTCAGCTAAGTATCCAAGTTCATTGTTTGCCAATTTTGCTTTCCACATAACTGCGGGACATAACGCAGCTAAGCGTTCTGCAATTGTATGACAGGGATTTTCTTTTCTCCAGTTTCTAGTAATATGTTCCTCATTTCATCTGAGCCCTCACCGGCAGTGCCTTTAAAGTTACTATTTTTACTTACAGTCAATTTGTGACAATGTAAGTATTCTTTAAAATGATAAATATGTCCCCTACCATACTCTTGACTCTTTCTGAGTCCCTACTAGGAGAGTTGTTAACATCCATATTTCTAGTCACTATCTCTTCAAGGCAATTTAGGGCTTTTCTGTCATCTTCCTCAAAATTCTCCCAATGTCTGCCCATTGCCCAATTCGCAAAACAGACACTTCCACATATTTCAGTATTGGGCACTCCGAGGTACCAAAATCTGTATGTTTTCTATTGCTGCTATAAAAAATTACCACAAATTTAGAGGTGTAAGACAACAGACTTATTCACTTACAGTTCTGGAGGTCAGAGTCTCACTGGACCTTACGTCAAAGAGTCGGCAGGGCTAAGACTCTTCTGGAGCCTACAGCAGAAAAGACTAGATTTTGAGAACACAACTGAACTTGTGCTGGATGAACAAAGTCTTCAACTAGAAAAAGATCTCAAAGACTGAGCCCAGAAGAGGATGCCTCACCAAATGACATTTTCCAGGCTCCTGCAGAGAGAATCCCCTTCCTCAGCAGGAGATTCAAAAGGTACACAAACTCTGTGACTGCTGACCAGTTTGACTAAACTAGCTGAGTCATCTTCCTGAACTAGAAAATGGAAATAACAGCTACCACACAGGTAGATGTGAGAAGCAACGTACATGAGAAATGTGAATACATTTTGTAAAGTGTGAAATTTAGAAGACAGTTGGCTTGCCCCATCAGGTTTCCTTGGCACTTCCCAGAGACCCTTTTCTCCTAGTTGCTGTTTTAGGGAAAAAAGTGGGGTGGATTTCTTTTCCTCTTTCATCTCATTTTCTCCAACACACATGTCCCTACACCCCCAAAATGCTACAATTGGTTAAAGAAAAATAAGATTTAAATGCTGTTAAGATAAAGTTTAGCCAAAGTAAAAAATCAATGATTTTTTGAATTGTAAGATGTCAAGGTTATGTAGCTATCAAGTGGTTTTAAAATGTTGACATCACTGTATCACATAAGTCAATTATTTCCTCTTTCTAATTAATGACTCCCGGAAAAAAACCCTGGTCTTCTAGGTCCCTCAGATTGTAACCACTGCCTAGAAAAAGAACTAGGTTGCCACCATTAGTGGATGTTTTCTTTCCTTCCCCTTTTTTTATATCAAAATATAGGAAAAGGATGTGGGCAGCTGAAAGCCAAGTCATTTTCTTGGCAAGAGCATGCTGAATTTTACAGGTGAGTTTTTGTGTTTTTACATGGGTGATAGGGAGATCGCTAGGCACATTTTGGCTCTTGATTAAACTAATCAATTACTTCATGGTGCTATACTTTCCTTTTCTAAGCTGCAGAGTTTAAGTTGGTCTTGTTACCATTTGAGACAGATTCAGGCTTGCTTCGATGTTTTATTTTGCAACTTTGAAAAAGAAAAGTGCCTGAAGATCGAGAAGATTCCTGTTGTGTAATTCCAGGAACATGTGAACCGGGAAAACAAACACTTTGCTGTTTATTTTGTGTGTTATTCAAAGTGACCATTTAATGGGTCATGAGACGTTTCAGAACTGCTAATATTATCAACATTGAGGATTGCTCAATGCTGTAATCACATTTGGCTGATAAATCCTGGCTACCCCTTTAAATGTATCATCTGTTTGCATAAGAGAAATCAATTCAGAATTTATGCTGGATCAGCATACATAAATCTCTTACCTCTACCAGAATAAAATCTTGGAGTGCTTACCTCAGTAATATGGGGCGATTTATGTATGTACAGTCATCCGTGGCTCAGTGTTTTCCAACAATAAAACCTTGTAGAAGGCAGTGTAGTGTAAAGCACAGAGCATGGCTACGAATAAGCCAAATAGACTTGAAGCTAAAATCCAGCTCCTCCCTCCTCACCCCCTCTCCACAATGTTGACTTTTGAGAGGAAGGTAAGGGAAGATGGCAATGATAAAAAACAAACAACAAAACAAAACAAAACAACCCTTAACTTCCGTGGCTGACTTTTTTTTTTAATGAAAGGGTTTATTGGGCCATAAAGGATCAGGTTGAGGGGCATGAAGTCTAAAGCACCAGCAGCATGTTAGGTGGAGAAGGCAACATGTCCGCCGTCCTTGAGATGATGGTGCTGTTTTATACATCAGCCTTTGGGGAAGAAAGACAAAAGTTGTTTTGAAAGAATTTATATGGGCTACAGATAAGGTGGGCGGGATAAGGTGAAGCGGGGCGGTTCTGGGATAGGTGCAGAGTCTGTAAGGAAGAAGCGTTTCTATTTTGGATTGGTTGTGGGCCACAGTCCAGGAAGTTCACTTGTAAGCAAGAAGTGGAGGCTCCTGGCTTTTGATGGCACCTGGCTCTTCTCTTTTAGATAATTGCAGAAATAGCCACCTGGAAGTTAATTCAAAGTTCCAATATACGCTGAGGAATGTTAAGACCTGTGGTTGTTAACTGATTAACCCCTTGTCTCTTCCTTCCACCCTCTGGCTAGCTGTAATTTAATTTAGGACATCTCAGAATTTTCGTCTCGTCAGAATGAATGATGTTGAGGCCCTACTTTACATCAGGCTCTGTGCTTAGGTCTTTGGCATATGTTATCTCATTTAATCTTCACTGTGGTTCATGAGATAACTAATAGTAAGCTATTTTTCAGAAGAAGAGACAAACCCAATAAGAGCTTACCTAATTTGCCAAAGGTTGCAGAGCTCTCAGGTGTAGAACTGGGTTTTTGATTCAGGTCCCTTGTGGCTATGGTAGACAGAATAAAGCCCCCTGAACTCAGAATTGTTCACACCTTAATGCGCAGAAGCTATGGATATGTTAGGTTACTTGGAAAAGGAAGATTATGGTTGCAAGATGGCATGAAGGTTAATAAATCAGCTAACCTTAAGATGAGGGATTTTCCTGAACTATTCGGGAGGGCCCAGTGTAGTCATAAATTAAAACTGGAAGAGGGAAGACAAAGAGGAGGTCAACTGACCATTGCAGGCTTTGGAGATGGATCAAGGAGTCCAAAAACCAAAGAATGTGGGCAGCTTCATGAAGCTAAAAAGATGAGAAAATAGGATCCCCGCTAGAGCCTCCAGAAAGGAACCCAGTGAACACCTTGATTTAAGCAAGGGAGACCCATTTTGGTCTTCTGGCCTACAGAACCATGATAATAACTTTATATTGGTTAAGCCACACATTTGTGGTAACATGTTACAGTGACCATAGAAAACTAACACAATACCCATCTTCCCCATGCTCTTTGCATTAAATTGTGGTGCTTCTTGCAAGAAGATTCAAAGGGTGGGAAAGACTGGGATTTGAATGACTCTGCTGGTTGCCCACGAGGACCAGGATAGAGAGTAACCATTTCTAAATCCTCATTGCTTTCCTCACTCTATTTAATATAATAATATGAGAATTTGGGGCCCCAAACTTTGCAGGTTATCATGGGCTCTTCATCGATGTCTCTCTTGCTCATCCATCAATTCACAAGTAAGTTTTGAATGTTTGTGATATATCTGGTAACTCCACAAATCTTCAGAATATTTTTGAAAATAAGACAAAGGCTGTAGGCTTTGAGACCCAAATGTGATTGGGTCAGATTTGTTATTTCCCCGACTTGGTTATTCCTCCTTACTGCTGCCCAGAGCCTGGAGGAGAAAGCTAAGGATGACTGAGGATTTTAGGGGAGATCTAGGGGAGTGGGACGCTGTACTTCACTGATTTCCCCCAAAATAGAAGCGCTGAAAGAGCCATCCAGTGCACAGGAAAGATTAACAGTTTCTTGTAAGAGAATATTTTTGGACTTTATCCGAAGTAAAATCCCATTGAAACTAGTTCAGGTTACTGTTCTTTGAAAGGCAAAGGACAAAATTATAGGAAGCTACCCTGCTGAATAAGAGAAGGTGACATCTATTATATCATGCATTTTTATAGCTGAAGTGCTCATTTTTATGGCTTTAACATTTTTTTTCAACAGAAGTATTTGGGATGGGATCATTTTTTTTTGTCTCTAGAAAAGTGGAAAGCGTTAATTAAGTCTGTAATTGCTTAATACGGAAATTAATAAAAATTTTAATAAAAGTGCAACCATAACAGGGTTTATATCATAGTCCTGTTTCCTCATAAATTCACCCTAAATAGTTGGTAGTAATAAAGAAGAAACTTTAGAAGCTTTAGTTTTAGCACCTAGCACAGTATCTGACACTGAGTAAGTTCTCAGTGAGTGTTTGTTATAAGAACGAAGGATGGATGAATGAACGAACAGCTTGGTGCAGTAATTGTTATTTATTTCCAATATGAATATTTTAGAGTTGCACATATTACTATAAAAATACACAAACTGCAAATAAAAATGATAAATCAAATGTCATCCATATCAAGTTGTTTGCTGCTTTAATTAAAAAGTGAAGATTTTATAAACAAGTGCTTACCTATCATGAATATTTATAAATGGAGAACATATTGGTGCAGTGATTATTCTTTATTGTAAACCTCACTGAAAACATAGCTATTGGACTGCAGTCAATTCCTAAAATTCCTGACTCTTAAAATTTAGAGTTTAAAAACATGTGTTGTTGACTTTCAGATCTAGGTACTGGATTTGTACAAATGTGCTACGCGCCCCCTCCCTGGCATAGCTGGGCATTGTGCTTTATTTAACAGATCAGAGCTCCTTTGTGAAAGAGCTGAGCCTGGTTTTGGTTAATCACATAGAATTGCATACATTTTGGCCCTTATATACTTAAAACAAATAATGGTAAATGATTACTCATAAATATTAAAGGGACTAGGTTTTCTGTTTGAAAATCAAAGTTGCCCTGGTGAAAGCATTGCTTTGTATTAGAATTGTGAACACAAAAACCACTTTATTCCAAGAAGACAAGTGACTTGTTGTTCAGTCATACCCAGGGAGAATTCAGTGTCATAATATATTTCAGCAGTGCTGTCCTTTTGGGGGCAGGATGTACAAGGATTAACATCTTTGGAAAATGGGCCATTGACCGTTTTAGATTTAGGTACTCCAACATTGTTGACTCTTTTTCTATAGTTTGTGTATTGAGTATATAGTGTTATAGAATTGTTTTTGACTTATAATAATGAGAGCCAACACTTTTGAGCTCTTCCTATGTGCTTCCTAGACATAAAGGCAAGTACTTATATTCATTATTATGTGGAATTTATTGACTCCTCCCTCACAACAACTTCCTTATTTCATAGAGGTGAAAAGTAAGCCTTATTTAAATAATGTTTTCAAAGGCATATAGTGTAGTTAGGATTCAAATAAAGTGTTTGATTTCAAGCCCAACCATTTAATATGGTTTTCTTCTTTTTTTCTTACTCTTTTTAAAATTTTCTTACAATGATGTTCTGACATTTGCACTTATTTTTTACTAAAAATGAAAGTATTAAGACTTAATACAACTTTTAAGTATTTCTAGTAGAAATTTAACTGAGATACTGTGTTTCCCCGAAAATAAGACCTAGCTGGACAATCAGCTTTAATGCATCTTTTGGAGCAAAAATTAATATAAGACCCGGTCTTATTTTACTATAATATAAGACTGGGTCTTATATAATATAATACCCGAGGTACCACTGTATAACATAATATAATATATAATATAATATAATATAATATAATAATATAATACCGGGTCTTATATTAATTTTGCTCCAAAAGATGCATTAGAGCTGATTGTCCAGCTAGGTCTTATTTTTGAGGAAACACAGTATGAATATATACATTTGGGCTTTAAAAGACTATGTTAAGTCTGAAAAAAGCAGACAATAATAGTCTGCCATCTCCCTCTGACACTAGATTGTGTGTAAGTCACAGTTGATGGACAATGAGAAAATACCTCTTTTTCCTTATCCCATTTACTGGCTTTTGCACCTACTCAATGGCTCAGCAGAGGATTTGAGGTTAACTGTATGCCCAGCCTGGCCTTTTTTCAGATACAATGGAGAACTGGACAGACGATGCAGAGCCTTGCCTCTTTTTTTTTTTTTTTATGTACACAAAGCTGTACATATTTAATGTGTACAATTTAATGTGTTTGGAGATAAGTAGACATCCATGAAACCATCACCATAATGTATGCAATAAACATAGCATCACCTACAGTAGTTTCCTCCCACCCTCTTTATTTATGATGATAAGAACACAACATAATATCTATGCTCTCAGCAAATTTTTAAGTATACACTCCAGTATTATTAACTATAGACACTATTCTGTACAGTAGACCACTTTGTATAACTGAAACTTTGTATCCTTTGGCCAATACTTCTCTGTTTTCCCCTGCCCCCAGCCCCTGTTAACCACCGTTCCACTCTTACTCTGTGAGTTTGACTATTTTCAAGTCCTCATATAAGCGGTATCATGTAGTATTTGTCCTCCTGTGTCTCGCTTTTTTCTTAGCTTGTCTTCCAGGTTCATCCATGTTGTTGCAAATAGTGCGACTTCCTTCTCTTTTTTTAAGGATGAATATTATTCTATTGTATGTGTCTACCACATTTTAAAAAAAATCTGTTTCTCCATTGATGGACATTTAGGTTGCTTCCCTGTCTTGGCTATTGTGAAGAATGCTTCAATGAACATGGGAGTGTAGATATCTCTTTGGGACCCTCATTTCAACATTTTTGGATACATACCCTGAAGTGTAGGTGCTGGATCATATGGTAGTTCTGCTTTTAAATTTTTGAGGAACCTCCATACTGTTTTCCATAGTGACTGCACCAATTTACATTCCCACCAACAGTACACAAGGGTTCCCTTTCCTCCACATCCTTGCCAACACTTATCTTTTTTTAATTTTTATAATAGCCTATATTTTTATAATAGGTGTGAAGTGATATCTCACTGTGCTTTTGATTTGCATTTCCCTGATAATTAGTGATGTTACACACCTTTTCACATACCTGTTAGCCATTTGTATGTCTTCTTTGGACAAAATTTCTGTTCACTTCCTTTGTCCATTTTTTTATCGGGTTATTCGTTCTTTTACTCTTGAATTGTAGGAGTTCCCTATAGATTTTTGGATATTAGTGCTTTATGAGATATATGGTCTGCAGATATTTTCATTTTGTTGTTTCCTTTGCTGGGCAGAAGAGTTTTAGTTTGATACAGTTCCACTTGTTTTTTGTTGTTGTTGTTTTGGTTTTTTTTGTTTGTTTGTTTTGCTTTTGTTACCTGTGCTTTTAGTGTCAAATCCAAGAAATCATTGTCAAGGAGCTTTACTTCTATGTTTTCATCCAGGAGACTCTGCCTCTTGACACAGAAAGGAAAGTGAGCAGGCCGAGAGTCACACCTTTATGTTTCTGAAAACTTGTAAAATTTGATTTAAAATCACTGCTTTCGAAAGGAAAACCATGTTGCAGCAACCTGGAATCAGAGGGGAAGAATATTTTTACCCTCTGGGAATCAATTAAAGACAGTGTTTGTCTCCTTTTAACAATCCTTCCTAAATGTATTATACAAGCTGTTGCACCATTGCTGCAGTTACTATTACACTTAGCGAAACAGCATTAAATATTGTGTGCGAAAGTGTTACAGACAGTTCAAAGATTCCTTGATGTAGCAAAGTGTCGTGGTTCCTGACATGTCTCTTGAATGCTTTTATATCTATAGGGAACTTTTAATCTTGTTTTGGATTTTGAATGACCTTTTCCACGCAGATGAAGAATCTCAATACTGTATGTGGAATGTGTAACTTTGCCCTTATTTCTTTGCAGGCATGCGTGCATCCTTCACTGTACATGCAGTGTATGTGTGTGTGAATATATAAATGTGTAAATATATGTGTGTATATATGTGTATATATTTAAAACTAGTTCTACCCTTTTTGCTTGTCAGTGTGTTGTACCATATGGTGTAGAAGATCATGCCAAAAGATAAAAATATTCCTAGAACATATGAAATCACCAGTCAGCTGAAGAAGGGTAAAGACTTTTGACCACAGCATTTGTGGCTGTGTTGCATCTATAGACGATAGTACATGGCTTAATACCCCAATTCTAAAAACAGGACATATTTTGAAGTCGAAGTGGCTCTTACTTTTTAAGAGAAAGAATCCGAAATAATGTCTTTGAAAATTTTATTTTTCTAAAGTAAAGGAATTGATTCAAATCAGTGTTTTCTTTCTATGTGGAAATGCTCCATATTTATTTATAGAACGTTCCCCTCTTATTTTACTCTCTAGAATTACCATACTGGGAGGCCTTAAAGATGAAACCCATTTTACTGTAGGTAGATGGAGTCTTTAGTTGTAGATAACATGTCCAGTACTCAGTTTTTCTAACTCATTCTGTGATTGGGATATTTCAAACAAACAAACAAACAAACAGGTACAGAAAATCAAATTCCACAGCGTTCCTAGACACCATGGAATAAAATCATAATAACCATGTAAGTCAAGGCTTTTTACACCCCAGAAATAAGCAATAATGGATTTGCACATGGTCCACAATATGCCTTATTGTGCTACTCAGATTTTACTCACTTTAGGTCTCAAGTAGACCTGGGGTCCTTTGTGCAACATTGAATATTGTTTTCCCCTACTTAATTTAACAATAATGGGGGAGGGGACCTTCAGTAGTTAATTTCCTAGCCAAGAATGGAGTATACTTTTTACTAGGGAAATAAACTAATACAAAAAAAAGAATAAGTGCCATTGTCATGAAATTTCTGGGTAAAAGTTCTATAAATAGTACTTATGTTATTTGACAAAGATATAATCATAATTTTTCATCTCTTCACTAATTGTGATTCTTCTGTTGTTTTAGTCGCCTCGCCTAATTTGTTTCTTTTTTGACAAAATTATCCTACCTGGGCTTGGTTTTTACAGGATGGGTCTATAATGGAATAATAGTCTTGCTAGACTGAGTCTTAGCAACATCCCTCCTCATTTTATGATTTATATTTGAACCCTGCTGTATTGCAATTGATTTCTTAAGCAGTAGTTGCCTTACCTGGAGACAAACATCTCAAAAATGTTCAAGCCAAAGCCTTATTCCAGGAGCATCTATATATTTTATTTGTTCTTGTGCTTTTCTCTTTGTTCACTGGAGAGCTACTATAGGAGCAATAATTTTAGTCTCAAATATAAGTTAATAAAATTGAGTAGGTAGATAAAAATGTTCTTAATTACACTGCATTGGAAGATATATGCAAATTGCTTTCCACTTTATAGGCAACTATAATATTTTTAAAGGGCTAGTCTTTCCTCTTTAGGAGCCAAAGTGACTGACTGAGGTTAGTTTCCTTAATCTGCTTTAGTGGGACTAAGATAACTCAATCACTCTTTGAAATTCTGCGTCTGTACTCTTAAAACTCATGTTTGAGAAGAAATTCTGGCCAAACAGAATCAGAAGCTGACCTCGTGTCTGTTTTCGGACTTCAAAAATTATTACTGTCTTATAAAAAGGAACACATAACCAGAGTCTCAAACACTGTGTTTACATGATAGGGTAAGAGGGCCTTTAAGTATTTTAAGATGACTCAAATTGGTAGGCTATTTCATAACCTATGTAACAAATTTAGAATAATGCTAGGTTATTTAATCGCTTGAAATTGATCATTTTTCATTTGTCAACCACTTTGAACAATGACAGTTTTATAACTGTATTTATGATATGCATACATTTATTTTTAAATCCACTCTCCCCTCCTTCTGTAGAACCCAGAATTATTTATAAGAGGAAAAACAAGGAAGAAACATGCAGGGACATTGTTTCTGTCTGTCACAGGGTGACTTTAGAAAAGGACGAGAATGTTGGCTGCATCCAAAGCCTGCTTTCCCAGGGTCCTGGAAGCCTTGGTAAGGTCACGCAAAGAGGAATCCTTCACAGTGAGGGCTTTGCTTTTCCAACTGCTGTTTCCAAGTTTCCATTGGAATGCTACACTTACAACCAGGTCAAGAAAATAACTCAGAATACTTATCCTTAGTGAAAACAAGAAAATCTAGGAGCATGATATTTATGAAAAAAAAGCAATAATGGAAATCCCACAGAGAATGGCATGATAACATTTCTCACTAACTTTCTCTGAGCCTCAGTGTTCTCGTAAATAAGGAAGTCAGATTAAATAATCACTTGGGAAATGATATGATTCTACAAGGACATTGCCATTCTCAAATCACCCCTGTGCCCAAACTATGTATATTTCAGCATTACAGAATGCACCTGTTCTCACACACACATGTCTTCTTCTGAGTCCCTTGTAGTACAGTTCTTTCTGCCCTTTTAGACCAGCACAAAAGCGCCAGCTCTCTGGAGTTTTTCCAGCTCTTTCTCAGGCAGAGTTCCCATCTTCTCCCCTAGCCTCCCGGAGCACCTCAGAATTCACATCACAATGAATTGTAATTATTAGTCAATATACATGGCCTTGGCTAGTGTGTCAGCAACTAGTATGAGAATCAGAGTGTGTTTTATATTCATCTCAATGTCCTCAGCACCTAGATAAAAAGTATCTGGTGTACTAGGTAGTCAATAAGTAATGCATTAATAATTTTACAAAGAACTGCCCTTAAATAGAGTCAGTGCTCATCATAATGTGGAAAATAAAGCCTGTGGACAATGTTTTTATAGTCACTATCGGTTCCCAAAATGCTGAGAAACCTGTCATACACAGTTGACTATAGGGAATATGAGTCCTGGCTCAGCATGAGTCAGAGCTAAGCCACTGACTGGAAATTCCTCTTAGATCACTCGTAAACTACAAGAGTAGTTTCAGGGCCCAACTTAAGAGGATCACGAGATCCTGAATCCCAGAGTTCAGGGTGATGAGACACATCTCATTCTTGAAGACCGAGAGCAACACTGTTTCTGAGAATTAGAGAAAAAGGGTTCTTTGGGGTTAGATAAGGACATTTGGAAACCTAAGCATGTCCCCAGAACTCAGATCAGAGGCAAGAAGGCCATTTCGAAACACAAATTGGAAGAAACACTTGGCGCAAAAACAAAATAGAAGAGCACAGTGAGATATTTGACCATCTATACTGCTATTTGTTCAGGATACTTCAGGTGACAATAGGGCAGAATGGTTAAGGGCTAGGGCTTTAAAACCAGAGAGATAGGAAGGAGTTTGAATACTAGCTCTGCTACGTATTTGAGGTAAGACTCTCCACAATTTATTTTACCTCTGAGGATAGAAGTAGTTTTGGAGGCAGATGGATGAATTTGGAAAGGTTTCATTGCTCAGACCCTTGAAGGAAAGCAGGTATGCATTATTCAGTAAATACGTTATTAAACTCCTACAATATGGAAAACCTGGAGGGGTAAAGAAAGCAGAATAAGGTACCATTTCTGCCTGCAAGGAGTTTATAGCTGAATTAGGACTCAGCTTTAAGTACATCCCAATCTTCAACTGTTCACACTTCCCTGTTCTATTAATTCAAGATTGCTTAACACCTGTACTTGTCAGTGTTTATATAGTTTCTTTCACATTACCAAGAGGTCAAGTAAGAAGATCCCTTAAGGCTGGATCTTGCAGCGGGAGGAGAAGTTGAGGCTACTAATATCAACTGTTACTATTGATGTAAAGTACCCAGCAATCACCAAGGCAAAAGAAATGGACATTCCATCCCAATCCCTGTCTCTCAGATCCATTAGTCTTCCCTTCATGTGTTCTTTTCAGTTTAATTCCCCAAATATGTGTTGGTTGCCTACTATATTCGTGCTTCTTTGCTTCTGGATATACAGAGATGATAGTCAGTGTCTGTCCTCATGGGCCCAAAATCTATAGAGATACATAAATAATCCAGCAGTTCCATTACACAATATCATAGGTAGTCAAGATAGAGATAAGACACAAAAAAACAAGTGTTGATGGTAGGGCTAGATTAGAGAAATTCTTAGGAGTAGGAACTACTGGACTTGATATTAAGTTGCATGTAGATGAAAGAAAGGATGGGTGTAAGGATGATTCCTTAGGCTTCTAGTCTGAGTGGTTTTAGCTGGGTCATTTGACAAGATAGAAACTTTAGGAGGATTCGGTTTGGGGTAAGAAGGTGAGCCCACTTTGGTGGACATGATGAGCATGCAGTGTCTTTGTGATGCCCTGTTGTAGTATTGTCTTTGGCAATTGTAGACATGGATATTATGTTTTTTTCTTCAATTTAACTTCATAATTTTTATCATGAGAAGGGCCAGAGTGATGGGTAGGTTAGTAGAAATAAATTGAGGTAGCTTTTAGCTCGGGACAATTCTCCCAGATATCACATCTTCCCCAACATCCCATGTTACATACAAATGCTATCTGCCGTCCTTTCACAAGATGTGTCTTCTGGGCCAAAGTAATTGGATTAAGGGTGGGCATGTGACCCAAAACTCTTTCACTTGAATTTTTTCAAACTGCAGTTGATATGGTAGACCCCTTTCATCGATGATCCTGGGATTATAAGGATGTGAGCCTGGAAATGACCAGAAGGCATGGGCCCCATCTTGAATGAAGGAGGTATACATTAGGAGAAAGTTTAACAGAAAAAACCAGACAGGACGGCTGATGATCTTCCTTATTCATTCATTTAACAAATATTTCTTGAGTGTCAAATATGTGCCAGACATTGTTTTAGATGCTTGGAAAATACCAGTGAACAAAACAGACAAAAGTAATCTGTAATTCAGGAGCTCATATTGGGGACGCACATTAAGTAACAAAATAAATAAGTAAATTATCATGTTAGGAGTGAGTGCTGCAGAAAAAAATACAGCAGAATAAGAGGGATCTGGAAGTGGAACTGATTGTCATTTTATATAGTTAACTGTCATTGAGGAGGTAATATTTGAACAAAGAATTGAAGGAAGTGGGGAAGAGGAGACTGGAATTTCAGTGGAAATAACATTCCCAGTGCAAGGTCAGCAAGATGGGAGCCTGCCTAATGCCTCTGGGGGACAGTAAGCAGGCCAGTGTTGTGGGGGTGAAGTGAGTGATGCATAACATTGTTGAAAATCAGGTCAGAGAATTAACAAGTAGCCAGATTGTGAAGGTCTTTGAAGACCATTGTAAGGCTTTGGCTTTTATTCCTAGGAAATGGGGAGCCATTGGAGAATTGGGAATAGGAGAGTCAGGTCATCTGATTCCCACTTTTAAATGACCACTCTGGCTGCAGGGCAGTGGGCAGGCTGGAAGCCAGATACCAGAAGGAGATTAAGAAGTGACAGTGACTTGGGTCAGACAGGTTGTGGTGAGAAAGAATCTGAATATGTTTTCAAGGTAGAGCTTTCTTCCTGAAAGAAGGAAGTTAATAAGACTCTAAGATACGTGGCCTGAGCAGCTGGAGGATGGAATTGCTAGGGGCTGATGGGGAGAACTGTGGATGAGGCGTATTTGGGAGGGAAGATCAAAGGCTCAGTTTTAGATGTGTTAACTTTGAGATTTCTAATTAGACAGCTAAATGGGCATGTCCTATGGGCGGTCAGATATTTAAGTCTCAAGGTCAGGAGAGAGGTCTGGATTGGAGCTATACGTTGTTGGGTCATTGGCATATAGATAGAAAATTAAGGCAATGCGAATAGATGAGATTAAGGGGATAGTGTAGATATGAAAGAGCAGAGGACAAAAACTGAGCCTTGGGCACTCCACATTCAGCACACAGGCAAAAGAGGACTGAAAAGGGACAATCAGTGAGGTAGAGGGAAACCTTGAGAGTGTGGTGTCCAAGTGAAGAAAGCGTGTCAAGGAAGAGAGACTGATGAACTGTGTTAAATGCTGCTGACCGGTCAAATAAGATGAGGAACAAGAAACGACTGTCGAGTGTAGCAAGGTGGAGAGCATTGTTGATCGCAACAAAAGAAGTTTTTGAAATACTGTTTAGAGGAGGCTTAATGGAAAATGGGAGGAGTGAGATTGGAGACAGTGACTTTACATGAATGTTTCCGAAAGTTTTCTTGGAAAGGGAATCGGATATAGGGCAGTATCTGGTAGGGGCATGTTTGAATGCAAATGGGAAACATCCTACAGAAAAAGAAAATGATGATATAAATGAGAGGTGGGAATTTCCAGAAAGAATTTCTTGTAGTAATGAGAGAGATGGGTATATTAGTCTAGGTTCTCCAGAGAAACACAACCAATAGGGTTTGTGTGTGTGTGTGTGTATTCGGTTGGTACAAAAGTAATTGTGGTTTCAAAAGTTAAAAATAATTGCAAAAAGGCAATTACTTTTGCACCAACCTAATATGTGTTATAAGGAACTGGCTCACGTGATTATGGAGGCTGGCAAGTTCAAAATTTGCAGAGTGGGCCATCAGGCTGAAGACCCAGAAAAAAGACAACGTTGACATTTAGGTCCAAGGGCCATGTGCTACAGAATTCTTTCTTGCTCAGAGGCAGTCAGCCGTTGTATTCTATTCAGGCCTTTAGCTGATTGGATAAGCCCTACCAGCGTCATGGAGAGCAGTCTACCAATTTAAATGTTAATCTCAACCAAAACCCCTCCCAGAAACATGCAGAATAATGTTTCTCACATATCTGGGCACCATGGCCCAATCAAACTGAAACACAAAATGAACCGTCACAGGTGGGATCTCATGTGCAAGAGGAGGGTTGGGTTAGACCAGGGCATGGATTCTTCCTTCCTAGAACAAGGTAGGAAGGCAGAGCCTGGGTGTGTAATGCTGGTTGGTGAGTGGTTCTGGTACTGAGAGTCTGCGAAAGTTCCTTTCTCTCACAGGAACTGAAGTCATCTGAAGAGGAAGGAGGAAGCAAGAGTGAATATGGGGGGTGAGGAATCAGGAGTTTGAGCAACAATGGGAAGGAAAAGTTGAATTAGTTGTCCAGAAACATGGGCAAGTGAATGGCGTAGGGAAATGCGGCATGATGACTGACAGAATTAAGGCTCACTGGAGGTTTGGGGTCATTAATTTAAAGTGAGACCTGTTAGCAGGGTTGTGTGTTTTTGTCCAGCCATGTTTTCTGCACAGGCTAAGCGTGGAGCAGGCAGAGTGCCATACGAGTGGAGTTAGGGTTTTGCCCACGAGCTCCCTGTAGCGTGAGAGGGACAATAGTTGAAGGAGTAACCTGTGGAGTATGATGATGGACTATGGAAACCAAGCTGGAAAACAGGCAACAGAGGACATCAAGTGGGAGAGCGCCGCGGAAAGGTAGAGGGATAAAAATGGGGCTATTCTGAGGGCTTCAAGCCCCTGATTCCTGTCACTCCTGGGGCCAGCTTCACTCCTGACTTTAGATATGTGAGCAAATTCCCCTTTAAGCCCAAGTACCTTGGGATTCTGTCACTTGAAGTTGAAAAAGACCTGCCAATTTGGGCAGAAACTATAAAGAAAAAAAGGGAATGACCTAACTGACAAAACTACTCTCCCAATAAGTGATTCTTAACTCTCACACTGTATCAGAATTTTCAGAATTAAAACATATAAAATTTTTAAAGATCATGCTCAGATCCCACCCCTGAGATTCTGATTCAATTGGTGAGGATTGAGGAAGTTGTTTTCAAAACTCCCCAATGTTCAGCCTGGGTTGAGAACGATAGTTCTAACTCCAACTGAGGTCTTTAGTGATGGCTTCAAATTATTTAGATGCTGCAAATTAATCTTGGAATTAAATGATCAGTTACTTTTTGGATTATGTCTGCATGCCACTGGGAGATTGATGGGGAAGGAAAGGTTCTTCCATTTCCCTGTGATAGCTTTCACAGATCTCGAGACCAGCCCTGTGGGAAGTCTGAGGCCCACAATGGACTGTGGGTGACTCTGGTGTGTCCGACACTGTGTGTCCGGAGGTGTGGCTGCTGCTTTCCAGGATCTCACCCTGGGTTTTTCATTTGTCTTATTGTTTGTTTAGTGTTTATTGTGAGGAGTATATTGGCTTTAGATTTATGGTTCAGTAGTTTTTATTCTTTGCAGGAGCTGAACACTTTATTGCAAATTAAGGCTCCTTAAATAATTGGTTTGGAAAGTATGTCCCTTTTAATAGGCATTTATAACAGAGCAGTAGAATTTACTAGAAAGAGCTTTGGTCTGTGTGTCAACAGAGCTGTGCTGGTGTTCCATTGCCACCCTATCCCAGCTCTGAAATCCAGGGCAAGTTCCTCACCCTCTTTATGCCTTAGGGTCCCCATTTGTAAAATGAGGAGGACATCAACTCTCTTGTCCTTCTCACACTACAGGGAGCTCATGGGCAAAACCATACGCCATTAATATGATGTGCTGCCTTCTCCACACTTAGCCTGTGCAGGGAACAGAACTTGAAGCTGTTTCAGCCCCAAAACTCTGCCTTCAGCCATAGTTTTCTTTCTCCCAAATTATTTTGGAGATGTAGAAGTGGTTTTTGTCTTTTGGTTTGGTTTTATGATGCACTGTTGGTCTCACCTATGGTTTATGTGTTTGCCCTTTGTTATTGGAATATGGCATGGTGCCAGGTGGAAAACATGAGTGGGCTTGATGCCAGTCTGCTTTCCAATATGGCATTTAGGATTGCATTGCAGGGAAAAGTGAAGATGTCTATTCATAGAATATTAAACGATAAAGATGAAGTAAAGAAGAATGGTTTTTGCTGGGACTTTAGAAAGGCGGGAGAGAGCAAGTTTCTGTGTTCTTCTGGGAAGACTCCAGGAAAGAGGTGATAATTGACCCAGTGTTTGCAGGATGAGTGGGGTGTCAATCTTCAGGGGAGAAGAGGACTTTGTCTTGTGTGCTTTGCTGGATTGGTGGAATGAAGGTGGGCACATGGACCAAGACATGGAGTGGGGGAAGCGGGGATTATATTTGGAGGATGGAGGGAGCAAATGCTTTGGACGAGCAGAAGAAAAGATGGGAAATACAGAAAATGTGGATGCTGAACTACGTACCAGCCATTGACACTGTTGTAAAATGTAACAGGAAAGTAATTCTCACATTCGAGTATTAATATTTAATTAATGTTATAGACAGTTGAACAATTAAAATGTAACGGGGAATGGGGACTTAGGTGGCGGTAAAAAAGAACTTTAGAAAATTGGAATACAAAATGGGGTTTATACATCCCTTAGAGGCCATGTAGAAGACAGTGTGAGGGTACTTTCTGGGCTCTCAGTTTTCATATGCTGTATAAACTTTTGAGCTAACATTGATATGCCTAAGAAAATGCTTAGGTGCCAAGGAGTCTATCCTACCTCTTCTTTTACAATTTCTCAGCTCTTAACCATTGAATCTTACCATTGTCTCAAGTCATAAAAAGCTCTTTGAGGGGCGGGGGTAGAAATAGTGAAGATTCAAAATGTTTGTTTGTCAAGACTAATTTAATCAAGGTACTGCACCACTCCCTCCCATGCATTTCATTAAGGGATAAGATTCTCATAAATTTTGTTTTTTTAAGTTTAATAATAAAATATAAAAATGCGTAATGCATTTAATTTTTGTTCAAGTTTCTGCTAATAATTATAATAATTTAATGATAATTTAACCCAGAAGAGAACATTTGTAACAGAGCATGATGGTCATGAGCATTAAAACAATATTTTCAATGTTATGCACATAATGGGGTCACCTATAAAAACTGGTGTGTAGCTAATAATCCTGTACTGCCGATGTCCTATAGTTAGCGGTCTGTTTTGGAAAGTCCACCAGAAATTAAAACCACTCAAAGGTAGTGGTTCTTTTATTGAGGGATTGTTTTTGTTTGGTTTGGCCTTTTTTTCTGTGTGTGTTTTTTTATTAGTTTCAGATGTACAAAGCAATGTAATAGACATTTAAACCCCTCCTAAAGTGGTAACTCACCCCCAAGCTACTACCCCTCTGACATCTTATACAGCTGTTACAATACAATTGACTGTCTTCCCTATGTTGTATTCCACATCCCGTGACTATATATTTAGTTCGAGTTGACATTCAATATTAATTCTACTTCAGCATCAGGTATATAGTGCATTGGACACAGTCTGTGAAGTGATCCCCCTGATAAGTCCAGTGCCCATCTGGCACCCTACATGGTCTTTACAACATTGTTGATTCTATTCCCCACACTGTATTAACTACCAATTTGTATTTCTCAATACCTTCACCTTTTTCACCCTGACCCCAGCCCCATTCCCATCTATCACCCTGATAGATCTAGTACCTATCTGGCAGCATACATAGTTATTACAATATTCTTGACTACATTCCTTATGCTGTACCCTACATCCCCATGACTACTGTGTAACAACCAATTTGTGCTTCTTAATCCCTTCCCCTTTCACCCACCCTTAAGCCCCCTCCCATCTTAAAGAAATCCCTCTATGATTCCCTGTAATACTGGTTTGGTGGTGATGAACTCCTTCAGCTTTTTCTTGTCTGGGCAGCTCCTTATCTGTCCTTCAATTCTAAATGACAGCCTTGCTGGGTAGAGTAATCCTGGTTGTATGTTGTAGCTTTTCATCACTTGGAATATTTCCTGCTACTCCCTTCTTGCCTGCAAAGTTTCTGTTGAGAAATAAGCTGCCAGTCTTATAGATGCTCCCTTGTAGGTAACTAACTGCTTTTCTCTTGCTGCTTTAAAGTTTCTTTCTTTGTATTTAACCTTTGGGATTTTAATTATGGTGTGTCTTGATGTTGGCCTCTTTGGGTTTATCTTGTTTGGGACTCTCTGTGCTTCCTGGGCTTGCATGTCTGTTTCCTTCACCAGGTTAGGGAAGTTTTCTGTCATTATTTCTTCAAATGGGTTTTCAATTCCTTGCGCTCTCTCTTCTCCTTCTGGTATTTCTATAATGTGAATGTTGGTATGCTGATGTTGTCCCAGAAGCCCCTTAAACTCTCCTCAAGATTTTGGATTCTTTTTTCTTTATGCTGTTCTGGTTCGGTGTTTTCTGCTACCTTACCTTCTACCTTGCTGGTTAGATCCTCTGCTTCATCTAATCTACAGTTGATTCCCTGTAATATATCCTTCATTTCTGTTATTGTATCCTTTATTTCTGACTGGTTCTTTTTCATGGTTTCCATCAACATTTTTATGCTTCGTATCTCTCTGTTGAAGTTCTCCCTGAGATCATTGAGCATCCTTATAACCAGTGTTTAGAACTCTGTGTCTGATAGATTGCTTGTCTCCATTTTGCTTAGTTCTTTTTCTGGAGCTTTGTTCTGTTATTTGGGACATGTTTCTTTGTTTTCCCGTTTTGGCTGCCTCCGTGTGTGTGTGTGTGTGTGTGTGTGTGTGTGTGTGTGTGTGTGTGTGTGTGTGTGTTTTCTATGTATTATGTAGGGCTGCTATGTCTTCTGGTTTTAGTAGAGTGGCCTTGTGTAGTAGGTGTGCTGTGGGGCTCAGTGGCACAGTCTTTCTGGTCACTTGAGACATGCACCCCAGGTGCATCCCTTGTGTGGGTTGTGTGTGCCCTCCTCTTGTAGTTGAGCCTTGGTTGATAATTGCATATCAATGGGAGGGACTGACCCTTGGGCTCACTGGTTGTGAGGACTGGCCTTGACTGCAGTGGGAGGGTTGTTGTGCAGGGGCTGACCCTACAGAGCAGGATCTGCCTCAGCAGGACTCTGGTGCCTGCCCAATCCACCCCTTGGGTATGTCATACTTTAAGGGGGCTGGGTGATGCTCCAGCTCATTTTAAAGCCGGCTACTGGGGGCACCAGCCCCAGGACCACCTTGGAGGGCATTCGCTACAGGTCAAATTCAACTACAGCCCGTGCCCCACCTGGGGCCACCCGGCAGGAGCCAGAAAAAAATCTGCAGATGGCTGCCACCCGTGCTGTGCTTACAAGAACCTTTGAGAGGCCAAGTTATAAACCAAGGCCAGCTGCTGCTAATGCCGGCGTAGGGCTGCTCAGCCAGAGGTACAGGACACGCTCAAGCCAGATGCTGCTTGTCTGGTTTCCACGAACTTTTGAGAGACCCTAGGAAAGTCTACAGCTTGAGCCAAGGCAGGCGGTCTGCACAAAAAAGCCACTGGAAGCAGCCTGGGTGTGCCCCCAAATTGGGCAGGGTCGGGCCAGGGCATGGCGAGCAAATAGTGGAGACTCAGATATGGCGGCTGCCTGCATCCGCACGTGGGGAAGAGGGAAGGCTCAACAAAGAAGCAATGGCCTCTGCCAGTTCCCCTGTCAAGGACAAAGCCGCCTCTCCAGTCCCCGTCCCAAGCCAAATAACTCAATTTCCCACCATGTGTCCCTGCCATCTTTCTAGCTGCTGCCCCAGCGCTGGAGCTCAGAGCGAGTGATGCTGTTGGTGGATACGTCCCCATGCAATCCCTTTAAGAGGAGCACCTGTGAGTGCAGTTGCACTGTCTCCTTCAGTCACAATCTCCGCTGTTTTTCACAACCAAAACTTATGAGGACTTCTTTCCCAGCACTGGAGCCCTGGGCTGGGGGTGGGGGTGGGACCTCTCGGACCTCTGGAGGATGAAATAACACAGCTGAAATAACCCTCCCAATCTTTAATGGTCACAAGCGGGTGTGGGACCAGCCCGTTATGCGTCTCTGCCCTTCCTACTGGTCTGGAGATGGCTTCTTCTGCGCATAGTTGCAAGGTCTCAGTTCAGGTTGATTTTAGACAATTCTCAATAATGGTTCTTTCATAGATTAGTTGTAATTTTGATGTGGTTGTAAGAGAAGGTAAAAACAGCGTTTACCTACTGCGCCATCTTGGTTGTCTGGTTTGGCCTTTCAAATGGTCAAGTCAGGCGTTTGGTTAGGCCTAAGTCAAACAAACCTTTGAAGTTAAACATAGCCACCTACCAGCTATCTACTCTTAGATAATTACTTAACTGCTCTGGGCCTCAGTTTTCTCCTAAGTGAATTGGGGATAATAAGGCATACTGCATCGTTTTGACATGAGGAGTAATGAGGTAGTGACGTTAAATACTTAGCACAGTTTCATGTACACAGAAGACTGAGTCAATGGTCTCTTTCTTGCTCTCATTATATATAAGTAACAACTCAAGCTGACTGTAGATCAATCATTAAATTTAATGTGACTTTCAAAAGTAGCCTCACTTGGAAAATTATCGCAGAAAAATATGAGTAAATTTGTTAAAAAATAAATGAAATATTAGAAATGCACCAGAAGAGCAAATTACAAAATCATTGCTCCTCGAAAGATAATGCCTCGTAGTTCACCTCCTGTAGTTTATATTTTTGTATATTGTTTATATCCCTCTATCTAAATATCTGCCTGCCTACCTAGTTATTAATGTAAGAAATACCTGAAAAACATTTATTATTCACTAATAATTATAACAATGAATAGTAAGTTCAGAAGGGAAGAGGTTTTGGAGGAAAGAATACTACGGAGTCTTTTGGTTAATTTTGGTTCATAAGATTAATGCACACAACCGTTATCAGAAAGCTGATTGGAGCGATTTGAACTTTTATGTGAATAATGGCCACCAAAAATGGTAACCTCTCAAAAAGGATATGAACTTTTAAAATATACGCTTTTAATACTGTGCAGATTTGTGCTACAAGTAGAATATAACACATAGTTGGTAGCCCTGATCATTGCATTATTTAGCCAACGTTTCAAATGCGTCATGAAAACTAGTGAAGTAACCTATTTTCTTACCTATTTGTATTATCTTCTCAAACCAGTTCCACCCAAGTATTGATAATTATCTTAATTTCCTTACATGTAAATTATTAACAATGTTATAGAAATTCTACAATATTTTTGTTTAGCTGTTTGGTTAATATAAGTAAAATTGACCCTCAAACCTATAACTGAAGAGGAGTCAGAAAACAAAATCAATGTGATCACTCATGAATAGGTGGGTTTATTCTCATACTCTGTCAAAAATAATTTTAATATATCCCAGGAACCCTTTTCAGATTCATGATGTACCTTGACAAATACTTCTCTTAGATAAGATAAAATTGCAACTTTAATTTTTTTTCTGCAAAAGGCTTTATTTGTTTCAATTAGTCCATGGCACAATATTTATATTCTTATTGATACACTAAAAAAATCTATTATAGTAGATTTTCAGCTGTAAATAGGAGAACTACTGTACCGTGTGACTCTCCATAAGCTGAATGTGTGTGTTCGGTGCTATGATTTATAACAGTTTTTTGCAAACTAAAGAAATTTTCACATTTGAAAATGTGGAAAGCAGTTCAGACTCTCAACTTTGGAAAGCCTGTCTTTCTCGTTTCCTGCCTCCCTCATAAGCCCACCATTTCTCCTCACCATGGAATATGCATAGGAGTGAACGGTGAGAAGGCAGTACTGTACACAGTTCACACAAGGTCTTGTTAAGAAGATGGGACTGCATCTTCAACCATATGGAGTGCTGAAATTTTTGGGAACAAACCAAAATGGTAATCCGAAGTCTTATTTAGGAAACAAAACTTGTGTGACTAGAAATAGACCTACTCCTAAATATATTCTGGTTTATGTGCATTCTGGTATAAGCCACATGTCACTAAGTAGAGTTTTAGGTGGTCAGCAGAGGGCAGCCATATTTTCTCCCTAATGAATGTGTCCACCAGTCCGGGAATTGATTTTTCTCTTTTCTAGTTGATAATTTCAAGGTTTTTCTACCTTAGTGACAAATCTATACTTATATATACGTATTTTTAATATTGTCAATCTCTTTGAGGAAAGGAGTGTTCATTTTAAGAAATTTTTGATTATGAATTATGACTTCAGAAATCTCATTTCTACATTGAACTTTTAAAAAGTATCATATGAAATATTCTCTGAAATATTGTTCTTCTGTTGGGTTTAAACAACTCAAAATAAAATTGTCAGTTCTTGTCAGAATTTTTATGTTGTTTTGCTGAAAATAATCCATGTTACCCATGTTATGCAACTATGATAGAGTGGGTTCAAATCTCTCGACTTTCAAGCATCAGTAACTTTCTCACTAATTAGCTGCTGCATCTTAATGCAAATGATTTAACTACTCTGAGCTTCAATGTCCTTCATAAACTAAAGATTTTTGTATTTCATAATCTTGGAGAATTATACCAGAGGCCTGAATTTCCATTTTCACAAAAGTTTAACATCCTATACTCATACTTTGATCATTTTCCATATTTTTTCTTGTACACCATTTACCTGTAAGCTTCTTTGTTTTCTAGTTTATATAACTTGTCGTGTGGTTATTCTTTGTTGCTGGCTGTTCCTTTTAATTTTTCTGGTACATTTCTTGTGCAGTTGATAGAGGGGAACCCACTAGAATGTATTTTTATACATTCTATATAAAATGATTTTATAAATCATTCATTTATAAAATAATGTAAGGAATATAGATATTTAGAGATGTAAGTGATCATAAATAGCATCCAGCCCATGCAAGAAAAATACAGAAAGTGATAGCAGGATTGGTCGGGGCCTTGATTTTGGTTTAGAGGGAAGATCTGTGAACTCAGAAATTAGTGGATTGACGAGCTGTCACATTTTATCCTGTCCACCTCCCATCCCCCAGCTGTGTCATCAGCAGTAATATTTCTACTCCGATGTATTCACTGGTTTGTGAAATTTAAGAAGCAATCTTTGATGCTGCTGAGATGCAACAGTCCAGATTTCTGTAGCCAAGAGTCCAGTTCTCCTTCCATCATGGGGTTCAGAGCTGACCAGGCTGAGAAGGTCGCCTAAGAGTTATTTGTCTTCCCTCTCCTCCCTCTTCCCACACTGCAGCAGGACCCCGTTGGTACTTGGTGTACGTGTTGGTCAGCGGTTGTTTATCAGCAGACAGACCCTGCCTTGGGCTTGTCTTACTCTAGACGGTGGTCAGACTGGCAGCACAATGTGATAGAAAGAGCAGGGGCCTAGGGCTCTGCCTTTAATTGGGTAGGTGACGTGGATCTCATAGTCTCACTGTTTTACAATGTAGTTTTATTCTTTTTCAGGTATGGTGTGATGCCTGGTATGGTACCATGGTGGGGGCTGGGGATGGGGGGAACACAGGGAAGCACCAGGTTGGTCAGGAGGCAGAGAGAGAAGGGGAAGAGCCTTTATTGTGGCTTCCATAGGATGGAATGCCAAGGCAGGGAAAGCATATTTTGTTTTTTGTTTTTGTTTTTATTAGTTTCATGTGTACAAAACAATGTAATAGTTAAACATTTATCATTTATATCCCTCACACAGTGGTAACTATTTGCATATGAAAGGGATGCTTTTAAGTGAGTCATTTATTAGCTCTAGGAATTGACTAACCCTGGGTAATGCCGTCCCTCCAGTGTCAGCAAAGCCTCAAGATGTCCAAGTATCAAAAATATAGAATAAAAAGACATGCTTAATGAATGTCTTACTTGGCCTTAGAATTTTTTATTTGAAATAATATGAGTAATTATATTATTACTAATGTAGTGTTAGTAATAGTACTAGTACTACTGAAAACAGTACTATGGTCTACTCATTATTTCATTTGATTCTCACTAGGATGAGGAATGAGATACGAATTATTATATCCTCTTTACAGATGTAAAACATGAAGATAGAGGTTTATTTGCAAAGTTCATACAATGAGTAATTGTGTCCACACTTCACCTGCTCTTTACACTTCAAAAAGAAAGGAGAACAGATTTATATTTATTGAATAGTTACTATGTGTCAAATATCTTCTTAGGTGCTTTAGTATATTGTTATTAAATATTAAACAAAAAGATTTAAATATTCTCAACAATGTAAAAAATTATTATGCCCATTTTACAGATGAGAAAAACAAGGTTCAGAAAAGTTGTTTGAAGGCTACATACCCAATAAGTGGCAGAATTGTGATTTGAAGCAGCTGGGTCTGTTGGACCCAAGGTAGCAAATGAATTTTATCTCCAGCATCAGCTTCAATGAGCTAACAGAGACTATCTGAAGCCATATGGACAAAAGTCTGAGGCTGTGTCTTGGCTCATTGGGAAAGAGTGGTGCTTTTAGTTGGTGACCTTTGTCACGGGAGTGAGGGGAGCGAGGCAGCACCCACCCATTTATTTCTCATCCTTGAAGTAAATTCTCTTTAATGTCCCTTTCAACTCCACAAACCTGTTATTCCAGGTAGCCATGGGGATAGGTAGTGTCTTAGCCAGCATTCCCCTGAAAGCAGAGCCTGAGACAGCGGCTTGTGTGCAGGTAGTTTGTTTAAGAATGTGACCCCCAGGGAGCAGGAGCAAAGGATGGGGAAGGAGGGAAAGCCAATACAACAGAGCCTTACGGAGATGGATGCCACTTATACTCAGTCTGGTATGACCTCTTGAGAAGCTTCATGGAATGTATCTGAGAACTCCCCATGTAGGAGGATGACAGGGGCAAGAAACATTTATGCGTAGACTCCCAGGCCGTCTTGGACTGGGCATTGCCAGTTGGCACATGTGTGAGTGTTTGGGGGGGGGGGGGTTGAGGTGTCCTCTGCTGAGCAGCCCAGATTGGTCAAGTGCTGTTAAAATGCATTGGAGTGAAACTGGTAAGAGCCTGCCCTGAACTTGGTCATTTCACTAGTGGCCGGTGTGAGCGGTGGGGCTACAGGGTCTTGAAGTGGCATGCAAGAGGGCACTGCCCCTGTTGATCTCTGTAACTCCCATAGGCCTGGGGAGACTCCATGACCCTTGGAAAGGCTGCGTTTATGCTAGGAAAGTACTAATGGCACTTAGTCTTAAGTACTTCCTGAACTTTTCCTCTCTGTTATTTTTCTGGCTGAGACAAAGTTGGGATCATAAATATCCATCTGTGACGAAGAGAGCAAGTATGTTGGGCACTGGTAATTCTGTTTTGTTGGGCCTCTTTTATGCTCTAGAGTCTAGACTCTAAACCCATAATCTCACTCAATCTAAACCGCACTGTTGTGAAGGAGCTATTATTCCCCTGCCTTGCACAGGAGAAAACTGAATTGCCTAAGGCCACTCCTATAGAGCAGTTGAGCTGAAATTCAAACAAGCCTCCAGCTGATTCCTAAGCCAGATCATTTTACTCTGTGGCTGGCTGACAGGAGAGAGCAGGAAGGCCTTGGCTGTGGTTTGACCAGGGCTTGAGCTCTCACCCTGGGACTCTACACAATGTACTTGGTTTGGGGGCTTGGGCCCATCAGCGTCCTCTACGTGAGTCAACTGGGGACTGGCTGCTTTCCACGGTAAGTGCTGGAAATCCCCACCGTGTCTCTGAGCCCACGAATCTTTAAACCAAACTTTAAGCACAAACTGAAGTTGAAAGTCCCTAGAAACTTACCTTTTTTCCCCCCAAGAAGTACCAGAAGGCCACATTTTCCCTAATACTCAGAAACATAACATTAGACAGCATATCAAAAGGTTCAAAGAAAATTAGCATCAGCCTCTCACAGTGTCAGTTTTCTCATTTATGAACTAAGGATGTGGATTTCATGATCCCTAAGGTCCTTTCCAAGCTAAATTTTATGAGGCTCAGGCTACAAGAAAGCTGATTACAAAAAGACAGAGGGCAGGGGCATCGTTTCAACATTTTTGTTTCCCTACTATTTAACAATAGTTCATCCTGACCCCGTGTTTGCCACACGCCAGCCCAGCGGAATGCAAAGCTGACAGGCCCCCTTTGTGCATTTCTTTCCTCCACTCCTTGATAGCTCTTCATCCTATCCCAGCACCTGCTGTCTTAGCCAGCATTCCCCGGAAAGCAGAACCTGAGATGGAGGCTTGTGTGCAGGTAGTTTGAGAATGTGACCCCAGGGAGCAGGAGCAAAGGATGGGGAAGGAGGCAAAGCCAATACAGCAGAACAGTATGGAAGTGGCCACCATTTGTACTCAATCTCCTTCCCAAATCTGCTTCCCAAAAAAGCCCTGTGCTTAAAACAATGCTTGCACGTTTAGTTGTACCTTAGTGTGAAGGCGCTCACTCTTCCCAGGTGTGGGGACAGAGCCAGGAGTACAGTTTCCAGGCTCTCGGCTTCACGTGGAAAGGTGCTGGCTCAGGGACTAGATGGCCATCAGCTGTGGCTCGTTGGCTGTCAGCTCTAACCAGTGAGCCATTGGCCACTAATATAACTGCCGTGGCTACGCTAGCAGCGGATGGTGGCTGAGATAGCAAGCGTGGATTGCAGTTAGCACAGCAGATTGCAGTTAGCAAGAAGGGTTGGTTGGTTGGTTGGTTGGCAGAGAAGCGGATGGTGGCTTGTGCATCGTGTGGCTCCTGCTTCCTGTGTCTTTAACCCAGCTTCCAGCGAGAATATAGTGGTAAGACTCCCCTATCTATGGCTCCGTGGGTGTTCCTTTTTGGCCTCACCATGTCCTGCGTTCTTATGTGGGGAGCGGGAGCGGAGACCCTGCGTGACACCCTGCATGACACCAGGTATATTTGCAAATTGAGATTTATACCTAATTGTGAAGTTAAAGGAATTTCATCCATCAGCCAGCTTCATTTTTGAAGGACAGGGCTCTTTCGAGGCTCTAAAATCATCCCATTGGACATAAACCCCAAGTTGCCTGTTTGACACACCTTATAGACCAGGAAACAGTGCTTTCCACTTCGAACAAGTGGGAATAAAATGAGGAAAAGGAATGAAGAGCTGGACATGAAGTGAGCACAGGCGCTGCTGGTCAGCCAGACAGCCCTTTCTCTGGCTGCTCCTGCAGACCCACCACATGTAAAGCACATAGTGTGGGCACATGAGGTGAGTGGTTAGGGAAGGAGTCTGCAAACTATGTCCTGCAGGCCCAATCCAGCCCAAGCCCTGCGCCTCTTCTCAGGTGGTGTGTGAGGGGATGGGTTATACAGGTGAATGTTTGTAACTGATTTGATGATTGGAAACACTAACTTTGAACTTTAGTTAAGGGAAATGGTGAAAGCTCCCCCAAGAATTCCATTCCTTTTATTAGTAGACTTGTATTATTTTTTTGTAAAGTGTATTTGATTATTATTATATTTCAAATTTCATCAGTGAGAAGTATGTGGAAATTTTGTCCTCTCTTGTTATAGAAGTACCTCCTAGTATAATTGATTTTGTCTCTTGGACCACAAAGCTTAAAATACTTACTTTCCAGCTCCTTACAGAAAATATTTGCCAGCCCCTCATCAAGAGGAAAAGAAATCAGACGATGGGGAGATTATAGCGCTATGACAGAGGATAAAAGGGAGACAGAGGAAAAGTAATGCTACAAATAAAGTAGAAGAAGTAGAATGTTCTTTCTGTGATCATCGTGTAAAGCACTTACATGGAATCTTTAAGGACTAGCCAGCTTCTCCCTACCCCAGCAAAACGTTCTCTTCTGTGTTAAAACACACACACACACCCGCAGCTGGCCTGCTATGAAGGTAGTGCAACTCTGAGCCCCAGTCACAGCTCTGCCATGAATTCACAGTGTGATTTAGAGAGTTATTTCTCCTCTGGCCTCCCTACCATTGCCTAAAGTTGGGATCATTAAAACTGGTGGGTTTTCCCACCTCTTAGTCTCCTTAAACCTTTATCTCTGGTTTCCACGAGGCTGCCCTCATAACCCTTCACTGACTCCTGTTTTGTTCTGAACTGCTCTACACGCATCGGCCTTGCCCGAGGTTTTGTCCTCAGCCCTCTGCCCTCCTTTCTCTACACTTTCCCTCCAAATTCTCATTCCTTCTCCAGTGTGATCATGTCACTCCTTTTCATTGCCCTGACAAAGGTCAGACACCCGTCTGTGGCATGCAAGGCATTTATGTGTGTGTCTCTCTCCCTCCAGCCTTAAAACATGAATGCATACTTCTCGCCATGCCTTCTTCTTGTCATGCTTCAGTCTTGCCAAATGCTTGCCCCCAATTCCAGGGCCTCCACTTACCTACTTTGTCTACTGAATCCTGTCTGCCCTCCTCTTACCTTTGCTGGACTAACTTCTAGTCCTTCATATCCCGCCAGCTCCACCGCCCCCGCCATCTGCCTTGACCCCTGCCTGTTAAACAAATTATGGTAAGAATTTAAATGTTATTTTAAATTTAATCTATCAGATTATCTGTCTGAACCTTTCAAATTACTGTCAGGACCATCACAACTCCAATGCAAAAACATTCCCGAACACTGAGACCTCGTGCAGAGCTTAAAAAAAAACAAAATTGATCAATGTGAGGCATCAAGTTAACACAAATATTCAAATACTAAAAATCCTTCAATACTGAAAAAAGAGACCCTGCACCTTTTGGACAGGCTTTTTATAACTTAATCAAATCGTGGTGTCACTCCCCTGCTTCAGACTACAGGGCTTCCTGTTTTCCTCAGAAGAGAGAGCGCATCCTGGCTGGGGCCGCAGGGCCCTGGCAGAAGCCCCATCCCATCCTCTGTCCCCCATGCATGGGGCACCAGCCACACTGGCCTCTTTGTTCCTCGGACGTGCCTAACTGGTTCCCCTTTGCACCCTTGCATTTTTGGCTGGAGTTCAGCCCCCACATTTCCATGACACATGCAAGCTTGTCATCCAAAGGACAGCTCAGAAAGACCTTTCCTTACCACCCTATCTAAAGCTGTTCTCTCACTCTTTCAAATGAATCCATTTCATTTCCTTTATAGATTTATCACAGTCTGAAGCTTTCCGTTCATGTATTTGTGTACTTATTCTTGTCTGTTTACAATTACTAGAATGTAAGTTTCAGGACAGTAGAAATCTTGTCTGTTTTGCCATTGCAAGACCCCCTCAGTTGTCCTGTAACATATTCACTCCTCTAGGATGTCAGTCCAAAGGTCTGATCCATTCTCTGTAGGGAATGGGTTGCTTTCCCACGAAGTCAACATTAGTCTTTGGCGTGACAGGGTTACATGCTTGAGATTCAAAGAAATTATATGTACAGATGCTTAATATACAGAGGAAGGTTTCTTTGCAAAGCAGTGGGAGCTGATGCAGTGCTGAATATTAGCATAGCGCTTCAGATTTCAACAAGGGAAAGCAATTATTCTGTAGACTCTCAGTAACTTAAAATCAAGAACAGCCCTAGGTGGTGGGTATTTGGCATTGTTTTTTGTTTTGAAAAATTACTATTTTTATCAGAAATTCCTGTCAGTCTTTTCAAATCTGAATTCATCATCTTCATTTTTAAAAATGTTAACCATTTAAAGAGAACCATTGAATTCTGGAACATTCTAAACCAAAGTCTTCCCTTTAAATCTTCAGTGGAAAATAACATTTCAAACACTGGAAGACCTTAGTCATTCATATTTGACCTTTACTTTTTGTACACGCTGTTAAATTTTCCAGATTATTAATCGTGTGTGTGTGTGCTATCTGTAGGTTCTCTCAAATTTCATCTCACCCATTTAACATGTAACAGAGGTAGTATACGCATAGTACATTTACCAAAGCTTTCATAATCCCTGACTAGAAAACCTAAATCAAGGTTTTCAGAAAGAAGATATTGATGGGTACCACTCATTCAAGTGTAGAAATTTCTCAGATTTTACTTTCTTTATATATTGCAAGAAAAGTTATAATAAAAGTTATAGATACATATATCTATATCTCTGTGTGTGTGTGTGTGTGTGTGTGGTCAAGGTTTCAGACATATATATACACATATATATATATATATATATATATATATATATATACACATATATACATATATACATATATAAACTTATAACTATAGAAAAAGACAATTTTGCAGTTTCCCTTCACATACTATAGTGTACAATTTCACACAGAGAACATTAGAAAAAATAAATCTCTCCTTGAGTTCCATTCTGTATCTCTTACCACCTACCTCAGTTCTACATAATATCCCATATGTCTTTCCTCATTACCAGCATATTTTAAAGTCATTAGAACTCTGTGGGTGGCAGAGATACATTGGAGAACAGCTCATAATTAATAAAACCCCTTGAGGAAATTTTAGAGTTTATCTTGATATATACATATACATACATATGTACATATACACACGCATACACACACACATGCACACACACACACAATTTATTTTAACAGAAAGTTGGACATGGTTCTTAATTATGAAAGTATATCCCAAAGTATGCAGCCCTGCTTGTAAGTAAACTTTGCGTACATAGTTTTGACATAATCTCAGCTGGGTACCATTCATGATCTATCTAGAGCTCTGATTTGCTTACGGGAGCTGGAAACTCATACTTAAAGATTTTTTTCTGGTATACATCATGGATCAGGTAGTGGCATCTGCTGGCAATGGGTGATATTGCTTTCTAATTCTATAGGCAGCCTAGCCTTTCATAACAGTACGTCCCTCAAAAGGAGATCATGGTGGTATTATTTTTAGAACAAACATATACCTGAAAAGATTCACAACAAAACAGAGTGGCGATGACAATTTCCATAGTGGCTGGTATGTGACACACGGAAGGAAACAAATGAACTTTTATTGTGAATTTACTGTGCCTAAGTGCTGGTGTGGCCTTTCACGTGCTATCAGAGCGGTTCAGAAACTGGCCCAGGTTCACAGGCTGGGGAAGGCAGAATTCAAGTAAACTTTGATCCTGCGGTAAATTGTTTGGATGACCTAGTTTTTGAGGCGAAATAGAGAAGGCCATTCAGGAAAGGATTTCAGTGGCAGTGAACACTCACATGCTGCCAGTTGTAGTGTATACTGCTTCCAGTTTTCTGAAGAACAGTTTTCCCATATGCATGGAAAGCCCTAAAAATGTGCATGCCATTTGACTAAGCAATTCCAATTCCGGTAATTTATCTTCAGGAAAGAATTATAGAAGTGCTTGAAGACTTATATGGTTATTGCATCTTTATGCACACTATATCTTATAGCATTTATTATACTCCATGAAAAATAATCTACGTAACAGCCAATAACAAAGGATTGTTAACATATAATATATCCCTATAAAGGAATTATATTCACCCATTAAAATACATTGTATAGGAATATTTATTGACATGAAAAAACGTTTATACCATATTATTAAGTTAAACAGCTGGTTTTTGATGCTGTATGATGCCATTTTTCAAGTAAAACTCTGTGTATGTACGTGTGAATTGTGTGGGCTTATAAAGAAGGTATACCAAACTACGAACAGTGGTTATCTCTGAGAGATAAGATGATAGGTTACATTTATTTTCTTTTTTTTTTTTTCCTTTCTTTTAAAATCTTTTTTTTTAATTTATTTTTTTTAATTAAATTTATTGGGGTGACAATTGTTAGTAAAATTACATAGATTTCAGGTGTACAATTCTGTATTACATCATCTATAAATCCCATTGTGTGTTCATCACCCAGAGTCAGTTCTCCTTCCATCACCATATATTCGATCCCCCTTATCCTCATCTCCCACCCCCCACATTTATTTTCTTCTTTCCCTCATCTCTAGTTTATAATTTTTCTTCATGGAACACACATCATTTAAAAATTTTAAAATAGTTTGTATCTTAAGGAAAGAGTTAAGAACATGGGAACAAGAACTAATTTAGGGAGCCCAGAATAGAGAAAGACCCAATGGGGACAGAACTCGAGAGGGACAAGTCCCTCCAGTGGGAAGTTAATGAGAAGTGACGTTAAGCAACAAGTACATCCAGCGCTGGCCCAAGGATGGTATCCAGGCAGGTCATAGAAGGAGGGGCAAGAGGCCTCTGTACAGATGCGCAGCTAGCATCAGAGATGTTTAAAATGGCGAGCATGGTGCTGGAGAGAAACTAGGCACCATGATATATAAATAATTTTTGCCCCAGAGAAATTGGAGGATCTGGAAGAGAGCAAAAGACAGGAATTAGAGTTGGCTCTGAGAAGTAGGTATAAACCCAGGGCAGAGGTTTAACTCAGTATTAAGGTATTGAACAACTGTCCCTCTTGGATAATGCTCCAGGCAAGCTTTGTTCGCCCGCCTGCCACATACTAAAGATTTAGAGAATCATTTGTCTACATGGAGATGAAGTGTAATATCTAATGTACTAAATGTTGCTTAAGGCTACTAATGTACTTGGAACGAATTGGGAAGCATACAGGTAAAACCAGGCCCACAGATGGAACCAATATCTATTTTTTTCCAGTCAATTTTTTGCATAGGAAGCAAAGGTAATGACTAAATTCATTCCTTTGACTTCAAAATGCCCCTATATCGGGATCATTTGTGACATCGAGATGTTTTAAACCCTGTGAAAACTTTTGATGGTAAAGTTTTGGAGAGAAAAGGAGTATTGGGCTCGGGTCAGTAAACCCCGGTCCTGTTGTGCTGCCATGGCCGACTGAGAAAGTTACTTCAACTTTTTACATCTCAGTTCCTTCATCTATAAAGTGAGATGAAACGAGATAAAGATGGAGGGTTCTTCCAGCCCTGAAACTCCAGGACTATCTGGACCTGAAACTTCACTCTTATTTTCACACCCATATCATCTCTCATGTCTACTCACCCCCAACCCCCAAATATAAGAGCCACAAAAGGGAAAAATCGATCACAGAACGTCAGACTGAGGGACTCTTTTCTCTTTTCTCTTTTTCTGGAGTTTTCTTACAATCTGACTGTACGGCTACAAAGAGCATTTTATTTGAACATTTGTTTATTCATTTACTCATTCATTCAAGAGCCATTGAGCTTCCTGTTTGGTTCCGGATATTGTGCTAAGTCTTAGGTAAACAAAATTTTGAAAGATACCTTTCCTCCTGTCAAGAAACTTGCTATGTAGGGGAGGATTTTCAATATTCCTACTATTTATTCCCCTAGAGATTCTGAACTTCCTCCCTCTTCTCTGAGTATTTCCACACACATTACTTCTAATAAGAAATATTATGGTGGAAGTTGATTGAATATATGGATTGTATGGAGGTAGAAAACTACTGAAAACCACTGGCCTGGTGCAGGAGACAGGCTCATACACAGGCAATTACAAATTGCTGTTGAACAGTCTATAGCAGGGTGATATTCTTTGGGCCATAGAAACAGCCATGTGAACATACCTGACCCCATGTTTCCACCCCTGTTTCCAGGACTTTCTTACATATCCATCTCAGGGCTCAATCAACAAGTATTATAGATCTATTTGCTCTAAAGTCTATCTAATTTTGTTCTGTTCCCACTGCCCCTTCCTTAATCCAGTTTTTCTTCATCGTTTACCTGGATTATTATAGCACTTCATAACTCATCTCCTTGCCCCCTTTGAGTCCATTTTCCACATTATAGCCAGAGTAATCTTTCTAAAACACAAATTTGATGATGTCTCTCTTGCTATAATACATTTAAAGTCTAACCCCTCAGTGCAAGTTAGGTTAACTTTCTCTGTGCATTCATCTCTGTGCATCATTCACTATTGTAATTGCCTGCATGGTTACCATTCTCCTAGACTATGCAGAGAGCTCTCTGAAGACTACTTTATTCATCAATAAATGAATGAGCCTAGCACTATACCTGGAACAGAGTAAGTGTTTTACAGCATTTTTTAGATGAATGTAGGATGGCAGTGTGGAGCCTATATTTAACTGAAGTCATAGGCATAGATAAAATTTGGATATAGGAGGTGCCCAGTGAGGGTTTTGTTGAATGAATAGATAGATAATAGACATATATAGATCATAGAATCCTGAGGAATACTGACATTTCACTGGGTGCTAGAGGAAGGTAAATCACTCTGTGAGAGTGATTGACAAGAGAGGAAAGCCAGGAGAGAATGTGAGAGGGGTGCCAAGAAGCAGAGAATCTCCATAAATGCAATAAATGCATCTTTGTATCCCCAGAGCCCAGCACAGAGGCAGATGAATGAATGGGTTAAATGAATGGTGTTTAGCAGATTCAGATTCTGTAGCAAAGTTAAATACCGGAGCGACTGAACAGTGTTCATTGGATTTGGCAATTAGGGGATCCTTGGAATCAACTGGATAATTGTTATAGTTTTAGTGGAGCATTTGGTGCAGAAGCCCAGGACAGAATAGGAGGTGAGGAAGGAGAGGTGGCAAATATAGACCACTCTTAGAAGGAAAGGGAAGGAGACATCTTGGGCAATAACTGACGTGTGACTCTAGAGGAAAGGGGAGTTTCTGTTAGTCTGTATTTAAAGGTGGGAGATATATGATGATATATACACACCGAGCGGGAGAAGCTCCACCTCCCATCTCTCTGCTCACCTGGAGCCATAGCCCCTTGGCAGATGCATTGTTCTGTCCTGGGTACAGGCTACTGAATGGATGGACGAATTGTGAGTTCTGGGAGCGCATCAAAGAGTCGAGAGCAGAGGTGAAAACTACCTCAACACTGGTCTTGCTTGCAAGACCTGAGGTGCATCTCGTAGTCCCCAGAAGAGGAGTTTTGGTGAGAAGGGGCAAGCAGAGGTCCTGAAGTTGTAGAGGTGCTTCTTCTAAAGTGAAGGGCAGAGTCACTGTCCAGGCCATGACCTTAATTTTCCCCTTTCAAATTTTCAGTGTTGCTCATTGGGTGACTTAATACTTTCCTCTGCTCTGTATATTCTTTATATTTCTCTAGTCGAGATGATGATGGTGACAATGATAACAGTGATAAGCCAGGTGCTGTGTTAAGTGCTTTTATAAGCACTAATTTAATCCAGCCAACAACTCAATGATATTGATAAAATTTTTATCCCCTTTTACTGATGAGTAAAGTCATTTGAATAAATGAATATTTTCTATTGATTTATAATAAAATCAATGATGATAAAGTGGAATTATGTTTATGAACTTTCTGTACTCGAATTTTAGGAATGAAGTCTTTCATAAAGTGAGGTTATATACAGTATTGTAGATTTGTAAATGTAGTTTGGGATTAAATACATTACACAAAAGGCAACTGGTAACAAGAGTATGTCAGAATATCTGTTTAATCTCTTTTGTGTGCTTAGTTACGATATAAACAAATGGTATTTAGAAAAAATATATAGCATTGAGTTGGGTACCTTTTCCAAAATTTTATGTCTTAAGTCATGAAAAACTTAATTTTAAATTGTTTACTATCCTCTTTCTAATACTTTGTTTTTGAAATTAAGATATTTTTCCGGGCTAATGGGTAAAAATATTCTTGCTCTTAATGCTTACTATAAAAATGTTGAAATAAATAGTAGTGGGAAGATAGCTCACATGTAAAACATAGTTACTGTTTTTTTTTAAAGCACCAAAATATGAATGCATTTAGGATCAATACTTAAGTCTTCACAGCCATTGCAACCAGCTGAATACAAAATGTATTTTAATATATTCTATAAATGAGTGATAATACACAGAATGACAGTGTCGCTTGTGTTATTCCCTACGCAATTCTCAGAACTTATTTTTCTTGTGATGAAACAAAACGGGTGGTGGGGGGGGCACAGAATGCATGCTCTTAAGGTAACCTTAAAGGCCTGCCTTTAAAAATAGACAACAGAAGCTACGGAAATCAACACTGGGGGATCTTAGCTGCATTATTAATCTACCTTTTTGTGGTGCAGAATTACGACACACAGCAAACGTGAGAGTCTACACTGCAGTTTTTAACAAAAGACCTTGGCTCTACTGACTTAAGAAAGGGATTTTAGTTTTACCTCCTAAACACCTACTTCTTTCTTTTTAATTTAACTTAGATTCAGCAAGAGAATTTAAATACATTTGAAAATGTTAGTGGCGAGAAATACCCCTTAATATCAAATAGATTAAAAAATATGCATTGAATGGTTGACTCAGGGGCTTTCACTAAACTGGCCATGAATGCTGAAACCATCTGTTTTTCTGGACGTTGTCAGGGTGAGTGTGGCGGAGGCAGCTGTTTGAAAAGGGACGCTTTGGATGATGAACCAGCCCATTGTTTCTAAGCAATTCACTTGCATTCAGAGGCTCTACCCAAGCGTACTATAGAGTAATCAAAATCAAACTATTGTTTGTACCAATCATATTGATCTGAAACGAACGTGGTGGGATGACCCCATTGTAGATGCAAATAGTTCTTCTGAGCAGCTGTATGCTGGCCAATATGTACCTCAGTAGGAAACAGGCTTGGAAGAAGCTAGAGGGCTCTCTGCACCCTACTGGGGGAGGAAAAAAGATTATACCAGATTGAGCTGCAGTTTAAGGGGACGGGAGGGAATGAAGACACAGGACTGTTGGTATTAATGGTAATTGTCTCTCACAAAAAAATTGTCAACATTAACGTGGTGGTGAAGCTCTTTTTATGTTAAAGCTTTCTGCAAACTAGAAATCTAGAATCTCCATAAAATTAGATAACGACTAAAACTGTAGCACGAAAAGTGATTTGCTTTGGTTGCAAATGTCAAGTTCTGACCGGTTCTACAAATTAGAAAATGCACAATCTTGCCTTATCTGGAATTATCCATACACTGTTTAAAGTTTTATAATTTATTTACAACTCAGGAAAAATGTAGAAATAATCTTGATATTGCAATATTTGCATGAATATTAAAAAGGACATTTTTGCCTATGCAGAGAGCAAATGGAAGCACACAAGATGAAAATTATACTGTTCAGTTTTTTAATATAACCTGAATGCTATCTTTTATCCATTAACATTTAAGCTTTTTGGTTGTCCTTATCACTTCATTGCATGCATGCTAATATCTTCTCATATAAAATTTAATCTGTTGAGCTAAATGAAGGCATTAGTATCTGAAAGACATCTTTCATTAAGCAATTAACGAATCTCTCCAACAAATCTATGAAAGCATATGTGTTTATATTTAATAATTATTTGTATGATCAGCCAGTTATAATACAAGCATACATTTCATTTTAATCATGATGTTACTTACGACACCTAAACTTACTGTCATTGTATTATAGAGTCCTAATAAAACTGCTTTTAAAACTGGTTATTTGCTAAAGAACATATACATCTATAGTTTATCAACTTTCAAAATTCCTTGGTGGTTCAGGATAGAGTAGTAAGACTTCCCTCAAACAGAGCTATTTGGTTGTGGATGCAGTTTTGCAGTGAGAACCAGAAATAACAGGGTAAAGTTAAAACAATTCATAGGTTTGTGGATTATGTTTAAAAGAAGGCTCAACACCATATGTGCCAACCAACCTTTATTATCAAATATAGGGGCCATGATAAGACTTGAATTTGAGTCTTTCTAAAGAAAATATCTGAGTTATCCACAATTTTCATTGCTTAAAAAGTCATTTCCGAGCAACACTTTAATTAGCAGCCTGCTCTGTTTCTCCTTAATATATTCGGCCGTCTAGGTGTCACTGTGAGTTTGATATGGGGTGGAGCCTATGAAACATTCTGCCATGGCAAATTCAGTCCATCACTAGATTAGCAGGTCTATGTCATGTGAAAGGAAAATACTAAAACCAATTTTTCAATTAAATCTCTGATTTAGACTTGAATTTCATGTCTGGATGGAATGGCTATGAAATATCTGAAAATAAACTCCATTGGTTCAAACTTCTTAAATGTTTTATGTATACAATCAACAGACAGACAATAATTCATTATTCTATCACTCAGCTGATTTCCCCTCTACTTTTAGGAGAATGAGACCAATTACAATTTAAATAAACAATATGAAGGATTTATTCCGAAAGATATTTCCATATTATATTTCTAATAAAAGTAAACATTTGGTCAAATTTCCCATGCCTGTCTGTATAAATAACTATAGCATTGGTAAGATATTGTGAATGATTACCTGAGGTGCATAATGACATATCAGCTACCAAAGAATAATTAAATAATGTTCATAATATCATACTTAAAAATAGCTACTTTTATTGAATTTTTCTATGTGTCCATGGGAAGTTCAATTTGTTTATATGGAAAAAAACAATTTACTGATCTAAACTAATAAAATGAAAAATATATTAGTATGTGTTATGGGCTGAATTGTGTCCCCTCCGCTCCCCCAAATTCATATGTTGAAGCCCTAACACCCAGCACCTCGGAATGTGATGATATTTGGAGATAGAACCTTTAAAGAGGTAATTAGGGTTAGATCAGGTCATATGGATGGGCACTAATCCAATCTGAGTGGTGTCTTCATGAGAAAAGGAATTTGGACAGTTAGAGAAACAGGAATATCTTAACTGAAATCTTGGCTTGAGAAAGCTGTGTGCAAAACAAGTCCCAAAGGAGCTCAAAAGCCAAGGAAAGTCACAGTTTGCCAAGACCTTTTGGAGAGGCAAGACGATCTTTTGGGCTTTGTTGTCCTGGTGGTGAAACATGGGTGTACCAATACAACCCTGAAGCAAAGTGTCAAAGTGCACAATGGAAGTCAGCCAATTCTCCTTAACCAAAAAAGTCTGTCAGTCCAAATCAAGATTCAAAATGACGTTGCTACCCTTTTTTGATATCAGAGGAATATTGTAAATAAATGCAAAGGGATGCATGTGCACAAAGCATATACATGGGAGCATACAGGTTGGCCATCTGCAATCCAAGGACAGGGGCTTCAGAAGAAACCTAACCTGCTGATACCTTTGAGGTAGGATGTTTGTATTTTAGTACAGATAAGGAAGCAGAGGCTTAAAAAGGTTCAGTTTTGCCAAGGGGCCCACAACTAATAACTGGGAAACTTGGTTTAGAACCCATATCTATATGTCTCCACAGCCTTTTTCTTAACCACCATGAAGTGTATCACTACCATTTAGAAAGAATTGCAGAAATAAATATAGAACTATAAAGACTCTAAATTTTTAACCCTCATTAATAGGAAAGCTAGTTAAGAAAAATGGTCTATTACCCAAGAACTTTAATATAAGTTAATATTCTTACATATTAAATATCCTTTGGTACTTTTATTTCTGTGAATGAATTTATTGGGGAAAAAACTCCACTTACATTGATTCTCTAGTATGTAAATCTTAAACAAGATACATTAAATTTCTCCAGAGAAGCTAACAGAAAGAGTTTAGGTTTATAAGAAAATGACGTTAGAATATAGGAAACTAAATAATATAGGAAATTAATAACATTATTGTTTTTTAGAAGTAGCTTGGTGTTTTTTTGTTTTTTGTTTTAACTTTTATTTATTTCAAGTGTGTTTTTCCAGGACCCATCAGCTCCAAGTCAAGTAGTTGTTTCAGTCTAGTTGGGGAGGGCGCAGCTCACAGTGGCCCATGTGGGGATCGATCTGGCTGCTTTGTTGTTAAGAGCACCGCACTCTAACTAGCTGAGCTCACCGACTGCCCCAATAACATTATTTTTTAATGTACTAAATGTGTACATAGGGAAGTTCACCTTTATATGGAAAGAAACACGTTACTGCTCCATGCTAAAAAAAGAATAATAAAATAAAACAACGGAAAATGTATTAGTATTTGAAGGCCATGTCATTTACTATTTTCCTTTTTATTGGGCTGAACTGTAGGAGTATGATTCAGGGAGTGGTTAGAAATTGAAGCCAAGAAAACAATAAAACAATCTATTTGATATTTGCTCACATGTCCTTGGGCGGGGCATGTTTATGAGGAAACTATGGACATACTGATGCATTTTCTTCTTCCATCTGATACCTTCATACTTGACAAAAAGAAAAGCATTCAGAAAACTTAGAGACCTGCTCTTAATTTTTCAAACATGTAAAGAATAGTTACTTTAAGTTGTGCAAAAGTGTCTATTAGGTTGAAGGTTTGAGGTAGATCAAGGAAATGACAAAGGCGACCCTATGCCCTCATCACCAACAAATAGAACATTCAAAATAATACCGACAACATTGCAAAACAAGGAGCCAAAGTTACATCTCTCTCATCTGTTCCTATGGAATTTTTAGCTCCTTGATCATGGGACAGTGGTTGGTTTTTCCTAAATGATCTGCTTCTGGACTAAAAAAAGAATTCTGGAAATTTCACCCAGTACTTTATAGTGTATTATGCCAGTTCTCCAGGTGATGTTAAGCTTGAAGCCATATTCTAAAAATTGAAATGTCAATATTTAAGAGTATCTGGTACTTTCCATCACGGTTCTGAGTCTATTCTTTGTTGAAGACATAATTTCTAGCCTGTGGTTTCTAGCAGAGCCTTCAGGGACACATGAGAAGAAAGCAGAAACCATCTGCTGCTAACAGTATCGAATGGCTGTGGTTCATGATTACAGTAACCAATATAGTATTAGAATATAGGAGAGTAAAATTTTCTGTTAGAGTATAAAACATAACTGTTTTATAAGTATGTGACTATGTTTCTCCTGAGGGAAAGAACAGTAATGGCATTGACAAATACTATCCTTGAAATGTATTTATGTAAATAATATCTTACTATATAAAATTAACCTACTAAAAGCAGTTTTTTCTCTTTTGATTTGACAACTCTTTTCATGCAGCTTTTACAATTAATTAGTGTTGAACCAAATAAGAAATATAGAACCTACTAAACAAATCTAACTATTTCTGGCATCCTTTTTATATAGTGGGAAAAAAAAAATCTTTGTGATTGCCCAGTAGCCATCTGGGAAACTTCAGAGATATGTTAGATGTAAAAAGTAACTTCAATAAAAGGTTTTTTGTGGTTTTTTTTTTGGTTGATTTAGGGTCTACTCTTCAGAAGGCAAAATCAAGAGTTATTAGTAGAAATCAGGTCACTTTTTTAAGGTGGGTCATAAATGCTTGGGAAGAAAGAATGGTGTTAACCTGGTTATCTTAATCAAAATGGCCATACAATATTTTTAAATAAACATAGAAGAGGGAAACAAAATGATAACAAACCCTAGCATTCTTAGAAATAAGAAACATTTTAAAATAATCAAGGATATACTTTATAAAGTAAGCAAAAAGCACAGAAAATTGTTCTGATGATGTATAGATGGTTGCAAAGAAAAATAACCGTTTGCTACCATTGATAAAGAGTAGACTGAATTCTACAAGACCAACCTGACATTTTAACCGAGAACAACATTCTAATATTTGACAGTATTCATGAATTGTTTTCTCTGATGAATAAACCCATCAAATCTAAGAAAATTTTGCTAACGTTTTAATGCATTTCAGTGCTTCTTTTTAGTCTTATCATTTGCAGTAATTATAAACCAAGGAAAATGAATTTTAAAAAATTCCTACAATTTCCTATAAGCATTTAAAATATCTCTTCACTGTCCTCTTTCACAGGCTGGAAAAGCCAGATACTTTCCTTGAGGGAAAAATCACTATGTTTCCTTTGATAAACAAAACACATCTTATTACCTTGCATAGACAACCATTTCTCTACTACTCCCACTCCTAATATGGTTTTAATTACCTGTATTAATTATAATTTTTAACTGAACTAATGTCTGTTTCTCAGAACAACTAAGAAATAGGTAATCAAAAAAGATCTGTCACTTGCAAGAATTGTAGCAGACTAACGAAGATCATGAGCCTAAACAGCATGACCCACTGCAGCCCTAAATATCCATATTACACCTTCTTAAAGTGGCAAATACGAACGCATTCATCAATATAATTGAGAGGTAAAACCATTCCACAAACATAAAAATGAGAAGCAAAAATGCATATATTAAAAGTCGTTTTGGGATTAGTAGTTCAGTATTCTATTGTATTAAGAAATATCCATGTCTATATTAAAAAATTATCTATGACTTAATGCAATGTAATATTTGTCCAGGGTATTAACATGAACTAAATATCTTGGAAATTAGATTTAAATTGACATAAGACAGAACATAATTTCTGTTGTTATAAAATATTTGTCAGAATCACAATTCAATTTAGTTGAACACATAATTTTCTAGTTTTTACCATCATAGATCGCATATGGGAATAATGGTAACCTGTCTGACCAGTAAATCAGCTTTAGAAGTTTAGGAAGTTTAAATTAATTTGTCTCTGTTAATACCTACAAAATAGATTTCTGGGGTTTTAGTTGGGATTGTGCTGAATCTATATAGATCAAGTTGGAAAGAATTGATGCCTTAACAATACTGAGTCTTCCAATCCATGAACATAGACTCTCTCTCCATTTATTTAAATCTTTAGTTTCTTTTATGAGAGTTTTACAGTTTTTTGCATATAGATCCTGTATATATTTTATTAGATTTTGGTACAATATTTAGATTTGTACCTAAATATTTCACTTTTTGGGTGGTATTGCACATAGTATTGTGTTTTTCATTTCAAACTCCAGTATTCATCAATGCTATAGACCACGTTTCCCCAAAAATAAGACCTAGCCAGACAATCAGCTCTAATGTGTCTTCTGGAGCAAAAAATTAATATAAGACCCAGTATTATATTATATTATATTATATTATATTATATTATATTATATTATATTATATTAAAGACCCGGTCTTATATAATAAAATAAGACTGGGTCTTATATTTATTTTTGCTCCAAAAGATGCATTAGAGCTGATTGTCCGGCTAGGTCTTATTTTCTGGGAAACACGGTAGGAAAGTAATTAACTTTTGTATATTAATCTTGTATCATATAACCTTGCTATAATTTATTATGAGTTCAAGAATTTTTTTCTTTGGTTCTCTGGGGTTTGTACATAGAAAATTATGTCATCTAAAATTAAGACAGTTTTATTTCTTCCTTCTCTCCCAATCTGTATACCTCTTATTTTCTTTTATTGTCTTCTTGGACTAATTAGGATTGCCATTATGATGTTATATAGGAGTGTGAAACGGGAGATACCCTGTCCTTGTTCTCTATCTTAGGGGAAAGCATTCAGTCCTACACCATTAAATATTATGTTTTGTGGAGGTGTTCTTTACAAAGATGAGAAAGTTCCCTGTATCTCCAGTTTCCTGAGAGTTTTTTTTTTATCATCATCAGTGTTGGATTTTGTCAAATGCTTTTTCTCCATCCATTAATATTGTCTTATGACTTTTCATCTTTAGCTTGTTGATGTGGTAGATTACATTAATTGATTCCCAAATGTTGAACCAGACTTGCAAACCTGGAATAAATCCCACTTGGTCATGGTGTATAATTCTATTTATACATCGCTGGATTTGATTTGTATATTCATAAGATATATTGGTCTGTAATTTTCCTTTCTCGCAATGTATTGGTATTTAGTTTCGGTATTTGAATGTGACTGGCCTCCTAGGATGAGTTAGGAAGGGTTCTGGAAGATTTGTGGAGAATGGAGATCATTTCTTCCTTAAATATTTAGAAGAATTCACCAATGCTATATCATCTGGGCCTGGTGCTTTCTTTTTGGAAGGTTATGAATTATTGATTGGATTTCCTTAATAGATATAGACCTGTTTAAATTATCAATTTTTAAATGAGATTTGGTAGTCTATTTCAAGGAATTTGTCCATTTCATCTAAATTACCAAATTTGTGGGTGTAGAGTTGTTAATATTATCCTTTTAATGTCCACGGGATGCATAGTGATGACCCCTTTTTCATTTCTGAGGTTGGTAAATTGTGACTTCTCTCTTTGTTTTTAGTTATCCTGGCTAGAGGTTTATTAATGTTATTGATTTTTTCAATGTACCAGCATTTGAATTAGTTGCTTTACTGTTTTTTTTCTTTTTTCTTATTTTTAATTTAATTCATTTATGCTATAAGTTGTATTATTTCTTTTCTTCTGCTTACTTTATGCCTAAATTGCTCTTCTGTCTCTAATTCCTTGAAGTAGAATGTTAGATTATTGATCATTTTTTCTTTATAATATGTGCATTTAATGCTATAAACTTCCCAGTAACCACTACTTTTGCTGTATCCTACAATTCTTAAATTGTATTTTCATTTTTACTTACTTCAAAATATTTGTAATTTATCTCAGGAGTTCCTTGATCCATAAGTTACATATGATCCATGTAGTATAGAAATATGTGGTTTAATTCCCGAATATGTCAGGACTTTCCAGCTATCTTTCTGTTACTCTTTTCTAGCTTAATTCCATTGTGGTCTGAGAACACACTTTGTATGATTTCTTAACTTTTGGTTAAGGTGTATTTTATGGCCCAGAATGTGGTCTGTCTTGGGGAATGTTCAGTGTAAGCTTGAGAAGAATGCTTAATTAGCTGATGTTCCTTCTCCAGTGCTCTTCATTTCTTTACCTATATAGACCCAAGTTTTTTTTATCTATATCATGTTCCTTTTCCTTGAAGAAAATATTTTAACGTTTTTTGTGTGGCAGGTTGGCTGGTGATGCATTCCCTCAGTTGTTGTTGTCTGAGGAAATCTTTATATCTCTTTTATTTTTCAAGGATAATTTTGGTACATATAGATGTCTAGTTTTGATATTTGAATGTAAGTTGTTTATTTCAACAGTAAATATTTCAATCCACTCCCTTCTGGCTTGCATGAAGAGAAGTCTGCTGTAATTCTTATCCTTGTTTCTCTTTAGGTAGGAGTGTTTTTCCCCTCTGATTTCTTTCAGGACTTTCTCTTTGTCTGGTTTTCTGCAGTTAGAATCTGATATACGTAGGTAGGTGTGGATCTTCAGGATAACTGCATGATGCTCTTTGAGCTTCCTGCATCTGTAGTTTGGTGTTTGTCATTATTTTTGAAAATTCGTAGTGATTGTTACATCAAATATTTTTGTTTTGTTCTCTTTTCTTCTGGTAATCCAATTACGTGAGTTCTGACAATTAAGTTCACAAACTCATCCTAGAAAAAGTGTTACATACCTCATTGCTGAATATTACTGCGGTCACCTTCAAAGTACTCCCCTTGGGAAACTATGCACCAACACTAGTGCCTAGTCCACCCTTAAAGCAATTTTGTAACTCTTTCTGGAATGGTCATCAGAGCTGTCATCGTATTACCCCTGATGTCCTGAATGTCATCGAAATGTCTTCCTTTCAATATTTCCTTTAGCTTCGGGTGAAGAAAGAGGTCATTGGGGGCAAGATCAGGTGAGTAAGGAGGGTGTTCCAATACAGTTATTTGTTTACTGGCTAAAAACTCCCTCACAGACTGTTCTGTGTGAGCTAGTATATTGTCGTGATGCAAGAGCCATGAATTATTGGCGAAAAGTTCAGGTCATTTTTGTCTAACTTTTTCACTCAACCTTTTCAGCACTTGCAGATAGTAAACTTGGTTAATTATTTGTCCAGTTGGTACAAATTCATGATGAATAAGCCTTCTGATTATCAAAAAACGTTAACAACGTCATTGCAACCAGTTCGCAATCTTAATTGTCAAACCTTGTATATATGCTACATATTTTGAAATTGTTTCACATTTTTTGGATGCTGTTTTCTGGGGTTTTTTTTGTTTTGTTTTTTTTTTCATTCTTCCTTTCTTTTGAATTACAGTTGGTAAATTGCACTGAACTACCCTTAAGCTCACCGATGTCATCCTTGGCTCTGTCCAGTCTGTATATGAACCCGTCAAAAACATTCTTTGTTTCTGTTACACTGGTTTTTGATTTGTAGTATTTCCTTTTGAGTCTTTCTTAAAGTTGTCGTCTCTCTGTCTGCATTATACATCTGTTCTTACATGTTGTGTACTTTTCCATTAAAGCCACTAATATATTCATCACAGTTATTTTAAATTTCCTGTCTTGTAATTCCACAATCAGTGTCATAATTGGAGCCTAGTTCTGAAGCTTGCTTTGTCTGTTCAGACTGTTTTTTCCATTGATTATTAAGATAATTTTGCATAGTTTCAGCTTTTATAGCTATTTTTATGGTTCTGTACTATTGTGAAAAGTGAGGAATGTTTGTGTGTGTGTGTGTGTGCGCGTGCATGTGTGAGTGTGTGTAAGTGTTCTGTTCAAATAATGAAATATTTAGCATAGGAGACCCTGTGTTAATGTTTTCACTTTGCTTTGAGGTACCAAATAACATAAAACCATCTGAACATATGTCTTTAAATTGGCTGTTATCTTTCAGCTTCTCTTTGATTTGGTTGTGGAACTTTCTTCCCCTCTGTCTCAGATTGCCATTGAGCTAGAATGCCTTTTATGGAATGTTCTCTCTTAACAGACCTTTTCTGTAACTGCATTATGAAGAACTTAGGAAATAGCAAAACTTCCCTAGACATTTTGAAGTTGAATTTCAATTGTTCTGATTTTTTTAGAAGCATGTGATAATTTTCTGGAGTTTTTCTTAATGATAGTAATCATTATAATAACGGCATCTAATATTTACTGAATATTTGGTATGTATCAGCTCCTTTGCATAGCACTTCATATATGTATATTTATATACATATATATATATATATGTTATGAGAGAATATAATTTCTTCTACTCAACAAGTATAATAACTTAAACTTTGAATACATCTTTTACACATCAATATTGTCGATGTAAATTAGATCTTAGACTTTTTCCCACTGAGACAAAAGGCTAACAGAGTGTGGGGAAGAACCTTTTAAGATTTAGGCACTACCCGCTCACTGACTGGGACCAAGTGAGTCCAATAATCTAAGAATTGTCCTCCGAAGAAGAGCTGCAGGTGCCGTCCACTGAAAGCTCCCAGGGAATCTAAAAGTTACTTTTCCATTACACTTACTACCACCACCCTTGATAACTTGGTTGTGTGATATAAAAACTTCAAACAGCCCTGGCTTAGCAAAGGAACCAGCCTACTGCCTGGAGATGCTGGCAATGCTGGATAATTATAGTCTCCAAGTCCTCCCATAGAAAACTTAATGAGCTGTGTTTACTTCTTTCTGGCATTATAACGATTATGTATCCTTTTCTGCGCAGAGACAGTTCCTTGGGGATGGAGAGTTATGCATGCTCATTAACAGAAGAATATGTCCCACAGCAGGTACTGCATGCTAAACCCCAGAGCCTATTGTCCACATGAGTGACAAGCCTAACTTCTCCATTGTTGTGGCAAATGAGAGGATGAAGAGATAATGATAATAATGAAAGAGGTGATTGAAATGTTCTTGCTCCATACTTTGGTTCAATATTCAGATACATTTCAAATGAACCATACTTCTTCAAAGGTTGAAATCCAAGTGTGATTACTTTTTTGCCTAATGTCCTGTGTTTTGCAATGGAAGATTCCTTTGGAATTCTGTCTTAGAATTGGCAAAGTCCTTTGTCCTGGCTTTGAACCTTGAGTATTGGTTTTAAGTATTTCAGTCTAAAAAGACTTTAGATTTTTCTCATTGGTCTTTCTAGACTGACTTTTCCTGACTCTTCTGGCCAGTATGTTAGCATAATCTTTGCCTAAAGAAGTCTACTTAGTCAGCGGTTCCCTATAGATTTTTTTCAGTTTAGAAAAATGAAATAGTGGGACATATGTGGTCATTTTGATGTTGGAATCTTCCTGATAATTATTCGTTCCAAGAATTCAGGTCTTTTGTGTCATTTACAATTATGATCACTGTATGTATTGTATGAAGACCTAATTCATGAGAATTATCATGAAAAGTGGGTCATTGGTTATATATACATTAAAAGATCTCAACTGAACAGAAAATCATTTGTGAGAAAAAATAATTTAAGAAAAGCAATGAGTGCTCAGAATTATGTCATTAGGAAACCTCGTCAGCAAAGAGAAGTGGTGTGTTATTATACACATCGTGTTTAAAAGAAATCAGAGGTGTGACATTTATGCTCAAATTAAGTAAAATAAATTATAAGAGAATTTGTGATAGCATATTGTCTTCGAAGTAAAACTCCGGTGCAGGAGCTCCCCGGGGGAGACTGTAAGGGAACCAGGGAAGCAAGGCAGGGAAGGGACAAGGGCGAGGAAGTGGGCAGAGGTGGGGAGGAATGTCAGGTAGAATCTCCGGAGAGTGGATTTCAGCCTAATCCTGCAGGACTCCGGAATCTGAATTACCTTTATATATGCTGAGTGTTCATACTCTCTCCCCGCATAATCACTGGTTGACAGTCATAGGGTGTGTGGAAAAGCCATAGACCCTGAAGCCCTTCCCACATTCTGCACCCACAGCAATGTGGCCCCAGCAGCCTGAGAGTTGTCATCTGAACAGCTGCAGGCCTGGCCATCAAAAGTCCCAGATGATACTTTCATAGTGTGAGGGATATGCGGGAAGGGTAAAAAGGAACGGGAGGGGGTTTAACGTTGTCTGCTATGCAGATGATGCTAAGTTACTTAAGAGTAATGTGAAGAAAAAGTATAAAAATACAGTAAGGATATTTGAAATCTATGTTTCTCAGATTAAAGGAGAAATCAAGTCAGCTGTATCAGGACTCCTTGTTTGTTGCTTTATTCTTAATTGTATAACAAACAAAACCTGATATATTGAGTCCCTGCTGTACATCAGGAGCTGTACTGGGCACTGTAAGCGTGTTAACTTTTTGATCCTCAGGGCAGTGAATATGGGTATTATTTCCCCCATTGTAGAGTGGGGAAGGGCCCTGCCAGGCACGGTGGTGTGCAAAAATGATTGCTCAATGAACAAATGAATGAATATGCCATATTGAGTCAAACATAGGCTGGCTATGATCTTGTATTTCATTTATCACATTAAAACACTGCTAGTAAGTGGCTCACTCAAGACACAAGTGTACATCTGTCTGACTCTAAAACCCCACGTGTTTTAATCTGTTCCCATATACTGCCTTTCCAAAACAAACAAACACAAAATTTAACTCCTTTCATCTTGGTTTCTCAAACAATAATGATCGCTCCCTGCATTTGTACAGCACCGCAGAGTTCACACAACCTTTCATATTCGTTATTTCGTTTAACTTCACCACCACCTGTGAGGTATAACACCCTCTTTACAAATTAGGCAGCTGATGTTCAGAGAGGCCAGGTGACTTCCTCGAGGTGACAGAGCCAGAATACAGTAGGGCTAAAGCCAAAGCCAGCTCTCCTGATTCCAATTCTAGTGCGCTTTCCAAAATAGGAAGTTGTTTTGATTGTTTCCTTTTTTTTTTAAGAATTGAGAGTTTCCCCCGAGGGATTCAAAATATTTGGTGGAGCTTGTGTCATGGCAGGGTGATTAGTCAATACATATTTTCTAAGCTGATTTCTATGAAATTGCATTAAAGTGAAGGATTTTTCTGATCCCATAAGGTGCATATTCAGTCTCTGTAGTTTCTTGGATACATGTAGCTGGGGCATGGCCTATGGTTCATTTTAAATCACTTCTGCAACACTTTTGCTAATTAAAAGATGAAAAGGTTAGGGAATATGAGAAACAATGGAGGTTTTTTTTTATTGGTTTTTGTTCTTTTAAAAATCACAGGGCTGAAAGAAGGTTTTTTATTCTACATACTTGTTCCATAAAAGGGGTTTATATATATAAAATTTTATATATATATATAAAAATATACACTTTTTTTTTTCAGTTTTACCGCAAGAAGACAACACCTTAATTAAACTCCAGTGGGCCAGTTTAATTAAAAAATGTCAGTCAGATACTCACAAGTGGACGAGATATCCATGAAACATACCGTCTGCTTCCTTTGTGATGACTCAGAAATCTCTGACCCAGTGCCCACCAGGACTGCGTGTGGTGGCGCTGGGCAGACCTCGTGAGTCGCTGTGCTGAAGGAAGAGTGCGCCTTTGGTGGGCCCGGGGGCCAGGTCGGGACACAATAAAGAAGGGACACCAGGAAGATCATCAGGCCCCAGATTTTGAACATTTAGAGACTCTCTGCTCTATCACTGTACTGAGTTAAGGGATTTGTCATCATGTTTTCTATTCTCCTCACCAAGAAAATGTCTACAAAGTTATTCACTCTTTCATCCCTATTCCACTTCCTTACTTCTCTCCCTGTCTCCCTGCTTTCCTTTCTCTGATCTGGCAGGTCTCAGACCCCAGTTTTGTGTATATTTGAGAGCCTTTTAGTGACTACTTCAGCCTGATCCCAGATACCCCTGTTAGCAAGGAAGCCAGCTCCCTAAACCCTAGGACAAGAGTCGGGTGAGGGATTTCTGAATCACAATGCATTGAGGGTCTAGTGTCATCATTTCCTTTGCCATGTGCTTTAAATATATGCTTTCATTTAATACCCATTTTATTATTACCTCACTTTATACAGATGTAGAAAATGGAGGCTTAGAGAAATTCAGTGATTTCCCAAAAATTATAAAGCAAGCATATGGAGAAGCTAGGAATTGACTTGCCGAGCTATCCATGATCTGAAAAGCTTCCAACTAGACATGCTTCTCAGCCATCTCTTCTTTATTTATGAAAGTGGCTTCATTGTTTTAATTTGATTACCTTCCGTCTCCTACTTGCCTTTCCCATCCTCCAGCACTTTTCCATGTTCATTATCAACAACCTGTTACATGGCCTTTCAAATCTTGTCTAAAAACATATAATCGGAACAAACCTGCATGTGTGCACACATGCTCGTGTGAATAGGGATTTTGCTATTGTTAGGTGTTTTTTTCTTTTTTGATGTGTTCTCTGCATCTTACTTTTCATTTAAGAATACATCATGGAAAATTTTCTGGTCAACTGGTACAGCTCTAACCCACATTTCTAAAGGTATATAGTATATACCATAGTACGGATGGTCCATAGTTTATCTACTTTGTTTTTGATTTTATCTCTTTTTTTTTTGCCCAAGAAACAATTTTGCACTAAATACCTTTGTTTACATATGATTTAATATTGGTGCTTTTATTTTTATGGGATAGATTTCCTAGAGGTGAGGATTTTAGTTTGAAGAGTTGTGCCTTTTTTATTTTAATAGATATCTCCAGATTGTCCAAGCAGTTTCAGGAACATGTGATGATGCCTTTTATCAAAATATCTATTAGACATACATAAGAATGGATACAAATGTGTTCCCAACTAAAATTTGATTTTCACAAACCCTGACTACCCCATGTCAAATGTCGTACAAACGTTTCAGCTCTGGCTTAGGTGCAGACAGGAATCCACAGGATCAAATTAAAAACAAATTGCCAGAGATCATGTGTACTTGTGGATGTCCCTACTGAATTTCTGGGTTACTTAAAACTCACAAAAGTTCTATAGATTTTACTTACTAGGCGTTTGGATAGCCAATTGTTACTAGCAAATCAATGTGGGCATTTGTTCATAGAAACTGTCCCTATGATGTCTCATCATAGAATTTTAAGACTTTAGAGCCAGAATGGTTGCTTTGATGGTTCCTCCATATACTGTATAGAATCTCTGTGAATCATGTCTTGATGGGATGACATGCTACCATGTCATCCCATTTAGTGCTTTGCTGAAAACCTATTTCTAAAATGTTTTTCAAAAGTGTTCTAATTTTTAAAGAGAATGAGACTCTTATTTCAATTTACTTTTAAAGACCACTGATTCAGGCCTAATGATTGTATAGTTTATTAATCAGATGTATTTAACAGGAAAAAAAGCCAGCTACAATTCACTTACAATTGAGATTTTACTCTATTTTAACGTTATTTTAATGAGCTACAGATTTGAATGTGGGCTTTGTTCATCTGTTGCTTCCGCTCAATTGCAGTTTCACCCTAAGAAGACACAAGACAGATTGATCAGGCTTCCAGTCATTGTGAGGCTTAAATGAAGTGAACAGGGCCTTATGTTTCGAAACCAAATGAGAAAATTAAGGAAAAAAGAAAAAGAAGGCAAAAACATTTTAAGTTCCCCTGCTCCCCAAGAACTCTCTATACATCCTTTAAATCATCTGTTTATTATTCTTAAATTTGCTAGTATAGTATCCCAGTTTTCCTAGGAAAGCATCAGAAGATGATAACATAAAAATGAAAGTCGCAAACATTCCAGACAACTATTAGCATGTGTAAATGTCAGGGGAAAGCTACTGTCCCATCTATTTTTTGACACGTGACAATTTCAGTGCAGAAGTAAAGCATTTTAATTATGTTAGATTTCTTTAGCAGATAATATTATGTCCAAATTTAAAAAGCTATTTATCATCTGGTACTTTGTTAAAAATCATTCCACATTTATATAATTTATTTAAATGAGAACAATATTTGTTTGAATTAAAATGATTTTTGTGGTTAATATTTATAGCCATATTTTCAACACTGGGTATGTTTTTGGGGAACTTCTCTGATGAGCCATGTAAGGTCTGGCAAGCACATATTGGACAGGTTTTGGCTGCTCTTGTTTTCAGTTTTCAAGGGCGGCCTAGAGAGGCCATAGCTCCCAAATGCAATTTCCATTGTAGTTTTTATACACTGGCTATGCTGCTTCAGTTGAAAAAAGAACTTCACACCCAGAAAGCAGAACTTACCCAATGATCTTCTTCAAGTTGTGGGAAGCTTTGGCCAACATCGTTAAACAGGAAATTAATCACAGTTTCTAACCTTCCATGAATCAACCTTCTGATAACAGGAAACTATGTGTGCCCCCATTATGTTATCTTTTTTTAAATTGCAAATGATTTATGTTTAATGCAAGTTTTGTAAGTTACCATTTTAGGTAAGAAAAACTTCTAATTAACAATAATCATATTTTTATAAGCAAACATTCTTGGAGTAATCCAGATTCTGTGGACTGATTTGAGTAATACAATGAATGAAACCATTTGAGGTAGATAATAGAATGCAAATATGAAGTATTATTTTGTATATTAGATATGTACTCCAGGAAAGTTGTAAATAATATATATTTTTTAAACTGCAAATTTCCATAGGAGAGCTCACTAAAAAATTCCTATGTCTAATGCTGTGTGTCACAAATATGAATCTTTCAGTCATCCTTTACCTACATTTGTATGCTAGTTATGCTTAAAGTGAGACAAGCCTATTTAGTTTTCTCAGAGAGCTTGTTGCTTATTTTATTTGTTTCTTTCATACTAATGATAGGATAGATGTGGTAAGACCAAAAAAATATATAAAATAAAATATAGAAACTAACCTATTGAAAAAAAAGAGTGGAGAAACAATATATCTATGTGATTCTGGCTGAGCAACGCTACAGAATTCACTTAGAGCTTTCTAACAGCCAGGACAGATGTTTATCTTGTTCTTAAGTTAGTTGTGTAACTTGGTGAATGACAGTTGTTAGTATTTTCAGTGAAGGTGGGCTTTGTTTCATTTTTGTTAGTTACAATTAATGTTGAAGTTTTAATGCATTTCCTATTAAAAACAAGATCAGCCACAAAACAAATGTATGCAAGAAAGGTGAGATTGACTTTACAGGTAAAAAAACTTAACAAAGCGTTAAAAAACAAAATTAAACTGAATAAATTGTAAAGATCGTATTAGGTTTATTCAAGGATTCATGAATCGGGCAGCATCTCATTTAACAAATAGAAAGTCCCTCTGAGGAGCTGTACAAAATGAAAGACTTTTAGAGGCAGAGGGAGGCGGAACAAGGAAGTTATACTAGCGAAGAGCTGATTGTGACAAAGTCACCTTTCTTTAGGGGATATAGGGGCCCATCAGGCAGATAACCTCACTAGTGCTGACCAGGTAATTTCAGATTGACTGGTTTAAGATTCCATTCGTGGCTGAAACTGTAAATTAGGTATTAAGTCTTGGTTTGGTGATGGTGGGGCTTAGTACAAGTGACTCCATTTGCAGCCTGTTGCCTTGTTTTTAACATAAGTAAGAATCAAATGTTTTTCTATACTTTGTCATTTGTGGTTATGTTATTAGATTTTGTATTTCTGTTTTGTTTTAAATAGTAGATTTTTGTTTAAAGAAAAAAATATTTAATTTTTGATAAATTTTTGCATGAAGAACAAAACCTATTTGTAAGTAATTTACAAATAGATTAAATTCAAAATATAACTGACTTTTAACAAAGTCTGCTGAAAAGTTTTGCTGAAAAATTATAACACTTCCATTATGCAGAGACCGTCAGTTATTAATTGTAATAAAATTTAAATAGTATCCACATGCAGCTTTATTATTACATAATCTGAAGGAATATTTTATCATAAAAGATCTATATTTAACAAATAGCTTTTAAAATATGCACATGACATACATTTTGGTCTTAGACAAAGATGTGTGAATTAAAATTATTTAATGACATGCAACCGGTCTTATAAAGAGCTTAATTTCCTTTTGATGGCATGTGTGTACAACCACTGTGTGGCTGTTTTTGCATTGCTTTGGACATTAACATTTTTTCTGAATATTCTGTGTATCTAAGTAACCATGATTGTGGTTCATTTCATTTAATGGTCATTCATATAAAATAAAAGCTTTGAGAATATTATTATTTGCTTCAGCTAATACTAGTTATATTACTCTTTTATAGGATAGCTGATATGTTCACGTAACAGAGATTTTATCCAGTCTGTTGACTTTTTCATTTTATTGTAGTGTTCCTTTCACTGAAAATACGCTCATAATAAGTTCAAGGTGAAGTTTTCAGGCTCAGAGCTATAAGTCAATTTTCATGTAAACAATTGGCAACAACCATCTTTCACATTATCCTTTTATTCATTCATCTTTGTATTCTGTTACGTAAATAACCATACCTGTGTGTTTTCAAAAATCACTACTTCTAATGGGCACATTAAAAAATCTTTAGGTATTCAATGCTTTTCTGCAAACAAATGTAAAGTGGGTGTATTGTGCCTTAGATTAAAGGCCAGTAAGGCAGACAAAAGGGACACCATTGCAAATTAAACCATAAAGGTCTGAAGTATTATTAAGAGGTTCACAGATACTATGTTCCAATCAGGCTCAATAAGGGCTGAATTCCTATTATGTTTCTTAAGCCTTCAAAAAGACATGGGAAGGGACCCAAAGTTAAAGTCGGCAAACAGAAAGCACTTAGGCCAAGAGCACATGAATGTATGACTGGGTAATGGGCCTTTCATCTTGGAAATAAAAACAGTTCAGTTCAATTGGAACCGAGGTCTCCCCCTTTGAGAAAGTTTATTTTAATGAGTTTCCATTTTATGCGTGGGCTGCTCTTTAATCCAAGCTATTCCATTGAAGTCTTACCCAATGAAGACGCAAGACAGATTGTCCAAGCTTGCGGCTATTGTTAGGGGTTGATGAAGTGTATGGGCCCGTATGGTTGATAACAGAACTAGATGGTCAAAGCCAATAAATAAAACTTTAACTCTGATTGTTGGGTGCTTTATGCTGAAAAGACTTCCATTAGCATGGATCTTTGGTTTTGAAGGACTTGTGAACCCAAAGGCAGCTTGTAGCTCTGTCACAGAAACTAAGTCACTTAGACAAGCAGCAATCTGTCCTAGCTAATCAACTCAGTTTGGCTTTTCAGATTCTAGAGTTTTTAGAAATCAACACTGTTAATATCTTGACAGACAATTAACAGTCTGTGGACCTGCTACACTATTGATTTAATACAAAAGTGCTTTAAGGTGAGGTAGTTGTGCTTTACTTTGTGGGGTCTTAAAAAACGTAAATTTTAGAATTAATAATTTGATATATTTTAAGCAGTTGATAATTGAGGATGTGAGTGGAGGAGGATATTTTACGAAGTTAGTTGCAGAACCATCTCCAGTGTCGTAAATGCTGGTTGCCCACGCAAGTGACATTCATGTGCTCTCTCCACATTTTTATTCTTCTAAATCCCATTTACTCCAAATTTTTGGGTGATGGATATGGTCAGTTGTATTCTCATAGCTGTCCTAAAACCTACCAAAACCATTTGTCATGAGCTGAAGTTCCTTGAAAATCTGCCCCAGTCACTTCCAAATTATACATCACTTGTTTAGCACTTTAGAAGCCACTGCATCCCATGACTATTTAAGTCATGATGGTTGCAGTACAGTGTATAGAACCTTGATGACCTTGAAGGAGTAACCCCACTCTTCATTGCCTTGACACTGGAATCTAAGTTAGGTCCTTGGAGGAATCTACCTCATATTTGCCTTTCCAGCTACCCCGTGGGAAATCACCTCTGATATTTTTTGGGCAGGGATACAAATGGCGGGTTAGCGCACATCCTGCGTCTGCCATTCTAAAAGGGACCTTGCATGCCTGGAATGGAACACTGTGTCCCCAGGCAGCTCCATCACACTACCTCCCTACGCCCCAAACAACTGCCTTTGGCTAACTTCAGACCTAGAGGTGAACAGAGCAGTGCATTATGGAAAAATAGAGGCAAGATCCTAGAATCGGGGCAGAATGGGACATTTTCTCCTCTATGTTTTGTAGTAAAATCTGTAAGAGTGAATAAAGTGACTAATAAGGGTGAGAGAAGTTGGGGGCAATGAGGAAATGAAAGAAGGTGGGTTAGGAAGCCTCAGAAGGAAAGGGCAGCATAAGTGTTGTTTGCTAATTTATATTAATTGTCCAGTGGATGTCCTTTTATATCCATTTTCCCCTTTAAAGAATATAGTATATAGTTTACAACAATGTTCACAGTTTGTGATTTCCCACCTCTTCCTCAATAAGATTATTTATAGTTAGTTTACAGTCTCAGTATATTTCAGTGGTGTCAGACTTTTTAAAAAAGTCAAAACTTTTCCAGATTTTTCTTTTTCAGCAAGGACAATTTAAGTATTAAGTTGCCCTTTGTTTTTTCTTTGAAAAGTAACAGAAATCGTACCAAAATTCAAGGTACCTATGTTGGAAAGAAACAAAGATGCTTCCGGAATTCTAGCCTGTGATTCATTTGTTGGAGACCTTGGAGGTCATTGGGGTCTCAGGTCTTTTGCTGAAGTCCCTTTACTCCCTTATTCCTAGATTTGTTTTGTTTAATGGTTTGAATTCCCAAAAAAGGAGCATGGACAGCTTTATTCTTACATAGGGAGAGAGGATTCTACATCTTTCTACAAGATATCTCTTCACTCTGCATTATTAGATTAAACATTTGTTTAAAATATGATTAAATGTTGAGTTTATCCTGTTAATCTTTTCTTTAACCTTTATAGAAAAATACCATCATTGCATGCAGTTATTTATCTTGAGAGTAGAGTGACGGGACATCAGTTTTCATACAGTATGTGACACAGAACTAGAAATGGGACACTGTCATGTCCAGAACTGTCTGTCATTGAGGAATGACCTTAGACTTCCAGATCAGTTCTGACAAGTCACTGACAGTTTGCAGGAGAAGCACATATGTGACAAAGGACAAACAGAGGTTACATGTGTCAGCAAGGACCCTCCGATTGCTGCTAGGAGTCAAGTTACTGGCAACTCTTGTATTTGGATGTTCTTGGTTTTCTTTTTAAATATAGTTTCAGAAAATCACAGATGCTCATTCTTTCAGAGATACCTAGCTTGCCTGCTGCTTTTGTCAGTAGCTAGATGGCCAGTCACGCTGATTTGAAGGCTACCATATTCTTGGTCTTTTTGCCGGTTTGTTTATGAATTTGCACACATTTGATTGACATAATAATGGATCCTGGATGATAAGGGGTAAATGGGTATTGTGTAAAAAGCCACAATTGAACTGAATTGTTTTAAAATAATGTTTAGCGTAAAAATGGAGACCTCTGACTCAAGTTTGAGTCTTAAAGTGTTCATGTCTGTTCTTTGCACAGGTGGAACAGAGGCTGTACAGCATCGTAGTTAAGAGCTTGGAAGCTGAAGCCAGATTTCATGGGTTTGAGACCTGGATCCAATTAAGTGTTAGGCTACATTGAGCACACCTGCCTAATATTTCTGGGAGTCAGTCTCCTTATCTGTAAAATGGGGATAACAAGGGTCTTCATATGAGGACTATGTAGGTTACTACCTGTAAAGCTTTTTGAACAGGGTCTGGCATATGATAGACGTCATATAACTGTTTACAATTATTATTATATTGCCTAATTTTCATACATCCGATATGCAATTTCTATGAGATAGTATAATATAAAATGAAAGGATCCATGAGTTCATAATTTCGATTACATTTGGGAAAATTTGGGCCATTATTCCTTGAAAGTGCTTTGGTCTCCCTCTTTCTCTTCTCTCTTTCTGGAATTCCAATTATTTGTACGCTTAGACTGCTTTATATTGTCCCACGGGTCATTGCAATGCTTTTATTTCTTTCTAAATCTTTTACCTGTCTTTTCTTCCCTTTGGATAGTTTCTACTGCTATTTCTTCAAGTTGTTTGCTTTCTTCTTCTACAGTACCCAATCTGTAGATCTCATCCAGTGTAGTTTCATTTCAGGTATGTTATTTTCATCTCTAAAATTTCCATTTTTAGACCTCCCATTTCTTTTTTTTTAAGTTCATGTTTTCTTCTGTGTTCTTGAACAAATGAAGTGCATTTATGTTTGCCATTTTAATATCTGTGTCTGCTAATTTGAAATGTTACCCATTTCTCTCTCTTTATTTTTGGGGGCAGCTTTTGTTGATATTTTTTTTTCCTATATTTTCCTGCTTCTCTGCCTGCCTGATAGCTTTTACTACATGCTGGAGATTGAGGATTTTATTTTGGGGTGCTGAATTTCATTGTGTTTCTTTTACTAGTGTTGGACTTTGTTCTGACTTGTAGTTAAGCTTCTTGGTATCAGTGTGATTAATTCAAAACTTGCTTTTAAACTTGGTAATGTTAGGTACTGAAACATATCATTTGACAAGTCTCATACAGTACACTGACAACTTTTGTTTGATGGTACTACTTAATAATTAATTCACTAATCAGCTGTCTATTTATCCATGTATCCAGCTGATATTTTATTGAGTTTCTCTGATACGGTAAAGATGCATGTGAACCCACAAGTAGCTTATATTTAGGAGAGAAGATCAATATAGACATAAAAGTTTTCAGGCAGTGATATGCACTGGTAGAATTGTATGCAAAGTTCTATAGAATCTGCTAGTATCTTACTTCTTCCATGTGTATATACAGATAGTCAATAAAAGTGTACTCTCATAAATTGAATTTTCTTTTCTCTTTGATTATTCTCTTTTGGCCATACCATGTTTAAGAAAATTTCAGTATTGTAACATGGATTCATATCCCAAGGAGAAATAAATGTACCTACTTTTATAATAATTCAAGCATTTATTCAACAAATGTATCTTGATTGGCTATAACGTACCAGTTCACAGCTGGAGCTGCAATGATGAGCAAAACAAAGGCCTTTTCAAAATGCAAATTGAAAATGCACGATCAAATGGTGATAATATATACCATATTACAAAATTATGACTTTAGATTTATCTCTCTGCATTTAAAGTGGCATGATGATTCTAGCATTGACTTAATGGTACAAAAATTGCCCTTGGGCAGGCCAGCTTGTTCCCTGTTCTGAGCTCCAGATTATAAGTGCTGCTGAAAAAGGCTAGTTCCAGAGAAGTGTTTTAAAAAGGATTGCTGATGTATCTACATTTTTGTCTGTGAGAGTGCTATATTTGTAGCTACAAATTGGGTTTCTGTTTTTAGAGGTTTAGGATATGAATTTCAAGAAGATTTTTAATTGCAAAAGAAAAGCCAGGCTAAGAGCAACTACTACAAATGTTACTACTGCTGTTGCTGCTGCTACTAGTTATGATTTCCTGAATTGCCAACATCTGCCCATGCTCTGTGAAGTTCTTTACTTAATTTCTTTTCATCGTCAAAGGAATCCTATGAGATGTAGGATAATCATAGTACAGAACAGAAAAGTGAGGATGGCCATGAAATCATTTTTTTAAGTATTTATGAAAATGAGACATGGTCACCAAGACAGAAATAATTTTAAATCTGTATTATTGAAAGGACTATAATAAGACTATTAGCACATGCTACATTGCACATTGTAAATTGCAATTAGCATTGTTGATTTGATGACTGAGTAGATGGCTTTCTGAGCAAGCCTTATTTGGAAGATTCAAATCAAATTCTACATTATTTTCTAGAAGGAGGGCACATTATAAGAATATGTGGAATTTAAAATAACCCTCACAAGAGTACCTTCTTGTATCTGCCTTACTGAATGGTAAATGCCCTACTTAGCCAGTTCTCCAAAGAGGTAACTAAAAGTTGAGTCAGAGAAGATTAGAATGGTCAGTAGAAATGCACATGGGGATCCTTTTCTGCAGACCTTGACTTCCTTCTCTAAGGCAGGGGCTCCTCTCCAAGAGGGACAGATGACAAGATCAACACTGGGAAAACGGCCTTCACTAACACTTTACCCTCTGTGTAGAGCCACGCTTTGCTCATTCCTAGAGAGGAGGGCTGCCCTGCATTGACTGGTCCCAGAGCCATGGGGCCACCAATCCAGAAATCATTTCCACTCAGCTGTGAAGTATGTAAAAACTGAGACCTGGTTTGCAGTGATTCTGCTGTTCAAGAAGTAGCAGATCTCTCTACATCTTTTATATGCATAAATTATATATACTTCTATAAATATATAATTAATATAAATAAAAACATCTGTATTTTACAAAATGCCTTATATTTACATATTCATCTGTAACTCGACCACTGATTGATTTATTCATGACATTTATTGAGTTCCCACTATGGGCCAAGCACTGTGGTCCTGCAGTGACGTGTGAAGCAGGTTTCTGACTCTAAATACGCCAAGCGTCCTGATTGATGGACAAGGTGATAGCAAGATTCAGGAAAAAGCAAGATTGCTCCTAACTAAGATGAGAGGAATTGGGAATGTAAGAACGGCTCAAGAGAGAAAGGGTCCTGGCATACAGGAATTGCTTGAACAGAATTTACTCCATAAATGAATGATGAATGAACAAATGTAAAAGAAGTGGCATTTGACTGTGCCAATGAGTAGGTTGGACTTGAAACAATGCCAGAGCAAAGCCAACCATGTGAGGAGAGAGAGAGAGAGAGAGAGAGAGAGAGAGAGAGAGAGAGAGAGAGAGAGAGAGAGAGATTTTAGGCAAGTTTAAGGCATGGTAAACAGCTTGGCCTAACCGGACTTCAGTGAGGAGTGATGGTGTTTGAGTGATGGTGTTTTAAAAGTAAGTTAGAGTCAAGTTAGGAGATGCCTCAGAGCCCACTTTAAATAAGGTGGGTTTTATCTGCACTGTGGAAAGTCGTTGGGAGTTTTGGAGAGAGTCTGTTCAGATCTGTGCTTTAGAAATACTTAGCTGGTGACACTGGTAGGCTAGGAGGGGCGTGAAGAGATTCCAGACTCAGAGCCTGGTTCTGAGACTATGCAGTCAGTGAGACCGAGTCTGCTGTGATTGTCTGTGGCTTGAACAACACCCTCAGAAAAATGAACTGAGCCCCATTGTTCTTATCCAAGAGCACTGTGTTTATACGGCCTACAGAAAACTGTCAACCAAATACTGTGGTGAAATGTGAGGTGAAATATCTCATGAGAAAGAAAAATCAACATAGTGAAGCTAACTCAGAAATCGAATCCTTTGAGATCTGTTCAGCTTTATTTTTGAGTCTTAAGTTCTTCTGAGGAGAACACTTTTCTCAGTTGATAATTTCTTTTTTGTTATTTGAAAAAGCCACACATTGTTTGTGCCATTTATCCTTTTTCTTGGACTTGTAACACAGTTATAGTTTCTTGCAGACTAGCCCAAAGATATCTTTAATATCTTCAAGAACTGCTTCATTCTTTGTAAATACACAATCAAAATGATGAACATAGGAAACCGTCCAGTTTTTTATGAACAGCCTTATAATTTCCAAAATTCTAGTCTCTTAATAATTTTCACCATTTCATTAATCTATTTACTTAGATTCTAAGCAGTAATGAATGCATTATTTGAATGTGTGTGTGTGTGTGTGTGTATTCTACACACACATTTACAAATATCTTCAGGCTTTATTTGAAGGAAAAGTTTATGTAAATATTTTCGACTATCATTTTGCTATATGTGCTGTGATTTTAATAACTAAGACTTTTAGTGTTGAATATTTAATAATCAGAATGCATATATTGTATCTACTTATATACATTCAAGAATGCAGACTATTGTTAAGCCATATTTGAAAAAATAATGAATTTCTAATAAAACATTAATTCAGAAAAGTAACAAGGTAAATTTTAAAAGTCATTAAAATATTGAATATAAAAATTATGGTATCATTTCAGGAAACTCTAGTTGATCTCATGGTGATCAATGTGGAGGTATTATATTTCAATAACCACAAAATACGTTAGTCCTTCTAAACTTTGTTTGCACATTCTGCTCTTAGTCTTCTTTTATTATTTTTTCTGGATGTTTTCATGTGTATTTTCATTTTATTATATGGCATCTTTTCAGTCACCTTCTTCTAGAAACTCTTCAGCATTCGGCATCAAATGGTTAAATGGGAGGATATCGCACACAGCACGTAAAGCAACAAACTGAAATGTCTAGGCTGCTTCGTAGCCTTTATACTTTTAAAACATGTTTTATTCATACTTTTGTGGTTTTGCGTTGGAGACTTCTTTCCTTAAAGGTTTCATATACAACAAAATTGTGATAAAATTTTACAAAGTACCAAAGAAAAGTGGCGGGATATTAGCTGATTGTGACTACGGAATAAGGATGTCTTGTCACATAGGGTGACCACGTAGCAGCTATGGGGACAAAATAGAGAGCAGAAGGTGATGTCCTAGAATCTCCCAACTCAGTAAATTTAAGAGTAAAGCTGGTATTTCATTCAAATCTTTTATAATCCTAAGTGAAATATAGAGATGAGATAAAATTTACAGTCAGGACTCAATGTTAGTTTAGTTGAGATTTACATTCTATTGCCCAATATGTTATTCAATCCAGATGACTTGGTATTAAGATGAACTGACATACAATCGGACAAGCAAGGAAAGAGCAGTTCCTTTGCCTTTCTGCCTATAGCCGGTGCTCCCAGAGGCCATTGTACATAGTTGGATGCTGGAAAAGAAACAACAGCAAACCTGACAGGATTAGAATTATGTAATTAGCACTTCTGATTCCAAGCACATTTTCCCTCTATCTCTCTTGCTCTCCTCACTGCCAATCATATGCCCATGTATATCTCTCTATTTCCAGATATACTTTTGTAGTGAATTATTAAAAAATGGCCTCATCTCATTTCCTATATATATATTGACCAATACACCTTTTTCAGAAATCTAGAGTTTATGATTGGACACAGAACAGAGAATTGTACTTTGAATTTTGGATTTTAAGTCTTCCAAAAAGCAAGTTAGAAAAATGAGGAAAGAAAACCAAAACTAAATTAATAAAATGTTAATATTTTGGTGAAATGGTTTACTAGTGTAATTTGGGAATAACTATCCAATAGAGCCCTGCCTTGTTAGTGATTGGGGAAACTTTTCATTTAAAATGACTGTTAATGCCATTCCCAGTGATTGACTTTTGATCTCAAGTCACCTTTGCAGTAGAATCTATTGAGTTCTTAAACCACTATAGTCTGATTGAGTTTGTGAGGTCTCTGTTCACTCAAAAGAGAGGAAGAGGTTACTCTTTGGTACCAAATAAGCACAACTCGGTTTACATTTCTGCCTAGGTATGAACTTTCATCTGGAGATGACATCAGAGAGCTGATTTACTGGTCAGTTACCGGGGGGTGTGGCCTTGAATCAGACAAACATATTGAGATAGATAATAGACTCTGGAATTTGGGAAATAGTGTTGGCTTGGATATTCATTTTGTTGGCCTCTAGGGACCTTCAAAACTAAATGAAAATGAACTCCATTAACGATGAAAGTATTATCTTAGTACAACTCTCAGACTTTCATTTTCTCTCTTGAAGGCTTGTTTGGTACACACATATGTTGCATAGCGTATGCAGTTTGAGCTATCCAGGTGTAGATTCTAAATGCATACTAATGTCTTATTGTTGAAAGCTGAATCACTCAGAGTTTCTAATACAAATTCTGATTCTGTGAGCTACCAAATGGCATTAAGTAGATGGATTGCTCAGTTCTGTTTTTGATAGCAATCTGAATGCCTTGTTTTAAGAAAATGTTTTTCCTGATAATAATCTTTGCTCTCATTTCTAAAGGGCTTACTATGTACCAATGAGGCATTACTATTACTGTGGTTCAAAGAGGTAAGACACAGGTATAATGTGAGTAGCTGATACAGTTGCGACCCAGGTCTTCCTGGTAAAGCCTGTTGATGGTGGTGATGCTGGACAGACTCTCTGTCAAGCAACATCTTTGTTTATAGGGTTATTCTGATATTTTTGATAAGTGATGAAATGGACCTAATTTAATCCTGTTAATAAATAACTAGAGCTGTTATTTAGGACGAGAACTTATTTGTATTGCCCTGAGACAACCAAGATTTCTTGCTGCAACTCACTTATCAGAAACCACATCAGTGAAGGGAACTTTCATAATTGCTAAACTTTTGACAACTACTTCTCTGTCATTAGAATTAGGATGCTGATTACCTAAGTTGGAAAGATGAGAAGTTACATACCTAAATTACTAACAATCTCTCGTTAGTATGTGAGAAGAATGATTGTTTAGAGCACAACTATCTTCCTAGCTTAAGAGTAGCAAAGAGTTCCTAAATTAAGACTTTTACCCTATACTAATTATTAGCACATTTTACTCGGTCTCATAGTCAGTTTTACCATGAACTCTCGCTTCACCTTAACCTTTGCACTCTGAAATTTCCTTGAGTTAGGATCAAGTGTACAGCTCATTAGGGTATATACTTTTTTTCAAAAGATTCTACTGAATGTGTTTTCAGAGAGAGATGTTATTATAAGCTTGTAATCTAGAATTTAATTAGAGGAGTTCTTAGTAGTGTTTCTTTTTTTAGCAAAGTATTTTCAAATAGATACGTAATAAAAGTTTTTATATAAATAAAAATATTTAAGGCTGATTTTAGACCTCCTAGGTTATAATAACCTGTTGGAGTTCAGTTTAACATTACAGTGTTAAATGACCCAAATATCAAAGTGCCATGTTTCTGAATTTTATTCTTCTTGCTGAATCACTGTATTATCTTGATACTTTCTAGCATTTTTCAGTACAATTATTAAAACAGTTATAGTGGTTCTAAAGGAATGTAATTGGAAAAGAAAGATGGCCTGTACAGGATGAAATTCTTAATTAATCTTTCACTGTTAAATTGTTCAAAATTAATCAAGTATATTGCCTGTAAGAAGGCAACTACACTTTACATATCTCAGTATTATCATCACCAAGCCATATATTAGAAGTTAATTTCTGATTTAAAAGTGTACTTTAACTGCAAAGCCATCAATCCTACATAATTCCATTACCAAAAAAATAAAAAAACTTATAACACCAAAGCACATGATGGAGTACTTTGAGATTTGTGTGTGTGTATGTGTGTGTATGTGTGTGTGTGTGTGGTGTGAGCTTTGCAACATCAAATTAGGATATACATTTTTTTAAAAAATAACTAACCTGATGAAGAGAATATCATTTATTTACTCATTGATGCTTTCATTTATTCAACACATTCATTGAAAATGTTAGGTTTCAAGCATTGAGAATAATGTCTATGAAATGCAGTAGCCGTTTTCTGGTGTATAAGGACACAATAAACAACTTGATTCTAATCACATTTATAGATAAATGTATTATACCTGGAACTATTTGAGAAAATTATGGAAAGGTGGTTTCCCCCACCCAAATTGTTTTGAACTATGCAGACTATATTCTCCACTAGTTCTCAGTATTTTTACCACTTTAACACACCATAGTGACAAGACACAGCCCATCAGACAAACTTGATCCCTAGGACCATACTTCTGAGGTGGAGGGAGGCAGTCCCTCCCTTTTCTGGAGCTGGAGAGGAGTAAAAAAATCCATTGACTCTGCCCCATTCCTAGATTGAGAATCACCAATAAATGTGACCATGCTTAATTATCGAGCTGGCCACAGAGATAAATGCCTGAATATATCCAGAATATATCCAATCCCAGGTGCATATGGTTTTAATACAGTCAGTAGAACCATGGTAAGTTTAGTGGATTTTTTTCCCCCATAAAATCAACTACTTGTTTGATTTAGTTAATTAAGTAGACGTTTTTGTGTCTCACAGACATAATCTATGTCAACATAAGTATATTATTTGATTGGATATTTTGTTAAGGTCTGATTGTATTCAGGACCATTTTAACATAAGTATGAACAGATGTTCCTCAAAGCCAGAAGAGCATGAAATACTGTATTTCATTGAATTCAACAGTCAAGAGTCAAGTCTAAATGCTTTGATGCTGGACACTCTTGATCTTATCAAAGGTGTGAAAAGCTGCCACCTGGCTGGCAGAGACTACAAGAAGCTATTTCAAAGAAGTGAGATGTGAAAAATGTGCTATTATTCTTAGAAGCAGTGAAATAGGATAATACCTTTTCCTGACAATACTCTATGTTCTGATACATACTCTATTCTTAAACCTACGTGTAAAACACATAGGATGGTACACATCAAGACTTAGGTTACTCAGGTAAGGAGTATTATGTTAATCAAATGCATAAACTGCTGTGATGATTAAGATCTATCTGTGGAACTTAACAGACATTATTCATCTACCAGATATGCCTTTTGATAGGGTGTCCTGAAATACCAGGTTTTATTGAAATTGGTTAAAATCTTTTCTGTATTGGGCTAGCCATATAATCCAGTGGGGTGATGCGTGAGTAGAATGGACGAGCTACTGAATGTCATAATCTGAGCAACTAAAAAATATTTTTTAAAATGTCTTCATGTTTAGGAGTATGTCAGCCTTGCCTTTTCTTTAAAATAGAAGGGCTTCTCTGAAAGTTAATATAGCGTATCCCTAACAAGTTGGTGTACTTAGTCAGCTTCTTTGCTGTCTCCCCTGACTAGGAATATGGAAGGAAAAATGAAGAGAACAAAGGCTCACAGTGCAGGAAAACGAGCTATAAAATTTCTCTGGTTTGCCTAATCTCCTACCACCTACAATATTAATTTTAGAAAACCACGTTGAGAAACCAGCAAACAAAAAGTTAAAGAATGAAGATGAGGTCCTTTCATAGTTAAAGTCACTCCTGTGATTTAAAATGTGACACTGGACATTCAATTAAAATCCTTCTTTAAAAAAGGCGGGTTGTTGCATTAATTACTAGTTCAGTCTGCCCTAACGTTTCCAAAATATGCACTCTTGCTGTAAAAATAAGGGGACTAGATTAAAACAATCCAGTGTGTTTTCTCAATATTCATACATTCTCTTCCCTGTCTGAATGACAGAGCCGGTTGACCAGTCGCTGTTTCTATTACGCAGTTTGGGAAATGTTGCTTTCTCTTGTTCACCCTGTTAGCTGTGAAGGTTTCTCATGCTTCGTTCTTGAAATGGGAGTTTGTCCTGCTGGCCTAGCTGCTGCTTAGATTTTCCTGGTTTCGTTTGTATGGTCTTAAATATGATTTAGAGGTGTCATCAAATTACATTTGCATTAAAGGAAAAAAGAAACAAGCAGGCAAGGGTCAGATGGTTTTATAAGAATAGTGGCGTATTAAGATGTAGGAGATTATTCTGTGTTTCTGTTATACAGTTAGGCAATTCATGCAAATCAAGATAATTTGTCTTAGAAACTAGGTGATTGTTTTTCTCCTATTTAATAGGGGCTATCTTTTATTTTGCTCAAAAATGCATTCTTGCTTTATATTTTGGAACAGAACGGAAACATTTAAATAGATAGAATTGTGTCTTGTTGAGAGCAATGGGAGACAAAGCTCCCAGCCCTCCCCCTCGGCCCCTTTGAGCCCATCTCCAACATGATGACATTGGTACAGACAGGGTTTGTCACCCATGAATTTATAGCTTATTCCAGTCTCTTCATAAATTGACTAAATTTTTTGAAAGAAAAAATATATATAGGTGTATAAAACACCCAGTTACAGGTTGTGTTCTATTTAGCCCTTGATTGAAACGTATTGCTCCTCAGTATCTTTTAGCTATGAAAATTATAATATGGAACAGAGATTAGAATGAAATTATCATGGCTAGAAGGCATTTACTCAGTGGTGGCAGCCACATAAACCTGGTCCTGAGAATGATGATAATACATTAGGTTCTGCATGCCCGATATTATTGCCCGACATTATGTATGTTTCATTTATACTATTTCGCACACACCAGCAAAGCTGACAGATAGGTAATTACTCTCTGCGCCAATGAACAGTTATCAGCACCACCGCTGTTTATTGCCAGAATGAAGTGCGTTTGTCAGTCAAGGTCACTTGTTTGTGTGTCCTCTTTAATAGTTCCTTCACAGTTGTTGAACTTTGCACGCTGTTCTTATTGCAGGGTTCCTGGAGGTTACTTTACTACATAATGCATTTCTTGGGTTATCAAAGTCACTTGTGTTTATTACTTTAATTGATAAACAACTAAGTTGCAGGAAGCAGAACTGAGGACGTGAAAGAACATATTTTGCTAGTCAGCTGATCCCACTATGTACTCAGTAAAGAATGACCGCAAGAAGATGCATTCTACACACGCCCTCTTAGCTGGTGATACTCCGCCAGCCTGAGCTAGTGAAATTTCTTTTATAACGTTAACCTTAATTTCAGCCCCTGATGGATACAGACCCAATTTCACAATGACTATAATCTACTATAGACTTAACATTTGTTCCTTCTAGAAGTATTTTCCTTTGTTCATTTCTTATGCAGTGCAAAGGTTATTTCCATGCTTAGTATACTTATACCTATAATAGGCTAAATCCATTTGGATTGACTTTCAACCAGTCATGTTTATTTTTTTAGATATGTGCCATTAAGCCTCCTCTTTCCATAAAAAATGTTATCAGTCTAATGCTGGTTATCGTCATTGTATTAAAGCACTAGTCTTCTTCCAAAATGAACATCGCGTGGTGCATTTTTGAGAGTAAAAATAAATTCAGTGCCATTCTGTCTATTCTATGCAGCCTGTAATTTCATCTGTTATAAAATAAAGAAAATGGTTGATCTTTTTATTTTTGTTTGTTAGCCATAGTGCTTTATTAGAAACTGGGATAACCTCTAGGATATAATAATTTATCCAGTCAAGATAACTGGGGCTATTTCCTTAAGCCTGTGATCAGCTTGAGTTTGTGTGTTGGGAGATTTATACTACCGTTGCTTATTACCAAAGAAACAGTTAAAAGGATTTATGGTAGTGCACATTATGTGTGTGTCTAGAATTTTTGTGTACTTAACTTCTCTCCTTGCCTATCTCTGTTTTTCCTCTCTTAACATTATTGTCAAATAGAGAGAATATCTATACCTACTATTAAATGCAAATTTTATTCAGGCACTTAAGCAGAATCACATTCATTCATTAAACCAGTGATTCTTGTATTTGGAAAAAATATATCAGCGCATGGTAATATCACACCCTGTGTACAGGGGACTCTAGTTCTCCATCAGTGCAAAAGTTTACTATTTCATTATTAAAGGATTAAATTCTGGCAAAAGGTGCTTGGTGACCGTGAATGTGTTAGTTAATTTGATTATACCCATAAAAAAAGAATTTAATTCCATAGCAGCCACTGGGTCGTATATGCCTGACAGTGTGGTTCCAACGTTTGCTGGTCTGATCTTGTCCTGGGAGGGGCTGGAATTGCCATTTGGGCGAGACCTGGAGAAAGAGAGGAGCAAGTCGGCTCCCTCGTGCACCCAGGTTAACACCATGCCTCGACGTTTTCAAAACGCTTCCTTTTCTTAGTTCTTAGTTCCCAGAGTGTTACAAAGAAAGGGTTTTGATCTCATGTAGATAGCATAGCATTAATTACCCTGACACTAATTAAACTGCATCAAACAAATACCACCGTGTTCCTCTGGGGGACAACAGAAGGCAGTTTAAAATAATTACTGGAGCTTCATGCATGTGTGAAGTTTTCATTACTCTTAGGACACAAGCAGAAGAGATTTGATATCATTAAAAATAGCCACCCTTTAGTGATTGTAACAACAGCAGAAAAAAAGTGACTAAAATTTCCTTGGAGCACATTGATGTCTAAATAGTAGTGGCTTCAATCCTGGAGGACGGTAACTTTTCCTGAAGAATTGCAAGTCTGTGAAGCAGGAACAGGTGTGCCAGTTCACGTTCTGGTATGGTTATGTATTAGCTTATGTTTGTCAGACCGTTTCATTAACCACCCACTGCTATCACATATACATATACTTTGTTCTTTCTGAACCATGAAATGAAATGCATATATCTTCACTAATGCTTGCTATCAATGTAAATGAGAAAAAGAAGCTTATTACCAATCACCGCTGCTGTGAAGCCCACACCTCTGTACACTTACAGGTAATAAACATCTTTTCGTAAGTAGGACACAAGATTTATGGAGTTCTTCCTATAATAAGAAATGGCAGTCTTGTCCTACATTTACATTAATGGACGGCACTTCCCATACATATTAAGACACAATGCAAGGGATCCTTTTGAAGCAAGCTTCTTCTCTCAAAACTGGAAGTGGCCATTATGTTTGAGATCTTTTGTCATTATGGAGGTAAGCAAACCTTTCTGATCATAGATAATGGACCTTTTTGCAACTGGGCACATGCACCCACTCAGTAGCCACTAGTATAGGGGTTGTAGATGGCCTCTGTAAGGGCAGGTGTTAGAAGGGACTAGTGGAAACATTGCTAATTCCCAGCTAAGTGAGGTAGGGTAACTGATGGACAGAATCACAGACAGTTGCGGTGACAGTGGAATTGCATGTTTGATCCGTCTTTTATGTGTGTGTGTCCCTGTTCATGCATGGGTGCCTGTGAGTGTGTGTGTGTGTGTGTGTGTGTGTGTGTGTGTGTGTTGGACTGTTTGTATTTTCCCCTCCTGTCTCCTCTATAGATACACACATTGCCTAGTCCATGGTCTTTACTTCACAAGGTCACTCATCCTGTTTATTTCAGTGACGTATGCGGAATGAGATATCAAGTTGCCTGTGTTCTGGCACCAGGTGCCAGCCGTCCTCCCTGAAAGGTGTTGGGAATTAAAATGGGAGAGTGGGCATTTCCAGATTTATGCAACTCATATATCTTTCGGTGAATGACTGTTTGAATGTGATTATGGAATGGTTCTGCGTATGCAGTACTGCACATTATAAGCCATTTATTTTTTTATTCCCCTCTGAAAGCAATAATTTAATGAAATTATGTATTTTGAGGGTTTTACAGTGATTTTTTTCAATTAAAGTAATACCAGATATTTTAGGAAACCTATTTAGGAAAACAACACAGAATTAAGTGTTTTAGAATTGTCACACTAAGCAGAAAAACGGATCACAACTGACTGTAGAGGAATACAATTTAATCCAGTTGTAGAAATTTGTAGGGTCCAGAAAATATGCAAAAAAAATATGCTTTTGTTGCTTTATAGCCAGATGGTTTGTCCTATTTTAAGCTGATAGTATCTTCATACATCTTTCTTGAATGTCATTGGCTTTAACTGGCAGACAGTGTCTACTATTAGAATTTTCCTTATTCCTGGATGAGCTATAAAGTATATTTTCAGAACATTTGGATGATCATACTGTACACCAAGAAAAATTTTTCATTACACTGAGCTCATACTCAAAAAAGTGTTTATATAATTTTTTTTTTAAAAAACCCTCTTAAAATGAACAGTTCTTTTGACATGATGTTGACAGAAGTCACTTTGATGTAGTTTAGAGTCATGAATTTTCTATCTGTTCCATTTTTCCTGGGGCTCCATCCACTCAGACATCCTGATCTGTCATTTTGCAACTCTTTGTGAAGGCCTTGACAGATAGAGGTTTTGACAAGCGCTGGACATCAGCAGCAATGCAGAATAAGCAGTGTCTATTTCTCCAGGTAAAGTGACAAAATGTCTGAAAGCGTCAGAAGAGCTGTGTGGTCTTCAATCATATCTAATCTTATAAAGCAAGCTTCTATTTATGTGCTGTGTTTTAGCATTGTATGGTGGCGCAGATTCAAAATTCTGTCAGAATCGAAGATTTGAGACTTTTGCCTTATTTACGAGTGCTTACAATAATAAGAACCTTAGGGTTACTAGAAAAATCCTTTAAATTCCTACTGAGTGAATGATGAGAATAATCACATAACGTGATAGGAGTCTTTCAAACTGTAACATGTCATTATGTTTTGTGTGTGTGAGTATGTGTGTGTGTGTCTGCAGTACTGATTTGAGTAATTCTGCTTGATTAAAAGATGCTTTCTCATCCTTCTTCAGAGTTGATGGTTCAGAGTTCAGTTAAAGAGAACTTTCACTGGGCACTAATTCGACTTATTGAGAGGGCATTAACTTTTCAGACGTGTCAGTCTTTCTTAGTTCTATCCTCTATTAATGACTGTATAATAAATGTAAACATTGTCCTGCATACTGGATATGTTTTCCTTTTTACATAATTATTTTGTGTCTGTATTCACTCAAGAAACAGCTGTTGAAAGTTGAGTGGGATGCAAAATGGCACAGCCTGAAGATGTCTGTGTTCATGCAGCTAACTCCTTTTTGATGTGATACCTACTGGCAGGGTGTGTGGTGAATTCAACTTCTTTGACAGCTATCAGCGCTACTGACCAGTGGGCTCAGGTTTTCTAGTGATGGGAAAGATTAGGAAAGGATCCCATAGTTTAGTGTTTTCCCCCTGCTGCTGGATCTAAAGCTTCTGCCAACAACCATCTAAATCAACACCATGCCAGTGTGCTCTGCAGACCAAAGGTCACCCCAACATCTGGCCCCACTGTCTGCTTCTTTCAGGTTTGTCACTGGGCAGCATCTGCTTATGGATTCTTTTTCAACCTGTCTTTGATCTTTCTGACAGTAAAAAGAAGCTTCTATCACCCATCACGTGTTAGGATTTAAAAAAAGAAAAAAGAAACACATTAAAAAACATGGGACATTGGAAAACCCGTTGAATTTTATGTTTTCTGCTCTTTTTATTTTTTAAGTTGGTCATTCTCTTTGACACGGAAATATAGAGTGAGATGATTCTACTCTTGTTTTCCAAAAATATTGTCACAATCAATAAGTCTAATATGTGAAGACATCTCGTCTAAGCGAGCCGTTTTGTGCCTCTTGGTCAGCCTTTAAAGAATAAAAAGTGAACAATGTAAACTGGTTCTGTTTTGGTGTGTGTTTATTTTGTATGAACTCTGAAGAATCAATGTTGATATCTGTTACCTGCTTTTCTGACATTTTTATCAGCAGTTAAGATGCGTTGTTCGTCCACCAACTTGGAGCGTAGGGGACAGTTTGGGGATGCTGCATAATCTCTGGATAAATATTGAGGAATGTAGTCAACATTAGCCTTTCTGAAAAGTGAAGCTCAATGGAGTGCCTGCCCCCAGCAGCAGGTGGTTAGGTGGCATGCTGTTTACAAAGGCTAACTGTCTCCTGGACAGGCCTCTCACTAAAGCATACCCATCCTCCCTTAGCTCAGTTCCTCTTTCACTTCTTCAACCCTTCACCCTTCAGATGAACTCTGATGAGCTCCAGTCTAGAGTTCAAATTCAGCAAACACGTAACGTGTGCCTGCTCTGTGCCTGGCGCTATCCTCCATGCTGGGTACACAGACACTCTCTAGTCCTCAGAGTTTACAATATGGGTTGATAAGAGTAGGCTTAGAAATTTTCATGTCGTGAAAAGATGCAATGATTGAAATGTGTTTGGTTCTCCCCAAGAATTGGCCGTCCGTTACTATTTTTGTATGTGAACATGATAGTTCACAGCTAGGGCTATAAGAGGATTTTAATTCTAGTCCAAATCAAATGCCATAACTTTCAGAAGGAAGTTATAATGTATTCTCCAGCACCTAGCATAGCCACTCAATAACATTTGTGGAGAGAATTAGTGATTCTCTTCTATTTTCAGTCATTCTCCAAACAGATTAGTGATTTCCTTCTACTTACCTTCATCTTTCAGGAAACTAAAGCAACAGATGAAATCTTTTTATTTTTTTCAGTGTGATTTAACTTTGGCTAACTAAAACGAGAATTTGTTTTTACAGTACTTACCACAATTTTCAAAGCACTTTTACTAATTTGGCATCATTTGTTCTCAAAATCCCCCAAATTTAGAAGAAACTCAAAGTTTAACTCTTAAGTCCATAGTAACCAGGAGAGCATTAGGACCAGGCATCTACATATATTATTGTTATTATTAATTCTTAATTTCTCATTTTCATTCCATAAAAAGAGCTTGTTCTGTCCATTAACAAATGCCTCTGAAAGTGCTTAAATAATCGATAAAATGTAAAAAGATGTGATATCTCTAAAGGAATGAGACTTTTTCATGGGAAAAATCCATCTAAATATTTTATAGTCACAAGTGTGTGCTAAGATGCAACTTAAGGGAAGAAAGCTAACAAACCTAGGACTATTTCTCCTGAGTCATACATAGTCCAAGAAGAGTGAATCAGGGTACCTGGATTGCTAACTGGTTAGTGACGTGAGTAAGTCATTTGAGCTGTTTGGTTTCCAGATTTCTGTGTTTCATCTGTAAACAAGGTCTCAGGGTTATAGATGGCAAAAGTAAATATTTATATTCAATTTTCTGGGGTTGTTTTTTTTTTGTGTGTGTGTGTGTGCCGTTTATAGAATTTCCACATATATTATTATCTCCTTTAACCAAAACTTTTAGTTCTGATATTTCAGAAATCAGTAATTTCACTTGAAAGCATACATGTTTGTTACGTTAAATTAAGCCTTTATCATGGGAATCGGGTTATAATGGTTCTGTTTAATGACCTGATACCTGATTTGGAAATAATCTGTCTGTGAAACTTCAGTCACCTAAATGGTAAGTGCTAGTTATTGGTAAAGAATAATCATGACCCTGTTAATAAGTCTGGTAATGAGTCTTCTTTGTTCTGAATATTCAGAAGCATAAATTAGTGTCTAATCAGTTATAAGAATTATAACTAAACATAATATTTACCATATACACTGAGATAATTTTGCATTTTCTTTGACATATATAATTACCTCATTTGAAATACTCCAAAAAGAAATTATACATAAAAAAAAAATTGTTTTCTTTTACAAACAGCCAGATCACAAAAGATAACCCTTTCTTAACAAACCTGTGAATTTACATATATTCCTGTAACCACTAGAGGGAGTCTGCATTATCACAAATGCCCAAGAAACCTATGAGAACAGGAAACAAGCTGTGTTAGTGTTGATAACACATCCATTGTCTGCCCTTGAAATTATATGCATACAAAATATCATGGTAATCAAACTCAATTCCATTGGGTCCATTACCCCTACCCCCCAAAAAAGGAATTTTCCATCATTTTTTATTTTGTTCTTTAAAAAAAAAAAAGTACAACTTTCAAGAGGCGATAACTTAAAATGCCTCCTCAAAATGATGGAGATTTAGCAATCTGAAAGAACCTGAGGGATTAAAAAACATATATTAATGATAACGTGATCACTAATTTTCTTAAATCAGTTTAGTGCTGGTGAAAGAAGTAATCCGGAAATGAAAATCTTCTCTTTCTCCCTCAGCTTCTCCCCACATAGGCAGCAGCTGTGCTGGCTTTTTTCATCCTGACCTACTGATATACATCACCCCTAACCTGCAGGGACTTCCTTCTAGGGTGAGAGGGTAATTGTGTCTCATGTCCGGTCAGTCCTTAGCCCCTCTTCTGAGACCACCAAACAAGTGGCTTTGTGTGTGTATTTTCGCAGAGCCAGTTTATAAATGAGGAACTGAACAGAAACCACCTGCTCATTTCACCTCAGCTACCAAAAAGCAGAGGAAGGGTAGGGACAGCCATTCTTTTCTCAGCATGGCTGGTCTCAGTCAGTGGTATAACTAAAGAGTTCAAATTTTCTAAATGTCCGGTTTCCAATAGCGTCCCTTGGGTTTTACTGAAATACCTTACACATTATTGACATTTGTTTTGACTCATTTCTGGATTGTTTGCTTCTCATTACCCACGTATGCAGAAGTTGGCCAGAGAACCAGAACACAATGAATAATTGAAAATGTAGGCGGTTATTACAGATACGTATTTATATTGAACTTTTGTTCTCTCATTGAGACGCAGGTATCTTTGATATGCTAGGAAATTGTTATATCCCTCCCAGATAAAACCTGACTCAGAAGGTTTGGTGGAGTTGCCCAGCATAGTGCTTCTCAGACTACCTGTGGCGATGGACCAGTTCTTTTATTGCTTTTCCAATTTGTTGTGGATCAATACTTCTGTAAAATACAATAAAAATAAATGACTAGAAAAGTGAAATAAAAAGCATTTGAAATACCACTAATTTTTTATTATTATATTCAACAGACATAAAACTACTGTGCGAAATTGCTGTAAGAGTTTCTGAGCACTTCTCTCCTTCTCTGGGTCTCATAGCGGCCCAGCATGTCCGTGGTCTGTAGACTGCATTTGAGCTGTAGTGACCTAACAGCGTTCTCAGTTTTCACAGCGGTTCCACCCCTTCCTAACAATCCAATCAGAATAGGTGGCATTGCCTTTCAGGTTAATAAATGAAGAACAGCAGCTATAACAGAACTCCCTCATTCTCCTTTATCTGGACCAAGGGAGGAGTTGGAAGGTTTTGCTTCCGAGCTGAATATAGGGTAGTGATAAATAGAAAAAGAGCTGTATTAAAAATTAAGCAGAGTTGATGGCAGTGCCAGTTTAATGAAAATAAGGTTTCAAATGTTTGACCCTGAGGATATAATTAGAAGTTTGTTGAAGATGATATTTTCTAATCACCTCACACTACAAAAGGTTCAAAATTAAATTATTTGTGTCTTATGAATTTGGGGCAGGAATGAAGCAGTTAAAGGGGGGGGGTCTTCATGTTCATGAAATATTCAATAGGTAAAGAATCTGGAGAGCTCAGTAAAATAATAGACCAAACACATTGCCTTACTTATCTCTCTTTTTAGCTGCCCTTTTGAAATAGAGCTGAGGGTAATTTTGTCTCTAAAGCCTCAATGCACATTGAGGCTAGAGTAACTAAAGAAACATACTAGTCTGGAAATGAAGAGTCCCAGCTATCATCTTGTCACTACTTACTAGCCATCTGGCCTGCAGCAAATCAGTTTAGACCTCAGTCTTTTTCTTCTTAAAATGGGAAGGCTGTCACCTCTTTGCCTTCATCACAGGATTCCTGGGAGGACCAAGTTGATTAGTCAGTGGGCTTTGAAAACCATCAGGTATGTTATGGACATACGTGCGTGTGCGCGCGCGCGCGTGTGTGTGTGTGTGTGTGTGTGGCATTACTGCTCATTTTTCTTAAACATTTATTTTCCTGAACTTTCCTAAAATATACATTCCACATTCATTGTTAACCTAGTCCATGTATATTTGATGGTCTTTTCTCACCCCACCCCCTGTTCGTCCATAACTTTAAGTGTATAATGATTTTTATTCTTGTTTTAAATGGTGGAGGAAAGAATCATTTAAATTTCATCTCTAAGACTTAGCCTCACTTGCGCAGTGAGGATAAGCATTGCTGTGGTGCTGAGCTTGCAGGTCTGGATAAAAGAAAGTACTGCCTCCAAAGGCTCAGTGCCCACACACACATGTGCACACATGTGTACCTCTGCCCTTAACACTCAGCTGTCTCCCTGTAGCTGTGGTCAGTCCTTACAGTGTTTTGCCCACAGAGGACACTACGTTAATGCTGACTGATTCAATCCTTTGAGGTTGAGTCCAGATATCTGCACTTTGTACCTTCTGGGATAAACTCATTTGAGGTATGTCAGAAATGACAGCCCTTTGGGTGTTTCCAGTAACTCTGTTATAAGTCTGATCAGTCCTGAGGAGTTGTGGGTGGGAAGGAACCCTGACCTTCAAATTATGAGGCAGGCGGCTTGCTCTGGCCCTGCCCTGAGGGCACTAGTCACTTGCTGCCTCTGCTCCCAGGGAAGGGTTAGGCCGGGAGAGCACTAGGGCCTGTCCAGTCTTAAGGCTTCGATGATCCCAAGACTGCTGGTGCTAGAGGCAGATCTGCATTGAAGTGGAAGGGAATTCTTTTGCCATTACCATTTTGTTGAATGTATTCCTTTCTACACCTATGTCTCAGACGCTTGGGAGTCATTGGTGAGCAGAAGCAAGTCAATTGCATGTAGATTTGAGAAGGACTTACGAGGCCATCTACGTTCTACGTGTAATCACCACCATTCCCCCACCCCCCAGTTGCCATCACAACCATCTGTTTATATTGGTGCCCCTTCATACATATGTTGGATGCATGTGCCAGTGGGGCCCCTGCTTTTCTGGCAGTCTGTATCCTTTGACAGTGCCCAGGAGTTAAAAATAGGATGAGGTGGCTGTCCATTTGGCTTCTTCTGTTTTTATTGCAGAGCTTTAGGGAGAACTGATAAGTCATTTTCTGCTGTGGTCCCTAAGCCAACTTCAGTTCCCTACACTCTAACAGTTGAGTTTGTGTTGATAAATGAGGAAATTTATACTTTTTGGTAAAGGATACAACCTTCATAAACGTTTGTCAATTTATGCCTTTGGAAACATTGTAGATGCTATGGATGCTGATGTGGAATGTTTAAATAATACTTAAGCTATTTCTATGACTCTTCTCAGTATGCTTGCTGAACTGCCTATACCCTCACTCCTGAACGGCATGTACCCTGGGAGCCGCCCCATCCCTAAGCACTGCATTGTTCATAAAAGCAGGAGGCAGGAGAGAGTGGTGAATTTTGTGCACAGTGACCCATGTGTAATCCCTTCATAGCGTGAGCGTTTGGTTCCATTTCTTACTGGAAGGCATAAAACTAATTGCTTATGTGCATGTTTAAACCACGAGAATGTCCTGGCAGAAAATGAACGCCTGGGGATATTTGTATCCACATCCCACAGTGGAGTGAACAGGAGAAGTGGTTCCAGCGAAAGGCGAAACACAAGTGTGCCTTGAGAAATCTCTTCAGTTTCCAAATTTTATAGGACAAGTCTCAAATATTTCTTCAACCACACTCAACATACGTACTATTGAAAATGCGTGTTACTCATTCAAGTTTGGGAATGAATAGTACATAAGGTTGTGTGTGTGTGTGTGTGTGTGTGTGTGTGTGTGTTTAACCAGACTTTTCTTTTTTAAAAATATTTTTATTAAAATATAGCTAACATACAACATTATATTAGTTTCAGGGGTACACCATAGTTATTCAACATTTATATACCTAAAGAAGTGATCACCATGATAAGTCCAGCAACCGTCTGAAACTGTACCACTTTATCACAATATTATTGACTATATTCCCCATGCTGTATGTTACATCCCATGACCTATTTGTTTTTTACTTGGAAATTTGGACCTCTTATTCCCCTTCACTTTTGCCCCCTTTTTAAAATATTTTCAATTAGAGTGGACATTAAATATTATTTTATATTAATTTCAGGTGTGTAGCATAGTGGTTAGACATTTGTATAATTTAAGAAATGATACTCCTGACCAGTAGTATCCACCTGGCACTATACATAGTTATTATATTATTGAATATATTCCCTGTGCTTTACTTTACATCCCCTTGACTATTTTGTAACTACCAGTTTGTACTTTTTAATACCTTCACCTTTTTCACCCTGCCCGCCAACTGCCCTACCAACTATCACCCCAATAAATCTAGTACCCATCTGACACCATACATAGTTATTACAATATTATTGACTATGTTCCTTATGCTATCCACATAACTACTGTGTAACAACCAATTTGTGATTCTTAATCCCTTCCACTTTTCACTCATCCCCAATTCGCCTCCCATCTGGTAACCATCAATATGTTCTCTGTATCTATGAGTTTGTTTCTGATTTGTTTGTTTATTTTGTTCTTTAGATTCCACATGTAAGCAAAATCACATTGCAGCTGCCTTTTTCTTACAGTCAACTCAGCACAGTACCCTCCAGGTCCATCCATGCCGCCGCAGATGACAAAAACCCCATTCCCTTCCATGGCCAAGCAATACTCCATTGTATGTAGTACCACCTCCTTTTCATCCATTCTTCCATCGACAGACACCCAGGCTGCCTCCACAGCTTGGCCATTGTAAACAATGCTGCAATGAACATATGGATACACACATCCCCTTGAAGTAGCATTTGGGTCACTTCAAATCATTACCAGGAAGTGGGATTACTGGGTCCTTCTTTGCCACTTGTTATAACCTTTGCTTTAAAGTCTATTTTGTCTAGTATAACTATTGTTACCCCAGCTTTTTTTTTGGTGTTTTCATTTCCATTTTCATGAAATAGCTTTTTCCATCCCTTTACTTTCTGTCCACATGTGTCTTTCAATCTGAAGTGAGTCTCTTGCAGGCAGCATATGTAAGGATTTTGTTTTCTTGTCCATTCAGCCATCCTATGTCATTTGAGTTGAGCATTTAATCTATTTACATTAAAGTAATTGCTGATAAATATGCAGCTTTTGCCATTTTATTATTCATAATTTTGATATTTTTTTCCATCTCAAAGAAGTCCCTCTAAGATTCTTTGTAATACTGGTTTGATGGTGATGAACTCTTTTTGCATTTTCTTGTCTAAGAAGCTCTTTATCTGTCCTTTGATTCTAAATGATTGCTTTTCTGGGTAGAGTAGTCTTGATTGTAGGTCCTTACTTTTCATCATGTTGAATATTTTCTGCCAATCCCTTCTGGCCTGCTAAGTTTCTGCTGAGTAATCAGCTGGCAATCTTATGAGGGATCCCTTGTAAGTTACTAGTTGCCTTTCTCCTGTTGCTTTTAGGATTCTCTCTTTGCCTTTAACCTTTGCCATTCTAATTATAATGTCTTAGGTGTGGGCCTGTTTGGGTTCATCTTGTTTGGGACTCTCTGCACTTCCTGGATGTATATGTCTATTTCCTCCACCAGGCTAGGAAAGTTTTCAGTCATTATTTCTTCAAATAGTTTCTCAATCCCTTGCTTTCTCCCTTGTGGTACCCCTATGATGTGAATGTTGTTATGCTTGCTGTTATCTCAGAGGTCTCTTAAACTATTCTCATTTTTTTTATTATTGTTTTTTTCCTCTTTGCTGTTCTGATTGGGTGTTTTCTGCTATCTTGTCTTCCAAATCGCTGATTCAGTCTTCTGCTTCTTCGAGTCTGCTGGTGATGCCTTCTTCTGCAGTCTTCATTTCAGTTACTGTATTCTTCACTTCTGACTGGTTCTTTTTTATGGTTTCTATGTCCTTTTTTATGCTTGTTCTCTATTTGTGGAAGTTCTCACTAAGTTCCTTGAGCATCCTTATAACCATTGCTTTGAACTCTGTATCTGGTAGGTTGCTTGCCTCCATTTTGTTCAGTTCTTTTTCTGGAGTTTTCTCCTGTTCTTTCATTTTTGGATATATTTCTTTATTTCCTCATTTTGGCTGCCTCTCTGTGTTTGTTTCTATGTATTAGGTAGATCTGCTCTGTCTCCCTGTCTTGGCTGGGTGGCCTTATATAATAGTTTCCCTGTGGGGCCCTGACACAGTCTCCTTGGTCACCTGCTCTGGAGGCTCCAGAAGTGTTCTTTGTGGGTTCTGTGTGCCCTCCTGTTATAGTTGATCCTTGATTGCTATTGGCATGTCAGTAGGTGGGATTGACTCTCAGGCTGATTGGCTGTGAGATTTAGCTATGTCCACAGCTTACAGGCTGCTGTGCAGGGGGCTTACCCCATTCAGTGGGATTTGCCCCACTGGGTTCTGGTACCTGTTGATACCATCCTTTGTGTGTGCTGCTTGTGGAACTAATTGGGTGATGCTCTGCTGTGGTCTAAGCAAAGCTTCAAGTATGTTGGTTCTGGGGCCTCTTACAAGGGGCTTTGGTGTAAGCCAAGGTCAGTCACAGCCTGTGACCGGCCAGGGACTACCTGGTAGGAGCTATAAGCAATCTACAGTTGTTTGTTGCCTGTGCTAACCCTGGAGGCATGTGGGAGAGGCCACTCTGTGAACTGAGGATGTCTGCCACTAGTACCAGGCCTGGGGTAGCCCTACTAAGTGCCAGGACACCCAGAGGCCTACTGCCACCTGCCGGCTCTCTTAAGGTTTAGTCACTGATAAAGCCTTGTGCAGTACACAAGTTGGGTGAGGCGGGGTCTCAGGGAGTCACTAGAGTGGGAAGAGTTGTGGTCACCAGGTTAATATAGACTCTAGTTTGGTGCCAGTGCTGGGCACATGGAGGCCAGTTGCTACCTGCCTGGTACCTGTGGACTCCGATAGTTTACCAAGAAAGAGTGCAATTCGGGCAGGGCTGGCTGCTCATGGAGAAATTGCCTCTGGTGTTGGGTGAGTTGGGTGGGGTGGGGTTCCAGTGAGTCAGCAGGGTGGAGCAGCAGAGCTCACCAGGCCAATTAGATTCAGATTTGGCTTGTGGGGGAGGGCTCAACACAGGAAAGATGGCACCCACCTGCTGGCTGTACGGGAGAAGGACCCCACACAGAGAAAATGGCGATTGTCCTCCAGCCCTCCCCATGAAGCCACACACCTCAGTCTGAACCCTGTATGTCTCCAACACCCCTTGAGTTACTGTCCCTCAGCTGGCACCCAAGGTGAGTGCCAGGGAGTGAGTCTATGCACAGGTAGTTTAAGAGGACATCTGGGTTGTCCTCAGCCTTCCATCTCACCTGGGTGGTCAAAATCCCCACTAGTTTTCACAGCTAGATGTTGTGGGGGCTACTCTTCCTGGCACCAGTACTCCAGGCTGGGAAGACTGGTTTGCGGTTGGGGTCCCTCCCTCCTCTGGGAGGAACTACCACGACCGAGATATCCTTCCCAGTTCTCAACTGCCACATGGAAGTTTGGGGCTAGCCTGTTTCACGTCTCTGCCCCTTCTACCAGTATTGATGTGGCTTCTTCTTTATATCCTTTGTTATAAAACTTCTGTTCAGCTAGACTTCAGATGATTCTCCAGGTTGATTGTTCTGTAATTTAGTTGTAATTTTAATGTGTTCACGGAAGGAAGCAGACACAGTATTTATGTACTCCACCATCTTGGGTCTCTTCCTTAACCAGAATTTTCTAAGCAGAAAAATGGGGATTACAAATTGCCAGGGCCTTATAGTTTCTTGACTTGAAATAGGCTACAAATACGGGTATCTCTATAACCTCCCCAAATGCACAATATCTGGTTTGTTCAGTACTTTTTAAATAGAACATTTTATAATCATGGAAAATGTGATGGCATCAGTAGTTGGTTTTATTTTCAAGAATATTTAGTGTTGGGGCATTATTTTAGAATTAGGGGGAATGGTGTTACATCAAGACATATATCTCTTTATTTATATGGGGAATATAATTTTTAATGTTTTAAGTACACAGCTACAATTTATTGGAAACATTTTCCAAGAGTGGAGATGCCAGTTGAAACTCAGAATCAAATAATTCTTCTGTTAGATGATTAACCAGTTAGGGTTTGGGTATAATTAATAGAGACAATGGATATTTCAACCTGAACTGATTTCATTAATAAAAGTGCAGAGGAGGGAATGTATTATGCTTTTTATGATTTGGAGGATAATATCTCTGGATATGTGTCTACCATGTTTCCCCAAAAATAAGACCTAGCCAGACAATCAGCTCTAAATGCGTCTTTTGGAGCAAAAATTAATATAAGACCGGGTCTTATTTTACTATAATATAAGACCCAGTCTTTACTATTATATAAGACCGGGTCTTATATTATAGTAAAATAAGACCTGGTCTTATATAATATAAAACCAGGTCTTATCTTAATTTTTGCTCCAAAAGACGCATTAGAGCTGATTGTCTGGCTAGGTCTTATTTTCGGGGAAACGTGGTAAAAGTGTCAGTATATGATAGGCCCTCATGGCTTCTGTCAATAAAACAGGGGCTATGTGTGTGGGTGCATTGTGAGGGAATTCAGTTCTTAATATGCCCCTCTCCTCTTTAAAGAAATCCTAGAGATAAGATTGAATTTCCAATTCAGTTATGAGTATTTTGAATTTACATAAGTATTTTTATCATTATTTCTTTAAATAATGAGCTCCAGTAGGACATTATAAACAGCTTATATTTTAAAATTTGATGTCCACATGTGTTTGAGAGAATTTATCACAAAAAGTACGCAATATATTTGAAAACAAACAAGAATGTTTTAAAGGTAAGAAATGTATACACAGCTACTTTGTAAAACCAATTTAACACAAGGAAAGAAATGAAAGGTACTTAAACTTAATGACAAATATCTCAGAATTTACTTTTAAATCAACAATTTTTTAGCATCCAGCACCTAGAAAGCCAGAATCCTAGAAACTTGCACTTCAGCAAAAGGTGGACCCATGAAATCTTACTGGGAGGGGTACATTTTAAAGCAAAGTGTAAGCTTCTTGTCGGTATGTCTTTTTTCATTCAGTGTATCCTCAACATCTAACATTATATCTGGCTATAGTCTATATGAAATAAATTTGTTACTAAATCAATAAGTGAATTTAGTTTTTTTAAATAAAAAAGGAAAGAAAGGGAGGGAGGAAAGAAAGAATGGAAAAGCTTTACACAAAGCTAATTTTAAGTGCTTTCTTACATATTAATTGTAATCACTACAGCCACCCAACACTCTACAGCTTTGCTAGGAGAGGTGATAGCGATAGAAGGGTAGATGGGCTCTTGCAGGAGTGGCTGCAGAACTGTCATAGGTGAAATGATCCAGCTTGAATTTGGGGTTTTATGTACAGACATCTATGTTATCACCATGGCTCTCACTGAGTCAGTAGATGAGTTTTATACGGACTGCAAGAGCTGAGAGCAGAGGGAACAATGGTTGACTATAGTTATGGGTACTAAATGTATTTGTCGGTATTATGATATAGGATGAGAGAACTGCCAACCCAGGAGATAGCTGGGAAGGGGAACGAGACCTGCAGGGTATTATGCCCACTGAAGCAGCATGTCCTGTCTCCATTCCCACTGCTACCAGCTTAGTTAGCCAGATTCCTCAGACTGAAGAGAATCTTGCAGACAGCCTTAGGAAGATATACTGAAACGGGAGAAATATTTTATCTAGGGAAAAGACCCATCATGAATGAGTGAGGCTGTGATTATTTATCCTTCCTTTCACAATGTTGAAAGCAGGTGGTGCTGTTTTTCCAGCTATATACAGAGTAACACACACTTGAAAAATACTTGAGAAAACTTCGAATTATCCAAGGAGTAATTTTTTAAAAGAAAAATTACATTTCTTGAGCATCTATTATATGCCACGTACTTTTAGATGATATTGAATTGAGAGGGGGGTGGTTGCATCTATTTATTTTTTTAATTGAGATATAATTCATACACCATAAAATTCACCTTTTAAAAGGGTTCAATTCATCAGTTTTTAGTGTATTCACAAGGCTGTGCAGTCATCACCACTATCTAACTCTGGAACATTTTCATTATCCCCTAGAAATACCCTGTTAGCAGTTATCCCCAATTCTCTCTCTCCTCATTTCTAGCTAATCATTAATCTACTTTCTGCCTCTATGGACTTGCCTATTCTGGATATTTCATATAAATTGAATCATAGAACATGTGACCTTTGTGTCTGGCTTCTTTCACTTAGCATCATGTTTTCAAGGTCCATCCAAGTTGTAGCATAGATCAGTACTTCATTCCTGTTTATGGCTGAATAATATTCCACTGTGTGAACATACCACATTTATTCATTCATCAGTTGATGGATATTTGGCTTGCTTCCACTTTTTGGCTATTACGAATAATACTGATATGAATATTTGTGTATATGTTTTTGTGTGGATGTATGTGTTTATTTCTCTTGGGTATACACCTAGGAGTGGAATTGCTGGGTCATGTGATAATTTTGGGTTTAACTTTTTGAGGACCGGCCAGACTGTTTTCCACAGTAGCTGTACCATTTTACAGCCATCCTTGTGGTGTGAAGGGGTGTCTCATTGTGATTTTGATTTGCATTTGTCTAATGACCAATGATGTTGAGCATCTTTTCATGTGCTTATTGGTCATTTGTGTATCTTCTTTGGAGAAATATCTAATTTTATTTGGTATTATTATGCATTTCTGAATTAATCAATAGAGAAAAGTTAAGGCAGGCTTTAATTCAATCCATCACCGAACATTTATTGAGCACCTTCTATGTACTTGCTGGCAATTGATTGGGAAGATGGTGTTCGTAGGTATTTTTGAATGAGATCATCTCTTAATCTGGAAGACATTTTTTTAATTTTTAAAAAATGTATATTTCAATTACAGTTAACATACAGTATTGTTAGTTTTGGGTGTACAACATAGTGATTAGACATTTATATAACTTACAAAGTGAACACCCCAATAAGTCTAATACCTGTCTGACACCATAAGAAATTTTTGAATGCTGATTATGACCTTACAGTTTTCAAAAAAATAAATATCTTTATTTTGTCTGAATTCTATAATAAATTCTAATTTAGCATTATTTCTGCGGCTTAGAGAGTCTATTAATTAATTTAATAATTTAATAAATCTTACATAGTCTTTATTATATACCAGGCATTATGTATGGTCACTCGACTTATTGTAAATGTCAGTAACATCCGCAAATACCTTTACACCAACATTGAGACTAGTTGACCAAGCATTTGGACTCCTTAGCCTAGCCAAGTTGACACATAGTTAGCCATCACAATAATTTAGTAACTCACTCATGCTGTGCTTCTATTTTGGCCACAACTCAGTGCACCCTTCTCATGTATTGAACCATCTATTCCAAACGCACATTAGTTATCTACCGTGTTTCCCTGAAAAGAAGACTTAACCATAAAATAAGCCCTAGCATAGTTTTTCAGAATGACATCCCCTGAACATAAGCTGTAATGCATCTTTTGGAAATAAAATTAATATAAGACCCAGTCTTATTTTGGGGGAAACACGGTATTGCTATGTAATAAGTTACCCCTCCCTCCCAACTTGAGATGCTTAAAACAACGTTTATTATCTCACAGCTTCTGAGGATCAGGATCTGTGAGTGTGAGTGGCTTAGCTAGCTGGTTTTGGCTCAGGGTCTCTCATGATGTGGCAGTCACAATATTGACTGGGGCTGCAGCCATCGCAAGATTTGACCGAGGCTGAAAAATCTGGTCACATGACTGTTAGCAGGCTTTACTGGCTGTTAGCCAGAGGCTTTCAGCTGTTTACCAAGCAGGTCTTTGCAACACACAAGCTTGCTTCCCCAGAAAACATGGTCCCAGAAAGATAGAGAGAACCCAATACAGAAAGCACTAATCTTAGAAGTGACATATCTTCACTTCTGTCATATATTTATCACACAAACATCCTAGGCCCACGTGGAAGGGGACTACACAAGGGTGTGAATACCAGGGTGATGATCCCCGAGGTCCATCATGGAGTCCGGCCCCCACGAAAGGAGCACCCCTGTCTTTTCAGTTTCTGGAATGAATAACTGACCAAATGAGGAAACAGGCCCAGAGAATGTGAAGTAGTGTGGAAATTCTGATTGTATTTCCCACTAAAAATCATGTGCAAAAGGGAGGTGTAAGATTTTGTTTTCCTAAATTATTGGAAATGTTTTCATTGACATTTTCCTGTCTAATCACTTATGTCCAGAAACATTTTAAAAACGATCTTAAGGGTCAGACTGACCCCTGATTTAGCTTTTCTCCAAACAGTTGGAATAATTTCCACTAAAAGGGGGGGATTTTTTTTGTGTGTGGGGTGGAACTTGGGCCACAGGGAAGTGATTTGGGCATGGAAGAAGTTACAGGTAGACTGGACCTGGGAAGTGTTGACTGCAGTTGTATGGAGTTTAAATGGAGTGAGTGCATTATGGAAAATAGGAATGGAGGGATGCTTAAGAAAATTTTACTTTCTCACAAAGGTAACATAGCATTGTTAAGTGTTGCTTCAAGTTTTAATTTCAATTTTAAAAGCTAGTGCAAAGTGAAAGAATAGAATGGTCAAGATCATCTGTATCTTTTTATTGCCATATGATGTGCTTTATTGGAGCCATATTTCTGGCTAAAGTATCGGAAATTTGTGTCACTGGCAACTGTCAACACTTTTATTTTCTGTGTTTTCAATTTTTGAAGGGCCCATGCTTTGTTTATTGTGAATTCTTATAAATCATAGAAACTTCTATTTTTTAAATAAAACAATGCCCCAGTGCTGCAGGACATCTCAGTTTTGATTTCATGTTTTTAATTTAAATAAAGCAGAAAATTTGGTACTTTCGTCCTCCCGTCACAGCCCTGGGTTGGTTAGGTACTGTCACTTTTTTCTCTGATAAGAAGACAAGGGACTAGTCCAGCTTATCAGTGGGAATAGCCAAAAGGAACATATAAGGAAAATAAGAGTGTATTTGAAAGGGATGCTCCACTGGTTAGACAGACCTAAATAGGCATGTACAATATTGGAGAGAAAAATGAACGTGTGATGAAAGAAAAAGTTTAAAAGAGAAAGTGACAAAATGGCTGGGAAAAGAAGAGTTGATTTTCTTTAATGGAGGATAAAATCTATATATGGTGGGAGGGGAGTCAAGGAGAAAAGGTTTTCTATTTCCTTTCAAATAAAAAATAAAATAAATAGAACTAGAAATTAGAAAGCAAGAAAAAAGTTGAAAAAGTGACAATTTCTATTGAAAACAACTGAATCATTTCTTTTTTTTTAAATTAAAATTTATTGGGGTGACAATTGTTAGTAAAGTTACATAGATTTCAGGTGTACAATTCTGTAATACATTATCTATATCTCACATTGGTGTGTTCACCACCCAGAGTCAGTTCTCTTTCCATCACCATATATTAAACCTGTTTACCCTCTTCTAGAGACCCCCTCTGCTTACCCTCTGGTAACCCCTAAAGTATTGTCTATGTCTATGAATTTTTCTTCCTTCATTTGTTTGTCTTGTTCCTTTGTTGTTTTCTGTTTTATATACCGCATATCAGTGAAATCATATAGTTCTCTACTTTTTCTGTCTGACTTATTTCGCTTAGCATTATAATTTCAAGATCCATCCATGTTGTCACAAATGATACTATTTCATCTTTTCTCACTACCGAATAGTATTCCATTTTATATATATATATATATATATATATATATATATATATATATATATATATATATATATATATATCACAACGTCTTTATCCATTCATCTATCAAAGGCCACTCTGGTTGTTTGCATGTCTTGGTCACCATAAATAAAGCTGCGATGAACATTGGAGCACATATGTCTTTATGGATAAATGTTTTTAGATTTGTTTGATAGATACCCAAGAGAGGGACTGCTGGGTCATATGGTAATTCCATTCTTAATTTTTTGAGGAACCTCCACACTGCCTTCCATAGTGGCTGCACCAGTCTGCATTCCTACCAACAGTGTATGAGGTGAACCATTTCTACTAGCACTCACTGAGTGGAGCCTTTTGCCCAGAAGGGTTTTTTTAAGATTCATATTTAACTGAAAGCAGCAAAAAATATTTTCCAAAAGCAAGAAAATATTTGTGAAGGTTGTTTCCATCTAGCTACATAGCACAAATCCCAGGGAAGGGTGTTTGTTGCATTTGATGGGCTCAGAGAGCCACCAAAGGTGGTCAAGACTGACAGATATTTGCCTAAGGTTGGGCCTGTATTTATAGCCTCACAACCTCTTCCTTTGACAAAGGGCTTCCTCATTGTTCCCTGTTTATCAGCCCTACTCACTGGCCAGTGAAGTAGTGATGATAGAAATCCCTTCCTATCGACTTCCATAAGTCAGTAAGCTCTATTCAAAGTAAAGACTGTTTTTGGTCAGCCTTTCATCCTTCAAGCTGGCTGTTGAATGAATGAGTAAATCAATGAATGAATGAATGAATGAATAAAAATATGCATTCTAGTTTGACTATATTAATGAAGTTGAATTTAAACAAAAAGGTTATGAATGTTTCACAGGTCTATGAACATCAACTTTAACTTTCCTGCCCCCTAAAAACACAATACATATAAATACTGTCATATAAATGCAACTATATACATTCTTAATTGAGTCTGTTATCCAATTGCCATTATGCTGTCTTGCTTTTCAGAAACTGGCATCACAGTCTCTTTGCTTCTCTCTGTCTTTCTGACTCTCTCAGATAGATAGTTAGATGATAGATAGACAGACAGACAGATATAAAGTGGCCTTGAATACATACCACATTGTTGTTTAACAAAAGTGTTAGGTTGATGCAATAGTTTTTGCAATTATTTTTAACCTTGTAAACCATAATTACTTTTGCACCAACCTAAGAGTTTCCTTAAGTTCTCTAAGAGTTCTGATTTTGGGGGATACTAAAGGCCTATCCATACAGATGAGATCACTTCTGAAACATCAGCTATCTTTGCACCCAGACCTGGTTTTCACCGTGTATTCTGTACCTTAAAGCATTATTTTCCTTTTTACTTTTCTATGGATGGAACAGCCATCCCCAGCCGCAGCTGTGTGATCACATACTGAGGTAGATGTTGTTTTGCTCTGTTCTGAATATCACCACAGGTACCCCATGTCTTGGCTTGTCCAAATAGTCCAGAAAAAAACTCGGTTTGGTTCAGTTGGGTGAGATGCCCCACCTGGACCAATCAACTGAAACCATCATTGGGTCACATTGCACATGGCAGCTCCTGTGAGGATGGTGGAAGGAATGGTTACTGGATCCCATGGGTGTCCACTGCATCCTAACAAATGAGCCAGCATCTTATTTGTAACTAAGAAGTTGGTTTTGTTGTCACCAAAGGAGAGTTTGTTTTTGTTTTTGTTTTGTGGGGGAGGGGGAGCATTCTTTTTTTTTTTTTTAATCAGGATAAAGTACTTTCTTTTGTTCTAATGACTTTTCTGGGAATAAAGAATTGATGCTGAATAAATGCTGCTAGGCTAGTAATCACAAGAATCCTATATGTGGCTCTAAGCAGAGGTTCAAGGTCTGACTCTTTTAGGGGCTTAGTGTAGTAGGGCAATTGATGCACTCCACCTTGGTTCACGAAGGTAGCAGGTTTAATGAACGGTATTCACTCACAACATACCTGAGCTTGGCGTCTCAAAAAGCAGGAATTTGAGCATAGCCCACGTGTGAGAGATTTTGCCCATAGTCTCCAATACTGAGAGTGATATGAAAGACAAAATTGGGGTGAAGTGAGCAATACAAACGAGACATACAGATCAGAGCCTCAGGCAGAGAAGGAGAATTGAGGTAGAATACAAGAATTTGGAACTAGAGTGCCAAACCAGAGCAAAACTACCCAGATCGGAGAGTAGAAACAGAATTAGCTGGACTATGGCTCAGCCACAAGAAATCCTTCTAGGGTTCCTTTAAACCTTGGGAGGGAAGCATGAAAGGCAATGAGCTGATTCTGACACCACAATAATAATAACAATAATAAGAGCAGCTAACATTATCAAACACTGTGTACCAAAATGTATGCTAACTGCTTTTAACGATGAGCTCATTTGGCAGACCAGATTTTATAGTTCGTTTATTTTAAAATGTGGATCCTATGATACATTTCTATTGAAAGAAATAAGAGTGTGGTCCCTCCTTATGTATTCCTTTCAGCACATAACCTTTGGGAATATTTTGATGAATCCTTAATTTTCTGACATGCCATGATTTTAGATTAGATTTTTAATGTGATGGTGATAAAGCTTTTACAGCTTGTCCTCGTCAGTTGCTTGAAAATGTTCTGGTGAGCTGTTAGTCCTGTACTTGTATGTAATTGTCATTTTTCTGGCAATTGGCTAATATAATCATCAGGAAATCATTGCTTTTTTTAGCCATTAAAAATGTGCTATTTCCCTCATTTCAATGGTTTATCTATAAGAAGTTTAGTTCTTAGTTGTTATTTAAATATTACTATTATCTCTATGACAACATATTCTAGTATATCATTTTGGTCAGCTTTAAAAAGGTTTAGTTTTTTTTCTTAGGATTTTTGATTGTCCAGTAAACGCATGAGACTGCTTTGTTCAGGATCTTAATGGCCAGTTAGGTAGGAAGTACCACTTTTTGTTTTGAATATATGTTGCCATGAGTGTACGTTTTTTCTCTGTAACTCAAAATATTGTATATGTATTAGGCTTTTAACAAGCTTAATTCAAATCGTACATGTACATATATTTTGTCTAGTGGGCTTTTCTAGTAACATTCCTGAGTTTTTGTTTTACCATCATAATGTGCTGCCTTTTACATTAGAACAAAAGCCCCCAAATGTCGGTTCATCAGCTGACAATACCAGTTTTGTCTCTTAATTAGAAAAGAGAATAAAGCTGTTTAGGGGTGTCAATAAAATGACAGATGCATCATTAGCAGACGGCTATGGTGGATCAGTTCTGTGCAAATACTTGGAATGGAATTAATAGGAATTTCTGCTAGCATATTTAAATCGCAAGCTTGGGGGAAGAAAGCAGTGTTTTAATGCAGTGAACTAGAAAAAACAAATCAGGAGTGAACCACCATTTAAGACTGAATTAAGAGTGTAAGAGAAAGCAAGTTGCAACAGAGAATATATTACTGAGAATTTTATATATTATTAATATATCACAAATGAGCCATTATGGATATTGTATGATTAATTCATTTAATAAATATTTATTGAGGGTCTACTACATCCCAGGTGGTAAATTTAATGAGAGAATACAAGCTCTGAGTCCAAACCCAATGTGACTGTCCCTTATAATTAGCAGGACAAAATTTCAATTCAACCATAAATCTCTGAAGAGGTTCTTTGAAGGTTTTGTATTGGATGGTTTTACACTCTGTACAACCCAGGTCGCTCCATGCAATTCAAAGGAGAATTCCGTTTAGTCCCTGTTTCCTGAATGGCTGGCACAGTTGCTGTAGCAAGTGTAGGCAGGTACACATTGGGTGTGTCATACACAAGATGTTCTAATATGTTATTCAGTGATCAGGGAGCACTTTACTCATGAGACTAAACTGTGTGCTTCTTCGGTTATTATATTCCCGATGCTTAACATAGTGCTGCCATAGAGTGGGTACCAATAAATATTTATTAATGCATGGCTGGAAGAAGAATGCATGTAAAACTGAAGATGAACAATAGACAAATTTGAGAAATTTTAAGAAAAAATGACTTATCGTGCTAGAAGTCCTTCATTTTGTTTGAAATGTATTCGTTTCCTTATTCATTCTGTTGACACTTGGAACACCTAAGCGGTTCCATGTATTGTGATAGGGCTGGGGAGGTGAGAAATGAAACGAACAACCCCTGCCCTCAGGAGCTCCCGGTATAGCCTTCACATGCTGAGTGATTCTGGTCAAATTCGAGGTCTCCCTGTAATGTATCACCCTATGATGTAGAAAAATACAAATGTTATAGATCTCCAAGGCTTGGCCTTGGAACTATATAAAAATGCCATTTTTATCTTTTGTAAATCTCTGCAGGAAAAATGTATCTGCCCCTACTCAGAATCTAGATACGTAATATTGTGGGTGACTGATCCTGAGATTACGCCTGGAAATTTCAAATGTGTCCTCTTGGGAACTGCCAAGTTTTCACTTCTTGCCCTCACATTCCCCACTGCAACCACCTTTGTTCGAACAGTGTTGTATCTAGTGTATTGAACACCCAGGGGGGATTTTTAATTCTCCTTTCTCTATATGACAGTATCATTTAGTGATTAATTATGTACCAATCCGTAATAAGTATTTTCTCAATATTTTAGTTTTTAAAATTAATAAAGAAGAAATTTCAATTTAATAGATATCATTCAAAACCAGAAAATACTTCTATGTATGAACTAAATTTTTCATTTACCAAACAAAAATCTTACATTTTGCAGTTTACATTGTTTCATTATTTAAAATTTGAAGCATAAATAAAAAACCCGGGTCCGGGGCGGGGGGTGCATCGAATGACAGAATTGTAACCCAGGTTCTGTTTCTTCACCATTACAATCCCCTGCTATCATTTTTATTTAGAATCTGTTTCAACAAAGGGCTATGTAGAACCACTGAGTGAGGAGACATGAATTACATTCAAAATGAGTTTATGCCTTTTTGAACAGTTACAAACTTACTCTTGAAATACATGTGTGTAGCTGAGTCTGGATGTCACAGAAGGGACAGCTGTATAACTGGTAGTTCTCCTAATTTAACTTTCTTGCAGAATACCATGTTCATGAAAGAAAATGTAAGAAAAAATAGCTAATTTGTGTAAACCCAACAACTGCTTAGAATTGAGATCAACAAAAGATTTGGGGGATGAGAAATATTTTACCCCAAACAGTTAAAAGTGTTGGCACCTGGTACTAATAAAGAGCCGACCCACTTTCAGTCGTTTGGCCATTATTTTTCAGTTCTCTGCAGAGTGCAGACAATTGCCTGTTCCCAGGGTGGACCCCTCCCACCACTCTGCCCTTGGGCTGCACCTGGACTTGACCACCTGCCTCCACAGGTGGGGCCAGGCCTATTTGAACATAAAAGCATGGTTTTCCACAGGCAGACCTTAGGAATGCTCAGTGGCCTGTACCCAGACCCCTGTCAAGACCGTGATCTCTGTCTCTGGGACCCTTTGACTGGTCTGACATATATGTTCCCAGAGTGTGGGTCTCTGTCATTTCTCTGTCCTGGTGCAACCCTTGGACTTAATTGACATGCTAGACTTTGTAACTTGTCTGCCTGGACCTGCTGTGCTGACCTGCCCTCCTTTCTTTCACTGATACTGATCTTCCTACCTTATGTTACTAGTCAGCTCGCCCCACTTTCCTTTTGTCCATATTCTGGCCCTGGTCCTCTTGCCTCCCTGGCTTGTTTGATGGCCCAGCTTCATTACGACACAGCCTATTTCCTTGGCTTTGATGGTCAGCAATTAAGGAGTTGTAAATTGATAAATCAAGGCATGTTTGTGTCAATTTCTTCCCGTAGGTCTGCAGGTGGAGGTGGGTTACAGCATTGCTTTAAGAAGCTGAGAGCGCTGGGACATGCCAGCTGACTGAGGCAAAGGACAATGAAAGCACCTGCCTGCCACCATCTCCTGTTCCCCATGTGCTGTTTCCCTGAACCAGTTGGTAGAGGCCTTCTGGGGCTTTTCTAGGGCTTTTCCAATCTTTCCTCACTCTTGCCTATTTTACACATTGGTGCCAGAGGGATTTTTTAAATACTCCATCCTATTCTTAATATTAACAATAGCAACAAAACTTTAAGTGACTTTGCCCTTGCAACATGGTCTAGATCTTTCTAGCTGGTTTCCAGACATCAGACTGTTCTTTCTACCCTATCATCCGTTCCCCACCCATCCCCACCCAGTTTCTGCCCCCATGCTTGGTTTGTGCTGATTCCTGTTCTTCATTCTTCGACTCCATCTGTTAAAATTCTGCCTACTTTCCGAAGTGTCAACTCCTCTATCCCCCTGCCTACCCCATGTGGGTCCCTGCTGTCTTCCCTCTGGCCTTCAATGGACACCTCTGCATAGCAGCTACTACATTGTACAACAATAGTATGATTTTTTTTGTTGCCTTTCCATGTCAGCTACAGATCTCCCAGAGGAGGGACTGTTTTCTTCATTATATATGTATGTCCAGTGTCCCGTACTATTGGTGATATAGTGTAGATACTTTAAAAAAAAGAAAAAAGAAAAGAAAGGTTGGTTAAAGAACGAAAGTCAGTACAAGAACAAAACCACTCTGGTGACTTTGTGAATTCGTGATCTTATTTACTTACTTAGAGATGTGATTTGTCCCAGAGTTTGGAGTGAAGATAACACAAACTACCAAATTTAAAGGAATCAAAAAGAATACAGACAAGTCTATGAAACTCAGTGGACTGAAACTGTCATTGTGCAGAATATCATCGACTAATTACTATTCATTGTTAAGACCTCCAGCCATAAAAATCAAACAACAAAAAAAGAAAACATTTAAATTGTGATCATTGTGTAATGATATTGAGTCAGGGAAATTTGTGATAAAATTTACAAATATTGCTATCCTGAACATATTGTAATAGTTGGATAATTGTATGTGTGTATGTATTTATGTATGTACATATATATGTATATATGTATTTGAATACTTGTAGGTAACTGTATATATAGTGAATCGTTATATATAACTAGCTGTACATATAGTTGAATAGTTATATATAGCTATATATTAAGTTGCACGTAGCTGACCCATCAAAAATATCCTAATTCTCTACGATCCAAAACAAAGCTATTGCTTTACATTTCATTAATAGCACCTCAGGTGTATATGAATTTTAATTGATAGTGGGTCTGCTCAGAGCTAGATCGCTCTGAAAGATTCTTCTGCGCACTACATAATGTAAACATCAGCTTGCTTAGTTCCTGCAGGGAAGAAAATGCCCATTTCACTTTATCTTTGCCTCTTTTCATGTAATAACAAGGTGAGGAAAGTAAGCTGGGACATCAATGCCATCACTTATTACCACCAATTTTTTAAAGTGATTACTCATTTATGCTTTCAGCAAACACATATCAAACACTTGCCATATGCCAGACACCTTACCAGGCTCCAGGCAAACCAGGTCAAACAAGGTCAAAGGTATATGGTGCTGACAGACAAGGAAATCTCCTCGATAGTGCAGTGTGGCCCGTGCCAATGACAAAGGGTGCCAATGACTCTCAGCTTTGGAAACATAGGCTCGTTTGCAACATACCAAAGCACATGAGAGAAAAGTGGAAATGAATTTAAAATATCTGTATGCACATTATAGCTATAGTAAGTACTCAGCTATTAAACCCAGCAAAAATTCTATTGCTTTAATTAATTTCTTTGTGCTGATTCTTCCTAGTAAGCCTTAATTTTAACAAAGTTAATTAGATTGAAGATTAAAAATCCCATTAGTGTCGATCATTCACTTCTTGGCTCTGTCAACAAGGTGCTAAAACCTTGCTCAGTTCCAGAGGGGCAAAAAGGAGCCCCTGAAGCTAGCTCGTTGGATCCTTCAGGACCAGATATTTTATGGCCTTTTTCAGGCTATAGATGGAGATCAGATACCATCATCTCGTTTTATAGCATCTTTTCGTACTTTTTCAAACATCACTTATCTCAAATCCTTTAGACCTGTGGCTATTTATTTTCCACGAGTTCTATGGTACGTTTGCTAAGAAACTCTATTCCATCCACTCTGATTACCTAATTTGCAGGTTTGCAGGGCATGGATTTTTAATCAAGAACCTGCTTCCACTGTCACCTTGTCTGCCCATTTATTATGGTTAAAGACTCAATGGTGGCTAATATCTCACCCAGAGCTGGAAAGAACACACAATTAATAGAATCATGAATTACTTGCAGGTCATAATTCTGTTCAAAACACTGGTTTGTTTGAGTTATGTTTCCTGGTTTGGCTCCCACACCCAACTTACAAAGGCAAGAATTGCAGAAATTCAAACATGTATTGTTAGCATTCACTCCCAGGAAGTGGCTATAGCGATAGAAGGGGGACACAAGCTGCAGGCACAAACATATTGTGTCATTCACAACGGAAAGTCATCAGTGGGAAGGAACCCAGCGCTGGTGGTAGAGGAGGTGGGAAGCCTTCTTAAGTCAAGTCCGTACAGGGACATGGCAAGGGCTTTCCACTTCCTGTACAGAGTTAAAGGCCGAGAGGAATTTGATCAAGAGTTAAGATTAGAAAAACTGAGTAAACATTATGCAGAACCGTGTTTTCCAAGCAGATTCATCTAAAGCCAAGATGAGGGGAAATCACAACAGAGCACAGCCCCATAAAACTTGCCTGAGACACCAGGGCTCACAAAAGATGGAGAAATACCAAGAGACTGGAGCAAGTGGGAGACTAGGTAGGTAGCTTGAAATTTCAAGGTGTGGGTGGCAGGGTGGGCAGAAAAGGAGTGTGCAATGGCACATACCGTGTTTCCCCAAAAATAAGACCTAGCCAGACAATCAGCTCTAATGCGTCTTTTGGAGCAAAAATTAATATTAGACCCAGTCTTATTTTACTATAAGACCTAGTCTAATATAATATAATATAATATAATATAATATAATATAATATAATATAATATAATATAATATAATATAATATAATACCGGTCTTATATTAATTTTTGCTCCAAAAGATGCATTAGAGCTGATTGTCCGGCTAGGTCTTATTTTCGGGTAAACAGAATAGAAGGCCCTGCACATACAGGGTCATCAGAAGTGTTGGGTTCACAAGGGAAAGCCTAATACCTTTCTTTCCTTGAGCTACTGCATGTAAATCCGTACCGTTGGCACTATTATTATTACGTACATAGCTTGAGTCAGTGTGATTGGAGGGACCACAGCAGACTGACACATGAAGTGCAAAAAACAAACTAGAATTTCATTTAGAAATGGTCTCTTGCTATAATATTCATGAAAACTAGGGCCGAGGGTGAACTCTGTAAAGATGGTGTCCTGACAAGGACCTGTTGATAGGCCTGGGTGGCCTCCACCTAGAGAACAGAAGTACCTATCAGTCACGAGCGACTGCTAGGCTCACAGTCGGTGCTGCAGTGTCTTCCTGCAAGTTAGGGGGACTAACCCCCGAGACCTCCAGGGTCTAGTGGCACTGACTGAGGCCTCCATGGTAGCAGTAGCATAAGCGAAGAACAGAGCACACACAATCTTAAATACCTTTCAACATGCACTTTACTCAAACATAAACCATCAACACACCAAACAGTAAAGCACACAGAGTAACACAATAACTGCGTCAAATAAAGTAATGAGCCAGTCCCAAAGTCAATCAGAATCCTGGTGGAGCGAGGAAGGGTGGCTGGTCCAGGAGGTCGGTCCAGCAGAAGTTCTGTCCCAGCGGAGCAGAGCAGAGTGGAGGGTTCTCAAAGCAGAGTGGCAGCGTGGTCACCTCTCAGTTGAGACCCGCTCTCTGGGCTGCAAAAGTCCTCAGTTCTTAGGCAGTTCTGAGTGCCTTCCTGACTTCACCTTATCAGGGCAGCTGGCTAGCGATCCTGACGTCCTCATATCTTCAGTAGCAGACCTTCGGGGTGTAGCTCATTATACCCAATTACCAGGGCAACTGGGCAGCTTCCTGGGCTTGTCTGCTAAGTTCTCTGTGCATGTCCAAAAGGGAGATACTCTTGCTCATTCAACATGAAGTCACTCTTGCTCGCACAAAACTCATTCTAACAGCTTCCAGGGGCACTCTATACACTATCTGTGGCAGAAGAAAAGGGGGGTTCTTAAGGTGAGTTGTGTTTCTCTTTGGGCTTCAAGTTCATCATTGAAATAATGAAGGTGAGAAACCAAATTATTTCCTTGGTTCATTTTAATTCTAAAAATCTATGATCCTGAGTCTAAACAAGTATTATATCTATTTCGCTTATCATGACCTTCCCCTTTCCCGTTTTCTTTGGTGAAAAAAAACAAAAAACAAACAAAAACTCTTCAAATCTATGCCTATAGATTTGAACCCAGCCCAAAACATAGCCCTGCTACTGTGAATTCCTACTCAAGCCTGTAGGGCAAAATATTCTGTTTCTTAGAGCACAAATGTTAAGTCTTTAGCACTGTGAAGGGATCAACAGCACAGTCTTAACTCACTTAGTTAACCCCTCCCAACAAACAAGATCATTGTTTTTTGCTTTTTATTTTTCCCCCCCTGCTCCCGCACCAACTAATTTTCAGTCTAGTGGTGTAGGACGCAGCTCCCTGGCCTATGTTGGTATTATGAGTCTTGCGCTCCACCTGGCTGAGGCAGTGGGTCACTGGCCGCTGGCCATGGGTTGGCAGCCAATGGCAGCTCAGCTCCAGGTCGAGCCGTTGTTCACAATCTTAGCTGTAGAGGGCGCAGCTGACTGGCCCATGTGGGAGTCGAACCTGTGACCTCGGCGTTAGGAGCACAATGCTCCAACCACCTGAGCCACTGAAATCATTGTTTTAAGACGTGAATTCTCTACTGAAAACTTTTTGAACCTTTAAAGAAGCCAGCACCTTACCCTGCCCTGTTCTCCATAATTCCAAGTGTCCTGTTCTGGAATGTTTTATTTTGTCTTAGGTCTTGAGCTGGTGGAGGGCAGGGCAATGCCGCTAGAGAGGCTGAGTCTGGCTTTTTTATGTATTGCTTCTGAAATGAATGTTGTAATTTTGCTATTGCACCTCTTTTGCTTCTCATTATCTTCTGTAGCCTTGAACATGACAACTCTGTTCATACTTGACCGTCATAAACCCAATTGAAAGAATGAATATTTTTGTAGGCAAGATTAAATACCAATTTTTGCATATCATCTAATATCTGCCAATCCAAGAAACATTAGTAAATAACAAATGGAAGGGGTTCACTGACTGATGATGGCCCTAGCTTTTGCTTATATTGGGTCTTTACCACAATATACACCTCATTTACTCATATTCAAAAGTCAGCTCATATGTGTTAAGAAATATAAATTTCAAGTCTGCATTCCTTGAGAGGCAGAACTGGGGCTTGCTGCCCCATCCGAAATGGTTGCCGGACCCACATCTCCCCTCATTGATCTGAGTTACAACTCCTGAATAATTAAGGGCATCTCAGGTTAAGGTTTGGAGGAATCTCAACTTTTTCTCTGCCATCTGCCCCCTACACACACACACACACACACACACACACACACACACACACACCATTCAATAATACAGTAAACAATTGAATAAACAAATAATTGGCCAGATAGTAGGAATCATAGATAAGAAAGATGAAATACAGGATCTTTTCTCCCTGATAAATAACCCATCAAGTCTGGTAGGCTGAGGGTGAGTGAGTGTTTATGTGCTTTGAAGGAAAGGGGAAGGAGGTGAAAAGAGGCAGAATAGGGTCAGAAAGGGATATTTGTTCTGCTTTGTACTTCATCTACCAACTGTGTTGTATCTATATTGTTTTCAAATTAGTGCAGGTAAAAGGAATTGCAGACCCAGAACAACTTAATCAGTTACCTCCATTCATTAATCAAGTCAGAAACAAGAGCCTCCAGCTCCAAGCTGATGTAATTGCAGCTTGGAGAAAAGAATTTCTTCTCATTAAAGCCTTGAACTCAGCTTGTCTCTTAGTTGCCTAAAATTAGAATGGTCAATCTCCTATAAAATCATATTATTAATCTGCTCATTATTTATTCAAAGTAATTGAGTGCATACTATGTAATTCACTTTATACAAGTTCTAGGGAATAAACACAAAAGTAATAGAATGTCAACTCCTGTTTCAGCTTAAATGTCACCACTTCAGAGAAGCCTTCCCAGCCCACCTAGTCTAAGAGTAGCTCTTTGCCATGCGGAGTCGTGTTTGTCTTGCTTTATTTTCTACAAAGCCTTATCACTCACTATTTTCTTTTGATTAGTGACTAGTTTTCCCCTAGAAGAATGCAAATTCCATAATAACAGAACCTTGTATCTTGTTCAGTTCTTGTGATTAGTATAGGTATTTGATATATAGATTATATATATTATATGTAGGATATGTGTATAATATGTATGTATGTATGTATATAATGTGTGTATAGATACATACATATACCGGGGGTGCCAAAAAAATGTATACAAGTGGACACTTTGGTCAGTGTTGCTCAAGCAGTAGTTCATTGTAATCAGAAGTGTCTGGACGCTGATGGTAACCACTTTGAGCACCTCTTATATTGGGAGAAGTCAAACCTGACTTGTATTCACTTTTGTTATCGGTATATATTGAGTATTACAATTTTAATACTTTTTTCATTTCTTAAAATGGGTATACATTTTTTGGCACCCTCTGTGTATATGATTCATTTTTAAATAATGACTCACAGGATTACCACAGCTGTCAAGTCTAAAATCCTCACAGCAGGGTGGCAGCTTGGTGACTTCCAGGCAGGAGTTGATACTGTAGTCTTGAGGCAGACTTTCTACGTTCTCAGGGAAACTCAGTTTTGCCTTTAAGGCCTTTCAACCAATTGAAAGGCTCACACCTATTACTGATGGTAATGTCCATTTACAAAATATGTTCTCAGCAATACCTAGATTAGTGTTTGTTTAATCCAGTAACTTACTACTATGGCTTAGCCAAGTGACATGTGAAACTAACCATCACACCTCTATATCTCTCGTATTAGAAAAGTGTTTGGCACATAGTGGATAGTCAGTAATTTCTGTTGGCTACCTATTAATGAATTCATTGCATAGGCCTAACAAGATACCCTATAAGATACAGCCCTGTCCTCCTGTGCTTATGATCTAGGTGGGAAGATACATCCCACACAAGTTAATAATTAAGCCACAACACTGGGCCATGTATGATTCAAAGCTAAAATGAGTGATACTAACATAATTTTAAAAGAGAAAAAAACAGATAAGGAATTCAGAGAAGGAAGATCCTTGTTAGTGGGAAGAATGAGAAAAGACCTATTCGGGGGTCTGGTTGTCTATGTCAGGTTGTTATTTCATTGCCTTTTTTCATTGTGTGACAATACCTAACAACCTGGTGGGGTGACCTCCGTTTGTCCTCTCTGGGTCTCTGGGCTGTCTATCTTCAGTCACCTCTGCAGACACAAATGGCAATGACCTGTTTTCATGGGAGGATGTGCCACTGTGGTTTGGTTCCTGCAGAATGACTGGCCCTTCTGCCTCCTTTGAGCTACCTTTGAGCTGTCATCCTCTTGGATCTTGTGGGTCAGCTCTTAATTGGGTGGGGGAGGTAATTCATTTAAGCTGTTTTGTGCTGAGTGACTTTATTCACTGACTCTAATAATGGTCATTTTATTAATTAGTTGGGCAGTCTTTTTATCTTGAGGAAAATAGTGGAAACCGACCTTTTCTTGTTTGCATACTTATTCAGATTATCTCCTACCAAAATTATCCCTCTTGAGGAAGCTAGAAGACTTTAAGTGATTTAAAGGTGAATATGGACATTTAAGTGGAAGGAATAGAAAAGCTGGTATAGACTGAGGTATGCGCATCACTTTGCCTTTACCGCTGGCTGCTTCTGATTTCCAGGTAAGGGGATGAGTGCTATGCGCATGAAACGGGGGACCCTGAGCTTATGGAGAGCCCATGTGGTACAGGGCACTGGGGTGTGGCCTTGGGCAAATCACGTTGTCATTGTGGGGACAACTTCAAAATGGAGTCAGAATAGCCCTCAAACAGCTTTAAGTCCTGAAACTGCTCACACAAAATCTTACATTTAATTCTAATTTGTGAAATAGGAAGTCAAAGCTGGAGGCCATAGTTGGCCAAGAAATGTGTGGGCGTGTGTGTTAGTGTCCGAAGCCCACCAGCTGCAGCCTTCATTCTCTCCCCACAAGTGGACACTAGAAAATCCTTAAGGCTTCAGAGTATAGTTTGTAAACCATAAACTTAATGAAATGGACAGGTGTCTTTGAAGATCCCTGCTTTGAAAGATGCCTGCTATGAAATTCTATGAACAATTATGAATAAGGTAATTCATCACAAGTTTTTATAAAGCTATGTTTTCCTTAAAGTAATAATTATATAAGAAACATGATGACATATCTTACTATAAAAAATTTAACTGATACAGGAGTATCTGGAGGAAAAATGTGAAAAGCCCCTCCACCTTGCACCCTCTTTCCATTCCCACCAATCTCTGTCCCAAGCTCCATTGGGAATTTGATTTGATGTTTATTTTTGCATTATCTATGTGTGTGTGTTCATATATATATTATATATATGTATGTAACATATATATATATAATATACAATATATAATAACATATTATATATATATGCATACACATATACATATAAGGGGAAGTGGCATTTATATAAATTGGGTGGTATTAGAGTTGTTTGTCATTCTGTAACTTACCTATTTCACTTAACGGCATGCCTTAGAAATCTTTGTGTATCAGTAAGATGTACCTAATTCTTTCTAAGGGCTAATGATGTATGAGAATTCCCGTTTGCCCCATGCTATCAACAGCCATGGAAATTACCAATCTTCGAAATATTTCCTACCAGAAAGGCAAATTTGAAGTCTTCCTGTTGTTTTCACTTATTCTCTCTGATGGCGCATTCATTGGAGCACTAAATATTGGCAAAGTAGGTTTTCCATGATCTGTTATGTGGAAGATCACCTAAGATCTAGAAAGAGATGAACATTTTAACCATGGAATCTGTTTAATAGAGCCATTGATTGTTGTGTTTTATGTCTCTGACAAGAAATTTAGGCCCTGAAACCTGTGAAGCCGTTTTCTTCTGGGATTCTCATATATTTTCATGCACTCACAGTCATTAGTAGCCTTGGATTTTATTAATTAGAGGAAACTTGTCATTCTCATGATGCAATGTAAATAGAATTTTAATTAATAAATGCAATAATTATGCATTTTGATGCATTATTGATTTTAATTGCCACTTGGTTTTAATTGCCAGGTCCAGTAAAGTCCCAGTATTCTCTTTTTAACCATTTTTTAATCAATTTACTTGTCAATTTAATAGAGATTTTTTCCCTTTAAAAATGAAACAAAGCAAAACTGAGTATCAAGCTCTAACTTCTTATTTCATGTACTAGTATGTCAAGTAAGTTGCCAGACCAATCCATCATAAAAAAGCACAGGTCTCCCAAGCAAATGCCAGTAAAAAAGGAATAGATTTAGAAAGATTAATAATCACTTTAATTTATAGCACTTTTTCTCCCAAAGATGCTTGGGAAGCATTGCAAACGTTTGAACCAAAATGCAGTTTAAGCCACTAGGAAACAGACATATAAACTTGCTAAAAATAAAATAAAATAAAATATGAGCCTCATATAGTGGCCCTTCCTATTCAGAGATGACACATTCATATTATATAGTTATCAGTTCAACAAGTTTTTACTGCATTTTATTTGTTCTCCCCAAAGCCTTATTTTTGATAGACGATGCCTAAGATATACAGGGAGCGTCCTTTCAATATCGTGTGAGTGATGAAAGGCAAAACAAAACAATTTATCAAATCACACTGCATACATCCCTATAAATTTGGAGAATGATGAATCTGTAGACCCATAGACCTTGGCATGTCATGGATTCATCAAAGTTAAAGCCCCAAACATCTCAAACACTGCTGGTGACAGGAGGGCTGATCTTACTTGGGGGAAAAAAAGTAATTACCCTCTGAAACTATTCCTATACTGTGAGACTCTTTGGAAGATTGAGCAGTTGTCTGTCGAGTTTGAGTTCAGAGTTGAATAGAGAATTTGATGTGAATATTTCAACAGAGGATGATGTCATCTTATTCTTTTCTTATGTAGCAAAGTTAAGTGCATTTATAAAAACAATCAAAAACACTTACTATGTATTAGGCTATGTCTAGTATTTATAGCTGCTAATGAAAAGCCAAACAAAACTTCTTTAGAATGTAAAAAAAAGGATTAGATATTCATTCCCCCCACCCCATCCTGCTCCAAGGAACCAAAAGAGTTATTTCTCCCATCACAGATATTTTACAAATAGGGATAAGAAGCGTATTGACCTAATTTCATTCCCTAATGGGAACGTGCCCACCTGATACCTAATTAGAGGTGAGTCTCATTCCTTGTAACGCAGTGAGTAGACTAATGAATTAGGCAGTGTGCTTCAGTGCAAAAATATCAGAAAAGAATTACTTTCCTTGTCTGTTTTAAGAGCTCAAGAGTTTTAAAGGTCACTGTTGTCACTGAGTCCTGAAACATTTAAGTTGTTTCCTGGGAACATTAGGAGAGTGGTGACTTTTTAGGATCCTCCGAGTCTGTGTTCAAGATGGGAGAGGATCTGTCTTCTCCAGCTCCTGGCCTGGCCCTCTCTTGCCAGCATGCTCTGTGGAACCACACACTTTTCTACTGCAAGAGGGTTAATATGGTGGTCTTTGAGGGGATGTGTAATTCGGCCCAATTCCAAATTACTTACTTATGAGGAGACCCTCACTTCTAAAGCCTTTTTGTGTGTGTGTTTGTTTTCCAGTCTGTAAATCCATTAGCACCACTTAGCACATAGTGATAGGGCTTGGGGTTTTTTTTGTCCCTTCTACTTTCCATAGTCATTCAAAGTCTTTTCCCCCCTTTGAGAAAAATTAACTATATTTAATGAAGGAAAATATTTTGAAAATCAACCAGAACCTTGACTTTGGTGGATAGCCCTTGCTCACATGAGAACCCTGATTTCTTTCTATAATATCCTGGTAACTAAAGTTGTTTGGGTGAGAAACTGGATGGCGTCAAAGGAATTAGAGTGGAAATACCCTCCTGTAAGCTTGTAAAAGACATTAGGAGTAGAACAAATTACCATTCTACAGGAGATACATTTTTATCTGAGTGTCCCTGATTAAATAATAATATTACCTTAACACAACTGTTTTTTTTTTTAAATAGTCAACGATATTTGTTATTTGGTGATGTGCATAATATTTTAAGGCAGATAATGAGTATAGCAAACCAACTTGTCACGATGTTCAATAATAGTAATCATCAATATATCAATGAAGAGAAAGCATCCAACCAAATAATTGGATACTGGACTATTTTTCTCTTCATTTCAGTTCTGGTTAGTTCTACTCATTCTCCTTCAGCTAAGTCACTTATAAGTTAGTTTCATCATCAAAATAACCATTGTGCAGAACGCAGACCCACTCTCCTATGTGGTCATTTCAGATTTTCCTCCTTCCATTTGCATTTCCTCTGGAAGATAAGCCTTTTGGGTTATATCCTTTATGTTAATAAAATGCATTTGTGATAACGTGAAAAAGTAGGCTCTCCTGGCAGTGTAAAATATATTTGTTTAGCCTGAGCCCAGTTAAATTTAATGACGCAAACCTAAAACAATGTTTTTTAAAGAGAATATTGGTATGTATGTGCATTGTCTATTCCATTACCTTTTTCACAGGACCCTGTTTCCTTCTTTCCCCTCAAGTCATAATTATATATTTCTAATTTATCTACTCCATTTAATTTCTTTTCCCTCAGTAGGCTGCAAAGTCTGTAAGGGGAGTTTCACCTCTGTATCTGTAATGACAAGGACAGTGCCTGGCATGTGAGTAGGACTCACGTATTTGAAAAATGTGTGAACTGAGCTAACTTGTGTGTGTTAGTGAGAGCTAATATTTTAGGACCAAACTCAGTTTGCCTAGTCTAGTTGGTATAGCTTGTGAAATATTGACATGCTCTTTTTTTAGACAGCCTACCCCCAAAGTGTCTGTCTTTTGACGTAAAATGCCCCCTCCTCCCTGAAGCCTTTCTAGGTCACCTCATCAGAGCATGACCCTAATCTCCCAAACTCAAGAGTATTTGATACTCCATGCAGACTTCATCTTCACCTCCTTTAATCACCTGATTTTATCACCCCTCTTCTTGATAATGAACTCCTAGGGGAGGGCAAAAATCATAGCTTTTCATCTAGGTGTTATACATAGAGTCTGACCCAGTACCTATAACACAGTAGGCATTCAATTAATGTCTGCTGAATTAATAAATATTAATGTATGTCCAACTGACAATAATGGACTAGCATCATTTTCATATATGACACATAGCAAATAATTATATAAATTGCCAGGGTCCAATTCACTGGCCAGCCGTGGTCTGGGTTCCTTTTTTATGATGATGGCAATGTGATTGGCAGGGACAAATTTTAATTCCATGCATAATCAAGCCAAATTGCGGTTGGCTTGGGTTCCTTTGGACAAACTAATTATGCCATTGTTCTGTCAGTATTTCAACTCTATATGCTGTCTCTATGTTTCTCATGCTTCAGTGGCTTTCGGACAGACAAGAATTTATAGATAAAGGACAGGTGCAACAGAGGGAACTCCCTCATGGCGATTATGGCTCAGCTCACTGCTTTGTCCTCGTCACAGGTCTCTCAAACATTTGCACACGCATCCCATAGGTCTGTGCACATCAAATGAATGTCAATGAAACCTGGGTGAAAGGGCATCAACTTAATCGAATAATGGTTCTGGGGTGTGGCTTTCCTGTTGCCTTCAGCCTGCAGGCCAGGGGCCAGAGCCCAGCTTCTCCCTGAGGAGTACTGAGGCCCAGCCCCACTCAAATCCAGCTTCCCTGCTGTGCAATGTAGAGAGGTCTCTTACCTCTCCCAAGTCTTGGTTCCTCTCTGTGTAAAAAAGAATGATAAAATGGGCTTCAGAAGATGATTGTAAAGATTAAATAAGATAATCCATTCATAGCATTTAGCAGTGTCTGACATAAATGGATTCTATAAATAATACCTATTATTATTATTATAAAAAATGAGCCAGAAGCAATAGCTGTGTGTGTGTGTGTGTGTGTGTGTGTGTGTGTGTGTGTTTGTGTGTAAGTATATAGTGTGGCCTGAAAAATAGTGGATCTTACTGTCTGGATTGTTCAAATCGTAAATAGGTCAGATCTCAAATACTGCCTCATGAACCCACCCACTACACACACACACACACACACACACACACACACACATATACCCACACACACGCAGACAGGTACACGCAGACACACAGAGACATACACACATGCACAGACACACACACAGAATCACCCACATACACACACACGCACACTCACACCCCACAGCTGACCTCAGGTGTGGACAGTGTGTGTGATCTGAGACACAGCAACGAGAAACAGTACAAGCAATCTTTTCCCTTCCGTGGCCTGGGTGAATCCCGAAACTGCCCAGACGCAGTCTGTATTTCCAACCCTTCTGGAGGGGGCAGAGTGGGTCTGACCAGGGAGAACAGTGACAGGGACAGTGGTACTGAGAGCCAAGGAATGTTGGGCAGCTTAGGGAGAGAGATTGGGTGTTGGGGAGACAGGGAAGAGAGAAGCATGGCACTGCCAGATTAGAGTGGACAGAAATGAAATGCTGGGTCCTCAGGATCTAGGGGGTGAAGCTGAGCTCAACCTCATCTCTTTGGAGTGAAACAGTCTCTGAAAAGGAAACACTGGGAACTGAGCAGTGAAAGGAGAAGAGAGCAGTCATCCCGCCCCGTCCCCCATGCTGTCTACTAGACAAGCCTCTGTGTTGTCCGTGGTTTAGATGCTGGTTGACACAGGGTAGGTGAGAGAGCTGGAGAAACCAAGTGTGAAGGGTCACTGTTGCAACTACCTAGCAAAAGTTTCCTTTGTATTTGCAACTTTCAGGAGCTAGAAGGGTTCCTTTGCTATTTAATGCATCATTTAAAACAGTGTTTAGAGCAAGGAGGCCCCTCCACGAAAGGAGGAGGCAAGTGAATCATGGCAAACCATATTTCAGGAGCTTTAGAGTCTGAATCAGAATGACCACTATTGATTCAGCTCCTGCATGTTCCTCAGTGAAGCCTCCATTTACTTATTCATTTTTACAGCTTTTCTTTTTTTCTTTTTTGTATTTAAGGGTCAACCACTATGCTAAAAGCTAGGAAAAGAGGTAAATAGAAGACACATCAGTAGGCATTCAGGAATAATTAGTTGCCCAAAATGAATCAATATATGATTCCTCATCAATGTCTATTGTAAACAAACATTTGTAATGCGGTATCAGCCTTCTCATAATTATTGATAAAATATCTTTGAAAATAAAGAAGAAACCGTCTTCCATCAAGGAGAGAGTGGAGGGAGGAAGATCGAAAAAAAAGGTTTATCAGAAGAGGTTTGACTGAGTCTTACATAGTATCCAGAAGCTTGCCAGGTGAATAAGAAAAGAAAATTTCTGGGGAAAGGGAAAGGCATGTTTCCAAAACTGCCTGTGTTTCAGAATGACTTGCGTGTAGGAGTCGGATGAAGGGGAGGAAAAGGAGGAGAGGATGAAGTCAGAGAGGTTGGTAGCGACTGGGCGATGAGACGGGCAGAGTGGCTGAGGGCACAATACAGGACTGGGGTCAAACAAACCGGATTTGAATCCCATTTTTACCGAATAGTAAGTAATATCTTTGTGACCCTGGAAATCCCCTTCCAGATTTCATTTCTTTATCTACGACAATGAAAGGCACACATGTCTTGTAGGGTTGTAGTGGGATGTGTAGCCATGTGGGTAAAATTCTGGAAACAGAAAGTACTCCGTATTTGACTATGATCATATCATTTAAATGCCATGCAAAGGAATTTGTGCTTCGTTTTGTTTGTTCCAAGGAGCCAGTAAAGATTTAATCAGCGAAGCGGCATGATTTGCATTCACAGTCTGGTTGGATGGGAAGTATAGAACTGACTTCTGATTTGAGCAAATTGCTTAATGTCTCTAAGTCTTAGTTTGCTCATCTGTAAAATAGAGGCAGTAATAGAATTTACCTTCTCACCTTATTGTGAAGATTAAATGAGATCATAACCAGTATTTAGCACTGTAGCCTGCCCCGATTTATGTTAAGTTTTATTTTTATTCTCTTTATAAGTGTGAGGTTGAAAGTAAGGAGACCAGCCTGCTGGGAGGTCTTTGTTAGGGTCTCGTTGGAAGGCGGGTAGGTCCATGCCTTGTGAGTTGGGCTGGAGATATTTAAGAATGAAAATCAATGAGCCTGAAATTCATTGAATGTGGAAGTTTATCTTGCGGTTGATTTTCTTGCCTTTACCACATGCTCCCCCCGCCCCAAGAATAAAAACTGTAGTGAAATTTATTTTTATAAAGTGTGCATTTCATAATAAAGGCATACATTTCCAAAACAGCCAAGTCCACATTCCCTGATTGTGTCTATTAGTGAAATCATTGCAACTGAAGGGCACAGCTTAACGGAAGAGGTTACTTTGAGTTCAGCAAAATTGGAACAAGTACTAGAGACCACAGTTGGATTTCACAAACCAACAGAAGTCCAGCAGGAGCTGTGACTTTCAATCTGTACCAGTTCTTCCCCCTTTACCCTGCACAAATTTAAATGTATTAAAAGGATTATTAATGACATTAAAGAGTTTAACAGAAATCAGTCTAAGCAATGCAAACCATCTGGAGATAGCTAAGATCAACTGCTGTGGCTCCACTATAACAGAAACACAGTTGAAATCATCTCTGGTTCTCAAAAAGAAAAGGACACAGAACTAAAACTGGCTTCCTTGCAAACAAGCAGTAACTCCTATCAGAGTTCTTGAGCTGACAGAAAGGAACTGACAAGAACACTAACGTGGCCTGACGTGGAGGCTTTGGCTGCCTTCTCCCAAACATTTACAAAGTTCTGTTTCATTCTTGTCAGAACTTTAATCCAGGAAAAACCTACCCCAACCCTCATGTTCATGAAGCACCACCCTCCCGTTGCTCAGAATCGTGAGAATGTGTGCAAATCTCGGTGATCTTCTCTTCTTGTACCAGCAGCAAGGCTTTCTCGTTGATGCTTATGGGAAATCTCGTGTGTGCACTTTCAGGCCACTGGGTTTCACTCTCGGTTAAGTTGGAGAGCTACAGCTCATCATGCAGCTTCTTTCATATTTGCAGGCCTCTTTGGAGTTTCTCCTCAATTTTCTGAAAATGTCCACCCTCTCAATGATTAGCTCTGTGAGTTTTCTCATTACATTTTTCAGGTTAAACTCTCTCCTCGTAGCAGAACAAAGCACTAAAATGGTAGCCTAGATTATAGGGTATCACTCAGTGATGTGGAAGTAGCCACTCCTTGGTTCCTGAGTCCCTCTCGTTAGCCTAATATGACACACACAGAAAGTTGTGATAGGCAGCTTCTCAGTTGCTCCTATGATCCTTCATTCCTGGTAGTTATCCCCTTGTACATTCCCTTCTCCTTGAGTGCTGGCTGGACTTAGTGCCATACTTCTAACAAACCTGGAGCCATCCTGAACCTTGCTTGGATTCTTGGCACACAGATACTGTGAGGTAACAAATCGTTGTTGTTTTAAACCTCTCAGGTTGAGGGTAATGTATTACGTCATAATGATGATGAATACAAAAGCCTAAGAGTACAGATCCTGGAAACATAATGTACAGATGATGAGCCTGCCTGTATCATGTTTGAGTAAGTGGCCATGGCCTGGTTATTTAACTTTTGTAAGCTTCATTTTCTAATCTATGAAAAGGCCATAATAGTACTTTCCTCATAAAGATGGTTATTGGGGCATTAATAGAAATAATGTCTGTAAGGTGCTTGACAGACTACCTGGCTCGTAGTAAGTACTCAATGAACGTTGTTTTATTGTTACTACTATTTTCATTGTTTATAGTTTTTAAATATTGAGTTTTGACTGGGGGGCTGTCCTTTACTCTCTTCCCTTTGGCTCTCCCTGGGTGGGTCTCACACTCTGGGACTTTTTTTTCCCATCTGTGTACTGACAACCACCAAGCATCTACACCTCTTACAAACTCAAGATGTGTGTGTATTATTACCTGTTGTATAACTCTCCCAGGCTGTCCTGCCCACAAGTATCTCAGCTCCAAAAGTCAGAGTTCGATTTCCCACCTTTCCTCCCAACTCCAAACTAGCTGTTGCTCCTATGTTTTCCTACTTGGGAGGAGTCATCATCTAAGAACCTTGTTCTGAGTAAGAATAGCCAAGATCGTGCTAATCTTTTCATGGCAAGCACACAGTAATCTATGTATAAGACTCTTCATCATAATGTGCTAAAAACTAGGAGCCATCTAAGCTTCCATCAATAGGAAATCAACTAAATGATGTTCATCAGTAATAATAACTAACATTTATTTAGTCATTGCTATGTGATAAGTGTACCTCTAAGAGCATTATATATATTGTGTCACTTAAATCAGTACAGCAACCCTGTTTATACTTATTCAGTGGAATACATGCAGTGCATTTTTAGAGGGTGCAGTAGGTATAGATTTACTGGTATAGAAAGATACTCATGAAATATTGTAAAATGAGAAAAGAAAGTTATGAAAGATATATCATAGCACAATATTAAAACACACATCTATGTATAGATGTGAATATATATATATATTAAACAGTTTTTCATTTCAGGCACAGATTCAATATGCACAAATGTTCGGTGTCCACGATTTAGTTAAATAACAATAGTTCCCCAACAACACAGTTCAAATTTCAGTTGGTACAGTATGTTACTGTGAAAAATAAAGTACATACTTCACTGCTAGCTCTTCAATCCACAAATTACTATGTAAATAACAGTGCACATCAACGGTCAATCATATTACTTCTTTAAAAGTCTGTTGGTGATAGGTCAGTACACATCTATTACTCAGTTCACACAAGTGTGTAGTTCTGTAGCTTCTTTGTCTCCCAGTGACCATCCTCTGTGAAAAATTGGATACTTTAAAAGAGGAAATTGACCAAAAACCATCAGCAAAGAAAGAGAAAGTGATGATGCCGGAAGTAAGACTTTAACATAAGTAGTGTTACAGAAGAAATAGTTGACCCTGGGAATGGTGACACTACTGCCATTCCAGAGACTAGATGTACAGCAGAGGGATTTAGTGCAGGGAACTTATCAACCTAAATGAAGACAGTGGTCCTGATGGAAAGGGTGCTCTCCCAGGAGATGTGGCCATGCAAATAACTTATTTCACATTGAAGGAACTCTAAGAGATATGTCACAACATTGAAAGCCCAAAGGATAAAATGTTGGAAGCTGATCCAAACTTAAGAAGGAATGCAACAATTCACCAAGGCATAGAAAACATATTCACTCCACATAGTAAGTTACATGACAAGAAGAAGCAACCACTGTTCAAACTACTTTTGATAAGTTTTTTATATTAAAAAAAATGTTACTTCTCGAATAAGAGGTTCAAAGTTCCAGGTATAAAACAAGTCTTGGGGATGTAAAATACAGCATAGAAAATACAGTCCGTAATATTGTGATAGCATGGTATGGTGTCAGATGGTTGCTGGACTTATGGTGACCACTTCTTTAGCATAGGGAATATAATTCATAATGTGGTAATAACTCTGTAGAGTGCTAGGTAGGTGCTATTGAATAGCTATGATGTATATCTGAAACTAATATGATACTGGATGTTAGCTATATTTTAATGAAAATATTTTTTTAAATGTTTCTCAGTGTTTCTACTGTTTTAAATTACAGTGTACTATGTAAATATTAGTTTTCCTATGTTCATTTACCTATACATTTATAATGAACAGTAAGAGAGATTTTAATGATTTAACAGAAACTTTTAAAGATCGCAGAACAGTGATTTTATCCACTGATTATTAAAATTATTTTGCAACAGGTTTATGGTCCTGCACGACTGTGCAAAGCAAGGACTGCCTATATACATTAGTAAAAAACAAAACAAAACAAAACAAAACACTTAGGACTTACATTAAGATGCTAATAATATATATATATAGTCCTTTCCAACAATGAGGTCATGGAGTAGTGCAAATGTCCACCACATTACACAAAATAATTATATTGCGTATCAACTATAATAGAGATAGGAACAAACGTCAGGAGTATACCCAAGAGAAAGCCCCAAACCCCTCCTGGAGAACTTGGGGAGAGCTTCAGGCTTTTTACACTCCACTATTGAAGCTTTTCCCCCAAGGAAAAATAGATCCGAATTGGCCACAGCATTTTATACTGGAAATTACCAAACCCTACAGCCCTCTTTCTAGAGAACCAGTTTTAGTTCTAGGCTTCACACACGAAAGAGGCAAAGCCAACGAGGTCATGTGAAAATACACTGAGTGTTTTGCCAAGGACTATTCAGGTACTTGTTTTATCGGCTTCCTTCTGTTTTTGAAGTTGACCAAAGGGATCTCACCTGGATTGGTCTTTGCTGTTGTTTTTCACACTGATTTTTGTAAAAAGTCAAAATCGTGTAATCAAAATCTGCAGTAGCAAGGAGCACCCAGGCAGCTAGGGCCTGCTCTGGGCCCAGGGTTGTGACTGACACCAATGGCTCCTGTGCGTCACTGCTGGTGGTGCTCTGCCATCAGTTTTGAGAGTTCTTAAAGTTTCATGAGTTGACGGTGGCTTCAAATATAGTGATTTCCCCAATCACATTACAGCTGTGAGATCATCTTATTATAAAACTGACAGCACCCAGCAAGGATACTTCCTAACGTCTGTACATGGAATTCAGAAACAAAACAATTGGGCTTTCCACCCCTAGTGTCTTCAATAAATTCTTGTTGGTTAAAATGGTTTTATCTTTGATTTTGGGACCTCATGTAGAACACGCCTTCCTACCTCCTATATTGAGATGCGGTGGTGAGTGAGCAACTTCACTGGTGTCCTGGCAGCCAGGTCTTCCCTTCCTTCCATGATGTTGATGCTCCAGGGTCTTTGTCCAGAAGGCAGCGCAGTATATGTAGACAGCTTTTCCCAAAGTGCCCGTGAGCCTGCCATGGTCATCAGGCCATTGTGGGTGTGACATCAACATCGAATCATCTGGTGAGAAAGTGAACCCTTTGCAGTTTGCTTTAAACCTTTTAAGTCAACAACCCATTCTACACTCCCTGTAACACCTACTGATCTTCCTTTTAAACCAAGAACAGACCCTGGGCTTGGCGCTCTCAGAAGACCCGAACATCTAGCTAGAATTTAATAACAGTGTTTTGTTTGTTATTTTTTTATAGTAGTGATTTACCTAAAATAAGTGAGTCAATTTAAAGAAAGAAACTAAGAAAATAGTGTCAGCAGGTGTTTCATGGATATGCCTAAAAATTTTGCCAGTGGTGTTTGAACAGCTGAAGTTTGGAAATATCAGTAATTTGGAAAAATCGTAGGCTAAGAGTCAAGAGGCCCAAATTTACATTTTGGGTCTTTGTAATTTTAAGATGGTTGCAAGTCATCCACATGTCTATATCTTCATTTTCTCATCCGTTAATTTTCAAGTTAGATTATATGTGCTTCACAATAATAGCTATCATCGATAGAGCCGAATGTTCCTAAATATTTCATATACACCATAGGTCCCTCACAACCACCCAGTGAGGTGGCCTACTTTGCAGAAAATAGAGCCAACTGCAGAGATATAGCCCAAAGAGTATACACTGAGTTGGTCGGACCTAATCAGATTCCAAATCCTGTGCTCTTAGCCGCCAAGGTTACCATCCTAGATTCTTGCGAAGCATTGCAACATTTGTTTTAAATTCCAGAGTCTCAATATGTTCATCCACTTCTCCCTGATTATCTTCCAGTCATAGCATTTTATCACGTGGCAATTGCTTCAGACTTCATCTGGACCTTGTGGGTTATGTAGTACAGCAGAGTAGCCTGGGAGAGAAAGGTCTCTCTATCTGCCGGCTGCCCTACTGGCTGCAAAATGGAAGAATGAGCTGCATCTTCCTAGTGCTATCAGAGGGGAGAGAAACCATCTCAGAACCAGGCAGCTTTGGAACATTAAGGAACCACTGAAACACTCTTCAGGTAGTATTTTCTCAAAGCTCAGGTGATGGTGTACATGGTGGGTGGTCTCGCCCCTCTGTGTTCTTCCACCTCAAATACACCTTTATATATTTTTATCATCTAAGACATCAACATTTATAGTTACATTTTATACACTTAATGAAAACTATATAAGCTTCCACAGGGTCATTGACCTTTTCTGAGCCAAACCCCACAGTGCTCTGTAGAGGATATACCCAAGAACATTCTAGAATAAGGTAAATTTATTTACTTGTATGAAAAGCCCCCTGAAGACCAAACACAGAAAAGTTTCCAGTGCTCTTAGTTTACATTTTGAATGATAAGTTTCTCAGAAGATCCAAATTAAAAAAATAAATTTCAAAGCTGTTATCATTTAAACTTTAAAAAATCTTTGCCAGGCTGTATTAGAAAATGATTTTACCTGTGGCATAAAGAATTAAATATTTATATGTATGAATGATCTATGACTTTGTTTCTAATTATTTTTAGGACAGTAAGGCAGTTTATAGTAAAACATCTAGTTATACCTGTTTGCTTCATTTTATTATTAGGGACAGATACACAATTTGAAGAAACTTGACCCGTATCAAGCATTCAACATGTATCTTTCTTCTGAGAGTAGTATTATTAGAAAGAAGCCTCTGTTAACTTATGTCCTTGTTTATTTTGAAGTTAAATAAACTGTAAAGTAGGTTTATTTTAAACTTATGAACAGATTCTAGAGCATGTGGGCATGGAAGGCGGATGCTAATGATTATTGGCATTAAATTATTGTTCATACTATGTTGTTAAACCTCAGATCACTTTGTGAAGGCTGACAATTGATGGTTTTAGAGTATGGCATCTATGGATCACTTGACTCTCCCATATCTCATTCAGTAGAAATTGCAATATGCATTTTGGAGAGTTAAATTTTAAGAAAAGGTGTATAGCATCTTCTAGATCAAATATAGGGAAAGTATTCCCACACCTCTTATTAAACTGTCTTTAACATATCCTTCTTGTGACATGAATACTATTATATCACAAGAAAAATAATTATTACAACCTAGCGCCTACCTCCATCAACATTGAATTTTCATAGGGAAAATCCTGTGTCTCGTGTCCTTGTTTCCTAAAGCAGTGCCTGACACTGAGTACAGAGTGAGTACAGAGTAATTGTTTGAACTAATGAATTGATTGATCCATTCATTAGTGGGTGACCCAGCTAATTCAGTAGCCAAAATTCATATGAAATCATTGGCATCTGAAAGGAGCTAAATGGCCAGATGAGGAGATTTCAGGATCTTCTGTGCCTGGGAGGCCAAATTGAGGTGGCAGATTTTTAGGAATGAAAGCATGCATATTCGTATAAAACAAATCTATGTCCTAGTGATTTATATGAATGTTGATAGTTAAGTGTTGTCACAACAATTTATTTTAAAATGTTCTGTAGCTAGCTATAGTTTGGCTATAAAACAAAATGTTAAAATCTTGCTGATTCTCCCAGGGACGGGCCACTTCAAATGTGTCATCACCACATGCCTTAGCTACACTGTGCAACAGTGGCTCTTTTTCTCTTGCCTTCATCTGAGAAAGAACCGGAGGAATTCTGAAATGTTAAAATAATGGTTTCCAGCCGACGCCAAATAAATCATCATCTCTGCGGTTGCGGAGCAGTGTAGTCAAAAAAAATTTTCCTGCTTGGTAATTCTGTGGTGAATCAAAATTTGGGAGAAAAAAACTAGTAGGAAGACACATAGGGATCATTTAAGAATATAGACACTAGGTATATAGTAGGATAATTGGTTGTGATGCATTAGTGGGACTTGAAATGGACTTAGTTGTTTCAAAGAACATTTTCAAAAATAAAATAGAAGAGAAAATATCAGAGTGCCTCACACATACTGAGTAAATATTGTTTCATGACTTTTAGTTATACCTACATAGTCATATCTGTACATGTATATGTGTATTTTATCATACTATACACATTAGATCAGAAGTGTCTGCAAAGCATTGGTCTAGGATGATGGTAGAATATATCAACACTTTTATTTCGCAATCAGTTTGAGGTCTGCAAAGTGCCACGTAGTTCATTATTCAAAACGAATCTCTTCTTGTTTAACTCTTCTATCAGTCATCTTTGCCTAGGTTACACTGCAGTAACAAATAACTCAGTGGCGTACAACTGAAACATTTATTTCTTGTTCAATCTATATGTTCACCATGAGTCATTGTCTTCATTACAGTTTCCAGATTTAAAGAGAATCTTCAATGTGGAATTTTTTTTTTTTTTTTTGTAGAAATAGGAAGAGAACATAGTGGAACCATGTGATGGCTTATAAAGCTTCTGCTGGGAAGGGGCATGCACCATTGCTCATAGTTCATTGGCTGAAGAAAGTCACATGACCAAGCCTGGCCTTAATGGGCGTCAATGAATAAAGCTCCCATAGACAAGAACAGTGAATATTTTTGCATACTACTACAACTTACCACAGCTCTTAAGCTATTTCCTTAAAAAATTATGTTTAAGGAATATCAAATCCTCATATTCCATGTTTGTAGAGCCTTACTGTGGTTTTGGTAAGAATTAATTTGTCTGAGCCTTTGGAGGTAAATACTGCTGGTTCTAGTCTCTAAGAACTTTGGTGTCACAAATTTATTTCTATACTTTTCCTGTCACTTTGGTACAAGCAACGTATCTCTCTGAGTTCGTGCTATTGAAAGCTTTAAAACTGTCTGACACTCAGGAATCCTCCTTTTTTCTTTTGCTTCAGATGCCTAATTTTTGGCCCTGTGTTATAGTTTTTATCAACCAGAGCTGGTTAAAAAGAATATTTAAACTAGACTAGGATTCAATTCAAGAAGTTTCTAGTGATACCTCTCAGAATCTGGAGATGCAGAAAGATATTGATGGGTTGTAGAATTTGAAACCCTTTAGCTACCACACTCTGGCTGGTACCAAGTGGCTCATTTTGTTTCCAGAGAATTAATGCTGTTTCCAAAAATTAGCTCTCATATGGCTCATTCAGGTAACCAGTGTTGAATATGGAAATTAGATTTTTGTTCATACAAGTTTATTACATTAGAGTTTATGAATCACGGTGGCTACGTGCCAGACTCCCTTTCAAGCTAAGCAGCCTCTTTGCTATGTTATTCCAGCTGAGTCTTTTATTTGAAGTGTTTCTTCATCTTGGCTCATTTAGCCACAAACAGAAGTTGCCCTATGGGAGATAGCATCTTATGTTTATTTACTTTATAGGATTACCACCTCTGGACTCATTGCAAGTGCAAAACATATCAGGAAAGAGAGAAATTTGATTTCAGAAAGTCAGGGCTCCCTTAACCCTGTCGTATACCTGGTTTTCCTTGGACAGTGTTCTGCAGAGCAATCAAATCACTGGGAGTAAGGAAGCCTGGTGCCTGATCGTTTTTGCTGCTTTGTTGCTGTGTGATGTTGGGCTGGTTATTTTACTTCTCTGGTTCTCTTTTCTTCTTTGTAAAACACATGTTGAGTCTCCCAAAACTCTTTCAGTTTCAGGACCCTGTTCTGTTTATGGAATTATGCAGAAGTCATATAGATTGTTCATATAGAAATAGTATGAAAATGGACAATAACACCTAAGTTTAAACCTATACTTAAGTTCTGTTAAATCACTGAAATGACAAGGTCCCCTTCCAATCACCATATGTTGAAGTCCACCAGCCCCACTCACACATGCACAGCTTTATTTTCAAATGTGTAAGGAAGCTAAGGATCATGCGATATTGAGGAAAGAAAGCTTCCATTATGAAAGAGAGAAACCATAACAAAGACACAGGATAAAAAAGAGACTTGGGGGACAGGGATGGGGGGAAAGAACTGTGTTTAACACTTAGATAAGGAATTGGATTCATAAAACAAGGATGGAATGCAGTTTGTGTAAGGAATAATCAAGCGCACGAAACAACTCTCGGAAAGTCGAAATCTAACAGTAGAAATAAAACAATCTATGATAGGGATAAAGTCAAGAAAGTCTCTCATTAAATGGGACAAAAGAAAAAGTGATGGAAAATAGAAGAGCTGTATGAAAATCACAGTACCATATGTCTGACCATATTGAGAGAAATTTCAGAGAGTACCCAAAGAGATTGATAAGAATTAGTGATGAGTACACAGAAAACAAGGCAACAGAAAAGCAAGCAATTGAACACTACCTAAATAGTGATTATGGTATAAACGATGAAAACTGATTTCACAAAACAAGTGGGAAGACGCACACATAAGAGGGAGTAACCTAAGCAAAAGACACTGTAAGAATTATGCTTAAAATATGTAAAAGGTTATCTTTAATAGAATTTGCAAACCTTGAGGATTTCTGCCTGTGAATGTGATGCCATGTCTTCTGTGTTGCATGTTCTGATGTTAATGATGATGGATTAATGATGAAGTAGTCATACAGTCCTTTTATGCAATGACTTAAAGTGACCAGCTATAGCTAGGAACCAATCTTTGGAAAAGAATACTATTTTCCCTTTTGAAAAGCCCTCTAACTCATGACAGGATCAAAACATTGCTTCTCTCTGTGCCATGTGCTGTGTTACAAATGTAGAGACACTAATGTGCTATGTTATTCATCCAATATTAAAATATGGTTATCAATTATTGTATTATGAAGCAGATGTAACATATGGTTCTCAGGCTTTATTTAGCTTCCCACCTCAGCAAACCAGAGTACCCTTTAATTCTTTTTCCTATGGTTCTCATGAGCTGTGTTTGATTATTTTAGTGCTATCCTTTAAAGTTTGGAACTGTTTCTTTTTTTTTTTTTTAAGATTTTATTGGGGAAAGGGAACAGGACTTTATTGGGGAACAGTGTGTATTTCCGGGACCTTATTGGGAAACAGTGTGTATTTCCAGGACTTTATTGAGAAACAGTGTTTATTTCTGGGACTTTATTGGGGAACAGTGTGTTTTTGCCAGGACCCATCAGCTCCAAGTCAAGTTGTCCTTTCAATCTTAGTTTCGAGGGTGCAGCTCAGCTCCAAGTCCAGTTGTGGTTGTTCAATCTTAGTTGCATGGGGCACAGCCCACCATCCCTTGTGGGAGTCAAACCAGCAACCTTTTGGTTGAGAGCACACGCTCCAACCAACTGAGCCATCTGGCCACCGAGAGCTCAGTATCAGCTCGTTATCTTCAATCTAGTTGTGGAGGGCGCAGCTCTCTGGCCCATGTGGGAATCGAATCAGCAGTCCTGATGCCCAGAGCTCGTGCTCTAACCACCTGAGCCACCTATCCACCCCTGGAACTGTCTCTTTATTGGCTTGGATTGATGAAATATCACTTGATAACTATGCGTTTATATATTGTTGGCATTGATCTCTGTATTGTCATTACCAAGGCTTTCTGGGCTAGTCCTCTGTTATAATTTAGTTTCCACAAACTGTGGGTTCTGATTTTTGATTAAACATTCAAAATCAAATGATTTAATCAAATGCAAGAAATGATGAGTTAATGGAATTGATATCTCTTCCATGGAGTCCAATCAAATCCTGTCTGTAAAATAAATTAGCAACCGATCATCTCAGAAATTACAAATTCAGTTGCATGGTTTTCTATTTTAATTAAGGAGTTGAAATAACTTTCAATTATGAATTGATTTCTCTCTTTTAGAAGTGTTTAGGCTGTTTAACATTGACTGGCTTTCTCTTTAAGATCTAGTTCTCTTCTGAGCCACTTTTGTTCCTTAGAGAGTGTTCGCACAGAGAATACAAAGCGTGTAAAGTTATAGTTACTTTCAAAGTGAGAAGGTGGTTCTGGTTTCCCATTCCCTGACCAGCAAATCACTTATGGTAACCCTAAACTAAAATCTAAATTAGGCAAATATGGAAAGTATGAAAGCAAATGAAAAACTTATTTAATTCTCACACGAGGAAAGTACAGTGGTATATACATTTTACAGGTAAAGACCCCAGGGTTAAATAAATTGGCCAGAGTTGCCAGACCAGTGGAAGTTGGCAGGGCCTGGGATCTGAGTCACACAACGTAGCAAAACCAATCAGGAGGCTATTGCAGCAAAGCATGTGACAACTGAAGAGGGCTTGAACTATGCCGTATTTACCCAGGCTCAAATTCATGAAGAAATCTACTCCAGTGATGTGGTCATTGTTTGTGAGGTCTGCTTGAACCTGAAATCTATGTAATTTTACTAACAGTTGTCACCCCAATAAATTAAAAAAAATAAAAAATAAAAAATTTAAATGATAGCTTTTTAAAAATATGCGTTGACATTATTTCCATGGTACCAACCTGGGGATCTCTCTCAGTTTTAAGGAAAAAAAAAAAAAGCTCAATCATAGACTTCTCTGAGTAAAATACTACATGAATGTGGTTTGGCTTCTTATCCAAAGAAGCATTTACAAATCACTCACTTGATCAAGTGAATCTCCTAATGGAATTAGCTTAGAAGTCACCTTCTATAGACAAAGCTTTGTTTGGATCACGCAATTGCAGAGATGAACTGACTGCTAAAGATTCAACTGGAAAATGGCTCGTGGAGTTATGCTCTGGGGTTTGGAGATATATTTCGTCATGTTCATACTAGTTTTGCTCTGATTCCATGCCAGTGATGGAGAATGTTATAACCATTCAGCATTACTTGGTTTTACATTGCCATAACATTTAATGTGTTGAGAAAAAGTGCTTGAACAGTGCATATCTCTGCTACCAGGAAATTAAATGAAGTTTTAAGTCAACTGCCATGCTGATAGAGCCAAAACATTTCAAGAGTAAAGGCCTCATTTATAACCGGCAAAGTTGACACACTTTTCTAGAGTGGTACCAAAGTTGCCAAAGAGCAGATCATTGAATCGTTGAGAGACTGAAAAGTGACATTTTTATCCAGGGATTCTTTGTGAGACAGAGGTTGTGTGAACACCATATGCCAATCACACAGCATCAGTGGATGCACAGTTATAGGACTTGGGGGAACAAGGGGAGGGAATGAAGGTGAAGCCAGAGTACAAGGGAGATTACTTACGGTGATGAATTACATCATCTTTCTAGACAGAGTTGGATTATGTTCATCCTGAAAAGAGATTACAGTAAGTCTGATTCTTGCAGTAAACAGATATTAAGCAGATCATTTATGTTCAACATATGAATTGAGAGTCCTAAAGAATATGTGATTTATCATATACTTGGAGGGAAAAATGAACCTGTTCCCTAACTGCACGAGACACCCTGGGATTGTGTGAGTGAATCTTATGTTTTGTGAGACAGTCCTATGTTATAATCAGTGCTATCCACCCAGTAAAGTCCCTCAGCTAAATCCTCTACTTTTTCAATTACCACTGATAAGACTGTGTGGTGTGTATAACAGATTTTTACTGAATGTTTTGAGATTTTAAAAAAGGCCCTGTGGCTCCCAGGCCTGCAAACAACTTCTTAGGGTTGAAGATTGGTCATGTCTGTTTCTAGATGTTCCTCCCCTCCCAGTTAGTCCTGCATTGTCCTTCTCATGGAGTTTCAACTTACCGTGATGTGGCCTTACTATTTTATCCCCTGTCCTTCCACTTCCTTTCTTCATTTCTCTTGCTTCTTAACCCTAAACCCCCAAATTTATGTTTGTATCTTGTGCAGAGAAATTTCATTATCTTTTACACCAGGTTGTGCCCAGAGAACCGTATCATAACCAAAACTACCCAGTGAAGGGTTCTTCTAAATGAAGGTAGTTCTTTCCCTGAGAAGGTCACTCTTTGCATAGAGTCTTTGCTGTCTCACCTGAAGTTTTCAAATCCATGTATATCTGGGCATCTAAGAACCTCATTTAGCTAATAATTGAAAGGATGGAGAGATTCTTCCTTCAAACCCGAGCAACTCCATGAAAGGTAGAGATGAGCAGGGAGGGTTGACAAATGAAAACATTCAGGCAGAGAATGGGCAAGCAAAGCCACTTAGTGCAACTGCTTAGAAGATATGAATATCAGGGAAAACTAATCCTGCTCTGTGTGCCAGCTCCTTTCAAATACTCTAGCCCGAACTGTAAACCTCTAAGGTGTATTTAGTATTCTCTTTTTCAGATAAAACTGAGCACCTACATAGCTAGTGTACTGGATTTATGTGCAGAAATGTAACTTTATTTCTCTAAACTGAACTCAAATTTCTCATGAGTCCCTATTTCTTCTGATGGCAGAAAGCACTGAGTATTTCCAGTGAGAAGTAGTTCAGTCACTTCTAGTTTAAAACTTAGTCTCCTTTGTGTAAATATTAAATGAGATTTTAGATTTTCCTTTCTCCTTCTTTTCTGTTGACCTGCTGAGTCCTATGGTGCAGATGTTCACGTTGGTCATCTTTGGCTTCCCGGGGTACCTCCTGGCTAAGGTTTTCGGCGTGGTCCTCCAAGGTTGCGTGTGCTACTGAAGTGCCCGAATTGGTTTGAACTCCCACCTCAGTTCCCGGCAAATCAATGTATGTGGTTCTGTGCTTCCTTGGCCCCACCAGGGATCTCACCAAGGATGCTGGTAGCCAAGAGTAAGCCACATTCTCCATCTGCTCTTCCCCTTTTGGGATCTTCCATCCATTGGAAGAGGTCCCCTCTTCCCAGTATCCCAAAGAGCACGTTGATTCTCAATTATCGACATTCATGGGGACATTGTCAGTATCCTCATGCCCACACTGGAGCCCAGGAAGAGTGGAGGAATAGAGAGTGTTTGAGGAATACAGTTCTAAGGGGCACTAGGGGGCAAATTCCATTTTCCAGTTAAGTCAAGCTTCCAAAGTCAAGGAAAAGTTAAGCACAGCAGATGCAGGAGTTCTTTGCTCAACAATAAACTTTGTTCAAACGGTCAGTATTAGAATCAGGCACTGCCATGCTCGTCAGCTGTGTAGTTTCTGAAATCAAAAACTTTTAATCAACACACACTTTTATTTTTCCTGAATTGGTATGCATGTATAAAGGTTTCTCACCACTTACTTCTGAGGTTGTTGCAATAATCGGGACTCCTAGCCTAGAACGATCAAAGGAAAAATGGAAAAGAAGAAATTACTTTTACAAGTATATTTTGCTGTGGAACGGGCTGGGCTTTTAATGTCTATGGGGACGATGTGTGATAGGTCCCTAGCCAAATCTCTTACCTCTTTATTTATCTAAAGGTGTAGCATAAAGACGAACTTCACTTATTATTAGAGACCAAATATTTTGTGTTGACCCATGCTTTTCAACTTTAGATGCTTCTTTTTAACCAAAGAAAAATGTCTTAAATGTCTTTTGTAGTTTATAGTCATTTTATGTACTTAGATTCTTCTCCACTGTTTGCTTCCATATAAATTTGGGCCGTACTTGACACTGCATAAACTTCAAGACGTGTCCCCCAACTTGTATGGAAGAAATTGTGAGCAGTGATGCAGTGGTTTATGCATAGAACTTGGGTTTAATCCCCGAGAACCTTTGTAAAATCTAATTTGTATAATTTTCGAGATGTGTCCCTGTAGTCTCTCAAATAGTGAAGAGGATATTTGAGAAAGTGTATATTGTTTGAGTGGTATTAAGAGGAGTATGAACCATAGTTCTTGTTTATTTGTTTGTTTGTTTTTGTTTTAGGGACCCATCATTGCTTCAGGACCTATCTCTTTTAAGCTTTGGCACTTTATCACCCCCAACATTGGGCACCTTATCCCTTCACTCAGCCCTGGGAAATGGGTACTTAATTTTCAAAGTCACAGAGCATGAGAGAGACAAATCACAGTATTTGTAGTGTCCCAGGTGTCAGCAGGCCTTTCTGGATCATTATGTTGATGTCTTTTCTCCCTAAATAATTTTTACAAATATACTCATGAAGACAGATTTCTGTTATCTGTCTTCAATGGGTCATAAGTTGAACTAGCACTATATTTTTTCCTGAAAATATGCAAAGTTGTGACATGTGCTTAATAGTTTTAAGCTTATTGCTGCCAAAATGAGTGCAGCTGTAAGAATGATGACCCTCTCGTCTTTCTAACAATAAAATGGCTTCCTATTGTGTTTCCCTCACTCTGACCATTAAGTTACCGATTGCCTGGGTTTCTGAGCTGCATCTTCCTCCCTCACCCCTCACAGAACCCTGTGAAGAATGCAGTTTCTCACCAAATGACAACGTAGAGGATGAAATTAGTTGCATTAAATTAGAATGACAAAAAGCCTTTGAAAATCTTTGTCACGATACAACATTAACCAAAACAGAGTAAAAGTAGACCAAGGAAGAGAGTTAATATGTTGAAAGGTGATGTTGAAAACTGTATCACCTGCAAATTTTGAAAGGGTCATTGATTGATAACCTGCATACTATGGCAGTTGCTAGCTTGGGGATTCTACTCTACAATCATATGTACAAGCTCTTGTTTAACTTTTGGCTGTAAAAGAAACTGTTAACAATATTTTCTTGGCACATTCTTTTATAATATTTCTCAAAAAAGTGAGTCTCCATTGCTAAAAGTTGCATTCAAGAAAATAATGCGGGAAGGAGTGAAGAATAAGATACACATTTCTATGCAATGTTTCTTGTCTCCCTATTTCTGAGTGTATGTATTTAAATAGCAGCATACATTTTGCAAATTAGTATAAAGATAAATTGTCTTCTAAAAACAGAAAGCAAAGTTTTGATACCTACTTCCTTTTATTTCTATCACACCTTGGACTTATTTTTAGTTTTTTCAGTTTTTTCCCTGTGAAAGATCTGGTGTTTGTTTTTTAAGTTTAATTCCACCATGTTGGGTTATGGGAAAATAAAAGCTTCTGATAGCGTTAATCTAGCTACATAAAAGTCCATGTTGAGTATGATCATAATCTTGATTTTTTATTAGATCTGAGCTAGTAATATCTTGTGATTAATCAAACTGGGTTGCAGTGCATGTAATATGTCATCTTCACAGATGGGACAGAGAATCATCAGAGTTCTCTTGAATATTTGTTTTAATTCCTTCTAGGATAAAATAGCTTTGAATTTTTTTTACTTTAAATCAGATTGAGTTCACCAAATAAATGACTAGGAAGAAATTTTGAATTCGTTTTGCGAGGACTATAGATCAAAAATGAAGAAACTTGTTTTTTTAATTCAGAATGTTTCATTAAACATGCTGCATATGTTTAACAACCTCTTGTAAATTTAACAAATATTTCTATTCATTTGTAATTTAAATAAAAATCATCATAAAAGAACATAACAAAATATATTTGTGGAAATGATGTTGAGGTTTTTGTTCTCAACAACATAAAACATTTTTCAAGATTAATAGTTGCCTATTGAATGTCAACAGTAATTGAAAAATTTTAAAAATAAAAAAAAATTTTTCAAAGATTATAAATTACCCCTTTTCTAATGATGTAATTCCAGTCAAATCAACATCTGATAACAAGGAGCTTTACTATGTGCCACTGAACTATTAATAACTACCTGACATCCAACACCCAGAGCGCAGCAAGAGCTCTCAGACACAAAATATTGACAGAATGTGTCTGTCATTTCAGCCAGCCATTTGGCCCTTACAAGCCATAATTTCTTTATAAAGTTGCTCACCAAAAGCCTGAATTGAACTGTCTACCCAGAACCACACATAGTAGATGCTCAATAAATATATTTCTATGATGATATAGGGTCATTGAATAAAAGAATTGAAAAAAGTTGTGCAATTCATCCAATCCACTTCTAGACTGGATTAATAACCCACATGTATTAAAATAAGAATGATTTAATTTATTTTCTTTTATCCTTTTTTTTCTTTTTTTCCTTATAGGAGACCTGGTGAGCCTCCATTGATAAAAGGCTGGCTTCCTTACTTTGGACAGGCCCTGAAATTACAAAAAGATCCCATAGGTTTCATGAAAACTCTTCAAAAGCAACATGGGGACACTTTCACTCTTCTCCTTGGAGGTAAGCTGCACTTCATATATCATAATTTCTCACTTATTCTTTAATGTCATTATATTTTTCTCTAGGCAAAATATGGAGTATTTGTATATTATTGTCTTATTTGTAGAGCTAATACAAAAGAAAACTATATTTTTTAGTATAGTAATCGTCACATTAAAAAATTAATTACAGAACACTCTTGAGGATACCTAGGGAACCCCACTCTCCTGCCACTCTTGCTTTGGTTTGGTTTGCCTTGGTTTCATGAATGGTTTTTAAAAAGCTAGAATGTATTAATGGACTTCATTTTGTGGAGCAGTTTTAGGTTTATAGAAAATTGATCAGATAGTACTGAGAGTTCCCATATGTCCCCTGTTTCCTTGATCATAGTTTCCCCATTATTAACATGTTATATCAACATTTCTTACAACTGATGAGCCAATATTGCCACATTATTAAACATCTGTGGTTTACATTAGGGTCCACTCTTTGTGTGGTGCCGTTCTTTGAGTTTTGACAAATGCATAATGTCATTTCTCCACCACTACAGTATCAGACAGAATAGTCTTCACTGCCCTAAAAATCCCCTGTGTTCCTCATATTCATTCCTCTTCCCTTCCACCTGAGCCCCTGGCAACCACCAATCTAGAATGTATTTTTAATTTGAAAATGTCATTATCCTTCTACCTTCAATAAAATGTTTACAAAACAAGAGAGAAAAAAAAAAAAACTACACACACAGCAAGTTTACTACATACCCCAACCTCATAGGGCTAAGAAAAGAAGCCAGGAATGTTGTTAGTTCATCCTCCTTTAAGCCTCATGCTGTCCAGATGTGGCACTATCTATTGCTACATAACAAACATCCCACAAATTTAGTGCCTTAAACAACAACTGGTCTTGCCTGAATGACTTGTGTGGCTTGAGTCATCTAGCTGCTGACTGGGGCTTGATGGTCCATGGTGGCCTTATTAACGTGCCTGGCTGGACCTCCCTGACAGTATGCTTTTTCATCCTCAAGAAGACATCCTTCCATGTCAGCTAATGTTTCAAGAGAGTAAGAGGAAAAGTTGCAAGGCTCTTGAGACCTAGGCTCAGTCAGACGTTACAAAATCTCACTTCCAGCACATTCCATCAGTCACAGTAAGTCAAAGCACAGCCTGGATTCAAAGGTAGGGAAATAGACGCCACCTCTTCCTGGGTGGAATGGCAGAGTCACATTGCAAAGGAACACATGTAGAAATAGAGCAAGAATTTATCATGGCCGTCTTTGCACACAGCCTTCCTCATCAGCTTATTACCTGGATTAGCAATTCCTTTTCTTGACTTTCATTTATCCTGTCCCTGCTCTGGAAGACTGATCTCCTCAGACTAGATTATCCACACACTCCTTCACCTTCTGACTTCCTGTTGAGTGTGCTGCTGAGAATGCAGGAAGAGGCCATGTTCCAGCCTGGCATCTCTCACCGGGCTCTGGTAATGCAGTTTAATCTCCTTCCTAAGAAAATTGAAGGCATCAGGTATGATCTCACTCAGATCCCCACACACCTACCAAATGTGCCATCTCTCACAACTGCCCTTACCACCTTTTCTCCAATTTCAAAGACGATTCAAGACAATCCATTTACCTGTCTCTGTGACCCTTACTTCCTGCTTCCTCTAGGCTGACATTTTATTATTTATTCCTCTCATGCATGTATCTTCATTTTTTTTTCTCTTTTGGGTCCTTAACCTTAGGTTATATCAATGCTTAAGCTTCTCCTGTATTTTCCTTCTATTTATAATATTACACTTTTCACTTCTTTTTTCTTCTCTTCGACATCTAGAGTTTTCAAGAGAGTTACCTGTATTTGCTGCCTCTAGTTGCTTATCTCCTAGAGTCCTCCTAACTATAACCAGCTTCTGCCTTGCTGAGGTCAGTAATGGGTCCTCACCTGACTAGACCTGTCTACCTGTCTACAATGCTGATCCCTTATTCCTTCTTGAAACCCTCTATTCCTTCACTCTCTTGATGCTGCAGCGTCTGGTTCTTTCATCGACCATGGGTGTTCCTCATCTGGGTCATCGTTCTACACGCTTCTTTTCTTTGCTCAGCTCCCATCATTTTCTTCTAACCAGACTTAGAATTTTATGTTCCTTTCCTAAAGCATTTAGGTAATTTCTTCTTACTGTAATTACTTTGTTGAGTATCAAAAGCTACCTTTTGTATGTAGAGTGACTTCACTTCGGCGCTACCATTTTAAGGTAATTAGGAAACAAAATGACCCAACTGGATGAAATTGTCAGGATAGTTGAGTTCTCACAAGAGCAGGCTGTATTTGCTTCATCACAACTTCCTCCTTTGCCTGGCAGCTGGCAAGTCTCTTCCAAAAGTAATTGTGTGCACTGTGATTTTAGAAACATTGAAAAAAAAAAAAATCATGCGTCTTAGAAAGAGAGAAATTGTAGTATATAACAAAACCTTTACAAGGGTTCCCAAGATCTGGGCTTCACCTCGCCAGCCTCATCTCTTGCTACTGCTTGCCTTGTGCTTAATGCACCATTAATGCACCCAATTGTTTGAAATTTCCTCCTCACACCCTATGGCCTTTGGTGCCTCTGTGTTTTCTCTTGTTTTTTTTTCCTGCTGGAATATTGTACTTCTCTTTTTAAGTCGTCTTCAAAAGATGACCGACATGGACTCATCTTCTGAGACCGTAGTCATATAGTACTTTCCGCTCCCCATGTTATATTGATGCTTCTTCTCCAGGCTCCAATTACTCCCAGTATCACTTCTGTCACAGCATTTAAGAAATTGTGAATTTAATGCTAATTCACTTGTCTATTTCCCTTCATTATTTTCTAGCTCCTCTATTTCCAATGTTTAGTCCAGAGCTTGGCACTGATTGAGTCACAACAAATATTTGATCAGAATTTCCCAATACCTTAGCGCTGATGAAATACTATTATACAAATAGAGGCCTTAGCTGGTACTTATGTTCTAAGTGGTTTCATAATATAAAACTATAATCTTCACTTTAACAAACAGTCACTCTTACTTTAAAAAAATTAAACCTTAAGTTCTAATGAATGAGTAGATACAACAAATTATTGGAATTTTTAGTTTTCCTTTTTAAATACATTACACAGAAGTAACCTATGATGATTAAGCAGAAACTTGGAGCAGATGTGAATAATTGTATTCACTTTTCAAAAAACAACTAATTTCTGCTGATACTTGATATCTTAGCCTTAGATACTGTGAAGCTTGCTGAATTTCTAATGTCTAAATAATTTGACCATGGTTATATTTTTGAACTCAGCAGTAGACAACCACAGTTAAATATACTACTTCTCTTTGGCTTCTTACTAGAGTTTGAATAAATTCCTGTCAAGATATCCTATTAATGTGTATGGTTCTAATGATCAGTTTGTGAAATAGCTCATTTGAAACCTGTGAAGTGAGGAACACAGAGTCTCCCACCCTTGTCCCATAACGTGATGGCAGTGAGTGTATGTTCTTACATGATGAGCAAATGATTGTCATCCCAAAAGGTCTCAAGGGACTTGGATGTCATCTTAATAAAGAAATTTAAAAGTACATCTTTTCATGAGAAACCATGTAAATTCGTGACCTGTCGCAGAAAATAGTTCTCTAATGGGTTTTGTGTGGTGGTGCAGCCAAATCACTTTCCCTAGATGTCATCCCAGTGAAGCACCACTGTACGTCATTGTCAACAGCTAGTGAAGTCTCTCTACTAAGAGGGAGAGTATGTAATGTGGTCATCCTCATAAAATAAAAAGTTAGTTCATAGTCCACTCCTCCAACTAATATTTTCAACTTGAGATTGTTAAAAAAAAAAAAATTCTATTGAAGAACCAGCTATACATGGAGATTAAAAGCTTATAATTATGGAAAATTTCTTTAATATTCAAATTTATCTCATATTTGTTGACTGGACATTTCTATTCCAAATAGTCAAATAGTTGTCCTGAATTCCCATGGATATGTGTCTGTAAAGTACCAACTGTCTGAAATGAAAACATCAAAGTTCAATTTATAATAGTCCAGGTGTCAAACTTCTTATATATATATGAGATGTCCATGTGGAAGTCCGAATTTGTTTTCTTTAACATTTACTGACATACTTTGCATCATGTAGCTTCATTTGCTGAAGGAAGCAGTTTTGAAGGAAGTGAGAAGGCTGGTGAGTTAGTAAAGGATCATGTACAGGTTACATAGGAATGCTCGAGTTAATATCAGGCCCTTAAGCTCCTAAAAAGGGAAGAGAATGAAATTATTGGCAAAGAAGACATTACAAATCTTGACCCTATTTCAAATTCAAATTTACTGCTGAAAAGGATGAATATATGTGTGTATATACATATATATATATATATATATATATATATATATATATATATATATATATATATATCAGAAGTAAGCCCCATTTTGACATTTATTTTAGACAAATGCAAACTCTGAAATTCTTTCAATCAATATTTTATATCAACTGCTGACAGCATTCTTTTTTCATTTGAAAACATGGCAAAGGATATTGTTCCTGCCTGTGATCTTTGTGAAATAGGAAACTTGCCTGTTGACACTTGGCATTCATTTACATAAAATCACACTGGAGGAAAAGTTAATTTTGCTCCAAGGATACATGGCCTTCAGAATAACTTTTCAGATCTCCTTTGTTAAGAAATTTAAATTCATTTTATGAATGTATATGTGTTTTCCTAACTGTCTGATTAAAGATTACAAAGAACTCTGGTTTGCATCACACATTAGCAGATGGTAGACAGATGGTTTAAATTAATATTAATTTTGGAAAACTTAGCTTAAATTGTTTATACTGAAGATTAGAAGTTGGAAAGCCAGCTAACATCTCCAGGGTTATTAGTACTTCCAAACCCACTTGAAAAGCAAAATCCAGAAAATCAAAACATCTACTTTTAAAGCAATCCACATCTTACTCAGAAAGACAGTAGATAAAACACAATGCCTTGCTGTGGAAGAAAATTAAAATAAGAATGAGAAAGAGAAAACACAGATCCTACAATGTAAAGAGCCTTGAAATGAATGAGAATTTTACCTATAAACAGATTGCTCTAAACTGAACAGTAATGATTTTTAAAGCAAAGAGCCTATATGCAATAACTGCTTGTTTTTATAATTATTAATAATTGTTACAAACCAAAATCAATTTTTCCACATTTAACTTATATTCCTTTTATTTGAAATTAACCTTATAGTTTCTTACAGTATCCTCACCCCCAAAGAGAGATAGAAAAAGAAAGAGAGAAGGAATATATAGAGAGTGACAAAAAAATGCATACACATTTTAAGAAAGGAAAAAACTGTATTAAAATTGTGATACTCAATATATACTGATAACAAAAGATGAATACAAGTCACATTTGACTTCTGCAATTACAAGAGGTGCTCAAAGTGGTTACCATCAGCATCCGGACACTTCTGATTATGGCGAACTACTGTTGAGCAACGTTGACCAAAGTGTTAACATTTCTTAAAATGTGTGTACATTTCATTGGTAAATTAAAGACAAAACCTCTAATGTGCATACAGATTCTCCTTCAGCAGGCCAGTGGTCAGTAGCTTGTGTTGTCATGACCGAATACAGTTTTGCCTTTCCACTTAGATTTTGATGAATGTAGAAAGTGCGTAGGAAAAATTAAAGATATTCTCTAAAAGTTGTGTTCTACAAGCTGAAACTTTTATACATTCTCTGAACTTTAGTGACACATTTAAAATAACTCTAAAGATATTGAGTAAAATCCTTGCATGTAGTGAAAGGAGAAACATGTGACACACCCACCACCTGTAAAAATACACAGCTTTGCCTGAAATTGTCATTTGCAAAATAAGAGAATTAACTATTTTTTTCAATTATTTGTCAGACATATGCTGGAAATTGTAATTAATTAAGATGCTATGGGAAAGCAGGTGTCATAAAATATGCCCAAATGCAGTTGAGTCCTTTTTCCTCTCCCCAGGGGGCGGGAAAACATGAGTTTATTTTGTAGATGCAGCTTTGGGATCAGGCCAGAATGAGTAGTCATTTCTAGCTTTACCCTCATTCCTAGATTCCCACTTTATTAAAGTTCTGTGATGCTGTTGTAGTTATCATAAATAACAAGAAGTTATTCATCTAAGAAAGCTCCCGGCATATACATGCACACACACAGAGGAATGATGAGGTGAAGAGGAAAGTGTACATGATCCTAAATAATTAATGTCTAATTATATATTGTTTTTCTAGAGAACAATAAATAGGCATTAAAGTGTAGCAGCATCTAAACGTCATGTGTGTTCTTGGAAAGGAAAGACATATTAGGTGCTATTATTGAATACTGTCTCCATCATACGTATAATTAGAAGGAGTATAATTAAATCAGTACTCTAGTGGGAGAAAAATTCGCACTTTGTTCAGAAAGGAAAGTGCATGGGGAGTGAGTGACTTCTTGCCACTATACAGGCAGCAAGATCTTGGCCCTTAACCTCTCTTGACTTTCTTCAGCTTTTTAAACTGTAAATGCCTGGGGAGGGGGCAAGGAAGGAGGAGGAGCTAGGAACTCTCAAAGGTTCCTGCCGGTTTTGAGAGGCAGACTCTAGGATGACTGTTCCTCACTGTGCCTTCTTATAAGAAACACTTGAGGCCCTTGTCAAAAATAGAAACTTGTAGTCCCACTTCCAACCCTTATGAATCTAGAGGCAGTAGTCAGTATTTTTAACCAGCACCCTAAGTCTTTCAATCGGGTAAGGTTGGGCAACACTGATATATGAGAAGACCAAATGTCACCACCTCTAAGAACACTTTCTGATAACTCCTGAAAGCAGAGTGAAGCAAATTCCACTCTCTGCATCCCTGACGTTGTGTTCACACCTCTGCTATATCACTATCCATATGATACAATGTTTTCTTTGCATCTTTTGCCTCAAGAGGAAAGAGATCCAACCAAATGTCTATATCTCAATAAATTTTGAATGAATACATGAATGAATGAATGAATGAATGAATGAATGAACAGTTTCTAATTGGGAATCCTATTTCAGTTACAAATCAGAACGTGACCTTGGACATTTTACTAAATCTCCCTGAGCCACTATTTTCTCATCTATAAAAATGAAAATGCTGGCATTTGTGGTTTGTTATTAGAGTTGAATTAGGCATTCATTTGTGAGTACCTACTTCATACCACATCTTCATTTATTTGAGTTAAAATGATTGTATCCAACCAAAGCTAAGATGATACCAAGTATGAAAAAACTCTTCATGAAGTGTAAATAAATAATCAATAATGGAATGGCATCTTACCAATTTGATTTGTTTGTTTGTGTTCTGTTTGTGTTATTGGAGAACAAGTATGAAAAGTGTTTAAGTCAGGGGATTGTGAGAATATTTAAAGGGTAATTTAAATATTTGGGTACTTAGTTAAAATAAAAATTTGAAGAGTACACTATCTTTTAAAAAGGCATTAAGAATTTCAAGCTTCTAGAGTTTATCCCATCATTTTCCATTTTAAAAAGAAACATGTGTGAATGAAATGGATTTTTATTGAGCTTTGCACCTTTCCAGATAGTAGACATTAAGATCTTTGTAATTTTAATTAAAATTGTTTCAAATTGTGGGTGTGGGCTGTTTGTTTTGCTACCAAATGAGCTCATATTCTCATTTCTTTTAGGAAAGTACATAACGTTTATTCTGGATCCTTACCAGTACCCATTCGTGATGAAAAATCACAAATTAAGCTTTAAAATATTTACTAAGAATATAATAAGGAAAGCATTTTCCATCCAAAAGTTCATGACCAGTGAGCTGAACAATGAACTTCGTGACTGCTATCAATTTTTACAAGGGAAATCGTTGGACATACTGATGGACAACATGATGCAGAATCTACAAGAAGTCTTTGAACACCAACTATTTAAAACCACAAATTGGGACGTGACACACCTGTTGACATTCTGCACCTCAGCTGTATTTGAGGCTACATTTACAACCATATATGGAAAATTCCTTGGTGCTGATAGGAAAAAACTTATCACTGAACTTAAAGAAGATTTTTTAAAATTTGATAACAAATTCGCACATTTAATATCAGATGTACCTATTGAGCTTCTAGGAAATACCAAGTCTATTCAGAAGAAACTCATAAAATGCTTGACATCAGAAAAGTTAGCTAAAATACAGGGATGGTCAGAAGTTGTTCAAATGAGGCAAGATATCCTGCAGAAATACTATACATCCAAGGACGTTGAAATAGGAGGTAAGAAATTTCTGAAGGATTACTTATTTAAAACAGAATAATTTACATTAGACCTTTAAAATAAAAAGACAAAATGGCGACCTTGAAAATTTTTATGCTCTTTCTAATTGGCTAATGATAAAATGTTTTACTCTGAAACAACCCTCTGTGGTAATTGATTCTTTTTTCCTTTTTTTTTTTTTTTTTTGCTGAGGTGGTAAAACAAGATACTTAATGGTGATAATGAGAAAGAGTATAACTAAGCTGCATTTACTCCTCTTATCTCATCCCCCACCTTCCCACCTCCCTCCCCCCCTCACACACACACACATTACATTTTAAACTATTCTCATTAAGCAGAAAATTAGACTTCAGAAGCCTATTGGTCCTCATTAGCATGCACTGATCCTTGGCTGGGTCTGTGTCCTAACATCTTTTAATTAGCACACTGCAAATCTAATCAGTGTAATAAATGCTATTAATCTTCCTTTTCACTTATTTTCTCCCAGCACATCATTTAGGCTTTCTCTGGGCCTCTGTGGCGAACACTATTCCAGCCATGTTCTGGGCGATGTATTACCTTCTACGGCACCCAGAAGCTATGGCAGTGCTGCGTGACGAAATTGACCATTTGCTGCAGTCAACAGGTCAAAAGCAAGGGTCTGGATTTTCCATCCACCTCACCAGAGAACAATTGGACAACCTGGTCTACCTAGGTAATTTATTTTTATCTGTTATGAGGAAAAGAAGGTTACTTCTCTGCAAACTCAGTTTATCACTCAAAGCTGTTTACCAAGAGGTGGAGGACACAGCTGCCTAATTGACATAATAACACCCATTTACATCAATTATAAATTATGTAGTTTATAGCTGTAGATACTCTCATTGCATGTAAACATTAAGGCCTAGGCAATTAACTATGCAAGGTATGCAAAAGGCTAGACCAAAGCTTTGCAATTATTTGAAGAAAAAAAAAGTTTCTGCCTATTAAGTCGTTTGATTTTGAGCATCTGTTGGTGTGCTAATGCTTTCCAAACACTGCTGCTCTGTCTTGACAGGAAAAGTATTTGGGGCTTGAAAAAGAAAGTATTTCAGAAATGCAACTTATATACAAAATGTATTTATTCTACCCTAAAATGGTGTCTGTATTTTTATGCAGAGATAAGCTTGGAGTGTATGATTCTCAAAAATGTAATACAAGTGATTTCCACTGGAAGTTCATGATTTAAACACGCTTCAGGGAAAAAGGGAAGAAAAAGGAAGAGAGGGAAGAAAGGAAAAGAAAAAGCAACAACTACAAATTACTCCATGTGAAATGTCAATATTTTATAAAATATTCACTGACTCATGAGATACATCCCTGGTCACTATTTTAAGCACATTTTTGGTCCAGAGTGACTAAGTTGTTTTTCTGTTTCTAACACCTTTGTATGCCAGTGACGTGAGCTTTTGATGACAGTGGATTGCATTCTCCTTTAGTAGTTTTGATAAGACCGCTATCTTTATGTGGTGAACTTTAATTCCTAAAGTTAAATTCCATATCAACACATTATTCTCCATTCCTTCTATATTGACTTTTCATCTTGTGGTATCCTTTACTATACAATATACCAAGTTCCTTTGGACAAATGGAGGAGTAAGTCTTGATGTATCTCTGTTGCTTCACTTCTTTGACAATTGAGGTATTTTAGCCCATATTGGCCTCCATTTTTTATCTTTTAAATATCTTCCAGATTTTTTGATGGGACCTTCTGGGTGCAAAGGCCCTACAGGTGTTGCTTAGTGCTGACCACCAGTTGGCCTTAAGAAGAATGGCTTAAGAGATTGTTCCCACTGGTTAGGATAAAACCCATCAGAGGCGATAGCAGGAAGCTTACCTCATACTGGCAGTTGGCTAGCTTGTTCAGTCAATTAGGAAAAATGTGTAGTTTGCTGTTTTTGCCATATATTATCAAAGTAATTTTATGTTTGCTTGGAGAAAGAAAATAATCCCAATGTTATTAAAATGCATTTTTTTTTCTTTTGAGAATTATTGGGGGACAAACGCACAAAATTTGCATAAAGTTCTGGGTAGTTGCCTTTATAGGGATACATGGAATTTTCTGAGCAGGAGATTTATGGTTCTGTGAAGATGAAGGTTGCATTCCCCATATAGTCAAGTAATTTCAATTGCATTTTATGAATCAGATGATTTATACTGGAAAGTAGAGCAAATAAACTTCAAGGAATATGTGGGGTTTTTCTTTTTTCCATAGACAGTTATTATTCCTAAAAATTTGGTTTAAATTCATCAACTCTCCTTTTACTCTCAACCTCATTGCTGAAAGAAAAGATCATTTTTAAATTGTGGTATTAAAGCAGAAAAGTTTAAATATATTTGATCAGAAGAGATGGTAAATTCCAGAGCTATAATTTGGGTCCATTTAAGTCCATAGCTAGAGCTAGAGATTTTCATCCTTGGAGCTCTCATAAATTTACAGCTCACTTACCATCAACAAATAAACAGCAACAATCCCACAATCCACCTGGGTAAAGGCAGTGCCTTCCGACATCTAGAAGGTGGACCTCTGTTCATCTCTACCTCAGTAACCAGCAGAGGCCAGGTAACGTTCATTATGAGAAGTTAATCTTCTAGAACATAGTGTGCATTTTTTCTTTCACCAGATAGACTGTTTTATGCAGAGGGAAGCAAATTTTTATGACTCAGTAACACAACAGATAACCTCTGCATCTAGTCATAGCTCAACCGTTTTTCTGTACGTCAAAAGAACATGAACTATATGTGCGGAAGGCAACATTTACAGAATTAAATATTTACAGTGTACCACATGGTGTGAGTGTATGTGCTTCCTCTTCTCATCTCCTTAAGAAAAGAGTTCTATGTATTCTAAGTACAATTTCTTTTCAAAGAGATAGCTTGAATTTTTATTATTATAAGAAAAAAGATCACAAGGATGAAATGAATATTGCATTTTGTTTTGTTTTATTTTGTTTTGTTTTAACCAGGTCAGAGAATTTTGTTATTAGTACAGCAAAGGGAAAAGACTTTTTTTTAGAGAGAGAGATATTGCATGTCAGCATACATTTATTATCCAGCAAGGTTGAAAAGGAAAGTTAGAAAGCCATAGAAAAGGGTGTCTTATTCCTGAACAAAAATGATTTCTCTTGTTTAGAGTGATCGTAGAAGACAGAGCCCAATGGGGCATATATGGTGTGAGTCATTGGGCATATCTGATTGACATTCCTGGCTCAATTCTGTAGGCCTCGAATCTATCACATTTCCTCTGACATCAATATACACTTAATGTCAGCAAAAGTTAAAATGTGTAACATAGATTGGGCTTTTAAATATCAAGTCCAAAGCAATCATCTGTTGTAAGAGGTTGTAATGGATTTATGCTTTTATCCAATGCTCTCAAAAATCTTTCTTTAAAACCATTCTACCCTTTTCTTTTAAAGAAAAACTCAACTTTAGGTGTTTGTATATTTATGTAACTTGTTAGGATTCTGCTCATCATGACCTCACTAAAATGTGATATCAATTTAGTAAAGGTCTCCACAATTAAATTTAAATTAAAAATAAGTTTAAAAATATAATGAGGTTCAGATAACTGTTACTTGGGGCCTAGATCTCAACAGGAAGGGTTGTTGAATAGAACAGAAGTTTGAAAAGCTCCGAGAGAAAAGGAACAGATAACACAATGAGAGGAAAATCTCAAAGTAGAAATTTTGATAAATGGAAAGCTAATAATCTTGAGTCCTACTTCTTCAAGGTTTACCCAAATAATATATGTAAATAATAAAAGTATAGGTTCAATAAATGTTATCTGTTGTTATCACCAACATGATATTTAACTTCAACGCCATCCCTAGAATGTTTATATTGTTTTCTTCATTTTCAAGTATTTGTGAACCAAGGTGGTATAAATTCAAGGCTACCTTACCCCACAGGAGGACTCTTTTTGAGTAGTACATATAGAAAGAGCAACTAACTGTACTCTAAGAAGAACGTAAGGCAAAGTGGAGTATAACTCCTGAGCCACTCAGGTGAATTGCAGGCACCCAACTTTGTTCAATTACATATCCTGAAAATGAAAAGTTGCACGGATGGTCCAAGTGAGGGATAAAAGGAGGTGCTGTAAAGCGAGGGCTCTGCAAAATGTGTAATACTTTTTGGAAAGAGGAGATCGTATATTCTAGTAACTCTAGAATTAAGAGCTTAGAGTGATTCTCCAGCTACATTCTTGAAAAGACTTCTAAGCCCATTTTTATGTGAGCAGTTGGGGTGGGGGTGGAGAAACAGAAAGGGATTATTAGTTGGAAAAAATAGTCTTTAATAACAAATAATAATGATTATTGGATATAATTCATATTAAATCTATTGATTTCAATAGTTCAGAGCAATTTTATGGACTTTATTGTTTCATGTGATCTTCACCAGGTTATGGGGGGACTAGAGCAGCTATTATTTTGTCATTATTTTTACAGATGAGAAAATTCTCAGGGTGCTAAATCTCTCGCCTAAGGTCATGGAGATAAAGGAGAGAGCTGGACTTTAATTTGGGTTTCCTGTCCACACACAGCCTTTCCCTCAGACCTGTCTGATACCAGAATCATTAGAATCCATTTTCGTTGTGCAAACTGAGAGGGGAGAGGGATTCTCTGTATCTCGATTCAACAAAGCCAGCCATACTGTGCACATGGACGAGATCTGAAAATGTGGGCTAGATGATGATCGAGGTAACTATATTTTTAATTTCAGGATGAGACAGTAAGAATGACAATATTAATGATCATTATTTTACTATGTGGCATGCACTGTGCTAAATGCTTTACATATACTGTGTTTCCTCAAAAATAAGACCTAGCTGGACAATCAACTCTAATGCATCTTTTGGAGCAAAAATTTATATAAAACCTGGTGTTATTTTACTATAAGACTCAGTCTTATATAATATAATGTAATGTAATATAAGATCCAGTCTTATATTAATTTTTGCTCCAAAAGACGCATTAGAGCTGATTGTCTGGCTAGGTCTAATTTTGGGGGAAACATGGTATTAATTTATTTCATCCTCAAGTATTATTATCTTCATTTAAGTATTGGGTCACAAGGTTCAGAACGATTAGTTAACCACCCCACATTATACAACTACATAGTGGCAGAGCCAGAAATTGATGCCAGGTCTGTCTAACTTCAGTGCAAACCCGTAAACACTGTCACCTCAGGTGAAAATGCTCTAGAGATGTACCAGAGACCTGGACCACTGTGTTTTACAATATGTATCACTAATTCTCAAATGTAGTCAGGTTTGAGCATGACGTTGGGGTTAGAGGTTCCCATCAAAATTTTGTGGGTTTTCTTTTTTAAGTAAAAATAAACTTTTCATTGTAGAATAGTTTTAGATTTAGGGACAAGTCACAAAGATCATAGAGTTCCCATATACACCTGACACACATTTTCCCTTGTTTTAACATCTTAGTGTGGTATATTTGGCACAGCTGTGGGTGTTGTTTTGAAAAAGCTCATTTAATATTATAAAACAATTGTGTGTTTGACAAATTAGAAGTATACATAATTTAGACAACAGTAAAGTTGAACAAAATCCTCTCTTCTAGGGGGCGGATAATACAAGAGGTATAAATTCTATGTCATGCTAGAAGCTTCTAGCTTCTAGCTAGAAGAGAGAGTCATCTACCATAAAGGAGTGCACCAAAAATTAGATAGTGAGATTTTTATACATAATATAAGGAAACATTGATTAAAAAGGGAAAAACACTGATTTGGATGTTTATCAAATTTTCAGCTCAACACAAAGCTGAGAGGGTTAGATAATATAATGAATGCCTGAAGCAGGAGTTGAAAGGATTGAAAAGGAAACTGCATGAAGATGCATGTTATTGTACTTATGTCTAAAAATCAACTGCAGAAGAATAGGATATGGAAACGTTCGGCTGAGCAGAAAAGGGTTGGAAGCAATGGTTCTCAGCCTGGATTCCTCACTGGGATCATCTGGGGAGCTTCAGAAAATACTCATTCCTGCTCCCACACACTGGGGTTCTGATTTCATTGGCCTGAAGTGCAGGCTGATGGCTTGAAAAGCTCCCCAAGATTTAAAACTACTAATTTAAAGGTTTTAGTTAATGCAGTGATTCTGATTCCATTCGTCTGGGATGGAGCATTTATTATCATTATTATTATTATTATTATTATTATTATTATTATTATTTAACCGTCTCAGGTGATTCTAATAGATAGCCAGTGCTGATAACCTCTGGGATATCAAAAGCTTAAGAGAAGTCAGTGGTGTTATCATTGCTCCTCTGCCTCCGATAAAATATTAGTAGAAGTATGGTATCTACGGCAGAAAAAATAGTTCCTCTCTACTTTTCCACCTGAAGTACTTTTCCACCCAGTTCTGTCTCATTTTAGGGGCACACTGACGAATTGAACTCATTTAGGATGTCAGAAGACTAAAGGGAATATCACCTCTGACATACAATTTAAAAATGACATCATTGTTGTCTTTAAATATGTTTAAAGGGTTGTTATATGGAAGATGAATTAGAATTTTTTTTGCCTTTGTGTTTTCTAAAGGGTAGAAGTTAAAGAGAGGAATACTTCAGCTGAAAAGTAACAAAAAGTAACTTGCTCCTAAAATGGACTTTCTGAATGCCATCATTGGAGTTATTCAATCAGAAATTGTACCTCTTCACTAGGTGCTTGGGCAGCTTTCCTTTTATATGTACCTCCCAACTTTGAACTACTTAGATTGCAGTGTCCCTGAAGGCCAAATCCATATGCTGTGTTCTCTTTTTCCACCAGGACCAGTGGCCCAGTGCCCTCAGCGGAGTCTTACCTGAATAAACGTTCATCGACTCTATGAACGTTGAATTTACATTTCTATATTTTAGCGGTAACCCAAAGGCCATGTGTGCAATGCAGAAAGTAGGCATCCATTCCAATTCAGATTTATTTTTAACTTTACTTAAAATATACAATTGTTGAGACAAAAATTAGTTATTTTACTTCATAGTATCTGATCATTACAATTTCAGATTTACGTTCTCACCTATCTTGAAGGCAGTTATGTAAAAACGTGCACAAATCTGGACCCTCACTCCATTTCTCCTCACCCACGAGAGCACACTACCTCCAGGTCCCTTTCTCCCCATTTCTTATCTACCATCTTCCAAACCCACCCAAGTGCTCAGCCCCAGCAGACTGGGGCAGGGCCTAGCTGCTCGTTTCACTCCAGCCATCGCTGCCATCCACTGATCACCATGGCTAATCAGATAGTATGACAGTGTGCACCAGTCATTAAGATGACCCAAATTAACAGCCTGGCCATGTCACAGTACATTCATTCCACATACACAGACGTGGCCTAAGTGTGAGGCAGAAACTTGGATGTGCTTATTTGTGTTTGCATTGTAACATGCATTATTGATAGTCCTATGCTGCTTCAGTGCTTTAAATCTGCAAATGAGAATCATCTGTCAATTGCTACAGCCAGAATTGAGATCTGAGGGTAAAAGAGAAAGTGTGTGTGCCCTTTTTCTACCAGCGTTTCCTTTCATTTGCCCTTTTCCTTCACAGTTACCTTGTAAAGCATCTTAGCTCAACACATGGCCCAGCATTTGGCTTACAACGGATAGTGAATCAGAATATTTTTATATCCTAAAGAGAAACAAATCTTCCCTAGCCAGGTGAAGAAGGTAATGCAGGCCCTGAATTGTAAGCTGGTTGTGGGGATTTGGTAATCCACTTTCCTCCTCTAATACTGGACAGTAAAGCTCGGTTCTTAATAAAACACAGGCAGCCTTATTTTAATCACCATTGCAATTGGCACCTTGCAGTGCCTGGTGTAAATTATCCCCCAAATATTTGCATTCTTGATAGCCATTTTTCTGCAGTGCATTTAATAAATAGAGGGTCCTATTACCTGCAAAATGTTAGCATAAATTAACAATCCATTAGTCACAATAAGTTTTATAAAACATTTACAGATAGAAATCATGTTTAATTAAAATTAACTTGCATGGGAAAGCCAAGTGCACTAATGATCACAATGACCTTTTATTACCTGCAGTCCCTTGTTTTGGCTGGAATGATTGACAGCTTGCTGTTTGGCTACCATGTTGAATTTCAGCTGACAAGACTTTTCATTTTAACTCAATTTGCCCGCCTATCACAAGCTGGTGGCAGGCCAGACCCAAGTCACCCAGCTTTGCCTCAGCAGCTTGCTCTAGTTCTCATTAGTACGCATTTATTCAGTGGAAATTGGAAGACAAATGCTTGAAGGCATGTGAACTAAGTATAGCAAATTAGGTTTAAAGACTGAATATTTATAAGTATATGGAAAGTCTTTTTTTTTTTTTTTTAATTCTAGAGCGAATTGAGAACTGAGTGCTAGCTTTGGCATAAAAGAAATAAAGATAGATGGGGGAAGGAAGATTCTAAGAATAACAATACTATAAGCTTTTTCTTTCCATTTTGGAAATATGTTAAAATCTCTCTGACAACACCTTATCAAATACCAACCTGGCCTCTCTTTGGTGAAATGCTTGCGCAATGAAGTTTAGCACCTCGTGTGTGAGAAGGGGGAAAAATGAGGGTCATGTTCAATTGTTGCGTGGTTATCCCTTGGTATGTTTTAAATTGCCTTGTTTGTTCGGCACTAGCACAGAAACAGATGTTGCTCTACCGTGTAGGATAATTTACTGTACCTCCTGGTGTAGCATGGAAGCCCTCCCAGGGCCCAGCTGGCCTGTCAGTGGCACTGGCTGGTGTCTGCCCAACTATGACAACTACAAGTAGAAGCTGCAGTTTGTTTTTCGGTTTTTTTGAGTGTTTTTTTTTAGTGTGCAGTTGTCATTCTTCTCAACATATAGCTCTGCCTGCTTTCTTACGGGGGCTGGTGGAAAAGCTGCTGGCTTTTGTGTCTGTACGTGGCAACACAGAGCCACGGAAGCCCCACTCCACTCTCCATTGCTAATAATAATGAAGCTCATTACTTTTGTCGTCTAATGATTATCGGCATGATCGCTCAGAGTGAGTGCCAACCTCATCTTGCACACATAACTGGTACTGGAAGGTAAAACAGATTTGTCATTTACGATCTGACCACTAAGGCACACTTTGTGCTCCATTATTGTGATTAACTTCTGCATAAGATATGCTTGTCCAATGGTCGTTTGTGATACTGCAATGGGCGCAAGCTGCCATGCTTCCCGCGAGCAGGTCAGCCAATCAGATGTGACTGTGTTATTTGGACTGTTAAATGCCTACCCTGTCACAGCAGCCACCCCACAATTATGTTGTTTTTGTATTTCATCTTCCCACACCTCTACTGGACTTGTTAGGTGAACAGCACTGCGACATATGTCAGCTACCATTTCACACCACACACTGAAATGATGCTATGCTGCTCTTGACCCAACAGAGCCAGCAGCAGTACAGGGAAGCTGGCCCTTGCTTTTCACCATAAAAATGTTGGTCTCTGGTGTCCTGCCAGCTAAAATCCGGCGTGTCAGGTGCCTTGTGGCTATCTGCAGTAGAGTCCATCTTCCAAAACCAAAGTTCTTTTCTGGCCTTATCACTAACAAACCGATTTGACTCTGCCTGATTATAATAACGAAGGCAGTCCAAAAGAATATGCACAGCTTCACTGTATGTCACATTGAATCACCACACTGGCCACACAGAATTGGCCGCAGCCTCATTTCTTTAGACAAATGCATACTTAGGGGAAAACCTCCTGGGAGAAGGCACCCAAAGCTACTTGATATCACTATGCAAGCTGTGCATAGATTTAAATTTGAGTGAAATAGCATTTGTTTTTATTTTGTGGCTGATGCAAGCTCTCACTGACCGGTCTGCCTCTGTAATCTAATAATTGGGTACCTACTATGTTTCAGAGCCTTGCTGAACATTAGGAAACTGGGCTGTGTGTGTGTGTGTGTGTGTGTGTGTGTGTGTGTGTGAGAGAGAGAGAGAGAGAGAGAGAGAGAGAGAGAGAGAGAGAGATTGATTCTACATTGCAAGCTATAAACACAACCATTTGTTACCATGTGAAGGGGGAAAAACACTCAATTTGGAGCTCTTTTTCACATTGCTGATTAGAAAGAATCAAGCTTTATGTTCTAGGACCCATTCACGCTGGTGGAAACATAGTCAGTTTTGATTATGAAGGCAGAGATGCAGACCTAGACAGGAGCTGCATGCTATCAGAATGATTTATGCAAATTATGCATATTATTCCCGAAGGAATTCCTCCTCAAACTGCCAGGATAAATTGCCGGAAATTAGCCATAAAATCTGTCGTGCTAGGAGCAAAAGGTGAAGGCCACTGGGAAAGCAAGGACATTTCAGCTTCTGGAATTTTCCACGTTATGATGGTGGCTGTTATTTTCACTGGATGCTGTGGGAAATAGGGTTTTCTTTTGAATCCTATAAAAGTAGTTTTCCTTTAAAATTTTTCCAGCAAATGCTGACTCACATTTTATTTACAGCTAGCATAAAAGAAATTAAGTGTTCAGCTGTCTCAGAAAGCACTACTACAATTACTTTACTATTAACTGCCTAAATGGTTATGAAATGCCTGAGCCTGGTGTTAAAGGTATAGCTGTTTTGAAGGGTGGTGAAATAACCCATCAGCAGTGGACTTTAACTGGGATATGGTTTTAATTTGCAATGGGTATACGCGTAACACAGCATTGCCCTCTTGCAAACCATTCCTTCCTGCGAAAATCCTAATTAATCACTGTCTGCCCAAGCACTGCAGTGTTGTCGCCTTCTGTCTGTGAAATGCCCCCAAGCTGTGTTGAGGCCAGGCCAGTGCTGTCTCACCCACCCCCTCTTTTCTCTGGCCATGCAAAGCCACCATGGGCTCCATCTTGGTGATCGGTGGATCTGATTAGGAAAGGGTTTCCTTTTCAATCAAAGCTATTGGTGATGAGCTTTAATGGCAAATGGCGGGCACTCCTCAGGAGCAGTCATATTTTAAGAAGCTGTTGCTTGTTTCCTTCAGAGAGCACCATCCTCGAAGCTTTACGACTATGCTCATTTTCAAGCATCATTCGTTATGTTGAAGAGGATTTGACTCTACCTTCAGAGACCGGGGACTACGTTCTGCGCCAGGGAGACCTGATAGCCATCTTTCCTGCAGTCTTGCACCAGGATCCGGAAGTCTTTGAAGCTCCAGAGGTAACCAAACATTAATTAAGCTGGTCATTGCTACTCCTTAGATACTGCAAGCACTTGCCTCTCCCTCATGATCTCTCTCTGTCTCTTCCTTTTGCTGCCTTGCTCCAAATGGGATCTGAGATGGCTTCGTGGCTTCTGTGTTTCCTTCCAATGGGAAAATTTTCCTGTTTACTGAAGTGTTTCCTAACGTCTCTCTTTCAAAGTTTTTGTGACCTATGAGTAGAAACACAGTGATGAGACTCAATGCTAGGGTCTTCAAATGAAATGGACATTGTACCTTGACCATGATTACTTTTAGGCCAAAATTAGGTTTCTCTTGGCAGAGAATTATTGAAAACCATAGAGGCCAAGCTATTGACAGACAGCTTAGAGAATAAATGAGGATGAATATTTTGCTAAGTGTTTCCAGAACGGGGTTGATATCCCAAAATCAAATACCATCATGGCCATAGTTAAGTCCATATACTTTTTCACCTCTTACTAAAGATATGTGCCCCTTCTTTATCAATTAGGATGGCATTATGAACTTGAGATTGTAAAGCTGCTGCTCACAAGTGATGCTCTGAGGGTAATTGTGTCATCTCCTTGTATTTTTTTCCAAAGCTGGAGTTAATGAATATCAAAGACTGGAAATTAATCTACCCTGGCTCATCTCTTAATACCATTTCAGAGGTTCACCACCTGCATGCAAATTGAATGCAGTCATATTCTGCCTGTGCTTCTCATGAAGTAACGCTGTTGCTGCAGTGGGTTTTGTATATAAAATGCCATTTTTCAAAGAGAAACTAATGTGCTCTTTTTGAGCAGTTCAAAAGCTGAATGACTTTCAAACCCAGTTTCTCAGTGAGATGTCTTGCAGCCAGGCTAGATTAAAAAATTGTTGAATTTTGGAAACTAATAAGAAGAGGACAGACTTCAAATACAATGAGTTAATTTGTATTGATTTCATCAGCAAGGCACAAAATGTTTTAGGTGAGGGGAGAATGTACTAATGGTTTCTATGTATTTCAGAAGAAGCATGAAATGAATGATGATAGTAAGTCAGAAGTAGGGTCTTAGTGAGTAAATGAACATTTTGCAGATGACAAGATTTATTTCCGCATTTGTAAATATCAAAATTTTCACACATAGTAGGTCGTCAATAAGGAGGGCAAAATAACTAATATTTGAAAAATATTTTTCAATTTTTAGTTTTATTTCTAATTACAATTTTTAATTTAATTAACATTATTGCGTGATTATTCCACTAGTCATTAAGTTTACTATTCATGTCACAATAGTAAAATAAATATTAAAGTTATCAACAAATACTCCATACAGTTTGCCAAATCACTGCTGTTTTTAATGGTACTCTTCTTTAATGGTACTTTATGGTACTCCTCCCATCGTCCACCCTTGACCCTGCCCCCATGATGGAAAAGACCATACATTAGACTTTTAGAAATTTAAAAATCAAAGTTAAATGTTGAACGTGTGCTGATTTATATTTATATTCTAATATTTCTGTGGAATACTAAATAGCAGTGCCCAAATGTTACATAATAAATTGACCAATCTTAAGAGGACTCAGAAAGATTTGCCTCATACCAAATCTGGGAAGCCAAAAAATCACAATATTGTGAGTACCGAGTCTGACTTAAGTTCTAACTTAAGTTGGTGAGCACTCTCTATTATTTCCTAGACTTAACATTAGCCAGTTACACCCAACTAATGTTAAAATGAGCTAGCTAATTTTTTACCACAGTATTGTTTCCTTGAAATTAGTTGTGGAATGCTAATTATAGTTCAGAACCATTTTTACATGATTTGGCCAGGTCCTATGTAACCATTCATTCTATAAACATTCTATAAACTTAGGGTAGCAGTAAGATACTGTAGATACTCATATAACAGATGCCCATCCAAATGCAACCAGGCACTGGCAGTAAAAAAAAGAGAATTCTGTCCTTGGCCATTTGTCACTAGATCCCTGGCCCACGAGCTCATCAGAGGTACACAGCCCCCACTTCCTGTCTTTTGTGCACTACAGATCTTGAATGGGGACACCAAGCCTTAGAGACAAAAAATAGGCAATAGTTGTTGGGTCAAAAATATGAGGAAAACTAACTCCAGATGTAAGTATAGTTATTCTTGGGGCCCCTAGAGACTACAGAGGCTTAACAGAGCATAGCTTCTCTCAACCCAACAAGGCATGGTTTCAGGATATTCAGAACTCAGAGACTCTAGAGTGCTCCATTTCCAAAAAAAGGACAGGGTCTTCCTTCTCTCATCTCTCTATTCCTGAATGTCCCTCCTCGTGCACTCAAGTGGCTCCAGATTATCCACAAGAATCACCCTCAATCACCTCTGCTTTGACAGTGTCCCTGATTCTCACCTTATTCCTCAGATAATGTACCACTGTCCCCTCTATGGCCTGTGTGTACCTTCTATTTATTTATTATGATGCGTACCACATGGTATTTTGCAGTTACTTGTTTACTTGTCTGTGCTCCCATTTGCTGTAAGCTCAGAAGGGGAAATGCCCTACCACTGCTTCCTCTGCCTAACACACAGGAGGGAGTCCACAGAAGGTGAATAAATAAGGAGGTGCTGGGATGGATGATTGTACTGAAAGTGAAAATACACTCCAGGTAAAATTTTAAATCACCACAGATACTGCACATTCAAATATGTACTGGGCCTAACCACATCAAATAGATGAAGGGACTTGTGTATAAATATAGCAATACTAGCAGGAGTGGTGAGAACTATGGCAAAACTTTGGCTATTTCTGAATTAGTCCTCAGTTCTTACAAGCATGTAGACCTGGTATGGCCAAGTCGTGTTTTGTTTTGTTTCGTTTTTAACTCATAAAACAGATGGGTGATGCTTAGAATTTTTTAATGTTTGGAAAAATAAAACTTAAAACACAATGTGGGCTAAACCAAAAGTGTTTGGGGACCTAACTGGGTCTCTAAGCTACCACCAACATGTGACCTCCGTGTTAGGAATTATTTTCCTGAGTATCGGTTGCTTACTTTATTGTAATGTAGTTGGCCAGGTAGCTCCTGCCTGTGTGGGGGAAAAAAAAAAAATTGGCAAGTAAAATTTATAACAATGAGAGAGCAAAGGAAACACCCCTTCCCAATACTTTCCTCCTCTATCTGTATCAGCCTAAATGCTGTCCGAGGAAGTCTAGATAAATTAACTAAGAATGGAAAGCTTTTTAATGTTTTCTGAAGGCTTCATCAAATTTATGTCTATTACCATCCAGAATTCAAGCCCTGACTCTCAAAGAATCAGTAAATGGTGATGATTTCTTTTTTGCCAAAATACAAAACTGGAGCTATGGAAAAGACCAAATCTATTGGGTGTTTTTTCTATGGCTAGAGGGGCTGAAGTATAAAGGGAGGCCTGGGGAGGTCTCCATGGAAAAAAATGGCAATCATTTAAGATGGTAATACATTATCATAACCATGTAGCCTCCAAAAGTAGGGAAACAACAAAGTTATTACAAAGCCATCAGAGCACCCCCTAAAGCTCTGAACTTCACAGGCCTTACTTTACTTCATGCAAGTCTTCCCTCTCTACTTCTCAGAGGAATAGGGATTGTAAAGTGATAAATGAATTTGAAAGCCCTTGAAAAAAAATTCTAAGTCACTACAAAAATTGTTATATCGATATTATTTTGATTATTCTCACTGTTCTTAGAATATACTCGTCATGACAAATGAAGAATACTCTAAATAAATTTTTGTCTGTATCTCAACCTGAAATAAAGATTGTGATCTCAGTATATTTCAAGACAACAAATGTATATTGAGGTGTCTCATATCCAGGTGTTTCATCATGGGTGGATTTCTGCTATACCAGTAAACCGGCACATCATACCAGCTATGGTGGAACCAGCTGGTAAACCAGCACTCTGAAAAGCCCTGATTTTATTAGTTTTCCTGGTATAAATATTCCCACCCTGGCTGATTTCATGTTACCACGAAGACCCCGAACACAGAGTTGAGAAGAGATGTGCACACTCTCGTGAGCTAGTTAGTACGAGCTGGCTACAGCCCTCCGCTCCTTGGAACCCAAGTCATGGAGAGAAAAAGAAACTTCTGTCATTTGTCATCTAGCTCCCAGGAGGACTGACTGTAAACCAGGGTCAACAGTGCAGCCCCTCAGTCATCCATTCAAAACATTGAGAGTGTTTATTCCTAGGAAGTCACACCTCTTGTCTAATCTAGATTCCTACACCCAAATGATGAATTGAGTGAATACAAGACCTGGTCATACTATATGTCACCTACCTCAGCAAGACCATGTTTTATGCCTTTCTAACTTCAATGCTTCGCATACTTTAAAAAAAAAAAAATCTGTTGAACTGAACTAAACATAATATTTGGAGAACACAACTTAGGTTGTTATATGATGTTCCTCAGTTACTTATACCAAAAATTCTTCTCTATCCAGAAAATTGAATCATTTATCCAGTCATGATTTCTAGTGCTAAATATTATACCATTTTCCTGTTGTAAACACTGAATATTCATCTACTCTTCATTCTCTACATGTTTATTTACTCATTCAATATCTGTTTTCTTCAAAAGTTTGAAGATTGCTTTTCAAATATACTTTATTGTCATGTATTTATTCATTAATTCGACAAACATACATGGACCCTCTACTATGTGCATAGCAGTCTGGTGGATGCTTTAAAAACACAGAGGTAAATAAGACAGTGTGACAACTCCAATCTCCAGGGATTTCCTGGCTCTGCCATCTCCTGTGGGTTAGCTCTGTCTTCAGCCTGGTGGCAAGAAAGCTGCGACAGTTGGAGGCATCAAATTCACAAAGAACGAGGTCCGGAGGAAAAAGGGGGGATGAACCTTTTTCGCTGTTTGTTTTTCTTCCTTCACAAGCAGAGAACTTCTCCCAGATATGTCCCCAGACTTCTCCCCCGTAGCACTGACGAGCGTGGCTCACACACCCTGTCCTACATCAGTCAGAAGCCAGAGCAGTGTGATTACCACGATTGGAGCCTAGACAAACCTCGTACAGAAGAGAGATGACGCGGAGTCAAACACAACCATCATTAGAGGAGCAGTGGGGAATTTCAGTGTCTTACCCTTTCTCCTATGATTTCGCTATTCTCATCCACTTAATAATATTGCACTTACTTAATCGTCTTCAATGAAGAAGTACCGAGCTATTATGGTTACTGCAAAGCATTTAAGTCGACCTGATGACTCCTGTGTTTAACTTGTTCCAAAGGATTGTGTTCATCGTGAGCTTCCCAACTCTTTGTTCTATGACACTGTGACCCCAGAATCTCAGGGGTGAGACTATTATACTCCCTTCTCTTTTTGTCTAAGACCAGACTATATCCCTAGCAGCTGCCATATGCCCTTCCTAATATTGGTTTCTGCTCTGGTTCTCCATGCCCTGGCAATGGAAAACAAACTGGAAACACATTTCCACTCAATAATATACTCATGCCTATGTGCCCTTGGACTTGGATGAGAGTCACAGAGACAAGGAAGTTGGTCTCTTCTTGTTTCATAATATAACCAACTAAATAGGAATTTCTAAGATGTTTATTATGAGGAAATTGAATAGAATGTGACAGGAAACTAGAGGCGTGACATGGCTGATTGACCAGAAATTTGAGGGAACGGAATGTAAACGCTAACCGAAGGTCATGGAAGTCGGAGAGCATTATGGGTGTTACCACTACGGCCTCTCAGAGGGCAACACGTTCTCTTTCACAAAGAAGAACATGAAAGCCATGACCATTTCTGCCTTAACTTATGAAATCAGGACGTTATGAAGTCATAATCCAGGCTAAGTTTTCCTTTTGTATTTTCCGGCTTAAACAATGGAGCTGCAGCGAGACCACATCTAACAAATCATTTCATGGCAAAATTGTCTTAAACTGATTGGGCCTAGACCAGTAGCTCTTAGGGAGAGCGTTCTTCTCCTCAGATTAGTCAGTGAGCCGGAGGGAGCAGTAGCATTGACTCAGGGAAACAGGCCGGGGCCACGGTAACAGACAAAAGTCACCAGAAAAGAGTGCCATATACTAACTCAATCTCCAGGAATAAAGTGTATGTCAACAAAAAGTGCCTGTATTCATTACTACAGGGAGGAACAGGTGATTTTAGTTTTACACTGGTTAGGACCTATTCAGATACATCCCAGAACTGTCTGTGGAAATATACACTCGCGTTCTAATGCAGACTAATTTTGCCATTATGATTGCATCAACGTTGCAAGTTGGAAGGGACTAGAAGCTACCCAAAGTGTGTTTTCTAAGTATGAGTATTTATCAAAATAAGTACCCCAGGTAAAAGACGATACACCCAGCACTTTTAAAATAAATGATTTTGCTGATATTGATACTGGGGTTGAGTGAGAAAATAAGATCATCTGTGAAGGATTCAGAATCTATCCACGTATTGTAGGGTTTGCTCTATAACCTGAAATGCTTTCAGTCTGACCTGCTTCTTTGCCTTTGACTTCCTGTAGTTTATGTCAAAGTTGCGTGCTGAGCAGGTCAAATGCTAATAAGCACCGAATACAGGAAATACTTAGTTGTTTTCATGTGTGCCACGTGTATTAATTTAATCAATGGTTTAATTCACCATGGGCTGAAATAAGGTCACTCAGTCTCCTCTTGGAAACTCAAGTGACAGTAAATTAACATGGTGGGCCAAACAACCTAGATGAATCAGTCCCATCATTTTCTGTAACAAGTAATATAACTTATTTATGAAAACATGTCAAAAACTACTGCTGTTCTGGAGTTAACCCAAAGAGAGTTCATTGTAATAGAAGTGCCATAGAAGAAATTCAGTACAACATCAAAAACAAGACCAATTTTGTGGCTTAGCGCCTCTCTAGGGCTTTATGTGAATTTTATTATTTTATATCGATGTAATCCAAATATAAGCATTGAATAAGCTCATAGTTCTCATCCATCAGTAACTGACTGGGCAGGAATAGAAAAAAGCCTACTGGAGATTCTCCGTTAGGCGGCTCCTACTCAATATTCCATAGTCACAATGGTGGAAGCCCGTACCTCTCCCCCAACATTGATCTATCAAGTGCCCGTAAGTGAGGACCCATCTTAGAGAACAAAAATAGATATACTGCCTCTATACTTAGAGAACTCAGCATAGGAGAGAAATGTGAATTGGAAAGAAAAATCATAGCGGTGTTTGGATTTCACTTTGATATGGGAGGAGTCATTTCTTAGTAACATTTGAGTTTTTTGGTAGTTCATACATGATCTGCACTTAGTCACATTTTACTCTCTGGTGTTGGCTGGTCTAAAGGGGCCTTTTAAGACAGGCAGGGGGAGCTGACAACTCTGTGGATCTAAACTCAAACTATTTCATGGAAATTTTTCATTTTAACACTCTCTATTTCTTCTTTACAGGAGTTTAGATTTGACCGTTTTGTAGAAAATGGTAAGAAGAAAACCACCTTTTTCAAAAGTGGGAAAAAACTGAAGTTTTATCTACTGCCCTTTGGATTGGGAGCCAGCAAATGCCCAGGGCGATTTTTGGCAGTTATTGAAATAAAGCAATTGCTGATTATACTTTTAACTTATTTTGATTTAGAGATAGTGGATGACAAACCTATACAACGAGACAAGGGCCGCTTCTTATTTGGTATTCAGTATCCAGATTCTGATGTTTTATTTAGATACAAAGTCAAATCTTAAAGAAGCTAAAAAGAAAGAAATCTATCAAAACCAACCTAAATATCCTCAACTCAGTTTTGATTTTAACTTCTGCAAATGTAATTGCTTTGCTTTATTATTTAAAAAGTGCCAATTTTTCACTTGATCTGAGATCAATCCAGTTTGTACTTGATCACAAAACCCAGCAAAAAATAAAACAGAATGGGGGCATGAAAATGGACATCAAAAGCAACATAATAATAAACTTAAAATAGCTTTTTTAAGTTTCTACCTATTATCTTCACCTGTCATTGTAAATAGACAGTAATAGACTTAACACTGTGGAATTTTTTTTAAGTCACTCAAATTCTTCTCTCATATATAAATACACACTTTATGCACTACTGGAAATGGACGCATTCTAACAACTTCCAAATTCTCAGAGAAGAGGGAAATTAAATTTCCGTGAGATAGATGGGGTGAAAATGTTCCCTTCGCATATAATATTAATATCTGTATTGCCAGGGTGTGTTTGCCTTAAATGACTTTTGCAGTAGATTAAATACTTCAACTTCACTTCAATATTTAATCATCCATAAATGCTCTTTATTACTTTGTATACTATGACTCAATAGAACACAATTTCTTGTTCTATAAGACCACTCAGATTCAAGTTAGAGACTGATATGATTTAATGTATAAGAACACACAAAGCCTATTATATATTCAGCAGTTGCCCTACACGTTAGTATTAGGTTTATTGTAGAAGCAAATGTTGAAATCATTCCAGGATTGATTGCAGCATTTGGCTTTAGTGTAAACTATAAGGGTTCTGCCAGTATTGCAATTAAGTCTTTCCTAAATGCTTTTCTTTATATAAACTGAGAAACTAAATAACAATATTTGTTCTTAACACCTCACCTTTTAGACTTGGAGTTTATTTGTATTATCCTGAATTACAACATTATATAATTATTATGCTTAATAATTATACCTAATTACTAAGCGTAATTTCATACACCACAATGCAGCATTGTGTCCATGATTGAAAGATTTCTAACATCAGATTCCAAATGATTGGCATCTGACATAAATTATAATGTTTATATATAAACAGGCAAAGCAGGTGATGAAACCCAGGTAATTCATGCTGCACTAATTGGAACTCTCATGCTTCAGAAATGTGCTATTGTTTTAAAAAGGAAATTAATTTTAAAAATAACATTATAAAATACTGACCTTACTAAGTACATAGATTTGCTAGCATTTATTTTCTCCTTCCTGAAGTACGTGCTCTAAATATTCCTTAGAGAAAGTCTGCTGGTCTAAACTCTATTTTTGCTTAGTTAAAGATGTTTTCATTTTTGCCCTCGGTCTGAAATCATGATCTTACTAGGTGCACACATATAAGTCGAGAGTTATTTCTTCACAGGACTTGGAAGATATTGCATGTTCCTAAGGCTTCCATTGTTATTGTCAGTCAGTTTAATTACTCAGGAGGTGGCCTGCGTCTTCTCTCTGACAGCTTTAACGTGTTCTCTTTGCTTTGATGTTGTTTCTTTCTATTAGTCGTGCCGTGATACTTGAGTCAGATGTGTGTTTTTCATCAAGTAGGGAATATTTTCAGCCATTATCTCTTTGAATATTACCTCTCTCAGGCTCTGTATTAGATCCTTTCACTCTATACTCCATGTTGTTTGACCTTTTCTCCCCATATTTTGTATTTCTAACATATTCTAAGTAATTTCTTTAGATCTCTCTTCTAGTTTCTTCTCTGTATCCACAAGTAATTGGCTCTTTAACTCATCCACTAAGTTTGTTTCTTCCTTCCTTTTATTTTAATCTCTGGTTCATAGGCTGAGTAATCATACTCCTTATATCTCTTAGTTCATAATGCATAATTATAATTGGTCCAAACAAGGCCCCTGTGGCTTTATTTACTTATTTTATTTTATTCCTAACCCGCACCATCGTACTCCTCCCCATCGTAGGCAAACATTCTAAAGTGTTTGATGTTTATCTTTTTATAAAATATATATTATCATCTTGGCTGCATTTTTTAAATTTACATAAATGTATTTTCTATAAATCTGATCCTTCTTAATTTTCTTACAAAGCTCTAAGTTTTTACAGATATATCCATATTGCTTTATATACGAGGTCAGACAATTACGTTTGTGAACTCATCCTAGAAAAAGTGGTACATACCTCATTGCTGAATATCATTATGGTCACCTTCCATGTACTCCCCTTGGGAAGTTATGCACCAATGTCAGCACGTAGTCAACCCTTCAAACCAATTTTGGAACTCTTTTTCTGGAATGGCCATCAGAGCTGTCGTCATATTACCCTTGATGTCCTGAATGTCATCAAAATGTCTTCCTTTCAATATTTCCTGTATCTTCGGGTAAAGAAAGAAGTCATTGGGGGTCAGATCAGGTGAGTAGGGAGGATGTTCCCATACAGTTATTTGTTTACTGGCTAAAAACTCCCCCACAGACAGTGCCCTGTGAGCTGGTGCATTGTCGTGATGCAAGAGCCATGAATTGTTGACAAAATATTCAGGTCGTTTTTGTCTAACTTTTTCATGCAGCCTTTTCAGCACTTCCAAATAGTAAACTTGGCTAACCGTGTGTCCAGTTGGTACAAATTTATAGTGAATAATCCCTCTGATTTCAAAAAAAAGGTTAGCAACATCGTTGCAACAAGTGCCCGAACTTAATTGTCAGACCTCGTATATTTATTACTCTAACTGCTGCACAGTATACCATAATGTGTACCCACTGTGTTTTAATGATTTATCCAGGAAACTGTTAATGCAACCGTTAATTTAAGGGAGAGGCCAAAGGAGAACCTAAAACTACCCCCACTTATTCTCCCACTACTGTGCCCACCAACCCTGCACCCTGGCTGCTTCATACCCCGTCCTCAACCCTAGTACTGGGCACACACGCGTGCACACCCAAGTAGGGCGCTGTGCTTTATCTCCTGCCTTCCACAAAGCATAGCCCATTCACTTTGTACCAGGACGTCTAGTTTGCCATACTGCCTGAACTGGAAACCTCCAGATTCTTAAATTCATCTTAGTAATACACTTTTGTGATGTTACAGCAGAGAGAACACAGGAAATTACTCCATTGTACTTCCTGCTTAATTTATAATTAGAAGGAGGTAGGAATTTAGAATAGAAAGTAATAAATAAAATGGTTGAGAAAATATTATGCAAAAGCGGTGGATAGTAGAATCAATGCAAGGGAATCTTATGACAGACTGAAATCTAGTAATTAAAGTGTGTTTATGAATAGAAAATAATGTCATGGTGAAATAAATTAAAAGACATGGATTCTAGCTGTGACATAACTGATTTCTCATCAGCAAGTCACTTTGCTTCTCAGTGCGTCCATTTCCTTATGTGCAAAATAAAAATAATAGGGCCTATTCAACACCAAGTTTCATTATGAGGATTAAACATACTAAGATGAGTGAACTTATTTTTAAAGTATAATGCAATATGTAAACATAAAATTGTAAAGGAGATACTTAAACTATGTTGTGCCTTTTAAAAACTGTTCTTGTGTATTTGTAGAAGGGAATAATTTTTGTCATTAGTTAATTCATTTTTTCAACTAAACATTTATTGAGCATTTCCTGTCTTCCACATGTGATGTTATGCACTGGGTTACCCTTCCTCAAGAACACACATACATAGCTAATTTATTATAAATGTAGTTACAAGTAATAAATTCATTTCTTTAAAACTATTGTAAAATTCTGACTCATCTCTAGTTCTAATTAACTTCCATCATTCATTCCAAAGTAATGTTCTGTAATGAAAAATTATTATGTGCATACTTACACACACTAAAACATATACATCAGGAATATGTTTGTATGTTTATATGATTTACATGATTATATGGGAAAAATAACCAAAACCAAAAACAGTTATAGAGGCTCCAGAATATTTTGAAAACTGTATTTTATGTATCATAAAATAAATCTTTTCATTTGTACAGTCTCCCCTAAGTTTAAAATTAAAGGAAATGAATAACTAATAATGCTGTTTCATATCGATGACCAATAGTAAAGAAGCATTCAGGTAGCAAAAACCAAACACCCTAAAGGTGTTAAGAAAAAAGCTATGTATTACTAAATAAGGCATGCTGATAAACAACCCACATGGGAACTTTTATCTTCCTCCTTTTGGCTTTCCTGGCACATTTGAATGTATTTCTCCATTTCATCATTAAGTTTTGGGTCAAGAGTCTAAGGCAAAAGAGCTTCCCGACTCAAAATTTGCGTCATTACTTCTGTTTATTTTCTCATAAAAAATAATTTGGGTACCTGTTCCTATAAGCATCTTCTAATACAACAGTGAAATCTTAAAACCAATTTCAAAGATCAAAGCTAAACATTTTCTAGGTTTTGATCTTAGTATAAAATAATGTCAATAATTATGAAACTAGAATTATATGCCTGTAGAATGTGCACTGTTTTACCTATTAAATTATCCAATGTTGCAAACTATTATTTACTTGAACTGCATTATTAGGTATTCATATTCACATACTCAATTAAGAAAAAGTTAGCAAGCCAAGATTACATTCCCTGTAGCATTATTTCAAATTATAATGAGCGATCAAATAAAACGCTGGTATTTCTCTAAAGCAGTTATTACTTTATAGCATTAGTCTAAATCAGTGATCACTGATGTTTGAACTTTTTAGCTTAAATGTTTATTCTAATACCTTCTTGAGTAAATTTAACTCATAAAAATACTCTACTACATAATTTTAAATAGGAAATAATTTGGCAAAACTTATGTTTAAAAATATTTTTTAGACAGATGAATGCTGTATATTATAAAAACTGTCGTCCTGAATCATTTGTTTAATATGATCTTTTGATTTTAAAATGTTATATAGGTGGATTTATGAAGAAGCAAATTGTCTTTAAAAGATTTTAGGTGAGAAAAGTGATGTGTAAATCTATTTTATTTTATTTTATTTACAACAAGAACTCAATAAATCAACTTTTAAAGCACAGATGAACGATCATGTCTTTTTTCCTTCCGAGGAACATGTTAGATTTGACTACAAATAGCAAATTATTTGGGGGAAAAAATTGTGCTGTCTTACTGTAGTATCTTCCATTTTCATTTTCCCGCCATGCACACATATACATATAGTCTTATTTTCTGATACCCTCCCTAAAAGTACATTAATTGTTACATTTAGAGTATTTTTCAATATATTTTTGCTTATTTATGTGTGAAGTCAATACAGATCCAAGAAATGTCAGTGACTAGTAAGTTTCTTAGTAAATTTATTTTAACCAGGCTGACCCAGCTAGGCTACAGTTTTAATAATTGTTAATATTCTGTGGAGAGATGCATAAGGACAATAATAGGGGAGAGATTACATTACATCTGGTCTTTGTCTTCTGCAGATCACTTTACCACACATAATGAATGAAACAATAATATTTGGACAGTATTCTATTTATTCATAAAGCTGAAATCCAAACTGTAAAAAAACATGATAAAGAGCACTGTTGATGAAAATGACATGTGGCTCTTTCAGTAAGTATATATACAGCATTGCACTGGGACACTTAGCTTTTCCAAGAAACACTCCCATGAGTCAATAAGGTTTTACAGGAACTTGCCTTAGACTCTGAAGGTATTTATTTGTGTGCATTTGGACAAGTCAGTTCAGTATTGTTTAACAATCGGGATAAATTATGTCATTAAATGGGCAGTCTATGAAATAGTCATCTTTGTTTTCAATTTTACTCTAAAAAAACATTTGAGTAAATAGAAATTTTGCAGAACTTTCTGGAATTAGCCATGATCCTGTGAGTAATAATGTGCATTTTCTATTCACGATATAGCTGGATAGAAAAAAAATACTCAGTGGTTATGCTAGATAATTTTAAGTGTTTGATACAGTTTATCGTTAATTATTTGAGGTACACTTTGTGTTCTCAATTCCTAAATGTATTAATTTTTATAAGGAGAACCTGATATATTGCAGACTACACAGAAAGGAAGTGTTTAGAGAAAGACTCATGACGCATTTTATTTCCCTTATAACATTTTGTGCTCATAGGAGAAACTAGGGGAATATAAATAATAGGTAAAGGTACTAATACCTAATGACTCATCATTGAGTCAAATTTAAACACAAGCATAAAGCGCATATTAGTTGGAGATTTTGTTTGTTTGTTTGCAAGAGAACATTTACTCCGTATAACTTTTATTTCTAAGAAGTAGACATTGTGGTTAACATAAATGTGTGTCGCTACTACCTGAAAACCCATATTTTTTAGGAATTGCTTTAGGAATTGCTCTTATGTTTAAATGAAATGTACTTTCATTCTCATAACTTGTAAGAACTGGCCAATATATTTAAAGTTTTATAAATGCTTTGTTTTATACTTTAAATGGAATTTTTAAAAAGTATTTGCAATCACTTTTTAATTTGTTTATGAACCTAAAAGTTTATAGGAAGTAGTGTTTTCTCCCTGTTTTGAAATTAGGCATTCATTTTTTTAACTTTTTATTTTGAACTTATTTTAGACTTACCAAAAAGCTATAAAATAGTATTTATTTTTAAAGAAGAAATACTCAGACTAAACAATGCTTACAAAAAATTGAAAAGAGGTCCTAGGACTTTGCCAGTGAAGAGCTTAGTTAACCTTTGACCTTTGGAGATGATTCTCCCCAATAACTCCCCTACAGAACAGCATACCTTAAATAACAATGGAGTGGCAGAAATGATATCACCCTCATCCTCCATAGTTCAAAGAAGTATTTTGTTTCCATTTTTTCTAATTTAAAAAAAAGCTTACTTTGTTGAGTAATCCCAGATATACTTAGTTTTACTCTCTTGAGAAATCTACACTTTAAAGATATATATATGCCTGACGCCTCTCCAAAAGAAAATTGAAGTATATTATTCCCTCACCCTGCTTCCTGATGTTTAGAGCATTTGATAGATTTCCTTTTCTCTTCCATGGCTCTTCATGTTTCTGTGGAACCCTGGTTAGGAAAATTATTTTCTTTTCATAGAAGTCTCAGATGGGGACATAGGTTCAGCCTGGTACCTGAATTTTGACCATAGCTCTGAAGAGAGACTGTATCTAGCAAGTGTAGCTGTGCTCACTTGAAGCAACAGTGCATGATCTAATGTTTTGACTAGTTAGGTCTATAATATGAGGCTCTCCCATAATAAGCTATTATTTGTCTTCTCTTTTCAAAGAGTAGATAAAGGATATTTAACAAAGAAATCTTTATACCAAGTTCTTCAGTAATTGTCAGAGCAGAGAAATGCATAAAATGAGGTTAGGCCATGAAGCACTTTTATGTTTAAAGCTAAACTCTCATCTCTAAACATCTCTATTAACATAGCAGATTTGAGTTGCAACTATCTTCCTGATAAAATATGAAATCTTTTAAGATTGCAAAGCATTTGTAAATAATGGGTCCTTTAAATATCCCTGAACTTTATTCTGAAACTTATAAAGAGAAATAATAATTGCTTTACATAACCACTGATACCATTTTAGCATTTGATGAAGATGTTAATTTATGGTTGGTTAGCAGTTTATGGCTGTCATTAGTTTTTCAGTTTGGTCCACATTAGAAATCTATTTTTCTTTTTTATTTTAATCTGAGACAATTATATAAAGATATGGTTATGTTTTATCGAAAACGTATCATTCTACTATAGCATTTCAAATTATTCACAGATCATAGTTCTTATATGTGCATATATGAATTTAAAAATACAGCAATAAAATGCTTGAAACAGATCATAAATTTGCTTCATATTTTATTGCATCTCTGAATCAGGATGAGAAGACAAGGGCAACTATGGTCTTTGGGAAAGAATTAACTCTTTCACAAGCTGGGAAGTAGAACGATATCAGTGTTCGTAATTAAAGATAACTCCCCATCAAAGCATCCTGGTGACTTGTAAGACAGGCTTGTCCATCATATATGGGGGTGGGGGAAACTGCAAAATCCTCTTTCCCTTTGCAGGCTAACCTTCCAAGCCCAGTCATTTTTCTTCCAGAACTCACTAATCCGGCTTTTTGTGTTGCCCAAATTAGAGAACATAGGGGAAGGGAAAGGAAGAGAGGTCACACAGGCACTCAGTGGTAGCTGGTAATTTTGCAATAGTCCAGAAGTCTCCTGGATCGTGTTAAGATGAGTAATTTAGAAAAAGTGGCAGAATTTAACCCAAAGCAAGCCACAGGGAAAGCGAGCAAGGAGTTTCCCTGCCTTGCTAGGAAGTGAAATGCTCTTTGGGGGTTAAAACTATGGCACATTTGCAGAATTCCCGAGTGTGGCACGGCTGCAGGGTGCTCCTGACAAGCCTGGCACCTGCACGTGAGCCCACCAGGCCACGGGGGTGCAGGTGACAACCCAGTCCTAGTGCCATCTCTCGAAAGAGAGTTGGAGGCAGAGTCCCTGAAGTTCGCTGTTTGTTCCAAGGAACTTGGAGTTTGCAAGGCTTGGCACCCGCAGGAGAGGCCCGGAATGCCAGTCCAGGGGAAGAACGGAGAGAGGGGTGCTCTGCAGGCTGCGGATCCCGAGACCCTCCCAGGGCGCGGCGCGAGCGGAGCAGCACGGTTGGAGCTGATGGGTGGACGTCGCTCTGTCTACACCGTTTGGCTGGTTGGCCTGCGGGAAAGCCGGCCTCCCTCCTCCTGCCATCCCAGGTCCCTAGCACAAACACTTGCCCTGGTCCTGGGGCAAAAACAAATACCTGGTTATTCCACACAGCCTACAGATCTCTGGTTCTAGTAAACACGTATCAATGGATCAGAAGAGCCAGACATCCGGCTGAGAGAAAAAAAGACTCTTACCCCGAGAGCTGCTTTTACTCTTAAACTTAAGTTAGTCTCCTGGTTTTCCCTCCAGTTTTCCCCCTTCCATCTACTGTGCCCAGTGTCTGATTTAAAAGGCCAAATCTAAATCAACCTGCAGGACATTGGCTTGGCAAATCTAGGGGCATCCGAGTTATAAATGCCAACGCAGAGCTCGCAGGAAACGGGCTCATTTATTTTGCCCACACAGCAGAAAAATGTTAATTGACGTAAAATTGTTTGGCGGGTGGATAATTTAGTCTGACCTGCATTTTAATTAAAAGAAAACTTATTTGTTTCTGATATTTATATTTTGCAATTTAATTTTGTTTAGAGGTATCGTTGTGTAGCTGACACCCCAGCCCCGGCCCACTTCCCCAACTGAATCACATTTTCATTAAAGGTTTTATTAAGGAGCCTGGCCTGACCAGGATTCATTACCTCCCGCCTCCTATGAGCATACTTTCGGGTCTCCATTCGCTCTGTCGCTCCGCCATGCAAAGCCCGCGCAATGTGCTACGAGCCGGGAAGTGAACTCATCATTATTTTTCAAAGTCTGGGAAGTGTATTATCCTTTTTCCTAGTGGTAATTAGTTACCATAGCATCTAATAC